>NC_136392.1:14823776-17563776 GCF_965140285.1 Lepidochelys kempii | reverse complement strand
AGTATTTCATTAAGAAAGAAATCAGTAATTTGGGGAAAATTAGATTCTGTATAACCCTACTGAAACCACCACTGCATAAAGGAAAAGTGTCAACCTTTCCTTTTAAACCATATTAGGTAGATCCAGGGGAGTTCATAAACCAAGGTGTCTAGCCTGTCAACCTGTTCTAATTACAGTAAACGCTGTGTTATCCTGTTATCCAGCGTTTTATCAACCGGAAAGCTCTATTAACCAGCATTTCTGATATCTCCCAATACAAGTCTTCAATTTAGTAACCAGGACTAGTATACTGCCCAGGAGGTTATGTAATTGCACATTCTGCACTGTTTTTATGCAAAAGAGGCAGAAGACACGTAAACAAGCTGATATCAGGGGTTTATTCAAAAAAGCCACTTCCAGGGTATGTCAGAGTCCTTACAGATTCAGCCCAATCTCCTACACCACCTACATCTACAACAGTGATTGATGATGATGACTGAGGCACTGCAAGATCCTGAAGTGCCTTCTGAATCACCAAGGATTAAATTATGTTCAGTATAGTTTAATGTGTATTTTTAGTGATCTGGGTGTATGCCATGCACTGCCCATAGTGATATGTAGTGTCCTAAGATAACCTCCTGTAGAGAAAACTTTACCTGTATACACCTAAGTGCTTCAAGAAACCAACCACTCTGCAGTGCAGTACGACTACTGGATTGGTGAGTAGCTGTAAACTATTTTATACTTGATTCATTTTATTGTATTCTAATTCTTTGAAAATTGGTATTCCGTTGGTAAGTACAACTCTTAGTTAACTATAATTTTTGACTAACTGGCACCCCCATTCCTCCAACATGCTGGATAACAAAGCTTTTACGTTATTAGCTCAGATATCACCTTTGTTGGTGTTGTACAACTTCAAGTGGTCCTGGCTTAAATGAATTTAAACAATTCCGGCTCCTGGTAAGGATTACTAGCAATAATTGCGGAGTTCTTTATATTATGCTAACGTCAAAGGTAACGGTCATTTTTAGTGAGCCTTTGAATTTGTGTAGTAATGATTGTTCCATTCAAAGTGTAGGGGCTGACTCTCAAATGGAACAGCGTCATGTGATATCTTTTTTAAAAAAGCTTTGTTTCTGCAGACCAAATCTGCAGTGTTTTGGGAGTCTGGCTTCATGCAGGCAAGGAAGAGAGTTGCCTGATCTACCTGAAATGATACACCTTGACAAACTGGGCCAAACGCAGAAGTTGGTTGCAACTCTCTCAATTGCCACGCCATTGATTTTTAGTGGAGTTGTGCTGCATGCTGAATCTGGTCCTTTTGTAAGCTGTTTATCAGTTTAGTTTTAATTTAATGACCAACATTAAGCACAGAGCACATTTGTGAGTAGTGCTCCACAGTCATGACTCTAGGTTTACTATCTGAGGCCTGGTCTACACCTGAAACTTAAATTGACCTATGTCGTGCAGGGGGGGTGAGAAATTCACACCCCTGAGATTCAGAGACTTTAAGGTCAGAAGGGACCCTTGTGATCATCTAGTCTGACCTCCTGCACGTGGCAGGCCACAGAACCTCACCACTCCTGACACAGACCCCTAACTTCTGGCTGAGTTACTGAAGTCCTCAAATAGATTCATAGATACTAAGGTCAGAAGGGATCATTATGATCATCTAGTCTGATCTCCTGCACAACGCAGGCCACAGAATCTCACCCATCCACTCCTGCGAAAAACCCCTCACCTATGTCTGAGCTATTGAAGTCCTCAAATCGTGTTTTAAAGACTTCAAGGAGCAGAGAATCCTCCAGCAAGTGACCCGTGCCCCATGCTACAGAGGAAGGCGAAAAACCTCCAGGGCCTCTTCCAATCTGCCCTGGAGGAAAATTCCTTCCTGACCGCAAATATGGCGATCAGCTAAACCCTGAGCATATGGGCAAGATTCACCAGCCAGATACCCAGGAAAGACTTCTATAGTAACTCAGATCCCACCCCATCTAACATCCCATCACAGGCCATTGGGCCTATTTACCATGAATATTTAACATGATTTTGGTAATTAAATTGATCTTTATCTCATCATACCATCTCCTCCATAAACTTATTGAGTTTAATCTTAAAGCCAGATAGGTCTTTTGCCCCCACTGCTTTCCTTGGAAGGCTATTCCAAAAGTTCAATCCTCTGATGGTTAGAAACCATGGTTTAAAGACTTCAAGTTACAGAGAAGTCACCATTTCTGCGACTTTAAACCAGCAAGTGACCCATAAGATGTAGTTAAGCTGCCCTAAACCCTGGGATAGACACCACTTGTTCGACAGAAGAGTTCTTCCATCACCCTAGTTACTGCTTCTTGAGATAGTGGATTTATTACAGCAATGGAAAAACCCCTTCCATCATGGTAACAAGTGTCATACACAACTGTAGCTTAGCTGTACCTGTACCACTATAGCACTTGTAGTGCAGACATGCCATACATGAGGGTCTCGTACCCAAGCTGTAGTTCTTTTTGAACACCTCCACATTAGTTGAGTTCTGGTCTACTGGGTGCTCATCCTCTTTGGACAGATGAACTGGGAGCTCAGCATTAAAATTCAGTTATACATGAGTGTGGCGGGAGAGGGGAGGCCTACCTCCAGCCCCTAACCCTGCAAAACACACTTAAAAGGTATGATGGCTTATGATATTACTCCTATGTGGTGGGGAGAAATACTATATACCCTGTCGTGTTTCATCACCTGGAATTTATTCTCATATCGTGGGATATTTATGCCCACTCCCCCTGGCCAGAGAATCATGCACTCTTTGCAAATTCTATACAGGCTACTTCATTAATAAAAATCTTTGCACAAAATTAGCACCTTGCATTCAGGGGCCTCCAGGTGTTTTGCACTTAATGCTCCTGTGATTGTGCAAATAGGTAAACTTGAAGCTGAGTGACTTGTCCAAGATCTCAAAGTGGTAGAGTCAGGAATACAACAAGGGCATCCTTTCTCCTGGTCCTGTGCTGTAATGTGGATCTGGTCTTATAAATGGAGAAATCTATTTCAGTATAGGGTTCCTCCCTTTCTTACAGGAAGGTAATCTTTATTTTCATGTTAGTGTATCATTATCCAGAAGGTTCACTCTAGTTTGAAATGTTTTGGTCTTGAGGGAACATGTGAGTACTGACAGTTCCTGCAATTTGGAATTGCCAAAGTTTGCTACAATTTTCCCCTGGTTTCTTGGTCATGGCCAATCATTCTAGATGATCCATTTCTAGCCTGAGTCTTCTCACAGAAGCTCTCATTTGCATCCACGCCTCAGAGGAAGGATGGTTCATACTTTCATTTTTGTAGGTAAGGATTTTACAAGTTCTCTTTACTTTTATCAAGAGATGCCAGCTTTACATTCTGATTTTGCTGTCTGCCCTTTCTTAAAAAATATCAGTGTTCTACACTAGTGATCCAACCTGCTATAATTCAGTAATATTAAGGGACAAGTACGCTAGGCTAATTAAAGGAGAGTTTAATTGCTCTATTATCTGAGCACCTGAACCAGGGCAGAATTGCTGCAAGGCTAAATGTTGGGGGTGTCTGCTGATTCTAGTAGTCTACAAAGTCAGCTGGAGTTGTTCTTTCAGGTTCCCTAACAACTGAGGAACTGACCCTGGTAGCAGCTGGACAGGTGTGATATGTCTGCGAATGAGTCAAATGTAAATGGTTTTACCTGATTCTACATCCAGTGAACATGCCCGTGTCAACAAGACAGGGGCACACCAGAGTAGTCTTCACTCCATTGATTCGATTGGCTTTCAGCTGATGGCTAAGAGCTTCATGGAATCCAACTACTGCGAACTTGCTTGCACAGTAATCCTGCAGGAAATGAGACTTTGGCTAGTGGTAGGTGGGGGAAGAGGCTTGTTCTTACTGGAAACACTCCTAGGTAGTAGATGGCAATTGCTAGCTTAGCTACGGGAGTGCAGCAGGCTGGCTTCTCTGCACAGAGCAGGTTTGCTCATTGAACCAAAGCATTCCCTTGAACATACACTGAAAATGGACACTCCTGTGACCTGCTTGGTTTTCCACATGCCACCTTTCAATATTGTTATGGGTTGGGT
This sequence comes from Lepidochelys kempii, assembly GCF_965140285.1. Lineage (NCBI taxonomy): Eukaryota > Metazoa > Chordata > Testudines > Cheloniidae > Lepidochelys > Lepidochelys kempii. Next base: position 17,559,700 of record NC_136392.1, on the reverse strand, counting down.
TAAAATCTCATTGAAACTGTGATGGGTGTGACGCACCCTTAAGATAGCTGTACAAAACATCTAAGCGGCCCCACCTAAAACAGGGCATAATGGAGTCTGCCCAGAAACAACCATCATGTAGGAAATCAGTGGGTGCTTAGCACCACCTGCAGCCAGCTCCCTCTGCCAATTTCCTCCCCCCATGCCTCCTGTCCACTGGTGGCCCTGCTGATCAACTGCTCCCCCTCCCTCCCTCCCTCCCAGCACCTCCCACACACTGCAATCAGCTCTTCTGCGGCATGCAGGAGGTGCTGGGGGGAGGGGGAGGAGCGGGGATACGACATGCTCGGGGCGGGGGGTGGAACTGAGCAGCAAGAGGCAGGGCAGGAGGTTGGTGGAGTGGGGGTGGGGTCTGGGGTGGGTAAGGATGGAGCACCCCCTGGGAAAGGAGGAAGCTGGTGCCTGTGGGTGGGGGGTTTTGACAGGGTACTGTTTAAACATGGGTGGGACAAACTGAAGTGTAGATAGAAACTGAGAGAATACACAGAAACTGAAGCAAGACATACTGGGAGAGAGCGAGAGCCTGGACAACATGGTGTATGACCCTGGAAGAAAATAGTGAAGGGACTTCTGGGTCTGGTGCTGGATAAAGAAGCTTGAGGCTGTAAACAAAGAAGCTATCCCGTTTTTCCGTTCCTCTTGTGTTAGAAGAAGCAGGACTTTATACACTTCTTGATTGATTAAAAAACATCAAAGAAAACATCAGACTCCAACATCAATTTCTGCTCACAGCTGGAATATCCTCTGGGCCTGAGCTTTGACTAGTTACTCAAGTAAAAAGAGGTAAATATTATGGGCCAAAGGATGGTCCCAAGTAAATGGGACACAAGGATGCTGTTGTAGGTTTCAGTGAGTTGGCTGTACTCAAAATATTTTTCCTTTTTACCTCTGATTTAAACTCCTGTCTGTTCCACCATATTGTTCTATAATCTCCTTCATCTCTTTGATCCAGGAGAATGTCTGTCTTTGCCCTTGGAGAAATGCCTTTTACGAGCAATGCCTGCTGATAAACTGCAGGTGCCAATGAGCTAAGGATGTGATCTCAAACCCAATGGGAGTCTTTCCATTGGCTTGGATCTGACTCTGAGCCAGGTTTTTATAGCGCTTAAATGTGCAGTGTGCACAATTGTGAGCCTCACTTCCCCGTACAAATCAGGTCAGTGCAGACCTGAGAAGTGAGGTGTATTTACACCGTCATTCTAGCTTTTTAAAATCCAACCTCTGCATTAATATTGCTCCTGTAATACTTTGCAAATGCCTAATAAATATTGTCACTGCACTTTAAAGGGATGCATAAAAACCTTGTATTTATAATGAAGAAAAATCACCTGTCAGTTTTTCTTAATTTCAGGGACCTCATTTTCCATCCCTTACCAAATTTGGGCCATCAGATTGCTTCTGACGGCCTTTCCATTAGCATCTAATGTCCTATTTTTATTGTACATTCCAGGTAATTTGCGCTCAGAGCTTGAGAACATATTTAGAGGTTTTAGCACCAATAAGCTACTGTGACAAGCAGATCTCTCAATAAACACCCTACTTTTTTAATATGGATAATAGACTGAACTCCACAACACACATTTGAAATATGCTGGGAAAATAATCGGGGTGCTTGCCATAGCACTTTAAGACTTTCCAGGTGCCTGTGATGGAGGTAATGATTACTATTTGCCTTTTAGCTATAAGGAAACTGAGGCTGGAAAGGATTAAGTAGCTTGCCCAAGGCCCCCCAGAGCCAGTGTCAGAGGTGGTATTACAACTTCGGAGTATCCCAGCGCTGTGCTCGGGCCACTAACCTACAACCTCCCTAGTGATGCTTCCTGTTTTATCAACCAAATTTGGGGGGCCTAATCAACCCATGAAATTAATTCCAACTGAAAAGTAAGGCTACAATTTAATCATGGGTATTTTCAGTAAAAGTCATGGACAGGTCACAGGCAAGAAACAAAAAATCACAGTACATGACCTGTTCATGACTTATACCAGAAATACCCCTAATTGAATCTTGGGGGGGTCTGTGGCACCAGCTGCTGGGGGAGCGAGGGGTGTGTGTGTGAAAGGAAAGCACACACTTTGGTGATCCATAGCTACTGACCGTCACACAAGCTGTTGCAAAGAGGCCCAAGGATCCTGCTATCGTCACAATGTGACCATGGTCCAGCTCCATCATTTTTGGGAGGAAAGCCTTGACAGTCTGTATGGACAGAAAGAAGAAAGCTTATTCATGTGCACCATTCGTCTATTACATTTGCACATCTAAGATAGTGGGTACAATGCTCCAAGGTCTGTTTTGCTGATGCTTTGCTAGGACACACATTTATTTCTATTCTTAGCTGCAGCTTAAAAGACTCATGGCTCAACTATTACTGCAGAGAAGCAGCTTCTTTTACTCTCCCTTATTCCATTATGTGGAGTAGATGATTTTTAGGCATTTGCAATTTCCTTATTCCGAATGATCAATGTTTCTGATTTGGCAGCTGCATGGAGATTTTCCCAACATGCAGTAAAGATGCTGACAGGTGTATTTTTATGAACATTCCACAAAGCCCCTGAGCAGCCTTGCTGATTTCAGATGAGAGATTTTTCATGGCTTTCAAGTCAACGATGCATGTGATTTAAAATGAGGCAGCTAGGAGAGATGAGCTTGAGCTGTAAAATTACAACCTGGATTGGAACTTGCCCAACGTTTGGGGGTGTTTGGCTCTGTGGTTTTGGTTTAGCTTCTTATTACATAGAGGCCAAAGCTGTTTTGATTTCAACTCCATCCAAGTTTGGAATAGTTCAGATTCAGGGTTCTGGTTCAAGCCCATATCTAGCAGTTGGCCATTTATATGCTAAACACTTAAGGATCTCGCAGAAACCAGTGTGGTCTGTTTTAGCAACTCAGACATTTTTCTTGTTTTATTAACTTTTATTTGGGCACTTGAGCAAAAGAATGACAGTCTGCCATACAGGGTGTTCACATTTAGAGGTTGTTGAAAACACATCCCTTTAATGTTCAGCTGCAAATGAAGGTTTTCCAGATTGTAGAGCAGTGGCTCTCAACCCTTCCAGACTACTGTACCCCTTTCAGGAGTCTGATTTGTCTTGCATACCCCCCAAATTTCATCTTACTTAAATGACTTGCTTTACAAAAACAGACATAAAAATACAAAAGTGTCACAGCACGCTATTACTGACAAATTGCTGACTTTCTCCTTGTTACCATATAATCATAAACTCAATTGGAATATAAATATTGTACTTACATTTCAGTGTTTAGTATATAGAGCAGTATAAATAAGTCATATGAAATTTTAGTTTGTATTGACTTCGCTAGTGCTTTTTACGTAGCCTGTTGTAAAATGAGGGAAATATCTAGATGAGTTGATGCACTCCCCTGGAAGACCTCTTGCGTTGTAGAACCACTGTTGTAGAGCACTGAGAATATTAGCCTACTGTGGACAGCAACGAGAGCATCAGGGTAATTCAGGCCGCCAGCAGCCTTGTAACCATCCTGTTGGCTAGAGCTGCTCTGCGCAGGCTTAGACAATGGAGTGGTTCCAATGCCAGCAGCCACTCCAATTGTTGCTCCCACTGGTGGAGATGCACTGGCAGGAGAACAGCCACCTCTAATGTAGACAAAGCTAAAATGCAAAATGCAGACGCAGCCCAGAAGCATCTTTACCTTCCAGTGCTGTGCCAAAAGCATCCATGCCAAGAGAGTGAGCACTCTGACAACTGTGCGGCTGTCACGTGGGAGATGTGTTCTGTTGGGTAATGCACTGGTACATGGCTGGAATCCAGCAAAGCTTTCATAAGCTGGCTGGAAGCCAGTGAATCTCAGAGAGGAGCTCTGTCTGCATCCAAAAGTGAAAAACAATGGGAGCTGAGGTGGGTTCTGACCATTTATCATGCACTTACAAACTTTATTCTGCCTTCATAAGGGCCCTGCTACAATCAACCCAAAGTGAGTTAAGAAACCATATTTAAACACTGCTCCAGCCAAAGAGATTTCTATGAAAAAATCTGAATGTTACCCAGGGAGATCAAGTAAATCCAGCCACCATAGCTGTGTCTCAGCCATGTGTTTGATTATCCTAGCCCCTCCCACTTTCCCTATCCTGCCAATTTAGGAAACACTGATGCCCATTTAAAGTTAGTTTTCGGTTGCACATGTGAGATGGTTTTGTGGTGTAACAAGATTAGTTTTCGCTGCAATCCTCTTAAAATGTCCTTCCTCTGATTGTCTTTCAGTGCTGTGAAACTGGGATTAACGGGATCCAGACCTCATTTCCCCAAGTCCTGGTTGATAAGCTACTTTCCAGAATTAGCCACCTACAAACCTAAGTCATACTGAACAATAATTGTCACCAGAATTTAAATGGACAGTTTTATAATACAACATTTTGCATAATGCCTATATGCACTCAGCACTATATCTCCATATGATCCCCCTAAATAAGGAGATGGATGAAACCACATGGGTTAGGTTGTTTCTGAGAGAGTGAGCACAGAATACCTCACGTGGGTTTCTCCTCTGGCTAGCTCTGTAGAGAGAATTTGGTATATTTTCACAGTGTAGTACACACATTTGCAGGATGTCGTCTTGCACTTTTGTCAGATTTTAAATAACATCCTTAAACCATCCATTTCATCCACTAGGGTTTCAGGACATTAGTTTTCTTTGGCTTGGTTTTGGTTTGGCTGCTGTCACAAGAATCTCAATTATGAAACATAGGCTGGTTAGTTGGCTTAAAAACCAGTGTGGCAAGTCAAATGGTGCTAAAGCTTCCTGTAACTTGGTAGATCTGAGCAACCAAATAGCTATATTTGGTTACTCAGCAGAACCAATGTGCATTTTACACAAAGAAACTGAGGCACAGAGCAGTTACATAGGTAGGAGCTATAGAGGGAGTCATCAGCATAGTGGGACGTGGAACCCAGGACTGCTCACTTCGTAATCCTTTGTTGGTTCCGATTGATCACTCTGCTTCTCAAAGCTCATCGACGTGAAGCCAAGACATGAATGGGGAGGGTTCTTCAGCTTTCCCCCTTGCTATGCTGTGTTGCAGTATCTCTTCAACACCAACTCTTTTGTTGTTGATCTTAGCCTGGCCACCAGAGGAGGTTTCATTCACCAGGGAAATTCTGGGCGGCAGCTCGGAGTTCTACCTCGGAAACCACCCTGGCATGTATATGTTATCACAGGGATTGGAACACTCTGCTTGGCTGACTTTTCTAAACACACACAGCTGAGCTGGCACTGCCCAAGCAATGCAGATTGAGAAATACCTTCAGTGTGTTTTCACAGATGCTATGTGGCCCGCTCTGTCAAAGTATTTCTAAAACATATGGATGACCATTCAGTTCTCCTGACTAAGGTGAATCTATGGATATAAAATCACTGATGCAGCCATGTCTGAGTGTGCCATTTATGAGACAGACTGTTCTCATTCAAGATCAATGCCTTTCTCGTGGGAAGAGTCAAGTTACTTAGTGGAGAAATATTTAAAGGGATCTTATCAAGACTTCAAAGCCTGGAAAATTCAATCTGACTTAATTTTTGGCCATAAATTAACACTTTTATGTTGAGTAAAACCAATTCAAAATGTTGGTTTTATAGTTTTGGAAAATCGGAAATTTTTTTTCCCCTGAACTCTGCTTAGGGTGAGTTTGAGAGTTTGTAATGAATGAATCAGGGACTGTATTTTTTTTTATTCTGTTTGTCCAGCAGCTAAGGGGCTCCTGGTCCAAGACTGGGCTTCCTACATGTTACTATCATAAAAATAATAAATTATAACAATCCTTGGAGAGACCCCAAAATAGAACAATCAATTCACTCCTGAACTGTGTCCCACAGGACCCTGAGGTTCTGCATAGTCTAAACTGTAAAATATTTGATCATAAATGATCACAGGGTCTATTTTCACATGTAGGAAGGGTTATGATAATTTACTGCTTTTGGATTCAATGCTCTGATTTTCTAATGTTTTGGTTCAAAAAATATGAGCATGAGAACCTTGCTGCTTTTATTAGATCAGCAATCCATCTAATTTAGTATCTGATCTCTCTCAATAACAAGTGCAGGATGCTTCAGAGGAAGGTATAAACCCACCCCAGTGGGGGTTATCTCTGTTCTCTGTTGGTGACCTTATCAAGCCTTAGAGTACAATGACCGATTGCCATTACTTTTAATTTTAGCTAGGGGATAGCTGCTCCAAATGTAATTTTTATACTAAATTTCATCTTGGACTAATAAAATGACAAATAAATTGTATAACTACCTAGTCTAAAAATGAGACGGTAGTATACAGACCTGAAGGAAAACAGGTGCGAGTGTGATCTAGACTGGATCATGTACAGGACTAGAATACCTGGATTCTATTCCCAGTTTTTTCACTGCATTTGTATGCTGTTGGACAAGTCACTTAATGTTTCTGAACCTTACATTTTCCCTTCATCCAACTTTGCAAAGTGCTTTGAGATCTATTGATAACCCTGACTCAAATCTTTGGAATTTTTTGTACTACAAAATATTGAACTCTAGCAGTGAGTAGAGGGGTCTTCCCAATGAAAAGGGAATCTCAACCTGCCTCCAAAAAGGTTAAGAAGGAACTAATATTTCAAATGTTAAACTGTGATGCCAGGACCCATTTAGAAGGCAGAGATTGTAGTAAAAAATGGTCAGGGCTGGTCTTACCATGAGGCGAACTGAGGCAGCCGGTGCCAGACTGGGGGGGGGGGGCACCACTAGGCTCCAGAGTTTTAAAGTTTTGGCCCAAGTGAAGGAGAATGAGGGTGTCATTTGAGCTCCCCGCTTCAGGTGCCAAAATGTTGTGGGAAGTGAGCTGTAGCTCACGAAAGCTTATGCTCAAATAAATTGGTTAGTCTCTAAGGTGCCACAAGTCCTCCTTTTCTTTTTCCTAATCGCACTGTAAGGCTTGTAGCTTTCCTTTCTTCCAGCCTTCCACTCCCCCCGGTGGAGCTGAAGCAGCAGGTAGGAAACGCGAGGGCAGACAGGCCTTGGGGTGCCTGCCACCGCTTCAGCCAGCTGGCCTCCCACACCTGCTGCCAAGAGGGCAAGAGCATGGGCTGGTAAAGAAAAATGGGTGTCCAAAGCCCTTACCCTCGGCTGCGGCAGGCGAGGTGGCTACAGCCTGGGAGACCTTTGCGGAAGCAAGTGAGGACGAGGCGGCAAATGTGCTGGAGGCAGACCTAGACCTGCAGCCAGGCAACGTGGCAAGGGCAGGCAAAAGCTACTGCACCCAGTATTCCCACGAGGTCTCCCATCCAAGTACTAAGCAGGCCTGACCCTGCTTGGCTTCCAAGATCAGGCATGTTCAGGGTGGTATGGCCATAGACGCTGTTGACTACCACTTTGCCTTTAAGCAAGAACACAGACATGCCCTGCCTGCTCCATGCTGCCGATTCCCTCTCCCCACAACACGCTCACGCCCACACCACCAGCCTCACACCCCTCCCTTGCCACACCAACACTCCCACCCTGCACCACCATCCACAGCCCCTGACCCGTGGCCCACACACACCACGCCTAAGCCTCCTCCCCACCCCCCCACAAATACACCCCCCTGCAACCCCCTGTGACCCTCACCACACACTGAGGTCCTGAGATGGGACCCTCACAAAGCTCCCCTGCCACACTCACACCCCCCGCCACAAAACCCTGCGCACCACCCCCAGGCGCAACGCACCACCCAGGACGGGGCTGCCTCCTGCTCCCGTGCCTTACCTGCACGCACCCTACAGGGGCAGCTCCCACACAACCCGCTTTGCTCACAGCTCTCACGCCTCCCTAGGGACGCCCTCCTGCACTTGGCTTGCCTTTTGCTTGCTCCGGGAAACCCAGGATGTGCGCCCCGGAGGCCTCGCCCTGCCCCGTCTCCCACTTCGCAAGGCCCCGGGGGAGGCAGGATGGGCCACCACCTCCTTCTCAGGGAGACCAGCCCAGAGGCGACCAGCACCCACCTTCCCACTTACTGGCCCTGAGCCGAGGCAGCGACAGCTACAGGCCTGCAGCCAGCCTTCCCAGGCAAAAGGGCCACCTTCGGGCAGCAGCTGCCTCTCTCCCCTCACTTTTAAAGGGCCAGCTGCCAAGGAGGCATGCTGGCAAAGGACTTCCCTAAGCAGCCACCCCAAAGGCCCAGGCTGCACCGCATGCAGGGCTGGCCTTACCACCATGGGGCGAACTGAGGTAGCCGCCTCCGGTGCCAGACTGTAGGGGGCCACCAGTAGGACCCAGAGTTTTAAAGTTTTGGCCCAAGTGAGGGGGCATGGGGGCATCATTTGAGCTCCCCGCCTCAGGTGCCAAAATGTTGTGGGACAGCCCTGGTAAATATCCTCCTTCTGATGCTTGTCTCAACAGGACGTGCTCACTTCAAGCTCTAGCTGGATGTGGATACAATCGTGCAGGGCTCTACTCACCAGCAGTGCCTGGCCTGTGGCATCTGGCTCGGGCAGCCTGGGGGTGCAGTGCACTCGGGACTGGTGGCCAGTGGCTGGGGGGCTCCCACTTCCCACGCCACTTCCTGTCCAGAAGCTCGGGTCCCTTGGACAGTGCCAGCATCCAAACTATGGCCCGGCCCCGGAGCAGTAGCCCGTGCTCCCGGTCTGCCAACGCCCCACCTCTCCGCCCCATTGTGATGCAATGCCCTTCTGCTACCATCGCTCGAGAGCCCCTGGGAGGAGCACGCGATGCACTGCCCCTTTCCCTCAGCCCCCTGTCCTGCGCCACCCCTTCTCCTTGAGACACCTCAATGTCCAAAGTCAGACAGGGAATCAACAGCACCCAAATACAGGGAACCCACCCTGTCCCAAATCCCTGAACAATTGGATGGGTTCTGCTGCAGCATGTCCTGAAGGCCAAGACTTTGGCCTTCAGGGATAAAGGGGTGGGTGAATTCCCAGGTAGAGGGGCCCTGCCACATCTCCCTCTGCGCTGGACTCTAATTCACTTCTGCCGTTGGTCTAAAATAGGCCACATCGGTTGCCTTCAGGATGTGCTGGAGAGTGAGTAGTCAGAGTCAGTCCTTGTCACAAAGAGCAGACCTGAAGAAGAGCTCTGTATAAGCTCAAAAGCTTGTCTCTTTCCCTAACAGAAGAAGGTCCAATAAAAATCATTCTCATCCACCTCATCTCTAATAAAGAGCATAAATAAATGAAAGAGGCACGCTGAGGTAAAGTGACTTCTCTAGGGTCTGAACAGCAGAGTAAGGAACAGAAACCAGGGCTTGCTTCCAAGCCTGTGCCCAATGCACAAGAGCACCCTGCCTCTCAATCATTTTATACTTGGTTTTCTGCACTAAATGACACTTACCCAGAAATGTGCATAGCAGTTAGTCTTCATGGTCCTTTCCAGAAGTTCGTCTGAGCACTGCAAGATCGGTTTCCCTGCTACAACCCCAGCATTATTTATCAGGACGGTGACATCTCCCGCCTCCCGTCGCACTCTCTCTGCAGTGTTATAGACGTCCTCTCGCTGGCTCACGTCACAGGTGTAAGCATAAGCCTTGGCCCCTAGCTCCCTCACCTGCACTGCAGTCTTTTCATTACCATCTGTGTCTATATCCCACAGGACAAGCGTCGCACCTTTTTGGGCGAGTTCTAAAGCAAAACGCCGACCCAGTCCTTTTGAACTGGCCGTACCTGTTATTAAACATATTTCATTGGTGACTCTTTTCTCTGCGGGCCTCTTTATCCACCGCACAAGGGACTGGATTATATAGCCCACAACTTTAGCTGTGAGTAGCAGAAAATCTATAAGCACACCCATTGTTTCTTTTAAAATAAGAGCAGCTTATGGAACACCAATGTAGTGAAGGCCTCAGGCAGCACAGTCCAGACAGGATATATAGGGAAATGCAGGATTAAGAGATTATACTGGCCTGCCACCATTAGCAATAAGTGGGAGGGATCTCTACTACAATGGAGGTATTAGGGGCCTGATCCCGCAAGGTGCTAAGTGCCATTGATTCTCATTGACTTCACCAGGAATTGAGAGCACTCAGCCGCTTGCAGCAGGATCAGCCCTTAGATTCGCGGCTCAGGGCTTTTCTGAACGTGTAACAGTGGGGGAGGGTTTCTTGTATGAAACATTGCACAAGCTCGACCTCTGACTGCCACAGTTGCTGCCCTGAAACCACTGACGTGCTAAATGTCAGAGTCCTGCTTGCTTTTGACGCGAAAACTGTGATTCGTGCACAGCAAAGCACTGGACTGGAATGAAACAGGCACGCTGCTTTCCAGGACACGTTACGCTTTCTCTTCGCTGTCTTTGTCCAGACTCCCGCCCAGTGGTCTCAGGCCCACCTGGGCACAGGACCTGCTTGATGGGGCTTTAGCAACCCAGACCCGCCCTGGCCTGTGGCTGCCAGAGAGAAGGGACAAACCAGACCCTTGCACCCCAGGCCCATCTCCTGCTCCTACAATAGGGGGTTGCACAACCGCTGAGCCTTTCTGTGTCTATCTCCACACTAGCCAGCGGGGAGGGAGCCCGATTCGCGAGCGCCCAGAGCGGTGAGCCCGGGCGTGGTGGAACGAGCGTGGCCCGACACAGAGGGCGCCTCTGGGACTACGTTTCCCAGGTACGCTTGGGTGGAGCATGCGCAGTGAGGCACAGTGCGCTATATAAGGACGTGTTGCGGGCGTGCGCTCTCTTTTTCGTTCCCTTCGCTGAGGGCGCCGGTGAGTGGCTTGTGCGGGGCCGGGGGGTGGCATGCAATCCAATGCAATCCGCGGCCGTCCGCGCCGGTGCCTGGCCCCTGTCCAGCCCCAGCAGTGCCTCGTAGCCCCCGCTGCGGCACTCGGCCTGTATTGATGGGGCGTCCCCTCCGCAAGGGCCGCGGGGAGCCGGCTGCAGCTCGGCCGCGGCCCTTGGGCGGGAGCGCCCTGCTGCCTGGGGGAGTCCTTCGCTAGCGGCTGCCCCTGCCGCTCCAGCCTGCCCTCTCGCTGGCCGCCCCCCAGCAGCGTGTCGCTCCCCCGTAAGAGGGCCCGGGAGTGTTTGTAGCCGCTGACAGGGTTGGTCGCTCCGTGGTCCCGCCGCCGGGGCTCCCCCCGCAGCCCGGTGCACGTGATGACTAAAGCTTTTTTCCCCATCAGAGCGACAGTGTTGATTTCGCTGCGCTGAGCCAGATTGTGTCTGATGCACCAGCCCGGGGAGGCGGCCTTTGCTTTGCTCCCGCCGGATGGCCAGCGGGGCTAAATCTCTTGTGCCTCTTCGGTCTTCTGCTTCTCAGGTCCAGCGAGCAGGAGCGAGCAACATGTGCTGGGGACCCGGCCTGGGAGAGCGAGGCCAGGTGCGGCTCCAGAGTAGAACCAGCAGGAAGCACCGGTGCTCTGGTTACGAACCCACTGTGTCCATTGCCCTTTCTGACCCTAGTGGAGGTGGCAGCCGTAAGTCCGTCTATGAATAAATACCTTTTGCTGCTGTTTTCCAAGTTTGTTTCTTGGTGCCTGCATGTAAATAGTGTGAAACTTTGCTTAGGGCAGCCATATCACCATTTCCCCAGACAACAGATGTAAGTTACTCTTATTTTGCATCCTTTTTGCCACTTTCTCTGTCCAGTATCCTAGTCGCTCTTTGCTATATTAGGCACCTATCTTTAAAAGTGTTGCTCTTTCGTGAACCCCTGTCTCTATCTGCCGTTATAACACTGTTTCTTCTCTTCCACCTGTTTCTCAGCATGTGTTTTCCTTTCTCCACATGTGACCAAACAACTGACTCCTCTATCTTAGGCTTCTATAGCACCTACCACTGTAACATCTAAAGTGCTGCAGTCTTCCATCTGAAACATGTAACTGGTACTCTTATGGCTGATGTATTAAAAAAGTGAAGTGCATTTGTGCAGTTGTATGCCAGCCTAATGTGCAGATAACCAGTTAGCTACATACGTCCCATGTGTCTGCCTTGCTGAAACTGCATGCAAACTAGGATGTCATTCGCATGCTGCCCTGGCACTTCCCTCCTCCAGCTCACTCTGGTGCTGAGATCTCACTGGTGTACATGATGACTAAACTTTTTTCCCCATCAGAGCGACAGTGCTGATTTTTCACTGCTTTAGCCAGATTCAGTCTGATACACCAGTAGGGAAGGGCCCTTTCTCCTTCCTCTCTTCTCTCCCCCTCCACTGACTCATACTCAGTAGTTAATCCCACCCCATGGCTTTGTACTTTTTAGGTCCATGGCAGCAAGGGTGGAGCAATGTGAGCCTGGGAGACCTGGCTCATTGAGAGAAAGGTGACATGGTGACCTGAAGAGTCTTGGAAAGAGAGGACACTGCCCTGGTTAACAAGCCACTTGTGAGCCACTACTAGGAGAGAGTGGTAAGTTTCTGAATAAATATCTTTGTCAGTAGTCTCAAATAATTTCTCCAAGGGAGAGACTGGCTCTAAAACAGTCATGAATCCCACTTATTTATTATTATGATAGTGCATAAGGGCCAACTGGAAATGGGGCCTCATTACGCTAGACACTGTACAAACAATAGTAGACAGATGCTGCCCTGGAGAGTTTACGCTCTAATAGACAAGACAGACATTTAATTCCTTTACCTTCAGGCTAGAAGTTTATGCTTAGTGCCTCCAAAGTAGGAGTGACTGCAGCCTTTTAAACATCGTTTAGGTATCATTTGAAAAAAACACCACCCCTTTCTCTTTGGATGCATCCTTTCTGCAGAAATATCTTGTCCCTCCACTGCCCCCAGATATGTTGCTGACCAAGTCTGCCAGTCTTAGACATCGGTGGCAAATACTGCATGTAAACAGCAGTGCATGTCTAGTGGTGAGGAACACAAAAAGCCAGGGCCCAGCCAATCTACCATTGCACAGGTTGCAGGATGGCAATGGGCACATAGTTGATTGGGGTCATTAAGCTTTGCAAATGGTTTGTGAATGAGGAAGATTTCTGGAAGTCTGGGAGCATTGAGAAATGTCTTGCAAACTTCCCATGAAGTGCAGGCCAGTCAAGGGTGGAAGCAAAAAAGGGTTTGCTGGTGTGTTGTGTTTTGTGGAGACCTGAAGGCTCTGTGAAGCTCAAAAGCTTGTCTGTCTCACCAACAGAAGTTGGTTCAATAAAAGATAATTACCTCACCCAGCTTATCTCTTTTGCATCCTGTTAGGCAGATCCCATTGTGGTAGCTTGATAGTTTGACCTGGAATGGAATGGGTAAATGATAGGATGAGCAGTGGACCAGAAGTATATTGTAGGAACAGCTGCATAGTATCAGAGGGGTAGCCGTGTTAATCTGTATCCACAAAAACAACGAGGAGTCCGATGGCACCTTAAAGACTAACAGATTTATTTGGGCATAAGTTTTTGTGGGTAAAAAAAATCCAGTTCTTCAGATCCATGCATCTCTCCTGTATTTTCATAATTTGATACTTGTTCTTAGCAATTCAGTTAGATTATTAATGGCACTCAATGTGGAATATAAAATAAACCTTTTGTCATGCAAATGCACCCACTTGCTGCTCTGTAGATCATAGACTTTCTAAGATGCAGACTGAATATTTTAAATGCCAGCTGCCCTTGAAAGTCATTAATTCTCCTGTACAATATCTCTCCTGCAGGAACCATTACGTTGTCCATAAACATAGACTTGAGGATCTTCTAAAGGTAAACTGTGGCTTTAATTTTTTTAAAAAAGTGTTTGACAACCTGAAAGGCATGTTCTGTGGAATGTGATGACTTCAGACTTTTTTCCCCATCAGATCGGCAATGCTGACCAAAACTTGCATTTTAGCCAGGCTGTCTGATTCCACAGATGCAGAGATGCTTTCCCTGTTCATGTTGCTGTGTAAATACCAATTCATTGCATATATAGAGCTCCATGGCCTGTATGCCCAAAATGGTTGCACATAAATGCAGGCTACTCTGAAGGCAGACAGCAATTGAGGGTGCTCTTTGCACACATCTCAGTAACACTTGGAGACTATATATGAACTGTCTTCAACATGTGTAACAAACATTAGCTGGTCAGTACTGAGCACAATCCATGTTTTCATGGGACCTGCAGATACTGCTGTACCAGTCTAGTAACTTCAATGACCTACATTTTGTTCTAGCTTCCTTGGCATAGCTGACTGTAAAAATAGCTTGTGTGCTATTACTGCTCTGTTAAAGGTGACTGAGTTTATTTTTGGTGGGGAGGGGTATGGCTGGGGTTTCTGCTGTTTTCACTTGTTTATGATGTGTTTGTGGGTGGGTTGTCAGTAAACTTTTGTTAGTACTTCAGGTCCCATCCTGGCTGAAAGACTGAATGTGGGCCAGGTTTTAAAAAAGTATTAGAGGCCTAAGATGCAGACAGGTGCCTAGTGGAATTTTCCGAAGTACCTACCACTTGATTCCCATTGAAATCAATGGGAATGATGCATCTTGGTGCTCTTGAAAATTACAACTTCTGCTTAGGTGCTTAAGTATCCTTTAGTGACTAGTGTTCATGTTACAGGACTTGTGGATAGAAAGCTCAGTTAAGAGGGGAAAAGAATATTATTTAGTCAAAATTACTTTGAAACTGGTCTTAACACCAAATTTAACTTCAATGAGTAAAAAGAGCTTTTGTTGAAGATTACTGAGTGCCTCAACTTTTCATTCAAGGTGTTTGCCTCCTTTATATGCTTCCCTTTGGGGACTGAAAAGTTCAATCTGTTGTGAAGAAGCAAATAGTCTTAATTTTTCCAAAATCCTCTACAAATTTAAACACAAGTCTGCTTTTTTCAGTTCATTATGTGGGTGTCTTGCTCTACTAAGTTTGCATTTACTGCTGTAGCTGCATTGGGTCTTAAGATGCTCTAGGTGATATGGAGGGAGAGAAGTAGCTGTTCCTTATTTTAGCTTGTGGAAAACACAACACAAGGTTGAATCCTGGCTCAAACTCCCATGTGTCACTCTAGAAGTGCAAAGTGACAAGAGCTGCCTTAACTGTCTGTAAAATTGGCAGAGTTCATATGACTAAATGTTCACTTTCCCTTGACAGGTGAAGGAGTTGTCAATGTCCGCATGAAGCAGAAGTTCTCCTGTGAAGTAGCAGAAAGCTCCTGTTAATATTGCGAACGTTTGTCAGTGACAGCAAAATCTCCTGAGTCTAGGCTGTTGTATCCACATTGCTCTGCTCTGACTTCATGGTCAAACTTCCCTCTTTCTGCGTGGAGTAAGAAATACTGCATGTCCTGCCTCCTTAAGACATGCCATGGAGCTTTAGTAATTTATTCTCTCAAAGCTCATGAGCCATTTCAGTGGAAGGGATTGACCATCTATGAATCTTGACCTCTTTTTATGCAGTAACATACTATGTCTAGTGTTCTTGTGTCCGTAATGGCTGTATTCACCCCATGCAAGCTGGGTTCAACCCACTGCTGTAATGTGGAAGGTTCTTATGTACTAAAAATCATTAAAAGTACTGAGGTAACTTCTTAAATGGATTGAAGTGTGTGCTTCTGTCTGTATATGAATGGGAAGTTCGTGTGGTTAAGCAGAGCCTGGGCCTCTAGGCATCAGGTTGAAATCAGAGCTGTTTTAACCAGATTTCCTGTTGGACCTCAGCCAAGTCATTTGATCTGGCCTCAGCACCCCATGTGTAAAATGAGGATTATGCTTTCCTATGTTGTGAAGATAAATCCTTTAGTGTTTTTGAGGGGCTGAAATACCACAGTAGTGGAGGTGACAAAATACCTTGATAGCCTGTTCTAGACATGGCATGCAGGCCCTGCCATGAGGTGATTCCAATATCTTGGGAAGCTTTTAAATGGTTACATTGAGGAAAATACCCAACTGTCAACTTTTTTTCAGACAGATAAAACTACCCCTCAATCATCCTCCTTGGAGACTTTCTTAAAACCTACTTTGCATGAGATTCTGACATGGTGGCTGGGGGCTCTAAAAGCTGTCTAGGTTTTGTTGGGCTTTTTACTTTACAGAACTGGATGGTCATAATCAAATACATGCACCTGGGAAGGTGGGTGTTGCTTACTGGCAACTTAAGAGAGCCAGAGCCTCAGTTGCAGCAAGAAAGAAAAGAGAACAAGGTTCTGGGGCCTAGTCGGTACATACGGTCTTAGAGCTGGTAATTCATCCTGCACCAGATGGTTTGCGTGCTTTGGGGCCGCTGTGATAGCCAGACTTGCACTGAAGCAGTGAGTTCTTAGTGTCTTGGCTCCCTCATCTCCCTGCTTCTGACACATGGTATTGGTAAAGGGTATATCTACACTACAGCAACAATGTTGGCATAATTATTCTGGCATAGCCCCATAGTGTAGGCACAGCCTATGCTGGCAAAGGGTTTTTCTGTTGGTGTAGCAACACCTCCCTGAATGTGGGTAGCTATGTTGACAGCACTCTTGCATAGCTATAGCAACTCTGATGTAGTTTTTCACTCTCTTGACCAGTGCAGTTATGCTGATACAATTTCCATGTAAAAAGAAAAGGAGTACTTGTGGCACCTTAGACTAACAAATTTATTTGAGCATAAGCTTTCATGAGCTACAGCTCACTTCGTTGGTTGCATTCAGTAGAAAAATTCCATGTGTAGACCAAACCTCAGAACAGATAGCGCTTAGTAAGGGTGGGCAACTGCAGAGCATCTGTTGCCAGTTTTTCCTCTCCACACTTGTCTTTCTCCCCATTCAACTCCTGGAGTCTCACAGAAGAGAACAATGCCATTTCCATTAGCTGGATCTGTATCTACCCCTTGAGTTGGAGTGGAGAAGTTAGCCTAAAGGCATTCTCAGCAGTTGCTGCACTCTTCCCTCATTTCTTTTGACTTGCACAGAAATAAAACTAGGCCCATCCAAGGCTAATAGTTGCTGCTATAAATTACAAAACAAAATTAATGCCTAAATATCATTTCCCCTCAAGAGCTCTGTTCTGTAGATGCAGCCAGGTGACTTCAGAACTTAGAGAAAAACTTGTTCTGCAATCTAAGGCCCTTCAGTGAGGTCTAGAGTTAGCCCCCTCAGAAATCAAGGGGAATCCAACTCGGTTGCCTCTGCTGATCCTGTCAGTGTGATAGGAGGAAGATGACGTCTTTAGTGATTACATTTGCCAGTTCAGGCCTGTAGAACCATTTCTTTAATGAAATGGAGGTACTTAAATGCTGCAGCTTTCTACCCCCATCTTGCTGACATTTGTCTCAACCCCCAGACTACTGTTAATACAGATGCGTAAATGCATACTAACACACAGGAAATCACTAAAGCAGAAAAAAGCCAGTCTGAGTGGCATTACAAGTGCTTACACCTCATAGTAGACATCAGTTCTTCCTTCACACAGCCTGGAACTTCAGATTACTTTTTATCTTCAAAATTGTTTGAGGCACTAAATCACAATAACCACGCAAGGTACATATGCAATGCCAGATACGTCTGTAAGAATTATCCTAATTTCAGATATGGGTAACAATTCAAAATTGATTTTGCCCAAGTCAAAAATGTTATCACAATTAGAGATGAGGATTGCCTTAGTCTTTGAGGTTTAGACCACAGTTAGTCATGGGATGGCAGCTCTGTACACCTAATTTACATATTCTGATGCCACTGATATTAAGCAGTAGTAAAAATCTGTTTTGTTCCCCTCTTAACTGTTGTCAGCCTGTTCTAGTGTGTGCAGTGATTTACCACAAGATACAAACATCCTAATTACTTTGCCCTGTGTGATGAAGCAGAGTTTCAGGTGAGGCGGCAGCTGTTCCTTTGGCAAGGTGACAGCCATTCTCCATCTGGCCTGATTGCTATGTGGCACACAGTAATCCTGGCTGAGTGATGTTTAGCTGTGAGCTGGAAGCAACTGGGTCAGGGTATCTGGGGTCAGCCCTGGTAGATGTTTGGCATTGGTTGAACTGATGACTCCACCAGGGTCTGGCTATGTTTGGATAAACAAGCTGGTAGCACCTCTGCATTCCTGCTGCAATGCACATTCATGCTTCAGAGCTGATACTAAGAGCTGGAATGTGTTCGTTACCTAGCGGCGTCTAGAGTGGCAGGACTCCATTCAAACTCCAGGCTTAATGATGAAAATAGCTGTTACTGATGTGCTAAGGTAGGGGAGTAGTGCAGCAGGTATGTACATTCGAGGTGTGTTTCTAAAACCAATTCTCATGCCATATTCATTAGAACCTCAAGGAACAGGTTTAGTTTTCCACAGCTGTAGTTTTCCATTGTGTCTGCAATGTCCTGGCTGTGCAAAGCTATAAAGTTAATAGTTCATACATGCTTAATACACTGAAGTGAGCTGTGTTTACCTAGGGGCAAATAGTACACCTGGAGGAAGTAGGTGCTAAAATGTTAAATTCTGTACACAATATTTTAAAATTATGCAAATTGTAAGTCAAAATAACACTATATAATCACATCAGTTTCAATTATTTTGGTAATTTATTTCAAAATACCTGTCAGCGAGTATGTCTGCAACAATACAGATACACAAAAAATCCCCCCAAAGTAGAAAGTTAAAGAAACCCCTACAGCAGACCAGTTCCTGTTTCTCTGTGTGCCCAGCCCAGCCAGGTGGTCAGACACTCTTCTGACCCCACCCCACTTCAGAGTTCAGCCATGGGGACCTCCCTGGCCCAGACACTCTCACCCCCTGCCAGAGGTGAAACTAAGCAGGTCTGGTATGGCACAGTGGTAAGAAAGTGGTCACTGGTACCACCAGACCTGCTGATGGGGCAAAAGGGGAAGCTGCCCTGGGGCTGGGGGCTCCTGGCAGCAGCCAGAACCCCAGGTCCTTTAAATCGCTGCCGGAGCCCTGGGCAGCATAGGCTAAGCAGTGCTGAGGGAAGAGCTAGGGGAGTCTGGCCCCAGCCCTTCCCCTTCTGCCTGGGGCCCTGCCCCTTCTGGGGGGCCCAGAGGTACCCCCTCCACCTTGCCCAGGACCCCAGCTGTCCTGTGTACTGGAAAGTCCTTTAAATTACTTTCACCCCTACCCCAATTCTCCTAGAGCCCAGGGATCCAGGGGGAGAAACAGCCTGACGCTGGGTTCTGGGCTTGCATGGAATTTCCTGTATGCCATCACCTCCTTCCTTCAGGGTGTGCTAGGAACTGCAGCTGCTGGGAACCCTCCAGTTCCCTCCTCCTGGCCTTGTTTTCTATTTGCAAGTTGGGCTCAGCTGGGTCCAGGGGCCTCTAATGGCAGCCAACATCTCTGCAGCCCATTTCTGTGGTGGGGGGGGGGGGGGAGGAAATTCTGTGCACACAACATTAATTTCTGCAAAATTCTGCATTGTGCAGTGGCGCAGAATTCACCCAGGAGTAAAGTAGTTGCAGCTCTTAATCACTGCTTCAAGCTAGTTAGTGGCAATTCCTTATGTATGTTCAGCAAGTAGCAGTCAACTAGGCAGAGGAAATATTTAAGCAATAATTTCCTGCAGCATTTAAAATATGGCTTTGTTAGTTCAATGCCCAATAGCAAGAGCCTAATTAATACTCTAACAGATTACCATAAATCATCCCCAGGTTGGGAGGGCATTGCATATTTGTAGGGTATTACTGCTACTTAGAACCGTAAATGACAGTTTTCATGGTGAAGGGAGGGGAAAGGGTGGCCGAGCGAACAGCTGCCTTTAGCGTGTGTAGCCACAAGACAGTGAGGGTGGAAAATTGACTCTCATAATTTAAAGCAGTTTTTCATTAATGTGAGTAGCAATTTTGCTCATTTAGCTACTCCAATCAGAATAATCTCTTGAACTAGAGCATACTGATGTGGGAGCTAAAACACTTCTAATACAGACAATGTTAATAATTTAACTATGTTTAGCAGACACATCCTTTATAATAGGGATTGAAGGCAGCTGAGCCCTGCTGGTTCCGAGGGAGTCCAATAGGAACCTGTTTAGCCAGTTTGAGAGGGACCAGCTGGGATGGAATTTTCTCATTGCCTTTTTTCCCTCAATTTCTTTTCTCCAAGAATAATGGATCAGGATTTCTGCTCTGTCTCACAGGGTTACTCTGCATGCGTATGGGAATACAGCTTAAAATCTACCTCTGGCTACTGCTGATTTTCTCACTGTGGATTGGACATCCCTGTGAATGCCAACAATTCTGGATGTGAGTGTCTGCTGTGCAGGGGTAGAATAGATGTGGGTGGGGAAATCACATACAGATTGTTGAGAACTCAATCCAGATATTTGCAAGTAATTATGGATCTGCAGGGGGTGCTGTGTGCATATGTTTGCCAAGGTTTTGTATGGGTCAAATGGAATTCTCCATCAAATACTCCCATCTGTTTGAGTTGCAGAGGGTAGTTTTATCTGCCAAGTCATCAATTCTTTGTGTTCCTGTACTTTGGTGCTTTCTCCTTGTCACTAGATTAGTGTTGTAATAAATCAATCGCGAGCCTGTAGCTCAAAGAAGTCCTTGACATTTTTTTTCTTTTTTTTCTGCAACAGAGAAGTGAAAGAGATTTGACACACAGCCCTCTCAGAAACCGCTCCTAAGTAAATCTTGAACTTGTCAGGACCTCATGCTTGGAGAGATGGTTAGATGAGGTTTTATTGTACTGTTGCTGAGAGGCACAAAGCCCAGACAGAATATAATTTTCCTTTGCTGTGGCAAAAGCCTGGTTTAGTAAGTGTACCGTACAAAGTTTTGTGTTAGCCAATTTTCCCGAGACTTGCTTCTGTTGGAGTTCCTGGCACTTATTCAAACACGCAGAAGCATAAGGACAAGACTTGCAAAAAGAGGTGTTCAAAAATGGGGCTTCTAAGTAAATGGGAGCTGCTGAATTCTCAGCACTTGAAAAATCTGTCTACGAAAGCCTGGACAGCTAAAGTATTTAGGTGTTGCTGTGTTCAGCAATGTCAATGGAATTTAGACTACTAAGCACCTAAATCCCTTTAAAAATGAAGTAGAGGCTTCTAAATCAGTTAGGCATTGTGATGCTGAGCACAGCAATGCCTAAATACTTCTAAAAATCTGGGCCTAAATAACTATCTAAAGTACCTAGATGCCCCCCATCAGAGTTGTCTCTAAATACTTCACACTCTTTTAATGTATTTATTCTTACAACACCCCTATGAGGTGGGGAATTACACACTCATCCCTGTTTTACAGGTGGAGAACAGTCATAGACAGTCTATGGCCCAGATCCTCAAAGGGCTTGAGGCCCCCAACTCCCATTGTGATCTCAGTGAGAGTTAGGCATCTAGATACCTCTTAGGACCTGGACCAAAGTGACCTGCCTGAGGTCACACACGGAATCTGGCAGAGCTGGGAGTTGAACACAAGTCCCAGGCTAGTGATTGAATCCTTGGACCAGCTTTCCTCTCCAGGATAGGGAAGGATGTAAGAGCTCCCATATTTGAAAATCTTGGCCTTAACCTATTCCTTTAATAAATGGGGGAGGGGAATTACCTCATCTTTAACACTCAGCAAGTGAAATCTGAATTCTTTCTCTGGCCGGGTCTGAGTTGTGCTTCATGTTACCGAAACATCTGTCAGCTTCTAGCGGGGACCAGCCAATTCCCTGGTACAACCACAGGCGCTGACTCCATGGGTGCTCTGGGGCTGAGGAGTGGGGTGTGCTCAGGGAAGGGGGAGGAACTGGGTGGGAAGAGACGGGGCAAGGGTGGAGGTTTGGGGGAACGGGTGGGGAGGAGGAGTGGGGGTATGGAACACCCCCGGGGCCCAGAGGATGCCAGCACTTGTGATAACCACTGTGTGTTTTTGGAACACCAGCTGATGGCAGAAATAACATTTTTGGAATGAGATTGACCAGGGGTTTATTCAAATTCTCCTTTTAAACTGAGAGCCCCAACTCAGAGCTAGTTTAAAGGAAGGTTCCAGTGGGTTAGCACTGTATCCTGCCCTCTGGCCCTGTGGCCGTGTGAAGTAGCAGGAGAAGAGAATGAATGCTGGGAACTGAGTGGATTTTCTCTCTCCTTCGCCTTATCAGTTACCGCAGGAACAGACAATTCCATATATATTTACATAACTTTAAAAAAATCAATCTGGAGTCTCTCACTTGGTTCCTATTTTTAAACAAATGTTTACTTTTCTCAAACAGATCTGTTTCTTGGTGCCGTTAGGGGATAGGGTCTGGGGGGCCAGAAATAAGCACAGATTCTTTCTGTCTGATGTTGCTCTTAATAGATTTACTTTTTTTCCCCATACACCATGAGTGGTTTAATACTTATTTTCCCAAAGACCCTATAATCTTTCTGGCCATATGCTGATTATAATATTATTTTTAGAGCCTATCCTAGCTCTGCTGTGCAGCAGCATTAGCTGATGGGTTAGCACGAACTATTTATTCATTGCAGCATTCTCTCCCTTCTCCCTCCCCTGCCAGCTCCATCTCTAATCTGAGAGTGATACATTGAATAGTTATCAGCTTCTGATACATCAGTTGTGTTGACAGGCCAGACTGTATTCTAGGCAATAATAGTTTGTGATTGCAGTAGGAGAGATCTAGGTCTGACTGTGGAGCACAGTGCAATCAACAAATGCTTTTGACTGTCATAACATCTTGTTGGTTTTCAGCTGATCAACTGATTAATTACCTGATGATGATGACTTGCCTCTTCCTTTCCTTGCTGCTCAGTTGATCCTTTTAAACTGAAAAATGGTTAGATGGCTGCTCTGGAGGCTGTGCATGGTAAGTTCATTTTCCCTTTGCCATGGCAAATGTGTTCTAATGTTGGTTTCATGACAACCATTTATCCATGCAATGAAGAACTGTAAATGCTTTCTTGTGGGTTACAGGAATCAGGATCCTTTTAAAATACATCTCTGGGGCTGAATTTTCTGATGTCTTTGCTTTTAAACACATCTTTAGGTGTATGTTTTTATTATGAGTTTGAATAGCACTTAAGGGCTCCCAAATAGGGACTGAGGCTCCATCGTGCAAGGCACTGTACAAACACTTGTGCCCCACGTTCACTTTCCATTTTTCCCCTCCTTCACACCAGCTGCCACCTACATGCATGCGATTTTACACGTGCAAACACTTCTGTGCATGACACCTGTATGGGCGCCCATGGCAGATTCAAACAGTGGCAAGTACATGTGATAGTGTTTCCCGTGCATCATCCCCACGTTGGGACAAAGGGGCCTCGCATGTGAAATCATCTGTGCGTGCAGGTGCTCGTGGCTCAGAGTGCAGGTGTGGAGGGAGCAAAGTTGAGGTGACATTGTAAACTGGGGCCTTTGTTAGATGTTTATTTTAAAAGAAAAAGGCAGGGCCTGACAATGATGCCATTGTGCACATATGGATAAGCATATTCTAAAAAGCATGCACTGTCTTTTGTCACCACTTGCCATGGGAAAAATTATGTCAGCTTCCCCTGCTATTTGCTGTGAATTCTCTTGATAGCTCTTGATGGCTGCTGCCCAGGTTTGCTTTATGCAGTGGAGTAGTCGCTGCTGACATCATCGCAGATGGATGGGTGGATGGGCTGGAGGGAAGGTAGAGGTGCCCAACGTATTTTGTAGCTTTCTGCTGGTGTTTACAACCCAGGCTGTACCACTGGGAGAAGACTCTCCCTTTTATCACAGGATGCACATCAAGGCCCAGTGCCAGTGTCTTTTAAAATACTAGGTTTCAGAGTAGCAGCCATGTTAGTCTGTATTCGCAAAAAGAAAAGGAGTACTTGTGGCACCTTAGATTCTAACAAATTTATTTGAGCATAAGCTTTCGTGAGCTACAGCTCACTTCATCGGATGCATTCAGTGGAAAATACAGTGGGGAGATTTATATACATAGAGAACATGAAACAATGGGTGTTACCATACACACTGTAACGAGAGTGATCACTTAAGGTGAGATATTACCAGCAGGAGAGTGGGGGGGGGGGGACTTTTTGTAGTGATAATCAAGGTGGGCCATTTCCAGCTGTTGACAAGAACATAAATCAAATCAGACGTCAAGAATTATAACATTCAAAAACCAGTTGGAGAACACTTCAATCTCTTTGGTCACTCGATTACAGACCTAAAAGTGGCAATTCTTCAACAAAAAAACTTCAAAAACAGACTCCAACGAGAGACTGCTGAATTGGAATTAATTTGCAAACTGGATACAATTAACTTAGGCTTGAATAGAGACTGGGAGTGGATGGGTCATTACACAAAGTAAAACTATTTCCCCATGTTTATTCCACCCCCCACCGTTCCTCAGACATTCTTGTCAACTGCTGGAAATGGCCCACCTTGATTATCACTACAGAAGGTCCCCCCCTCCGCTCTCCTGCTGGTAATAGCCCACCTTAAGTGATCACTCTCGTTACAGTGTGTATGGTAAAACCCATTGTTTCATGTTCTCTATGTATATAAATCTCCCCACTGTATTTTCCACTGAATGCATCCGATGAAGTGAGCTGTAGTTCACGAAAGCCTATGCTCAAATAAATTGGTTAGTCTCTAAGGTGCCACAAGTCCTCCTTTTCTTTTTTTAAAATACTGTATAGGGAATGAAACAGTGGTGAGAAGTGTCAGCTAGATGGCCAGGAGACTGTTATGCTCACTTTATTCACAAAAAGAAAAGGAGGACTTGTGGCACCTTAGAGACTAACAAATTTATTTGAGCATAAGCTTTTGTGAGCTCACCGATGAAGTGAGCTGTAGCTCACGAAAGTTTATGCTCAAATAAATTGGTTAGTCTCTCAGGTGCCACAAGTCCTCCTGTTCTTTTTGCGAATACAGACTAACACGGCTGCTACTCTGAAACCTCACTTTATTCACAAAGCACAGGCAACAAAAATTAAAGCTTCTCTGCATCCACCTCTTTACTGAAGCGACCAACAAGGGCCAGTTAGGGCCTGATCCAACTCCCATTAGTCTTTCCATTGATTAGAGTGGGCCCTAATTGCATATTGTGATGTGGAGCCTGGGAACAGGGCTGAGCCCTCCACCGTAATGTCAGATGCCACAGAGCAGTGGCTCTCAATCTTTCCAGACTACTGTACCCCTTCAGGAGTCAGATTTGTCTTGCATAACCCCAAGTTTCACCTCACTTAAAAACTACTTGCTTACAAATATCAGACATAAAAATACAAAGGTATCACAGCACACTGTTACTGACAAGTGGCTGGCTTTCTCATTTTTACCATATCATTATAAATCCATTGGAATATAAATATGATGTTTACATTTCAGTGTATGTATATAGAACAGTATAAACAAGTCTGTCTGTATGAAATTTTAGTTTGTATTGACTTTGCTAGTACTTTTTATTTAGCCTGTTGTAAAACTAGGTAAATAGCTAGATGAGTTGATGTACCCCCTGGAAGACCTCTGCGTACCCCCAGGGGTAAGCATACCCCTGGTTGAAAACGACTGCCATAGACCGCCCCAGGGGCCCCCATGAAGCTGCATTTCTTAGACTTGAGCCCCAAGTGGTGGGGCTCAGAGCCCCGGGCTTCAGCCCTATGCAGTGTGGCTTTGGCTTTCTGCCCTAGGCCCCAGTGAATTTAACACTGGCCCTGCTTGGTGGACCCCCTGAAACCTGCTTGCAGCCCCCAGGGGGCCCGAGACCTCTGGTTGAGAACCACTGTTCTAGACTGTCTCAGTGCTGCTGCCTTCGGCAGCAGGGTCACTTTTTTTACTGTGTAAGTCGGCACAATAATACTTAGCTGTAGTAAGGGGTAGAGGGCTTAATGAGTGTGAGAGATGGACTTTGAGATCCATGGATGAAGGGCAAGAGCTATTCTCATTGCACCCAGACAGGGTGGTGGTGGTGTACAATGCGTGAGTTTTGCATGGTGGTCCTGATTGACTGTATGGAGTTTTTTTGCAACTCATTTCCTGGTAGTTGCACATTGGTACCCACTAGTTAGCCTACAGCAGGTACAGTATCTACATTTGGCTTGGCATATATGGTCATATTTCCCTGGTGTGGCTGGCCCCAACAATGTTAGCAGTCTGCTACATACGTACTGTTCAAAGTAACTCCGTTAGCTCAAAGGTGATGGAAGCTTGTGCTTTTGGTCCTGGGCTCTCCCACTGATAAAGGAAGGCTTGCACTTAAAGAGGAGAGAGCATGACCCTTAGAAATAAGAAAACATTTTGTTAGAATCACTCCGTGAGAAAAACAGTCCCAGGCACTTTCAGGGTCACCACTGTCTCTGCCCTTTGTTTATTCGACCATGGGCACATGCAGTTGCCTGATTCACTCACACAATGGTGACAAATGCATAAACAGCTGCACATCTAAATGATAGAAAAACTTGGCTTTTGTGCTAGACTTAAGCGTCAATCCCCTGTTGATGTAAAAAGGCATAGCTGACATCTCTCTGACAGATGTTATTTCAGGCCATCTGTAATTGCAAGAAGGCAGCACTGTATTGGTTACACTTGATTTGCACACAGTTCACATTT
This sequence comes from Lepidochelys kempii, assembly GCF_965140285.1. NCBI lineage: Eukaryota > Metazoa > Chordata > Testudines > Cheloniidae > Lepidochelys > Lepidochelys kempii. The sequence continues at coordinate 17,533,360 of NC_136392.1, read as the reverse complement.
CAAAGGTTTTCTGTTCACCCAGAAGAGAGAGAAACTTACTACGACTATTTTATTTTACTTTTCACAGGAAAGTTTGCCCTCTGTGAAATCTGCCTTTGGGCTGAGTAAATGCCTCAAGCAGATGTGGCTTGGGCCTCTGGGCTGGGTACCTGACACCAGTGTTTGAAAGCAAACCTTTTCTGAGCATTGGTTGTGTGTTGACAGTTGCTTTTTACAGTCATTTATTTATAGCTCTGATTTTCCTGGAGATCTAGAGAGGAATCCATTTGAGCAGTTTCATTAGTCAGCAGTTTATGTTGCCATGGCAACGTTTTATGTTGCTGTAAGGACTAAGGGCAAACGCAAAGGGACAAAAGCTGTCAAGCAGACCAGGAGCAATTATTGCCTCTCATTGGTTTCGAACTCACTTGTTACACCATAGAAAGAGGCCTGTGGTACACAAGGGCTGCTGTTAGCTTGTTTAGTGACAATGAATTGAGACCTGTCTCTTCCTGCTGCTGGCTTTGACCGGGGCCTCTTTCTCTCTTCTCAGCTGTGTGAAGCAGATTCCCTGCCAGCCTTTCCACTGATCCGTTTACTCTGCTTGGGGCTGGAGTAGTTTTCATGCATAGCATGCAGTGCCCCCATGTGAGGTTACTGGCTTTAAGTCAAATGCACGTAGACGTTGGCATGGCGGGGTAGTTAGTGCTCGCTAATCAGAATGAGAAGTTATGTGCAGTCTGGGCTAAAGCCAAAGCAGCTAATGAATGTGTTTGCACTCAAACAGACCTGGGGTTTTGTCCAGCAGATCTCACTATGCATGCTCTGTTCTGCTTTGCACTCTCTGTAGAAGCTGGATGCCCACTGAGATAAGGGCAGTGCTGAGATCAGCCTGCATGTTTATGCAGCAAACACAAATAAATCCCCTTTCTGCTCTTTACCATAAAAGGACATCATGTGCTGACTTTCACTGAGGCTATCCCATGTCTCCTAATCCTGCCCAAAGTATGCAGAGTAACATGGCAGTGCGGAGAAGAGGAGGCAGGATATCAATTACTTAACATTTATGCTTCAAATTGGGCAGCTTCTGGATGCTGCACAAATAGGATGTGCCAGGCACAAAGGATGGTGGGGGCTGTTTCCTGTGAGGCGCAATGCAGCCTTTTCTCTGCAAGTGGGCGTCTCTCTCTCTCCATGGATTGTGTGCAGGTGTGTGAAGTTACCAGCAAGTTTCTTGCAGTGTCTTTTCGAGATGCACTGTAACCCTCTCTGCAATAGGAGGAAGGTGGGGAGTGTCCAGGGAGCTGCATCCTGCTCTTCCATGTGGCTCATTCCTTACAGCAATGCTGAAAACACAGATTCCCCTCCAGGGAAGAGATTGTGCTCTTGAAGTGTCAGTTTCTGGTGTAATTGCGAGATGTGAGGGAAAGCTAGTTCTTTGCTGTAATAAAATAAAAATCGGTTCTGATTCAAGTCAAGCTCCTATTGGAGTCCTGGGGAGTTTGCTGGACTGATGAAAAACTGAGTGTTTAAATCACACTCCCACCCCCATCCCCAAGATCCTTATACTGAGGGGATCTCCCTCATTCCCTTCAGAATGGGGCTTGGCTGACTTCATTGCAATATTCTCCTCCCTCTTCTTCACACCTTGTTCCGTGGCTCCTGGGATCCGTGTGGAGGGCCACAGTGGTCTGGGAAAGGAGGGGGCAGGATGATAGAGGACAGATACAGATCATCTCCTCACCAGCCCTTTGGAACTTGCAGCAGGAATCTGCCTTTTGGGGGTGTCCCTCAGGGAAGTGTCAGAGACAAGAGCCCCATTAGCACTGTTCCATTGGAGCCATGCTGCAGAGTCGGGCCACCAGAGACCCAGAACCAGGGTGGAGGCATGAGGCCTCCTCACAGAGAGTCATGGCCTCCTGCAGGTCCCCCTCTCCCTGGGGGATCTGTGTGGATCTGGAGGGATTGTGGGGGCTGGCCTGTGGAGAGAACCCTCTGCCAGAAGGATTGATGAGCAGCTTCCATGAGGAGCAACTTGTGGCAGTTTCCTTGTCTTTAGCCCTCTCCCGCCAGCTGTTGGGACCTCAGGAGTTGGAGCAATGTGAATAATCGTGATGTTGTCTCAGATCTGTTTATGCCTGCTGTGCCTTGGTTCTCAGCCATGCTGATAGAGTTGTGACTCAGTTCAGGGCAGCCTTTGAGATGTGGTGTTACATGGCGCCCTTTGTCCATGAGACCTAAAGTAGGTAGAGGATGGTAAAACACCGTTTTGCGGTCTAGCTTTTTCTAACGTTAGTGCCTGCTGTAGAAACGGGGTGGCTCGGAAGATGTATGGCCAAAAAGCTATTCAGAAAAAGAACGTGCTTAACAGTGCAGTGAGGGAAATAAATGTCATCGGGCCAGTGCTTTTGTATACCGGTGTGAGACCAAGTTCATGCTGCTGTTACGGAGAGCAGAACCTGATTGGAAAATGTGTAAGCTGGATCAACAAGGAGCTCACTAGCTATGCAGAGAAAGTTCCAAATCAGAGGAGGAACTGAATAAAATGTTCCTTGGTGTAATAGCAGATCTGGCCTCTTAGCAGCAGCCTTGTAATCGTCATGTCATCTTGCTCAGAGCACTATTCTTAATAGAGCACTGAGCATCTGAAGGAGGAAAAACCCTAGGGGGCAAACTTCCTTGTTTTGTTTTTGTCTTGTTTCGTTAAATATAATAACCACCACCAACTCTGTGATTTCCCAGCATGTGGACTTTCACAGGGAGTTCAGTTAATATGGGTAAGTTGAGCTGGGAGTGGATGGTTACATGCTGAAGGCTGTGACCGACTGCATAGTGCTGTGCAAATGTAACCTGCTGGTCAGTGTGGGGTATTTGTCTGCCTCCCAAACCACAGATGATGCGAATCTGTTACAGCTCCCAGCTACAGTGCCTGGCTCTTTAGCTTCAGCTCGAGAGATCTCCAGTTCATTCTCTGGTGTCAGTCAAGATAGTGGCCATTTCACAAATATAACTAGAGGATGTAGTCCCTGCTCCAAGGAACTTACAATTGAAATTGGGTACAAACTATATCATTCCGATGCACAAGACAAGCTGAAACACTAAACTAAGCAAGGCAGGTGTTTCTTTATTTAATAAATTGACCAGAATATTCAAAATTTTCCCCATGCAAAGATGTCTACCCAGTTCTGCACCTAATTTGCTTTGGAAATCATTTCCCTCATTGGACGGAAGACTGTTTATAATTCAGGGATCGGCAACCTTTGGCATGCGGCCCTCCACGGAAAGCCACTGGCGGGTCAGGCGAGTTTGTTTACCTGCAGCGTCTGCAGGTTCGGCTGATCACAGCTTCTACTGGCTGCAGTTCGCCGTCCCAGGCCAATGGGGGCTGCGGGAAGTGGCGTGGGCCGAGGCCACATGCCAAAGGTTGCTGATCCCTATAATTGAACATGCAAGTGGCCAGTTATGGTAATTTATATGTACAATTGTCTGATTGGCATGCAGATTAGGTGTGTAATTGTGCATGCATTTTTGCAAGAGGAATATTGATGCTATGGGTTGTGTTCTGTACTTGGCAGGTAAAACTGAGAGAGCTGGCAGGAGAAGTGCTTTGGAGGTGGAGAGGGAGGTGATTAGCTGCATATGGAGCAGAAATCAATCTTCAGTTCACCAAGTCTACCTGAGTGACTTGCCCACTAAAGCTGTTCCCTTTCCACTTCAGCAGAAAACAGAGGTCCAGAGAGAGGAGATGACCTGCAGTCTCTTTTGTATCAAGTAATCTCCAAAGATGTGATCCAAATTAATTGCGCACATGTGTGTGTGGGTGGGGGGGAGGGAGAAGGTGTGTGTGGGGGTGTTAGTGAATCTTAGCGCTGGTAAAAGTGTACCTCAGCCTATCCTAGAGCGATTACTAGAGTCAGTTGCCGGCACCCAGTGCCGAGAGGCAAAACAACAGCAGGGTTTGGTTCGCTACCCGGTGTGCTTCACCCAATAATCACAACGGGGTGGAGAAGCAGAAAAGTTTATTTGAAGCTTCAAAAAGGTACAGGGAGAATAGAATCTCAAATCCTGCACACAAAGCAGGAAGTTACACAGGCTTTTATACATCCTTTCTTCAGCATACTTATCCAATAGCAAGCTTCCCTAAGTATCCATATAGCCAGCTTACAACAAGGGGGAGAGTTAAGCCCAGATCCTCAACAGTATTTAGGGGCCTAACTCCTCTTGATATAAATTTCAAGGGGAGTTAGGCCCCTAAATACCATTATTTGGGCCTCAGTGCCTATTGTGGTGGTGATTCTTGTGACATGGACACATATCTGATATGAACTGGGCTGAAACCACTAAGTCATTTCTGGCAAACAGCTGTCAGATTTTCAGTCATTATATGAATCCAAATTCTTGAGAGGGTCTTGGATACTCAGCCATTGAAATCTGTGCAGTGGGTCTTAGCATTTCATCATCCCCATGCCCTCAGTCATAGGAAATGATGGCTGAATGATGTCAAATGGCTGCAAACATCAAGGTCTTTGTCTCATGGAAACAACAGTTGGAAAAGTCTTAAGTCACATCTCCTTTATCTAACTTCCAGCAAAGGTTTGTTCCTTACACTCTATTCTGCACGGCTTGTAATATAGCATTTAAAGCAAAATTACAATATGATTTTTTAAACCTCTGCTTGGATTTCACAAATAGAGTTCTCTTGTTTCTGCCACATGGTGCTAGTGAATTCCTCCTCTGGCTTTCCCCACTCCCATTGACAGTATGAGATGCTATTCAGCAGTATTTCCCTTATCTGCAGAGATTAGAAGGGAGAGTTACAGCTAGTCAGTGATACTGGTAATGTGATTTTTGGGTTATTAGGCCTTTTTCTTGGGCTCATTTAGCATGTTATTAAAAGTTCTTAGTTCTTTTAAAATGTAATTATTTAAAGTCTAGTGACCCCTTTTGTTATTCAAATCTGTCTTCTGGCTGTTTTCTTTAAGGCTCTCTGCTCCAGACAGTGTTAGGCTCATATTGTGCTAAAGTTAGCAATAGAAATGTACAGTATGTTTGCATTTAGAAAAGGATGAGGGAGGGATTGGGGAGGTTGCCTAGAAATCTAACTCTATGGAAAAAGAGAGACAATAAAAATGTATGTGAATTTTCTTTGACATGATGCTCTGGGATATAAAGCTACCTCAATTCACTGAGCAATTACTCGAAACTTAGTGCATGGCATTTACAACTGGATTCTCCCCTGGCAGGACGCCAGCTGATGAGCAACTTGTGGTAAATACAGTTATTTATTTGTACTGCAGTAGTGCCTAGGAGCCATGGACCAGGGCCCCATTGTGGTAGGTGCTTTACCAACACAGCACAAAAATATGGTCTCTGCCTCAAAGCGCTTACGATCAACTATAGGACAGGAGACAACAGACGGATACAGAGAGAGCATCATCCTTGAGTTCATTGCTGTAGAAAACACATAGGAAACTCGTGGTCCTTGTCCCAAGGATCTTAAAATCTAAGGGATGGATCCTGCAACTGGCTTTGTGTGGGTGGGCCTCTGCACCCCCACACATTGTTTTCGCTGGGGCTCGGTACTCTGCCTACGCAGAGCTAGTTACAAGATCAAGGGCCTAAAACGGCTGCCAAGAGCTGTTCAGCAGTATTGCTCTGGCTGATCAGCAGGAGAGATTGGCTCGGGGTCATGGCATTCTCCCCCCATCACCCAAATCCTAGAATCTTCCGTTTGTGAATTTTTAATCTCCACAGCAACTAAATGTCACCAACAGAAGGCTGCACCTTCAGTTATCCTTAATAACCACAAATAAAGGACTCCCCAGACCCCCACCCCATCCCTACGAATGCAAACCCCAGAAAATATCCATCTGCAGAATTCTTTATAGAGCTAAACTTTTCTCTTGTTACATCTTTCCATGAAGAGGTCTTTCATATGCTGCCTGCTATAACAACTGCAAGAAATAATAATTTTGAGAGTCCAAAAGGAGCCTGGGCTGTGAAATTAATATTGTTCTGTGGTGACGGAGGTTAAATAGATAAATAAAGCTTTGATTTGGAGCCCCATAATTTAAACCTGGAACCACCTGAACAGTGTTGAAGTGATAAAAGTTTAATATAATTTTGAAGGAGAGAGAGAAATTCAGGTTTTCCCCCCAGCATGAAAAACAACAACTAAAATAATTAAGCTATTTCTTTTGCCTAAACTGCAAAGTATAGAAAATTGCATATACTGATGGCATACATGGCAGCTTTGCTTATTCTAAGAAAATACAAAACTGCAAAATCTAAAAAAACACCTGACTGACTAACAATCTCTTGAGTCCATGGTTGCTTCTGCTTTCATTTTAGAAAATAAGCATGGCTATTTCTGCCACTGTGGTGAGTTGTATCAGCTGAGAAAAATATTATATAGTAGACTAGTTTGTACAGGTGGTTATTCATTCCTCCCATCTGCATTATTATTACATATTATTTGTATTGCAATAGCACCTGAAGGCCCTGGTCAAGATGAGGGCCTCATGGGGAAGAAATATACCATCTCTTATTTCATTACAGATCCTTAATGCAGTCATGGTTAGAGAAAACAGGGCCCTTTGCTGGCATATTCCCTAGATGAGGTCCTGTTAGTTGTTTCCCACCCTCCCCTCTTCCCACCACCACCACATATGGGCCTGCTCCAAAGCCCCATGGAGTCAATGAGAGTCTTTCTGTTGATTTCAGTGGGTTTTGGAGCAGGGCCTATTTTTTTTTTTTAAACTCCACAATCTGGTGTAATTTTATGCTGCTACTCAAGGTTGTGCAGATTGCCTAGACTGCATCTGCGGATACTGAATGTACCATAAGCAGCTGCACTTGAACTTCTCTCAGCTACTAGGATTTGAAGACAGGGCGTTCTGTATGTAAGTGGAAAGGTAAATTTCACCTAGATGAGCTCACAGGTTTAATCAACTCCGTGTCACAGCCATCCTTGATCTTCAAGCGGGCAGTGTCCTGGCTGACAAATAAGCATTCAGCTCTTGTGTAGCTCAGCTACGCTTTTATTGATTTACAAAGGTCTGTTGCAGTTCAGGGCAATTGCCTCTGCATTCCCTCTCTGTGGTCCACCCAAGAGCACCCATGTTAGGTTCCCAGCCTTCACCTCTCCTGGGTGAAGACCCATATCTCACACCCTCCTGACTGGGGGTTCCTAAAGGCTGCACAATCCCTGCCTACACTGTGATTTCCCCAGTAACCCAGACTGCCTAAAGGGTCAATGTCTGCCCTTTGCTTTCTCTCCAGAGACTATTTCCAGGGTATGGCCTGCAGTTATATGTTACCACACAGCTTTTTCTAAGCAAGCACACTTATTCCTCCGTATTACAGAGGAAACCCATAAAACCCCATCAAAGTTCCTATTAGCATGCTAATAAGCTTACCAGAGTCACCGGACCGTCTTCTCTGGCCTTGATAGGTCAAGTCCTTCTAACTCTTCTGAAAGGATTAGGGACCTCTGTCTGGACAGAAGGTCCTGTGCATCTTCTGGATCAGAAAGCAGCCCCTGAGTCAGTTTAACCTCAGGCTAATTATCCCAAAGTCTTTTTTTTTGTCTGTTGGTGTCTGGAGAATCCAGCTGGAACTAGTCTAGGCGAGACATGCCAGAATGTGGTGCCTCTCTGTGGGGGCTGCTGCGTCCTGGCTGATTTGCCATCACCACCACCACCAACAACCCCTATGGTTTTTAGTTCCTGGATTTGCTGTGGTAGCCCTTTCCCATGGAGTAGAACACAGTTCTACAGAAACCATTCATTTAAAAGAATGGATCCCAAAGATATTGTCACAGGATCAGCTCCACTAACCAAATGGCCAAAAGAGTCCATTTATAGGATCCAAAGGCTAAAACAAGGGAAGGGAAATGAGCTAGGCCCACCTCAGACGTTCACTGTGAAATTGAGAGTCTGTAACCAGTGTCTAGATATTGTCTTGCTGGTTGCATTACAAATACAGAGAGAGATTACATCAGGGCAGCAGCTGAGAAATGCTGTCAGATGATGGGGGTGAGTCTACAGTCATTCTGGTGGCTACTGTTACAGTGTCCTCTTCAATGAGAGGGTAGCTACAGGAAGCAGAGTGGTTCAGAAGCTAGAGCATGGGCATGGGAATCAGGACTCCTGACCAAGTTTAATCCTAACCCTGCTACAACCATGGGAAGGTCACTTCTCTGCTTTGTGTCCAGACCTGCAAAGGCTTAGACAAGTAGAGACCCAGTAAAGTCCATGGAACTACATGTGTGAATAAGGGCTGCTAGCCAGGGCTGGCCTTGCCATGAGGCGAACTAAGGCAGTTGCCTCAGGTGCCAGACTGTGGGGGGCACCACTAGGACCCAGAGTGTAGAAAATTGTATCTGCTGCTGATGCATATGTATTCTCTCTACTCTAGATGCACAGAGATGGTGGAGTGCTGTGCTGGAGGAAGGAGGGCACAAGAGACCTTTCAAAGTTTTGGCCCAAGCGAGGAGGTGTGGGGGCGTCATTTGAGCTCCCTGCCTCAGGTGCCAAAACGTTGTGGGCCGGCCCTGCTGCTAGCATAGTAAAGACTTTGCAGGATTAGGCCCTATTAACACTGTGATGAAACATTTGAAAAGGGTAATTGACATTTAGGAAGCAGGTGTCACCAGAACTGTCTGACTCCTTGAAGCCATGTGCTGCTCCTTTGAGTTAGGTAAACAAACACAGGCAGAGCAAGCTCCTCCCCCTTTGTGGGCTCCACAGGAACTCTGCCTATTAAAGATTAAACCAGGTGCTCTCCTCTGACCTCCTAATTTTCCTGACGAGTTGCACTCTCAGAAGGCCAAAGTAAATATGACTAGACAACCTGGGTGTAACAATAATCCAGCACCACTTGTGCAGCAGGGCCCCAAACAGCATCTAGGCCTGTCCAGGAGAATCAAATCTTTTTGCTACCTTTCCTATTCTATCTGTTTACAAGTTATAACTAAAACCATTGTCAGTTTTTTGGGAGTTCCAGATTTCTCATTCTGTACCTGATTATGAGCTGTTTCCTGAGGGTTTATCATTGCTGGACTGGTGCTTGCTAAGATTCTGTTACACTTCATTTTGCCATTTGACCTGGTTATGTCCTCTACAATTACTGTATTCTTGCTACCCTAGCAAAACTCTGCAGTGAGCACCATTGTGTGGGGCCGGGGCTGTGCAAACCACTCTCTAAGAATATGAAACCCTTGACCTTGGAGGATTTTGCTTTTCATTTTGAATTGTCAAAAACTGCGAGAGTTCACTGAAAATCTGACTTCAGCTAGAGTTCTGCATGAATGGCAATTTAGGCCTGATTTAGGATTTAGCCCAGTAAGTGTTCTACAAAAGGTCGTGAATCTTATATAGAGGCCTTGTATTAGAAAGAAGAAGATTGGCAAACCCAGAGGAGAGTGAGTCTGTGAAAATCAGGGCTTCCTGGGATTTATTGCAGAAAATTACTTATTTTTAATATATTTTGGGAGGTGAAGAGGAATTAACATTAGATCCATTATTATAATTAATTAATGTTAATGCAGATCCAACTCTCACTGAAGCCCACGTGAGACATCTCATGATGCTAAAAGACCTTTTATCTGATCCTAATTTTGCTATTTTATAAAGGGAAGCTTTTCAGTTCCACAGATGCTAAGAAACTGACATTATTCATTCTGTTTTAAAGTGCGTATTCTACAGTTCGTTGTAATCTACATACATTTGACCAAGTATTTTCAAAACCTTGCCTGGATCAATCAGATATTAATGGCGTGTATCTTTAGTTACCGAATAGCTTTGTTTAAAACCAAGGTTTCTTGCTGGATGTAATTATTTCCCCTGGCAACTTAAAATCAAGGTTGTTTTATTTTAAATGTAATTGCTTTCCTCGGTAGCTCGCATGGCAACCTAATGAGGTTACGGATGATGGCCCTGATGTATCAAAGCATTTAAGCATGTTTTTAAAGTTAAATATGCAATTAAGTGCTATGCTGACCCAGGGCCTGTATGATGATAGGATTGCCTTTGTGTTGATTTTCTTTCCTTGATAATCCGGGGGTGAATATTTGATAAGTTTTATAACTGGGTGAACATAAGGGTTTGAATATATAATGATACCCTCAAATAGTTGTTTCCTGCACTCAGAAACTGGATAAGAAGCTCGGAAGTCTAGAGATCTGTCAAAGCCTGAAGTTGGCAGCTGGAATTTGTGTATGACAGTCCTTTGCACTTGCTACCTTCCGATAAGCCAATTCAGCTGGCCCTGAAAAATCAGTAAATAAACAAATAACTGAATGGCTTCATTAGTTTTGTCTGGACTAATTTATCCTGAATTAATTTACACAGAGGTACAGCTCTAAATCCCAAATAAAGCCCATGCTTCATTCAAGAACCATTTTTCATTGTCTTTTCAGGATAATTCATTGTAAGAAAATCCTGAAGTTTTGCTTAGATTCATAAGTCGTCCTAAAGGAGGGAGATGTTGACTTTTGCATTTTAACCTTATGAATTGTCATATGTCAAAAACATAAAAGGGGCTTGGACATGAGCCAGTGCCAAATTGCAAATATTTCCTTAAAGAGGCCTAGGGTGGCAGATTTGGCTGAGCCATATCTCCTGTCCTAGGTAACTGCCTAGTTTGCCTAGAGCTAGAGTGGCTCCTGGCTGTATATGCACCATAAAAACTGGAATGAGGTGCTGAGGGTTATGTGGATGTTAGAGAGGCAAAGCAGAGCAAGTCCATGGAGAGTTCTGAAAACCAGCAGAGTGTTTTTGAATTAGTCTGGGAGATGAATAGGGAGCCTGTGACAGTGACACAGGGGATACTGACTGATCTATTCCCTCTTCCCAAAGGAGTGTGACAGTCAGTGTTCTAGAAAAAAGAAATGGAGTACTTGTGGCACCTTAGAGACTAACCAATTTATTTGAGCATAAGCTTTTGTGAGCTACAGCTCACTTCATCGGTTACTCTGAAAAGTGTTCTAGGGTTATTCTGGGCTCGGAAAAACTCTTTGCTAACGCCTCACAGTGTTGGGTATGACCCAGGAACAGGTAGTGACCCAGTGCTATCCCAGTGTGAGTGTGCAGAAACTCCAGCTTTCACTGGAAAAGTGGCTCTGCCCTTGGCTTTTCCTCCAGTTAGGAGAAAGTAGTTTCTGACCTGGAATGCTCAAGGGGGCAGCACTTTTTAAAGGTAGTTTCCCAGGCTTTTTAATATACAGTAGAACCTCAGAGTTACGAACTGACCAGTCAACCACACACCTCATTTGGAACTGGAAGTACACAATCAGACAGCACAGATGGGGAAAAAAAAGCAAATACAGCACACTGCTGTGTTAAATGTAAATGACTAAAAAAAATAAAGGGAAAGCAGCTTTTTTCTTCAGCATAGTACAGTTTCAAAGCTGTAGGAAGTCCATGTTCAGTTGTAAACTTTTGAAAGAACCACCATAAGGTTTTGTTCAGAGTTATGCACATTTCAGAGTTATGAACAACCTCCAATTCCCGAGGTGTTTGGAACTCTGAGGTTCTACTGGATTCTTTAGGAGAAACAAAGCAGAAAGCAAAAGCTTTAGTCTGGGTGTGAAATGTGCCAGTTCCAAATAAACAGGTTGCTTCTGGTCTTGTTCTAGTGGGGAGCAAAAGGGGCATCAGAGAAACCACTAAAAGCTTTAAAAATGTGTTTTATTTACTTAAAAATAAACAGTCTGACCACTTTGGACCTGCTCCTGCTTTCATTATAGACCATGGGAGTTTGGCCACTGATTCCGATGGAAGCAGGTTTGACTCTTTTATGTCCAGTGTCACCGATGAATTCCCCCTTCTCTTCCAATTCAGGAACAGAAGACAGAGGAAACTGAACTGAATCAGTGATTTGCTATACAGAGTTCTGCTTCACCAAGCTCTAGCCCTCACCTGTACCATCACTAGTCTAGTGGAGTGTTGTAATTAAGAGAAGAAGAGGCAGAGAGACTGGATAAAACTTGGTATGCTATGGGTGTTCAAGTCTTCATTGCTGGAGTCCAGGGAGAGACAGTCGCTCTGGATTAATGAGCTGGCCATGTGCTTCTCTGGCCAACGTTGATGTTCTCACAGCTGAGAGCAGAGCTGAAATCAGTGAGGGCTGTTTGCTTTCCCTATAAAATTACTTGTGTAACTTGCCTCCACCTGGATGAAGATTCTCTTTGCGGCACCTTGCAGCTCTAAATCCTGAGAATCATAGAATCATAGAATATCAAAGTTGGAAGGGACCGCAGGAGGTCATCTAGTCCAACCCCCTGCTCAAAGCAGGACCAGTCCCCAATGTTTGCCCCAGCTCCCTAAATGGCCCCCTCAAGGATTGAACTCACAACCCTTGGTTTAGCAGGCCAATGCTCAAACCAAGAATAAAACTGTTGACATGCATCCAACTGAACAAATGCACAGATATCGGACCTACCTGATCTTAAAATAGGGCTGCAGAGGTGGCAGCAGGAGTCAACTGTTCTCTTCTCATGACTTGCCCATACCCAGCTGTCTTGCAAGCTGATGCGATCTCCTCTCCCTGTTTGCAATAAGGCAGGGGCCACATTCTACAGACATGGTAACGGCACTGGTTCTTCCTTGTCAATACATAGCAGGGCCTGGAGTTCTGTACTGGAGCACAATGCAGCAAGGCCAACAAAAAAAATATTTGTTTCCGGGTGAGAGGCTCTTAGGCCTATGGGGCAATACCCTGCTTAGATATGCTAACCAGATTCCCCTTTAGTGTGAAAAGAGCCACGTTTATTTTTGTTAATTTATACAATTATTTGTGAAGGGTGTTTGTTGCTGATGATGTTTAGGATTAGATTGTTCAATGATCTTAGCTGGTATAGCAGGAGACAGAGTACCAGAGCTTATGGAACAATAATAAATATGGCAAATCTTATGTGAAACATCTCTGACTTTTGCTCAGTATCAAACCTGACCTGCTTGGTGAAAGCTTTTGCTCCATCTCTTCTCAGAATAAAGGCTCACAGGCAGGTACAGAAAAGGAAATATAATAATTCCATCCAGAGATCCCTTCCATTCCTAGATCTCAACATTACTTAGCAAGGAGTAATGAATCAAGGTTCAGAGTTAGACTCCCCTTTAAGTCAGGCAGAGTTAAACACCCTTAGAGCTTAGAATCCTCTCACATACATTCTGGGTGAACCAGACTGAATAAAATAAGAATTCTCTTGAGCCTTGCCCAAATCACAAGCCTCTTCTGAGACTCAAAAATGTTTTTTCCTCCCTCTCCCACCCCTCCCATCATCACTTTTTTTAATTACGACTTTCCACGCAGGGTGCCTGGGCTAAGAAGGTAGATGGGGATTTTGAGAGAGCAGGAGCAGGTGTGAAAGGAAATTGGCCAACCTCCACTAGTTTTAGGAGAATTATTTTCAGTTTGTCAAAAGAAAAAATAATCTCTTAATTCCTGCTCTTGGATATTTTCTCACACTACATCCTTTTTCTTCTTGGCACTAAGACCTTGTTATCGGCTTGTTCTGAATTTGTTTTCGGCTTGGCCTTGAGGGCATGCATTCATATTGCGAGTGGGTTGCCTGGGAAAGCAAGCCCATCTATTTCTATTGCCGTCAAGGCCAGCAGACAATCTATGGAATGGCTTGAGAGAGAGAGGACAGGGGGAGTTTTAACATGAATATGGTAATTCTATAAAGCTCTTAATAACAGGTCTCTTTGGAATAAAACCTAGGAGCCTTGATACTTAGCCCCAGCTCATACCACAGGACCAAACTGTCTCCTAGGCTCTAGCTCAGGATTAATCAACAGCTCACTTTGGTCAAATCAGTATTGTAACAGCAGTGCAACGTGCAGTGTGCTCTCTCCTTTGTTCTGGGAATGTTAGAGCAGCCCCTGGAAGGGAGGGGAGGGAGAACCCTGTGTGTATCTGGCTCATGCAAGGAATGGCATTGCGCACAGCTCCTTCCAGCAGCTGCCAGAGGGAGGGTTATCACAATGCTGGGTGGCGGAGGGACTGTAAGGAGTATAGGATGCTGAGGGTGGGGTGCGGGCTGGGATTGGGATTGGGACCCTTCAAAGATTTCCGGCCACTGACCAAAAAAAGCCGTGATCTGCTTTACTCTTTAAACCCAGAACAGTAGAGCAGAGTAACCCTTCTGAAAATGATCAAAAGCTCTTAGACTCATGGCTCTAAAGGAGCCCAGCCCTGACATATGGAGTAGAGCTAACAGAGCATGATCACAGTACTTGCTTTCTCATTTCCCCGGAGCTGGATGCTTTTCCCCATCTGACTAGCAGAGGAAAGGAGCTGGGAGGAGAAACCATTCAGTAAATTACAGAGACGGACAAGTGCCACATACACAAAGACCCAGCGGTCCCTTTGGCCTTGGCAAGGAGCCAGCTCTTCCCTATTCTGCCAGGTCAGTGAAGCACACACAGAATTGACTGTGTGAAAGGGAATGTTAGCGAAGTATGGTGTGGAGCTATGTAGTCTCTTTTTTGATTGCTGTTATCCTCCCACCCCCGCTGCACTTTCCCTTTGGCTAGGGCAGACGGGGAGCAGGAGCAAACATCATTACATAGCCACAGTCTTACATTGGTGCCCATGAGCTAAGCAGCAGCACAATCCAAGCCTTGCGTCTGAAAAATTAATCAAGCATTATTTCCAGCATCACAGGAGACCACTGGAGCCTCACTTAGTGCCAGGGGACATCAGCACATGTGGCATCAGCAGAAACAGAGGAATGTGTCTCCATGGACAATGAGATGAAAAGGAAAGAGTTCAAAGATCTTTACTAAGCTCAAACTCAGGAACCAAACTTTGGGGGGTTCAGAATCTATAACAGAATGTTGCAAAGCCCCCCATGTTTATAACAGGCAGAACCAAAGCCCCAGACTCCTCCTTCTTCACCTCTTCTGCCCCAAGAGTCTTCAAAATCCTCACCTGGATCCAAATGTGAATTGAGCTTTACTGCTCTTGTTTGCATTTTCTGATAGACATTTTTAAAGGCACACTGTGAACTTGAATATTTCTAGCACAGCACCCTTTAATAGTAACCCCCTCCCCCGCAATGTTTGCTCTCCTAGGCTCTTAGTTGAAATGAAATCAGAAATGGTGAAATATTACTAGACCTCTTTGGCATCATGATTATTATTATTTGTAATGCAGTAGCTCCTACAAGCTCCAGTCATGGTCCAGGATTCCATTGTGCTAGGTGCTGTACAAATGTAGAACAAAAAGATGGTCCCTGCCCTAAAGATCTCATGATCTAAATGTAAGACAGAAGAAAGAGATGGGTACAGGCAGAACAGATTGGGGGAACCAAGGAAACAATATTGACCAGCATCATGGGCAGCACTCTCTGCACACCAGTTGCCTAACCATTGTCAAGTTTTTTTGTAGGCATCGTTGCAAAGGAGAGTTTTACGAAGGGATTTGATGACCCTCCTTGCTTGTAGCACAGTGGCTCCAGTTCCACAAGCGGATGCATCCACCTGTAAAGCCACTGATGCTGGGCCAGGGAGAGCAATTAACAGTCCCAAGCGTATCCAGAAGTGAAAGTGAGAAGAAGGGTTCCTTTGTGTCCACCACTTCTAAGGAATGTTTCGTCTGCCAGCATCCTTCTGCCCACGAGTTTAACAAAGGCGGACTGAGAGTGAAAGCATCTGGGAACTGGGTCACTGGCAGCTCCACTGCAGTGCAACTTGCTTAATTAAGGCAGAAAAAATGAACCAGAGGGGAAGGAAATCCCAAGAGGCTGGCAGGAAAGGCAGCTGTGTGCTGAAGGAGCAGATAAAGCCGTTTGCTTGGTCCCAGCGAACAGCCCATTGGTGTTCCCCTTAGCTTGGCAAGCACAGCAGCCAGAGCCAAGAACACCCTGTAGATTCTTCCTGCCTCTGAACTGCTCCCACTTGGCAAAGTGAGCTAGTCATGCTGCCTTGTGATAAAGTGGAAAGGGCAGAGAGCTGGCATGTTCTTGGAATGGGCCTGCTAGGCTTTGCCATGAAATAAAGTGAAGCATTAGGGACAGCTGACTCCAAATAGAGGAATTGTTTCTTTTATGGAGGGAGAATGGATCACATCAACTTCCACATGCCCCTGTCTCTGACCCCCTTCTGCCTCTCACACACCCTCGTTCCCCCCCCGCCAACCCTCACACACACATTCTCTCTCATTTTCTGTTCTCTGCTGTTGTCTATTGGCTCCAGCCCTTTCAGAGTGCAATCAACACTAAAACCAACTGGACTCTCTCCATGGACCTAAAGGGACTTGGATCAGGCCTGCTATTCCATTTTCCTGTAGAAAAACATCTGTAACTTTATCTTGTTGGCATCAGAGGAGAAGACAAGCAAAAGGGAGAAGTCAAGCTGTGGGTCAAGTTCTCAGTGTCACAGGTGGTAGGAGCTAGCTCTAGAGGTCACACTGTTTGACTTGACCCTCAGCCACACTCAAGATCAGCTTTGGGTCCCATCTCATGGCCCTGCAGTGAGCTGTATACATTTTGCCCAAGTTGGACAAGGAGCTTTTCCACTCAGGAGACCCAGGCGCGCTGAGGTGCTGCACACCTATGCATTCTGCTGTACAATAAGTTTGCCTGGGCTAAGTCACATGATGTTCTCAAATATGGCCAGTAGGCCCACTTCTAGTGCCTGCAAATTAGGGAGCCTGTTGCCTTGCTGATGGGGTTTCAGCAAGGTTTAGCCAAGGGAAAACATGGCCTGTCTCAATGTGGCCCTTTTCCAACTTCAGAGCAAAACTATTTCAAATGAGAGGTTCACACAAGGCTACTCTCCACCTCGTTCAGAATAAGGGAGAATTAACTCTTGTCCTTTAAAGCTAGTGCTGGGCCCAATCAGCAAAGTTCAGTTTGGGAGCTGGAGGTTAACTATCCCAAAGTTTTTTGGGGGGCTATATTGGGCGAGAAGTCTACCGCAAAGTCTGGATCCTGATCTGAATTTCCTCAAAGTCTGAGGTTTTGGTTTGGGTCCCATAGCTGTATAAAACTAAATTTTTGCTCTGTTGTCTGTGGAACAAGCTTCTGCTAATCCAGCGGGCTGAGCTTTGCTTTTGGTGCTGCTTGTCGAAACAGTCAGTGGAGCCTGTCTTACTTATGGCTTTTGTTAGCTGAACAATGACAATGCCAGGACAGAGTGTTCTTGAGACCAATGGTTGAACAGGAGGAGAGCTGTAGTAGCAGTGCAATGTGAATGTATCCCCTGTGCCCCAGAGTGATGGGGACTAGGAGCACTGAAGAGATAGCAGCATTAGTGCCTGAGACAGAGGAAATCCCTTAGAATTATTCTCCATTGATGCCACTCTGCATAATATGCACAAGACCACTGAGGACCTCTGGCTTTATGTTGATTGATTAGGTAAGGCTTACAGATGAGTAAATGGAGGTATGGAGTGATTAAATGACTTACCCATGGTCACATAGTGAGTCAGTGACAAAGGGAGGAATTAGAGCTTGAGTCCTAAATTCCTGGTCTCTTTCTGTGAGCATTAGACCACGCTGCCTCTTATTTTCCCAGCTCCTTGGCTTCCCCGCATTCCTTTGTCACAGCCACACATGGTCATACATGGAAGATAGTGTTTCTTTTATTTTTTATTCTTTCAGAAGGCCTGCTCCTGGGAGGGGCTAGGCCCCCTGAACTGCCAAGCACTCAGAACCTCACAGTCTGCTCTGTAATAATATTTTCCATGTCTCCAGTGCAGCCTCTCTTAAGTAGCAACTTTATTCCTCTGACCACCATTAGAACTCTAGTCTAATCCCTTGTAACTAGTCAGTGGGTGGGTTTTGCAAACCCCTGCTCAGCACACAGCAAGTAATAACATCTGTTGTGATCAATATTTAAAGCCAGTTCCTTTGCTAAAAAGCTACAGTAAAACCACCTGATCCCCAGTGAATAGTGCACAGGGATTGCTCTAATGTCTTTAAGCCTCCAGCACTTGAAAGCTAGCAAAACATTCATAGTAAAGTTGTTGCAGTGAGGCAGGGTAGACAGCTGGGTCATGTTTATTACAGGCTGCTGTAGTGAGAATGGTGCAGCCTCAGGTTATAGTGGCATCCTGGATTTGCTGGAGTTATATCTGAAAAAATTAGTGTCTTCTAAATGTTTTTTGGTGGTATTCTTTGTGTCCCTTTTTTGGGGCTTGAGCTGACTAACAGCTGGCAGCCAATGTATACATGTCATACCCTTTAAGTTTCAAAAAGCCACTGTGAGGTTAAAGTCCATACAAAGTGTATTAACATCAAGGACAAATATAAGTATGTTATAGCAAAGAATTAGCCTAATAAAAATACTGTTGTGGTCTATAGCAATGGACTGTGGCAGGGACTGTCTTTTGGTTCTGTGTTTGGCCAGCTCCCTGGTCCATGACTAGGGCTCCCAGGTGCTATGCCATACAGATAACAAATAATAATATGATGTAACATCACCATTGCTAGCTGAAGATCTCTGGAGTGTTACAATAGATTAGAATACTGGCAGGGTTTATTATCTGGCTGTATCGCCATAGCGTGTAGGGTCCCCCGCAACCAAAACCTGGGCCTCACTGCACTAGACATTGCCCACACAAAGGCAGTCTCTGTCCTAGTGCAGTGACTCCCATTGGCCTAAGGCAGGGATCGACAAACTACGGCCCCGGGAACATCCAGTCCTCCAGACATTTTAATCTAGCCCTTGAGCTCCCGCCAGGGAGCAGAGTCTGGGGCTTGCCCTGCACTGGTGCTCCAGCCAGGGAGTGGTATTGGAACTGCAGCCAATGGGAACTTCAGGGGCAGCACCTGCGGACAGGGCAACGTACAGACACGCCTGTCCGTGCCTCTGTGTAGGAGCTGGAGGAGGGACATGCCGCTGCTTCTGGGAGCTGCTTAAGGTAAGCACTTCCCAGAGTCTGCACCTGACACCCTCCCATGCCCCAACCCCCTGCCCCAGCCTGATCCCCCTCCCACCCTCGGTCCCAGCCCAGAGCAACCTCCTGCACCCCAACCCCTCATCCCCAGCCCTAGCCCTGAGCCCACACCCTCAACCAGAGCCCTCACCCTAGCCCCCAATTTTGTGAACATTCATGTTCCACCATACAATTTCCATATCTAGATGTGGATCTCTGGCCAAAAAGTTTGCCCACCCCTGGCCAAAGGAAACCCGGTGCTACCTGACCCTCATTAGGGGTGTGGGGCTCTTCAGAGGCAGTTTCAGCGCTACTCTTTGGTGTCAAGGGCTGAGGAGAGCAGGACAGCCGGGACCGGGGGAGGGAAGGTGAATGAAATGAGCCCCAGGGCCCCGCCCTGCCGAGCGTTGAGGGGGACTCTGTGGATGAAACTCAGCCACAAGTGTGAGCCGGAGCCTGGGCACGTGTGTCCAAGGGGCGCCAGCGCCGAGCACCGGGGGCTCGCTGGGGGCGGAGCAGGAGGGTCCCGGCCGGTGTGCCAGAACTACCGGCAGCAGGGCAGGCGCCTTGTTCCTTTACATCGCGGGAGCTGGGCTGGGGGTAAGGGAGCCCCGGGATTCGCCCCCTCCCTAAAGCGCAGCCCGTTGCGGGGACGAAGAGTTGAGCAGCCGCTGGCATCACCGGCTCCGCAGCACCTGGGCGCCGCGCCCCTGCGGCGGCGGCCGCCGGGCTCCCCAGGCGGTGCCGGCCCGGCCCGGCCCGCCCCGCCTGGGGCTGGGCGCGGCTGCGGCCGGCTTTGCCTTTGCTGCCCTCGCCCCGAGCCGGGCGCGGCGATGGCTCGGGGCCCCGGCTGGCTGGCGGCGGCGGCGGCCGCGCTGCTGTTGCTCCTTCTGGCGCCCAGCTCGGAGGCCGGCTGCGCCGAGCTGGGGCGCTGCTGCCGGGGCAGGGACCTGGCTTGTGTCAGCAGCGGCTGGAGACCGGACCGATCCCACGGCGCCTGCTACTGCGACCAGGCGTGTCCCCGCACCATGGACTGCTGCCACGACTACCCGCAGGCCTGCCCAGGTGGGTGAGCGCCCGCTGCGGCGTGCGGCCAGAGGGGCTGGCCCGGGAAGGAGCCGAGCACCCCCAGGTGCCGCGGGGAGGGGCTGAGCACTCAGCACCCATAAGTCACTTCGAAGGTGCCGCCCTGGCACCCATAGGTGCCATGGGCAGGTGCCATCTGCTCGTCGGTCCCAAGGTGAGGCAGTGAGCACGCACGTGTCTCCTGGAAGCCTCCCCCCAGTGCCTGTGGGGGGCCAGGAAGAGGTGCCAGGCCGCCTCAGGCTCAATATCAGGGTTTGGCTCAATATTTGGTGTTTTGCCCTAGATTTTACTGACTAGGGTTTGTGCTGCTGGGCAGCTCCTGGTCTGATCTGAGAAATCAGTAACAGCCTGGGCAATGCCTCTTCTGGGATAAACTCCTTGTCGTCTCCCTTAGCACCCCCCACCCCCTTTTCTGGTGTTTAGAAATAACCAAGGGAGTTTAAGGGGCACCATCAACTGGAAAGAAATCTAGTCCATTTTAAAAAAAATGGCCCAAGAGCAGTTTCAGATCCCACACCTGCCCCGAGTTCCCTTTCCATTTCAGTATCGTGTGTGACCCTACTGTGCGTCTGTTTTCAAAAGCACCCCCTCCCCCCCGTTACTGTGTGTAACCTCCCACCCCAACAACAGAGGGAACTGGCTGTGCAGGAGAAACCCGGAAACAGGCCATCACAAATGCACACGGTACACAGACTGGTTTTCTTGTCATCTCCAGTTATAGGAACCCAGGGCATTACTTGTAAGAAGAGTAGGTAAACCGTTTTGAGGCAGCAGTTCGATGAGAAGTTTATGGTTTGCATGTAAGATTAGGGTTTACTAACCTTCAGGATGTCATGGGGCTACTTAGGTGAGGTTTATTATTTTAATGAGGGGTGTATCACCATAGTATTTGAGCACCTCTACAAGTATTAATTACGCTTCAGAAACCTCTGTGGAATAAGGAAGTAACAGCTCCATTTTGCAGAGAGGGAAACTGAGGCCCAAGCTTAAATGACTTGCCCAAGGTCACATAGGAAGTCTGTAACAGAAATGGGGAAAGAACCCAGATCTCTCGAGTCCCAGTCCTGTGCTTAAATCACAAGACCAGCTTTCCTCTCATTAATGAATTGCTAATTCTAGGACAAGAGCCTCTGCTGTTGTCAATCGCTACAGCTCCCGAGAAGTCAGAATGCTCTCAAACTCTGTAAGTGTCTGGTCTGGGTTCGGGCTGGGATTTGAGCTGGCTGGACCCTGAGCCCCAGTCCATGAGCAGCTGTGTTTACATATTGATGTGCAGTTCAGAACAGCAGGGGGGTGGAACAAGCAGTAAAATGCTTTAGAGCAAAGTGCAAATCTTTAATCAGGGAGGTAACTTTTTCCAGAGACGGGTGTAATCACCTGCCTGTTTCCCACAAGCATTTTCCTCAGAGTCAGATGCACACACAGATGGTATTCTGAAGAGGCCTAGTCATGAGCTCCATATTCTTCCTCCATTTGGCTCTGCCCTAACAAAGTTTTTGCCTCACGCAAACATTTCCGTGATCTTTTGGGAGCTCTACTTTATGAGGGAAAGTTCCCTGTGGGAAATGACTTCATTTAATCGCTTTAAATTGAATTTAGTGTTGGTGAAAGGGGCTGGGTTGGCAGTTCTGGAGACTGAAAACTCCTATATACCCAACATGCACAGCATAGATTACAGCAGTGCAAACGACACCTTCATTGTCTCAGCCCTGACCTGGAGTGGTTAACTCCAGGGATGAGAGAAGAGCTCAGTCACTTTTCCGACTTGGTTCCTCTGGGCTGAGGCTGCCAATGAGGGGGTCCGTCCTGTTGGTGCTAGACATCAGGGTGGCTTTTAGTGATGTGGACACTGGCCCACTGGAATCAAACTGTTTCACATGTGGGGAGTGTTTGAAGTACAGACACATCATGATTCCCAGTGACCATGCCCTAGAGCAGGGGTTCTCACAATTTCTCACAAAGTTCTCACCAACTCTTGCTGGTGGCCGCACTGACACTTCTCCCTAAAATTATTTATTTTTCCTAAAGTGAATAAAGTAAGATGCACACATATACATCCAAATCATTGTAATTTATTTATGTAAGATTTTTTTTTTGCAGACTCAATAATAAAAATAATGCACAGTTATCTCTATTCTTTACTGGACCTAACAGAATAGAAATACAAATAAGGTGCCTTGCACGTTCTTGTCTTTTTTATTATTGTTTCTTTTGGTTTTTTTGGTAAAAGTGATTGAACAACAATTTTGAAGTAAATTTAAAAATGCTTTGACATAATAGAAGTCCAAATAATAATGAAAAAACATATCTGCAAATAGGTCAAAATTTTTTATTTCAGAAAGACAAACATATCAATCCAATCTAGTAATACTGATAATAATAACAACAAACATAATACTATTATATTGTGTGTGACAGTAATAGTTCTGGGTTTTACCACATCATTGTGTGGATCAAATTACTTTCAAAAACGCAGAAGCTCTTTGAGAGGAAAGTCTGCAGGATGTTGGGTCTCCTGTGAAATTAGAAGAGGAGCTTCGAGGTTAGCATCAGTGAGGCAGTTTTGGTACTTGTTTTTCAGGAAATGAAGTGCACGGAATACCCTTTCACACAACACAGTAGTAGAAAACAGGGACAAGCAAAGCAACTTTAGCTTGGGGCTTGTAGGTGTCCTACAAAGTACACCTTATTCCAGAACTCCTGTATTGTAACACCAGGCTTACTGAAGTATATTTTCATTCTTGAATCATTGCACATTTTCAGCATGAAGAACTTGAGATTCCTTAAATCCAAAGAGTCAAAGGAAGCTAATCTGTCTTGAAAGGCAGTTTGTTTGTAGCCTAAAAAGATGAACCAGAGTTGTTAAATGGGTCAGTCACAAAGGTGTACTGATGGAAAAAGTTTCCCTCCCTGAAATGATTTTCAAGATCCTCTGAGAGGATACTCAGGTATTTGGTTACAGCTAAGCCGACTTTTTGCTCCACATTCTCATCCTGACAGCTGAGAAATTGACTAAGCTTGTTTTTTAAAAAACAAACAAAACCCCTGAAAAGTCCCATTCCTCTTGTAGGTGCTGGACGATGTCAATGATTGTCATTCTAAATGTATTAATTACCTCAGTGCTATCAAATATTGTTAGCTGAGGTTTCCGAGGCTCCCGGTTCAAGGAAGCAAGCTTTGGTAAAAACTCTTTCAAAAAGAGCAGGCAACCATGTTGTTGTTTTCTGGGACAGTTCTGGTAAAACTTTATTCAAAACCTCAACGAGCTCTTCCCAGAGCTCAAACAGCCTCTGTACACGGTCATTAAAACTAAGCCAGTGAACTGGGTTGTAATTCAGCAGCACCTGTAGGGTCTCTCAGCCCATTTCACACAGAGTTGTGAATCTCCCTTTATTGACGCTGCTGGTGTTGACAGCATTGATATGTTTTTTTCACTATGGATTCAACCTCCTCCATACTTTTCCTTGAAGCCTTGTGAGCAAGTACTACTTGATGGGCAAAATGGTGAACCAAAAAAGTTTGAGTGCACCTTTCTTGGAAGCCGTTCAGTACCCCTACTCGTGCACTTTGCATAGCTGCTGCCCCATCAGCTGTCAAATCGCAGAGATTGTCAAAGCTAACATGGCACTCCTGCATTCTCGCCTGAACACATTTAAAAATGTGTTTGCCAGTAGGCCTATCTCTGAGGCTCACCTGAGCTAAAACACCTTCAGAAAGACCATGGCAATCACAGTCCAGATAGCAAACGCATACGATTACCTTGGGATTCCTCATGACATCAGGGCTCTCATCCAAGCACAGACTGTAGAAAGGGCTTGCTGCGACTTTTCCAGCTATTTCTTTTTGTAGAAAATTCGTCAGATCTCTTGTGCTGTTCTGTAACGTGGCATTGCTCAGTGAGTGGTATCTCTCTGAAAAGCTTATTTTCTGGTTCTACGACCGGAACAATTTTCTTCAGGAGTTCTCCATCGCTGAATGGTTTCCTTGCTTTCCCCCAAAGCACAACTTTAAAAGTAGCTTTATTCAAAAAATCTTTGATCCGCCACTGTTGTCTTTTGAACTCTGTTTTTGCATCATGTAACAGCTTGCGCCTCTGAAACTCGTTGTGGTAATTCTGTTCAAGTACTCCTGCATGAGTGGTATAGTGATGTTGCAGCGCATAAATTTTTACTTGATGAATCTCTCTTACAAACGTGCTTGGAAATGTGTTTCTGAAGCAATCTGATTCCAAGAAACTGCGATTTCCCGCTGGTCTTGAAACGTTTGTTTTTCTTCCTTCCATGTTCTGCTTTTCTTAGCAGGAGGTGACTGCTGTGGGACCATCTCTGTATCGCATTCAGGGGCACTATCTGGCACTGATTTCTTTTTTGAAAAACTTTCTGATATCCATTTGTTGTCTCTAACTCTTTTGCCTTCTGCCACAAACAAATTTCAGCCTACTCAACACCACACCTTGATCTTGTCCATGATGAGGTTGAATAATGGCTGCTTATGGTGCTACAGTAGTGGGAGTTGTAAACACCGTGTGAATATGTTTTCTGTGATTTGAAAGGAAACCTAATCTATGTAATACAACTCTGCCTGCACTGTAGTAATATTTAGAAGGGAATGAGTCTGCATTATGATTTATGGCATTTACAAGGCAACTTTAAAACTTTACATCTCAGTGATTGTTTGGGTGCTCTGGTGCATAGGAATATTTTGACTTCTGTATTTGGGGGAGCAGGGCGGTGTGGATTTAACCAGGACCAAACAGGGCCTTGTGGGTGGGCAATGTGGACAACTGCCCATGGTCCTGCTGTGGTGCGGGGAACACCATGGACAAGAGGCAAGGAATGGGGCAGGTCTGGGGTGTGAGGCTGCGGAAGGGAGCTTGGGACAATGTGGGGGGAGGCAGTAGGGCCCATAGGTGATGGGGTGGTGGGTGGGGAGCCCGGGAGGCAGTGGGAAATAGTAGTAATCGGGGGCAGTCCTTAATTTGTAATGAAAGGTGTTGGGGTCAAGCTGGGTGGCTGCTGGCGGGTGCCCAGCTCTGAAGGCAGGTGGCATTGGGCTGCTAACTGAGCTGTGAACAGTGATATTTGTATCTTTTTTTTTTTTTTTTAAGATCTCACTTCAGAGCAAGTCCTGGCAAATTGAAACCTGGATGGAGGGGTGGGGCATGAGGCTCTAGATGAGGGGTGCCACCACCACGTGGTCAGAACTGATGGTGCCCTGGGCCACCTGCAGCATTCCAGCACCTGCAGCAGGCGCAGACCCCAACCATGCCCGCTGCTGCATGGCCAGGGCTTGGCCCCCAGGGCCGGCGCTTGGGGTCTGCGCCTGCTGCCGCATGACTGGGGCCAGAGGTTGGTGTCTGGGGCTGGCACCTACCGGAGCCTGCTGCCCTGCAACTGGGGCCAAGGGTTGGTTTCCAGGGCCAGCACCCTCTGGAGTTCACAGCCGGCACCGGAGATCTGCACCTGGAGCTGGCATCCAGGATCGGCGTCCATGGCCAGCCGCCAGGGTGGGCGGTCAGAGCACACAACCCAGGGTCGGCAGCTACTGCTGGGGTGGGGATTTGCGCTTGGGGTCGGCACCTGCTGCCGCTCGGCTGGGGGCAGGGGTCAGCATTGGTGCCCAGGGCCGGCACTCACCAGAGTTCAGGGTGGGCATTCAGGCAGTGGGGAGCTGGAGCCGGTTCGCTAGAACTGGTTGTTAAATTTAGAAGCCCTTTTAGAACCGGTTGTTCCGCAAGGGACAACCGGTTCTAAAAGGGCTTCTAAATTTAACTGGCCAAAAGTGGCACCTTAGGCGCCGACTCCATGGGTGCTCCAGCCCTGGAGCACCCAAGGGAAAAATTTGGTGGGTGCAGAGCACCCACCAGCAGCTCCCCACCCCCGGCCCCAGCTCACCTCTGCCTCCGCCTCCTCCGCTGAACGCTCCACCCCGCTCTGCTTCTCCGCCTCCACTCCGCCCTGCTTCCCGCGAATCAGCTGTTTGCGCGGGAAGCTGGGGCGGGCTCAGAAGCAGGCGGCGGCTTCCCACTCAGGCCCAGGGAGGCGGAGGTGAGCTGGGGCAGGGGGGCGTGAGGAGGACCGCCCGTGCCGCAGCAGGTAACCCTTGCAGGGGGGGTGCGCAGGGGAACTTCTCCCCGCCCCAGCTCACCTCCGCCACCCTCGGCCTGAGCAGGAAGCCGAGGCCTGCTTCTCAGCCCTCCCTGGCTTCCTGCCGAACAGCTGATTTGCGGGAAGCTGCGGGGGGGGCAGGGGCGCGGAAAAGAAGAGCGGGGCGGTGCGTTCAGGGGAGGAGGTGGATGCGGAGCGGAGGTGAGCTGGGGCTGGGCGCGGGAGCTGCCGGTGGGTGCTCCAGCCCCGGAGCACCCAGAGAGTCGGCGCTTAAGGCGCCACTTTTGATGTGATCAGTGAGGGGAGTGGCTGCTCCCCCCGAGCTACGCTCCCCCGCCCTTAGGAGCCAGATGGACCTGCCGGATGCTTCCTGGGAGCTGCCCCAGGTAAGCACCACCGGGACTCCCCACCTTGCCCCCCGGCAGGTGCCTCTGGCTCTTAAGGGTGGGGTGGGCACCCACTACGGTGGCCCATGAGACCCTCCTGCCCGGTTCTGGGGGCAGTCAGGGGACAGGGGAGGGGGATGGGTGGGGCAAGGGCCCGGGGGGGGGTCAAGGAACACGGGGGGGTTGGATGGGGCAGGAGTCCCAGGGGGCGGGGGTGGGCAACGACCCCCTCGTGGGGTGAGGAGGGAAGCTGTTAAGATTTTGGCAGCTTATCACTGCATCCAGGGCCAGCGCCCTGGGTCAGCTGCCAGGGTTAGTGGGTCAGAGCGCGTGGCCAGGGGTTGGTGCGCTGTGCGGTCAGAGCTAGGGATTGGAGCCTGCCACCACGCAGCCAGGGGTTGGAGCCTGAAGCCCCATGGCCGAAGGCTGGGGCCGCATGGCCAGAGTTGGGGGTCAGCACTGGAAATCCCTTGGCCTGAACCCTGTGTTGGCACCTAAAGCTCCAGGGCTGGAGCCCTGGTCCGCAGCCAAGCTCCCGAAGTCCCTGCTGCCCAACGACCGCAGGGCTGAACCCCAACCCCCCCGTTAGAGAGCGCCCCTTGCTCCTTCAGCATTGTGTCTCCAGAGAGGTGGTGCAGGGCAGCGCATCCAGGAGCAACAGGGAGGAAGGCGAGGGACTGATGCTTCCCCCCCCCCTCGCTGCCCAGGAGGGTGCCACGGCCACAGGGAAACCTCCTGGTGGCTGCATTTGAGAAACGGTGCCCTAGGGTATCACTGGCACTGTTAACTGCTGTAGTTGTGTCATGGACATGCAGGGTCGGAAGGGACCTCAGGAGGTCATCTAGTCCAACCCCCTGCTCAAAGCAGGACCAATCCCCAATTTTTGCCCCAGATCCCTAAATGGCCCCCTCAAGGATTGAACTCTCAACCCTTGGTTTAGCAGGCCAATGCTCAAACCACTGAGCTATCCCTCCCCTGGGTCTTGGAAAAGTTCTGCTATCACTTACCCGGCAAATGCAGACGGGGTGGGTATTTTTCTTTTCTTGCCTGCTAGAAGAAGCTGCTCTAGTCTAGAGAGTCACAAAGTGTGCTTGGAAGATCACCTCTTCTGTACCATTCGATGTGTGAGGGGAGGGGAGAGGAGGCTCCACCACCCACATGAGCAATGTTGGTTTGGACTCAACACAGGGCTGCTAGGTTTTAGGAACTGCCCCTCAGAGGTATCTTTCTCCAGCACCTGCGCTGACCACAGCAGTCAAATATTATTTTCGAGTAGTGCTGAGAGGCCCCAGTGCCATTGTACTAGCCATTTCAGACATGTAACACAGTGCCAGTCCCTGTCCTTAGGAGCTTGCACTCTAGGTAAAGGAGCAATTTCTGAGAGTGAGGGGAAGACCACAAAATATACAGCTCATCTGTCAGTGCTGCTGCAGGATGGAAATCATCTGACAAGCTGGCTGGCTGGAACAGTGAATAAACCTCTAAGAACACATCTAGAGATAACCGCCTAAAGGGATCAAGCTCTTGTTCACTGCTATAGTGCTATAGGTGTGCATGGCAAATAAGGCTATCCATGTCCGACAGTTTATGTTGTAGATTAAATCAAAAACACAATAAATACAATGGGGGTGGGATGCTGTTCAAAGAGACCATTGTTTTTTTTGTGTGTGTGTGTGTGTTAGCATAGGTTTTCTGAGCCTGGGTCTACACTACAGAATTACTTTGGTAGAACTATGTCACTCAGGCTGTGGATAATCCACCCTCCTAAGCAATGTAGTTATACCGACCTAAGCACTGGTGTGGACAGCACTGTGTCAGCAGGAGAGCTGCTTCCACCAACATAGCGACCGCCTCTCGTGGAGGTAGATTAACTAAGCTGATGGGAGAAGCTCTCTCCATGGGTTTAGAGCATCTTCATTAAAGTGCCATAGCAGTGCAGCTGCACCATTGCAGGATTTTAAGGGTAGACCTGCTGCTGATTTCCTTGGTTAAAGGGACTGCGGGGGGGGGGGGGAGAGAAAAACAAAACAAAAAAACCCCTCACTCCCCCTCCCTTTTAAGAAAAAAAAATAACTCTTGCTTTTCTTAGCTTAGATATATCAAGTCATGTCTTCCCTGAAGGCCTCCTTGGAAGACTAGTAACTGAAGTGGAAGATTTTTCAGCCCTCAGTTGAAGAGGCTGGGGGTAGAATTATTAACCAGGAGAAAGAAAAGTAGTACTTGTGGCACCTTAGAGACTAACCAATTTATTAGAGCATAAGCTTTCGTGAGCTACAGCTCACTTCCTCAGATGCATCTGAGGAAGTGAGCTGTAGCTCACGAAAGCTTATGCTCTAATAAATTGGTTAGTCTCTAAGGTGCCACAAAGTACTACTTTTCTTTTTGCGAATACAGACTAACACGGCTGCTACTCTGTAACCAGGAGAACTTTCTTCCCAATTGTATGCCAGGTATTGGAGTTACCAAAAACATAATTAGAGAAGGTGGATGACTTATTATTATTTTTTTTAATTGGACCTATTTCTGTTGGTGAAAGAGGCCAGCTTTCAAGCTGCTCAGAGCTCTTCTTCAGGTCTGGGAAAGTTGACATGTTGAGTCACCCTAAATGGAAGGTGGAATGGCTTGTTTAGCATAAGAAGTTAGCATATAAGAGACCATTCAAACTGAAGGGGGCAGTTAACACCTCTGCAGTCATAGGATAACACAGAGGGTTAGTGGGTTAGAGATTGCTATAATGAGTCATAAATCTGACTGCTGAGCTTGAATTAATATACAAACTAGATAAGGTGCCACAAGTACTCCTTTTCTTTTTGCGAATACAGACTAACACGGCTGTTACTCTGAAACTAGATACCATTAACTTGGGTTTGAATAGAGACTGTGCGGATTTGTTCTTGTGCTTTTTCAGGGAGTTTCTTGAGCAAATACTGTATTTATTTTGCTAACCCTCAGTGGGATCAGAGGGGTAATGGCTTGTAGAAAGTGGTGTCCTCATACCTTCTTGTCAACTGTTTAAATGGGCCATCTTGATTATCACTACAAAAGTTTTTTTTTCTCCTGCTGATAATAGCTCATCTTATTTAATTAGCCTCTTACTCCACCTTTTCGTGTTCTCTCTCTCTCTCTCTGTGTGTGAGTGGGTTGGTGTGTATATATATGTGTATATAAAATCTTCTTACTATATGTTCCATTCTATGCATCCGATGAAGTGAGCTGTAGCTCACGAAAGCTTATGCTCAAATAAATTTGTTAGTCTCTAAGGTGCCACAAGTCGTCCTGTTCTTTTTGCGGATACAGACTAACACGGCTGCTACTCTGAAACCTGTCATAAATCCAGTGTCTTTATTAAGACCATGATTTTTAGTGTCTAACAAAGTCATGAATTTATGCTCCCAGGCTTGTCTTTTGAAGGTGCTGCACAGATTTCCTTTGAGGACAAGGACTGAGAGGTCACATATGGAGTGATCATTTTGTGAAAAGTGCTCACCAACAGATGTCATGGTATTTCTGTGTCTCATCATTTTTCTCTGTGAGTTCATTTGAGAGCGTAGTGATTCTGACTTCGCCCACACAGGTGGTGTTAGGGCATTTAGTGTACTGGGTAAGGTGTTGTGACAGGCATGTGTAGGACTGACGGATCTTGAAAGGCATGTTGTGGGTGGTGTTGATCATCGTCTCAGTGGAGATATGACTGTAGGTTGTGCATCTGTTGTTCTGGCAAGGGCTGGTGAACTTTGAGAAGCTTGCTTATGATGATCTTGCAAGGTTGGGGGGTTGTTTGAAGGTCACAAGAAGGAGTTTGGGAAGGATTTCTTTCAGGATGTGGTTCCCATCCAAAAAACCCATAATTGACTGTCAATCCTGTTTCTTCTCAGTAAGGTTTCACTCCCAGTGATGGTTAGATTGAGCAGCAATCAGGAATAGCTGATTTTATGTATTTATGAAAAAAAAATCCTGATGATTTGTCTGTGCAATACTTGATGTATGTAACCATGTGATTGCTTTACTATTACCCCTGTACAACCTTCCTCCTTGTCTCCTAATGTTTGTCAAAGTCACTGTTGTGTCTTGTTTTGGATTAGGTTGTGAACTCTTTTTGGGGTTGGGGCACTATGCTTTCTGAAGTGATTATATAGCACCTAACATAATGAGCCCTTGAACATGATTGGAGCCTTCAGATATTACTGAAATCCAAATAATAACAACACTATACTTGTTATATAATGCTCCTTCTAGTTTCCCAGTTGTCTGTGGAGTCTTCCAAGAAAACAAGGAATGATAAATGGCCAAATTTCTCATGTATAAAACTAGCAGGAAAAAAAAATCTTTTCATGCATTGTAAATAAACCAAAAAGGCAAGTACAATTTTCCCCCTTTGTAGGTCACTTTTGCAAAAGCTGCCAAAATTTTCAGCAAACCATCTGTTATGGATACTGCCTATTGTTTATTTATACATCACAATAGTATTTTGAAACAGTACCATCTAGTGGCATATTGTAGATATAACCATGTACTAGCCACTGAATTATGTCAAAAAATACATGGTCACTTTCTGTATACTAATATCTTCTTTGCTCAAAGTTATTTCTTATGGTTCATTTTTACTGGATGCAAGGAACTCAAATATATTTGATATTGAATCATATCTGTAGACTGTTTCTAATAGATTATTTTTCATCACTACAGATTTACTTTATCCAAGTAATATTAAAATGAAATATTTCAAGTGTGGTACTAATATCTGAAGCCAAACTTGGCTGAAAGAACAGGTGATTTCAAAGAGGATTCATTAGAGGATTAATGTTGGCCATTGTCTAAGCCAATAAACATTTAGGGTTTATTGCTGCATCTTCGGAACAGCGTCTCATTTATTTAGCTCATTAATGCTAATTACTGATGTATGGTTACAAAAATGAAAGGTTCAGATTTGTTTATATTATGGATGGTGCCACAGTGGTGTGTGTGTGTGTGTGTGTGTGTGGTTTTTTAAATACTGAAGACAATACTAGCCGCAGTTTCAAACAAAGTTAATTCAGTAACTAGAGATTATCTGTGTTTTACTGGAGAAGAAGCGGAGGCATTGTGACTACTTTGCGGCTATGTGGCAAATGCCCAGTGTTGCAAGGTGTTGAACACCCTGAACTCTTCATTGATTTGAATAGGAGATGAGATAGTTGGCACCTCTCAAGATTGGGCTCCAACGTCAAGGCGGAGCTGGGATTAGAACTCAGGAGTTCTTCACATTTGAGCCTAGCGTGAAGGGTCTGAGTCTGCCATCCTTATTCATTTGAAGTCGTACTTTATGCCCCAAGTGGTCATGGTGATTTCAGTGGGGGCTACTCCTGGACTGGTGAGCATGCATGCTACAGACTCTGGCCCTAAACTAGTAGACTGCATAGATGCACAGTGAGTGGGACCAAAGCTGAATGGGAACATCGGGACACAGGAATGATTATCACCAGCAGAGAGAAGCAAGTGGTCTGACGAGTCCAGTGGAAAGCCGGGATCTGTCAATAGAACACATGCTGTTGTAGCATGCTATGGCTTTCTATGCAGTTTCTATATAGATGTTTGTAGAAAGCTGTCTCGGAACCTGAGGAAGGTGGATGGAGAGTGAAGAGGTTGATTTTAGGATTATAACGTATGAACCTGAACTTTCTAAAATAGGAAAACAAGATGAAACTGAAATAGAGCAAACTCTCAGATAATATGCGCAATGAATGTCCCAGTTACTATTCTCAGTCCAGCAAGGAAGACTTGAAGTTGGAGGGAGTGTTAATTATAGACAGGATGTGAGGTAGCATGCCTGCACATCCCAGACAGAGAGGAATTACTGCACAGAAGGGCTGGCAGCAGAAAGCTGCTAGGGAAGCCGTCCAGAGGCCTGCCTGGAGAAGCAGAGATGCCGGAATGACCAAGGCTGAAATACTGGATTCCTTTCCTGCTGATTCAGCTGCAGAATAGTCTGGTGTCTGTCAGTCAAATACACTGGGATGAAATAGGAGGACTGCAAGGATATTTTGGGGGGCTGTTCATGAAACATTGTATAATACACTGATTTGCGACTGCAGGGTCTGAGTTTACATCAGGATCATCTTGGAGGGTATTAGTGCAACAAACCGATGCTCAATCTAGCACTGATGTTGCTACTTTCCTATGTAATGGCTCAGTCCTGCAAGATGCGGCATGCCCATTGTCTTCAATGGGACATGAAGGCTCTTAGTCCCTTGCAGAACCTCCAGAAGCAGATACTGATCATGTCTCTTTGAGATTGGGAGTTTAAACCTCGAAACATAATTTTGACAGGTTAGAGTCCTGTCCAGAAAGATGGGGGCCAGGGTGGAGCTGATGAGGGATTCCTGTAATGATGTTCTGTCTGCTCTGGTCTAATGATCTACAGTGGTTCCTTCTGTGAGGAATAAAATCATCATAACCCATTGCAAAGGAGCCCCAAGAACAAGTGGCACTAAGTTGCAACCTCAGCAAAGAGGTCAAGCTTGAAAGGGAAGTGGTGACTGAAAATGGGGTGGGGATGAGGAATCTGTTGATTTCAAACTACGGAGGTGCTGAAAAAATTAGCATCAGGCAAGCAAAAAAAAAAGGTGTGGGGGAGTGGTCTAGTGAGCAAAGCAGGGGAACTGGACTTGAGACGTATTCTTGACTTGTAAACTTGGCGGGGTGGGAAGAGGCAGAGGGGGTGGGGCATTGGGAGAAGGGGTGGAGTGGGACAGGGCCTGGGGCAGAGCGGGGGTCGAGCACCGGGAAAATGAGAAATTCAGTTCCTGTGGTCAGTGTCATTAGCCCCATTTTTACAGATAGGGAAACTGAGGCACAGACCAGGGAGATGGCTCAGGGTCACACGACTGGCTCGGGGCAGAGCCGGGAATAGAACTCGGGACTCCTGAGTCCCAATACAGAGCTGTGTCCCATAGTGTCCTGCCTCTGAGGATCTCAAATTACTCTACAAATGTTGATGAATTTTCACCTCCCAGGAGCTCTTACCTTGTACTCCCTCATGTGTCTGACTGTATCTGCCTGTTGTCTCTTATCTTAGATGGTAAGCTCTTTGGGACAGGCACCATCTTTCTACAGCAAGCTCTCATCCCTGATTGGGGTCTGTAGGTGCTATTACAGTACAAGTAAATTATTAGGATAATACTTATTATCCTATCTCAGTGAGGAAACTGAAGCACAGATATATGCAATGACTTGCCCAAGGTCACATGGGAAACTTGTGGCAGAGCCAGCCAGGGATAGGAAACCAGTTCTCCCAAACCCGATCCTATGCTCTAATCACGCAACAAAATAATCTCTGATACACTGATGGACCTTTTTTTTTTTTTTAAAATGTTCCCCCTGCTGCTTAGTCC
This sequence comes from Lepidochelys kempii, assembly GCF_965140285.1. NCBI lineage: Eukaryota > Metazoa > Chordata > Testudines > Cheloniidae > Lepidochelys > Lepidochelys kempii. Next base: position 17,499,544 of record NC_136392.1, on the reverse strand, counting down.
CGTAACTATTTCAGCTTGTGGTTCCCAGGTAGCCTATGGCAGTGGTTCTCAACCAGGAGTCCGGGGCCCCCTGGTGGGCCGCAAGCATGTTTCAGGGGGTCCGTCAAGCAGGGCCAGCATTAGACTCGCTGCAGCCCAGGACAGAAAGTCGAAGCCCCACTGCATGGAGCTGAAGGCCGGGGCCCTGAGTCCTGCCACCCAGGGTGGAAGCCAAAGCCTGAGCAAAGTAGCTTTGTGTGGGCCCCTGTGGCATGGGGCCACAGGCAGTTGCCCTGCTTCGTTCCCCCTAATGCCAGCCCTGGCTTTTATATGCAGAAAAAAATGGTTTTCTGTGGCACAGGTGGGCCATGAACTTCTTATAGCATCTTCAGGGGGGCCTCGGAAAGAAAAAGGTTGAGACCCCCTGGCTTATGGGCCAGTTTAAGAACCACGCACTTTCAGTCCTGATGGGACCAATGCCCCAGGGTTCTGTTCCAGTCCAAAGGTTGCTTGGTTCCTGAATGAAACTGGATGAGAGGCTCTAGGGAAGATGGAAGCCTTGGTGGTTCTGCCTCAATATTTCCCAAATTAGCAGTAACAGAGGCGGCGAAAGCGTAAACATGCACTGAATAAACCCAGAAATGTTGCTATTTCTAAATATTATTGTAATGGTTGTGTTACTAGAACAAGGCCCAATGACCCCATTCCAGGGACAGACTTCACAGCCTTCTCTACCATGTTTGCTTTGGTGACTGAAAAGGGTAAGGAGGGGTCCTTACCCAGAATAGTATTTTAGATTTCAAATAAATTTAGCTTGTGTGTTGTGTGTGTGGTCTTTTGTTTTGTGTGTGTGTGTGTGTGCGCTCACGCAGGCCCCCGGCCATAAAAAAATAGACCTAACCAAAAACACATCTCTGGGGAGAAGTGAGTGGATAATTCTGCTGGTGACGTATTTTTAAGCAGGGTGTGATTTACTCAAATTTAACTAATCATTGAATCAAAAGGATTTGGCACATTTTTTTCTGCATGCTTTTGGACTCTGGACTGATTGCAAATAGTTTTCTGTGAATGTTTTATACTTACTATTTGAGCCATGTGGGTTAATTGTCACTGGCTAGGTAAGTCATGTGGTATTGTTCCACACTCCTTGTTGATCCTGCAAGTGAATATTCTTGTGTGCTGCTTTTAAGTTCATTTCCTGTGATGCAGTGAAATCTGCTCTTTGCTAAAATTCATGCCAGTGAGACTCGACTCCAGGAATTTTCATGGGAAGAGAACATGAAAAGGGGCCTGAGCTTTGCATAAGTGGTGGTACGGATGTAGTTCAAATGTGGATTCAGTGTGTTGCGAACCTATTGAACCAAGGTGGCAAAGAATGTGAAGAGAAGAAACGTTTCAATGGCACCTTGTACCAATGCTAGGTGTCTGGGTAACAAGCAAGCAAAACTGGTAATTCTCATTGATGGGACAAATGTGAGCAGCTGGCTTTACTGAAACCTGATTGGATAGTTCACCTGATTGGAATGTTAAAATTGTTGGTTATAATCTGTTCAGGAACGATGGAGTGGGTAAAAAAAGGGTGTGTGGGTGTGATGGCACACTATATTAAAGACACCGTTGCCTGTTTTAGAGTTATTGATGACTCAGAAATGCAGGATCTTGAATCCATATAGATCGAAGCACTAATTCATAAAGCCCAGGATGGGGTTTGAGGGTGGGGAGGAGGAAATCTGTTACAGACCATTGAATCAAACCAGAGGACAGGGTAAGTTACTGCTTAAATCCCGTGTGTAATGTATTGAAAGAACTGTGTTGTAATGGGGGCCTTCAGGACATGTCTTGCAAACTGGAGGTCTCATGCAGCCAGTAGTAAAACATCATTAGAGTTTCCAAAAATTATAGATGATGATTTTCTAACACAAAAGATATTGCAGTCAACATGTGGTAACTGCATTTTGGACCTCATTGTGATGGATAAAGATGAATTAATCACTGGAGTGTAAGTTGGTGGTTGCCTCGGGATCATGTGACTTGATGACATTAAAAATGGGTAGAGGAAAGTCCCAACCAGTAATATATAAACTTGATGCTTCTCAAAAAGGCTAATTTTCCAAAGCTAAGAAACATTGAGTGAAATTGATTGGGAGGAAGAATGTAGACGGTAAAATATGAATGAAAATTGGAGTTATTTAAAAAGTTTACTAGACGGTCAAAGCTGCCGTTTCACAATCAGTTGGGTGGGGGGAAGAAATATATAGCATATGGGGGGAAAAGGGAGAAATAAATAGCAATCAATAAAAGAAGTTACGAAGTGCAGAAAATTGATAAGGGAAGCTAAATACATCAGGGAAAACTCCATGGCTGACAGGCCTAAAGACAAGAAGGAATTTTTAAAGTATATGGGAACAAAAGAAATCCTAGCAATGGTATATAGGCTCATTATTAGATGGAGATGGTCAAATTGTTAATAGTGATGCAGAAAAGGCAGGTATTTGGAAAGAAGCAGGTTCTTATATCCTATGACAATGATGAAGTAGTTTCTGGTGCATTAGTAACTGGGGATGATGTTAGACAACATCTGCTTGGGATAAACACTTAAAATCAGCAGGCCCAGATAAATTGTACCCAATAGTTCTAAAACAAAGGAGTTGGCTGAGGAGATCTCTGGCCCATTGGAGTTAATTTTTAATAAATCTTGCACTACTGGGGAAATTCCAGGAGACTAGAAGAGCGCTAATTTTGTGCCAATATTTAAAAAGGGCAAGTGAGTAACTACAGGCTGGTTAGCCTGACGTCAGTCCTGGGCAACACAATGAAAAAGCAGATGTGGGCTTCACTGGATAAAGAATTAAAGGTTAGGGATATAATTAATGCCAGTCAATATGGTATTATGGAAAATAGATCTTGTCAAACAAATCTGATTTCATTTGTTGATGAAATTACAAGTTTGGCTGATAAAGGTAACCATGTAGATGTAATATAGTTGGACTTATGTCAGGGATTTGACTTAGAGCTGGTCTAGGTGGAGAGCAATGCACATTTATGGTGGCATGATTTCTATGTTCTACAAGGACCAATTAATGTGCAATATGTTGGAGCACTTAAGAAATTTAAAAAAAGAAAAGGAGGACTTGCGGCACCTTAGAGACTAACACATTTATTTGAGCATTAGTCTCTAAGGTGCCACAAGTCCTCCTTTTCTTTTTGTGGATACAGACTAATACGGCTGCTACTCTGAAACCTTTAGAAATTTAGTGTACGTTGCTGTGCTGTGTGGACCAGCCCTTAATACTAAGTAACATTCTGATTTAAAACTAGAATATCAATAAAGCACCTGTTAAATGGATTAAGTGGTTGCTAACTGACATCTCAAAAAGTTATTGCCAGCGAGGAATCATCATCTAATGGGGAGTGTTTCTAGTGCGTTCTGCAGGGATCTGTACTAGGCTTGGCACCATGCAACATTTTCATCAATCATCTGGAACGAAATATAAAATCACTGCTGCTAAAATTTGTGGATGACCGATTGTTGGAGTGGTCAATAATGAGGAAGACAGGGCGGCCATTCAGACAGAATACCATTTAGTACCGCCAAATGCAAAGTTAAGGAGTACTTGTGGCACCTTAGAGACTAACCAATTTATTTGAGGATTAGCTTTCGTGAGCTACAGCTCACTTCATCCGATGAAGTGAGCTGTAGCTCACGAAAGCTCATGCTCAAATAAATTGGTTAGTCTCTAAGGTGGCACAAGTACTCCTTTTCTTTTTGTGAATACAGACTAACACGGCTGTTACTCTGAAATGCAAAGTTGTATATCTAGGAACAAAGATTGTAGGTCATACCTACAGAATGGGGATTGGATGTGGGAAAGCAGAGACTCTGAAAAGGATTTAGAGGTCGTAGTGGAAAAGCAACTTAACATGAGCTTCCAGTCTGATGCTGTGGCAAAAAGCACCAATGCGATCCTTGTATGTATAACCTGGAGAGTAGTGAGTGGAGGTACAGAGGTGATTTTACCTCTGTATATGGTCTTGGTCAGACTGGTGCTGGAATACAGCATGCAGTTCTGGTGTCCACATTTTAAAAAGGTTGTTGAAAAATTTGGAGTGGGCACAGAGAAGAGCCACAAGAATTATTCAGGGACTGGAGGAAAATACCTTGTGGCGAGAGTCCCGGAGATCAATCTGTTTTAGATCACCAAAAAGAAGGTTGAGAGGTGACTTGATTACAAAGTACCTTCCTGGGGAGAAAATACTAGATACTGAAGGGCTCTTTAATCTAGCAGAGAAAGGCATAACAGGAACCAATGGCTGGAAGTCGAAGCCAGATAAAGCCAAATTAGATGTTAGGCACAATTTTTTTTAACAATGAGGGTGGTTAACAATTGGAACGAATTACCCAGGGAAGTGTTGGATTCTTATCTCTTGATGTTTTCAAATGAAGCCTGGATGACTTTTCTGGAAGAGATGCTTTATTCAAACACAAATAAGTGGGCTCAGTGCAAGGGCTAATGGATTACATTTAATGGTCTGTTTTCAGAGTAGCAGCCGTGTTAGTCTGTATTCGCAAAAAGAAAAGGAGTACTTGTGCCACCTTAGAGACTAACAAATTTATTTGAGCATAAGCTTTCGTGATCTACAGCTCACTTCATCGGATGCATTCAGTCTTTAATGGTCTGTGATCTAGAGAAGGTTGGACTAGCTATCTAGTGGTCCCTTCTGGCTTTAAACTCTCAAAATCTATTTAGAAAATCAAAAATTAGTGGAAAATGTATTTGCTATTTACCCCATGGTACTCCACATCGCAAATACACATGGTTCATGCCTTCACACATCCAGAGAGAGTGTATCTTGGGGTTGAGCACACACCCTGCGGGCATGGTATTTGGATAAGAAAGTGGTTTGTTGGTGGGAGAAGGGAAATAAGCAGTTTAAAACATTGCTACGTAGTGGGAGAGATTCTCCTGCTGTTTATGGAGAGACCTATGATGTCTGAATAAAGGATCTGTGGGCTTGTCTACATTAGGGATGTTTGCATGGCTGTAGTTACACCATTGCAACTCTCTCCTCCCACCCTCCCCAGCCAGCGTAGATGTGCTGCACCAGAGTATAAAAAGGGTCTTACACTGGTGTGACTTACTCTGGTTTCAAACTGGACTAAGTGCAGGCACTGTTTTACAGCAGTGCTTCTTTGCTGCAGTGTGGCCACATGGGTGCAAAACCCCCAACACAGATCAGCCTGAGGTTGTTGAAACTTCCTCCAGGGTCAAGCTATCAGTGTATGGGGCCTTCCACTGAAACCATTGGGAAGTGCTCTGTGTGACCAAATACGGCAGGCAGTCTGGGTTGGCTGCAAACTCCGCATCCCGCAGCTTTAGTCAGGGGAAGGTTGCTTTACTGAGCTGAGCCAGAGATCCCAATCCATCTCTGAAGGTGTCACGCACACGATTTCTGCAGTCTACATTGTTGTTTCTCACCCTACTCCCAGAGGTCTCCTGTGCTGTATCTGAGTGGAGTGACTGGAGTGGCTGTGCAGAGCCTTGCCAAGCAACATACCGAGTTCGGAGGAGACACGTCGTGCAGGAGCCTAGAAATGGAGGTGAGGCGTGTCCTCCTCTGGAGGAGAAGGCTGGCTGTGTGGAGTACTGGAACCAGGAAGGAGCTGAGTGCAAACAGTCCCTTAGTAAGTACATTGAAAACGCAACCTCTTGGGAACATGGCTGAGTCCTGGGCTGAAGAGAGCTTGGTTGAATCCAGGGGCCTGGCCACTAAACCTTCTTTACAGGGTTTGTTGGGCTGGAATTATTTGCAGATAAAGCCTTTGGGCCCAATTCTGCTCTGTTACACCAATGTAAATTTGGAGTTGCCCCAGTGAAGTCAGCGGAGTTACGCTGGATTTACACCAGCGTTACTGAGAACCGAATTTAACCTTTTATATGGGGATCATGGGCATCCTTTCTGGGAAATTTATTTTAAATAGTACATGTTGTTTAGTGGAATCTGGTATGTTTCAAAAGTAACACACCAGGGGTCTGATTCTGAGCTCATGTAGGATTGTAAAACTGGAGTAATTCCTGTGAAGTTGATGAGGAAAATTCTTGTAAGTAGGAGGGAAAATTTGGCCTGAGGAGGTGCTGAGCAGTATTTTTATAAATCAGCTGCAACAGTCATGAAGGAATGGCACCCAGTAGAGATAAGGTATCACCTTTCCCCATCCAGTTTCTCTTGCGTGCCAGTATCTGATGTAAATCTGGAGTAAAGGCTGATTTGATCTCGAATACATTGACTTTCCACAGGTGTAATTCCACTGACTACTTCTGTTTTTTTTTTTTTTTTTTTTTTGCTGATGTCTCTGAGACCGGAATCTGGCTTTGACTTCTTTACTAGTGTGGATTTAAGAGTTCAGGTTTATTTTAAATCGGCTTTCTCAAACATGCCGAGAGTTGGTATTAAATGAACTGTGATTTTGTTCTCCTTTGGTTGGCACGGCTCTGATAAGCAGCCTCCATCTCAGGCAGTAAAAGGGGATGAATATAAATGTATCTCCAATCAAATGCTGGATATTCACTGATAATATGGAATTGTCTTCAGTTTCCTGCCAGAGTAAAAAATATGTGCCGTTAAAGACCATCAAAGCCCCAGTTTTTATTGTTTGACAGGCACAAGTGGCCTCGGTGCAGTAGTGTCACTTACCATGTGTGCAATTTCTCTTTGTGCTCAGTTCCAGCATTAATAACCACAGGAGGTTATGGGAAAGCAAGGAAAAAGAGAGCTGCGTCCAGCGAAAATGAAGGAGCAGGGTAAGTTGGGGGCTGAGTGCTGCAGTGTAATCACACTTCACGCACCTTTTCTTATTGGCTTCAGTGTGTGCAGGATTGCACCCAGGGTCTGCTCTTATCAGAGCAGATGTTCAGCAGGATGGAGACTTCTAGACGATGTCTACACAGCATGCTAAGCCTGGGCTCTGACTCAGATTTGTGCCCAAACCTCCCTTCTGTCCACATATAAATGAGGACCCAGGTCCTATGACCTGGCTTGGGGGGTGGGTCTAAACCTGAGTTCCTCCGTGAAATTTTGCAGTGTGGTCACAGATCAAACCGAAGACCCAAGTCAGAAGGTCTGCGTAGTTCAGTATGGATGCATTAGCACGGTTGTGAGACCCAGGTTCTGTAAGTGTGAACCCAGGTTTACAATTTAGTGTGGATGCTAAAGTGCAGCTTGGAAACACTGAATCTACAAGTCCAGGTCCCACAAACCCTTAAAGCCTGATTCCAGTGCAGCACCAACTTCACAAAATAGAGGGCTTGACTCTGCTTGATGGGGAGAGTTGAGTTGTAGCTGTTTAATAATGTTGCTATTTAGAATCCCGTAAGCAAAGAGCGGTCATTTCAGCCGGTTCCCTTGACCTACTTCTCTCTGGGTCCAGTGCCCTTTTCTCCCATCATCATGTGATGGGCTTGCTGGCAGGGTAGCTTTCAGTCTCACTGTGCTCTTTGCTGTTTATATTGCACCATGAATAGATTTCCAGCATAGACCGTGGCCTAAATAGTCAGAAGAATGTGCGTGTATGCAGTGTTACTGTCATGGTACTTAGAATAAATCAATCACTGATGTTGGAACTTCTTATCTCAACTGTATAGGCCCTTGATGCCTATTAATTGCTGTCAAAGAGGAGAGCATTTGTGGACCCCCTGTTTTTTTTCCTGTGTGTGTGTTATGTTTTTGTTACTTGTTTGCAGTTTAGCATTGATCTTCAGCTTTATAATAGGGATAGCCATTTACACTCCCCTCTTGGGTTACAGTGTGAACCATAGTTATCCTCTGCATTAAAGGGAAAGCATGGACTATAGAGACTCCAGCTCCAGCATGCTGGGAGCTGTAGTCTCTGTGGGCAGCACCTCTGTATTAAAGGTGAAGCCAGGTGCAGCTGGTTCTGTTTTATGCAAATTAGCTTTGCCCTTTGGGTTCCTGGTAAATTGCCCTATTGGGTACCAGCAGAGCAGAGTTTGGGCATCCTTGCTGTGTAGGAGGCAGGTTATTGTACTGGTTGGCTTGATTGCATCAAGAGCTGGAGGGGGTACCTGATATGCTTGGCTCCCTTAAGCTGCTGCTGCGCATTTTCCTCCCAATGTCACTATTACACGGTGCAGGTACTGGCAGACGTCCAGGTTCTGCATATGGCTTTCATGTGCACTTTAAATCCTGCGAGAGACAGATGTGCAAGTGCTGATCAGTTGCCAGGGTGGAGTTCTCAACACAGCCATGAATTTGGCAAACGTTCCTCCTTTATGCTCTGCTTAAAGAACTAAGGTCTGTGAGGGTGCTGACTTTGGCCTTGCCTCCTGCTTCTCGTTCTGGTAGGGGCTGCCGTTGCTGATGCAGGCCCATGTAGCAGATCGCTAAGGGGGATTCCTGCGTGTTTTCCTGTCTCCTGCCTTACTCCGTTTTGCAGGCTGGTGATTCTCTGTGGCATCTTATTTCAAGCTCCTGTGGAGGGGTTTTCTTTGTTGTCACCTGCCATTCTGTAAGTGTCACAGGGAGGATATTGGTGCCTCTCTGGCACCATATGGCAGTTGTGTACTTGCTGGTTCCGCACCCTTGCGCGCACACACGTTTCCGTAATGTACATGCATCCTTCACCCTCATTTAAGCTTCTGCAGGGAAAGAGCTTCTGCTTGTGCAAAACCCCGTTCTGTGATATGTTTGCAGGCAGTTACTACCACCTCAAACTTCCATTCTCCTTCCTGAACAAGGCCAGTTCTTAGCCTTTCCTCTAAGGTTTGGTTAAAAACACCCGTACAGCATGATCTGAGCATGGCACAAATAGAGGGCGAAGTCTCACTGCTAGCCCGATAATCCTGATCAGAAAGCTGGCAGCTTCACCCCACTTCCAAGCAAGTACACTGCCATAGAAAGACCTCCAATTACTTGAGACGTGGGTGCTATTATGAATTATTCTATCAGACAGGTCTTAGTCTCCTATGAAGAATTACCATAAATAATCAAAACTAAGCACTGGGAGCAGCACGGTCCAGTGAACTGGGGAACCAGACTAGGAGTCAGCAGACCTGGGCTTTATTCCTGGAGCTATCATTTACTTGCTGTGTGTGCTTCGGTTTCCCTATTTGTAAAAGGGGCGTCAGTGATATCTTCCTTTGAGAAGCACTTTGGTATCTGTAGGTTGAAAGCACCTATATTTTATTGAATAGCAACACTCAGCTCTAACTCATCAGAATAAATGTGCACGGTGTATTTTGTGATGCACTTTCCCTTTTCTTAAAATGATCTTTGTTCACCCAGTCTGCTCTGGGTTGCTCGGTCACTGGTAGGTCTGTAATGCTGCTGTTAAGTTAGCTGAGACTGTCATTTCTGCTGCAGATATTGTGTCGAATTCCAGATCACTGCCATCATGGAAGGCTGTTTGCAGGGGAACAGTTCCTATACTCAGTGGATGCGATATCTCAGCGAGGGGCACACAGTCTGCGTGGAGTGCCAGCACCCGGCCTTGGATTCCAGGAGTCTGCATTGCTACGGGGATGGCAGTGGAAGCAAAAAGTAAGAGCCCTGAATGCTGCTTTGTTAGTGTCTTTTCATATTGGATTTTTCTATTCCTCCCCCTTGAGCTGCTTGGAGAGATTTGTCCCTGTGCTCACCTCTCACTTTATATCTTCAGAGCCCTGTACGTATATTAAGTAATCCTCAGTGCACACTAGGAGTTAGGTAGGCGATATTATAATTGTTTGACAGAGAGAGGGAGACTGAGATGAAAGGTCTTGGCCAAGGTTGCATGGTAAGCCAGTGGCGCAGCCAGAATGGGAACTCGGGACCTCCTGTGCTTAGTCCGTTAAATCTCATTGCCTCCTAATTTAAGTAGCACAGTCATGATTTTTTTTTTAAAGGCTCCCCTGTTGTCTGACCATCCTCCCACCAGCAGGAAAATAAAACCAAATTTGTTCTGCAGGCTGTCACTGGTTGTAAGAACCATTTACTTCACTTGAGTGGACCTATGGCTCATCTAGATCTGTACTGTGTTTCCAAAAGTGAGCTTAACTGGTTGGTTGGTTCAGAATAGTGTGTTTCTCCCTGACCCCAGGCACTGTAAGCTCTGGTGCTGAGGACTGGTAGCCAGTGTAACTGGAGATCAAAACAAATCTTTGCATTATAGCATCTTTCCCCCAGGAATCTCAGATTGCTTCTGCAAGCATTAATCACACTACAGATGGGCCAAAGGAGAGGAGGAAGGACTTGCCCATGGCCACACAGCAAGTTAGTGGAGGAATAGAGTCCTGATTCTCCAGTGCCCTGCTGTAGCTGCTACATAACACTGCCCCTCCACTTTTTTTATCACACAGTTCCCTTCCTAGTTACATCTGTGTAAGAGGTGAAATGTAATTTTGTTTTTAACATTTAAGAACCCACTGTGGAACTGCAGGGCAATCCAGCACTGGAAATGACTGTGTGGCAGGGCTGTGGGTGTTTTGCTGGTAGCTCACTTTAATATTGAAATGAATAGCTCTGTTTTTAGATACTAGCCATAAACAAGGATTATAAAACATGTTATATATTACATACCGACTACCGCACCAGTAATAGCCTTTTTAGGTAGAGGCTGCCCATGGCTTTTAATGAGAACAAGTCAGGTTAGATTCTCTTTCCTCCCCCTCGTCCCCCTGCTTGTTAAGTATGAAGGTTGCAAAGATCTTTAGATAAAGAGCAGTGAACCCAACTGATGCGGTCAGCGGAGGCTAAGAAGTGTAATAAAAATGTAAAAGCTTGAAATAACGTTATTTTGTTGGAAATCCTGGAGCCAGAGAAGAGCATCGCAGTAAGTGAAATGAAAAATATCTGCAGCCCACAGTTTCCTTCCCAGGGATGTGGAAAGAGACCCTCCCTCATTTACTAGGCTGTCTGGTGAATAACATCATCTACATTCATAGCTTTATAGAACTGAGTGAAATTTTTTGAACAGTTTAATCATGGAAAAATTCATGGGTTGACCGGAACTATTTGCACATTCAGGACAAACTCAGTGAATAGTTTTGCCGGGGGGGGGGGGATGCCAAAAAGCTAAAATGTTTAATTTCAGTACTTTTGAAGTGACACATTTTGCCTTTTTTTTTTCTTTTCAAACTATGTTTTGCTTAGAAACTTAGCTCGTGGTTTTTTGTTTGTTTTTTTTAAATAAAAAGCCACCTGAAAACAAAAGAAGCAAAACAAAAAAACCCAAAAGTCATTTTGGGTTGAACTAAATGTTTTGTGAATATGGAGTGAAATTCTGCCCCCATTGAAGCCAGTGGGAGTGTGGCTGTTGACTTGAATGGAGTCAAGATTTCACCCATGGTACCTTTCATCTCTAAGGAGCTGGTCTGAATCCTTTCTACTTCAGCAGAGATGGAAATTGTTCCCATCTGTTTGCTGTATAGTGGTGTATGTGAGATGAGTTGCTGAGTTAATCCATTTCCAGGTGCATGAGAAACTGGGAAGTGAAACAGATTATAAAACATAGTGAATTTGACCAGTCTAGCTACCAAGCTGAGTCAAATAAGTCTCATGGGAATTGGCACCAGTTGGCTGCCTTGTCAGGGAGACCAAGGGTTGAATGGGGTACAGACAGTGAATGCCCCTTGCAGCACCAGAGATGGTCCTTCCAGATAGGTCTGGGGCCAGGTGGGGGAAGCTTACACTGCTGCTGCCTATGTGACATCTGTTTTGGGGATAGCCTTCAGGGCTGTCAATCCGGCACCTTCCACCAGCCCTAACATCATTAGGTTATGTCTTCACTGCAGAGGGATCCCGGAGCTCTCACTTATCACAGCGGTAAGGGACCCCGGAGCCCCAGCAGCAGTGGGTGCCAAGCCCACCTTCCAGTTTTGTCAGGGATATTTTTAGTGAATGTCTGGGACAGGTCACAGGCTTCTGTGAATTTTTGTTTATTGCCCATGACCTGATCTCTGACTTTTACTAAAAATATCTGTGACAAAATCTTAGCCTTTATCATGGGCTTTGAGCAAATGGGCTTTCTGAGGTGTGCTGGGGTCACTGATGGCACACATGCCCATTGTCTGCCTCCACGCAGTGCACATGAATATGTAAATCAGAAAGGACACTACTCAATCATTATGCAGACCTTGGTTGACCATGGATAGAGAATCATGGTCACCAACGTGGGACATGCCAGTAGGGTGAATGATGCCGGGTTATTCCGGCGATCTGTCATTTTCAAATTTGGACAAGCTGGGACTTTATTCTGACCCAATATAGCTCTCGGTGAGGTGTCTGTGCCTAATTTTATCTTGGGAGCCTATCTTCTATTGCCTTGGCTCATGAAGCCCTACTCTGATGTGCGAGCACCTGGCAGAAGAAGGCTTAATTACACCCTGATCAGTTTCAGGCTGGTGTTGGAATGTGCAGTTGGCCAACTGAAGGTAAGATGGTGCAGCCTAAAAATCCATTTGGATGCCAGTGTGTATAATGCCATTCCTGTTATGGGGGGTGCAGAGGCTGTGCACTGCAGAGTTGTGATGAAGAGACTAGTGAATAGGAAGCCCTGTAGAGATAGAAAATTTTAAAATTAATTCACCTTTAATCATCTAAAGGGCAAGGCACCACTCTAGCCCTTAATATGGAAAACCATCTGTGATGAAATCCTTAATGGGGGGGAATCTTAATGGGTTGATTACACCAATAAATTTAAAATCCCTGAATGATTAGAATAATCCTAGCCTTGACAGTCATCTTGTTTCCATTCATTTCGTTCCTCTGCTCCCCACCACCTCAATCCTTACATCTCCCACCACAAGTCCCCCTGCTGTTTGAAAGCAAAGAGAATTCCCATCAAGTTTCTGAGCCATTTTAGCTTTTACTTCAGGGTAAGAGATTTTGTTGGTTCTTTTGTTCCTTTCAACTGGATCTGTGGCCTTACATTCTTGAGGGAGTAATGGGAGTTGGATCTCCTTTGGAGTGGTGGGAAGTATTTTTATGATTCACACATTAGATAACAACTCTCCCTAAAGCTACCATGAAATGTTGTGCAAGTTATGGGGGCCGGTTTTATTGATTTCTCTAATTGCTGTCTTGTGTGCAGTTCAAAGTATTTGTAGATGGACCTGAACCATGTTTGGAATGTCTTATATGGGCATGTTTTATGTACTGCGCTGGTGCATGATAGTCCCTTTTCACTTCCTTCCAGAAATAGGCTTTAAGGACTGGCCAAGTAGGATGGAGGCAGGGATAGCATCTGAGGGACATTATGGAGCTGGTAGGCCATGATCTCTGAGAAGGAAGGGGAGCAGGTGGGATGGGAGAAACACGTGTTGGAGAGCATTGCCTCTCCAGTAGAGTAGAGTAGACCTATCAGAGTACTGATTGAGTTTTGAAACATTTTAGGGGAGCTCTTGTCCTGCTAAACTCCTCAGGCCAGAATCTGTGAGCCCTGGTAAAGAGGATGAAGCAGGCAGCGGCAGCTGGCGGGGGGTGGGATACAGCTTTGCAGTATTAGTGAGCACTTGGTCAGATTTACGTAGGCCTCTCCTGCTATACATCCAACCCCCCTTCCCCACAAAGTACACTGGTTTCAAGCTTTAGCCTGTTCCACTTATGCTAATAGGATAAATATGATCAATTTGCTGGTGATCATACAGGCTGAACTATCTGCCACTCCTAGAGGGGGTCACTGCAGCTCCTGGCTGAGGCACATTGCTTGGGCACTGTGAGGGAAACGTGCATAGCTAGTACCTGGGTCACACCCATTCCATTTTGACACTTCAGTCCTCTCATGGTGTTGGTTTGGCAGCTGGCACCAGCATTTAATTCACTTATTGTTCCCAGAATGATTGTCGGGCAGTGAAACATTGGGGAGAGTTTAAAATAAACTCAGCAGCAGTGTTGTACTTTTGAATATTTCCTGCTTGTCTGTCTGTCTCTCTCTCAGCCTAGTCTGGTGCAATTCAAGCATTTGAGTAGCCAGTGCAGACTAACGGGAGATTCTGAAGGCTGCCTATGTAACCTGTTAGCGAGTGGTTCCTTCTCCTTGCCTGACCTGCAGAGAATGTGAATCTGTCATAGTCGCAGCTAGGGAGCCTTGGGTCTTTGACCCAAGATGTAGCATCTCCTGCTTGTAGCTCTGGAGGTCCCCAGTGTGATGGCCAAGTAGCAGCCATCACATAAGTGGGGACACCTGGGATGCTCCAAGGAGTTTGATTGGCCTCCTTGTTCATGGAAGGGTAAGTGGTAAGAAGCGCAACGTGACAGGGCCGCAAAGTTATTCAGCGATCTTAGGACAGGTGGTGGTGGGTAGTTTTGAAATGGTACCAGACCTCGGAACACTGAGTAACAAGCACTGATGTCTGTGATGAGCATGCTCTACAAACTGCTCTGGGGGCCGGTGCCTGGGAGGATTAGCTGTTCTTGATAGTCTTAAGCAAGATGTGGTGATTGCAGCTCACAAACAGCTTCACTCGGGACATCCAGATAGGGAAGTCGGGGAACGTTCCTCTAAACATAACACAGGCTGCGTTTCCTATCGGCAGGGCCAAAGCTGGCAAGTGTGCGTTATGTTGAAAGAATCAAGCCTTTTAAAGATAAAGCTGTGGCCCGGGGAGGAGGAGAACCATACAACATGTGGGACCTGTCCATCTATGTAGCCTGCTCTGTAAGATCTAGGATCTTGATTCTTCCTGTGCAAACCCTGGTGCATTGAAATGACCCAAAGCCAGAAGAGCGAACATTTTGTTTCCCCCCAACCACGTGTGATGTATAAAACTGCACCCTGGAGCATGGCACCTCATTAAACCAGCAGCACTGCTGTCTCTGTACAATTGGCAGTGATAATTCAGGCTTCTAGAGAATTATAAAGTTAACAGGAGCAACAGATCATTCTGGCTACTTTGCTGACAGCTCTTGGCGCCGGAGCAAGGACTGAACGAGCCATTGTGCTTCTCCGAAAGGGCAGGGCTCAGCCCCGTTGGCACGAGGTCATGAATGTGTAATGGGAGAAGAAGTTTGCAATGCTGCTGCCCGTGCCGTACCTTTTTCTATGGCTAAATTTCAAGCTCCCTGCCTGTCTGGCCAGCACCTTTTGTGTAGGCGTTAAGGGTACGCCTACACAAGAGCTAGGGCGTAATTCCCAGCTCATGTTAGACATATTCTTGCTAGCTCTCCTCAAGCTAGCATGCTAAAAATAGCAGCATAGCTTGGGCAGCAGCAAGTGTTGGCACAGGGTAGCTGTGCGGCATACAAGTCTGCCTGAACCCTGTGGGTATGTGCTTGACCTGGCTAGCTTGTGCCGCTGCTTGCCGCTGCCTTGGCTTCGGCGCTATTTTTAGCAAGCTAGTGTGAGTATGTCTAATGTGAGCGGGGACTCACAAAGTCTACATCTACACATCGGGGCAAGTGCTTAAAAGCATTTGTTTAAAATGGAACATTTCTCTAGTCCATTCAGGATAAACACATTCTGTAACTTGCTGGGAACATTCAGAACCTGGCAGAAAATAGTTTAGAAGGTGACGGTGATGTTTCTGCTCTTTTTTCCTGCCTTACAAATAGAGCTGTACTCCATGGCTCTGTGTTGTGTAACACGTACTCGTTCAGTGTCTGCAGCGTTCATGGACGACAGTGGGAGCTCTGCCCAAGGAAAGAGGGCAGGATACAGAAGAGACTAGAACTGGGTGAATTTTTTTTTTTTTTTGCACAAAACTTTTTTTGATGACACCAAAATATTTCGTGAATTCCTGTAGATTTCACCAAATTGTTTTGATTTGGAAAAAAACTTAAACAAAAAAATCAAAACATTTCATGTTGACGTTTTTGAAACAAAAATATTTTTGTTTTTTTTGTTTGAAACAACATTTTGTTTCAGAATTTCCTTCAATTTATTTAAAAAAAAATCAAAAACATTAAAAAAATGCTAAAAATTGAAACAAAACTTTTTGGTTTGAGGTGTCACAATTATTTTATTCCCTCGGCCGCTCAATTACCAGTGAACCAAAAAATCCCTTATTCGCCCTCTAGTAGAGACTGGTGATGTGCATTGAAGAGGTGAATTTTGCCTGTGGTTTGCAACTATCAATTGCTTCAGTACAAGAGGACTGATTGTGAGCTCACTTTACACTACTTTTGCACTGATGTAACCCCATTGGTATCAATAGAGTTGATACTGATTCTCACCAGTGTTTCATCAGAATCAGGCCCGGTGAATGCAGACTATGTCAAAGACAGAAGCTTCAGGATTTATTGGCTGATCTCAAACCGTGGCTGTGTGACTGGCTGCTTCTAGAAAGCAGCCAGCTTCCTGCTTAGCAGCCTTGCTGGAGTCCCCATTAGTGATGGTGCATTATGCACTCAGGTACTGTCCTTGAAGGAGTTAATACGCTAATTCCCTTCCCCCCACTTTTGCTTTGTTCCTTCCAGGAATCAGCTGCTGCACTGGCAGGCCATGGGGAATCCCCAGTGCAGAGGAACCTGGAGGAGAGTTCGCCAGCTGGACACTTGCTCCTGTCCTTCCGTTCACAGCTTCTTGTTCATCTAACCCTTCTGAACTGGCCCAGCGCCTCCAAGCCTGAGCCACATGATCGTGGCTTTGGCACAAAGATTGAAGTAACAACCCCACCCCACCCCACCTGCTGATCAGTCAGTAAGCCCCTCTTGGACTGCTTCAAGGAGGTTGCAACCTGCCAAGGCTGCGGCTGAAAACCCCTTCATATCCACCCATGCTCCTGGCTGTCCGAAGAAGACAAGCTGACAAAGCAATTTCAGTCTTTTTCCCCACACTTCCTTCCATGAATGTCCCCTGTGCCTGAGAGCAGCCACCCTGACTTGGGCCATCAGTCAGTCCCCTTCTCTACTTCCAAGTTCCTCCTTCCCTGAGACTTGCCAGCGAGAAGCCACCAAATAAGAGAATTCAAAAAAGAATTACAATACATGTATTGTTTAAAAACCTAGCTAAGTAGCCAACAAGAGACATGCAAAATGAGTTCACTCAAACTGCCTCCTCTCTGCACAGATAACCCCCCCTGCCTGGAGGGCAGTCCATCGCCACCCCTCCCCCCACCATGCTTTTGCTATTTTATGTTGGGTTCCTGGTAGGTACAGCACTGGCCCCTATTGAAATTTGGGGCAAAGCTCTCATTTACTTCAATGAGAGGCGTTTTGAGCCCTTAGGGACTGATCCTGAAGGGTGCTGAGTGCCTCCTGGGTGTTTCTGGGCACCCTCGGCTCCCATTGGGCTGGATCCTGCTTTCATTGAGGTATATATTTATGAGAGGGTTGCTTGCGATAGCAGGGGACTGGACTCGATGACTCAGGCCATCCCTTCCAGTTCTGTTCATTTGTGCAAAATTTCCATTTCAGGATCAGGCCTGTTGAACCCAATGGGAGTTGAGGGTGCCATGGAGAATGGAGTCCTTTGATTTCAGGCTTCAAGGATCATGGACCATGTTATCTCCACTATCTGTGAAGTCCCTAGAACACCTTTGGGATGTATAGAAAACGTAGCCATTTCGTGTGCAGCTGGGAGATAACTGTTCCTTTTTGTTTGCACATGGAACTGTTTAAAGTATTTTCTTTATAATGGTTGGGTTTTGTTGTAGAACTTTCTTGTAGTAAATAAAGAGATGCTGGAGACATTCTAATGGTGTTTGTTGATCTGTTTCTATAGAGCCATCATTGAGCAGTTGGCCATTGAGAGCTCAGTCCAGCTAATCTTACTGTCCACTTCTCTACCACAGGATATAGGACAAAGATGGATCTCTCAGATATCCAATCCCTAGTCCATTTAGAACTTCCAAAAAATCCCAAGCACCTTGCATGAATGGCCCCGAGAAGCGGACATGACATTTTTACATACACTTTGTTTTTAAATTTAATTAATCAAAAAAACTAAATATAATAAAATAAAAAGCCCATCTTTCTAGCTTTGCCTTGATAGGATCCCTCATTTGGACAGTCAGAGTGGCACTGATATGCGCTAATGTTCATTTGATGGACCTAAATAACACAGTATACAGTAGAGTTGTATAGGATAAAGGGAAATTCTGTATTTTGCCTGCAGATGGAATGCTCTAGTCTAGTGCAGTGGCTCTCAACCTTTCCAGACTACTGTACCCCTTTCAGGAATCTGATTTGTCCTGCGTACCCCAAGTTTTACCTTGCTTAAAAACGACTTCTTACAAAATCAGACAAAAATACAAGTGTCACAGCACACTGTTACTGACAAATTGCTGACTTTCTCCTTTTTTACCAGATAATTATAAAATAAATCAATTGGAATATAAATATTGTATTTATATTTCAGTTGATAGTATGTAAACAAGCCATTGTCTGTATGAAATTTTAGTTTGTATTGACTTTGCTAGTGCTTTTTATGTAGCCTGTTGTAAAAGTAAGCAAATATCTAGATGAGTTGATGTACCCCATGGAAGACCTCTGTGTACTTCCAGGGGTACATGTATCACTGCACTAGTGGTCTACTTCCAGTCTCACAGTAAATGATAACCGAGAAAACTATCCACTGCTTTGGGGCTGTTGAGTTCAGGGGTAGTTATACTCAGTCCTGTGATCTCTGTGGCTATGTCTTCGCTGCTAAAAGAGGTATGTATTTACATCAAGAGAGCTGACTCCAGTTAGCTATATCACTATAAAATCCTAGTGGAGACAAGGCACAGGTACGTCTTTCCTCAGTCGAGCTAGTTGAGGCCAACCCTAAACCTCCTTCCCATCAAGGTAAAAACCACAGTGCCTTTTCTCCACTAGGGTTTCATCGTGAAAGCTATCTCCATGAAAATACACACCTATTTCTTGCAGTGAAAACAAAGCCTTTGATCTTTACCTTTGGGTCTATTTGAAGCCTCTAGCAGCCCTTCTCTTCCTCTTTTGTTTATGATCTGCCTCCCAAGTCCTGTTTAGAGTCACTCAAACTGGCATGAGGTATTGTTCGGACTTCCCCGCAGTAGTGGGTTTCCCCTTGCCTGCCTTAGGAATTTGCTCTGTTTAACTTCTTTGCGCAGCTGGTGACACAGGAAACTCAGACAGTACAGCAGGCCTCTGCTTTTTAATTGTACATTACAGACTCTCTTAGTGGACTAACGACTCTCAGTGAAATGACCTCATCTCAGTGTAGCAAGGTGGAAAAAAAAATGGCTTATGCGTTGCTGTCTCTGACATCATCCGTGAGTAACTGGCCTTTATGGCCTCCTCAAAGATCCTTTCTGTTTTGTGGACAAAGACGTACTCCTTTTGAGGAATGGCGTATGAATAAATAACCAGAGTGCAGCATTTGTGCTTTTGCAGTGAGGAATTTCTCTGGATATAGAAGTATGTCTCTCTCTTTGGAGATATGTGATAATAGTAACTCTAATTGGAAGGTTTTAAAGAGGCCTAATTCTGCACCATATGGGTCCAAAGGGAGTTTTGCTATTAGCTTCAGTGGCAGCAGGCTCAAGTGCATGTCAGAAGCATTTTTCACTTGCAAATTAGTGTGTCCAGTCCTTTGAGAGACTAAACCTCCACCTCTGCCGGCTGCTGGGAGCCCTCAACTCGCATTGGCTTCAGTGGGTGCAGTAGTGGACTCAGCATTCATTCAATATAAAACTTGTGGCCTAATTAACTTTCTCTACAAAAATTCTATTCAGTCCCAACTTCTAATCTTCCAAAGCACCCCTCCCCTACAAATTCACCCCCCAGCCAACCAAGTGTAAGTAGTCTGTTGCACACAGTTTAGATTATGGTTAGAAAAACGTTAATGAAATGATGTCACTCTATAGTGGCTCCATTTACCAAATGCCCATACGTTAACTGTACTATGTCTGTGTATTAGAATACACATTAAAGAGGTTGTTATAAAAGACTCTGTTAAGCATTTATTACTAGAAATCTCGTGTGGGCCAGTGGGCTTTGTTGTGAGACTTTTTCAGGATCTGGTGGTTGCCACATGCCACAGTGACAAGTGACAAGCAAACCTTGATGGACAGAGGCATATAATACCTCCTTGTGTCAGCTATGTGAGAGTAACCATGAGCACAGCTGTCTTGTGGTACCGTGTATTCTGGCAGAGGTGAGGTTGCAAAGAGGTGCTGAGAAATTAAGAACCTGATCCTGCAAGTCCTTCCTCTACGGGACTCCCCCTGGCCTCAATGTGATTCCCTGCATGGAGGGAGGGTTTGCAGGATCAGCCAGTTAAGCAAGTGGGAGGAGCGTGCTGATGGGCTATGGGCCCTTTCAGTTCTATGTTGCTGGTTCAAGTGAAACTCTGGAAGTTGTCACCAGCTGAAAGTCGTTCAGTGGCCTATGTGAAATGAAGTGGGTAGGTGAAGTGTTAGGTGTCTACAGTATGAAACACTACCTGAATGGGCCCAAAGGGGCAGCTTTCTAGGCAGTCCGTGAAGACAGCAATGACTCACGATCCATTGAAGTCTGAATAAATCCTTACCTTCGAGATGGTACCTTCAGCTCATGACTGAGGCACTTTGGTGAGATGATGACTTCAGATCTACAGGGCTGTCAATCTAGCACCACAACACTAACACACACACACAAGGGTTAACCAAGAAGGGACTGTTTCCCATCCTCTGCCCCTGGCTTTCCTCCGTTTTTGAATCTCAAGCAAAGCTACATCGAGGCTACATTCCATAGTGATGGTACCACCGCAAATGCATCAACATGTCCCAGAAGAGGGCAGCACCAGGCACTAGTTTAAATGCTGCCTCTGAGACACTCACTCAAATAAACCCATCGGTGGGGGGAAAGCACAAATATTGAGAGCGAGAGAGAGAGAGAGACAGACATCCCATTAGCAAGAGAGGTTAATGGAGGTGATGGGCCAATTTCCCCAGCAATGACAAATGAATCCCTGGTCCTGCCTGCTGTCCCTGGGGTCTTTATCACCATCCATCATCATAATTTCTGTAACATTTTAGAGCCTGGATCTAAGGGAAGAGAAAGCTACTGGAAAGCCCAGGCTAAATATTGCTGAAAAATGGCTTCAGATGGTAAAAACAGACAGACAGCTTCGTATTGAGCAAAAGGCTGTTTACTAGAGATGACAATTGTTCCCCTGACAACACTGTGAGCCTTTCACCATTGGGTATCAACAGGAAAACAGCTCCTGCAGTGAATGGATGAAACCAAGAACCTTAGCCCAATAGCTCAAATTGTTCTTGAGCAACAAGACAATCAGGAACTGTTTCTTGTGTACGTGTGCAGGGTTCGTGTTTTAGCTATGGGCCTTTGGAGCAACGAATGAAGGGAAAAACCACAAGAATTCAGATAATTTATCAAAGTTAAAAATAAAAGCCTCAGTGACACCTTAAGATGTTTGATTAAAAACCACGTTCTTTTGCCTGTTCCCCAGCTTTTTCCCCTCTGAATTTTCTATGTGCTTGGGCTGAGGGGAATGGGTAGGGGGACATCCTCAGTGGAAGGTTGAGGATGCTTTTCCTTATTGAAAATTTCAGCTTTTCATCAAAATCTTTCCAGCTTTTGGCAACTGGAAACCAAAAATTTAAGGCCAAAAACTGAAAGCTTGTGGCTAAACTGATTCCCCTTCCCTCCGCGCCCCCCTGTCCTTTTGGCCAGAAAAGATTAGCTTTAGTGAAAAGCTAAAAATGTATAAGGGAAGCAGACACTTTGCATGAATACTTTCATGTAATTGAAACTCCCTCACAGTGACAATCCAGGCAAAACCACAGGCCATTTACCAGAGTGGCGTAGAGGCCAGCAGGTTATTTCTATGACAGGGGGGTCTGCAGATAGCAGGTGAGAAAGAGAGGCCCTGGGAATTTGTCATGTGCATTGTGTTCTGGTCTTGTAGCATAGTCTGTGATTTAGCCAGTCTTCTCCAGTATTGAAACACAAAGCAGAGCAGGATCACACCTTACTATGGGGCCTTCATCAGTGTTGCCAACTCTTGTGTGAGTCTCACAATACTTTGTTTTTCTTAATGCCCCAGTGTCTGGATTCATGTGAATGTGAGAAGACCAGCTTTCTTTTAAAGGAAAAAGGTAGGCTTCTAGCCCTGATGGTTGTGGAGAAAAGTTTGAAAATGTGACCCAACTGCAGGCGAAAGGCTCAGAACCTGGAAGGTAAATAAAAAGAACTCCAAATGTATTTTTTTAAAGTAATCTCAAGATTTTTTTTTTGAGGGGTGGGGCAGACGGTTGGTAAAGGATAATACTGCTTCATGTGTGGAAAGGTTTCATAATCACTCTGCTAATGCTAGCTTTGAGAATTTGACCCTTTTTTTGTCCTTTAAAACTTTTTGGAAACTTTGTTTTGGATTAAATTTTCCCTCCTAGATTGGGCTTTGTGTTTTGCTAATGAGCCTTGTGGCAGCTGCTCAGGCGATTAATCTCCTGGGTTACTGAAACCTTTAGTTAATGTTATAAAGCACTTTCAAAATGTTAAGCATTACACAAAGTTCTAACTGTTACTGTTAAGGCCTTAGACTCATGTTGTACAATTAGTTGCTGTGGAGATGACTGTCATGTTGCAAACAGAGGATTATAATTTATGAGGATAAGTGTCGGGAGTAGAGGAGATTCCTAACCAACAAAGATTATTTTGTTCTGTAAATATACATCTCTTACAATTAACAACCTCCACCCCCCCCCCCCCCACAAAAAAAAACCTGACAAAGGAGAAACTAACTCTTTCACTCCCCATTTCCAGACTGAGAGAAATAGACTGATTTCTAAACTGAGTTCAGTGTTTTCTATTAGTCACTGGCTTTTTAAATCTAGGGGAGACCAGGATATTCAGGGATTCGAAGTAGTTAGTCTGTGCTGTCAAGGATAACTTTTGTCCTGTGACATAACCACATAACTCTCAGTGGGACCAGCGCATGCATACCAAGGGCAGGATTTGCTTAGCTGCTTGTTAAAAGTGTTCTCCATGCTATAAGAATAGAGGGAAGGCAGGAAGTTGAAAATGTGGTACCATCAATCCACATGCATGTAGTGAATGATCATAACATTATCCAGTTTTTTTTCTTAAATCTAGCCGTGGTATTTGATCTGATGACTTCATGCAGCAGTGAGTTCCAGAGGTCACTCATGCATTGGATAAAGAAGTATGGTGTTTTCCATTACAGGTTGTAAATTTACCACCTCTTTAATTCCACTAAGTGCCCACTTCTGAGTCATCAGGGTAGAAAGGCTGTTTCCACAATGAGGTCTTGCCTCTCAGGTCAGTGATACTATCTTTCAGTGAATTTGGTTTTGCTGTTACTTTCTATGCTTCGTGCGTGTTTACTTGAGTTTTTTTGTGTCTTTTCATACCAATGACTATGTGTGATTGAATTAGGGTGTGGGAGAATGTCTGCGCTAATGGGCTCTAGCTTTCTCTGCTTTTAAACCAATCCTCAGCCCATTTTTCATTTATTCCTTGACTCTGCACTTTAGACCCTGACCCCTGAGGTGGAGCTAATGCTGTCTGCAAAATGCAGGAACAGTACATGGTGCCAAGTGCTCGGCACAGTTGTATTCCCCATAAGTGCTGTTGTTCTGCCACACTGTTTTCTTGTGAAAATCTGTTGAGGGAACTAGACCTACTTAACTGGCACCTCTATGATCTGGACAGAATTTATTGTGTCTTACTAGAGCTGCAAACTCAATCATATGAGGAACCAGAGCTCATGTTTCAGAACATAAGACTCAGTAGGGCTCTTATTTTTCCTCCCTGGAAGTACAGCGTTGAACAACTAGCCATGCACATTCTGGATTTTTTTTTTTAAACCTTCCTCTGAAGCACAATCTATTATCCACTTCTGGGGGCAGGATATTGGACTGGAGGGTCTGATCTGGTTGGGCAATTCCCATGCTTCTATAAATAATCTTCCATTCCACTAGAACAAAGCTAGTTCCAAGAGTTCAGTGTATTTTGGATTTTCAAGGATGCTCCTATTTTTCATGTTTGTTTCAACTCAAATCCAATGTGAATCCACCAGGCTTGTACAATACAGAAAGGAACCTGGGTGAAATGCACTAACTGGAATAAGAACAGGAGTACTTGTGGCACCTTAGAGACTAACAAATTTATTTGAGCATAAGAAAGCTTATGCTCAAATAAATTGGTTAGTCTCTAAGGTGCCACAAGTACTCCTGTTCTTTTTGCGAATACAGACTAACATGGCTGCTACTCTGAAACTAATTGGAATGTGATTTGAGGTAGGAATTTAATGCAGAGAGGACAGGTAAATGTGTCGTTTCACCGATGACACTAAAGGCACAGTTGACAACAATAAAATACCTAACCCCTACTCAGCTGCCTAAGTGAGTACAGAAGACTATGTCCATGAGAGAAGAGCTATGATACCCCATCGAAACGTAACGCCGGGAGCACTAAAGGGAAATAACTCCTTGCAATGTGCTTGCTACCTCTGGCAGCACTAGAGTTGCATTCTACTGAGTTTCTTTGCCACATGTATCTGGCTAAGGATGGGTTCCAGATTGTGGAAGTGCATGGCTTTTGTGTGCTAAACTCCTGAGCACTCTGTGTACTAATCTCATCTCCCAATTCTAGGAACAAAGTCAAAAGCTGTTCATTTTCCTAAGGCAGAAGAGCTGAAATATTTCCAAGAAAAGTGCCACTATTTATCACACTGGGCAAACTGGAAAGTCCCAACTGTACAGTGTGCTGCAGGTCTGACAGTGAACCAGACAAAGTGCGTGCATGTGAGCACACACATGTGGAGACGCACACAGTGAATGAAGAGGAGGGTGAAAATGGTGCTAATCTTTTTTCTGCCTTTAATTGTTAAATCAAATGTCAGGGAGCTGTACTGGAAACTATTCACAAAGGGAACTGGGGGGTGGGGGGAGCATCAGGACTTTAGTCAGACAGGGAGGGTACCCCTAGGAATTAAGTTGTCACCAAGTTGCAGTCTTTGCACTTGGCTCCCTTCAGGATGCTGGTGTCAGGAATGTCCTTGCACAACAAGGGGCCGTCAGCAAAGGGCTCTGAAATGCATGTTAAAACACAAACGTTTCAGGTACATGACATAGTTTATTCCTGGTGGGCTATGATTCTCTCCTTCAGAAACTTCTGACTGCTGGGAAAAATGGACAAAATGAGCCTTTCTGGACTAAAAGGGGCAGTGACTGGCAGGTAACAGAGGAATCCGAAGGAAAGGCTTCCTGGTGTTACACCATTCTTTTGAGACAGAAAATGAGCATGCAGAAAAACCAAACCTAATGGAAGAAAATTCACAAAACTTTAATGTTTTCTAACTTTTTGTTGTTGGTGGTGCTAGCGTAGATCTGTTTGGTAAATCCCATAATGAACTGCAGATTCTTTTGTGGTAGCAGATTAAAGTTGCACAATTCCACTCCTAGAGGTCAGGAAGAGACACACGTATGGTCACAACACCTACCAGCAGAGCTGGAGGGATACCCTTCTCCTGAGACCTGGGCAGGAGGTGTGGGGAGGTGCTAGCTAGGGACTGTGGGTGGGGAGCTGCAGAGTAGGGGCTCTCCTGAGCTGCTGAGGTCCAGAGACTGTGAAAGGGGAGGGGGGACTGGGGAAGCAGGGTTAAGCCCCTTCTCTCCCCTAGCCACAGAGGACAGGAGAGGGATAGCCCAGTCAGCTAAACTGGCCATGCTGGGGAGAATGAGGCAAGGGCCTGTCTGGGAGGATGCCTGTGGTTTGGGGGTGGTGGGTGCCTGCAGGAGGTGGACAGGCAGGAACATCCCAGTTCATTCTCACCCTCCTCCCCCATGCACACATCTGTCAGGAGTGGGTACCAAGTGCCCAGCCACTCCCTGTTACCTGCCAAACCCAGTGAGATGGGTGGCGCCACCTCTTCCATCAAATCTGGTACTCCTGCAGTGCATGTGCGCAGGGACCACTCCAAGCCAGGCAGCCATGCAGTTTGCCTGATCCGAACAGACTACACCAAAGTGGTTCACACCAGGGTCTACATGGGCAGGTAGAGAATTATACATTAGAGTGCTCTCCCCTTCATGTACCTGTAGACCGCTCTGCAGTGCCACCCAGACAGCTGGCTAGTTTGCCTATAACTAGAGTGGCCTCTGCTTATGGTAGCATGCCCAGCCTTCGCTCTGCCCCTTTGTGTACACATCGTTGCACTTTTCATTACACTATCCCATTATTCATTGCATAATTATTTCTTGAAAGACGGTATCATAGCAGACAATTAGATAGCACTATGTAGCATTCACTAAAACCTATTTATTCTTGTATTCTCCGTCTATATTCATTCTCATAACAGCTCAATAGATCTTTAGTGGCTTAGACATTTTATATGCACTCTTCTCTTTCTAAGGGATGTATTTCAATAATTAAGGCCCCTTATCCTACAGACACTTGTACACATGCTAACTTTACTCATACAAGTAATCCTGTTGGCATCAATGGAACAACTCTCATTAGTAAAGTTATTTGTAGTGTTGTAGCTGTGTTGGTCCCAGAATATTAGAGAGATAAGGTGGGTGAAGTAATTTATTTTATTGGACCAATTTCTATGGGTGAAAAAGGAGCTTTTGAGCTATACAAATTCAGACGACTGCTCAGCACTGGTGCTGAAGTTAAGCATGTATGTCAGTGTTTGCAGGATAGGGGTTTTACTCAGCAACCATGTGCAATTTATTTTATTTTCCAGTCAGCAGCGTAACGTTCTTTAGATGCAGTTCAGGGAATGAGGCAGGTAACCACCAAGTTCATTAGTCTCTACACACATGCACAGCATGGCTCCCTCAGATGCAGCAGTTAACTACCTAAGAATGGTTAGGGGTGATGAGGCAAATTCACTCATGTTGTAACACCTCTCTGTAACACCAGAGAGGTACCACAACCTGGAGAGGCTTGCATGTCCTGCTTCACACTGGATTCTCTAGAGACCAGCAGACAAAGAAAGGACTTTTGGATAAATAGCCTGAGTTTAAACTGACTCAGGGCCTCCTTTCTTTCTAGCAAATGGACAGGACCTTCTGTCAGAGGGAGGCCTCATTCCTTCCTGGGAAGGGTTGGAAGGACTTGACCTAATCATGGAGGGTTCTTGTTCTGAACAAAGGGTGTTCTGAACTTGTAGCCACAGAAAAACCCCTGTTCAGGTTTCAAAGACTGACTCCGACCAGATCCCCTGCTGTAACTAGGTGGGGTTGGGTGAAGGAAAAGTCTCTGGTAAGATTCTCAGCATGTGTGTAGGTTCTTTTATTATTTTAATGTTTTTTCTGTAATGCTTTCACTTTAAGAATAAATGTGCTTGCTTGAAAAGGGCTGTGTGATAACTTAACTGTGGACAATTACAGCTGTTCATAGCCTCTGAGGAGAAGGCAAAGCAGGCCTGCTTAGGCCATCTGGCTTGTTGGAGATATACCAGTATAGACAGGGAACTGTGCAGCTTGGAAAAAAACCTGGTCAGGAGGGAGAGAGAGGTGACTCTCTATCTAAGAGACGTGACAGCTGAGGAGACTGAAGCCAAGAATGGGTGCCCTCAAGGGATCACGATGGGGAAATCCAGGTGCAGTTGTCCTAAACAAACTGACAGTCTGTATATGCCAGTAATTTTTCATTATTTATATTACACTTAATCTGTAGTGTGCTGTGCATAGTTTACTGTGTATTTTTCATACTTACTGTTTTAAATATGCCTACACGAGAGTATTAGATGATTCTACAGTTAAAAACAAAACGTCTTTCTGTACTATTTGAGAAATAGTGTGAGGTCATCTAATTAAAAATTGTCTGGTAGAGCTGGTTGCAAATTTTTGATAAAAATCAGAAAATAAAATTAATTCCCATCCCCCACCTGCTCTATCTCACATGCAGACAGTGGCAGGGCTAAGACGTGTATGAGCTTAACTAGGTCATTTTCTGAATTTTAAATGTGTATTGATGACACCATACTATTCTTTTAACTTCATTTTTTAAACAAATTAAATTTCCTTGTTTGTTTTTAATAAAGACAAAAGATATAAAAAGAAATTCAATAATCTGGAAATACTGAGCTAGACCCTCCCACGCTGCCATGTCCCATGCACTCTGTGTCTGACATACATCTCTTGTGCTCTGAAGGAGCTATGCAGCTTTTTATCTGACAAGATGCTAAATGACCAATTTGCTGCTGCTTCCACTTCGATTATCCAGGGCTTTTTCCATTTATCATAGGCTCTAGAGAGGGAAAAGACCTATTAGATCATCCTGCCCAATGAAGCCGTGTTCCCTGAAGCTCATTTTATTGTGCTTTGTCCAGTTTGGTATTAAATGTTTCAAGTGAGAGGGCTTCCTGGGAAGTCTCTTCCGCTGCCTGCTGTATTTCATTGTCAGGAAATTTCTCCTGTAATTCAGCCTATATTTTCCCCGTCTGAATGTCTTCCTTGTCCTCCTAGTTTATAGCCTCCTCTACCACATGAAATTATTCCTCTCCAACACTGGTGTTTGCAAACTTCAGCCCTTAATCAAACCATACATGATTCTCTCCTTTAATCTCTCCTCACAAAGCAATCCTCCAGTGGCCTGGCTCTTCTCTGAACTCCCTCCAGCTTGTTCAGATCTTTGCAGGCACTTATCCAGGTGTGGTCACCCCAGAGCCATGTAGAGAGGAACTGTTACCTGTCTTTCTAAATGACATGCTCTAATTCCTGGGTTATCAAATTGGTGTGGGACCACCCACCCTTTTCTTATGGCTAGTTGGGATGGTGGGGGAGCAGGGAGGATCCTAAAACTTCTTTATTGTAACATGGGATCACTGTAGAAAAGATTGAGAGCCATCATGCTAGTTCAATCCCGTTATTCGATGGGATGTGGTAATCGCTGGGTTAAGTTTTATGGCCTGCGTTATGCAGGAGATCAGACTCGACGTTCACACTGGCATTTCCTGGCCTTAAAATATACTGGTGAAAAACTCGCAGCCTCTGTGAAGGGAAGGCAAAAGTACTAGCTTTGTACCCTCCTGATTCTGGGCTGCTCTAAAGCCTGAAATGGCCCAGCAGCCCGTCCCCTCCTGCTCATGGATGGCAGCTCATCCAGAATTTCCATAGGGAGGAGGAGGGATAGCTCAGTGGTTTGAGCATTGGCCTGCTAAACCCAGGGTTGTGAGTTCAATCCTTGAGGGGGCCATTTAGGGATCTGGGTCAAAAAAAAATTGGGGATTGTGCCTGCTTTGAGCAGGGAGTTGGACTAGATGATCTCCTGAGGTCCCTTCCAACTCTGATAGTCTATGAGACTAAGTTCATCCCTTTCTACTTCCCACATGCTCGCTCTTGCCTACGGCACACCCCCATGCTGAGGCTTGTGAGGCGGATGTGTAGGACAGCTGTGGCTAACAGGAATTCTCCACTGTTACAGGGTGGGAGTCTCCTTCTAGTACAGTCAAAGGCCAGACAAACACAAACGATGCTCTAGGCTGAAACTGTTTTATTATGTGGATTATAGTTCTACTGGCATAATGTGTCACAGAAAACTATACCTCAAACCTTGGAAGTAGGGAAGTTCCTCTGATCACAGGGCAAGTGTAAATATTCCCTTAGCACACCAGCTGCGTGGCTTGATTTTGTGTCATACAACAAACAGACGGATGGCAGATGGGAGCTTTGGGTTTGAGAATTCATTCAGTTCCATTAGGCTGCTTTTCGACACTCGGAATTGCAATATTAATGGTGGTTAATACAGGTTTCCTGGAAACAAAGATGACAACTTGAAAACAAATACGTGACCTAAATGGATATGTTGGTGGGTGTGAAGAATAATGGAATGAGTACAATAATTGCGAGGAGGATGGAGACAAATATTACTACAAGTATAAAGACAACCGCGCACCCTATGTGTCTTAGGTGGAATCGCAGCCTCGTCCAGTGGCCGTCTTTTGGGAGCAAAGGCTAGGATGGGATTTGAAGCAAATGATTTGATCAAATATTAAATGTTGGGTTAGGACAGCAAAGACCTAGATGTGGCACTTGCTTAGTGTAGGGGAAGGGGCTGATGGTAGGAACAGTAAGATTATTGATAAGAACTGGTGAGAGGCAGAAGCTGGTGAGCAAGCCCTCTTTAAACACAAAACACTTCCATGCCGATGGCCCTTAGGGAAACTTTCTCTGCAGCGAATGCAGAAATAACACAGCTCTCTCCTGGTCTCCCCTTCCCCCCACTCAGAAACTGTCCTTCCATTCACTGAACTCAGTGGGATGGTAAATTGAAATAGGAATATTCAGCAGCACAAGCAGGTAATCACAGCCTGGAAAGCATGCTCTACCTGGACATGGGAAGAATCAGGGACGAGCTGTTACAACAAGGGAGCAGGAATGGTGGACATACACTGAATAGCCAGCCAGATGATCTTAAACACCTAGCTAGTGATGGGTCTGCTAGGAGGCTCCATCCCTGTGGGACTGATCTTGTTGATGAGGAGAAATAGAGGAAGGAAACTGATGACACATTTGTTTATCGACATAACTGTGTTTTAAATCAATAAGTCCAAATGCACTTACATTCAAGATTGCACGTCTCCCCCTAAATGCCTTACTACATAGGGATGTAACAGTTGTACCTACATTTATTTTATTAGGAATGGTTCTTAAACAGTTATCATTCAGCACCCAGCACTACACAGCCATTTGCTTTATATTAATGGTTGCCCATTTCATTGCAAATGGCGTAATGAATGTATTCAAGTCATTTATTGTGAAATGTGGAAGCTCTAGAATTAAGTAAATGCATTTTCCAGAGTTATAATTGTACTGTGCTCTGTACACTCTGTAGACTATTTGTGAGCTGTGTATTCAAACCTGTACACTATTGATAAGAAGCATATTGGTAGAGTATAAATATGGAGCACCCCGATAGATCATGAATATGAAAAATAAAGTTCCTGATAGTTTTCTTCAATCTGGAAAGTAATCTCAGTACACACAAGAAAAATGGCAGATTTGGGCCCTAGAGTTGTAGATAATTTGGTTACACTTTAACACACATGCATAAAGAAAAAAACCCACCTCACACAAACCTAACAACTTCAGCTGCTCTGGAGGGCAAAACAAGGTTAGGGTTCACATGAAAGATCTGGATATTGTTCAGCAGCAAGTCTGACTTCTGTTTACTTGTCTATCTACTCAGTTAATCTATTCAACGTTTTATAGCAGGCCCATGACTGTAGTGTCTTGCAGGTTCCCAGGGTGACCTTGTGGTGGAGGCAGTGGTAAACTGGAAGAGTCTCAGCTGGAGTAGTTGAGACACTTCTTACAGAAGTACCTTTCACAGCAGAACTGTGCTTTAAAGTAATTTTCCATTTTCTGCCAGAAGAGTCCACTGTAGATTCATTTAAAAAGCACTTAAATGAGTTAGGCGCTTAAGTCCAATTTTTGAAAGTGACTCAGACTGGTATTTTCAAAGATGCCAAAGGAATTAGGTGCCAATTCTCATTGGAATTCAATCAAAGCTGAGCATCTAACTTCCTTGGGTGCCTTTGAAAATCCCAGCTTTGGGATTTAGGAGCCTTAGGATATGTCTACACTGCAATAATACCCGTGGCTGACCCATGTCACCTGGCTTGGGTTCATGGGGCTCAGGCTTCAGGGCTATAAAATTGCAGCATAGATGCCCAGGCTTGGACTGAAGCCCAAGCTCTGGGACCCTGTGACTGTGACAGCCTGAGCCCAAACATCTAGTCTGCAATTTTATAGCACTACAGCCCGAGCCCTGCAAGCCTGAGTCAGTTGACATGGGCCAGCTGCAGGTGTTACTGCAGTGTAGACTTACCCTCAGTCACACAGATATTTTTTTCAATGAGACTTAGGTATCAAAGGGCCAGATTTTTAAAGGTATTTAGGAGCCTAAAAGTACCTAGTGGAATTTTCAAAAACACCTAGGCTCATAACTTCATTGATTTCAATGGATGCCTAGGCACTTTCAAAAATCCAACCAGAGACCTATTTGCATATTTATGTGCCTAAATACCTTTAAATATCGGGCCCTAAGTGCTGAAGTCACTGTTGAAAATGAGATTGACACCTAAATCACTTGGGCACACTTTAAAATCTTATCCCAAATATCTATTAAGAATATAAGAAGACAAGAACGGCCGTAATGGGTCAGACCAAAGATCCATCTAGCCCAGTATCCTGTTTTCCAACAGTAGCCAATGCCAGGTGCCCCAGAGGGGATGAACAGAACAGGTAATCATCAAGTGATCCATCCAGTGGTGAGCTGGAGCTGGTTCGCACCAGTTCACTAGAACCGGTTGTTAAATTTAGAAGCCCTTTTAGAACCGGTTGTTCCGCGAGGGACAACCTGTTCTAAAAGGGCTTCTAAATTTAACCGGCCCAAAGTGGTGTCTTAGGTGCCGACTCCATGGGTGCTCCAGCCGTGGAGCACCCAAGGGGAAAATTTGGTGGGTGCAGAGCACCCACTGGCAGCTCCCTGCCCCACCCCCAGCCCCAGCTCACCTGTGCTCCGCCTCCTCCCCTGAACGCGCCGCCCCGCTCTGCTTCTCCGCCCCCCACAGGCTTCCCGCGAATCAGCTGGGGCAGGCTGAGAAGCAGGGGGCGGCTTTGCACTCAGGCCCAGGGAAGCAGAGGTGAGCTGGGGGGGGGGCACAAGAAGGGCCACCTGCGCCGCAACAGGTAACCTGGGAAGGGGGCGTGCAGGGGAACCGCTCCCTGCCCCAGCTCACCTCCGCCACCCTCAGCCTGAGTGGGAAGCCACCGCCTGCTTCTCAGCCCTCCCAGGCTTCCCGCCGAACAGCTGATTCATGGGAAGCGGGGGCGTGGGGTGCATTCAGGAGCGGAAGCAGAGTGGAGGTGAGCTGGGTCCGGGCGTGGGGCTAGGAGCTGCCAGTGGGTGCTCTGCACCCACCAAATTTTCCCTGTGGGTGCTCCAGACCCAGAGCACCCATGGAGTCGGTGCCTACGGCTCCACTTTTGATGTGATCAGTGGGGGAAGCGGCTGCTCCCCCTCAGCTACGCTTCCCAACCCCTAGGATCCAGAGGGACCTGCTGGATGCTTCCTGCGAGCTGCCCCAGGTATGTACCGCTGGGACTCCCCACCTCGCCCCCCAGCAGGTCCCTTTGGCTCTTAGGGGTGGGGTGGGCACCCACTATGGTTGCCCACGAGACCCTCCTGCCCGGTTCTAGGGGCAGTCAGGGGACAGGAGAGGGAGGTGGATGGGGCAGAGGTCCGGGGGCGGGATCAAGGAACGTGGGGGGTTGGATGGGGCAGGAGTCCCAGAGGATGGGGGTGGGCAACGACCACCTCGTTGGGTGAGGAGGGAACCAGTTGTTAAGATTTTGGCAGTGCATCACTGGATCCATCCCCTGTTGCTCATTCCCACTAACGACTAGGATTTTTTTCCCCTGATAAATGATGAGTCAGCAACAATAGACCTGATGGGGCAGTAACAAACTTGGTAAGGGATTACTAGGGGAGGAGAAAATGGTCTATGAAAATTTGTCTGACTCGTATCTTTTCTAATTGCTGTGGGGCTTTCTGATCTACTCTGTGGGGACCTAGTCACCTAAATAAAGTTAGCGTATAAGCGTTTGCAGGTCTAGGCCCTGATTTAGAACAGTGTTTCTCCATACTCAAGTACTATGATTTATTTGCACTGTGTAAGTGCACACAGCACTTCACAAAACGTCCCTACCCCAAAAAACTAACAATGTAACTTGAGGAAATAACAATATACAGACAACTGTTCCAGCACCAGTCAGTGGGGAGACTTTGGTGATGAAGTGAATTATTAATATTTTATTTATATTGGGATAGAGCCTACAGGCCTCCGACAGAAGAATTTATGGGAGAAGTTTATTTTGAGGAGGGATTTGGAGGAGAGGATAAGTGCACTGGATCTGATTCACTGAAGCAATGGAGAGACCCTGACGCTGGACTTTCAATGGAGATTAAAGGAATTAAGTGCTCAAATCCCATTGAAATTCAATGGGGGTTGGGTACCTAACTCCCTTAGGCTCCTTTAAAAATCCCAGACCCTCTTGACTAGAATTGTTTTAGGATTTGACTCAGTGCATGGGAAGTGTGAAGCTGATCGGTGCATAGTGGACGCTGTCAAAGAAAAGGTGGAGTCAAGAGTGAGAGAGAAGCACCAACACACACAGTCAATATCACATAGTCAAATATTTGTTAAAGGTGAGGTAGAAGGCTTTCCAAAATCTAATATGTTTAATATCCCGAACTACTATCCAGCATGTCATCTCTCAAGTCACAGATAAATTCATTTAAAAACCAAATAGTTGGAGATTTGGAGATCAGGACTAGTCCTCTATTCACTTGGCCTTTACATCCATTCTTCTGCATGACCTTTGTAATAGAACCAGGTTGAGATGGTCAAGGTTAATATGAGAATTAATTTTAGACAAGATCCCAGGCATGTAGATAGCCATTTACAAGGAAACTATGGTAATAAAGACTCGTCTGATATGCTCCTTGCCTTGATCTTCACATCTATTAATTATTCTGGAACAGTTCTAACTGATAACTCATTGGCGGTTTCTGCTGCTGTTCTGAAATGATAGAATGAGACGGTTGGCAGGATGGGCCCAGACATGCACAGTTAATTGGGTTTTCTCAGAAGGAAATTACACAGTATAATAATGTGCCCAGGGTACCATAGGAAGTGTAATTTCTCATTGCCTTGGTAAATAGGGTTGGGAGGATACCAGTTTAGGATTGCAAATTGCCTTGGAATTTATTCCAAAATTGCAGATGTTTTTTAAAAAAATAACCCCACAGAGGCCGATTCACACCCTCCTCCTTGCACCCCCTCCCAGCCAAAACCATTGTTTTCTCCCTGGCTTTGATGGAATCACAGTTTGTTTTTTCTAATTAACTCAACTGCTTTATCCGTCTGGTCATGCACTTAGAATGTAGCC
This sequence comes from Lepidochelys kempii, assembly GCF_965140285.1. NCBI lineage: Eukaryota > Metazoa > Chordata > Testudines > Cheloniidae > Lepidochelys > Lepidochelys kempii. The sequence goes on along the minus strand of NC_136392.1, from coordinate 17,464,739 downwards.
TTCTTGCTGGGTGGTTCTTCATAGGTTTGACAGAGTTGGATCAGTGGATCATGTTGACTATCTTCATCCTTCCCTCTTTCCATGTGCATGCACTGGGACTAATCCGTTGCTCTTATTGAAATCAGTGAATTACAACAGGGATAACGTTTTGTCTCACTCTTGTTTCCAGCAGAGCTGCTCAAAATTTTATAAATTTAATTTTTTGATGAAAAAATGTCATAGATATTTTAAATAAGAAAAAAGGGATTTTTTTTCCACAATTTCCTGCCCTGTTTATTGACCAGCTCCAATGGGATAGTCATTATGATAGCCTGTAAGTGCTACCACAATAATACTAATACTGCCTGTCTGTCTATCTGCCATCTCTCTTGCTTACATCTTGGACAACCAGAACGTCAAAGAAGAGTTGGATTCCCATGTGGTGCATTTTGGTTCTTATAGTGATAAATCAACTTATCCTGCTTGCCCTTTCCTCAGAAGTGATATACTCTTCCTCTCTTCACTCAGCATCCTTTGCCAGGCTTTCCCACTATCTACAACTCCAGTCTTCTTCACTAAAATCTCCAGGTGGCAACCACTGTGACAGTTCTTGGGGTATCCAGGATATTAAATCAGCCCCCTGCCTCCAGGTGTTAAGGAGCTACCACCATCAGCCTGTTAGCTACTCAAGCACTCTCCTATGGGCGATGCCAGCCCTGACTTAGCCTTGCAGGTTAACAGTAGGTGCACCCCAGTCCCTGAGTCCCATGGAAATGTTCCTCTGTCATATCCAGCCCCTGACATTGGCTACCCACAGAAATCCAGCTCCTCTGCCCCAAAAAGGAACAGGGTACTCCAATTTAACCTTAAATCACCACTCTGTATAATGAATAGCACTTATAATAAAACAAAAAAAGGTTTGTTTAAGAAAGAATAGAGATTCCATTAGAAACAAGACAGAGACTGATGGATACAATACAAAATCCTAAAATGCAAACTAGTGCTTATGCTTATTAATAGTTACCTTTCCTATCTAATAAAGTACACCCCTCCTGCCCCCCTTCAGTCTTTTGCAGAGCTAGCTGGTTGGCTTCACTGGAGCCAGTCTTTCATAAAACACTCTGCTCAACAAGATATATCCTCAGTGAATGGATACAGAGTGCCTCTCCCCACTCTGGGTTATAATAAAACAGTATGTTCATAGACAGGAACTTCCCACTGTCTGTTATAATGTTCCTTTTTAACCCTCCAAGTGGTTTCAGTCGTTTGCAGTTGTCTCTGATGGTTTTCTATGACTGCTCTGTGATGGGGCAATGGTAGTCAATAGAACCTGACATTACATCACCAGCTGAGCAGGGAGGGATGTCAACTCCTGCATGAATAGGCCATCACTGAGTAGTTTACTCCCAACTTTACTGCTATGAAGGCATAAGCTTCAATATAGTTACTTTATGTCTTAAATATTATTCATACACATATCATGCCATGATTATGAACATCGATAAGTTGCAAGCTTTCAGTAAGTTTTATTACTGAATTATAGTAATGTTAAGAAAGTGCCTTTGTAACTGATCCCACTTGGGTCCTCAGAAGGGTTTGAACCTGGGACTAGAACAGGTCAAAAAATGCTGGGCGAGCAGCCGCAGCTTTAAGTGGCCATTTGTCAACTGGTAGCTGCTGTCTGCAGCCCTCTCTCTCTCTCTTCCAGCTAGAGAGTGTCTGTTATGTTAATTCTTTGTTATAGCTGAGGAGGTGGCATGTGCTCACAGGCAGCCTGCCCCACGAATGCCCTGTGACCCCTTTATGCAAGCATCTGCATGCCCTCCCTTGGGCAATACCCTCAGGCAGGAGGCCTCCTACCAGACACACAGACAGCTCTTGGTATCCTCCACCAGAGCCCCTGACATGGGGCATTCTCAGGCATAATGGGAGTGGGCAGGGATCTTTCTGGGAGCGAGAAGAGGTGTGACTGTGTGACAGGTGTCGGTCGGTCCTCCGAGCCCCTAGGGGCGATGGAGAGCTGTGGTCTCCATGGCAGGCCTCAGCCACACCTTCCGGGCGTTGAGGAATTAGCGGGAAAGGTGTGCTGGCACGAGTCAGTAGTGCGCCCCTCAGGCAGGGGAGCGCCGGGGTAGGGGAACGCAGGCCCACCCAACTCCACTGCGTTCCAGCCCAGGGCCCTGACAGTGGTGGGAGGCGAAAGTCCCACTGCTGGGTCAGCGGGGCCGTCCGTGCGCACTGACCAAACACACCCACCCCACGGTGTAGTTCGGCCCCTGGGCTACTTCCTACCCGGTATCTCAGGCGGGTCGCTCCGGTCCCTCCATCTCGTCCGGGTATTCCGCTGCGGGCAGCTCCGGTCCCTCCATCTCGTCCGGGTATTCCGCTGCGGGCAGCTCCGGTCCCTCCATCTCGTCCGGGTATTCCGCTGCGGGCAGCTCCGGTCCCTCCATCTCGTCCGGGTATTCCGCTGCGGGCAGCTCCGGTCCCTCCATCTCGTCCGGGTATTCCGCTGCGGGCAGCTCCGGTCCCTCCATCTCGTCCGGGTATTCCGCTGCGGGCAGCTCCGGTCCCTCCATCTCCTCCGGGTATTCCGCTGCGGGCCACTCCCGCTCCCCCTCGGTATCAGACTCATGCTGGCCCGGGCTGCAGTCAGGCCCCTCCAGATCCTCTGGGTATTCAGTGGCTGGCAGCCCTGGTTGCCACAGGCTTTCCTCCCAGTCAGGCTCCTCCTTGCCCAGGGCTTCTCCTGGGTCAGCAGCAGCATCGCAAGGGAGCAGTCAGCCACCTGTATCTGTCTCCGTCCCTGGTGCTCTCCTCACTGGGCAGAGGACCCTGCCCTTTGTACTTCCTGTCCCACCCTTCCCCTTCCGGGGATTGGCGGAAGCTTTGCCTGGCCCCGCCCAATCAGGCTGAAAGGGTGGCTCTTTACCCTCTGGTTCGGAGGGGAGCCACCCTGGCTCCCTACACTATGGCAGTCTGGCCCCCAGCTATTCCATGACGGTTGCAAGGTCCACAGGGGCCTTGTAGTGCAAGACAAAGATTGCCCAACAAAGACCAGGGGCTGGTTTGGCCCTTGGCAGGACTGTGCTGAGGGAACCCCAGTTGTCTCAGCATCAGCCTCTGCCAGCACAGAGATGAACTCAGCACAGAGATCTAACCCTCCAGCCATCTTGGATTATCCAGTATCTTGGATCTTCCAGTAGCTCTCCAGCTTAGCAGCTCTCCACTCCGTTACACATCAGACCTGAAACCCTTTTGAATGTCTTCCCCTTTCAGTTTCTGTATCTCTTTGTAACTGTGCTGTGCCTTTTAACTCTGTAAGGGCTTTGTCTACATGTTGCACAAAAACCTCCGTACAAACCAAATCTATTTTATATTGTGTTGTATATTCTACCTGAGATCATTCTGTAAACCTGTTGTTGTCAATGGCTGTTCTGCACAAAGACTGTGCACAGAATTACCATGTGTGCCTAGTTCTGGCATAGAAAATGGCTTCATTTTATTCATATTTACTGGCTGACACATTAGAGCTTAAATACATTTAAAAAAAAAAACTTGGCTCAGAGCAGCACTGGCCTGAGCAAACTTGACTTCAGAGCAACTCCTACTGCTTTTTGGTTGTGTTTCAGTACATAAATTTCTTTGCTGCTGCGGTTTTGCTGGAGGCTTATCAGAACAAAGATTGCGTATTGCGCTGTCAGGTGGTGCTGACCATTTGTTCCAAGTGCTTTCTGCAATGGATATTTTATTTAGAAGATCTATGGCTCTGTGGAAGGAATTAGGAATAGGTTAGAGGAACTCCATTACTTTTTTTATTATTTAAGTTAACCGAGATGGCTGATTCTTCCCAAGCAGACGTTGTCTTCATGCCTTCCAGAGCTATGAACCATACAGCCCACACTTGCTTGTGCTCTGAGAGGTCAACTGAGCCACTTGAGAATATCCTACGGGGAACAATTCTGCATGGAATGAGGAGATAGACTAAATGACCTAATAGATCTTTGCTATTTCTCTATGTTTAATTGAATCAGGGTTGGGGAAAGTTACTGTATTGACAGCCCTAAACCTCAGTCGTCTATTTATCCAGATAATAGGAACAGCATTTACTTCTATTTATGCAGACAATAGCTCCTCTCCTGCTGAAATATCCCAAGCATGACCTGCAGGGTGACAGGAGAATTCAGCTTCCACTGACCATTCAATCATTGGATTCTTTTCTGAGGCTGCAATTGAGGGTGCCAGATAGTACCAGGTTTTGTGATATGCACATCTAAGCAGTCTGCCCTCTTAGTATGCCCCTGTTCATTGGGCACTAGAGCGATCCCACCAAACTCATGTCATTTAACCTCCTGAACGCTTAGATGTTAACAGTTTTAATCACCCCGATCTGGGATGGCGTTGAGCTGTCGTCTCAGCGCTGGAAGGATGTTTGTCCCTAATCTCCATAATACACACACTTCGTTGTTGTGGCAAAGAGGGATCCGATGAAGTGGGTATTCACCCACAAAAGCTTATGCTCCAATCCGTCTGTTAGTCCATAAGGTGCCACAGGACTCTTTGCCGTTTTTACAGATCCAGACTAACACGGCGACCCCTCTGATACTTGACACTTTGTTGTTGTTGTGAAGCAGTTAGGGCTGCTACACACACAACATACCTGACACCAACAGTGAAGCAAGGAAAGGTACTGTTAAGCCACATAACAGTGCATACCTTCTACTTGCCTTACTGATACCACAGCCCGCACCCTTAATGGGGCCAGTCTTCAACTGCCTCTGAACCAAACTGTCCCTTCCAAACACATGGCACTGCCCTTCACTGTGCTGTGTCCTCCCTGGTGATGTGAGTTATATGTTGCTGGATGGAGGGGCATGCAACACCCACATCCATGTGCACCGGTGGGAGGGAAGAAGTACCATTATCCCCATTTACCAGGCAGGTTCATGAGGCACAGGCGGATTAAGGGATGTGCTCAAGATCACACAGGAAGCGAACAGCTTGGCCAGCAATTGAACCCAGCTCTCCTGAGTCCCAGGCTGGTGCCTCATCCACAAGGCCATCCTTCTAATCCAGTCGGGGATAGCTGCAATGCAATAAAACAAAGCTTTAGATAGGAGCTAATATTGATTGAAATAATAAAGCAAACACAGGACGCTATTACAACGCCATTTGCCATTTAGTGGAACATCTTGTTAACCCCCTGACCTCACGCGGATTGTAAATTGCCAACACTTAGATATGCTGAGAGGCATTTCTCCACTGCCCTCCGTGCTGCAAGCTGACGCTGTCTTGTTGGCAGCCAGAGAGGCGTGTGAATGCCAGGTCTTCGTCCCATCTGCTAGTCACACACTTGAGCTGGCAAGCAAGTGTCCGCGGTTGTGATCAGATGTGAGGCTGCCGTGAAAACTAAGGAGATGAAAACAGGGTTCTGGTCAAATAAGAACGAGGCTGAATCTTAATCTTTGCTTTGAAGCAACCTACACTGGCACAAGCAGACACCTCCCTACCTTCTCCATGTAACCTCAGCAGGCTCCCAGCCCTTCTGTGAACCAATCCCTGAACAACCCCCGCCCCCCATGTCTAAAATCAAGTGCTTAAATATTTTTGGATGGAAAATAGCTATAAAAATGCAAAGCATACATTTCGTGTATTGATTATTAAAAAGACTCCAACCTGGCTCCCTCTAACCCTTGTGAGGCCCCAGTAGACCTCTCCCTCCTTCCTGTACCCCTCAACAAGCTCCCGGGATCCTTCCATTTCTATGCCCCACCCTTTCAAACTTCTTTATAATTGAGCACTTGGCATGGCAGCCTGCCGTCTGGTCCCTGCTCCAGGCCTTCTCCATCTTCTCTCCAGAGGAGAGAGCGTTCCCAGGAAGTCCAGGCCAGTAGCCTGCTTCACCCAGCTCTCTGAGCGAGAGTGTGGTGTGCGGTGTGTGTGCGCTGGGACAAGAAGAGCAGAGGGCTGCTAAGCATGCGTGTGCTATGTGCAGGGTGGTCCGAGAGGAAGGGCTGCAGGAAAGGGGCATTTGAGCCAGGCAGCTGTTGACAGGAAATGAGTCTACTCCTTATTCACTTTCCTGACACTCAGCACATTCTTTCAGCAGCCAGGTCCTCCTCTGCTCAGTTACTGTCATGGAGTAGTGAGCTGGAGAGAGCTGTTGAGATGCTTTCTAGGTTTCCAGAATGAGCTTGTTATTGTGGGTTTGGACTCCAGGTAATTCTACCCGCCAGCTTGCCTTCCTTCTGCCATGGAGTTATCCTCCTTCCCCTCCCCCCCGCCCTCCTTTATCGCTCACCTCCTTCACACACCCTCACTCCATTTTCTCAGAGCTCCCCTTTATACAGACACCCCCCTTCCTCCCCCACACACACTCCCTTGCACTCCATGTTTTCTCTCGCGCTATCAGACTTATTGTCAAGGATGCCTGGCTGGGCATGCAGCTCTGACCCATTTCTAACAGACTTTATTGAGGATTAAAATCCACAATTTGAAATGCAGTGTTTAACAAGCACAGGGCTGCTCAAGGCAGGCACACTGGCCCGCGGGGGGGGGATAACTCCACCTGGGATTTGTGCTGGAAATGGCCCAACTTGATGATCACTTTAGATAAGCTATTACCAGCAGGACAGTGGGGTGGGAGGAAGTATTGTTTCATGGTCTCTGTGTGTATATAATGTCTTCTGCAGTTTCCACGGTATGCATCCGATGAAGTGAGCTGTAGCTCACGAAAGCTCATGCTCAAATAAATTGGTTAGTCTCTAAGGTGCCACAAGTACTCCTTTTCTTTCTACTTACAAAAATGCATAAGAAAAGGGGTGCCTGAAGCATGTGAAAACCTGGCCCCAAGTATATACAATTCTTATGTTGTGGCAATAAAACTTAGTCCACAGTCTTTGACCGGAGCTTTGTGTTTGGCTGCCTGGTTATGTTAAATATTTATTTGCAAACCCCATGAAATGTTACAAAAGCATTTTACACTCACTAGATTAAACGGATCAAGTTTCAGAATGTAAAACAATTTCTAGCTGGGAATGGGAAGGAATCTACAAGTGCAGCCTCAGACACAGTACTTCTCACTTCACCAAGGACATTAGAGCTAATTTGCCTGCCTCTGAAGTATCAGATACTGTCCTCTGCCAGAGGAAAGATATCCAAAGAGGTGGACGTGCTCTGATCTGGTCTGGCAGCTCCTATGTTCCAAGGATATTTTACATTTCAAACATTTAGTATAAAAAGCCCATTTTGAAATCCCACTAATGCACTAGTGGATGTTAAGTGGGTCTGTTCTAAATGCACAGGGGCTCAGTACTGCTCTTCCTTACACATATGTAGCTCTACTGAGGTTGCAAGTAGGTGACTGAGATCAGACGGTGGCCTTATCTCTGTAACAGCTGGAATAATAAAATGGATACATGAGGAAGATTGAAGGGATTCCAGTGATGCTAGGATCTCTGCCAAACTGAGAACAAATATACATGACACACTTGTGGATTTCACTAAGAACATGGCTGATGAGGGGTTTTTTTTTCAGTGTTATAATACAATAAAGACTGATGTCTGGGAGCTATTGAAATCCTTATAATTGTCTTATGGAGGAAAGCAAATGTAATTAAAAGAGACAGCAGCAGTTTTTTATATTCAAAGCATAATGCTTTGCATTTGAAGGTTATTTTGGTGGTTAGCACAGATGGTCCAATCCTAGAAATTTAACCTGATCTAATTTTGGTGTCAACTTGCTAAGGGGGAAAAAATTTAGTTCCCCATCTGATGCCATCTGACACATGTGGAGAGCTTAATGGGGGAAATTAGGCAATGGAAGCAAGAAATAGCATTTAGGGATTGAATGGGTGTACCAGGGAAAACAGAAAGGAACTCAGCAATACACAGTAAAAACCAGGGCCCACTTCAGTATGGCAATCAGCACTCTGGAGAAAGAAAAGGAGATGTTATTATCTTAGGCAAGTCTGTGCATCCATCCTGCTACCTCCCCTTGAGATGGAATGAGATGGGAAAACACAGCATTGAATGACGCAGCCTGCAGATGGCATTTTTGCTGGGCACGAGCTATTCAGCCACATGTTCTCTAGGACAATAAAATCAATCGTGTCCTTTTCTTTCTTTGCTTAAGTGTTGGATCCTCTCTGTGTGCTGTAAGAAGAGGCGTTCCTTTGGTTGGCCAACAGGTGCCAGGATCGAGCTGTGCATTAGGGAGTCTGTTGAGCACAAAGAAGGCAGCTTTGCAGTGGAAATAGGTGGGGGAAGGTCTAACCCTCTGGAGCACCCAGCGTGGCGGTTTCACCTGGTGGTGTCGTGGGATGCAGGCATGATGAGCAAACTGTAGGGCTCTGTTTACATGGCGAGGGAGAGACGGGGCCAGGGCTTGGTGAATGGTGTTAGCAAAAGTCCACAAACTGGACCCTGGGCTGGAGATGTTTTTTTTCTTTTTCTTTTTGATTGGACTAGAACTGGAACCCACCTGATTTGGGGTGGTTTCAGGATCCATTTTACAAAGGCTCAGTCCTTTGGTGTTCTGCAGGGATACCATTCTGAGGGGCTTTCAGAAAAACCCTTTTAGCGTCGTGTACACAGAGCATAATTAGCTTCACGTTCCCCACAGTGCTCAGGAAGGTAAGTATTTGGGGGTAAATAGTTATCTTGGTGGCTAACGAAAGTTGCCATCTTAGGGCATCACAATAAAAATATATCCCTAAACCTCTGACATGTCCCTGGTTTTACTTTAGCCATATCTCCAGACTTTATAGATCAAAAAAGCAGGATGTGATGGGAGGGAAAGCGTTAACAGCAGCAGTAAAACTGCCAATTTTTATTTCATCTCCCGAGATATCAAGGAGGATTTTTGCTGTCACTGACTAATTTCTGAACACACCAGCAGTAGCTACAGGCAACGTTATCTTCATGATTCCCAATGAGCAGGTTTCACTTATTCATTGATTTAAAAATGATGATATAGTGTGGTTTGCAGCAGTTTAAGCCTGATGTGACTTAGGGTTTGAAGGAGGCAAAAAAGAACTATGTTACTGGCAGCTATGGAAGAGTCTCACTTTGATCAAGAAACAGAAGCATATGCAATAATTACTGATGGGTGAACCTCAAATTCTGGGCATGGGGACAGATCCTGCACAAGGCGGTGGTGGCAAATTGTTGTAGCAGAATGATTCTCTAGCAATGAGGAGGTTTAGGATGCTTGATCCACTCAGCAGGAGACACCTCACCAGGGTTTATTTATTTTTCCTTTCATAATAATAATGCACCTGAAATAACTTTTAAAAAGTTTAATTCTATCTTAGATCAAGTGCACTCTGGAAACCGTCTGATCTAAACATCATGGGTGAAATCCTGGCCCCATTGAAATCAATGAGAGTTTTGCTATTGATTTCCGTGGGGCCAGGATTTCATCCTATCTCGCCAACAAATTATATCACTCAACTGAACTTAGACCCAGACTAGAAGCATGAATCTGAGTCCACTGGACCATTGGCTAACCTGGAATCTTGAATTTGAACACCCCCATAAGCGGGAGAGAGAAGGGCTGGAATCCAGACCCACACCTGGATTCTGAGGCTTGTGAATAATTGGGGAGATTAGAATGAAAGAGGCAGTTGTTCTGATTAATTCTCTGACTCTTGGTTGGCAATCCAGGGGTATTGCTAAGAGACTGAGGTATGTGTCATAGGAGAGAAAAAGAGAAGCAGATGGTGGATGGGAGTTATAGTGGGAGGAAAACCCAATTAGAAGTCCCAGCCTGGCTTGTGGCATGGATCTCTATCTTGCACCCTGGCTAACTGTCAGGAAAAGAGAAGGACCCGATTTAGTGCCTGTGGTTGGGTTACGAACATTCTCTTTTCAGTTAGAGACTGATACTGAGGCATCTTCTCAAAACTTCCAAGAGATTCTGTTTGTTGGGAGAAAGGGAGAGAAAGGGAGAGAGACTGAGCAAGAAAAAAGGTAGATTAGAGAGAGAGAGAGAGGTAGATTAGCTGCTTCCATAATAAGGTTTGTTATTTCTATGCAGTTTTTTTTCCTGGAAGGATGGTTTTGTAGTTAAGGCACTGGACTGGGATCCTGGAGATCTGTGTTCTACACCCTCTTTCTACCACAGGCTTCTTGGGCAAGTCACTTAAGCCAAAAATTTCCAAAGGGGCCACTCATTTTGGGTGCCTCAGATTTTGGCTGCTCAAACTGAGACACCAGGGACCTGATTTTAAGAGGCTATGAGCACTAACAACTCTAATTGATGTCAGTGAGATGAAGACTCCACACCTCACTTTCCCCATCCACAAAAATGGGGATAGTGACTTTCCTACCTTGCCTGGGTCATGAGACTAAATTCATTGATGTTTTTGAGATGGGCGGATACTCTAGTGCTGAGTACCATAGAAAAGCCAATTAAATAAATAAACTACAATTTGTTTTCAGCATAACTGAAGAGACCTGGCAGGCTAGATCCCATTTGGCATTCAAAAGTGTGACATGAAAGCTGCAAGAGATCCCTCTAGTACAAGGATCTGCAGCATGTGCTGGGAGGAACTATACAGCCAGAATAAATGAAGGACTGGGAGTGTCTGCCATTGTGAGTTCTTTCCTTTTCATACTCATGCTCAAAAGCAAGGAGCCTGATTCAAAGGATGAGCTGAGATGGGTTCATCTTGTTGCTGGAAGGATAAATACATTGTTAAGCCCCATCAATAAGTCGTGCCAGGCAGAGTCCCCGGCAGTCCATTTGTCCTCTAGTTATTTAGGGTCAAGTCCTGCCATTCTAACTCAGGGCCAGCCCCTGAGGTGATTTCAGTATCTGCTGAGCATGCAGCTCCAGCTGAAGTAGATGGGAATTACAGGAGTCCAGAACCTTTCAGGAGTGGGCTGTGGTCCTTATTCAGGCATGAAGCCCATGGGAGTTCAGCCTGTGCAAAGATCATAAGCTTTGGCCCCTAATATTTGTCTTTCAGAAGTTGTTGACAGTCTGGTGGGATAATACCTCCTGGATGTGGGTTGGGCAGGGTTTCCCTGGGATTTGGCCCAATTCTGTGAAGTACTGTGCTGAGCATCTTCATTTCCACTGGGAATTGAGGGTGCTCAGTTCCTTGCAAGACTGGGCCTGTTATTGGCACTGACTCCAACTGAGGCAGGGTGAAATATTTGCAACTTGAGTTGGCCTGAAACTGAGTCAACAAAGAGGCGTCTTCTTCACTGCCAGGGATGAATGCTCTAGAACTTGCTGTCTCCTAAGGGTCAGATTAATTCTTTTGCTCAGATACAGACATGTGCCCTTCATTTAAGAGAGTGAGGAGCGGTGTTTGTTCCCTGAAGGTCACAAGCCATGCTGTCTAAGGAATGAACTTTAGCAGCCATCCAAGCTTAAATCAATCTCACCTGTCCAAGAGCTATCACTGCAGCTCAGAGCAACCACCTGTTGGATCGTTGGGCTGTTGTGCACTGCAGGACTGGGGAAGGAGAAAGAGGAGGAGGGGTTCGAGGGAAAATACCTTTGCAGTTTCCTGCAGCAATTTCCTTAGCTGTAATACTGATAGTTTGGTCCCAGAGCGTTCTCTCTCTCTTGGAATCTCATCATTTCTTCATGCTGAAGAATTATTACCGTGGCAGATTCAGCACAAGACCCAAATGTACAACCATGTTTCCCCAATTCTGAGCTGTCCATTTCTCAGTCCTTTGGCTTACTTACTGACCTTTGATTTCCACCCCTGTTCCATAGCACATTAGATTTACATCATATGGTGCCTCTCATTCACTCTGATCCTTAAATATTTTATTCGCTGCGTGTTTAAGGGTCTCTCATCTACTCGTGGAAAGGGGCAGATCTTCTCACCAGCAACATTTTGCACAACAGATTTCAGAAGGGGAAATTAATTGCTCTCCAACTGAAACACTAGCATGAATTTGAGGGAGGCAAAATGCAATAGCGCACATTAGCACGCGACTAGGACCTTATATCTCTCATGTAGTGTTTTGGAAACTTGTGGGATTTTTCATGACCGGGGTGAAGTCCTGGCCCCATTGAAGTCAATGGCAAAATTCCCCTTGACTTCAATAGGCCCAGGGTTTCAACCCATGTCTTTGTAACTGCTTTTAATGTGATTTACTTGCTGCATACAGGGAGGAGGGTCAGCACCAGGTGGAACCAGCTCTCTGTGGAGTGCAAGTGCTTTGCAGGCCACTTGTAGTCTCTGGACCACAGGATAGGAAGTGGTGTAAAAGTCCTTCAAATGGATATTGAACTGCAGCCATGTGGCACAACCTCTTTGCTTCCAGTAGCTGTGACATGGTTGAAGAAAGAAGACTGCCCACTGCATGGAATGCTACACATGCAGTGTTAGGGGATAAACTGGATTTAGAAACAATGGATATTGTCTCTGTAAGAACAGAGGCTCATGATGGGTAGATTTACGTGCCTGGCAAAAGCCTGACCCATGTGCTGGCTGACACTGCCCTTGTTATGTGGGCATCCTGTATCTGACTGGATTGGTTTTCCAGTCGATGGCACACCACAGGTACAGAGAGCTGTCTACTTATTTTAACTGGTTCTACATTTTTTTTTGTTCAGTAGGTTAATCTGGCATTGAGTAACTTTTTCAGCAGTTTTTTTTCCCCCTTATGAGTTCTTCATCTGTGTCCTTGCAAGCCAAGACCGAGAGAACAATGGAAAGGAACAAGCTCCTGCCACAGGAAGGCTTAGGGTCAAAGCAGCAGGTCTATCATACCATGGGAATCCAAGGTCTCCTAAACCACAGCTCTCTGCAAAAACTCATCATTCCCTTTCAGATGGGTCCTGGACGAGCTGCATGCCTTTTCAGTCCAAGATCTGCTTCCAGGGCCTCGTGCTAACCCACAAAACCCTCCTTGACAATATCAGGGAATAAAATTTCCCTCCACAACCCACCATGATAGTTGTGTTTCGGAAGCATTTGGCAGCTGCCAGCCATTTGGGAGGCTTTCACCAGCACCAAAGTATAAGTGTCTGCTCCTACACAGACTTGGAGGGGCTCTGTCCTTTTTCAACAATAATGGCTACTCGGTAAAATCACCCCCATGGATTTCTGATTCTGAAGTTATCAACATTAAGGTCAAGGATAACCTGCTTCCTCCCTATTTCAGAACCACCACAGCATTCACCCATAGTGAGATGACTTGTCACACCATCCCAATGATGCCTTTTTGTCTCATTTTTATAGGGGCACTTGGTAGTGCCCCCTATATTTAGACTGCCCCCTATATTTAGACTGCCTAAACTTTCAATTTCCAAGGATTCTTGGCATCTTTTCTTTCAGAAGTGCTCACTGCTCCATTGTTTGCAGCAGCCCTTTAATATTTGGCAGGGGGAATGTCTTCAAGTTACAGAGGTATTTTTTTTCTTTTCCCCGTGAAATTCTGTTCACCTTTCGCTGAGATAGGAGCTGTTAAAATCACCATTTCCCTTCTCTCGCTTGTGTCCGTCAAGCAAATTTTGGTTATAGTCCAAATTAATAAGTGAACACTAACATTCCGAAGTGCTGGAGTCACACTGCTGCCAAGGCAAGAGGCTCGCATGTCCAACTCGAGGCTTGAACTCACAACCCTGACATTAAGAGTCTCATACTTTACAACTGAGCTAGCTGGGCTGTCGGCATAAGCTGATGCAATTATTCTGGGAAGACCTGCTGGAGCAGTTGGGTGGGTAAGAAGGCTGAGCTGGGCTCCCCACACCTGGACCGGCCCATAGCCCAAGTGCTGGAGCCCCCCGCCCAACTCCTCAGGGAAAGAGGAAGAGCGAGAGAGAACTGGGCTCAGCTCCCCCAGGACCCAGCACCTGGCCCATGGGATAATATCCTTCTCCTGCTGCTACCTAATGTTTTGAGGCCTACAGCTCAAGCAGTAGCAGTCTGTGCTGAAGGTTCAGGGTTCACATGTTCCTGTTTTTGCATCATGGGGATAGGGAAACTGTTACAGATATGCGCAATGGACTTTTACCTTTTTCCCTTAAAAAAAGCCTAGGAAATTATATACCAAAAAAAAATCCACATAATATTATTTAAATTGTAAAGTCAAGAACTGAAAAGTTAGCACTGAAATGTCAGATTTTATGGATGTCTGTGCAACCTTAATTTGGTCTCCTTGTGCATGTACATTCTAGTACAGTTTTAAATTACAAAATCACATGATATTTTTTCCCACAGGACTCCTGCATCATTCAGGGCACATGATGGATGCACAAGGGGACAGAATCAAGGTTGCATGGACAACCATTAATCTGGCATGTCCTCATTTTCTGTTGTTTGACTTTACAACCTAGATAACAGTCTTTTAACACAGATTTTTTTTGTTTTTAATATAAGACTAGCTTTGCTGGGTGACCTACATACTCAGAGTGTGCAGAACTTCAGCCCACCCACCACAGGCAAAAATTAACAATCTGTAAGGAAATGGCTGGGTGTTCTGGGATCTCTTACAGATTCCACTAAAAAGCTTTGGGAATAAATTAGTGAAAACAATTTCAGAGCAGCATATTGAACCGCAGCAAAAAACTGTAGCAAAAAAGGAGGCTATTTGCATATTTCATTTATTCTTTTATTACTGTAGCCAGTTTTCGATTCTGAAACCAAGAATCTATCTGACACTGCAGTCTTAATAATGCTGAGCACTTTACAGTCTCAAGGACTTACTACATATTAACCAGTTATTCCACACAACACTCCTCTGAAGTAGGTGTGTAGTATTATCCATATTTTACAGCTGGGGAAACTTAGGCAGAAGGGGTAACTAACTTAGCCAAGAAATAATCAAGCAATCACAGAAAATGTTACTGTTAGACATAGGAAGAGAACTCAGGAGTTCTTGGGTTCCAGTGCTTTGCTAAGACTACCAAAGCATTTTTGATCTCTCCTTAGCTGTTGTAACAGTGGATGAATTATGTGACTACCCTTAAAACCCTTTTGCTGTATCCGAAAAGAGAAAATCCTAAAAACTGCTGCTGCTGTACATTCTGTTCATTCTGGAGTTCTGCTGCTGCTGTTCATTCTGGAGTTCCCCTAAAAGCCGCAGTCTCAGCTCCTGGCACAGATGGCAGGGGTTGGAGGACAGAAATGGTGGTTATTTAGGGAACTTGCAAAGCATTGTGGGGCACAGGGCATCCCATGTAAGTGATAGCTAGTCTGTAGCCAGTCTCTCTTTTGGGCATGGTCCAGTCAGTACTGTCTCAGATTCCATCCTACAGTTATCACCCATCGAAACAGAATACCAAAATCACTTAGTTAAGAAACAGGTGCCTACAATATATTGCTTTCATTTGCCTTTTAATTTTTGTCACATACATTTTATATTTCTTGGAATGGAGACGTCGAACTTCTGAACACAGTCTGAAATTCCCCCAGATAATGAGCTCATTTATATTAATAAGAATTCAATTCTTCCTCTTATCAGGGCTCCCAGCAGAACAGATAGAGGGGCTACCCCTTTAAAGTGTTGACCTTCACATGCCTTATCAAAGCTCTTTACTCTGTTGAAATGTTGTTTGCTAGGGTATGTTTCACATCAGTGTAAATCAATATTTCCCGATGAGAAATTTTTTAGAGAAAGCCACAGGTGTGCTGGACAGTAGGACCTTCAAGAAATGGGCTTATTTTCTGTGTATCATTGGACAGCCCACTTAGTATCTGTCTTCCAGTGGCCAGCATCATGTATATTTACAGTGCTGTTAGTAAATATTTATCTTTTGGTGTGCTTTTAAAAGTAAATGCTCGTGATTTCTTGATCAGACATTGTAGAATCCTTTCTGTTAACCAAAAATGCGTCTAAACTCTAAGGTTAAAGAGGGTTTTGTTTTGAATAAATGAATGGCTTTGTCATAGTAGGCCTGTACTTTATTATCCACTCTGCTTTACTCTGAACTTTAGCTGATCTGGTGTGCTATCAGTGAGCTGAATTTTACCTGGACGGTCGCATGTTAGTAAATAACGGATTGCGTGGCCTTTTTACTCTATACTCTTGACCCTTAGGGAAATGTCCAGAAAGGAACCACTTGTAACCTACATGGGGTGGGCATGGTCTGTAATTAATAAGATAATAATAATTGAAGGATGCATTTAGCTTATCAGGAATTACTCTAACATTATTTCTGTCAGAATGGCTTGGTTATAAGATATCTTTTGTAATTGATAAAATAGATGGTTGCTCACATGTCTTTAGCTTATCAGTTATATAAATCAGATACCATGAAAGAAGGTTATGAGCAATAGTCCATTTTCTTTGTCTCTTTTCTGTGAACACGTATAGTAGTATATAAAGAGATGCCTTTATTATATATGTATGTTGTATTGGAGAAAATGGTAAACTTGATAAGGGATGCTCTGTAATTGATGAACTTAGTAAATGACAAAATGGACAAGGAACCTGGGGTATAGCAGGTGTGTTCTATAATTAATATATCAGCATGATATTAATGTATGGAGTAATGTCTAAGTATTAAGAGCTAATTGTGATATAGATGGTCCTAGCAGTGATAAATTAGTTGCAAATATCATTGGCTTAGTGATTCAAAATAAGATCAAGATAGAAAGGATTTTTCTTTGTTTTGAACAATATATAAGAGGTGAGTTTTAGGGAGTTAGAAGTGAACTCAGGTAGGCTGCCTCATCTCTCCATTTTCAGATTTGGTAGGTCGGTGTCTTTTTCTGTATTCTGCATAGTTCAGTATTAAGAATTGCTTGATTGTCTTATTTAAGTAAAACTTCAGTTGAGTTAGTTGTTTGACATCGTGAATTATTACATCTGAACATGCAAGAGTGCTATATTAATGATTCATAATGAATAAACAAGGTTAGACTAAACATGCAAATGCTAAATCAGCTTGCTATGAGCAGGGACATAGGAACTCAGGAATTGCTATATTGGATCGGACCAGTGGTTCTTCTGGTCTTGTGTCTGACAATAGCCAGCACCAGATGTTTCAGGGGAACGGGCAAGAAAACCCACACTGGACAATTATGGAATTACCTGCCACTAAGGGAAGCTTCTCCCTAAACACTGTCCGTTGATGTTTACCTTGAAGCAATGTACCTTCTAGTTTTTTTCTATTGCATATAACTGTGGATGCTCTTATTATCCACATATATGTCTACTATTTTTTTGAAGCACTTGGGAATGTCCAATCTTTGCCCAGCAGAGGGGCATATTAGCAGCTTCCCAGAAGCCTGATGGCCCACAGAGAACTGGAATAGCCACTTGGAGCTATCTTCACCTTTAAGATGGCACTGAGGCCTGTGAAATTAACAGCCCCCCCCCACGTGGAATATTCCAACACAATCCTGCCAGCGATACTGTAGTTAATTGTAATTGGATCGTATTTTTCATTGCATAAATGAATGCTCTGAAGAGGGCAGGAATGGATTTTCCTCCCCAACTCACAACCACACAATTACAGCACTGCACAACTGGTGAGATAGGTTATGGGAGAGACTATCACCTTCCTGCTAACTTTGCATCAAGGGGCAGATGCTCAGCTGGGTAAATGGTCATTGGACAAAGTCAATGGCCCTATGACAATCTGCACCACCAGAGGAGCTGCCTCCCAGGTGCTGGGCATTGTCTGAGGCACGATGCCAGACACAATGGATCAATGGGCTGCTATGTAATGTAGCAAATGCTACGTATCTAATACAATAACTCCTCACTTAAAGTCATCCCGGTTAACGTTGTTTCATTGTTACATTGCTGATCAATTAGGGAACATGCTCGTTTAAAATTGTGCAATGCTCCCTTATAACTTCATTTGTCAGCCGCCTGCTTTGTCCACTGCTTGCAGGAAGGGCAGCCTGTTGGAATGAGCTGGTGGGGCTTGGAACCTGGGTGGACCGGCAGCCCCCCCTATCAGCTCCCCGTTCCCTTAAGTTCCTTGTGTGGCAGCCACCCAGCAGGCTATCAATTGCCAGGCAGTTCCGCTGTTCCTCCCCCCCCGCCACTGCCATGTGCTGCTCCTGCCCTCTGCCTTGGAGCTGCTCCCCGGAGCCTCCTGCTTGCTGTGCGGGGTGGGGGAAGAGGGGGGATAATATTAGGGTGTCCCCCTCCCCCCTGCTCCTGTACCCCGCTTACCCCATATCTCCATAGAGTGGGGCGAGGGGACATGACAGGGCTCAGAATGGAGGGAGCTTCCTGGCAGCAACTTCTGTCTCAACTTGCTGATCTACTTAAAAAGGCAGTGAGGTCAGTGTACTTAAAGGGGCAATGCGTGTCTCTCTCACACACACAGGGTGTTTATCTCTGTCTCTCTCTGCCATGCTGCCTCCCCTCCCTCTATTCGTGCTGCCTTGTAGAGTGTGAGGCTACATTAACAACAATGAGTTAACCCTTGAGGGCTCAACTGATTGCTAATTCATCATTTAGCAGCCAGGCATTCCCTGGGAAATATCCCCCCTTCTGACTCCACCACCTCAACCAAGCTTCACAATCATCATCGCTGGGTACAGTATTAAATTGTTTGTTTAAAACTTATACCGTGTGTGTGTGTGTGTGTATGTATATATATATAATATAGTCTTTTGGTTGGTGAAAAAAATTTCCCTGGATCCTAACCCCCCACCATTTACATTAATTCTTATGGGGAAATTGGATTTGTTTAACATCGTTTTGCTTAAAGTCGCATTTTTCAGGAACATAACTACAATGTTAAGCGAGGAGTTACTGTATCTACTAAGGCTGATGTATTAATTACATTTATTAAATAAATCAATCATGGGTTCAGATACATGCCTGGTGCAATACCATTGAATTGGGCCCACTCTAGCTATGGCTACACTTGGTACATACATTGCATACCCACTAGGAACGGGTATAAATAGCAGTGTAAAACAGTGAGGCACTGGTTTGGTGAATTGAGTACAGCTGGGCCAGTATCTTTGGATGGGTTCCCTACATGGGTCTCTACACACCCAAGCAGTGCCTGCCCCATCTACCCGGCTATTTTTAGCAATGTAGTGTCCTGCTGCCTCCCTGCTGCTAGAACCTTTTCCTGCCTTGGGGAAAGGCTCTGGCAGTGGGGGAAAAGCTCCGATAGGGGGAGGCAGCAGAGAAAGACTCCAACAGCTCCTGTCTGCCTCACCCTGCCAGAGCCTTCACTGCCGCATGTAGCTACACAGTACAGTGTGGACACAGACTGCTTTTGAATGCAGATCTGCAGCTACATGTCCCCTACATGTTGCTACCAGTGTAGACAAGGACTGTGTGTGTCACGGAGAATAAAGCACTGTGTCTAGGCAAGGACAACAGAAGTAGGGTGACCAGATGTCCCGATTTTATAGGGACAGTCCCGATTTTTGGATCTTTTTCTCACATAGGCACCTATTACCCCCCACCTCCTGTCCCGATTTTTGACCTTGCTATCTGGTCAGCCTAAGCAGACGTTTCAGGGATTACTAGTTAGAAATACACACACTGAATAAAGAAAAGGAGTACCTGTGGCACCTTAGAGACTAACAAATTTATTTGAGCATAAGCTTTCGTGAGCTACAGCTCACTTTATCGGATGCATAGTTTTGAGAAGTTAAGCACAGCTCTGCGGATCACAACAAGTGCTTGGCAAGCCCTGCCCTAGGCTCCCACGCTTGAGGGACTTAATTTTTAAGAGCCTTCTGTAGCCTTCTCAACCCCTGGTGGCTCAGATCCCAGTCTTGCCAATTTATTGCATTTATTTGGCTATCAAATGTGTCTGTAAAGAGGAGTAAAACGAGATAGTGAACACAGCCGATGGGAATTCATTTTTATTAAATAATATAAATTTACACTTTATTGTGTCTGGATGAACTTCATCTTAATGCTCCCTCTTCTTCTCTTTACTCTTTTCCTTTAAATGCCGTGCTACAAGTATTTGTAGAGTAATTATTATCAAGGCTTTCAAAAATTATTTTCTATCTATCTTAATACATGTAACATGCTGTTTCATATTTGATTTAAGTATTATTAACAGCATAACTACCTATAAAGTCAAATATAATTAAAAGACAGTAGAAAGCAGCAACACAATGTAGATTGTCTGTGGTAAAGAATGTGGATACATTGTTGAATTAAGTAAGGGGCAAAATTTGCAGCCACATGGTTGACTCACTTTCTGCTTTGATGTTACATTTAGTTCATTGGAACAAATTCTTTGCCTGCTAAACAATTTGCTTCTTGCTTCTCATTTTTATTGCTCTCCTTTGGGATAAGGAAGGAAAAGAAAGAAAGAAGAGTTTCCCATATTAAAAATGCATGCCTCCCACGCCAGCGAGTTCCCCCTCAGGAAAAAATTTGACAATTCTTTTTCGTTGTTGAATAATTTCAGGTTTTCATTAAAAAACAACCACCAAAAAACCCTGGGTTAAAAAAAAAAATCAGTTCTTGGCAACCAAACTTTTTTCTGCACAACCAGAAAATTATGTGGGTTTCAGTTGCTAAAAGTTTTCAGGTTGTTGTTTGTCAACAAACCACTCTGCGCCAAAAAAAAAAAAAAAAAAAAAAAAAAAAACCAGACATTGTCTGTGAAAATTTCAGTTCAATTAAAGAAAATTTTTTTTCCCATTGAGAAACCAGTTTGATGGAATTGCCTGCTGATCCAAAGGCCTTTGGTTGGTTTCCATGGCCGTAAGGCGAACCCAAGGATGCTGGACGTTCTGCCACTGCAGACCTCTCTTACTGCAAATGAGAAAGCTCAGTCAGAGTAAAGCCTGCCTGCTCTTCATTCCAGTTCTATGCGCCACCTCAGTCAGGGAGCAAAGGTGCATTCCAAAGAGCCTTTAATCAATGAGTCCCTGTGATGCTAAGGAGTGCGTGGTAGGGTAGAGGCGATTGAGCCAATAACAATGGCCACATGGGCTGGACTGGCTGCTTGGTTCCTCCTGCTAAATAGCTAGTTATTCCTCAAAATGGGGTCCATAGTGCTTCACTTGCATTGTACTGCAACCCCAGGCTCAGGCGCTACAGGCCAAATTCATTCCTGGTGGAAATCACATTGACTGCAGTAGTGGTTTTACACTAAGAGGGTATTTGGCCCTCGTTTAAAAGAAAAAGTAGTACACACCACTTAGGTTATTAAATGCCCCCCTGGCCTCTAGAACTCAGTATTTACCTGCTAGATGGTCTTCCTGCTGTTGCGACCCTTCCGTTGGAAAGCGTGTGCCAGGCCCTGAACCCAGATTAAATTTTTAATGCGTGATTATAATTGCATTATGCAAGACTTTACATAATACAGTGATTTCAGACCACAGGGATTGCTGGTGGCACCATTACAAGGAGCTTTTATACACTTTAGGCTCTTTCCCCATAGACAGGCTGCCAAAACACTGTGCAGCTTTTATTACCATATGTGCTGATTTCTCCCTCCCTCCCTCTGCAATAAATTATGATTAGGAGTAGCTGGCACTGAGCCACGAGTGCTTTGAAGTGGTTCAGTTCACTTGTTTCGTTATGGGTAGGGTTATGTGCTTTGCCTAGCAATAAGCTTCCAGTTTAACGATCCATTTGACAAACGTTGGTGAGTATTGGCAAGATTATCTGTTGCTTGGCTCAGGGGGCGTAACGTGTTCTCTCACGCCTTTGCACTGGTACCACCATGCCAGCACCCTGCGAGGAGCAGACTCGCCAGAGCTGCCATATGCTCACTTAACTGAAGTGTGCTGGAGAGCTGGGAAAGCTCCCGCCCCCCCCCCCCCTCCACAATCCCACGCCTCTGGTAGCCTAGTTACATTGGTCTGCCAGGCACAAACCGGGTGTCAGATATAGCCCCAGTGCAATTTAATCTCTCCATGGCGCAATGGGCGGGACAGTGACTCCTCAGGCTAACTTGCTAGTTAACATGTTTAAAAAATGGGCCTTGTATCCTCAGAGGCACCACCCTGGAGCTAAGATGTTATATCAGGAACCCTTCGTACTGCCCCAGTCTTCTAGAGCAAAGGCCCACCCTTCACAAATGAAAGGGGATCCCTCTGCGCCTCACCTTTGAAATATACAGATTCTCTGAAATGCAAGGTTCAGATCCTGGTGGGCTTGACGCAGTCCTTTGATGCAGATGATTATTGGGTGTGTAGCGGGGGAGGCAGTGTTAAGACGTCTTTACCAAGAACCCGTGCTCTTAAAGTGCCAGCAATATCTATGCAGCACAGCAGCGTAGGCTTCAGTTTACACTCTTGCAATGGCCTCAACCAACCATCCCCCCACACTGGTGTGAAGTGCGCCACGCTCTATTTGGTCACCATTCTTTACTTTACAACATCATTTAGCTAGCTCTGTTAGCTCACATGCATAGAAAGCGACCCGTTCCCTTCCCAAAAGAGCTTATAGCTAAGCACAAGACACAGGACAATGGGTCAGGAGTGGGACGACAGTGAGACTAGTCGTGACGAGAACACGGGAGGCTGGCTTGCCTGGAGAAGTGGGTTTGAGAGAGGTGAGAGCGGGTGCTTGGCAGAGAAAGACAGGGAGAAGAAGAGGGTGCATTCTGTTTGTGCTCTATGTATGAAATATGTTAAGTGCTTTGGGTTCCCTGTAGAGCTGTGAAATCTCTTTCAATCCTGGCCAACATTCCTTTTCTCAGTGCCATTGTCTGAAGCTAGGACTGAGCTATTGCTGAGTGTGTAATGGCTGCTGGTTTTCTGCTGGGATCTAACTCCTTACTTTGTCCATTGCCTTGACATACTGTGGCAAAATTGCCACTGTACCATGCCCTCCTAGTGGCAGTACCTCAGTTTCCCCCATCTAGTTGTTGGCCTATTGGTATCACCTGAGCCTCCAGCCAAGCCAGGTAACAGATGCAACCTTTCACAGGACCTCAAAGTCCTTAATTTACAGAAAATAGCAAAACCCTCTACCCAGGGTTTCATGAAGGTTGCAGTTCTCTGATCGGCTCCTGTCTTCAGTTGGGGGTTCCAACTCAGGGATCAGTGTCCCAGGCTTCAATCATCCCACAGCCCAAGAGCAAAAGCGTCCATCTACCTCTCAGGTGGCTCGCTTCCCTGGCCTTTCTTCCAGCATCCCTTTGCTCCTTCCTTTATGAAGACTCAGTCCCTCCCTAGCAGGTCTGATCACCAACTAAGCCAAACACTCCTCTAGGTGCAGTTTGGTGGGTTAATTGGCCACTTTAACCCTTTTTTCACGTGTGTGTGGGGGGGAATATACTACCCATCACACATACGACATACCTAAAATATTGAGAGTGCTTTGAAAGCACCTAAGTCCTTTTGTATGTTAGCCATACGTTTGTGGCCAGCTGAGTGCATGTTGATAAACATAAGACAAGCCTGGGTAAAACTGGCCCTAACAGGACACACACAAGCAGATTGTAATGATCAATGAGCCACAAATTAAATCCGAAGTTCCACAGCCTGCTTACCACCAACAGCTCCTTTGCCTTATGCGCTTTTCAAAGTTGTTCTGGTCTTTTGTGTCAATAGACTGTAATAGGTCTGGCAGCGTTGTGGTCTAGCCTCTGGATTTTGCCAAGCAAAACAAACGATTTCGGTAAATTGGCTTTAACTAGGGTAAAAGAATACTTAGTGCTTCTTATCTTCAAGGACTTGACAAACAATCTGCCCAAACCCCACGAGATAGGCATGCTCCCAATTTGACTGATGTGGAAATTGAGGCAGAGTGAAGACTAGCATAGGATCACAAAACAAGTCAGTTCCAGAGCCCATCTCAGAGCTCAGGCATTCCTGTGCTCAGATTATTAGACAAGAAAAAAAAAAAATCAATGGGAAATGTAGCCAAATTCTGTCAGAATTTTTTTCTTGGAATCAGGGGTTTTATCTGAAATCTGTAAAATTTCTCTTGAGTCCTAGTCCTTAGATCTAATAATGCTAGATATTATCAGCTACTGTGATACTCAAAAGATCATTTAAAAAACTTAAGAGACTTTAAAAACAGAGGGAAGCTATTCAAAAATGCCTATGCACATAATTTGACCAGATTTGACCATTTGTGCATATATGTATCTGATTTACAAATGTGGTAGCTGCATGGATAAATTAGGTGCACAATTGTGTATGTATAGTGTACCTTTTTGCACAAAAATTGTGTATGTGGTTACTGTGAGTGCTTGTGCAGACTGGGGAAATGTATGGCCAATTCTAGTTAAAGTGTGTGCTTTCTTTTCTTTTTTCTTTTTTTTTTTTGAATTTGGTCATCAGTTAAAGTGTTTGAATTAAATAAAGCTAATTGTCTTTAGAAATCAGGAGGTCTGAAGACTCATCTTATATTGGAGTTGCATGCCAATTTAAAAAATATTAGTTTCACCAACTGAATGAAAGAAAAGTACAACTGAGTAGTGCAAAAGGCCCTTTGTTCTGATGTCTTGCACAATTTAACTAACACCCCATTATTTCATTTTCTGGGGAAGAAAAATGCAATTGCTCAATCAGAAAATCCAGGTTCTTGACCCAGTAACTATACATGCAACCTGTTTAGCCAATTTCCATATCCAGAGCTCTTCATCTGACAAACTCTGCTGTCATCCCATCTGCATGTGATCAATCCTAACATCAAGGTCAAGGCTCTCATCATTATGGTCTCCAGTCTGATATCTGTAAATACATCACTGTAGATACATTCAGAACGGAATATTGTTGGGAAGTGTTCTGTTTCACTGAGATGAGTTGTGGCTAAATTTGGTCAATGTATATTTCAATGTACAGTTCTAAAACACTTAAGCCCAGGAAGTTAGGTGCCTAAATACTTTTAAGGATCTGGGCGTTAGGGTTTGATTCAGAAAAAGCATCCTTATTCAGGTAAGCACTTATGCACACATTTAACTTCATGCATATGCTTAAGTCCCTTTGGAGTCAATGGGACATAAATACATGCGCTTAAGTGCTTTCCTGAATCAGTGCCCTAGATATGGGAAAATAGGGTACTCTGTAACATCTGCTGTCAGTTACAATGGTTTCAAGTAGCCTGAATCGCTGTGCCAATTGACCATAGTTATTGTAGTGTTGGCCAGTAAATATGACCATAAAACAAACCAACCAAAGGCTCAGTTTTATCCGTACCTTTTTATTTATTTCTGCAGTAGGGGACCATTGCTTTAAAATCTGTAGACATTTGGACATATTTTACAAGACAGTACAGTTTCTGAATGTCACACATTGATCACAGTTTCATAGCACTACATGCATATAAAGACATTGATTTTTTAATTTTTTTTTAAATTATTTTTTACAGAAACAACTGGAGTGATCAATAAACTTCAACGGAGGACTATTTACCAAAAAAACAAAATAAAAACAAGAACGCACCAAACCCTCCCTCTCACCTCCCAAAACGTAAGACTCTAAGTGCACTAGTGTATGGCTAATGGAACATAGTTACCCCAAAACACAAGGGTGTCGAGTAGATATTGCTCAAACGGTGAAAAAACATCTTCTGACATGCTGTCCCTTAGTGTGACCCAATCTAATAGAACAAAGAACACGTGCTGGCCGTGCTGAATCTGCTGGGGCAGCAGGACATGCATGGCAACAACTACCCTTCACTATACATTTTGGGCCTGATTTCCTAGTGCCTCCACTTTCCACAGGTATAAAATGACAAAACACGGTGTAAAGCAGTGGAGCACCAGACTTTATATTTTCTGCCCTTTCTCACTATAATTCCATCCAAATCCGCCAGGAGAGTCCCAGGAATTTTTTCCAGTTTATATTTGGTGTTAAAATACCGGCTTTACTGTTTAAATGCTTTTTAAAACCGGTACCATTTTTATTGCACTAATGTACTGGCTAGTGTATATTCCCCCCCCCCAACCCTCTAATAAATATCATCAGAACTGTTCATCTGTGGCTCATAGGCCCTATATCTCTTACGGAGAGTGTGTTTGCTGACACGATGGAGGCCTGTGCTTCTGGAACAGGAAGGTATTTGTTCTATCCCTGCAGGCACTGTGAAATTCTGAATGGGTCTGATGTATAGCATAGTGAAAGACAGCTGTGACTTCCTGAAATAGTCATAAGTTTGTTACAACACGGTATGTCTTTAGGAGCATAAAGAGAAGCACACCTTTAGATGTTTTCTCTCCATTCCAGAACCACTTCACTGGACTGATTAAAAAGCAGGACTCTTCCATGTTAAAGTTGGGTACAGCAGATCAAAATCTTCTAATTCCAATAATATATAAAAAGGTTGAGATTTGGTGCAATTTAGGACCTGTGGCTGGCCTTTTAGCCTTAGGTATTAAGAATCACTCCTTATCATGGCTTCAAAGTTCAACATAATATGGAGGATCTGCCACAATGACAAACCTGCAGGGAATGTTTTATTGTGAAAGCAGCTCTGTACGCCAACCGTAAAAAAGCTGGCAAGGACTGAAAAGTGTCCTATCCCTCAGGGCTCAAACCAACAGAATATAAAACAAAGCTGGTGGTCATAGGAGGCAACATGAACTCAGCAGTACTTCAGAAACAAGATAGAGGAGGATAAAAGACAAGAGACATGTCAGGGGGACAGATCAAAATTGAAATACTGTACAATAACCATGAAGTACCGCGCATAGATCAGAATTGGTGTGTCCTCACATGGTCTTAATTGCAGATTAGCAAGGAGACTGAAAGGTGTGACCCAGTAACTGACACAATATCTGTTGGTAACTACTTGTACAAATCAACAAGTCCTTGTCTAAGGCCCTGATAAATTATAAAAATATGGGGTGAAATCTAGTCCCACTGAAGTCAATGTGAGTTTTATAATTGACTTCAATGGGGCCAGGAGTTCACCCAAGACGATCTTGCACATTTAAAGAGCAATAACATAGAGTGATCATAAACCAACAAATCTAAATGAAATGATTGTCATTCTCTTTCACCCACTTCCATCTAATTATTACTGCTTTTCACTTCCCCCTGCCCAGACGGTTTTCAAACAGGTGCAATGGACAGCTGTATTCCATCCCTGAGATCATACAAAGCCTTTAGTCTTCCCTAAAATATATTTGCTGGCATGTCCAAAAGATCTGAATACAGTGGGTCTTTGCTCTGAGTGCAAATTTACTTATTTTGTTTAATGCAGCATAGCTGCAGTGTTATAAGCATTCCTTTAAAATTTCAAATGTTTAGCCTTGCTCAGACCTCCAGAACATCAATATAATAGTATTACTCTCTATTTAAAAATGAAAAGTATTCTTTTCTAAGCTTATAACATGATTTATTGTGCGATGAAGCCAGAATTAAGAAAAGCAAAACTGAGCCATATTTACAGATATGAACAGTTGTGGCACCTGACCATTGGTGTCAAAGGACACTTGGTGGTGGTTTAGGTAACATCAGCAATAAAGGGGAATATGAACTTTTAGCTTTCAGAAGATTTCTTTTGTCTTGCAGAAAAAAAAACCCTTTTCTTTAAGCCCCAAAGCCTAATTATCTTGGTACATGGCTGCAAAACACATGCTGGAAATCAATCACCTTTTAATTGGTGAGATGACTGACATTTGGATGTGTTTTTTCCTAATGCAAGCGAGCTAGCAGCGGGTCAAATGTAACATTGGAATAAGCAAATACAACTTATTGCAGTGGTAAATTTGGTCCATAACATGTTGAGTAAACCAAGTATTTTATTGGTATGCCCTTTTGAAGGGCATTTTATATGACTGGAGATGTCAGATGTGCAGGGTTATTGCGTTGGCTAGTTGGAGGTGTGGCTCCCTTTCAGAAACAGAAACACATTTTCCATTCATTTATTTCCTCACGTGGTAGCTGAGCCTTGCTAATGTATAAATCATTGGCAAAACAAACTTTGCTGGTCATTACAAGCTTGTTCCTACTGTGATTGCTGATTATTTATACATTTTCAAATGTACAGGCTTCTAATTAAATCATGTTTCAGGTTTGCTCTCTGGGGTTGCAGGCATATAGGAAAATTCCATAAAGAGACCATAGCTGTGTAAATATAGAGCTGGGCTAACAGAAGTTACTGCGCGAGAATTTCAACTCTGGAAAGAAACTGCCCATGTGCAACCAGTCGCCTCTTCTTAATTTTATGTTTAAACATTTGGACCAATTCAAAAAAGAAATATTTATGCATAGATTTAGGGTCAAAGCTATCCAGGCAAACTCCTCATTGACTTCATAGGGCCATGACATGGTATATATCAAGGCATTTGTTTTTCTCTTGTTTTTTTTTTTTCATTGTAGGTGACGTAATTGGAGAGCAGCAAAATGATTAAGAAGAACTAAGTACATGGACAAATCTTTGCCTTCACCAAACCCAAATCCAGTCCCTTTCTGAAACTTGTATATTTAGGAATTTGGATAAATAAATGTTCTCCACAATTCCTGGTTTTGCCCAGGACTGAAGGTGGCAATATCAAAATACAACAATTGCTTGACCCTGCAGTCTTTACTTAGGCAAAACTCCCACTGGGCTTGGAATTTCAGTGGGAGCTTTATCTAAATAAAGAATACACCACCAGGTATTCAGGTTGGATAAGAGCCTGAACTTCCAGTTCTGGTGCTGATCTCAACTCCATCCCTAAAACTTTTGTAGTTGACTCCATCACTAATTATTATGGTGATGGTGATTTCCAAATCTAGTCCCTTCTACACACTGGGCAAGATTCTGATCTCAGCTAAATCAACGTAAATCTGGAAAAACTCCACTGAAGTCAAAGGCTGCAGTTAAGGGTTGAAATCAGTGGAGTTCCTCCAAATCTACACCATTGAACCTGAGATCACTGTCTGGCTCATTCTCTCTTTTTTTAAGAAAACACATCTTAGTTTCCGTGTACTGTCCTTGTATTTTGTTTATTTTTAAGGACAACAAGCAGGAAAATACAAATACATAATGACATCAAAGAGATCCTGTGACCTTTCACAGACCTATTTCAGGAGGGGTGTTTCTGGTGTTCTCAGAACAGAGACATAACAAAAAACACTCAGGAAATCAGCTATGTAAATGAACAACAATAGCTGCTAATATATTATTCTGTAATACAAAAAGAAGAAATTTGACTTGTTTGCCCTATTATAAATTTGCTAAAAATACAGATATATATTTATATTTTATATATATAATATTTAAAATCTGAACAGAAAAATAGACTTTTCCATACATCAGATACTTATAGAGCCAACACAATGGCAAACAGACGGTACAGAGAACATCTGTACTTTAATCAAGAATTATTTAAAGCCATATTCTGCCCAACTGGGTGATTCTAAAGCAATCTAAGCTAATGCTTGGTTCATTTTGGTTACCATAAGTGTAATAATTGATAAAATATGAGAGCTTTGCTAAAGAAATAGATATATGGGATTCTCCACCTCCACATTTTGTGGACTGAGCTATATTGTACAATGTAAATGCCACACAGTTTCCATTGTTTCATCACCTTACCCAGGAATTCTACTATTTGCTTAAAATGAGGTGTTTGAGAAGTCTGGTAAAAATGACTGGAGATAATATTATGCGGAACTTATCAACAGAGAGAACCTGGCATTAGCAACCTTGTTTTCGTAATGAGTTTTAAATATCCCAGTTATTTATTATAAACTGTACCAGCCATAATTCTGTCAAAACATAAATATACAATAGATACAAATATTAACAATACATTACAATTTTACAGAAGAGAATACTGTTTTTCATTAAAAATGTTTATCATATTAGCTGCAAGGGAAGAAAAGGCTACAGTTTATCACAGCCATAGTTGCCAAAGAGACCAACCGCGTAGGGTTTGTTTCTACGTGACGTGCACAGATTAATATTCCCCAGGCCTTTGACACAGTATGATCAGAAGGAGAATATGTGTTCCATTGGCATTCTTTCTTCTTCTTCTTTTCTCATATTGATTCTTGAATCTTTCATAAAATGTGGGTTTCACAGGAGAGTCTGTTTTTGTTTTCCCTTAAATGTACTCAGGTGAAGTTTCTAAGAAAAGGCACTGAGAAATCCACTACAATAAATTACTGTTGTTTTCCTTTGTATAAAGCTAAAAGTCAAAAAATCTTTTCCCTCCTGGTTAAGAAAACTGCACCCATTCCTTCCACAAATATATATATATATATATATATATATATATATATTTTAAAGTTGTAGATTGCGTAAGAGACAAGCAAGAACCCAGACATCATGTGCACACGGTCCTTTCGATTGTGATGCTCTTTGCTGCAGTAGATAAAACTCTATCAGCTTGCTTGACGCATGGTACACAGTAAAGGACCTGAATGCCAGATATTAGCGACTGATCTGCAAACTTTAGTTTGATGCAAGAGATATTACATATTTCCCCTCCAATTTTAGAAGATTAGGGAAACATTTATCAAATGAACTGTAAAATGAAATTGCCCTTTAAATACCTACGGGATTTGGTGAGCATTACGTTATCAAAGCACTGCCTTTTCTTCTGTAATGAGTACAGACTCTCAGTCTAGCGTAGCTTTTCATTTGACAGTAGATTTCCCAGTGCTTACATATATATATATGTCTTATGTACACACACACACACATATATATAGATATATATTTCTTATTCAGACTTTATTTCGTTAAAATAAGTTACTCATATTTCATTTTTTAACTGGGCACAAAATAAGAGCTACATCTTCACGCACAAATAAGAAAGAAATGCTCTTCAAGCATATTATATGCTTAATTGTACATTATTCTCTTTCTATAAGAAATCTATAGGACTTTGGCCATTAAGACTTAAAAGGTAGAAATTTAATGATACTTTTGACAGCCAGTTCAAAAGCGATTCAATAAAATGCTACTTTAATGGTAAGACTAAATAGATGAGATAAAGTGTGTGTCAGATTCGATCACACAAGGCAGAGAGAGGGCCTTTGGTTACAAGGAGAGTTGCACCAGTTGTTTTTATTAAAAAAATGACAATTATTGATCTATACATTTTTGTCAGTGCCATCTATAAACCAAATACATCACTTTAAATGAATGTGTGGTCAACACTACAGTGTATGGCTATATTTAAATATGATCACTTTCTTGATATGTAAAATATGACTTTTTTTTTACATGAAAGCATCAGCTTTAAAAATATTTAAATTGGAAATCACTATTATTTACTTTATAAAAAAGTTATCTTCCCTGAATTAATTTTTTTTATTTAATTTTTTACATTTGTGCTGATGGCAGACATGGCTGATGACTGAAACATCGAGATTATGCCGAGACTGCTCTCTTTAAAATTTCTCGTTTCCACTCTATGGCCTAGCAAACCATAGACTCAATCAATACTTAACGCTTTATCTGCTGGAAAGTCACTTTACTTTCTAATAATTACTCAGTCTTAACAAGTATCTCAGCAACACACTACATTAGTTCCCATAAGTACACTTGTATGTACAATGGGCCAAAGCCTGAAGTCCTTAATCAGGCAAAATGCCCATTCAAATGAATGAGTTTTGTTTGAGTCAAGACTGAGTAAAAACTGACTAATGACCCTCAGGAATTGGCCCTATATAAGTGCTCTGAAGATGCTTCTGTATGGACAGGTACTTTTATTTATTTTGAGTACCTGCTGTGTAACACTTTGCATGGAATGAGGTCTGTTCTCCTGTCACTAGACTAATTCTTGAGGTCCTTACTCAGTTTGTTCTTTCTGTCTTCTCTTTCAGGAAATTTCCCAGGATTCAGCCTTATTAAGAAGTGAGTAAAAACTTTGAGGAAGGACCTCAAGCTTTAACCCAACATGAGGGGAGTAATCTGGATAATTGCTCTGCATACTGAGGGCAGAATAGATCCAAATATGTGTACAGTACTGTTCCAAGTACAGACCTAACAAAGCTATAGTTACAACCCATAACAATTCCTAAAACATACACGTGCTTATTGCTTTCATCTGTACGTGCTGCATTCATTGTTACTGATAGACAGAAGTATAATATAGAGTGGACAGACAGTTACATTCAGGACCAACCAACAGCTATTTTGTAATAGAAAGGAACAAAATGCACCAGACCCAGATAGTTTATCTTCCTAGAGACGTATTCTTTATAAAGTGACACTATGTACCAAGACCTGTTGCATGCAAATAGTTACACATCACAGCAGGTACTCATAAATATGCATCAAACTCTTATTGATATAAGTTATTTACAGTTTAGCTTTACAATAGAAACAGACAACATAAAGTGTTACTATCACAGTTATCACAGGACGGATTGTGTTTTGTTACATGTGTGTAACAAATCACAGCCATAACAGGAGGCACAAATGAAGACAGTGCTTGTTTAAAGTGCTAGATTCTTACACTCTGGTTTGTTATTCCACCTTCACACATAAAAACACCCAAAAATAAAAACAACCCCCCCCAACAGAAAGTGCTTTTTTTTTTTAATATTACAAATGAAAGAAAAATATTTTCTACACAAGTCAAAATAACTTTATAGAAGGACAATGTTTAAAACCTAAGCTGGTTGCTGTTAGTTGCATTTGTTTAAAATGGTCATTTTTAAGAAAAAGATTGAATATTATTAAGCTGTGTGACCTGATTTGCCTCTCACTTATATCTGTTTTATGCTAGTGTAACTTCATTGGTTTCAATGGAGTCACCCCTGATTTCACCATTGGAAGTGACAGCACAATCAGGCCTGTTGTGTATAATTAAATAAGTCCTGTTTTTGCATATTTAGTTAACACTTGCATATCTAGCCATTCAACATCGACTGAGTGCAAAATGCTTCAGACTGACTCGTTCCTCTCCTCCTACTTTATGAGCTAGATTGAAGCTGACCCCTAAGTGACTATGGAAGTCAGAGTGGGAGGGGTACAAGGAGCCATCACTGCCACTCTTTACACTCTGGTGTAGGGGCCAGCTGCAACACAAGGAGTCACAAGCCTAGAATGCCTGGACTCTCCAAACAGGGCAGCTCCTGGGCCCCTGCCTTCTGCACAGAACAGGCAGTATGGGGTACCGGACTCCTAGTAAGAGGGAGCATGTTACACCCTGTAAATGTGTTGAGCTCTCACTCAGGTGCATTCTCCTGCAGAGCCCTGGAAAAATTCTGGCTGAGTCAGCCAAAGCGCCCCTGGAGAGTCTTACTTCTGCACGGTCGCTTCACACTCCCCCAGTGTGGGCTGTGGCTTAGAAGCCCCTCTCTAGCCCCAGATTAGGTATTGGTTTTAGCAGTGGGCAAGTGCAAGTTTCACTACTTTCTAGGGGGCGTTTTAAATTAGATACAAGTGGTGCAACTCACCCTGATTAGATTTCAAAATAAAACATCAGGTCCTACAGTATCTGGAAGAATTAAACACACACAGGGCATATTAATAATTTATTTCTCTCGACCACTGTTATTTTAAATAGACATAAGCTTAGATTTACCCAAGTGTTCCCTGTTACCTTTAGACACTGTATCCATCAGAAAGAAAGATGCAGATGGGGGCTATCTGGAACAGCTGCCCTGAAGCAGCAAGTATTGTGTTTCTAATAACTTTATACCAACCCCAGTAATTTGTTCCGGAGTTCAAATCTGGCTGCCTTTGGTCTCTTCTACGGAAGTAACACAAATCAGATGTTAACACTTCCAAAAGGAGATCCATCGTACAAGGGGAGTGGACATATATATTTGGTCATGCTGACTTCAATGAAGGACATGAAAGGAGATCAAAGCGTGAGCAAGACTTACAATCTTTATTTTCATTGATGTTTGTAGGATGAATTGGGCAACATCCCTATAGTTGTTCCAGAGAAGGATGTTTTCATAAACCCACACCAGGCCTCCCCTCAGACTTTTAGAAACAAGTGGCTTGCTTCAGTCAAAGTTCATGCCATGCAGAAGCTCTCTTTCGTTGTGTTGACTGTAAAGACATTCCTTTTAACGTTCAACAACTTTTTGGAGCACATGTCAGATGCTTTGATCGTGGGTGTTAGCATGTCCTCCACCACCTGGCAATATATGGACCTCAGGTGAAATGTGATTTTCTAGTCTGACAGTCTCCTGATTGCCCTGGGTTTTTCCAGTGATACCTTCCATGGAGTAAATGCAGTTTTGCCCTATAAACTTCGATGAGGTGGGTAAAGCAGCACTCTCTAGATGGTTCTTCTCCATTCTATAAATGTTATCTTTTTGCTTTAGATAAGCACTGTTTGTAATATTGTACTTGGGACTTACATTTCCTGGAGGGGTTGAGTCGTAAAGCAACTGACCTTCATCATCAGTGTCAGCATCTATATATTTATGTATGCTGGCATCATGAAAGTTGAAGGCTATTGCTATCTGCTTCTCTGGCGATGTTGGGGGTGTTCTAGCACTCGCTGTTGTGTAGACAGAGGTTTCTGGACTGACTAAAGATCGATCAGAGAGTAAGGAACTGTCTGCAGCGGCAGCAGCTCCCCTGTCCTTGAGAGCATCTGGATATATTCTGAGTACATTTGATGCTGGTACTAATGTGCTGTTGCCATCTTCCATAAAGTTGACTTTCAGAGATCTTAATTTTAAAGGGTTACTGCCTTTTACGGAACTGTTGGGACTCTCTATGAAAAATGTAGAGCGATGGCTGCCTTCCGGCTTTGGGTTTATCTCCATGAACCTGGTTCCACTTCTCTCTGCCCTGATTTGCTCCTGAATTGGATTAACACCTCCTTTGCAGGGAAGTGTAGCAAGTGGACTGTGGGAGAATTTCCCAGAGTCAGGGAAATCTGTAGCACAACTTATAAAACTGTCAATGCTTGACATGCTCCTCATGTCAATGATCCCGTCAGCATGGGTGGTCAATAAAGGGACCGTAGGGCCAGGAATGGGCTCCATTTCTAGCTCTTCCTTTTGCTTTCCAGGGTGACCTGTGTTTTTAGTGTTGAGGTTTGGCTGTGACTGAGTCTTTGCCATTTTGTTGTACATGTCCTCCAACTGTTGGACATTCAGGTGCTGAGGACTGGAAGAGGACCGGGCCTTTTCTGGAGATCCTTGTTCCCTAGTTTCAAAAGATTTACTGGAGCTAGTTTCAGAGAGTGTTCTCTTGGTCCATTTCCACTTGCTGGGGGACAAATGATTGTCCTGAACTTTATCCTTTTTGCCCGTGCTTTCTCCATTTTTTTCAACCACAATATCCATCAGTTCTACACTACGGGCAAAAGCATCCTTCATATTCATGGAGACAATGCTGCCATTTCTTTTTGCTCTTTCAAGTGCTTCTCTGCGCTTGATGGCTTTCTCCTGCCTCTTCTGCTCTTTGTAGAACTCAGAGAAGTTATTTACTATGATTGGGATGGGAAGAGCAATCACCAGCACTCCAGCAATGCAGCACAACCCTCCAACTATTTTACCTAAGAGAGTTTTGGGGTAGATGTCTCCATAGCCTACTGTTGTCATAGTGATAGTTGCCCACCAGAAGGAAGCTGGGATGCTCTTGAATTTTGTATCATCCTCATCTTTTTCTGCAAAAAAAACTAAGCTGGAAAAGATCATAATGCCCATGGCCAAAAACAAGATGAGTAATCCAAGCTCATTGTAGCTCCTCCTTAGTGTAAAACCCAAGGACTGTAAACCAGTTGAGTGCCTGGCAAGCTTTAGAATTCGGAGTATCCTCATGATACGAAATATCTGAACCACCCTGCGTACATTTTGGAACTGAAGTACACTTTTGTTTGATTCTGTGAGGAAGATAGTGACATAATAGGGCAAGATAGCTAGCAAATCAATAGCGTTCAGGGGGCCTTTGAAAAACTTCCATTTCTTAGGCGAGGATAGGAACCGCAAGAGGTATTCCATTGTAAACCATGCAATGCACACTGCCTCCACGTGGGCAAGCTGAGGGTTATCTGTGGTTTGTCCAAATTCATCCGTGCCTTGTAGTTCAGGAAGCGTATTAAGTGACAAGGCTATTGTAGATAATACAATGAACATGATGGAAATGATGGCCAAAATCTGCAAATAAAAGAAAAACTAGTTAGTTCATCTCAAAAGATATGCTCCAATATTTATCATCATTGTTAATAATATACAGGATATTTTCACTGACATATCTCAGGCTAATTCTGCCCTTAGTTATACAAGTACGGCTCCCATAAATGCAACATAAGAAAATATGATCTTAAAAGTGTTCACTCTGCAAACTGTTTTTAAATGTGTCTTGTATACAAAGAAGGTTGAACACAGATACTCCAAACCAGTTTGCTCATCTCTACCTATTCAAGGCACTTGTATCAGATAGCTAAACTATCTGGAGGATTGTGAGATAATTCAGAGGAGTAGCTTTG
This sequence comes from Lepidochelys kempii, assembly GCF_965140285.1. Lineage (NCBI taxonomy): Eukaryota > Metazoa > Chordata > Testudines > Cheloniidae > Lepidochelys > Lepidochelys kempii. The sequence goes on along the minus strand of NC_136392.1, from coordinate 17,428,582 downwards.
TGTTAGCCATCCACAAGGTACCCATTAAAGTCCACCTGTAGATGAGAGCCAGATTTCCATCCAGTTTGGGGATGCAATTGTGTACGCAAACTGCGTGTGTAGTAGTGCACCCCATTTAATGTACAGATAACATAATTGTGTTCATTTGGTAACTGCATGTGCATATGGCTAATAATACTCACTTGCACGTGTATGCCACACACCTCCTGGGTGTAGTGCTCTGTCCCCTCTAGTGGCACTGAAACCACTTAGAGATGAATGAATCTGCTACAGCCTTAGCTAAGGGCCATGTGGCTTTTAACTCATGCAGTAGAGGCTCATGCATTTAGCTCCAGAGGTCTCAGGTTTGATCCCACCCGCCGACAGCCGAGGTCTGTTGGCATTACACTGGCACAATTATACCATATATGCCACATTTTGAAGGACTAAAACCTATGGAAAACTGGCCTGACTGATTTGAAAGCTGATAAAACTTTCTCAAGATTTTTAAAAGAGATCTTAGAATTCCAAAATATTCCATATTTTGCTTGATCAGCTATTCGAACTCATCATCATAGCCTGGGGAGACAGCTAACTTGCCTGTGAAAATCAAATTGCACAACTTTGAGGTCATCAGGTCAGGTCCGCACCCACTTCCAGAGAGCACACCAGCCTTTAGAAACCCATTCTTGGGACAGAGTGCAATGAGAAGAAGAAAATGGCATGGGGAAAAAAAAGTCTGTTCCTGAATCACTGATTGTGAAGAGACTAGGAAGTGGTAGAGTGCTGGATTACTCTATGCTCATTACAATCTTAAGATTGTGTATCTGAGCTGTCCACCCATAGCAGTTGTATACAGGCATTAAAATAGATTACATTCACTTTTTTTTGGTTTCCCTGCTTTCAAGATCTGATGACATTTTCTTTTAACTTATTTGTGGGATGCTCTAGAGTTGACGGACTATCTGAGATCCACTTTCTCTTGGTGATGAATTAATTCTGCTGCTTGCTAACTGGGTGAGAGGATATCTTGTTTCTTGGGCTACTGGCAAAATATGGATGTGCATTTAAAACATACATATTGATGACTATTTTTTATTCATTGTGCAGCAAGGTGATCCTTTATGCTTACTTTTCTGCTGCCCTGCTTTAAAAACAACATAAAGTCAAAAGCTGCATTGGCTTAATATACCACAGTATACAATGAATTATAAAATCCCATGGCAGGACTTCAACACAATGAGTTGAAAACATGACAAAGAACTCCCTCCTTCCCTCACCCACCTCCCCCGCCAATTTGACTTGTTAGAAATGTTAGCCTTGCTGACAATGACACTGTTAAACCAGTGTCAATATGAAAGCATCAAGAACTACCATCAGGAGCATTAGAGAAAGAAACAATCACATTTTCAACTGTAAGCAGTGCAAATACCAGAGCAATCAGGATGCCCCAAGCTTTTGAACACATCCACCTGCATGGACAAGAGCTAAAATGGAACACGGTGCAACCCAAACTCTTGCTGCTGTCGCAGAAGCACCCATTTTCAATCGCACACACTGCACCTGGCTGTTATTCAAGGAGTGAAAAGTGGATCTGTTCTGCAATGCTTGGAGGCATTGCATGAGTTGGGCTGATGCAGTACACTTCAGCTGTGGTTTTGGAACAGACGTAGATTACATATGCCTTGAAAATAAACAGGTAAAAGAGACACTGCCAGGTAATTTTGGCTCAAAAATGTAAATTTCTTTGGGATTTTTTTTTTAAGTGTTAAAACATCCTTTTGTAATTTTTAAAAGTTTTCATGACTTTTTGCAAAACAATGTAATGCAAAACATTTTTTTTAAATTGGCTAAAAAAAAAATCTCCCCTGTAAATTTTGTAACCCAGGCAACTACGTGAAATGGAACAAATCAACAGAACAAATGGTGAAAAGTATATTGGATTTTTACAATTCCACCACTATCAGTAACTAAGGTATTACTGGCAACATAGGTAGGAAACTTCCCCTTTCTAAGTATTTCTTTCTACTGTTGTTAAATATCACTTTATTGTTAGAGAAATGGAAATGCACGAGTCACTAGAGACAAACTACCAATAGGAAACAGCTTAGAAGTGAATGTAAATAGGTGTGTGAACTGAGTGCCAGTCAGAGGTAATCAGGAATACAATCAAACCATGAACAACAGAAAAGAAACAAGGAATAGAAAAGAAACAAACTACCCCAACCCATACACAACTAATTTTTTGTTTTGGTGAACAAGGCGGTGACAAGTGGAGGAAAATTTCACAGAAACATTTTGATCAAAAATATTGGCACACTGAATTATCAAAAAATGAACCCTCAGTTGGCGAGAAGATAATGTCTTCAGTGTCAGCTCTGACTTGGCACTACTTGACAGATTTTAAGGCCAGAAGGGACCACTACTAAGGCCATGGCTGAACTACAGATTTTAGCTGATGCAAGTTACTTCAGTGTGCAGAAAGTGCGGTGTGCACCACGGATAGGTAGCCCCACGTGGCATGTGCTGCCATCCAGTGTGATGCCTTTTGGGAACTTTTCTCAATGTGTTGTGAGGTAGAGATGACTCTTATGGGGATCACTGAGCGCTAGGGGTCAAATTCCCAGCCTGCAACTTTCTCCATCCCATCATGCCATCTATGTCCCATAATTTCGGTGCCTTTTTTTAAAATCCCACAAAACCGCACAGCACTTCTCAGTGTTCGCCATCTCTGACAGAAGCATGGAGCCCACAGAGCTCTGCACTGTTCTCATTAATGCTGCAAATACAGAATGCATAATTCTCCTGTATTTGTAGCCCTGCACGAAATACCACACCGATGGGGGAGGCGGCAACGTCTTCAAGGACAATTTGCTAAGGGACACAAAAAAATCAAGTCAAGGTGGTTTGTGGCATTCACAGAGTAGCTGCAGATGGTGAGCGCTGCTTCTAGGCCTGAGGAATGAGCACTGACTGGTGGGATTGCATCGTAATGCAGGTTTGCAATGACTAGCAGCGGCCACAGAACTTTCGCCACATTCCCGGATCTGTGCGCCAAGCTTGTCCCAGCCCTCCAGCATAGGGACACCAAAATAAGAGCTGCACTGACAGAGGAGAAGCGAGCGGCGATTACTGTGGACGCCCGAAACTCTGGATTGCTTCCGATCAGCGAGAACTCACTTTGGAGTCAGAAAATCCACTGTAGAGGCCATTGTCATGCAAGAGTTTTGGGCCAATAACGATCTCCTGCTACCCAGGACTGTGACTCTCAGCAATGTGCAGGACAGAGTGGATTGATTTACTGCAGTGGGGTTCCTGAATGGCAGCAGGTGATAGATGGCTCACATGTTCCTATTTTGGCACGGATAACCTTGCCACTGAGTACATGAACAGAGAAGGCTCCTGTTCAGTGGCTATGCAAGCATTGGTGGATCACTGGAGACACTTCACCAATATCATTGTGGACTGGGCTGGTCAAGGAAGATGCACGGTGCTTGCATCTTTAAGAATACAGAACTGTTCAGAAAGCTGCAAGCAGGGAGATCCTTTCCCAACCAGTGGATTACCATTGGCAATATTGAAATGCCAATAGTAATTCTGGGGGACCTCGCCCCTCTGGCTCATGAAGCTGCATATCAGCCACCTCACAGCACCAAGGCAAGATTTAATCTCTGACTAAGCAATTGCAGAACAACTGTTGAATGTACTTGTGGTAGATTGAAGGGACAGTGGCAGTGTTTATTCACTAGATTGGATCTGTGAGAAAAGTATCCCAATAGTTAGCTGCCTGTTGTGCCCTGGATAATATTTGTGAAGCAAAGGGTGCAAAGCTTCTGCAGAGGTGGAGCAGCTGTCTGCTGGCTTTAAACAGCCAGACACAATGGCCACTACAAGAGCCCAGCGTGGAGCTACGCAGTTGAGGGAGCACTTAACAGTCAGTCACGGTAGTGCTCTGTGCTGGAATGTTCGCTGGGCCTGGTGCGTTGGGTGCTGCTAAGAATTGTGTAGTGCTTGCTGTACATTTATAAATATGACATGACTGGGTGTTTTCTTGGAGTTATGAGTTATGTGGTACTTGTTGTACATGTCCACGTACTCTTTGCTTTGAGTACCACTGTGCATTCTGCAATACATGTGGTGAACTAGTAAAGACAATTTTATTCTCTCAAAATAGAACTTTATTGTGTGAAAAAAAAAGCAATGTGCAAAAAACCACAGGTGATGTAATGCAAACTTTTGACATAAATTAATGGAGTGGAACTTTAGAAGTGGAAAGGCAACAAGCATTTCTGTCCATTTCAGTGCACAAATGCAGCAGCTACACAGACACCAGCTGACACTTGAGAAGCAAGTGGTGATCTCACTGTGGAAGCTGTGGTTTTCCTTGCTGTTCCCCAGCACAAAGTACCAGGGATAAAGATGTGGGCCGTGATGCCATGTGGTATTTTGGGGGGCCGGGGGGGTGAGGGCAAAGGGACCAGTGACCATGAAGCTGTCTGAGGCCTGAAAAGGGAAAGGAATTCTGGGATTTTTGGATCTGTAGGTCACCAGGGTCTGCAGCATTTGGGTTTGCTGCCTGAGAAGACCCATTTCCCTCTCCTTGTCCTGCTGGGACTCCTGGACCTTTCTGCTGGCTGCCCTTTCTTTCTCCATGTTGTTGGTCATACTGGCCCCCCGACCCCTTTGTTCATGGTCTGATGCACTAGGTTGCAGGATCTCACTGAACGTGTCCTCCCTAGTACTCCTTTTTCTCCGCCTCATCAGGGTTAAGCATTCTGCAGAGGTGGTGGGGGCACTCCTCAGGGCCACCATGCCAGAAGCTGCTGATAAAAACACAGAGATGTACCACTGGATTTACAGTCACAATGTAAAGGGGAAAATAAGTTTCACACCTCCCTTCTCTTATTTCCATAAACATATTTAATAAGAAATGATTACTGAAACTTTAGCTTTGGAGGGCCTCTCCACAGCACCGGTCTCCAGCTCCCAGCCAGGTGAGTATGGCCTGCTAGAGTTAAGTGCACGGGAAGGATTTTCTGTTTCATGAAGCAATAAAATTTCAGTCCCTATTCCATGGGTGTGAGCACAGGGCAATGGCACTGAATACTGGCACTGTTTTCCACAGCCAGTGGTGATTTGAGCTAATATCTAACTCCTGAGGGCAACAAAGGCACAGAGACCACAGCTACTACTGGCATCCTGAAGCCTCCAAGCCTCAGCTGCCACTAGCCTGTTTATTGCAATGGTGTCTGGCAAACTCATTGCAGAGTGGTATGGGACAGTGTCTTTAAAGGCAGCCATCCCTATGGGAGAGGATTGCAGAGAACCTCCATGGAAGTTTCAATCAACATCTCTCAAGAGGATAAAAGGGACTTCCTTATGTACATAAAAGAAGTGCTCTGCATGCCTCCTTCCCCCAACCACCCTGCCTAATCCAACAGGGAAATGAAAAGCAGATGCCAACTCTGTTTCTGTTTCATGTTTCTGTTTGTTGTACTGCTACTTCTCCTTGTGTGAGTAAAACAATGAACAGTCAATACCCGTGTTTTGTTAACTTGGCGATGGGCTGGGTGCCCTCTTTAAATTTACACATGGTAAGGAAAAATGCGTGCACACAGTTACCCAAGTTCCTTTCTTCTTCATCAGGCTCATACGTGCTCATCTGGTAGGACTGACTAGACTGAGGCAGAGTCTTGAACAGGTCCTAGCTCATGATATGGCTGGAGCCTGCTGCTGCGTCTCCCTGCTCCCCGGCCCCTTGCTGTTCATGGCAGGGATCTCTGTCTTGGGCTTCTCCAGGGTATTCAGGGTGGTCTGTGGGGTGTTAGTGGGATCTTTGTCAAAAACGGCATGCAGTTTGTGATTAAAGCAGCAGGTCCACTGGGCACCAGCACATCCAGTGCTGACCTGCCTGTCCTTGTGGTATGCCTGGTGAAGTTCCTCTGCTTTTACACGCCACTGGTACAGATCCCTGTTGTACCCCTTTGCCAGCATCCCCTGAGCAATCTGTTTGTAGATGTCCACATTTCTACAGCTGCACTGCCTCTTCTTCCCACAGGCCCAGGAAATCCAATATCTCCTGTTTACTCCAGGCAGAAGTGTGTCTAGTGAATGGAGCTGGCATGGTTGGTTGGGCAGTTGAGCACAACAAGGTTGAGTTGGTAAGAATGCTTGCCACGCTGAGCAATCAGGAAAAGGCATTTCTAAAACATGCTGGGGGAGGGGAGGAGCTTAAAAAGGGATGAGCCCCCTAGGCAGTGGAGTTTACAACTGTGATCAGAGTAGTCGCAGTTCCATTGTGGGACAATGTCTGGAGGACTGTTAGGGTCAACCCAGGTCATGCAGTGTTTACAGTCACACCATGTTGACTTCAGTTGGTTGACCATGGTGCCACTTCATTCGGGGGGGTGGTGGTATTACTGTGTCACTGTACCTGGGTGCCTATGTCAGCCAGAGACAGATCTTGCTTTCTGTTGTGATATGCACAAATAGGTTGATGCAAGGTGATTTATGTCGACCTAACTTTGTAGTGTGGACCAGACCTTAGTTTGACCTCCTCTACGATACAGACCTCTAGACTTTCACCTAGTAATACCTGTAGTGGATGAACTATTCTTCTCTTCTCTTCTATATAAATGAAATGTAAGCCCAATAGCTTGTGGGATGAACTAGGACATAACTTTTAGAAAGACTGTGAGCTTCCCAAGTAAGTCAGCTGTAGAGAGCAGAATGGAACCTAGGCATTCTGGATCCTAGTCCCCTACTGCATAAAGAACTGCAGTAAATCATAGCTGGGGAATCTAAGCAAAAGAGCAGTACATGATAGCAATGGGAATGTCCACAAAGGATGGAAGAGGTGCAAAAAAGAGTCAGAGGAAGACCAAAGGGCTGAAGGGGCACAGAGAAGGCTGTGAGAGCACTGAATGAGACCAGGGAAGATTAGGAGAAAGGCATCCATGCAGAGGACTGGTGTACAACAAAAAGTTTGGAAGAATGCTGGGATGAGGAGACACATTCAGAGAGGCATAGTGGAAGCACAGGAAAAAAGCTCAAAGAATTACGGGAGCAGTAGGTTCCAAATTCAGACTCAAAAGTTGAAGTCAGATATTCCAAGAGGAAATGGAATGAAATCCAGAATTTTACTATTTCAGTATTGTTATTTATTTAGTAAAAGTGCTTTCTCAAAGAGCAAATAAATGGCATTGTAAATCAGTGAATAATTTCAGGTAAGACTGTTTTAATGTTTCTTGTTGTGATTTCTTTGGTTAGACCCAACATTTCTGAATGTGTTTGGGATGTTTTAAATGGTAATTCCTCATTGCTTGATGGGTTTAGTCTCTACCCATTATATACTGAAGGATTTTTTCATAGACCTTGATATGTCTGGTGTGTTTATGTCCTTTACCTTCAATTCAAATATCAATCACTCCACCTTTACTCATTGGATTGCATCCAGCAATAATTAGTGTCACATTTTTATTTCTTTTGATGTACTTTCCTGCTTTGAAGATCAAGGCAATGCCAGGTGAATGTTAATTTGAGAAGTAGCGCATTAGGGGGTAGAATTAGTTTTTGGTTTATCGGCTCTGGTCACTGAGCTAAGCAGTAAACAAAAGAAGCCAGTTATCATTTCTCCTGCAAGTCACAGCAAGATGCCACCTGAACTACTAAGCTATATGATTTCCACTTTTTTGATCTACAACCATTCTTTGTCTTTAGGAAGCTCATTAAGCTATGTGCAGCTTTTAAAATTAAAATTGTGTAAGCTCTCCTGAAGTGGGTAAAAGAATGTACATCATGAAATGTACATAGAGCTGTCAGGGATAACATTCTCTCTTCTCTCTCTGATCTGTCACCATGGTATCTGGTTAAGATGGACAACAATTATCAACCAGCGAATGCACCAGGTGAGTGCTAGTTGAGTAATCTCAGATCTAGATTACTATCTACTATTAGATTACTATTGTTTCTACGTATTGTTACTACGATTACTATTGTTATTGTTATCAGTTACTGAGGAATGATTGTGTTTGGTGCCATACAGATCTGGTCTCTATTCTGAGGTGATTGCAATCTGAACTTCTGCTATACTACAAAAGTCAACCTGGGAACAGTGATGTATCCCATCACAACTGGAATGGGCTGTTTCAGGGCAGTTTTGAACATGGTCAGGTCCCATCTGTAATGCACGATAGAAGTGTGTCTTGGCTGTGTTGGAGAACAGCTGTGCTGCCATTTGGTTCCTCAGCAGGGCTGAAGAGGGAGGATGGGTTGTGATATGGGAACCATCAGCACTGGGAACAGAGCACAGAACGTGAGCAAAGATGTCAGTGAAGGAACAGGGAGTACATGAGATGGTGTCACAAAGGAAGGGAGAAGCTGCAAAGGAAGCAGTGAGGGTCAAGGACACATCAGAGAGAAGACAGAGGCTGTCGTGGAAGTGGGGAGAAGGTATGAGAAATGGGAGGAGTGGGAAGGGGACCATTAAGAAGGCTCCACTGCTTCCCCCTAACCCTGTGACCATGGATCACATTTTAAACAGCCTGCTGAATCAGTTGTGATAAAGCCCTTCTGGGAGAGGTAGGCATATCTTCAGGAGCTCTTTCTCTAATGGGAAAACCAGGCCTCTGCAACACTGTGTACCTAGGGGCGCTCTGGACTCAAGGCAGCAGTAATTGCCTTTCCATTCCATTCCCAACCCTACCCACCTCCCCTTCCTTCTGCCTTACTCCTCCTTTCAGTGTTCACGGCTGCCTGGCGGCCTTACTACAGGCTGGGAAAAGCCATTAGGTCCAATTGTGACATAAGCAAGAATAATTCCACTGAGGTGAATACAGTTCTAGCTGCGTCAGCCTTTGACGACTGGAGCCCAGTGTCCTTCAGACCTGCTCCTGAGCATTAACCCTCTTACCAACTAGTGAATCGGCTGCATATCTGCATTTCTACAGCCAAAGGGTGTCTCTGTTTCTGTGTGCTACTGACCTGCAGCTTCACTGCTATGGTATTTGAAATCCTTCAAAAAGACTGTGAGTGATTTAGCTCTGGGGAAAGGTCGTGGACTGACAGCCCTGAAACTGAAGTCCTTTGCAGCAGAAATGCAAACTCTGCCTTCGTTGCACCGACAGCTGGAGAGGTGAGAGGGGATTCTATATCCATGGCCTAGTCAGTTCTCTAGCTCTCGCGGGAACCTGTTTAGTATTATTATTGGTATTACCATAGCACCTAGGAGTGGTGCGTATGGTAGTGCCCAGGGCCGGCTCTACAGTTTTTGCCGCCCCGAGCAGTGAAAAACACTGCCGCCGCGGATGGCAAAGGGGAGAAGCTGCCACTGAACTGCTGCCACGGCCGGCGCCACTGAGGGGCTGCTGCCGAATTGCTGCGGCGGCGGAATCACTGCCGTACTTGGAATGCTGGTGCCTGGAACCAGCCCTGGTAGTGCCAACAGGCTCCAACTAGGATGAGGGCCCCATTGTGCTCGGTGTGGTACAAAACACATCGTCTGAGCTAGTCCCTACTCTGCAGAGCTTACAGTCTAAATACAAGATGGACAAAGGCTGGGAGTGTGAATCAGAGGCATAGGGAGGGGAAGTGACTTGCCCAAGGTTGCACAGCACGTCAGTGGGAGGGCCAAGAACAGAACCCACATGCTCCTGATTCTCTAGCCACTCCCCTAACAGCTAGACCAAGCCATCAGCCCAAACCAGGTGCCCATTAGGGCCAGTTATGGTAGCCCTAACAGTCCAGGTCTGAGTGGATCTGTATCCCCAATACATCCCAACAAGCTCACAAACCCAATTCACATGTGGTTGATATAATGGCAAACACACAATTCCTGCCAGGCAGGGTTTCAAGCCCCTTCAGCTAATTGCACTGGCTCTTAATGATATTGCTGTATTGGAATGTAAGTCACAATAGTTACAGGCAGAATTCCAGGGACACAAGGAGGCAGTAGAATCCAGAAAGCTTTGCCTACACTAAATTGTTCCCACCGCTGCAAAGATTTAAGTGAGCAAGCCTCGGATTGAATGTCTGTGACGGTTAGTGATTAATTAGGGTTCAGTAACCTTGGGGAAAGCAGAGCAAGATTTGTTAACAGATATAAGCACGCAAAATGCATGCCTGTTGTGTATGTGTAATTATCACGTGTGCACATATGGGCTGGTTATGTGCAAATGAGCCTAACAAGCCAACTGTGCACCCAGTCTGTGCATGCAACTGCTGTACCCAGGCCCAAAGATGCACTGGATTCACATCAATGCATGAAACTACTGTAACCATGGGCAAAGATGTTTCACATTCCCATTTGTGCACCATGTTTGTTCTTGAAAATTTGGCATGAGACCCCTCATAAGCCTGTCGTGGTGATCATTCTTGAAACATTCCTTTAGTGCCAATTCCTGCTCACTTTCTGTGAGTAACCGCATGGGATCAGGATCAAGCCCATTGACCTTGTGGAGGGTAGTGATACAGGCAAGATGAGCAGGGCTTGGCCCTTCGACGTGTCCCACCTAGAAGGAAATCTGCTCAAGAATTTCTTGCTTCTCTCTTCCCCTTCCTGGCAGCAAAAGTTTACAGGCAGCAAAAATTAGGAGCAAACTCTTTCTTTCAGTATGGAATGGGGGGAGTCTTATGGAGGGAGGGATCTGGTGAGCATTCAGGCCTTGGGATGCTTATCACAGTATTATTGTTTGTTATTTGTATTGCAGGAGCACCTAGAGGCCCCAGCTGAGATCAAAGACCTGAACATTTCAAAGCAACCAACCGAATCTGGATACCCAATTCTCACTAGAAGGAATGGGAAGTGGATGTCCAAATTCCATAGGTGGCTTGAAAAAAATCTCAGCTGAACCTTTTGAGCTTTTTCTGCTAATGCCCCTCACCCCTTTTTTGGGTGTGCGTATATTTAGTAGCAGAGAAGATCCAGCATGGGAGGCGGGGAGAGGGAGAGAACAAGTTAGCATTTGAATATAGATCCAGTATTCTTGGAAATTCTGTGAGAGAATTGTAATGTAATTGACAAGCCCAAGAGCGCTTTGGTCTAATGCCTTTTTTTTTTTTTTTAACTTTTTAAAGCTCCAGAGAGGCCCGCAGAAAAATAAACTTGGCACCAAAAACAAGTTTCATTCTTGAAACCTGACATTCCATTTGCTAAGGGATTTCCCCCCTCAGTCTTCTTAGTTCTTTAAAGAAACAATATACTTTTACTCAGTATAGTCCATAGCTCTATTTCCCCTTTACCGCCATCCCCGACTACAAATAGTTCTCTGTCCACTCTAGAGCTAACCAATCTTTGGAAAATACAGAGCAGTGTGTGGCAGGAGTGACACCATGTGCCATATACATGCCAGGGCTATGTTGTAGATGCAGATGTGCAATCAAAAAGTCCCTGCTGCTAGTTGGTCAGCCAGGGTCCATACAGATTTTGGCTGTGAAAACACACAGGCACTAGCCTGAGACCCCTGCAGTCCCATAGACAGGAGTTAGTGGTTTAAGGACAAGAGCAACTGCTTCAGGGGTCAAATGGGGACACCTGGTGGCAGTCTGGAGAGCTGATACTTTTCTCCCCGCAGGGGGCCAGCTTGTGCTCAAGGGGACTTAAGCACATGGTGAAATGCTTTCCTGAATCAGGATCAAAACAGACTCCCTTTCATAAAGTCGGACAGTTCATCCAAACACTCAAAAGGACTTCACAGCCATTAATGAATGACGTGTCCCAACACCCCTGGGAGGTGTGTAGTACTGTTTTTACCCTTTACGCAGACAGAGGGTAACATGACTTGAACCAGAAGCCAGGAATCCTGACACCCAGTCCCTTGTTCTTAACCACTGCACACACTGCCTCGCAGCTATTTATGGGGCTGGTGACAGGCTTCCACAGCCTTCGAAAATCAAATAAGAACCTCCTACTTGTCTAAATGCAGATATGCAGTCAGTACTTCTCATTCTTACACATCTTTATCCAGATCCTCAACTGGTGTGAATCTGTGTAGCCCCATTAATTTATCCCAATTTACCATCTGGCTCTTTAGTTCTTCAATCGCCCAAATACATAGACTAATTTCTACAAGCCATTAAGTTTGCCCGTGTTGTTCTATGCAGACTAGCACACCCTGATACTGAATGTTACTACATGACATTTCATTGCCTCTTGTGTGATTACAATATTTTCAAAATATTAATGCACAGCTGAGGAAAATGACTGAATTGGGGGCCTAATGCTTGCTAGCCTGATAGCTATGCATATGTAATCTGTATATGTTGCTCTCAGCTAGATTGAATGTCAAACCTGCCTGTACTATCTGTTGCCCGCCGGTGGTTAAATACTTCTACACAAGCTACACTACGGGTATTTCTAAAGTGCGAGTGAGTACATAGGTGCATCTTGTGTAAGGCTGAACCCTTCTACTCATTCACAAGCATGAATGAATCATGGCTTGAATAGCTATAACACCACAAGGCAACTGTTTTTATGATGTTCAATTTTCTGTTCCTCGACACAAGAAGAGGCAAAGCTATGGACCCGCTGTAGAAATGTGGCCATCTATGAGCAGATTGCATGGGGGATGCAGGAGAAGGGGTACTACAGGGATCAGCAGCAATGCCAGGTGAAAGCAAAGGAACTACGGCAGGCACACCAGGAGGCCAGGGAGGACAAAGGTTGCTCTGCTGCTGAGCCACTGACCTGCCGCTTTTACAAAGAGATGCATACCATGCTTGGCAGAGACCCCACACCCCTGCACACCCCTGCACACCCCCCCTGTGGATACCTCCAAGGAGCCTGACTCACAGGCCTCTGGCATGAGCAGCAAGGACGAAGAGGCGGTGAAGGAGGAATAGAAGGACAATGGAGACATGCGACTGGGGGGCTCCAGCTATGCCACAAGCCAGGACCTCTTTGAGACTCGACCGCAGTCCAGCCAGTCCCAGCAGTCGAGAATGGGCAAGCCTGATATAAGGGAAGGAACCTCAGGTAAGTGTGTAAATGATATGCCATTACAATGACGTACTGAGGGCACCGCCAACTTAGCAGGACATAGCTGCTGACTGTTCATTCATTTACTCATACTAGAAGAAGTAGCAGTACCACAAAGAGAGGGGGAGAGCTTGTATCTGCCTTTCATTCCCCTGTAGAGTTGGGGTGGGGGGAAAGTGATGCAGAACAATTGGTTTATGTACACAGGGTGTCTCTTGAATCCTCCTGAGAGATATCGATGAAAATTTCATGGAGGTACTCTGCAATCCTCTCCTCATCCCGGTTTCTGGGGATGGCTGCCTTATTTCTTCCTCCACAGTAGGACATTTTCCCATGCCACTCGGCGATAATGTCAGCAGTAAACAGGCTAGCAGCTTAAGGGCCAGGTGGCTTCAGGACTCCACCAGCAGCTGTGCTCTCTGTGTGTCTGTCACCCTCAGGAGTGAGATATCAGCTAAAATCACCACCGCCTGTGGTAAACGGTGCCATTGGCATATACTCATAGTTTCATGCAACTGAGAAATTCCCCCTCAGTTTCCTCACCCCTGGGCAGGCCATACTCTGCATGAACAAGCACTCTGCAGCAGAAGTGTCAATAAGCAAGTCTTGTGTAAAACTTTAGGGGAGTAAAGGAAGGGACTTTCACTTTCCATTGGGGCTATACAGACTGCGGTACCTCTGTGTTTTATTTGTAGCTGCTGACGGTGCGGCCTGGAAGGGTTTCCTCTCCACACCCGTGGAACACTTGAGCCAGATATGGAGGAGAAAGAAGAGGACTTGTTCAAGTGGGCCTGCAAGCCAGTGCTGCATCAGACCATGAGCAGAGGGCCTGGAGGATAAATACTGCAGTCAATAGGGAGAAGGAAAGAGCAGACAGGCAAAAGGCCCAGGAGGCCCAGCAGGAAAAGGAGAGGGAGATGCATCAGGATGTAATGGGCCTTCTCCGGCAGCAAACACAGATGCTGCAGACACTTGTGGTCCATAGAGAGCTCCAGGACAGCACCTCCCTACACCCCCCCACCCCCAACATTCCACATGGCATCAAGGGCTGCAGCCCTACCCCTACCACTCCACACCGGGGGATATTAAGGACAACCACAGCTTCACATACCCTGATCTGTGAGAGCTACGACTGCTGTATGTGTAGCTAAAATGGATGTGAATGTTCCTTCTGCTTCTTTAAACTCTGTTCCATACATTTATTCAGACTGTAGTGTATTTTGCTTTTAACTTGCACAGAACTTCTTTAAGTGTTTCCGTTTCTCAATAAAACAGCAACTTTCCCCCCTTTGCTTCACAGATATTATCCAGGGCACAGCAGGCAGCTATCACCACTGAGATAACCACTGCTCTTGCTGAGCTGGTAGCTGAATCTTTCCTTGGTGCTATCGAGATGGCTGGTGTATGGCTTCATGAGCCAGGGGAGTAATGGGTAGGCGGGGTCCCCTAGGATTACTATTGGCATTTCAATATCGCAAATGGTAAGCTGCTGGTCAGCAAAGGAAGTCCCTGCTTGTTGCTTTCTGAACAGTTCTGTGTTCTTAAAGATGTGAAGAGTCATGCACCTTCCCTGACCAGCCTACGTTGATGTCGGTGAAGCATCCCTGGTGCTGCACCAGGGCTTGCAAAACCACAGAAAAACAGCCCTGACTGTTGATGTACTCTGTGGCAAAATAGGACTATACGTGCTGTCTTTCAGTCCACCACAGGTCAGGAACACCCACTGCAGCAAATCTATCCACTACGTTCTGCACATTGCTGAGAGTCACAGTCCTGTGTAGCAGGAGATGATTAATGGCCCTGCACACTTGCATGACAATTGCCCCCAGCAGTTGATTTTCCAACTCCAAAATGACTTCCCCTGACCTGTAACAATCTGGCATTGCAAGTTTCCACAGGGTGATCACCACGGAACTCTCCACTGTTAGTGTGACTCTCATTCTTGTGTCCCTGCACTGGCGGGCAGGGGCAAGCTTGGCACACAGACCCAGGAACGTGGCCTTGCACATCGGAACATTCTGCAGCCACGGCTCATCAACCCAAGCCTCCATTACGATGCAATCCTATCAGTCACTGCTTGTTTCTCAGGCCCAGAAGCAGTGCTCCACTGTTTGCAGCTGCTTTGTGAACGCCACCAAGAATCTTGAATTTGTTCTTGCTGTGTCTGAAAGCAATCTGCCCACTTTATGCAAAAAGTCTCATTACAAAGCTTGTAATCTACTGAGTGTGTTCATCCTATTTGTATGCATGTATCATTCTTGTATCTGAAGCTAGAAATATGAAGGTCCTATTGTAATTGTGCAAAGTGCAGGCCATTAATGGTGGTTTAGAATCTTGATGGCTCCCATTGACTAGAACAATTGGTTGTAAATGGTTTATTTACCTGAAAGTCTTCCTGTATACCTGTAAGCCAGCCCAGGGAGAATGGAGGCTGGGGTCTCACAGGACATGTGGTCATGTCACTTGATACTGGAATCCATCTTAATCTGGTACTTTTCCATTTAGAAGGAGGGGTGGGGACCCAGAGAGACAAAAGATTTCCTGCCTTGTGCCAAAGCTATTAAAGGGGGTGGAAAAGAACAAAGGAGGCTGCAGTCATGAGAACACCCCTGCTTTCCACCAAAGATGTCTGCTGGAACTAACAAGGACTGTACTGGGGAAAGGACTGGGATCAGACTAGGAAGGAGTCTAGTCTGTGAAAGAAGCTTATTGGAACATCTCTGAGGGTGAGATTTTACCTGTAAACAGTTTCTTGATGTAGTAGGCTTAGACTTGCGTGTTTTTGCTTTATTTTGCTTGGTGACTTACTTTGTTCTGTCTGTTATTACTTGAAACTACTTAAATCCTACTTTTTATACTTAATAAAATCACTTTTGTTTATTATTGAACCCAGAGTAAGTGATTAATACCTGGGGGAGCAAACAGCTGTGCATCTCTCTCTATCAGTGATATAGAGGGTGAACAATTTATGAGTTTACCCTGTATAAGTGTTACACAGAGTAAAATGGATTTATTTGGGGTTTGGATCCCATTGGGAGCTAAGTGTCTGGGTGCTGGAGGCAAATAATCTGTTGAGCAGTTTTTGGTTAAAGTCTGCAGCTTTGGGGACATGGACCAGACCTGGGTTTGTGTTGCAGCAGGCTAGCGTATCTGGCTCAACAAGGCAGGCTTCTGGAGTCCCAAGCTGGCAGGTAATCTCAGCACATCAGGTGACAGTCCCAAGGGGGTCTCTGTGACCGAACCTGTCACAATGTGTACCTATAGAGAGACCCTAAAACAAGTTGTCCTGAGGCAGATAATTCAGCCATGAAATGCACAGGGGTTAATATGACAAGGAAGATTAACTCCTTCTGGCTTTACATCCAGCAAAGAGGACCATGCATGCTGTGGGTTCCACTGCCATTGGGACAGCATGTGCAGGGAACTGTGCCGCCTGACTGCTGTGTAGACACACCCTGAATGGAGCATATTTAGACCAGCCCAGTTCTTTAGGCAGTGCACCACACCACACACAAGTGGTAAGGGGATGGTGGTTTAAAGGACTGCTGATAACTTCTAGAGACTTTGCAAAGCATTCTGGGCCAGATTTCTAGAATCTCTCCAATCATGTATTGAATTTGTGGGAGCAGTTCTTGGGCCTTACTGTGCAAATGGTCACTTCTGCCCATCCTTGCACCCATTTCCTTGATTTGGTCCCTGTGGTTTTAGGGTATTTGCCGAAAGACCCCTATCCAATAGGTTTATTTACCTAAATAGTAGAGATGGGCCAGGAGCCAAACCTATGCCAGACATCTATGCCACCAGCTTGGGGGTTTCAAAATCCAGATAAAAAATTTATGTTTGGTGTTCACCTCTGCTGCACAAATTTCAGGATTCAGTCAGTAATGGAAAGAAATAAAGCTGAGACACCAGCCCAGCTCCAGGTTGTGAGGTAGGGAGCAGAAGTAACTTAGACCCCAATACTCAAAGATATTTAGGCCCTAACTCCCATACCTTTGAGGATCTGAGCCTTAGAGTCTAACCAGGGACAGAATTTAGGCAAGGCTGCCAGTATCACTGCATCATGATTTTCGGGGGGAAGGTACTCATTCCATTTTGGATCAAATTCTCAATGGGCCTTCTTAAATGCAGCTGCAGTATTTACAGATGCAGCCGCACTTGTACTTATTCAAACACCAATTTGTTGGTGCAATTCAGAATTTGCACATACAGTCACCAGACCTGCATGAAGTGTGGAGCCAAATATTGCACATGTATACATTTAAGGAAGCCTGATGAAAAATTGGCTATATTTGCACAGGATTAATCAATGTTAAGAATACTTAGCACTTACCTAAGTGTTACAAACATTAGTTAATTATTCACTGCGATCACCTTGTGAATTAGGCGAATATTCTTGCTCATATTACAGATGGGGAAAATGAGACACAGAGGTGAAGTGACTTAGATGAGATCCCACAATGAGTCAATATCAGAGCCTCGTTTTTAGATCTCAGGAGGTTCCTAGCTCCTAGTCTTTTGTTCTGACCCCACCTCGGGTTCTCTCTATCTGCTTCTTTTCTCTCTGTAATTCCTGTATTTATTTTGTGTCTGGCACACAGAGCCTGTATCAGACGTAAAGCCTTTGATTTTTAATCCTGGACACATATTTTCGTGCAATCGTTCCAAGCTGAGGTCCCCAAAGCTTTCATCTCACTCTGCTAGATCATAAAGCCCTTTGTTAGGGTATTGATACCAATGCAAATGAAAGTGTTTTAATCTCAAGCGCAGATGGTTCTTCTCTTTGAAAATACTAACTGCTGGGTGAGATGTCACATATTTAATAAATACCAACAACTGCATACAAACCAAAGCAGCTTAGAGCTAATCCTTGGCAATTAATCATTCATTTTAGCATGAGGCCCTAGTGAGTAATAAATAGAGATAGTAGATATGGAGTCTGTTAAAAGGGGGAAAAATCAAAACAAAACAATTACTTACATCAGCATTTGAACAACAAAGTTTGATAGCACCTCAAATAAACTATTTTGGTGCATTCTACATAGGCATCTAGAAGACGAAAAATAAAGCACTGGCGCTGAATATGTACTGGCTTATTTGTAAGACTCTTAATTGAGCTAAAATACCCTTTTAAGTGTCAGCTGGCAATCTTGAAATCTCTTCACTTGTGTGCTAGCTGACTTCCTATCTTAGTGATGGGAGCAATATTAACGGAATAAATAAGCTCTTCAAAACCACAGGAAATAAACACCTGTTACCTCTGTACAGCCCCTGGCTTCTTGATCTTTTCCAAAACTTTCACAATAGTACTTATCATGTACATCCCAAACAGGGAACTCTCAGACAAAGACCAGCAAAGAAATTAACCTGCTCACACAACAAAAGACAGACACAAGGGCCACTGTGTCAGCCATGAGCAGCCAGTGCTCTGGCCACATCCTCATCCCCAGCATGCTCCATCCAAGAGGGCCTGCAAAATGAGCCAGCAAAGATTCATCTATGCTGGATCTACGTCGGGGGGAGGGGGGGGCGGCCTTATGAGAAGGACATTCCTTTTAGGGCCCCTTTGCCATACTGGAGACCTGGAGCACAGATTTTATTTCTCTATAGTTGATCTACTGAATTTTATCAGTTAAGACAAAGTCCACTGAAACCTTTTGGTAAACAGGGATGTACCACCTTCTGGTGTGTGGCAGGGGGTGGAGGGAAGGTTTTGCTCTGAATGGCAGACTAACATTGCTGCATTGTATATTGTATTATAATTCACACACAGAACAGCAAAGATGAGTGTCTAAGATTAAGGGAGATGATTCACTTCACCAGCTTTCAGAGTATTTTGTATTATTCTTTGTTTGTTACAAGGTAATGTAAGAGGATACCATCCTATGCAGAAATTAATCACAAATGTACCCCTTTGCAAGGTTGATCCTTCTCTCTTTCTTAAAATTGAGCTGGTTTCCAGAGCAGCAGATTTTGGAATAGCAAAGATGAACCTTTCTTGAACTTTGCTGCATTAGAAATGTTTTGTCCCTGCCCCCAAGTCCACAGAGGATAATGCTCAGTATAATTTCTTTAACTAGTGGGGCCTCCTAGTAGCTGTTTGCCAAACTAACATCAACATCATTCCTTGGCTAACAAAGTAACTGGGGGAAGGGTATGTAAAGGAGCCAAAGTTTCTTTTTTCCAAAAATAGAACTTGTCATCTCAGTGATCCACACAATTCTGATGCCTTGGGAAACTTGGAACTGCAGTTCCCTTTCAAATACACTGCTCCTGCATCTGAATGACTAACCAACATGCTAGTCCTGTGCCTGCTGCATAAATGGTTTTGTTATATTTTAAAGAAAAAACAATATTGACTGAAATTCAAGCCCCTTAACCTTTGCATCCAAGGGCTAAAACCAAGGGTCAGGTTTGCAGACTTTGTGTATGCAAAACTGTGGGTGGCTAGAATGCTGCACTGGGACTTAGGAGACCTGAGTTCTAGGCCCAATTCTCCTGCTGGCCTGTTGGGAGATCATGGACACAAGTCATTTTACTCTTGGTGCCTCAGTTTCTCCCTCTGTAAAGTGGGGTATGTGATAATAACCTCCTTTGTTATTGCTTTGAGATTTACTGAGGAGAGCTAGGTATTATTTTGTGCATTTAACTTGTGAATGCAATTACTGTAATTAAAAACAGAAAAATTGTGAAGGTCTTGATCTTTCAGATGACTGGTAGTAGGTTATGAGAGCTTTTCACTTATGGTCGCTGTTTCCAGTACAACTCAGATAGGTGGTGACCAAAAGGTGCCACCATGCTTAGTGGCCTAGGTGGAATGAGTTTTTCTGTCTCAGGGCAAAAAGAAAAGGAGTACTTGTGGCACCTTAGAGACTAACTAATTTATTTGAGCATAAGCTTTCGTGAGCTACAGCTCAGCATCCGATGAAGTGAGCTGTAGCTCACGAAAGCTTATGCTCAAATAAATTGGTTCGTCTCTAAGGTGCCACAAGTACTCCTTTTCTTTTTGCGAATACAGACTAACACGGCTGTTACTCTGAAACTTGTCTCAGGGCAGTTAGCAGTCTATATATGTCTAACTACATATATGGACTTGGTCTGGTTTTGGTTTTGCAAAAGAAAAACCAAGGGAGGATTGGGTTTAGGTTCCATTTTTATTGTTCCCCCAAAGTTTCAGCCAGTTGTTCGGCTAAATGGTTCCATTTTTGACCCACTGCTCTTTCGAATTTCCGAACATGGCTCTTCAATCTGCAGTTACTACTTTTGAATCACAGCAATAAAGCTGCTATAAAGATACTGCAGCTTGGCAAGTCCTTATTATGAGTAACAGCTGTACATCCGAATACACTGGAGAGGGGTGGCGTTTTGTTTAACCCTTGACTGTTAATGGTTCTGTCATCGCAGAAGTCAAATCCCCTCTCCTGAAGCTCTGATGCCCTCAATCAGATAGCTGATCTGGATGGGTCAGAGTCAAAGTATTAATTCCTCTTACAAGGTCAGATAAAAGCCACCCTGTGAGTTTATCTAGCCACTGGATTATGCTCTGTCTACAGTCAGACTGAATTATCCCTAATTAGCACTGTCAGACACTTCAACACTCTGTTCTTCAACCAAGAGAAACTAGTAAAACCCTACCTTCTGGTGGGCAGCATTTAGGTCATTTTTAAGCAAAGTCTATAACTAGTTTGTTTCACTCCTGCTGATTTCTGCTCAGTTGTCGATCCCCAACAGTCAGCTTGTCTGCACAGACATTGTGATAGATCCACAGGGAAGCCCACATTTCAAACAGAGCCTTCTTAACAAGGCACCCACATCCCACATACAGACACTAAATGCCATCTGAGTGCTGATTTGAACAAATTCAGGATTCTCATATGAGCTCACAGACAGATGTTAATACAGAAACCACAGTTAGGAACTTAAAAAATAAAACAGCAGGAGGACTTGACATTAGAACACAGTTCAGATCTAAGGCTTTGGTCAGGGATGTTTCTTGACCTAAATTCAACCGGCTGATGGTCTCAGACTAGTTTGGTGTGGACGAGTGTCCACAGCACATAACTTCTTGAAGGCCGGACATCTCTGCTTGTGAAAGACTACATTTAGAAATAAAAAAGTTGTGGACTCATGCAATTTTATTGTGGGTTTCATGATATTAAGGGTTTTCTTAAAGCTCAAATTCCTGTTGTCATGTGAATATGTGAGACTCTAGTTCATGTGGAGAACTAGAGAAGGTTCAAGGTGGAGAAAGGCTTGAGAACCTTAAAGGCAAACAAAAAAAGAGCCCCAATTTTTATATTTTAAAAATCTTTTGATTTCTGAGCCAATCTCATTATTTTTGGAGGGCCTGACTCATGATTTTTGAACATTAGCGGTTGGCAATACTGAAATATGATGAAGGGGAGATGTCCAGCCTGGGATCTTCCTACCGATCAACTCACGCCTCATGATTTGTTGGTAGTTGCTTAAGAACAGGCGATTTTTATATCATGCACAAAGGTACAATTTTAAGTTTGCAAAGACCAAAGGTTGCATATTTGCATGCTTAAATGTAGGCACTCCAAAAGGGCCTGATTTTCAGAGGTGTTGATCACGCTGATGCTAATGGAAGTGCCAGGGACTTGCAGGTGCTCAGGTCCTCTGAAAATGAGGACATTTATAGGAGATGCCTAAATTTGGCTTTGGGACAGATTTTTAAAGCAATTGGAGCTAAGTTTTTAAAAGAGCTCTGCTCCCATTTAGGCACCAAAATGAAGCAGTGAGTGTTTCAGAAGTATCCCACACACAGCAGCTCCCACTGACAACAATGTGGGGTGATGAGCACTTTTGAAAGTCACTTAAGATCCACCCAGATCCTCAAAGGTATTTCGGCTTTGAAGATCTGGGGGTGGGGGCTGCTGGGGGCCGAACTCTTGCTAATCTGGCTGTTAGGCACCTACAGAATTAAAATACTGTAAGTAAGAGGAGCGGCATACCAAGGGGGAAATCATTGTAAGCAGCAAAATAAGAAACAATAGATTCAGTCTAAATTAGGACCCAATGAAAAACCAAGTCTAGCAGAGGACTGGGGTTTAGAGGAATGTCAAAGGGACGCAGCGCCTTCACTGGTTCAAATCTAGCACAGGGGAGAAGTAAGTGAAAGTCACAAACACCTGAGGGCTGTCCTGTATCCTGTGTGAAGTAAATTGGCAGTCACAATCCAGTTCTGAGTGGACAATCCCAGCAGAGAGGCCAATAATAGAATGGGCTTGTTATTCTCCTCTATTTCTTGCAAAAGAAAAGGCTTTATCAGCATAACCCATTTACTCATAGGTGGAGCCGGAGAGCAGTGTGTGCAAATTAGCCTGGCAGCTATAGGAATGCTCCCCCGCCTCCCCGCCGCCATTCTCCTGCTTCACCTGTAGAGGAAGCCAAAGAACTACTTGCCCCAACGCTATTTTATGGAGCTGCCTTTACTTCTCCCTCTCTCCATCTCAGGGTTTCTCTTCCTCTCTCTACTGGTTGAGTGCTCACGGCTAGAGGGTATGACTGGCCTCCAAAGCCTAATTTTCTGGTTCCTGAACCCCTGCCTCGTATATCTGACCACTGCCGCTCTTGCAGGGTGGTTTGGAGTCCCACTGTCCCACAGCAGTAAGTGTCTATGAACCAGGACCTGAGAGCTTCCTGTATTCAGTGCACTGGTTCCAGAGCCCCCTTTGGGAAGCACATCTAACTACAAAAGTATTTAAAAATGGAATCACACGAGCTGATATGATAATTTAAGTGTTATGTAGAGATCAGCCTGAGCCACAAAATTCCCATCTGTGTTTTGAACATTCCAGTGGTTGGGAGGTGCTCAAGTCTGGGGTTTAGGGTCAGCCTAGTATAGAGTCAGGGGGTGGCTGTGAAATTGAGGGGTGGGAATGGAATCCCGGGGTTCTCGGGGAAGAGTTCAGATTTATTGGTTCATAGATTTCAAGGTCAGAAGAGACCACTGTGATCACCTAATCTGGCCCCTTGCAAAACACAGGCCATAGAACTTCCCAAAATAATTCCTAGGGCAGATCTTTTAGACAAAGATCTTAAAAATTGCCAGTGATGGACAATCCATGACCCTTGGTAAATTGTTCCTGTATTTAATTCCTGGGGCTTTAGTTCAGCCTCCTCTCTAGTTTTGGAGGAAGGCAGCAATGCTTTGATCCCACCATTTTCTGAGGATTAACCATAATTTGCTGATTGCAAGATGACGCTGTGTAACTTGTAAGAGATAGGGCTGCCAGCACAGATGCTCACGTTACAGTCACATCTGTAAGGCTGAGGGCTGATTTCTATAAGTTTCCATCTGGACTGGAAATCCCTGTAATACTAGGAAGTTTCCACATCACAACTGGTAGATCGGGCAGCAGTTAGGAAAAGTAAAATGAATAAAACTAGACAAGGAGCCCTGAGCACATCTGCCCCATGCTCTTTGCCTTTACACCACTCAGGAGAATATTCTGAGTTCTTAGCATGCGCAAGGCCTGCAGCACAGAGAAGCTGCAATGGAAGCAATATGCTTGGTTGCCTGGAGCGATAATGGAATCACCCACAGTGTACAAGAGGTGAGAACAGCATGCATAGGGATGTGGACTGACAAGGGGCCACTCACACCATATGTGGGTGAGGAGGACCAAGCATGAATTGGGGCCTGAACTGATAATCAAGGGCAGGTGTAGAAGAAGGAACCTGGGACAGAGAACTGGACAACAGCAGCTATACCCGTCCTCTCATCACTGTATCACCAATTAAATCTCCCCAGAGCAAACCTGAGGAGCAAAATTGTGCCTAATTGACAGATTAGAATGGGCTGAGGAGAGTTAAAGCACTAATTAGCCCATTAGCTCAGGGAATAGAAGACAACCACGCAGGAAGGAAGTGGAAGAGGGGAGAGTGACTGTGAGGCAGGCTTTGAGAGCCAGAGTGGTCTCCGAGGGAGAGCTCTCCTCCCTCTCCTGTCCTTGCTCTAAGGGGCTGAGGAATGGAGATAAGGTGCTGCACAATGCTGATGGAGGAACACTGTAAATAAACCCCACACAGTGTTTACAAGCAGAGAGTCTCCAAGCGGTTTGTGTGCGCAGAGGAAGACAGGTGTGGAGGGCGTGCCCTGTCATACTCCCCCAAAATATCTCTTCTTTCTAACAATTCCGAATGACAGAAAAAACCCAAATCCCATTTGTTGGACCGAGTTGGAAATGGAGTTAAACAGGGTGGAGCTGCTGCTGCTATAGGAAAAACGATTTATTTTTTTACTTAGCATCTTATTTATTGCTTCCTCGAATATTCCAGAAGGTCATCTTGCTTTTTATAGTGTTTCACTGGCAAAGGCTTGAAGGAGGTAAGACCCTAGCAAGCTACCAGCACCTTTATAACCCTTCTGTGTGGTGATTTAGCTAATGGTTACTAGAGTGGAAGTTCTTTGGGGTGGGGAACTATGTTTTTGCTCTGTGTTTGTACAGTGTTAGTACAGTGGGGTCCTGGTCCATGAGCTGTTTGAAATTTCTTGCATGAAACTTCACCTGTTGTTGAAATATTGGCCTTTTTCAGATTTTTTTTTGTGCAATAAACTGTTGACTTTTTCAAACATTTTCATTTTTAACCATTTTTTTTCACAACTTTCTTACATTTTTTTAATCAAAACTCTTTTTGAAATGCATCCTTTAGTGTATACCCATTTTTCTGGGGAAAACATTTAATAATTGTTTCAAGAGCAGGTTTGGTAATGTTTATGGGTTCAGAATTTGATTGGAATTTTAAATTAAAAATATTGTGAAACGTTGTGAAACAATGAAAAATGAGTCAGTTTGAACCCCTCTGAAATGGAGACAACTTCAACATTTTCCACAACTTCAGTGTTAAAACTTTCAACCAGCTCTCCTGTTTATCCCAGCACTCAAAAGCAAGCCCCTCCGTACAGAAGACATGGCTTGAAACACTAGCTCTGTTAAACTCAATGGCAAAACTCCCATTGATCTAATAGGAAGAAGATTTCACCCAGGGTCTTTTCTTTCATACTACTTGCCAACGCACAATAAAACTTGCACAATATTGTTTTATTTATGGCAAAATAATGTCTAACACTGACAGCCATAGATCAAATAGAAAACAAAATGATAGGGTGAAGGTTGATACGTATGGAAAGTATAAAGACTAGAACTAGCAAACTCCAATCTTAAATTTACTGTCCCAGAAATGATTCAGCTTCAGGCCTCAGTGCTCTGACAGTTGGAAGGGCTGTGCATCTGTGCACTGTGAAAACCGAATGCATACACAACTCATCTGCTTTCATTACAAACTCAGCCAAGAATTGCTGAAAGGTCCTACTGGGTCAAATTCCCTGGGAGGGAATAATCCCTAAACTGGTGCCTTCATGTGGTTCACCCAGGCACAATTTGGTAGTTTTGGCTGAGTTTTGTTTCTGTTTGACCCTGAAATGCAAAGGGAAACCATGGAACCATGAATGCATGTGTGGAAGGAATGAATACATCAGAAATCAAAACCAAATCAACCAATGTCCTGTGAGCAGTAACAGCCAAGTTTTACACAGATCTATTTCAGAAGAGAAGGAATTGTTGATATTTAAAGACATTTCAGCCAAAGCCAGTCCCCTTCTCTAATGTTAGATTTTGCTCCACAATCCCTTTGGACAACTCAGGATAACAAGGACCCCAGTTACCGAGGAAGAGGTGAGATAGCGAACAGATGAAGAAATGAAACTGGTAAATAAACACATGGTCCTTGTCTTATTTCACTGTGCAATAGGAGAGCTTTAAAATGCTGTCAGTTTTTTGCATTGAAATTCCAAAGAGACTGCTAGAATATTAACATAAACAGCAACATGCCAGCAGGGGTCTCTTTGCCACTGAGTGGCATCCAACTCTCTATGCTTTACTGCACTGCATCATTTCCTCTGCCACTCTCTCTCGATGGAATACAATCTCTCTCTCTCTCTCTCTCTCTCTCTCTCTCTGTAACTATTACAGACTGGCAGAGTAAGGGACAAACCCTTTAGCACCTGTAGGACCATAACGTAAGAGAGGCAAAAATCAAGAACTGCGGTCAAATATGTTGATGTAGTAACTCTGTGCTAGTATCAGCCACAGTGAAAGGATGAGCCTTGGCTAAACGAACAATTTTCAGGGATTTAAACAACACCCCCCCCCAACCCACAAGGAAATGAAGCTCTTAAATGTACTATTGAAAAAAATATCAGAATACCACACTGTTCACAATAATGGCCCAAGGAACTGTTATATCTCTAATGTAAGTGGTAGCAGATGGGATCATGTGGTAATAATACATTTTATTAAGGGAAGGTTGGCAAGAGGTTTAGTAAGGGCAGGTTGCTCTGGCTTAAGTCAACCTGTAATGTATAGGAACTAGGTAGTATTTCTTTAAATAGTTTGCAAAAAGAAAAGGAGGACTTGTGGCACCCTAGAGACTAACAAATTTATTTGAGCATAATAGTTTGTGAGCCCTCTAATGACTCTCCCTGTCTTCTCTGTCTCAGAAGCCACCACACTCCTGCCAGAGCTGCAGCATATATCTGCAGCTAGGCCATGGACGTTGTATAGAGTTATTAAATAGAGTTATTTGGACCCAACTGTGCCCCTGTGGTGTCTTTGTAAAGAGCACACAGCACCCCCAAAAGACAGCCTTGTTCCAGGTGACCTCCTGCAATGAAGCTCAGATCCTTTGCCGGAGCAACTGCTCCTCATGCTGGATCTTCCCTCATCCCAGGCTCTGTAGCACCATGATGCCATTCCACGAGGAATTCTCTTTTAAGGACCCCCATCCGACTTATTGGATCTCCTGGACTATCTCTCTCGGGTCACCAAGCTCTTGGAATCCTGCTCATCCTTTCATGAGGGACCACACTAATTCTCATGCCAAGGAAGCCACTGCAGCAGCAGAGCCAAAGCAAGATTTACCTTTGAGGTGTTTAGTTAAAGGTGGATGGTCATCTAGAATTGTGGGTCCAATTTTTTTCCATGAGCCCCTTTGACAGGAATTCTAGATCCTACATTTGGATGGGCTTGTAAGACAGAAACTGGACCATGCATGACACAAAATGGCTGTGCACAGAAAACATGTAAAAAATTCAAATTTTCTCCATATAAAAATAACCATTTCTTCACAAGAGGGAGAAAAATGAAATATGACAGTTACACATTTGCACAAAGAGAAAGGGCAAAGGCTTTTGCAAATACCCTCCCCCCCGCCCCCCCAGGAGCCTGCATTGCAAATTGGTGCCATTAGTCTGATGCTCTTTGGGGGGATTTAAGTCAGACTCTTGCTGTCACTGTCTTGGTGTTTTTGGCTTCGTTTCTGTTTTCGTATTTTATTATTTTGGAGAAAATAGTCAATTATGGCTTTCCCCACCAATATAGTAGCCCAGTGAACACTCAGTGGATGGACTCTAGGTGACTGGGTTCTGTGTCATCATGAGGTCAGCTGTATTATCAACAGGATATCCCACACCTTCTGAAAAGATTAAGTGGTGGGCATATTCCCATGTTGGCTATGCTATCTGGGTCTCTAATCACAGGAATGTTAGCCTGCTGGGCCCCAATACTGCAACTGGATCCACACAGGTGACCACACACACTGTGGTTGGGCCCATTTTCTTCACTGGGTTTCCACAGTGAACCTGGGGTCTGGCCATGCTGTTCCATTTGCAGGATCACAGCCTTAGGGATCTGTGAGATTTTTAATGCCCATTCTGTCCCAGGAGGTCTACTTCAAAATCTGGCTTCATACTGTTATTTAGGATGATGCTAGCTCCTTTCCTGACTTTTCCCCTGAAGAGCCTTACTCCGTATTATGTCCACCACATGGGGTTAAAAAGAGTGCCAGACACACAATTAAGAGACCCAAATACCCCACCCGTCCACCCCATAACAATAATGAGGAAGAAGAGCAGATTTAGTTGGGTGAATCCAAAACCCTTGTGTCTTTGCTAGTTTGACACTATTGATAACCTGATGTTTGACTTCAACGTTTGGATTTAATGCCGCAGAAGCCTTCATACGTGCTCTTGTATGGGTATTAGCCACATGGAGACTGGACAGATTTTTCTTCACTGAATCTAGATATTGACCAGTCTACATTTTTTTCCAATGCCAGAAAAGCCCAGTCCTTATTGTGCACTAATGACCTGTGACATTTCCCTGTAAAAAATGGAGCTTTCTCACAAAAAGAACCTAACACAAATGCTTACCCTGAACAGGTGCTTAGTATTATTGTCCCCTCAGCCCCAGCATTTGCATGCACAGGGGAGCATTAGGTGTGCAAACTGGGCAATTGCACACATTTGTTTGTGCATTGCAAATGCAAGATCTGAATACCCAACAGATGCCCAGGTAACTTTTGCAAGTGCACTTTAGATGCTTGCACTTAAGAGTGTGACACTAGCTGTGCAAGGTGTTTTTTCACGTCTGTAAATTAAAAATGTCCAAACATATTTTTAAGAAACCCTGTAAAATAATGTGCTGCCAGGGCAAGTGCTTCTGGTTAATTATATACCCATGAAAATCACAGTGTGCAAAGGGAAATGCTGAAGGCTGGCAGAGCCCTAATTATGGCAGCATCAGTAGGCGATACTGTAATAGTACTGTAGGGTCTTGTCAAGTTGGCACTTTAAGGTCACCATTTGATGATGAATATTTTGCACACATTCTTTTGAACTGTGTTGCTGGTAAAACAGATCTACAAGTTGATTTCTAGTTTTTAAAAGAAATGTTTTTTTTAAATGACAAAACACACAGTTCTCGTGTCAGGTTTTTTTACATTGTTTTCTGAGTAGGCTATTTAAAAATATACAAAAAAATCTTTCCTGCTCCATGTTCCTAGTCGCTGGCCCTTTGTGAACAATATATTGTAAAATACATAGCTCTTGTGCCACTCATTCTCAAGTCTCCAGTTTGCAGTTTAAAACTAACGAACCTCTCCCCTCTCCCCCACACATCATTTCAGACAAAGCCAGAAGTCTCAGAAATCTTGCTGCCGCCTTGTTTATGATCTGGGCAAATGGTTTAAACATTATGATGTAGGAGGAGTGAGGAGCCTCTGCCACTGACAAATGTTGGACTAACAGGGTGATCTGTAAACCCAAGTAGCTTCTAACAGACAGGATATGGCAGAGTATGTAGGCTTAGACAAAACAGTGTCCCTGCTCTGACTTATAGTTTGATTTATACAAATGGAGATAATTTTGCTGCTGAAAGAAAATTTCAACACAGCTTCTCCCTTAAAGGTTCTGTTGTTTATAGAAGAGTCACAGAGCTGTACACTGAAGATGCTGACCAGCCTTTAACATGCACTATGTCTATCAGGTATTTATAGGGCTCCCCTATTGTACAATCTGATTACCTTTCAACTATTAATGAAATTATCTTCACAGTGGCCCTGGGAGGCAGGGAAATATTGTTACCCACAATCTACACATGGGAAACTGAGGCACAGAGAAATTAAGTGACTTGCTTAAGAGCTCACCAGGATGCTGAGCTGGGAGTTGAACCCAGATCTCCTGAGTCTGGCTCCAATGCTTCAACCACAAGACACTGGAATCCAGCTAGCATGCAACAAAGCATGGGTTTATCAATGTCTGCCAACACCTTGGTACCATGTCCTTCTGCTGGAAGCTATTGACAGAGACCTGCTCCTAACACTATGTCACGTTTACCAATAGGGATGTCTGAAACTGCTCTCAGGATCAGCCAAACTGATCAGAAAAATCACACTGCATTTTCCATTTGCTAAACATTTGGTGAAGGCTGTTTGAGTTTCTATGAAAAGTGCCATTTCACCGGAAAGCTCAGGTGAAAAAAAGGGATGTTTCATGCAATGGAAAATTCATGACTTTGATCACGTGTGTCATGTTTCACCATGGCGGTGGTAACAAAGCTTTGTATGTTCACCAGCAGAGTCAGGGCAATTACTCACAGGATAAAATGCCCAATTCTTGTGAAAGTTTCTGGTGATGCACACAAAAAGTCACAAGGCAAAAATAGATAATCTGTGTGGCTTTGTTTTTCACTGCTCCTTACCGTGAGTCTGCATCATCTTTTGTTACTCGCCTGCCTTTACCTTGTTTTCTGGGAGTTATGCAAAATAAGTCAAATTAACAGAAAAGTGACGATTTATTATAACCTATGGTCAGACGACAGTGGTTTGGCCAAATTCTACCAGGGTTTATATAATCCAAAGGATAACTTCACAAGTGCTACTGGAGAACAGTACTCACAGTGATTGTAATGCCACTGTGCTTTTGATGGATTTGCTATAGTTCTAAATCCTATAGGAGCTCAGCCAGGGATAAAAGAAAAACCCCAGCTCATTAGTGCCATTTTGGATTGAGATAGTGTGTAAAATCAATCTATAGGACTAAATCTAGGAATTCAAAACTGTACGCATTAGGAACATTCAGAGGTTTGTAAAGATTAAGAACAGCATGTGTGTGTGCGTGTGTGTGTCTGGGTGTGTGTGTGTGTGTAGGTATAAGTCCTGATTGTTCTATCAGTGAAGTTCCTACTACTTTACAGAAAACAAAAACAGAGGTAAGAAAACCATTGTGAATCTGCCTGTTGGAAGGAGCATTAGTGGGATTATTCCCTCGCAGCTGAGATCTGTGTCCTTTTAACCTGCCTGATGTGACATTATCTCAGTGCAGTGCAGGCTGAGCCCTCTGGTGTCTATATTCTGAGGAGGGCTCAGGAACAGCACTAAAGCCATGACACCAACTAAACTCAAACTGAAAGCCACATTATTGTTACTAAAGAAATAGTGATAATTAGACTTTATGCTTCTATATCTCCATTCAAGCAAAGACATAGATTAAATGTCAAAGCTCTCTGGTGGGGTACGTATTATCATCCCCATTTTACAGAAAGGAAAACCCAGGCACAGACAGGATAACTGAGCTGTCCATTACCACACAAAGAGTAAGAGTCAGGAACAGAACCCAGGAGACCTGGCATTCTGTTCTTGCCTCTGACCATCCCAGAATACTCCCTCCCATTTTCTACAATGACAAAAGTTCACACATCCCTCCTTCATCTCAAATATGTGCATTATTTTAGAGGAAAGGAAAGGCTACTAACCAGGGACCAATGAACCCAACAAGCACTCACAGCTCCTAAAATGTATTGTGTCTTCTCTATATTCTTAACTATTGTTTTAATCCCAGAGCTCAGTGGTCGAAATGGTGGCAGGACTCCTATGTTGTGGCAGCTAGTTCTCTCCATGCATCCAGCTCTGCTCAGCCAGCTTTGCAGTTCCTGTTCTGGCCTCCTTCCTCTTCCCTGTGTTGGCCAACACAACGGCAGCTGCTAAATGCATATTAGCCATCCAGTCACTCCATAGGGTCCTTCTGCCTCCTGTTCTCCCCTCACTACTGCTTGTTCATGTATCTGCCTGGTGTCCTGTTTAAAAAGGCACCTCCAAAATTTCTGAACCTCTGGCATGAGCCTCTTGTTCTAGTCTAGACTTGTGCAATTAGTCTGCACTTCTACACTGGGATTTTCAAAAGTGCCTAGCTCTAGCTCTGTGCTGCCTTTAGAGTAAGGAGTAGAACTCCCACTGACTTCAGTGGGAGCAGAGTTAGGACAATGCTGAGTGCTTTTGAAAATCCCATCCTTTTGTTTTACTCTAGTTTGGCACAATCTAGACTCACCGCTTTTTTTCCCATTCCTCACCAGTATTTGCCACAATCTACTGTAGTCACTGCTGATTAGTAACAAAGAAAACACTTGAAGCTGAGTGTTGATGTTAGCTGTTTCTTTGAAGGTCCAGGATTTGCAAAGCACTAGCTCCAGTATATTCTAGCACCATGGCTCACCTGTATGCACAGGACACAATTCAATCCTATGCCAACTGACCAAGCTATTCATCAGATAACAGAAACCCACTCTTGCCTTGTAGTTCAGTGAATCCCATGACCCGCTCCAGCTGGTGGGAAGACAGCTGCTCCTAAGCAGTTGGATTTGGCTGGCAATCTACAATATGGCGAGGTTCCACATGGGATAAAATTCAAAAGGGGTCACATGGCTGAAGGGAGCAGCCGGAGTGACTTCTCGTGTACACAGCTAACTGGAAGTTACCAACATTTCAGCACAAAGAAGACAATGAATGTATCCTAGCAAGATAGCGTAGTCATAAATTTCAATTTCAGGACCATGGGAAGCTATTAGAGAGCAAACAATGTGGCTAACCCAGTTTGTGATCTGGAATATATATTATTTATAGGCTCTTGATCTGGAAGGAGGGGTTGTTACTGAAAATCATACATTAAGGAAGTGTATTTCCCCCCTAAAAGTTTATAGCGTGCATAACTGTGCAGTAAATAAAAAGCATCCTTTGAAAAGATTTTCCTGCTGGGTAAAGGCCCATTAGGAGGACTTCCTGGCTTACACAGCTGTATATAGCAACTGTAATCCTATTATGCTGATCCTAAACTGTCCTCCACCAAACAGTGAAATAAACTTTACAGAACTCTGAAAGCTTAATTAAGCCTTCCAGGCTGTTATGAAAAGCACAGTTCTACCTCTTTTTAACTGCACAATCATGTTATCCTGGAAAACATAAATGATATACTTGCACCATATTCATACTGTATATTGTTTTACCCTCTTCCATCAGCTTGTTTTTAATCTATACAAGGAGAGTCCTTTGTAGGAAGGATCATCCTATTATTTCTATATTAAGAAGGGCCGATTCTGCACACACTAACACATGTGAGTAATTTTATTCTCCTAAGTAGTTACATTGAGATTACAGCAGTAAAATTACTCGTATGCATGCATGTTTGCAGTATTGGGCTGTAAACTCTTCAGAGGCAAAGACTGTTTTTACTTATTTCTGCCAGGTGCCTCAGTCTTTTGGCTACTGAAAATGAATCTTAATAATCAGCTAGTGATTCCCTAGACCTGGCCCCTATGTTTGTTTCTGAAGAGCTTTAAAGAAGACCTCGTCCTTATACTTTCCTCTTTCACTATGATGTGATTTTCAGAGCTTTGGCCTGAATCATCTTTTTAACACCAGTGTAGAATGTAGAGGAGAACAGCTGCGTCAATCTTTGCTGCTGGTGGTCACAGACATTTATTTGTCCTGGGCGTTTAATTTCAATTGTGTACATTTAAGAACAAAGCCACATTTTTCCTGACTCTCTGATCACTGTGTTTACACTATATACTCTTTTAAAGAAGGAAATATGTCCAGGTAAAGTTCCCAGGCAGAAAACATGGGACCTGGCTATCCAGGCAGCCATTTATATTTTCCCTGGGTGAAGCCTCCATCTACAGGATAGTGTAGCAATGACTGTAGGCCAAATGAATGAAACTTGAATGAGTTTTCACTTGGGTCACAACCCTCCATGCTCACACTTCTCTGTCCCTCCCCTCTGTGTACCTGCCTACCCATTACCGCCACATAAGGCACATATCAGCGGTGACTGACTTCAGCCCACTGCACAACAGCTGTTATATATTTTTGACATGACACAGAAAATTGACGCTATTTCTCCCTGCTAATCCATGGGGCTATTCAAACCTTACGTTGTGTGCACTGTCATCTCTCTCTCTCGGACGCTGCCATCTACTTTGAAATGCTCATGATATGAACGGGGATTACGCACACACATGCAGGTGAGATAGCATGGTTGGGTTTGCCTAGTTCAGAGTTCACCTTAGGCCTGTGACAAGTATGCTTAGGGCTGGGGGGTGGGAGGGGTTGCTTTCCCCTCTCATTGTGCGTTTTCTCCATCTATGATCCTACCACAGCCTTGAAAGATGAACAATAGGGTCCAGCTTCCTCAGTTGCCAAATCCCTCCCTATCAAGCTGATGAAACCCTTCAGGTTCTCCCAGTAACAACATATGCCGGGGTGGCCAACCTGCACCTGAGAAGGAGCCAGAATTTACCCATGTACATTGCCACAGCGCTACAGCGATACGTCAGCAGCCCCCGATCAGCTCCCCCCCGCCTGACAGCAGCCCTGCTGATCAGCGCTGCCCCCTGCTTCCCCATGCCTCCTGTGGCATGGAGGAGGCTCTGGGGGGAGGGAGAGGAGCGAGGGCATGGCAGGCTCAGGGAACGGCGTAGGAAGGAGCGGGGGCCTTGGGGGAAGGGGTGGAGCAGGGGGCAGGGCCTGCACAGAGCCAGGGGTTGAGCAGTGAGCACCCCCCGGCACATTGGAAAGTTGGCTCCAGCCCCGGAGTCGGTGCCTATACAAGGAGCCGCATATTAACTTCTGAAGAGCCGCGTGTGGCTCCGGAGCCACAGGTTGGCCACCCCTGACATACACTTTCATTTGTCACTCCCGGTTATTAGAACCCTCATGCCTTCCTGTCATGACAAGCATCCCTGACCTGCCAGCTGTCAGAGTCTCCCAGATGTGCTATGTGGGTTATGAATGTCTCTCTGAAGCCCTGTACATATTATTCTCCCTCAAACCTTGGGCAAGCCCTATGCTTTCCCCTGAGCAGGTTCTCATCCACTTCTCAGAGACGGGCAGCACTGCAGTTATCTTCCATATGCATGGCGTTGTAGATATGCCGCAGCCAGACAGAGGAGACACAAACTGTTACATTGAAACCACAGGAAAATGTGAGTGCTGATGCCAAATAGCAGCAGGGGTACATGACTCTTGGGCATTATGGGCCCAATCCTGCAGATGCAAAATCCCCTCGACTCCCATTGCGGAGAGACTTTCCGGTATGCACCCAGCACCCTTGCAGGATTGGACTTTATGTCACTACCCCTGCAATATGTAGGACAGCTGATATTACCAAATGTATGTTCAGCAACAGCTGTATCAGGACCAATAGCACCTAAGCACCAACACATACTGGTTTTGGTAACATTTATACAAGGACTGAAATCAAACTAAGAGGAGACAGTTATGGAAGGAAGAGCAGAAACCTCTAGAGTACAGCAATGTATCTTGCCCAAGGTTGCTGCAGACAGCGGTTCACAGAAGAAACCTTCAGTTGCTTAGTTGTTCTAGTCTGGGGGGTGGCAAGCGGGTCTTGGCATTGCCTTTTATATTAAGTAGCAGGTTATGCAGCTGTATTTCCCTGCCTCACTCACTCTTCCTTGAAGAATGGCTCCATGGTTTCCTGCTAGAAACAAATATATTTAGATGGCTGCCATTTGGTGTCATGGACGATGGAAGACTATATTTATATTTTGTGTTCTTGCCTTGCCCTGCTGCTAACCCAGATATTATTAGTGAAGCACAACTGGGTCATTCAAATTAATATTAGCATCTGCATTAGTTGCCTTATTTACATCACTGTAGCTGTCAAAAGTAGTCGGTGGGTTTATCTGACTGCAGTTATTCATGTTGACACTTCCAGTGATATAGTGAGATTACCCAGGGCTGGCTCCACCATACCACAGAACAGGCACCCCCCTCTGGAGAAATAAAATACTAAGGGATAGCCAAACGTTGAGCAAATTGTCTAGTGTGTTGCTAATTATGGGGCTGTGAGGCACAGGGATTTGCCAGTTTGCACAGGCCAGCAGAAGACCCTACAAACAGGACTTAGACTAATTATTATTATTACTTATACAGTCCTCAAAATGTTCAAAGTGTTTTACAAATAAAGAAGAAGATGAGGAACCCAATTTTCAAGGGATTGCAGCTTCCATTTAGTCACCAAAATACACACCAATAGTTCTTCTGAAAATCTGCCCCCAAATGCCACAATAGAAGATGTCGGGCTCTGGGCACTTCTGAATAACTGGCTCTTCTCAAGGAGCCCAGCTCCAATAGAAAAATTGGGCACCACCTGTGGATGCTGGGCACTTGACAACCTGGCCCTGGCCTCCTTTGTCAATGTGGCCGCAGCTCCCTGCATTGAGGAGTTTACAGCCTCTACAGCCTATGAGAAGATGAGGGATGGGTAATGTGAGGGAAGAAAACAAGTGACAGAATGAGGGGTGAGGCTCAGCATGTGGCTTGTGCTGGTTTTCCTACGCTTTCTGTGCTTTGATCCCTCACAGGGAGCTGCTGATCTCAGAAGTGCAATGCTTGGTGGCCTGTGTGAAAATGAATCAGAAAGCCTTTACTCCAGTTCCCAGTGGGCATGTGTCCATATCACACCACCACCAAAGCTGGCATTAACTCGTCCCCTGGATGACTATCAGGACAGAGAGGCCAAGGAGTGGGCCATGGAAACAGATTAACCATCTCCCTCCTCACAGTGACTCCTCCCAGTCTGGACAGAGGCGTATTTATGGAGCTGTGTGGAGCCGCTTGAATAACCCATTGGTGAGTGTGTTACAGGTCCCGCTCTGTGCTGATTCACAGGAGATATGAGTTTGGTAGAGTCCCCAGCAACAGACTCTCTTTAACTTATGTCTCTTTAACTTATGCTTTTAGCTCCAGAGGCCCCAAGTTCAGCCCCTGTTCTGTTGACCAAGATGGCAGCTGTCACACTTGCCCTGCTGATACCTATGCTGCACCTAGTCTGATTGTAAGCCGAAGACCTCAGTATATTTATAATGACACATCACAGTCCACAAAGTCTTCAGTGTTACAGCAATGACCCGTGCCTAATCACCATCTATGCTGTGTGTGATTGGTGCAAGCAGATTCATTTACCTGAAGAAATGCTATTAGTTAATTATAGGTCCTGCACATTTGAGATTAGTGGTAAAAATAATAATAATTGGTGCCAGTGTAGCTTATCTGGAAGTTTAATGCTGATCAGAAACTGAAAAAGAATTAATACAGAGGCTAGAACTGGAGAATGGGAGTCAGGACTCCAGATTCTACTCCCAACTCTGACACTAAGGGCTTATCTACATAGCAAGTTATTGTGTGGCAAACCAGAGTGTGAATCTACAGTAACGCTCCTTGTGGTCACTACCACAGTGCAGTAAGAGTTCCAGAGTATCACTTGGCTTATGATATCACAAATCGTAGCACAGCAAGCTGCACTGGGACCTTTAGTACACTTTAGCAGTGTCCACATGGGACGTTACTATACAGTAAGCTGGTGCACTGCAGATTCATACTCCAGCTTGCCGCACAGTAACTTGCTGTGTAGACAAGTCCCAAAGCAATGTGTGATACTTGGAAAGTCACATGAACTGCTCTGTACTTCAGTTTCCCTACTTACCTAATTCAAAGAAGTGGTTTCATTAATAAATTTTTCTGTAGCATTCTGAGAGCCTTTGGGATGAAGACAGGGAACAGAGGGGGTTGGATAGGGGGTGGGGTCCCAGGGGGTCGGGGGGGACAGGGAGCAGGGAGGGTTGGATAGGGGTTGGGGTCCTGGGGGAGAAGTTAGGAACGGGGGTTCCGGGGGCAGTTAGGGACAGGTCCTGGGGGGGCAGTCAGAGGACAGGGAGCGGGGGGAGGGGGGATGGATAGGCGTGGGAGTCCTGGGGGGGAGCTGTCAGGGGGCAGGGGTGTGGATAGGAGTCGGGGAAGTCAAGGGACAGGGAGAAGGGGGGTTGGATAGGGGATGGGGTCCCGGGGGGGCAGTTAGGGGCAGGGGGGGTCCCAGGAGGGGCGGTCAGGGGACAAGGAGCGGGGCGGTTGGATTGGTCGGGGTTTCTGAGGGGGGCAGTCAGGGGGCAGGAAGTGGGAAGGGGTGTATAGGGGGAGGGGGCCATGCTGTTTGGAGAGGCACAGCCTTCCCTACCCGGCCCTCCATAAAGTTTCGCAACCCCAATGTGGCCCTCAGGCCAAAATGTTTGCCCACCCCCGTTTTATAGTCTCATGATGGAAGAAAACATTTGTAATGGTTGGGTTTCTCTTGGGAAGTACTGGCAGGTATTTAGATTGTAAAATCCTTTTCTGAGTGTGTAAAGCACCTAGCACAATGGGGCCCCATCCCCAACCCCTAACTTGGGCCTCCCGTCACTATCAGAATACAATAACAAATAGTTACATGGGTCTGAGAAAACAGCAACAAGAGTGTAAAATACTCCAACACTTTGTTTTAAAGTTCTAGTCTATCCTAATGGTAATCAAGAAATGATTTATTCAAAATTAGAAATCCCCACATCACGCAAACTGATCAATAAGCAAACACAGTAAATGAGCAACTAGGCTGCCATGGAAAGGAGGCATTTCTGACTATAGTGTTGCCAACTCTCATGATATTTGGTGTTTTTCCTTAAAGATCCAGCTCCTCGAGTCATGTGATTACATGAAAACATCAGCTTTCCTGTAAAAAAAAAAAAAAGAAGTTTCTAGATCTAATGGTTGTGGAGAAAAATTTGAAAACATGAACCCCACAGGCTCAAAACCCAGAGGCAAATGAACCCAAAATATACGTTTATTTAAAAAAAACAATCACATGATTGTTAAGCCAATTTTAAAATGTTGTGGCCTGACTCATGAGTTTTGAATGCTTGGGGTTGGCAATGTTGCTATGAAAAGGGAAACATGCAAAAAATATAGTCTCCTTTGACTACAGTTCAGCTCTCAAATGTATCTCAATGATTCATGCATATTTGCATATGAAACAAGCACCTAAAGTTCTAATTGCCTTAAGATATTTAGTCAAGTCAGCACACTTTAAAATATTCATATTTTCCACCTGTTTTCTTATGTGCATCAGTGGGCTTTTTCAATTACTCTTTTATTGTTCTATTTGTACAGGGCGTGTAAACCTACAGGGCCCAGTTTTGTCACCCTTCCTCACACTGAGCAGCCCAGTGCTGTACTACGGGCCAGATTCAGCCAGCCCTACTCATGCTGAGTTGTACCTTACTCCTCGACTAGTTCCATTACAGATCCAGATGCTGATACCCTTCTTTATGGTGAATAGCACTTTATTCTAGGAATTGCCCCAGTCAATAGCAATGGGTCTGCTTGTGGAGAGAGAGGTGCTACTCAAGGACAGTAAAGGTAGTAGAAGCTGGTCCCGTGCCAGTGATCCTGTGAGGAAGGAGGCTGGAAAAAGGCCCTTTGGTATGACATCAGATCACACCATGGATTCTGTATTTTTTCATAATTTTAGGACCTGTGGGCATAATCCTAACAATGGATGTTTTGCCAGGGCCTTAAATGGGTGCAAAGTCAGAACCTATCCTGCACTTCTGCCTCGTCTGTGGTTGCTGACAGTTTGGACGATCTTCAGTTCTGAATCTAAAACTGCAATGATAAAGCAGGGCTCAGAGGGTGCCTTGGGAAAGCCCTGTTCCTCAGAAAGGCAATTCCTCCTGGGGCTCCTCTGTTCTGCTGGGGGGAGGAGGGGAAGTATGTAGAACAACCCTTCTTTGGGGTGTAGCATACACCCAGTCAGCTTTGCTTAGTAGGTACCTGGGATAATGGAGAGGAGCCAGGAGTCAACTGACTCTATGTCCTTCCCTGTCCACTTGCTCTCATGGGGAACACCTTGAGTGCAGGCCTGTGCTCCCATGAGCTCCAGCAGCTATGATCTGGAAAGCCCTTGTGAAGCCTGCAAATTATAGAGAATCCTCACTGCCCTCTATTCCCCCCATGTGGCTGTGTTAGGGCTAGGGACAATCTAGCCATTTAATTGGAGAAAGAAGGTCTGATTTTGTCTTGCAAAATGCTTCTAAATGGGGAATCTACACTGGAAAATGTGGAAATATAGTGTTCTCCCCCCGAAATCAGTGGGTTTTGGGTCTCAAATGTCAATGATATGCATATTAAAGAGCCTGGTACCCAATGAACTGTCCAAGGCAGAGTGATGGAGATTGCTGTGAAGATACAATAATCCTCCTATATGAACCAAGAAAACTTATTTTAGAACCCTCTTATATTTTTGTCTCCCTTCGCTTTATAGGGGCAAATCCTAAAATCTTCCTGAGATCACAAAGGCAACATATATTTTTTAAAATCAAATATGTATATTTAAAAATGTGATGGTCAAAGAGCCCAGAGGTATTTTTCCCAGTGGGGTTGTGATATTAACAACTGATAAGGTTCTTTGTGCTTCAGGAAATGCACAAGAGCCATCTGGAAGCTCTGTCAACACATGAAGATTATGTACTTATTAAATAAAAGCAGAAATCTGTCCAAGAGAAAGCAAGGCTGAACATATGGAAGCCAAACTGGACCAACAAAAATTCTGCCCTACTGGTAATTGGCAGTGTGTGAATGAGAAGAAAGATTATAGATAAAGCCCTAAAATTAGAATCAGAGGGGAAAGACCAACTGTATTTCATCTGTAGTGGGTATTGTCTGTATCATGTGCAGTCTTTGCACTGAAGTTGTTGGTTCTGCTACAAACACATGATTCAAGACTATTGGACAAGAATGGCATAGTCTATCTCAACTATTATGGGCCAGAATCTGTTAACCTTACTCACATTGCATATACCTAACTCTGTGAATATTCCCAATGAAATCTATGGGGGCTATTGTGAATTTAGTTTTGGCAAGTGGATTTAGTGTTGGCAAGAGGTCCTGACAGTGCTGGAGACTTTCTGTTTACCTCCAGAACAAGGACAGCAGAAGCTGGAGTATGATCTTCCTTCACATTACACCACATAGCAGTGGAAGGAGGGTGCCAGGAGAGTGCAAACAAGTAGGAAGTCCCCTGTAGATTTAAGCCATCCCTGACTCCAAAAGAAATTTCCAGTGTTGAGCTAACTGAATTACTCAAGTGGCCCCTCAGCCTCTTTCAGAAATCTGTCTGGTTTCCCTTGCATTCCAAATTTCTGTAACATGTTTTCCATATACTTGAAGAATTCTTTACTGTATTAAATTCAGGCCATGTCTACTTCCTGGGGATCAATGCTGCTGCTGCCATCGATACAGCGGGGGTCTACCGCAGAGCACTCACCAGTCTACTCCGCTACTCCATCGGAACGAGAAGATTACGGTAAGTCAACGGGAGAGCATCTCCCGTCGACGCAGCACAGTGTAGACACTGCAGTTAGTCAACCTAAGCTACGTCGACTCCAGCTATATGAATAACATAGCTGGAGTCGGCGTAACTTAGGTCAACTTAGCCCCATAATGTAGACAAGGCCTAAGGCATAGATCTTTAATGGGAAGCACATGCAATTGCACATGTACGTTTTCATGCACCTAACTTATGCCAGCAAATACTTGACATATGCATCCAAAAGCAGGTATCTGTGCATGAGTAACTGGTTCTTGTCCTTGAGCACCGACACACCAGTTATTTATATGAAAGTGGAAGATGTGCACACTTATTGGCATGCAATTGCATGTGACTAACTTTGGAAATATGTCCCTAAATGCACACTGCTCTTCACACTGAGCCTTTTCTTAAATGGTTTCAGTTGGAATTATTAATAATGTTTAGAAATTATTTTTATTGATCACCAAACACCAATTTAACCATAAATTCCTTTTTTAAATCCAAAGGCCAAATGGTATTTTTATGCATTTGCTCTAACCATGTCTAATTGTCTAAAAACAAGCAGTCACTACATCCAATACAATAACAAAGTATTCATAAGCATGTGATCAGTATACTTACAAAGAGGCCAGACCTAGAGATGACCATCTCATTCTCACATACTTCAGCATAATTAGATAGGGTCTGAAAAAGAACCCTTCCAATTCATAACTCTTTAAACCATTCAACAAACAAATGATGTTATTGCCAATTACTAACTTCAGCTAAAAAACAATTTGAGACAGGTCACCCTTATTTCCAGTCAGTCAAGGTAAGGTTTGCATTCTCCTTTCTTCACAAGGCCTTTCCTCTCCTCCTTCTTGCCGACCAACAGTTTTTGTACCTGGGTTCACACAGGCCCTAAATTTTGAGATAATACTGGTGTGTGGGTTGGGAAGGCCATGTTGTCTCATTTTAAGACAGATTTATTTTGCCTTATTTAAAGCCATTTGCAGTCACCTCTATTGGTCAGAGGCATTCTTTTTAGACATTTCCCCTTATTGCATTCGTTATTTTTGTGAACTAGACATCCTCCCTGTGTCATTCCTTCTGGCCTTTTAACTCATTTATTTAAAAAGGCCTGACTTCTACTTGCAAGCCAGGGCCTTTCTTTACAATGTATATATTTCCTTAACCAAACTTAACACTAACTCTAATTCTTTAATTTTATTTGTATCCAATAGTTTCCAAGCTACCATGCTTTTAATTCTTCTTCCAGTGCTTGTCTGCCCTTTTCTATTACCACAGCTCCTGACTGCATAAAACCCCACACTCGTTCACATAAAGGGGGAGGGAGATTACCCTTAACTACAGCTGGTTGGGAATTTTTAGACAAAATATTATTTTGCTGGAAAATGCCGATCCGTGGACATTGAAAACTTTCATGGTAAAAGGTCAGATTTGACAAATTTTCTGTTTTGAACAAAACTTCTGAAGTTTTCGAAACAAGGCGTTCCAACATTTTTAAATGAAAAGTTCCGTTTTTCTGTTTGAAATGACTTTTCGTTTTGAAATTAGTTAATTTGTAGGTTTTTTAAAGGTCAAAATCAAAATGAAGCATTTAGAAATGATCAAAACAAAACATTTCAGTGGCCCGATCTGATATTTTTTCTTCACCTTTTTGCTTTTGGGAAAATTCTGGAGATTTTGTCTTTTCATCCCAATTCATGACAGGAAAAGTTTTGAAAATCTTGAAAATTCTCATGGGATGGGAAGCCCATTTCCTGCCAGTCTCTACTTGTATCTTTCTTACACAGGCTCGTTCTGTGTCCACTGCTAGATGTCTGCACCACCGATTGGCTTTGGAGTCTCTTCCTAATTCAGTAACCTCATATTATCCAGAAACGTATCAGTGGCTTTTAATCACCTAGAAACCAACAATTTGGATGACACAAATATACATCAACTTTACAAGCCTTTAGAAACAACTGTTGATAGCCCTGTATCCCTGTTTTTATTACTTACAGCTTGTGAGGAGAGCCAGGAGTCCTCCTAAATCACTGGGATTTAGATTTTCCCCTTTAGCTTCTTAGCACTGGTACCCAGGGCAGTTATGTCATATTCTGAGATGCCTATTGGCTATCCTGCTATATAATTGGAATCACATATACTTTAGGATTCCTATAAGTTTGTTGTCACGGTCAGTTTGAAACCCCTTTTTACCGCACT
The DNA here is from genome assembly GCF_965140285.1 of Lepidochelys kempii. Classification (NCBI taxonomy): domain Eukaryota; kingdom Metazoa; phylum Chordata; order Testudines; family Cheloniidae; genus Lepidochelys; species Lepidochelys kempii. The sequence continues at coordinate 17,385,590 of NC_136392.1, read as the reverse complement.
GATAAGAAAGATGCAGGTTTTCCCCAGTTTCCTACTTGTTCCCCCATCAGCCATTACAACTAGCAATAGAATTTAGCTGCCCTCTCCCTGTCTTGAATTAAATCTAGGCATTTACCTTCCAGCCCTAGGTCGATTTTCATCTCTGATCCCTGAGGAGAGCCGAAGTGAGCTGTAGCTCACGAAAGCTTATGCTCTAATAAATTGGTTAGTCTCTAAGGTGCCACAAGTACTCCTTTTCTTTTTGCGAATACAGACTAACACGGCTGTTACTCTGAAACCTGAAATAATTATAAAACTGTACTTATGTTAGCAGATTTAACTGGCCTCAGCCCAGCTCTTTGGGTTCTGTCTCGCCATCTGTCATTTCTACTTTGCAGAGGCAGAACTATTAAAAGTTACCTCACCTTGTCTGAAGTCCCACAGAGGATTTCCTAACAGCTCACCAGCACAACTCTTGAGATTTGATAGCTGTGCATTTTTCACCAGTAGCCTGAAAGCTCACTTTTGAGTGATCAACTATTCGTCACTTATGGCTGATACCAGTGTCCCCTTTCTGCTGAGCAGTAGCCAAATTCCAGAGTCTTTCAGGCCAACTTCCCACAAGAGGCGAAATCAGTGATGTGGTGGCTGGGTGAATTCTCAGTGAATTCTCAGTGTAACTTTATTTACACATATACACTAGACTGGTAACAGAGCAGTTTGCAGTTTGCAGGATCTTTTTCATCCCAGGTGTGATCTGGGATGAAAAATCCTGCTTTGAACCAGGCAGAGCAGGAAATTGAACCCAGGTCTCCTACATCCTAGGCTACATCCTAACCACCAGACTATAGAGAGTAAGTCAATCTTGGGCTTGTCAAAAGTGCTTGGAGACCCCTGGACCTAACCCCTCAGTCCCAGATTAAAAAGCTCAGGTTCTGATCTGAAAAGAGACACCTCAGCACAATGCTGTTTTCACGAAAATGTTCAGAAGGTTTTGTTCCAAAGCAGGACAAAAACAAATTCCAAAAACTTGAAGGTTGCTGCGAAACGGAACTGTCACCCTCAAGCTAGCTCTAGCGGTGACCTAAAGGCCGTGCTGCGGGGAGGACAGGAGGCCACACTACATATCTACCCAGGCTTTTGGAGAGAAAGGGACATGTGTAACCCACACACCTTCTGGGTGTGGTGTTCTGTCCCATCTAGTAGCACTGAGACCACATAAAGAGAGAGTTAAATGAGTCTGTTCTGCAGCCTTAGCTAAGAGCCAGCTGGCTTTTAGCTCATGTGGTAGAGGCTCATGCATTAAGCTCCAGAAGTCCCAGGTTTGATCCCACCTGCTGACGACCGGGGTCTGTCGGTGTTACACATGCACAATGGAAGCTCTCTGTGTTGGGGAGAGGAGCCAACTGAGATTGGTTATTTTTGACAGAGAGCTGTGGAGTGGACACTGGCCTTACTTCTGTTAATTGGATTTTTAAATTTTGGCAAGGATGCATGGAGCCCAGGAGGGGAGCATCTCTGTATATGTCATTATAAATCAAAATTAATATAATAAGTAAAATAAGCGCAGAAAAAAATATGACATACTGACTGTATCTGCCAGTCATAGATTCTCCATCACCATTTTAAAATCAAGATTGGATGTTTTTCTATAAGATCTGCACTAGGAATTATTTGGGGGAAATTCTATGGCCTGTGCTAACATGATGCCACACTAGATGAACACAATGGCCTTAGAGTCTATAAGTTGTGACAAAGTTCCTCCTCTACCTTGGTGGGTCTTGCGCTTGTTGGTGGATGGAGCTTCACGGTAGCCCTCAGTTTGGCCGTTTTCGTGAACCAACAGTCCACATCAACTCCTCCTGTGTCTGATCAGGAATTGGGAGGTTTGGGGGGAACCCGGGCCCGCCCTCTACTCCGGGTTTCAGCCCAGGGCCCTGTGGAATGCAGCTGTTGAGAGTGCCTCCTGGAACAGCTGTGCAACAGCTACAACTCCCAGGGCTACTTCCCCATGGCCTCCTCCCGATACCTTCTTTATCCTCACCATAGGATCTTCCTCCTGGTGTCTGATAGTGCTTGTACTCCTCAGTCCTCCAACAGTACGCATTCTTACTCTCAGCTCCTAGCGCCTCTTGCTCCCAGCTCCTTACATGCACACCACAAACTGAAGTGAGCTCCTTTTTTAAACCCTGGTGCCCTGATTAGCCTGCCTTAATTGATTCTAGCATCTTCTTGATTGGCTGCAGGTGTTCTAATCAGCCTGTCTGTCTTAATTGTCTCCAGAAGGTTCCTGATTGTTCTGGAACTTTCCCTATTACCTTACCCAGGGAAAAGGGACCTACTTAACCTGGGGCTAATATATCTGCCTTCTATTACTCTCCTGTAGCCATCTGGCCCGACCCTGTCACAAAGTCTATGAATATACCTAAGACCCATAGCCTGTGAATCACCACTTGAATAAAAAGGCATCTCTCTAAATGCTGTAATTCTTGGGAGCAGCAAGAGATGAATACATTAGACATTATTAGTTCAAACCTGTATCCTCTGAATGCAAGATTTAAAGAATTGCAGAGTGGACACAAGGATTCCGGTTTTTTACATCGCTTGTATTCAACTCAGTTAAAATGCCTTGCAGTCTATATCTATTGCACCATAATGTCCAAACTGAAGAAAAGTCATTGAATGAGGACTTGAACTTCTCCTCAGATCCACAGGTACTGGGTACCTGTTGGACTGATGCTTGGAAATTCACAAGAATCATAGAATCATAGAATATCAGGGTTGGAAGGGACCTCAGGAGGTCATCTAGTCCAACCCCCTGCTCAAAGCAGGACCAATCCCCAATTAAATCATCCCAGCCAGGGCTTTGTCAAGCCTGACCTTAAAAACTTCTAAGGAAGGAGATTCTACCACCTCCCTAGGTAACGCATTCCAGTGTTTCACCACCGTCCTAGTGAAAAAGTTTTTCCTAATATCCAACCTAAACCTCTCCCACTGCAACTTGAGACCATTACTCCTTGTCCTGTCATCTTCTACCACTGAGAATAGTCTAGAACCATCCTCTTTGGAACCACCTCTCAGGTAGTTGAAAGCAGCTATCAAATCCCCCCTCATTCTTCTCTTCTGCAGACTAAACAATCCCAGTTTCCTCAGCCTCTCCTCATAAGTCATGTGTTCCAGACCCCTAATCATTTTTGTTGCCCTTCGTTGGACTCTCTCCAATTTTTCCACATCCTTCTTGTAGTGTGGGGCCCAAAACTGGACACAGTACTCCAGATGAGGCCTCACCAATGTCGAACAGAGGGCAACGATCACGTCCCTCGATCTGCTGGCTATGCCCCTACTTATACATCCCAAAATGCCATTGGCCTTCTTGGCAACAAGGGCACACTGTTGATTCGTATCCAGCTTCTCATCCACTGTCACCCCTAGGTCCTTTTCCGCAGAACTGCTGCCTAGCCATTCGGTCCCTAGTCTGTAGCGGTGCATTGGATTCTTCCGTCCAAAGTGCAGGACCCTGCACTTATCTTTGTTGAACCTCATCAGATTTCTTTTGGCCCAATCCTCCAATTTGTCTAGGTCCCTCTGTATCCTATCCCTACCTGCCACCTTATCTACCACCGTATCTGCCACCGTATCACCTGTGCAAGATAATTTCAGGCTGCCTCTCTGTGAGATATCAATGTCTCACAACAACAACTCAGGATGATTCTATAGCACCTTTCAGCTAGACCATTCCCATACTGCTTTCAAGGTCATACATCCTTGACTATGGATCACTTTATCACCTCTGGTTTGGAATGTTAATTTTTAAATGATAATAGCAACAGGAAATTTTCCTGGAGATTAATGATTCGCTGTAGTGGTCCCTGAGCTGTATTTCAGGACAATCAATTACTCCCAGCAAGATGTTAATCCTCAAGGAATGCCCTGAGCTTCTGTTACTATTGTTTAAGTAGAACAAAATATAAGAGGTAGGCACCTCAGTGCACTAATAAAAAAACAAGTCCTGGCTATTTCTGCTCTCTAACAATGCAGTTAGGGCAGGGGCGGGCAAACTTTTTGGCCTGAGGGCTGCATCGGGTTTCCAAAATTGTATGGAGGGCCAGTTAGGGGAGGCTGTGTCTCCCCAAACAGCGAGGCATGGCCTGGCCCCCGCCCCCGCCTCCGACCCGACCCCCCTGCTTCTCGCCCCCTGATGGCCCCCCCTCCGAGACTCCTGCCCCATCCAACCCCCCCTGTTCCTTGATGGGCCCACAGGGACTCCTGCCCCATCCACTCATCCACCCCTACTCTCGGTCCCCTGACCGCCCCCAGACCCTCCGCCCCTAACTGCCCCTCGCCGCCCCATCCAACCACCCCTCTCCTTCGTGACTGCCTTCCCAGGACCCCTGCCCCCCCAGGACCCCTGCCCCATCCACCCCCCCGCTCCCTGTCCCCTGACCGCCCCCTGCTGCCCCATCCAACCCCTCCTCTCCTTCCTGACTGCCCCCCGGGACCTCTGCCCCCATTCAACCCCCGTTCCCCGCCCCGACCCCTATCCACGCCCCTGACCACCCCCTGAACTCCCCTGCCCTCAATCCAACCCCCTCCCCGCTCCCTTACCACACTGCCTGGAGCACCAGTGACTGGCAGTGCAGATGCACCATGACAGGAAGCCGCACCGCACAGCACAGTGCACTGGGTCAGGCTGGGCTCTGCAGCCCCGCTGCCCAGAGCATTGCGTGCGGCAGCAGGGCTGCAGGGGAGGGGGGACAGCATCCCAGGCCTGGAGCTTAGGGGCCGGGCAGGATGGTCCTGCGGGCCGGATGTTACTCGCAGGCCGTAGTTTGCCCACCTCTGAGTTAGGGTGTACTAGAAACTCACTGATTGCACTTCATCTGCAGAGTGGCTTCTCTTGCTGCCCAGATTTCATTAAGTGGATTCACAGAAGAAGCATTTTTGAGATGCACTGTTCTTTTCTTTACTGTTTTCCAAGGAAATTGAACATACTTCTAAGACAGGGGTGGCCCTTCGACGTTTTAATCTGGTCCTTGAGCTCCCGCCGGGGAGCGGGATCCGGAGCTTGCCCCACTCCAGCACTCCAGCCGGGGAGCGGGGTTGGGAACTTACCCTGCTCCGCGTGGCTCCCAGAAGCAGCAACATGTCTCCGCCTCCGGCTGCTATGCATAAGGGCAGCCAGGGGCTCTACACTCTGTCTCTGCCCCAAACACCGCCCCCGCAGCTCCCATTGGCAGGGAACCAGGGCCAATGGGAGCTGCAGGGATGGCGCCTGGGGATGTGACAGCACACCAAGCCTCCTGGCTGCACCTCCACGTAGGAGCCAGAGAGGGGACATATTGCTGCTTCCAGGAGCTGCTTGAGGTAAGCGCCGCCGGGAGCCTGCACCCCTGGCCCCCTTCTGTGCCCCAACCCCCTGCTTCAGCCCTGATACCCCTCCTGCCCTCAAACCCTCAGTACCAGCCCAGAGCACCCTTCTGTACCCTCAGCCCCAACCCCACCCCGGAGCCCATACCCTCAGCTGGAACCCTCATCCCCCCCGCACTCCAACCCCCTGCTGCATCCCAGAGCCCTGAACTCATTTCTGGCCCCACTCCAGAGCCCACACCCCCAGCCAGAGCCCTCACCCCCTCCCGTACCCCAACCCCATATTTCATGAGCATTCATGGCCCGCCATACAATTTCCACACCCAGATGTGGCCCTCAGGCCAAAAAGTTTGCCCACCCCTCAGGCCAAAAAGTTTCTAAGACTTCATCAAAGCCTGAGGAGTCGGTTGTTTCCCCCCCCCACATTTTTTCTTAGGTGCTGTATATTCATTTTATTTGGGATTGGGATAATAAAATATGAAATCATGTGAATTTGTCTGTGAGTTCATCTTCCATCCACTTTGCGTATGGTTAAATGAGGCAAACATGTTTAAGGTATGTGAAGGGCACGGGGAGGTTGCAACATTTCACCAGCTGTTCATATGATTTTTTTGTCAGCTTGCAAGATGTCATAATCATTCCTAATGTGTATACAGATGGTTCTCAAAAGCAATGGAGAAACCCTGTCATCCCTGAACATTTCCACTGGGTTTTGTGTGACTTATGCACTTGATCCTACAATTTAAAGGAAATATCCCACCCATTTTGTGCCCAGGAGTCTGTATGTCCATAGGACTGTGGTAATTCAGAGAAGTGGCCTGCATTGTATAGGAGGTCAGACTAGATCAGTGATCTCAAACTCGAATCACCACGAGGGCCACATGAGGACTAGTACATTGGCCCGAGGGCTGCATCACTGACCCCTCCCCCGCGCTGCCCCCGGCACAGCCCCCACTTCACCCCTTCCATGAAGTCCTGCCTCTGCCCTGCCTCTTCCCACCCCTTCCCCACCCCCATTCCATTCCAACCCCTTCCCCAAATCCCCGCCCCTGCCCCACCTCTTCTCCGCCTCCTCCCCTAAGCGCGTGGCTCCCCGCTCCTCCCCCATTCCTCCTGGAAAGTGCTAAGTGCCACCAAACAGCTGTTTGGTGGCAGGAAGCACTTGCAGGTACACAGAGGAGCGGGGATGCGGTGCGCTGTGGGGAAGGGGAGTGGGAGGAGGGGAGCCTGGGGAGGCCACAGGAAATAACTCCGAGGGTGTGGGGAGCTTGGCGGGCCGCAGGAAATAACCCCGGGGGTGCAGGGAGCTTGGCAGGCAGCAGGAAATAACTCTGCTGGCTGCATGCGGGCCAGGTGTTTGACACCCCTGAACTAGATCATGTTGGTCCCTTCTGGCCTTAGACTGTATGAATACCTCTTAGAATCATAGAAGATTAGGGTTGGAAGAGACCTCAGGAGGTCCTCTAGTCCAACCCCCTTCTCAAAGCAGGACCAACCCCAACTAAAGCATCCCAGCCAGGGCTTTCTCAAGCCGAGCCTTAAAAGCCTCTAAGGATGGAGTTTCTACCATCTCCCTAGGTAACCCATTCCAGAGCTTCACCACCCTCCTAGTGAAATAGTTTTTCCTAATATCTAACCCTACTTCAACACATCCTTTCTGCAGTGGGGGGCCCAAAACTGAACACAGTACTCCAGATGTGGCCTCACCAGTGCCGAATAGAGTGGATTAATCACTTCCCTCCATCGGCTGGCTATGCTTCCACTAATGCAGCCCAATATGCCATTAGCCTTCTTGGCAACAAGGGCACACTGCTGACTTATATCCAGCTTATTGTCCACTGTAATCCCCAGGTCCTTTTCTGCAGAACTGCTGCAGTCGGTCCCCAGCCTGTAGCAGTGCATGGGATTCTTCCGTTCTAAGTGCAGGACTCTGCACTTGTCCTTGTTGAACCTCATCAGATTTCTTTTGGCCCAATCCTGCAATTTGTCTAGATCTGTCTGGACCCTATCCCTACCCTCCAGTGTATCTACCTCTTCCCCCAGCTTAGTGTCAACCGCATACTTGCTGAGGGTGCTATCTATCCCATCATCCAGATCATTCCTCTTACTGACTGCAAAATGGGTTTGAAAGTAAAGTTTGTCATTATTGTATATTTGGCATTTTAAACTTCTTGCTGGAGGTAGCTGTCTTGCTGAAAGATATTATTTGTGACCCTGGAAGTGTGGGATATAAGAGTATGATTGCAAATCAATTTGCACCCTGCTTTAATACTGGTAGGAGAGAAGAAACACTGCCAGGTTTAATATTTCATTAAAATTTTTAATTTTTAAACACTGAAGCTCTCTCTCTCTCTCACTCTCTCTCTCCTCTTTAATGAGAATTAAATCAAAATGGGGAAATATTTACAGCATGAAACAGTATTGCATCCAAAAAAGCTAAAAAAAAGTTGTATCTCCCACCCATCACAGGATTAGCTTAAAAATCATAAGTTTAAAAAAAAGCCAGTAAATTCTGGATTCTTTTTATTTGCCTTCTGGTATTTAGGGTTCACATGTTCAAGCTTTTCTCTGGAACCATGGTCCATGAGGACTAGAAACTTGCTTTTTTTTTAAAATGAAAGCTGAGATTCTAATGAAATCATATGACTCCAGAAGCTGGGACTTTAAGAAAACAAAAACAAAACAAAATGCAAGATACCATGAGAGTTGGAAACACTGCTGAACCTCGGGCTTCCTACTTCAACTGGGCCCAAATTCAGAGGTGACCTATGCAACAGTAACCACTAGAGCTAGTGGATAATGAATCCTGTCTTGTGAATGGCTACTGTTATCATGTATATATAGGACCTCTTACTGTATTTTAGTGCTTTTACCTCACTTCCTCTGCCAGGTACATTTCTGCTAACTCCCTCTTGTGCCCTCCCATTGTGTAACTTATACCAACGTTAATATCACCTTGGAATTTCACCCTTAACATCATTTTTCAGAAAGACTCATTAATGGTGATTTTCATTTACCCTACACATGATTTTGTATGCATTGAATATTATTATATTGGTTTGGTAGCACCCTTGCTTAGATTCACATAGGTTACTGAGGGTGGAAAAAAACATTTTGGACATGTATGATCTTGTAATATTTACAATAAAAGTAATTTTAAAAAACAACCCACATTTGGTTCTACTTTATAAATGAGCTGCACAAAGCAGGCAGCATTTGCTTGGAATGGGCATATGCAGCACGTTAAATTTTTAAATGAACAAGCCACCTGGACTGACTCATGAGATTCCAATTAATAGGAAAGCTATTTCTTGATGTCTGATCCAAGAATATCACATTAAACTGGTTTGATGATGCTAGCTGAGAACAAAACTCGATGGCTTTCTCAGTGAAGACCAGTCAGCATGGGGAGCCTAAGGATATTTTGAAAGGAAAAAAAAAAAAAGAGTGTCTCTTGCCTTTTCAGTCACACCAACCACAAGTAGATGCGAAAAGCTCACAGTGATGCCATGTCTGCAGCTGATTGAAAATTTTCAATTTTCATTTTTTGGATGAAAATATTCAAATTTCAGTGAGTCCACCCCATCAAAATTTGCAAAAAAGATTCTTTAAATTTTTTAAATGTATAATGTTTTTGAAAAACTAGGGAAAAAATCAACAAAATATTCATGAAAATTGATAATTTTCCCCTACCATCACTAGTCATGTCTACCTAGGCTCAGATCCTCAAACATAATAGGCACCTAACTCCCACTGAAAACAGTGGAAATCATGTGACTAATTACCTCTGAGGATCGGGGCCTAGCAGTCAGTGTGACTACAATGCAGCAGCTTGTTGATAGCCCCAAGAAGGACAGAGACAGCTACTTTGGCACAGAACATCCAAGCATCCTCCATGAGGATGCCAGGGCATGCACAGGCAGCAAGAGCTTGCCGGACTGCATTCCCGGCATGAGGAATCCATTATGATGCATTGCCCTGCACAGACCATTAGAACCTGCATTGTCCTATAGCAGAGGTTGGGCATCTCCACTACAATGCTGGGCACTAAGGCTGCAGCTGCACTGAATTTTCAGAAATTCTTCCATTGTTCGGGTAGCACCAACGCAGCGCTGGCAATTGCTGGAATGTGCACAAGTGTTTTAACCCTATGTCATCTATTCCTGCTTGCAGTGGGTCTAGATTGTCTCAGCAGTTAGGCCGAGCATTCTACAAGCCAGGCAGACTGAATTTCCCTTTCACTTAGGACGGGAGGAAACTCGTACTGCCATGACCTGTGCTGTGACTGTTCTGTGGAGAAACAGGGGGCTTCTGTCTGTAGAGCTGTAATAATTTGCATACCTCTGGATGTCTCAATGTGTGACATGCTGTTGTCATTGAACCTGAGCACCACCCATGTACTGTGAACTGAGTTCTGCCCTGGACAGCTTTCTGAGCATGTGTGTTCTTCACATGAGTTCCATCTTGCAGGTGCTCCTTCTGGAAGTTTTACATTGTGTACCTATCACCTTCATCCTGTCCCTGTTTCTTCATTTGTTGTTGTCATGGAGTCACCGGGCTGATGCTCTGAAACTACTCCAGATGAAGCCAGTCAGGACTCTGGGGTAGCATGCCTCCTCTCTCTGAGCATACTGTCGCCAGGGCAAGAAGCTTACACAGCTTCGACCTTCCCTGGCTCTGACCTCGGTGCATTCAGCATCCCCTTTCACACCATGCACTTCCTGCAGTGAGTCCGCCCAGGCGGGGCTCCTGGGGAAGCCAGAGTGCCCTGCACCCCAACTCCGCAGTCAGCAATGACTCTCAGCCAGCCAGTAAAACAGAAGGTTTATTAGTCGACAGGAACACAGCGTAGGACAGAACTTGTTAGCACAGAAATCAGTGACTTTCAGCCAAGTCCATCTTGGGGAGTTCTGGGCCAGAAGCCCTGGCCTCCTTCTCTTCCAGTCCCCCCAAGCAGACTGCCAGCTTCCAGCGACCTGACCTCAGACACCTTTTTGTTGCTCCCCCTTGTCTTTGTCTCCCTTCTCGGGCAAAGAGTCACCTGGCCATCACTTGGTTTCATCCCCCTCCTGGGTCTCAGGTTACGAAGGACACCAGTCATAGCATATGTGCAGGCAGCTGGAGCAACTTCACCTGCCCCAGAGGGCTCAGCCAAAGTCACACACCCCTATTCCCCCCACCGAGGTACTGGTGCAGCACACAGGGAAACTAGGCACACACAGTATGCGTGCAAAACGGTAAGACTCACATACAACGTAACAAGGGAAAATCCCCACTTTGTCACAGTTGTCCCCAGTGCTTCGCTGACTCCTGAGACCTGTGGTCCCTCCTTTATCCAATCAGGCAGGCCTTTTGTTATTCTGGTACACTCTGCCCCCATTCCAGGAATTAAATAGGCGGCCGCCTTTCTTGTACATTAATTCATGTATATTTTTGCTACAGAGAAAAGGATGCTGAAAAACTTCTGTGGTTCATTAATATGTTTTATTTCCTGCTAAAGAATGCTTCCTGGTAATGTGATGCATTTACCCTCAAACCATGGCAGTATATATCATTTATTCTATCCTGGGACTAGCCTTTTCCAGTTAATACAACAGGGAGTTAAAATTAAATCAGATCCCAGTGATCCCCATTTCGATGCCTTATCTCCCTTTGACACTTTCAAACTTGATTACAGATAAAAGGAATTGGTTGAAGGTCCTGAGAATAATCAAGACTAGCTCCTCTATTGACTAGGCAGCTAGAAGGAATACAGGATCAAAAGATTCCAGTGCATCCATAGAATGAATTCATCTCAGCCAGCATTTAGGGTTGATGAAATAATCAGTCCCACTCCTCTGAGGAACAAACAGTCATAACCCTACAGTTATTAAAGGCTAAGAAACCGTGCTCTCTTCAGTAGTTAGTTTAGCAAAATGAAACTTTGAGTGCAAATTAATATAATTGGATGCAGTAGGCTCATAAAGAATCAAATATAAAAAGTTTTGATTTGCCAGATATGGTGCTAAAGCAAAACAACCAGTTGTATATGTACTGTAGTACTGCTAAGTTGTAAAACAGGAAATAACACCGATACGAGAACAGGGGAGTCAGGGCGAGGGGTGCCATGAGTGACTAACCCAGGAGTTTAGAGGGAAAAGTAAATCCCAATTAGGGGATGAAGCTTGGTCTTGTGGCTAAAGAACAAGGAGTTAGGAAAAGGACCCAGATCTCCTGACTCTGCCATCACGGACTTGCTCTGTGACCACTTACTCTCCTGGTGCCTAACTTTCTCCATCTGTACAATAAGGATAATAGCTAGTGCACACGAATGTTGCAAGCGGTGAGAGTCAGGACAGAATTTGGCTCTTAATATGTTTGTAAAACGCTAGGAGAGCTTCAAGTGGAAGACACTATAGAAGTCAAAAGTATGTATAATTACTATTCCCTTTAGCCAAGGCTTACCTCTGTCGCCAGGTTCAAAGCTAGCCAGAAGAGATTTGCAGACCATAACCACAATATCTTAATAATTTACATATAACACCATGTCTGGTTTCTACTTCAGTCCTGTCTAGTTTACTTTCATCTCAATGTAAAGCAGAGCAATATGAAATCTGACAGATTTAAAGGCACAGGCAGTGAAGAATGCATATTCTTTCCATGATGGATGGCAAACCATAATTTAATCTAATGCTGCCTTAATTTTTTTTCTTGATAAACCAGTGCCATGGTGTTGTTTTGCAAGCCAGGCCGTAGGAATAACAGCAATAGGCTAGACCAGCCCTGCTACACAGAAAATCCTTTCTACGCCGATAGAAAGTACAGCAGGAACATTTAAACATTTCCCAACTGAGAGTCACTTTGGAAGCTTGCCAGGAGCCTGAGGGCCAGGCCAAATTGCATGGAGTGGAGCAGCTTGCATCTGTCCATATTTTTAATCCCTGGCATGTTGAAAGTACAGGTCCCACCACACAATGCTGCTTCTTGATCTGAGCACCATGGGTTCCACCACAAAACCTCAGCTTGTGTATTTGGCACATGGACAACAGTTCGGCCAGAGCTGAAGTAAAGGATTAATGAGCTAGTGTCTCTGCAGCCCTTTTACGATATAACAAGGCAACTAAGCGTGAAGGACCAGAGTGCTCTATCAGTTACTCCAATATAAATCTGGAGTAAAAAATAAACTACTAAAATTTTCTGTTCTGAGAACAGAATTTGGCCCCAGAATTTGGCAGTCAGAAAACTTTCCCTCTGTTTAACTGGCAAACTTCAAATATTCAAATACTAGGCGATTTTACATTGTCTCTCGTTCCTTTTGGTATTGCGAACACACCAGAGTCTCATGCAGTAGATCCCTTGAGATCTTCTACCTTCAGAAGCATAAAGTTATTTGCCTGATGTTTCTAATGAGGCACCTATTTCATTCACATTACATGAGGCTGCACCAAGTCACGTACTGTAAATTCTGCTAGTCACAGAGAATATTTTTGAGATCCAGGGCTCTCTTGTCACTTCTGACGAGAGAGCGGACAGGACCAAATTCCATTTAGTGAAAACATTTACAAGGTTTTGTGTTCGTTCCAATGTGGGATGAAACCCAATTTCAAAATTTCAGAAGAGGATTGTCCTCCTCCAGCCAGTTCTACTTTCCACTACACTGAAATGCAGAAATCACTATAGTGACTGAGATATCTAGGATCTGCAAGCAGCAAGTGATCTGTCCTGGAAGATATTGCATAGTATTTCTCTAAGCACTATTTATTGAGGATGATAAAGTAACCACTCCATTCCATTGCAGACGGTCTGTGTGGGAGCTGGCTTTATGGACTGCTAAGGTGAACAATAAGCCAGCATGGACAGCAGATCAGTTCTGACTGTTATACACAAAGGAACAGGGTTGTTACATTTTTAGTGTCTTGCTTAGATTTCTCTCTGTGTGCAGTGTGTTTTTACCCCCCAAGAGTTGCATGTGCTTTAAAAAAGTATATAACATTTTAAGAGCTTTCCATGACAGATTTTATTAGTGATAATTAATAGCTCACCCTGGCATGACATGAGTAATTCACATCATCAGTACTGCATTTAATTACATTTACAATCAAAAGCAAAGTTTTGGAGCTGCTGCCAGGCGCATTCCCTGAGCTGTAAATATTTTGGTTGTCAACCAGGAAGTGAGCGAGGAGTCAAATCAGCCCATACTCAGACCCAATTGCAGCAGGAAATAAATGGATGTTTTCACAAAGACCTGAGTGGTTCAGGCATCACAACACTGGCAGGAACATCCTAAAGCGGATGATGCCAAGGCAGAATGAGTCATGCTCCTATGACCCTCTGCACTGGCATTTTAACCAGAATTATGGAGATGGTTCTCTTAGTGTAAGTGCAGTCAGAGAGAAAGAGAGAGAGAGAGAGAGAGAGAGACTGTTGAGAGGGAGAAATTCTAATGAAGAATTCTGCCTGCTTTGCACCTTTGTTCACTCTGGAATAAATTTTTCAAGCATGGGTGCCTGGGTCATGCCCACACAATGTAGGCACAAAGCAGATAATTGTACACATAGAACATGTTTTTATGTGCTCAGGATCCTGGTGTGCACCTGCTCTTTGAACATCTATGGGTATATTTTATAGGTCCACCTTACACATGTATATTTGGAGCACAGTCCCCTTCATTCCACTCAAGTCCATAGAATGGGCTCAGCAGTATGCTACCTTTCTCGGTGGAGAACCATGTACACTACCAAAGCTACTATAATACGGGATTCATGTGATAACATGGTAGTTCCCTGAGTGTGGAATAGCACACGTGGGTCTCGTCTGTACACATGTATAGAGCTGGGGTGGCTCAGCGTCTATGAAAATGAAATCGGACCACTTTTATTCAGGTGCCTACATTTGGATTTTGGCACCTAACTTTAGGTGCTCCAGTCTAAAAAAATTAATCTACGGCCATTTACTATATGATAATTTGGCTATTAGCATATATTTGGGGCTATTTATCACCGATTCTACGTCATTGCTAAGTGATGGACAGGATGTGGAAATAAAAATCTGCAATCCCTTCAAGTGCATCGTCATGCTGTGTATTGTAACTAAAACTGGGTATTCATGGAGCAATGGTATTACAGGGATCAGAGGAAAAAGTAGACAGAATTTCTTTCCTTTATTTCACCAGGTCTGACTGCCAAAATCAAGAAGTGGCAAGGAGATTGAACCCAGAACCATGGGTATGAGACACATATCACAGCACCTGGGGAAAGGTCTGCTTATTGTAGTGTGGTCAACAGTTGTGACGGGGCAAGGCCAGATGGCTCTAGGAAAGTAGTCTTATTGGGATCCAGGAAGTGGGCGGGTAAAGCCCGCCCACTGCTAAAGGATTCCCCCCCAGCCTAAGGGGGGGGGTCCACAGGACCTGGAAAACCAAATAATTATGGGGGACAACTAATGAACAACAGGGACAGGAGTGCAGTCAAAGGGTCAAAAGAAGGGAACCTGACGGGGACACTGAGCAGAGAACTCCGGACAGCGCCCACTGCTCCTCAAAGGCGTCAAGGGAGTCAGTGGACTATAGGAAAGTAGTGGGAGATAGATATATTAGCTCCAGGCTAAACAAATCCCTGGTACCAGGATAAGTGAAATGGCAGCTGCTCCAGGTCAATGAAGACACCTGGGGCCAATTAAGAACTTTCCAGCAGGCAGGGAGAATGCTAGGTTGATTGGGACACCTGAAGCCAATCAGGGGCTGGCTGAAACTAGTTAAAAGCTTCCCAGTCAGTCAGGTGGGGGTGCATGTCAGGAGCTGTGGGAGGAAGTTGTGCTGTTGGAGAGACTGAGTAGTACACACCATATCAGGCACAAGGAAGGAAGCCCTGAGGTAAGGGTGAAGTGGAGCTTGAGGAATTGAGCGCTGCTGTGGGGGAAGTAGCCCAGGGAATTGTACATGTCATGTTTCTAAAAGGTCAGCTAACATAGCTGATATTATTAGGGTCCCTGGGCTGGAGTAGAGGGTGGGCCTGGGCTCCCCCCCTTTGCTCCCTGATTAATCACTGAGACTGGGAGACAACAGAGACTATGCAAGGAAGAATAGCTTCTCCTCACCTCCCTTGCTGGCTTATGATGAGAATGACTCAGTAGACTGTGACCCTTGTCTCTAGAGAGAGAAGGGTTACGTGGAGGGTCACAGTGAGCCTCTGAGGCTAGCGAAATCTGCCAGAAAACGTGGGACCCACGGAGGCAAGGACAGAGCTTTGTCACACAGTCTATCCCCTGACTGCTCTGCCTAGGCCAGGTTTCAGACTGTGTGGAAACAGTCATGCCAGACTGTGTGGTAACACAGTCAATATGAGAGTTAAGAAACAGAACGACAGGATCTGTCTATGTCCAGCAGCTTCAGTAAGTCATTTCAGCTATGTCTTATCTCTCCACTGCAAGAGATATTACAATCATGTGGTCAGTAGCAACATTTATTGTCTGATGGAAGTAGAGCCATAAAATATATGCTCTTCTTTTACTGAGCAACAGCGTAAATGCAGGTGGCAAGCTTGCTTAATGTGATGGGACATAAATCACCGGTATATCTACAGGCTAAAGTCACTTGTGCATTCCATCCCCTGTTTTTCCATCAATTTCATTTATTTTAAAGCTTTTTTTTAAGTCAGAGCTAGGGCTGCATCTTTGGTCTGCTAGCTGCACTATCAAAATCGAGCAACCCTTAGGTACAAACAGAGAAGACTCCACTCAGACAGAGGTAAAGGACAAGTAAGGAAGCCCAAAAGCAAATCTTGCAAACAGTTAAAAAGAAAAAAAAAAGGTCCTGTTATTTTAAGACAAGGAATATTTGGAAAAGTACCAAACAATTTCTTAGGAAAAGGACTTTATCAATAGACATGAAGAACAACTATTGAAGGTCTGATTACTGTGGAATTACACTGCATAATACAGATTACAAGTAGCTTCATTATTCCCATTAGAACCTTTTTATCAGGGTTTAATCATATTTATCAGTTTTTAACAAACTTCATATGCCTATTAGTTTGGATTATATACTAGGAAAGGCTTTTATTGATTGAGAAAACAGAGCCAGTATTGTTGAATCATCTAGATACAGAGACATGAAGGAAAGTGTCTTATTTACATTGGTTTGCAATGTGAGCACTACACTTCATTCAGTATCACTTACTGTAATAAGCCTTTGCAAATGGGAGTAATTCTAATGTGCCTTTGAATAATAGACAGTGATAAGGATGGGCAATGCCAGCCTATTCACCCCAGTGGCAATTACTGCATAACATCATTAAAGAAAGATTAAAAAAAAATTCCCCAGTTAATGATGTTTAATTCATTATTAAATGCAGCTCATTATTGTTGGAAAGAAGACCATTTAGCAGCCATCAGTTTTGCTAATGTTTGCAGTTTTTCTGTATTGGACAGAAAGTGGCAGTGAAGAAAGAATTTTTGGATATGTTTTTATTCTCCCCCCGCCCCCCCACTACCCACCCATACACATGCATACACTTTCCTGACAGAGTTTTGAGACAAAATCATGTAACTAACAACCAAAATCTTCATTTCATCATAAAACTAGGGCCCTAAGTTCTTTGCTTCGGGAAGTAACATCTCCTTCTCCTCGTGAGATTTTTAAGTACTAGAGTCCTGATTCAGGAAACTATCCCTATTCAGGACAGGACTGCTTACATCCCATTCAGTTCTGTGGGACTTAACCTTGTGCTTAAGTTAAGTACGTGTGAAAGTGCTTTCCTGAATTGGGGTCTATATTTGCCACTGAATTTGCAGAATCCCCAAAATGTTACCGCTTCAGTTGTTTTAACTTTCTCTACTAGGACTGAAATACAGAGGAGAATATGGAACCTAGCAAGAGAGAAGGGACTTTAAAGCCCCAATATTTAACCTTATGACTACAATGGGGGGTATATTGTACATCTTGGTTGCAGGATGTTGCATCCTTGAGGTATTTAAGGTGATACTATAAAGTGCTCCACTTTAGAAACTCCTCAGTTGAAGGTGTTTGGGGACTCGGTGTATAATACCACATTAATGTTCTTCTGAGCTCTCTGGCTGGAGTTCCAGTTTAGGCCTCGGTTTTGTTTTTATTTAATCCACATTGTTTCCAGCGTGAATTTCCCTCAGGTAATGAAAGGAATTGCTGCCAAAGTTAAGAAAAGGGGGGGAGGGGAAGGGTGCCATTCACTGTTGGTATGTCGCCGGCATGTTAATACTGTTGGACACATTTGCATTCTACTGGCTAGCCTAGAAAAGATGCTGCAGTAGCTTATCCAGAGATCCCAATAATAAGATCTAAAACCGAGACATAAAGGCAACCAAACATGTGAACCGAAAACCTGTCTGCTCTCTGAATTCCCCGTTTTCTGACTGACTCATCAGTTTGCCTGTGTGTGATATTGCCACAAAGTGTCACTGTTCATTAAAAGGGAAGATGAAGTACAGGGACTAGGTGTCAGAAGGCTTGGGTTCTGTTACCTGTTATGCCACTGACCTGTCGTGTGATCTTGGATAAGACACATCGAGCTGTGCCTTAGTTTCCCCATCTGACAATGGAGATAATGGTATGACTTGCCTCCCTTTGTAAAACACATTGAGATGGAGAGACGCAAAGTGCTAAATCAGTGCTGGATATTATTATATGTAGTAACCTTGTTGTTGATGCAGTACATAGCAGGATGCAGTCTATTTATTAACAACACTTTTATTTGGGGATTTCTAATTATTTAAATTAAGTAAGCCTCAGAAAACTCCCAGGAGGGAAATGAGTAACGTTTTTACCATAGACATACACAGATGGGCAGCTGATTAATCACTAGTTCAAACACACACAGCGAGACAATGGCAAAGGGTTTATAAGGTGCCCAACAATGTAATGTGTAGGTACGTGGTGTCTGACTCCTAGCCTACTCCTCTCACTACTGGACCACATTAAGGGTATGTCTAGACTGCAGTCACTGGGCATGACTTCAGCTCGAGCTTTAATCTCACTAGCTCAAGTCCCAAAGTGTGTAGTCTGAATTTCAGTGAGGGCTACACAAGCCCGCCCAGAATCCTGTGTAGTTACTCATGGAGCCAGCCTGAGCTGAAGTATATGCTGCCACGGTTTCACTGCTCTGGGACTCAAGCTAGTGACATTAAAGTTAGCTTGGGTATGTCGTCCTGAGCTGCAATCACACCGTGATTGCAGTCTAGACCCTTTGAATGTATTTGAATATGTTCAGCTCATCTCTATATGATCTTTGGTGCATTTCCCCTCCCACCCCCACTGAACTTACGGAACATAAGATAAGGAACTCTGCCACCACAAGATAGCATTTGAGTTGCCTAGGGAATGCAGATACACCGTTTCTATTATTATTAATGAGAACTGGACATTCACAGCTGTTAGACAGCTCTGAAAAATCTCAGCCTTTAGCTCTTTTCTCCAACTCTCTCTCCTCCTATGACTTCAAAAGAATAGACTGAACTGAAAAAAAAAGTGCATTTCTGGCTCCAGTATGGAATTCCTCAACATTTATTTGTTCAACCTTTACATTTAAAACAATGCTGTCACATCAAAACCTGCATCATACCGCCAGTCTGCTCTCCTTGCTGGTCCATCAGCACAGCCCCTGCTGTGTGCTGGCTCTGGGCCAGCAGGGCCCCATCCCCCATCCCGTTTCTGGCCGGCACTGGCTGCATTGACTGGTGAGTGCGGGTGGGCACCAGGTGGGCAGGTGAGGGTGGGCAGGCACCAGGTGGCGGCTGGTTAAGTGTCACCTCTTCTGCCCACCCATTGGGCTTTTATGTGCTTCCCCTCTTGCTGTCCTCTTCCTGCTTTTCTCCTTCACCTCCTAACCCTGCTGCTCCTCCATATCCCCCCCTACACGTGGCAAGTCCTGCTCTCAGCGCTGTGTGGAGAACCGGCCCCGGTCAGCACGCTCAGCTCACCAACAGCCTGGCCAGCAGGCTTCTTCCTTCCCCCCACTGCCTCTGGTTGGGCTGACGCTCTGGAAAAGCCCAAGACCCTGTGGCCTGGGGTGCCAGCCAGGAGGAGCTGAGCCCTGCATTTCCGAAAGCCCTGCACAGTGCTGGCACAGGGGAGCCTCTCCGCCCCTCAGCTACACTCGGGGGGGCAGGGGTTGCCTCAGGAAGACGCAGTATCAGGTACTAGGAGAAGCGGGTCTGTGCCAGGGGTCCAGCCAGGCATAGAGGGTGGAGGGAGCCGGGCAAGCCACATCGGTCCGTCACCCCCCAACCACAACCACCATGTGAGAAAGGTGTACGGGCGTGTGTGTGTCACCTCTCTCTGTGTGAAACCCTAAAGCCTAAGAAGGTAAATAAAAAGAATCCAACTATGCAGTATTTCTTTTTAACAGGGGCTCAGTCAACTTGATGTTAATCTGAACATTTGTACGGCATCGTTCTGATTGATTGCTGTTGAACTCGCTTGAATATGAGTAATTTTACCAGGTGTCCTATATTCAGCATTGGGAAATCTGGCCATCCTAAACACACGATATACCTCATCCGGTGCACTGCATGCCTCAATAGCAACTATCACTACGTTCTGGAATGAGCTCACAGAGGAAAATGATAAAAGACAAAAACACTGTATCTGTGGGTGAGCACTTTTCACAAAGCGATCTCTCTATCTCTGACCTCTCAGTCCTCATCCTCAAAGGAAACCAGCACAACACTTTCAAAAGACAAGCCTGGGAGCTTAAATCCATAACTTTGCTAGACACTAAAAATCATGGACTGAATAGAGACACTAGATTTATGGCTTATTACAACCATCTATAACCCACTAACGATCCCCACCTTCACTTCCTTTTCTCACTATGACTGGAGAGGTATTAACGGGTATGCCACTTCACCTTGAATGGTCCCTTGAAATATGTGTTAACTACTTATGCTAAACAATCTGTTCCTCCTTGTGTTCAGTTGTGACACAAGTTTCCCAGACCTGAACAAGAGCTTTGAGTAAGCTTGAAAGCTTGTCTCTTTCCAACAGAAGTTGGTCCAATAAAAGGACCATGCCTCTCTAATATCCTGGAACCAACACAGCTGCAACAACACTGCATACAACAGTGCAGTGATTAGTTGCAATCTATTCCACCTACAGCCCTATCGTGTTCATTGCAGAGAACCTGTCAGCTTTAAAACATAACTTATTCCCAGTCATTATGGCCAACTTGACAATAGAGGCTTGGGAAGTATAAATGCAGTTAAGGCTAATAGAACAATTATTAACAGTTATAATGAGTGAGGAGAGGATTAGAGCCAATATTAGAGCCAAAAGTTTGCAATACAGTGATATAATCACCTGAAATATTCACACAGGGATCCCAGAGAGAGCATGAAGGAACTGTGCTGTTGTGGGAAAGACTGGCTTTATCTGATACAATGAGACAAACCCTGAATTCCTTGCTCCGTTTTTCATTCTGCCCTTATTCAGCCAAAGCTGTCATCAAAGTCACTGGGAGCTGAGGTGCTAAGCAGTTCTCAGGATTTGGCCTAATGTGATTTCACAATTATTGAGCTAAAGAAATTGTGCCGGGTGATGACAGATTATAAAACAGGCCCTTGATTTGCCTTGCTTTAATTAAGATAATGAGACACAGAAGGATGATGCGCTGTGGTTCCAAACAGCAAAAAAGAAAGATGAAAAGTAATTGCATTTGGAACAGAAGAGATTCTACAGAATTAGGGGTTTGGGGAATAAGACCTGGCAAAGGTAACATGTACACTCTATTTATCAGAATCAAAAATAGATAGAAGAGGATTGGATGGCTTCAAATTTTCCATGGCATACAGAGCCTTATGCATCTACATCACAGATTCCAATCTAGCCTGTCATTCCCATCTGATAGCTGTTTGGGAGCTTGTGTGAAATGAGCTAACAGATCTCAGTTCAGTTCCTAGGGGATACTTCTCTCAGATCAAAATCCACCATCATAACCAGCACTTATTGGTAGTGGTAGTGAGGTTGAGGACTGAATAAACCATAGAGATCAAGCTCTCCACTTGGTCTGCACCATAGCACATTGTCCATAGAATTTTTTTTTTCTTTTTCTGAGCCTAGGCTGAGCTGTGCAACCAGTGGGGCTGTTCAGATCTTAAGACAGATGTTATCCGTGACACTGGGTCCTGAGAAAAAATGTGTGGAACATCCTTAACAATGGATCAGTTGAAAATATTCATGGATTCTACCAAGTGTCTACATGTGGAATGTGCAAACTCACAGGAATCCAGAGATCTAATTCTAATGCCACAGTACTACAAAGATACTGACTGCTGAAAATATGATGCCCATCATTCTCATGTGATAAGAGTAGTTCTGAGGCATTTAATGAGGGGAAGTATTGTGATTAGTGGTTAAAAACAAGAAACTGATGAGTTGGGAGACCTGGGGTGAAACCTGGCCCCACTGAAGTCAATGGGAATTTTTCCATCAACTTCAATAGGGCCAGGATTTCATCCATGGGTTCTATTTCTGAGTTAGCAATTGATTTACTATGCAAGATCTTGAGTAAATCTCTTAGGCCCCAATTCAAGAAGGCACTGGAGCACATGCCAAACTTTAAGAGTGTGAGTAATCCCATTCTTATTCAACAAAGTGTTTAAGCATCTGTTTTTGTCCGTCTGATTATAATTGAACTTAAACACATGCTTAACTTTAAGCCTATGTGTAAATGCTCTGCTGACTCAGGCCTTAATCTCTCTGTTACTCCCAGGAGAATACTCCTTACCTACCTTTGTACCAATGCAGCTGCGCCGCTGTAAGATCTCTCCTGTAGCCGCTCTATGCTGACAGGAGAGAGCTCTTCCATAATTAAAGCACCCCCAATAATTGGCAGTAGCTACTGTTGGCAGGAGAAGCTCTCCCGCTGACATAGCACTGTGCACACTACCACTTATGCTGTCAAAATGCTTGTTGCTTGGGGGGTGTGTTTTTTTCACACCCCTGAGCGATGTAAGTTTTGCCGACATAAGTGCTAGTGTAGACATGGCCTTAGTGTAGACACTTACATAGTTAGATCGACGTAAGCTGCCTTGTGTTGACGTAACTCTGTAGCGTAGACCAGGCCTTAGGCTCTTGAAAGCCCAAGTAAAATGCATGCCTAGTTCCAAAAGTGCAGTGATTCTCAAAGTTTTTTACTGGTACCCCTTTCACATAGCAAGCCTCTGAGTGTGACCCCCCCCCCACCATTAATTATAAATGCTTTTAAATATATTTAACACCATTATAAATGCCAGAGGCAAAGCGGGGTTTGGGGTGGAGGCTGACAGCTCACGACCCCCCATGTAAGACCCTTGCGACCCCTTGAGGGGTCCTGACCCCCAGTTTGAGAACCCCTGTAATAGTGCCTTTGAACACCTCCTCCCTCCCTTTACACTGTACCTCAATTCCCCATCTGCAAAATAGGGATCATAACTAGGGCCCTTCCAAATTCACAATCCATTTTGGTCAATTTCATGGTCATGGGATTTAAAAAATCATAAATTTCATGATTTCAGATATTTAAATCTGAAATTTCACAGTATTGTAGCTGTAGGGGTCTTAACCTAAAAGGTCGTTGTGGGGGGGTTGCTAGGTTATTGTAGGGGGCCGTTTCCGGTGTTGCCACCCTTACTGCTGGAGGCGGAACGGCCTTCAGAGCTGGGTGGCCGGAGAGCGGCAGTCGTTGGCCGGGAGCCCAGCTCTGAAGGCAGAGCCACTGCCAGCAGCAACGCAGAAGTAAGGATGGCACGGTGTGGTATTGCCACCCTTGGTTCTGCGCTGCTGCCTTCAGAGCTGGGCTGTTGGCCAGCAGCTGCCACTCTCCAGCCACCCAGCTCTGAAGGCAGTGCAGAAGTAAGGATGGCATGGTCATAGGCGCTGACTCCGTGGGTGCTCCGGGGCTGGAGCACCGACGGGGAAAATTGGTGGGTGCTCTGCACCCACTGGCAGCTCCCTGCCCCAGCTCACTTCTGCTCCACCTCCTCCCCTGAGCTCTCTGTGCCCCGCTTCTCCCCTAGCTCCCAGTGCTTATTGCTGCGAAACACCTGTTTCGCTGTGGCAAGCGCTGGGAGGGAGGGGGGAGGAGGGGAAACGCGGCGCGCTTCGGGAAGAGGCGGGGCTGGGGCAGGGATTTGGGGAAGGAGTCCAATAGGGGCAGGGAGGGGGCAGAGTTGGGGCAGGGACTTTAGGGAAGGGGTTGGAATGGGGTGGGGCAGGGGCGGGAGGGGGCAGGGCAGGGGTGGAGTCGGTGCGGGCCAAGGGAAAAGCACCCTCTGGCACCGGGAAAAGTTAGCTCCTATAGGCATGGTATGGTATTGCCACCCATTCTTCTGCGCTGCTGCTGGCAGGGCGTTGCCTTCAGTGCTGGACACCTGGCCAGCAGCCACTGCTCTCTGGCCACCCAATTCTGAAGGCAGAGCAGAAGTAAGAGTGGCAATACCACGACCCCCGTACAATAACCTTGCGACCCTCCCACAATCCCCTTTTGGGTCGGGACCCCTGTTTAAGAAACACTGGTCTTCCCCATGCAATCTGTACAGTATGGGGTAAAAGTACAAAAAAGACCATATTTCGGGGGGGGGGGGGGGAGATGAGATTTCATGGTCCGTGACGGGTTTTTCATGGCCGTGAATTTGGTAGGGCCCTAATCATACCGGTTCCCTACCTAACACGGTGTTGTGAGGACAAGTACAGTAAAGAATGTGAGGCACTCAGATATTGTGTGATGAGGGCCAAAATAAGTACCTAAGACAGATGCATATTATAACAACCCATCATCCTTGGCTCACTTAAATCCACCCCAAAGACTCTCTTCTTTCCCAAGCTCCCCAAACTACAATAAATTAATAAACAAACGTTTACAATTATTTAAGGTCACACCTCCCTCTGAGTCTCCTAGTGTGTCATGCCTCATCTGGACTTCTTCTAAATGTGAGCTTTTCAGGCCATGGTCTTCAAGACCCTGTCTTGTATAGCTCTAAGAATATTGTTGATGCTTCCCTAAAAATAATATATTGGAAAGGAATTGGTGTTTCTGCATTTACCATATTGCAACAAACACTGGCTACTTTCCCTTTATCTTTTTCAATAACACTTCTTTGGATAAATAGACTCATTAATCACATACTTTCTCTCTCTGCAAAATTGTTTCAATGGTAGCACCACAGAAAAATTTATTCAAGGAAATCCAAATGCTATGCTAGAATATAAATGAAGGTAAATTCCAAATGGGTCTTTACACATATGCTGCATAATTTAGCAGTGCTATAATTAATTCAGATAGCTTAGTTTCACAAGGAGTCCTTTAGCAATGTAATTAAACCTATCAGTGATCAAATCTGGTCTGACTTCAACATTAGAACTAAACTCAGATACAGTCTCAATAACAACAGGTGGAAAAGCAAGAGAGAGTTTAGATGAGAGAGGTGAACCAAAACTCAGCATATGCCTCCTTAATAAATATGCATTTAGCTTCTATTCCAGTGTGACAGTCTTACTTACTTGTCTGATATTGTATTTCTATGCGGTTTTTATAGGCTGAATCCCAAGGCCATAATTTATTGACATCACTTAATAAATCTTTAAAAGGCCAAGGGAGACCAACTTAATAAGAAAGAAGCACTTCCTCTTTATTTGGCTTTGTTTGAAATCAGTTGCTTTATGCTTGATAAAATTTAAATGACTAATTATTACTTGATTTCCCCTTTCCCTTTGATTTGTAATCAGTGCTTTCAGCTAATGAAATTCCCGTTCTCCAAGTACCATTACAGACTCAATCCTATTCACATGAATAGCCCTTATTTATGCAAGTAGCCCTGTTGACTTCAGAGCAGAGCTAAATGTTTATTCATTAAAAAATTTATCTGACAAAGTTGCCTTTTTTCTGTTGCAAACTGCCTATAGACAGATCAGAAAATCCCCAAATATGTTCATTCTTCAGAATTATTTGTGAATTTTGTCAGTGAATAATTCTTGGCTTGCAGATTGAATATATGCAATGAAACAGTTTGTTAACACATTTTGCTGTGCTGGCTAGTTAATTAAATCACAAGGCATTCCTTTTGTTCTCCAGGTGAATGATTTAGGTAACTAACCAACACCACCGTGAAGCGAGAATTTTAATTTCAAATGTGCACTTTGAAATTTGCTTCTGGAGGCTATTTGAACATTCAGGCTTGAAATTCTGTTTCCACAAAAATTCCATGAAGAGTCCTTAAATGCTTGAATGTTTTACTTGAGGGCATTCTGTGCCAAAAAAATAAAAAAATTATGCGCCAAAAATTTAAAATTCTGTGCACAATATTTTAAAATTCTGAAAAATTCTGCAAATTTTACTTGTCAAATAAATGTGGACGTTACAGCGTGGCATTGGGGAGCACAGGCCCCTGGCTGCACAGAGGTGAGAGATCACTGTGCAGCTCCTCTCCCCCGGGACATGGACTCAGCGGTGAGGCTGCACCCAACCCTGATACAGTGCAAGGATGGGGCCTGCCCCAGAAACACCCCAGGGCCCTGCCCCTCCATGCCAGATGCACCAGGTGTGGACAGGCAGGCTCAGCAAGGCGGGATCCAAGTATGGAAGGCTTAGCATGGGGAGATCCAGGTGTGGGTTGAGAGAGTTCTGTGTGGGGCAATCTGGGTGCAGGCAGCTCAGTGGAGGATCTGGGTGGGGAGGGTATCTGGATGCACAGGGGCTTGTTGAGGGGTTCTGAGTGCAATGGTCATTGGACTTTGTACGGGGGGCCAGGTGAAGGTGGTTGGAGCTCAGTGTCAGGGGGTCTGGGTATGGAGGGGGGATACAGCTCAGCAGGGGGTCTAGGTATGGGGGGTCCAAATGCTGGGGGAGAGGGGCTCAGTGTGGGGGGGATCCAGGTGTGTCTAGGTGGGGTGGGGTTCCAGGTGGCTCGTCAGGGTGGTCCAGGTGCAGGGAGAGTGGGAGCTCATCAGGGGGATTTCTGAGAGCAGGGGGGTGAGTCTTGACAGGAGGGTCTGAGTATGAGGGGGTCTGGATGCACGGGGGTTGGACAGATGGGGGAGCAGCTCCCTGTACAGAGATCCCTCCCCCTGCAGCTGAGGAGCAGTGGGCGCAGGCAGCGGGGATGGGGGAGTTTGCAGAGCTTTCTGCAGCCAGGAACAGAAATTTGTGGGTGGGTCTGACCCAGCCCTGGATGCTGTGCAGGGGAAGAGGAAGTCCCATCCTCCTCAGCCCAGATTAGCAGCTGAGCCCGGCACATGACTGCTCTTGTGGCTTCCCTTTAGAGTATCATTCTGCAGGAAATCAAAGAAATTTGTGGGGGACATAAATTCTGCTCATGCACAGTGGTGCAAAATTCCTCCAGGAGTAATGTTTACAGAAAGCCATCGGATACAGTTGCAGATGTAGCCAAGTTGTGATCTGTAGCGTTATCAACAGTAAATATTTCCTACAATTTGCTCAGCTCCCTCAAATATAGTTTGCCTCTCAATCCCTGCATGCAGCTAATTGTGAAGCTAAGTCCCTTTGTATGTAGTCTGATGCCACTCTAGTCATTTTGCATTGTCTTTAATTACTTATACATGAGCCCAGACACTTTATGATGGATGCATGTAAAAATTAAAATAAATGCACAGATCCATCCTTTATACACCAGGGTCACAAAATGCCCAACCAACCATGGTTTAAGTCAAAGGTGCCACATAAATTCAAAGTATTATTCCTGCATTCACACTCATTTCTCCTGGAGCCCACTCCATCAATTCCTTGGGTTACTTAATGATTGGAATTTTAAGTAGCCAGTGTAACCCTTCATCTTCCTGAAAGGATTTCAGCAGGTAATGTATCCTGATGAACATCTACCATCAAAGAGCTTACACCTCTCTGAAATGTTGAACAAGCAGCCAAAGTGTTGTTTAGTAAGGCAAGTGCATACCTCAAGCTCCAGTGCCATGGTTTTGATGCCAGAATTTTCAATAGTTGTGGAAAAGGCACCTATCTGAGGTATTTCTAAGGTGGTGTTTTCACTGCTAAAAAGGTGTCTTTTTTTTACCTCAGGGTAACAAACACGTATGAGCTATAGTTTGCCAGAAGCTGGGAATGAGCGACAGGGGATAGATCACTTGATGATTACCTGTTCTGTTCATTCCCTCTGGAGCACCTGGCATTGGCCACTGTCAGAAGAAAGGATACTGGGCTAGATGGACCATTGGTCTGACCCAGTATGACCGTTCTGATGTTCTATCTTGAGGTAAAAACACCGTGGAGACCAGGCACTTTCATTTTACAAGATAAACTCACTGAGATCAGCCCTTGGGGGACAGTTTATCTCGCAGTAAAACTAAAGTGTCTGGTCTTCACTATGTTTTACCCAGGGAAAACTCATGCATTTTAACTACCCCAAGGCAAAACTAAATAAAATAAAAAGCACCTTTTTCAGCAGTGAAGAGAAGGCCCTAGGCTCCCCGGAATTGGTATCCCCAGAATCTCTCCCTCTCTCCGAACTATGACACTGCAATCAGAAGTAACTTGTTTTCGGAGTGCTGGTTCCCTTTTGGCGAGAGTTGTACACAAAAGGCAACTCATGATCATTTCCACACAAATAAAGTTCTTTATCCCTCTCCGCGTACACAACTGAGTAGACAAAGAAAACCAAATCCCATAAAGAGAGCCCTCTTTGCTGAGATGATTCCAATTTGTCTGGTGAGGTATTTACAACTATTGATGAAAGAGGGCACCATTATGAGCCACGCTAGCAACCAGAAATAGGTCTGAAACCCCAAATCCAAATACCTTCAAACTTGATGAAAATTCTTGGTAGGGACTGGAGCCACCCTTGACCATCTCTGCTTGAAATCTTACTGAACACATCAGGAAGACAGGTGCAGTCAAGGGATTTGAAGACAGGCCTAGGAGACAGGAATTCTGAGCTCTGATCCTGGTCTGGACATTTAATTTCTCTGTGATGCTGGGCAGGTTGCCTAACCTCTCTGCTAAGTTTGCCCGTATGTCAAATGGGAAGAATAGCCCTAACCCTTAATGCCTAGACCCAGACTCTTCTTGCTCAGCACTGCAACACCTAACCTGTTGGCGGCCTGCTGCCCCAGACAAGGTGTCCAGGCTCCCCGTACAATGCATAGGGAGAGTTATGTGCCTAAGGATGGGATTTTTAGAAGCTAGCAAGCTGAGTGTGAGACTGCCTAAGCTAGTCAGGACCGATATGCTGAGGAGAGGGGCTTAGGACTTGGTGTGCCCAGCTGACAGGGCAGAGATAGACACCTGTTCTGCTCAGGATCCTCAGCTATGAATTAGGCACAGGAGCCAGGTCAACTGCTTAGATAACCCATGTTCTAGCACCCGAAACCATCTCTTTCTCTCTCTGCCTCCTGCTCGACACCTTTCTCACACTCAGCTTACATTTCCCTGTGCTTCCAGCTGTCTTTTTTGTGGGTGCTGTGCTACCCCCCTCACCTAGCAGTGGTCTGCCTCTGGCCCTCTTGCAGCAGGGTCTGACAGATATCATGTCTTACATATGCTCAGAGCACACCTATAGGACTGGACTCCGCAGATGAGCTAGGTGTTCCCTTGGCCTAGTTTGAGATTCCTGCCTCTGGGGTCTTTGGCGTGATCTAGGACTCCAAGCTGCTTGTTAGCTGTGGGATGGCAGCAGCACTTAGGCAGCTTTGCAAATGCTGACCAGTGAAAATTTGGCACCCATGAGGCTACAGAAACCAGAAAAATCTGCCACTGGCCCATGCCAACCGACTCGGGCTGGGGCTGTGTAGACTTCTGGGTTCGGGCTGCAGCCTGAACTCTGGGACCCTCTGACCTTGCAGGATCCTAGAGACCAGGCTCCAGCCCAAGCCCAGAAGTCTGCCCAGAAATGAAATAGCCCTGCAGCTCAAGTCCGAGTCGCTGGCATGGACCAGCCACGGGAGTTTAGTTGCTGTGTAGCCACATCCTTAGACACCTAGAGGGGACAGGCTGCAGCTGAACAGCAGCTCTGAAAATGACAATGGATCCTAAATGGAAGACTTAGCATGTCCACACATTGAGCTGCGGTCTATTTCCTAGCTCAAGGAGACATCAGCTAATATCTGTAAAGTGCTATGCAGATGGACAGCACATCAGTGTTAGCAGTCGTCGCCATCATAATAAGAATGTTATGTTAGTATTACTATCATATGAGAGCTAAGATTTCCGAGTCCTGATGAACAACAGATTTTATTCAGGACAGGTCACTGTGAACATCTTTCTATTGAGGATTTCTCCACCCTTTGCACTAAATATTAAATGAAATGGAACCGAGTCATCTCTTGAGAGGCCTCATCCAGTATCGGGGGATAGGGGTAGAGGGAAGGAAGTCTGTGGATCAGTAGAAGGAAGTCTGTGGATCATGCATGAAGAGATGCTATATCTACCCGATAGGGTGAGTCCCACTTCACGTAAAATCCTTGAGAGATTCTCTGCTTCTAAGTGCATTGATGGCAAATATAAATTCATCTTGTATAAGTGAAATCTGGCTCTCTGAACTCTGGTCCTTGCTGGTTGCTATGAGAAATGGACAGATGAAAAACAGAAACCGTTTAAAAACGAATTTAAATTGAAATTTTACATGTAGAACCTGGTTCATCAGCCTGGCTTTGATAAGAAGGATAGTAATGTTTCCTTGCTGGTACAGCTATTAAATAATTGAACAGCATTATTGATCAGCCATGCATTATAATACAAATTGTTTTAAATATGGTTTAGATGAATGCAGGGAGTGTGGTGAATGTAAATTTGATTAGTGCCAGGGTCTGCTCTGCATTGATAGCAGTGGGTTCCAGTTCAGACTGAAAGGGATGCTAGCACCTTTTAATTACATTTTGAGACAGTATGATATTAGCACTTGAGCTTGTCAAATCAAAAGGTCATTCTGAGTCTATTTAGGAAGCATAAAGCAGCTTTGCCAGGCACCAGTTTGCCAGGGATTGTTTTTTAAATAGTTGTTTTATGGTAAATCAACATCCACTGGACAAGGACAACAAAGACGATAACATGACAAAATAGATGCTGCAGCTGCTCTAACCTGGGCAGTGGGCCAAACCAGTGTCCAAGAAGAGGGTGATGGTAGTAGAAAGGGGGCTTAACCCACCTCTGTCCCCTCCAATGCCCCACCCCAGTAGCACCAAGGGCTGCTCCAGTGACGTTGTGAATCTAGGCCATGAAGCAGAACTACAGCAGGGAAGGATGGTCTTTGCTGAACATGGAAGAAGTGTGACCTCGTGATGAAACCAGAAGACTAGGGGTCAGGATTCCTGGGTTCTATTCCTGCCTCTGCCCCTGCATGTGACCTTGTCCTTGGGCAAGTCACTTCTCTGACCCTAAGTTTACCTGCATGAAACTAGGACTAATAATACTTCCCTTCATAGTGGGGAGGAGGCTTGTAAGGCTTCATTAGTGTTTGTAAATGGCTTTGCAACCATCAAATGAAAAGTGCTCTAGAAAGGCTGATGATGTTATCACATCCCTGACCAAAGCTTCACTTAGCAACTATCGCCACATTTTTTTAAAAGTAGATGCCCATTAGGCAAGAAATAACCTTGTTGCCATGACAGCAGATACTTTTAAAGGCACTAAGAGCAGCATGAGCTTTTAGTAAATGACAACTGACACTGTTCACAAATTGAGTCTCCCAGGGAAACCAGGTGAAGAAGTTCAAGTCATTTGCCAAAGGGCAAAGAAGATAGATTCCCCCCCACCCCGAACACAATAGATATTTCATCATCATTTCATCTACAACAGACCAACATCTGAAGAGTAGGTTCCACTATATAGCGTGTAATACAGCCCCTGCCAATGATAGAAAATACACAGTTCACTATAATGCACGGAGCATATGCAGTACGATGTAGTATATGCAGTGGATAGTATATACCTGGGCTGTACAGTGTCTGAACGACATACAGAACTGTACAATGCAATCATTGCCCCATATGTAATACAGAGACAAAACTTGAAGACTGGACACAGGGAAACTTCAAATTGACTTCATGTTGCCTTTCTCAGGACTCCGGGATTTGGTTCTTCGTGCAGTCCAGTATAGTATATGCCAGTGAAGCTGTTGATCACAGGAACATAGGAAATTGCCATACCAGATCAAAACTAGTGGTCCATCTAGTTCATCATCCTGTTTCCAGTGGTCACCAACACCTGGTGGTTCTCAGAAAGATACACGAGACCCCTGAGAAGGAAGATGTAATATATATCCCATGAAGGTCTCATCCTAACAGCTAATAGAGACTGGTTTCAGCCCTAAAGCTTGAGGTTTAATATCCTTTCCAAAACTCTTTTGGAAGCATTAACAATTGTTCCCCATATGAATATTCAGTCCCTCTTTGGGTGTGTCTA
Source organism: Lepidochelys kempii (assembly GCF_965140285.1). NCBI lineage: Eukaryota > Metazoa > Chordata > Testudines > Cheloniidae > Lepidochelys > Lepidochelys kempii. Next base: position 17,353,893 of record NC_136392.1, on the reverse strand, counting down.
CACTTTTAGTGGCATGCAGAGTACAGGCATTGCATGCCCAGCTAGCAAGGGTATAATAGCAATGTAGACCGTGAGGCACAACTTAGGTTAGTGCAGTAGAGCAGAGTGGCCTACCAGCCTCAGTCCCCTGTGTCTATACCTTACAGGGGCTTGTTACCTGCTCAGGCAGAGCCTCCCATGCCTGCACTGTTATTTTCAGCTGTGCAGCGTCCTTCTACTTCCCTGCTGCTGAAGCCTTGCACAGTAAAAGGCTCTGGTAGCAGGGAGGCAGCAGGGAAAGGCTCCAGAGTAGCTGCAGTGTCTTTCCCCACTGCCTCCCTAGCACTGGAGCCTTCCACTGCAGCAAGTAGCTACATGTATATAGCGCCTATACTCTACATGCAGCCATAAGTGTAGAGATAACCTTTGAATCTAGCTAAATTCTCAGCCTCTGTGACATTCTGTGGCAATGAGTTCCACAGTCTAACCACCTGTATTTCCTTTTATCTGTTTTAAATTTGCTGCCTTACATTGAATAATCCCTTGTTCTTGTATTATGAGAGAGGGAGAACAGAGTCTCCTGGTCAAAGTGCATGGGGGATGTGGCCAATCAGAATGGAGTGCCTCTTGGCAGAACATGCCCTGATGACTAATCTCAACCCAACAGACAAAGAACGATGGGCCTCTGAGACCGAAATGAGTCCAGCCAGTGACCTGTGAACCTTGGCAGTTTGGGAGTTCCATATTTTTCCATCCTTTTGCTGTCTGACCAGTTATTTTTAGGGAGTCCAGGACTGGACCCTCCCACCACAGAATGCAAGTGTCTCCTATGGAAGTCAGTCAGAGTTACCCGTATCTTGTGGAAAGAGAATTGGGTCCCAGTAGCATATGTGTGTGAGTGGGGGGGGGGAGAAGGGGTTGTTTTTTTTACTCTGCTATATACATTGGGGGGAAAAGTTTAGAACAAGAGATATTGACTCAATAGGACAGAATATTGCTCGGGCTGGAATTAGATTGTGAGCTGCACAAACCATCTTGGCCCTGATTGTCCCTTATTAAAAAGCCTAATGAAAACATGGCAGTGGTTTTGTGCAAGTCCCTTCCAGTGTTTGGAGATACTCAGCCATCTAAAATAGTAACACAGCACCCAAATATGTGTGCTCCTGACATATCAGATTTCTCTTCTCCCTATTGCACAGGTACCATCTCCAGATGTCCATTTAAAAAGTTTAGAATCCCTGATGATTATTTTAAAAAACTCAGACGGAGAAGAAAACAGGCAGAAATAAACAAAGAAACAAAAAATAAAACTCTCCTCCTCTTTACTGTCCTTTGTATTCTGTTTTAGGGTATGCCAACACTTACAACACTGCGGCAATCGATTCACCAGAGGTCAATTTAGTGGGTCAAGTGAAGACCTGCTAAGTCGACCGCAGAGCACTCTCCTGTCAACTCTGGTCCTCAACTGGAACGAGAAGCATCAGGGAGAGTTTCTCCTGTCGACCCAGCACGGTGTAGACAGCACAGTAAGTTGACTTAAGCTACGTTGACTCCAGCTACATTATTCACGTAGTTGGAGTTGCGTAATTTAGGTCGACTTAATCCCGTATGACATGACATGCATCTGACGAAGTGGGTATTCACCCACGAAAGCTTATGCTCCAATACGTCTGTTAGTCTATAAGGTGCCACAGGACTCTTTGCCGCTTTTACAGATCCAGACTAACACGGCGACCCCTCTTTGATACTTAATCCCGTACTGTAGACCTGCCCTTTGGGACTGACCCCAAGTGCAAGGTGCAGCACAGCTCATCTACATCCTGATTTTAAGACTCAGTTTACTTAGAGTCTTGGACTCCTAACTTTGTGGGACACTTTATAAGGACTTATCTCCATGGGGTGTTAGTCTGCACTGCAAGGATATAAGCTCTAGTGCTCACTAATGTGTCGTGCGCTAAAACTGGCCCACATGGTCTCTGCCACTTCTTCCAACCTCCTAATCTCCCAGTGAGTGCTTCTGAAAATGTTTCATTCTGCAGACCAGGAGGAAAGGCTCTCCATGGAGCTCCCTTTAACAACTGCTGTGATTACTAGGGTTGGTCAAAAATTTGCCATAGAAAAATAAGATTTTGGCCTAAACAAAGTTCTTCCACAGGAAGAGTCGGAAAATTTTGACTTTTCATTGAAAAACCAAACACTCAAAGAATGGAACCTTTCTGCTGAAAACCAAAATTTTGATTCAGAAATGTTGTCCCAGTACCTCATGAGAGTTGTAGTCAGCTGCCTCCTGTTCCCATTCTCCTCTACAGGCTGGGCCTCGTGGCTGGACTACATCTTACATGATGCACCACACTACCTCAGCAAGAGAGGAGACCATGGGAAACTAAGAAACGTGGGTCAAAAAGCTTGACCCATAGAGAAGAATGGGGGCAAGACCTACAGCTCCCACGAAGCCCTGTGGGGGCATGTCCAAATCATAATTTGAGGTTTTCAACCTAAAGTTTTGAAACGCCCCTGCTCCCCTCAAATTTTTGTTTTCCACCAACAAGTCTATATTTTACATGGGGAAAAAAAAACATTTTCCATTCAGCTCAAGTTATAACCCGTATACCCCATTATTTAATAGGATACCCCATTGATATTATACTGTAAGGCTAGTGCTGCAAAACTTGTTTTAGTGCACGTTATCACCCTGACTGAACAAGGCACTTGAGCATAGGCCTAACTTTAAGCACGTGAGCAGTCAGTGACACTACTCTCGGGGTTAGGGACCTTGATGGAATCAGGGTCTAAAAGAGCATGTTGCCTTCATGTCACCATGTGAAGATGGGAATGGCCCAAGTGGTTGATCCTATTCCACCTCTTTCTAGAAGAGAGATGTTCATGCATATGAAGCTTTAAAGGGACTTTCCATTCTTCACTTATTTAAGAAAAACTGATTAAAACAACTTCAAATATCAGATCTCCAGGATGCTTCATATAAAATTAATTCCCACTTGTATAGTAACCTTGTTACAGCCAAAAATAAGTGGCCCCCTCATAGTGCTGTCTTGTTCATGTTTCTCAGTAAGAATAAGAAGATTAATGTATACGTCTGCATTTCTGTTGGAATAAGCAGCTTAGATATTATTGAAGGTCACTCTGTATAATAACTCGGTGTAATTATATACAGTTCTGCTGTGAGTAATGAAGTGGACGAGTTTTTTCCGGACTATAGCCGAGGTTTTTGATGCATCTCCTGGTTAAGGTTAGACCTGGTCCAAACTTGGAATTTACATTTGACAGGAAATTCTGACATTTCAGAGTCTGTTTTCATTGCACACCAGAACAAAACCAAAGCATTTAGAAATTTCCTGCAAAACAAAATTATAATGTAATATAAGATTTTTTAAAAGTAAAAATCAGAACAAAACATTTCAATTTTATCAAAATGGAATGTTTTGATGGACTCAAAATGATTGGGTCAATCCAAATGTTCTGTTTCAATAAAATGGAAATATTTTGTGCTGATTTTGATATTTTAAAATTTTTATATTACATAACATATAACACAAAATAAAATAAATTTAGAAACAAAAAGTCACTTCAAAATGAAAAACTGAAGTGTTCCATTTTCACCGTATCAAAATGATATTTTTCCATTTTTTCTAACCAAAACTTCATCAAAATTGATGCATTCCCATGGAAAGTTTTGATTTCAATGAAACATCATTTTCTGATAGAAAAATGTTTTGTTGGGAAATTTTTGACCAGCTCTAGTTAAGTCTCTGGCACAATCTTTAGTTTTTAATTATCTAGCTAATAGCAGTAACAATTCCTAAAAAGTGTTGTTCCCTTTTCAAGCTACACGAGCCTGCTTGAAATTCTGTGATGATACACTGTCCCGAACAGTCAGCAGAATTCTACAGGGTATCTCCATTAAAAATGCAGTGTCCTCCCCAGAGAATTTTTCCTGTATTATGTACTGACTACTTATGGCCATTTTCACATACAGCTGTGTACTGTTGTACTTTAAAACTCAGGCCCGAGAAGCTTGGAATCCAACAAAGACTGTAGACTGTAGTCTTTTCAACATGAGACACATTGACCAGAACCATTTTTACACCTCAAAAACTTCCGCTTCTGGCCGTGCAATCTAGTTTATTACAAGCCTGAGTTAGGTAAGATTCAGGTCGGGGGCGGGGAGGAGTGAAAGCAGCTGTCCACACAGCTCAGGTCAGTGAAATCAGTTAAAATGCCTGTCCTTTTTTTCCGGAGTTCCCCAGTTACCTTGCCAGTAATAAAGGTGGAGTCGCTAAATATTACATTACACCTCAATTTCTGAAGGATGTTATTACACTGTATGTATGAAAGTGTTTCATGTCTATGTTTGTATTACACAGTAACATTGCCAGCACAGGGCTGGGACACAGCAAGATGCATTAGAAAACAGGTCAGCGTATTGCTTACTGAATTTGTCAAGGAAGAGATGTTTCAACATTACTTCACTCAACAGATAACAGCATCCCATTCTGCTAAACTGAAAATTAATGGGACCCAGGGCCTGATCCTTCAAACAGTTAGTAATGTGAAGTAAAGAGTTGCAAAATCAGACCCCAATCTTATTGGTAAATAAGAGTTATCAATAGAAGGTATCCCTCAGCTCCTTGTTGAATGGAGTAAATGAATAGTGTATTTCTTATACATTGTAGTGGTTTTGAACGTATAGGAATTTCAGTGCTGTTTTCTGGTTTTGGGAACTGAGTCTGTGCTCCTAAATACATTACTTACATATGTATTTTTGCACCTGTTGTTAATTGTAGGCAAAAACCGAAAAGATCAGGTGCTCAACTATCTGATTTGCAGGCCAAGTCATGACAGTCAATGCATAACTAATATTTGCACCCACAGTTAATTGCAATTGTATGTAACTATGGGCACAAAATTAAGCCTTTGGAAATGAATGGAGATTCTCCTTCCCCACATCCCACCCACTAAATGCCACTCCAGAAGGGGATGTGTAGGAGGCAGGAGGAATATATCCACACTGCATGCTGCTACAAAGATTCAGCGCTGTGGAGGTGGCCCTCAGAGGCTGCCATAAATTACAGAACCCTTGAGGCTGCTCTAACTTATGTTGGGGGTGACATGCTGATGCCAAGCCTCTGTGCTGTGCCTTCTATTCTGTGCTTCCCAGAGGAATAGCACTGATGTGGTCTCAGGGATCAGGGCAAGGGCCATCTGGAAGTCTTGCCCTTAATCAATACTGTGAAATGGAGCTTCTCTTTTGTAGTTCAGGTTAAATACTGCTCAGATTTCTCACTTGCTACCTTCTATGCAATCAAGCAGAAATTGGGGTTTGGCTAGTCTAGCTGAATTGCAGCGGTAAGGACCTTTCAGTGGCTGGAAAAGAAAAGCCACTCAAAGAACTGTATAGAGGCAGGTTAATGGATATATGATGTTGCTCTCCCCGATGCCTCGGTGTAATGACTTCACAGGGAACCTCTAATGAACCATAGGTTTGAGAAACTTCCTCCCCTGACAAAGCAAGCCACCACAGTTGAAATCAGATAGGGTGTCTGAGTGAAGAGTTCCTACATTTCAAGAAAATAGCCTTTAAAGCATCAACATTATTCAAAAGTCAGCAGGAACAGGCTGGGGATCAATTGCCTCGGTGCTATGAATATTGGCCTTGGCCCTGGATCTTTTTATCATTATCATTGCTGGTTGCTCTGGGATGCTTTGCCAGTACCACAGCATACAGTAGTTGTGACTTGACATTGCTTCATTGCTTTGACAAATACAGGGAACAGGAGAGCTAGCATTAAACCGCTAGAAACACGGGATGCTTCAGTTCTGCCTTTCCAAAGACCTTTGATTTTCCTGTTTTACTAAATAGAAAATTAGTCAAACATCTGCTAAGAGACTCATTACATGTGGATCACTGATGTACAGTCCTGAGATAGGATTTCAGGTTAGGCCTTAGGGCCCATTCCTCCAGGGTGATGAGCACTTTTAATTCCTACTGAGTTTGACTGCAGAAGTCAATGAGAGTTAAGGTTTCTGAGCACCTTGATGGACCCAGAAATGGACAATTGAGGCAAAACCACTTAGGGTTTCATCTGTAAAGATACTAGGAAAGAAACAGACCTATATATTTGTGTCAACCAGGTTATTTTACTGTCAGGAGATGAGATTGATTGGCTCCGGGGAGTGGTGAATAGTATAGAGAGCCTTTCACCTCCAAGTAAATGGCCTGATGGCAGCTTGGTGACCCATGTGAAATATAGTGGTGATTTCAGCCTGGTTTCTTGTGGACAGGTGTCTATATCACACCAACCTCTACCCCGGTTGGCACTAATTGCTCCCCACCTGCTGCCAGCGTCAGCAGAGAGGACAAGGATTGAGTGGACATACGAACTTCCCTCTCGCCATAAGCAGGTCAGGGTGTGTATACACTGCAGCTTGGAGTGAGCGTCTGAGCCAGGGTAGACAGACTGGTGTTTGCAGTGCTTGTCTTAGCATGCTAAAAATAGCGGTGTCGACATTGCCGCATTGCCAGCAGCTTGGGCCAACCACCCAAACTTGGACCCATCCTACCTCCTGGGTCAAGCTCAGGTGGCTGGCCCAAGCCTCTGCCAGTACAGCAACACCCACACCGCTAGTTTTAGCATGTCAACGTGAGCCCCTCTAACACCAGTCTGACTACTAGGGCTGGGGGGCTCATTCCGAGCCGCAGCCTAGACGTACCCTCAAGGTCTGAGGCATTTTAGCTGGGGAAGATGTGGGCAGAAGCTTGCAGTACTACTGCCTAGGCTGAATGTGTTCCAGGGCACTTAGTCTTTGGGGCTGTAAATCTAGCACTTAAAAACAAATAACTTCCCCTGTGCTTTTCAAGATGAACTGCTCTGAAGCTCAGACAATCTTCAGTACAAATACACTCATTTATGTATCGTACCAAGATGCTGCCTTTTGAAACTGAGAACTTAATTGTGACCTCCTTTTTGTTACCAGCTGATGGAAGTTTTAGAAAGCTCTTTGATGCTAATAATTCTCAGCACAACAGAAGGAAACCACATTTTTCTTCCTTTCCCCCCTCAATGATGACTTATTCTTCTAAGCACTGTCTGTCAACTCTCTCCTCTGTAAATCAGTTATTAATGCCAGGACCGATTAGGCACAACACACTCCAGCACGTCATATTCTTGCTGGGTAGAGATGGGAATTAGATCAAAGTCTGAGCATTAAAAATATGGATCAATGTCAAATGGCGATTCAAACTGAAAAACGTGTATCTTATGTTCTTAATCTCACGAGACGGAAGAACAAAAGGTGACTACAATTCTCATTTACTGAGAGTTCCTAGTCCTGCTCATTCCTCCCACCTATGCATTGCTCTCTTTGCTATATTTTGGAGCAAATAGGTTGCATCCAAATTTTCCATCTCAATATCCTTTTCCATTGATCTCCCAGGCAGGAGTTCCATCAAGATGTCTGACTGAAACAAACAGGGCCAGGCTTACCTCTGCGCGACTGAGCTCTGGTGGCTCTTGAAGACCCCCAGAGACTGCAATAGGGATATTCAGCCACCTCCTGCTCTCCTGAGCCTTGCATCTGCTTGGTCCAACCCTGCTCACTTTCAGGCTGCTACCGGTAGCCTGGCTTTCTGTTGCTGCTGCAAGGTCTGTGCTAATGTCCACCGCAATGAAAGTTAGTAGAGACCCTGGGGTGAATCTGGCTCTATCACAAGAACGGCATTTTTATAGGCCATTTAGGGATCTAGGGCAAAAATTGGGGATTGGTCCTGCTTTGAGCAAGGGTTGGACTAGATGACCTCCTGAGGTCCCTTGCAACCCTGTTTCTCTATGATTCTATGAACAGCCTCCATACCCATACTGTCCTGATAAGAGTCACTGTGATATTTCTATACTGTAAGTTCATCTCTTCATGGGATACCCAGAATGCAGTGCTTTACCATTTGACCTTGAGTTCACCAGGCTGGTTCAAGGCAATGAGATTAGAGCAGGGCAGCTGGATTTTTATCACAGCTAGAGGCTCTGAGGAAGATCTAAGTATGAGAGGAGAGGAGGTCAGCTCAGGGTGGCAGCTGGCTTTGGGGGAGGGACAGCTGAGTGTAGAGAATGCACCCAGACCTGCTGTGGGGCAGTGTGCATTGAGAAGGAGAATGTGTCATTTAGGGGGAGAAAGAAAGGGGAAAGGAAATTGTTTTTTCTCAGTATTTTTATCTGAGGCAAACCTTTCATAAGGATTGAGATCAGCCCAGATAGAAGGAAGGACTAGCACTGATGCAGTGAAATGCCAGTTTGCACTGGGGCGGGGACAGTCTGGACATAGCAGAAGACTAACATAGGCTAAGGGAGGGCTGATGCAAAATTAATCACAACCTTGATTAGAGAGGCGTTCACACATGGGCATTGTTATTCTAGCCTTACAAAATTGTGAGGAAAATGTACCAGCCCAGACATAAGACTCTACTCTCCATCTCTCAGCATCATGAGATTAATATAAGAAAAGAGAGGGTATTTTACACACCTGTCAAAAACATCTAAAAAGAAATCATTCCTACTCGCAGGTCAGCAGGTGACTACGCTGAGTGAATCTGAACACCAAGGCAAGGGCATGAAAAGGTTCGAATGGGTTTGGTATGCACCTTCCCCCATCAGGAGAGCTCTGGGTTCTCATTCTAACCTTTCCAATGTGTTTTCCTTGAGACTTGAGGCCCGTTGTCTTTACCAGGACTTTCTTTCCTGTATGACTCACTTGTGGCTGGGTTTGTTTTGGCTGAAGTTCAATATTTTGGCGACACATATATAGCACACACTCCCCCTTTTGGCTGCCTGTCTCCTGCCTTTTTGAAAGACCAAGACCTCTGCACCTCACAGACGACTGTCCCTTCCCTTCAGGGACAGGAAGCTCAGGAACATTTCAGTCCACCCCAGCCCATAAAGTAGCTGCTGAATTGAAAACTGCCGAGAAAAAATCCCAGTGGGTAACTGTATGGTGGGAAACTACTGGGCTAACTGCAGGCCAGATCATATTGGATCTAGGGGACTTCACAAGATAACGCTAAGGTAGAAAGAATTTGCACAGAGCCTAGCATAATGGGGTCCTGGCCCATGACTGGGGCTCCTAGGCACTACCTAATGGCAGACAAGCATCACTGAAGTCCTCCAGTGAGAGCCTCCAATAGAGGGAAAAGAGCTACGCCCATGGTGTTAGTGAGGCATTCATGCAAAGTGTGTTATCCTTCTCCTCATCCATCCATGGCTGCTCTCGCAGAAGCAGACAAACAAGGATTACAGATTGAAAACTCACTGGGTATTAGAGCTGAAGAAAATATTCCTTCTGAGTGTGACTTTGTTGGAATAAGGTGATGTGTGAGCAGGAGAATGACAGCAAAGTGCAAAGCACTTTCAGCAGCCCAGGGGACATCACAGGGGGATTCCATCCCCACTGCTTAGTCAGGTGGAGGCCGGGAGGGGACTTGTAAGTGCTGTGAAATGCAACAAAAAAAGAGGAAGATAAGCAAGCCCAGAAGATCAGGCAGGCACATGCGTCCTCTCCCATATAAAACTGTGTTTAAGGGGAGCGCTGTGCTCCAGAAATGCTCTTCCTTTGGAAAACCAGGGGGCTGCTGCACTGCCCCCTAGCATCTGGCAGGCTCTCTGCAGTATGGGAGTTGGGCCTACAAATCCAGTATAGGATGGCGGGAATGGAAGTGAAAAGAAGACCCCAGGGATCTCAGGCCACAGAGGGGTCCTCACAGGATTGATGCGGCTGCTGGCCCCTTTCCACATGACAATGCAGGCATGGCTCACAAAGGTGCCCTGCAGCAACTGGTGAGCTCATTGCTGATCCCATGCTTATGCTCTCTGCTTGGTGGAGTGGCATCAGGATGGATATTACTGCTCCTCAGAGCAGCAATGCAAACAAATCTGCATCACGGAGGGAGGCCCTGCCCTGAGAAAAGAACATGCCATGTAAAACTTTTGTTCTCCCAGCTCTTCCCCATCCTGCTGGTCATGCACATCAAGCAGTGGCTCTGTAGGTGGATGGGTTTGTTCATTACTTATTTAGCCACCTCCCCACTGTGTTCTATCCCCAAGTGCATATTTACAGCCTGCCTTGCACAAATACACACACGTTCTGGAGTCTAGAATAACTTGGTTCAAATAGCAGAAAAGCTCCATCTCCTATTACTTGCAACACTACAGGTAACTGAGGCTGTGCCAGGGGAATGTGGTTTGTGTGATGGTATCCTACAGATGGCCAGTAATTCTCCAAGTTGCAAAGACAGAGCTCAAGAGAGAATAAAGCAATTCCAAACAGACCGTCTGATGGCAAATTCTTAGCTTTTATGGCCCTGCCATTCCTGTCTTCTCCCGTATTCGTTCCTCGAGCTCTTCAGACACATCTCTGGCTATAATTTTTGCAGGAACTGGATTTTAAAAAATTAGCATTAATTGTATTGCACAATCTTAGGGCCCAGTCCTGTGTTCCCAAGCAGGGACATCCCCCTGAAGTCAATGGGACCACTGCATGCATGCGGGGCATGGGACCAGCCCAACTAAATCAAACAACAGTGGCTGCCCCTGGGAACGACTAAAAAGTTAGTTCTAATTCCCTGCAGAGAAACGCCTTCCTTCTGCAGGAGGTCAGTGGTTTGCAGCTTGAGAAGCGCTACAGCAGACAGCAGTGCTGTGGCTGCCTGTGCCAAAAACGGGTACTTTTCATGTCACTCCACCGGCGGCTATGCACCAGCTGTGCCCCTTTGTTCTTTCTTCCGCCATGGTTACAGCACGTGAACTGAACATAAGTCATGCCAAAATGCACCTTACTCTTCTCAGCAGCATGGTCCAATGGATAGAGTCATCTTACCAGGAGCCAAGAGACTAGGGTTCTGTTCTGGATTGCCTACTGACTCGCTTTGTGACTCTGGGCAAATCACTTGATTTATCTGTGCCTCAGTTTCCCCATCTGTAACATGGGGATAATGATGCCCATCTTTGTAAAGTGCTTTGAGATGCAGGGATGAAAAGTGCTATGTAAGTTTTCGGTATTATTAATACAGTAGCTACTTTTTCTCTATATGCCAACACCTCTAGAAGCTGCACCAGGAATGGATGGGACAGCAAGACACTCCATATAGAGATCAAGCATTATCACCTTCATTTTGTGGATCATATGGCACAGAAGACTCTGAAGTGAATGCCATTGAGTCATTTGTAATATCTCTTCCTTTTGAGGCCATATTTCCCAAGGCCTTCTTACTTAGCATCCTAAAACCTCCACTGCTTTTCATGCAACCCTACTCCTATCTGCATGCCCACAATCACTAAACGATAGCAAATAGTGATGGAAAAGCCCCATCATGTCATCTAACCCATTCTTCGGCTAGTGCTGTCATGTTCCCTACAGCACAATTTCTATTCTGATTTTTAAACATTCATACTAGGAGCACTCATCCCATGCTCTGAGTGTCCATGCCAACCTATAAAAGAATTGCAGTGAATCACTAAATTCCATTGTGGACCACCTATACAATCATTATTCATTCCCACACACCACTCCATTATCTTGCAATTAACAACTGCTCGCCCCTCATCCACCTTCCATCCCATCTTCTTCCCCATTTCAGATTCAAGGGTCCATCACCTTGCATTTCCTTCCCTCTGTACCAAGGGAGAGCTAGATTGGATGCCTCTACTGTACATTTGCAGATCCCCCTTGAAAACTGGGCCCCAAATGTTACAATACACCTGAAAGATACTGCTGAACTGAACTGAAGAATAATGCAGCCCAAGCAATCAGTCACTCCAGAAATTCCTCACTGATGGCTCGGAGGTCTCCAAAGTTCTATTATTTCCTTCACTTGAAATGGCTTTGGTAATCAAAAGTCTTGTTTGGAAATTTCCATTTGTACCTTGTACAATTGTAGATTCTAATGTATGCTAAAATCTCACTTTAATTATGCATTAAATGTATGTCTTGGGCTTTTAGGGGCAGTGGAGACAGGCTCATCTTAGGAGTCACTGAGATTTATTTTGGCCTGGAGTCAAGAATCTGCAGTCCTATTTTTGTTTCAGGTTACTTTTTGAATGCAAGAAATTGTTTGATGTGGGCCCATTAAAAAAAAGGAAAAATAGAAAAAAAAAAAAGAAAAGAATGTTGTTGTTTTTCTGCCAAATTCTCCCTCCATGCTGTTCCAAAAAGAGAAAATCTATTTCATTTTCTGTGTAGAGGTGTTTCCCCATCTCCAGAAATGGCAACATATGGGAAACAGGTGCATTGGGAGTTAGGCACCAAGGCACTTTAGGAAATCCCACTAGGCATGTAGCTATGTCTTAGGGTACCTAAATACCTTTAACAATCTGGCCCTAAATGTGTAGGTCACTTTTGAAAATTGGGCTTAGGCTCCTAAAACACTTAAGAGCTTTTGAAAATTTTAGCCCTGGTTTTCAGTCAGAAATTATGCACCTTCTGTGCACATGCAAACTACCATATGTGTTTGGGGGAATGTCCAACCTGCAAAGGCATGCTCAGAGTAGGCACACAACTCCAGATATACCATTGCATGCACAATTTCTGCTTGAAAAACAGGCCCAGCCATTTTGGAACCTTCTTCATGCTGAGGTTTTCTGAACCCTACTTTCCTATGGTTTGGCCCTGGGTCTGCTTGGATACTCATGGCTAGGGTTTGATGGATTCACAAATATTTGTATGTGTTCACTGCTAAATTGGAAATGGAAGTGTGGGGTTACTGACCATACATTGCGACTTGTTACTTTATACCAGTGAACATAGGTTAAATGTGCCTATGATCAGCTACCTCAAAGAGTTTGCAGATATCCAAAAAAGAGCAGAAAAAAAAATCCAGTTGGTTCTTGGTTCTCAGACACACAAAAAAGTTATAAGGAACCATATCTGGTTTTCAAACCTAGATCACCCTAACCAAGGATGATCCTGGATGATCTCCACGAGTCCTGATCCCAATCTTCTGTTCTTACCATGCCAGACATCTACTCTGCCAGTTCCTTTTCTCTGCCCCCATTTTACTTCTATTGTTTTCTTCTTAAACTGATAGATAAGAAACCTCGGTGGCCTCCTGCCTTGCTTTCTACACACACAGCAAGTTCTCCTAATAGCATGTTGACCAAACCCTGGCAGTATAGGGGTAACCCTCAAAAATATTTTCCCTGAGTCCTGAATTTTTTAATTCTTGATATGGAATGGAGATCATGAACTGGGGGATTTGGCCCCATTATATTTCCCAGCTCACGAAACTCTCATCCCAAAGGGCTGTTAATCCATAATGCATTATAACAGTACTGCAACGGGATGTGGAAGTGGTTTATATAGCTGAGAGTCCACAGCTGGGAAGTTCCCCTGTGGCATATATAACAGTGGAATTGTTATGAGTGAATTTGGTTTTGGTGAATTGCATTTTAAAAATACATCGCTAGGGGCCTGCTCTCAGCAGACAGCAGCTGCCAGTTTCTGAGGTAGGCAGACTGGATGGAGCATGTTACAAAGGAGAGATGCTGTCCTCTCCCACAGAGACCTCACTTTTATTTTTGGTTTGTTATTTCCTCTTAATCTAAAATAAGAATCATTCAGACGGAAAGCATGTGGTGGCTCTCTGTGTGTGGAGAATCATAACAGCTAATACAACCTCTAGGTCCTTCAGCCATACGGCCAGATTCTGATCCCCATATTTGTGTGGAGTCGCACCTGATGACTTCCACTGGCTACAGTGGGAGCATTTGTGGAGGAAGGTACTAACTATCCAATGTGAGCGAGTTTTCAGAACGTGGCCCTGGAGGAGTTATAACAGGCTGACATGGCAGTTTCCCACATCTGGTCCCTTTCTCACCAGCTTCTGGAAAGAAGACTAACAAATACTGGCAGTGTGGTCAGTGGATAGGGTACTACCTGGGGAGTTAGGAGACCAAGGTTCTATTCCTGACTCTGCCAGTGGCCTGCTGTGCGACCGTGGGCAAATTACCGTTCCTCTGTTTCCCCTCCAACTCTCTGGCTATCTTGTCAATTTAGATGGTTAATTATTTGGGGCAAGGGCTGTTTCTCACTACATGTTTGTACAGCACCTAGCACAATGAGGCCCTGACCTTGGTTGGGACCTCTATGTACGACCACAATGGAAATAATAATGATGTAGTTATACAGAAATGGGCTGAGCCAAATACACAGCTTGCTTCACTAAAGGAGGAAAAAAAAGACAATAAATCAAGTACCACCTTTCACTACTGAAAATGTCTTGATAAAAGTCTTGCTACCTGACTTCTGGGCCCTACAAATGCTGTCTATTTGCAGATTGTGCGTTTGAGGAAGAGAAAACAATATGAAGCTGCCATGATATATTTAACAATGAGTCATCCTCTTAAAAATTATCAGCTGTGAAAGGCTTTCACCACTCTGGGGATACAGCAGTGATGTATTTCATGTGAATCACAGCAGAGTGTATCCATGGTAACTCAAACCCAGCAGTTTGCCAGCAGTTGGGGTAACTGGACCGAAAGAGTTGCAGAAAACAACACTACATGTTATGGGCTTTTAAAGAAAGAATCAGTGCCATTTGGAATTACAAATGGCTCTTCTGTATATTCAGTTCAAGCTTGTTTGACTGGCACATTGTGAGAATCTAATTGGATGTAGTTATCTGGAGATGCCTTCATTGTGTCATATCAACACCAATTCCCCCTTCAGAGGGAACCGAACATCTGAGGGCTGCTTCCTTTGCAGTGTTCAAAAATGTCACACAAGTCATGCAGCGATAATGATCACAGTTTCAAATGAGATCGTGATACATTCACAAAGAAGTGCAGGAGCCTGGAGCTTTCTGTATAAGCCAAACTAACCTAGATACCAAGTTCTGGGAGCTACTTAACTGAAAACACTGAGACTCTGCAGGTACCTAATGAGAATACCCAATTCTTAGAGTGTTCTTTTATCCATAGATCTCAAAGTGCTTTATAAAGCAGGTCAGTATCATTATCCCCAGATGGGGAAACTGAGGCACAGAGCAGTTAAAAATAGAACTGAGGTCTCCTGGATCCTAGTCACTGCTCTACCCATTAGACCACACATAAACAGGAGATTTATTGATCCTGGGTATACTTCACTTAAGTCCCATACTCAAAATTGATGTAGGCACTAAAGAGCCTAAGTTTCAATGACTTTTAAATTGCATGTAGGCTTCTAAGTCATTCAGGCATTTTTGAATATGTTACCCCTTGTCTATGTTACCCCTTGTCTATAATGCATGGGACATCTACACAGCACTGACTATACTCCCAGCCTGCAATGTGCTAACTGTAAAGTCTGGGATGAATTCTCTGGGGGTGGTTCCAAAATTCTGGTTAGGAATCTAGAAGGCGTGGGGCTACTTCCTGGACATTACAATCTTATTTGGAACAATATTCCAGACCTAATTGCTATTTTGTCTTGTATATAGTTAAACTTCCCTCATGGCTTTGCAGGCACCCCATAGAACTACATACTCCAGAACAGCATCCTTCTACACAAGATAGAATTATGAGAACTTTGAAGCTAAGAGATCAGTTATCTTAATTATGAAACTAATACACAACATTTGTTCCAACATTAAGAAGTTCTCTATCGGACTTAAGAACACACCTAATTAATCAGAAAATTGTTATTTTTTAAGCTGGAATCCAATTCAATTGGATACAGTTGGAACAACTTCTATGAGAAACACCGTAGCCATGATCTGAGACTGCATCTATCCTTTGGGCACATTGTTATTCTTAGTGTGGGACTTTGCTATATTTAGGAACCTCAGAGCTGACAGAAATGTGCGAAACTCTACAAATTAACAGTTCTGTCCATATTTTTGTACATGTATTAAAAGCAGCACATGGGCAAAACTGAGCCTTTCAAAATCTGGGCCTTACATGCAAAAACTAACTGCAATAGCCAGAAGTTCCTGTAAAACAACATCTCTAGGATTGCTTGAGAATTGGATTTAGACAGTTGAAAAGCTGTTTTTGTCCTGCACTGCACACTGGTTTTGCCTTACTGAAGCTGTCAAAGCAAAATATGCTCCATTCTGCTCTTTATGGGGCTGTTACAACCATATCAGACCCTCTGCTAGGTTTGATTATGCTAATATAACCAAAAGAAAAACTGGAATTGTTCTTAATAATAACAGGATTCATGTGGAGCTGCCTCAAACTAGCATCCTGCAAAGGTGTGAGGTGACATTTTTAATAGCGATCAGCCTATGTTCTGTTTTAAAAAGGTATTTCCTTTAGCCCAAACCGTTTTTAATCCCTTCATAAACTCCTCCCCACAGTGAAGCACCCCCCTCCCCAAAGGCCATACACAGCAGCACTGCAGATACAGATACAGTTTATCTTTAGGGAATGAAGGGGCCTTATTGCCACTAAGCGATTGGGAGGAGCAGACTGCTCTGGATATGCCACAGAGCATGTGAATAAACGTGGTCAATTTTAGAGGTCAGTAGCAAGGGATAGGCCTGAGCTGCAAATTACAGATGTAGCTCTGACCTGGAATTGTCCCAAAGTGGGGGTAGAAGGCAATGGCATATCCAGGCTTGGGGCTCAGGCCCATCTCTAGTGTTAAGACAAAGGTTGCATCTGCAGGTTGATCTGGAGGTGTAATTTCCTGCTGGAGAAGGCAGATCCATGCTAGCTCTGATGGAGATAGTGGGCTAGAAAATAGAGGTGTAGTTAGGATGACCATATTTCCCAAAGGGCAAAAGGGACACTGCATGGGGCTAGCCCAAACCCCCTCCTCGCCCCACACTTGGGGCTGGCCCGAACTCCCCCCGGCTGGCCCGAGTCACTTGCCCAAGCCCCACTCCCTGCATGAGGCTGGGACTGGTGTCACTGTTCACCTGGGCCCTGCCTCCCTTCCACCCAAGTCCTGCCTCCCCCACACATGGGGTTTGCATTGCTGATTGCCTCTCTCCCTCCCGGCATGTTCCTCCACACCCCACCTTTTGGGCATTAATCCTGTTTCTTCTTGGCAAAAAAGTGGGACAGCCAGGACAGAGCTTAAAAAAAGGGACGGTCCTGGCCAAAATGGGATGTATGGTCACCGCAAATGTAATCATGGTGGTGAGAGTGGTGGGAGGGACTAGTTGCCTGAATAAGTACCTAGTATCTTGGTGAGGCTTGGACTCGGGGTGGCTGGCCCCTCCTGCCGCTCATGCTGCGGGGGCCATACTCTGATTTTTCATGTGCTAGTTTAGTCAGAGCTAGTGCGGGTTTGTTTCCTCGAGCTGGAATTTACATCTCCAGCTCAAAGTGTAGACCTACCCTAAGAGTACCGTAGATAGTACATGCGTATGTTATACAAGGGCTCTTGCTTGTTAGAGGGCTCCTAACTGTGACATGTACAGGGCAGCAGGAATCATAGAATCATAGAATCATAGAATATCAGGGTTGGAAGGGACCCCAGAAGGTCATCTAGTCCAACCCCCTGCTCAAAGCAGGACCAATTCCCAGTTAAATCATCCCAGCCAGGGCTTTGTCAAGCCTGACCTTAAAAACCTCTAAGGAAGGAGATTCTACCACCTCCCTAGGTAACGCATTCCAGTGTTTCACCACCCTCTTAGTGAAAAAGTTTTTCCTAATATCCAATCTAAACCTCCCCCACTGCAACTTGAGACCATTACTCCTCGTTCTGTCATCTGCTACCATTGAGAACAGTCTAGAGCCATCCTCTTTGGAACCCCCTTTCAGGTAGTTGAAAGCAGCTATCAAATCCCCCCTCATTCTTCTCTTCTGCAGGCTAAACAATCCCAGCTCCCTCAGCCTCTCCTCATAACTCATGTGTTCCAGTCCCCTAATCATTTTTGTTGCCCTTCGCTGGACTCTCTCCAATTTATCCACATCCTTCTTGAAGTGTGGGGCCCAAAACTGGACACAGTACTCCAGATGAGGCCTCACCAATGTCGAATAGAGGGGAACGATCACGTCCCTCGATCTGCTCGCTATGCCCCTACTTATACATCCCAAAATGCCATTGGCCTTCTTGGCAACAAGGGCACACTGCTGACTCATATCCAGCTTCTCATCCACTGTCACCCCTAGGTCCTTTTCCGCAGAACTGCTGCCTAGCCATTCGGTCCCTAGTCTGTAGCTGTGCATTGGGTTCTTCCGTCCTAAGTGCAGGACCCTGCACTTATCCTTATTGAACCTCATCAGATTCCTTTTGGCCCAATCTTCCAATTGGTCTAGGTCCTTCTGTATCCTATCCCTCCCCTCCAGCGTATCTACCACTCCTCCCAGTTTAGTATCATCTGCAAATTTGCTGAGAGTGCAATCCACACCATCCTCCAGATCATTTATGAAGATATTGAATAAAACCGGCCCCAGGACCGACCCTTGGGGCACTCCACTTGATACCGGCTGCCAACTAGACATGGAGCCATTGATCACTACCCGTTGAGCCCGACAATCTAGCCAGCTTTCTACCCACCTTATAGTGCATTCATCCAGCCCATACTTCCTTAACTTGCTGACAAGAATACTATGGGAGACCGTGTCAAAAGCTTTGCTAAAGTCAAGAAACAATACATCCACTGCTTTCCCTTCATCCACAGAACCAGTAATCTCATCATAAAAGGTGATTAGATTAGTCAGGCATGACCTTCCCTTGGTGAATCCATGCTGGCTGTTCCTGATCACTTTCCTCTCATGCAAGTGCTTCAGGATTGATTCTTTGAGGACCTGCTCCATGATTTTTCCAGGAACTGAGGTGAGGCTGACTGGCCTGTAGTTCCCAGGATCTTCCTTCTTCCCTTTTTTAAAGATTGGCACTACATTAGCCTTTTTCCAGTCATCCGGGACTTCCCCGGTTCGCCACAAGTTTTCAAAGATAATGGCCAGTGGCTCTGCAATCACAGCCGCCAATTCCTTCAGCACTCTCGGATGCAACTCGTCCGGCCCCATGGACTTGTGCATGTCCAGCTTTTCTAAATAGTCCCTAACCGCCTCTATCTCCACAGAGGGCTGGCCATCTCTTCCGCATTTTGTGATGCCCAGCGCAGCAGTCTGAGAGCTGACCTTGTTAGTGAAAACAGAGGCAAAAAAAGCATTGAGTACATTAGCTTTTTCCACATCCTCTGTCACTAGGTTGCCTCCCTCATTCAGTAAGGGGCCCACACATTCCTTGGCTTTCTTCTTGTTGCCAACATACCTGAAGAAACCCTTCTTGTTACTCTTGACATCTCTGGCTAGCTGCAGCTCCAGGTGCGATTTGGCCCTCCTGATAACATTCCTACATGCCCGAGCAATATTTTTATACTCTTCCCTGGTCATATGTCCAACCTTCCACTTCTTGTAAGCTTCTTTTTTATGTTTAAGATCCGCTAGGATTTCACCATTAAGCCAAGTTGGTCGCCTGCCATATTTACTATTCTTTCGACTCATCGGGATGGTTTGTCCCTGTAACCTCAACAGGGATTCCTTGAAATACAGCCAGCTCTCCTGGACTCCTTTCCCCTTCAAGTTAGTCCCCCAGGGGATCCTGGCCATCCGTTCCCTGAGGGAGTCGAAGTCTGCTTTCCTGAAGTCCAGGGTCCGTATCCTGCTGCTTACCTTTGTTCCCTGCGTCAGGATCCTGAACTCAACCAACTCATGGTCACTGCCTCCCAGATTCCCATCCACTTTTGCTTCCCCCACTAATTCTACCCGGTTTGTGAGCAGCAGGTCAAGAAAAGCACCCCCCCTAGTTGGCTCCTCTAGCACTTGCGCCAGGAAATTGTCCCCTACGCTTTCCAAAAACTTCCTGGATTGTCTATGCACCGCTGTATTGCTCTCCCAGCAGATATCAGGAAAATTAAAGTCACCCATGAGAATCAGGGCATGCGATCTAGTAGCTTCCGTGAGCTGCCGGAAGAAAGCCTCATCCACCTCATCCCCCTGGTCCGGTGGTCTATAGCAGACTCCCACCACTACATCACTCTTGTTGCACACACTTCTAAACTTAATCCAGAGACACTCAGGTTTTTCTGCAGTTTCGTACCGGAGCTCTGAGCAGTCATACTGCTCCCTTACATACAGTGCTACTCCCTCAGCTCTCCGCTTTCCTCCACCTACAACACCCTACCATTCTCCCACACATGTTGAGCTCATTCTGGCAAGTCCCCCAATTCAGCCAAGCATTTAAGTACACACTTAATTTTAAGTGCATGTTTAAGTCTCATTGAAATCAACGGGAGTTGTGTCTGCAGAGGGCTTGCAGAATTCATTTCCTAGGAGAGCTGGGGCTAGAACCCAGATCTGGTAGTATGGCATCATCCACAAAACCATGCTGGTCCATCCAGGCTGTATGCTGCCTGCTTCACAGGACTTCAGGGTCCGCTTACCAGAAGGGGGTGCTCCAATACCCTGAAAAGGAGCCAAAGTCTATTGGTCTTCCAAGGTAAGACCTCCCCATCCACATGCTTTATCATGGGAAGATGAGTAGATGGGCCCTATAAAACCACACAGTTTAGCTGTTGAGGGACTTGCTGACAGTGCATAAATACTGGCATCACCTCTCTGTAACATATTGTATGTCTAGTTCATCTATCTTTTGTGCAAAATGCCTAGAAAACCGCATCCATGCACAGCATACCAAGGGCCAACAAGCAGTGCCAATAAAAATTCTAATCACAAGAAGATAGATCTCTCTCTCTGACTACTGTTATAAAAGATGCTGAAGTGGCAGACTCATTTTTCATCTCTCCAGCTCCCTGTTCCAGTTACGGTGTCTTATGTTAATACATATAAAGTGCATACATTTATCTGTGTATTTCTCACTCAGCCTGTGCACGAAAAGAGACACTGCCTCTATGTAATGGATTACGTGAGTCCAGTCCTTGAGGTCTGAAGAGGATAATACTAAAATGTGCGTGGGTCCAACCTGTAAATTCAGAATCCAGATCCAGATCTGAACCACCCTCAAGCAATCGGCATTGGGTCCAGAGTCTTGGCTGGGGTCTCCATATGCATTGCAGAGGGTGCTTTTATTACCTCCCTCTCACAGACTGGCAGGAAGCACATCAGTAGGAGGCTTCTGTATTAGGACAGTCCTTCATGGTACTTTGTGCCCTCCACTGCTTGTGCTTCTGCTCTGCTCTGGCAGCTCCCATCTGTTTCTCTCTCAGTGTCTCTCTGCTGTTACTCATGTTTTATTGATAAAAACTCTTGGTGACTTCCTGCTGTGCATCACTCAACAAGGCTTGCTTGGAAAGGAAGTTTTTTCCCCATGACTATATTTGACTTCTGCCAGCAGCCTGCTCTTCTCCAGCAGGTTCCCTTTATGCAAGTCGATTTCAGTTTCAGCTGGTTAGACCACTCAGCTGTGTTTGGTTATGTTAATAACCAGCAGATAATACGAATCACTCTAGTTAATAGGATTTGCAAAATGTTGACTATAATTAGCATTGTACAAACACCTGAAGGCAGCTGTTTCAGCAGAAATGCCTAACAGGGTGAGTTCACCCAAAATGGACACGTGTTCACTACCCGCATCTGCTCAAACAATCTTGCAATCTTCTTGGAAACAACAATATATATGTAATGTATGAAACAGTGCAATGAATTTCTGCAGGATTAGAGGAACTCACTGTGGTTTTCCCAGTCCCATTGCCTCTCTGGAGATATGGAGGTACTATCAGAACAATATTATATAAAAAAAAAAGCACAGCAACATGAATAATAATTTTACAATTAGTGACTCTTCATCACATATGATATAATAGATACTTATTTTTAGATAAAAGGTATATTCTAAGGCTCTGATTCTGCATGGGGTTCTGCTAGCACAGACCCTGGCAATATTGCAGAGTCCCATTGAGTTTAATAGGACTCTGCACAAGTGGATCCCAATGCAGGATCAAGGCCTATATTGCTATTTGCAATGCTTTGTTGCTATAGAGTTCATGCTGGATTTCCAGAAGTGCATTTCTGTGTATGTCCAATTTGCATGCTTGTAGCCCCCTATGTGCATGCTAAAGTTATTTTCTGAAAATATGGCCCTAAATTTTCTCCCCAGAGCTAGAGAATTGCAATTTTCCTTGAAGAACAAACTATGAAATGAATACTTTTGATTGGTTGTCACAATAATATTGTCCTATTTTGTAGCATCTTATGTTCTAAAGTGATACAAGCTGAGCTGGAAAATGAAGTAACCCAAAAAAGACATCAGGAGTGTAAATATACATGGTTGCTAGGACAACTGGGATGCTTTGTTTAGATAAGAGTAAGTGGCCTAGAGGTGAGAATAAAAGATTGTGCACAAAAAATGTAACTCTGCATTTTATTTTATTTTTTGGCTCATTTATTTATCATTTCCACTGGCCATAAAATAAAATGCACACAGCAAGATTAAGCTGAGAGTCCCCAGCTTGCCACCAGCTGAAAACCAGCAGTAAACACAAATTATGATTACAGCACAGATACTATTGGGAAGGATATTTAATTGCTTTGTTAGCCTTGTAATCAAGTAAATGCAGGTCTGCTTCATGAATAATGCCTTGAACATTCTAGAGGCTGGGATCCTTCTTCAATGATTTAGTTGGGGTTGGTCCTGTTTGAGCAGGAGGTTGGACTAGAGGACCACCTGATGTCTCTTCTAACCCTAATCTTCTTTGGGTCTATGATTCAATCCTCTTTGCACTGCTTAAAATTGCTAAGATACCACGTGAAGACTGGGACCCCTGGTATAGGGGGCATTCTGGGTGGGCTTCAATATGTAGGGTACATGTCAGGGGGCAGGAGGGGTTGGTCCAGGGACCCTGGCTGGGAGGATAGCTGTTACCCAGCACTGCATAAGTTCAGGGCTGCTGTTACTTGGCTGGGACTTGGTTTGGACCCAAGCAACCCTAGAATCACGGGGTGGAAAAGTGGTAGAGCGCACCTGTGCCTTGCCTTAAGCCACCAACTGGGCCAAATGCTGCTTGGGTGAATTTGGGCTACTAATCCAAGGTATTATTGCTAATAAAATTACTAACTATTATATACAGATAACAGCAGCACATCAGGAGAAATGTGAAGTAAGTACGTGAATGCTAGCCAAAGCCATGCCTAACACATTGGGACAAATCATTGCATGTTGTAAGTAAAGATATGGAGCTCTCTGATCTCACTTACAGGAGGCAAATCTGTGGCTACCCCATTAGTCTCAAATTTAAACCCACGTCCCTGAGATCAGCACGTCCAACCTTTTTATTAATTTGTTTGTTTTCATTTTGAAGCCCCAACAGTAACCTCCGTTTCTCACAGAGAGCAGCAGATCTACATGAGGGCTCTTGATATTTCCAGATACTGGGATTCGCATGAGAAAGACAAGCCCTTTCCCTGACTGAAATGTGGGCGATTGTAACTCTGAACACACTGCTGCATGCAGAGGACTCAGCATGAGCAAACAACAATTGCTCAGCTGCTGTCATGCCACCCTGATGCCACACAAAACCACACAAGCAGAATCTAATAGGCCTGGCTCCTGGTCCATGATTCTAGTGTGACTGTTCTTGCTTCATTTTCCACTGAACAAGCAGGGTTACAAAGTCACGGCAGCTTCAGTGGTTCATGCCTCCCCACATCATACAAGCCTTAAAGTGGTGCTGGGTTTTTATGAGATCGTGTGACAGGGTGCTAAGCAGAAAACTGCTTTGCCAACCCTCTGTCACTCCAGCTCCAATTAATGGAGGTGAATTGGAGCTGGGTGGACCACCTGGCCCTGATTGGGGAAGCTGGAACAGCTGCTGCCTCATCAGGCTGCGGCTGGATAAAAGCCCCAGCGGAAGAGCTAGAAGGAAGGCTGTGAGCTGCACTAGAGGAGAAGCAGAGAGAGATAGCTTGCCCCCTCTCTCCTGCTGGTAGACTGTAAGAAGGAGACTGTGTATGGTGGAAAGGTGGTGGGAACACAACCTGTAAATAAAAGCACCAGGTGAGCACTGCACCAAGGTCTCTGTGTGACTTTCTCAGCTCAGCGGGGGCAGGAGCCAGGAGGGCCCTGCAGGGACCCCGTTAGAGATCCATATTCTCCACAAACAGAGAGGCAATCATCATCTCTGATTTCAGTAAATAGAACAAGGAGAGAATAATAGAAAAGCCAGTCAGCATCTTTCTTGGACAACGCTGATATGAGCTGTGAAATTAAGCCATGGCAGTGGAGTTTATGAAGAGGAAGGTGATGCAGCTTTGGAAAGCCATGGGGAAAGATACAGCTTTTACTAAGTGGAAATGATGACATAATTTAGTTAGTTTGGAACCAAGTACCATTCCCTGACAGAATGCAAAGTATAGCCCCCAAAGCATCAAACTGGGCCATGCATTTGTTACTTCATACTTGTAATCGCGCCCTCCAATGATGAGCAATGTTATGCACAGCAGAAGAATCTCAATAGTCTCAACTCAGTTGTTGTACCTACCACATCTATGTGGAATTTAGTAGAACTGGCCAGAAAATGGAATCACCATTTTGCGAGGAACTGAATTGCCTTTAGAAAACCTGTTTACATTCTGAATCTAAACAAAAAGCTGAAATTTTGTAATTACTTAAGAAATGGAAATTCCTAAAATGTTTTATTTGGAACCATCAAAATATTGTTTCAAGAATGTTGACTCATTTTGGAAATGTCAAAACAAGATAATCTTAAATATATAAAATATAACTTTAAAATTAGTATTTTACTATAATATAAAAGACCACATTTAATCAAACAAATGATAAAGTAAAAACAAAACATTTTACTTTATAAAAACAAATGTTTCAATATTATCAAAACAAAAACAAGAAAGTCTAAATGATTTGACTTTTTACCTGTTGAAATTTTTGCTGAAACCAACACACTTAAGCAGAAAGTGTGATTTTGACAAAACTGTAATTTCAGAAGGAGACTATGTCAATAATTTTTCAACCAGCTCTGGTATTCAGGTTTTCAGAATCCAAACTATTCTCTGTGTAACTACATGGAAATTACAATATGGTTCTATATTATATAATATAACCAATGGTCTAACACACAAAATGAGCTCCGCTTTTCCTTCTCAGGAAGATTTGCACACAGTGGAATGATAGAACTAGAACTTAACTGGGCTGCAGAAAGAAACCTAGCTGATTTCAGAGGTTAGGTAATTTCCTGTCCCATGTTTCTGTGGCAACAGAACCAATCAAGAGAGTGCAGGGAGGCAATGAAGTATTACAGAAATAGAGTTCATCATGTCCCCATCTGCTGCATACGAAAAGTTTTGGTTCTATGTAGCCATCAGATGGCTTGTTGGACAATGGTACCTTGATTGGCCCTCTTTGTAAAATGAATCTGGTTTCCAGCTTTTGCAAGCAGGGAGAAAATCCTGTATTGCTTTGGTGACCCCTGTGTTCCTCCCCCGCCACACACACACTTGCTTCGATTCTGAAAACCCTTAAATATTTCCCCAGAGGTCCATGTCAATCACACCAGAGCGGTGCATGGGCATAGTACATGCACACGGACCTATGCTGGTGTGACATACATGGCATTTGCCTCCATAAAATGATTACCCATGAGGTGGTGCCTTGTGTGACAGCTCCAGGTGGCATTCCAGAGGTTGCTGGGATTGGTGGCTCAAAACCTGACATGTTCTGTTTACAAGGTATTTTGAAGCACAAGTTGTCTGTGTATTCTTAGGTTCTGCCCTGCATGGTACCGAGCATTAATTCAAGGGCAGCTGAGAGTACTCAGCACCTTCTAAGTCTGGACCCTGAGGATACTAACATCAGAATCAACAGTTTTCACACTATATTCCATATACCCCTTGTGGAGAACTCCCTCACAAGTGAATAGGGATGAAACTTGTAGAAATGAATTGGGGTTCTATAGGAATTAGTCTACAAACCTGTAGATTTTAATAGTTATACAGAATTTTTAAACCATCTTCATGATTCAATAGAGAATCATATCTCGGCTATATAACTCTACAGGGTGGTTTTAGGGAGTATATTATTTTTTAATAAATTCTGTAGGACCTTTCCAAAGGAGACTGTTGAGGTGAAAAGTACACTATATTTTTCAAGTGCTTAATTTGGAACAGGAAATACATTTTAACTAGAGCAAATTAGCAAACATACAAATGGAATTCCAAATGGAATCTCCTAAATACCTGAATATTTTTACATATAGTTTTCCCACTGTGAATGGAATAACATCAGGCATGCATTGTAAAAGTCATTATAAAGACAAAGGATGTTATTGCAAAATATCAAAAAAATTGATATTTCCAGCTTTGTCCTTTAATATTCTAGGGAAGAAAGATGGTAATTCCTAATTTTTGTGTTTCGATTTCAGGGACCGTGTTTATTACCTGTTTATAAAGCAGTGTCTGCACCAAGCAATTATTTAAACATTAAAACAAAGACAGCATCTGTGATTCAGTTTGGATACTTCCCTACCTTTGCTACTGGAGACAATTTCCCTTCTTGCCCTGGGGCTTTTTTGTTGACTTATCCAGACACTGAAAAACAGCTGAACCAAAAGTGATTTGCTAAACCTCTTCTAGCCAATTCAGCCACAGGTGAGGTTAGGAAAACCCTCTTGAAAACAATTCTGTCACACAAGCCAAGGCATCATAGAATCATAGAATATCAGGGTTGGAAGGGACCTCAGGAGGTCATCTAGTCCAACACCCTGCTCAAAGCAGGACCAATCCCCAATTAAATCATCCCAGCCAGGGCTTTGTCAAGCCTGACCTTAAAAACTTCTAAGGACGGAGATTCTACCACCTCTCTAGGTAACGCATTCCAGTGTTTCACCACCCTCCTAGTGAAAAAGTTTTTCCTAATATCCAACCTAAACCTCCCCCACTGCAATTTGAGACCATTACTCCTTGTCCTGTCATCTTCTACCACTGAGAATAGTCTAGAACCATCCTCTCTGGAACCACCTCTCAGGTAGTTGAAAGCAGCTATCAAATCCCCCCTCATTCTTCTCTTCTGCAGAACTGGGAACAATCCCAGTTCCCTCAGCCTCTCCTCATAAGTCATGTGTTCCAGACCCCTAATCATTTTTGTTGCCCTTCGCTGGAATCTTTCCAATTTATCCACATCCTTCTTGTAGTGTGGGGCCCAAAACTGGACACAGTACTCCAGATGAGGCCTCACCAATGTCAAATAGAGGGGAACGATCACGTCCCTCGATCTGCTTGCTATGCCCCTATTTATACATCCCAAAATGCCATTGGCCTTCTTGGCAACAAGGGCACACTGCTGACTCATATCCAGCTTCTCATCCACTGTCATCCCTAGGTCCTTTTCCGCAGAACTGCTGCCTAGCCATTCGGTCCCTAGTCTGTAGCTGTGCATTGGGTTCTTCCGTCCTAAGTGCAGGACCCTGCACTTATCCTTATTGAACCTCATCAGATTTCTTTTGGCCCAATCCTCCAATTTGTCTAGGTCCCTCTGTATCCTATCCCTGCCCTCCAGCATATCTACCACTCCTCCCAGTTTAGTATCATCCGCAAATTTGCTGAGAGTGCAATCCACACCATCCTCCAGATCATTTATGAAGATATTGAACAAAACCAGCCCAAGGACCGACCCCTGGGGCACTCCACTTGACACTGGCTGCCAACAAGACATGGAGCCATTGATCACCACCCGTTGAGCCTGACAATCTAGCCAACTTTCTACCCACCTTATAGTGCATTCATCCAACCCATACTTCTTTAACTTGCTGACAAGAACACTGTGGGAGACCGTGTCAAAAACTTTGCTAAAGTCAAGAAACAATACATCCACTGCTTTCCCTTCATCCACAGAACCAGTAATCTCATCATAGAAGGCGATTAGATTAGTCAGGCATGACCTTCCCTTGGTGAATCCATGCTGACTGTTCCTGATCACTTTCCTCTCATGTAAGTGCTTCAGGATTGATTCTTTGAGGACCTGCTCCATGATTTTTCCGGGGACTGAGGTGAGGCTGACTGGCCTGTAGTTCCCAGGATCCTCCTTCTTCCCTTTTTTAAAGATTGGCACTACATCAGATCAGGTGATCAGTCAACAGATCCACCGGCACAGTAGATGGATATTAGTAAATACCTGCGCAGAGCATAGTCCAACTAAAGCATCACCGTTCATATCAATACCTTGGGTAAGTACTGCAACAGAAAACAGGGGGTACATGTTACTATAATCATGGCTCACCTTAGGTGAAGTTAAGGCACATGGCCAAAGTGTTCTGAACAACCAAAAGGTGGGATCTGTGTAATAATAATATTTAGCTATTACGTAGCACTTTTCATCTGTAGTTTTCACAGCACTTTACACAGGAAGGTAAGTTTCCTTATGTCCATTTTACAGAAGGGAAACTGAGACACAGAAAGGTGAGATGACTTGCTAAAAGTCACATAGCAGACCAGTAGTATAGTCAAGAACTGAACACAGATTGTGTAACTCCCAGTTGAGTGCCTATGCACTATGCTAAAGCCTTGGAGAATGCTCCTGTTTTAGTTTAGTTTAGTTTATTTCAGCTTGTTCGCCTCATTTGCTAATCCATTGCATCTACCATTTTGGATTTCTTTTCTGCAATTGTGTTTAAGGCTTTGGTTTCTTTACAGAATACAGATACCTAGTGTACATGGGTCGTGTTGGTTTCACCATGATACTACTAAAAAGATATTACATAAATATGGCACTGTTGGATTTGAAACCTGAAAAAAATGTCTAGAGAAATCCATCTCTTCTTGGATGGCTGGATGGATGAGCCTGGAGTCCATCAGATAAACATACTGTGCAACATAACTACAGAACTCTGATCTCTTGTCCCGCATCTAGATAGACCTGATCGGCTTTGTCTACATAGCAGTGGGGCAGTGTAATTCCCAGTTTTAGGCAGACATACATGCATTAGCTCTGCTTGAGCCTAAAAGGCCTAGTGTTGCTGCAGCAGCATAAGCAGCAGCCCGGGCTAGCTGTGCAAATATGTAGCCAGGGTGTGAGGCAGGACTGAGCTGCCTCCCGAGCTGTGGCGGCTACACCGTTTACTTTCAGATTCTAGCTCAAGCACAACTTGTGTGCACATCTCTCTGAGTGGGGAATTGCACTTCCCAGCAGCTGTGCAGACATACCCAGAGTGAATGTTCAGTGGTTTTCCTAATGAGTGTAAACATATTTTTACCACTTCTACAGGTGCAGGGTTATACAGAAAAAATTTAAAACTAGACTAAACTCTAAAACTTTAAAGTAATTAGGAAAGATTAGAAGCAAAACAAAACAAAGAAACAAAAAAGCCCAAATGGACTTGAACCAAAGTGCTGAACTGGAACCAACCCTGAATTTTGGGGTTTCAAAATCTGAACCCTGATCCAGACCAAATATTTTCGCTGGACCCATCTCTCCAATAAAAGCTGAACCAGGCCTCCAAATTCAAACAAACCTGAACTTTGAGGGTTTAAAAATCCAGATACAAATTTTGCAATTAAGGCCAAGATTTAAAATAAAGGTTTATTGTTCATGGATCTCAAATTTTTATTAAAAATGTACATACCCATCCACTCCCTACTCTAACTGCAAGAGGTTTTAATGTAAAATTTTATCTAGGCCAGAATGAGACCAGATTGTGAGAGAATCACTAGCTTGAACCATTTGTTGCTACTGTAGTTAGTTGGTTAGTACCCCCAATATACTGTGAGTTTTTGCTACTTTTTTGGAAGCGAATAAATGGCCTTTGTCAGAGATTCTCAAACATTTTCACACCTTCATAGAGAAATTATCTCATGAACACGTCTCTTCCTCGGTTATGTCTTCACTGCAAAAAGAGGTGTGATTTTATGTTGAGATTACGAACTCAAGATGTCTCCAAGAGGATTGTACATTAAGATAGCTAAGGCACAGGTAGTTTTTACCTCAGTGTTGCTAGTCAAGGTCAACCCCAGGTGGAGAGTAAAGGCTTGACCTTAACTAGCTACACTGAGGTAAAAAAACGACATGTTCCTTGTTTCCACTAAGATTTTAATTCAGAGAGCTATTCTGAGTAGCTCACTGAGAAGTGAGATAATAGCTGGTTTGGTTATTAAGATGGAAAAAAAGAACAACAAAAACCCAGTTAGTTTGGAACCAAAGCTGAATTTGTCTTTTGCTGCCAAAATGAAAAACCATAACAGTTCAGGTTGACTCAAAATGATATTTTCAAAACAAAATGTCAAATCGATTCATCTTGAACATTTTGTAAATTTTGAAAGTGTCATTTTGAAGTGACATTTTCAAAACCATGCATTGCAACATTTCCCAAATTTTTGTTTTCCTTTTTTTGGGGCCAAAACTATTCACCAAATTTGACCCAAGTTCACAAATAGTGTCTGTGTCCTGAAAAATACATTTTTGACAAATTTACTGTTCACCGAAAAATTTCACCCAGCTCTAATCCTGAGTTTATATCAATGTAAAAACACACCTTTTTACAGTGTTAGCCAAAGTCCCAATCATGATAGCATGGGCAACTTAATCCTCCTACTGGCATTCAAATAAAAGCCCCTTGGTGGCTACAGCAATAGCTTACATAGGAAGGTAATACTCGGAAAAAACTGAATGTGTTTTTTGATTCTTTTAATGCAATTTAACAGCTGAAAAAATAGTACGAGAAAGCACCATGTGACCAGCCAACATTCTGAGAATTCCAACCAAATCTCCATGACGTACTGGGCAATGTCAGATCAATTAGGGAACAGTTTTATAGAGAAAAATAAAGTGGCTCATTTTCCCAAATCTCCCCATAGTTATTGCAAGTTAAATTTGAAAGCTGTTGCTTTTTAAAAATTTCATTCTGAGTTTCTGCCAGCAATGCCCCTCTGCCATGTACACTGGCCAAACCAGACAGTCTCTACGCAGAAGAATAAATGGACACAAATCTGACATCAGGAATTATAACATTCAAAAACCAGTTGGAGAACACTTCAATCTCCCTGGTCACTCAATAACAGACCTAAAAGTGGCAATTCTTCAACCAAAAAACTTCAAAAACAGACTCCAACGTGAAACTGCAGAACTAGAATTAATTTGCAAACTGGACACCATCAGATTAGGCCTGAATAAAGACTGGGAGTGGTTGGGTCATTACAAAACCTAAACCTAATTTCCCCCATACTAATTTCCCCCTACTGTTACTCACACCTTCTTGTCAACTGTTTGCAATGGGCCACTCTCATTATTACTACAGAAGTGATTTTTCCTTCCAGTGGTAGCCTACTGTTAATTGAATTGTCTCATTAGACTGACCTCCCACTTGATAAGGCAACTCCCATCCTTTCATGTGCTGTGTATTTAGACCTGCTCCTGTATTTTCCACTCCATGCATCTGATGAAGTGGATTCTAGCCCACGAAAGCTTATGCCCAAATAAATTTGTTAGTCTTTAAGGTGCCACAAGGACTCCTCATTGTTTTTGCCGATACAAACTAACATGGCTACCACTCTGAAACCTGTCACCATGCAAGATATAGACAAGACTTTCAGGTAAATTATAACAATGGGCAAGATCCTTGTTAGATTCTACTCTCAGTTATAGTGCCGCAACCCCATGACTCAATAGGACTGCGCTGGCATAATTGACAGTAGAATTTATGCAAGTGTCTGATCTCTCACAGTAGTTAGTCACAGGTTAAAGCAATTCCACACATTTTGCATATTAGACACAGAATTGCCTGGTCACAAGCACTCAGATACTGTGGTGATGAATGCTGGTATAGAAGATAAATAAATAGAAAGAGAGACAGATGGTGCTTAACCATGCATCAAAAATTCAGGAGTAGGCATGGATTCTGGGTAATCGACTATCTTCCCTGATGATAACTTACAGTTATATAATACCTTCCATTACAAAGTATCTCAGAGCAATTGAATAGACTATAACCAGACTATGTTCATTGTTATATACATCATATATATATAGGAATCACTTTATCCAGCAATTTAAATTCAACCACCTCTGAGGTGAAGGGCATAACTTCAAAATAAAGTCAAGCATCTCTACATAGCAGATTAGGACAGGAACTGAAGAAGAACTTAAGGAGCAGGAGAACATAAGAACCAAAGAGCTGGTCCATCTAGCCCAGTATCCTGTCTGAGTTTCAGGGAATTATACAGAACAGGGCAGTTGGAGAAATCCACCCCTGTCTTCCCCATCTGGCAGTCAGAGGTTTAGGGTCTCCCCAAGCATGGGGTTGCATCTCTGATCATCTTGGCTAATAGCCACTGATCAACCTATCTTCCATGAACTTGTCTAATTCTTTTTCGAACCTAGTTACACCATTATAACATCCCATGGAAATGAGTTCCACAGATTGACTGTGGTGTGTGAAGAAGTACTTCCTCGTGTTTATTTTAAACCTGCTGCCTGTTAATTTCATTGGGTGACCCCCAGTTCTTGTGTTATGTGAAGGGGTAAGTAACACTTCCCTAGTCACTTTCTTCCCACCCTTCATCATTGCACAGATTTCTATCATGTCACCCCTAGTTATTTATTTTCTACACCGAACAGCCCTTATATTTTTTTTCTCTCCCCTCATATGGAAACTGTTCCAAACCCTTGATCATCTTTGCTACTCTTCTCTGAACCTTTCCCAGTTCCACTATATGCTTTTTGTGATGGGGCCACCAGAACTGGACACAGTGTTGAAGGTGTGGGAGTACTATGGATTCATAAAGTACAGTGTTTCTCAAACTGGATGTTGGGGATCCCGTGGGTCCATGAGGGTACTCTAGGGGGTCCGCATGCCCCACTGATCAACTTCTCCCCCTCCCTCCCAGTGTATCCTGCACACCAGGGAACAGTTGTTCAGCGGTGTGCAGCAGGTCCTGGGAGGGAGAGGGAGAAGTGGGGATGGGGCATGATCAGGGGAGGGGCACATTGATCAACTCCTCCCTCTCCCTCCCAGTGTCTTCTGCATGCTGGGGAATAGCGGTTCAGTGGCATGCAGGAGGTGCTGGGAGGGAGGAGGAGGAGCAGGGACCAGGTGCGCTTGGGGGAGGGGGCGGGAAGAGGAGGGGCAGGGGTGGAGCAGGGGCAGGAAGAGGTGGGGTGGGGTATGGCCTTAGGGGAAAGCATGGAGTGGGGGCGAGGCCTGGGGCTGAGCAGGAGGCTTGGGGGTCTGTGAAAAAAATTAAATCAAAATGTGGGTCCTTGGGTTGCTAAAGTTTGAGAACCGCTGGTATAGTGACATTATGATATTTTCTGTTTTACTATCTATTCCTTTCCTAATAGTTAGCCCTTTTGCCCACTGCTGTACATTGACATTAAGTTTTCAGAGAACTATCCACAGTGACTCCAAAATCTCTTCCTTGGGTGGTAACTGTTTATTTAGAACCCATCATTATATGTATGTAGTTGTATTATTTTCTTCAAATGTGCATTACTTTGCACTTATTGGTGGTGTTTTTCATCTACCTGTCACCCATTTTTGTGAGATCCCCCTGTAACTCTTCACAGTTGGCTTTGGACTTAACTATTTTGTATCATCTGCAAACGTTGCCACTTCACCATTCATGCCCCTTTCCAGATCATTAATGAATATATTGAATAGCACAGCATCCCGCTACAGATCCTTGAAGGACCCCTCTGTTTACCTCTCTCCACTGTGAAAACTGACATTTATTTCTACCCTTTGTTTCCTATCTTACTGATCCCTAAGAGGACCATCCTTCTTATCTCATGACTACTTAGTTTCCTAAAGAGCCTTTTGTGAGAGACAATGTCAAAAGCTTTCTGAAAGTAAGTACACTATATCGACATAGTCACCCTCAGAGAATTCTAATAGATTGGTGAGGCATGACTTCCCTTTACACAAATCATGTTGACTTTTCCCCAACAAATTATATTTATATATGTATCTGTAATTCTGTTCTTTGCTATAATTTCCATCAATTTGCCCAGCACACAGGCTAGGCTCACCAGCATTTAATTGCCAGGATCACATCTGGAGCCCCTTGAGAGATTGGATGATCTAAGAGGGTAGAATATCCAATGTACTTTTTAAATGCGTGATCGGGAAATATAATGCAAAGATGAAAGAGAAAACACTTAATGTCTCATTCACAGATGGTAGATGGATCCTACACAAATATGAAATAAAACGACATGTTTGCATTATAGAGTTCTTTTAAGTCCTGACAGGAATATGGGACTAATTTTCAAAGAGGCATGTACAAAAATGCATGCCTGACTGAAGCATGCAAATAGTTCCGTGCCTGAACCCAAATGCTGATTTGTAAACACATTCCATATCAGGGTATTTGCTGGACAGGTAGGATGGTCTCCTGGTTAAGGAACAGGACTAGGACTCAGGAGGAGATCTAGGTTTGATTCTAGGCTGTAGTCTAGAATCCCTGGGCAAAGTCACAAGGAATCAGGCTGTCAACAGAGTCAAGCATATTGGGTCCTTGAGAATCTGGCCCCAGCTGTAAGTGCTGACCACTTAAAAATCTGGCCCTTAGTACTTCATCTAAGGCCCACTGTAGTCAATGGACGGGCTTCTTTTGCTTCGGTGGTTTTGGACTGGGCCCCTAGTAGCTGTAGCTCAGTTCCTCATCTGTATAATGGGGATAAAGATAAAGATACTTCCTTTCTCCGACCCACTGTCCTTCTTGTCTATTTAAATTGTTTTAAGTTGTTTGGGGTAAGCAGTATCTCACTATATGTAGATGTAGATGCAACACCTAGCACAGTGGAGCCCTCATCTTGAATGGGACCTATAAGTGCTACTATAATAACAATAAAATAAAATAAAATAATAATTGGCATGCCTAACCTAGGCATGTGCAGAAGTGAGTGGTCCATACTATCTAAACTATCCATGTTATTAGTTCACACGAAGTCAGCTACCACCAAATGACCCAGTTGGGAATCTTCCGAACTAAAAGCATGAGCTGCTATAGCTTGAGCTGAAGAGCAGTGGGATAACTGGCCCGGTAACAGACTTACATCCTTTGCAGATTGGGCACGGAGGGGTCCTGCAACACATGCTCACCAGTGGGTTACACCAACTCCCCCAG
Source organism: Lepidochelys kempii (assembly GCF_965140285.1). Lineage (NCBI taxonomy): Eukaryota > Metazoa > Chordata > Testudines > Cheloniidae > Lepidochelys > Lepidochelys kempii. The sequence goes on along the minus strand of NC_136392.1, from coordinate 17,318,896 downwards.
TAATACAGAAGGGACATATGAGATCTACATTAATGTTAACAGTATTAATGCACAGACTCCCATTCGTCAAGAGGAGAGAAAAGCCAGGTGTATACGACATGTATACATGTACACGATTAGATCTTCAGCTGGTGTAAATTAGCCTAGCTCAATTCATTTCAATGGAGTTATGCTGAGTTACATTAACAAAGTAGCTGGCCTATTATTTGTTAAAAATAGAGTTATTTGAGTCATACATTAACTTTGTAGCGATGCATCAATCTTACCTCACTGTTTGTTTGATGTGACATATGAGACAATAAGATATAAGTAACAGACCATGGCTATTAATAACTGTTAATCTGCAGCTACAAAAACATCTGACAAAACAATACCTACATGGATTCTTTAAAAATAGATTTGGCACCTTCACCAAAACAAATCTAGCTGTAAAAGATGAAGACCAGCTCTCACATAGAAATGCAGTTCAAACATGGAAATTCTCACCACATGGGAAGAATGCAGCACAAATCCCATAGGGTGCACTCAGAAACAAAACATCCTGATCCAGACCCTGAAACTTGGCTCATGCATTTCACTGGCCCCTTTTCCTCCCAGTGGGACAGCTGAGGAGAAGAGCTGATCCATCCACTCAATAAAGTTCATACCCTCTGCAGTGCTTAATTTGTGCCAGGGCTTGCCAGGGCTGAGCCCGGCACCTCTAGGCTTGGCAGTTCATAGCTCCAGCACCTCTGGGCTTGCTGCATCAGTTTTGAATGTAAAAAAATTGCTCAAGTCCCAGCAACTAATTGCTTGAGCCCCGGCACCTCTTTCCTTACAAATTAAGCCCGGATCCTTTGAGAAATCAGTAGTTTCTCTAGCATAATTTGGCGGACATGTCAACAGTAAAAATGTATCAGGACTGACGCTAGCAATGCTCTGAAAACATTTCTGTTCTAGATAGGTGGACAGATCACTGAAAGGAAGGGTCATTCAACTATGTCCACGTAGTAAAACACAACTCTCCAAATAACCATTGATAGGAACGCAGCCAACGCTATCTGAATCTTCCACCTATTCAGCATCAGGCCCCAAATAACCAGTCTCTAGCTCTGTGTCTCCTGTGAATTCCTACCTAAACAAAGCTTAGTTCTGATTTAGCACCTTTCATCTATACATCTCAAAGAACTTTGAAGACAAGTGAGTGTCATTAGCCCCGTTCTACAGGTGAGGTGACTTTAATAATGGAGGGCGACTTGCCCAGGGTCACATGGCAGGTCAGTGGCAGTGCTGGGAAGAGACCCCAGTCCACTGTCCTTTCCACTGGACCCTGTCCTCTTTCTAGGGGCAGTGGAAATTTGGCAGCAATGCAATTTGTTCACTTAACACTCCAACCAAACCCAAAACTTTGTTGCAGTTTGGAAAAGTTTGGTTCATTTTTGTTTTTAATTTCCATGCGGTTTCAAACTTCCTGGTCTGAGCTGAATCACCGTCATTAATACATGCTGTTCTCATAGCTTTTCTGACCTGGCTTTAAAAAAATAGGAACGTTGGAAATCACATGGGAAAAAATCTTATTTTATAAGAATCCCAGTTCCAAGAGATGAGTTCGGACAAGCTTCTGGGAAACATCTTTTGGGTGATTTTCAGAATGGAGCTTCTGAGCAGCATGGAGTTGTTGGAGCCAATGGAGGGCCTGATCCAAAGCCCATTAAAGGCAATGGAAAGAATTCCATTGACCACAACAGGCTTTGGATCAAGCCCTAACTGACCCTGGTATAACTTGCACTGGCCTAAAACAGGAGTGATTCCACTGAAGTCACCAGAATGACACTGGTGTAAAATGGGTGTGAAGTGAGGTCAGAATCATTGCTACATAACAGCCTCCACTAGTGTCCTGATTTCATTTTATGAAACATGAACCATGACGGGGTGGAGGGGAATTTAATATCTGGAAAAGCCAAGATTAAAACAAACAGCAAACATTCTCACAAGGATAAAGACATTTATTCTTCCTTTGAGTCAACTCAAAAGAGGAGGGAAACATCCAGAATAATTAGCCCAAATAATGTCGTTAATCCTAAACAGAAAGAATGCATTTGTTATGATTAGATCCCTAGAGGAGGCTGAGAACATTTATTTTTTCTACGTAGTATAATGATTTTCCTTGCTTACTTGTTGCACTTTGTCTGTTTCTGCCTTCACGAGCAGCACTCATTACCAGTAGCATTTCAGCAGAGTCTAGTTATTGCCTAAGTATTTCACATTATATTCACTGCTACTTCAGAGCCAAAATGCTGTAAATAATACACCTCTAGAACTCATTACTGTCTCTATTGCCAAGGCTAGCTGCTCTTGCTGTTTAGCACTAGTTTTAAATGGAAAGCTGGAAGTGATAATGGGCTTGGTTCTTCTCTCATGTACACGGGGCGGGTGGGGGGGGAAATCAGGAGTAACTCTGTTGAAGCCGAGTTGTACGGATGTAAACCTTGTATAAGTGAGAGGGGAATTACTGTTATTTGATTGCTTGTATTAAAGCACCAATCAAGTTTGCAGTCCCGCTGTGCTGGGTGCAGTACAGACATGATCCTTGCTAATAATCTAATTAGAATCAGGCACATCTTATATTTTTCTCTCTACCGATTTGCTCCATGATCTTGGCTTCTCGTCTTGGACAGGCAGGTGGGTCCGCTGACACGCTGTGCAATGCTGCTCAAATCTTAGACAAGGTGCTGACCCAACACTCACAGCGAGGGCTTTATACACTTGCACATGTGTTCATCACCCAGACTGCTGTTTAGGTGGTTAGAAGTCAAACTGTTTTGCTTCTTTACCTATTAATTCCTATTGTAAAAACACTGCCTGCAGGCAAGGCCCTGGGCACATGTACAATAAAAGCCATCAGTCATTCAGAATTAAGGGGATTCACCTCCCACTCCCTCTTGAGAAGCCCGGGAGAACAGACAGTGTGCTAGAAGGTGGGCAGACGACAGCTCTGTCAGACGAGGAAGGGAAATGTGTTCCAAAACCACAGGCTCCCTCACTGGGAAAGCCCTGCCAGCTGCCCCCTCTCTTTGAAACCCTGGGACTGTTAGCTTGAGCAACTCGGCTGACCTCCACTGCCAAGATCTTAAACAAGAGGAAACATGGCTAGGTCACAAACTACTCAAGGCTCTCGGGTGAAAACTCAGTGCCTTGAATTGCTCCTGGAAAATGAACTGGAAGCCAGTGGATAACATGTGGTCAGGTAGGGAGAGGGTTTATATTTCTGTTTTCAAATACTACAAAGTCAGCACACAGAGGGATTAGGACTCAGAGTGATGAGAATCTTTGGCTCTCTGAGCATTTGCAGCCATGGCTGAAACTGTGCTCGACGACACCCATCCTTTCACATCTTCCTTAAAAGAAATTCTCATTAGTCTGACGGCCTTTCGCCCTCAGCAGAGCTCTTGATCTCACCATACAATTTCAGGCACTAAGTTGGACGTAAAGACTTAGCAAAACTTTTAATGGAGATCTCTCAAATATCTTCAACCTCCCATTTCCCTAATTTCTGTGTAAATGAGACAGACAGCCAGTTCAGGTCGGAAACAGGGGCGCTAGCTTCTCACCTGTGAATCATCAGGAGAGCTAAGAAATAGCCTTGAACCTCTGCCATTTGGAAGAGTTGTGCAAGGACTGCACACGCTGCATTTTCAGCTGTAAACTTTCACAACCCAATGACCTTATGTAGTTGCTGCCTCTTCTCTGTGTTCCTTCATTACTGCTAAGCGATGACCCTTCCACCACGTTCCCGTTTCTCACTGCATTTGGTCTTCGCTGTTGGTTTGGAAGCAGCAAGGCAGGACTTGCTGCATGCAGGGAAAAGGCTAGCAGACTAACAGCCTTGTTCTAACATTACTTAAGGCCCAGGGTATCTTCTCCTCATGCACTTTTCCCCTGAAGAGGCTTAGAGGTGCATATTAAGCTACCTTCAACATCTCGTGCAGCAGGGATATAATGTATATTTCGCATAGGCTGTAGGAGGGGTTTAGGTCGAGGTGCCTTATGGCTAAGCCTGCGATTCTGTCACAGAGGTCACGGATTCTGTGACTTTCCGTGACCTCTGCAACTTCCCTAGCTGCAGTGGCCAGTGTGGCTGACCCCAGCGCTGCCCAAGCTGGAGCAGCCCTGACCCTGGGGCCAGCTTCCCGGGGCTGCCTGAGCAGCGACCAGTGCAGCAGGCTCTGTGGCTGCTCCAGCAACAGGCAATGTGGCTTGCCCCAGGGAGCGCCTGAGCAGTGGTGGCCCTAGAGGCCATTGGGAGAGCAGTCCCCGGAGGCCTTGTTGCAGGGGGGCTGCCAGGGTCAGTCAGCCCTCACTGCTGGAGCAGGGCCCCCCCAGAGCAGCGTGGCCCCAGGAGCAGAGTTTTAGTCGTGATGGGTATTTGTAGTAAAAGTCAGGGACAGGTCACGGGCTGTGAATTTTTGTCTATTGCCCATGACCTGTCCATGACTTTTACTAAAAATACCAATGACTAAATCTTAGCCTTCATTATGGCACACTTTTCACAGGCATTTAGTACCACCTCCTTTTCAACAAAGGAAGGAAATGGCAAATATACTTGCAAAGGTTTGAACAAGCCCTTATCCTGCTCCCTGGAAATGTGTCACCAACAGATCATTTAGAAATGTTAAGTCATGCATCATCCAAGCGGATGTTAGTGTTCGCAGGCCCGCAGTGGCATTTCTAGGACCTAGCATTTGGGATGACAAAGAGTTTGTGAATGGGGTGAGTCACTGCCCTGACGATACCTCCGTGCTTATAGCAGGGATTGTTCATGCAGTGCACTTCAGATGAGGCAATGAGATACATTTAGTCCTAATATTATTTTAATATCTCTGAAATACACATATAATATACACAGTACACTGCGGCCTGTGCTGTCCCACGTGTGTGACGGGACCGCTCAGGGCTATCAATCCAGAAACTTTCACCAGCAGTTAATTCACTAAAAATACAGTTTGGGGTTTTCTTTAAAACCACATGCATTTTGGCACCCATTCAGTCCATGCCTTTCCTGCTGTGCAGGCCTGATCCAAAGCCCACTGAAGTTAGTGACAGTCTTTCCAGTCACCTAAATGGGCTTTGGATCAGACCCTATGTTACCCGGGAAGTGGGAACTGAAAATAGCAGCGTGTGTTACATCATCCTCTAGAACTCAACCAGCCAAGAGAGAGGGGATACCTGAAGTCCTGAGGTCAAGGCTGTCGCCAAACAACCAAATATGGTACCACCAAGTTGCCATGCTGGCCCATGCATCAGACCTTACACCAAGGGGGTTTTGCTAGTTTCCTTGTGGGCAGTTCCAGAGAGGATCTGCTGGAAGTGAGTGCTAGGTTCCAGGAGTAAGTGCTGGCCCTGCTGTGCATTTTCACCTTTGCTAACAGGCATAACATTCGCATATACTGCCACCTAGACATTTGTGAGAAGCTCGGTGCTGCTTAGCTAACCCCTCTTGCTACTTCCTGGCTGCCTCAGACACGAGTAGGAGGCAGGGTAAAGCTGAAATTTGAAGCTGGTCACGATTTCTATCCATTTTAAAATTAGACATGCACATCACCACAGAGCAGAGATTCTTGTCTTGACATTTCAGTGTCTGTGCCTGAAGTCCTGCCAGAAGAATTCTTTGAGGTGAGCTCTTAGGATTTGTTCCGAGTTTCTGAGACAGGGAACTATATGATCTTTCTTCTTCTTAAAACGAAAGCAGCATATTTCCCCCGCCCTTGTCCCTCCCAAAATATTTTCTGTCTTGGCACAAAGAGGGCCCTGAGACGTATGAAGGTAAATTCCACTTCCATGCTACCACTCTCATAAATAGTTAAACTCATTTGTGCTTGTGAGATGCTACAAACTGTATATATAAGCTGCCACAGAACTATGCAATTGGAGTAGGCCAATACCATACATGGCTGGGAGTCCTGGGAGTTTTAGGAAAGCTTTTACACAGACAACGGACACCAGACGAGTAGGAAGAGTGCAATTTAGACACTGCAGTAAAACCCTGAATTGTTGTTCCTAAAGATCAGCCTGTGGCAGGACTAGCGTCCCCACAGCCAGAATAAACTCAGCAGGAGTCTCAGGTTAAACAGTTTTTTTAAACAGTGGTTTTTGGAGGGGGGTGAGGGAGTGAGAGAACCTGGATTTATGCAGGAAATGGCCCACCTTGATTATCATACACATTGTGAAGAGAGTGGTCACTTTGGATGGGCTATTACCAGCCGGAGAGTGAGTTTGTGTGTGTGGGGGGGCGGAGGGTGAGTAAACCTGGATTTGTGCTGGAAATGGCCCAACTTAATGATCACTTTAGATAAGCTATTACCAGCAGGACAGTGGGGTGGGAGGAGGTATTGTTCATGGTCTCTGTGTGTATATAATGTCTTCTGCAGTTTCCACGGTATGCATCCGGTGAAGTGAGCTATAGCTCACGAAAGCTCACGCTCAAATAAATTGGTTAGTCTCTAAGGTGCCACAAGTACTCCTTTTCTTTTTGCGAATACAGACTAACACGGCTGTTACTCTGAAACAGGTTAAACAGTAAATCTCCTCTCTGGGGTCTCAGGTTTATTTACAGATTTCCCCCCAGTGCAGCCAAAATACCACAAAAGTTAGCAAAGTCCCTGGACACATTCCCCTCAGGTAGTTTAACAGTCTTTAAATGCCTGAAACAAACTATATAAACAGAGCAGCAATTATGGATCCAGAGCCCCTTGTCTTGGCTCCTAGTTAGGAAATCCTTTTCTTTTTATCCCAATTTTGAAAGGAACTGAGACTCTAAGCCCAGCTAGACTCAGCAGCATCCATCCATTTATCAGCATAGGTATGGTACCTAGTGACCTGATTACCTCTGGTATGGGTAAGAAGGGCGTTTTCTAGTTACTGAGGTTCAGAAAGGCACTCCAAGGTGGTACGAAAAAAAACAGAGCTGGGATTTAACCCACAGACCGCCACACCAGTGCGTGACTTGACAGGACTACAGTGTATCTTCCTTGCACCCACATGGATATGTGCACCTCATTATACAGTCCACAAGAGATAATCCTGAAAAACAGAGCCATGAACCATAGCCTCAAAGCAGAAATATTCTTTCATTTTAAGGAGATGTAGGCCCTCTCACTCGAGCACACAAATGTCTACTCTATAATCAAATCAGGTGCAAACAGTCAGTTCTTGATGTCAGAATAGCAAATATGATATGCAGACTCTTTAGACAAACCTTGGAGTCAGAATCAGTTTTACAAAATAATTCTACTGACTTTCTGGCCTAGAAATAGAAAGCTAAATCTGTTTTTGGGTGTACTAAATCAAGGTCAGAACAAGTCTAAATTTTCTATTTCTCTTCATAGAACCTACAAAATAACTATATGCCAGCAACTCCCATAACTTTCCTTGCGTAGTAAGGAAATGGGTTCACCTCACCCTGCTGCACTGTTTAAAAATGAAAACATTCAGGATCGCTCTGACCTAATTTCTTCCTAGCACAAGAAAGAGAGATTGGGGAAGAGGGGAATCACAGCCATGGACTTTCCGATTTCTTTGTTCTAGTTTCACTAACCCCTTTGTAATTGATTTACTACTTCAACAGTGCTATAGGCACCAGCCTCCCACAAGACACTATGTACCACTACCTAATAATGGGGAGAGAGTCCAACAAAGTACATTGGTGCTCTTAACTCCTGTCAACAATAAATATAGCAGCTGACAGACAACGTGAGACACATAGGCTGGTCCTCAGGGTCAGATGATGTCATAAATTGAGGACAGATACTAAAATCCTGTTTATTTTTTAGTCTGTTTGAGGCTTGTAAGGTTTTCCATAGGAAAAATGTCCCATATGTCACTGAACCAACATACCTGCCTGTGCAGCTATGGGTTTTGCCTACTTCCAGCAATCAGGGGTGGCCTTACTATGAGGCGAACTGAGGCAGCCGCCTCAGGTGCTAGACTGTGGGGGGCGCCACTAGGACACAGAGTTTCAAAGTTTTGGCCCAAACGAGAGGGCATGGGGGCGTCATTTGAGCTCTCTGCCCCAGGTGCCAAAATGTTGTGGGCTGGCCCTGCCAGCAATGGAGAAGAAAATAACTAGTGGAACTTTACCAGAAGAAAGATGGCCTTGTGGTTAGTTTATCAGACAGAGGCTCAAGAGTTCTGGATTCCAGTCATTTAACCTCTCTCTGTCTCAGTCCCTCCTCATGTGTAAAATGGGGATAATGTTTCCTTATCTCACAGGGCTGCTGTGAGGCTGTGATTCATTGATATGTGAGAGGGGGATACTATAGGGGTCCTATAGGGCCACACATAGAGCTTATCATAGCAACTGAATATACTTTCAGGGCAATGGTCAGTCCTGAGCTGGGCTTACTCCTCTCATTCCCCTCTCTCTGCTCTGTTGTGTAAGGAGGCACAATCTAGCACTTAATGGATGCTGTTTCAGCCATAATAATTGGAAACCTCTAGTGGAGCCTCTGCTGGGTTGACACTTTATCATCTCTGCAGCTGACAGCTCGTACTTCAGCAGCTTTCTTTGATGCTTAATGAAAACACACACACACCTTTTCTAGACTATGGGCAGAAAACTGCCTTTAAAAATACAGCAGTGAACGATGATCTCCACATGGAATTAATGGCCTAAGAACGTTTCTGAATTTTCTTGCCACAGTGATGTATTTGCAGTGGCAAGAACCAATAAATATAGTGGATAAATGGTTAACGTTCCCCTGCAGATGTTCACAGCTTATTACTATTGTTATATTATTATTATTATTATCATCATAATTCAGAGACTGGCAGAAAAAAACTTGATTAGCAGCCAAAAATCTCTTGGATCTGAGACTTGCCTTTCCACTCCACCGGAATCTTATCCCCCCCGCATGATAACTAGTGACTGGGTCAAAGAACCTCCTAAACTGCACCTGTACCACCTGCACGTGTACCCATTTGCACACGCATGGGCACTTTTGTGGGCAATTACCCCTTCTGAGCTCTCGAGGGCCTGTGCCCAGGCAAAAATGGCTATCATACAATGTTTTCATGTGCAATGTTATAAGCTCCTTTGGAAGTCTGACCTGGGGTGGGGTGGGAGGTGGGGTCTTTGGAAGACTTGGGAGTGCACTATGATCCTGTCCAATTTAAGTCAAGGAGCTGAAGGCACTTGGCCCCTTTGGACAAGCATCCAAACATTACATCTACACAAAGAAAAGATTCCTGGTTGTTTTTAAGCTCATAAGTAGGTCTGAAGTCAGTTCAGTTGTTGTTCTTGCCCACAAGCATCATGTTTCCCAGCATGATTTCAAACACAGGAACTGCTGGGCACAAGTAGCTTGACTGCTACATTTTTCATTTTAAAAAACACATGTATTTTAAGATGGCCTTTAAAAAACAACACATTGCTTCGTTGTGGAGAGAATGAAATACCAACATTGGGGATTGTCCCAGTTCTTTGTTCTTCTTCAACCTGACATTACTGTGGGCCTGACGCAAAGTCAATGCGGGTCTTTCAGTTCAGGCGATTAGAGGCCAGATGAAATACAGTGCTATTATCTCCGTCACACAGATGGGGAAACTGAGGTACAGGGCAATGACACGACTTACACAAAGTCACTTAGGAAGTCTGTGGAATAAAACCTGAATTTCTCATTTACCAGGCCAATGTCTTAGCCACAAGTCCATCTTTTGTAAAGAGAAATCATGCCTCATCAATCAATTAGAATTCTTCGAGGACATCAATGAACATGTGGATAAGGGTGCCCTACTGGATATAGTGTACTTGCACTTTCAAAAAGCCTTGACAAGGCCCCACACCAAAAGGCTCTTATGCAAAGTAGGCAATCATGGGATAAGAAGGAAGGTCCTCTCATGGGTCAGTAACAGGTTAAATGATAGGAAACAAAGGGTAATCATAAATGGTCAGTGTTCACAGTGAAGAGAGTTAAATAACAGGGCCCCACCAAGGATCTGTACTGGGACCAGTCCTATTCAACATATTCAAAAGGGGTGAACACTGAGGTGGCAAAATTTGCAGATGATACAGAATTACTCAAGATAGGTAAGTCTACAGCTAACTGTGAAGAGTCACAAAGGGATCTCACTAAACTGGGTGTTTGGGCAACAAAATGGCAGATGAAATTCAATGTTGATAAATGCAAAGTTAGTGCACATTGAAAAACATAATCCCAATTATACATGAATGATGGTGTCTAAATTACGACGCAAGAAAGATCTTGGAGTCACCGTGGACAATTCTCTGAAAACATCTGCTCAGCATACAGCAGCAGTCAAAAAGATAACAGAATGTTAGGAAAAGTTAGGAAAGGGATAGATAAGAAGACAGTAAATATCATAATGCCACTAGATAAACCCAAGGTACACCCACACCTTGAATATTGCGTGCAGTTCTTGTTGCCCCTTCTTAAAAAAAGATATTATAATTGGGAAAAGTACTGAGAAGGGCAACAAAACTGATTAGGGGTAGAGAGCAGCTTTCATATAAGGAGAAAATAAAAAGACAGAGATTGTTTAGTTTGGAAGAAAGTCAACTAATGGGAGATACGACAGGGGTTTATAAAGTCATGAATGGTGTGGAGAAAATGAATAGGGAAGTGTTATTTACCTCTTCACATAACATAAGAACCAGGGGTCACCCAATGAAATTAATAGGCAGCACATTTAAAACAAACAAAGGGAAGAACTTCTTCACACAATGCACAGTCAACCCATGGAACTTGTTGCCAGGGAATGTTCTGAAGGCCAGAAGCATAACTGGGTGCAAAGAAGAATTAAATAAATTCATGGAGAACAGGTCCATTAATGGCTATTAGCCAAAATGGTCAGAGATGCAACCCCATGCTCTGGGTGTCCCTAAACCACTGACTGCCAGAGGCCGAGACTGGATGACAGGGGATGGATTACTTGATAAATTGTCCTGTTCTGTTCATTCCCTCTGAAGCAGTTGGCACTTGCTATTGTCAGAAGCCTGGATACTGGACAAGATGGACCAATGGTCTGACCCAGAATGGCCATTCCTATGTTCCTATGAGATATATGAAAAATATTCACAAGCAAATTATTTGAGGATATATAATAACTGGAGTAGAACCATCATTTGCTTAAATCTAGAATTTGCTACAACTCCTAGCTTTTTATGACTGGTAAAACATTGTAAAGTTATCACATAATAAATTACTTACAACTGACCTATTTTTATTTAGAGCAAGTAAAGAAAAGCTCTTTTCAAGAGTGCAGATGGACTGTAGGAGACAAGAAGATCAGAGAATGTTTATTAAATCGAGAGGAAGTCAAGTCTTTTGAACAAAAGACCTAGAGAAGAGGATGATCAGTTTCTTTCTCCACAATGAATTTTATAAGAGTAAGGACAGGGATGAGAAAACAGGATTTCAGAAGCACAGATTGAAAAGAAACTTAAATTAGGAAAACCAACATGGAAGAAAGCACTCTGAATCTGGCTGCCTTCCTAACCACGGTCCTGACTCAGCAAGACTCTACTCGTCTATGTAACTTTAAGCATGAGATTAGTCCCATAAACGTCAAGGGGAGTACTTATGTGAGGGAAGGCAGTGTAACGAAGTGACATGAGTACCGGACTGAGACTTGGGAGATATGGGTTCAAGTCCCAGCTCTGAAACTACTTTGCCAGTGACCTTGGACAAGTCAATTCTCCACTGTGTGCCTCAGTTTCCCTATATGTGAAATAGGGGTAATGATACTGACCTCCTTTGTAAACCACTTTGAGATCTATGGATGAAAAACAACATACAAGAAGTTGGTAATATTATAAAAAATTACACATGCTTAAGTACCATGATGATTCTGGGTCTTTGGGAGGATGCCAAAGATTGATGGCAGTATTGCCAACCCTAAACATTCAAAATTCATGAGAGTGGCATAAAAATGATACTTTAGAGGATTCTTTTTATTTGCCTTCTCTTTTTTCAACCTTTAGGTTTCACATTTTCAAGCTTTCCTCTGTAACCATGAGGGCTAGAGACTGAGGGCGCATCTACATGGCCCTGCTGTTCGGACTACAAGGGTGTGAATTGCAGGATGCACTGTGCTGTAATACCTCTGTGTATATGCTGCAGATGTGGACTCGGAGGTACCTAGTTCATGTTTTCGCTAAACAGGGCTAAGTTAAGGTGAACGAGTTACCCCTTAGCTTGCAGAGGAGTTATAGCACAGCACGTTAGTGTGTGCTGCTGCAATTCACAGACCCCTAATTGGAACTGTGGTGCGTGTAGACATAGCCTTAGTTTTTTCCCAGAAAGTGAAATCTGAGATTCTCATGTAATCACTTGACTCCAGGAGCTGAGGCTTTAAGAAAAAGCATTAGATATCATGAGACTTATGATAAAAATCATGAGTGCATCTTGTGCAGGTTTCAATATAGTTCAAAGAGTTATTTTTGTCATAATTTGGTAGGCTACTCTACAGCTGTAAAAGCCAAACTTGTCTGTAGTAAGTAATATACATAGACCAGAGTCTTAAAACTTGTTCTGGTATTCTCTCCCAGATATATACATGTATTTTTCTGGATCCCATGATATTAAGCAACCATACACTAAACAGTTACCACAGGAAGCCCCAGTAATAAATTATTCCTCATTTACGCAAACAAACAGTGGAGTTGTTTTCCTTTCTTTTATTATTCAGACCAAAGCAGAATTTCACTGAAGATTTTCCAAATATCCTAAAATTAATATTGCTGCAGTATTCACACATACAACACTTTAATCATTTGTTGCTGCTTCTGTAAACTGGCTTTGCTCAAGATCAGGAGTGCAATCCTGACTCCATGGAAGTCAAAGACAAAATTCCCATTGACTTAAATTAGGCCAGGACTTCACCCCAGGTGTCTGTTCTGCTAAATCAACAAGAGCTGCTTCAATATTAGAGCTGGTCAGGAATATTCCATTGGAATAATTTTCCAACATAGAGTGCTCTTTTCACAAAACTGAAATTATCTGCAAGGAAATTTCAGATTTTCCTGAAAAATTTCAATTTTCTGTTAGGAAAAATTAATATGACAGCTCCCCAGCAAAAGGTGAAATTGACAAGAGCCTTCCAGGCAGGCAGTCAAGCAAACCACAAAATTCTATGTCTGTTCTCCCAAAACAGAATTTTTCTGCAAACCCCTTCCTGCAAAAATCTTTGCATTTTTGACTTTTCATCCTGATTTGGGATGGAAAAATTCTCCAAACCATAAACTTTTTCAGAGGAATGGATTTCCATTTGCTATCCAGTTCTATTCAACACAAACAAATAAATGGGTTGTCCGGATAATTTTCGCAATGCAATGCATCACACCACATTATATCATCAAGCAATAGCCTAAAATGATGGGATGCACTAACACAACTTGTTTCATTGGTAAGTGACATAACATGACATAGCTTGCCGTGAAAGTACTACATCAGAAAGCTGATGCTTGAATAATAAAAAAAAATAGATACCATCTTCTTTCAAAAAAAATACAAAAACAAAAAAAAACCCAACAATCCTGACACTTAGCAGACAGCAAGGGACACCTTGCCAATGCCTGGCCTCCAGTTCTGCAAGCACTGTCATTTACGCATTAGCAAAATCTCTTTATCAATTGTTGCACACAGTGCATAACCCTGTTATTAATGATGATAATGCACTAGAATTAGATGTGCCCTTCTTTGCAGCTTTTTTTTTTTTTTTACTATCGTGTATTTATAGCCTCCTTCAATCCAGATAAGGTGGCTGACAAAGCAGGATTGACTTGATTAGCTTGTAAGTAAATGTAAGGGGACTGTTGCCCCCTTACTAACATTCAGAGGGGGTGTTTTAGTTGCTAGTTCCCAGTACTAAAAAGGGGGAAGGGTCAATGGGGAATCAGGACCCTGAGACTGACAGCCCCCAGGTACAATGGGGAGAGGCCAATGCTCCAGGTCAGCCTGAATGACAGGGTGAGCAGGCTAATCAGAGAGTCAGGAGGCCAGGGAGGTCCCGTCCTCCCTGTAAGCTGGAATTGCCTGGGTCAGACAGAGTGGGGCCGAGCTAAGGAGAGAGTGGGGCCCAAGCTAAGCTGGGGAGCAGAGCTGGGCCAGATCCAGAGGGACCAGACCCTGTCCTGGGAGCAGAGCTGCAGCCCCAAAGCCAGAGGCACAGCCCAGAGAGAGCAGACTTGCCCTGGGAGCAGAGCTGCAGCAACCAGAGGGAGAGGGGCCAAAGAAGCAGCCCAGGGAGCTGGAGGCAGAGCAGCAGCAGCAGTGCAGAGACCGAGTGGTTGAGCTGGGGCTGGAGCGGGCTGGAGCTGGGTGCGGTGAGCAGCTGGGGAGACCAAGGGGGACCCTGGGCAGCAGAGCAGCACAGGGAGACGCCTCAGTCAAGAGGCTCTGCAGGCCAGGCTTGGATCGTAATCCCGAAAGGGTGGGGGCAACACTGGGAAGAAGGGTCCTACCACTTAGAGCCTGAGAGCGTGTGGCCACCACTAAAGCAAGTGTCCAACCCGCAGCATCCCTGCAGCACAGCCAGGGCCTGAGAAGAAGACCTGGGACTTACGAGGAACAGACTGTGAACTGCCCTGACATTCCAGAGACACTGTTTGTGATGTTCCCTGCCACAGAGCGGGGTGATGTGTTTCCTTTAACCTTTCCCATTTTCCTTATTCTTTTTAAATTTAATGGTTGATTAAATAACTTGCATTTGCTTTAACTTGTACATAATGGTCAGTGGGTCAGAGAAGTGCCCAGTGCAGAGAGAGTACCCCGGAGTGGGGACACCCTAGACCCTGTCCTAGGTGACCACAGCAGGGTTGGGGGTCGAGCCCCCCAGGAATCCTGGGCCCAGCCTTGTTGGGGTTACAAGGACTCTGCCAGACAGGAGAGTGGAAGGGGAGTCCTCAAGGGCAGGGAGGCCACTGGGTAAAGGAAGTGGGAGCGAGGACTCAGATCCTTTCGCTAGCCCACTTCACCAGGGTAGTGCAGAAGCCAGGAAAGTTCCCCACAAGAACGGGACTATTCCCCCGCTTACATAATGTCCAATTGCTGCTACTTGCTTGTCTGTTATGGTTAGTTTGGATGGGATTCCTGCCTACCTTTTCTATTGACATCTTGTTTGTTGCATTTACAGAAGAGCTAGGTGAGTAATGCAAACAAACTATTGCACCGGAATTTGAAAGAGAATATCAAGTTGCTTGTTTTTGCAACTCTTCCAGGTTCACTTTCCACGAAACTGTAACTGCTGAGCATCATGGTCTAATCTGAAGCCAAATCCATCGAAGTCGATCGAACTGAACCCATTTACACTGACAGAGAATTTGGCCCACGTATTACTACTATTGCTACTTTTTCTTTGGATAAATACTATCATTAGTTCCAAGTATCAGAGGGGCAGCTGTGTTAGTCTGTATCCACAAAAATAACGAGGAGTCCGGTGGCACCTTCGAGACTGACAAATTTAGTTGGGCATAAACTTTTGTGGTTAGAAGAAGTGGGGTTTTTTACCCACTAAAGCTTATGCCCAAATAAATCTGTTAGTCTTTAAGGTGCCACCGGACTCCTCGTTGTTTTTGTCAATATCATTAGTTGGATATATTAGGATGTGTGGAGGTTCAGAATGAATCAGTACCCCAGAAATTCAGGTAACTGTACTATCCATTTTCTTTGGTCAACAAAACTAAGCAAGAAATCTCATGAGAACAGGTTCTTGTCTCAGGATTTCCAGAACTGATTTGCTGCTTCTAGCTGGGCCACAGACAGCAGCAAGAACATCCTCCCACAGTATTTCAGCAGTTACAACAAAGACCTTCTCTACCCTGGAATTTTCAGTTTCTTTGTGGAATGGAAATGGCAGAGGCCAGTAAACAAACATTCACAAAAGTAAACGGAGCTTTCCTGACACTCTGCATAGCTCAAAAACTTGTCTCTTTCGCTCACAGAAGTTGGGTCAATACAAGATATTATCTTACCCAGCTTGTTACTCAAAAGTATACTCATTTTGGGTTTCACTTCAAGTGATGGCTGAAAGCATGGTCTGGTTTTGCATGTAGAGTTATGAAAATCTAGAGCACAATGTGTAGGAAGAAGATATACATGGAGGAAACACTATTCCACACCCTGTTGTACTCTGGAAACAGCGGATTGGCAAAGGAAGTATCTAACTGAGACTAACATGCCTTGGTTCTACTAAAAGTCGAGATAGAGTAGCTTTCAAGACTCCTGGCTCTCAAACCACAAGATCATGCTGTCTCTCAAGTAAATTAAATTATTTCTTGCCTGCTTAGGCATGATGCTTATTTGATCTAATCTGGGTGTACGGATTGATGAGAGACAGTCTGAAAAGGAAAACTAGCCCCTGCCTCAGCTGCTCCTTTGTAAGTGCTACCAAACATCAGAGAAAAAGGTTGACTTGCTGGAGCAAATGAGCAATCTTTTCAAGCCAGTTGTGCCTAATTCAGGGTTGGAGAGAGAGGGTAGGACACCAGTTCTGACTGTACTCTCCCCTCACTGCAGTGTGGAATGCAACTGCTTCTCAGTGGAACCTGCCAACTTGATTCTGACCTACAAAACCCTCCCTCTCCCAGTGGAAGGGAGGGGACGTTGAACTTTGCAGCCAACACCCTTGCTCATGAAGAAATGCTGCCTCAGCTGCTGGAACTGGCTCACTTTGCAGGGGTTCTGCTTGTTCCTTCTGGTTAGGTACCAGCAAGGGGTGACATTTGACACGCAAGGCAAGTCACAGCAAGTAAAGGGAGAGAGAAGGAGCGCAAGCTCCTGCAACTATATGTTTGCAATGTAACTGTGCAGTGCCCAGATACTACAGCCACAGGCATTACAGATAAAGAGGTTCTAGATGGGTTATAGAAGTAATTGATCCTTTATGTTTGCAGAGGTTAAAATTGGGGTCTCCAGAATAAAATAAACAAACCCTCATCCAAACATGCTCTCCCAGTCTCCTGTCAATTAAAGTTATAGGGCTATTTTTAGCTCCCTCTGGCAGGGAAGCATACATCTTCTGGGTTTTGTTCTAAACAGTAGAAAAGGAGTACTTGTGGCACCTTAGAGACTAACCAATTTATTTGAGCATGAGCTTTCGTGAGCTGTAAAGCTCACGAAAGCTCATGCTCAAATAAATTGGTTAGTCTCTAAGGTGCCACAAGTACTCCTTTTCTTTTTGCGAATACAGACTAACACGGCTGTTACTCTGAAACCTGTTCTAAACAGTAACAGTCAGAAGTCTGAACTATGACAGCGAAAGGTACTCAGCAATAAGCATGTAACTGATGACATAATGTGAGAAATCCATGATACAGACTGCAAGGTAAAACTGAACATCAAATAAATCACCATCATCATCCCTGTAAGACTTTTTAAAAAATGAGCAACAGCTCCATTCAAACCAAGCTAGAGTTAGCTGCTAAATGGCAGGACTGATTCTGGATATATCTATATCTCTGTGTGTGTGTGAGTGTGTGTGTGAGAGAGAGAGACATTTTTGCTTTCCCCACAGTTACAAAGTTTGGTTCTGGTGGTAAGATGCTACTATGGTAGCTACTTTGCCATTTATATATTGTACTCCTGTGGGGATTCTGCAGCAGTGTACAAGTGTTGAATTAATGTCCTCCACAGATTCCCCTTCCCCCTCGAATAATTGAGTCTGACACGGAAGCTGCAATTATACCTTTCGCTCACCAGGGGCTCTCACAGGCTGGAGCAGCCAGCCCTCGAGAGGGAGGGGGCAAAGGGGGCCTTCCTCACAGTGCCCTGCCTGCAGGGCCAGGTGAGGAGGCACAGGATATGGTGGGGACGGAGAGAGTGGGACACATGGGACTGCTGGGTGGTGTCACAGACTGGGGCTCAAAAGGGCTAGTGGGAGGACAACATTGAGCCAGTGGCTGAATGTGAATGGGGGTGCAGAGCCACATGGAGATGGGGGAGGGAGGTGTAGGTACACATGGGGACATGGTCAGCTATGCTGGCTGTATGGTGAGTGGGGGTGCAGGGACACATGGAGATAGGGGCAGATGTGCCTGACTGAATGGGAGAGACTAGGGGTCAGCCAGGGTCTGCATTGGAGAGGCTCCCCAACTTCCTAACATAACAATGCCTCCCCGCCATAAAAACTGTTCCACACTTCTCCCACCCAAAACCAGCAACCCTCCAGGTTCACTTCCAGGCTCCTTTCCAGCAATCACTTCCCTCTCCCTCAGCTTCTCCATTACCTCTAACTCCCCCAAGCCTTTGCAGTGCTTCTGAGGGGTGCAGGAAATATATTTCTGTATTGTAATTAAATGAATTATTACTCAAAGTTCTGTATTAATATGCCTAGTAAGGAATCTGTTTGTCAAAAAACATTTTTTTGGATTTTTGTTGTTGTCTCTATTGTTAGACATACTTGCTCACAAGTATTTTGAAATAAATTACCAAAATAATTGAAATTGGGATGATTATATTGTGTTATTTTGACAAATAAAATATGCAAAATTATAAATTATCGTGCACGGAATTTTTAACTTTTTGGCACAGAATTCCCCCAGGAGTAATATAGGTGGCAATAAGCAAAAAGGGCTTGATTCTTGTTTACACTAAGGCCCCTTTAGACTGCCAGAGAGGTGCAAAGGGACTTTAAGGCCCAAGCTCTGAAGATCAACTGTCATGGTGACTTGTTACTCCTCTATCACCCTTGGAAAGGAGGAAACTGCTTGCTAGTTGCATGACACTCTGCATCCTAGCCTGACTAATTGGAGATTTGTTCTGTCATCCTGTATAGGCAACAAAGGGTTTTCCCCATACAGTTCGCAAATTAGCTGAGGCACTTGGTACAAAATAACTCTTAATAAGCTAGACCCTTGGTCTTCCTGGAATAGAAGGGGAATCAATGAGAATTGATTTTCTTTTTCTGTTTGAGCGCCAGGCTTTTGTCATGGCATTGGGACTGCCCAATGTGATGCTTGTTTTGTCTATCAAGACAACAGTCAGGCTGTTTCTCAAATAAAAAAGTACAAAGAATAAGCATAGCTCATTTCAGACCAAAAATCCCCTTTCAGATCAAAATCTCACACATGGAAAGTGTAGGTCTTACAAAGCAGCTATTCTGCTCTGATCTTCCCTGGCCAGCTTCAGAGAAGGATGGCTTTACTGATAGTCAGACCATGATCTCGTAATGGTTTTGAACCACTGTGACTATTTTCATTCATTCATCTCAACAAAGCATACTAATTAACTGTGCACCGCTGCCTAAGAAACACACACGACTTCGCCAGTTGATTTCATCCTGGCCACCAGTTCCTTTTAAAAATTCTTCCCACCCTCAACCCCAGCCTTAAGAGGTTGGATCACTTTGGAAAACTCATTTTCCAAAATTAGGGCAAAAGTGGGGGTGACTCCTCTGAGTTCTTCATTCCCAGAAGCTATGGGATGAGCCCATGAAAAATTAGACAGCCAGGCAGCCAGGAGGGGAACAAAGGGTTAAGGTCAGTCTTTTCCTTTTTCCAGATATACAAAACTATATTAACAGTGCAGCTGGTCAGGAAATGGAATCTCCATTCCTTGGGAAATTCTGATATTTCAAAATTTGTTTTGGTTCCAAGTAGGAAAAAAAAACCCTGAAATTTTGAAATTTATCATGGAACAGAAATTCCAAAAAGTTTTGATTTGGAAACATCAAAATGTTTTGTTTTGATAAGGTAAAAATATTTCTTTTTGATAATGGTAATACAAAATATTACAATATCATAATTCTAGTATACAAATATAGTAAAATTAATATTTCAATATAATTTAAAAGTCTAAACAAAATTAATCAAAATCATAAGTCAAATTAAAAAACATTTTAACCTTATTGAAACATTTCAACATTATTGAAATAAGACAAGAAAGCTTAAACAATTTGCTTTGGGTATTTTCCTGCCAAAATTTCAATGAAATAGACTTTTTCCCATGAAATGTGTCAATTTTGATTAAATTTGTGTTTTCCAACAGAAAACTCTTTCATCAAAAAATTTTCAACCAGCTCTGATAACTTGTTTCCTTACTGTCTCAGGTGGAAGAGATGAAGCAAAGTCTGGTCCAATGATTAGAGCTCTAGGATTTGGCTGGGAGACCTGAGAGCCATTGCCTACTCTGCCACAGACTTCTTATGTGACCTTGGCCAAGTCACTTAGTCTCACTGTGCCTCAATTCCCATCCATAAAACGGAGATGATAGTACTTATGAAGATAAAAGCAATTAATGATTGTAAGATCCTCAGCTAATATGTTGGTTAGGTTCAGATGACGAACCTAAAATCTCACCTTCCATATCTATCTAAGAAACAGGGCTTCCACAAGGACAACAGGTATTTACAAACTAACACCCCAGAGGACTACACCAGGGATTGTGCAGCAGGATCTCCGTCAATCCAGATTTCTCTCTTGATGAAGGTCAGTTTGCATCAAGCACACAAGAAATGTCGAGGTTCTTCTTTTTTCATGGAAATGTCATGAATTATGAAGATTCTGGGGGGAAAGTGGCCTGGAATGAGTGAGGTCATGAGCAACTCCACAGTAGTCTTCAGTACGTTCCTCACCCATTGTTTGCAATGGGAGTTGCTGGTGCTGAGCACTTCTGAGTACATGGCCTGAAGTGGAGATTTTTTTCATGAAACTTGGCAAATTATTTGTGGTCCCTATGGCAAAGCTCTAGGGAGGAACTGTCCAAAGCACTTAGCATTGGACAAACTCTGTTCCCATTGATGTTAATGGGGATTTTTACCACTGACTTCAATGGAAGGTTTTGAAAATCCCACAATAGCTTGTGCAGAACCACCCAGGTGCATAAACTGTGCCAGGCTGTGGACTCCAGCCTATATTTTAAATGTTCCATAACACCATTGTTTGGGATAGGCACTGGAGTTGTACCTTTCATGTTACATTTCAGCACTGAAGCCCTGCAGTGTAATACATCAGAAATTATGGATGCTGACACATCAGTATTTATCTCATAATGAAATTTATCAGATGAATCTCACTTTAAGTTAGAATGCAGACTCGGAGGCTTCACAGCAGGATTATATTATACAAAGGAAAGCACCAGCCAAAGAAGGTGTAATGTCACTTTCCCTCAATTAGAATTTTGTTAGCATCTCCATCTACAGATGGGCAATATTGTACTGTCAGCTGCATTCTGACACTCTGCAGTATTTTGAGAGGAACTATTTCCAACATTAATTTACATTGGAGGGAAAGACTAAGACCCATACTTGCAAAAGCAGCTTCTGCATTTGTGATGTCATTTCCCCCCATGCATTTATTTCTGAGCTCATGTAAATTTGATTTTGTGCGTGCACAATCTGCATCTGCACATGCAAAGTAAACAGTTGGTAGTCTGACTTTATTAACTCAGATAAAACTCAGGGTGTGCAGATGTCTGCCTAGTTTGCACATATACATCTGGATACAAGGGTGCAAATCGCTTGTCTGCACATACATGGCAATACTTGTCTGCTTTATGCACATAATGCCGTGATTTGCACATGTATGTGGTTGTGTGCACACTGAACCATGTGCAGACATATATCCAATTGTGCACGTACAAAATAAATGCATCTTTGTGTGTGCAGAAGTGCATGCCAGCCTAAACACTGACAAGAAAACCCAAACTCAAGACAGTTTTTTCAGATAAACATTATTCTCTTTTCTCCTCCAGAATCTTTTCTCTTCCCCTTTCAGCAGTACTTGTGCCACTAACTCCCTTAGGTGCTTTTGAAAACCTCCCCCAAAAGGTTTAATATGATTGCACTGTATGACAGGGAGACGTTGCAGTAGTATACACAGGCTTAGAATGACTAGATTTTTGTTGGTAAATGTTTATTTGACTGTACGCACACAAAGTGATGAAAAAATATTTCTGTCAATAATAATCAAAATTTACAGATAGGCAAAGAAAGAAAAATCCTGCTACAGAACTTCTTAGAGTCTGATTTAAGGATATTTACTTCATATACTATTTTGACAAATTGTGTTTTAATGGTTATAAAACCTGTAACTTTTTGAATCTCAACATCTACTGTCATTAATTGTCTTATCCCCTAAAAAATTCCCCAAACTGTAAAAATGTAAATTGATAAAAAGTGAAAAAAATGATTAAAAAATAAATATTGGAAATATCTGTTGAAATTGTTTTAAAAAGATCAAATTTTGCCAAGCCTAAGTATATATCAGGATGCAAGCACAGACACAGAATATTTGGGCAATGCACAGTTCCGTCTCTCTTACTACATGCTATTTTTATCCATTATGCTGGAGATCGAAAAAAAAAGATGATTTTTAAGGGACTTGCGGGAAAAGGATAAACTGGATGAATCTTTTTGTAAGTTTTGGGTAATTTCCAGAAGCCAAGCCCCTCTCTCCACAACCTTGGACACCCCACATCGCTTGTTCCCCCGCGCCCTCACCCGATAAAAGGCTTCACATTGTAGCTATCTTTTGTGTTAGTTGTTTGTTTGCCTGTCACAAGCCACGAATCCCTTCTTCCATGGTTGGTGCTATCAGCGTGTCCCTGTGCTGCTTGCCATTTTTGGCAGTCAAGCCCAGAAATATGCATGAGACATAAATAATTCCTTTTTAGAATTTGGTCAAAAGGACACAGCACTGCCTCTTGCCAGAGGAACACTATAACTCAGGCCGAAAACTGCCGGCTCTGGGATGGGAGGGGGAAGACAATGTGTGAAGTTAACTGATCAACTTTAGGCTTTGGGAAACACAAAAGATACCCATTTTCTTCTAAAGCAGCTATGTGCTGATGTCTCCATATGTGGGTGTGGGTGAGAGACAAACACACACACACAACGCAAAGGGAAGCGCAATGATACCGTGAGGAATTATGCAAGGAATCTTGTATAATTCAGCATTAAAGTTAGGAGAGACATGGTTTACTGAATCACCGATTCTGCTCCCTTTCAGGTATGAATGGAGAGGAGAGAAAAATTGATCTGATTAACTCCCTGATTTTGCGAAACAAAACACTTTACAAATTATTATTATTATTCATTGTTATTGTGGAAGCACCTGCAAGCCCCTGTCATGGGCCAGACCCTATTGTGCTAAGAGCTGTACAAACACAGAACAAAAATATGGTCCCTACCCAAAAAGCTTACAGTCATCCATGTCAGATTTTTAGGATTCTCTGTCCTTCCCTACCACCTCATTGGAGTGTCTCTCAGAGTAGAGAAGAAATAGGAGTTGGCTGTAATGACGATCTAGAAGATCCTTTATTGAGGCTGCTGGACCCAGAAATAGCCTGTGGTTTTCTTGGGTTCGCTAAGTAATCATAAGCCATGGCCGCCCAGTTTCACCAGACAGGCTGTCCCCTAAGCCCTGGTCCAAACAAGACAATTGTGGAAGAGAGTGCCAATTCCACTCTGTCTGCCAGAGCAGTGGGAAAGGGCTATGTGTTGGCCCTCCCTGCCCAAAGTCCAAGTAAGATTGGCCAATAAGATGACATACTGGTTCAATTCACATAGCTGCTTCATGCAGCAGGCAGATGCTCGTGGAATCAAGCTGGGTCAGGAGGTACAAAGACTCAGAGAAGTGTTATGCCATCCCTCCTAATAGCACCACAGCATGCTGCTCTGATCCCCCTCTGGTAGTGGC
The DNA here is from genome assembly GCF_965140285.1 of Lepidochelys kempii. NCBI lineage: Eukaryota > Metazoa > Chordata > Testudines > Cheloniidae > Lepidochelys > Lepidochelys kempii. Next base: position 17,295,267 of record NC_136392.1, on the reverse strand, counting down.
TGGCCACAGATAGAGGTTGATGAGCCTGCTGCAGCTTGGGCTAAAAGAGATGAGTAATTTGGTCTAGGAAGAATGCATTTAGCTCCAGAGATCCAAGGTTCAGTTCCTCCCGTTGACAGCCGACCCAAGGGCATAGCATTACAGACATGTCCCCACCTGTCACTTGCCTCTTTCTCAGAGGCCAGTCTGTGTCAGATGCAAGATCTGATGTGTTATAAAGCCGTTAAAAAATAAATGAGTGTGATTAGAAATCTGTACAGGATGCATCTGATGAAGTGAGCTGTAGCTCACGAAAGCTTATGCTCTAATAAATTGGTTAGTCTCTAAGGTGCCACAAGTACTCCTTTTCTTTTTGTACAGGATGTAGCATCTCTACAGCGTGGGCCAAGCAAGCGAAAGGACAGCCAGATTGCAGCACTGCCGCCCTCTACAGGTGAGATGCTGCCCTGATCAGTGCCAGGGTCACCTGTTCTTGAAATCTGTGATAGTGAAAGGTGCCTTTATGGCATCAGAGCTAAAAGTTCCCTTTATATGCACGAGATGTGTATAGCTTGACCATATTGCCCATGTTGAAGGACCACTATTGGGCATGCAAGGCAAATTCAGTTTCCATGGTCCATTCAATCCTTACTCTCTCTGTTGCTACTGCCAACAAGGGGACAACTCAGCGTTGGCTCTGATGGGTATATTTTGATGTGGACACATGTCTATTAGGAAAATGAACTGAAGCCAGCTCATTTTTGATCCACATGATGATCTTGCTAAGGACTATCAGGGTGGGATTTAAGATTGCTGTCCATCTCTGAATATGCAAGATAGTCCCAATTTCCATGGCTATACTCTAGGTCTAGCATACAGAACAACCAAAGAGTTCTGAATTCAATTCTGTAGACACTTTGAACTTGCTTGCACATGTCATAAGGGCTTGTCAATTCATGATAACAACACACCCCCACAAAACATCACAACATTGTGCACTGATGCAATGTCATGATTTGAATGCACAACATTACAACACTCTGATTTCATCTTTGTGGACAAATAAGTAGCTAAGAATTCAATCTATATGAAGAGCTTGCTTGTCCAATGCCCAATGATGGAATTTCATGCATTTGCAACAGAGTTTTAGGGCTGGGGCAGTGTGGTTAAATACATTTGTAGAAAGCATTTGCGGTGGGATAACTCTGCTCCCACTGAAGTCAATTGATGTTTCATCATCCACTCCCATGGGAGCAGAAGTAGGTCAATGTTGAGTGCTTTGGAAAATCCCACCTTTCAAGTTATACTAAATGGAATCAGAGTGGATGCTGTGACCCTCAGAGCACCTCATTGCTCACTCACAAAGGGTTCACTGTCATGTAACAGCAACTCTCAGGGTTTAAACTCAGCCAGAGCTGTCTGGAGCAGAGCTCCAATACATATTTTAACCCCCCTAAGGTTGAGGGTGGGGGGGTCTCCGGGAAATACTCTGAGAATTTAACCCCTGGCAACTCCTATCAGGCTTGACAAACTCACTATACCTAACACATTGCTGTCATGGTATTTATCTATCAAAAATGTTGTGGATCAAATGAAAACGTATCATAATGGGGTTGTCATCATCAGTGTGTGACGTCTGTATGGGTAACAATTAAGAACTTGTATGTGTACACTGAAAAGATGTTTAAACCAAGCAAACTAGGCAGGGTTGATGAACAATCCAAGGGATGTTGATTTACCTGCCTGCCTAGGTCTCCAATGTACATTGACAATGGAAAAAGTCAACACAAAGCAAACTTTGCGTGTGTGTCAAGTCAACAGAATTTACAGAAGGTTGAGGAAAAACCAGCCTAGGCAACAGCATGGTCTCTGCACACCAGCAGGGGAGAAGACCTTTGTTTGGGGGCATATGTCACAAGAATACATTTCAGAGCTTTGCTTGACTATAAGAAGAAGGAGAAGGAACCCTCTGGGAAGACGCCTGGTGGAGGGGAATGATTCATGGAAAATCTGGATCCTGATTTGACTGAAAAAAAATCATCAAACTTTTCCAAAGGACTCTGAGGGTGAGAAAACTGCTGTAATCAAAAGATTGTCACTTGCTAGAGTCATGTTTTGCCTCTTAGAAGCGAGTTTTACTTTTGTTTCATTTGTAACCATATCTGTTTCTACTAACCTGGCTCAGTATCACTTGAATTTCTATCTTTGTTAACAACATTTTGTTTGTGTGATCATAAGTACATCTCACTGCTTTAGTATTAAGTAAAGTGGGCATCCTCAGCTGAGCTAACGGGCTGCTGTGTATACTATATCTCTTTGAAGAGGGCAGACTTCGTCATTTCTGTGAGTGTATGGACAGAGGGGCTGGTACTGCAGGGGAACGCTCCTCAATGCACCAGGATTTACGCTGGTAGGCAAAGTAAGGGCTGGTATAGTTCTGAAGTTTGTCTGGGGTGGCTAACAGATGGAGGTGACAGGGAGCTGTCATTCACTTTAGCACCCTCAAATCTCCCTTTTGCTTAGGCAGAGGGGTATCAAGGTCACCCAAAGTTCTGGGTGCCCTGAGAAAGCCTCATAGATGCCCTGGTGAAAGTGTGGATTTGCCAGCTGAGATGCTGTTGCAGCCCACTCAGAAGGTAGAGAGCAATAGACCCTGAGCAACAACACAGCAGAGTCTGACAGTGTGCTGATTCCCAGCTGGTCAGGGGCCAAATCCAAGAGCTAAGAACAGCACAAGATGGAGAGAAATGAACCCAGGATATCTATTTCCAACCTGAAATGCACACAACTCCCATTCCCAGAACTGGTAGCCCCATTCAGTGCTTAAGGACACCAGGACTAGAAAGATCATGTTTGGGGCAGTCAGAGACATATGAGAAAATTGCCTTGTGGTGGGCCCCCTGTTGGATTAGGGACACTACTTCAGACTCAGTCAGCCCCTGCCTCCTGGCCCACTAGACAACTCTGCTGCTGGGTCTGTCTTGCCAAACACCAAACCACCCAGTCCCTCCCCTACCCCCGCTTTCAGATCCTTCATATACGACAATGCTGGTGTGACAAACTCATCCCCCCCAAACAACCTCCTCTTGTGTAAGAGGACACACTCCCAGGCAGTTTCCAAAAAAAAAGGAAGAAAAGGAAAAAAAGAATCCCAGGCTCCCTGTGTTATTGGGTTACAGCTGCTTAATTCACCAGTTCTGCCTTTCTTCCTTCCTAAAACACACAGACACACGAACGGAGCCAGCGAGGCAGTAGGCTGGCGGCGATAAATGATTCATGAGCAGGGTTCAGAGAGGCATTTGCGACACACAAGATTTCCTGCCCTCACCCACAAACAAGCAAGAGGGTTTGACCATCATGGTAATAGGGAAGATTTCTGTCACATACACATCCCCCTCCCCCTTCCCTTCCCTTCCCTTTCCCTCTGCTGTTTCAGATACTCCAGGAATACTCCTCCTCGCTGGCAAGTGTCCGGAAAACCACCCCAAAACCTCATCCATGCTTCTGGTTACAGACCCTGGAAACTTCACGTTGTTCCAAAGCGGCTTGGCGTAATGTCAGGCTGTGGAATAATCAGCCCTACGATATGGCACAAGTGACTCTGCCTCAAAGGGTATGGCGGCACTGCAATCACAGGGTGTGACTGCAGCACACGTAGACATGCCTGAGCTAGCTTTAATCTCGCTAGCGCGTGGCGGCTTCAATGGCACTGACGCTGCAGCCTGGCTGGCTCCTCCCTTGGGTGCCTCGCCCACGCTCAAGTCTGTGCTGTCGCAGCTTTGCTATTACTGGTACCCAAACTAGCTGGGTTAATACTAGCTCAGGTATGCCGACCCATGCTGCATTCACACCTCCAGCTGCAAGGTAGACACACCCTGAGAAATGAATGCCCAGTGCAGTCCTCAGCACTGCGAATGCTTCCTTTATGCAAGTATTTATTTCAATTCCTGAGGTCATGTCTCAGAAAAAGCTTAAATGTCCTACTGGTGCCCTGAAAAAGCAGAGACTTGGGTTTTCAGTGCCATGGGACAGATCCTCAGCTAATGTAAATACGCACTGACTTCAATGGAGCACCGATGATTTACACCAACTGAGGAACAGGCCCATGTGTGCAAATACCATGATTATGCAATAGCATTAAATACATTCGCTCCCTGCTACTAGCAAATGGCATGTCAGAACAACCCAGTACCGCTGCCTTTTCTTAAGGTTTCAAGGACACACATCCTATCCAATACCAGACACACCACTAACACATAAAAGCAAAAACATCTCTGTGTGTCTGATGTAACCACCGGGGTGAGACAGATGGCGTGGAAGTAACAGGGTTACTCTCATTGCGTCAAACTCACTGCGTGTGTTAGCACTTGCAAGCCACTGAAATCAAAGGAGTTGCACCAGCAACTTGTTTGGCCCGTTCCCTGTCAAGGCCTCAAGGGGACTCTTTTACTTCCCGCCCGCCAGGCAGCTGTGTGTGGCGAATTTCAGATTCCCTGTGCCCGGAGAGGCTCTGAGCTGGTTGTTTGCTTGCTTTATGCGAACCAGCAATCAAGGTTTCTTTATGTTGCAGAAACACTATGAAGAAGAAGAAATCTGAAGTTAACTCACTGTAAAGAATGTATTTGCTATAGGGGCTGTTTTACCAAATAATGAGTGACTAAGGATGCCCCCGTGACCCCAGTAATTCATTGCCCCTTCACATTCACATTCAGTGCTTCCTTTTTTCACAGTAAGCTCCGTTAATCACTAGATATCAACTGAACTGACAACTTGCCTTAAATCATCCAATACAAATTACGCATGGAATGTACGCCACCCATTTAATAAACAATTAGTTAATAATTTAGCACCTCTTAGAATGGCAGAGCTCTCTCTAGATATGACTCTGCAGGGATGCTCAATGCGATCCTTTCAAAGCACCTTTTCACCTAATAGACCCTTAAGAGTTTCCCCTGGCTGTAGATTCCGAGCATGTGACATGTTTCTTTAAAGCAGGGGTTCTCATTGTACCGCGACCCCTTTCTGACCACAGAATTACTACACTCCTCAAGGAGGGAGGACTGAAGCCTGAGACCACCCAAGTCCCGCCTCCCAGATGGGGATCCAAAGCCTGAGGCCCACTGCCCTGGGCCGAGGTGTCAAGCCAAAGCCCAACGGCCTCAGCCCCAGGCAAGGGGCCTGTAATCTGAGCCCTGTTACCCAGGGCTGAAGCCCTCAAGCTTCAACTTTGGCCCCGGGCGGTAGGGCTCGGGCCCTAGCAAGTCTAAGGCCAGCCCTGGTGACCCCATTAAAACAGGGTTGTGACCCACTTTGGGATCCCGACCCACAGCTTGAGAACTGCTGGTTTAGCGGAACAGTGCCCCCTGCCTTAGTGCAGAGTGATGGCAGAGAGAAATTCTCAGTCTGCACTAGGGGGAGGGATAGCTCAGTGGTTTGAGCATTGGCCTGCTGAACCCTGGGTTGTGAGTTCAATCCTTGAAGGGGCCATTTGAGATCTTGGGCAAAAAAAATTGGGGATTGTGCCTGCTTTGAGCAGGGGGTTGGACTTAGATGATCTCCTGAGGTCCCTTCCAACCCTGATATTCTATGATTCTATGACCTTTCCCTGTTTGAACTGGATACAAATTCAGGCAGAGACTGGCTGGTCATTGGCAGCTCTATAATCAGAAGTAGGCAGGGAGCTGAGAACCAACTGGGGTCTGTGTCCTGCAAATCCCACAAGATAGCAAACATGAAAGATATTTGTATTTTTCTTTTCGTTATTTTAATTATCCCTAGTCACAGCTCTCAACTCCCAGACTGGGAATCAGCTGCCATGGAAACCTTGCAAGTGCCCTTTTCTCATAGTTACTTCCTAAAACACAGTTGAAGATCATCTCCTAGCAGCTCAGCAAGAAATAATGATTCTGAAATTACCCCTCCCGGTCACTGTGGAATTCTTTTTCTGGCTGCAATATTAACACAAATGGTTTAGAAACCTACTGTGAAGTGAATCAGCCACAAATGGTGATGGATACGAAAGGATAAGCATCCAGAAATGCAGATTTATACCATTATATTTTAATCCTGTACTGGGTTAACAGGATTCCATTAAGCAAATACAACCAAAGTGCAGGGTATTTCCTGGAACGGTGCTATTACTATTATAAAGCTCATAAGAAAAAAAGAATATCGAGCAGGTATATGGATTTTTAAAACAACAGTAATATCACACCTGAGTAGCCTCTTTCATTAAAGCATCACAAAGCACTTTACAACCTTCATTAAGCCTCAGGACACTCAGGTGAGGAAGGCAAATATTATACCTACGGGTAAACCAAGGCACCGAGAGATTATAGGCTAAATCATGCCTCCTAAGAGGCTGAGTTCCAATGGGGGGCAGAGAGGGGGAGTATTAAGCCTTTAAAAGCCTGAGGCCTCCTGGGTGCTTGTGGTCGCATGGATCGGTCAGAACATGTAGCAAACACACCGCCCATTCCCCACCTTGAAGTGGTTGGCGCTGCAGGCAGCCTCACTCCCTCCCCATTCTAAGGCATAATTTATCCCTAAGGGCCAGGGTTTCCAACGTGTTCAGGTGATTAAAGATGCAGGCAGGCATCCAGTGGGATTTTCAAAAGTGCCTAAGCAGGTTAGGTGCCTGAATCCTCTTAAAATCAATGGGATTCACCACCTGGGAGGGAGAGAAGAGGGTTCCTGTCCTTGCTCCAGAATACAGATTCAAAGCTGGGTCTCTCACATCCCAGGTGAGTGCTCTAACCACTGGGCTACTGGGATGGCTGCCTTACACCCTTTTGTGCGACTCAAAATGTTTCATTTAGATAATGTCAAAACAGCTCATTTGGACACATCTGGGTTTTCCCTTTTTTAAATTTTTGCTAAAACCATTTGCCAAAAATGGAGATGAATTCACGGAATGTTTCGGTCAACCCAAATCTGCATTTTTTGGCAAAAAAGCTTCACCTGAAAAATTTCACTCGGCTCTCTTTTTGGGTATTTCACAGTCAAGAACAAAGCCAAGGTGCACATCCAAAGAGCTGTCTAACTACACTGCACAGAGATGGGTGATGGGACACTAAAATAAAGCAAGAGTCTCAGTGTTGCCAATTCTCATGAGTCTCAAGATAATTATTCGCAAAAAGAAAAGGAGTACTTGTGGCACCTTAGAGACTAACCAATTTATTTGAGCAATTATGCTCAAATAAATTGGTTAGTCTCTAAGGTGCCACAAGTACTCCTTTTCTTTTTGCGAATACAGACTAACACGGCTGTTACTCTAAAAGATAATTATTGTTTTCCTTAAAGTCCCATCTCCTGGAGTCAAAGTGGATATGTGATGATTCCAGCCTTCACTCTTAAAGAAAAGTAAGTTTCTAGTTCTCGTCGTTGTGGTGAGAGCTTCAAAATGTGACCCCACTGCACCCTAAAGGCTCAAAAAGCAGAAGGCAAATAAAAATCTATTATTTTTACATAATCTCATGATTTTTGAACACTTGGGGTTGGCAATACCGCAAGACACAGAGCGATGATGTTTACCACCTGGCATAGTGTTATCTCCAGGTTTCTTTAATTTAGTTTTGCTTGGGAGGCTCCAAGACTTTTTTGCCATCTGTTTAGTTCACACTGGTTTGAAGAGAGGAGTAGAGTTTTACAAACTACCCAAGAAAAGTTTGTTTTAATGGGTGGATGGAAATAAAGGAGCAGTGAGAGGTGGAGGAGGGGGAAGCTAGTCAGTGAGGACACATGAATGAAGGTGCAGGAATGGAAAGAGGACATTAAAGGGGTGATGAGATGGGCACATCGGCAGAGAAGAGAGTTTGGAAGGGATCTGGAGACAGTTTTTCTAAAAAGCTCATGATTCATTTAATTTTTCTTATTTAATTTTTCTTATCCCAGGTGTGTGGTGCAAGTATTTAAACAATTCTTCCCTGACCATTATGAGGAACTGTTGTATGGCAACAGTTAATCAGTTCTAGATATCTCCTTGTCATCTGCTGTTTTGTTCACTTGTTGTGCTTGGCTGATCTGTCTTTAATCATTTCCAATTATCTACCATTCAACCAACATGCCAGTTATAGACTTAAATTGCATAGCTCCTACCATTTTTTGTTGTTGCAAAGCCCTTTTGCTGTCAATCAGAAATGGTCCCTTGTTGTAAGATAACAACACTTAATTTGTCTATACAGAAGAAGAGACCTTGAATGCAGTTAGCATCTAATTACTGGGGAAATACAAGAAATGGGTAATATCTTCATCAAAATACTGTACAATGTGTTCAACATATAAAATAACCAAAGCTGAAAGCATGGCTTTGTCATACACTTTCCAAACGCTCAGCTCAATTCTATTATGTTCACATAACTCACCCTATGGGTGGAAAATCTGTGCATTCTCATTAATTTACTCAAGTACCAGGGTGATAGATGCATATAATAGATATATGTAAGGGAGGGACAGCATGTTCTATGGGTTAGAACAAAACACCAGGAGTCAGGAGACCTGGTTTTTGTTCCTGATTCTATCACGAGGTCTATTGTGTAAGTCAAAAGCCTTTGGCAAGTCACATGCACTCTCTGCACCTAAATTTCCCCATCTATGAAATAGGCATAATAAAAAGGCCTACAACAAAACTTTGCCCAAGTCTGGGTGCATAATTACAGTGATTGCAAGTACAAATTACCTAATCAATTAGCCATTTCTGCATGCAGTTATCCAATTTGCATGTACAATCAAGGTACGTAGTGTGTGCAAATTAGCAACGCAATTGGGTACCTAATTTTTCCGAAAATCTGGCTCTGAGTTTGTCTTGGAGATTATTGTCTGTAAACAGGGAGTGTCAAACTGGTTATATTTAAAAGCTCTCTGACTTTGCATTTCCCCCCTCTCATCTTTGTTGTGCTATACATGACCAGACTCATGTTGAACTCAGTAATGCTGTAAACTGCTTAAACTTAAAGGCTATATTTCTCTACTTGCCAACTTCCAAAAATGAAAGTACCGGCAATAAAGTGTCATTGGCAGCGGGATAGACAAGATTTCACTGCTGAGAAGACCTTAAAAGATGGTTTATTTTAACTAATTTGAGGTTTCCAGCTCAAAGAGAAGCAAAGATATTTTCCCCCTAAGTTCCCCCATCTGATGTTGCTTAAAAGAGGAGTCAGGGCTGTGTGAGGGAGCGTCTCCTGCTGAAACAGGAGAGCAGAGGAGGAGTATATAAAATGCTAGAATCTGAAGAAAAGCAGAACCCTTTTGTGAAAGAGTACAGAGTCAGGCAGATCAGGGAGGTCAGACCTCCCTCCCAGTGGAAATCAAGCCTTTGGAGATATTTAAGAGGATTCCATTGGCCTCTTCTCTATTCAATAAATTTTAAAAAAAAATCAACTTCCACCTTTTAAGCGGTGATGTCATTTCTTTTCTTTTCAGGACTAAAGTATCTTTTGCAGGTATCAGTTCTTAACTGATCATTTCCATAACTGAATATGTATGCACCAACACAAGGTGTGAACCAACCAATATGCATGAGTGGTATTTCCAAACAACCACCTGTCAATGTACAGCGACGGCTACATTACATTGAAGACCCTGTCTTTTAAATATGTTTCAGGTGTGCAAATGTGTGCCAAATCTGGGCACAGACTTACAACTGCAAATTTGGTGTAACAGCACATTCAAGTAGCTGATTATTGTCGTTTGTACACTCCATTACCCAATTTGCATGCACAATTGATACTCAGATTCCATGGTGATGGGCAGCATAGGAATGCTTATAAATTAATAACATTGGGGTAAATGTGTGTACAAATGCAATGTACAACTGCATGCTCATTTTGCATGCACAATTGCTCGGGTAGACTCTTTACAAATCTGGCTCTGACGATTTAAAATAAACCAGCTATTACTATGTCAGAATTTGACTACGTTGCAGAATATGCAGAGTTGGTAGTACCAGACTATACCAACCCTCTTCAAGCAACCACACTTCTGCCCATCCTCGTTATCTTGATGGCTTGCAGCTCAGCTCCATCTAATAATTTATGTTGACAAGTCCTAATTGGGTTTCAGATACGGTTTGATGTGGGTGGCAGCAGGAGGCTTTTGAAGACCGGAAAGGTGCCATAGCTACAAAGCTGGCACTTCTCTCAGCAGGGGAGAGGCATGTCTAAGAAATCGTGCAGTGGCGAAAAGTTGCTTATTTGAAGAGACTCTGCTGTAAGTGGGAGAAAGAGATGGAACCATTAGAAGGCTTTGAAATTCAAACGTTTGTTGAAAGTGGAACCAAAGTTAAAGCTTCTAATCTAATTGAAAAACAAAACTGCTAAAGCTTTTCTCAGATTTATGGTTATTTGAAACCAACGCCAAATATTTTCTAAATTGCTGCTTTAATAAAGCCAAACAAAAGCCCTGCGTACAGATTTTACTGGAGAGAAGAAGTGATGTATTTGTAGTTTAACTTTCCCATTGTCTTTTATGGAGTGTGAGATATTCCCCTTTGGTCCAGTTCAGCTGGAATTTATTCAAAGCAGCAGTGCACCAGGTGGAAAAAAAAAAGCCTTTTTGGATGTCAACACATTCAGCCTTCAGAATTCTTTGCCCACAGATTTACATACTTCTTTGATAACAATAAGACTGTCCAGTTATTCAATCTCTTCGCAAGTGTTTCTTGCTTAGAGTTTCTGTAGATAAAATGTCTTTTGGAAATGCACACAGAGTATGTCTATACAGAAGATGAAGGTATGACTAGCATGGATAGACATGCCATAGAATAGCTGTGATCTAGTTAGCACGAGTAACAATAGCAGTGTAGACGTCGTGGCATGGACTTCAGCGCTGTCTAGCTACCAGACTACGCGTCCAGGGTTCCTGCCGGGCTTCTACTGGGGCAGCTAGCCTGCGCTGAAGCCCCTACCACTTCCTCTTCGCTACTGTTAAAAGAAAAGGAGGACCTGTGGCACTTTAGAGACTAACTAATAAATTGGTTAGTCTCTAAGGTGCCACAAGTCCTCCTTTTCTTTTTGCGGATACAGACTGACACGGCTGCTACTCTGAAACCGTTCACTACTGTTGTTATTCATGTTAGCTAGATTGAAGGTAGAGCAGGTATGCCTACTCACACTGCAATCACACCTTTGTTTGCTGCCTAGACAAATCCACAGTCAGGATCTAAAATTTGGAAAGAAAAAAAGCTTTTTAAAAAAATGTATTTCAAACATTAGGGTTTTAGGGCCAAATGAGATCTCGGCTCCCATTTAGTCATCTAAATGATTTTCAAAGGCACTCAGCATGAAGTAGTTCCCATTGCTGTCAACAAAAGCCATGGAGCATGGAACAATTTTGTCTCTTAATCTCTTTGGGATATTTCTCAAGTGTCTTCAGTTTATGGTGCCTTCCCCCGTCCAATTTTTTGGACATTTTGGGTGGAAAGGAAACAAACCACCATCACCATGTGGACCTGTTACTTCAGAAGTTTTACTCTCCAGTCAAGGGCAGAGAAGTCCTATCTAGAAGCAGATCTTTTCCCCTCCCAGCTATTATGGGGCGAATGAGAAGGACAGTCAAAAGGTATGGAGCAATGAAATGCTCTGAAAATTGTTACATGTGGTTTCAGGAGTAAGTGGGTTGATTTCAACTTGGAAATAGTGGTGGCCTCTTGCCAATGCTACATGAAAATTTGAAGTACATTTTAAAACCCTACCTTCCACTCATACATGGTCAAATTTGCACATTCATATAAATGTGCATATGACAGGCTGCATTTGCCTTTGGTACTGCATAGTGGGTAGGCCTAGGGTCATGACATCCTCTATGCTACTAGAAGATTCCCCTACCTCAGGGTAATCCTCTCATGGCTGGCCCCACCAGCTTTAATGTAACTTTGCAATAGTGGAATGGTATCAAGCAACCTAAATTCAGGAGAGTGTCTGGGCCATTACATGTATGTATCTCATTTCATGTCATTCAGAATTCACAGCAGAATGGCAAAACGTTATATGGAATGATGTTTAGGAATCAATAGTAATGGGATGAACATGGAATATCCTACAGGCTAACACTGTGAAGCTTTGCATTACATCTGGCCTATACGAGGACAACAGAAGTCTACCTTTCTTGTTACCAATTGGTGAGTGAGCATTACAGGTCTTCTTCCTCTGTGCTCGATCTGCAAAAGATACTGGTTAGGAGTTTCATAATGCGGAACCATAAGCCAAAAAGGTCCTGCCTTTGCCCCCTGATTGACACTTCTCTGCTGGTGGCAGTGTCATGGAGCTTTACAGATACAGAATTAAGATGAGGTCCTCATCCCGGGGCTCTTACAACCTAATTTATACACAAATCACACAGGGCCAGATTCTGATTGCCTTACTAATGTCCAGTACCACTTTACTTCATTGACATCAGTAAGATCACTCATGGAGTAAGGTGCTGTTCAACTTCAGAATCTGGCCCATAATTATTCTAAACACCAAATCATAAGGGTTTGGATTAGGAAGAAAAGTGGGAACAACTGGATGGCTCTTGATAGACCCTTTATAAAAGAAAATTGGCCTACTTAAGCTCACAGTCATTTGAGTTTTCATGTTATATTAATTTCTCTTTTAATTGTTTTCTTTCATAACACAGTAAGGTGCAGCAACACCAAGATGGGGACCCCCCCACAAGTGGGGAATAATGGTGTAAAAGTAGCCAAAATAAGGGAACGTGGAAGAAGGATTTGAAGGCAAGTGAGGTGCATGAGAGGACATCAGTTGTAGTTATTAGCTAATGATTGTTGGCCAATCCTAAAACGCTGCAAATATGGAATAAAAATGGAAACACTAATAAGTTTTGAGCACATAAGCACTGCTCTGATATTTGCTAACAAATGTAGTATTGCTAGGCTGTGACAATAGATGGTCAAAAAATAGCTTTTTCTCCCGTCCTCAAGAAAAGTTTGACTTTTAGGTGAAAACTCATTCATGATTTTATAGACCTCTCTCATATCTCCCCTGAGTCGTCTCTTTTCCAAGCTGAAAGTCCCAGTCTTTTTAATCTCTCCTCATACAGAAGCTGTTCCATCCCCCAATCACTTTTGTTGCCCTTCTCTGGACTTTTTCCAATTCTAATATGTCTTTTTTTTGAGATGGGGTAACCAGAACTGCATGCAGTATTCAAGATGTGGGTGTATCATGGGTTTATAGAGTAGAATTACGATATTTTTTGTCTGATGTATCCTATTCCTAATGGTTCCTAACATTCTGTTTGCTTTTTTCATTGCCACTGCACATTGGGCAGATGTTTTCAGAGAACTAACCACAACGACTCCAAGATCTCCTTCTTGATTTAGATCCCATTATTTCGTATGTATAGTTGGGATGATGTTTTCCAATGGGCATTACTTTGCATTTATCAACTTTGAATTTCATCTGCCATTTTGTTGCCCAGTCACAAAAGGAATTCTAGGAAGAGATGCTATAAATATTACCAATTTATACAGCACTTCATTTTATCCACAAGATTCTCTCTTAGCAGAACTCATGACCACAACTAGCCTCTGCCTAACTATCCATTAACAAGTAACAATTATGTACTCTCAGTTTTAGAGAGTCAAGTAATGAATATTTTATCTCCCTTTCCCTCTCATTAGATTGCAGCAGTTCTCAGGGCACATGTGAGAGGCAGCCTGTCTGCTGTATGGGGTAGCCAGGAGCCATGCCTCCTACCTGTGTAGGATCCCTCCCTATTTCCAGTGATGAGCTGCCAAAATCTTAACAACTGGTTCCCTCCCCACCCCACAACGGGGTCGTTGCCCACCCCTGCCCCCTGGGACTCCTACCCCATCCAACCCCCCACGTTCCTTGATGCCCCACCCAGGACCTCTGCCCCATCCACTCCCCTCCCCTGTCTGCCCCCAGAACTGGGCAGGAGGGTCTCGTGGGCCACCGTAGTAGGTGCCCACCCCACTCCTAAGAGCCAGAGGGACCTGCCAGGGGGCGAGGTGGGGAGTCCCGGTGGTGCTTACCTGGAGCAGCTCCCAGGAAGCATCTGGCAGCATCCCTCTGGCTCCTAAGGGTGGAATAGCATAGCTAGGGGGGAGCAGGGGGAGTGGCCGCTCCCCCCACTGATCACATCAAAAGTGGTGCCTTAAGCGCCGACTCCACGGGTGCTCCAGGGCTGGAACAACCACGGGGAAAATTTGGTGGGTGCAGAGCACCCACCGGCAGCTCCCCACCCCGCACCCGGCCCCAGCTCACATCACCTCCACTCCACCTCCTCCCCTGAACGCACCGCCCCACTTGCTTCTCCGCCCCCCTCCCCGGTTGATAACTGGGCCTTCAATGTTTGTTTGTTAGTTAGTTATTTGGGACACAGCTTTGACTGTGTACTTTCTTCATATTATTTTTGTTGTGTAAAGAGCAAAAGACACAACAGATTTCATTGGGACAAGTAAGGCCATCAGGATATAGCTCCTGGTGATAAATCATGCAACCAAAGCAAACAGATTGCACCAGGCACGGGAGAGTGGACAGCTAGCCAGAGACCTGTTTTGATGGGGAGACACCAAACTGTTCTCTATAGTAAAACACACTTAGAATCAGCCAGAGAACTGAAGTGTCAAAAGAAAAAAGTTACATACAAAATTCATGGAAAATCTGCTCTTTTAGGCCCAAATCATGAAGAACCCCAGTCTGAGAAGCTGAGCTATGCACAGGGGAGTTCCTTGGAGGTTGGGAGGAAGGAATCCTTCCCTGTAGGCCTCGGAGCAGCCATAGAACCACTCCATAGATATTATTGCAGCCTCAAGGTATGTGCATTTACTTGCCGAGTGTAGTCCTGGATCCACTGGCCCTAGCTCCAGGCCTGCCCTGCTGCCAAGTTCATGCTACACTGGAGGAGGTGGGTTCCACTAAACACAAGAAGTATGGATGCCCTGAATATATTCTGCAACACTGCGCCCTCTCCCCCACCCACTTTGCTGAGGGCAGGACCTTCCTCAGACATGGAGAATGGTGTGTGATTTGTCCTGTATACAGCTAGACAGACTACTATAACTAGAAGTCTGACAAAGCCCTGGCTGGGATGATTTAACTGGGAATTGGTCCTGCTTTGAGCAGGGGGTTGGACTAGATGACCTTCTGGGGTCCCTTCCAACCCTGATATTCTATGATTCTATGAAGTAACAAGCTCCTAGCCAGCATACTGAAGAACATTCAACAGTGAACAATCCTGAATTGGCTGGGCTTGGACAAACGAACCCAATAGGTTGTTTCAATTGCTAATTTCTCTGATACTTCAGGAAAGTATTAAGAAAGAGCCCTTCCTTTGTGGTGGCAGCCCGCTAAAGTCAAGTGAGACTGGATTAGTTAGCAGGGTGTTGGTTTTTTTTCTTCCTGGTAACTTTAGACTCCTGATATAACATTCCCTTTCAATACAACCCAGATTCTGTAGCTCACTAAATTACTGTTACTGTTTACTTGTCCTAGAGTGGTGTCTAAAAGGCCCAACTGAGGTGCTGTAGAAACACACGATAAAAGACAGTCTGTCCTGGAGAGCTTACAGTCTAACTAGACAAAGATAAAATAAATAAATAAAGAGGGAAGTACAGAGGCACAGAGTGGGGGGAGGTGATTTGCCCAAGGTCATCCAGCAAATCAGTGGCACAGCCAGGAATTGATGCCAAGTCACCTATGTCTAGTGACCCATCCACTGAACTACACCATCATCAGCCCCTTTCCAAGTTACAGCAAGCAAGGCAATTGCTGTATAATAAAATACCTGCCTAACACACACAGCCTCAGTACATGAATAACTGGACCTCCTCCTATGATTGGAATCAATCGCTCCACGTGCACAGTTAGGGTGACCAGACAGCAAGTGTGAAAAATCAGGACGGGGGTGGGGGGTAATAGGTGCCTATGTAAGAAACAGCTCCAAAAATCGTGACTGTCCCTTTAAAATCGGGACATCTGGTCACCCTATGCACAGTTGACACATAATATAACGTTAGCTTTCAACTTTTTAACATGCATTATTTCAACCCATTTCCTCCCTTATCCCCACTCAAATATGGCAGCTAGAGACATTTCTTGCTTCCATAAGCAGAGCCTCATAATTTTATAGCGAAGCTCAAAAGTGCATCAAAAATACATCAAAATAGCTCGCTCACACTGACGGGCAGCATAAAGTTTGTAATTAACATTTCAAAGCTCTGATCGGGCATGCAGGGAAAAAGCAAAAGAGGAGACAGGCATAAACTGTCAATTACACTTTATTATTTCAAAGGGGTTGGTGAGAGCCCCTTTGAAATTATCATGTTGGGCCAAGCTCATTCCTGGTGTAACATCATTGAAGTCTTGCTTGTTTTTTTTCCCTGCATTCTCTTTTCCTTACCTATTTATGTAAAAAGCTTTAGTAACCCAGTATCCTGCCATTGGCCAGCATTTTCATGCATTAGCTTAACATGACTGCCTGGCTAAGAACACATCTGTCCAGTTAACCATTTCCAAATTAAATAAATTCCACTGCAAGGAACAAGAAGTTGTCTGCAGACCCAAAGAATGGAAGTAGACAGCTAAAGAGACATGCAAAATACATAAACAAACAAACATCACTCATCAAAGTAGACAATATTACAGGACATTAAACAGGAAAGGTATGTGAATGAGGATATCACACATGAATAAGGCTGGGAGCTATGCATTTGTCCTGCATTTGACCCTTTCTTTTGAAGGGCAATCTTTTCAGTTCCATTTTCTGTGGATTTTTTTCCTAACGTCAAGTCAATTGTGGTTATCATGTGCTTTTTCTAACTGATTCATTATTTTATTTGTATCAAGTTAGGCCACTGTCTTCATTAGGCCAGAGATTCCCAGTGATTTTTTGCATAAATAATGAGTACCAGATCCCACTTTGTAGTAATTAATCTTGGAGATACTGCATATATCCTCCAATGCTGGGGGCATTTGTCTTTTTCCTAATAAAGAATCTACGTTACTAGAGAAAAGTTTTATTCTACATCAGTAGAAAAGGAGAATGAGATGTACTCATATCATGCTAACCTGCTCTATCTTTAACATACTTCTGGAGAACTATGGTACACATTGTTTGTAGCACGCTGTGCGCGCAATATAAATCCATCTCTATAAAAAGGCAGACTATGAAGTGGGTGCTCATTTGATTTGGAGGTAAATTGATTTAAATAGCTATGATCTGAATAAATAGCTATTTAGCCTTATTTTTTGAGGATTTTTTCCTCCCCAAATCAGAATTTTTTCCCCTAAGTGAATTTTGTTTAGAGCGAATGATTCTGGATTGACAGCCACACTAAATCCTCTCTTTGTCCCTGAAGAAACCTGGCAGGAACAGAGGTGGTGCAAGTTTCCCCAAGATTGCCCTGTTGGTGTGTGCTTTGCCTCTGACCTGGAAGGACCAACTTTAGGGTAAAGCAGGTAATTCAGCCTCTATTGTTGTGACAGAATATACCTGTGTTCACACCCCACACACTCTTGTAATAATTTGTGTAGAAGGTACATCTTGTACGATATCATTTGAAAACTCATACTTTGCTGGTCAGTATCAACCTGATGAAATGTATGTGGCAACACTGCATGATAAGATTTCCCTGTATGATGTGAACACCACATGCTTCACACCTCACAGCCATGCCCAAACAGAAGTCAGCAAACAGGTCTGTCCTAGACAAAGGAATATGTGCTTGCCTTAATTTGCATTTAAGCAATAAACAGAGTCATCAAGAAGGGAGGGAAACAAACAAAGCTCAAACAGATGAGAAAAAGACAGCAGAGAACATCCTTCCACATAGGCTCTCTGTTTCCTAGTGCCCAACTGGAAATGATTTTCAAGAGGAGGACTGAAACTATAAAAAAGGACAAACATTTCAAACATTTCAAGGCACCCCTCTTTCTCTCCCTGTCTGTTGCATTCACTGCACCTGAAGAGAAAAGGAATTGGACTCTGGGCGAGGGGTCCGGATCCACAGAGTTTGGTCAGTAAAACTGAAGGAAGCATGTGGTGAGAAACTTTTCTTCAATTCGATATAGTTTGTTAAGTTAGGCATTAGTAAATATCTTATCTTTTTTTCTTATAACCATTTCTGACTTTTATGCCTCATTCCTTGTACTCACTTAACATATCTTTGTAGTTAATAAAATTGTTTTACTATTTTATCTAATCCAGTGTGTTGACATTGAATTGATAATAAAAGGGCATATTATTCCCTTTAAGGAATAATAGACAAAGTATTTGTATTGTCTAGGAGAGGGTGGGCAGTACAGGACATACATTTCTGGGGGGAAATCTGAGACTGGAGGTGTATTGGGGTCACAATGCATAAACAAGGCTGGTGAGAACCAGAGTGTAACCCAAGTGTGGCTGGCAGGATGCAGTTAGACACAGATACTCAGGTTGTGGCTTGCATGCTGAATGGCTGTTTGTGAGTGGCCCAGGTGGGAGCTACTACAACAAGGCATTGTAAGGCACCCAAGGTTGCAGGGCAGGGGTGACACAGCCCCCTGCTGTTCTGGACTGTACCCTGGTATGTCACAATTGTCCATTTTCATCCATTAGCCTCTCTGCTGAGAATGCCAGTTCCAGGAGCTAATTAGTGCCAGCTGAAGTGACAAGTTTTGTGTTGAACATCTGTACTCTAGTAACTAGCTTAAAACCCATCAACTCTTGTTATGTCTGTTACCAAACAACCACCAGATGACAATGACTTTCAGGCACATAGATCCTTGATGGTCCCTGGAGACTTCCAGTCATCTACCAGGGTATGTTATAATTTCTAACTCTTCTTTGCAGTGATGCCTATAAAATCTTGGCAACAGTTAGGCAGCTGGTGTCCTGACATCACTCCCTATCAATAGTATTGTCTCATTGTTTTGTTGTATTTTCCCTGTCTGCCTGTATCCACCTGTTATCTCTTTCCTTACACTTACAGTGTAAACTCTTTGGGTTAGGGACCATCTTTTTGTTTTATGTTTGTACAATACCTACTGCTACGGGATCCTGGTCAATCACTGGGGCTCCTAGGCACCACCACAATACAAATAATAAATAATATCTTTGAGTTTGGCAATTGATGCCACAAACATTTGTGTGTGTGATTTATACATCTGAGTCATCCCCTGAAACTATTCAGTGAGTACAGCACCGCATAAGCGTAAGGAACTGAATTATACATAATTAAATTAACTGCCGCGGGAAGAATAATTTCAGTTGCTACAAAGAGCAAATTTAGTAACTGTTGATTGAGTTTAAGTGCTGGCAAAAAATTATTTTTATCCATAACCTTGAACCATTTGCCTTTGTCATGGAAAATAATACCAAACAAGTTATTTCCAGATCCTCAGCTGGTATAAACCGGCATAGTGCCATTGAACACAATAGAGCTAGGCCCATTTAGACTAGCTAATCTCTGGATGCTACATAACTAAAATAATCTTTGAGTCCACAACATTTCCCAGGCCAGCACTATTATTAATATTAAAGTCACTTTTGCCACATTTGCTTTTTTTCCCATTAAAATAGCCTAATTTTTTACAATCAAAATGACTGATACTGTAGTAGTAGATAGTCTATACAAAAAACAAAGACAGTGGACCAGATTCTTATCTGGTGTAAATCAGCATAGCTCCATTGACTCCAATGCAGTTAGACCAATTTATACCAGCTGAGGCTCTGAGCCAATAAGGAGATGACTCAGTGAGCTAGTTTCTTGTAGGGGCCCCAAAAGTTCTTCAGAGGGTAATAGCCTTCTGACCAGTTCAGGAAGGGCATCCCATGCAAAGGGGACGAAAGCATGTAGGCAGCTGTGAGAAAAGTGAACAACTCATCACTAAAGCCCTACCACACAAAGGCTTAAAGAGAAAATCAGAAGGGAACTATGGGCCAACACTAAGATAATTATGGTTTAAAGGCGTGAGCTTTGCCATCAGTGGAATCCAAGTTGATACGTGTATCAAAGGGGGGACTCTGCTCCTCTTTTCCTTGCCCCTTGTCTGTGCTGTAGTAATGTGGTTACACTGGACACAGAGTATACGGTAGCTCAGCACAGCCTTTTTGATTACACAGCTGCTTGCTTAATGATCCGTTGCAGCACTGTCTACAATTTTTCTAAGGGTGTCCCTTAGGCAATGGAAACATTAATTGTAATGGTATCACACCAGTGGTTGTGCATTCGTAAGCAAGGTCTATTAAAGGGACTATTAAAAACTATTAAAAAAAAGAGAGAGGGCGAGGTGTGTTGTGTGAACAAGTCTGTAGCAAGCTACAAGGCAATGGGCAAAACTTCCCTTGTTTCAAGGGAGCAGACACATAACTGAGTGAGACAAACAAACCACATGCAAACAAATCTATGTTGTTTGTAAGAGATGGGAACCCACTGGAGGGACTCGAAGAGGAAAATGACATGGTAGGAGCACTGGGAGAGGAACACAACTTTAACAGCAGTGTTTTGAAAAGACCGAAGAGGGGGGCATCGGGAGGTAGTGCGGCCAGACAGGAGAAGGCTAGTAAAATCAAGGTGAGAAATGACCAGTGGATGGACAAGGATTTTTGCAGTAGTGACAGTAGGAAAGACCAAATCTTGGTGCTAGTAAGGAGAACAAAGCAACTGGAGTTAGCTAGCTCAGGCAGGATGTGGGGCTGGTGGATGGGGAGTATAGAAAGAGGAGTCAAAGATAACATTAAGAAAAATACATACTGTCATGTATGCATCCGATGAAGTGAGCTGTAGCTCACGAAAGCTTATGCTCAAATAAATTGGTTAGTCTCTAAGGTGCCACAAGTCCTCCTTTTCTTTTTGCGAATACAGACTAACACGGCTGTTACTCTGAAAAAAGATAACATTGCGATTACATGCCTGTGAGACAAGAAAGATAGTGGAGTTGTCAATGGAGATTGTGAGCTAATCTCCCTGCACCATCATTACACACTATAAAGTAATTTAATACAACAAAGCCACATGGATTCCAGGTAACCAGCACCCAAATACTTCTAATCAGATCAGGCCAAATGATTCAATGCAGAAAGCAGGTCCTATAAGGGCCTATTATCTCTCTGCAGTATCATCAACAGCTCCGAAGTCAATGAGACCAAAAAAGAAAAGAAAAGAAAAAAGCATTAGACTGGAATTGATTTCATTGAATTGTTGGGTTTCAGAGGAACAGCCGTGTTAGTCTGTATTCGCAAAAAGAAAAGGAGTACTTGTGGCACCTTAGAGACTAACCAATTTATTTGAGCATGAGCTTTCGTGAGCTACAGGCTTTGGATGGCATTGTAACAATTCAGAATGCATCACCCTTCATTTAGAAAATTTCCAAGCCAATTGCTGACTGCACACATGCAGACACCACTTGCTCTCATTATGCTGGATATTTCAGCTGTCACTTCAGGACTTTTTGCTGGGAAAACCTAAATATATTTGTTCTCCGAGAGACAAAAATCAAACACAGGAAGACAAGCTGTTGTGTTTTTCTCTCTAATAAGGTTCTTATGGTGAACCATAAGGGGAATTAATGAAACAAATAAAGTGGTGTAAATTTAACAGAAAAATTATATGCTTCTGGGTATGTGTTATATTTTAGGGATTAATTTAGGAATGATGTATTCCCCAATTTCATCCAGCTCCAATATTCCTCTGGAAAAATCTGTCCTTGTCACTCGTGTGTTAACCACTTCCGTGAAAGTTCAGAGTAAGATCTAGTCAGCCATAGACATGTCTCCTTTGGAAGTTTTTGTAAGTGCAATTTGCTTGTGGAATTTTTTTAATTTATTTTTTCTGTACAAAGATCCACAATGGGATGGATGAAATGTCAACAGCGCCTCAGGAAACCGATAGTTGAAGCAGGCTCTTGCTCTCCAGAGAGTCACTCAAGGATTGAGTGACCAAACCTCGTCAACTTCATTTGTAAAGTCCCTGTATTTACTAACTGGCCTTTCTTCATGAGATACTCGATTGTTCTGAACCCTAATGCAGCCAACAAGGGCGTAAGGAGTTCCCTTGGGCCTTCCCAGGTGGCCATGTCATGGCTGCCCTGATTGTTGCAGTGGGCATGGGGACATGAGGGAGGAGAGAATGGACTTTGTGCCCAAAACCGTCCCCCCATGAGAAGCAAGCTGGCAAGAAGTAGGTGGAGCCATGGCATGTGTGAGGGGAGCAGTATGCTGCACCATATATATAATGATCAAAAGATTAGAAAACATGCCTTATAGAGACAGACTCAAGGAGCTCAATCTATTTAGCTTAACAAAGAGAAGGTTAAGGGTGACTTAGTTATAGTCTATAAGTACCTACATGGGGAACAAATATTTAATAATGGGCTCTCAATCCAGCAGAGAAAGGTAAAACCAATGGCTGAATGTTGAAGCTAGACAAATTCAGACTGGAGATAAAGGTTAATTTTTTAACAGTGAGAGTAATTAACCATTGGATCAACTTACCAAGGGTTGTGGTGGATTTTTCATCACTAAATTTTAAAATCAAGATTGGATTGGCTTTTTAAAAAGATCTGCTCTAAGAATTATTTGGGGGTTATTTTCCCAACTCTTTAGTGCAAGAGGGGAGCATTGAGAAGACAAGGGTGTCTCCGAAGCACAATGGCTTCTGTGGGGACTTTTGAGGTGGCACCATTTATGCTTGCTCAGGCCACAGTCTAGTCCTTAAAGAGAAAATCTGATGAATACCAAAGTACAGAACACAGGTGCCCAGGGAGAGGGGTGCTGCACCACCTTGGGAAAAATACAGTGCTTGAAAGCACACTATCGAATAAGGATACTGTCCTGTACACAACTCTATGTGAGCCTAGGAAATACATTCAGGGAAGGGAAAGCTACTAAAAAAAGGCATTTTCACAATTCAAAAATGAACCTGTTTTACCAAAACATACACCTCAGCCATCTGTTTCTGTTATTTACGAAGTTCCCCCTCCCCGGTTCCCAATGCAAATTAACAGTGGGTCCAAGCTGTGAACTTCAGATGTGTATCCAGAACAAAAACATCCTCCTGGTTCACAAGGTGGGGATTGGGGCTGGGTTTACACCCAGGCCCAGCTCTGGTGAACACAAGCCCATTTCCAGGGGAAACTGTCACTTTTTGAGCAAAAGGCAGCTTTTGAAATTCCAAATACTCTATGACTGAACCAGACATATTTGGGTTAGTTTGCTGAAACGGGCTGAAAAACAAAATCAGGAGAGCAAAAATGTAGAGCACAATTTCATAGAGAAATTTCCCCCCAATTTTACAGAGTTCTAACCACTCTGGACAGCGAGTATGTATGATAGGGTTACCATACGTCCGTATTTTCCCAGACATGTCTGGCTTTTTGGTTCTTAAATCACCGTCCGGGAGAAACTTTTAAATATCTAAAAACATCCAGGATTTTGCCATTATTATTTTTCCCCAAAGAAGAGTTGATCACTCGAGAAAGAGAGTGAATGCTGATCACTCGAGAGAATGCCCGCTTTCCCCCCCTAGCTTCCAGCGCTTGCGCCGCGAAACAGCAGTTTGGGGAAGGGGTTGGAATGGGGGCGGGGAAGGGGTGGAGCCGGGGGGGCGTGAGCAAATACCACCCCCCCCCCCGTGGAGTGTCCTCTTTTTTGAGTGTTCAAATATGGTAACCCTAATGTATGAGTGTATAGATGGGTGCACAAATGCATGTGGTTTAAATGACAGGCTTCCCTTCCATTGAGGGGAAAATATAAGCACAGTCAGATTTGTTTCAGCACGTTGAGAGCTTTACAGGAAACTGACTTTGAGCCCTGACGGCACATTTTGTTTCTTAGTTAATATTTATACGGCTCTGTATTTGAACAGTGTTTTACAACAGGAAGAATACTGAGCACATAAAATAGTAGTAACCCCATATCCCTTACCCATGCAAGCCGTTCTTACACCTGTACGTTTGAAGTCAATAAGATTATTCACATACAGCCTATTTGTATGGATAAGGGATTTGTAGGATGGGTCCATAAAGACGGTAACCAGTACAAACAAAGAATGTGATGAGGGCCACATTTTTTAGAACTCTGCCTGATCAACTGAGTCCACAATTTGCAAGCCCAGCTGCACACTTAAAGGATCAAATCTTCATCTGAAGTAAATCTGTATGGCTCTATTGACTTCAGTGGAGCTATGCAGATTTACACCAGCTGAAAACCTGCTTCAAACACTTTTAAAAATCTGTCTCGAGATTAATTTTTTTGGAACCAAGCAAAGAAAAAGAACTTTGTGCAGAGACTTTTAAAAGATTTTCCCCTCAATGGAAGGGAAGCCTGTCATTTAAACCACAGTACATAATACACAGACTTTTAGAAAACTCTGACTAGCTTTGCAAGTGTCAAAATGGTCTGTTTTAAATAAAATAAGAGAACACGCTTTTCCTCTAGAAGACTTTTCCAAGATGTGCCTGGAGCAGTATTAGATAAATCTAAATGAAGTAGCCATCTCATGACTCACACTTTCCAATCTCCATAATCTCTGTCCGTAAGTTCCAGACTCGAGAGTTTTTCGCTCTCTACAGTTTTGCCATAATTTATGCACCTACCTTTGAAAGAGTCAATGAAAGTTTGACAGCAAAGAAACAAGCCGTTTTTAGATATATGACAGAGGGTGTAAATAATTCCCTGCTGAATTCTAGATTACCAGGAAAATTGCTTGTCTTCTGTGTGACTAACTTTCTATCAGGCTCATAGTAAGCTTAGTAATCAAAAATAAACTACTAGTAATCCTGTCAGAACAAGTGCAGAGTTTAAATTAAAGAATAAGCAGTTCAATTCAGTCAGAGGTGTGTGTCTGACATACTAAACAGAGGAAATTGCTTGTTTTCAATATACATTTATGAATTACTTGCTAGCTTGCACATAAGGGCCTGATTCAGCACACCCTGAAATCATCCAGTCGGTGTTGGCTAGGGCCCTACAAGACTCCCAAATATAATATGCATATCATTTTAGAAAATGTGTATTTACTTATCCCAATTGTACTGTGTCTTATAACAGTTAATCCATTTTCTTTAAAACCATTATAGAATCGCAAGTTAATACTTTGAGTTTGCAGATCATGACCCTTTTCTTCTGAAACACTAGGGTGAAATTTTGGTCCCATTAAAAGGTTATTCAGTGTTTTGCCATTGACTTGGGGCCAGGATTTCACCCCAGTCTGTGTTGGCGTTCTCGACTTAATCACTGTATTTGTTCTTCATACATTCCTCTCCAGTCTGTCCCCAACACAACAACTGAAGTCACCTTCTTCTACCTCTCCAAACATGGTAGTTCCCCTTGAAGCCATTATCTGGCTTCTCCAAATGCCAGAACTTAAGCGTCAAAGATGTCTCAAGAATGTCTAAACAGACTCAAGGATGTCTAAACTGCTCAACCTCCACTTTTGTATCAGCTCTTGTCTCCTGCTGTACCTCTGTGTGTTATCGCATCAGAGAAAATGTAGGTTAGATAGTCTCATTGACTTCAGTGGGGGCGACTGGCATCTGAGGGAAGATTTTATCCCTTGTAAGCTGTGGCTCCCATCCTTCAAAAAGAATGACATGGGCAGACCCATACATTGGTCTGGGCTCTCACTGAAGTGAGTGGAGGTGTGGGCAGGAGCAGGGGTCTGCCTGTATGTCTTTCTTTGCAAGACCGGGACCTAGAACATTGCTCAATAAAACAAGCTGACAAGGAAGTTTGTGTAACTGCAATGACTGGGAGATACTCAAGCCTAGACTTTATTTGTTATAACTCAATGACTGGACACCAATCCGTGAGTTAGGGATAATGCAATAAATACTGGAGGGTAATATCTGATGAACCACTAACGGTCCCTCTCACCTATATGATTCCATATCTATAACATCAGGGAAAAATGTATCAGCAATATTAATGATATTCTCTAGTTCACTAGTCACAACAACATGACACAAATAAATGAACAAACACATCACATTTTTATCCACAATGCATGAAGAAGGAGCTTCCTGATCATATAGCTAGGTCTTTTTCTGTAGAACTGCTGCCTACCCGTTCGGTCCCTAGTCTGTAGCAGTGCATGGGATTCTTCCATCCTAAGTGCAGGACTCTGCACTTGTCCTCATTGAACCTCATCAGATTTCTTTTGGTCCAATCCTCTAATTTGTCTAGGTCCCTCTGTATCCTATCCCTACCCTCCAGTGCATCTACCTCTCCTCCCAATTTAGTGTCATCTGCAAACTTGCTGAGGGTGCAATCCACGCCATCCTCCAGATCATTAATGAAGATATTGAACAAAACTGGCCCCAGGACTGACCCTTGGGGCACTCCACTTGATACCGGCTGCCAACTAGCATTGGAGCCATTGATCCCTACCTGTTGAGCCTGACAATCTAGCCAGCTTTCTATCCACCTTATAGTCCATTCATCCAGCCCATACTTCTTTAACTTGCAGGCAAGAATATTGTGGGAGACCGTGTCAAAAGCTTTGCTAAAGTCAAGGAATAACATGTCCACTGCTTTCCCCTCATCCACAGAGCCAGTCATCTTGTCATAGAAGGCAATTAGGTTAGTCAGGCATGACTTGCCCTTGGTGAATCCATGTTGACTGTTCCTGATCACTTTCCTCTCCTCTAAGTGCTTCAGAATTGATTCCTTGAGGACCTGCTCCATGATTTTTCCAGGGACTGAGGTGAGGCTGACTGGCCTGTAGTTCCCCGGATCCACCTCCTTCCCTTTTTTAAAGATGGGCACTAAAGATGTTCTAGAGCCTGATCCAAAGCCTATCAAAATAAATGGAAATACTCCAACAACATGTGCTGCTGTTGTTTTGGATAAACTTCCAGGCCTATCTGTTTATTCAGCTTTTTTTTCCCCTAAGTGTTGAGTTGAGTGGAGAACGCAGTATGATGAATGGAACTGGAGAAAGAGGGTTGGGTTTTTAGAAGGGAACCAGTTTGGTATGACACCACGTGTTAGGCGTGCAAGCTGGCAGTCAGTCTGTCACCAGACACACACAGGCCTCTTATCATGTAAACATTGGCCTCTCTGCCTTCTCCGAAAAATCTTTCCTAAAACTCTGCCTGGTTCCCCCATGATTTATTGCTAACGAAACAAGGAGACTTCCCCTTGGTTGGTGAAGTTCATTTAGTGTGAGTTTTGATATTCTGTTGTCCTAGATCATTGTTGTGTATTTTTAACATTTCTTTCATTGTTCCATTCACTAAGAGAGGGGCTGGTAGGTGCATTGTATAAATTGGAAAAATAAATACTTCTAGCTCTACCACCAAATTGCTGAAGGCTTTTGGTAAATAATTGTACCTGTTTCTAAGTTCACCCAATTCTAAAATGTCTAGAATACCTACCTACCCCATGGGGCATGAGACTTTAATTAGAAAAGTGTTTAGAGTTTTAGTGTTGTTTGTAAAGTATTTTTTTTGTGCATCAGATGTAAGGTGCTATATGTGGAAATGATTATTTCTGCTGTTTGGTAGAACTAAAGGATATGTGAACAACAGATGCAGGCCTCCTGAAAGTAGATCAGTTTATCAGCTCTATTTCTAAAAAGTCACATTACCCAGTATACAGCATATAAATTATGTCAAATAGCCAGGGTGCCGAGCTATGTCAGGATATTAGAAACCTCAGTGACGATATCATAGAACTCCCGGGATTGATTCATTTGTTGGTAATCCCCTATATTATTCTATAGCAAATGAATGACTGTCCTTGAAATGCTTAATATTCTTTATTGTCCATGAACTCAATGACTGCAAATATTTCTTTAGGAGTGAGAGCTTTGGGAATTATTTGGCCACTGGAAAAGTGCAAGAGAATTTAAAAACACATCCTTCTATGGAACTCCCTTCCCTGGCATTTGACTTTCAGACCTTCGATGCTTTAAGACTAAAAATATGAATAATGTAAAGGGCACGTTGGTGCCAGCAGGGACAGGCTCACAAGAGGGTGACTGCTCTACATTAGCAGGACATTTGTAAATAGGAGCCCAGCCTCAGACGTTGCCATGTTGTGTGTGACCTTGACAATTATTGCTGGTTTGAATAAATTGCTTTGTATAAAGCTTGTTGTCTCATAAAGAAATAAAAAAGGAGCAAAACTGGTCAATTTGCCACTTCTTCCCCCTTCCCCCCCCCCCCCCCCGCAGTGGTTCAGTATTAGCTTGGAAACCTCACTTATAGCACAGCTGTCAGTTCTATAATTAGATCAGTTAGGTCATTTTTAATGCAATGTGTGTTATTCACTTCAAACAAATAATACCCTGCAGTAACCTGTATGCTTTGTGCACCTTCCCAAAGGCTTGGAAACACACACATTCAGTTCTTGATGTGCTGCTCAGTATTATAGTGTGCAGCTCTGATGCCTGCTAAATCATCATGTAGCTTGTAGCATACCTGGCCTCCAGCTCAGCCCAGATTTAATTAGCTATCCCACAGGTGAAAGAAAAAGATTGATTTTGTCACTTCTTTCTCAGCATGGAGCCCTGTATTAAAGGATTTAATCAAATCTTGTTGACATTCAAGACAGGCAGCCTGGGTACTGGGTAGCAGCAGCCCTGTGGGTGACTGCACAAAAAACCTGTGATGAGTGCAGTGTTTTCATCTTCTGTCATCGAGTGCTTTTGCAATCACACAAAATGACAGTCAGCATCAAATCACTGTGTTCCCTCCTGTTGGATTCGCTCCTTTAATCATCTAACATCAAATCTTGCAGATCACCTCAGATCACTGTAAAGTTACAGGGGAAACAAACACCAAAACATATAGTTTTAATCCTTAACTCTTGGTATGTCAATTTATAATAAGAGCTGAGGAAATCTGTTCATGGAAATAGTCGATTTGTCAAAAAATGCAGTTTTGGTGAGCTCAAAACTATTTGTGAATTTGCCAGAAGTTCGCTAAATAGTTTCGGACAGGATTTCCCCTCCACTCCACCCCACCCCATTCACAAAATCGCTGAAGGGAGAGGTTTGGGCAGCCCACTGATATGTGGGAGACCCAGGTTCGAATTAGCATTCTGGAGCAGCAATTTGAATCCAGACCTTCTCAATTCACTGAAATATTCTGAAATGTTTGGATTCACGTCAAACTGAATTTTTTAATTTTCTTTTTTTCCAGAACTGATAGCAATCAGGAAAATCAGCTATTTGCCTGGTTCTATTTGCCTGATTCTACTTATGACCCTATCCGAGGAATACTTTGGCGGGTGATATAGGCTATTCAATGGCAACCATCTTTCAGATTCTGACATCCATTTGTTCAATTCACCTTCTGTACCTTACTCTGAAAACCAGAAGAAATGACATGCTATTGTACCTGAATTTCACTGTTTGGCCTAACAGAGTCCAAAATGTATAACTAGTGATAGGGAAATCTAAAAGAGGATTAGAGTTGAGACTTGGTTTGGATAAAATGTGGATATTTTCCTAAACCTTAACTGAATCAACCAAATCTGCAAAAATTTGCTAAAAAAATCATAGAGCAACAGGCTTTTGCTCAAGATTTATGGCACTTCCTACTTTCTGTCAAAGTAGAAGCACCAGGAAAAACATTTCTCTTGCAGTATTTCTGCATTTCTGGTTCTGACCCTAGACAGAAAAATAAAGGGAAAAGGTACCTCAGTATCTGAGAGCCTTCAGAACATTTGAGAACCTTCAAAAACTAAAGATGGGCATTGAGCCGAAACCAACAACTGACATCAGAACACCTTCAAACTCTGAGGAGAGGTGGTGTTTGAAGTCTAAATTCAGAGACAAATTGTGCTTACGGCACGTATTTTTATAAGGTGTGGAACCAGAATCTCTAGATCCAAACACCCTCCAAACTTTGACAGGTTTTTTTTTTTTTTAAAACAAGATCTGAATTTTGGGTTCATATCCATTCCCCTCAAATCTCTATCGCAGGCTATCCACTCTAAGTAAAAATAACCCTACCCAGGAAAAGGTGCACAGACACACAACTATAGGACAGCAATTGCACTGATATTAGGAATGTGTAGTCATATTCAACAGGAGCGGACTTTTTTTTTTTTTTTAAACTCTACTTTCCTTTTACCCAGTTCCTATGTAATTTTTGTCTTTTATGTTACCCTGTGAGTAAATTAAGTGCTTGTGAAAGGCACTGGGTTGGCAGCTGTGGGGGAAGGAGGAGTTGTATGTCATTTTCAACATAGCTACACTGCCAAGTTAACAGCTAACCAGTCCTTTGCTAACATGCTGCTTGCCTGATCGAATATGAACACTTGCTGTTTAGAAAAAGACATAATTGAACCAAAGCACTTAAATCTAATCAAACAGTATTGTGGATTTCGTTAAGTCCTATGATCACTGGACTCCTGAAATATGTTTTCCAAACTGTACAGGAATAGAGGTATCGGGTTACCAGCATAGCTAATAATTCATCAGAACATCAGCATTCATTTCACTTTGAAAAAATATGGAAGCTGACATACTGGATTTTTATATACACTGTACATTTCCTCCCACTGGACAATCATTCATTGCAAAATGTTCCCTGTCATCATATAATCAGATACATTTTAATACTCCAGGAGGGTGCATATTTTTCCTTAAGGGGGAATGCAAAGTGCCAAGTTCACCTGTAGAAATGTGGAGGAACACTGCAGCTGAATATATTGGGAGGAATGAGGAGGATGGTCTTGGAAAGAGATGATATTATTACCCATGGGACAGAGAAGAGAAAGACTTTGTTTTTGGAAGTAGTTTCCGGGAGAAGGGTTGTTGGGTGAGAAGTGAATGCGCAATGAGGGCATGGCTAGGGCCGGATAAAGGCATAGGCACTACAGAGCAGTGGTTAAGGCCCCCAACTAATGGGATCACATAATGCGGGCATAATCTCAGCTTTCTGTAAAAAACAAAAAAAGGTTTCTAGCCCAAGCAGTTGCACAGAAAAGCTTGAAAACATGACCTGAGTGTAACTGATGCAGCAAGGTCTACCTATGTCTTCAGACAGCTTGAAACAGTAGCTGTAAGAGGTGTGACCTGCCCCATTCATCTTGATTGGGTGTGAACTTCAAAACCTACTGCTCTGGGGGGTTGCCAATACCATTCCAACAAAGGACATGGTGTGTAGCAGGGGGAAAGGGGTAAAATGGGCTAGGCCCAACTACTCAAGCCCATACACCACATTTGCTGAGGTAAATTCTGAGGCACCCATTATTATCATGGCTGCCTCTCTGGGATGCTACCAATTCAAGGGGAGCCTGTTACATGGGGATAAGGAGATCCTACGTCATCCCTGCATCTCTGGGAGAGGAAGAGAGCCCCTGCCACTGCCACTCCAGCTGGCGGGTGGCGGGGGAATATAGGACAATGGTATTGGGGTGGGGCCATGGAAACGGAGCTATGGTGACATGTGTCATGGTGTTCCTATGGCCCCAGATTGCCTTAATCCAACCCTGCTTAGTGATAACTTGGGTTTGATTCAGGAAAGTACTTAAGCACATGCCTATGTACTGTTTATTTCAATGAAGGTTAAGCAGGTACTTAAAGTGAAGCACGTGCTTAAGTGCTCTCCTGAACTGGGGTTTGGAAGAGGTTAGTGGAGGAGGAATTGCTTCACTTTGTTTTTAAATAGAAATAATAATTATATATTTAGACCTAGACACTGTAGCTGTGACTCTTTAAAAATTCCACAGCTCAGAGAGAGAGAGAGAGAGAGAGGTCACCATTAAATGTCAACAGATCTTACACAGTCATGGTGGTAGTCCCCTATTCAAAGACTTTGTCCACACTAGCAAGCGTTTGCTGGTATAGCTCCACTCCTAGAGTTTTGATGGCAAAACTTCTGCCGGGAGATGCAATTTACACCTGAAAGAGAGTTCTTTTGCCAGTGGAGTTTATACCTGAATGGAATAAGCTATACTGACTAAAGGACCTTTTTTTTGCCGGTATAACTGTGACTACTCTAGAGCTTTCATTGGTGTTTGTTGGCCAGGGATGTGGATTTTTCACACTCCTAGCCAACAGAACTAAGCCCGAGGGGAAAGTACACCAGAGTGCAGTAATGTCTGGCAAATATTGAATTTTTTTAAATAACCACTGTGTGTAGATTAATTGGAGATTTTGGCCATTTTGTATCTGTTGAGCAACAGCTTGCTGGTAATCCTCAGTACAGTATCTGGGAGTCTATAACACAAGAGTCTATTTCTGTGAAGCCAGCAGACCTTCACCTTACAGTATAATAGGAAAGCACATGAGTGTACATTATCCAGAGAGAAAGCAGAGCATGAGTTGCACATTAATCTCTTGTGGCATACAGGCCAGACAAGGTTGCTACTCCATAATCAAGTGATAAATCTGTCCAAATAGGATTCTGAGTAGGTCTCCCTTGTTTATACTGCAGAACTTTGTGACCATGTGATTCTTCACCTACAGAGGAATAGTGTCAGTGTAGCCAGTTAATGATTGAGATGGATCATTTGATATAAAATGACCTCAGAGGCTGCCTGCGTCCATGTCCCAGAGACTTACTCCCTGTTGGCTAGCTGTTGCTCAGAATATTCTGATGGTCTGACACAGATGTTACAAAACTTCCCCAAAAGTATAAGGTGAAAATAAAGGGAATGGTTGACTCATCTGTTACCAACGTGGAGGGCCCGTTACTAGGGATGGTTTAAAAATGGGAACAGAAGTGTTATCCTTTTTTCATTGAAAAGTTTCAAAATTAAAATTTTTTGACCAGCTCTATTTGTTATAAAAACATATATTGTCCAGGATCATTGCTCTAACTGTCCCTCTTGCCCATGTGAAAAATCTGCACTGCATATTTATGCACTTGGGATATTATTCTGTCTTTGACAGCTCTGTTAGCACACAGAATTCTGACAGTTTCCAGACCATCTATCCTAAAATGGGACAATACTAATTTCCTTTGTAAAGTTTATTATCATCCTATAACTGCTTAGGAAGGTATGGATATATATATCCACAAGAACCAAAAGGTAAAAGTTGTGGTGAGATCTTCAGTTTGTAATCTCAGAAAACAGAGTTGAACATGAGCACTGCTAAAGCAGGGTGTGTGTCTCCCAGTTCTAGGCTGCACACTGTAGGCTTTATTTTGTGATTTTCCCAAGAAAACTGAGAAGGCTCCAAAAGGTATAAAACACTTCTGTAGATCCACTCCTAGGCACTATGGTAATACAAATAGTAATAATAAAATAAAATAATAATAATAAAGAGGATCCACAATGGCTTCTTGATAATTATATAACAAATTGATTTTTAAACACCTTTAGTGATGGATACAATGGCAGCAGAGGGCCATCCCCTGAGGGCCTCAGCTAATGTAAATTGGCATGGCTTCACTGAAATCAATATACATACACTGATTTACACTACCTGAGGCTCTGGTTTCCTGCGTCTAAATGCTTCACCAAGCTATTCAAAACTTAATTAAGTTGCACTCTTTTACACCAGTGGGGAAATTGGCCCCTAAAAAGCAGCTATGTGGTTTTCAGTTTTTCTGCAGTCCAGATAAGCGCACTTCTGAATGAGATCCAAAAGGCATTTGGATCTTTTCACCTCAGATTGAAAGACCCTCTGTCTAGTTTGCAGCACTCTACCATAGCTGAACTGGTTCTTCAGTATTAACGTAACCAAAATACTTTTTACCGCGAAAGTGAAAGGATACGACTTGAATGCTAATTAGAAAACAGATCGGCTGAGTAAACAGGTGACTTTTATTTTTATCCTAACCACACTTCAAAGTTCTAGGATTCAGTCCTGTCCCCAGTGAGTTAGTGGAGGCTTTCCCATTGACTTCAGTGGGAGCTGTAAGGAAGAATAGAAAACTTTCTTTGGAAGACAAGTATCTTATAGGAGGTGATTGGGCAAGACTGTTGTTCCTTTTCTTTTACTTCATCACCTCTAGCTTAATTACAGGTATTAGTATGAGCTATTTTTCATGCGCTGTGCTCATACAGCACTGAGGACCAAGTTGAAACCACTTTACCCATATGAATAGTCCCATTGCTTTCCTTGCGGTTACTTGTGACCAAGGCTAGCATATTGTGACCCTAAAAGAGCAGTCAGATCCCCACATGCCATGTAAGGTCTCCTGTATGGCAGCTATTTGATATGAGGCTTTTATGGAAGGGAGTGGTTAGAGCTGTGACTTAGGAGGCATGGGTTCGGTTCCCCACTCTGCCATTGCCCTGCTAGGTGACCTTGGGCCAGTCACTGCCCCTCTTCGTGCCTCAGTTTTCCCATTTGTAAAACGAGGATGGTGTGTAAAGTGCTTTGAGATCTACTGATGAAAATCTACCTCATAAGTGTTACCACTGTTATGAAGAGTCAATATATGACAGTGCTCCACAAGTACAGGGTGCTTATGTATTTTTCAATTCTGCAATTGGCCACAAGTGTCCAAATCAAAAAGGAATATGGATGCCTGAACATCTGCTCCAGACAAGAGATCTCTCCAGGCTCTTTGGATGTTACAGATGACAAATTACCCTCAAACATTTTTCAAGAATTTTAATTTAAGGAGGGAGAATTTCTTATCTTCCATAGTAATTTAGAGCCTGGATGTTCTCACCACTCTTGATTAAATGAGCAGTCTATTAAATGTCCTAATTCAGCAAAACACTTGCTTAACTTTACAATCTTATTGACTTCAACTGGACTACTCACATGCTTATAGTTAAACACATGTCCAAGTGCTTTGCTGAATTAGGATATTAGAGGGCTGTTAATTTCAGCAACAGTGGTAGAACCATCCAGAGGGTCAGACAAGATTTGAGCAACATGTATACTTTGGTAAAATTGATCATATCCTTATGCCCAATCTGCTTTGATATTAGCAATTTTTGGGGAAAATAATGATCCAACCATTTTTGTTCTCAGGTGAAAATATTTCACATCTCTAAAGTCTCCGTTTTCTCCAGTGAATATGGATTATTTTAAATATCTTCTAGAGTTTTTAATCCATTACATACCAGAATTTCGCAGGTCTCTAATGAACAAAACAAATGTACAGCACTTAAAAAAAAATTAAATAAAAATCAGAACGGGTATCACGGCTGGAACTTTGCCACATTTGTTCTGTATACTTTGGAATATTTTATTATTTTACTCTGAAAGTATTGAGACATCAGAACAGTTTAAGTAGCCAGTCAGACAGGAAAGTAGGTGGAACTTGAAACTAATTCCTAGTGATGAGTCATTAAGGACCCTTTGTCCCTAAGTTACCAATAGGATACTTGACCCAGCTAAGGTTTATATGTATTATTTTAACAGCGCAGATGCATATTGTATGTATGCACAGAGAAGTAAAAGGGCAACATCATTATTTGTTTTTACAGTAGCACCAAGAGGCCTGAACTGAGATCAGGGCTCCGGTGCGCTAGGTGCTGTACATATGCCTGGCAAGAGGCCGTCCCTGCCTGAAAGAGCTTACACTTTAAGTAGACAAGACATACAAAGGGTGGGAGAAAGGAAGTATTATCCTCACTTTACAGATGGGTAACAGAGGCAGAAAGAGATTAAATGACTTGACCAAGGTCACACAGGAAGCCAGTGGCAGAGTTGGGACCTGAATCCTTATCTGTTGAATACGTTAACCACAAGGCCATCCTTCCTCTCAATAATTCCTTGACCCAAATGGGATTGTATAGGACACACCATCAATCAGGGCAGAATTTTGTCAAATGGCTTTGACCCTGAGAATTTACAGTTTAATTCAGATGTAAATGATACACAGTTGAAGTGATTCTGGTGAAGGGAAGCAGCAAGGAAATCAGCACTGAAAGGCTCTTATTGAAAGGGAGGTCACTTTACGCATAGGAGGAAGTGGGCAGTACCAAGTTTAGGGCATGGTGTGGGGAAGGGGAAACCTGTGCAGCCAATGGAAAGAAAGAAACAAGAAGGTAGCAGCGGGGCTCAGTAGGAGACAGTAGAGAGACCACAGGAAATGAGCACAGAGATGTAGGCAGAGTGGAGTTAGGTAACACCTTGATGGGAAAGAAAACAAGATTGAATAAAACTAAGAAAGGAGATTTATTTAATTTTTTCTTAGGATATAACAGGATCGGGACCATTCAGATACACAACTTCACAATTAAACATCTAATTTGCACACAGAGTCATCCTGTTTTTTCACATGCAGATTTTGTAACACAGTACTTATGTAAACTGTCAAGTATATTTGCATATTTCAATTACCTGATTTGCATGCTAAATCCCAGTAATTGATTGTACAAATTAGGCAACTCATTTCTTTTTGCACAAAAATGCATAAGTAACTCATCCTAAATGAGGGACCTAGGTTTTGTCTACACAAAAAGTAGCAGTTACAAACCAAATTAGTAAAACCTATGCAAAAACCTTGTGGTGGATGCTCTTAAATTGGTTTAAACCTGGATTACGTCAATTTAGTTTAAACCGATTCCTTACTGAATGAAGCTAAATCAATATGCAATAAATGAGTATCCACACAGGGGTTTGCACCAGTATAACTAAATGGTTTTAAAACACACACCTTTACCTGTAGGCCAGGCCTTCCAGATCTCTAGTCTTTTCACAATTATCATGTTAGAGAACCTGCTGATACAAGTTCTCCACTCAAAACAATAAAAATATGGTGGTGGATGAAAGAACAGATAGGATTTTAGGTATCTACTAGATAACAAACTTCAGTGAAAGAGACCAACTTTAAGTTGGGTTATGCTTAAAGGAATCTAATTATCTTTTCAATAGAAGATTTTTTTTAAACGTCTATTATTTATTATTTGTATTGCCCTAGTGCCCAGTAGCCCTGAATCAGGACTCAGTTGTGTTATGTGCTGTACAAACACAGAACAAAAAAGACGACCCCTGCCACAAAGATCTTGCAATCCAAGTAAACTTTTACATGACTTCTGCAAGAGGTACTGTCCATGCCCAAGTTATCTATAACTGTGTAACAAGTTTTCCACTCCAAAGAACGGTGTTGACTAATAGGCATTTGAAGCCAATGTAGAACTCGACAAGCAGCATTTTTAAAGACAATAATTCAATAAATCAAGGGGGATGCATTTGTGCACTACCCAGAAGTCAAAAATCCCTAATTCATTCTGCAGTTTAATGGGCACACAGAAATATGGAATTATATATGCCCCAGTGATTAGCTAAGACTGAAT
Organism: Lepidochelys kempii; assembly: GCF_965140285.1. Lineage (NCBI taxonomy): Eukaryota > Metazoa > Chordata > Testudines > Cheloniidae > Lepidochelys > Lepidochelys kempii. Next base: position 17,258,181 of record NC_136392.1, on the reverse strand, counting down.
TGGAGTCAGTTGTCACTCAAGTGAGAGACCAGATGTGTTTAACTGGCATGATAAAAAAGTCTTATATTTCACTAGGTGAATTGAACATCCTAAAGTGGCTATTGGCCAGTGTTAGAAACGTTTAACGAGATCACATTTCACTTGCCTTCACTGACATTGGTGTGAGTCTTAAATTACTCCTATAAAACAACCTTCTATGTGTAAACATAGATAAGGAATACACTGTACATGTCAATCAACAAAATGAGATCCATTACTTCAGTTGATTTAAAATGCAGCACACTTATCATAGTGGAGAAATATCTTTGTACCTTGACAGCAAGGTGAGGATACAGGCACCCTTAACCATACAGAAAGGCTTGGAAGCACTGGCTATTCAAAAGCAGTATAGCAATTACTGGCATTGTCAACGCCTAGGGAGAGACCCTGCAGCCCTTGCTTTTGCCAGTCTTCCACTGAAATTAAAAGGAGCTCTGCTTTGACAAGGTCCACAGTGTTAGACCCCAAATCAGTGGGAGTTTTACCACCGGATTGACTAAAAATTAAATAAGGACTTCAAGATCGGGCCCTATAGGAGTAACCCACCTGATTCAAATTTAGCTTTGAAAACCAAAGTAAAAAATATAAAATCCAATTTAATGTTAGTCAGTTATCGATCTTAAGAGTTCATTGTCAAAATAATAAGTTAATTGCCAGACATGCCATTCAGCACCAAAGACCTGATCTCAGAATTTCAGTCCTCTCCTGTAGCATCAATATAATCTGCCTTGATACATTGCAAAAGCAGACAGACATGCTCTTGGTATAGTCTACAAAAGCAGCAATTGTCTCAGCATTCCTTCCCAATGGTAACAGGTACAATAGTCTACAGTCAGGGCTCTTGGTAGTTGAATGCTGCAGCACCTGCAGAGATCAATCAGAAGTTTATGTGAGAAAGATTAGAGATTAAAAATAGCCATATGCTGAATGACCTAAATTTAATTAGTCTTGCTGGCAACATGTGTGAGGGGGGAGGTATTTGAGGACACTTGCTGACAGAATCATATTTGATATTTTTTGTTTCTTTAATTCTGTTGTTTTCTGATTAAAAAAACAGCATAAAAATCTAAACTATACAAGAGGAAATGCCTATTCAAGAACCAGCCCACCCCAAAAAGAGACTTGGTGAAGATAACAACAACCCATACACCCACCCATCCAACCCACATACACAGACAAGCTTTGAAGTGCGCCCTAAGGAATAACAAATCTATTGGAGCAAGGATGGTAAATTCCAGAGTTGAACGTCCTTTTAAAAAAAACAAAAAACAAAAAACCAAAACCCTGCTGACAGCCTCCTTCCTTTTAAATCAAGGAGCTGCTAGATTCAGTTCTGCTGCCAATTGCAATGGTCCTCATGCCGGCAATGATAATATTCCCTAGGTCTAGAAAAATATAGAATACCGAGTCCATCTTGGGCCTGGGTCTGAATTTAGTCATACCCCAGCATGTCGGCGCCTAGAGAGTACAGGGATAGGCAGATTAGACAAGACAAACTTTAAATGAAATACAACTTCAAAATTATAGGAGAAAATATTCTCTTTTTTTAGATTTTTAGGCCAGGTTTGCTATTGTTTGTCTGAATCCTGAAGAGGATTTTTCTAGTTACTATTTCCTCTAAATTGCCATTTTTAAAAGTAGACTGATAACAACAGATACCGATATCAGCAGGGAGTTGTGAGGCTTGGTTAATTAATATATTCAAAGCACTTTAAGATCCTTCGATGAAAGAAGCTAAGAAGTACATAGTATAATTAGTATGTATTATTAATAAACCTCTGGCACACTGATGGGAGAAGAGAGACTTTTGTCCCCCAAAAGTTCTTACGTTTGATATGAAAGACAGAATTAAGACAAAATTTAAAAAGCAAGCAAACAAAAATGTGGAACTCTTTATTCCACAGTAGGTTGCAAGTTCTTCTGATAAGAGAATCTAGAACCATCACACTACTTTTCTCTCAGCTTTTTGAGGAATACACAGAATGGAATATGATAAGATACAAGGGGTGTTATTTTGCTCTCTGTCATTGGGGCGAGTGAATAGAACTACTCTGAGAAGTTGTAAACAGATCTTATTAAATGCATGATCCTCAGTAAGGTTAAAAACCACATGGTGTCAGAGAAAAAGTGCTCAAAGCAATGGCTGGATGCTTTGATACAAACAGGAACATTAAAAAGAAAGTATGAGTCACTAGGTTTAAACCCTGTGCATGCCCAGTAGGATCTAGATATTTTGAGAGGTCTGAAGATACTCAGTCTGTGGTGGATTCTCACACAATTTTATAGAAATGCTAAGCTCTCTTTTCTGACAAACCTACCTCCTGAGTGCTCATGGGTAGGATCCTGCATCACTGGAGAGGAAGGATGTTCCAGTGACTAGCGTGCTACCCAGGGATTTAGGAGATTATATGGTGATGGGGGCCATATAATAGATGGCCATTGAAGTCAACGGCCATTGGATCAGGACATATACCGCCATATTTAAATGGATGTTTTAAACCCAAATACACCCACTTCTCTATGTTTCCATTACTGATTTAAAAAAATGTGAGTGAATCAGTTACTTCAATGGAGCTATGCTGATTTACTCCAACTGAGGATCTGGCCTACTGTATTTACAAGAAACAAATAATTCCCCAGGAACGTGGAAGATTTGCAAGTTCTTACTTAGATTTTTGCTTTATTGTTATTGCTCTCTTGATCTTAAGATGAGAAGTCTTGAAAAAACAATGTCAGAGAAATGTGAAAACATGTCTGGAATCCAGCTTGGCAATCACAGAAACCTAGATTCTACCGTGCTCAGGGCAGAGCCATGATAAAGTTTGGAAGTTTTGTAATCAGTTGCCGATAAAGTCAAGCATGTATACGAGACTTCACATGTCATGAAATTTCCAGTGGAAGTTCTAAAGCTAGTCCTATAATCTAATGCCTGTATTTCAAAAGCCTTTGTAGAAAGGCTTAGACAGGGAAATCTTTGATAAATTATTCAACTTACTCTTTTAGCAGAATGATTATTTTAAAAAAATGTAGCCACAAGGTATCTTAATTATAGACACCAATATTTATTTTAGTGTTGTACTTTGAAACGGTTTCACTAATCATTGCCAATCAAAAAATATATTTGGCATTTATTCTATTTACATAACACAAATGACACTTAGAAATCCAATTTGTTAGAAGATGAGGGATGACAGAAATTAGTGACAGTTTGTGAATGGGAAAAAAAGTTAATTTACAACAAATATTATTCACAATAAATCAACCAACCAGCTCTTACATCTCCAGTGGTAATATTAATTTTTCTACACTCTCTGTATCAGTTCTGGCTGGGATAAAGAATCAAAGTCAACCTTTGTGTGGCTGGATGCAACTTCAGAGACTGCTGAATGAAATAATCTGGTCACCCTGTATTCAGCCTATCAAGCCACATACACTGCAACTGTTGAGCATCCTTCTAATTCATATGAAGGATATTTTATCAAAATAAATGCTCTCGGTGGTATAGGGAGACGTTATTCCCGCTTAACAGACCAACTCACTGGAAAGGCCTTTTGATAACAGTATCATAGGTAGGCTTTATCTGTAGAGTCTGAATGTCAAATAATATGAAAATATATTGACTGTATTATAAAACAAAGCTGTGGCCTTTGAGTTTTTTTTACTGTATTTGGAGAAAGGGATGGGAGGAAAGCAGCTTGCTACTATTATAAAAAAATGTTCTTAGTTAAGTGTAATTACCTTAACTGTGTAACACCTTCCTTGAACAGGTTAATGGATTTCAGTGTTTGATAAGAGCTTCCATATGGAAAAAAAAATCCTGTAGAAATTAATGGTACATAAGAATATTTCCACCAAATTTTTGAATTATTCTACAGGATTTAATCAAGAATTATATCCCTATAATAGAATTCCATAGGATGGTTGTGAAAATCTATCAGTATAGAAAGGATTTGGTTCTAAATTAAATGCAATAGGCTTTTAGAGTAACTTCTGTACAACCCTATTAAATTTCTATACAACCTTTCATTCCCTATTAAGTTCTACAAGATTTCTCCATAAGGGCTGGAATCCTTAAACTAGGTACAGCTACATGAAGACAAAGATGGGCTTAAACTGCCTCCCCAGAGTAAGGACATTCAGAGGGCAGCAAACTATAATGTCATCTTTGGTACATCATCTAATGTCTTAGTATTGCAGAATACAGATTAGGTAAAATTTGGTACCTGGAAAACTTGTCTATACTAACAACAAAATCATGCCATGGGCAATGTGGTGTAGTAGTTACAACAAGGCACTGCGTGGCAGAATTCCTGGCTTCTCGTCCTGGCTCTGCCACTGATTTGCCATATACCTTTGGAAAGCCACCTAATCTTTTGGTTCACTTTATAAATGTATAAAATGAGATAATTGCATGCCACAGCTATGTTTCAAGGCATAAGCATCCAATCTTTTCAAAGCACTTTCAGAGCTTTGGTTGATAAGTGCAGACATTATTATAGTAAAAATGAACTGTTCCAGTTAAACTCAATGGGTGTTTTACCTTCAAAGAGTCGGGTTTGGACCCTTGGCTGATACCATAAGAGATAAGGAACTACCATGCTTTGACTATCTCTATATTAGCATTTACTATGGCTATGTCTACACTACTGTGGTAAATTAACCTAAATTACGCTATTCCAGCTACGTGAAGAGAGAGAGAGTGAGTGTGTGTGTGTAAGTAATGAAGAAAACTCAAAGGCCCTGCATAGGAATGTCTGGCTCTTTTGTGGAGTTTCTCTAGACTCGGGAGCTAAATCCCTGCATTCAGATTCAGGATGAGTACTGCTGAGTCATTCTGGTAGATATATCCAGTAAGCTCCAGCAGGTTTCAGAGGAAACAGAGAAAACTAGGACACAGGAGGACCTGGGGGGAAAACCACAGGAACAGCCAAGCTTCGGGAAGATTAGGCTGAGGTTTGTGTTGTGTTATTGTACTGAGTTACCAATAAAGGGAAACCCCAGGGAAGGAGGGAGTTTGGACACTACCTGAGCTCAGAGTAGCAGCCATGTTAGTCTGTATCCGCAAAAAGAAAAGGAGTACTTGTGGCACCTTAGAGACTAGCTGGGTGCAGGGTACAAAAGTTAAGAGATACCAGAAACCTAGACATCTGAAATAGAAGTGACCTATTCGACCATGTAGCCTGCCTGTGCTGAAAGAGGTATGTTTCCTGTCTCCCTTGGTCAGAATACAATTTTTATCCATTGAATTTAGTGGGAGCAAGAGATACCAGCTTCTTTAGACAGGACTAATATTAACGTGTTAACCATACTGACTGGCCACATTTGCTTCTACTGCCAGGTACCTCCATAGAGTAAATCATATTGACTGTGTTTATTATAAGAACTAAATGATCAGCTGTGAACTTTCACAGACATAAATATTTTGCCATTAGTAATAACAAATAGCATACTCTTGTAATTGTGAAAGTAGCACTGAATTATTCTGCTTCACAAGTTAGGAGAAACGTAAAGGCCACCCTGAATCAAACGAATGGACAATAGAAGCATCTGATAATTAGGTGCCAAGTTTATTCCTAACAACCAATGGTGGGGACATTTATCCCAGCAAATAAAATGAATTAAATTAAAGTAGTTGTTTTGAATGGACAGAAACTGATTTCTACACAGTTTAGGGGTGCAATTGCATACTCCATTTGGCATACAGCTACAAATACGAGCATGCACAAATCAAATAATCACATAGTCTGCTGACCAGAACTGACAATCACTGCATGCAATTGTCTGGTTTGCATTTGTAATTGCTCTAATTGCATGCACAGATTATGTGCATCCGATGATGTAGCTCACAAAAGTTTATGCTCAAATAATTTTGTTAGTCTCTAAATTGCCACACGTACTCCTTTTCTTTTTGCGGATACAGACTAACATGTCTGCTACTCTGAAACCAGATTATGTGCATAACTGCATGCCTAAATTCTTTGAAAATCTAGCCCAAAATTCTTCTCATGAACAACAATCAGTGATAAACATCTGCAGTTAGAGCTGGGCAAAATTTGGAATTTCTATGCCCCAGGGAATTTTGACATTAACAGATTTTTATCCCAAATTGGGATTAAAAATTGAAATTTTTCATGGAATAGAAATTCTGAGTTGGAAATGTCAAAAGTTTTCATGTTGCCATTTTTGATCAAAATATTTTGACATTCCCAAAATCAAAATGTTTTCATTTGTTGAACTAACCCCAAATGCTTCATTTTGCGTCAGTTCAACATTAAACCGCATTTTCCTATGGCTGAGCATTGCCTTGTGGGAGCTGTAGCTCGGGAACTGGAGACCTCCATTCTCCCCTATGGCCATACTCCTTTGCTGGAGCGTCATATGACTTCGTGATGCACCACACGGAACTTGGTCAGCAGGAAATCTGCATTACATCATGGGAATACAGGGAGGTCAGCCCATAGGATGGAACGCAACTCCCAGAAGGCAATGCACTGATAGGGAAATGCAGTTTAATGTTTTACTGAACTCATTCTATATGGAACATTTCAAATCTGTTCAACAAAACAAAATGTTCTAATTCAAATAAAATTGACCCAAAACATTTAACTTTCATTTTCCTCATGGAAAATATATTTTAAAAAAGATCTGCAAAATTGAGGTTTTCCCCACAGAAAATGTTTATTTAACAGAAACTGCATTTTCCACCGGAAAATAATTCTAATGGAAAATTCCTGATTGACTGCAGATAGAGCCATTTTCACTTATGCCAAAATGCAAATTATTCATTCAAATACAACTCTGATGGAAGGGGCATAACCCCCTTGAACTCACCAGGGTTGAATTTGGCTCACTGAGTGTAAGATAGGCTTCCCACAGGAGACTAAACTCCTCACAGCAGGAAACAGACCTTTGGTGCATGTATGTTTTGCCCAGCACGGAGCACGTTCCTGGCATATAACAATAAGTACATTTAAATAAAGACCCCATTTTTATAAACATGGCTACTTGGCTCTGGCACTAAAGGTCAGGTTCCCCGCTGCTGAAGGAATGAAACCAGAGTCTGGGAACCAGCTGAGTGAGTTTCTAAATGGGGCTGTTGAAAGCACAGGAGACAGTAAAATATAGCAAACAGTGACTGGGCAAATGATAAGGATAAGGAAGGGAGAAAGCTTAGTGCAGTGAAGAATGAAACAACATTTATGGGAGAGGAGGAGTACTTGTGGCACCTTAGAGACTAACAAATTTATTTGAGCATAAGCTTTCGTGAGCTACAGCTCACTTCATCGGATGCATTCAGTAGAAAATACAGTGGGGAGATTTATATACACAGAGAACATGAAACAATGGGTGTTACCATACACACTGTAAGGAGAATGATCAGGTAAGGTGAGCTATTACCAGCAGGACAGTGGGGTGGGAGGAGGTATTTTTTCATATTCTCTGTGTATAAATAAAGTCTGCTGCAGTTTCCACGGCATGCATCCGATGAAGTGAGCTGTAGCTCACGAAAGCTCATGCTCAAATAAATTGGTTAGTCTCTAAGGTGCCACAAGTACTCCTTTTCTTTTTGCGAATACAGACTAACACGGCTGCTACTCTGAAATCAATCTCTTTGGTCACTCGATTATAGACCTAAAAGTGGCAATTCTTCAACAAAAAAACCTTCAAAAACAGACTCCAATGAGAGACTGCTGAATTGGAATTAATTTGCAAACTGAATACAATTAATTTAGGCTTGAATAAAGACTGGGAGTGGATGGGTCATTACACAAAGTAAAACTATTTCCCCATGTTTATTTCCCCCCCCCCCACTGTTCCTCAGACATTCTTGTCAGCTGAGATTGAAAAAGAGATTGAAAAGAGATTGAAGTATTCTCTGACTGGTTTTTGAATGTTATAATTCTTGATGTCTGATTTGTGTCCATTTATTCTTTTACGTAAAGACTGTCAATTTGGCCAATGTACATGGCAGAGGGGCATTGCTGGCACATGATGGCATATATCACATTGGTAGATGTGCAGGTGAACGAGACCTTACCTGATCATTCTCGTTACAGTGTGTATGGTAACACCCATTGTTTCATGTACTCTGTGTATATAAATCTCCCCACTGTATTTTCCACTAAGTGCATCCGGTGAAGTGAGCTGTAGCTCACGAAAGCTTATGCTCAAATAAATTGGTTAGTCTCTAAGGTGCCACAAGAACTCCTTTTCTTTTTGCGGACACAGACTAACACAGCTGCTACTCTGAAACCTGTCATTTATGGGAGAGATTTTCAAAGGCACAAATGGGAGTTGGTGCCTAAAAGCCCCTCATGATTTGAAATTTTCAGCCCTGAATATTTTGCACTTCTATACCACCTGTTATCTAAGAAACTCAGCATTAGCAAATGAGCTTCACAATCCCCTCCTGAGACAGACGCTCTCATACAGATGTGAACCCAGAGAAGTTAAGTGACTTGCTCAGCAAGGAGTAGAACCAAGGAGTCCTGCTGTCCATTCCCCTGCTCTGACAGCTAACCACACTCCCTGTAAACAAGGTGAGTGTTGGCTGCAAACATGTAGGATTCAGATTGCACTGACGAACGCTAGTGAGGAAGCTATGAAGCAAAAGCAGAAGAGAAACGTAGCTAGCAGCGCATCTCATTTGCTGGTTCAGTTACATATGCACATCAGGTAGTTTCACAAACAAATAACTAATTAGATGTATTTGCATGTGCAATTGCAGTCATTTCACAACCAAATTAGACACGCAATTGCACAATTATCCTGACATAAAAATGTGGCTTATAATGTGAAAAGAGACTGAGTTAATAGCATGCATGACCAGACAGAGGGCTCTAGTGAGGCAAGAGAAAAAATTTTTGGTGCCCATCAACTGAAACATTTCATTTTGATTTCAACATCTTTTTTTTTTCTTCAAGTCTAATTAGCTTAGATTTCAAAACAAAAACATGTTTCAAATGGAAAACCCAGAACGTTTTGTTACAAAAAATGTCAAAACAAAACTTTTTGGCAACTCCAAACCTCTTTTCTAACTTTTTTGAGTTGGGAGATTCACTGACCTTGTTTCATAAACACTTTTGTTTTTCAAAAATCAGCAGTTTTCAACCCAAAAAGTTTAATGGAAAAATACCAGACCAGCTCAATTCTGGGGATTGCAATTCGAGGAACTCTGGGAACTGTAGGCACAGTAAGGCATTCTGCGAAGGTTCCCGGGGCTGGGGGGAAAATATAAGCTGCAGAGAACAGGGCATATTGTTGGCTCTCCCCAGGATAAGGGTCTAAGTGGGGTTTAGGAAGAGCCTGGGAAGAGACCTAGAGATACAACTGAAGGACTGGGAAATGTACCCGAGGAAGGAGTGATGTTTGGGGCTAGAATAACCAGCAACTGGGAGGAGACATGGAGAGGGCAGCAGCTGCTTATGTGTCTCCACCAAATTGCTGTGGAAGAAGCCCAGTGACAAGACTGTCAATGGCCCAAAAAGGAGGTGAATCCACGCACCAAGAGGTAAAGGCTTTGGACTGATGTTAGATTTCTGTTTACCTTGGAAGGGGAGGAGTTTACTTTGGTTTGATGAAGAGCTAAATTAACCTCAGAGAAGGGGAAACAAAGCAGTAGCCATGTTGGACAAGCGAAGAAGGTAAACCACAGCTACAAGCCTTCAGCTGAGCAAAACTTAGCCAGGCTTGCTTTAATGGAATGAGCAGGCATATCACCTGGCAACCTGGCTAAGAGATAGGAGATAAATTATGGGAGTGGGAAGGGGAGAATCTGATATACTGCTCGCTGCTGGTAGAGGTGGTGAATTCATACATAAAATGTTGAAGATGAATGAGAAATGGATCTTGTATCGTAATTTGAAGACATTTATAACTAGTTGTGTGTAAAAGCAGAATGTTAAAAAATCCATCTGAGATGCTACTTCCGTAACTATTATTTTTGTTACTATTATAACAAGGAAAAAAGAGAATTTATGGAGGAACCTCATTAATACCAATGTAAGGCATTTTGAGATTAACAGCATAGAGCAATGGGTAGCTGAAAGAAAAAAGCTGCTGTATAAATTCTAGAGGCATGCATAATAGGATTACTGAATTGGAGCTGCAGGTTTTCAAGGATAAATCTGATATTACTGCAACAGCAGAAACATGGTTGAAACAGGGAAATACATGGAAATTTAGCACACCAGAATGGAGAGATTTATACTCCTAATAAAGCAAAAGGGAAGGAGAGCATAAGAGAAGGATAAATATTACAATATGCAGAGAAGCTTTTTACAGGCAGGGGGATGTGGGTACTCTAGGCCTGCAGGGCAGTAAAAAAAAAAGATAAAATCAAGTCATGCTCCAGGAAAGTCTATGAGAAGATCAGAGGTTTATATTTTTTCCCATGGGACACTAATTGTTCTGATATTGATCACGGTATGAATTTATGAAAACTAAATAAAAAAGTCCTTTCTTTTTTAAGAGGCAGGAAGACTCATAGATACATATATATTAAGGTCAGAAGGGACCATTATGATCATCTAGTCTGACCTCCTGCACAATGCAGGGCACAGAATCTCACCCACCCACTCCTGCAATAAACCATTCACCTATGTCTGAGCTATGGAAGTCCTCAAATCACGGTTTAAAGACTTCAAGGTGCAGAGAATCCTCCAGCAAGTGACCCGTGCCCCATGCTACAGAGGAAGGCGAAAAACCCTCAGGGCCTCTTCCAATCTGCCCTGGAGGAAAATTCCTTCCCGACCCCAAATATGGCAAATCAACTGAACCCTGAGCATGAGGGCAAGATTCACCAGCCAGATATCCAGGAAAGAATTCTCTGTAGTAACTCAGATCCCACCCCAGCTAACATCCCATAACAGGCCATTGGGTCTATTTACCATGAATAATTAAAGATCAATTAATTGCCAAAATCATGTTATCCCATCATACCATCTCCTCCATAAACTTATAGAGTTTAATCTTGAAGCCAGATAGGTCTTTTGCCCCCACTGCTTCCCTTGGAAGGCTATTCCAGAACTTCACTCCTCTGATGGTTAGAAACCTTCGTTTAATTTCAAGTCTGAACTTCCCAATGACCAGTTTATATCCATTTGTTCTTGTGTCCACATTGGTACTGAGCTTAAATAATTCCTCTCCCTCTCTAGTATTTATCCCTCTAATATATTTATAGAGAGCAATCGTATCTCCCCTCAACCTTCTTTCGGTTAGGCTAAACAAGCCAAGCTCCTTGAGTCTCCTTTCATAAGACAGGTTTTCCTTCTCTGTTCCAGTTTGAATAATTCCTTCTTAAACATGGGAGATCAGAACTGCACACAGTATTCCAGATGAGGTCTCACCAGTGCCTTGTATAATGGTACTAACACCTCCTTATCTCTACTGGCAATACCTTGCCTGATGCATCCCAAGACCCGCATTAGCCTTTTTCCCAGCCATATCATATTGGTGGCTCATAGTCAACCTGTGGTCAACCTCCTCCGTTACTTCTAATTGATGTGTCCCCAGCTTATAACTAAAATTCTTGTTATTAATCCCTAAATGCATGACCTTACACTTCTCACTATTATATTTCATCCTATTACTATTACTCCAGTTTACAAGATCATCCGATCCTCCTGTATGATATCCCGGTCCTTCTCTAAATTGGCAATACATCTCAGCTTTGTGTCAACCGCAAACTTTATTAGCACACTCCCACTTTTTGTGCCGAGGTCAGTAATAAAAAGATTAAATAAGATTGGTCCCAAAACCAATCCCTGAGGAACTCCACTGGTAACCTCCCTCCAGTCTGACAGTTTACCTTTCAGTATGACCCACTGTAGTCTCCCTTTTAACCAATTCCTTATACACCTTTCAATTTTCATATTGATCCCCATCTTTTCTAATTTAACTAATAATTCCCCATATAGGACTGTTTCTTATAGAGTTGTTTGAAAGGTCTAGATAGTCAGAGAATTTTCAGGTCGTAATCTCTAGTAAAACAAACCATGTATGCTACTTAAACTTTAGCTGGTTTGTTTTGTAAATTTATTTATTTAGTCAAGCTCAGACCAAATGCAGCCTCTGGTTTCCAGGGAAGTCCTAGTATCTAGACGGTTTTATGGGTTGGCAGACTGAGACCCCAAGAGAATGAATATTGGGCAGAGGTCACGGAGTGAGAGAATGGATCAGCTGAGATTTAATCCCCAGGACCTCAACACCAGGGAACTGCCAGACTCGAAGGATGCCAATATCTGATACACTCATGAGGTTCAAGTCCTGGAAAAGCAACATTCCCATCTGATTATTGGAAGGCTGCTTTTAGAGAACTGCAAGTGAAACCAACCTTTAGTCCCTTTAGAAAAAGAAAGGGCTATTTAAGAAAGACCACAACTCGGTTGCATCCAGGTTAAATTCAAACAGAAGCAAGGGCAACAGAGGACAACGTGGTTAAGTAGGGATGTAGTGGGCGGTCCTCTGTATAAGTAGAAGGCTTTTAAAAAATATAGACAAACTGGTAAGGAAGATTGGGAGATCCATAAAAATAAGCTGATGTAAGCTACAAGGATAATCAGAGGAGCAGAAGGAAACATTGACTAAAATTACAGTGAATATTTCAGCTAACAGTAAAAGATTCTGCAAGTATAGTCACAACAGTCAGAAGAAATTGATCCAGTAAAGGAACCAGTAGGAATTAGAGGCAAGAGATCAAGGAAAAATAGAAGACTTTGTTATACAGGTTTGTTTGTGGGATGGAGAGTAGTCTAAGGCTCCGACTCTGCAAATACTTATGAACAGGCTTAACTTTATGCACGTGAATAGTCCCTTTGAACACAACTGGACTAAACTGAGCTCAGTGGAACTACTCATACATATAAAGTTAAATACCTGCGTAGTTCTTTGTAGGACCGGGGCCCAATGCTGCAATTGTATTACAGTATCGTGGGGAGGAGTGTAATGTGCATGGAAGAGTGGAAATGGAGAGTATTTATAATATACATCTCTATAGCTCCCATTATTAGAGGACGTGGTTGCTGGGAGGAGGGGCAGACAGCCCTTCTTGAGGCAAACAAAGTGTTAAGAAAAGGTAGTACACATTTCTCAAGTCTTAAAGAAAATGCCATCAATAATTAGTGAGACAAAAACTGCTGTTTTGAAAAGTTCTCTGATATCAGCTCCGATATTTGAAGGCTCTGAGGGGACAGGATATTAGCAAATCTAATAATATTATTCCTATTTTATTTAGGTACTAATATTGCTCAGCATTGTAAAAGACAAAGTAGACATTCCTTGCCCTGAGGAGGTTACAGCATAAAAGCCAATCAAAGATTCAACACGATGTATGGAGAAACCCAGAGGAGATGTTAATTTAATATGTTTATTTTTAGTTCATTCATGCAGTCTCTCTCTCTCTCTTTTTTAAATTTAGTAAAGATCCCACTTCTTCCCTCATATACCTACCTCTTCCTTTAATGGTGTTGGGAGCAGGGCAAAACTGGGCCCAACATGTCTATCAGATATATTGCAGAAAGTTATTCTAGATTTGTTAGGTTAGGTGTTGTGGAGAAAATATTAAAATAGAAACAATGAGGAGAGATTTAGTTAGGGAACCTGCCTTGAAAAACTTAATCCGATTAGAACTTGTTCCTTATCATCTAACTGAGAGATGGGGCAAAGCTGACAAAGGCAAAGCATGCAGAGGCTAGAAGGAGGGTTAATGGCTTGTTGACAAAGTCCGGCATTGGCTTATACAAAGGCTCATGGTGCAGAAAGTACAATAGTTTGTTGAATTATTTTAAAAATTGCTTGAGCAGGAAACTGCAACCCGTTTATGTATATGACATTTAATTGGAAAGAATCTTCTACTGAGGAGCCACAAATCCAGAGACTGGAAAGAGTAACTAGCACAGATGAGAATTCTACTGACTAAGACGGAGATTTTGGGTAGAGAGGAGAGAACTAGAAAGAGGTTGTCTAAGTATTTCAGTCTAGCCCAACTGTAAAATGGGAAGGGAAGAGGGATGAGACAGGAAATGCTGGTTTGTACCAGTTGAAGGACACTTTGTTGATAACTACTGGAATAGATTACTATGGTCCCCTTTCCATGGGAAAGGTTTGAATGTCCTGGAGAGGGCACGATGCTGACAAAAGCAGAAATAGTCTCATTTTAAGAGGAAATGTGAAAGAGGGTGATGCTGGCAGAAGAATTACTTGAAGGTCACCTACTCTATTAGAAGGACTTACATGTATGCAATAGCTGGATGAGGTGAGGCAGTGAGTCCAGATTCAGAGAATGCAGTCTTAAAGTGATGATAACTGGGCACAACTGTTTGATTCTGATAATGGGTCAGACCCCCAAATCCTTACTCAGTCCTTTCCATGGTCAGCTGCCCAGTGACTTCAGTCAGACCTTGGCCTGTGTCAGGATTGGGCCCAATAAATACAATAGATGGATGAGCTCTCAAGGAAGGTTATCAAAGCAAAGAGTACACTGTCTACAAACCCAAGAGCAGCGAGTGGAGAAGTATCCACAAGCAAAGAGGCAAAGGTTTCACTAGACCTAGTGGCCTTTTTCTGCCTAATCTAATCATCTCTCTTTTCCTTGCTACAGTTAAAGTGACTAGAATCTGTATTTGTCTTCAAATATTCCAGCAGTTCCCAGGCAAATTACATCATCACATCAATTGTAATAGTGAAACATCAGGGGGGTAGTTTAACATGGGAAAGGCAATAATGCATTTGCAATTCACTCTAGATTAGTCCAAAGTCTGCCATGCTGAATGCACTTACTCTGAGAAAATTCTCAGAAGATAAACCTAGAGCGTATTTCACTTATAAATCCCAACAGACACTTATTTGGCAAGAGTGACTCCCTGCTCATATACAATAAATCGTGAGCTTCAACAGTCCCTAGTGGATTTTGACTCAGTGCCATAGATAGCTAAGCACGAGGCCTCTGGTTCAGGATTCCATAGCTGTGCCAAAGGATGCCTATGCATTATTAACATCTTCAGCACAGTGTTATCTGTGCCATTTGAAATAAAAAAGACCTTCTGGGTCCCCGCCTGTCATTAAAAAAGCGATAACCAATTCATCAAAGCAACCCCACACTTTTCCTTTTCCCTGCCAGAATAAATCACTTATCCCACACACACTCTCTTCAAACTATCTTCTCAGAACTTTAAAGACACTTTTGTTTATACCTGCAATGCTGCAATAGAAACAAACCCATTTTTCAAAATCAGAAAACAAAACAAAACATAATACACTTGCTACAGGGACAAAGTTCCAGTTTGCATGTAGAAATGTACATCAAGCAGAAAAATATACATTTCCAGAAAAATAGCTCTGCTTTCATTTTGCTATGCAGCAGTATTGCAGGAGTACTGGTCCCAGAAATGTCAAGCGTTCAATCCTTTAACGTTCAGTCTCCAATCCTTAATACTGCATTTCCACCTCTTTTAACCTTTATTTTTATCTCCCCAGTTACAAAATAGCCATGTTTGTTTGCAGATGTTTCATCGTTAATGAAAATGTGCAGTTGCAAGGATATTCTCTAATGCGGAGCAGCTAATTAGCCATCAACTATGACACTAATTTCTCAAAACTATGATGTTCTTTTCAAAGTGTACTAAAATAGAACTGCTGGATCCAAGTGTAACAACTTCAAACCAAGCAGCATGTCAATCATTTATTAACAGCCAAGGAATTTCAATCGCATTGTATAAAGGGGAAAATTAAAATCTGCCAGAAGCAGGTAAGAAACAGATCTAAAACACTGTCCTCAGTAAAGCTGAAGACTAAAAGTGCATGGTACTTCCTTGGGGTGTTTGCATTTTACCCTGAAAAGTTAAGATAAGCCTTGAAAGGCAGCATTTATTAGTACAGCCATCCTTGCTTACCACTAGCTAGTTAGAAATTATTCTGAGTAGCCCTATACTGAGTGATACACACCATTATATTTTTACTAGTTAAATTCAAGCTAGTAAAACTCATAGAAAACTTTATACAGATCATTACAGTTTTGGACCAAGATTGGACATCTACTATGACAGTGCATCAAAACAAGACCTAGGACAAGCAGTAAATAAACCTTAACTGCTTCTCAGAGAACTTGAAAAACCTAGGTAAAACAGCCCATGCTTTAGATAAACTAATGAGGTTACACTTCTCACTGTAATTGTGCATCTGTTCCAACTGGCCTCTGAGGGCTGGATGGCTTCTGATGTTTATTTCCCTTTCCTCAACTCTTTCATCTACCCATAGATAATAATAACAAATAGAAAATCTTTCCCTGTTTTGCATGAGGCCCTCCCAGGCTCCCAGCCCTCCTCCCCCAATAAAAACCTTATCCAGGAAAGTAGAAGAGCCATAGATTCCATGAAGTCCACTAGGGACTTGGCTATTGTTAATCAGTGTTACATTGAAGGCGCTCAAACCCTGGGCACCAGTACAAATCTTTAAAGGCACATACATCAAACAAACGTCCCCGTTGGGGGGGGATATGACAGCTTATGACAGTTGGCTGCCAGGGACCCATTTCAGCCCCCACAGGCAATACTTATGGATGGCAAACATTGAGCAGTAATTTGAGAACTTACCTTGGCAGCTACTGAAGAGTTGGGCTTCTCTAGAAGATCCCAGAGTTTTTTCCTCTTGTCCGCGCAGCAGGTGTTATCAAATTCCTCCCCTTCCCTTTCCCTCAGCGTCTCGGCTTCCCTCTTCAGCTCCTCGTTCATCTGCTCTTTTTTCTGGTGGTACCTGGCCTGGCAGCAGGACTCCAGGTAGATCTCGTCGATCCCCCAGTAGTCTAGTTCTTGGCTGAAGGACAAGGCGCACATCTCCTCCATCATGTGCAGCTTGCCCGTGCGGTAGAAGTTCAAGATGGAAGTGAATGCCCCCGGGTGCCGGTCAAAGAAATACTCGTTCTCCTCCAGGTTATAGTCATCACAGATCTCCATGAGGGACTCGTGCGTGTTGCAGTCCCTCAGCTTGCCCAGCCTGGTCCGGGGCAGCCTGTCCAGGGTTCGCCAGAGAACTTCGTGCGCCAGGCCCCCCACGTTGAGTTTGACCCTCCGGGAGCAGGTCTTGCTCCTAACGATCTCCATGGGGTCTGGAGGCAAAGAGGTAGAAGACCGAGATCCATGCTTGTTCATGCCCGCGGGCATCGCTGCCTCTGGAAGGCTCCGCGGGGCCGGGCACTCACGCTTCAGAGCCGGCGGGCTTCACCTGTTCTCCTTCCCCTCCATGCCGAAGAGCTGCAAGAGAGAAGCCAAAGCCGCACGGGTCATTCCCCCTGCCCGCCGGCTGCGGGCGTCAATCAGAGCGGCCGACAGCTCGGTTCATCGGCTCCAGCGCGGCGCCCGGCTGTGGGAACGCGCTGGCCGCTGTTCGGCCCCGTGGTGCTGAAACCGGCCCGCGCCGGAGAGGGGGAAGAGCCGCTGTGCCCCCGGGGGAGCCGGCCGCAGGGGCAGGGGGCGCCAGGCGCTGGGCACGCCCCGGGGCGGGGAGGGGGCCGAGACTCGCGGGGTAACACGCGCCTTTTCCAGGGCTACAGCCAGCCTGGGAGAGGGGGCCGCAGGCGAAGGGAAGGCGCTGGACGCGGCTCTGCCTTGGTTTGTGGCGGGCTGCGAGGAGTAAGAAACACAGAGCGGGGCAATCCCCCCCAACCCCCCAGCGGCTTTAGCCGGACTTGCGGAAGCCAGGAGCATTATTCGAGGCTCCAGGGGGCCATGGCAGAGTGCTGGCCACACAGACACTAAGCCCTGGGGGGACACGCACAGTTCCCCCGCACCGTGCGCACAGCACACGCTCCTGTGGGGACAGGCCCCCAGGCTAGCCACGCAAGAAGCGAGGGATGTTTACTCAGCTCTAAAGTCATTACAGGAGCTAGGCTTTCGCTTGGCTTTCGATTGCCTCTCCCCCTTCCCCCGAGCCTCCAGTTTTCTTTGGTTAAACCCAGGTTAAGGAACCGTGAACTTCCAAAAAAAGAAAGTGGAGCGGGTGCTGAGAGCGCGTCCAAACCAGGAGACAGGGCTTCTTGCCACGAAGGGTGGGCGCCCTCCTCCCACGCCCCCCAAGATGCAGGGACGGGATTATGCACGTAGGGTCAGGGGGAACACTGTTCCCAGCTACGGGCTGCCTGCCTGCCTGCCTGCCTCCTTCTCTCGCTCAGCCCCAGATGCTTTTTATAACTCTCCCCTTGTGAATCTCCCGGAGGAGATTGGATGGGGGGGGGGGGGGCGGGAAGAGATGGATTGATTGCCAGTCACTTTAAACAACGCATTTCACATTTGGGAGACTCTCCCCCCATTTCCCTCCCTTCCATCCCACATAAATCAACGGAGGGTCAGTAAATAATAATAAACCCAGCACATGCTTATTACGAAAGCAGGCTGCCTTGCAACATCCCCTGGCACTGTTGCTTACACAAGACGGCATTAAAATAAACCCAGTGAAGATGGGAAGCAGCTCACACGGTCCTCCATGCCCAGCCTTCCAGCCCTATACGGATTTCAAGGGCGCGCTCTTTCGCCTCTCGTAGCCAGTGCAGGGATCCTGGCAATCAGTGGCCATGTCTTTAAACAACAGCCGGATCTGCTCCTTGACCGTGACCCTGGCTAGAACCATAAACTCCGGCAAACGCTCCTAAACCGGCTTTCCCCTTTTTCCCAGGCGAGCTGGGCTACCTACCTTCTTCGCCAAGCATCAAAGCCGGGCAGTCGGCAGAGAACAGGGAACCCAACGTGTGGCTACATCCTGCATCAGCCAGAAAGCGAGCAACGAGCTGAGGCCGTTTGCATTGGCTCCCTGGAAGCCTTAGGCAGACAGGTCACAGTAATATTCCAGTATGTCCAAGAACCCCGGCTTGGGAGGAGGGAAGCAAGGCAAATGGGTCCACACAGCCGCCTGAAAGCTGCTGATTATTCCCAGGATCCTTTTGCAAGCAGCTTCCCAAGGCCTGCACTTGGATGAGGCTCGCTCCCTCCGCCCCCGTCTACATTCCAAAATGGAGCCACCTTTTCTCGTTCTAAAGACACACAGGAAAGCGCCTCTCTTTCCTTGTGCTGTCTCTTAATGGAGATCAACAAGTCTGGTCTGAACCTCTAGCTTTTCCCTGCAATTCTGACCCAGCGTTGTTTAGAGTGAATGGGAAGTTGGAGGTTGAGGAGAGGAGGGCAGCGCCACCATGAGCTGGGATGCAGCATTGCAGGAGAAGTTAACACTTGCCGGGCCTGGCTGCTGCCAGCCTGGGGATGATTTAGAAGGGAGGAGCCTGGAAGAACTTTTATTATTAGAGTTTATGAAGAGTGTGGGTGAGAGAGGTTCCTGAGCATTTCTCCTTAAGAGAAGCTGCACCTCAGGTCTTTTATTCACATACACCCCCCCCATAACACACACACAAAATCCCTCTGTTCCCAGACAAAATGATACCGCAAAAAGCCAACCAGGATTTGTCTCAGACTAGTAACTGTTAGGAGCCGAAAGCAAAGTTATATTGATAAACGTAGCATGGCCTTTTCCTGTGGCTGTGCCTTGTTGAGCTAGGATCTACTGGGAGTTGAGCTGTTAGGTATGCACCAGGTGGGGTTTTCTCCCTGTCTATCATCTAGCCCTTAGCACATTACACTGTTGCAGTTACTCTGACTTCAGCAGGAGTTTGGTCTGAGTGAAGACTGCCCGATTTCCTCCCTGATCCCTATAGCCTAGCCTTTATTCTACTAGATCTTAATGATGCATGCATAAATTGATACTGAAACATGGAATGGGGGGTGCAGGGGAGGAAGCAGATCTCTGATGTTGGTCCGGTTTATGCACTGCACTAGATAAAGTAAGAAGGAAAATTTCTTGACCCTGGGGACAATACTGAAGAAATAACTCTGATGCATGTGGCACTACCCAGCAGGCCCACAACCTATTCTCTGTATCCCCCCCCCCTTCACCTGCTATTTGCTTCCTTCCTCACTCCCAGCCTGTAGAATGTCAATTTAGACTGTGAACTATTCAGTCTGTAAAGCACTTGCGTTGGGTGCTACATGAATAATAATTAAGAGATTAATCCTCCTGCTAATAGTGTTCTCCACTTATTACTATGCTTCTCTCACCATCCAGTCTCTCACCCTGGTACTATCATCTAATTAATACCTATATGTTAACCTATTGTCCTTATCAAGACAGTGCTATACACACTCGGGGCTTGTAGGGTCAGGACTTTTTATCTCTAAAGGAACTCTTACACAGAACTTTTCATTAGTACAGCTCAAAGCACGTTACAAAGGAAGAAAGCATCATTATCTAAATTTTATAGATGGGGAAACTGTGGAAAAGAGCAGTGAAGTGACTTGCCCAAGATCACCCTGCAGCCACTGGCAGAGCTGGGGATAAAACCCCTCCTGAGTCCCAGTCCAGTGCTCTATTCACTAGGCCACACTGCCTCAAAAAAAGGCTATTACTGTCATTAAAGCACATGATCTTCAGTCAGAAGATTTGGGTTCTATTCTTGCTTCTACCACAGGCTGTGGGAGAGTCCTGGGGCAAGTCATTTCAACTCTAGGGCTCAGTTTACCCATCTGTAAAATGGGGATAATAATAATAAGCTGCCGTGCACGGGTCAGGCTAAATTATTAAAGTTTGTAAAGTGCTTTGAAATCTTCAGTTAGAAGATACTATGAGAACAGGTTATTTGCTTGTGGTACCATCTGTGATGTCCGAGGCACATTATCTTACATTATAATAAAGTCAGGCCTCTGTCTGTATAAGATGAAGCATCTCTGAAGGATTGTAAACATTAAATGGTACAAATTCAAATCGAATGAAGAGCTCCTTTTTCTAACTAAACAGGCCCCACTCTCTCAAATGGTAGCCCAATGCTAAAGTGGTGTGGTCATCTGCTCCAAATGCCTATCAATTTCCCTGTGAGATTCATTTTAAACTTTGACCCAATGAAAGTAGGATGTAAAAGCCCTCCCTTGGAAGACCTAAAATCATGATGGCTGGACAGCATCAACAGATACTGGTCTCTCATGGGCATCCTATCCTGAAATGTACCAAATTTGGCTTAGAACAGAATATCATGGAGGTGCATAACACATTCGGTGACCTCTATCCTGTCCAAGCAACAGCGTGAGAACTAACCTCTGCCTGTTTACAGGGGAACAGGAAAACGACAAGTAATACAGAAGACAATAAATCAGATTCAATCCAGATAAATCTTGAGAAGAGAGGCAACCCTTACTTTTATCACCAGTGCATTTATAACCTTCTACACCACTCTTATGACACTGGTAATATCATTCACATGTTACTGTAGAAACTATGGAGTACTAGCTGAACAGATCATTGTAAGGAGGGGGAAAAGGATTTACAACAAAATAGCCTATAACCAAGTTGGCAACATCACTGTTGATTGTTCACATTAGACTCCTTCCTGCCTGTTAATGCTCAAACGAACAGGCTCACACTGGAGTCAGAGTGACTTCTCATAGAAAAGCTGTAGGATCAGGCCCTAAATAAGGAAGGAGGATTGCCAAGCTGATTACACCTGAAAAGAGTCTATTCAGAGCAGGGCGGGCTCTAGGATTTTTGCCGCCCCAAGCAAAAAAACTTTTCGCCGCCCCCAGCTCCGCTCTTTCCCAACCCCTTCCCCAAATCCCCGGCCCTGCCTCCTCCCCCTGGCGTGCCGCATTCCCCACCCCCCATTGCTTCCTGCGGCTCCTCCCCACCCTAGCTCACCTCCGCTCCGCCTGCTCCCCTGAATGCTCCACTTCTCCCCTCTCCCTCTCAGGCGAGGGAGAGGCAGTGTGCTCAGGGGAGCAGGCAGAGGTGAGCTGGGGCGGCGGAAGCACATTTCTAGGGGCGGCATGGCCGGCGCCGGAATGCTGCACCTGGAAATGTGCCACCCCAAGCACCTGCTTGTTTTGCTGGTGCCTAGAGCCAGCCCTGATTCAGAGAGTATTTCTATAGCTTTGCGTCCTCCCAGAAACTGCTCACTGGGTCAGCTCAGGCAGTTTGTCAGCAAAGGGCAGCGCAGGGATGCCAGGATATAATACACACCGCATCTTCTGGCAAAGTTCTCTAGCCCAATAGCACACAGTCTCTCTGGCTCACCTCTCTCGGTTGATATTTTGTATACCCGAAACATCTCAAATCTTAATTTGTGGTTTATTCTTTCAAGGCCCATGGAGCCCACCACACACTTGAATAACGATCATTGGCAAATCCTGTTCACTGCCAAGCATTTCTAGTTATTAACCAGGAGATTCCTTAAACCTCAAATACTTCAGAGAGCATGTCTAGTATATGGTTCAAATGTATTCCCCTGGGTTTACCATTAACTGAAATTACCTATCTACCTACCCAGATTTTACCTGGTAAGTGCCAAGGAGGATAAAGCAGCCTCTTCAGCATTTAGCCAGGGCTTTCAGCTCCTTAGTGGAATATTCTGAGGCTACCTGTGGAAAATATCCTGCCACTGGTCAGGACTCCCAAATGCCATTGACTCCCATAGGGTTCCACAGCTGGTAATGTGAAAGGGCTGCCCAGCTTAAAATCATTTCCAGCGTCTCCCTGTCCATTCCTGTGGGATAGATGAAAAGGTTGATTTACACTGCTTTGCTGAACTTAACATAAACAATACAGCTGTGAGGAAACAAGGACTCCTCAATATAAGGCAGGGGTTCTCAAACTGGGCGTCGGGACCCCCCAGGGGGTTGCAAGGTTATTACATGGGGGAGGTCACGAGCTGTCAGTCTCCAAGCCAAACCCCGCTTTGCCTCCAGCATTTATAATGGTGTTAAATATATAAAAAGTGTTCTTAATTTATAAGGGGGGGAGGTCGCACACAGAGGCTTCCTACGTGAAAGGAGTCACCAGTACAAAAGTTTGAGAACTACTGATATAAGGCAACTCTACGGTCTCTCATGACAATGAATGATGGCTCTCAGACTGTGGTCTGCACAACATCTCTGGGCAGACCAGGTGGTACTGTCTGGTCACATGATACTAACATTCAAATGTATTAAAAGACATCACACACCAAACACTTCTCTAACGTTGCTGTGGTTGTCCCAGAGATGTCATGCACTTGTGAATGGGAGAGGAAGTCACTCACAGGGCACTGTCCCTCTGTTAAAATGTGTTTCTCATTATGTAAATATCGGGAATCCTTGACCTCTTAGTCATTCCTTCTGTTTCAAGGCCCTTTCAGTCAGGCCAATGAAATAGCAAGGTATAAGAGGGATTTCCAAACTTCTTATTTGGAAGCCCAGTGTGCCTGCTCTTAAATGGGGGAAAGAGTAAATAAAAAACCAGGTTTCTCCCCAGGAGTCCCCAGCGTGTGTTTCAAAATGAAAGAATTGACAGACACAGACTTTGAGAGTCAAACAATGGCTTGTGCAAGTCACAGCCCAACAACTCTAAGATACTAAAATACCAGGGTAAAGTGCTAGTGGCAGAAGGCCCACACCTCTAGAATGCTTTCCCTGCTGAGATACAATTAAAAACAAATCTGTACACTATTGGGCCCACCTCCAGAAAAAAAACATCAATGCCAACTTGATCCTCCCTTGCTCTCTACCTAGTTGACCTTTCCATCCTTACAGTTGCCTTCAATGAAAATCTAACTACCCGGGTATGGGTTTCAGTTGCAGCTGCCGCCTTGTACTGCCACCCAGCCTGGAACACAACTGATCTTGAGCCCTCAGATTTGCCTTTGAGGCTCCTCAGGGAAGTAATGAAGAACATGGGAGAGCTGAGCTGCTGCACTTGACATTTTCATTAAAGGCAAAGAGCAAGGGAGGGTCTCCACTCGGAGAAGGGAAACAAAGGGCAAGGAATGGGAGAAGGATTGAGTCATGGGGCAATTTTACTTGTCCCTGGAAGAGAATTCTGTAAGTGGAGTAGCAAGGTTAGCTGGACGTGAGAAGAGTCCAAAGTGAGTACAAGTTGTTTTGGGGCATGGAATCATGAGTAGTGAAGCTATGAAAGATAACACTTGTTGTATAAGGACTGGACATACCATTCAGGGTGCAGAGAGACAGAAAAATCCCTGAAAAGATTCAGAATCCAGTAAGTCTGGATTAGGCTTAACTGAACTTTTCAGAACCTTTTTGAGGTTTCCGCCTCCTAAGCTACCAGTATCACCGCTGGCTGTAAGGGTCCTTTCAGGCTTTAATTTTACACTGTAACTCTCAGTCCGAAGCAATCTATTAAAAATATGCTTCCAAAGAGTCCATAGCAGGCAAGATGGGAAGACTGATAGGGTAAGAAGCCAGCCAGCCAGCCTGCCTAGTGCCTGCATTCACTCTATAAAGCTGTTTATCAGACTTCTTATTGGTTCTTAACCAGGTCAGGCTCCTTTGGTCTATGAGGCTAGGCCATAAAGAAATTCCATTCTGATCTGGTTCTTAAAGAAGCTCTATTTTAAAGTCACCAGAAAGCACATTAAAAGCCATCCCACTTGACTCCAGCCTTATACATTTCTGTGGAGGAGGCCTCCCTTGCATACATTAAATAGTATTTCAGCACTTACTGAGAATGGGCACACACACATTGCTGCTTCGCTTCTTAAGAGCGATTCAGTAAGACCTAATGTTCTCAGCGTTGTTAATGAAGATGGATCTGGAGAACTAATAGCTCTTAAGTCTTAAGTGCAGAAACACTGGGGTGTTCTCTAAGGTGGTTGTACATGTAAATCTACATTGCCCACAGCCACATTTGTCTTGGGCACATCCTGAACACACTGCATTTGAGACAGCACATAAACGCATGAAGGAAAGAGAAAAAAAACCAACCTTAAATGTTTCTTCTGTGTGAGTTTAAAGCCCCCCACAATGGACCAAATGCATCCCTGGTGTAGCTGCAATGGTTTCAATGAAATTACCCAGGATATTTATTTAGTCTTATTTGTAAATATCATAGTCCTGATCCTTCTCCCTATCCATCCTCAAGGGTGCACAAGGCTGGAATGGCAGCAGCAGCTGCATGGTTTCCTCATGACAGACTCCACATCGGACATCCTCCACATGCTGTGGGGCAGCTTTGCAAGGCAGGATGCCCTGGTGACCCACAAAGAGAGGTAGAGGGGTAGCATAGGGCAAATGATGGGCGTGGGGCGACATTCTGCACTGGCCAAAACCAGAGAGTGAATCTATCCCATTGCTTGACTCTACGTCGGACAGGAAAATTTGATTCTCCCTATCTCCACTGTTAGCTCAGGCTTTGCACTGGGGAAGACCTTCCATCCTATGAGATTTGCCATCTAACCAACTTTTATCTTGAACCTCTGAATTCTCCAAAGGAATTTTATTTTTATATTGTTTAGTGACTGCAGATGCCTGGGCCAGGGTTTTTTAGGCCTATAGGGTTAAATTCTAATATTAGTCACACCGGTGTAAATCAGGAGAAAAGCCATTGGAATCAAAGAAGTTATTCCATACTTGCATACGTGTAAATGAGTGCAGTAATTGCCATATTGGATCAAAGCATTGGTCCATCAAGGCCAGTATCTTTCCTTCAACTGAGGCCTGCAAGTGCTGATCTACCATTATATACTGCTTAGAGTGTCTGTATCTCTTGGAGCTAGAATCTTCTGTGTGCCACTCTGGTACTATGACTGTATAGGCAGTCATGAGCCAGGCTGGGAATCTCTCTCCTCTTGAGGTATGTCTAACTAAACCATGCTGTTGTTACCTAACACCAGATCTGCAGCGCCTCTCTTCCCTTGCTGACACAAAGCCAGTACCTGGTATTTCAAAGGAAGACAAAATCCATCATGCCTACTCCCAGCAAAGCACCGTGCCAAATACGCATAACTATGTCTTTGGGAAAAACCATATTTCCTAACCAACTTATGCCTTGAAATATGAGACTGATTCCCTCTTATCTTAGCAAGCAAGTTTCCAAGTATTAAACCTTACCTAGAATGCTATTGAGCAACCACAGCTCCCATTAGCATCAAGATATTCAGTTGCTCCTCATCATCCATCGCAATCAGGCCCATTAAAGCTTTCCATTGTCCAGTCCTCTTTATAACCCAGCTGATGCATTTCACCCCATGGCCCTCTGTGGAAGTGAATTCCAGCCCAAACCCCAGAAAGCCCCACTGTAACCCTTTTTTCTCTGTGGCTTTTCAGTACAACCCTGCTGGTGCAAGGAGTTCCATGCAGGCTATTGTGCAGGATTAGGATCCAAATTTGTGCACAACTAGGGCAGATGTTATGAAAAGAAGGAACTGATTCTTTTCTCCCGAGGACCAACTGTGTCATCTCCATAACTGCCTGGTCTCTACTGGCTTGGGGAACGGATGTTCTGATAGTGCATCCAAACCCATGACTTGTTCTGCATGGCAGCAGCTAATCAGTGGGGCTATGCCAGGCTTTTGGTCTTTGCCATAGTCATAGGGGGAGGAGCCAGCTAGGTTTAGTGGGAAAATTAGAGCCCTCACACCCTCATTAGTTGTGGCACTTGCTGACTCATGCAGCAGGCAAAGCAAACTGATCCTCTGTCATGATCACATGGCCCCATTTAGTCAAGGGAAAGGTTATACTAATTATGAGGCATGACTCTAATAATGAAGGTTAGTGGCCTTTTGGGATCAACATGAACGTGGCCATGGCCATGGTCAGCACTAACCACACACTAATCTGATGCTACCCAGTGGTATGGAGTGGGGGGTGCAGTTAAAGGGGAAGCACATACCTTGAAACAATCCCAGCTGGTGAGGTCCTACACGCAAAAACATAAGACTAACATTCTTGTAGGATTTTCCATTGGATTAACTTGTAGAAATTCACTGGCAGGATCCTGTTTCTTTCCTGCTTGGCCTGAATAACTAACACTTCTCTTTGCACAACTTTTTTTCCTCCCCCTTAAAAAATAAATAAGAAATTGAGCTCTGATGATTCCTACAATGTTACATTCAGAATGACTGGAATATGCCTATGATTAGGTAAGAAAACATCTCCAGCTGATAGTGGAAATTCACACCTAAATTAATTGATAGCTGCTGATTTTATGCAGATCTAGCAACCTTCAGTTGAGTGCAACAGGATATAAATAGAGATGTAGTTAGAACAAGCTAAATATTATTGACCCTACTACATTTGTAGTAAGCATTGAGTATTATGTATAATTGTATCTGATTCACAGGCTGTGAGTGATCTCTCTATCTGGGTGGGAGAAAGCCCTACGAGCATTTGGAAAGCCACCTCCTGTACTAGTCCTCTAACAGGTGGTGTAAAAACCACTTCTGGTTACTGATTAGAGTCTTGCTCAGTAAGAGCAAATCATTGTAACCTGGCAGTGGGGAATAAACTCTCCAGTATCAGGTGACAGAGATTATGGCTCACTTGAAAGTTCTAGGACAGGGTCTTTTTTGGAAAGGCTTAGGCAGCAAAGCCTACCAAAGGCATAGCTAGTAGTCAGGTTAGTAAAGAGCTGATTTACCCACATATATTCCATATTATGTGGCAACATATTTGTTGATTTAAAGGATCTTAGATGCGGTTGTTGCTGTACTGTAAAACTTAGATACTCAGAGCTTCTTTGTGGCAGCAGGAAATCAAACTTAAGTTCTCCCCCCACAGAAGGACAGGATCTTAGCCTTGAACTAAAGAAGAATCTCTATTAGTGGTTAACAGTGTAGGATCTATGACACACAGAAGCACAGTTCTGGTTCCATCCTGCAGAGGGCAGACATGCCTGGGCACACCAGCCACAATAGATAGAATACAGTATAATACAGAGAACCCTCAGGTCCCACTGACATCAAGCAGAGTTGAGGGCACTCGCGTCCAGAGCCTTGCCATTCAGTTGCTGATTTCAATGGGAGTTATGTGCTTAAATACCTTTGAGGAGCTGGGACTCAGATTTTACTAAGATTAGGTCTGAGGTGCCCGGTCTATTGCCATTCACCTGTCTTCCCCCTGGAAATAAAGACATAGTTGTACTTACTCATCACTATATATAACTCCAAATAGAAGGAGAAAAATGAATTAGAGGTTTTGATATAAAGGTAGTATACAGATTAAATGAGGGGAAAATCCTCCAATAGCCTTCAGCCACCAGGGAGCTGGTTGAGGCTAAAATTAAAGTTGTGCTATTAGGACTGATACAATCATAACAGCTCAAAAGTAAAAGGACAAGAACACAGTGACCAACCTCTGTGTACTGAAGTTCACACATTCAAGAAAAGCTGCATTAACCAGGGCAGCTCCAACGATATTTGTCAGTTTTCATGGCACCAGTCACTGCTATGCAAGAGTTTCATTAGCTAGATTCCGCAGGGAGCTCAGTTTTAAAAAATGAATCCTCCCCTGTTTTGCATTGTAATTCTTTATTATCCTGAAGTCCAGCAGCGCTGTGCGTACTCTGCTAGATCCAGATAGGCAATGACCAGCTCCCTACCTGATTCTTAATCTTGTCAGACAGGCAGTGATAAAAGAGGACTCATTATTTGTCACAGTTCCAGCCTTGTATATAGCATCAGCAGGAGTGAATTTGGGAAGACTAGGGTGCTTATCCATTGCAGTCAGCACATACCCCCTACCCTCGCACAGACTAGTCATATGCCCCTGCCTTGATAGACCTTATCTCTCAGCTGGGATCCCTCTTTCCCTCCCACACTCCCCACTTCTTGACTTCCATTTGCTCCTCCCCAGATCTGAGGCTTCCCAGCCCCACCCCCTCCCATCCCTTTTAATTGAGGTGAGGAGAGAACACATCCTAAAAGACAAATTTAAAAATTGTATTAAAGCTAATGTTAAAATTATATAATGCACAGGTTGAGAAAAGAGTGTCTGTACATCTGGGAATAGTGCTTAGATTATCCACAAATACAAAGTTTGTTTTTAAAGCCATAAGATACATACAGTGAATAATTAGCAATAACTAGCCCAACTGGTAAACTGACCAGATAAATCCTAGAGCAGGAGGCAATCCTGGAAAACTGCATTACACCAGCCAACCAGGCCTTAGATGTTCCTTTCAGGCTATTGATGGGAATAATACTATACACTTTCCCCAGAGGATCTCCAAGGGTATGGGAAACACTACTTCATTTTGAAAGCATCCTTGGGAGGGAGATACTGTTATGTCCCTTTTACAGATGGGTAAACTGAGGCAAAGAAAGGTGAAATGACCTATCCAAGATTGCACAGCAAGTAAGTAACCAAGCTTGTTACAGAATCAGGAGACAAAATGGGTAGGCTCTGCCCATGCAATGAGCTCTATATGGATGAACCACGGCAGCCATGAAGAGCTAAGTTAACATGCAAGGGGCTTCCACACCTGCACAGAGGGTGTAGAATGCCATCATATTGCTCATGGTGCAATCAGGACCTTAACCCTTAATATTATTCTCTAACCTTGTCATAGCTTCTTCCAGCTAACTGGAAACTGCATTTTTCAGGTGTCAGCAGTGTAAGTGAGGGAAGCCTTTAGGGGATCTGTTACTAATGCACATACTTTAGTAAAAATAAATCTGAAATTATTTTCATGAATTTTCAAGTTTTTCTTAGGTATAAAAGGGAGTGGCAATTGAAGGCAGAACTTTGCCCTCCGATTTTAATAAAAGTCACTGCTGATTTTCCCTTCCTATAATGTAACTCAACAATAATAAAAGTCACAGCTGCTTTTCAGTTTTGAATGTTTCATGCCAACCACTGGGAAGTAATAAATGTAAAAAGGTAATTTCAAGTGAACTGTTAATGATATGAGCTGTCAGTTACGGAAGGAATGCTATTCAGGGCCATGTCCATATGTGAGCAGAGTAACTGGTGCTGGAAAAGGGCAGCAGCAGCCTTGCAAAAGGGGCTTGCCAGTAACTGGATACACTCATGCCAAACTACACTCCCCAAAATGCTAAAAACACTCGCTCTCTCCTTGTCCAATAGGAGACTTGAATAGCAAGGAGCTCCAAAGTCCATTCCCCAAAATATTCATCCAGGAGCCAGGAACTGGGTCTACTGCAACCACCTTTGTACAGCTTTCCAACATATGGCTGGGCTAAAGAAGAACCTCTAGGATCCTCATTCTACCGCCAAAGCCCATTCTGAAAAGTTGTCACAAGACCAGCAGTGGTTTAAGGCAGGATCTTTTGGGCACCAGCTCCAGGGCCCAAGTATGGTGAGAGCCCCCAGATCAGTGCTCAGGAACCTGGCGCTCACTGCCTCTGTGGGGCATGGATTGATCAGTGGTTGATTTCCTCCACAGCACAAGGTCCTAAGGAAAAAAAGTGCAGCACAAAGATCTGGTGGTGAACCACAGCTGGCCACCTTCTCCTGCATGTGTGGGATAACACAGAAGCGAGGCCTTTGGGTTTTAATCCTCACCCTGAGAATTGCAGTTGCAAGAGTGGTTCATTTCTCTGGACTGATTTGGGCTGCAATGGGTTTTCTAGCTATTGGTTGTAACTACATCTCCTGTTTTCCATTGATGTACAGTACTGGGCATCCTTTATCATTGTTATTATTTACTCTTATTATTATTTGTTTGTATTGTGATAACACCTCGGAGCCCCAGACATGGGCCTGCCCCATTATTGTAGGTGCCATACAAACACAGAACCAAAAGACAGACCCCGTGGGGACTGTGACTTCTAAATCCCAAGAGCCAGGCCAAAAGGCAGTAATTTAGTTTGTGTGTATTCTGCTTGATTTTTCCATTGTTGTGATGAGGCAGATTAAGGGCTTAGAAAGTTCAGTAAGAAACAACAATCCATAGAAGCCCCTGGCCTTTTAATTACCACATTTTTCTTGGCACTTTCCACCATTCACTGAACAGAATAGGAGCGAGTCTTATCACTGCGGGTCAAGTGCTCACCTGGGCACTCATGGCACAGAAACAGAAGATGCTAACAATGGGCCAAGCTTTCACCCTATGCTGATTTAATTGGCTGTGCAAATCCAGCATTGTGTGTGTGCAAAGAGGCATGTCAAATGTTCGACCCCCGCTAATAATAACAGAGCTTTTAAAACATGTACCAAATTAATTCAGGGAGCTAGCAGGTGAAATGCATTGCCGTACAGCGAGACACAGCCTGGGACCATCCCTCCTGAGCTTGGAAAGGCTGGACATGCAGGGGAGACATGGAGCGGAGCACTAGACTGACCTCCACTAGCCACGGAAGGAGCAACTTTGATTGTCTCTGGAAGGAGCCAGTTATAACCTTTTTTGACCAAAGGGATGAGGCTGCTGAGTAAGGCCTATAAGAAGTGAAAAGAACAAATTGTGGATGCTCCAGATCCAACAGGGATTCAGAGCTTTCCCTTGAGGAGAAAAACGTCCTGTTACCAAAGTGCCACATTGGCATGGCACTTTAATGTTAAAAGAAGAAAACCTGAGAAAAAGTGGGAGGAAACTGACCTCCTGAGTGTGGTTCTGCTCTGAAAAGTGACAGTAACAGTGGCTGGGTAGGCACCAGCTTGATTTCATCGCAGTCATTTCACATCAAGTTTGCTCAGTTGATGAGTAATAAAGATGTTTTCATAACTGCTAATGTTGCAGTCTCATTCTGTGATCCAAGAGGCAAGCTGGTTTCTCTCTGGCTCCTATATCATCACCAATAATCATCCAATAAATAAATCTTCAATTCAAATGTATTTAATAATTCTGTTGATGAGGCATGAGCTGGAATAGAATCCACCTCTCCTTGCCCTGGCTGTACAGGGCAAGAAAGAATAAAAATCAGTAAAGATTTGTTTTTGTCAGTAAAGTCAGAAGAAATTATCCTGGATGTAAAGAGGGAGCAGATCTCCTGGGTACAATGGTGTCCTCCTTTCTCTCACACACATACACACACCTATTACCATTGTATTCATAGAATCATAGAATCATAGAATATCAGGGTTGGAATGGACCCCAGAAGGTCATCTAGTTCAACCCCCTGCTCGAAGCAGGACCAATTCCCAGTTAAATCATCCCAGCCAGGGCTTTGTCAAGCCTGACCTTAAAAACCTCTAAGGAAGGAGATTCTACCACCTCCCTAAGTAACGCATTCCAGTGTTTCACCACCCTCCTAGTGAAAAAGTTTTTCCTAATATCCAATCTAAACCTCCCCCCCTGCAACTTGAGACCATTACTCCTCGTTCTGTCATCTGCTACCATTGAGAACAGTCTAGAGCCATCCTCTTTGGAACCCCCTTTCAGGTAGTTGAAAGCAGCTATCAAATCCCCCCTCATTCTTCTCTTCTGCAGGCTAAACAATCCCAGCTCCCTCAGCCTCTCCTCATAAGTCATGTGTTCCAGACCCCTAATCATTTTTGTTGCCCTTCGCTGGACTCTCTCCAATTTATCCACATCCTTCTTGTAGTGTGGGGCCCAAAACTGGACACAGTACTCCAGATGAGGCCTCACCAATGTCGAATTCTGCCCTTTGCTTTGCTAAACAGAAAATATAGTTAGTTACCTTGAAATTTAAATTAATTGTTGTAACAATCCCTAGAAGATGCAATTACCAACTAGCTTCTCTTCTTTTCAGTTTCCATCTAGAAGCTGAAATGGACTGAGACCATCAGACTGTTTCCTGGAAGCCGCCTGTCAGCCATCAGATGGTAATGACTTTCAGACAAACTAACCAAAGGTGGATTTGAATTTGTGATTTGGAGGTCAAGTCCTCCCCATTGTATCCTATTAAAAAGAGCCCTGCGGTCATCCAGTGCAAGGATAATTTATATCACTCTTTAACCTTATTTTTGGTGATTGTTATCCCTGTTCTGTTCCACTATATCTCAGTTTCCCCTCCACATGCTCTTCATTCTTTCACCTGTCAAGGTCTTGATGGGGCTTCTCTTGGAGCCAGTCACCACTATCCTTTAATCAGACAGAGGGGTCACCGTTGAGCAGTGTAAAGAAATTCAATTCTCCCAGGACTGAGTGTGCTGCTTTCTGGGTAAAATTTGCATTGTTTTCCATTTCTAATGTGTGTATTTTATTAATCACATTTTAATTAATTGGAGTAAGAAGATCATTTTTAAAACAACTCATCTAACACTATTTTTCCCACAAAGTGCTCCCTTCATTGTGTAATGTAGAAGACTAAAATAAACTATCTCTGAAGGTTGACTGGGATTAAGCTACTTCACATGGGACACTACCATTCCCCCTGAATTCTAATGATCTCTTTTAAAT
Organism: Lepidochelys kempii; assembly: GCF_965140285.1. Lineage (NCBI taxonomy): Eukaryota > Metazoa > Chordata > Testudines > Cheloniidae > Lepidochelys > Lepidochelys kempii. The sequence continues at coordinate 17,225,028 of NC_136392.1, read as the reverse complement.
GTGCCCATTTTTGTAGCATGCAGAAGATAGATGATGATGGTGTTCCTGTTCTTGGCTCGAACAATATATGTCATTAAACAATTTGAGATGTCATTAAACAATTTTTAAAAAATGAGGCCAGGGTTAAATAATATCAATGAAGGGTCTGATTCTGAGTTCCTTATTTGAGCTATCAAGTGTCTACTCACACAAGTAGTTCCATTAATTACTTTTGGGAATAACAGCTTATCAATGTGAGTAAGAGGTGCGCAAACTGGCCCACAATAAAGTGAAATAGGATAAAAGGCAAAGGTAAAAACACCAAGAAAAGCAACATCCTGGGCCAGATTCTGAAAGCCTTTCTTATGCTGTGTATCACTGCACTTCGTTGATGCCAACAGGACCGCTTGGGAGTAAGGTGCTATCCATCAGGAGTAAGGGTATCAGGCTGTAGGCTAGGGCTAACAACACCAGGCCAAACAACACAAATCAAGTCAGTGGTGACTAGCTGTAGACTTTAGTAGCAAAAAGTGAGGACTGAAAAACAGGTCATGTTTTATTAATTGGGACTAACAAAACATATGCCAGTCACCACACAGCTAAGTTGGGTTCTGTGTAACTCGAAAGCTTGTCTCTCTCACCAACAGAAATTGGTCCAGTAAAAGATATTACCTCACCGATTTCTGATCTCTATTATCCTGGGACCAATACAGCTACAACAACACTGCAAACAGGCATCACACCGATCACTCTTGTGTTGTGCTCTAGCTTTCCCCCATGCTTCATCTTCTTAAGGCTGCAAACTCTTCTGTGCAGAGATGATCTCTATTATTTGTACAGTGCTACCACAAGGGGGCTCCCATCATGCCTGAGGTACTGCGGCAAGCGAAATAAAAATAGCGATGCACTTTTTTTAGGAAAAGCCATAAGGAGAAATTATTATGGATTATTTTTTTAAAACGGGCATCTTTCTGCTTTTGTCTTTCACTGTGCATTAAATATTGACAATTGAGCAGATTGATGCAAAGGAAGAGTCTAATTTAGGAGGCCCTCAATTGAAATATTACAGTAGACTGGATAGATTGTCTCTAACAAACCCAGAAGCTCCTGATATTGCATTTTGTATGCCTAATGAGGAGGCATTTTGAACAATCTATAATTGTCCTCTAAATGAAGTACTGTAGACTTTTGCTTATATTTTAGCAACTATGTCTCTTCTGGAATCTGCACTGAAGCAGGCTGTTTCAATACATACTTTGGTCACAAACCACATGAGCCATCTGGCTCTTGATATTTGGGTGACTTTTCATGGTAAATAAGAGGTCAAGTTTTCATACTTTCTCCTAGGAAAGGATCACTGCAACTGAAGCCCTTAACATCATCTTTCATGGCACAGAAAGAAACTTAGCATCATTATTCTTTCCTTGGGTCCCTGGAGCTGCTACCAACCCATACTAAAAGCATATTACTTCTTCTTCTGTACCAGCTCAGCTGTACTGATTAGTTTATTTGTAGGGGAGGGAAGAACCCAGGCTCCATCCCTTCCCCCCACCCTCTGTCTATGTAGGGGTGAAGGTGGTAGTGGCTTTGTTAATTCCATTCGCCTCCACTTACTGCCCCCCTCCGCCCCATACACACATGCCCATGCACACTGGGGAAGCTTCCCAGAAGAGTAAGCTGCCTCCTTACATTCCGCTGTGTCCCTGCAGTCAGAACCACGAAGTACAGGTCACAATTTTGCCCTTAATAACTAGCAATGAGCGAATCTCACACATTTCAGTGTGAGGTTTGATTTTAATTTGATACACACCAGCTTGCCCATCCTGCAAATTATGGCCATTTAGATCGTATCTATAATGGTTGGTCCTGGGGCCGCTTTTGTTCATTAATGATCTGGAGGATGGCGTGGATTGCACCCTCAGCAAGTTTGCAGATGACACTAAATGGGGGGAGAGGTAGATACACTGGAGGGGAGGGCTAGGATACAGAGGGACCTAGACAAATTAGAGGATTGGGCCAAAAGAAATCTGATGAGGTTCAACAAGGACAAGTGCAGAGTCCTGCACTTAGGACGGAAGAATCCCATATACTGCTACAGACCAGGGACCGAGTGGCTAGGCAGCAGTTCTGCAGAAAAGGACCTAGGGGTTACAGTGGACAAGAAGCAGAATATGAGTCAACAGTGTGCCCTTGTTGCCAAGAAGGCCAATGGCATTTTGTGCTGTATAAGTAGGAGCATTGCCAGCAGATCGAGGGACATGATCATTCTCCTCTATTCGGCATTGGTGAGGCCTCATCTAGAGTACTGTGTCCAGTTTTGGGTCCCACACTACAAGAAGGATGTGGAAAAATTGGAAAGAGTCCAGCAGAGGGCAACAAAAATGATTAGGGGACTGGAGCACATGATTTATGAGGAGAGGCTGAGGGAACTGGGATTATTTAGTCTGCAGAAGAGAAGCATGAGGGGGAATTTGATAGCTGCTTTTAACTACTTGAAAGGGGGTTCCAAAGAGGATGGATCTAGACTGTTCTCAGTGATACCAGATGACAGAACAAGGAGTAATGGTCTCAAATTGCAGTGGGGGAGGTTTAGGTTGGATATTAGGAAAAACTTTTTCAATAGGAGGGTGGTGAAGCACTGAAATGGGTTACCTAAGGAGGTAGTGGAATCTCCTTCCTCAGAGGTTTTTAAGGTCAGGCTTGACAAAGCCCTGGCTGGGATGATTTAGTTGGGGATTGGTCCTGCTTTGAGCAGGGGGGTTGGACTAGATGACCTCCTGAGGTCCCTTCCAACCCTGATATTCTATGATTCTATGATCTATCTAATCTATATATCTATCTATAAACAAAGATGGCTCCTGAGCGTCAGAATCACTGGCTAATGTTCATCGTAGGATCACATCAGCTAAGAGGCATTCTGCATGTCTCAGCCCCATGCTAAAGACACGTAAAGTCTATCTTGATCAGTTCACACAAAAAAACAACACCCACCGAGATGCAGGGTTAGGCCTGTTTAACATACTTTGTTCATAGAAAGATTTAGAAAAGCCTAACAGCTGTAATCCTTTTTAGATCATGGACTGCAACAGAAGTATCCTTTCAATACAATATATTAAGCTTCGTAATACAGCTATCTTGTATTTATAATCTATCTGATTAACTGTCTTGTGTGCTTTTTTGCCAGAAATGTGCACTGTACAATGTTAATTAATTTCAGAGGATCACATACAGCTGCTGGTTTTTTCCTAGTGACAGTTCCTTGCCACATCACACCTATAACAGTATGAAAAATTACTGGGTTATCTTTTCTTCCAAATACAAAAGAAAAGCCTTCAGAAATTCAGAGGGTTGTGTCACTGTGCCATCTCATTTTACCTTTTCTCATCTCTTGGTTATTTTAGAATGTGAGCTTTTACCTGGGGGGCAAGAAGCAAACAGAATCTTAACTTTCTAGCTAAAGTGGCAAAAAACTACACTGAAGCCACTTGCTTGACCCTGTGAGATGCTAAGCACCTGCAGTTCTGTTACTTCACTGCATTGTTCCAGAGTTATGGGCACTGAACACTTTGCAGAAATCACTCAGTGCCTTTCAGTATTGAGCATTTAATTTGCAAGGTTTTAAAGAATAGTTTTCCCTGAAAAAATGCTTTGTTTTCTTCCAATGCTCATGATTCATTTGCTTTTCACAGTTTGATCTTTTTCAACAGGATCATTCCATTAATTTAAGATAGCACTGCTCAGATTAATGAAAGTTAAACACCTTTGTCCTTTTGCTACAGCATCAGGATCATCTCTGTTTTTGCAGCCGTCAGATAAACTTACATACAAGTTAGTTTTATCATTTATTTTTTTAGAAAGATTATGGTAAGATGCTATGTACCGTAGTTAATGTCCTGTATGGAACATTCCTGAATTGACAGGGCACTGCCTAGATCGGCTAATAGTACTGTTCCATTTCTAACCACTCATATTTTAGGCAGTACTGTGCTATACCATGGATACAGAAGGTAGCGCGATTAGGCCAAGCCAAAAGGCTGGTTTCAAGCATCCTTGACTAAAGGAAGGTCTTACAGTTAAGGCAATGGACTGGGACTCAAGAGATCTATATAGCTCCTGACGCTGACACAGACTCCCTGTGGTCACCTAATCTTTCTGTGCCTCAGCTCCCCATCTGTAAAATGGGGATAATGACACTTCTTTACTCAGTAGGGGGTGGTATGAGGATAAATCAATTAACACTCATGCTTAGATATTACGGTGATGAGGGCTATATGAGGTCCTAGATAGAGCTGCAGCCTGGTCTGGATCAGAAATTTGTGTCAACTCAGCAGCTTACGTGACTCTCACCCTCTTGGTTCACTGTCCATTATGGAATGGAATAATTTTCTTTTCTTTTTGGTCCCCTTGTTCTCACCCTGTTTGAAGTCATTGATGTATTTTACTTTACTACATTAAACTGTTTGCCAGGAGTAAGTTCCAGAGCCAGATCACGGGCTGTGTTGAGAGGCTACGTTGGAGTGGAGCCTACCCTCAGTACACCCAGAAGATACAGCAGTAGAGTAGCAGGCCAACCTAGCAGCTTCCTGACAGCGAGGCAGGGGATCCAGACAGCTTGCTCAGTGACACACCATGGCGCCAATGGAACAGTCTAATTGCTTGGATGCATGTCCTGGCCCCAGCCTTCCTCTGCACCATTCTTTCTGGAGCAGTAGTAAAGTACACCCAGCCTCTCCCTCCCCCTTCCCAGCCAGCACCGCCAGCAACCCTTAGCCATCCTGCCTGTGTGACCACAATGGCTAATGGATCCCCAGTGTGCTCAGAAACTGATACAATCTCCCCTATGTCCTTGCACCAGTGAGACAGGACATTGCCTTAAAGAAGGGGAGCCATTGTTTAGGGTCCTCTTGGTCTCACTGCAGAACGTACAGAGCTGACTATGGCTGCTGTGGTATCACAGAGGACAAAGATAACCTGTTAGGTATTAGGCCCTAAACGACTTAGGAGCTTATAGGTCAAACATGGTCCTTTCTGGATCTGTGGTACCAGATGTGACAGACCTCCTCCTTACCAGACTGTGGTGTCTAAGAGCTGCTAGTTCTGGGATTCATGAGGTCAGCATAAAACTTATTCTTCTAAAGAAATGTACTAACGACTTAAGAGAGAGATGATCAGTTCCATTAAAGTGCCTTTCCCAGCTGTAATTTAGACTCATTTCTCCAGCCAGCAGCTGCTCTGTTTAAAATGTGGATTTTTAAAGAGATTGCTTTAGGAAGGCAAAGGGCAGCAGCTAATAGGTCTATTACCAGGTTGAATTTAATGTGTATCGTAAACGTATATAATGCTAAAGGAAATATCCAAGCTACAATAGTGTGTTATCTTAGTTAAGGTGGGTTGACGGCCCCCAGCCACTCTGCAGAAGAGAGGGTTAAAGAAACCTCTATTGTAATAGCAAGATTTTTAGGCTGTATATTGCTTTCAGGACCATAAAGAAAAGTGCTGCCTCCTGTAATGAAAACAAAGTTTTGTTAAAACTTCACTCTCAAAGTTTTGAGGTAAAAGGGTTGGTTCTTACAGTGCCACAGTGTCAAATGTTATCAGCTCTTTCCTGCATATGGCTGACTTGTGGCTGTCAGGATGGTATTGCCCATGAAAACTGAATATAAAAATATCTGATCATGTCAGTATATATTTTATTTAAATGCATATGCACAAGGGGGCTGAGTTAAAGTTGCACAGATAACTTTCATTCTAGCATTTCCAAACTTTGTGTCTGATTTTGCAACCTTACCATTCTTTTAATGTAGCTTTTTGTCTAACTAAAAGAATAACTTTATTTACATGAATATGCATGTGGGTGTGTGGAGGGGGCGATTCTTGGGTAGATGTGTATGCATATATCTTCTTTCTGCTAAAATAAACGAAACAGCATAACATTTCTCAGTTCATAGACTTTAAATGGGATAGACCTGCTTATGTCTCTCTAAAAGCACCCAGCACTAGGTGAATGATTTCCAGATATTTGTAGTTAAAAATAGATTAATGATTTTCCATTGGAAATTGAATTAAAAAATAAAGGATTCCAAAATATTTTCTTTACAAAAATAAATTGAGAGGAGAACATGTGCAAATCAAGCTGCTCTTGTTCAGAAATGATCCCAGGAACAGATGCAATGGCTTTGCACTGCACTGTCAGAGGATTCTGGACACAAACGAAGCATAAACAGACAGAAGGGTCAGCCTCATACAATGGGAATCCTTCAGTGGCATTGAGTCAGTGCTGAGGCTTCTATGTCAACTCTCCTCCTTGTTGCCTCTCCCTGCTACCAATGCAGTTGGCATGGCTGGAAGAAAGGGGGCACAGGGCAGCAGCTCTTTGGAGCCATCAACATCTTCCATAAATTAGAGCAGCCCAAAGGGGACCAGCCTGCATTCAACAGCTCCAAGATCAGGAGAATGCAAATGGTGAACATTATGTCACTTTCCAACACTCTCTCTTGCACCACACACCCCTCCTACCTACCTGTGCTGTGTGCAGTTTGTCTGGGCAGCCCATAATCTGGGCTGTAAACCTATGATCTGGAATGGCCCCTTACCTTCAGCAGTCAAAATGGTCAGATAGTGCCACTAAGACACCTTATGCTTAATGATGCTGACTCACTCAAGTGTATCTTCCTTTCCAAAGTTCTCTCTCATGCTAGTGTGCAGGAAGACCAACCCTCTGTATGGATGCCATGGCCCAGCTACTCAGAAATAAACACTCAGCTTTCTGTGTCATGACTTTGCTAGATATATTTAGTTGTACCCAAAGATTTGCAAGAAATTCCATGAATGTGCAAAATTGGTTGAGAGTTACACACAATAGCTTATGACAGCTATATTCTCCCTTGAAATGTGCTTCCACGATGTAAAGTTCACTTTGACTTTATCTAGTGGTTAGTTACTAAAAATGACTGTATGGTGTGTTGAAGCTCCCCTATTAACTAGAGTCAGTTAGCATTAAAGCTGTAGTCTAGCAGGTACAAAGCCAACATAATGGTGACTTTTTTTTTAATGTTCTTTCTAACTGCTACCATTACCCCAGCCCAATGGATTAATTAATAAAGCCAAAATATACTACTTGGATCTAGAACCAGTTCGATGACAGTTCTCAGAAAAACCAGAGGAACACAGAGGAGACCAGTTGGATGATGGAAGGGAAGCCATTGCTATTTTACTAATCTTTTAGTTTATATCGAATCATGATGTCATTCTTCGGCTGTAACATTCCGAAGCCATATCTTCCCTTGTCATACCCTGGGATTCTTGCTTCAGGATCTTTCAGTTCCAAGTCAAAATTGGTTAACAAGATGAAAACAAACCTAAAATGATAAAATGACCAGGTCAGTAAAGTATATGATATTGACAATCTACTAGTTTCTCTATGCTTAGAAGGCAAATATAGAGGGAACTGGTAGTTCTGACTGTAGTTAAGGTTGCCTGATACTTCCTATTATTAACACCCAGTTTTCAGTTGCTTACGACTTTGCCAATCGTTACCCATTCAGATTGGACTTTTCCATGCCAGGTGCCTGCCACCAGCTGAATTATTTTGGAAAATTTCAGAAAAAAATGGTTTAGCCATTTCCAAGAATGACATGAGGGAAAAATACATTGTACAAAGTGAGGGAGTGCTATTGACAAAATACTGTGTGATCATATCATTAAAGATTGTATCCTAATGCATGCATCCTAATGGGGCCCAATGCAGGTTGCATCCGAAAACTTAATTCTGGACTTTCCTAAGTTTTGCATCCTTAATATAACTTTGACTTTACAACCTTCATGTTCTTTTGATGTAGTTTTGTGTATGCAGTATATGTATGAAGTTACAGTAGACTGAAAGGCCTGGGAGCATTTCCTCTCTACCACCACAGTATATACTATGCAGCATAAATAACTAATTCACAAATCATTTGGAGATTTTGTGATCTATGGTGTTAAAAAAATACTTATTTAAAAAATAAATAAATATGGTTTTCCAGAAGAGTTTATATGGGTTACTGAAGAGTAGATACAGAATTTACAAATGGTCTCAACCTGTATTTATACAAAGTAGATGCCGGAGGCATTAGATAAATATTATTTGTTTTGCTATTTTTTTTTAAACGGAAGTCCAAGTTTTATAGAACAAGAGGGTTCTTATCCTGGATATTAAAATGACAAATGGCCAGAATAACTAAGTTTCATAGACTCTCTGTATTTACTTACTGTTTGATGCTATTGACTGCATGGAACTTCCCAATACATGTGTTAATTCCTGCTCCCCACGGCATGTTGTAATACTTGAGCCTTTCCCCTCCTTTATAGAAATCCCTTTTCTCTGTTTTGTCTGCATTGAGGAATCTGTCGTATTTAAATTTCTGAAAAATAAGAACGCATTTCTCTCACCCAGTTATTCTCTGTCCCACGGGAGCAGATGGCTATCTCTGAACACAGAGACAATCACTTGCTGTATATTTGTATTCTGGTATCACCTGAAATGCTGTTGTAGAGAGAACATTAGAGGCTTTCTATACACTGATTGGAAGACATTCTAAGAAGTAGGGGAGCCTATGATGAAACATCTGTAAGGGATGGTCTAGATAATACTTAATCCTGCCATGAGTGCAGGGGACTGGACTAGATGACCTCTTGAGGTCCCTTCCAGTCCTTTGATTCCATGCTTTCCAAGTGAAGACTGGAGAATATAGGTCAAAAGAGCAGTGTGCTGGGGAAAACATGGATATGGACTTCCCTATCTAGGGAGACCTAACTAGATTTTAGGGACATGAGAAGACACTACTTTTCCAAGGAACTCTGGTATGGACTGGGAGAGAGAGAGCAGAGCAAAGCACACAAGCATGGGTTCTGAGATGGGAGATTACCTCAACCTCTGACCTTCAAAAAGTGTGTTCTCTGCCCTGCAGTAGTGCAGTATGCAGCCATTGGGTATTTATGAGCATAGGAAGAAATGGTTTTCTTCATTTTTAAATCTATTTTCTCTCTTAAATAAGTTATACATTCTTTATCTTCAACTGTAACTTGGATAAAGAAAAGGAGTACTTAATGTGAAAAAGAATCATTGCTGACTGTCTAGGGAGCTGGGGGAGCCTCTACCTTCCGAATGTGAGTCCGCCAATCCTGCAGTGCCAAACTCCACTGGGGATGGCACAAAATGAGGCTTGGAAAGGGCCTGAGTTTCTCTCCCTAAAGCGACAAGGTACAAAGGCTCATGCTGGCATATGTGGAGACCCTGAGCCACAGATGTATGATGATCCACCATAACAGACACAATCAAGAGTTTCTTCCATACTGGCAAACAGCTTTGAAATGGAGAGTCTTCAATGATCTCATCCAGCTGGAAACAAACCCAATCATTCCCCGATGCTCACCTTTGAAATCATGCAAACATCTGTCCTGCTTTAACCCTTGCCATGCTGCGTATTTTCAGCTCGGTGACTCATATGCTGAATCCTTTAGTCATGCAAGGTAATGCAAACACTTAGTTCACTGGTCTATCATTCCCGCTCGGAATTCTGCTTTTTCACCTATTCTAATATAATGGTTAAAGGGCCTATAATCAACTAGCAGGAAAATCCACCATTGCGGCTGGTCTTTCTCACCTATTAGGGCACCAGCTGACTGTCCTAGCATTGCTTATGTGGACCAAAACTTATTTCTTTAAAACGGAGTTTCCCCTGAATAAAGGCTGTGGGAATTGGCCCTGACTAACAAATACACTGAAGGGTAGAGGAGTACGGAATAGCCTGAGTATGTTAAATTTGTGCACTTGTGTTGACAAATTCCGAAAATCATTAGGAGAGGCAGTTTGGTCCAGTGTTGATGGCACCAAACCAGAAATCAGGAGATGTGGGTTCTGCCAGTGACTGACTATGTGAACTCAGGCAAGTCATTTGACCTTGCTCTGTCTCCTTTCACCATTTGTAACATGGCGATGGTGATACTTGCCTACATTGATGTGCCTACTAATACATATCTACCTCTGCAGAATGAAGGGCTTGAGGCAGCCCTGCTGGGAATCAAACCTGGGATTCCAGGGAGCCTATTTCAGGTATAGGTTCCTAAGTTATTCATTTAGTTGCACATGGGAAGTTTAATTAGTGCTAACTATCCAAAGAGCAAGCAAACAAACTGTACTGGACATAATACCTCTCTGGTGTATGTACTTGGCTGCTGAACTATTCTGTGAGATTCCTAAGGACACTCAAGCAACAGGAATGGCATTTTTCACTCTGGCTCCATGGCAGGGCTGCGTTCTGGACTGTGGCATCAGCTCATATCTTTCACTTGGGCAGCCAGCAGGGTTCAGGCGTATCTTGGAGGTAAGTGCACTTCAGCCGGAAAATAGTTGCAGGTGACCGCTGCTTACGCCCCTAACAAGGCCAGTCTATGAAGCAGCACTAGTCTTGGCCTCCTTGTATCTGCAGACGCAGCACCAATATTCTGAGGCCACGTTCTGGGAGCTCAAATGGGAAAATATTAGTCCACAAGAAGAAGCACTAGGGAGCTGACAGGACCCAGCCTAGATGAGTTATCCAGCTGGAGTCAGGCATTGTCCTGTAGAATCAATGCACTGACACCTGAAAGGGTGACGGGGGCACCATTACATGCTATGATCCTTTCACATGTTTGGTCTCTAGGCTTTCACAGTGTGCAGCAATGCATCTGGCATCACACCTTTCTCCCACTTCATTTTCCAGCAATTACAGGAGCTGTGTCTCTACTACAAAAGTTTCAGAGTAGCAGCCATGTTAGTCTGTATCCGCAAAAAAAAAAAGGAGTACTTGTGGCACCTTAGAGACTAACCAATTTATCTGAGCATAAGCTTTTGTGAGCTACAGCTCACTTCATTGGATGAAGTGTTTGCAGCACTAAGTAAGCTAGGTTGGTCCGGGCTGTTTCACTCCTCCAAGCTTTGTTGCCCCCTCTCGCTATGATAGCCAATGGTAGAGTCAGTCACAGCTCTTTTTGGTTCAGTTTTCCCTTGCAGTACTCTTGGTTAGCATCTCAACCTGTTAAATGTTTTCTCTGGCACGTTCTTCGGCAGGAGTATTATATAATCCCAGCAAACACTGATTCCTAGATTTCCAGGCCAGAAGGGGCCATTATGATAATCTATGAAGATGTCCTGCATAACACAGGCCACAGGACACTTTTCCCCCCAGTAATTCTTGCATAGGGCCCATGAGGCAGACCCTCAGCTGTAAATTGTCAGAGCTGCAGTAAAGCTAATAGAGCTCTGTTAATTTACACCAGCAGAAGATCTGTGCCCATAGCTTGTGGGTGAGCTATAGCATGTCTTTCAGCAAAATGTCCAGTGTGGATTTTTAAAGACTTTGAATGATGGAGGATCCATCATACCCTTAGGTCTTCAGCAAGATCTTGCTATGCTTCATCTAATTATGCCTTTTTCTGCTCGATTAAAGAGCTGTTTGCGGTCAGAAATCTCTTTCCCGTGTAGGTATTTAAAGACTGATCAAATATTGACAGGGAGCCAGCTGCAGCAGGGGCAGTCTCCTAGCAACACACTGGCCACAGGGATCCTAATGGGGGCTGCCTGATTGACTTCACTTCCTGCTTGGTGGAGGGGTGGAGCTAGCTACTATTTAATCCAGCAACAGCCAGCGCTCGCTGACTGCTCAACATCTTCCCTACCCACAGCTGGCTTGGTCCTGCCTCCTGCACTTGCTACCTCTCTGCCTGCCCCTGTGCCCACTTCAACCCATACCCTTCTCCATCCTTGACACCCCAGCTCTGCTTTCTGACCAAATCTCTGGCTCACCCATTGGTTCTGGCATTCAGATTCCAATCCATGGCCCTGACCCTCAGCTCTGTTCTCAATTATAGCCTCATGTATTCTGTGGTCCCGAATCTTGACTCCAGTTCAGCTCCATTCTAACCTCCGGGCCTGGCTACCCCTAGGGCTCTGTCCATTAGGCCCAACTGCCCACGTCCTGGTCGTGTCCTTGACAAGTATAAAGGAAGAAAAACATTTTTGTAGCCTGGGAAGTGTCTCAGCATCATAAATGGAGAAACACATTTCACGCTAGGAGAAAAAGGGAGCTATAAATTCCCCCAGATTAATGGGCATAGACAAAAATCCACCAACAGCCTGAATTCAGTGCTGGTGGAAAGTGATGAATTGACAACCCTGGAGACTGAAGTCCTGAGTTTATCCACAAAACAGGAGCTGCACATGCAACGATGGTGCAAGTTGTCCCCCCCTGCCCTATTGATGTACCTCAACTCTAAGCTATAGGACCTGCCTCTAGGGAGACAGATTTAGTTCACTGGAACCCTTACGTGTGATTCAGCTGCAGGATTTGGGAGCAGGTCGCTCTACCATACACACAAACCAGGCACTCTTACAGCATGGTAGGAGAAGTCAGCACCGCTGTGGCCCATGTGGACCTGTTCTTCTTGGCCAAAAGGAGAGAGAACTTTGGTCTCTATACCTAGCTGTGTACTTTTATGGTCTTCATCTCCACAGTATCTGAATCTCTAGGGGTGTCAGGCCAAATCCCACCTGAGCATTGAAAAGTCACACTGTTCTTCAAAAGAATACCTATAAAGCACTACAAGACACCTTAAAGAAACATCACAGTTGTGCTGCCCACATTCAGATGTTGGCTACCATCCCTGCTGAAAGTTTGGCTTCTAACTACATTTTGTGCTGTAGAAACTGCATCATATGTCCAAGTCTCCAACTTACAGTTGTAAGTTAATGGGACTCGTCACCCAATCGACCAGAGTCTTGCCTTTAGTTCCTGCTGAATTCTTGGTATGCAGCTCTCAAAAGTGCCTGACACGCTGGGCATGCTACACATAGTGCTACCCCTTCTTCCAACACCAGCGTCCCCGCTCTGCTGAGTCGCAGCAGATGTCCAGGACCTTCTAGGTCAGCTTCCCAGTAGAGAAGTCTAGTCACACAGAGTCTGGCAAGCTCTAAGTGTAATGTGCTTTATTTACACATATACACCAGTCCTGAAATGAGATCATCCAAACAGCATGCAGGGCAATCCCTTCCTCCAGGACTCTCAGTCCTGGTTTACAGGAAGCAACTCTGCTTCAAGACTTAACTCTAATCAGAGCCCAAGGCTGAGAGCAATCGCTCCTGCTGCTCGCAAAGTATCCTCTCCCCAGGCTGACTTTACAGAAAACCTCACATACCCCTAAGCTAACAATACCATTGCTCACAAACTCAAAAACACACTTTGGAAGACTATGTGTTACAGCACCACCTGGTGATGCCTGCCAAAACAATAAGTAAATAATAATAACAGGTGTTCTAGTATTAATATTGGAACAGTGATTCTGATATTCAACTACTCTGCCACTCAACCCAGAGTAACTGAGCGACAGATTTTCAAGATGAAAGTGACGGTCAGAGCATGAAGTGATACAATCGGAACAGCAGCCATCGGATCCTTTGCAACCTGTCACTAAAGCAGCAGGTGGTTGTTATGGGAGGGGGAAGTCATTCGCCCACCCTGGAAAGCACTGAACAGGATTCACCCAAATGGGAGAGAAAATAGCCAGCAGTAGCTACAGTGCTAGCAGTTTCTGAAGAAATCAGAAGCCCCTCTGGGGCATCGCCCAAAACGTGAATGTCAGGACTGTGCTAATATTCCTTTGTGGTATATCCAATCTCTACACATTCTGCAGGGAAGGTTTGGGGTTAGCTGTATAGGGACAGGAGGACTGGAATGGGAAATGGTCCATATAACCTGTAGTAATTACTGAGATTGAACTGTAGAAGAGCCCTTTCCCTCTCCCATGCAGTGCTAACCACTATGAGGACCACTTTGCATCCCACAGATTACAGGGAAAGAGATCCCTCTGTGCATTTCTATGTAATGGGATTATATTAAAACTGTTCTCTAGATCTTGTTACATATAACAGAGTTACAAATAATGCAGCCCTTTCTGCTCATAGTAGTTCCAATGTACAATACTGTACATTCAATTTTAAAGGGACTCAAGTACTTCACAAGCATTTGATGGCACAAACTACAGATGAGAAGGATAAGCAATCCAGCTTTCCAGAAAGGGGAGAGGACAGCTTCCAGTAGACGAGTATGCAACCAGTACCCAAACAACCATAGGAACTGCACTGAGATCCAGCCCTCAAATACTGGATTGTGGCAACCTTAAATGAATCAGTTGAAGTTTTCTGAAGTTTAATTTCAAATCAGGGCAAAGTAAAGTCCAGGATATTGAAATACGAGCCATTTCAGGCCACATTTCCAGAGTTCAGGTGCAGAATTGCATGCACAGCTCAGGTAACTGCATGCACAAATGACCAGAATTGGTCCCTCTCACATGCTGTTGCCTCATTTGCCTGTGTACTAGTTGGCCCCAGTCAATGTGAGCACCAAACCCGAGACACCAGATGCACAAGAGCCCACTTCTTCAGCTAAAAGAGCAACCTCGCTAGCTGTCAAAAGGTAGTAGACTCTTTGCTTGGTCCAGCCACGAGGGGGAAGCTTGATCAAGTTCACTAAACCAGCATATCACAGTGGGTGTGCATGCAAATTAGGCACACAAATGTTGCTTAAGCTCTGAAAATCTAGTTCTTATTTTTAGAATTTCGTTAACCTAAAAGGATATCTATTCAAACTGGCATGTTAGAGATGCCAAATTCAGGTTCAATAATGCAGCCTACTGTATTATATGCTCAACTCAATTGTTTTAGATAAACCACTAAAGCTGGGACACTGAGAGGGAGCAGCACAGAATATTGTCACAAGAATTAAGATTCAGAATGACACCAAGTTACCTCTGGCTCCTCATAGATTTCGGAGTCCATCTGTGGGCTTAAATATGGGAAAAGACAGAGCCTGTCTTCTTTTCTCAGGCTGAACTTCCTGCCATCTGCCAGTCTCAGATTCATGTCTGCAAGTACTTCTCTGCTGATAAAAGGGGCTGCTGTCAAACGTAGTGTTTCATTCAATACACTGTCTGCACAAGCGGAAAAGCGAAGAGAGAATTACTGCATCCAACAAACAAGAGTGAGCTCACTGCAGGCTGCTTGCTTTACATTTATGCATAAGGAATGGAATTGCATACCTGCAAAAAATAAATTGCTTAATGAAGTTCTACCACATAATATACTACCAAATGGCAGATATACCTTAGACTTAGAGGGTTTATATCTCCTGCCTTCCTTGGAAACTGAACTAGACATAAAGGAGAGACCACAGAAATACTAACCGTGTCTTCAAGGACTTTCTCTGCAATTCTCCTGTAAAAAATGTGAATCCAACTATTTCCTGCATCTCAGTCACTCAGGAGCTAACTGCTTTGTTACTGAATAATGTGTGCAGCTTTCTGATTACAGAGTGGCTCGTGCAGTTAACATATATATGGTCAAACCCAAGGAGAAATCCCTCTGTCATTTAAAATCCATGGTTGACTATATAGGTTGCTCAGCCTATACAAATTCAAGGTAGAGCCACCCGTTAACATTACTCTGCTAGACACCAAAAATCATGGACAGAACAGAGACATTGGATTTATGGCTTATTTCAACAATCTGTAATCCACTAACCCCCCTCTTTTTGTCCTATGATTGCAGAGGGGTTAACGGGACAATCTACCTTGAATGGTCCCTTACAATATGTGCTAACTAGTTATGCCAAACAATCTGTTCCACCTTGCATTTTGCTGTGATGCTGGGAGTTCCTTTCTCAGACCAGAAGAAGAGCTGTGTGTGTGGCTCGAAAGCTTGTCCCTCTCACCAACAGAAACTGGTCCAATAAAAGATATCACCTCACCCACCTTGTGTCTTTGTTATTAATACTAAGAATTAGAGCTGTCAGAAATTTTTCACAAAATAATTTATTTATTGGAAAATCCTGATTTTGTTGAAATTGAACAAATTTTCTGTTTTGAAAGTTTTTTGAAAAAAATATTTTGAAATTGTCAAACTGCCTTGTTTTACCATTTTTAAAATGAAAAGTCTTGTTTCTTCAGTACAAAATGATTTTTTGTTTAGAAATTTAAGTTAATTTATAGTAAAAATATGTAAAAAAAACAAAAACAAAGAAGGCCAAAATCAAAATGAAGTGTTTTAAAATCTTAAAAATGCAACAGTTCAATTGATCCAATTAAAAAACTTGTTGGATTTTGTGTTTGTGGAAATTTTCAAGATTTCAACTTTTTGCCCCAATTCAGGACAGGAAAATCTTTCAAAATCTTGAAAATTCAGGAAAATTGTTTCCTTCTCAGCTCAACTAAGAATGTTCTGCTTTCATCAAAACCATGATTGAGTATTAAAATAGATTCAGATTACTTCTCATTGCAACCACTATTTCATGTCATTAACCCAGTGTAAAAGATTATGCTTCATATATTAACACAGTGACTCCCACCTCCTAATAACACTTTGTGAAAGAAGTTCTCACTAAATCTGTTCAGTGCAGTATTAAAACTGGGTTGACTGCTCACAACAGCATTACTTGCTCTCACTATGCAGAGAGCGGGTTAAAGATCTGAATGTACCATGTAGATGCATTTTACGGAATAGAAAAACAGAAAAGAGGCGAGCAATGCACATGCTAGATAATACAAAATTTAACTAAGGCGAAGAGGTGTTCCCCAAAGTATGGAGAAAATAAGATTTACATTTCCCAAACGCTGTTTAAGAACCAGCTTCTATGGCTTAAATATTATGTCTAGCTTTGTCACTGAAGAATGGTGTATAATTAAACCTTTTTACTTTGCAGTTAACATCAGACTAGTTAATTAACACTTGTAAAACCTTGAATAGTACCTAGCAGGCTGTAGGCCAGGTTTTTAAATCTTTAAGGGGCACAATTATGAAAGGAAAGTGAGAACACCAGTTGCATGCCCACATTTTGACATTCATTTACTTGGGATTTCTTCTACAACAGCTAGACATAGCTGTATGCAGATTTTCTCTGATTTGCATGAGCAAGCACATTAACTGCATGTGCAAATTAGGGCCATGATTGCATGCACATTTTGGGCCTACAATTTCGGCCTAAACTCCTTGAAAATTTCCTAAGTTACCAAAGATAATTTAAGTCAAATGGTACACGGATGTCCCCAAAAGATATGTACTAACCAAAAACAGGAGTGCTGTCCAGCATCTCTTGGCTAATGCCTTGCATCTGTTTCATTGTTTGTCCTCTGTTTCTAATTATTTTTTCTACTTCACCTTGAACTGCTGCCATGGCTGCAGGATGCTTTAGAAGAAACAGGAGAAGCCAAAAAACTGCCGGACCTGCATTACCCTAAAAATAAAACCCCCAGAAGGAATTAGAGTTATCAAAATTGTGAGCAGATGAATTGGAACAAACAGAACTTCCATTACATCACAAAAGAAAAACACAAGTCAATGTCAATTCAATTTTCATTACAAGCAAAATCTTTTCCGTCAATAAGTGAAAGGAATTGTTGGCAACACTTGAAAATTAATATAAAACAATTCTTGAAGGACTGATTTTAAAGGATGATAAGTATCTTTCAAGCTCTTGTACATTATTAATGAGAGTATCCCAGAACAAAATGGCTGCCTCAGAAATGCGAAAGATCTCACAATTCTGCCATTAAAAAAAGAGGACAGCAGAATTTGCTGGGTCAAGCATCCTGCAGTCAGCGAGGCGGCCTAGTGTATGGCGGCAGCAGCCAATGAAGGCATAAAATGTAACCCACTGTAGGAAACCTGAATTCATTTTAATAAGATTCTCTGAAGACAACAGGAGAATTTTACAAAGACTATAATAGGCAAGGATTTAACTATCAGTGTTTCAGCTACTGTATAGAAAAGTACTTATATGCCCATGAGATAAATACTCTCACTCCCCTTTTCATCCGGTGAGGGGAAATCTATCATAGGGATTATGTCCCACCTATTGCATTGTCGTGAGCGGGATGTAATATACATAGAGAGTGATTTCAGAGAGCCTACACAAAGCTTATGCACCAATTAAGTCCCACATAACCCTATTTTAGTGGGCTTGGTTCCATTTCATCTGCAGTCAGCATCTCTCAATAAGTTATACTGTGTATAAATCTATCCGAGGACCTGAAGAAGAGCTCTGCATAAGCTTAAAAACTTGTCTCTCCCACCAACAGAAGTTTGTCCAATAAAAGATATTAGCTCACCCACTTTGCCTCTCTAATTTTGATTCATATGTGTAGATTGTAAGAGCCTCAGGGCAGAGGCTGTCTTTGTGTTCCGTGTTTATACAGCACCTAGTACACTGGCGTTCGGTCCTTGACCGGGGTCCCTACACGTTATCACAATACAAATTGTTAGGATATAGATATTCAGGCCTGTCTGTAAAGGCCTATACTCTAAGAATTTAGGTGTATTCTTATCACTTGGCTAGTGATAGTGAAAGAAAGAATCAAAATCACTGTCTGCTGGTGTAAGGGCCTTCTCTTACTGTGACAGTCTGAGGCCCTGTTCTTAGGCTAAGGCCTTTGGCTAAGCAGCAGAGGCAGCCATAAGCTGGGAAGCGAACGGTCACATCCTCACATTCCAAACTAGTCACATTGAAATAAGGTGCTATTGGGCTGTTAGGCACTATCAGGACAGGATTGTATTCCTATCACCTCCAGAGAAAGGGAAGTGCCTAGAAAATGTAAAAGGAAACTTAGTTTGATAGCATCCTGTCTGGCAAGAACTCACTTATCAATAGCTGGGATGTGAAATCCTCACTTCTGTATTGTTTCGTCATTATAGTTCCCACTTTGCTGTTGTTTGTCTGTATAATCTCTGTCTGGTTCTGTGATTGTTCCTGTCTGCTGTATAATTAATTTTGCTGGGTGTAAACTAATTGAGGTGGTGGGATATAATTGGTTACATAATCATGTTACAATATGTTAGGATTGGTTAGTTAAATTTCAGGAAAATGATTGGTTAAGGTATAGCTACGCAGAACTCAAGTTTTACTATATAATCTGTAGTCAATGAGGAAGTGACGGGGTGTGGGTGGGGGTGGGCATGTGGGTGTGTGAGATGGGAACAGGGAATGGGGGTAAGAAAATTGGAATCATGTTTTGCTAAAGGGGGAAATGGGAACAGGGAATGGGAGTAAGGATGTTGGAATCATGCTTGGCTAAGGGCAGAAATCGGAACAGGGACACAGGTGTAAGGCTCTGTGGTGTCAGAGCTGGGAAGGAGGATACTAAGGAAGGAAACTGGAATCATGCTTGCTGGAAGTTCACCCCAATAAACATCGGATTGTTTGCACCTTTGGACTTCGGGTATTGTTGCTCTCTGTTCATGTGAGAAGGACCAGGGAAGTAAGTGGGTGAAGGAATAAGCCCCCTAACACAAATCATCATCATAAAAGCCACTTAAGTGAGAGCTCAGCTAGAGTGACATAGCTGTTCCAGAGTGCAAGAGGAAATATACCCCCATGTCAAACCAGCAAAGAGAAATACTTGATGGGCCTGCACTTTATATATTCATTCTTGTTTTTAAAACAATTGTGACAATTAAGTGAAAAGCACAGTAGCATCGCTGTCAATAGGGAGTGCATACACAGTACATTAAATCTAAGTAATTTAAAGAGAAGAGTATACAACATAAATAATTCATTCTGTTTTGGTAAGTGCAATGACATTTTATCTTGCCTAATTTTCAAGCAGGGCAGTTTACTTTTTAATTAAAATAGAGGCATTTATAAATGCATATGACCATTTAATTTTTCATGTTGCAAGGGAACAGACTTAGTCATGCATTAGAAAGAATAAAGTATCATTCCTCTTCCTGGAGATTACATTCCAGAAAACTACATGAGCTGAGTAAGTTCTCCTTGTGATTAAAGAGAGTTTCGGGCCACTGCACAGTACAATGTCATTGGAGGAAGAGTCGTTTGCTGAGATCAAACCAAAAAAAGAACAAAGCACTGAAAAGTCAAGTCAATGCTGAATCTATTTCAGTGACTGTTTTAAAGCAAATGCCTTCCCAGCAATTATGTATATTTCTAAGGCAGATAACAGGAGCTCAAATATTTCAAAGAGATTGGAGAAGTAACACTTCTCTTCCTAGTTTTGCAGTGTTGTTGTAGCCATATTGGTCCCAGGATATTAGAGAGACAAGGTGGGTTAGGTAATATTTTTCCTGGACCAACTTCTGTTGGTGAGAGAGACAAGGTTACGAGCTTACACAGAGCTCTTCTTCAGGTCAGGTCCCAGACCTGTGTAAACTCAAAAGTTTGTCTCTCTCACCAACAGAAGTTGGTCCAATAAAAGATATTACCTCACCACATTTGTCTCTCTAGTTCTCTTCTGTATTACTGCAGACAAAACGCCCACTGGTGGGCCTGATCCAAAGCCCACTGACACCATCGAGAATCTTTCCATTGGCTTTCATGGCGTTTGGATGAGGCCTTAAATGAGTGTGATATTATCAGTGTAACGAACAACAGAACTGAATATTACAAAGCAAAGAAACCATTTTTACACCAAAGAGAGGCTACCTATGGGATACTATCAGTTGATTAAGGCCCACAACTGCCATTTGTGCCTTTGAATCTCTCTCCCCTTAATTTTTTTTTATTATTAAAAACTGAGCCCTACTTTTTCATCAAATACACCAAGCAGTTTGTGGAGCAAGGCTAACTCTTTTCTCGGGCAAAAAACACAGAGGTAACACTGCAGAAAACTGAATTAAGGAAAATCAGTATTACAATGGGATTCTGAAGCTATATCCCTCTAAGATACAGACATAAGGCCTGATCCAAGGGGACTTTCCATTAGCTTCAGTGGATTTTCAATCAGGCCCATAAATAATAAACCATTTTGATAAACTGAGATCATTATCAGGAACTTATACACCATATCATAATATTAATACCTAGTTTTTATCACTTTTGCCCAGTAGATCGGAAAGTGCTTTATCAAGGAGGTCAATACTACTGCCCCCATTTTACAGATGGGGAAACTGAGGCACAGAGCTAAAGTGACTTGTCCAAGGTCACTCAGCAGGCCAGTGGCAGAGCTGGGAACACAATCTAGGTCTCTTAAGTCCCAATCCAGTGCACTACCCACTAAGCCACACTGTCTGTAGACAATTGTCAGGCTGATTCTCCACTCTTATACACCAGTGTAACTCCAGTGTTGTCAGCATTTTCAAAAGTGGCCTCTGATTATGGGTGTCCAATTTAAAGAAATCTTTGGTCCAGGGCCTGAATACAAATTTAGATGACTAGTCTCAAGTGCCCACTTTTGAAAATTCTGATCTAAATCCCTATTAAAGTTTATTCTATAACTCTCCATTGTGTCACAAATAAGGCTACGAGTATGTCACGGAGGTTGCGGAAGTCACAGATTCTGTGATTCCCTCCCAGCTCCCCAGCCTTCTCCAAGTCTGCAGCTGCGGGGATCCCCATCAGCTTCCCAGCCGCCTCCAAACCTGTGGCGGGGGGAGGATACCCCCCCTCCCCCAGCTCCCCAGCCAGTGGGCAGGGGTGAAGGGCCGCAGCTCCCTGCCACTGCATGCAGTAGGGCAGGGTGCTGGACACTTCTCCCTCCCCATTTTGTCAGGGATGGTTTTAGTAAAAGTCAGGGACAGGTCACGGCTTCCGTGAATTTTTGTTCATTGCCCGTGACCTGTCCATGACTTTTACTAAAAATATCCATGACAAAATCATAGCCTTAGTCATGAAGAAACAAGAAACATATGGGTATTTTTTTCCTATCCTGGTTAGGATTCTATTGAAGTTATGCTGTGGTTTTCACTAGCTGCACAGTGATCTGAAGCTTTGCCTGTTTGAGTGTCTCCGGTAAAATCTCTGGATTTGGGATGTGAGAATGATCCCTCAAACTGTTAGATGACACACAGGAGAAACTGGGTTTTTTTTAAGAAGGCCTGAAACTACAGCTGCTTAGAAAAGGTCCTTGCTCAGGAAGTCAGATGTGATCAAATGTGAACTGGAAATGCCTGAGGATAGACTGTCATCTGCGATCCATGCCAGACAGTATGCATTACTTCTCCTGGGAAAACAGCACCTTGGCCAAGGACAACAACACATCTCAAAATACAGCATACACCACCCCCTAGTGGTGATTTACATTATGTACCTGTCCAGCAGGTGCATGAGGAAATGTGCATATAGAGGGGGCAAATTGTGAACTCCTATTTGTGTGTTTAATGAGTTCACACACAGTCTTTGCACACTAGCGCTTACACACAGATAGAGGCAGCTCCTCGGTATCAATTGTCACAGCTACACTGATACCAATGGCTCTACAACAATGTACAGCAACTGAGGATTTGCCCCATAGAATTTATATGCGCAGAACCGACTTAGGCTTAATTCGCATGACTTGTCTCACTGATAATATCCAAACGCCTCAGGCATAATCCTGTAAAAATCACAGTTAAAGTTTCCTGGCAACTATCATTCACTATATTGGACCTGAGTATTGCAGTTCATATGGCCCTTGGTAAAAGGGCCTCAGAGCGATGAATAATCACACACACAGTGAATGAAAGATGGCATGCCAGCTTTGCAGTTGGTACGGTGCTGGATTCGTGATCACCCACTGTCCTGAAACACTGCTGAAAGACCAGACAATCTGCAGGTGAAATTTGCCACGCTGGGTACATTAAAGACAGAGCCAAGTCCCTGCACTGCAGGAGAGGGACCTGCATCTTTGTGTTTGTGCCTCTAAGAAACTAAAATTTGCAATGAACAGGCTCGACCTAGTGCATATGTTCACCACTGCCCTCAACTGGAGGGAATCACAATGACTCCACTGTGTGTCACAGATCCTACACTGCTACCAATCCTGTGATTCTCCTTTCTCTCAAGTGCTGTAGACTTGTGCTTTTGGAGAAGGAAGCTCAATATTCTATCCCCGCTGTTGTCTTGCAGTTCAGAACAACCATGAGGAAGTTCACAGCTTGGCCCTGGCTTTGCCACAATATTACTTTAAATCAATGTGGGTGTTTTATTTCCTTTGACATTTTCTCCATGCAGTTAGAATTTCTTTGGTATTTTCCAGAGGCATCACAACCTCTCTAGTGGAATCAGTATTATTATTGTTAGTCCTAAGCCAATTTCTAGCTTTCTCTCCATCTTGTTATCTCCCTGAAAGAGCTGAGATGGTTTTACCTGTGTGGCCCAGAGCTGCATCAGCATGGCTCTTGGTTGCATATCCTCATCCACTCCCAGTTCCTCTAGGTGCAGCTTGTAGCTCTCTAGCCAAAGGCTTTTGTTGGCTTTGGAATTCAGTCTTTTTACAGACAGTAGCTTCCAGAGATGTCCCTTGAGGTTGGCAGCTTCCTTCTTTTCCCCTGCACATAAACAAAGGCAGAGATTTTGTTATTAATATAACTATTAAGAGACACTGCAGCTGACCAGTTCTAGTGACTCTTGGTCTAAAGTGTAAGTGACACGGATAGAAGGAACTTAAAATGTTCACAATGGTGCCATCTACTGCCCATACTTGCTCTTCTAGAATAGCTCCTATGTAAAAGTAGGGCCCTGCTCAGAAATCACTTCCAACCTAAATGGCTTAATTTCCAGGGGGTTTCCAGAGCAATGGTCATTTCCTGTGTGCTCTCAGCAATCCCCAACAGTGAGACTCTAATCACGTGTGCTGGAGGAAGGAAAGGTCAAAAGCAAATCCATAAGAAGGCTGGGAATGAGGAACAGTTAGACCTCTCCACGGTGAGGTGTTTAACAGCTCCCTGCCAGAAATGCTCCTCCCATGCATTGTCTACACTGGGAACTGAGTCGTGTTAGAAAATGTGTTGATTAGCATGCTGTTGAACCCCATTTAGCCCCGGGTGTAGACAGTCATGTTTAAAAACATGCTGGCTACTTAGAAGTGTGGGATTGAGCACACACAGCTAACACATTTCTAGACAAACCCTTATATCCCAGACTACTCCATGTGGACATGCTGATATTCCAGTGAGGCTGACATTCTCTTTCCCAGCAGAAAGCCTAGGTAACTGGGTTCCATGTGAGCTGGGGAAGTTTAACCCAAGCCCTATTGCAGGGGCAGAGCTGCCGTACAGCCCCATCTGGCCGCTACTCCTGCCACAGTATGTGGATCTGGAGGCCCTTTTCCTGTCCTGTGCCATCACCACCTTCCACACCAGACTATGCAGGGCCAGTGCAGACTTCTCCAAGTGTCACACAAAGGAAACACAATGGCCAATTCATCTGGTCCCATTCTTGCAATGCAAGGAAGGCCTCTGGTGACCTCAGGTGCCTTCGTATCTCATGGGAAAAGGGGGCAGGTTCCCGGGGTATTGAGGATCTTAAGCATTCAGGACTTTATTGGTTAAAGCCAGTGCTTTTACCAATTTGCACCTGGAAATGAACTGGATGCCTGTGCAGATCAGGGAGTAGAGGCATAGTACAAATGGCCAGCTGCAAATGCATGCACCTAAGTCTCTGAGGTGCATGCAAATGGCATATTATATGATTTGATTTGCATGTGCAACTGCATGAACTGTACCTACCAATTATGTGTATAATTGCATGCCTAACATGCTTGACTATGTGGCCTTATGTCTATGTGGATGTTTTTTTCTGGCCCACAGGCACTCACCTGCAGTTAGAGTGGAGCGGGCAGCGCTCATCAACAGCTGGTCCAATTTATAAAATTCGTTGTAGACCTCAGCAGAATGGGCCCGGTCTTTATTTTGGCAAGAAGGATCGTTGTAGTTTTCTTCTTCATTGCCATACAGGGTCAGGTATCCAGCTCTGTTTGGAACAAAGAGGGAAAATACATTTGTATTTAAAATGCAATGGGTGAAACTCTGGTTCCACTGAAGTCAAGGGTAAAACTCCCGTTGAGCTGAACAGGGGCCTGGATTTCGCCCAATGTTTTTAGTATTTTAATCTTAATATAACATATAATTAAAAGGCTCTGTGCAATGTATAGTGAAACCTTTTTAGATGACATATGCAACAACAGTTACTTCTTAAGACAGAGGATAATGGCATAGAGTTTTGATGTTTTATTTTGCATCTGTTTCCCTTTGCTTTCCATGGAAAGATTTGCCTTTAGAAAGTCCAACATTATATAGAATTTGTTGCACCTGATTATGCCTGTTTGCATATTTTTACTAGAGTCTAATCCAGCTCACACTAAAGGCCCCTGGGTTTTATATATTACACACACACAAAAGGTTGTAAAGTCAAGCACTCAAAAGTTAGGAAACATCCGAATTAATTTGCACACTTATTATACTGCATTTATTTACATGATCACATTTATTATTTCCACAGGCTCCCTCCCTCATTCAGTGCACAGGATGGGTGGCCCTCACTTAATGAACAGCTATTCAACATTTCGTTTTTTCCTCATTGTTCAGTGTGTGGTCCCAGGCCTTATTTGTTGCATACTATTCAAACCCTGCTCTGGAGATAGAATTATTAATCTCCTCCTAGGCTTTTCTATGATGCGCATCACTATAGTATCTGAGTCCTTCACAAACATTAATTAACTTATCTTCACCATTGCCCAGTGAGGAGAATGGGGGAGAGGCTTTTATCCCCATTTTACAGACTGGGAGCTGAGTCACAGAGATTATGGTCAAAAGTTTCTACCAATTTTGGGTTCCCAGTCTGTGACGACTAGGACCTGATTTTTCAGAGTACTTAGCACCACATAGCACTTTATGTGTTCAAAGCACAGATCAACTGTGTGTGCTCAGCTCTTCTGCAAATACAACCCCAGGCATCAAGATGGATCCTCAGAAAGAGAAGAACACATTACTACTGACCAGCTATGAACATCGGGGTTGAAGTGACTTGCCTAGGATCACATAGGAACTCTGTGGCAGAGGCAGGGATAGAATCCAGTTCTCCAGGGCAGCGTTCAATTGTCTTAACCATGAGATGGTCCTTTTTCTTCCTGAAATCCCTTCTCATTAATTGTACACCTTCCAACTTCTGCAACAAGTGAGGCAGGGGGCCTACAGACAACAGCCTGCTTCATACACACCCCTAATTCATCCCCACTCCAGGTCCAACCGGTTTACTGAATGAGGCTGGGATCCCATGGGAAAAATAGTATGTGGTCATGTAACTAAAGGCAGTATAATAATAATTCATATGCACCAGGGGGCCGAATTAACATTGCACAGGAACCCTTCATTCTGGTATCTCCTAACTTTTGAATGCTTGACTTTGCAACCTTAATAATAGTCTCTTAACGTAGTTATTTTGTGTGTAATCTCCGAGGTTTTTTAAAAAGCAAACCAATATTCTATCATGTGGCATTGTGTGTGTTTGTGTGTGCATGCGTGCGTGTGTATTCTATTGGATATAATTGTTTTTAAACAAATAAATATTTCCCTCCACAGTTTACAATCCAAACATTGCTGTGCTAGAAACTTATAAGTGCCACTGAAATGTTTAATGCAACACCAATGCCTTAGATATGCTTTCTGACAGCGTAGGATGTACAGTACGAGTGTCCCTATTGCAGGTCAGTTCCATAGACCATTGGTTGGATTTTGCATATCCTCGGGCACAGAGGGGGTTAATTTAATGTAAAGTTTGCAACATCAACCCTAATTAAACTGCTTTAAAAAAAAAGTCATGAGCCAAATATTCCTTTTCTATAATGTCTCTTTTCTCGGGGTTTCAGTAAAAAGAAAACGTCACTGTTTCATTTCCCCGTTTGGAGCCCTCTCGGTTTT
This sequence comes from Lepidochelys kempii, assembly GCF_965140285.1. Lineage (NCBI taxonomy): Eukaryota > Metazoa > Chordata > Testudines > Cheloniidae > Lepidochelys > Lepidochelys kempii. Next base: position 17,198,360 of record NC_136392.1, on the reverse strand, counting down.
AATGTTAATGACACTAACTCCTGGAGTAAGATGCTATTAGGAGTAAGGCTGGCAGAAGCAGACCCTGGTTTTGCATTGCTATAGAACTTTCCATGCAAGCCCTGCCGTTTGTTTTCTATATGTCAATGAACATCACTTCTGTAAGGCAGGTAAGTGTTCTTACCCCCTATCTACAGATGAGCAAAGCGAAACATAGGTAAGACCAAGATTTTCAAACCTGGCTTCCCAAAGGTAGGTAGAGCTGTGGGTGATCAGCAGCTCTGAAAATCAAGTCACTTATTTAGGCACCTAATTTTGGGCCTACAGTGACTTGTCCCAGGTCATGCTGTAAGTCAGAAGCAGAGCTAGAAAAGCAAACTCAAGTGTTCTTGACTTCTAGGCCAGAGTCTTAACTACTAGATCACTCTGCTTCTTCCCTATCCCTTCATGAATAAAAAACATCACTCCATTTGCCCCTCAAACAGACTGTTGGAAAGAAGAAAGCGCAAAACAAGGCAGCAGTGACTAAAGTTTTAAAATATTAGATATGCTTAAAAAAAATCAGTGTTCATAATGATCAAATAACGACACCTGCACTTTTATAGCATGGTGCAGGCCTGATTCTGCTCTTGCTGTACACCAGTTTCACACCAGTGTCTCCTCACTGGCTCCAGTGCCCTTGCTCCTTATTGACACCAGTGTGAGAGCGACAGCAGACCCTGCATCTTTAAAGTCTGGTCCAAACATCCATTGTTTTTTAAATGAGTCACAATTTTTAAAAAATGGAGAAGAGCTGACTGTGATGTCATTCCCCTTCCAGTCCCAAGGGATGAAGCTTTATAGTGCAGCACTTACCTAAGCATCATGCTGTAGGAGAGATGAAACAAGCCTTCATCTGTCCACTGCCGGCTCAGATTGCTTGGGTCAGAAAGCAGAAGGGTCTGAAGGTTGAAGAACATCGCCTTAGTGAGGGATGGAAGGTTCTTGTTTTGCAGAGCCCTGTAGAAACAGAAGTTAGTTTGTGAAACACCTTCATGTATAAGGCTTACTGTTCTATAATCAGTGTTTAGTTAGGGACAAGTCTCTCCTGTTTATATCACATGCATCCCTGGGTGTCTGAACCTCGTCACTTACACAGCCCAAGCACCTATGTTCTGGGTAAAGGGGAAAGTGCTGGACAGAATTCTCCATGCTACACTAGGGCACCGTAAAGTGGCCTGGTCTGGATTCTGTTGCTGCCCGTTATGGAGAGTGAGACCAGCTGCAGAGTTCTAAGATACTTTGGACGCTCCCCAACATTTGGGGGGTGAGGCTGAAGGTTGGACTTGGCTTTTTGCTTTGGACCCATGTTCTGGGATAGAAGCCACTGAGAGGGAATAAGTGATGAACATGGAGATGCCATCTACGCGGATTTATTTTAAGTGCCTTAACTACTCCTGTGTGGGAAAGTGGCTGTTATAGACTTAGCAAAAGAAAGGCCAGTTCGCTATGACATCTAGCAGGGATTTGCCTCTAGTGATAGCCACTGGTCAGATGAGAGGTTTGATTGAGACAGTATAACGTTTTTCCATAGTGGCTACTGGATTTCTTATGCTGTACTTCCAATGAACTGGAACTTGGGCATTACATGATGCTAGTACATGGAGCATGGTTCTTAAAATGAGCAGCCATTCTGTGACTTCATTAACCACACTGGAGTCACTGCTCTTTTCGTGCTACTCAAATGGTTTCCAAGGGACTGATTATGGGCCATTCTCCTTAGCGCACTGTCAGCCTGGGACTTCCCGCGTAGGACTCTCAGGGCGGCTTGCACAGCACTGCAGCAGCAATCCTTTCAGGGGAAGAAGCTGTGCTGATTTACACCTGCTGATTCAGAACACTACGCTGCTCAGACCAATCTACCTGAGGTGCACGGACAAATGAACCTGCCAACCTTCCAATCTCAGGGAGATCATCAGAGTGCTAACATAGCGTAACATAATGTTAGCATTCCCGCAATAAAGAAAGTGCATGGCATGAAATATCAGTGCCCTCAGCCAATGTGCAAATGCAATATTGCAGAATAAATCATCTGAAACCAGCCTGGTTTTACCCAAACCCCATTTCCTTGTAAATTGCATCAGCACAATAAGGTCAAGTCACTCCCTCCTAGCAATTGAGAGTCCAGCAATTTTTAAACCTATAGATTGGAGGGCAATGTCTGACTGAGGGTCACACGTCTGAATGATTCACATCAACATCTCCCAGACCTTAAAACTTCCATTGGGAAACAAATAATCTGAAGGGAGGAGTGCATCTAAAAGCTATTTTCAGCCATTCATGTCTCGGTGTGATGTATCTATTGGTAAAGCAGAGATGTTCCCAGAAGTTCAGACCACAGACTGTCCCATTTATATGCTATTAGAGCATAAACATGATTGTTCATTGCTTTCAGTCACGCTGCCGGTGCTCCATCAGATGTGTACTGTAAACTATGTGGTCAGCATATTTATCTCCAGCCAGGTTGTGTCCCTCGCTTTTATTTAAAGGGTTTAAACATGTCTCGCTACTATCACACAGCAAGAAGTCATTAAATCTCTCTAATATTTTAAAATATTAGATGTAAAAATAGATCCCAAGGAGAGTAAAATAATGACAGCCCCAGGGCTCTGCTGCTTATTACTGTTTCCTGACAAGTAACTGTAATTGCTTCAGGATGATTTTTACCAGTTTCAGGGCTGGGACAACATTTGCTGGTGTACAAGTGTTGTGATGTCCACACAGTGTGAGACAGGCATTGCTAATTCGGAAGGTCTAAATCCTCCCCTGGCTGGCAGGAGAGACCAGAAACTTTTCCTGGTGCTGGTTCTACCACGTGAATCCTGACATCCAGGGCAGGACACCATGGGGAGGGTTGGGGGCACTGCACTGTGGAGCCCACTTTAGCGCAGCTCATCTGCTGCTGGCTAGAGCTTCCAACTGACTGACACACTCCCACCAGTCCCCATCAGCGCACGCATGTCTCCTGCCCATTGTTCCAAGAGCTCTCTCTCGTGCTATGAGGAGAGAGAGAGACGCCGTGCTGTTGCTTGTACAAGAGACATGCAGGAACTCCCTAGGTCCTCTCCTTCCATACACACCTCACGCATAGCTCTGCCCCGTGCCAGCCAGACTCAGCGCCGAAGGTCAACATGACATTCGCTGCCTGGCTGAAAAGCAAGACTGATATACAAGCGAGGTTTGTTCCCAGACATAACCTGGAGGACTCTTCGCCAAGTTATCTATATTCCCCCCCATGGTATTAATTCTTCCTTATAAACTAATCCCTCTAGCCAGTCCCCTTATAACCTTTGTTGCTTTTCTTGTGTGCCCCTTCAGTTAACCCACATGATTCACATACTGATGTTAGCCAATACATATTTGTTGGTGTAGTACACAGCACATGAATAGGTATTATGTGCATGGTATTAATATATGTTTTATATACACACACACACATATATATATATATATGGTTGTTGGGAAGTTATGGTAACTGAATGTACTATGCTCTTCCCACAATTCTGTTCACCCATGTCAAGCATCCCGCAGCACTTTGCAAAGCTGACATTAGCTTTGGCATTATAAAATAGAAAACTTTCCACAGCAAAGATGCAGGAATACTTTTACTAAGTACAACTAGGGAGTACTTGCTTAGCTCATTAACACTTGGAATGTAGTATTCAAAATGAGATACGGGAAAGTATAGCCAGGTATATTGGAATTGGAAAAGGTTCAGAAAAGGGCAACAAAAAGTATGGAACAGCTGTCATATGAGGAGAGATTAATAAGCCTGGGATTTTTCAGCTTGGAAAAGAGATGACTAAGGGGGGATATGATAGAGGTCTATAAAATTATGTCTGGTGTGGAGAAAGTACATAAGGAAGTGTTATTTAGTCCTTCTCATAACACAAGAACTAGGGGTCATCAAATAAAATTAATAGGCAGTATGTTTAAAACAAACAAAAGGAAGTATTTTTTCACATAACACACAGTCAACCTGTGGAACTCTTTGCCAGAGGATGTTGTGTAGGCCAACACCATAGCAGGATTAATAAAAGAACTAGATAAATTCATGGAGGATAGGTCCATCAATGGCTATTAGCCAGGATGGACAGGGATGGTGTCCCTAGCCTCTGTTTGCCAGAAGCTGGAAATGGGTGACAGGGGGTGGATCACTTGATGATTACCTGTTTTGTTCATTCCCTCTGAAGCAGCTGGCACTGGCTACTGTCAGAAGTCAGGATCCTGGGCTAGATGTACCATTGGTCTGACCCAGTTTGGCCGTTCTTATGTTCAGGCACCAAGGACAAAGCTGGCACAAACTAGTGGGTTAAACTTAAAGTGACATATAGGGGGCATTTAGCTTGGAAACAACCATAATATAAACACAATTGAGTTTGAAGCTGTATCTGTGAAGCACACCTTTTGTGTAAGGTGAACACAGTGTGAGAATTTGCTTCCCAGAAGGAGGGGTATATATATCTCCTTTTTGCATTGTACTGCTGTGTCTTTAGACAGCGAATTTGGCTACGTTTGGTAATTTGGTCTCTTGAACATTGTTAAGAACGGACCACAAGCGTAGTCAAACAATTGACTCTACCTTTTAGTCAGTCCTGAGGTGCTTTGCCCTGAATACAGTACACCAGGCATGGCTTCTCTAGAGCCGTACATAGAGGGATTATCACCTCTCTGCTCTGCATGTGCAACCCCAAGCCACCTTAGCCTTTTTTTGCTGCCATACCACGTTACAGTTTAAACCCACCAGGGCTATTATTGGCTATTTCTTTTTAAAGTTAACAAAGATAGATTAAGATCTAGCCGTCTTCCTAGTGCACCCATCTCTAGTATTTCGAAGCCAGGCCTCTAGGATAGTTAGCCCGTTGTCATTTCATCCTTACTGAGTGACTCGCTGGGAAAATCTAGATAGACCTCAGGTCTTATCCCCTTCCATTTTGCTTTGTACTTACACTGTGGTTAGTATCGCTGTCCTGGATACCAGGACCACCACCTCCATGGTGGAACTGCCTGGCTCTCTCACTGGAAAATAATATCCCAAAACAAACTGGAGACACTGGCCCAAATTTTCCTTTGTATCATACTCACGATCTCAGCATGACCTTTTCCTCAGTGGGGTCATAGTCAGGCAGTTTGACATCAAACATTCGATCCATTAAAAGGCGTGCATATTTGCTGAAATCTAGCTGACAACTTGACTCCCAGAGCACCGAATCATATGAGTGAGGGTCCAACAAGATGGTGATAAATTTCCCAGCAACCTGGATCTAAAGAAGAAAAATCCAAAAAAAAAAATTAATGGGTCTATTAGCCTAATGAATACAATAATACATTAAAAATGTGAAATATTACCAAACAGTGGGACAACTGCTAAGCCAAAATCTGCAGTAATAAGTCCAATTACTCAGATACAGTCCTTTTCCTTCATTATTCCCAGCTGAGCACATATCCTGAGCTGGTGCAAAGTAGTGCAGGGCCTTTGACCTCAATGGAGGCACATTGATTTACACTAGCTGAGGTGCAATAGTCTGCAAATAATTCCAAAATGTTATTTTGACTGCATATTTGATGGTCTGAAAAACTCCCATGGAAACACAGAAACTCACTGACCAAGAGGGTAGCATACCTGGTCACAGTTACACATCTGGGCTCAGGATTCTTAGGAATTTTATGACTCTGAACATCCCCTGTAGCTATACAAGTTAAGGGACCCACCTTGCACTCCTCACTCAGGCAAAACTCCCACTGACTTTAACAGTGCAAAGGTCATTTCCTCTCACCCCCTAACACTGTACAACATTATGAGGGCATCCACCTTCCTCTGAAGTATCAAGTTTGGGCCCCTACAGGAAGCAGAATGGACTGAAGACACCAATGTGTAGTCTAATGCAGGTATGGGGAAAATATGTTGCTATGAAAAATGAAGCTGCTCTGTGGTACGTATGAAAGGTGATGTTAAAGCCTTCTAAAATAAAGCCGCTCATGCACTGTTTAGTTTAAAAGCAGCTCCAGACTGGCTTACTGTAGCTGGGGGAAGGAAGAGGCAGAGTGGCCAGGAGAGAAGAGGAAAGGTTTGTTGATATTTATGCTGGTCTGTGGCGTCCACTCAAAGCTGTTCCCACAAAGCTTTCTGGGCTGCTTTTGGTTGAACAGCTGAACTGTGCACCCCTCTGGATTTAAACCCCGGCAGCACCGGCAATTCACAGCGGGCGCTTACTGTGAAAATATCGCCATGTTTTTGCTTCATTTGAGACAGGAAGCTGGCAGCATCTTTTCCAAATTCCACAGCATGTCCCAGCCAGGGAACAAAGCCTCTGTCAAGTGGAGGTTCACTCGGTAGCCTGGAAAAAAAGATCGGTAAAAGCTCTTAAAGCCCTGTGGAAGGATTGCCCTACAGTTACTTAATAACCTTTGGTACTTAAACTCCTGCATTCCAGCATGTTATGGGTGTGTCAGTGTGAAATGACATTACCATCTGCACCTTGCTTTGTTTCACAGATCAACCATGCTTTGGAACATCACATGAATAGAATTATATGGCCAGATTGCATTCTGGCTCCCCCAATCTGAATCTTTTTATGTCTCCAGGGCTCCAAAGATGTAACCCCCAAAAGGACTTGTCATTACTATCCTGAGTCATAAAGGAGTGGGGACTAGTTAGCAGCTCAAAGGAAGGGTTTGTGGGTTGTTGGTTTTTTTTAATTTACTGGAAGTATCTCAGATTTATGCTGGTTAAACAATATAATAGTGCGCATAAGCGTTAATGACAAAAAGATATTAATTTGTGGGTTTATTTCTTTCTAATATAGCTAATATAAAAGAAGAAATTAAATGGAAATACCTAAGTGCATTAAAATAATCCTATGGGTCTTGCAAACTGACAAAGGACTGAAATTTTAGGATTTAAAGCTGTTATGCTATGGCATCTGTAATTCACCAGACTAAGGCTAGGTATGTCAATAACATATATACCACAAAGGATATGTTTACACAGCAAAGAAAAAACCAGGGCTGGCCCGTGCCAACCAACTTGGGCTCACAGGGCTCGGGCTGCGGGGCTATTTGATTGAAGCGTAGACTTCTGGGCCTGGGCTGGAGCCCAGCTTGAATCGGCTGGCTCAGGCAAGCCACGTGGTTTTTTGGGGTAGGTCTACACAGCAAAAGGTAAGCGTGTTAAGGAAAAGACAAAGATATACGGGGGCAAATGTTACATCCTTTCCCCTTACTTCTGCAGTTTTTGGTTCTGGATTCTAAGTGCTTTAGACCAGGAATCTGCCATACTCTGTTCTAAGAGAGACAAGACGGGTAAGGTAATATTTTGTACTGGATCAACTTCTGTTGGTGGAAGGGGAAAGCATTCAAGCTACACAGAGCTCTTCTTCGGGTCTACAGCACGGCTACAACACCACTGCAAACATGTTCTGTTCTGTAAAGACTCGAGCACATTTTTGGGTGTTGGAAAAACAATAAATCATAATTTTACAGCAACACGTATAGGGTACTTTCTCAATCCTACGCAATACCAAGGCACAATGGGATGCAGTAAACTGAGCACTGTCAACCTTGAAAGATCCCTACGATACTGGAAAAACAACCGCAATTCCGAAATGAGGGCTGCCATGCTGTTAAAATATCAGGGCAACCCAAACAAACCCAGAGTGCATAAGCACCTGATGCCCGTGCATTCAGATCGCTCCATTGTCACAAACGCGCTTGAGGTTTCATTGCTCCGAGGATATGAAAATTGGCAGGAATCTGACTGTTTGGAACTTCTGGAAGGAAAATAGGAATCTTGTCCTTTTAATTCCCCTGCCAACTCAAAGGGAGCAGAGATGGTATGAGGTGCCCATGTGGTTCCCTGAGCAAGGCAAATCCAATACTGTACCCTCAGTTACTTGTTGTTGGGTCACCCACTCAAGGAGCTGGGATTTGAACACTGTTACAGCCTTCATTTTGAAGGGTCAGGATCACATTCTGACCTCCTTATCACTGGTGTAAAGAAGTAAAGTCAATGGAATTACTCCAGATTCACACCACCAGTATAGCCAATGACAGTCTGGCCCAATGACAGTGAAATAACTACCAGGGAACATTTTCAAAATGCCAAGTATTAGTTACGATGCAAGGGGGTGTAAAGAAGGGCCTATGTGGAGCCAAACAAATTTAAGATTGGGGTCTTTAGCAACTCAGACCATACCCTGGGATCTTTCAGAATGAGAGAATTTTACACAAACCCCATTAAACATGGAATCTGCTCTGATTTCGACTGATTACTGCGGTGTTCATCCTAATCAGCAGATTCAGATTGCCAATCGGTGGTGCCCTGGCTCAATAACTAGCAATGGGTGAATCTCACAGAGATCAAGGTTTTGAAAACTTGAATCAATTCACAGCTCTGTCGAAGGAGATTGAGTTTGCAAACTTTTTTTCCACTGTCATTTAAACCTATGGGTTATACTCCTCCCCCAGAGAATAATTCAGAAGCGTTTTTAAAACTTGTTTTTCCTATCTAGAGGGAATCCTGTGCAACCTATTAAGGACAAAATAACATTCCCTAAAAGTGAGGCTGGCGCAAGCCCATGCCCTATACAGTTGCTATTTTCCTTTCTCCCCTTCTCCTATGTATTCACATTTCCCTTCATCCATATTTTTTCACGGGATTCATTCCCCCTCCTTTCTGCTCCTCTTTTCACAGTGACCCCTAAGCAGACCCCACTGGTTTCGGGCTAGAGATTTATATAAGTAGGGACTGCAGCGCCAGGGCCCGAACTTATCTAGCGAGGAGAGGGCGGCATTTGGTATATAAAAGACTGAACCCCCCTCCCCACACCCCACCCCACCTGCGGTAGCCTGCACCCCATCAGTGACCGGGGTTCTGGCCTATGATGGTTCAATGGGGTTTGGAGAAGAGACCTGAGAACAGAGCTCCCTCTTGCTCCCCGCGGACACCCATCCGCGTGTAGCCACCCCAATCCCATGCTGACGGTGGGGCCAGGTCCACCTGCAGCTGCTCGGCGATGGGCAGGTGCAGAGCCGGCAAGGCAGGACCTCTGTTTACCTGGGGCCACACCGCGCCCGTCACCGTGGTCTCGGTACCCCGATCACTGGAGCCGGGCGCTGGGGGACCCTCCCCCCGCCCACGCAGGCTGCCCGGGGCTGCCCTGTCTCTGGGCACAGGTGCAGGCTGGTCACTCACCGCGTCCGCCGGGAGCGCAGCAGCAGCAGCAGCAGCAGGGTGCCCAGCAGGGCGGCGGCCAGAGACCAGCACATGGCGCGGCTGATCGCCGGGACCCCGCCGGAGGAGCCGCTGCCTCGGTCACCGCCACTCCGGTGTGGCCGGCCGGCCGGCCGGGCCCCTCACTCTTAGCTGCCTTGGTCTCCTCCCCTTCCGTCCCTCCTGGCCGGGCCGGACCAGCCCCGCTGGAGCCGTGGGAGGCTGCCCCACTGCCGGCTACGCGCTGGCTCCAGCCCTGAGCGCGGGGGCAGAGCCCCCCCGTCCCCACCGCTGGGGGAAGCTCTCCAGCCCGGCTGGCAAGGGGCTGCCCCTCGCCGGTTCCCCCCCGCCCCTATGGGATTTCAGGGAGCTGAAACCAGACATCTAGACCCTGGTCCCCGGCTCCGGATCACCATTCCTCACTGGGAGCCCGAGAGAAACCGACAGTAACTTGTGAAGGGGCAAACCCACCCCCTTCTAGCCCTCCACACACACACAGGCTCCAGTTTCAATCGGCACCCTAACCCCAGCAGTCAAACTAGACTGTGCAAAACCAGAACGAGCCCTCCCCAAATAGCGGCCCAGACACAGATCCCTGTGTAAAGGGAAAGCCCAGCAAATCCCTCTTGGAAAGAGCGCCCCCAAACCCCGATTTCCATTTTATTTTCTGTTCTAATCTCCTTCCCACACTCTTCCCTGTAGCGCCAAGACACCAACTAGCCTCTTGTTCGGAGAGCATCCTGCAGCGCAAGCACTAGATAAATAACAGGCACCAAGTATCTCTGTTTATTCAGAAGCCTTTCTATGATACTCATCACTGTAGACTCAAGCGGTTTTTCCCTGCCCCTCTTTTGAAGGGAAATTCTAAGCAAGCAAACGGTGCAGCAGAGAAGAAATTTGCTCATTACTTCATCATTTACCTCGATGGGATTCTGGGCACTTTATCCAACTGTTTTTGCAAAACTCTTTTAAATTAAATACTAGTCATGCCGATTTTATTAATCATCTGAAGTATTTTTATTACTTTTTTATAGCACCCACAAGTGTATGTATGATGCACTTCACAAAAGACACTTAAAAGATTGATGGAGCTTCACATCTAATGAATGGCTATGACTGACAGACAATATATAACCAAGGCCCTGTGAATGCCACAGCAAGATGGACCTTGCTTAAAAGACCTTTAGTTACTCTGGTAATCCGGTGTGGCACACTGGCTATTCTGGAGAAGCTTCAGGATTATGTGGTCACTCATTTCTGGATATGCATATGTTTGCTTGCCTTGATGGTTCAAAACAATTAATATTAATTACAATACCATGAACACACTCATTTTTATAAGCAATTCTGCAAATGTGTCAATTATTATTTCTTATTATTTGTGTTTGGAGGCACCTCGGAGCCCCATTCATAGATCAGACCCCCATTATGCAAATACATAACAAAGAGACAGGCCCTGCCCCAAAGAGCTTGTCTCCATAGTCTGCAGCCAGTGCCTTTTTAAACATCTCTGTAGGTGCCATTATGTAAATAATTATTATTACTAATACATACACAAGAATCTGCCCTTAGGACCCTATACAATGACCATTTATCTCATACCAAGGTACTGACCCTGCAGTACTTACTGAAGCAAAATTCTCATGGCAATCAGGAAGAGCATAAGGACAGCAGGCTGGGTCCCCAAATGGCTGGTCGCTTTAATCAAGGACAAACGGGAAGTTACTGCAGCAGACTGTCAGTTGCTTGCTGAACTGTTATTGACCTCACTGTTGGAGGTCTGTTGGAGAACAGACCACTGACAACAAGATAAAGACTTTCTCTAAAACTAGGTTGCTGGGGTTTTTTTAAGTCTTGTGACAAAGTTCCTCCTCTGCCTTGGTGGGTCCTGCGCTTATTGGCGGATTTGCTTGCCTCTGAGATTCAAGACAGCCCTCAGTCTGGCCACTTTTGCTTGTGGCTCAAACCTGCTGTTCACTCAGCTAACCTCATCACTGGCCAGCATGGGGAAAGGGAGGAGAACAATCCCTGCAGTCTCTGCTGACCCACCTAGTGGGTCTGGGGACAGGCCAGAGACCTTCCCCTCTGGTGGGACTCACAGTCCAGGTCAACTCCTCTTGTATCAAATAGGGAGTTGGAGGGATGGGAGGAACCCGGGTCTGCCCTCTACTCCGGGTTCCAGCTTGTGGATTGCAGCTGTCTGCAGTGTCTCCTGTAACAGCTGCATGACACAACTCCCTGGGCTACTTCCCCATGGCCTCCTCCCAATACCTTCTTTATCCTCATGGCAGGACCTTCCTCCTGATGCCTGATAACACTTATACTCCTCAGTCCTCCAGCAGTCCACCTTCCCACTCTCAGCTCCTTGTGCGCCTCTTGCTCCCAGTTCTTTGCACGCCCCTCACTGACTGAACTGAGGTCCTCTTTAAACCAGGTGTTCTGATTAGCCAGCCTGTCTAAATTGATTCTAGTAGCTTTATGATTGTTCTGCAGCCCATTATCTTACTCAGGGGAAAGGGACCTGCTTAATCTGGGGCTAATGTATTTACCTTCTATCACTCTCCTGTAACCATCTGGCCTGACCCTGTCACAGTCTATAGAAATAGGTGGTTTGTCATTGTCTGAAATATTCTTTGCTGAGCTGTTAAAATAGAAAGATGGTTTTCCTGGCAGAGACATGTTCTTTTTAGTGTAACTTACACCCTGATGAGTTATTTTATAATCTGAGAGAACTGGAGTCCGATTCTGACCCCATACTGGTTTTATACCAGTGTGACCGCTGACATCCAGTGGTCTTGCTTTGCATTTTCACACATGGAAAAAAGGAAGAATCTGACCCATGTTCTTTTTCTTTGGAATCAATACTTCTGTTCATGTCTGGTGTGAAAGGTTCTTTCCTCTGTAAGAAATAGGTCCCAAGACATGGGAAACAAAAATTATATATTATTTAAACTACTATGAACCTATTGCCTGGGGTGGGGAGAAAAATCCATTTCTCCCCATCATTCCACCCCTACCTAGCTGCAGATAATCAACTTTGTTTCTAACCGGAACTATATAAATGTATATATGTATATTATTGTTACAGAGGTATACTAAAAAGGCAAAGGAAGAACAACAGTTCCTATAGTAACCATAGCAGAAGCAATTATGACCCTCTGTAAGGCATACAACTATTTTAAAACACATTTTTTTTTCAACAGGCTGAAAAGCTAATGAAAGAACCAGGTTTATATATATTATTGTGTTTTCTTCAACTGTTGTGAAAAGTAGCCTGTATTTTTATGAGCAGATTGACATCATAATCAAAAATGTTCTATTTCAAAATGGTCAATATAGAACAAATGTATGTTGACAACAGCACTAGAGGCTTGTTTCTAACAAATAAATTAGAGGAGTACATTACAGTTAATTTTGGTAGTTACTAAATGGTTTTTGGAAAGCATCTGCGACAGTAAAAGAGCTCCAGTTGAACTGGATTGGATATCCGTGGGGAACTTCCCAAGTTGTGAAAGAAAGACTTTTAGAATAAAACCTTCTAAATGTCAGAATATGGTGCTTTTTAGGAGGGGGAGAATGGCAACAATGTTACCTATCACTTGTAAAAGGTGTTGTCCAATTAATTAACTGGGAAGCAAAACACAAAAAGAACCAGTGATTGCAGTGATTTGCAGAATCTGCCCCAGCTGAGAGAATATTAATAAAAATATACTACATAAAGAGCATATTCAACTAAATTGTTTCCCAACACATTTCCAGCATGGCTGTGCATTATGTCCTATGATGATGACTGAGTTGAACCTTAAGGCTAAATAGAAACACCCCCCACACACACACACACACTGGGTTTTACATGCAAATAGGTTGTAATCAGGTGAGCAGTCACCTGGCTCTTTGGGTTCAGGGACTGTCTTTTTGTTCAGTGCTTGTACAGCACCTAGGACAATAGGCATCTGGTCCATGACTGGGCTAATAGGCACCACTATAAAGAATACCCAGCCATGCAAACAAGGAGTCAGGCTTATGTATATGGATGCACTTGTAAATATTTTGGGTACATTTTGGGTGACCCCTGAAAGTTGGGTCCCCAACCCCTAAGATTCTATGCAAACACTGAAGAAGTTAACATTTTCCTTCTGTCCTGAATGCTGCACTAAAACATAGTGAACACTATGCCCCAAACTCATCTTGGGTTTAACTCCACTGACGGTTGGAGAAAGTCTAAAAAATGCTCTGGAAAATAAAAGAAAGGCAGGATACCAATTTGATGCTTTATATCAGGAGGGGATCCTGTTTTGTTGGCAATAACCCACGTAGACTTATTTTCTACAAAGAAAACTGAACCGCAGCAAATATAGAGGCCGAATCTGAAATAAAGCCAACTTTACTGGCATCTTTGAAAAGAAACAATGATACAAAATACAGAACAAATTCATCCAGGGCGTAACTTCACTGAACTCTATTATCTTTTTACTTTTGTCTGACTTTCATTCCATTTTTAGCCAAAGAACCAACATATTTACCTATATAAAGATTGTTATGGAGTAAATTGGGGAAGTGCTGTTAACTTCAGTAGAGCGACATCATTTTATACCAGCTGAGGATCCAGCCCTATGTTAGCCACTGCTCATAATTACTGTAAGCTGTTCCATGCAACAAATGTGTTTTCTCAACTGATTGCTGTACAAAGCATGTGATGTGAGTACAGAGTAGAGAAATGGAGTGGGTGGATTGCACTGTCTGTATGAACAACGCTGAATGTATTTTGTTGGCATGCTTGCAAACAGCACCATGTGCATTTACATTTTTTCCAACTCTTTCCTTGTGTACCTAGTAGGGGAGAAAACAGTACCGAGACAAAAACTCTAGAGCTGGAAGATTTCTTAACTTGGAATTTGAATAATGGGACAGATATCAGCTTGTGTACATTAGCATGTTTACGCTTACTTCACCAAAGCTACGCTGATTTATACCAGCTGATCTGGCCCAATGAGTTAATTCAAATCTTGTACCAACATGTTTCCCAAATTCACTAACTGGTGGTCAGTCATTTTAAGTGCTATACTAGGGATAACAGAGATCAACACAGTAGAAAATAGAGACAAAAAAAATCACTAACAGTGTCAATAATAATTTGAAACTTAACCGGCGAGGTAAAGGATGTTTCCCTGGTGCTCTTCCCAGGGTATCATTTCATGCTTTGGAAGTGATGTTCACTGCAGTGTTATGGTCTTCCAGAATGGCCTATACATGTATGGCTTTTGCAAAATGAAATTTAGCTGTGAAATTGTAACATGAAGCATTTTACAAAGGCAGATAAGAAGCATCAAAACAGGTTATCTCAAAAATATCAGCCTCAGGCAAGCAGCTCCAGGACAAGTAGAAACAGAATGATTAATCTTGCAAACTATTTTGGCACATACGCCAGTGTCTGTATACAAATAAGTGTCATTCTGGACCTTTTCAGCTTTAAATTGTAGCCTTTCATCTGTTTGGATGGGCAACAGGGTTCCCTTGCTATCAGTAGATCATAACACGATACAGGCTTTGGTACCACATCAGTATGTTGATGATACTCAGGTCTGCAATTCCTTTTCATTGGCCCCAGTCATAACCAATGTCAGACTCCCCAAAAGATTTGGCAAGAACAAAGACCTGGATGGAAGCCAGTTGGCTAAAGTTCCACCTGGATAATACAGAGGTGGTGCTGCTCTGCAGTGGAAAAGCATTCAGAAGAGACGACAAAACGTACAACTGCTCCAGCAATTGAAGGCATCTGCCAAACCACTGTTGAAGTGAAGAGCTGTGTGGGCCTTACTAGACGCCTCCCTGCCTGTCGGTTCCCAGATTACATCAGTGGCTATCGCAAACACCTTTTGAAGCTTATGGCAATGAGCTCCATCTGGATCTAACCCCAAATGAACCTCAGAAGCGATGGTTAGTGGAAAGTATCGTTTCCCTCCAGAGCGAGGTAGGAGGGTCAAATCATCTCATACTGGTGCTCCATTCGCTGCCAGGAGAATTCTAGTCAGGGTGCTCTCCCAGACAGTCAGGGTGCTCTCCCCAGCTGAACAAATACTTTCAAATATATTTAATAGGCAAAATTATTCACAATTTTTAATTCTCAGAGTGAAAATATTGCAATTCATGCAACTAACTTAGGTGCCTTTTATAAATTACTTATGAAGTTATGGCATGGAATATGGCTTTTATATTGTCACAGTCATTGTTTGGGCTGCACTGTTAGTTACAACAGTAATCTATCAGGGTACAGAAAGAATACAATGGTACTTATGTAACTAACCAAGACAGTGTGGGCAGGAATAGGGTATTTTTATGCCAAAGTTCAGTTTATTGAGCACTCATAATGATATCTAAACATTGCTAAAAGTATAGGAAGTCAATACAACTAAATGGCTTCACACTAGCTGAAGGTCTGGCACACAGTCTGGAAAAACATAGTTATTGTAGTTATTATTTCTTGTGAATTAAGTCCACATGTGTGATCTCACTATTTGTTACACAACTTTTCTTATAAAACTTGCAGGCATACTATAATTTAAATGAGCAAAAGAACTCCAGAATTATTAATCACCAGTTATCTAGTTTACATCAAACATAATAAGGTATAAGCAATGAAACAGTGTTAATTGGATTCGAATACAACATCTGTCTTCTCACAGGTGGATAGTGGCCAAAAGAAATGACATATTCTGGAAGAAAGAGGATGTCATGGAGTAGGGCTCTTTTCACTTGAGCAAGTGGAAACACTGTTGGTGACCCAAAATTCAACATGGATCCTGCCTACCTGGGATACAGAATCCAGAATCTGTAGATGGTCAATGGAAGTTTTGTTCCAAACATTATCATAGTCCTATGCTTATATAACTACTGGATCCCTTTCAAGAGTTTTAATTCAGTTATCTGAGGAAGCTGTTCAAAGAGTATCCACTTGAGAATTCAGTATGTCTGTAGCCTATCAACGAGAGTCTGATTGAAAGCCCATTCAACAGTCTTTGGATCAGGCCCTTAAAGAGTGCTTTAGGATATCCAGTGGAAACCAATATTATACATTTCAAGTTAAAATCACCACTTAATCTCTCATGGTTTTACCTAACTCCTCTTCAGATACAAAATATCCAACGACTCAGGGCTTAGGAGAAACTGCTAATAAATCTTAAATGATAGTAATATTTCAATATTCTAAGTTAAAGCCAGTTTTAGTAATAAAGCCAGACTCACTGCTAGATCTGTGGACATGGATATATTTTTGCAGGACTAGAATAGCTTGCAAAAACCACTTGCCTTGTGTTTTTATATTGAGAAGCTTTTTTTTTTTTTTTTTTTTTTTGGTTGAGGGGTTCTTCCTATGACCAGAAACAAACAAACAAGTACCACAAATATTTATCATCCCCCTTTAAAAACTTCAGGCTGTTTGCACACTATCAGCTCTGTGTATTCATTCTGGCAAAACAAGAAGGGTTGCCTGAATGAGAAAATGTTTAGGTAATTTAGAATGGAAAAAGTGACACTGGAAACTTAGTCATGTTCATTTACAGAATATACACTTCCCTGCCCAACTATTATGGCCACTCCTGGATGAACACTACGGAACACTAGTAAAATGTTATTGCTATGGATTGTGCGGAAAGGGAAAAGTTATTTTTTCTCCTGTTTACGTATCTTTTTTTATTTCCTATGTGATGTACACATGTAAAAAATAATTACACTGGAACAATCTATGCTCTAAACAGATGTCTGGATAGTCAAAACACCTAATTGGAGACCAGTCCCATAAAATCTAGAGATCATATAACCTGGTTAATCAGAAATGTTTTTAAAACTTAACATAAAAGAAGTAAATGGCAAACAAATGTACCAGAGCAAGGCTTTGACTCTAATGTTGTTTTTATAGGCATCAAACAAGAGAGAAATCCTTGCAAATAAAATAAACTTGGACCTCAGAGAAAGGGATTTAGCTGCTTAAGAAAGAATTTTAGTCACTATATGCAGAAATCGTCTGTGTTAGTTTTGCTAATCTCTTAAAATAGAAGGATTGATCTGAATATTGAACCTGAGGCCGCCTCAGGGACACTCATGCAGCAGAAATTCTGTAAACTTCCAAACGATATGCTGACAAATGTACGTACAGAATTTTGTTCATAGGAAATAGGCATTTTTCAGTTGTTTGGCTAGATTTATTCAATTGCATCCCGCATAAAGCAGCCCACGTTACATGCCGTTACAGTGTATATATAATGAATTAAGGCATGTTAGGGTTCGGTATCAAGCCGTGTAAATATTTATCAACACATTTGTTATTTTTATCTGAACAAAATTTTAAAAGTTCACCTGGAAAAACTTCCCCCAATAAATAGTGTGTCATTTGGGTTCCCCTAATTCAAGTAAGAGATACCCAAGTCGACAAAGGTGGAATAGCTGACAAGAAGTCTTGCTGCCATTCTTCATCAGTCTTATTGGTACACATAGCCCCACAAACAGAGTACAGACATTGTGTAGAAAATACCACACAACAGCTCCGTTCCTGAAATAATTTGACACTGACCTTCATACTCCTGGTTACCTTTTCTCCATATAACTAGCCAGACGCTGCCAGTCGCCTCTCCTGCTTCTACTTTTAAGCTCTTTAGTCACAAGGGGATGAAGTTTAACTTTGCCTGTGTTGCCCAGATCCCGCCAGTGCTGTGATTTGCATTCAGGTGATTGTGTCAATTTCAATTCCTAACATCCTACGGATGCCCTGTGCAGCAAATCCTTTGTCACCCACCTCTGCATGGCAGCAATAAGTCTTCCAGCCACTCTCACTGCAGGCTCCTACCAGAGCTAAACATTTACATTCAGTGGCCTCCACTGTTTACCTCTCCAATCACACTTTCTTCCTGTTTGTGTCATTGGTCCTGCTTCCCTCACTTTATGATCAGCTGAGTATTGCAAACAAAATTATTGAAGTGTGCATGTATGATGCAAGGACTCAAAGATTATCAATGGAATATGTAACCAGGGATCACCATGCATTAAACCCTGAATAATTTATCTCTATATGCCTTGGATGACCTGTGCATGAATCATCCCTTTGACCAGTCTAGGAAAAGTCTCTGCTAGAACTAAATCTAGCAGATGGAAACTAATGTGTTACCCATTATTTCACCAGTGATCTCCCCAGTCATACCTAAAAGAAAACAGTCCTGGCCAAGAGCATCACATAAACTTTCTTTAACCAGCAAACAGTTAGATAAAATCAATTTGTCCAACCTTTCTTTGGGAATAATTGATGTTTCCTTACTCTTTCATTTCCACTACTAGACTGAAATCTACTGCTATGCAGGCGACAGTGAGACCTAGTATCTAAAACACTGGACTGGGACTCAGAACCCTGGGTTCTACTCCCAGATCTGCTACTGACCTGCTGGGTGACCTTAGACAAGTCACTGCCCTGCTGTATGCCTCAGTTTCCCCAATTGTAAAACAAGGATAATGGTACTCACCTCCTTTGTAAAGTGCTTGGAGATCTACTGATGAAGAGCGATAGGGATTATTGTATTTGAAATGGTTTGCATCTGGCTTCTTATACCAATGCAGTTGTACCTGAAAGTTTAGAGGACAGAAAATAGTTAGATTACATATCTAGGGCCCTACCAAATTCACGGCCATGGAAAACTCGTTACGGACTGTGAAATCTGGTTTCCCCCCATGAAATTTGGTCTTTTGTGTGCTTTTACCCTATACTATACAGATTTCATGGGGGAGACCAGTGTTTCTCAAATTGGGGGTCCTGACCCAAAAGGGAGTTGCAGGGGGGGTCACAAGGTTATTTTAGGGGGGTTGTGGTATTGCCACCCTTACTTCTGCGCTGCCTTCAGAGCCTTCAGAGCTGGGCGACCAGAACGTGGTGGCTGTTGGCCGGGTGCCCAGCTCTGAAGGCGGTGCCCTGCCAGCAGCAGCACAGAAGTAAGGGTGGCGATACCATCCCATGCCACCCTTACTTCTGCACATAGGTGCCAACTTTTCCTGGCGCCAGTGGGTGCTCGTGCCCCCCCGCCCGGACTCCACCCCTGCCCTGCCCCTGCACCACCCCCATTCCAACCCCTTCCCCAAAGTCCCCGCCGCAACTCCACTCCCTCCCTGCCCCACTGGACTCCTTCCCCAAATCCCTGCCCCGGCCCCGCCTCTTCCCCAAGGATGCCGCGTTCCCCCTCCTCCCCCATCCCTCCCCGTGCTTGCCGTGGCGAAACAGCTGTTTCTTGGCGGGAAGCGCTGGGAGCTAGGGGGAGAAGCGGCGTGCTCAGGGGAGGAGGCGGAGGTGAGCTGGGGTGGGGGGTGTGGCAGGGAGCTGCCGGTGGGTGCAGAGCACCCACCAATTTTTCCCCGGGGGTGCGCCAGCCCCGGAGCACCCACAGAGTTGGCGTCTCCGCTTCTGCATGGCTGCCTTCCGAGCTGGGCGGCAGGAGAGCAGCGGCTGCTGACTGAGGGCCCAGCTCTGCAGGCAGGAGCGCAGAAGTAAGGGTGACAATACCACACCGTGCCATCCTTACTTCTGCGCTGCTGCTGGCGGCGGCTCTGCCTTCAGAGCTGGGCTCCCGGCCAGCAGCTGCCGCTCTCCTGCCACCCAGCTCTGAAGGCACCACGGCTGCAAGCAGCAGTGCAGAAGTAAGGGTAGCAGTACTGCACCCCCCCTTACAGTAACCTTGCGACCACCCCACAACTCCTTTTTGGGTCAGAATCCCTACAAAGACAACACCATGACATTTCAGATTTAAATAACCGAAATCATGAAATTTGCGATTTTTAAAATCCTATGACCATGAAATTGACCAAAATGGGCCATGAATTTGGTAGGGCCCTAATCATATCCTAGGGGAAATACACGTCTTATTAAATATTTGTGCTACAGTAGAACCTTAAGGCCTCAACCAAGATTGAGGTTCCATTGTGATCGGCACATACACACCCAGTAAGGGACAACCCTGGCCCCAAAGACCTTACACTCTAAACAGACAAGGAGCGAGATTGGAAACAAAGGTGCAGAGAAGTAACTGGCCGAAGGTGGCAGAAGCAGGAATAGAACCAATGTCTCCTCAGTCCCCGTGCTGTGCCCCATCCTCTTCAAGGAGGTAAAAGTGCCTCAGGAGGTGCTCCAGCAACCAAGCTGTGTGGTAATTTGGACAGGCAAAACACTGGTTGGGAAATCTTAATGGACACAGAGCAAATCCCAGTCCTAAATCACCAGCAAGACTCTCACTGAGGTCAGCGGGCGCCACAATTTGGCACATAGGAAAGAGAAGGATACTACAAGAGGGGAAATGCTTTGCTCTTTATGTGGAGACAACCACCAACCTATTCTGGGGATAGAAAACGCTACGTTAGTTAGATAGTGTTTATTTGACTAAGATGTGTTGACACTGATGTTCACAGCATCTTCCCTGCAGCAAAGCAGCATCGTTAAACAACAGCCAGGAAAAATCACCTTGTCATGCTGCTATTGCATTCGCTGTACGTGGGAGGTTTCTGTTCACACTGTGACAAGCTTGTAACAGCCAGCTGCTGAACTGTGCAGAGGTCATAAATCACAGCATGGTTTTCAAAATTCTTACAACACAAAAACACATCTGTAGCTGGGAAGAAAGTTAACATGGCCACAAGACTTCCCCAGTTACAGCTTTCATTCCTCCAGCAGCTCCTTAAATGCTGCTTCCTTTCTTTCCTTTTTTTGTTACAGTCCGGGTTTAGAACAGTACACTACAAAGAGTAAGAAAAAAATTGGTCCTGTTGTTTCCTGCTGACAAATCTCTTTGTAGGTGACTCTTCCAGTGTGCACTGGGTAGGACAACATCTACCAAAAATTCAATCTCATTCATGCAACAGTCCTGGGGTTGTTTGACACACTGTTTTTTTAACTACAACTTCCAGTTCCTTTGGCATACTATAAATAAACCTGGTAAGACTGTAAGCTTGCTAAACCTTAACTAAATAATTAAACATTAAAAAAAAATCCCTCACACACAATCCAGACTGACAGGAAGAACATTAGACTAGTATCTCGTGCTATTTTTTCTTTCCTCTCTCTCTCCCAGGCTAACAGAAGGAAGCTGCCATCTGCTCATATCTAGTTAGCCTGCAAGAGGTTCGAGGCATTAACTCTTAAAAAAGCTGCACCAGAAGTGATTTAAAGTCTTTTCCACTCCAGGATATAGGCCTAGAGCTAGAATAGTAAGACCCACAATACAGAAAGTACAAGAATCTTCCTTCAGGTGCAGAAATAGTACTGCCTAGAGTTCAGATAGAGGAGGGAAGAGCAAAGCATCAGACACAGAGGCGCATTTACTTAGGATGAATCTCCTATACCACGGACACTTCAGATCCCAGTAGACATTGCTAGCTGGCGTAGAGAACCAAGTGTATCCAACCTGGAAGCGATGTGTGCATCAACCACAAGGGCAAAGCTAGAGTTTCCAAACCACAAAGTTTAAGAGTTCAGAGTCTGGACCCAGTTTTCAAACACAGACACCTTAACAGAAGATCCAGCTCTTACATTCATATTAAAACTTAGGTGTTCAAACACTAGATCTGGTTGCAGCAGTGGAAAAAAATCTTCATAAATAAAATTAATCCCCAATCAACAGCAAAAATGTGAATAATATGATGAATATTGTTGAGCTACCTCTAGAAATTGTCAAATAGCAGAAAACAGTCACACAATTTATCAGACTTATATTGAAAAATTTTCACTGTGCTATCTGCAAATACTATTCATCCAGCACTTACTCTACCATGTACCTATTCTATGCCAATTTGAGAAGCAGAACATGGATTTTATGAATCATAATACTTAGATCCACACTCTCCTGAAATTTGAAGCAGTTTTGATCCAGATCTGATCTATAGTATCAGATTCAAATTTAGAAAGAGTTTGGATCCATATTCAAAATCTTTAGCTCAGGCAAAAATCCTATAGAAACAATATAGCTTGGGCTCTCCATTGAGCTTGCCCATGTTTGGAACCTGAGTTCTTCATTTCCAAACTATGTGAAGGACATTGTTCTTCTAGAAAAACCCTTGGACACATTTCCATGAGCGAGCTACAAGTTAGATGGGGAAGGAATTGCGTACTTCACACTACGAGACAAACAATCCATCCCGCAGACACTTAGTGTTTGAAAAGTGTTTAACCATTGTACTTCTCAATGGACAAATTAAAAGCATTCAGGCCACCGACCCTGCTACTTGACATTTGTGCTGATGTGTTTTTCTAACAGTGCATTAAAAAACATTCAACCTATTACTGGAGTCTGAGTCAGTTGTTTCTGCAATTAAACCAATATACAATGCCCTACTTCCTGTCAGGAGACCTTTGGGCTCTCATGCAACAATCAGGCAGCAGCTGTATTTCACTGACCTTTGTGGTCTCACCATCTGAGATGGCAAGGGAGTTTAAAGAGGAGCACAGTCAGCTACTCAACTTGCAAGGAAAACTGCTTTCTCTCAGCAGAATTCCAGTGAGTAGGTGCTTGATTCTCCCCTCATGAATTCAAACCACCATTGATTAGAATGGGGTAGGCTCAAGCTCTAGGGGAAGAACGTGTGCATGTCAGGGCAGAGTCAGAGCATGACCAAGGCAGAGGGGCTGAGATGCAGTCTAGTAAATGCAGATTTTTAGGCTGTTCAGTTATTTCTCCTGCCACCCAGGAGCAGCAATTACTTCAAAATCATTAAGAGCAGCTGTTAGAGGAAAGTGGCCATGAGGGGCAGATACTGACACAAAAATGTATCTGGGATCGTCTACAAAAACAACATCCTTCACATCCATGGTTTTTGCTGGGCACAATGTCCTTGCTGGCCTACAACATCTGCTCCCTACCTTTCACCAGCCCATGATGGAAATAGGTTGAGCCAAAATGTTAGAGACAATTTCCCAGATGAGAATTAAAACAAAACAACCAACAAAACAAACTGTGGGCTCGATCCTGAGTTAGGTGGTGTAAAGCAGAACAGCTCTATTGAAGGCAGTAGGTCAGTGCCAGTTTACACCACCTGATGATCTGGCACTATATAGAACACATGAGCAGTAGCCTCTCAACAAGACAACTGCCATGTGGATGAATGTCCCAGCACTGATTTGATAAAGGGCTCACTGAATCCCAAACTGCACCTAGCCGGAGAGAAAATAATTTTGGAACAGGAAAGGGGATTTTTGTAAAGGGTGTGCTCTGTTTTCTCTGTGTCCAGGAGGGTTTGAAAACTCCCCAGGAATGTGTGGGTTACACCTGCACTCACAAAGCTCAGTTTACAAAAGAGAACTTTATTTATTCTTGAAATCTACCTTTCTTGGAAGCTTCTTACAGGGAAAGAGCCAGGTTTCTAAAGAGATTTAGGCATCTTGAGTTGCAAATAGATGGCCAGTGGGATTTTCAAAAGCACTTACACACCAAACGATGGACATTAGATACCTAGGTCATTTTGAAAATCCGACTATATGCCTATCTGCAGCTACAGATGCCTACATAACTTTAAAAATCTGGCCCCAAGTCTTCCCAGTGCTCGGCTACATGCCAATTTCCTCGTAGAGCAGTACACACATAGTGCTCACAGGCCTCTGCAAAGAACCACTCCAAGTTCTGCCTATTTTTAAAGGGGCAGGTTCCAGAGCTCTCATCAATATAGTTCATTCAGACCAAATTACTACCTTTAAACAATAAGAACCCTCCTCTAAAAATTGTCTGTCCCAGGGTGCTTGCACGTTACATTTGGGCTCCCCTGGGCCAAGGAACAAGGACTGCAGCCCAGAGGCAATGGCTTGACTTCACTGTGCACCAACTAAAGCCCAGCCATCTAGTGCTATTTTCCCACAGAAACCCCACAGCAGAGCCCTGATGCTCGTTTTTTTTAATGTCCCCTCTAGTTAAGTAGCCTCAAGTGCCTCTGCACTCCTTTGTCAGGCAATGGATTTCATAATGCAGCACTCCGTCATGTCCATGGACACTGAGATCGGTGATCTCTCACTCAGAGACCGTGACTATGCTGAGGATGTTGTTCTTTTAGTACAGAGCCCCGACAGGTTTTTTGAGGCACTCCAGTGTATGGAGAAGGAGTCAGCTAAGATAGGTTTCATGGTCAAAGACAAAACTGAAAAATCTAGAACCAGGTCCACGCACGACTCCAATCTCTTTGTACAATGAAACCGTCAAATCAGTTTCCAGGTTTTACTATCTGGGTTCTATACTTACCTGCTCCCCACATTCTCACACGGGGGTTCTCCATCAGATTGGCATCACAGCATCTCCCACGGGCCATTTACAACAGATATGGAATCAACATCATCTTAGTATGACAACCAGGTTCAGGATTTATTTGAGCTGCATCCTTCCTATAGTGTTGTACAGCTGCGAAACATGGACACTACGCCACACAGACTGGACAAAGCTGGAGGCTTTCCACACAAAATGTCATCGTCATATAGTGGGCATAAAATGGAATGACTTCATCTGTAATGCAGATGTTTATGGTCGCTCGGGTCTACAGACTTCTGGGGCCATTGTCCGCAGGCGGCACTTTAAGCTTTTTGGACATGTCGCAAGGATGCCACAAGAGATTCCAGCGAACTCTGTTCTCCAGGTGGCTTTTAACATCTGGGATCAAATTCCACCAACCGAAGGGTGGTGGCAGCCCAGAGGTAGAACCCTCATTACATGGGTTCATCAAGTCTGTTCCGATGTTGGACTCAGGCTGCCAAGCCTTCGCAATTGCGCAGGAATGGACCAAATGGCGAACAATCTCTACAGCCAACTGTCTGGTTAAGCATTGAAGAAGAAGATGACTAGTTAAGTAACACCCAGTTAAAGTGCTCCAGTGTAGGGACATTAGCCTCAGATCCCTTAGGCAAGATCCTCAAATGGTGTAATTTGAGCTATGCCAATTTATACCGCCTGAGAATCTGACACGTTAACTGGAGTTGTTAACCCTTTCTTGCCCCTGAATTAGTACAATTGTGAAACTGGAAGAAAAACTGTCATTTAGGATTTTTGTTTGTTTTTATTTCTGCAGATGTGGTGTGAAGGGGTTGGCCTGTGAGCATACAGGAAATTCATGCCTCTTCCTTGTGGCTCCAGCCTTATTATTGTTAATAGGGTCCCAAAACAGACACAAAGCAATTCTGGAATTTCAAAATGCGCTTCATTATCAGGCAGTAGCAACATGAGACCAAGAATAGCAACAGGTCAGACATTCAGTATCCACGAGAACAAGAAGAAAGGCTGCTGCAATGGTGAATACAGCGGTTTTGCTTAGTACAAAGCACGGCATGAGAAGACATAAACACTCATTTAGATTAGGAAAAATACCCCAAGCCTATAGCAAATGTATTCATATTAGCAACTCTCAGCTCAGCTATTAAAGCATGCTGATCAAATATTATTCAAGGGCCTGCATCTGATCCTGTGTCAAAGTCAAGGGGAGTTGCAGGTGCTGAGCAGTTCCTCTACATTTCAGGTCCTAATCTAGGTAAGTTGCTATCCACAACACCACCACCATCCTGAAAAAAAACCACTCAGACTTATGTTCTCCTGATTGATCTCTCTCATATAACACATCAAACTTAGTGTGTCCAGGGCTTTACATTCAGTATTAGAGCTGAATGGAAAACAGAGGGGGGAAATCGTGAAAATGTTCATGACACTTTGGTGGTGTTTTTCATACCTACTTTGCCATCAAAACTTCATTTTCATCAACGTTTTCTCAACAATTCTAATCAGCACTATGCCCTGTGCCAATTAAACTTACAGTGACAACTGGAAGAGAACTCAGGCTAAATCTAATGACATTATCATGAATTTTGTGACAACTGTTGGTTTTCTTAAAGTCCCAGCTCCTGGAGCCATGAGAAAATTTCAGTTTCATTAAAAAGAAAAACCCACCTTTCTAGACCTTATGGTTGCAGAGAAAAGAATGAAAATGTGGGCCCAGTGTACCCTAAAAGCTCAAAAAAATAGAAGATAAATACAAAGAAATGTATCTTTACTTTCTAAAATCTCCAGATTTTTAAGCCAATCTCCTGATTTTTGAACATCTGAGATTGAGGCCTCTATCACTTGAGCTATATAAAAAAATCTCCATGCGCATTATAGGGCCTAAGATATGAGGTAGAACAGTTCTGATTCCATCCAGCAAAGGGCAATGATACATGTACACATTAGCCAGTGCATTACAGTGCTTTGCCGTCTACGTACTTTTTGCACTCTATGTACCATTACTCATTGAGCTACCATTCCCTATTTTTCCACAGCTTCACATTCTCCAGTCCTGATCACTCTTTAGATCCTATTGTTTGATTTGTTCCCTTACTTGTTTTAACTCAACTTTCCCTGTTGTTATTTTCATCTCTCTAACCCTTGAATCTGACTAGCCCCATTCCCAGACCTAACGGTATCGTATTTTATTTTCCTTCTTTCCACAGTTTTTTATTCAGTGCCTGATTCTTAACATTAGAGCTTGGGGTGGGGGATTCCCCCCAATCATTTCCATGGTTTGCTAAAAAGAAAATGAACAGGTTAATTATCACCCCAATATTTTGCAAAATTCTAAGGCAAATTTGGCAGGCAAATATTTCTGATTTCTCCCATCTGCATGAACAGCCTGCTAAATGAAACGTGCATTCATATTATACATGAGAGACACTACTTTTCTTCAATTTTCAAATACTTTGCTGCTCCTGTTCTTATGGAACAAAACATCAGCTACTGACAAAATATTAACCAAATGCCATGGAAGTTCCAGCTGATGCAACTAATCCTTCTGCAACCAAAATAAATGGGTATTTCCACAGACCCAGATTTGCTTTCTGTAAACATCTGTGTCTCTTTCTTTCTTTCTTTCTTTCTTTGGAGTGAAAGTCCTTATTTTTGCCTCTGAAAAGCATCTGGATTCAGTTTAAATAGTCAACCCGTAACCACGCTGGAGGAATTGCTCTGGAATGCTGCACACTGGGATGTCAGTGTGCCAGGCACACTCAAAGCAGCAGGAAAAGGGATGGCTTTTGCTTTGCAGCCTTCATCATGACACTGTGGAACTGAGAGGAAAAAAGTGATTCCTGCTGCATTTTGTTGATCTAGGCCCCTATCCTGCAAACATTTATGCATATGAATAACTTTATTCATCCCAGTAGTGCCACGAAGACTACACATGTGCATAAAGTTACTCCTGTCTAAGTGTTTGCAGGATTGGCTCTTTCATGCTGTGGTCCTTTCCCAGCAGTGCGGATTGAGAATTCTAGATCTTAAAGCATAATCCTCTACTGCCTGAGCTAAAAAGTTCAGTTCTTCTAGCTGAGGTTGTAACAGACTCATCAAGATCTATCTATGGCCCAGCCTCTGCTCGAAGGGAAATAGCATGCTATGGTGAGTGGGTGTGGGTTACACAGGGGATGATACGAAACAGGGCTCTGTGATTTACATTCCAGTATATTTTATGTGCCAGATCCTGAGAGTTAAATGGGAGCTGCAAATGCTCAACCGCTCTCAGACTATGATGCTATTCTATTCGTTCCTATTTCTCTGTACCAGTGTGATTTGTCCCAGAATTTCTCCTGCACCCAGCTATTCTATCTTAAGGGTGACAGTTTTTTCAGTGGGGTTTAGTGGAGCATCATGTCTTAGCTCCCATTGCCCTGAGAGGGTATAATTGTGTGTTCAGCTGGATGTGATTTGGGTATAAATAGGGCCACTTGTAAATAGGGCCACTTGTTGTGGGAAGCCAGATGTCATTCCTCGGGTTGTGGGAAGTCAAATGTCAACTTTTTTTTCTTAGGCCAAGTCTACTCCGGAAACTTTGCTGATATAGTGATGTCAGTTAGAGAGGAGGATTTTTTACTACGTCTTTATACTAGCAAAAGCCCTAGTGTTAGGTGACCACATGCCCTGTTTTGGCCAGGTCAGTCCATTTTTTAAGCACTAACCTGGCCATCCCAATTTTTTTGGCAAAAGTGGGCGTTTGTCCCATTTGCTCTTGCCAGCTTGATCAGTTGGCAAGAGCAAATAGGACAAAGACTCACTTTTGTCAAAAAACGGGGTACAGAGGAACATGTGGGGGGGACATGCAGCAATGCCAGCCCCATGCAGGGGGAAAGGCGGGGAGGGGGGCAGGCCGGGCTCGAACAAGCAGCAATGCCAACCCCTGTAGGGGGGTGAGGGGAAGTTGGATGAGCATCTCAGTGGGAGAGAGGAGGCTTGAGCTAGCCCCACACAGTGTCCCATTTTCCCTTTGGGAAATATGGTCACCCTACCTAGTGTAGACAGCTTCTAGTTTAAAGAACGAGGAGTACTTGTGGCACCTTAGAGACTAACAAATTTATTTGAGCATAAGCTTTCGTGGGATATATCCCACTTCATCGGGTGCATGCAGTGGAAAATATAGTAGGAAGATATAGATATATATATACATACACACAGAGAACATGAAGAAATGGGTGTTGCCATGCCAACTATAACGAGAGTAATCACTTAAGGTGAGCTATTATCAGCAGGAGAGAAGAAAAAACAAAACAAAAAACCACAAAACCTTTTGTAGTGATAATCAGGATGGCCCATTTCCAACAGTTGACAAGAAGGTGTGAGTGACAGTAGGGGGGAAAAATAAGCATGGGGAAATAGTTTTACTTTGTGGAATGACCCATCCACTCCCAGTCTTCATTGAAGCCTAAGTTAATGGTGTCCAGTTTGCAAATTAATTCCAATTCAGCAGTTTCTTGTTGGAGTCTGTTTTTGAAGTTTTTTTGTTGTAGTATTGTGACTTTTAGGTCTGTAATTGAGTGACCAGGGAGATTGAAGTGTTCTCTGACTGGTTTTTGAATGTTATAATTCTTTACATCTGATTTGTGTCCATTTATTCTTTTATGTAGAGATTGTCTGGTTTGGCCAATGTACACGGCAGAGGGGCATTGCTGGCACACGATGGCATATATCACATTGGTAGATGTGCAGGTGAACGAGCCTCTGACAGTGTGGCTGATGTGATTAGGTCCTATGATGGTGTCCCCTGAATAGATATGTGGACACAGTTGGCTACAGGCTTTGTTGCAAGGATAGGTTCCTGGGTTAGTGGTTTTGTTGTGTGGTGTGTGGTTGCTGGTGAGTATTTGTTTCAGGTTCGGGGGCTGTCTATAAGCAAGGAGTGGCCTGTCTCCCAAGATCTGTGAGAGTGAGGGATTGTCCTTCAGGATAGGTTGTAGATCTTTGATGATGCGTTGGAGAGGTTTTAGCTGGGGGCTGAAGGTGATGGCTAGTGGTGTTCTGTTACTTTCTTTGTTGGGCCTGTCCTGTAGTAAGTGACTTCTGAGTACTCTTCTGGCTCTGTCAATCTGTTTCTTCACTTCAGCAGATGGGTATTGTAGTTGTAAGAATGCTTGATAGAGATCTTGTAGGTGTTTGTCTCTGTCTGAGGGGTTGGAGCAAATGCGGTTGTATCTTAGAGCTTGGCTGTAGACAATGGATTGTGTGGTGTGGTCTGGATGAAAGCTGGAGGCATGTAGGTAAGTATAGCCATCAGTAGGTTTCCAGTATAGGGTGGTGTTTATGTGACCATAGCTTATTAGCACTGTAGCGTCCAGGAAGTGGATCTCTCGTGTGGACTGGTCCAGGCTGAGGTTGATAGTGGGATGGAAATTGTTGAAATCATGGTGGAATTCCTCAAGGGCTTCTTTTCCATGAGTCCAGATGATGAGGATGTCATCAACGTAGCACAAGTAGAGTAGGGGCATTAGGGAATGAGAGCTGAGGAAGCGTTGTTCTTGGTCAGCCATAAAAATGTTGGCATACTGTGGGGCCATGAGGGTACCCATAGCAGTGCCGCTGACTTGAAGGTATACATTGTCCCCAAATGTGAAATAGTTGTGGGTGAGGACAAAGTCACAAAGTTCAGCCACCAGGTTTGCTGTGACATTATTGGGGATACTGTTCCTGATGGTTTGTAGTCCATCTTTGTGTGGAATGTTGGTGTAGAGGGCTTCTACATCCATAGTGGCCAGGATGGTGTTTTCTGGAAGATCAGTGGTGCCTCGAAGATAGCTGGGAGTGCTGGTAGCGTAGGGCCTGAGCAGGGAGTCTACATAGCCAGATAATCCTGCTGTCAGGGTGCCAATGCCTGAGATGATGGGGCGTCCAGGATTTCCAGGTTTATGGATCTTGGGTAGCAGATAGAATACCCCTGGTCGTGGTTCTAGGGGGTGTGTCTGTGCAGGTTTGTTCTTGTGCTTTTTCAGGGAGTTTCTTGAGCAGATGGTGTACTTTCTTTTGGTAACCCTCAGTGGGATCAGAGGGTAATGGCTTGTAGAATGTGGTGTTAGAGAGCTGCCTAGCTTGCAGCTTATCTCGTTCAGGGAATGGATATAAGGTGTACCAGGGAAAAGCAGTGGAAGCTGTGTCTGCACTAGGAGGGTTTGCTGGTATAGTTATACAGGCAAACCTTTTCTACCATAGAGCCAGCCTCAGCCTCAGCCTCAACCTCTGCCAAGTACTTCTCCTGCCCTATTGCCGGCATCTCACCACCATGGGCACAGCCTGAGGCCTCATTTTTGTTTTAAAATCAAACGTACAATGATGTTCTGACCAGGCAGGATGTGGATTTAATTGCCCAGCCAGAACCCATTGAAGTTACACTACATTGTACAAAGAGCTGGGCAAAGATCACTGAGGTCAATGGGAAAGAATCCTGTTGGCTGAGATTCTGTGTTGAACATCCAGGAGGCACAAGAAAGAAGGTGCAGGCCAGGGGCAGGGAGGATACTAAAGTGGCTTTCTGGTACCTTTGCACCCTCGCAATTTTGGGCTGCTCAGGAGCCAAAATGGCCTCACGGTCACTTAAGCAGCCCTAGGGGCTGCTCTAAATTACAGCACCCTCCCTGGTGCCCCCTCTGCAGTTTGCACAATGACCCTGACCCCTCTGACTCCTGACATGACTTCTTCCACTTCTGGCCCCAACCCCTGGTTTTCCCCTTGCATCTAAAACAGCCCAACAGAGTCCCAGCACCAGAGGAGTTCTCCCTGAGTCGCTTGTCACCTTTCTACAGCCCCTATATACTATAGGAGGGAGAGGGAGAGGAAGAGTTTTCCCCAGGAATTGAAATTAAGGGGGGGTGTCCGAATTTACAGGGGAGCGGTGTCAAGGCCAATGAGGGGTGAGACCGTGAGGGTGAAGGTGGGCTGTATGGCACCATAGTAAAAACTGAAAAATGTTTCATGACCATTTTATTAGATTTAACTCATGCTTTAAATCGTTACAAATTAAAGTTGGCTACTCAAGCCTTTTATGAAGCACTACATCTACATCCTTCTTGGTTTCTTGTTATAATTTTGCACAACTCTGTTAATGAACTTCTTGTACGCAATGTGTTCATCTTTGGTGGCTTCTCGTGTGTTCGGTACTTCCATTCCTTCAATTGATATGCTCATTAGTTCATTCACATGATCAGGCAGAAGGCGACTTCTTTCAGAACACAAAATTCTATTCAAGGATGAAAAAGAACACTCAACTGTAGCTGTTGTGACTGGGAGTAGCAAGAGATGAATTCCTAGTTCTTTCATCCGAGGAAACATAGCATAAAGATTGGGTCGAGCCACTAGTAAAGATACAAAAGAATTGGAAGTCAAATCTTCATTCATTCATCGTATGATATTCCACTCTGTGTTCAAATTCTCTATTCTGTCCTGACCACCTGGCAGCCCCATTGCTGGTAGTGCCTCACTCCAGTCAACAGTCGGTGTTTTATAGGACAGGGATCTGTAAAAGCTACATAGAGGTTGAGTAGAATCTAGAAGTTGCTGTTGTAAATTTTTAAGAATCAAGTCTGTGTACTTTTTCAGTTGTCTTAACAAACACTTCTTGTCCTCTTCACTTAAGGATTCAATATAAATGCCTTCATTAGTCAACTTCTGGACTGAAGTCTTTGCTTCTTCCAGTACTTTTTCAATGGATAACTCTCTGATTGATCCAAATGTAGCTCCTATTGCTGGACAAAGATCTACTCCTGTTGTAGCAGATGCCTGGATGGCATTGTTTAATGGCCCAAGTGGTTTCAACAGTAGACTTACAAGAGAGAGAATGGCAATAGTCTTTTCTGACCATAGTAGCAAAAGTAATCCACCAGCCTCACTACTTAGATCCAGCCCATCTTGGTAGAGACTTTCCAAAGCCAGTAATAACAGCTGGAGTAATTTTAAGACAACAGCCAAGGCTCACTCATGAGAAAGCCAGAGGGTTTTCCCAGGTTGGACTAATTTGAATTTCAGTCCCAGTGTATCTTCTATGTTTTTCAAGATATTCAGTCTTTTTGGACTCCTGCTAAAAAAAGAATATAATGAAGACATTAAATGTATAGTTTTTTAAATGTCTTTTGAAGAGTCTGCAGCTCGTACTAGCACTAGTTGGAGTAGATGGCCTCTGCAGTGTATATAGGAGAGATTAGGGGTACATTTTTCTCTGAGCAAAGCTTGTACTCCACCATGTCTACCAGAGAAGTTTGTAGCTCCATCAGATGCACAAGCAGCCATCTGTTTGGGATCCACCGGACAAGCATTTAACTCTTCTAAGATGTGGGTTGTCACAGATGCAGCCAATGTGTCTTCTATAAGTTGAACATCTAGAAATACATCTATTGGCCTATCACTGACATCAAGATAACGTACACAATGACTTAATACCTGATGCCCATTTGCACTGGTGCATTCATCAACCATGTATGCAAATTTTTTGAATGTGGTGAGAGAGTTCTTCACTTTTTCAACTGTTGAGTCTTTCACTGTTGTACCACCTGCGTCTAGCCAGTCAGTTGAGTTAGCGAGCATTTGCTGGTCTTGTTTGGAACCAGCGTTCAACTTCAGGATGAACAAGTGACAATGCACTTAACATTGCCCTCCAGTTTGTAGTGTGCGGTATCTCTTGCTTAAATAGAAAGTAGGATGCCACAGCCATGTTTGTTCACATGAACTGTGTTGTGTCTCCAGCATTCGTAACAGCCTCATTAACACTCACCGGTGTTGTCCTTGGTCAGTGGAGATTCAGAATTCAGAGGTGCTTTCACATATGTTCACCTGCCAGATGGGGGGCAAGAAGGCACCTTGCTCGTTCCTCCAGCTGCTCACTGTTCACTCTGGCCACTGTTCATTGTGCCACTGGTCACTCCATCGCTCTGTTGCCAATGGCCCTGCGCTGTCACCTTCTGCTGCCACCTGCCACTGTGACCTCTGCAAATTGGTCTCTTGAGCTCTCAGTGGGGGAACCTCACTGCTAGTGCAGGCTGGGCCGTCTCTTCCACAGAAACACTGTCCCACAGCAGGTCTAAGCACTTAGACCTGATTATCAGTGATTTCAGCTGTAATGGTCACTTGACAAAACAAAAGACTATCAATGGAGCCTAATCAGCTCTGTCTTTAAACAGAGGAGAGGGGCAGGTCAGGTAGTACCTTGTGACTCAGGCAGACCATCAAGCAAAACACCTGTCCCCACCCTCTCTCTTGATGCCCTCAGTCAGCACAGGCTAAGTACAGTTCTACTACCCTTTACTCATACAATAAGAACAAGAACATTTCATTACCCCCACCCCATACACACACACACACACATTCAAGTGATTTGTAACCCAACCCCAGCCAAAATCTATCACTTGGGCAACACAGCTCTGTTTGCTGGATACCTAGATAGATTAGGTGTGAATGTAAATACAATCTGGTCCTGAAGCCTTTCTCCCCAGCCCCCCAGCTCATCAGGGAGAGCTCATTTAGACTTTGCTTACAAATCATAATTTGAAATTATTAGGTTGGCCAACATTATCAAAATGAAAGCACTGACATTGTCATAAAAAACAACAGCTGTATAAGGAAGCTAGTCTATGTTCATACTTTTTAAATCTGTTATACTTTTTCAGATACACGTATTTTATCATATACTTTATATGCTTTTAAAGTGTGTATTAATGTTTCAATTTCAATTCAAATTTCCAAACAATCATTAAATTGGCAACACTGCATGTAACTAGTTCACAAAACTGCGGGGGAGGTGTTGGGGAAGTTCAGGGTGGGTGTAGGGAAATCCCTGGGGAGAGGAACCTAACCACTCCCCCGCCGCCGGGACAAATCCTGCACCCCTTAAGGAGTTCTCTGCCAGGCTAAAGGCCTTTTGAAACTAATGGACAGTTTCTCTGAGTAAAGACAACAGGATTCAGCCCATAAACACTCCCATGTGATTAAGACCCATATACTTTGTAAAATACTAGTTATGGTAATGGTCTATAGTAAAATAGAAAGTCCTTCAGGATTAGGTAGAAACATTAACACAGGCAATGGACTTAATCCTGCTGCTAGTCCAGTCAATGGGAGCTTTGCCATTGTCATCAGTGGGTGCAAGCTTTAACCCTAAATCTTTAAAGATATGTATTATTTTTAGTCCTTATTATTTTGACTATTTCCCCCCCTCCCAAGATCTAAAGTCCAAATCCAGGGAAAGGAGGACAAATTATCCCCTGGGGTTCTCTTTAAGGATCTGTTCAATACCACATATTGTTTTTTTCTCCTGATTTCCTCCTCTAATGGCTATTTAAACTGAAAGGGAAGGAAAAGGTGTGATGCTTTCTAATATTAACACAGTTCGCCTTCTGCACACCCATGTTGTGTTGCAGATTGCAGTTCTGGGCCCAACCTAGGGTTGCCAACATTATATTTCAAAAATAAGGGACCATTTTCTTAGCACTCCTACCCCACCCTCCTTCTGATATTATTAAATAAATAATAATTAATAATAATCAGTAATCACCTACATTTGCCAGAGGTATTTCTTGCTGCTCGTTGCAGCACTCAGCAATTCCCAATCTCGTTGCACAGAGATGAAAGAAATAAAGGACATCCCTTGTAAGAAGGAACTGTTGGCAACTCTCCTGATATTTCCTAATCTTTATTTGTTCAAGGACAATCTAAGGAGTCTTTTAGGAATCATGGGAAAACATCTTTTGGGTTTGTTTTAGCAGCTGGTCTCCACAAGGGCTGCCTCAGCCTTTTGCTGCCCTTGCCAGAATTGTAAAATTAGTTTCATAACAAAACTTTCCCCATCACCAGCATTGCTATTCAAAGACAAAAATCAAAACCAGGTCTTTTAAAGAGACACACTCATATTACAAATCAAAGTCTCAAGTCTGATCTCATTTTATCTCATCTGGTTTTGTACCACTGTATTTCCATTAGCTTCAAGGAAGTTACTTCTGATTTGCACTAGTGTAAATGAGAGGAGAATCAGGCCATGTGGGCTGGATCCTCAACTGTACCTTTCCACAATTGTGATTTTAGAGCTACAGGGTGTTTTAAATGATGCTGGCTGGAGCAGTCCACTAGGCAGCACCTAACTGGCCAAGGACCAGCAGGAACAATATCAGCACAGCTCCCCCATGTGTCCAAAAATCACGAGTTAGGCCTCCAAAAGTCACAAGATTAAAAACATCTCATGATTTTTAAGCCAAAAATAATGATTTTGGAGTTCTTTTTATTTGCCTTCTGCTTTTTGAACACTTGGGGTTCACTTACCTTATGTTTTCAAGTTTTTTCTGCAACTATTAGAGCTAGAACCTTTGTGTTGTTATTTAAATGAAAACTGAGATTCTTCTGTAATCACATGACTTTAGGAGCTGGGGCTTTAAAAAAACCCACCAAATATCACAAGGCACATCAGAAAACCGGGAGAGGTTGTCACACTGCACTGTATCCACTCCTCAACGTGCCTCTCCTGCCACCTGGAATGAGTCCTATGCCAAGGGGATTCTCAGCAGCCCCTTTAGTGCTTTGGGGGTACTAAGGGACCTTAGTAGGAGCTGAAGATCTGACCCCGTGTTTTACTGACCAAACAAAATTCCTTTGGCTAAACCTTCACTCCTTGCCTGAATCACACTGAATTTTAACACTCTGGTTTATTTTTTGCTGCTTGTAGGGTCTGTGCTTTCTCTTGGGAGGATAATAAAAACTGACTAGTCAGTATGACTTCTGCTTCCAGCTAATTTCACTTTGTGGTTCTCATGTATGAGCACAAAGCTGCAATGTTTGGGTTTGGAACATTGCAGGAAAAGACTTAAATCCAAACATATTTGACCGATAATATTGCATATATATGGAAATTAGAGAAAAATACAGTTATGAAAACACTGATATTAATAAAAAAGGAGGACTTGTGGCACCTTAGAGACTAACAGATTTGAGCATAAGCTTTCGTGAGCTACAGCTCACTTCATCAAATGCATCCGATGAAGTGAGCTGTAGCTCACGAAAGCTTATGCTCAAATAAATCTGTTAGTCTCTAAGGTGCCACAAGTACTCCTGTTCTTTTTGCGAATACAGACTAACACGGCTGCTACTCTGAAAACTGATATTAATATTAGATTTTACACTCCTTTAAAAATAACCACTTGGGATTTGAACCATAGGTCTCTCTAAAACTTAAAATCATGTAAACCTACATTAGGGAGGCAGTGGATTTCATACTTGTCGTGACTGGTGGCTTGTGACTATGAACTGGGTTTCAATATTGTCAGGAGGAACACTTGTCAGTTAGTTCCCTCCTATCATCTCAGGGCAATGAAGCAAAATGGAAAAAGGGCAGAGTGGCATTGCCCAATCAATACAGAAAATATGCCACTTAGGCCAAGTCTACATTACAAAGTTCGGTCAACATATGCCACCCTGCACTGACCTAGTCATTCATGTGTCTACCCTCAAATTTGTCTCCCACCAATGTAAGTTATAGCAATTCAGTAACACCCCCTCCCCAAGCTGTGCTGAGCCATAGTCAATGTACTGAAGTTGACACAGCACAAGTGTAGACACTGAGTTACCTATGCTTCTCAATGAAGGAAGAACTAGGGAATTTTACCATTTTGCAATATTTTGGGAGTATGTCTGTTGATAACGCTGTATGTACAGGAGTCCGTCCCCTCTCCCAACTTTACTTGTCATGCGTAGGAGAGCTTGTATTCAGACAGCGAAGGCTTGCTGCTTCAGGCAGATAAATAGCTGACCTTTCACTCCCCCTGCTATTGTGCTTCTCCCTCCTTTCCTAAGTAAAAGGAAAAAAAAGTATTTTCACTCCTGGGAAAGTTTGTACAGGCACACTGGATAAAAAAACAATTCCTTCACCACTACCCCATCACCCCAGATACATTCTCTAATGGAAGAAGCTACAGAAAGGCAATGGGTCTTATAAATATGAGCTTCACAACACCCCTGTTAGGCTGCTGAGTATTATTGTCCTCTCTACGCAGAAGGGAAACTGAGGTATAGAGCTGTCATGGGGGCTCACTTTTTAAAAGACCGAGGCCCAGCTGCCAGAGTAGAATGCAGGACACCTGACCCTCAATCTAGTTCTCATGAGTCAGAGTCCTACCCCTTCGGCTTAACCACAGCACCATCCTTCTTCAGCCTAGGCCACAATTCTGCTGCAGGTTAAAGCTAATCAATTAGGGACAAAGATTATTAGGCAGACTGGGGTCATGTTTGAGCAAAACGTCGGTAAGGCAGAGAATCGAAACCAGGTCTATCTATAAATGTATTTGCTTCTTCAAGCCCTTCTATATAGATTAGCTTCAGATTAGATTAGGGCCCACTCCTTTTTCTCCCTCTTTCACTTTGTCCCAGTTGGATTAATCAAGGTGAACCAGAAAAGATCCCGTGAGCAAAATGACTGCTGAATGAATGTGTCAGATCTGAAAGGGCCCTATGACCTTCCATAGCCAATAGGTTATGGCAGATGAATGTACGTCTTTGAAAAAACAATTTTCCCTACTTTTGTTCAGATCATCATTTCGTCTAGACACACCTGATATTTCATCTTCTCAAAGCTGTAGGTTATACAGACCAGACAGTTAGCCCCTTGGCCTTCCCCTTTTTTAATACTCTTTGACAGAAGTGATGTGCTGGAAATCAATGTAAGTTACAAAGCTTCTTAAAAGTCTGCTAAATTCATCTAAGTAAATGTTGAGAGTTCATCATTATTTTGAAGTGGACAGCGCAGGAATATTCTAGTGATCTATGTGAATCACGAGTAGCTAAAGAAAAATTAAGTATAGTACCAGGAAGTACGAACAAGAAATTTAGAGAAAATCTGGATACTAAATAAGCAAAACCAACTTGGAGAAAACTAGTCTTTTGTGGCTTGGTAAAAGTTCTCTGCCCTGCCAGAATAGCTTCCATTCATGGACATCAAAGCCCTTTACAAACTTTAATTAACCCCACACAACACCATGCTGCCAGATAAATATTATCATCCTTTTTACAGATAAAGAAACTGAGGCACAGAGCACTTTAGGGCTGTGTATGTACAAGATCACACAAATCTGCCCACTTGATTTGCCTGCATGGTTACTACAGCCAGGGCTTCATTCACTCTAAACACATCTGTGAATAACCAGTCAGAGATCTACTAGAAAGACATTAACTGTTACATTCCAACAGGCTCACCTCCTCCTCCACCACCTCTTTTTAGAGGAGGATGGAGAAATCAGGTTGCCGCCACCACCCTGACCAGCTGCTCCTACCAGAGAGAGTGAAAATGAGCCAGGTTAATCTGTTGACAGCTGTTCCCCACTGGGAGTCAAGCTGTGACCTTCCTTAGGCCCTTCACTGTAGACAATGCTGCATGCAACTGCAAGAGAAGCCCTCCACCATTCTGCAGAAGGAGGAGGAACTTTCTTCAGGAAGACATTTGCCTGTTGTCGCTACAGAAAAAAAACAACCCGGCTTCACTACCATATTATCTCCATCCAGATCAACTGCCTGTTACTAGGTAGATCACCTTCCTTTAGCAACCAGTCTGGGAAAGTTCTGTTGACAGCAGATTAGGCCTTTGTCTTCTAATCTGAGTCTGATGGCAATTTAACCAGCAAGGTGTAGAACATCAGATCCAAGGACAGAACTTGAGTTTTGATCCTCCTAATTGCCAAGCCTCACCCATGACCATAAGCAAAAGAGAATGGGGTAATGAAGAGAGCTGGTCAAAAAATTTTCAGCAGAACAGTTTTCCATCAGAAGATGCTGTTTTGTTGAGATTGAAATGTTTCGCAGGAACATGTAGCTGTCAAAGAAATTTTTAACGGAAAAGTTCTGAAATGTTTCCTTTTAACTTTCTCATTTTGACTTAGAATATAAAAGTTGAAGGGAAAAAGTCGAAACGAAACATTTCAATAAGGTCATTCCAATTGTTCCAACAGGAAATACTTTGGAATATTCTGTGAAAATGTTGAGATTTCCACGTTTCGTCTTGATTTGGGACAAAGCAAATTTCAAACTGTCAGAATTTCCCATGTGATGGAAATTCCATTTTCGAGGCACTCTAGTAATGAATGCTTGTTCTGTGTATGTATGACCACCAGGAGGATGGGTGAACTGGGCTACTCTATGACACCTGCCTCTGCCCCTCAAATCCTGCCTCCCTTTTGAGTAGTAGAACTGCACCTGTAAAGGGGGACAGTATTTGCCCCTCAGAACTAAAATGGGGCTTATGCAGTACAGAGAGCCCTGCAGCAACCACCTGCACTGGGATGTATTGCACCCTTTGTATAACCACGTACTGAAAGAAAATAAGGGACTCCACTAAACACAATAACATGTACCCACCATTTTTGCTTTCAACGGATCTGAGGGGGATTGTTTTGAAAAAACCTTTTGCGAATGACACAAACCGGGAGTGAGTTCTTTGCTAAAGGAAAAGCAGCAGCCAAAATAAACTCTTGGAAATGGAAGAAGCCTGCATCTTTGCAAGACCACCAAGAACAAAGCTCCTTGGTTATAAACAGCCCCACAATGAAGTTACACACACTCAGCTTTCCTAAAGGACAAGGTCTTGACCTTAGCCAGAGTAATTTTTTATTTCAGAGCCTTTGTTTTAAACTCTAATTCGTTGGGCCACAGCAATCGCCAAAATATATGTGCAGTTCGGTTTTATCAAACGCCTCCTACATCCTGCTTTGGTTGGGGAGCTTTAAACTTGTTTAAATCATTTGCAAAGATTGAGGTTTTAGTCTATTTCTGGCAGCTTATTTTGGCTGCTTTTCCACCTTTGCCTAGCAAACCAGTGCTGGTTTCCTTCATAAATACAATTGTTATATCAGAGCAGGACTCTGTGCGGACAATCTGCTAATCTTTAGTTGAAAGGGCCTCAAACAATGTGTCTTTCTTCAGAGAAAGTGGTGGGATCCCCTGGCTCTGCATGGAGTCCAAATTTTATATTACCCAGACCAGTATTACTTCATCCCAAGTTCCAAAGAAAATGGGTTGTTGGAGCAGATACTTGTTTTGGAAATCTTCACAATGATTTCTCACTGAATAAACATTCACTTGTGGGCCTTTCATACTGGGTCCTTCTGAGCAAACATACAGCAGAACTGAAACAATGACAGCATTTTTAATGATCTAGGGAATTAGTTATTCTAGTTCTTTTAATAACCAGATCCTGAGAGGGGCTGAGCACCTGCTATTCTCCTTGAACCCAGAAGGGGACAGAAGGATGTTCATAAGAACAACATAAACATAAGAACATAAGAACGGCCATACTGGTTCAGACCAAAGGTCCTTCCAGCCCAGTGTCCTCTCTTCCGACAGTGGCCAATGACAGGTGCCCCAGGGGGAATGAGCAGAACAGGTAATCATCAAGTGATCCATCCCGTGTCGCCCATTCCCAGCTTCTGGCAAACAGAGGCTAGGGACACCATCCCTACCCATCCTGGCTAATAGCCATTGATGGACCTATCCTTCATGAATGTATCTAGTTCTTTTTTGAACCTTGTTATAGTCTTGGTCCTCACAACATCCTCTGGCAAAGAGTTCCACAGACTGACTGTGCATTTTGTGAAAAAATACTTCCTTTTGTTTGTTTTAAACCTGCTGCCTATTGATTTCATTTGGTGACTTCTCGTTCTTGTGTTATGAGAAGGAGTAAATAACACTTCCTTATTTACTTTCTCCATACCAGTCGTGATTTTATAGACCTCCATCATATTCCCCCTTAGTCATCTCTTTTCCAAGCAGAGAAGTCCCAGTCTTATTAATCCAGTAGTAAGGACATTAGTCTGCAACTCAGGAAACCTGGGTTAATTTCCTTCCTCTGCCACAGACCACCTGTGTGACCTTGGGCAAGTCACTTAGGTTCCTAAGTGTTCCTTTGTGGATCTGGGCCTAAGTGCCAGATATAGATGCTACTGTGATCCTCAAAACCCCTGCTTGGCTTCTGCCTAACTCATTGGAAGTTCAGGTGCCTAAATGTGTTTGAAGAACGGAGCCTAATTGACTTTCAATGAGACGGACTCCTCAGTGCTTAAGTCACTTTTGAAAATGGGACTTGCGTGCTATTGAAAGTTCTCATTACCATTCTCTCTCTTATTTACATCTACGGGATTTTCAGTGTTGATCCACAGATATATTCATAGATAAGATATTCTTATTAACTAACGGCAAATTCTATGTATAGTTACAACGGCAGTCTTTAATCTGGGGTTTGTTTGCAATGGGCTCTTGAAAGAGGTTACATCTCTCTTCCAGATCCCAACAAGAATTAAAGGGCCAGATTTCTAAAGAGTTAAAGTACACAAACATGTGCACAGAGTTACTGCAGATACAGGTGCAAATTAAGAAATTGCACAGACAAATAACCAGCTCTTCATGTGTACATACCTGATTTGTGAGCACGAACATAGTCATGGCAAGTGCAAATGAGACAAGCTTTTCACACTCAAACTCTTTGGGTGAAATCCTGATCCCCTTACTCACATTAAGGAGCACCTCAGGCCATAAGAACCTGTACTGAAATCAGTGGTATTGTTTATGGCTTAAGGTACTACTCCACACAAGTGAGGATAGCAGAAGCTGGCCCTTTAAAAACATGACCCACAACATTAGGAAGGAATCCTCAATGAACCAGAATTGCTACCAAATGTGTCTGTTCCAACTGAAGGGGTAGGTGCAGGGTATGGAAATTCACTTCCCTCCCATTCCCATCGTAACTCCACTTTCTTTCCTCTCCCACCTTCCCCCTTCATAAGTCTTGGCAGGACAAGGCACTTTGCAGCATGGTTACTTGACAGCTCTGGTATCACATCTAGATGCTCTTAAAACCTTGAGCTGCTTATTTGGGTCATTAAAGCCCACAGGATATTCTAGGGAGCCCTTGTAATGCTGTTAGTTTTATATGTAGGGCCCTACCAAATTCATGGTCCATTTTGGTCAATTTCACGGTCGCAGGATTTAAAAAATCATAAATTTCCTTATTTCAGTGATCTAAATCTGAAATTTCACGGTGTTGTAATTGTAGGGACCCTTACCGAAAAAGGACTTGGGGGGGAGGAGTTGCAAGGTTATTGTAGGGAGGGATTGTAGGACTGCTACTTCTATGCTGCGGCTGGCGGCGGCGCTGCCTTCAGAGCTGGGCAGCT
Organism: Lepidochelys kempii; assembly: GCF_965140285.1. Classification (NCBI taxonomy): domain Eukaryota; kingdom Metazoa; phylum Chordata; order Testudines; family Cheloniidae; genus Lepidochelys; species Lepidochelys kempii. The sequence continues at coordinate 17,155,677 of NC_136392.1, read as the reverse complement.
GGAGAGCAGCGGCTGCTGGCCGGAAGCCCAGCTCTGAAGGCAGAACCGCCACCACCCGCACAGCACAGAAGTAAGGATGGCACGGTGTGGTATTGCAACCCTTACTTGGGCGTTGCTGCCTGCAGAGCTGGGTCCTCAGTCAGCACCCGCCGCTCTCCGGCTGCCCAGCTCTGAAGGCAGCCGTGCAGAAGTAAGCGTGGCATGGTATGGCATCGCCACCCTTACTTCTGTGCTGCTGCTGCCGGGGCGCTGCCTTCAGAGCTGGGCGCCCAGCCAACAGCCGCCGCTCTCTGGCTGCACAGCTCTGATTGCAGCGCAGAAGTAAGGGTGGCAATACCACGACCCCCCTAAAATAACCTTGCGACCCCCCTGCAACTTCCTTTTGGGTCAGGTCCCCCAGTTTGAGAAACACTGGCCTCCCCAGTGAAATCTGTATAGTATAGGGTAAAAGCACACAAAAGACCAGATTTCACGGAGGGGGGGGGACCAGATTTCATGGCGTGTGCCACATTTTTCATGGGCATGAATTTAGTAGAACCCTATTTATATGGTTTATCTGGAGATACCAACTGGAGGGCCCAATTCTGTTCCCACTCAAGTTTATGAGAACTTCGGCAGTGACTTCAGGGAGACCAGGATCGGGCCCTTAAAGGAGGAAAATGTATCAAAAAACCAGCAGCCTGTTAGCTTCCTATGTAACACCAGGGAAGGAAAGAGCTGGCTCCCACTCTGTGAGTGGGGTTAGAACTCAGCTAGGATGAACTAGCACAACCTTCCCATCCAGTCTTGAAGTCCAAAGGGTCCCTACAATTACAACACCGTGAAATTTTCTGATTTACTGCAGGCTCTTTCATTTCCTCTGACTCTATGGCACAAAAGAGGGTCAGCAGAGAATGCGAAGGCAAAAGCTGAAGCCCTCAGTGGTGCTGAAGCATGGCGGGGCTGTATGGCCCAGTGTCTTCACTGAAAAGGAAAGACTTGATCCTGGGTGTCACCACATCCCTACGGAAAAGCTCCACAGAATCCTAGTCTATTAGTCACCCTGAGTCCAAGTGAGCCCCGCTGGAAGAGCGCTGAGGTCAGTAGGGTCACATACCAGGGAAGGACCTGGCCCAAGGTCTGGTATAATATGATAATCAAAAAATAGCAAAACTTGGATTTCTTTTTCCTGAGTTGGAAGGGTTAGTTAGCAGGAAATAGGAGAGAATCCACGGAAAATGCATCGTTCATGTGTCAGCATTTACAAAATCCAAACAATGGTAATGAAGGGAGAAATTTTGCTAAGTGCACACATCTTAAGAAATACTGCCTTGGTGATCATTTATAGCAGTGGGGCAGATTAGACTACTACAGAAAACAAACCAGAGTCAGTTTTCTCCCCAATGTGGCACAATGGATGTGTCTGATATTTTGCTTCTCAAGTCTTGCCCCTAATGAAGTCACAGAGAGTTTTGCCAGTGACTTTAATGAGGGCAGGATCAGGTCCTATGAAAAGGAGATCTATTATGCTGTTAAGGTCCAAATACCTTTGTCTAGCCCCACATGCCAAGGAAATGACTGTTTCTTACTCAGACTTGAATTTTGATTTTGTCTGAATAAAAACATCTCACGGACTCAGTTCAATAACAAGATGGTCACTGTTTGTCCTGCAAAGGCAGCTAACAAGAAATAGAAATCCAGAAATGTTGAGCCTTCAACAGCATAAAAGTCATGACAGTTTTCTCCAGATCACGCTGCTATTATACATGAAAAGAACCACTCCAGGACACGGACCTAGAGTTTCTGTGGGACCTTGAGCAAGTCACTTAATATCTAGGGCCTTAGTTTGTCCTCCTTTTCTATGAGGTGTAATTCAATTTTGAATTCCTGAGCTGAAAGGTGCTGTGATTCTAGTATAGCAATATACTCCAAATAGGGCTTGGGTTGAGATCAGTAGTGTAATAATGATGTTGTCCTCACTTCCAACACAAGTGTGCCATTCTGACACAAGTGTCAACTTGCTTCCGAGTAGTGTCTTGCAGATCAGCTTCCCAGTGGAGGAGAAATCAGTGACATGGAGTCTGAGTATATTTAAATGTAACTTGTTTTATTTATACAAATACACCAGTCCTTGAACAGAGGTGGTCACAAACAGAATGCAGGCAATCCCCACTTTCCAGGATCTCAACGCAACATCAATGTCCAGGCCCCAAGAACTAATTCCAGTCAGAGACCAATCTCTCTTGCTGATCACACAGCTTACCCTTCACCACAACCTTTCATAACAAAACACATAGCATGTCGTCCCAAGACTTAACACTTGCTTGTATACTCATAAAAAAGAACTAGGAAGGCTTGTAATAGCATCATCTGCCGTACTAATATAAAGAGGGGCAAATCATGAGGTCCCTATTCAGTCAATAGACTTATCGACTAACTTTAAACACACACAACCATGTATATAATATAATATTTATGAGGATGTGTAGACAACTCAATAAAGATAAACATGTTCTTCCACTAGTAGCAATATAACATGAAAGATGAATTATGACAAAAATAAGTTTCTTTTTCCATCCACATAGCAATATATTTTAAATTGTGATTCTTATATTTATCATATTCATATTGCAGTAACACCTACAGGCCCCAAACAGGGATTTGGACCTCATTGTGCTGGGTACGGTACAAACACAGAACAAAGAGGCGAACCCCGACTTTCTGAGCTTACAGTCTCTATAAATATTGCAAATTATTTTAATTTAGGCAGCAAACTCTACTTTATTTCACACATCAATGAAAAAGAGACTACACTCCCCCATCTAAGTCTTTTTTGGAGTTATATTTTCTCTTTCAATCTTTATAAACACAGAAATGGCCATTTCACATTTTTTCTTTCATTTGAATAAAAACACAACATTTTCTATTGTATTGCACTATTAATCTTTTGGCAGCACCAGAAACATTAATGACCAACAATGACCTAATATAAACAACATTAGTGAGCAATGTCATACCCAAATATCTATAATCTGGTGATGTGACATGAAAACAATCTACCACTTAATATAAAAGAGCACAGAATATGACACTGACTCACAGGAACTCCCTAACTCCTTGAAGAAAGCAGTTTATTAAAGAACTTCTCCAGATCAGCATGTTCTTTCTGTTCCTGAACTTCTGATCTTTTTTCTGACCCATTTCTCATTATAACCAGCATTACATCATGTCTCCCACTCTGCAGTTACCTAAAGAATTGTTTATGTCATTGCTTCAGCTGCTTAAGTGTGCTATTCAACATGATTCAATATGATGGCAAGTTAAGGCCAACTTGATACGGGTCAGAGTATATCTGCTTCCACTTTACCCTGCGGAAGTTTCCATCAGAAAGCTAAGGAAGGGATAGGCTGTTTAATTGACGTGCATGTACATTCATAGATATAACATGGCAATGTGCTTGCTGCTTGTATCACTACTGAGTCCAATAGTTTATCATCATTGAAGGGGTTGCAATGAACATCAAAGACACCATTAACAACTTAACTTGCCACTAGCAATTGCAGGGAAGTTTAAAGAAAAAGCCTTGATTCCCTTGATGAGGCCTAGTTTAGCCCAGGCCCTAACATGCCTTATCAAATTCAAACTGGCTGGTACAATTTACTTGCATACAGAAAGAAAGAATGCCCCCAACTGAACCCACTACAGGAACTCCCAGGACAAGCCAGTTTATTTAAGGGAAAAACTGTCCCATCACATTGGTAGACAGATCTGAGAAAGCACACAAAATGACAATAACTTAGCTCAGGAACAGTATAGAAATGTGATTTATGCAGATGTTTTCAATGTTCAAATAAGGGTTTCTGCAGCCTATGTACAACACAAGCATTGCCTCCAAGGAATCTATAAAGGGGGCTTGCCCCAGCCAAACAGGGGTGCTATTAACACCACAAATATGGAAACCACTCTGTATTGCTACGAAAATCTCATCCAGCATAAGAGGCACGGCATGCTTTAGGTGGAGTAAGTATGATACACAGCAGCCAGATGTAATGCAATGACCCTGCACAGATGGATAGACATATTCATGCCTATACATGTACAGAAGCCAATGTAAACATCACAAAACAAGCATTAGCCAATCCAGATCATCACGATGGTTATGAGCAATCTTTCGAGCATCCTAGAGTGGACACTGAAACCTACAATGATTTTAAAAAAAGAGAAAGAAAAGGCACCAGTCCTAAGAAGTCCCTACTCATTAAATCTATGTATCTATTTCACATTGATCCTTTTAGGGCAACATTTCAGTAGATTTCAGAGTAGCAGCCGTGTTAGTCGGTATTCGCAAAAAGAAAAGGAGTACTAGTGGCACCTTAGAGACTAACCAATTTATTTGAGCGTAAGCTTTCGTGAGCTAGAGCTCACTTCTAATTCTTCTTTTCTTTTTGCATTTCAGTAGATGTCATTCAATGTGACTTGCACAGACTCCAGTTATCAGTTAAACAGACAATGCGAATGCATCTTGTGGATCACAGCATGCTACAAAACCCAAAGAAAGATTTCGGTCTTTTATGTGGGCATCAGTAACAAACAACATTGGGTATATTCTGTGTAGCAGGCAGGCTCTATTCCTCCCACTATGAGTATTTTTCCTTTCTGTCTCATTAGACTTAAGTGGAGGAAGGGAAAAAAGCCACCATAGTTTGCCGAACGATAAATATGGTGCATCTCCTTGCTAGATCCGTGCTCACCGTACACTTTGGGTTTGTTTGCTCATTTATTTCAGTTGTACAGACAATGCCATCAGCCAAAGGTTCTGTTCAGTGGAGACACTGTTGTTCAATGCCAAAGGTCTGGCTTGAACTAGCTATGCAGAAGGAAGCTTAGATGGCAAAGAAATCAGTGCATGGAGGGATGGCACCTAGACTAGGACCAGGAATCAGGACTACTAGGGTATGTATACATTGCAACAAAAAACTCACGGCACCGAGTCTGGGTCAGCTGACTCAGGCTAGCAGGGCTCAGGTGCAGGGCTAAAAATAGCAATTTGGGGCCAGGGTCTCAGAGCCCAGGCTGCAACCGGAGCCCAAACAAATCTATGGCAACTTTATAGCCTTACAGCCTGAGCCCAGGTCAGCTGACTCAGACCAGCTGCGGATCTTTTACTGCAGCGTAGACATATTCCTAGGTTCTAATCCCAGCTCTAACAGGTGGGAAAGTAACTTCACTGTTCTGTGCCCCAGGTTATCCAGCTGTAAAAAGTGGACATCATAATACCTACCTCAGTGAAGTATTGAGAGAGCTGATTTCAAGTTTCCAAAGTGTCTGGAAATCCTCAGATGAAACATGCCAAGTGTCATTATTAAAAACTATACAGCGCTGGAGGAAATGGGCTTGTCTCTTTGCCGAACGAGATCAGAAAAGGTTCCATGCTCTTAAATAACTACATCTGCTATGGATTAGCAACAAAGTTTCAGATTACAAAGTACCATGCTTTAGATATTTGAAGTGAATTACTTTTTAAGACCATAAAATATCATTTTAAGCCAATAAAACACCATTTTAAAGTCTGTTGAAATGCTTATTGCTCAGGTTTCTCAAACGAGAATTTCTGAAACGCCATCTCTTGAAAAACAAGCATTTTACAAAACTTCAGTTGAGGAGACAGACCCAGCACAGAAAAGTATGGGATGAAATCAGATGCAGGATGTTATCTGCAGGGAATTTGTAACGGACCATTTGGCACCATCTTGAAGAAGGAATGACAGAATCAGATCCTTAACTGGAGTAAGCTGATGCTGAAGTCAATGGATCCATTTAAACCTGCTGGGAATGTGACCCGGAATTTCCATACTATGGCCATTCAAATGGTACGCTCTCTGATATGCGCAAGATTATCTATTCAGGAAGTTTTAAAAAAGCATATGTAGCACTGAAAGATCACAAGTATTTAGGGGTACGGGATACCACAAAAACAACACTGAGAGCGGTCATGTGAATTCCTAATGGTGGATCATTTCCATTGTGAGGGGCGTGGCTCATCCGGAGGCCAGGGTGGGCGGAGCTAGGGAGCTCTGAGCCCGCCCCTCAGAGGGTCAGGCAGTGACCCGGAAGTATAAAGCCTCGCCCTCAGAGCTCACTAGAGGGCTAGCCGCCTCCAGCTTAGTCCATGACTGGGAAGCCCCTGTGGCCCAAGGTGCACGCCAGGACTGGCCTGACTTGCCCTGTACCCGCTACCCGGAGGAGTTGCAGGGCTTGCCGCTTGCCCGGTACCCCAAGGAACCCATGGTGCTGGACCCCCCGGAGGACTCCACCAGGACTCAGGTACCACCAGGGGGGAGTCAGGAAGTAGCCCGGGGACAGCCGACCTAGTCTGGCTGTAGCACTTCCAGATCCCGTGTCAGTGTGTTGCGGCCAGGATCCCCACTGACACAGCAGCGGGTCTTCTACTGCTGCTAGGGCCCCAGGCTGGGACGCAGTGGAGTGGGAGGGCCTGTGGCCCCCCTGCCACCCACCTCGCGGGTGGCCGTCTCCCCCGCTCCCAAACCGTGTGGAGGCTTGGGCCTACTGTTTGTACCGTTACTGCTCAGCCCTGCCTGAGGGCCTGAGCTCCTTACTCATTACTGCCCTGCCCTGACCTAGGGCCTGGGCTCACGACTGTTTGTACTGTTACTGCTCAGCCCTGCCTGAGGGCCTGAGTCATTACTGCCCTGCCCTGACCTTGGGCCCTGGCATAACTGTACTTATTTTCTGCCTCCACAAGTGTCGCCAGGGAAGACTTCCACGGCCAAACTAATTCCCCAATCCTCAGCTGTGTAGTGAGCCAGTGTAGCTCCCCGCTGCCCTGGAGAGGGTCGAGCCCCGGCTAGCCCCTTTACACGCCCCTTCATGACCAGGTTTCTATTTCATAGACATAAACAGTCCTGCAGTCAGCACGGGAATACACCAGAGATTGAGGATACGGGCTTGACTAGGACTCTGATCTTGAGAGATGTGGGAGCTCATTGTATTCTTGAGAATCGTAGGCATTCAGCACCTTTCATGGCCATGTCAGAATGGAAGAGGAATTCTGCCCAAATGGAGCTTTCCATTACAGAACACCATTCATAGGAAAGCAAATACATTGTGTGTGGGTTTTTTTTTAAAGCAAACAAATAAACCAACCCTCTCACTGTTCGTTCTTGGTACCCAGCAAAGTCCTCAAGAGCAGAAACAAGCTGGCCAACAAAATGTTCAAGAAGCCAAAGTAGTTCAGGAAATGGCTCACGAGCAAGACCACATCACCAGGCAAATAAACAAAGCTCATTAGCTACCAACTCATTAGGCTCAGTCTCCTGCTTCTTTCCCACAGCTTTTGATGCTTTTCAGAACTCAGGCAGTGAGTTTCATGGCACCATCTGAATGCAGTCTATATGCTTTCCTGTCTCGATTCCATGGGCTTCTAAAGCCACAATGAAAATAACTTATGAGGAAAAATGTTGGGACCGTCGTTCGCAGCATGTGGTCTCCTGCCCAAGCCCACGACATAATGATGCAGTGGTACAAATACAGAGACCTATGTTTTCAAAAGTAACTAGTGGTTTTGGGTGCCTCACATTTTGGGTGCCAACTTAAGACACCATAGAGGGACCTGGATTTCATGAGGGAGGAGGCTCGGATTTTTCCAAAAAAACAGGCCTCGTTAGAGTGTCTCAAGCTGAGCAATCAGAAATCGAGGAAACCAAAAATCACTAGTTATTTTGGAAGCTTAAGCCAGAGTAACTCGGATAAAGACAATGGGTCATACGCACATTTCATTGAGAGCAGAATTATTGCTCTTCTGTTTGGACAGAAAAGAAACTGTAAACATGGCACCTCCCAGTTAGCAGATCTTCTCCCTGTCTCCTTAGGGTCAAATCATCTTATTTTCCTGACAAAGACACTTTTATCATTTTCCTCTCATGCTAGCTTTACAGAACCACCATTGCTCTGGGGAGGCAGCTGGATTCTGTTCAGAATTTGTAACTAATTTCTAAATATAGACTATTCCCGAAGAGGATTGCACCTGATCCCAGCTCGGCACTCAGGTCCTGGGGCAATATGCAGGACTACTAGGCAGAAACTGGCCAGATTTGCCCAACTCTTCTCCTAAATCGCCTTGATCTTCTTGGGGACTCCACCCCGTTTTGTGGGATAAGAACACCTTACTGTTGTAACCTTTCTGCAAGAGGGTTCATGGCTGCTATAAGGGGCCTGTTCAAGTAGCTCTCTAAAAACTAAAACGCCAGCTACTCAAGCCCCTGGCCTCCAAATTTCTGAGATCATGACATACCCTCCCTGGGCATCCTTCCTAGGCAATACTCTCCCTCTCACAAGCACCAAGTCTGTGTATGAAACCAGAAAAAAATTGGTAGGGGGAAAGAGGACAGCATCATCCTGGGAAAACACCGCAGCAATGTCTCTTGTTCTCCTACCTCTTCCTCCTGGCCCAGCAAGTCTGACTGGGGTCCTTGGGCCAGATTTTAAAAGATATTTAGGCACCTAAAGATGCAGATGGGCCCCTAATTCTTATTGATTTCGATGGGAGTTCGGTGTCTGGCTTGCTTAGACTCTTTTGAAAATCACTGTAGGCACCTATATATCTATCTTTGAAAAGCTGGGCCTCTCTCTCTGTCTCTGGGCACTTGCCACAGCTAATCCTGAACAAACCTCTGCAGAACTCCTTATTCATGTTTCAATCACTTCCCATCTCCTCCTTTCAGCATCTCCTAGTCTGTAACTGCCAGGGAGTTCAAAATCCCTTGGCCAGTCTCAGCTTTCACTGTTCAAAGCTGAAGATGAAGCGAATCACTCACTTCCCCTGGCACCGTCACTGGCTTCCTCTCCACCCTCATTGTGGCCTGGTTTTCAAATCTACTTTCCCCATGACCGCCTCTCCGCCCACTCGTGGTATTCTTCTAGCCCTGGCCTTTCTCCACTTCCCAGCACCTCACACCTCTGCATTTGTGTCTGGAACACCCTCCCTCTTCTTCCCTTGGAGTCACTTCCTCTCTTTGGGACAGATTTTCCATGGTTCAACTTCCCTCCTGCTGGCACAAGCTTTGGCAGTTAGAGGTCCGGTTATCAGAGCTGCTGAGCACTTCCAGTTCCCACTGACCTTGCTAATAGTTGTGGGTCTCACCCCATGTGTCAGTCAGGCCCTTGGTATCTAACTGTCTGATAATGGGCTCAGTTCAGGTCATTAGATATCCAGATATTAAAATTAGCATCTATATTTCATTAGCAGGTGCATTTTTTGTGCCAGGATCAGGGTCAGCCTGGCTGCATATTTTTCCCCCTGTACATTTTGCCTTTAAGCTAGTGATGGGGCCCAGCTGCTAAATTCAGATCCAGTTTTCAAGCCCCACTTTGGAGGTATCTGGATCCAGATAATGGTTTGGCCCGTTCTAGAGCTAGGAGCCAGCTGTCAAGCTCAGCTCTGGATCCAGGGTCAGATTCTGAATTCCCCAAAGCCCAGGAGGCTGAAGTTTGGTTCAAGCCCATTTCTACATGGGAACCACCAGTTGCAGCAGTCAGGCTCGGACCTCCTGACTTTACGTGAGGAATGTTTTAAAACCATTGCTCTGTTGCCATGTCCAGTCCTGGCCATTCTGCAAAGCCCTAGAATTCTCCTGCCACTGGAGACTTTTGGCATCGGCGTCGAATCATACCCAGGATAAAAACTTCATGGAAATGAAGCCTTCAGACTGGAATTCCCGATGATCAGGCTCATTACTCTGCTCAGTACCTCTGTGCTGTGCATTGTTACTTGAGTTCACATTATTTTTCTGACGGAAATCTTCCGGTAAGTCTCCACTGCAATGGTGGTACATGACTGTCACACCCCAGCTAGCTGTAAACTACCTGGCTTGGGCAACAAGAGTAGTGAAGCTGCAGCTACACGGGTCTCAGCACAGCTTGTGTACGCCTTACTTAGGCAGCGAGCCGGTCCTGCGCTGATGCTGATGCAGCATCACTGTTATCCATGGCCACTTTAAAACTTGCTTGTGTGCATCTACACATGCTGCAAATCACCTCCCAGGACTGCAGTGTAGACACACCCAAAGTCTCACTTTGGAGACATGGAATCAGAGACAGGGCCAAGCCTCAAGTTGCAAACACAGTCTTCAACTTACAAATGGGTTTTGGTTCAGCGTGGATAATGTCCAGCTTCAAACCCTGGGAGAGAGGCAAACTTCTTCAAAGCTCCAGTGTGTCCACACAGGCGAGTCTCTAGCACGAAGCAATCACCAGCCCTGTCTTCCCACTCCAAATTCCGTAAAGCAATTCATGCACTGTCCCAACTTCGTACTACAGCATCTGCTCTAACCCCACCTCAGTGGAGAAAGGAGACTGCAGCTTTTGGGCATCCTCTTCCTTAGAAGAGTCTTGGACCCAGCTCATGATCTCTGGAGACTTCCTCATTGTGCTGAGAGAAAAGGGACTCCCTATTCACAAACAGATCCTTTGTTGGGGTGGGGGGGAGGAAGTGGCCAGACTTAGAAACATATGTGAAATTCCCAGCCCATTAAAAACGTGATTCATGGTACATGAGGACCAATCCCACTCCCCATGGGGGGACGGGGAGTTTGGCTATTGACTCCAGCAGAGGCAGGATCTGACCCGGTTAGTGCTTATCACAACATGGTTAGAGCGTAGCTCCGGGTGGCTGGATGAGGATAAGGGAGGAAGTCCTTTATTATTATTGATTTGTATTGCAATAACACCTAGAGACTCTAACTGAGATCAGGACTCAATTGTGCTAGGTGCCGAACACACACACACATAGCAAAAGACATTCCCACCCGTAGCATTTACAGTCTAAAGAGATCAGAGAGACAAAGGGTGAGGAAAAGAAAGTATCGTTAATCCCATTGTACAGCTGGCGAACTGAGGCACAGAGAGATTAAGTGACCTACCCATTGTCACACAGTACATCTGTGTCAGAGCTGGAAACTGACCTCAGATCTTCTGAGCCTTGGTCCAGCATCTTACCTGCAACACCATATGCGCACATATGTGTAGGTGGTGACCTGCCTTCTGTGCAATCCCCTGAGAAGAGGTTGGCAAATCACTCTGAACAAGTCACATCCCCAGTGATGGTCATGTCATTCTCTGATTGCTGATTGTCTAGGGACAGACTGTGATTTTCTCAGATTTATTGGTGAATGATTTGTGGCCTGTTGCTCATTCACAAGTGGATTATTGTCATTACTCCAAAACAGCCATTTTGATTGGACACAACTCAATGGTTTTGTTTCTACTCCCTGATGGGATGAGCCATAACTCTTAGAACTAGGTTCCCAGAGTGAATCCTCATGATTACAAATTCATCGGTCACTTTCTCCACAGATTCTGCCAGAGTCACTTTAATTTCACTGTTTCTGCAAAACATTCCTGCCAGCAATTGCACTCACTGCTGGTGAAATCTGGGACCCATCAATCTCAAGATGTTTGTCAAGATCAAACCCCAAAGGAGCCTGAACTCAAGAGAAGGGAATTCATTTACAAATTCAAACCAATATTCCTCAGTATTTTGTATTTCCTCCAGGCTCCCCTGGAATCCCTCCCCCAGGGAATGATTAGAGTTTTCCTTTGCTACTCCACAGGCAGTTTGGTTGATGCTCATATGGCAGCAACATTTTCACAGAATGCGCTAATTCCCAACTTTCTGTGTATAGCAAATCAATCTAGGCCAACAGGACAAACCAATTAGAGCTGCATAGTTTAACCTGCACAATAGTATGTGCAAGTCATTGGCAATGTGTGAGGAAGGCCCAGCTACTGAGAGGTATTTAGGCACCTAATTCCCATTGATTTCTAGCTTCTTATTCTTCCCCCCTTTGTAAAAGATGGGCAGGATTTTATAAGAGAAGCTGGATGGAGAAACAGAACCAAGACGCTGTACTTTACAGCTGCTAATTATTTCTCCCAGCTCCAGGGCTATCTAATGTCTCCATCTTCTGTTGGGTTTATTCAATAACAGCTTGGAATTTATAAGCTCCAAATGCTTTTCAAGAGTACTTTCTAACCCCCCAAAAACCTGTTTGGTCTACTAAAAGGAATGAAAGGGTGAGTGGCAATGTAGATTATTGCAATATTCTTAAGGCATAAATGTAGACCAAAATGTTTTGGTCATCTTTGATTGATGGATATCGTTTTTATTATGACCTAAATGTATAAGTAGGGGCATAGCGAGCAGATCGAGGGACGTGATCGTTCCCCTCTATTCGACATTGGTGAGGCCTCATCTGGAGTACTGTGTCCAGTTTTGGGCCCCACACTTCAAGAAGGATGTGGATAAATTGGAGAGAGTCCAGCGAAGGGCAACAAAAATGATTAGGGGACTGGAACACATGAGTTATGAGGAGAGGCTGAGGGATCTGGGATTGTTTAGCCTGCAGAAGAGAAGAATGAGGGGGGATTTGATAGCTGCTTTCAACTACCGGAAAGGGGGTTCCAAAGAGGATGGCTCTAGACTGTTCTCAATGGTAGCAGATGACAGAACGAGGAGTAATGGTCTCAAGTTGCAGTGGGGGAGGTTTAGATTGGATATTAGGAAAAACTTTTTCACTAAGAGGGTGGTGAAACACTGGAATGCGTTACCTAGGGAGGTGGTAGAATCTCCTTCCTTAGAGGTTTTTAAGGTCAGGCTTGACAAAGCCCTGGCTGGGATGATTTAACTGGGAATTGGTCCTGCTTTGAGCAGGGGGTTGGACTAGATGACCTTCTGGGGTCCCTTCCAACCCTGATATTCTATGATTCTATGATTCTATGTGTGTGCAATTGCTCACCTACCAATTCCAGGATTACACTTGCAAACTGGTAACTGTGCATGCAATTGACCAGTTAGTCAGAATGGCCAGCACTGATATACAATGTGGATGTGGAGTTCTGGTAACTGTGGGTATACCTTTCTGAAAACTCAGGCATTGTGTACTACAAACAGCATAATTATGGGCCATATTTCAAACTAGCATCAATTATGGTAAAATGGATAGCTAGCCGTTGCACATACAGATACTTTGGTAGATGTAATTGAAGTATCTGTGCTTACAAATTCATTGTGAACCTTTTTGACTGTGCAATTCTGAAAATCCAGGTCTCTAAATATTAGGGATAGGAGCTACGTTTTCAGAAAAAACATACACAATTAGATGTACAGTTAACATGGAATTACTGCCATTGGGTCTGAAACTCAGAATAATGCTCTACTTAAATCAATGTTTGTGAAAGTTTTCCCCCACATATGGTAGCGTATATACAGGTCTTTTATCCTGGGAGCAGACAGAAGATCAGTATGCTACACTGTTGACCCTGACCTTGTAGTCCCTGCCTATGCTTACTCCACTGTCTGATTTCAACAATAGAACAATAGGAGCAGCCTAGTCTGAGAACTGGGCAGGCTCAATAGCACCAGCTGCTTGTAATCGGACCATTTCTTGGTCTGCCCTACGGAACATGGCATCGTTTTCAGTTTCTTTTCTCCACAGTCAGGAGGGCTAGAAACTTACTTTTAAAAAAATGAAAGTGGTCTTGTCATCACAAAACTGGGGCTTGAAGAAAACCACCCCAGGTAACATTTTCAAAAGCACCTCGGTGATTTCAGAGTCGAAGAACATTGTCAAAAGTGATTTAGGACCTTAAGTCCCATTGGCTTTTGGAGACCTGGAGAATAAGTGACTAAGGCACTATTCATCCTGGCTATTGTAAGACTTTCAGTAAAATCATGAGTGTTGGCAATGATGGGCAACACCATGAGGTTCCCAAATACCGCACAGCTACACCACGCAAGCGTTTGGATTCTTTCCGTAAAGTTTCTCGCCCAGAGTCTTAGCTGCATCTAGTATGCACTGGTTCCTGGAATAGCTTTAGAACAGCCTTTGGGCTGCACTAAACTATGCAGGCTGGCTATCGCCCCTATGCAACTGACTCATGAACCAGTGATCACTAAAGTGTACTGGTGCTCTGACCACATTTCTCCTGGTCACACCCCTCACACAAAGGGCAAGAAAGGTGGGTGTAGCTCTGCATGCAGTTCTGGTCTCCCCATCTCCAAAAAAGATATTAGAATGGGAAAAGATACAGAGAAGGGCAACGAGAATGATAGGGGGGATGAACAGCTTCCATACAAACAGAGATTAAAAAGATTGGCAGTGTTCAGCTTAAACAAAGAAACAACTAAGGGGGGATCTGATAGAGGTGTATAAAATCATGACGGGTGTAGAAAAAGTGAATAGGGAAGTGTTATTTATCCCTTCACATAACAGGCCAAAAGTGTAAGCGGGTTAAAAAAAGAATTAGCTAAATTCATGGAGAATAGATCCATCAGTGGCTGTTAGCCAAGATGGTCAGGGATGCAACTCCATGCTCTGGGTATCCCTGAACCTCTGAGTGCCAGAAAATGGGAGTGGATGACAGGAGACAGATCACATGATGATTTCCCTCTTCTGTTCATTCCCTCTGAAGCATCTGGCACCAACCATTGTCAGAAGACAGGGTACTGGGCAAGATGGACCATTGTTCTGACTCAGGATGTCCATTCTTATGATCTTGAGGGAACCCGAAGCAGGTCTTTCTAGTTCTACATTCTCCAGGGATTCCCACATGCTGGGGGAATCCCCAGGTAGCTAGGGTTACCGTATTTGAACATTGAAAAAAGAGGACACTCCACACGGTGGGGGGGGTTATTTGCTCGCGTGCCCCCGCCCCAACTCCGCCCCCTCCGTGCCCCATTGGACCCCTTCCCCAAATCCCTGCCCTGGCTCCGCCTCCTCCCCTAAGTGCGCCGCTTTCCCCCTCCCTCCCAGCTGTCGGCGCAAGCACTGGGAGCTAGGGGGGAAAACCGGGCATTCTCTCGAGTGATCAACATTCACTTTCTTGGAGTGATCAACATTCACTCTCTTTCTTGAATGATCAACTCTGGGGAAAAATAATAATGGCAAAATTCTGGACGTTTTTAGATATTTAAAAATTCCTCCCGGACAGCAATTTAAGAACCAAAAAGCCGCATGTGTCCAGGAAAATACGGACATGTGGTAACCCTACAAGTAGCTAGTAAAACAAGCCTCCTTTGTACAAGGCATAATATTGGCAGGTTTTTGTTTCTTCTCTAATGCAGTTTTTACTAGGCTGCCATAGCACTTCTTTGCCAGCAGGTGGTGCTTCCGAACTGCTTTTATGAAGCTTGTGCTGCATGATGAAAGATAAAGATTCCAGCTTTGCTAGCTCTCCTGGGTGGGGCTTGTTTAGCTTTGAACACAGTTCATGGCCACACAGCCCACAGTTAAAAACCAGTGAAAACTAGCCATGCACTGCTCTTG
Organism: Lepidochelys kempii; assembly: GCF_965140285.1. Taxonomy (NCBI): domain Eukaryota; kingdom Metazoa; phylum Chordata; order Testudines; family Cheloniidae; genus Lepidochelys; species Lepidochelys kempii. The sequence continues at coordinate 17,140,357 of NC_136392.1, read as the reverse complement.
CCATAGGCCTAGGCTGCCCACATGGATCATTTCCCATAAGCAATTAGGCAGCTCATTTGCTATGTGATGGGCACTCAAACCAGACCATTGTGTGTGGTAAATCCAGTCCTCTCATAACTGTGCTGGGGTAGACATCCGATAGTGCACTTCCCTGCATATGGTGAGTGACCCCGGGGCTGGACCCCTCATGAAAGAGGAGAATCAGGCCCCCTAACTTGTGGTTGTTTGTCCGACTGCAACCATCCCTGATTTGCCTCTTGCTACTCTCAAGATGCTCAGAATGGCAGGGAACCTGCTGCAAATCCACTGCTCCTTATCCTCTGCCAACACCACCCTGCTCAGCCTCCCACCTCCCCTGCTGCTGCTTGCTTTATAGCAACCTGACAAGTGTGAAACCTCCCAGCTCTCTGAATTCAAACCCACCTGCAGGCTGATTTTCATAGATTGACGCCAGATGGGATCACCAGATCATCTAGTCTGACTTGCTGTATACAAAGGCCACCAACACTGCACAGATCCTCCTACTAAACCCAGCAACCCAAAGGAGACCAAAGCAATACAGCCCAAAGGAGACTAGACTGTTTTGTGCCCCAGGAATGGCCGGGAAATGATTAGATGTGATACACCCACCTAATCCTGGCAAGTGACCCACACCCACACGCGGCAGAGGATGGTGAAAACCTCCCAGGGTCACTGCCAATGGGCCATGGGGGGAAATTCCTTGGTGATCAGTGAGCAAGTTAGCCAGGCATTTTGGTGGTGTTGAATCATCCATTACTCACCGAGAAAGCCATCTGGGAGGGCTTACTCTACATTCTTCTGGAGGGCATGGATCAAGCTGACAGGCTGCCAGTGCTGTAAAGATATTCAGGGCCACATCCTCAGCTGGCACACGTCAGCATAACTTCATGGAATCACGCCCAGTGGGATACATGCAGCACAGAGCCTCGCCTCTGATCTTCTGCCCTCTTTAACTGACTCGCGCCATCCCCACCACTCTCCTAGAAATTATCCCTGGCCCACTCATTGTGGGAGGTGAGTCAGGCAACTCCACTGTTTGCAAAGGCCAACTCATTCCCATTAATCTGGCAAAAGTGAAAATCTCCAGTTACTTCCCTCCTTTGTGCCAGACTCTGTGCTGGTTGCTTCTATTCCCCTCATGGTGCAAACGAGGAAACTGAGCCCTTCCTGCCAACTTACCCCTTTACCTCCTCAAGGCTCCGAACAGGAAACAGCTGAGCACTCTGGGCAAGAGTCTATGCTTCACTGCGGTGCCTTTAGCCACTCTGGCAGCATTCAGCAGCCATATTGCTAGAGGAACTGGCCTCCAGGGAATAATCTCAGACTAAGAGGGTTCCCTGGGCAGCACAGAGCTCTGGGAATGGCTCTCTGCCCCCTGCCACCTTTGTTCCTAGAGTAAGGGGCATGCTGAGGAAGAGTGTGTGGGCAAAGCATGGTGCCCTCCAGCTATTCTCTGCCTACATGAGAGCCCCCTGGGAAGCTGTGCGTAGCTGGCTCAACAAAGAGCAGCCTGGACGCTGCTCTAAGAAGCACCAGTGGCCAAAGTGGCTCCCAGATGGCCCCCAAGGAATGAGAGGAGGCACAGAGGTGGCTTAGGCACCTTTGCCCAGCCCTTCTCCATTCCTGTGCTGAACAGAACATCGGGCCTTTGCATAGTGCCTTTATGCACTATGGGCACATCTAATCGATAGTCCGTCCCTGTCCTGACAGCCCAGTCTCCCACCTGATCCAGCTCCTGACCAGATTTCACATAACTCAGATACCAGCTGGCACCTGCACCTGAACAAAGCAGCATGGTCCCCTCACTCTCAGCAAACACTTCTGCTCACTTGGGGATCCACTTCCAAATGACTCTGTTTTCAAGGCCTTCCAGGGGCTCATTCCGCAGAGACCTCATGTCCCTCTGCTCCTGTCCCCACGCCCAGGCTGCCCTCCATTTGTGCACAGCACTGTCCCCTGCACTTTAGTGGCTGCAATGGTTGTTCTAGTAGATGCTGAACTGCTCATTTTTTAAATGGTTTGGACGGACAGGAACCGGTCAGTCTCCTCTGAAGACTGATATTAGAAATCTTGAATGGCATTCCAATTCATTTACTGCTCTTAGAATCACAGCTGAAAAGACACAATCATTTAGTAGTCCCAGTGAGCAGCTCTGCAGAGATAGGACTCCCCTGCCCCAATGAGCTTACGGTCTAAGAGACATGGGTAAGAGGCAACGTTTTAAATTGCGATGCATCACTGAATTCGAATACCTGTTATTTGGACTCAATGTTTTGTTAATTATGAAGGAGACAGTCTTATCTCGGTACTTGCAACCTCTCTGTGCAACAAGATTGGGAATATGCCCCCATGTGTGGGTATCTGGCCTCAGGGTTCTCATCAGGATCCTCTCGCTTTTTAACGTGGGAATCTGTATATAGCTATCTACATTAGGCATACTTCAAATCTCTGCTCCCCTCCTCTGTCCCCACCAAAATCTCTTTTCCTTTATCAATGCCTAGTTTGACTATAGACTTTGGACCAGATTTTCAAAACAGTTAAATGCACACATGTATATTGTGTGTTTGTGAGTGCAAGGCAGATAGTTGTGTAAATCTGCCCAACGAACCCCTCATACAAGCAGTTGCCTGAATTGGCTGTGCACTCATCCTGATAACCATGTGCATTAATTAGACACAAATTGGGCTCACACGGTTGCACACCTGACTCGTTTGAAAAACAGGACCCTTTGAATTAATGTTCTGCCCAAGATGTGGGGATTATTTCAGAACAGGACAGCTCAGTGTGGTTACCTGTAGATTTCTCAGTGAAATACTAGATGCTTTTCAGTACCTGAGAACATGAGTCACTTGTGCTTAGGGAATTCCATCAGAATTTATTTTCTGTTCCCAATATACTCACATTGTCAGACGGCACATCCCTTTGCAAGCTTAGCTGTCAGGCTGATTTCTGGTTATGGAGCCCAACTGCTGTGGAGGACAGTTTCATGGTGCATAAAAAGCCCCTGCATAATTTGAAGCGGCCTAAGGGCTGCTCTAAATTACATTGGTGAGAGTGGTCCCATAGGACACACACTGTCATCTAAGGAATGACTGGAATACATTGTGCTCCCCTTCCTGACTTGCTCTACAAACTGCAATGTACCTACCCAGCTGCTCCCTGCACTCTACATGCCCCCTATGACAGGTGGGGAAGTAGGTGACAAAAGCAGCTTTATGCAAGGTAGAGATTCTGCAGAACAGCAGGAAGCCTCGGCGGCCTCTTAGAGCTGGTTTCAGATCCCTTTGTGCCACTCTAGCAGGCCAAACCTTAGCAGGGCTGCCCCAAAGACATCACAGCCTTGGCCATTCTCAATCCCCCCTAACTCCAATGGGGACACTTGACTCTCACAGGAGCAGGCCACCTATGTACCCCAACAGTGCTCAATAATGGCATCTGATAACAGCATAAGGTACCTCAAGAACAGGAAACCCCCACTGATCCTTTTCTATAGGGCTAATACTTCCCTTTGAGGGTTTAAAAGGCCTTGCCAGCCGTAAATAAATAATTACACCTGGCAACACCCTGCACAATAGGGAAGCATCATTAACCCCCTTTAACGGCTAGGGAAACTGACAGACAGTCAGGTGATGTGAATTGTGCGAGGTCAGAAAGTGGGTTGGTGCTGGAGGCAGGAATAGAACCCAGAAGTCTTGCCTGCCAGTCTCCAGCTCTACATACTCACCAGCACCTCCTCCTTACTGTAGGGATACGATGTGGGTTGTGAAGATAAACACATTAAAGACTGAAGTGCTGAAAAGCACTGTATTAGAGCTAGGTATTCTTATGTTTGATAGCCTAATCTCTTTCTTGTGCCATAGTCCGGGGGGAGGGGCCGGAAACAACCTTTTCAAGAAAGGTTTCAGAGTAGCAGCCGTGTTAGTCTGTATTTGCAAAAAGAAAAGGAGTACTTGTAGCACCTTAGAGGCTAACCAATTTAAAAAATAAAACATGCAGTTGATGGATTTCCACTCCATACGGCTAAATGCAGTGCCTTGCATAATGACAGGTTTCAGAGTAGCAGCCGTGTTATTATGTATTCGCAAAAAAAAACTGGTTAGTCTCTAAGGTGCCACAAGTATTCCTTTTCTTTTCAAGAAAGAGGCTCTGTGGAGATTTTATTGTATTAGGCACTCCCCAGAGCGTAACTTTTATTATCTCTAATTTCCACTTTTACGCAGATAGGGGACCACAGCTAGTTGCATAGGAGGAATGTGTGGGTGAGAAACTACTGTAGCAATTAAAAGCGGGTACAAACCCTACAAATCCTTATTGTGGAGGGTTCTAGCCATTTCTTTGGCTGAGAGGATCAAACAACTTGTAGGTCCCAGTGGCCATTTGACAAAGGCCTTGGATGTTGCCCACTTGCAGCTGGCTATTGGAAGGGCTCATTGTCCATGGTCTGGTCTGTAAGCCAGTGATTAGCACCAGCAGTGAGTTCCCATTTCACACACAGGCAGGTAGAAAGGTTTAGGAGATGTCAATACTGCAACTGAGAGTGGGCCTCCCAGCCTGGAGACAGATGCTCGCTAGCTCAGCTTGAGCTAATGTGCTAAAGGGGTGGCTGTGGCTGCAGAGGCTAGCCACCTGAACAGGGACCTGGCCAGCCAGGCAGCCTTGGACTTGCCCGGAGCCACCCCCATGTTGCAATGTCTACACTGCTGTAGCACGCTAGCTCCAGCAGCAGAGCTAGCATGGGTCTGTCTATGTGGGCTGGGAGGCCTGCTCCCAGCTACAGTGTACACATCCCCATAGGCTGCAGATGTGATACTGGGCAGGGCTTCTCACTAGCTAAGGCAGGAGCTAAAAGCAGTGCCAGGTAGGAGATCAGAGATTAGCCGGGATCTGGCTAGTAGGATCCTGGGAGAAGGCAGCTGGGGAGACTGGTTTTGTTTAAGACTAGGCAGGCCTATTTTTCCATCAGTGCTAAAGGTAGTTCTCTATTCCAGGCAAGGTGTTTGCTCATGTTTTGCTGGCATGCCTGGAGCCTTTGCTACACCAGAAACGTCGTCCCCAACAGGCAGGCTTTACAAGGAACAGGTCCACATTAGATGCCATTTTGGCCCTTCGCTTGTTGTTGGAGATGCATCGCGAGGTCAGGAAGCCCCTGCACGTAGCATATGTTGATCTTAAGGCTGCATTTGACTCAGTAGATCTTGTCACATTATGCAAGGCCTTAAAGGGCGTAGGTGTCCCTACTACTCTGCTGGACTTGATTAGAGAGGTGCATAATGGAACCACTGCCCGTGTTTATCTGGGGATGTCAATGCCTTTTAAATCAGTGTCTGGTCTTAGGCAGGGCTGGGCTCTGGCCCCTGCACTCCTTTGTCGGGCCATGGATTTCATAATGCAGCATTCCATCAGGTCCATATGCATTGAGATCGGTGATCTCTAGCTCACAGACCTTGACCACACTGATGACGTTGTTCTTTTAGTACAGAGCCCCAACAGGTTTTGTGAGGCACTCCTGCATATGGAGGAGTCAGCTAAGATTGGTCTCCAACTTTCATGATCAAAGACAAAACTGCAATATCTAGAACCAGGTCCACCTGCAACTCCAATCCCTTTGTATAAAGAAACCGTCAAATCAGTTTCCAGGTTTTGCTATCTGGGTTCTATACTTACCTGCTCCCCACATTCTCACACGGAGGTTCTCCATCAGATTGGCATCACAGCATCTGCCATGGGCCATTTACAACAGATATGGAATCAACATCATCTTAGTAGGACAACCAGGTTCAGGATTTATTTGTGCTCTATCCTTCCCATCGTGTTGTACAGCTGCGAAACATGGACACTACGCCACACAGACTAGACAAAGATGGAGGCTTTCCACACAAAATGTCAAAGTCGTATATTGGGCATAAAGTGGAATGACTTCATCCGTAATGCAGATGTTTATGGTCGCTCGGGTCTACAGACTACTGGGTCCATTGTCCACAGGTGGCGTCTTATGCTTTTTGGACATGATGCAAGGAAGCCAAAAGACGTTCCAGCAAATGCCATTCTCCTGGTGGCTTTTAACATCTGGGATAAAATTCCACCGACTGAGGGGTGGAGGCAGCCCAGAGACAGAACCCCTATTACATGGGTTCATCAAGTCTGTTCTGATATTGAACTCTCAGGCCATCAAGCCTTTGAGGTTGTACAGGCTGACTGTCTGGCTAAGCGTTGAAGAAGTCGTCAGTAAAGCATCAGACTTTTAATCTGAGGGTCCAGGGTTCAAGTCCCTCATCAGGCACTAAGCTTTTCCCCCTGTTGCATGCCCCAAGAGCTTCAAAAGGCATCTCTTCAGAGCCCTCCTTGAGTGTTAAAGCTCTTGCTGTTTAACTAAAGCTTCCTGACAATACGCAGAAGCTCCCTATAAGTGAGGCTGCCACTGAGCCACGGGGAATACAAATGACCCAGAAGGTGTATTTGGAGGGAACCCATCTCTCAGTGGTTCTTTCCCCAGCACACGGTACTGCTGTGCATGAGCTCTCGCCTGTCTCCAAACCAGCACGGAGCAGTCTGTAATAAACACTGGGAACTGGGTTTGATTTCAAATGGAATGTGACGGGGGGAACGGTTAGCAAAGGGGACTGAGACCACCGACTCGCTGTGTGACCCTGCCCCTTAAAGTCTTCCTGCCTCAGCTCCCCAGAGTGTAAAATGGAGAGAACAAGCTCGCCTCCCTTTGTAAATCACTTTGTAAATTCTCCTCCCATGGCAGGTGCTGCTGTATAAGAGCAAAGTATAGTATGGATTTGCACAAAGAGCTGCAGGGCCACATGTTTAAACATAGGTGCTCTGGGGAGTCACATGGTTGTGGGGGCACAGCCCTCTTGCACCTGAAAAACTGTACATTTGCAGATGAACTGAGCTGACCTGGCAAGAACAACATCTCTCCAGCATTGGCTTAAGCCTAAACCTGCAAGCACTATATGTGCAGGACTCCCTGATCCCTCACTGGCATAATAGTTAAAGGCCCAATCCTGCATCCACTGAAGTCAGAGGGAGGAGGAGGGACGTTGCTCCTGATTTCATTGGAACAACATGCTCGGGCTCTAAAGCAAAGGGAGGATTTTAGGAGGGGGAATCAGTTTTTGCAAAAGCAAAGCCGGTTTGGATTTAGCTCCCACTTATCTGAACACTCCTTCCAAACTGCAGCAGAAGAGACACAGGCTCTTGCACTCCGGTCATGGCAAGTGAACAGAGGAGTTACTGATGGTTCAGCGCTTCTTTTGGATTAGCGAGGCTTCCATGAATTCAATCACCGGTTAGTCTGCCCATCCTTTTAAATCTGATCAAAACCTTCGGAACAGAAATGCTTTCTATTAAACATAGCCTCCATCACCCGCCTTTCTTTGCACTGATTGCTTTGGACACAGGCATTATTGGATCCTTCAATCACTGCTATAGAAAGTGGCCATCTAACTAATGAGGAAGTTCCAAGTTGTGAATGACAGAGAGAAAAGAAGGATGCAATGAATCTCAGCTAATAGCAGAGGATTAGGACTCAGTTAGTTAGCCACAAGTACTCCTTTTCTTTTTGCGAATACAGACTAACACGGCTGTTCCTCTGAAACCAGTTAGAACTGAGACACTGTTATTGACAACAGAGCCCTCCCATGTGCATGCCCTCTGGGACTGGTCCCCTGGTGATCACACAGCTAACAAGATTAGCTGCTTAATTCAATCAGAGTGAGGGAAGAGCACTGGATTACAATAAAGGCAAAGCATGCGTAATGCGACAGACCCCGGTCGTCAGCAGGCAGGATTGAACCGGGGACCTCTGGAGCTTAGTGCATGAGCTGCTACTGCATGCTAAGGCTGTAGAGCAGACTCATTTTCTCTCTCTCTCTCCAAGTGGTTTTGGTGCCACTAGATGGGACAGAACACCACCCCCAGGAAGTGTGTGGGTTACACATGCATCCAGCACACTCAGCCACTCAGCATCAGCAATGACTTCTAGTGCAAAACAAAGGAAGCTGGCTACATGTTAGGGTTATTTTCATGCCTCCCTTGGGGCCTGTCATCTGCAGGTCAGGGCTGTTACCGGAAAGAGTGGCTGCGGATTACTTGATGCGGATATGGCCAATCAATCAATTCAGTTCACACCACATGTGACCTTTTCTGCTGCGTATCATGCGCCCCTGATGATTTATGTGCACTTTCTCCTCTGTATTTTCACATGAAACCATTTAAAAAGAAGTAATATAGGCAAAGAACCAGTGCCTACTCAGGGCTGCTCAGACATCAGGGACAATCTGAAGACGTCTGGTTTGAGGGCCCACTGCTTGGGGGAGCTGAGTTCTGCTCAGCACAAGCCCCAAAGGGCAAGTAGACATGGCTTTATACACCCTTTATACATCCCCCCCCATACTGTGACCAGCTCCGAGGCTGTTCTAATTTGCATTGGCTGGTAACTAGCCCCCAAGGGGCTGTTACATCAGCTGAGAATCATCAGAGCACAGGGACAGCTGGCTATGCCCCCACTCCTAGCCCTCAAGCACATCCCCTATACTGGGAACTATCCATTTGAAGCAGTTTGACTTTAGCAAGCTATTTAAGCCAGTATTCCAGCATACACCATACTGGGAGCCAGGATGTGGCCTATATGGTATTACTAAAACCATCAGAGGGCAACAGTGCATAAAACACCACAAGTCTATCTTCTAATGGTTTTATATTGCTCTGTATCACTTTACCATCTGAGGGTGTGTGCAATCACACACACAACTGGCATAGCTGTGCAGTTACCACAATGAGATTTGCATTTCCATGCATAGAGGAGCAGTTTTCCAGTCTCATTTTTACAGGCAAATTGTCACTTTTGGGCATGCAGCTACACTAAATGGACATGCATCTTGGGGTGTGTAGTTACATGTCCAACCTTTGAAATTCATCTCCTTTGAAGCTACACCCATATTCCTTTAATAACTTGGGAGGGATTTTGAAGGGTTTATTTCCCAGCCATATTTCAATGTGTCCTTCAGTAATCAGAGGCAGACCGGATATGTGTGTTTGCCATAGCTGTCTCTGCACACACACATCCGCCCACAGATCAAGGATTCATAGTTTTCCTAAATTTCAAGTATAATGAAATTGATGTGGCTTTGTAGATTTGAGGAAATTGCACTTGGCATGTCGATACTGGTAAATGAATAGCTCTGTTCTCCATGAGCTGCTAGGTATCATTTGTTCTCAGTTCACCAAGCTGAGCTGGGGAGGGTTATTGGTTTTGCTCCTTTTCTTTTTTTTCCCCTAAGCCAAAAGCAATTAAGTGCAAACCTTCTGCTATTGTCTGAAAGCTTGTGAACAAGGATGTCTGCAGTTTCTGTGAGCCCAGTTATTGCTTCTAAAATAGTATAGCTTTAAAGGCCAGATAAATGTTATCAGTCTCTGAGTCAGATTCTCAGGTGCACCTAACCTGTGCTGGGGAGGAGGGCCACCTGAGGAAAGCTTGAATCAAAGGAGACTTTCCATTACTTTCCTATTCCTTCCCTATCCTGGGGGCAGTTTGTCCTCAGCTCAAATTAGAGGAGCCTCAAATTAGAGGATGCTCTCACTGGCACCATCTTGAACAGTTCCTTAGGGGCTTTCCAAAAAGGCCAGAATTGCTAGAGCACAATACACTCCAGCCCCACCCTGGCACTCACAGCTATATTGGAGGGCCAGGAGCAGGTAGTATAGAGCCGTCTGTACAAGCTTTACATCACCCAGGGTTCTCCCAATGCAACAGGAAACCCCAGCTGCTGCATGTGGGCTGCTCTCTATGCCCTTTGAGCTGCTGCCAAGGATGTGGTCCCATCCTCAGCTTTCTGTCCTAAACTATTCCCTAGCCCTGCGGTGAAATAGCTGCTATAATTCACCCCCAACTTGGTTGCATTTCAGTGGTGGAGGGACGAATGGACTCTTTCATATTCAGATATTCATAGATTGTAGGCTTTACAGTTTTTGGCATGCATAGTTACAGTGCTTGGACGTACAAATCAGGTAATTGTGTGCCAGTGATGAGAACTGAGCCCTGGCACATCCAGGCATGGTAGCAGAACACCTGCAGTCTTTGAAAATCTGGCCCATACAGCTTGTGAAGTGCTTTGGGATCTTTGGACTGAAAGACACTATACACATTTGTCACATCAGTTTGTATGGTGACAGTACTTAGAGATTCCTTTCCAACAGAGCTCCCAGCTCCATTGTGTTAGGCGCTTTGCAGCAGCCCCCCACTAGGCACTGAGCACACCCCTCCCACCCCCAGGAAAAGACAGCCCCTACCTTGCAGAGCTCACAATCAAGACAGACAACTCTCCATTGAGCCTTCCAAGATGGATGCCAATTGCAATGGTGGCTTTATAACGTGGCCATTGTGTAAATCAAGATCTAGGAAACTGTATTGGAACTTGCAGACAATTAGTAAATAGCACAAGATCTGGCTTCCTTAAAAGCGAGTATGGCCTAGAGGTTAGAGCACAAGACTGGGTTACAGTTGTAGCTCTGCCGCTGCTGGGTGGGAATGAGGACTAGTAGGTGCAAAGCCCTTGTCTAACTCCAGTGATTTGGGATGGTACCTCCTTTGGGAAGCATCACTTCTGTACTGTTGAAGGTGCTACTCGAGGCAGCAATACAAGAAACACCGTCAGCTGTAGGATGTGATAGCTAGGGGAGAATTCACATGCCATCTCTCTCTACCTTCTGGATTACAGAGCCTGGGGTATTTCTAATCTCTTCTCCTTTACTGGTAGGAGCTGCATGTTTCTTTTCAGTTTCCCTATGCTCTTTAAGGCACAGAAATGTCCCAATTTTTCCTGGGTTACAAATGGAGCATTCACCAGCTGAATCAGAAATCCATGGTGAGCCACCCATGGCAGGAAGTTGTTAAGCTCCAGCTGTCTTAGAGAAGAAAGCCATTACAGTTTTGTGAGATACTAGTTGTTAGGGGAGTCTAATTTCTAGCCTACACATTGCAAAGGACAGGAGCCAGAGATTATTCACTAAGCATTACCGCCACTTGATTAGTACAGCTCTTCTGACCGTACAGAGAAGACGTCGTCCTGCTCTGCACCATTCCTGTGTCTTCGTTTGTGTTTGTGATAAAACCCAGCCTAACAATTCTTTGATAAGACTTTAAAACACAGCAGAGATTTCCCCCTCCTGCAAAAGCAGATACACCATGAAAATATACACCAATTTCTGCATTTTCTTTACAATATTTTCATTACAAGTCCCCCATTTGTGACTATTTTCTAAGTATCTCTACACAGCTAATCAAGGCTCATCTCAGAAAACTGCTCCCAGGGCTAGTCTGCACATGTAAGGAATCAGGCATAGCAAGACAAGGCCATTAGAGTATGGTTTACTGTGCTGCATAGAAAAAGCAAGGTACCCCAAATTTGATGAAATACGACAGGAACTCAGAGATGCTGCAGTCTTCAAGGGCATTTTATTTAGGGCCATTCAGGGGAAAGCTGGACAATTTTAGACATTTTGTAGAAGGAAAAATAACCCAACATTTATGGAAGACATGTCAGGATGCAAAAATCTCACCCAAACGAGCCTGGTGTTACTAACAGGAAGCTCACTTGAGAGATTCTGCATCTCTCGTTTCAGAGATAGACATAAGACAGCCTCACAGATGAAACTTTGCTTTGGGAGTGGCAGGAGTACAGGGGAATCAGGACTGAAATTCACTGCTTGGGTCCCTCTGTCCAGAAGAGAGCTATTCATATGCTTGTCCTGCTCTACGATTAATCAGCACCAAGATACTTTTTCCCCCCTTTCATGCAAAACCCTTTGAAGATGTAAATGGAAGAATCACAGTGCAGATAATCAGAGGCAATAACCCTGGCCCGAACAGAAAGGCAGTTATTTAGTCCAGATTATCTGGTTGCGCTGTCAGCAGCTTCTGAATGGAATGCTTCCTGGACTTTGCGAGGGGCAGACAGAGAAGCACATACACAGAGAGCGCTGCCCCATGACTTCCCATGTGATCTGATGAAGAAAGAAAGATATAATCAGCCAGAAGCAACCGCTCTTGTAGAACTTTGCCAGCTGAGTTGAGCAGGCACCAAATCACATTTCAATCTACCTCACACCTTCTTGGATTTCCTCATGTCCAATCCTGATGACAAGGAGGAGAAAGATACTGCCAGGTACAAATGCCTCACTGAGTGGCATAACCAGCCTCAAGTACCTGGGCACTGTACCTTTCTTCTAATATTCTGGCTATTGACGCCAAAGAGGTAGGCAGGATGTGGGCCCAAGGCTTCACTACTAAGCTGGTTAGTCTTCTGTAGGATCAATGAAACCTCTTGAGTTTTCCCAGGAGATCACGTTTCCTTTGGTGGAGCAAAAGGAGGTTCACTTTGCTAGGCCAGTGAACAAATTGTTATTCGTGACTCAGTGATGAATCAGTAGGACAGGCCCTGCTCTGAGAGAGGCCAGAATGGCCTCTCTGTTGTGTATCCTCCCACAGGTTTGAAGTTGTATGTTGTGCACATGAAAGGTGCTGGATGGGCAACCCTGGACCCTCTTTAGCAACAGACCATATACACCCCGGGCAGCAGCAGCTTCCTCGTATATGCTCTTCTTCCACCCTGCTCTCCATCTCCATGGCCCATCCAAGCCTTGGTTTCCCTGAGACTGCCAACCAAGAGGCTGAGGAGTGACACCTGTTGGTATAGTTTTTGGGATATGGACACTTGTTCACTGAGAACTGGACTGAGACCCACATGCTCAGCCAGCTGGCACCTTCCTGACTTAGGCCCTAGTTGGAAGAGGTGATGGAGGGTGATAGACTGCATCCTTGCATCACTAGTCTGTCTCTTCCAACTAACTTTCTCCCTTCTCTGATGTTATGCCGATAAAAAGCTTTCACCACAACCAGACTAGTCAATGCCTAGGAATGATCAATTACCTCATCTGCTCAATTCCACTTGAAATAAGTAGAAACGGATACCAAGATACCGAGAGATTAAGGCACAGAGGGAGAACATTTCCATTACTACACCAGTCCCATGGGATCACTGTCAGAAGCTCAGTGGAGAACAGAGAATGTAGTTTCAAAACTACCCTTAATCAGATCATTAAAACTGAATAAAACCCTTGAGAGACGGGTTCCGTGGAGCAGGCCAGCAAAAACATGACGTGGGTGGATAACAAAACATACTCCTAATCTGACTCAGTAACGTTAAAAGCATCACTTTCGAGAACAGCATTAAAGTTACCGTAAGCTTGAAGCAGCACATTACCCCATAGCCAAGAGTTACATGCACAACGAGTGGGAGGAACCTGCAGTGAAGGAAAGGGAGTGAAAGCAAAACCCCCCAGGTAATTATCTGTCCAGTAACTGTTCTTCAGGAGGTGTTGTGCACAAAAACCTTCCCCTAGGTGTATGTGCCCAGTGCACTTGAGTCGGAGACTTTTGCCAGCAGTACCTCTAGGTGGCGCATGAGCCCTGCTCCCCTTTTGCTCTCAGGTGAAGGTAAGTGGGGCATGTTTGCTTCCTCCCCCTCTAACTTCTCATCACTGTAACCAGAGGTGGGTTAAGATTTACTGGGGCCCTGTGCACAAAACATTTGGGCTCCCCACATTGCTTCCAACCATGGAACCCTGTCCTCTGCACCTCCCCTTCCCCCAGGGCCCCACCCCCAAAGCTGGGGCCATCATAAGAGCTGCCCAGGGAACCCGGGTGAGGGGAACTCTGGACCCCCTCATCTGCCCTGGGTGGCAGCATCCTGGGGCCGGGACACAGGTTGGGGGCTGCTCTTGGGCACCCTGGTCCCACACCCACGGAGGGGTCTTGGGCCAGCTCTGTGCAGGGGAGCTGGGGGTGGAAGGGAAAGGTGGCTCGAGGCAGCTCCATGTGGGGGGCGGAGGGATAAAGAGAGAGGGGGCTCAGCCAGTTCCATGTGGGGGAGTGTGCGGGGGAATATACTCACTCTACACAGGCTCCGTCTTCTGGCCTGGCTGGGGCCTCAGGGGGAAGAAGAGGAGCAGAGCTGAGGTGGGGGGAGGAGCAGCAGGGGTTGGGGCTGGTGCTTCTGTGGGGGCCCCCAAATTGGCCAGGGCTCCAGGGCATAGGCCTGATCGGCCCATGCAGTAATCCACCACTGACTAACATCTGAAGCAGCAGAGAAGGTGGGAGGATTGTGCACATATTCATTCCACAGCACCTCTAACAACAGTTCTTGTGTGGGTAAAAGAACAGTTTTGTCCTCCTTTGAGTGATTGGCCACATACACATTCCATGGCAGGAGGCTCATCAGCAGGGCCCTTACAGATGGAGGGATTTAGGATCATCTGAACAGAGATTGTAACACCAGCTTGTAAAAGTTGGCATCAGCACAAGGCTCGAGCGATGGCACGAGTGGAAAAAATACACAGCTGCCTTGCAGATACCAGCTTCCGGAACACGACTCGGAAAGGTTGATGAAATGAACTGATCTGTTATTCTTGATGGAAGAGAGACTTGACCAAGACTTCAGCAGAGCTTAATCCGGCCATCATCCAGTGCGAGATTTCCCAAACTGACACTGGTTGACAGTCTACTCCAGGGGTGGGCAAACTTTTTGGGCCAAGGGCCACATCTGGGTGGGGAAATTGCATGTAGGGCCGGGCAAGGGGTTGGGGTGCGGGAAGGAGTGCGGCGGGAGGAGAGGTGCAGTGTGCAGGAACGGGCTCAGGGCAAGGGATCTGGGCAGAGGAGGGGTGCGGGGTATATGAGGTGGCTCAGGAAGGGGGTTGGGGTGCAGGAGGGCTGTGGACTGCGGGAGGGAGCTCAGGGCAGGGGGTTGGATGCACGGGGTGCAGCAGGGGGCTCAGGGCAGGGGGCTGGGGTACGGGGTGAGGCAGGGGACTTGGGCAGGGGGTTGGGGTGCAGGAGGGCTGTGGACTGTGGGAGGGAGCTCAGGGCAGGGGGTTGGATGCATGGGGTGCAGCAGGGGGCTCAGGGCAGGGGGCTGGGGTGCAAGAGAGGTGCGAGGTGCAGGCAGGGGGCTTAGGGCAGGGAGCTGTGGGGCAGGGTGCAGGAGGGGTTCGGGCTCCGGCCTGGTGTCACTTACCTAAAGCAGCTCCGGGGTAGCAGCAGCGTGCACCTGAGCCAGAGCAGGCTCCCTGCCTGCCTGCCCCGGCCGCACACCGCGCCGCTCCGGGAAGTGGCCAGCACCACTTCCCTGCGTGTCCCCTGCGTGAGGGGGGGGCACAGGGCTCCGCGCACTGCCCTTGCTGCACCTCCAGGTACCTCTCCTGAAGCTCCCATTGGCCGCGGTTCCCCGTTCCTGGCCAATGGGAGCTGCGGGAGGCAGTGCCCAGAGGCAGGGGCAACGCACAGAGCCTTCTGGCCCCCCTCCCACCCCATCTCCGGGACCCAGGGATGTGGTGCCGGCCGCTTCTGAGAGCAGCGCGGGGCCTGGGGCACCACAGGGGGCGGGGCCTGGGGCACCACAGGGGGCGGGGCCTGGGGCACCACAGGGGGCGGGGCCTGGGGCACCACAGGGGGCGGGGCCTGGGGCACCACAGGGGGCGGGGCCGCAGGCCGTAGTTTGCCCACCCCTGTCTACTCTCTCAGCATAGGCTACCAAAAGCCTTGGAGAAGTCCCTGTGCAATCCAGGTAGAATGCCAAACCTCTACGACTAACCCAAGATATGAAGTGTTTCTTCAGCTTTAGGCGAATGGGTTTCAGGAAACCCCCCCCACTAGCAAATGAATAATTTGGTTCAGGTAGAAAGCTGACACTGCCTTAAGCATAAATTTAGAAGGAGGCCTAAGGCAGTGACTCTCAACCTTTCCAGGGTCTGATTTGTCTTGCATACCCCAAGTTTCACCTCACTTAAAAACGACTTGCTTACAAAATCAGACAAAAATACAAGTGTCACAGCCAGTATTTCTGAAAATTTGCCTACTTCCTTTTGACCATAGAATTCTAAAACAAAACAATTGGAATATAAATATTATAATTACATTTTAGTGTATAGTAGATAGAGCAGAACAAACAAGTCACTGCCTGTATGAAATTTTAGTTTGTACTGACTTTGCTAGTGCTTTTTATGCAGCCTGTTGTAAAACTAGGCAAATATCTAGATGATTTGATGTACCCCTTGGAAGACCGCTGCGTACCCCCATGGGATATGCGTACACCTGGTTGAGAACAACTGGCCTAAGTGACACCTTGTCGTCTTGGAAGACCATGAAAGGAGGGTCAGCCAGGAGAACCTGAACTTCTGAAACCCTCCTTGCAACCAGAAATGCCATCTTCATTAGACAAAGGTAATGACTTAGCCATGGGTTCAAAGAGGGGTCTTATGAGTTTGGAGATGACTAGATTTGAGATCCCATACAGGTACAGACACACAAGAGTAAATGTTTTAGGATTCTTAAAAAGGCTACTCAACAAAAGAGGGTGAGAGAAAATGGAAAAACCCATCCACTTGTGGATATAGTGGAAAAATGGAAGCCAGGTGGACTCTCACTGAACTAATCAAATGGCCTGGGGATTTCAGGTGCAACAGATAGTCTAGCACATCTGTAACCTCAGTGTGATGGGGTGATAAACATTCTTCCCAAACTGAAAATCTCTTCACTTTGCTGTGTATGTGGCTCTAGTGGATTTCATTTCTGAACCTCTTGGGAGCACAAGAGACTGCCTAGGCTGTGAGGTGGAGATACTGGGAGTTGGGATGTTGAGGCTTGCCTTGGTTTTGACACAGGAGATCCTTGACTAGTTGTAAAGATATTGGTGACCAGATAGGAGAATTGATGTAGGTCTGTGAACCAATACTGTTTAGACCACACCAGTTCAGTAAGGATTAATGTTGTTTTATCTCTTTTCCATTTCCTGAGACCCCTTGGAATGCAAATAAGATGATGACTGGACCAAGGGAGAATGTGGTGGAACCCAAGCTGCAGCCCACCCTGAAGCAAAATCTCATGCACTCATTGTTCAGGTTGGTTGTGAACAGTGTATTGCTGGACACCCCCAGCAGTGGAAAATCTGAAGGAGAGTGACAATCCTGCTGAGAGAACCCACTAGTGTGTTCCTCACTCCTGGAAAGCGGAAGGCCTCTGAGGAAACATTGTGACATATGCAGAGATTCCATAGGAGGATAGTCTCAACTATGCCAGGAAGCTATCTAGTGCATTGGACACACATACACCTCTAGCAGAATGCACGCAAACAAAATTGTTTAAAGGAGAAGGCAGGATTCTGGCTTGAAACTAGGATGTCAGCTGTTTATTCTAGTGTGTTGGCACTTGAGGCCTGAAAGAAGAGTTAAAGCTGCAGTAGGTAAATTTGTCCTGGTTTGCTAATCAAAACTGATCTCTCCTTTCCCTCTGAAAACAGATGACTGAAGCCAGTATAAGGAATGGTGAGAGCACTGGTGCACTAAAATCCAACAGAAAAATTAGGACACTATGGCAAGAACCCATCCAGAGCAAAGCAGTTCTCATCCAAAGCAGTCAGAGGTCAACTTCAGTTTCAGCCCAAGAGATTCAGTCTTAAAGAACTCACGTGTGCATGTCAAAGGATAATGTTTAAATTAACTCTGCTAATGAGTCATAGAATATCAGGGTTGGAAGGGACCTCAGGAGGTCATCTAGTCCAACCCCCTGCTCAAAGCAGGACCAATCCCCAATTTTTGCCCCAGATCCCTAAATGGCCCCCTCAAGAATTGAACTCACAACCCTGGGTTTAGCAGGCCAATGCTCAAACCACTGAGCTATCCCTCCCCCCAAATGCTGTAGGCCACATCCCCCTGAGCAGATGGACAACAGCATGTCATGAGAAAGGCAATCAAACCACATACAGTTCCGATCTTCATAACACCCACAATCTTTATAACACCTCTTATGACTAGATAATCTGATTAGGCAAACTCCTTATGTATTACACACCCAAGGACCTGCCCAGAACATCTGTGCACACTCTGTATCAGAGCCAGAGCATAAAGAAAGCACAGGACAGAGATAGGAACTGCAAGTATGACCCCCAGCTCTGGGACAGTTCATCTGTAGCTTTTGCCATGTCACTTCAACTCTGCCTTCAAAGTTCCTTCCAAGAGTGCATGAGATGCATAATTAGCGTTTAATATAAGCTTTCTCGGGAAGATACATTATAGAGATGCCATCTCTGTCAAACATACTCTGCTCTTTTCCTAGAGATTACAGACAGCTGACCACTATGGGAGTGAGTAGACAAAAAGGTTTAGATGGGCAGTCTCTGGGACATTTTGCAGCAGTAAATAAAGATCTTGGTGAATCCAGCTCCAACATGGGGTGGGCAAAATCCATCTTGAGGAGCTTCCTCTTTAATATTAGAGAAAACTGGATGCTCATGAGAGTTTTGAAGGATCTCTTCCATACATAGACTACATGAGAAGCTGCCCCATAGTGTCCCCCACCAAGTCAGTCCTATTCTATCACAGCTACCTCTCCGAAGGAGGCGGGGACTTCAGACAGTTGCCTTGTGCCAGTGCAATTTGGGTGGTGGTAGGCAGTTGACGTAGCCACCTGCCCACAAATCACTAAATACTCATTTCACTAGGTCATCAGCCAACCATGAAATTGGTGGTGGCAACATCGACCAAATCTAATCCAGACTGCTAACCTGCTGACTGGCAACCTGGCATGCACGAGTCTTTCCCACATGCAATTGCTGCATTTGAATAGCAAAAAGGCAAAGAATCTCCTATTCTTCTTTGGAGCCTGAGCAGCGTAGTTTTCCCTTCCCTTTGCACAGTTGCTCAAGAGAAGGTCTATAGCGGCTTAGCAAAGGAGTGAATGCCTGTGGGAATGCTAAGCAGCTGATGTGCTGGACTATTAGTTATTTCACTGCTACCTGTGCTTCCCCCATGTTTGTTGCATCCACCTGCTGTCTGATCCGTCACTTATATTTAAGATCTCCAGGGCAATGACCATCTTGATTGTGTTTGCACAGTGCCTAGCACAATTGGACCCTGATCTCAGAATGATGTCTCTCCATGCTGCTGCAATAAAAACAATGTTCGACTCCATACCCAAGAGCAGAAGACTGGGTGGACCCTCAAGCACTCTTTTCTTTTCTGTTCGTTGACATTTTGCTCTGTTCTAAAGACTTACCATTTAAGGTACAGAGACCTCCTCTTCCCTTCCTCAACAGATACAAGCCACATGCCTCCCCTTCCTCCCCAAAACAACACACAACATAAGAGACTCCACTGCAATTTCTTGGTTCTTGAATATGTATTTTACTGAAAAATCATTCATAAATTAAATACAAAAATGTACAAACACATGGGTAAATAAATGTAATGATACAAAGGATTGCTCTGCTGAAAAAAGTGTGTGTGTGTGTGTGTGTCTCTCTCTTAAAACACTACATTTCAGTGCAAACATGTACCCTGGCACCTCTTAAAAATGTAAGAGTAAGTTCAAAAGCCATGATGATGGACGGATACGACCTATGGTTTAACTCCACCTCAGACAGTGGGTGACTAGAAGTGTGTGACTCTTGCTCACTTGGTAAATTCCTTATAGAAGAGGATCTTTAAAAAAATAATGAACTTTAAATAAATATTTTAGCAAATAAAACCCCACATGGCTTGTTAAAAAAAATCAGCACTGAACACGCCCTGACTCCCAGCAAGGTTAGTAGACAATGTTGACATACAAGGGGTGCACAAGTGGCCTTGTTGAATTTCAGCTGCCAGAATATGTACAGTTCTTTTTACTATGAGAATTTTTACACCATAACAGCACATGCGCTTGACAAAATGTTTTAACAGTTACATTCCTACACAATATTTGACTTAGCCGATAAGATTAACAGTGCACATTTTAAGATATTCCACATTTTAGAGAGAGGGAAAAACTCAACCTGATTGACAAAAAAATTGCAAAGAGTGACACTGATTAGGTGTGAAACGGGCACTTTCAGGCCAACCTTAAATGAGTACATTTCTGAGTAGAGGGAATGCCTTTTTTGTTCAAAACATAGGGTGTAAGAGATGGTAAAATATACATTAAAGACTGAGGATTCAAACTAAAATACAGCCTAACATCTACTCACACATGCATGCACAATTCACATAGTGGTGAATTTAGACCATTTGAAATACATTCCTTGTTTGAAGCACCATTAAAGACATCAGTTGCTAGCAACATTTCAAGATTAAAGAAATGAGGGGGAGAGTAAAGGTTCAGCATTTGAAAAGGGTCCACAAGAATTACAGGGATCAAGGATCAGAAGCAAGAGAGTCTTTATTGCTATATGTGCCATAAAAACCAAACTATAAATAACCTTCAAGAAACAATTTTAAAGCACACGTATTCCAAGACTTTAAACCTAAATTACAAACTTACCAGCACTTTCAAGGCCAGATGCACTGTCCTTTCATGCAGGCTGATAAGGTCTACACAACAAGAACTCCATATTTTCTAAACCTAAGTTATTCTCGAGAGACCAAAAAGAGCCCTGGTCAATCACACCCACAGCAGATGTGTATGGGGATCATATGTCCATGGAACCGAGAAAACAATGTAAACCATAAGAGTTAAGGAAACAGAAGGCAAACAATGCAATAAAAGAAAGTTAAAGTACTTCTGAGCTTAAATACTCACAATCTCTATATATAGATATATAAAAAAGCAACCCAAAGCACTTTTACCATAGAGAAGTCGAGTAAAAGTGAGTTTGTACATACTGTGTAAGTGATGGATTGGTTTTAAACCAGAAAAAAACAATCCCAAAACAGGCACAACCCAAGGAGAACAGTTCAGAAAAAAAACCTAAACCTGTAAAACTGTATGGGGATATCAACCAAGCACTTCAGTTCTGGATACTTATGTTTTCCTGAACTAATTAGAATGCCCTTCATTTTTTCTCATTATGATTTTACATCGGTGGATAAATCTAGCTCACTATTTGAACTTGTGGAATGCATTCCTTGGCTAAGGATCATAACCAAGGATTCTACCTACAGTTAGAATGTAATTAGTTCAGTGTTCTGTTCAATTTACACAATAAATATATCAAAATACCATTTATGAAACAAAAATGTTACATTAGAGGAATCACTGTAGAACGTTGTTAATTTAGAGGCAGATTTAATAAACTGCAGCTGACTGCCCAAACCTAAAGACAGTGACTGAGGAGGGAAGGTAAGATTTTTGGGATTTGTGCATGGAAACCACACAGGCCTACTGGTGAATTTTGTAAGGGGGCGAGAGAGAGAAGAAGAGGAGGGATGTGTTTGAATAAGTCTAGAATCTAAGCTTGCACTTGCCACCACTGTGGAATAGAGGGTAATGGACAATGAAAACCCAAGAGAAATAAAATGGAAAAACTCCATATGAACTATAATTTACACATTATCTACTGCACAATGATATGAGCTGGATATTTGTTCTTTCATGAAGTTTCCCTTCTCCCTCCCTTCTCCCAAAAAGCCCACGCCACTTCCGTAATAAGCAATGATGTGGCTCCATATTTCTGAACCCCAGCATCCTACCAATTAAGGCCCCTATCCTGTAAACACTTAAGCTTAACTTTACATCACTGGGACTACTCACATGAGTAGAGGGACTTGCTTAGGAGTAACATTATGTACATGTTTGCAGGATAGGGTCTAAATGAGTGACCTTAATATGTAAACCTTTCGCTTGAGTTTTAATTGTAAAAGAAAATAAAGGCATTTTACACAGCTTATTTACACTTACACTTCTTTAAGAAGCGATTCTGTTGTATATAGTTTAAGCAGGTCATTAAAAAAAACAACACATAAATGTAGAAGAATGGTATCATCTTAAGTTTCATTTGATCTCCTATTAGGGCAGTTGCCTACTGGATTGCTTCTGGCATCCAAACTCAAGAAGCCAACAGAGTCATTCAGCCAAACTGGTTCCGTGAGAAGAAAGCACGTCAGATCACTGTTGTGATATCTGAGATTGTTGGAGGAGACGGAATGCAGAGATGAGAGCAGCAGGTCACACCATTGTTCATAAAACCAGAAAGCGAGTGAATTCCCCGAGCTTGCTGCACAAACAATCGGATTGGGCCAGACGATTTGTGCGTGCATTTTCAATTTTATTCTTCGAAATACTGTGATCCTTCATTAGACAATGTGTTTCTTGTCCTTGGTAACCCTATAAAAGTATGTCTAACGTGTTGCTTTCTTGGTGAAGGGCAAAGCAAACTTATTTTCTCCTCTCAGTATTCATTTACCAGAGCCAGCTCTGGTGTCAGGTTAACAGTTATGTTTTTATACAAGGCGTCATACGTAATGTTTGGAAAGTAGTTCAAGTTACTGAGGCCGTCCAGGACTTGCCTCTCTTTTGACTTCCTCAGCAACGCATACCTGTTTAAAAGAGAACAAAAGATGGATGTATCCACTCCCAACACTGCTCAAGGCTGCAGAAATTTAGGCTGAGAGCTACTACACACAGTCCCAACAAGAAAAAGCTAACATGAGAAAATCCTCCTGAACACAGACCCCTTAAGATGTATGTATAAGAGACAACTCCAGAATTTAGACACAAATATTTAATACTTTGCAGAAATAAAATTTTGATCCACTCTCTGGAACGTTGCATAACACAGACCAGAATCAGATCAGTGTTATTTTTTAGACTAGTATGTTTTCTGTGTGTCCAGCTGGCACAGTTTTGTCAAACTGTCAATATGCACAGAAATAAGAATTGATAACTTCCTTCCCCAAAAATGTAGATCATGCTGACACAAAGCAGCTGAATGACTCCAGGCGTTTTCTGTGTACCCCATACAAAAATAAGACATGGCCTCCATCCCACAGAATTTACCATCTAAGTGAGACAGAGTAAATGAGGGGAAGGATGGATGACAAAATAAAATCACTCAAAAGAGCAGGAGCAAATGGCATTGGACTAGAGGCTGGGGGTGAACAGAAACCAGAAGAACTGACTTTGAGGAGCGGGAGAGCAAAGATTCTTGGCACCTCATTTCAGGGTTGGGGGCCCATGGAAAAGAGTCACAGAGGTACAAGAGACAGCACAAGGTGTGAGAGGGAACAGGTGGATACATACAGGCAGGGTAAGGTTCTTTGGTACTTGCACAGCCCTCAATACTGTAGTATCTACATGTTTCACAATCTTTAGTACTTTTCCAGAGGGGGTGTTAAAGTAGAGCATGAAGCCTTTGAACTCGGTCCAGTGAAATATTAAATCAGTAAAGGAACACAGAGGTGAAGTAGTTAATGTTACAGGAGTAGCAGGAAAAGATTTATCTGCAGCGTGCTGGATAGATTGAAGAGGGGGAAGGAGTGAGTCCAGAATGGAGGAGATTACAGTAGCCCAAGCAAGAGAAAAACAGTGGCATATGATACAGTTTTAGCAGTGGGGTGGAAAGGACACAGCAGAGGGAGAAGTAGCAGCGCAGATCTGGCAAGAGATTGGGTGTGGGGAAATTGACAATCAGCTCAAGGTTTGAGTGAACAGACTATGAGTGTGTCAGTAAGGATAGTATACAGGGAAGTGAAGTTCCATTTGATCAATTAAAGTGAGAAACAGTGGGATCCAGGAGGAGATGTGAGGAGGCTGGAGGTTCATCAGCACAGGGCTCTGACATTACAGGAGCAGTCAGGCAAAGCTGTTTACACCAATGACATCAATATAAAGCAGGGCTAAGATGCACCGGAGCAAATACCAGCTTTGGCCCATCTACACTAGGGAGCACTCTTGAGTAAATACACTGGTGGCTCTAACCAGACCCCATACTAGACAAAGCCCTAGTTACAGAAAAAAGGGTAATAAAGAAAGCGTTAGTTCAAAGGCTTTGAACTAAGTCAGGTAGTCCTTAGTCACTGCAAGCTTTACAGTCAGTGGCGGGCTACGATGTTATGCTCTGATTTGTAATACCTCCAGCTAGCAAGCTGAATGGCTTAAAAGATAAACAGACCACTTCAGAACCCTCTGAAACATACCTTCAGGTAGCAACGCACCTCAAGTGACTCTTGCCAAATAAGTGACAGCAGTTCACTGGATGCACCCTGACCATCAGCCTACAAAATTCCAGATCTGATGAAATAAAGGAGGCAAATCTAAAGCTCTCATTTCCACTGCATTGTAGCCCTTTGATACTTCAGAGAAACGGAACAAGTGTGACATTTTTCCCCTGAAATTGACTTCCTTGGTTCAGCTACAGAGAATTGAAATGGTAGAAACTTCTTTTCCTCACCATAATCTGTTTGGTAGCAAAATGAAATCCAGATATAGAGAGGAAAAAGATTTTTATCTCTATCAAACAGAAGCTCGGAGAACAGGAAAGTTGATGCCAGAAAGAGGCCCAGAGCTTAATGAACTACAGGTTCATTCCCTGCTTGAATTTGCAGTTAATTCAAAAAGTATTAGCAGGGTGAGCTTTGTGAGTTTCTCTTCTAGAGCTCTCCTAGCAGTTCCTGTTCTGGTATTAGTAGTGGATAATACAATTTACATCTAATTGCCATTCTAAACAAACAGTTGTAGCTTGTGAGGTGCTAAGTCATGTAATTGTTCACAAATAAATCATTCCCACTGGTTCTGTTAAACAAGCTCTTTCGCACCATTGCATACTGCTCACTCATACTCTTCCTGGGGTTCCCCCTGGAAAATAGGGGACAGCATGTGTGCATTTATGCTTCCAGAAACAGCTCTCTGGGTCCTGTTGGAATGCCAATCCTGATACACAATCTAACTCTTTACATTCTCTCAAACAGGAACAAAACCTAATGATGTGGAGCTTTTCCTGGTGACTCAGCATACTGTTTCACCTAGACTATAAGCTTTGTGGAGCAAGGCACTGTTTTGTTACTTA
Source organism: Lepidochelys kempii (assembly GCF_965140285.1). NCBI lineage: Eukaryota > Metazoa > Chordata > Testudines > Cheloniidae > Lepidochelys > Lepidochelys kempii. The sequence continues at coordinate 17,115,515 of NC_136392.1, read as the reverse complement.
TCTTTACATTCTTAGCATAATGGAGCCCTGATCTTTGGTTGGCATTCCAAGGCACTATTGTAAAATAAAAATAAAAGTCAGAGTTGGCTGAATGCACAATCTTGCTCACTTTAAAATTATGGCAAAATATATTTTCTCCTATTGCAGCTGTGTTTTACACTAGAAAAAATGAAAAGGAAGCCGATTGAGGTGTTATTTCACCTCAAACAAAAATGGAGCAAAATTGCTATGAAGCACATGACTGACATATTACTTTTGCAATTGAAGCTACCTGCACGATGCAAATACAGGAGAGTTTGAACTCCCTCATAAACAAGGTCTAATAAAAACAGGGACAGAGGCTGTTCTAGAAACTATAACACCCAAGGCTGTGGATCCTGCTACAATCCCTCTTACAGGTTAAGCAGGGCTAGCCTGGTTCAATGTTCAGATGAGAACCTTCAAGGAAACAAACGTTGCTTCAGTATGTGGTGCTGACTACTCCACGAGAGGCTCACTTTCTTCAGAGTACAGAGCCAGGGCCGCAGCTTGTTGCCAAAAGGTTCTATGCTGCTAAAATCCACTCTTTTGGAAAAGCAACAACCACTAAACAGGACCTTAGAATAAAGGGTCCAGGGTATTAACCACGCCAGTTTGGGTTATTACATCTTGTCTCCCTGCACTTCTGATTATTCCCTTCCTGTCCTAACACTGTTGTGAAGAAACTCTGTGCATTGCTTGACTGCTGCCACATATTACCCTCGGGGGTAATTACCCTCTTATACAGTATGAATGCTAATTTGTGAGGTGCTTTAGTACATAACGTTAGAACATACAAGCCGCCACAAGGGGTCAGACCATGGTCCATCTTGCCCAGTATCCTGTCTCTGACAGTGGCCCATACCAAAGCTTCACAGGGAGTGTACTGAACAGGGAAATTTTGGAGTGAAGTACCCCTGTCTACTACTCCCAGCTTCTGGTAGATGCTTAGGGTCACCCCAAGCATATGGTTGTGTCCCGGACCATCTTGGCTAACAATTATTGATGGATCTATCCTCCATAAACTTACTACCCAGTTCTTTTTTGAACCCAGTTATACTTTTGGCCCTCACAACATCCCACGGCAATGAGTTCCACAGGTTAGTTGTGCATTGTGTGAAAAAGTACTTCCTCTTGTTTGTATTAAACCTGCAACTTATTAATTTAATCGGGTGACCCCTGATTTTTCTATTGTGTGAAAAGGTAAATAACACCTCTCAATTCACTTTCTTCACATCAGTTATGATTTTATAGATCGGGGTTCTCAAACTGGGGGTTAGGGCCCCTCAGAGGGTCGCGAGGTTATTACATGGGGGGTCGCAAGCTGTCAGCCTCGACCCCAAACCCTACTTTGCCTCCAGCATTTATAATGGTGTTAAATATATTAAAAAGTGTTTTTAATTTATGGGGGGGGGATAGCACTCAGAGGCTTGTTATGTGAAAGGAGTCACCAGTACAAAAGTTTGAGAACCACTGTTATAGATCTCTGTAATATCCCCCCTTAGTCATCTCTTTTTTAAGATGAACAGCCCCAGTTGTCTTACTCTCGTCTCGTATGGAAGCTGTTCCATACCCTTGATCAATTTTGCCACCTTTTTCTGAAATTCTACCAGTTTCACTATACCCTTTTTGAGATGTGGTAACCAGAACTGGACTCAGTATTCAAAGTGTGGGCGCATCATGGATTTATATAGTGGCATGATGATTTTGGAATCCTTCAGAATGAAACATAAATCTTCAATAATAAAAATCTCACTTGCCTTCCCAGGAACTGCACTTCACCTCGATGATGGTGTGGAATTGACTTGTATTTCCCGGTGACTCCTCGTGGCCGAGTCACTGAGTAGCCTGCATACTGAACCCTGTATTACAAAGATAGGGCTGACTGTTGCATTTGCTCCCAATTCAATACTTGCCAAGGCTGAACAATCATAAGCCACAACAGACTTGTCGTCTGTAGTAAGTACAAGTTTCCATTAGCTAGCTAAATGAAGTGAGAAGATTTCAACCAGTTCAGGCTTTGGGCAAACTAAGCTGCTTTCAGTACATTGTGTTTTAATTGAGTAGTCAAACTGATCCTCAGATGAACATCAACATGAGAAATAATGCCCAAGGCCAACAATTTCATAAAGTTTCCTATGGCAAGAACTATATTTCCTCATTCTCTGTTAGTTATGAGCTTCCAATCCAATTTGCTTTAGTAGAACGGAATCAAAGCCCAATCTTTCCATTTATCAGGGTACCCTAAAGGGCGTGATAGTCTCCCCACTCCTCCACCCATGTGAAGAGGGCATGGAATAGCTCCAGAGCCAATCCACACTGCCTGGGTGGGGAGGGGCAGCTTCCCTCCACATGTTGTATAAAGCCCCTTTCCATGCAATGGCAAGGATGGAGATGTCTGAAAGCTGCTCAACCAAATTAAGGCTTTCAGGGGGCAGGCTTAGAACCAGTTCACAGCAGCAGGTAAAATACCCAGGCTTTATTTCACTCAGAGCCCTGAGGAGCGTCCACTGCCAAGAAGTTGGGTGCGTGCACTGTATGCCTGAGGAAATATATCCCCAACCCCTGTGGCAGCACATTCTTTTACCAGGCCAGCCATTACTGTATCATCAATGATGACAGTTTGTACAACATACATCAGGTGTCACGAGTTAGATGCTGTTACAAGAACTCATCAATGAGCAGAAGAGTCACACCATAGGAAAGTCTGCATGGAAGCCTGTCCATCCCCCTATCTTTGGGAAGTAGACTCAAGTCAAAACACACATCAGTACCTGTTCCAAAGATCATCATCCTCTCCGCCCCAGCCCCAGAACGCATTAGGAAAGCCATTGATCTTCCGAAACTGTTCCACTGTTAAGCCACTCACTCCACCAAAGAACTCATTATAAGGAAGCCTAAATAAAAAAGAGCGCATTAGTCACACCTGTTGTGAACAGTGTCGCAGGTCAGGGCTGATGCAATTGCCTGTTCACAGCCTGTCACAGAATATCAGGGATGGAAGGAACCTCAGGAGGTCATCTAGTCCAAGCCCCTGCTCAAAGCAGGACCAATCCCCAAATGGCCCCCTCAAGGATTGAACTCACAACCCTGGGTTGAGCAGGCCAATGCTCAAACCACTGAGCTATCCCTCCCCCGTCAGAGCAGCCATTCTCCTGGATGCAGCTGAATTAAGCCTTGAGCTATTGGGAGGTTTGCTTCTATTTCTGCTATGTTTACTTACACAAAATCTGGAAACCAAACTGAAATTAATCTTTTTAAAATCTAGCTATTGACTTTTTATCCATGAAGGGGGAATATAGGTGCTTACAGATACATATATTTATCCAGCTTGGCTGCAAAGTGTCTTGGCATCTGTCCACATCCATAATAGTTATGGTCATTTTCTGGTATATGGTCCACATCATGAAAGATCAGACAATCCCAGTCCAAGTCCTTCATTGCTTCCCGAAAGCCAATATTGAAGAGCATGGCACGGTTAAATGGTTGGTTACCAGCCTAGGAAGTAGAGCTATTTCTCAGAAGAAGCTCAATATACAATTCATATTATATACATACACACACACACACACAAACTCTATGTACACCAAGTACAAGTTTGGAAGTCAGTCACTCTTCTCATGGCCTCCTACACAAACTCAAGGGGGAAAAAAAAAACCTTAAATTCCTGTTTTTGTAACCCTCTTGCCCTGGTTTAACAATAGATATATGTGCTAAACAAACCTAATTTATTCTAAGAGACTTAATTTCCCAGAAGCTTTCAGAAAGTGCCTGTGTCCAACATAACATTCAGGTGAATGGCATATTATGAGAAGCTAGGTATTGTACACACATCAACGCTAAGCAGTAACCTTTGAAAGCCTATGATATGTACTCTGGCTGATAAAAACACACAGGACACACTTGGAGATTTGCCATTATTGTGCAATAACGGGGGGCAGAAGGCAGTAAATAGCCTTTCATATGTGGGATGCATCGGGCAGCAATCAGTCACACAATAGCAAGTTTCATGGTCCAGTGGTTACTCCCACTGGTGATGGATTAGCTCAGAAAAATACATTGCATATACATGGAAAGTGACTCACTTGCTCAATGACATAAAATGCGAACTGTAAACGTTGGCGCTGCAGCATTGGAATAAGGTGCCTAAAGAGAACTGGAAGATGCTCATAACGATTGCGGAATGGTATCAGGATTGCCACCTAAGAGATGGAAGACATCAGGTAGTTATTACTATATTTGGAAACCAGCTTTCACTTTGGCAGCCCACAAACCTTCAGCTCAGAGCATCGGGTATGCCTGAAGCCATGTGTATGTGTTTACAATCACAGGACCATAGACAATGTTGATGGAAAAGGACTAACAGATCTAACCCATTTCCTGGGGCTGCCATGATGGATTTTTTCCTTCATGCAACATATAACATGGAGCACACAATCGTGTGTTGGCCATTCACTCTCATGCCGCCTTTATTTTGTGCATTTCGGTACTCTAGCTTTTTAAAATATACTACTACTTGGGAGAGACGACGTTTCTTTCAAACATTAACAATTTCATGCTCGGTCAGGGGAGAGAGACTGCGCTGGAGACTTAAATCTTCTACCAACTGAAAAGATAGAGTAGGATTCTCCTACACCATGCTGTTAATGTGTCTCCACCCTTACAAGCAGGGAACCTCTGTAGCAAAGATAAAGTCATTGTCTCCAAGGTCCATGTTACCCTTGGTCTTTCTGGGCTAATTCTTGCTCAAAAAGAGAGGTAATTTTGGTGATCTGGATACCTGTCCGCCAGGAACTAATTCATTACACAAACCTGTAAACGGCCATCTGCATGCAACACATTTCAGACACTATCAGCTGAGCTGGATTTGAACGGTTACTGAGCTGACAGGCTCCACATCCCATTAGCAACACACACCCCTCTCCAAAACTTTCTTATAAAAGAAATGAAGTGCTGACCCATCTGTCACTAGGTAAGAGGCTCCTGAAGCTACAGGTATAAAGCCAGACAAGAAACACCTATGTTACAGGCATCCCTACATTATCTGTGATGTAACACAAGATATTTTTCTTTAGAATGGCAAAATGTAACCATAGCCCAGTTCTTGCCAATGCCATTGTTTGCACTCCTTTGTACTGAACAATGGCATCACATTTTAATGTAGCTTGTGGCTGTTTTGAGGCTACAGTTTACCTTCCAGCGAGGCAGGCAGTCATCAGGTTTCCAATGGCCTCCTAGGTTGATAGACAGGTCTTTAGAGAATAATTGATGGATATCCTCCATTCTGATTTCACTCATATTTACATCAATTGGGCCCTCTGTGTACACAATGGAAAGAAGAGGTCAATATTCCAGTCCCAGCAAGAGAAGGTGCATCTCAGGCTCCTCACACACTTCAGTCTCATGGTCCTACCTCATCAGTGTGCATGCTTCTGCCCACTTCACTTTTCATACACTTATTATTAGGGCTGATTGCAAAATGGGTCTTTTCCTGTCAAGTATCAAAAAACTGATTAGACAATGCTGCCACAGTACCTCATGATCTCATTCTCCTTTATAGCTTGGGCTCCCTGGTCAGACTACATCTCCCATGACGCATCATGGTCTTCCCTCTTGAAGAGAGGCAGTGCATCATGGGAGACTCTGGTTGTGATGCATAATAGGAGTTGTTGTCTGCCCAGGGAGCCCAGCCTTTAGAAGCGAATGGGAGGATAAGGCACTGTGGCAGCATTTCCAAATCAAAATAATGAGATTCAATGAAAAAAATCAATCTTCAGCAGAAAAGTTTTGTTTTGTCAAAAGCCAATTTTCAATTTAAAACAGTTCACAAAATTTTTTTAGTGTCTTCTTTCCTCACTAGCATTTGGCTTCCCAACACACCGCTTAGTCACTATTTTCTGACCATAGGTCAAGGAAGAGAGACTTGCCCAGTGAAATTCAAAATAGGATTTTTTAGAGGATAGTTTGGTGGTCCAATTCATTGTATTCCATTGCTCTGTTTCTAGAACTAGTCCAGGTTGGCAAATATTGCAGTAAGCCCCGTGAAGAGGTAAGGAGCAAGCACTTCTATCATTCCCTAAAAAAAAAAAAGAGGAGTCTCAAACAAAGAGATTGATTAGTTCTGGGAGTCTGGTAAACAATGATTTACAGCATTTGTGCTTGCAGAACAGCATTTCTATTCATTCCCCACCCACGTAACATGGCTAAATAAAAGGAGGTGCAGTACATAAGTCAGGAGGTAGACAAATGGTACTAGAACACACCATCCAAAAACATGCAGGAACAGACAAGGACTCTGGAGCAGTTAGGTAAAACGGTGAAGATCTCCCAGAAACCCACATGTGAGGGTTTGAGGATATTCTAGCGGTTACCAGCATAGCTGCTGATCTCCCAAAGACTGCAGTGTACACAACACTGGGATGGTGCAGAACCTCTAATAAAACAGTAAGCTCTTCCTACCTCCTCCCATTCCCACAGGAAATAGGTTTTATAGGTTGTAATCTGGAAGGAGGAGGCAGCATGGAGATGGAGCATAGGGAGAGGAGAGGAAGATAACGAGTCACAGCACTACTCACTCATAGAAGGGAGTCTCTCGGGACAGGTATGGTTTGGAAAGTAGGTAAAATCTTCAGGAAGAAAAGTTGTGGTTTGCAGAAAGGTTTCACTGTGGTTCAAATCAAGAGGATAATCTAGGGAGGGGAAAAGAAAAAACTACTTGAGCTACAGGTTTTTCCATTCTCCAATATTCTATTACTAACAAAGCCATTTAGCGGACTTATTTCACAACTACAGTGTATTGATGGAACTTTAACTACAATGTACTGATGCATCCTGAACTGCAGGCATTTCCACACAGCTTTATTCCTTGATATGTCATGATCATCAGTCTAGAGTATCTTGGCCTGGCCATTTCAACAGACAGTGTGTACATGGCAACAGGTGGACATTTAAAAACCTTCCCAACATTTCTGCTAGGCAGAACAGCTGAGGCTGAAAGGACAAGACAAGCATATGGGCCAAGTTATGCAGAAGGTTAGATTAGACTATCATAACGATCCCTTCCGGTTTTGCAACCTATGAATTATTTGAGTTGCAACTTCTCTTATTAGAAAAAAAATCAGACTAAAACAATAGGTTGGGTGAAGAGAAGCAAGCACTGCTTGGGTCACTCCTTTCCTAAGGGCACACATGCCAACTCCATCTCCAGACCTATCCTCCAAGCCTGGCAACTTCTCTCATGAATAAAAGATTGCATATCTTGCATAATTCTACTTTTCATTCTCTTAATGTACCACAAATAAAAGAAAATAAAAATCCAGCTTTAGGTGCAGCCTTTTATTCAGTTAAACTAAAAATAAAAGACAAGTGAGGCTGACACTTCAGCAGGCCATGACAGTATCTGAAGAGAACGTTTACACTTATTTCTCAATTAAGCGTAAATACATTTATTTTTAAAAGGTTCTGGGCCTCCAAGAAGTGTATTTCTGTTTTCTACGGACAATGCATTCTTTTCCAAAGTAAGTATCACAAATAGCCACTTTAGGCAACTCCTGAGATCAAAGGGGAAGTTACAATTGCTTTCAAACATTAGGAGAAACTTCTAAATTATCTGTATCAAACAAGAAACCTAAATCACGATACTGTACCTCTCATTAGTTAAGGATCTGAGGGTCAAGACATTCTCTGCAGAATCTGCCTTTTGAGTGGGGTGACCAGATGTCCCAATTTTAAGGTCTTTTTCTTATATAGGCTCCTATTACCCCATCCCATCCCGATTTTTCACATTTGCTGTCTGGTCCTACTTTTGAGTCAAATGTCATCTCACTTTACAAAAGGGAAAAAGCAAGGGGACTGGTTTTATGCCTCCTTTCCCCACTTAAGAGTTATGGACAAGTCATTTAACAACTCTTTGCCTAACTCGGGAGGCAACAGTTCCCAAATTGTGTTAAGTGCAAACAGAACAAAAAGACAGTTCCTGCTCCCAAAGAGTTTACAGTTTAAACGGAGGCCATACAAATACATTGCACATACAAGTACATTGTATGACTTATTAACATCTCGTGGCCAGAACTGATATTCTTGCTGGACACTAAATCAGTCATTTTTTAATTTAATTTGTTTTTTAAAATAAATCCCATTTGAAATTAACCGGTGTTAATACCTAAATTATAATCTATTAAAATAATTTAAATAAATGATCACCATGCTGAGTCAATGAACCCTCAAATTTTAATTAAAGAGAGCGGCTTTTAAAAAAATATTATATACAACAATCAAGGGGAAACCATTTTTTTATGTCAACTCAAGCCTTAAATAACATCTCAGTGCCATGCACTATATTAAGTACCTATATTCTTTTCAGTCATTATAATGGAGCAAATGCTGGTATTTACATTTTTCCAAAGCAAGTGCTTTCAGTTTGTTGTGTAAAAAGCTTTTGCCTTAATTACATTTGGTTCAGTCAAGCTAGCAGGTGTAGAGAGACTATTTTCTTCATTTGGACTATTTCATTTAAAGTTGAAAAACCAACTGGGCCACTAAGGGCCCGCTAAGCTTGGCAACCCCTGCTCTATATCTTGCAACCTTTTGATCAGGTCTCTATAGACAGTATCTTGTACTGATGCATGAAGAGACTCAACTCCTTTTCTTTATACCTGGAATGCGTAGGTATTGCCTTTGGTGTTTGCCAAAATGCAAGAGGGAAACATCTTAAAAGTTCAAGTTCATTAAATAGGCACTTGTTAAAGATTGTTTATTACCAACAGTTACTCAAATTGTAGCTTGCTTAAGCAGTGTCAATAAAGGTACATAGCTGAATGAAGGGCAAAATATGCCAGCCCATTCCAAAAGGCAGTGAGAATGAATTACTCCTGGAGGAATTCTGCGCCATTGCACATATGCAGAATTTATCTCCCCCGCACATTTCTTTGCTTCCCCACAGAAAAATGATTTTCTAATGGGAAAGCAAAGGGAAACCACAAGAGCGGCCATACTACCCTCTTTAGCAGTATGTTTTGGGTGACTAAGGCAGCTGGCAGAGAAGTAAATCACTGTGGGGCAGGAGGTGGGAATGGGGAAGACCTGGCTGGTGGCTCCGCCCCTGCACCGGGTTCAGCTGCTAGTCCCAGCTGGGCTGGGGAGGACGGGACTTCCTCTTCCCCTGCACAGCATCCAGGGCCAGATCACTCCCAGATTTCTCCCCCAGCTGGAGGAAGCTCTGCAAACTCCCTCTACTCCCCACTCCTCAATTGCAGGGGGAGGGATCCCTGTACAGGTAGCTGCTCCCCCATGGACCCACCCCCACCTCCCTCCCCCCGTGGATCCAGAGCCCCTCATACCCAGAACCTCTCACCGAGCCTCATCCCACCCCACACTCAGAACCCCCCACCCGAATGAGCCCCACTCCCCCTGAACCTGGACCACTCCAACGAGCCACTCGGATCCTCACCTCACCTGGATCCCCACCCCACTGAGCCCCACTCTCCCAGCATCTGAACCCCACCCTGAGCTCTTCACACCCAGACCCCCCTACCGAGCTCTGTCCCCCACATATCCAGACCTCCCATGCTGAGCCTCAACCACCTTCACCTGGACCCCCTTGCAGAGTCCCATTACTATTGTACCCAGAACCCCTCAACAAGCTCTTGTGCACCCAGAACCCCCACTGAGCCTCCTGCACCCAGATTGCCCCACACAGAATCCTCTCAACCCACACCTGGATCCCCCCACACTTGGATCCTGCCTTGTTGAGTCAGCCTGCCTGCCTGCACAGAGGGGCAAGGCCCTGGGGTGTTTCTGGGGCAGGCCCTGTCCTTGCTTTGTGTCAGGGTTGGATGCAGCCTCACTGCTGAGTCCATGTCCTGGGGGGGAGCTGAATAGTGATCTCCCACTTCTGTGCAGCCAGTGGCCTGTGCTCCCCAATGCCATGCTAGAGCCTCCACATTTATTTGACAAATAAAATTTGCTTAATTTTAAAATATTATGCGCAGAAAATAAATATATATTTATTTTTGTGCAGAATGCTCTCAAGAGTAATGATATCCAGTATATGCCAATGGTTTTCAACCTTTTTTAATTTGTGGACCCCTAAAAAATTTTGAATAGAGGTGTGGACCCCTTTAGAAATTCAACCTGTGGTCTGTGGACCCCTATTATAGGAGCCTTAGACTGAAATATGACTGAACAGAATTCAACTATAAATCCTGCTGCACGTACTCAGCATGGCATTTGACGCATTTTGAAAAAAGGCGCTAAATGGTGGGCTTCTATGGTGACAACACTTCTGGGTTTTGATCTGGGGGGGGATATTTAAATACTTTTGATTGATCAGAAAAACAGAAATCTTTTTCGGGGATCTGAAATTTTATTTTCACAGACACCTTTCGCACACTCCTTAGACATAGTCTGCAGACCTCCAGGGGTCTGCGGACCAGAGACTGAAAACCACTGGTATACGCCACTGAACACAAAGCCAACCAAGGTCTCCTGTTTAATAGCTAAAAACTGTTTGCATTCTACAGTAGTGGTCACTAACCCGTAGATCATGATTGACTGGTCAATCTTGGAGACTCTCCCAGTAGATCGCGATCTCCAGCCACTAAAAGTCCAGCGGCATTGCCACTAAGGCAGGCTCCCTGCCTGCCCTGGCCCCACGCTGCTCCCAGAAGCTGCCAGCACTCCCTGCGGCCTGGGAGGAGGAGGGGGGCGCCAGGGGTCTCTGCGCGCTGCTCCTGCCTACAAGCACTGCCCCCATTGGCTGGGAAAGGGGAACTGTGGCCAGTGGGAGCTGCAGGGGTGGTGCCTGCAGAGGGGGCAGCGTGCAGCGCCACATGCCCCCCTGCCCCTCAAGGGGCCACATTGGCCCATTCTGGGAGTGGCATGGGGCTGGGGCAGGCAAGGAGACTGCCTTAGCCCAGGTGCACCGCTGACCGGGAGCAGCCTGAGGTAAGTGCCACTCGATGGGAGCCCACACCCCAACCCTGAGCTCCCTCCTGGAGCAGGCACCCCATACCTCCTCCTACAGCCCAAGCCCTGAGCCCACACCCCATCCCGAACCCCTACCCCCTGCCCCAGCCTGGTTAAAGTGAGTGAAGGTGGGGGAGAGCAAGCAAAGGAGGGAGGGAGGGAGGGAGTAGTGAGCAGGGTGGAGTAGATCCTGGGTTGCACTTAAATTCAAAAAGTGATCTTGTGAGTAAAAAGGTTGGAGACCACTGTTATACAGGAACCTGTTACCATGCCAGGTTGTTTCATAACAACTTTGTTCTACAATTGCACCACTAAAAGTGTTGTGTTAGGGAAACAAGGCGCTGAATTGATTTGACCAACTTCTGTTGTGTAGTGCAAAAGCTTGCCTTTCACCAACAGAAGATAGTCCAATAAAAGATATTACCACCCTTTCCTTGTCTCTCTAACATCCTGGGACCAAGATGTCTACAAAACAATGCAAACAATTATGTTAGCAAAGACAGACTGTTAATATAGTGGATTTGTAGCAACTCAAAAAAAAAACAGATGTCTGGTTTGAAGTCTATCCTAGAGAGATCCATTTTCTTTAATATTCTAAAAAATGAAGCTATGTTCTACAGAATTGTTAGGATCCTACTCCCTATGCTATTCAAGTTCCTACACACAGCGTTCATCACCATAGTATTCACTTGCCTTCCAGATGTGTATGGATGTGACTAGCATCTGTCATATACGGCCCTCTTTCTCCCTTCCTCTTCTCAGGGGACAATCACATTTTTCTTCTTTTCATTATATGTACATTAATGATGTATGTTTACACTACCAAAGGCAAGATCAAAAAGAGATGTGCCTTGGAACAAAAGGTGGTAGGCATGCCCCATTCTGGGGAGTGCAAAGAATTAGGTGAGGGGTACAGATGGAGCTCCATTGTTCTCCAGAATCTCCACATTCATTTAAAAATAGTTTCTCATTGTTATGGTTGTGAAGAAAACCTTCAAAGCATGAAACAAGTGTCACAGAGAGAGATCTACCTGAGTTTGCAGAGAGCCTGAGGGCTTGTCTACACTGGCCATTTACAGTGCGGCAACTTTTGGACTCAGGGATGTGAAAAAACACCCCCTCTGAGCGCAGCAAGTTTCAGTGCTGTAAAGCACCAGTGTAGACAGTGCTCCCAGCGCTGGTAGTTACGCCCCTTGTGGATGGTTTTTTTTTTTTAAGAGCTCTGGGAGAGCTCTCTCCCAGGGCTGCGCCGCGACCACATAAGCCACGTTGCATCACTTTAGCGTTGCCAGTGTAGACTAGCCCTGACACTAGAGCTCTGAGGTGTGAACAATCCCATTCATTTCAGTGGGTGGCAAACCAGACCTTCACAAACTGCAGATCTCACAAACCAGGAGGGGCCCAAAGAACTAGCTGGGGAGGGGCACAACGGATGTATAAAAGATGTGTAAGACTTTACCACCACATGGAGCAGTAGAGGAAGGCAGGGATTCAATTGGTTTCTTTTTCCTTAATGTGTGGGCTTAGCTTTCAGAAGTTTGGAAAAAATCTGTTTTAATCTATTTTCACATATTAAAATAGACTGAACTGAGTTGCCAAATCCAGTGGAAATTCTAGTTTTTTAATCAGGTAGTGAAGACTAAGTATGTGGTGAGCTACCCGTTGCTTGGGTAATTTGAGAATGCATTAATACCAAATGGTCAACAATCTAACTTTATGGTAGAAAAGCTTAAGAAAGGGTGTGACCTATCAAACACCACAGCAACTCCCATTCCATATTTACAAAGGTGAGGATCCTGGATTTTATTCATAAAAGTAACAGTTATCTTGTAACACTCCTCTCCCATTTGTTCTCACTATTGAAACCTAATGACACAGCAGGGATTCGCCCTCACTAGGTGTCGTGCTTGTCTGAAACTCACTGACATCATTCCAGCCTGATACTGCATGAAGGTAGGTTGAGACTTTTGCAACAGTGACTCGCTTGTTCTGTGAGAACACTGTAAGTAACCACTTACGTTTAGAAAGGGTTTGCTGGTATAGCTTATACCATTTCCCTCAAACAAAATAAGCTATAGAAACAACGGGGGGAGGGGGGGCTTGCCGGTATAACTGTATTTCTAGTAGGGATTTTGCTGGCACAACTAGGTTGGTTAAGCATGGTGTCTGTCTGTCTCCAAATTAGCTATGCTCGTAAAAGTCCTAAGTTTGAATTATTTATGTAGCTAGAAGAGAAAGACACACTATGTATTACCTAGACCAGTGGCTCTCAATCTTTCCAGGCTTCTGTGCTCCTTTCAGGAGTCTGATTTATCTTGCATACCCCAAGTTTCTCCTCACTTACAAACTACTTGTTTACAAAAATCAGACAAAAATACAAAAGTGTCACAGTACACGATTACTGACAAATTGCTTACTTTCTCATTTTTACCATATAATTACAAAATAAATCAATTGGAATATAAATATGGTATTTACATTTCAGTGTATGTATACAGAACAGTATAAACAAGTCTGTCTGTATGAAATTTTAGTTTGTACTGACTTTGCTAGTGCTTTTTATGTAGACTGTTGTAAAGCTAGGCAAATATCTAGATGAGTTGATGTACCCCGTGGAACACCACTGTGTACCCCTGATTGAGAACCACTGACCTAGAACAGTGGTTCTCAAACTTATTCGATTGCACCCCCTTTCTTTGTGTCTGTAGTCACTGTGGTAGGATGAGCACACTTCCTAAAAGGAAAATCGAACACCATGTGGGGCTTGCCCAAACCTTCCTTTCCTCCCACACCATGTGGAGCTGGACCGAGCCCCTCTCAACTTCCATAGCTCTGTTGCTCATCCCCCCGAGCCCCTTTTTAGCAAAACTGGGCATATGTCCCATTTGCTCTTGCCAACTGATCATCAGTTGGCAAGAGCAAACAGAACAAATGCCCAGTTTTGCCAAAAAAAGTTGGCATATCTGGGGCAGGGCTTAAAAAGGGGACTGTCCCAGCCAAAATGGGCCATATGATCACCCTCGGCTGTGGTAAGAGCTTCCCAGAGAGCCCGGGCAGCTATGGTGAGCTCCAGATCCTCCACCTGCCCTGTTCAGGGTGCCAGGTGCCCAAGAGCAACCCCAGCCCAGGTCCCTGCCCCCTGGGGTGCACCGCCCAGAGCAGGTGGAGGGTCTGGGGCTCCTCAAAATGGCACAGGATCCCTGGGCAGCTCCTAGCACGGCCTGGCTCCGGCTTCTGACCTGGCCAGGGACAGGGCCTTGGGGGGGGGGGGTAGGGGACGTGCGGGAGAGTTGTAGGGACGCAAATGTTCTTGTGCCCAGGGCCCCAATAAATCTTAATCCACTTCTGCACAGCAGACACAACTACAGCAATTTTAAATGGCACTGTTATCAGTTTAGCTTGGACTACCTAAATTAAAACACAACTGGGATGGTGCAAGAAGTGACAGGCACCTAAATTCCCTCTTCTGGGCTGCAAGTTTTGTTGTGCGTGTCCTAGGAGCATGACATAAAATTGCACTACTTGTCTAAAGAAAAAAAGATAAGAAGATGAAGACCAGATTAAGAGAAGTGGCAGGGAAATTTCTTGTGGGAGATTTACATGGTAGACCACTTTTGGAGGCGGAAGATGGGCATGTGTGAAGAGCAATTTGGTTCAGATGGATCACTAATACTCAAAGGTGGTATGTCCAAAGCTGTCAAATCAGTATTACATTCGAGGGAATACAGCGTAAGCAGTTTAAAAAAAAAAAGTAGTTCTGGGGCCTGTAGTCGGAACCCCTGTATCTACTCCCACTTCTGAAACAGACAGACAATTTAGGGAAACTTCAGGTCCTTTCTTGCATGTGAAGAGTGAGGCTCATAAGGATGCGTGTTAATGTATTACCCCTTCAAGAAAACAAAATGTGATTTCACAGATGTCACTCACTGCATCTCTAGAAAGCAGATGAAGCAAAAGGATGCAGCCCTGAACCCATTCTTGTCTTGTTTTGTAAATACCTCAAAGTTAGTAGAGGCATCTGAGGAGAGGGCCATACAGACTCTATTATATTTAGATCACCCTCTATATCAGGGTAGGCGACCTGCGGCACAAGAGCTGATTTTCAGTGGCACTCACACTGCCCAGGTCCTAGCCACCGGTCCGGGGGGGGCTCTGCATTTTAATTTAATTTTGAATGAAACTTCTTAAATATTTTAAAAACCTTATTTACTTTACATACAACAATAGTTTAGTTATATATTATAGACTTATAGAAAGAGACCTTGTAAAAACGTTAAAATGTATTACTGGCACGCAAAACCTTAAATTGCAGTGAATAAATGAAGACTTGGCACCCCACTTCTGAAAGGTTACCGACCCCTGCTCTATATTGTATTATAGAGGGTGATCTAAAAGCAAACACTTCTCTCCTGTGTCTACCCATGCATTTATTCTCTTCAAGAATAACTGTTTAGACTGAGTCACTTTCCAGTGGTAACAGGAATTCTAATCAAATTGAGTTAATTACTAAAAATATACCTGAGTCATTCATGCTGCTGTTCCTCTTGGCATAGGCACTGCGGACCACCTGCTCATAAACCTGAGCTCCTATTGTTCTCATGTTCTCACGAATCATGATGCCTTGGGCTTGCATCATGAAGAGGTAGGTGTTCACTGCAAGAAATAACCAGAGAGATTAAATTAGCAGCAAATTTTATAGGTAGGAGAAACTCAAATACTTAACCCTTTTTGGAACCATTCTGCTTCACCTCAGTTTCCTTGTGTCAGGAAGCTCTTTGGGGGACACAGGCCCAAGTTACCTGATGTGGGATGGAAAGATCATACAATTTCGCAAGACTACATCTAAGGCATATTTCAAAATATATCTGGAACAATAAAAGGAATTTAAACTATTTAGTCCTAAAATCCAGGACTGTATTTTATACTTAGAGGCTACATTCCTACTAAACCCTGATACCACTGAGACATGTTTTTAGTAAACCAGGAAATACAGGATTTTGTAAGTGGGGGACTTTAATAAGAGTGAATTAAGGGTTTTGGTGCTGATGGTGCACTACAGCCTGCTTTGTAACAGAAATCGGCACATAAATATGGAATTTATTCCATTTTCATTAGCCTTGAAGCTCACCTTTAGTCAGTATATTAAGAAAGCCTGTCTGTTGGGGTGCTTAGAACTAGACTAGTAAGTAATAATAACTCTACCTTTACTCATCTTGTATCTTTTTACATGTTGCTAAGTCCCTGTTGCCTTTTGTCTGGTCCCCTTATGCCTTTTCCAAAGCCCCTATGTTTCATGTTTGGACATACGCATTTTTGTGCCACCAGCGATTTTGGACAAAAAAGGATCTTTTAAAAATATATTTACCCTTACTGGTAGCATTACTAATAAACATAGACGGCATGCCTTTCCTGGTTTTAAGAGGAACATACAGGGAGAGCTTACAGCGGCACAGCAGTACTGATGCAGCTGCGCGGCTGTAAGATCTCCCATCTAGCCACTCTATCCCAATGGGAGAGCTCTCCCATTGACAAAATTAAACCATCCCCAACAAGCAGTGGTAGGTATGTTGGCAGGAGAGGCTCTCATGCAGACATAACGCTGTCCACGTTGGTGCTTCTGTCAGTGTAACTTAGGTCTCTCAGCACGGTGTTTTTTCAAACCCCGGAGCAACAGAAGTTATACCAACAAAAGCGCTAGTGTATACATAGCCTTCGTCAATTTATAATTATAAAAAGTCTATCTGAACTGCACCAAGGCCACAGATTATTAACGATAAAGAAGATGTATCCTAGAAGCGAGTTACATTGTATACGGCCGAGTTGTTCTACGGCCACCTTTCAAAGTTGTCCAAGAGAGTTTTTTAAAAACACAGAAAAGAGCAGAGCATCTCACCCCATAGACTGCCACTAGCCTGATGGCAGAAATCCGTACCACAAGGAGGGGGTTAGTCATGTGGAATGGAATAAGGGAAAATGGAATAAAGGATAGGAATGTAATATTCTGTAAGGGGATTTCTAACTATTTTTAAAGAAAATTGCTAAAAGAATTGTGTAGAAAGAGGAAATTTTATACCTGGTCCAAAATTAAAAGATAAATAAGGCTCACTGACAAATTTACATAGGTTCTGTAAAAAGTCTACATACATGCTCCTTCTGGTTTTATCTTTCATTTACATTTTAATATGCTACAATGAATAATTCCACAAAAGACTGTGGGTTGGCTCAGGCAAATGTGATGTGATTTAATATTCTGACATACAATTCTGCAAAAGGTAATGTATTAAAGAATACCTTCTGATGGCTCAGCTGATGAGGCAAGTTTCTAGGATGGGGGTCGGCAACCTTTCAGAAGTGGTGTGCATTTATTCACTCTAATTTAAGGTTTCACATGCCAGTAATACATTTTAATGTTTTTAGAAAGTCTCTTTCTAGACGTCTAATATATAACTAAACTATTGTATGTAAAGTAAATAAGGTTTTAAAAATGTTTAAGCAGCTTCATTTAAAATTAAAATGCAGAGCCCCCCAGACTGGTGGCCAGGACCTGGGCAGTGTGAGTGCCACTGAAAAATCAGCTCACGTGCCCCCTTTGGCATGTGTGTCATAGGTTGCCTTCCCCTGTCCTAGGAGAAGCAGGGGTTTCTGCCATTTGGATAATGACAGTTTATGGAGGGAGACGCCTTTTTACTTTCTGCACGTTGTAAAAACTCTTTTGGACAACTCAGAGAAGAGGGTACAATGACTCAAGTGTCAGCCTTGGCACATAAAAGCTTTCCTCAGTGTACATGAGAGTAGAGAGGTTGGGGGAAGAGTCTCTAAACCAGTGGTACTCAGACCAGGCTCACGAGCCGCAAGTGGCTCTTTAACATGCCTCCTATGGCTCTTTGCAGCATGCATTAAAACTAGGGCTGTCGATTAATTGCAGTTAACTCACGTGATTAATTTTTTTGAGTTAATCGCAGTTTTAATTGCACTGTTAAACAGAATACCAACTGAAATTTATTAAATATTTTGGATGTTTTTCTACATTTTCATACATATTGTATTGTGTTGTAATTGAAATTGAAGTGTATATTTTTATTACAAATATTTTCACTGTAGAAAAGGTATACAAGTACTGTAGTGCAAACTCTGTCATGAAAGCGCAACTTACAAATGTAGATTTTTTTTTGGTTACATAACTGCACTTAAAAACAAAACAATGTAAAATTTCAGAGGCTACAAATCCACTTAGCCCTACTTCTTGTTCAGCCAAATCGTTAAGACAAACATGGTTGTTTACATTTACAGGAGATAACGCTGCCCTCTTCTTATTTACGATGTCAACAAAGTGAGAACAGGCATTTGGCATGGCACTTTTGTTGCCAGCATTGAAAACTATTTACATGCCAGATATGCCAAACATTTGTGCACCCCTTCTTGCTTCAGCCACCATTCCAGAGGACATGCTTCCATGTTGATGACGTTTGTTAAAAAAAAATAGTGCGTGAATTAAATTTGGGACTGATCTCCTTGGGAGAAAATTGTATGTCCCCTGCTCTGTTTTACCCGCCCTCTGCCCTATATTTCCTGTTCTAGCAGTCTCAGATGATGACCCAGCACATGATGTTCATTTTAAGAACACTTTCACTCGAGACTGGACAAAACGCAAAGAAGGAACAAATGTGAGATTTCTAAAGACAGCTACAGCACTCGACCCAAAGTTTAAGCATCTGAAGTGCCTTCCAAAATCTAAGAGGGACAAAGCGTGGAGCATGCTTTCAGAAGTCTTAAAAGAGCAACACTCCGATGCGAAAACTACAGAACCCAAACCACCAAAAAAGAAAATCAGTCTTCTGCTGGTGGCATCTGACTCAGATAATGAAAATGAGCATCCATGAGTCCGCACTGCTTTGGATTGCTATCGAGCAGAACCCATCATTAGCATGGACGCACGTCCCCTGGAATTGTGGTTGAAGCATGAAGGCACATATGAACCTTTAGCGCATCTGGCACGTAGTTACCTTGCGACATCAGCTACAACAGTGCCATGAGAACACCTGTTCTCACTTTCAGGTGACATTGTAACGAAGAACTGGGCTGCATTATCTCCTGCAAATGTAAACAAACTTGTTTGTCTGAGTGACTGGCTGAACAACAAATAGAACTGAGTGGTCTTGCAGGCTCTAAAATTTTACACTTTTATTTTTGAATGCAGGTTTTTTGGTACATAATTCTACATTTGTAAGTTCAACTTTCATGATAAAGAGATTGAACTACAGTACTTGTATTAGGTGAATTGAAAAATACTTCTGTTTTTTACAGTGCAAATACTTGTAATCAAAAATAAATATAAAGTGAGCACTGTTCACTTGGTATTCTGTGTTGTAATTGGAACAATATATTTGAAAATGCAGAAAACATCCAAAAATATTTAAATAAATGGTATATTATTGTTTAATCACAATTAGTTTTTTAAATTGCTTGACAGCCCTAATTAAAACACTAATTTAAATATTAACTAATCTTTTATTATACTAACCAATTAAGTTATCAACTTGCAATAAGTTATTAACTTATTTGCTGTGAGAATATAATATAAAAATCCGTAACACTACGGATAAATGAAACAATGAATTCGCACTACTGTGGCTCTTTTGGGTAATGTTGATCATTAATTTAGCTCCTGAACCACTGAGGTCTGAGGGCTAGTCTACACAAGCACCTCTGCAGTGGCAGCACTTCAACATGTCTTATGGCGTCATGGCAGAGCGCTGGGAGAGCTTGAGTGCTGGGAGGGGCATAGCTCCCAGCGTTGGTGCACTGTTTACACTGGTGCTTTACAGCACTGAAACTTTCTACGCTCAGGGGGGTGTTTTTTCACACCCCCGAGTGAGAAAGTTGCAGTGCTGTAAATTGCCAGTGTAGACAAACCCTGAGTATCACTGCTATAAACCATGCAGTCCCAAGCTTTGCCTTGAGCAGAATTCTATTTCTCAGCACTTCTGAGGATGCTCACACCCTTATTTCAAGAGGCTGTTTTCCTTATAGCCTAGGAGCCCTGAGTGATAAGTGTCTTCCTCTGTGACTGGAATGTTCCTGACATCTAAGATCATTACTCTACTTTACCTCTGCCCCAGAGGGCAATCACCCCTTTTCACCTCAGGTAAGATGTTGTATAGTATTTTGAGGGTGAAGCATTATGCAAATACTATGTATTTGTCATTATATCCCCCAACCCTTTAATCAAGTTTCTTGCGGGCTACAAGAAAAATTCATTTTCATTAGTCTTTTCATTGTCAGATCTTCAGTTCCCTTTTGCCAGTTTGTATCACAATTCTAATGAGATTTAAAATGTTTGTATTCATTTTTGGAGCTTGAATAGAGGGGAAAAAAACTTAGACTGTTTGAAAGTAGAGGAAAAATGCAGGTCAAATTAACCCAACACAGGTAAATGATTTAAACAAGAGTATTTAAAAGTGATACAAGGCTCCCTGAGGCAGTGAAATGGAAAAGCTATAAAGACTGATGAAAATACTAACAAGTTAAGCAAAGATGGCATCTGTGATGGGTTGGATCACAGAAACCCACTTGGGGCTGGCAACTGATGTGCCAAGACTACTTCTGCCCTTGCTTTCTCTGCCAGCTTGGGACTCCAGCACCTTATCTCACTGAGTCAGACATGCCAGTCTGCTCCAACACTGACCCAAAGTCTGAACCACATGCCCCAAAGCTGCTGACTTAACTGAAAGCAACTTAAGCATTCCTGTCTTTAACACTCAGATGCCCAACTCCCGATGGGGTCCAAACCCCAAATAAATCCGTTTTACCCTGTACAAAGCTTATACAGGGTAAACTCATAAATTGTTTGCCCTCTATAACACTGATAGAGAGGTATGCACAGTTGTTCCCTCCCCACCACCCCGCTCAGGTATTAATACATACTCTGGGTTAATTAGTAAAAAGTAAAAAGTGATTTTATTAAATACAGAAACTAGAATTTAAGGGGTTCCAAGTAGTAACAGACAGAACAAAGTGAATTATCAAGTAAAATAAAATAGAATTCGCAAGTCTATGTCTAATGTGGTAAGAAACTGAATACAGATTAAAAACTTCATCCTTAGAGGAATTCTAGTAAACTTCCTTTTACAGACTAGTCTCCTTCTAGTCTGGGTCCAGCAGTCACTCACACCCCCTGTAGTTACTGTCCTTTGTTCCAGTTTCTTTCAGGTATCTTTGGAGGTGGAGAGGCTCTCTCTTTAGCCAGCTGAAAACAAAATGGAGGGGTCTCCTCAGGGTTTAAATAGACTTTCTCTGGTGGGTGGACACCCCTCACTCCCCCTGTGTAGATCCCAGCTACAATATGGAGTTTTGGAGTCACATGTGCCAGTCACATGTCCATGCATGACTCAGAACTTACAGGTAGCAGCCATGGGTCACATGCTACCTTGAACATCCACAAGTAGACTTCCTATGTGGATTTGAGCATTCCAAGATCCATTGTTCGTTAAGTGTTTCTTGACTGGGCACTTAATTTGCACATTCCTTTCTCAAGAAGCTGACCAAATGCTTTACAAAGGCTATTTAAAAATCAAGCCAGTACACAGCCAATATTCATAACTTCGAATACAAAAATGATACATGCATACAAATGGGATTAATAGATTCAGTAGATCATAACCTTTACAGAGATGTGTCACATGGCATATGTAGCATAAAACATATTCCAGTTATGTCATATATACATTCATAAGCATATTTCCATAAAGCCTTATGGGGTGTGTGGAAGTATAACATTGTATAAGTATAACGTTGTATAAGGGGACATGCTGGATACATTGTATATGAGAGGGCATGCCAAAACATGTTACAAAGTATCTGAGGGAGCACATGTAGGGACAGTTAGCTTTTGAATGGAGAAGGAATTAAGATAGAGCCAGCATGTCTAAGAAGCAGGCATCAGAATGGAAGGTGTGAAGGGCAATTAGTTAAGTTAACTGGAAGCTGTTAAAGGAAATTGTTAAGGGTGGCAGGTAATTGAAGATACGTGACTGGTCTCAGGGATCTCGAAGGGTGGTGACTAAAATCTTTTTCTTCTTTTGTCTGTAACTTCTCTGTAACTTGTTCTCCAAAAAACTGTATAAATTAAAAGACAAGCCCCACTCGGGGGGCTCACTTCTAAATGTATTAGCAGAGCAGCTTTGCTAATAAAACAGAGTGGTCTGATAAATTGTGAGTCTGAGTCAAACTTTGACAGGTGCAGTGTCATAGCATCATTCATTAAAAAGGAGGCCCTCAGCACAAGGGTGAGCAGTAAACCAACAAAATACCTCTGAACCAAAGGACAAGGATTGAAGACCATACATTTTTGTAACAAGCAACTGGCTTTCTAATAGCAACATACAGCACAAAGGCTTAACTTGGAAAACAAAGGTTGGCTCATACCAGGAAGCTCCAAAGCTTATTATGCACGCAATCAGTCACTGAGAGCTCAGGTTAGAAAGGTTACTCTAGGGCAGTGGTTCTACTGTGCCCCTTTCTGAGTCTGATTTGTCCTGCATACCCCCAAGTTTCACCTCACTTAAACTACTAGCTTACAAAATCAGACAAAAATACAAAAGTGTCACAGCGTTCAGTTATTATGGAAAAAATGCTTACTTTTTCAATTTTACCATATAATTATAAAATACATTGATTGGCATATAAATACTGTACATACAATTCAGAGCAGCATTAACAAGTCATTGTATAACATTTTAGTTTGTACGGACGTCACTAGTGCTTTTTATGTAGCCTGCCATAAAAACAGGTAAACATCTAGAGGAGTTGACATACCCCCAGAAGACCTCAGTGTACTTCCAGGCACTAGGGAACTGCACCCACATTCCCCAATACAAAGATCTAAATTGAGGATATATCTACACTGCAAGCACTACAATGGCCCAGCTACAGCACTGAAACTACACCACTGTACCCCTCAAGAGATGGTAGTTAGTTGATGGCACAATTCTTCCATCAACCTAGCTGCGTCTACAGTGGGGGTTAGGTCGACCTAATAATGGTCATGTCGGTAAGGCTGAGTTTGTCACGGAGATCATGGATTCCCTGACTTTCCATGACTTCTGCAGCAGCCGGTGTGCCTGGCGTGGGGGCTGCCTGAGTAGCTCAAGCAGACTGAGCCAGTCGCATTGGCCACAAAGTCTCAGGCCACTGTGCCCTGCCCCCCCTGCCTCCAGCAGCAGGAGTTTGGGTGTGGGAGGGGGCTCAGGGCTGGGGCACAGGAGGGGGTGAGGGCTCTGGGTGGCGCTTACCTTGGGGGGGCTCCTCAGAAGCAGTGACATCCCACTCCTCAGCTCCTAGGCGGAGGCATGGCCAGGCAGCTCTGAACACTGCCTCCGCCTGCAGCCACCACTCCCGCAGCTCCTATTGGCCGCAGTTCCTGGCCAAGGGGAGCTGTGGAGCCAATGCTGCCCAGCCACACCTCTGCCAAGGAGCTGAGAGGGATGTCACCGCTACCGGGGAGGTGGGTGTCCGTCTGTCCCCAGACCACGACACACACACCCCACGAGCACCTGCGGTGCCCCCCAGGCTGCTCCCCCCCCCCAAGATTTAGTCAGGGGTAATTAGTACAAATCATGGACAGGTCAGAGGCTGTGAATTTTTGTTTACTGCCTGTGACCTGTCCATGACTTATTAAAAATACGCATGACTAAAACCATGGGCAGCAGGTATAATAGGCCAGGAGAGAATCTGCCTCCCCAGCGCTGCCGCTGGACCCCTGGTTGCAGGGTTTGGCAACAAAGATTTTGCTTTATTATGCTGCATGCAGATTCTGGGACTGCCTCCTCAGCCACCCTGCTGGGGCCAGGGCGCCCATCCTGCAGCCAATATAGTGGCTAATGCCAGGTGCCCCAGGGAGAATGAACAGAACAGGTAATCATCAAGTCATCCATTCCCTGTCCCACATTCCCAGCTTCTGGCAAACAGAGGCTAGGGACACTTCAGAGCACGATTTGCATCCCTGTCCAACCTGGCTAATAACCATTGATGGACCTATCATAACTATTCAGTATGATTTCAATAGCTCTTAACTAAGATTTTATTCTCTCTTGCTACAAAAAGATTCTAGAGTCCATAAAAAGCTTTGTTATACAGGTACGGTAAGCCTTAAAAGTCTGGTTTCAGAGTAGCAGCCGTGTTAGTCTGTATCCACAAAAAGAAAAGGAGTACTTGTGGCACCTTAGAGACTAACAAATTTATTTGAGAATAAGCTTTCATGAGCTACAGCTCACAAGTCTGGTGAACAAGAGGAGCAAGCAGTGCAACAGGACTATCATTGAGGCTATAAGGAAGGATAGGTAGTACTACAACAACTAAAGAATGGCTTCCTTAGGCTTGGTCTTAACATGCAAGAAAAATTAAATATAGGAAGACTAGGTCTACATTTGGTTGCAATACAATTTGTATTAAAAAAAAGTCAAGCAGAACTGATTTCCCTGAACATTAGTCTGCAATTGTGAAACTTTAAAATTTAGCTATTTACATTCTAATGTATTGTTAAAATTAAGGATATTTGGGGCTTACTGTTTTTAAGGAAGTATTTGTAATAATACTTTGCCCACCTGTCAAAGGATACATTTAAAAACATTTGCTGAGCACTGGGAGATGACATTATCTCTGATTTATGCAGGGTGAAGATGACATACACAGAGAATAAGTAATTTCTCCAAAGTCACACAGCAAAGCAGAGCTGGGATTAGAAGGCCGATGTGCCAACTCCAGAGCATCTTTAAAATCAGATCATACTCACTCCCCCTACCATCTGGCCCACATACTTTTTGAGTCATAGGTCCGAATGCCTCTGGTATTCAGGGATTTGTAGGTGCTTCTAATTCCTTTTGTTAGGGAAAATTTGTTGTGCATTGAAAATCACTGACAAGAGACTAAAAGAGTTTCCCAGGCCTTAGAGGTGCATCATACAAAAGGATGTGTAACTGATTTCCCTTTACAGATCTGTGACCTGGGGGCTCTGTTCAGTACGGTAAAGCTGCAACCCTTCAACTCAGTGATTTTGGTGGCAAAATGGTAGGTGGTGGACATTAGTGACAGTTCCACTTTCAGGTGCAAAACATCAAAGCAGACTGAACATTAGGGAAGTGAAGTACTGTGGTTCCTTCTCTTCCCTTTCATAGGAAGCACACAACAGGCAGCATGCTAACTACTCAGTTTCAGAGTAACAGCTGTGTTAGTCTGTATTCGCAAAAAGAAAAGGAGTACTTGTGGCACCTTAGAGACTAACCAATTAGTCTCTAAGGTGCCACAAGTACTCTTTTTCTTTTTACTCCGTTTAAGATACTTATCCACATCATGCTCAAAGTCGTAGAAGGTGGGTTTTAGATATACCTCTTTTTGTGCAGTTTTTAGTTTAGAAGCATTAGGAGATAGGAACAGTTCTGTGACTTGTACAGCACCATGCTATTTGCTGATTCTGAACAAATGATTAAGAGAGCCTTTATTTCAGTATGCCATACTCACTGGAAATAGTTCCATCAGGTTTTGTGAGTAGTAAGAACAAATAAGCATAGGACCCAATGTCTACTTCCTGCTTAAAACACAGAGGCTTGTCCAGTTTACTGAGTATTCTGTTTTTTCCCTGTTCCATTTAATAGGTTAGATGAGGGGTCGGCAACCTATGGCACGCGTGCCAAAGACAGCACACGAGCCGATTTTTAATGACACGCTGCTGCCTGCCGGGTCCCAGCCAGCTGCCGAACCCAGGCCGGGACCCCGGCAGGCAGCAGCATGCCATTAAAAATCCTGCCCGCCCCAGCCTGCTCTTCTCCGCACCCCCGCCCCTCCTGCGGGGGCAGGGTGAAGAAGCTTGGTCCTGCCAGCTGCTATTGCAGGGCAGGAGAGCTCACCCTCCCTCGCCTCTTCCCCCAGCATGCGGGGTTCCTGCCCCACCTCCTCTCCCTCCCTGCCACCCATCAGCTGATGGCCCTTGCGGGGGAGGGGGAGGAGCGGAGCTGCAACCCACTCGCTGCTTTGGGGAGGAAGCAGAGAAGAGGTGGGGACGGGGCTGTGGGGACGGGTGTGTGTGTGTGTGTGTGTGTGGAATCGGCATATCACCTCCAGCCCCCTGCCGTAAGTCGCTCTGGGCACGGCGCTGGGAGCACCCCCATGACCTTAGCCCACCCCCCCAGCCCTCTGCCCTGACCCCTGCACCCGCCTCACACACCCCCAGCCCTGACTCCTGCACTCCCCCCACATACCCAGCCCCCCATGCCCTAACTCCTGCACCCTCATACATCCGCAGCCCCCTTCCCAGACGCCTGCACCCCCCACACATACCCAGGCCCCTCACACCCCATGCCCTGACTCTTGCACCCCCCACATTCCCACCCCCCACCCCTCGCACCAAATGGGAGCTCCTGCCCCCCCTCCCCCCCACACTCCTCACACCAAATGGGAGCTGCCCTGGTAAGCACTCCACACCCAAACCTCCTACACCCCAGCCCCCAGCCTGATCCTTCACCTCCAGCCCTGTGCTCAGTGCACTCCCACCCTCAGCTCAGTGCAGAGAGAGAGGAAGAGAATGGGCTAGAACCAGTGAGAAGGTAGGTACCCACTCTATGCGGGCAGGGCCAGGATCCCAGACCAGCAGCGGGCCGGCCCGCTCGGCCCGCTGCCGCCGGCCCGCTGCCGCCGGCCCGCTCGGCCCGCTGCCGCCGGCCCGCTCGGCCCGCTGCCGCCGGCCCGCTCGGCCCGCTGCCGCCGGCCCGCTCGGCCCGCTGCCGCCGGCCCGCTCGGCCCGCTGCCGCCGGCCCGCTGCCGCCGGCCCGCTCGGCCCGCTGCCGCCGGCCCGCTGCCGCCGGCCCGCTCGGCCCGCTGCCGCCGGCCCGCTCGGCCCGCTGCCGCCGGCCCGCTCGGCCCGCTGCCGCCGGCCCGCTCGGCCCGCTGCCGCCGGCCCGCTCGGCCCGCTGCCGCCGGCCCGCTCGGCCCGCTGCCGCCGGCCCGCTCGGCCCGCTGCCGCCGGCCCGCTGCCGCCGGCCCGCTCGGCCCGCTGCCGCCGGCCCGCTGCCGCCGGCCCGCTCGGCCCGCTGCCGCCGGCCCGCTCGGCCTGCTGCCGCCGGCCCGCTCGGCCTGCTGCCGGTCTGGGGTTCTGGCTGCCAGCTCCTTGCCAGCCAGGGCACTGGCTGCAGGCCCTGCTCAGCTTGCTGCCAGCCTAGGTGAATGGCACCTCAGGCCGGCACTGAGCTGAGCGGGCCGGCGGCATAAGATCAGCATTTTAATTTAATTTTAAATGAAGCTTCTTAAACATTTTGAAAACCTTGTTTACTTTATGTACAACAAGAGTTTAGTTATATAATATATAGACTTATAGAGAGACCTTCTAAAAAACGTTAAAATGTATTACTGGCACGCGAAACCTTAAAGTGAATAAATGAAGACTCGGCACACCACTTCTGAAATGTTGCTGACCCCTGGGTTAGATGATGCATAACCTAGTAGAAGCTGCAAGATAAGACACTGTTGACTTTCATGAGATTGCAGCAAGAATCCTTAAGACTGTCCCAGCAGCTACCATCTCATGGAAAACTGAAGTAAGAAAAACAAGTTTGTTTAAATCTGAGATGGCTGATTGTCATTTCAGATATTAACCCCTTTGGTAAAATGATTAGCGAGATACCTGTCCAGAGAACAGGCTGTAATGCCAACATGCTAAATGCAAAGAGAAGCCACAATGGTTACCACCACCTGATCTTATGGGAAGACAGCCTACTTTTCAGCATCTGAATGCCAATACTGGAAATGACTCATCACCATTCAAAATGCTGCCATTATTAGGGACCTTAAAATTATCCAAAACCGGGACATGCGATCTGTTCAGCTAATCATGGAGTCAGATTACAGGAAGCCATATTAAGCACTGCAGTCTTTATACATATAAAGCTCTTAAACAACTTCAATGTGAGTCATGGTTGCTCTGCATGTCGTGAGCAAGCCCAAAGGTAGCCATGTTTAAGTCTTCAATAAGGAATTCTTGAACTGCACTCAAACTTCCCCCAATAGAAGTTATTAGCTTCCAAGTAGAGTTTCAAAGTTATTGGTTTTGACCTATAAAATGCTGAGTAATTTGGGACTTTTCTACTTAGACTGTTTCTCTCCATGCAAAACTGTCACAGCTATGATCAGCAGAAGAACTCAAGATACCAGATATCCTGTTGCTGTTTTGTCTACAAAAGAATGCACGTATGTACACATGCAGTTGCAGTGCGCTTGTTCAGGTTGAACTATGCTTCAGCTGTGCAGTAATTCTTCTTGGAACGAGATCTTGTTGATCTAATGCAGCGGTAGTCTAAAATAGGCAGACCCCCATGGGCCAAATCGAGATCACTAGATACTTCTGAATGGACTCTGAAATCTTTTACACTTATTATCATTGTGGTTGTTTTATTATTTTCTCAAGTCTGGACATTGACTATACCCGTCCTAGAAATTTAGACCTTGACAAAAAATTACTGACTATCCCTGATCTAATGGATTATGCAGGATTATTACTATTAAATTATGTTTGCAGAGTGCTTTTCATCTCATAGCAGCACTAAGTAATTTACAAGCTATACTTATACCAAAGGTGGCAAACAACTGACATACAACATGTTGCATGACAATGGAGGGAGAGAGATGCTAGCTAAGGTCAGCAGCCCCCACTTTTATAACTATTGCTAGGGGATCTTTTGCTGTCCATGGATCTCAGTTTACCAAGTTACTAGGCTGAAGGGCCAACTTGTCTGGGATTTATAAATATGGATCCAGATTTATCAAACTTTAGTCTTGGCACCATTTAAGGTATCCAACTGCAGTTAGAAATTCCCACTCCGATGAAGTGAGCTGTAGCTCACGAAAGCTTATGCTCAAATAAATTGGTTAGTCTCTAAGATGCCACCAGTACTCCTTTTCTTTTTGCGAATACAGACTAACACGGCTGCTACTCTGAAACCACTCTTGAGATGTGACAGTATGGTAGACCTCAGAGAGAGACAGCCTTAAAAGCTTATAACAAAAGGAAAGAATGGCTATGGCCTCAGAACTACAGACACAAGTTTTTGCTACGAAACTAAAGATGGATAGGAATAGCTTTAACTGTGAGTCAAAACCCAATTACATAGTCAATGCTGCAGGCTACCTTTAATAACTTTTCAGTTGTCATTTTAGTAGCCCTTCTAACAAAGAAATAGAATAACTTCTCATGGGAAATGAATTTAACTTCACTGTAATGATATACCAACAGCAGGTAACTTTCCAGTTCAGAGGCTTATTAGGAAGAGGTCCTGAACAACTATTCCTGCTAACCAGTCTATGCAAGAAGGGATAAGAGTCCAGTGACAGTCACTGTCTGTTAGCATGTTCCTGAAATAGGAAGATGAAAGAAATGCTTCCTTTAGTGTATCATTGTTGGAGGAAACAGCAAGAACATCTAGTCTGTTTTATTAATGCACTCAGCAGCAGACGGTATGAAGATAAAGATACAGCAGGAACTGCTAGACAACAGCTAGGAGGGGCTGGGGAATTCAAGTTAACAGACAGCAACCTGAGAGAATCAAAGAGGTAGGTTCACACACTACAGAAACAGTTATCAGCTTGGAACACTGGGGCCCGATGTTTCCTGATAAGACAATCTTCCTAGACTATTATTAAAAAAAACCCCAAACCACCACCAACATAAAAGCATGCAGTATGGTTTAGGGGCTCTCATACAAACCTCTGTTTCTACAGTATATGACATTCTTTCTGATTTGTAAGTAGGCCTGAAAGCCTTGTTTATGCATATGGACCACTTCTGAATTAACAAAAAATATTCTAATCAAGCTATGTTAACTTTTTCAGGAAAACTAGGGTTTATGGAATGCTATTCACCTGCCTTCCAGAATGTAATTGGTGACCAATCCCAACTGTCATCTAGGGACAAGTCTGAGAGCAAGCTCCAGAAATTATTGACCCTAAGAGTATACGCTCTTCAGGGCAAGGGCCATCTTTTTCTTACATGTTTGTTAAGCTTCTAGCACAACAGGACCCTGATCCATCACTGTGGCTCCTTGGCACTACCGCAGTACAAAGATTGAACACGGCTTTTGGAAATAATGTATAGCTGAAAATATTACAGCAAATATTGCACTCAGCAGTACACATGCAATATGCTAAAGAATGTGAAAAACAAAGCTCTTAAATAATTAGTTTTATTAATACTAATGTGTATTACAGTAGCATAGAAGCTCCAATCATGATCAGGACACCGTTGTTTTTGTACACTGACTAGTACAGATAGACATGTTCCCTGCTGCAAAGACCTTGCAATGTGGCTTAAGAGAGACAAACGGATGTAATAACCAGAGCCTTCTCTACAGCGAATCTTTTGTTAAACTCTTCCAGCAACATTCTACCCCCAGTGCAGCTCCACTGGGGGTTGCTGTGGTGAGAGCTTTTACCAAAGCTCAGCACAGACAAAGCCTTAAATAACTCTGAAATTCCTATGACTGTTAGGCTACCAAGAGCACAAAGTGGGCACTGAGCAATTAGGAGGCTGGATTTTTTTTTTTTTTACATTTTCCCTCCCCATATTGTACATGCAAAGATACACCAGCAATTCTACTGGCCCTCTACCTAATTTAGGTAAGAAAAAAGTATTCCCCAACTATGCAGACTGCAAAAACATGCAGTTTTATGGGTCTTGAATTTATATTCGAGAACAAATGCTTATTCTTAAATGTGGTAACATTGGTATTAGCCCTTTATCTACCATTTATTAATAAGTTATTCCTTGCTGAACTATTTGTAGCACTAGCTAGGCTAAAAATTAACAGTGCAGAGGCACCACACACAATTACAAAACATTTACCCAGAACTGGCAAGTTTTCCAACTGCACATGCCTGGATTGACTGGAGAAAGATTAGACATTATAAAGTATCGCTTAACCAGAAATTGAGTATTGAGTGTTTCTCTCTATATACTATCTCAGAAATGTGAAATTATTTTGAGGCTTCAAAAGAGGAGGATTTGTAGATTTTAAGACTAGAAGGGACCATTATGATCATGTAGACTGATGTCCTGCAAAACACAGGCCATAGAATAAAAACAACTAGGCATCCTTGTGGCACCTTAGAGACTAACAAATTAGTCTCTAAGGTGCCACAAGGACTCCTTGTTGTTTTTGCAGATTCAAACTAACAGGACTGCCACTCTGAAACCTGAGACCATAGAATGTCACACAGGAATTCCTGCATCCAGCCTATACCTTCTGGTTGAGTTACAGCCTTTTGTTTTTGTTTTTAAACCAAAGATTTCCATTCTTGGTTTACAATCTTCAGGTGATGAAGAATGTACTACAACCCACAGTAAATTATTCCAGTGGTTAACCGGGATGATTTAACTTCAAGAGAACTAGCTTCTAAAATACATACTGTTCATTTGAGTGTACCTTTCATCCATGGACCTCAAAGTTGCATACACTAAATCTCAACCTCTCTGATGTAGCTGAGTTGTTTTATGATTAAACATATAAACTGGGAGCCAGAATTCTAATCCTAGCTCTGGTACATACTTGATGTGTGACCCCAGGTAAGTAATCCCCCCAAGGGTAAACTATGTCCTGGATCTTCCATCTACAAGATGAAGGAATAACAACTCCTTGCCATAAATTAGTATGATCATACAGTGCTATGAAGGTGTAAGGTTGCTGTGTTTAACATATTAGTAGCGAAGTGAATACTGTCATTTTCTGAATGACGAACAGGCACATAATTTAAACAACTTGTCTACTGTCACTACCAAGCCAGTCAGAAATAAAATCCAGTCCTGATTCCCAGTCTCCTGCTATAATTACTAAACCTTTTCTCACAAAAAGTGACACGCCTGGGAGAAAAATAATATGGAGCACATCAAACATTTGCCTAAATTAATGATTACCCTTCCTAGCAAGATTCTGATCCTCTTATTTTAAAGTAATTAGAGCTCATGAAGAGATGCAATTCCACATTAGCCTGTCTCTTGTTTACATTCCTTCCCTCCCGCTTCACAACTATGCAGATGTCATTGTCTCTCCATTTACTGTAATCAATCAAGGAGAGAGTTAAGAAACCAGACTAACTTCTTGCTAGGGACTCTCTTTCCCCAGGGCCAGTAACACTGTCTCTAAGAGGAAGGAATACATTAGCTGCGGATTAGGACTTATGGGCATTACACAGTTAAGTCTATAATGCTACAGACTTTCTCTTCAATGAGCCGAGTACCAATATCAGTAACCAACACCTTATCTCTTCTTAACGGGGCATCACCTACAGACTTGTTGAGAACCTGAACCCTAGCAAATGCTTACAGTTCAGCATGCAGGAAACAACAGCAAGAGCCATGTCAGAGTCCCAACCACCACCTCAGAACTGCTTTTACTTTTTAAGACCTTTATAAATCCCGGTCATTCACTGAGCACTGATTCCTCACTATCCTTAGGCAAAGTGGGATCTTTACTTAATTTACAGAGCCATCTGCTTTCAATAAACAAGTTTCTGGGGAGAAAAGGAGGGATCCATGCTCTTCATTAAATGCAAGAGATCCAGCTAGTTAGTTCCTGTGATGTTGCAGTCTATGTGATTTTATAAAAATATGCTAATGAGTGTGAATATAATGTAACTGGAATGTGCTTCATGCAAAAGGTCTCTTGTAAGGTATCATTACAAAGCTTATAATCTACTGAGTGTGGTCATCCTATTTGTAAAAAGAAAAGGAGAACTTGTGGCACCTTAGAGACTAACCAATTTATTTGAGCATAAGCTTTCGTGAGCTACAGCTCACTACAGTATCCATCCGATGAAGTGAGCTGTAGCTTACGAAAGCTCATGCTCAAATAAATTGGTTAGTCTCTAAGGTGCCACAAGTACTCCTTTTCTTTTTGCGAATACAGACTAACATGGCTGTCACTCTGAAACCCATCCTATTTGTATGACTGTATCATTCTTGTACCTGAAACTAGAAATATGAAATATAACTCTGAGGGCCTACTGTAATTATGCAAAGTGTGGGCCATTAATGGTGGTTTGGAATCTTGATGGCTCCCATTAACCAGGATTACTGACTGTAGATGGCATCCAATGAAGTGAGCTGTAGCTCACGAAAGCTTATGCTCTAATAAATTTGTTAGTCTAAGGTGCCACAAGTACTTCTTTTCTGTTTTACTTGTAAGTCTTCCTGTATACATGTGTGCTGGCAAGTGGGTAATGGAAGTCTTACAGTGACATGTGATCATGGCACCTGAACTGGAATCCATCTTTAACCTAGTGCTTTTCCATTGAGAAGGAGGGTTGGAACCCAGAGGGACAAAGGAATCCCGCCTTATGCAAAAGATATATAAGTGGGTAGATCAGAAAAAGAGGGCGGACATCATGAGGAATCCCCTAGCTACCATCTGAGCTGGAATAAGGGCTGTACCAGGGGAAAGGATTGTGCCCAGACTAGGAAGGTGTCCAGTCTGTGAAAGAAACTTATTGAAACATCTCTAAGGGTGAGTTTTTACCTGTATTTAGTTTTATTACTGTATTAGACAGACTTGTGTGTTTTATTTTATTTTGCTTAGTAATTCACTTTGTTCGGTCTGTTACTACCTGGAAACACTTAAACCCTACTTTCTGTAATTAATAAAATCACTTTTTAGTTATTAACTAACCCAGAGTATGTATTAATACCGGGGGGGGGGGAGGGAGGAGGAGAGAACAGCTGTGCATCTCTATCAGTGTTATAGAGGGCGAACAATTTAGGAGTTTACCCCGTATAAGCTTTATACGGGGTAAAACGGATATATTTAGGGTTTGGACCCCATTGGGAGTTGGGCTTCTGAGTGTTAAAGACAGGAACACTTCTTAACTTGCTTTCAGCTAAGTCTGCAGCTTTTGGGGCACGTGGTTCAGACCCTGGGTCAGTGTTGGAGCAGACTGGCATGTCTGGCTCAGCAAGACAGGGTGCTGGAGTCCTAAGCTGGTAGGGAAAGCAAGGGCAGAAGTAGTCTTGGCACACCAGGTGGCAGTCCCAAGGGGGTTTCTGTGAGCCAAACAATCACAGTAAACAAGTTCTGGGGAGAAAAGGAGGGATCCATGTTCTCCATTAAATGCAAGAGGTCCATCTAGTTAGTTCCAACTACCACCCCATTCCTCAGGCCAGGTGGTGGCAAGAGTGCCACTGAGGCAAAAACCTTTTAAGAGAGCACCAAATGCCACTAAAGGAATGCTCAGGTCAATCCAGTCAGCCTCAATAGATCTAAGAAGGGGTCTCCTGAACTCCTGGACCAGGGGAGGGTGTATGTAGAACATCATTCATTCCCCTCCCCGAAACAAGCAAGCACCACGTTTTTAGACAGTCTTTCAGTTTCACCTTCAAGTTCCAGATACCAAGAAAATCATACAGGAGGGGAAGCTAAATTTGAGCTATTTTCTGCACTTCTTCAAAATAAAACCACTACATTTATTCACATGGTGTTTCTAGCTGTGTTGACCTTTGCAGGCCCAAAATTCAGACACTCTGGAGCAGGCTGCTACATTCAGGGAAGAATAGACAACAGAAATCATTTTAAAAAAAAATTAAGCCACTATCTATATCACATTCAATTTAAAGAAAAATAGCATTTGGACTTGTTAGTCCTTTAAATTAGAAAAAGATTATCTATGCCCAGGAGAGATTACAAATTATTTTTAGCCTGGAAGATTTTAGCAGACTAATGGGTTTATCTGGTTTGGTGGATTAAATAAAGCCCTACCATACAATCCAATCCTAGCTTTCTAACCAAGTTTTAGCACCCCAACCATAAGAATTAAACAGTGTATGGCATGCACTAATTTGGGACATTCCACATTTCTCAGACAGGAGTAAGATACTTGATATACTTCTCAGCAGTGCAGTTTCAATTCACTACTGGTGAAGATTAAATGAATCTAAGATGTTAGCACAACAAAGTAGGAGCTGTGGCTGCAACTGAACTATTCTTATGGAGGCCAAATATTTGTGTTTCTGGTCTGTAGTTAGATAATAGGTGTCTTGCCCCTATCAGGGGTCTACGTTTAATTCAAATTCTGATTAAGTTCCTTTACCTAATGAGAAAAGTATAGACTTAACTGATTAACATTCAAGTCTCATGCAAGAATGTTAAAGTTAATAATGCAAAAGGAAAGCACACACCCTAAATTCTCCAGTTCAAGTGCAAGTCTTGCCGTTATTTTTTTTTTAAAAAACATGGAAATTGAACATATTTGCTCTACAGTCACTGAAACACAAATGGGACCTCACAATGACATTTTTAAGAGTAGAACCAGGCCGTAAAAATATTTGAATATTCTTTCCATCTCCAAAACTTGGGTTGAAAAATTCTGTGCCAAAGCCAAAAGGGATTGTGAGACAGTGCACACAGCTTGGAGGGTTGCACTGTTTGCCTTCAGTGTGGCAAAATTGAAGAAAATTTGAGATTCAGCCTCTAACTTCAACATCCACTCAAAGTGCAGCAGCAGTCAAAAAAGCGAACAGAAGGTTGGAAATCATTAAGAAAAGGATAGATAAGACGACAGAAAATAGCATATTGCCCGTATATAAATCCATGGTACGCCCACATCTTGAAAACTGTGCGCAGATGTGGTCGCTCCATCTCAAAAATGGTATATTGGATTTGGAAAAGGTTCAGAAAAGGGCAACAAAAATGCTTAGGAGTATGGAACAGCTGCTGTATGAGGAGAGATAAATAAGACTGGGACTTTTCTGCTTGTAAAACAGATGACTAAGGTTTCAGAGTAGCAGCCGTGTTAGTGTGTATCTGCAAAAAGAACAAGAGTACTTGTGGCATCTTAGAGACTAAGGGGGGATATGATAGAGGTCTATAAAATCATGACTGGTGTGGAGAAAGTAAATAAGGAAGTGTTATTTACTCTCTCATAACACAAGAACTAGAGGCCACCAAACAAAATTAATAGGCAGCAGGTTTAAAACAAAAAAAGGAAGTATTTTTTAAACACACAACATGCAGTCCACCTGTGGAACTCCTTGCCAGAGGATGTTGTGAAGTCCACGACTATAACGGTTCAACAACGAACTAGATAAATTCATGGAGAATAGGTCCATCAATGGCTATTAGCCAGGATGGGCAGGGATGGTGTCCCTAGCCTCTATTTGCCAGAAGCTGGGAAAGGGCAACAGAGGATGAATCACTTGATTACCCCTTCTGTTCATTCCCTCTGGGGCACCTGGCATTGGCCACTGTCAGAAGACAGGATACTTGGCTAGATGGACCTCTGGTCTGACCCAGTATGGCTGTTCTTATATTCTTATGTTGTGGTTCATATGCAGTAACAACACTATTCCTATTTCACAGAAACATGTTTATTCCCTAAAAGCAATATAAAAATCTAAACAAAAAAATCTCCTTCCAAAGTGTCAAACCCTCATACTGGGGCTAAAGAGTTGAGACCCAACTGTGGCATGGAGCTCAAAATTTCATATAAGATTCTGATTTCAAGGCAGAGGCAATTAACCTAGTAAACCTTAGTATAGCTTCAAGGCTCCTTTATGGCAATGGGACTTTAACTTTGTTTATCTTAACTGCACCTAATGACTCATCCTCCCCTTATTTACTTTAGTCATTGTGAAACATGGTGAAAAATGAAAAGGAGTACTTGTGGTACCTCAGAGACTAACAAATTTATTAGAGCATAAGCTTTGGTGAGCTACAGCTCACTTCATTAGATGCAGTAAAGTGAGCTGTAGCTCACGAAAGCTTATGCTCTAATAAATTTGTTAGTCTCTAAGGTGCAACAAGTACTCCTTTTCTTTTTACGGATACAGACTAACACGGCTGCTACTCTGAAACCTGTCACGGTGAAAAATAAAAGTGACATTTCAATATGCATTTTTTTTCTAAATCTTTTCAGTCCTCCAGCTTGAAATTTGTTAAAAAGTTTCACTGTTGGATTCACACCACTTCTAATTTTTTGAAGGATTTATTTTATTTTTTAATCACATGGATGATTGTGCCAACATCTTGGTGCCCCTTGTCAAAAAAATGGGTCACTTATTTTTCACAATCTAATAGAAACTTCCTGTTGGGAAGACATTCCCCACAGAACATCAGAACTAAAACTGCAGAGTAAACCTATGACCCAAAACAATTTCAGACTTCTGGTCTACTTCACTACAGCAGATTTTCCTGTAAGCAAGGTCCACTATACTTATGGAAAGTTTAAAAAAAAAGTTTGGCTTCAAAACAAAAAACGCATTTAACAATGTATTGAGGTTAACAGACTAAGTTACTTCTAGATTTAAAATCAAATGATTGTGTCCCAAATGCAGTTACAAAAATCATACAAAGTACCCAGATGCTGCATAAGATTTCAGAGGAATTCTTATTGTCTGACATTATTAAAGACTGCAACTCTAACAAAACTGCTGCAACTGCTATAACAGGAGAAAGATGCAACCTTGATGCTCTAGTACTATACTTAAAAATAAAGGAAGGCTGTCCCCAGTTACTCCCTTTGCTAAAATGCAGTCAAATACTTTAGCTTGATAGCTAGTCTCAGAGCTGGCATTTTCAGGGATTTGATCCATTTCAAATAAGGCAATGAGCTTATCCCTTGATTAAATACATAGCATAATCCACCAAAATCTTGTTAGCTGAGAAGCAAGTCAATCGTCTTGCTAGTCATAGGTGGTGTTTTATTTTGCTGCCAGGAAAGCACGGAAGCCATCTTACTACTTGAAACTACACCTGAGAAAGTCACCTGCATATTACTGCAAAGGAGGAAGTGCTGAGCAAACAATTCTGAGCAGAAGTTTCAACGTTTACTAAAACACCACAATTCAGTGCATCTGCTCCAAGGAGGTTTAGATTGTGGATTTCTTTTATAATCCTACAAAATGTGATCTATATCTGCAAGAGACAGCAGTCAATGAAAAGATTCAGATTCATCTCAGCACAGGCAACATAGATTGCCTATAGACTACTTCCTTCAGTGACTGGGGTCTCAATGGCTCTTTGGTGTCTCTTAACTTGGTCAACATTAGGGATTCCACTGTTTACCTCTTAGTTAGGATTTCCAACCGATTCACTGAATACAATGAGGGGCAAAGGGGGACCACAATTTTATTGATAAAGAATGGGATTTTTATGGGCATGTAACTTTCAGCCTGATACTGTTCTCTTTCCAAGTATAAACTAATCAATACAGAAAGCAGCTGGTATTTAATAGAGGGGAAAACTGAAAGCAAAAATTATGCATTTTTAAGATAATCATCAGTAAGGCCTGTTCTCCACGTAAAAGCTGTACTGGTAAAAACTATGTTGGTTAGGGGCATGATTTTTTTTAATCAAAATGGTCATATCACTAAAAGCCCTGGTATGGACACAGTTGAACCAGTATAAAGATGCTTTATACCAGTGCAACATTCCCCTTCCTGTACATAAATAGCTATGATGTGTAAAACACCTTCATCCCAAGGACTGTGTTCACACTAGGAGAAGCGTACGGCTGTCTTGGTACAGTTAAAGCAGTTCAGCTTTCTAGTGTGGACAATGCCTAAGTCTTTCTCTTCTACCGCATTTACCAGAAACCCCAGGGATGCTGGTGTGCAAGCAGAGTTAGCTGACTCTTAGCTCCTCTTCCATGTTGTGAGGTGCATATAGGCTGAGGAGCAGGGAGACAGTCCACTCTGGGGATTCCAGTATCAGTCACGGACATTAAATAAATGATAAAACACAAACTCATAAAAGTCTGTTTTAAGCAATCTGACTAAAATCCCTCGCCCTCTCAGTTGCTTACCCTTCATTTCTTTGGCTCTTGTGAGGTCATCCTTTCAACAGTACACCAGTTAGGGTCTTCCAAACTGGACAAGATGGGTTTCTACTGGTAAAAATAATCACAAATTCTCTCTTTTTAAGCTTCTAAAGAAATAAGGCACAACCCCTCTTTTTCCCCCCTGCAGGTCACTTAACATGTTTTTAGCATCTCTGCCCTTACAGTACAATTCTATTCTGAACAGAGCTCCATGCTTCAGTAATTTCTGCAACAATGAACTCAGTTTACCTTCAAGAACCAAGCTGGGGTCTTTTCCTCTCACTCTTCACCAGCAAAGGTTCTGCAGGCCAAATTATGTCCTCTCTATCTGTCCCGTAAAGCTAATATCTTCATTGGGGCTGCACAAGCTATAATTGAGTGGAAATTAACAACCAACTCTATTGATCATGCAGAAGAAGGGGCAAAATCCAGTTCACTGACAGTTGTGTTGGCTCAGAAGAACTAGCAGAAATAATAAAAAGATAATGACTCACAACAATGTTGCACTAAGTCAGCAGATAATGTATT
Source organism: Lepidochelys kempii (assembly GCF_965140285.1). Taxonomy (NCBI): domain Eukaryota; kingdom Metazoa; phylum Chordata; order Testudines; family Cheloniidae; genus Lepidochelys; species Lepidochelys kempii. The sequence continues at coordinate 17,076,167 of NC_136392.1, read as the reverse complement.
GATGCATGCATCAGTACCTAACAGATCTGTTGACAAAGGTACAAATTTGTTTATAAATTAAAGTCTGAAAGTAGCTAAACAGGCACATAGAGAATTAAATACTTTCAAAATAAGCACAGTATATTTTTTGAGGCCTCAGATAAATGAAGTGTAAGTTTCCCATCCAAAAGAAGGCTCTATAGAAGGCTCTCAGAAGGCTCTCAGAATAGGCCTATTGAATATAAAGAAGGCTCTCAGAATAGGCCTATTTAAAAGGAAATCGCTTTTGCACCAAAATGTTGTATATAAGGCATCTGTTCTCAGCCTTCAGTCTCCACTACAGAGTTTGCAAGCTGCCTTATGTCAACCTAACTCTAAGGCCTGGTCAACACTGGGGGAGGGAGGGACGGGGACACGACAAATCGATCTAAGATACGTAACTTCAGCTACATGAATAACGTAGCTGAAGTCGATGTACTTAGATTTACTCACCATGGTGTCTTCACCGCAGCGAGTCGACTGCTGCCGCTCCCCTGTCAACTCCGCCTGCGCCTCTCACCGAGATGGAGAGCCAGAGTCGATGGGAGAGCGCTCGGGGGTCAACTGCTGCCTGCCGATCCGGTGGGTGGGTAGTATAGACATACCCTAAGTGTCTACACTAAAATGCAGCTCTCATCGATGTAACTCACCCACTACACTTACTTAACTCCCCTCCACGAGAGGCATAGTGCTTAAGTCAACGTAGTTAGGTCAACGCAATGTCAGTGTAGATACTGCATTGCTTACATTGACTGTTGTTGCCTTTCAGAAGCCATCCCACAATGCCCCAAACTGATAGTTAAATAGATGCAAGCACTCCTGGTGAGGACATGAACAGTTGACACATGGAGCGTAGCGTGGACATGCAAAGCAAGTTTAATTACTGTGGTAGCTGTAAGTCAAAGTTACTTAGGTCGACTTAATTTTGTAGTGTAGACTTGCCCTCAGGAATGTAACTGCATGCTAGGTATTTTTGCAGTGAAGTGTTTTGAATGGAAGACACACTTTAAAGTCTGAGATACTTTGAAATCTGAGGTCCTGAAGAGTCATACTCCTCCCTGCTTCTCAAACAGTTTTCCAAGTGTAAATATTGCAGCTACATAAATACTGCTCCCACGTTGCAGTAACCACACCCAGTTAACCTGAGTCTAATCATGTGAGCTGGGAAATGGAAATAAATCCAAGCTTCTATGCAGCATTATCAGTACTGATACTGGTTAATGCTGTCAGCCAGACACTGACAGCTACTGAAAGGATTTAAAATTTATTTAACAAACTTAGTATATTATGTGGGTTTTGTTATCTCAATGACCTTGAAGAGCCCAGAAACTGACGAACAATCCTACAGATAGGCGTAAAGAAAAACTTCAAAGGACAATTTTAAAACAAAGAAGGAGACAACTTGTATCTTTTAATCAGATACACCATAGCGGTTCTTCTTGAATACACTCGCCTACACAGTATGCAGGGCTCTCTAACCATCCGCTGGAGAGACAGCAATGTACCTTCGGCATTTGTATCTCCAGCTGGAGTATCTAGGGAAGGGCTTCCTGCAGACTAACCCTGCATGATAAATGACTGCACTTCAGCACTGCAGAGGGATTTCACTGCTTTGGAGACTGCTGCTATAACAGACTTCTCTGACTCAGTAGCTGAAAGGGACGCTGGGAAGGAAGCACCAAAAAAAAAAAAGTCATGCATTATTAATACTGACTCTGGCAGCAAGGCATGAATTGGAAAAACACTGAAGAAAACATATGACTGCAGAACAAGATGACAAAGCTACATCCATTTAAGCATTTCACACCATCCTGTTTATATTTCCCATTCGGAATGTGGCTATATATTAGATACTTCAGTCTGGAGTCACACCCCCAGGGGAAAGGGACACATACTTATATCACCCAGCTTTTAGAGTATCTGTCACAGTGCCTCTGATCAGCAGGTGACTGCACCTTTGCTGCGAGGGACCGTAGTACTTTATTTCCCCTAGATTATCTGGCTCAGCCTCGAAACTGAAAACACAGGAGTTGGCACTGGGTATGGCCCACTCCTTACATATGGAGTCATGCTGCTTTGATTTGGGCTTTTCCCATTTTGATATGTCTGTTTTGACTATTTTTAACTGCATTATGTGTCAGCCTGGGGCACCATACAGTTATTTTCCTTAATTTGCCTTCTATTCCACTACTAAATCCCATTCCAGGCTCATGACCCCCAGCTCTCCGTCCCAATCCTGCCCAAGAAGCCCATTATGTCATGAGCTTGAAGCACTGCTTTAGCCACACTGCAGACAGCTCTGTTTTGAACACTGACTAGTTTTATATACGGAGTAGTAGACAGTTTATAGAAGAAAATCACATTTTCTTCTTCAAGGTCACACATTTCAGAGTAGCAGCTGTTTAGTCTGTATCCGTAAAAAGAAAAGGAGTACTTGTGGCACCTTAGAGACTAACCAATTTATTTGAGCATAAGCTTTTGTGAGCTACAGCTCACTTCACTGGATGCTATGCAACATATGCAAGACTGCCACTGAAAACTACAGGAACTTGTGGAAGAAATAATGCAGGTCAGCCCCAAGTTTAGAATTGGCAATAAAATATTAGACAAAAATACCAGAAAGTTGGTTTGTTATTGGCCAGTTCAATACCCTCAGCTGTGGAAGAAAAAATATCAAACAAACAAAAAACCACCAATCTTGATTTTCCTTTCAGTTCTCTCTAGATCCTAAAAATCCACAGGCATGTCGTCACAATAGATGGCAGATTATCAACATTACCAAAGAGATGAGCAAAATACATCATCTGTACATTATTCACATGCAAGAGGATGATAATCTCAGCCAAAAGGCCCTAATGAAATAGCAGGTGCTGAAATACATACAGGTGCTCCCCTCACACACAGGGTGCACAAGCAGGACACAATAACCACTTGACTACCCAGTGACTGCAGTTAGGGTTTTTATTGTTTTTGTTCTTCTGTAGGTCTTGTACCTTTTTCCTAAGTGCTGTGTGTTAACACACACACTTTTCTTGCTTCACCCTACACCTAGACATTTAGCATGACAGGTACTGACACACAGCAACACTACAGCAGGTTAGCACAAGAAGCAATGAAGACAACTAATTCAATGCGGATACAAAGTTGTCATTGCAATGTCTATGTAAGCCACTGAGTCTTCCTAATTTTCATAGGGGCCCAAAAATCTCTTCTTGTAAGGAAAGAAATTCAGCTGCCTATTGACAGATTTAAACATTCAACAGAAGGGCCAAGAACATACTGTGCGGATGGCTATACTGTAATTAGACACTTGCGGATGGTCTGTGCCAGCTGACTCGGGCTCATGGGGTTTGGAGTAAAGAGCTGTTTAATCGTGGTGTTGACGTTTGGGCTCAGGCTCTCTTAATCCTCCCCCCACACAGAGTCCCCAAACTCAGTTGGCATGGGCCAGCCAGTTTTTTATTTGTAGTGTAGACATATCCTAAGCTACAAAGCCATGACACTGGCAACAGCAAACAGATGGGGGTGTAATGCAACACCAGTATCCCCCAAAAATCTGTTTCGGTAGCACATGATAAATTATAGTTGTATACTAGGGGCTCCGTAATCCAAATCACAACTGCTCAACCACTTGCCAGGAAGTTCCCCACCCACATAAAGAAAGAGCCACACTTCAAGACCTTTGTACTACACAATCTGCACCTGAAGAAGGAAGAACAGTCCTCCCAGAAGAGGCATTTATTATGTAGTTTGGAATCACAATCTCCAGAGAGGAATTCAGTATAAAATTTTCAGTCATCCTAAAATTGTCCCGTAGCTTTCATTCCATTGTATTGTTTGGTAATTTAGGCCTTTGTTTTGAGAGGATGTTTACAAATTCCTATAATTTGTATTTTTTAAAATTTCAATCAAAATAGATCAATTTAATCATTCCCCAGTACTGTTTTCAGCTCAGAAATTAACAGATTTACACAGCTAGTAGCTAACAAAAATCCAGAGAAAACCACTCTGTGCAAGCAAGTAGGGAACAAAAGTGACCTCCACAAACTTCAATAAGCAAGTCAAAAAAGGGGTGAAAAGTGAGAACAGTTTAGCACAACATACAAAATATCTCAAACTCCCCATCACCACAATTGGAACCCACTGATTTCACAGACCTGGGAATGTTGGGGAACTTGTAACTTGACACAGATTGCGATGAGCAAAATGTAGATTTGGTCAGTCCAAGCAATATAGTGTTTTGAAAGTTACGCAGATGCCCTGCTGGCCTCCAACTTGTTCCCTTCCAAAAGGCTAGCTGGGGAAGCTGACATTCCTCTGACTCAATAAGCTTTAACATGAGCTTGGAGTTGTAGACCTACCAAGAAGATGCAAGCAGATAGCTATTTAAACATGGTTTTCTTGGAGATTGCTTGACCTACTGCACTATTATCAAATTACTCAAGAGCTGGATGGATGTTCTCAGATCTTTAATCCCCTCCAGATGAAAAAAAGTTAAGGTTTTTTAGAAGCTGTGTTTGTGGATGGGCATGCAGGTGCAGCAAAAGCTTAGCAGGATGATTTATTAAGGTGGAATTCTGACACCACCTTTGGAAGGCCTGCAGGAGTCCATAGTAACACCTTAGGCTTATGATGTGTACTGCAGCATCACCCAAACCCTGAAACCTAAAGTATGTGCACCATGCATACTGAAGCTGCTGCCATGAAGCAAAAATCTAGAGAACAGCATTCCAGAGTGATTCTAAAGGTGGCTCTCTCAGCTTTGAAAGGATCATGTTAAACTTCCCCAACTGTAGGCTGCCTAATGGAAGGTTTTAAAGCGCAGCAAGACCCTCATGAACCTGATTACCACTTCCACAATGCTCAGAGATCCAACACTACACAAATTAACTCAAGGAAATAACATAATCCTGACAGGCTGCAGCTGAGGACAGATCTTTAACATCCACACATCCTCAGCTTAAAGTGCCATTGGAAAAAGGGCACATCAGTTCCAGGCAGCTTATCTACCTCAGAAAGATGAAACACTAAAGATAATCATGGCAAGATTTGACTCTTATTTCACACAGATTGTAGGTGTTTTTAGACAGACTTAGACCTCTAAGACACATCCCACCAGGGGATTGGAACATGTGTTTTCAGCTTAAATTTAAATGACCACAAAAAGAAAAAACTGGAAATTCTCCACTACAACTGAAGTTAGGCCACAGTCTCTCTGCCTTTTGAATGCTATGCAGTAACTACACACTCCAGAGGCATTTCCTATGGGGACTGATTACATGTACAATCCTTTCATTGCTTCTGGGACTACTCCAGTAACAGATTATGATGCATATGTGTATCTCCAGGGATACCTTGGTTGGGAAGTTACATCACACTTAAATGATTATTTGCATCATCATAGTGTCTAAGAGCCCATGTAAATAACCAGAATCCCATTATGCTAGGCACTAGAAAACAGACCAAAAAGACAGACCCAAAAGCTAGCAGGGGCAGACCGTTTTTACCTACAAAATAAAACAATTCGAGAAAGATCCAGGAATCCTATAATTTCTTGGAACTATAGCTTTCATGTAAAGTGTGCTAGTTCAACAGGTCCAAAAAAGGAACCATATAGACAACATCACCATCTTGACCCCAGTCAGAACTTGTGGAGTTTATTCTCCACTCTACCATATGTGCTCTTGGTAAACTCAATTTATCTTTTTGTGTTTCAATAGCCTACTGTAAAAATAAAGATAAGTTTCAGGATGTCTCTAAGGAAGGAATTACTTTACCATTCATGCATCCGATGAAGTGAGCTGTAGCTCACGAAAGCTCATGCTCAAATAAATTGGTTAGTCTCTAAGGTGCCACAAGTACTCCTTTTCTTTTTGCGAATACAGACTAACACGGCTGTTACTCTGAAATTTACCATTCATAAAATACTTTGAGCTCTTTATATGGAAGATGTTCAAGTATTATCACCACATAAATGTTTCACTGTTCAAAATATACTAGCCAGATGGAAAACCTGGTACAGAAACATCTCTATTTCCAAGGAGCTCAGTCTAATCAGGAAGTTAGTTCTACACACAGTGGCCTTTTATGAGTAAAATTGTTCAGTGACAATTATTTTTATCTTGCCCTTAGCAACCCTATTCCTCTATCAGAATACCTGTGTAAGCACTGTGCTTGGAGGAATAATCCATAAGAGATTCCATAAAACATCCGCTGGATCAAAATGCATGTAAATGTGTTACTATTGACATGTGGGCATGTGTGGCCTTCCCACCTCAAAAATCGCACCCACTCACTTCCATATTCAGCAACTGACACCCTCAGCAATTTCAGACTGCTTAGCTCTTAAAGATTCATGCTGTGTTTGGAAGTTAAACTTTGCCTACATTACAGCACTGATATGGGAAAAGTTGCAACACACATACAGATCCCTATATATTTTCATCTCCCTTTCCCTTCTGACCTAGTCTCTAGGCAGTGTTTGCTTCAGATGCTGTCTGAGTTAATAATAATTAGTCCACCTGAAAAAGACAGACAACGGGCTCAGGAAACAAGTCAGCAGCTGCCAGACCCTTTGTCTCCACAACTGTAGCCACCTGAGTTGTCTGGGACCCTCCAATCAGCTGTTTAGCAACACCTCCAATCAGCTGTGGCTGGTGGGTGCTGAGCACCCACTATTTTTTTTCCCCATGGGAGCTCAAGCCCCGTAGCACCCATGGAGTTAGTGCCTATGATCAATCTCCAGAGTTGAACTACTTGTGGTAGGCTGTTCATGGAGGATACAGAAAGTTGATTTCTCAATCCACTAGAGACAAAAACTGGCAGCATTCAAGAAGAAAGGTAATCCATGTTTGTTTAGTTTGGTTGGAGAGTGATTTGGCATGTTGCTAATTTGATTTCGGCATGTATCCCTGGATGGTATGATGGATTCAACCACTGTTTTGACATCATGACATTTTCTACTGGATTATTCATTCATTTTGCAACTACCAGAGAGCCAAGCACAACCCTACAACTGGTTGGATCGTAGCAATGTTTGTGTCATATAAGGCTTTGCCCACTGCATATTGTTGTGATAAGGCTTTGATCCACTTAACTGATTTACAAGAAAAACCACCAAACAGGAAGTTATTGTGGCTTTCTCTATTAGCCTGCACAAATTCCACCTCATGGAGAGAATACAGCAAAGAACAACATAAGAATGGCCATACTGGGTCAGAGCAATGGTTCATCTAGCCCAGTATTCCATCTTCCAACAGTGGCCAGTGCCAGATGCTTCAGAGGGAATGAACAGAACAGAGCAATTTATCGAATTATCCATCCTCTGTCCTCCAGTCCCAGCTTCTTCAAGTCAGAGGTTTAGGAACACCCAGAGTATGTGGCTGCACCTCTGACCATCTAGGTTAAAAGTCAATGATGGATCTATCCTCTATGAACTTACCTAATTCTGTTTTGAACCCAGATATACTTTTGGCCTTCACAACAATCCCTGGCAATGAGTTCCAGAGTGTGACTGTGCATTGTGTGAAGTAGTACTTCCTTATGTTTGTTTTAATTCTACTGTCTTCATTGGGGGACCTATGGCTCTTGTGTTTTGTGTATGGGGTAAATAACACTTCCTTACTCATTTTCTCTCCACCATTCATGGTTGTATAGTCCTTTATCATATCCCCCTTTTGTATCTCTTTTCCAAAATGAACTGTCCCTGCATTTCTAATCTCTCCTCATATGGAAGCAGTTCCATACCCCTAATCATTTTTTTGCCCTTCTGTGTACCTTTTCTAATTTTTATTTTATTTTATTTTATTTTTTTTTGAGATGGGGCAATCAGAACTACACACAGTATTCAAGGCATGGGTGTACCATGGAATTATATAGTGGCATTATATTTTCTGCTTTATCATCTATCCCTTTCCTAATGGTTCATAACACTGTTAGTTTTTTTTGACTGTCACTGCACATTGAAATGAACTATCCACAATGACTCCAAGATCTCTTTCCTGAGTGATAATAGCTAATTTAGAACCCATTATTATAGGGTTTTCTGTTTTTGTAGCCCCTCTAATCTCCCTGAGCATTTCACAATCAGTTACCATCCTGATCAAGTCATCGGTACTATATTCTTACTGCTATACACTTATTATTCAAGGATGGGATTTCTATCCATAGAGATTCTATGGTACAGTTTGATTCATTTAGATTTTTATTATATTTGACTCTTCTTTCCTACACATATTGTGTCACTCCCATACCAGCATGACCTACTCTGTCATTCCCATATATTCTGTACATTGGTATCATACTGTTCACTGATTATTATCATTCCATCCAGTTTCTGTGATGCCTATTATAGCAATATCTTCATTTAATACCACGCTCTCAAGTTCACCCACCTTAGTATTTAGACTTCTAGCATTTGTATACAAGCACTTATAAAATCTGTCAATATTTAGTTGTCTATAATGAATATCTATTTTTAAACTGTTTAAACCTACAATACTGAGCACCCAACAGAAATAACTAAAACCAGCAATCCCAGTCAGATAACTGTTCAACATAACTGATACCTAACAGGCATATAAAAAACAGTAACTTACATTTTTACTGAGAATGGTATCCAAACATGCAAGTCTTTAGCCTTCCAAAAAGAATGCTCTCAACTAATGCATGTTAAGAAAGAGAGAGAGCGAGCTGTAGCCCTGACATCCTCTGTCACTTGGGTATTAGACACTGACTGCAGAAGTAATGCTTGTAATAACTGTGTGTAAATATGGCTGTAGTGTAGACAATTCTCGGACCACACAGTAAGAGATGGCTGAAGTGGGTCTTCTTAGTTGCATGTTCCTTTAAGAGCAGAGAATCTTTAGTCCTAAAATTAATCTCTGAGACAAAAAGCTAACAGGATTATTCATCATGTTTATTATCAGTCTTATGCCATGCTTAACACAGTAGATCTAATTCTACCACTGAGCAGCGCGCTTAGGTAAACCAAACATTTAAAACTACTCAAGCATTCTAAGAGTTTTATACTGTTACCCATTACAGTAACATCTGGCAATAGTAAGATCCCCAGTGGAGTTCATGGAAATCTAGCTCTGTTCCTTTATCAGGTTATAAAAACTGTTTGGGGTACACTGCTTTTTGTTTGATTTGCTCGGGGTCTTATTTATTTTAACTCTTTTCAGAGAGGCAGGTAGTGATCAAAGATACCTGCTGGGAGTCAGCTAATCAGGATCTACATTTGTGACCATGGCAAATCAGAAGAATAAACTAACACAAAATTACTGACTGAGTGGCAGATGCCCATGGGGCAAAGGATGCTCAAGCGTTGCTTGTGTCTTCATTACTTATTTTGCCTCTTATATATTTCCTGGAGATTGTTTCTCACTTGGAGGGAAAAAAATCACTGATGTCTGAGGCCCTTCCCTCTGCAATCCCTCTCTCTGCTGCAGTAATTCTGGTATTCTTCTTTCACACCTTCACTTATCTCTGAAGGGGCTGAACCTGACCACCTCTCTGTAGGACTCCGCCCACCTTACTGTCTTCCATTGTGAAACAGAGCTCAAATTACAATCCACCTTTTCCACACTGCCCACTGCTAATAGCTCTTGAGCTGTTTCCAATGTCAATGCTTACCATCACAACCCTCCAAGTCTTCTCAGCTATGCCCAGCTTCCCTCACCACCTTATGGTAACATTTCCACCACTAACTGCTAAGCATTTGAGATTTGTCAAAATGATACATTATACAATTAAACTGTATCAATCACATTTGACAACAATAAGTGAGACATTTTACAGGGAAGGACAACAGGTTAAGAGCAATATGTAGAATGACACATTAGTAGCAGTTGTGTCATTTTAGATTCCCTTTTATTGCACTGCTGTTTATTGAGAGAAAATGTCTAAGCACTGGGGAGAGAAGAGAAGATGCATTCAAGAATTTTGCTACCATGCCAAAACCAAGTTTCTTGTTATTTTACCATAACCAGAGTCCCCAATGATGAGTTGGGAACAGGCATCCATTATCCACTAATAATTTGGGGAAGTAAAACCAAAGTGAATTACAACTCTACTAGACAGAAGGGCTTTTTTTACCCAATGATTTAGCTTCTCTGCATTTCCAGGTTCAGACAAATGAGACTCCCAATGCAAACCCAGGTTTAAAGAAAAAACCTCCTGTCAAAGGTAAAATCTGAAGAAAAACACTTCTGGAATACAGAAGGCACTCCACAATTCCGGTGTGAAGGCCTCCATTTCCTAAGTATTAAAGTCAATGTAGCAACAATCCTGAAAGAGAACCAAAAACAAGTTGCTGGAGATTCCTAAGTGAAAATGGTCAAAATGAACAGTAACTGACTCCACAATCAATTTGCGAAAGCACAGCTGTTATTTTGAACTGAGATAAAAAGTTGGATGTTACTCCCTAATTCCTGTTTCAAAATTGCATTTGCAAGAGAGGACTACATTTTTATGAGAGCTAAACTAGCCACTATGACTATAGCATAAAAACCACACAGATTTCTACAGCAATGGTTCAACAAGCTACCAAAAATGTGATAGTTAAGGAACGCCCAGGGCAGTATAGATTAAAACTTAAAATGAAACTGTTTAGCTCAAACTAATGCTATGTGCTTCTGAGTTCTTTCTGTGTAGATTTACAACTCCCTGCTTCAGTGTTGGCTTCTGTGTATGTATGCAATTTATGCAAATTCACTTCTGGGCATGTGTCCTTGTGAAACTGTACACTATTTTTAATTGGAGGACGCAAGCATAGACTTGGAAACAAAGCTGGAAAACCCTATTTTCAGAACTTTGGGAACAGACTGAAGGACATGGATGAGTGGTTCTTTTGTTTATTGCACAGTTAAAGCCAGTGCAGTTGCATTTTGTGATTTAAACCACGTTTGCTTTATGGCCCTTACTGAAGTTATCAGCAAGACACTGAAACAAGACATGTTCTAAGAAAGTAACCAAAAACGTCCTATGATTCTCAATAGCATCCCTTTAACCCAGTGGTCGCCAACGCGGTGCCCGCGGGTGCCAGGGCGCCCACCGGGGCATTTATGTGCGCCTGCCTACTGACAAGGGAGCATGGTCACCGGACAACCCGCCACCAAAACGCCACCAAGAAGTGTTGCCACTGAAATGCCGCTGCTTCTCGGCGGCGGCACTTCTTGATGATGATGCTTCTCGGGGGCATTTCGGAGGCTGGTCGTCCAGTGCCTGCCACACTCTTCTGGGAACATGAATATGCTATCACAACAGAAAGGTTGGGGACCACTGCTTTAACCTATTTGTTGTCCTGAGTAGTTTTACCATAAGTCAATAAAAACAGACTGCTGTTTCAGTAAGGAGCCCAGATATGAAATGGCAGCTCTTTGGGCCTTTGAAACTCTGTCTTTAACAACCAATCCATGTTAAGAGTGCCACTCAGTTTACCATGAGGCATAATGCACAATGGCAATTAATGGTTGTGTGATATTCTCTCTAATAACCCTTTCCAAACCAGAAACAAGACAGTGAAATCAGGAAGCACTGAACAACATAAAAATTCACAGGCTTGTTGGGGTCGGAGGGAAACCCACTGCATTTATGCAATCAGCAGAAGTAAATAGTTCTTACGTGGGCCGGGAAGGCAGATTTTATTTCAACACGTGTGCTCACGCACAGAGGAGTATTTTGTTCAAGTACCAAGGAGAATTAGAGGTTGGGTGTGTTTACATTCATTCTTTCACTCTGTGCAGGCTCTAGCTTGCAGGATGCTAAGGAGACTAGATAGTTTCACGAGCAAGGATGTTTTGTCAAAAACAGGAAAGGGTGGGGCTACCTATGGTTCAGAGAAGAAAAATGGGGTCAAACCCAAATCCCAAGAACTTCAGGTTCCCCATGGATACCTGACAAGTTTGGCTGTTTCCTACAGGATTTGACCTTTAATTTCCCTAGGCTTTGCCTACAATATCAGCTTGAAGTTCTTTTAAGGATTTCCCACTATTACAGCAAAACTGTACGTGCTAGCCAAGCTGTCAGCATTTAAATCACATTCATAGATTCCAAGGCCAGAAAGGACCATTGTGATAATCTAGTATGACCTCCTGTATAACACAGGTCATAGATCTTCCCCAAAATAATTTCTAGATCATCCCTTTTAGAAAAACATCCAACCCTGATTTAAAAAATTCACTGATAGAGAAATCCACCACGATCCTTCATCAATTGCTGCAATGGTTAATTACACTTGCTGTTACAAATTTACACCTTACTTCCAGTCTTAATTTGCCTGGCTTCAACTTCTTGCCACTGGATCACATTATACATTTATCTGCTAGACCAGAGGTGGGCAAACTACAGCCCGCAGGACTGTCCTGCCCAGTCCCTGCGCTCCTGACCCCTCTTCCCCACAGCACTCGGCGGCGGGGCTGCAGAGCACCGGGTCAGGCCAGGCTCTGTGCTGCGCGGCTGCATGTCCTGGTGCAGCCGCGCTGCCAGCCACCGGTGCTCCAGGCAGCACGGTAATGTGGCAAGGGGAGTTGGATAGAGGGCAGGGGAGTTTGGGGGGTGGTCAGGGGCATGGATAGGGGTTAGGGCGGTCAGGGGCATGGATGGGGGGGGCAGTCGCCCTGGGGGGAGGGCAGTTAGGGGCAGGACGCAGTTAGGGGCGAGGGGTCCAGGGCAGTCAGGAAGGAGTGGGGGTTGGATGGGGCAACGGGGGGTAGTTAGGGGTGGGGAGTCCGGGGGCAGTCAGGAGACCAAGAGCAGGGGTGTGTGTGGATGGGGCAGGGGTCCCCGGGCGGGCCATCGGGGGCAAGAAGTGGGTGGGGGGTCAGATACGGGGCAGTGGCTGGGTCATGCCTGGCTGTTTGGGGAGGCACAGTCACCCCTAACCAGCTCTCCATTCAATTTCAGAAACCAGATGTGGCCCTCAGGGCAAAAAGTTTGCCTGCCCCTGTGCTAGACTGAAGAGCCCAGTATCAAATATTTGTTCCCCCATGTCATCAGGCTGTAATCAAGTCACCCTTTAGCCTTCTCTTTGTTAAGCTAAATAGATTGAGTTCCTTGAGTCTATCACTATAGACAACCATGGTTGTGTAGATCTGTTCAGAGAGGGGTTAGACACTGCCTAAAATGGTGGCAGTCACTTGAAATTCACTCCCACAGTTACTCCCATTGGTTGAGCAGTACCAGTGAGATATTTCCAAAATAGCTTAAGGAAAGGACAATGCTAAAGACAGTTATCTAGCTCTTCTGGTTGTGATGGAAACTGTCAATGTGCAAACACACCAACAAGCTTAAATAGCACCAAAGAAGTGTGACTTGTCCTATCAATTCAGGAGAATGTCAATGAACATGCCAACTGAAGCCTTGTCTGCTCTAGGCCCAGGGAAATTTTACAAGCAATAGTTTATTCTAGGGCTGTCAATTAACTGCAGTTAGCTCAAGCAATTAATACAAAACAAATTAACTAGATTTTAAAAAGTCACGATTAATCACAGTTTTAATTGCACTGTTAAACAATATAGAATACCAATTTAAATTATATATATTTTCTACATTTTCAAATATTTTGATTTCAATTACAACACAGAATACAAAGTGTACAGTGCTTCCTTAATATTCTTTTTATTACAAATATTTGCACTTTAAAAAACAAAATTAGTTTTTAAATTCACCTCATACAAGTACTGTAGTGAAATCTCTTTATTGTGAAAGTGCAACTTACAAATGTAGAATTTTTGTTACATAACTGCACTCAAAAACAAAACAATGTAAAACTTTACAGCCTACAAGTCCACTCAGTCCTACTTCTTCTTCAGCCTATCACTCAGAGAAACAAGTTTGTTTACATTTACAGGAGACACTCCTGTCCCTTCTTATTTACAATGTCACTTGAAAGGGAGAACAGATGTTCACGCAGCACAGTTGCAAGGTATTTACATGCCAGATATGTTAAACATTCGTATGCCCCTTCATGCTTTGACTTATAGCTTGCACTTTTTTTACAGTGCAAATATTTGTAATAAAAATATGAAGTGAACACTGTACACTTTGTATTCTGTTGTAATTGAAATCAATATTTGAAAGTTTCAAAAATATTCAAAAACATTTATAATAAATTTAAATTGGTATTCTATTATTAACTATGTGATTAAAACTGTGATTAATAGCAACTATTTCTTTAATCTCATGATTAATTGTGATTATCTTTTTTAATAGTTGGACAGCCCTAGTTTTTTCACCATTGTCTCAGTTAAATCTAATCAGAGCAAATCTAACTGACATTGTACTAGCAGCCCATCTACACCAAGTCCCACAGTGTGGCTCACACCAGTGCAGCTGTACTAGCGACAATAGTGGACATTTTTCATTAGAATTCTTTAGAGCAGTTAAGGCTAAATGGTGAAATTTTCAACAACTTTCCTGCATTTAACATATGCACAGCTGTGCACCTAATTTGCATGTATACTGGTGCTAGCTGGAGGATTTACAGTTTAATCCTGCCCTCCTGCTAGCCATAGCATAAACAGAATGTTGGTTGATACCTGTTTAACAGATGGGGGTTACAACACTGAGATCTTAAGATTCTCTGGCAATTGGAAAAGGCGGAGGCCTGAAGAATGGGCACTGAGGGCAGCAACACCCAGAGGGATCCCAGGGGACAACCAGGAGAGCGAGTTATAGGAAGCCAAGTAACATGCAAGAAAAGAATATGGTTGGGGATGGAAGAGATGAAGGGTTGGAGAAAGCAGAGAAGTGCACCTCCTGGATCGTGTCTCCTTGCACTGAGGGTGAGAAGGGTTCAAATCCTACCAAATTCTCTCAAGTAATTCTTGCATCTCAGACAGTGACTATTTAGTTGCAGGGGAGACAGGATGGGTTTACCTTTATTTCTAAAGCACCCATTCACCTAGTATCCCAGATGCATGAGGGTGATCCCACAAATACTGAGATGTTTCGGGGGTGGGGGAGGGAGGTCACACATTGTCAGAGGTGGGGTCCTCAGCTCATGCTACAGCAAAACAGCAAGAGACTACATTAACAGTTTTATCTTGCTGCCAGGCAGGACTCCCCACCCAGACTAACTGGAGAAGAAAGTCTCAAAACTCTTCCCTGCATACATATGATGTTGATGACGACAAATAAGTGGACTCCCCCATTGTCACTCCAAAAAGGGAGAAAGGGGAAGAGAAGACACCTCAGGAACTTCACTATTTCTGCTGATATTACCTTGAATGTTATTAGATACTATGGTGATAGGTGACAGAATAAAATCTTAAAATATGGGGGGGGGAGCACTCAGCTTATGGGCAAAAAACCTCTCCTACCCAAAAGACTGCTTTCTGGTTTTTGACCCTGGCATTGACAATACTGCCCCCCTCCCCTCACATGGGCTTACATCTCCTATAGAATTAGGCATATCCTTACCCGTGGTTTTAAAATGTGATCAACTGTTAAGTGTTGCTTTAATGTAGGCAAATTGCAGAATTTTGTTGTTTTCTACAAAACTTGGTCCAGTAGCTGAGGATGCTTGTCGGTTATTAGCCTCATTAGTGCCAATGAATTATTCTTTTTGTCTCAAGATTTTGGAATTAATCTAGAACAGTGTTTTTCACACTTTCTAGGTTGGCAGCCCTTTATACAAAGTCCAATATTTGTGTGGACCCCTCACATTTACTGTACAAGTCAAAAATGTATAAATAAGCCTGTACAATTAATCTGTGTGCATGTTTCAAAAGGTTGACAGAAATACTTGATCTTGAAGGGTCAGTGCATGAGGGAGAGGGGAAATAAAATTTTCTTTGCTTTAGATTACAATACAATTTTTAATGCCTTGTGACACCCTCAATTGCCTTTAGTGACCCCCTTGGGAACTTAGGGGAGCGGGGAGCTGATGGGGGGGCTGCCGGTCCACCCTGGTTCCAACCACCCACCAGCTAGCTGCAACGGGCTGCTCTTCCTGCAAGCAGTGGACAAAGCAGGCGGCTGCCAAACGACATTAGAAGGGAGCACTGCACAACTTTAAATGAGCATGTTCCCTAATTGATCAGCAAAGTAAAAATGAAACAACGTTAACTGGGATGACTTTAAGTGAGCAGTTCCTGTACAGTTAATTCTTGTTTTTAAAACTTAACTCTCAGGTTCAAGAAGTGTAAGAGGTTTGCAGTTTTGATCAGTTGAGGCCAGCAGGTCCAGTCAACAACGATGATGCAGGATCAGATCATGAGTTTACATAGTTTTTGTACTGTTTACCTATACTGGCTTAAAACCAGAGTAAACACACAACCACATCCCTTTCCCCAGGAAAGATGCAGTTATAAGTACCCTTATACTGATGTAGCTTATTCCTGTAAATTTAGGGAAATAAGCTAAAGTAGCATAAGATAACTGCACAGGTATAAATTTATCGACACACAGAATTGTACAGATTTAATTATTTCAGTTACAAAAATCACACCCTGCCCAACTGAAATAGATCAGTACTAAATCTGCACAGACAAGACGACTTAGTTTGTGAGGAGTTAAGAACCCATGACTCTTTGAGGTCAAGGGGAATTACTGGTTCTCAGCAGCAGAGAAGTGGGCTATTTGGACCTAATCCTGTAAGGCCTTGTACACCTCACAACTTTCAAAAAATTTCCTTTGGTGTTTAACAGTGAAAGCACCAGTGTAGACTGGATGCTGGTATTTTTACTACTGTCACTCTGAGCAGGTAAAGAAGCTCAAGTTCTGTCTACAACCACTAGCATATAGTTAGTATTGTTGAATTACAAATTGCCAGTTGGGAGATAGCTATAGTGGATGTTAGATCTGAACATTTCTTGCAGTGTTTAGACTGGAACCACTGAATATGCTTCCCTCCACAAATCAAAGCAACTCTAAGGACAGAGTCTTCAGAATTGCAAGGGAAGTTGGATTGGGCTGAAGATTTGGGGTTTTAAGGCTATGTTGCAATAATAGGTCTCATTAGAAGAAAACTATGGTCCAATGTAAACAGATGGCTGGCACTTCAAACAAAGGAGTTTAGAAAGCACAAGTACTGTATGTGCAACATTGTACGCTTAAAATCCTGTTTATAGATGCAGATAGTGAATGTACACACTGAGTAGAACCCAGAAGTCACCCCCTAGAAGTGGGAGTTTCTCCACTTCCTCTGAAGAAAAGATAATAAAAATGAACCTGGAGTTCTGTCCAAAGAGCAGGGTTGCTCTCTTTTTCCCTAGCTGAAAACTGGGAATCCAAGCCTGAACACTCATAATAAACAACCTGGAAACATCTGCAGAAAACATTGATTCATTTCAGAAAAGACAGCAAGAACAAGAGAAACAGAACGCTTCCTTCCCTAAAAGGATCTGCATTCACCAGCCATCTAGAATTTGTGGTCAAGACTGCAGGTTACTCTACTCCTATATTTTTATTCAAATACAGACTACAACAATACAAAATGATACAAAGGTGTATTGGATTAAACGTTCAGCAGATCAGCCCACCTTTTATATTCTATAGCTGACTGGCTGAAAGATCTCTTTCAACCTCTCCTGACTGAGGCATCCAACAGGGGCTAGAACTAGGACAGAGACAGGTTCTTCACAGAGTAAGAAAAAACAGACCGAGCTCATTGCTTTGCTAAAGAAAGCCTCAGATAGTTCAAACATTGCTAGAGTTACAGAATAAAAATGACAGGTTTCAGAGTAGCAGCCGTGTTAGTCTGTATTCACAAAAAGAAAAGGAGGACTTGTGGCACCTTAGAGACTAACACATTTATTTGAGCATAAGCTTTCGTGAGCTACAGCTCACTTCATCGGATGCATTCAGAATAAAAATGTTTACTACAGTTCCACCTCACTCCCCATTCAGCAGAGCCATTAAGAACTACAGCACAGTTACTTAAGAACTAGAGACACACCAATCTTAACTTTCCCCAAGCCCTTCCTCATCACTTCAGACTCTCCCCAAATAAGAGCTAGACAGTACTTCTCTATTGCTTCCACATTGTCATTTTGGAATGTTATAATTTGTCAAGGATTGCAGAACTCCCCTCCCTCAGAGCATTAGCTCTAGCTGCCAAGTCAATAAAGTCATGCTGGTAAATGTGCATACCAAACTTTCAGATAGCACTGCAGATGTCTACAGTGGATACAATACAGAGATAGGCCACCATTACTACCCAAGCCCTGGGTAAGAATAAGGTTGTAGAAAAAGGCAGGAGATTAAAGGATTCTGACAGAACTCAGACAACATTCTGGGTGTACTTTACTCGCCATTGCATTTTGGCGTGTGGCTGCCCATTCCACCATGCATGCATGTGGTGCACTATGAGGGAAGTAAGTAAGAGGGAAGTAAGAGGGAAGTTTTAGCTCCTTAAAGGCCAGTATACACTTCACACTGAAAGAAAAGGAGTACTTGTGTTAGTCTTAGAGACTAACAAATTTATTTGAGCATAAGCTTTCGTGAGCTGTAGCTCTGAAACTTCACACTGAGACATTCTAAGAATGAGGAGAAGGTTTCTGTTGGAAGGAGTTTAAATCATTAACACTTTTTTGATAAACCTTAACTCATTTACAATGAACTCTCCAATAATCAGGAAATTAGTGGCTTCAGAATTGAATACATAGCAGGCCATAAATGAGGGCCCAGACTCAACTAGAGTTCAGAAACTGGAACAGAAGTAATGCAGTCTTGGAAAATTGTGTATTTACCAGCCCATCCTTTAGTAAGGTGGATTGATGGTAAGTGAACATATTCTAAATTTTTTCTGAACATTTTCTGAATTCAGAAATATTTGTCCTAGATCAGAGGAAAAAGTAGAATTTTGCAAGGCTGGAATAATGCATGACACATACTTCGCATTACAGGTTTTTATATATACATGGGCTTTTTTTGATTTCCATATTCTGTTACCAAAAAGTTAATGATCTACTCATAAACCAATTCAAGAAATATTTTTAATCGCTGAAACCAAACTGCATTTTAACCAAAAAAGAAAATAATGGATTAATTATACAAATTTATGTTCATGTGAATCTATGCTGTATTAGGCACCTGAAGTCTCCAAGACTTAATTTACAGCTACTAAATGTAATACACATAGGGAACATATCTCCCTCCTTCCAGTTTTCATATTATACCAACAGAACCTAAACGGATCAGTTCTGCGTGTTAGAAATAGTGGGTGTTCTAAAGTATGCTGAAGGTGATGAAAATACTAACAATATATAACTAATCTCTATAGCAAGCTTGACCATCAACCCAGGACACTCTCAGAACTGCTAGTTAAGCACACTGGTTGCATTTCATTTCTAACATGATTTCAAGCTGTTCACATTAGAAGGTGCAACCCACACCATGAATTTTCAGTTTCAGATCAACAGTTTGCACTAGACAGTGGAACTAGCTTATGCACAAACAGGATAACTCTAACCCAGTGGTTCACAAACTTTTGTACGGCTGACCCCTTTCACAAAGCAAGCCTCTGAGTGTGGACCCCCCACCCCCAATAAATTAAAAACAGTTTTTTATATATTTAACACCATTATAAATGCTGGAGACAAAGCAGAGTTTAGGGTGGAGGCTGACAGCTCACGATCCCCCATACAATAATCTTGCCTGAGGGGTCCCCTGCTCTAACCCAAGAAAACTGCCCGGATTCCTTTTCTCAGAAAAGGCTTATCAGGATGTGGTGCAGTCTCTGAAAAAACAAGTTAACTCTTCCATAAAATATACCTAGTATACCATGTACTGGATTAGAAACTAAACTTGTCCAACTAATCAACTAGAGAACATTTGATAATACAGCATTCTTGATTTTTTAAAAACAGTTACCATTTTCATAACTCAGTAGTTAGCAGTAAGACCCTCAGTCACCAGACTGAATTAGTAATAGTCTAACTGCATAGCCTAGGTGCCTCTAAAGCGAATAGCTATTTGGTTGACCGCAGTTTGAAAGGGAAAATGGTGTCATTGCTCATCAGCTTTACAAACTTGCTTCCTCTTCCAATGCTCTCCCCTGCCCCCTGGCACGAGGGACTACACCGGACATAGAGATTGTGTCATTTTTCTATTTTTGGGGGAAAAAACACACACACACACACCCACCCCAAACTCTCGGGCGTATTACGGAGCATTTCCTGCTCTCCCGGCGTTGTCACCCCATTAGCTAACCCTGGCTAAAACTGTACGAGCAGAAACCACCCGCTTCTGCGGTCTTTCCCTACGACGTCTGGAGACTACAGGGGCAACCCCCGCGCCTGAAGCCGCCTGTTTAGCCGTGTCCCCTACGCGCCCCCACCCCCGGCGGCGCCAGGTGCCGGCCAGCCCAGCGCCGGGCGGCCTCGGAACCTGGCCGGAGGAGGAGGAGGGTTCACGGCCTCCGAGGGGGAACGAGCCTCGCTGGCCAGCGGCACGGGCCGGGCTCTCTGGAAGTTTCTGGCTGGCGCGGATCCCGCGGGCCTGGCACCGGTTCCGCCCGCCGCTCCCGCCCCCCAGAGCGGGGGAGGGGCAGGGCCATACGCGAACCCCAGCCCGGCCCGGCCCGGCGCGTCGAGGGGCCGCGCCCGCCCCGCGGCTGAGGGAGCCGGCGCATCCCCCGGAGCCCCCCGCGGCCTCTCACCGATGCCGGGCGCCACATAGACGAAGTAGAGGAAGGAGGAGGAGAGCGAGAAGAGGAAGAGCAGGGCCACCAGCGAGCGCCGCGGCAGCAGCCGCCAGGCCCCGCGGGCCCCCCGGAGCCACCGCATGGCCCCCGATCCGATCCGCTCCGCCCGCCCGAGGCCAGCGCCGCCGGGGCCGCTCACAGGCGGGGAGGGGGGGGGGCTCCGCGCTCTACGGGCGATCCGCCGCGGCCAGCTCCCAGCCCCGCCGCATGAATGAGGAGCCGGCTGCGCTCCCCCCGCGGAACGGCCAGCGCGCGGGGCGGGCGGGCGGGCGGGGCCCGAGGGGAGGAGGCGGAGCAGGGGCCGTCTGCAAACTCCGCTCCCGCGACACTGCAGAACAGGGACCCGCCGCAAGCGCCCTTCCACCCACTCTGCAGAAGGAAGAGGGACCATCTGCAAAGTCCTTTCTAACTTCACTGCAGTACTGGGAACCACTTGCAAACACCCCTTGTTTCATACTGAAACACCCAGCTGGTGTCCACAAACTAGTCTCAGTTTACACTGCAGAACTCAGGGACTCCCTGAAAACACCCTTCTACTCACTCTGTAGCACTCTGGGAGTACTATAGTTTGAAAACGGGGGGGCGGGGAGGGGAGGAATCACTTTGCAGCACTTATCACTGAGCTACAGAGGCATCTGCTAAGTGTCCTCCACTCTCACTCCAGCATCCAGCGAGCCCCTATACAGTTCCCCCCACTTGTGCTGCAGCTCCTAGAGAGAGTCTACACATTATCCTATGCTCACACTACAGCACTCAGGAATTACCTGCAATTTACCCACCCCTCCCAGTCCTACTGCAGTACCGAGGTACCCTCTGTCATTTCTCTTCTGTTCCCACTCACAATACAGCACCCAGGGAGCCTCTGAAAAGTATCCTTCTCTTCTTCCCCTCACATTTCTGCATGCACGTGTCCGCTCCTCTTGGCTTTTACACTGTTACGCCCATGGTATGTCTACAAACATATACAAACTACCCTTCTCTCCCACTCACACTACAGTGGCTGAAAATTACCCTCTCGCACTGCAGCATCTTCAAATTACACTTCAATTCTACTCACACTATAGAAGTGCGCTCTTTGCCTTCGTATTACATTGGTTTGTGTAAACATGAAAATTAATCCAGAATAAAGTAGGATGTGAATTTAAAGCAGATTAACTATTAGCTATTCCCGATTACCTCCTTTCACTGTCCGGTCAGGGTCCAGGGATGCAATCCAGAGCAGTGAGGGGTTGTGCCAGGGTTGTGAGTTCAATCCTTGAGGGGGCTGTGAAGTTGATCTGGAACAGAAAATGGGGATTGGTCCTGCTTTGAGCAGGGGGTTGGACTAGATGATCTCCTGAGGTCCCTTCCAACCCTGATATTCTGTGATTCTGTGTCACCACTTGTCCTGCAACCCTGCATGCCTAACAGTGCTTTGCTGCTGAAGTGGAGCTCCCAGCCTCAGCCACTCACAATCAGTCTGCAAGAATGCAGGTCACACCCTGAGTTTCTGTGGGCTCAACAGCCTGGTCCAGTAACTCTGACTTCAGCAGCCTGTCTACAGCCCCACAGCCTCATTCTGCCTTCTACCAGCCTTGGTGACAACTAGCAAGATGGCCCCAACACACTCTGAGTCCCAAATTTCCCCCAAACCATGTGTTCTGAAGTATCCAGCCGTCTCCTGAACAGCTGAAAGAAATAATAAGATTCATTTCTCCTGTAAAGAGATAAAATCACATCTCAGCTTATTAACTTAAATGGGTAAATACACCCTTCCCTTTAAACACAGCACTGAGTTGGATTATAGTAAAATAAAACAAATTTATTAACAATAAGACATAGGTGGAGACAGTGATGTTACATAAAAGGATTAAAGTTAGAAATAGTTACAAGCAGATAAAAATGAAAACACACATCTAAAAGTCTAATACTTAATCTAGCAAGATAAAGGCTTTGTTCAAGATGGTTTCTCTCACTAGTCATTCTTCTTCTCAGCCATGGCTGACTTTCCGTCAGTCAGGACCTTCCACAAAGCAAATGGGTTTGGTTTCCCTGGTCTTTGCAGACGAAAGATCTTTCCCTAAGCCAATTTCTCACCTATATTCAGTTCCAGAGAGTTCAGCTTCTCTCCTTCCCCCTTCTTTGAAGGATCCATCTTTCTCAGCTTGCAAGAGCTCTGGCCTCTTCTGTCTGTCTAGTGATGGATGCCCAAGATGGCTTCTCTCCTGGCTTATATCTTCCAAAGTTCAGTTCTTTCAAGTGGCAGGATGAACTCATGCTGTTCTTCCCTTTCTGTGAGCTTCCCATCCTGCTGTATGATTTCTGTGTAAATGGGGCTTCCATTGTTTCTCATTCCACCATGCTTAATTTACATAAGAGACAGGTAGATAGCTTTGACATTCCCACCTGTCTGGGCAGATTGTACAGCCTAATATCCATTGCTATACATAATTCCTTACATAGTGTTATTACATACATTTCACAATTATATTAATCACCAATGTGTCATTAGCTTTCAGAAGAGACCTCACTCTTATAATACGATAACATTGTATACAATCAGTTGATTCAGTTGCTTATCACTTGAGATTCAGATCCCATATCTTTTTAGACCAGTGAACCTTTGAAATGGATTCTTCTGAGAGTTACCCCTCAAAGTAAAGTTTATTCAAGCAGTGAGGAAGACAACATGGAGTCTGGCGGTGAAGGAAGTTCCATGCTCTTTTTTCCCCTCCTTGTGTTTGCTGAAATGCAAATTGTTTTGTTTCCTGCCATCTTCTCCCCCTGCTGTCTTGATGGTCTGTCTACTGCTTATGTGTTAAAATGGACCTTCATTATCTTCGTCTGAATATTGGGCTTGTCAGAAAATCAAATACACATTCCTTTGATAGACCTGTTTAACAATTCCCCTGACATAAACAACAAGGAGTATGGTGGCACCTTAAAGACGACCAGATTTATTTGGGCATAAGCTTTCATGGGTAAAAAACCACTTCTTCAGATGCATGAAGTGAAAATTACAGATACAAGCATAAATATACTGGCACATGAAGAGAAGGGAGTTACCTTACAAGTGGAGAATCAATGATGACAAGGCCAATTCAAACAGGGTGGATGTAGTCCACTCCTAATAATTGATGAGGAGATGTCAATACCAAGGGAGGGAAAATAGCTTTTGTAGTGAGCCAGCCACTCCCAGTCCCTATTCAAGTCCAAATTAATGGTGTTAAGTTTGCAAATGAATTGCATTTCTGCCGTTTCTCTTTGAAGTCTGTTTTTGAAGGGTTTTTTTGTTGCAGGATGGCTACTTTTAAATCTGTTATTGAATATCCAGAGAGATTGAAGTATTCTCCTACTGGCTTTCATATGTTACCATTCCTGATGTCTGATTTGTGTCTATTTTTTCTTTTACATAGAGACTGTCCGGTTTGGCCAATGTATTTGGCAGAGGGGCATTGCTGGCATATGATGGCATATATCACATTAGTACAGGGGTTCTCAAACTGGGGGTCGGGACCCCTCAGGGGGTCGCGAGGTTCTTACATGGGGGGTCGTGAGCTGTCAGCCTCCACCCCAAACCCCGCTTTGCCTCCAGCATTTATAATGGTGTTAAGTATATAAAAAAGGGTTTTTAATTTTGCTGGATTTAAAGGTTTATAAATCAACAAATATTTGCCAGTTTTCTTCTAAGTCGGCTATTGTGTGGAAATTGGCTATTGCTTGTTCTGTCCATGGGCTGTGGCCAAATTTCTGCAAGATTTGTTTAAAAGGAATGATCTCTTGCACACCCAGCAGCTTTTTTAGTTCTGTCTGAGTATTCTCCTTACGGCACTCTTTTCATCTGAACATTTTGGATCTAAGGTGTTTGGTTGTTATTTCTAATTACCTTAATTAAGATCTTATGTTTGCCTGTGCCAGTGCCGGGGCTTACAAATTCCTTTCTTCACCCTGTTGCCCGTGCCAGTGCCGGGGCTTATTATCTTAACCCACTCTGGGCCAGAGGGAGAAACGCTAAGTCCCCCTCTGTATTGCTTGGCCTTCTACCACTGAGAGTTCATACACCAAATATAAAAATCCCTCCCAGGGGCAGAGCAAGAAACCCTAAGTTCTCCTCTTATGCTCAGTCTTGCTATGGCCGAGGGTGTATGCACCTATGGTTTTTATAGTTTTCCCGGACAGATGGGCCGGAGCAAGGACTCTAATCCTCCCCCTATTGCCCGGCACTTCTACGACCAGGGGTATACCCACCTCCAATTATTTCCCCCCAGCAGTCGGGGTGGAGGGAGGGATGCTAAACCTCTCTCCTGTCTCTCAGCCCTTCTATGACCGAGGGTGTGTATACCTCTTAATCATACAAATTCTCAGTTCATAAAATACCAACAGTGAATACAATATTAACCACACCTGGTTCCCTTTTCACTGCCCGGTATCTCTATGACCAGGGGTGTGCACACCTGAATGATCAATCACTTAGCAGTATTGTCAATAATTACAGCACATATACTCTTCCCCCTTTGGCAATTTTCCACCAAAAATCTTATACTTATAAGAAGCACACGGGATCTTTATAGGGAAGAAGGTAGCACGCCGCATTTATTGAGAATACAGCAGTTAGCATATGCTTTTCAATCTCACACACACACACACAGGGTCCTGCCAGTTGATGTTTATAGTTACCAGTCCAGAGTCTGGATCAATCTAGTGGCCAGCCAGATCGGTTGCAGAGGGGAGCAGGGCTTTGTCAGTCGCGATCCGATGCTCCTGGAGTGTGGCAAGATGAACCCAAAGTCCCATGCCAAAGCATCTTGTTCTTATAGTCCTTTTTCTCTGTTGAAGTCTATAGATTTTGCTGTGTCAGTTTCTGACCAGTTACTCCTTGATTGGTGTTAGCATTCCAAAACACCTCTGAGAGGGTCATCCTGTCCTGGTTTCAATTGAATTAATTGTCTTTAGAGGTGCCAGCTTTCACCTCAGGGTTGTCAATTTGCCCTTCCTCAATCATGGATACGTGTTGATGGTTCTTTGGCGTCAACAAATCTCGATAACTGTCTTCGCTCCTCCTTTCTTGAGCATCTGGTTAACGATGGCCTTCACACCTTATCTTTTCCTGATGCATGCATTCCTCATTCACACAAGCAGTCTCTTACAGAGACCAAACAGTCTTTTACAGAGACTTTGAGAATACAAACAGTAGTATTTTATATCGCGCAAAAAGGCATTGCAAATTAAACCTTGCTAAGTTTTACAATCAATAACCAAGACAATTTACATTGAGACCCAGGCCTTCAGTGTTCCTCTAATCTACTTAACATAGACACAATACAGAATCCTGTCTCTTACTAACTAAACCTTAAAACAAAGAACTAAAGAGGGGCCAATTTGTAATGCATATGGGAAAACAGAATCTCATAGTCCCAGAGGGTCATTCCTTTCTGCTATTCAAATGGGGTGACTAGCAGGATGAAATCAAATTATACATCAATTCCTATAGTGTAATTCTAAAATTCTGCCCCTACAGTGCTGAGTATTTGCTTCAGGTTGGAGGGCTGTCTGCAAGCGAGGACTGGCCTGTCTCCCAAGGTCTGTGAGAATGAGGGATCATTTTCCAGGATAGGTTGTAGATCGTTGATGATGTACTGGAGAGATTTTAGCTGGGGGTTATACCTGATGGCCAGTGGTGTTCTGTTATTTTCCTTGTTGGGTCTGTCCTGTAGTAGGTGACTTCTAGGTACCTGTCTTGCTCTGTCTACCTGTTTCCTCACTTCTCCAGGTGGTACTGTAGTTTTAAGAATGGTTGATAAAGATCTTGTAGGTGTTTGTCTCTGTCTGAGGGATTGGAGCAAATATGGTTGTATCTTAGAATTTGGCTGTAGACGATAGATTGTGTGATGTGTCCTGGATGGAAGCTGGAGGCATGTAGGTAAGAATAGCAGTCCGTAGGTTTCCGGTATAGGGTGGTGTTTATGTGACCATCACTTATTTGCACTGTAGTGTCCAGGAAGTGGATCTCTTGTGTGGACTGGTCCAGGCTGAGGTTGATGGTGGGGTAGAAATTGTTGAAATCCAGGTGGAATTCTTCCCTTGGTATTGACACCTCCTCATCAATTATTGGGAGTGGATCACATCCACCCTGATTGAATTGGGCTTGTCATCACTGGTTCTCCACTTGTAAGGTAACTTCCTTCTCTTCATGTGCCAGTATATTTATGCTTGTATTTGTAATTTTCACTCCATGCATCTGAAGAAGTGGTTTTTACCCACGAAAGCTTATGCCCAAATAAATCTGTTAGTCTTTGAGGTGCCACCAGACTCCTCATTGTTTTTGTGGATACAGACTAACATGGCTAACCCTCTGATACCCCTTGTCCACTGACATACCATACTTTAGTCAAAATTCCAGCATATATTCATAATTCTTAATACACATAATGTATATACATCACAAAAGAACATTAATGATCAGTGAGTTAGTTTTCAAATGATACCTCACAAGGCATATTCTGTCAAATATTATTACAATAGTGTGCAGGGTCTGAAAGCAAGGGTGCTTGGTGGCATGTCACCATATAAAAGCATCCACACTAATCAGGAATAACTATTATAAATCCCCATGTAAACAAGCACTTCATGGCATCCAGGGAGCATCCAGATTTGGGGGTGGGGGGAAAGGGCACTACATGAGAAAAAGAGAAAAGACCCCTTCTACACTACATAAAGCTGGGCTAGGGGACTAGGTTACAACACAGATATACACTAAGTTGCAGAGTGGATTGGACCTAAATCATAAAACTGTTCAGGTTGCAAATGGATTCCTTGATTAGTTTACGTGTGTGTGCTCTGTGCAATTCATACTTCATTGAGAAAAATGGGGATGAGGGGAGCAGTATTCTCAGCTCAGAGAGTGAATGGAAGGGACAAGTCTTATCTTTAGTTTGTGTGGAGATGTTTTTCTGCAAGGCTGGGTTAACAGGCCAACAGCACATCTGAAAAAGGGAACAGATTAGGGTACCCATAACAAACATAAAATAGACAGGCAGTTGATGTGAGTCTTCTTGAAAAATGTGCTGGATGCGTTCATCAGGTGGTGTCTGTTAGGCTGTTTATTAAGGTTCTCCTTTCACTGTAGTAGCACCAATGGAGGTTCTCTACTGGTAGCAATGGAAGGAGTTCCATAGTACATGAAGCATTGGTGCTCTTATTAATGCGTTATCTAGCCCATAGTGCCTATATTACAGCCATAGTGGAGCTGCACAGGAGCTAAACCAAGAACGGAGGCAGTGGTCACAGCAGATTGCATGCCATTGTTGTCTTGAGCAGGCACGGTAATAAAGTTATTATTTATTTAGTTTGTATGACAGCAGCTCCTAGGAAGCCCACTCAAGGATCAGGGTCCCCTTATGCTAGGTGCTGTACAGACAAATACCAGAGAAAACAGTCCCTGTCCCAGAATGCTAACAATCTAGGTGTCAGACAGGATGTGATAGGTGGATGAAAAAGACAAACAGGCAAGGGAGTGTGGGAGGATAAGGTAAAAATAATTTCATAGAAAAATGGAAGTTTCTAATCAAAACAGAAGTAAGTCATGGGTAAGTCAGTGTAAGGAAGCTGGCATTACTACTGCCCATGCTACACTTGTTGTGAGGATCAACAGGGGCCTTTAGTCACCAGGGCTATCAATCAAGCACTAAATTCCCTAAAAAAAAATATCAACCCAGAAGCCCAAATCCCACCCCAATTTAAAAGTCTGAAACAGCAAGGTATTAGACAATTCACTCCAGCTGAGCTTAGAAAAAAAACTATATAAACTCTCATCTAGTCAGCACTTTCAAGACATCCTTTGTCTAATTCCTGGAGCAGAACAGAGTGAGCCCTGCCAACCAGGTGAATCATGTGCCACAGCCTGAGAACAAATCTGGGACCTCTTTCCTGTTACTGTATTTCCTTACTTTCTTGCCAGGTCCAGATGAGCCTGGGGAAAGGTCAAAAGTGATACACTGTTGCCACCAATTTTCTAGCCTGCATATATGTTTAATTGGGAAAGAAACAGCCAGTAGGAGAAGAAACAACAGCTGTAGTAGGGTTGGTCAGACACTGATGTTGTCACCAAAGCCCAGCTGCTTATTACAGATTTCACTCTGGACATTCTTTCCTTTTTGCTGATTGGCTATTTCCTTGAGCTCCCTCTTGCCCTAGCCTTTCCAGTCTATTCACTTCCCAGTCTATTCAGTCAACCCTGCCCTCCATTTCTTTAGGCCTTCTTCAATGTCCCTTCTCCTGCCCTTTGCCTGTGTGGTTAGCTAATCCTACCTCCCCCCAACAAAACTCCATCCAAATAATTCAAAAAAGAATGAAGCCAACCAACAAAAACATGATGACACAAACATGATGTTTGCAAACTGTCACCCTGATTACCCGGCTTGTATGTTACACACTGTCTAATTAGACTGTAACCTCTTTGGGGCAGTGACAATCTCTCAGGGCTTGTCTACACTTAAAAAGTTTTACCAGAACCACTACGTTGGGTAAGGGTGTAATTTTTTTGCCAGGATAGCGATGCTGGTAAAAGCCCTAGTGTAAATATATTTATACCAGTATAAAAGTGCCTTATATTGGTATAGCTTTTCTCATTTAGGCTATGCCTACACTACAGACTTCTGCTGGCATAGCAGTGTTGTTCTGGGGTATGAAGAGGTGTGATCTCTGACTGACATAGCTGTGCTGGCAGAAGCCCCTAATGTAGATGTAGTTACATCAGCAAAGCTGTGCTTTTATGCCTGGTATAGCTTGTTTTGCTCATGAGGGGTAGATTTACTACATGCAGTTTTGCAGCTGTAGGCAGGAATGCTTTGTCAATACAGTACCCTGGTATTCCTATACCGGTCATTTGTTTCTAGTGCAGAGATGGCCTTCCTGAGCCAGAGTAAACTATACTAGTATAAGCACTTTCATACCACATAACTGCATCCACACGAGGGGGTGGAATCTGGCACTTTAACTATATCGGTATTGTAAGAATAGCAAAACGTTTAAGTGTAGGCAAGCCTTTATTCAGTCCTGATCTCAGGTGGAGTTCCTGGGGTGACAGGAATACAAATAAATAAAAAATAAATAAAAATAATTATATTTAGTCTGGAGACTTCCACACTAAGAATAACCCTATGAGTCACAAACTAATCTGTAAATTGACAATAATAATCTTTACCATTCCTTTGAGAAACTTGGTTGGAAGGTATAATATAAATTGAAAGTATTTACTGATTGTAATTATGTCTCTTGCCCCTCTCAATGTTTATGACTCAGTGCTGCTAAGACCCCATCAGTGATATAGGCCTGTCCTGCAGTGCTGCTGTTCCTCCACTTTGCTCTGTCTTTCTCTGCTCTTACACTGCACATAATAGGAGGAGCAGTGGTGCAAGGCTGTACAGCAAGTGCTTATGAAGGACAGCCACCAGCAGCACACTCAAAATACTCTAAGGAGAGGGGGCAGCACTCCATGAAGAGGGGGAGAAGCACATTACAAGGTACACAGTGCCCTTAATCTATTCCTTTTATTTTGTTGCTTGATGGATGGAAAGGGGAAGGCAGAAAGCAGGAGTGTTCTGGTGATACGGAAATGAGAAGGAAAGGTGAAGAGCAAGTGCAGAGAGGGGGACAGAAAAGGGGTTTGGAGGAATGGAGAAGGAGGAAGGCAGAGAGATGAGGGAGTTTCACCTAGGTGAAGCAGAGAGGATACGAATTTTAATGTCCAGTGAGCAAGACATCCTGCTGGCAGCCCTGCCTCCCTCTCCTACGCTCTGCTGCTCCCACTCAATTCCTCTTGCACTGTGATTTCCCCTTCTTCAGCTCTGCATCTTTTGGGGCAATAGTAGGACATTTCCTGCTATTTAGCAGAGCTTGGAGAATTGTCAGCTAGAAAGAGCTGACATCTCAGAGGTGGTGAATGCTGGAGGAAATGGGGAAAGGCTAGGACTTCAGGGTCCAAGGAGAAGGGCCCTTTGTTTCTTTTCTCTTCCTCAGATACCTCTGCAGTGGTTCTCCAACTGTGGGTTGGGACCCCAAAGTGGGTTGTGACCCCATTTTAATGGGGTTGTCAAGGCTGGCTTAGACTTGATGGGGCCCGGGCATGAAGCCCGAGCCCCACCGCCTGGGCTGAATCCGAATCACGAGGGCTTCAGCTTCCGCCCCACCCACCCAGGGCAGTGGGGCTCAGGTGGGCTCAAGCTTCGGTCCCCCTTCTGGGGTCATATAGTAATTTTTGCTGTCCGAAGGAAGTCATGGTGCAATGAAGTTTGAGAAACCCTACTTTACGGGGAGCTGCTACGCTTGTCTCTCATCTTGCACCTGTGTCTGTTCCAGGCCAGCTTAGCAATCTTATGTCTGCCAGGTAGGTGCAGATTCTGCAGGTAGCCCTGGGTAGCCTCATCTTCTGCAGGAAGTCCTGATGTCTTTTTTCAATTGGATCGCTGCCTGCCAAAACAGATGCTGTCTGTCCTTATCAAAATAAATAGCATCCCTGCTTAATGGCCTTGTTTGATTGTAAAAACAACATGCCACAAGGACTTTTCGTTGTTTTTGCTGATACAGACTAACACGGCTACCACTCTGAAACTTGTCTGATTGTGTGCACCTAGCCCACAGTGGATGGGGTACCAGCTAGTTTGGTGGTAACAGCCCTGAACAAACAGCCCTTAATGTACTCTATTGTGTCAGTAAACACACAGGTTTAATGATAAAGTGGTGAATGTAGAGTGCAAATCCAGAACAGATTGACATTTTGGAGCATGAGGAAGCAGCTAGCAGCATAGAACTATACAGAGGTGAACTCGGCACAATATTCCCACATGTTGCCTCCCGTAAAATGTGTAAGAAAGTGCAATCATTTATGAATAAAAGACAATGCAATGAAAGGGATAACAAATTTGCCTTTTGACTTTGTCAGTCAGTTCCACAAACTGCATATAAATATATTGACTTGTTACAGTCCAGATCTGAAGGGTGTATAATTGAGGCTGTAGACTGCATGTACAGGGATAGAAAAGATAAGGAACAAAAATAAAGTTTGTAGACAACATAGACAAGAGTTAGGGGCACAATTTTCAGAACTGCACCTACACAATTGCTCATGAAAAAGTGTGAGCGTGACCAAACATGGGACTTCTGCAGTTTTTTACTCTGTTGTGCTAAATGCAGGCAAATGACAGTTTAGATTTCTCACTGGATGTTTACCTGCACAGTAACCATCACTATATGCACACAACTGCAACAACTGCCAATGCAGATTAGTCATGCAATTGTGCAAGCATATTTTTTCATGGGTAATTCTTAGAATTTGGGGCTAAAAATTTGAAAGCCAAATTGCGATACAGTAACTCTGCTAACTCATGTGAAAACTACAAACTGCTTTAGCTTCACTAGAATTTGACCTCAAGTAAGTTACCTCAAGTAAGCAACATTAAGTTAAGAACACACCTTTTTTTCCTAATAAAGACAAGGACATTGAGGAGAATCTGACACCATGTGAAGTTTTATAAAAGTCAGTTGGGACTATTTGCAAAGTAAGATGCTACCAAACATGAGTAAGGATAGTATAGTGTGGCCATAAAGAAATAGAAGAAAAAAGGTAGAATTCTCAGAGCACTCCTTCGCCCCTGTAAAAAAATTAACAGCACTTTTTGGAAGTACTCATTAAATGACAGTCCAATCTCTGATCAGCTGGAAATTTATCAAAGTCTGCCTCTGACTGTTTCTACAGACCCCTAGCATGGAACTGGTACCCAGATTAGGGGGATGATATTTGTTCTGCCAGCTTCTACAAATTACAGAATGGTGCCAGGACATTAAAAGTCCAGCTATCATTTTATGAGTTTTACCAGTATCTTTGTAGAGCCTGGCACTTTCAATTCAGGTGTCAAAGAGGAGACTAACTAGTGGTCCAATCCTGTGCGTGTAGAGAGCTTACCTCCCCTGTAAGGCTGGTGTTGGTCAGTATCTCTCAGCATCAGACCCTTTGTTATTCAGTACTAGTTAGTTTGCACTTTCATTTTCCCTGCAGTTCGTCCTATGTTCGCTCTCAAATATTGTATTTAAGAGATATGGTAGGTGATAATAGCTGTGCCATGCAGGGAGTGACTGAGAGTTACAGCTGATCACTTTATTTTGCAACCTCAGTTAAAAAAACTTAATGATTTTTTCCCATTTTTCAAATACTCAGTTTTGCAACATATAGGTCTGATCATGCTCCATTTAAAGTCAGTGAAAGTATTATAATTGGCTTCAGAAGCAGCAGGATTGGCCCATAAGGATATGTGTGTGGTAGCAATGTATACATTTTAAACCAACACAGCCACATATACACACAGTGCACAGCATAAATATATAGCATATGGCTCTTCATGCAGGACCATTGAAAAATAATTATTGATGCAGCCATGAATCTAACTTTACAAGTTTTATAAAAGACACAACAGGGTGTGTGCTTAATTTCATACTAAGATCACACCTAGGTAGCATGAGACTAAAGGCTGGGTATGGACTAGCACTTAGGTGTACTGCTAATTTATTTAATGTTGTTGTGTCTGGAGTAATAGTTAAGACACTGGAAGCACGTAAGTATTTATTAAGATGTTTTAATAATTCAACAGCAAGAACATCAGAGTTGAAATGTTCTCTTTGCAGGAGGAACTGGTTCAGACCTGTTTTCTGACTACTCCACCTGCTAAGCTTTCTACCGAGACTATTAAGGCCCTGATCCTGATGGAATTTATGCACGTGCTTAATTTCAGGAATGTGAGCCATCCCACTGAAGTCAATGGGATTAGTCACATGTATAAATTTAAGGTGCCTTTGAAAGATCAGGACTGACATCAACAGAAGAGAGACAAGGTGGGTGAGGTAATATCTTTTACTGTACCAACTTGTGTAGGTGAAAGAGACAAGCTTTCAAGCTATGCAGAACTCTTCTTCAGGTCTGGCAGAAATGGGCATTGGTTAATTGATGACTCTTATACCATGTACTTCCCAAGGAGTGTCGGAGAGCTGGCTTTTTCTGAGTTGCCACGGGTGTCACATTCCACCCCCCCCCAGACGACAATACTAGTCAAAATGTTTTGAAAGAGACACATTTTCACCTTGAAGTAATTAGCTGTGGAATGATAGGTCAAAATATTAAGAGTTTGTTGCTGACCTTTTCAAAAGGTTGAGGTGCTTTCTCTGATTATGTCTACACAGCAAAAAACAAAATAAAAACGAAAACAAAAAACCTGTGGCAGCGAGTCTACAGACTTGGGCTCAAACTATGGCACTAAAAGAGCTGTGTAGACATTCAGGCTTGGGCTGGAGCTTGGGCTCTGAAATCCACCTACCTTCTTGGGCTTCAGAGCCTGAGCTCGAATGTCTACACGGCTATTTTTTGGCATCTGCAGACCTGGACTCTAAGACTCACTGAGGCAGGGGTTTTTTTTGCTGTGAAAACATATCAGTACTGCCTGTCTCTGATGGTGTTAGCCCCTCTCTGGATACTGCTAATTTATCCCTTCAAGAGATGACTTACCCTGAAGCTCATAAAAATGCCTCAGAGGAGCAAAATTTCTTGTCTGTGGACTGCATCAGATTGTACCAGATGGCAGGTATTTTCAAACATTTTCCAAGGGAAAACACTCCAGGCTCTCCTAGATAGTGGATAAAGGAAATCCAGTGGTTATAGTTTATTTGGATTTTCAAAAAGCATTTGACAAAGTCCCTCACAAGAAGCTATTAAATAACGAAGTGGTCATGGCATGAGAAGTAATGTACTGTCATGGATTTGAAATTGGCTAATAGAAAAAGAAAGATTAGGAAAAATGGTCAATTTTCAACATGGCAAAAGCTTAACAGTGGAGTGCTAGATGGTTCTGTACTAGGAGTAGTATTGTTTAATATATTTATTAATGATCTCTGAAAGGGGGTGTAGCGGGGTGATTACCCACTCCAGCCCTGGGAGAGAGCTGGGGCTGTGGGGAAAAGTCCAGGCTGATTAAGGGAGCAGCTGCAGCTGTGGCCAGTTCAGTCAGGCCCAGCTAGCCCATATAAGAGGCTGTGAGGGAGAAGGGCCTGGCTGTAAGGTACTGAGCAGGACACCTAGATTGGAGCAGGGCTGGGGAAGGGCCAGAGGAGCTGAGAGCTCCAGCCTGGAAAGCCTCAGGCTGTAGGCTGAATAGGTGCAGGGGGACAGCCCATGGGTATGCAGAGGCAGCAGGTCCAAAACCCCCTTGTCTGTGATGAGTGGCGTATACACTGCAGTCAGCCCCTGATATAAGGGGCTAAGTGGGGACTGGCAGTAGCCCAGACTGAGGTAAGGTGGGGTTAGAGGGTGGGGTCTCCCCTGGGTGGGGAGACCCAGAACCTGAGAGTTTGGGGGTACTGCTGGGGGGGGGGTGGCACCCCAGGGAAAGGAGCTCTGGGTCCTGAGAGGGACATGGGGGCTGGCGGTCAGGTGGATCACCGGCCTGCAGAGGACGCTCCAGTGGCTGGGCAAGTTAATTCCCAATGACTACCAGCAGGAGGTGCTGCTGGGTAAATCTGAACCTTTACAGGGGGTGAACAGTAAGGTGGCAAAAAACTACAAGTGACACAAAATTCCTTAGGATAGTGAAGCCTATGAAAGATTGTGAGGAACTTCAGAGGGACCTCACACAGCTAGGTGACTAGGCAACACAGTGGTAGATAACACTCAGGCGTGGTCTACACTGGTGGGGGTGGGGGGGATTGACTTAAGTTATGCAACTTCAGCTCCATGAATAACCTAGCTGA
Organism: Lepidochelys kempii; assembly: GCF_965140285.1. Lineage (NCBI taxonomy): Eukaryota > Metazoa > Chordata > Testudines > Cheloniidae > Lepidochelys > Lepidochelys kempii. Next base: position 17,040,733 of record NC_136392.1, on the reverse strand, counting down.
AGTCCACATACTTAGATCCACTTACTGCAGTAGGTCGACAGCTGATGCTCCTCCAGCGACTCTGCCTGTGCCTCTCGCTCCAGTGGCATACCAGAGTTGACAGGCGAGCACTCGGCAGTTGATTTATCACATCTTCACTAGACGTGATAAATTGACCCCCCGCTGGATCGATCGCTCCGGAGGTAAGTGTAGACAATCCCTCAGTGTTGAATCATGTAAGTCAATGTACACTGGAAGGAAAAAATTTGGACAACTCAGATTGCTGTTGGATTTTAAATTAACAACTTGGAATAAGACCAGAGGTGAAATTCTGGCGCCATTGAACTCAATGGCAAAACTCCCATTTACTGGTAATTTCAGGATTTCACCATACCCTGTAAGTATGACTAGCTTAATGGAAACCTCTGCTTGGTAAGCAGCGGAAGTCAAAACTAGCAAAGTGTTGGAGTGTATAAAAAATGTGATTGAAAAATAATCGTGTCAATATTAAAATGCCATTATATAAATCAATTATATGCCCTTACCTAGAATGCTCCATTCCTGTCAACCTAGCTAAATATATATGCACATATATAGCAAAAAATAGAAATGGTCCAAAGATAGGCAATAGAAACTGTCAGAGACATGAAAAGATTGGAACTCTTTAGTTTAAAGAGGAGATGAATAAGAGGGGACACGATAGAGGTAAACAATATAATGAATTGAATAGACCTAATAAATCAGGCACTCCTATTTACCTTCTCATAATATATGACCAAGAGGCTATTCCGGGGGAATAAGTTAATTTGTGGAGCTCTTAGTTTCAAAGAGCTTCGTAGGATTTAAAAGAAGATTAGACATTTGTATGGATAATGAGAATATTCACTGTTACATTAGATAAGATTTTTTTAAAAAAATATGGGATATAAATCCTTCATGGCACAGATTACACACTAACTTCTATAGCTGTCTATTAAGAGGCTCTTAACATCTTTCTCTGAAGCACCTGGTTTTGGCTAGTGATAGAGAGAGGTTTAGACTAAATGTACCACTGCTCTGATCTGATATGGTAATTCCTATATTTCAATAAGTTTTTCACTCCCGTCCACAGTTGAACTCTGATTTATTCTATTAATATACTCCTACTTCTCAGGAGCAAAGTATAGACATTTCCTTCCTTGGCTATGATTATAGGAAAGTGGTTTTATTTAATTGGAAAGGCAAATAACTAGACTCTGTGGACACTCATGTCTTGTCCCTGTGAGATCATTCACCTCTGAAGCAAGGCGTTAAATACAGGCTAGTGGGGGAAATATTTGTGGCTAGTCTCTAAGGTGCCACAGGTACTCCTTTTCTTCATGAGGCACAGAGATGTTAAGTGACTTGCCCGTAGCCACAGAGGGGGTCACTGTCAGCACTGGGATTAGAGAGCAGGTGTTTCTTGTTCTCAGTGCTGGGCTCACTCCAACAGGCCATGCTATCTCTGTATGGGCTAGTACTGCATTTGCTATGAATTGTAGTACACAATTATAACCCAACCCTATGGGTTTCAAACAGAGCAGGATTAGGCCCAATAGCACACATTTATTTATGCAAATAAATCAAGCAGGATTTGGGCCAGGTAATGACCCACCCTTCTAGACAAAATAAACTCTGCCACTTTCCCCTCCTGCAAAAAATAGCCCCAGGGACTCGTGCATTATAAATGACAGGACTCTGCCATATCAGCTTAAATGACAAAATCATTTTTGAGTAATAGTGGCATAAAAGAAACACCTGAACTCGGCAACTCATTGCTTTTGCTCTCCTGTGACTTGAAAACAAAGACTTGGATTATTATTATTTTTTCACATCAAGTTTTAAATCTTGAGTGTTTTTTATGGGCTAGCAACAAATGCTGAAATATGAGGTTTCTATCACAGAACTGGTAAAAAAAAAACAACAAAAAAAACCTTAAAATACAGCAGTGCTAGTGGGCACTCTTATAATAAAAGAAAGTTCCTGTTTGGATACACATGAAATAGAAAAATTGAGTCCACGTTCATCCGATGAAGTGAGCTGTAGCTCACGAAAGCTCATGCTCAAATAAATTGGTTAGTTTCTAAGGTGCCATAAGTACTCCTTTTCTTTTTACATTCATCCTGTTAATTAACTCCCCAAATGGGCCAGAATATTAAAAGGATTAAATGAATTTGTCATAAGAAATCTGAAGTCTTCCAAATATATAGGTGTCATTTATACAGCAACCACCTTGTCAGGCTTTAAGCAGAAGAATGTGCATAATAGATTTCAAGAATCAAGTACAAAAAATAAAGAGCTTAACTGCATCTGATAAGCTGTTGCTTACAGCATTAACCATATTAGCACAGAGGACTGTGTTCTACACAGAACCAGAGTTTGAGAACAATAGGCAGAAATATTTATTAGTATGCTCACTAAATCCAGAGATCAGTTTGATCCAGCTACAATCAGACCATTTTTTGTCTGCTGTTCTACTAACCTTACGCAGCTGTGTTGTGTCTGCATAAACACTTATAGCGGGGGGCGGGGGGTGTTATTTGTGTGAATACAGGTAGCTGTTAATAATCAAGAGTATTCTCTGTTCACCTGGGGTCACCCAGTCAGAAGGCAGAAACCATATCATGTAACTTTGCAGGCCAGTCACCTAGCTCGAACAGTAAACTCTGAATACTCAGTATGAATAGTTAGCAAAAAGCCAACAGGCTCAAACATGGTTCCTAAACTCTATTAATTAAATAACAAACAAACCATTAAGAAGGTCTAAATCTGCCAAATTAATTATTTCTAATGAACACTTCATACAAGAAGTTGGTCATTGCTAGTTGGTCATTTGTGTTTACAAGTTAGATATACAAATACATTTGCATATTTGGGTGTAACACTGTCCTGGGATATTTTCTTAACATGTCTTGTACAAGAAGCACAATATCAGCTCTTAACAGATCACAATTAATTTAATTAAGTAGTTCAATTAAGTAACTAAGACTTTCAAAAGCACTTTGGGCAGAGAAGATTTCAAATTATTCAGATGAACCCCCACTTTTTTTTATACTTGGGGGGTTAATAAATATGCATTAGATATTTCATTTTCCAGGCATTCTGATGTTGACCTACAGAGATGGATTTAGCTGCAAAACTCTAATCTGGTGGGTTTGGATTTGGGATGCTCAGTTAACCCTGAAGTCAATGTAGTTACACCTGTGGAAAACTGGTGCAATATAGGGAACCATTAAAATTTTGGAGTATGATCTGGAGTTTGGTTTGAGCCTGAGCCCATCTCTGCTGGTAAGTCTCCCACATTTGGCAGCTGCCTTCCTCCCACACTGGACTGTAGGTGAGTTCCTGCATCTTTAAGCACGGGGAAGGAGATGGTGCTAACATGCAAAAGAAAGGAACGATAGTCTATAGCTGACAGGGTCTCTTACACTCTCTCACTAAGGTCACCAGAACCTCTCATAAGAACACAAAACTGGGTGACTATCTGTTGGACAATCAAAGGAGCTACATCATTCCTATGGAGCCCAAATCAGAATTCAACATATTTTATACTAATACATTTTATTAAAGTACTAATTAAATGCTAAATGTTAATTTGTTAACTTGAGATCATGGGCGGAGACATTACGTAACCTTTTGACCATTGGCTACTGTGCTATCATGCGTTGCAGCTAAACCAATCCAGGGATGTGGGACTGCCTACCCCTTCACTTTCCCCTGCCCATGGAAAATCCATGTATTCCATTGTAATCAATTGATTGACAGTGTCTCTGAGCCTAATAAGCGAGGTGACACACCATCAGCGCTGTAAGTAATAAACTCCTGTTCTTGACCTCTACACGGTGTGGATTTATGTCCTTCATTAGGAGGGAAGAATCCCATGCACTGCTGCAGACTAGGGACCGAATGGCTAGGTAGCAGTTCTGCAGAAAAGGACCTAGGAGTTACGGTGGATGAGAAGCTGGATATGAGTCAACAGTGTGGCCTTGTTGCCAAGAAGGCCAACGGCATTTTTGGCTGTATAAGTAGGAGCATTGCCAGCAGATCGAAGGACGTGATCGTTCCCCTCTATTCGCCATTGGTGAGGCCTCATCTGGAGTACTGTGTCCAGTTTTGGGTCCCACATTACAAGAAGGATGTGGAAAAATTGGAAAACGTCCAACGGAGGGCAACAAAAATGATTAGGGGTCTGGAACACATGACTTATGAGAAGAGGCTGAGGGAACTGGGATTGTTTAGTCTGCAGAAGAGAAGAATGAGGGGGGATTTGATTGCTGCTTTCAACTACCTGAAAGGGGGTTCCAAAGAGGATGGATCTAGACTGTTCTCAGTGGTAGCAGATGATAGAACAAGGAGCAACGGTCTCAAGTTGCAGTGGGGGAGGTTTAGGTGGATATTAGGAAAAACTTTTTCACTAGGAGGGTGGTGAAACACTGGAATGCGTTGCCTAGGGAGGTGGTGGAATCTCCTTCCTTAGAAGTTTTTAAGGCCCAGCTTGACAAAGCCCTGGCTGGGATGATTTAGTTGGGGATTGGTCCTGCTTTTGAGCAGGGGGTTGGACTAGATGACCTCCTGAGGTCCGTTCCAACCCTGATATTCTATGAATGTTAGAACCAAAAGGAAAGGGATAGATAATACGACAGTAAATATCATAATGCAACTATTTAAAGCCATGGTATGCCCAAACCTTCAATACTTTGTGCAGTTCCGGTTGCCCTGTCTCAAAAAAGATATTAGAATTGGAAAAGGTACACAGAAGAGCAACAAAATGATTAGGGGTATAGAACTAATTCTGTATGAGGAGAGATTAAAAAAACTAGGACTGTTCTGCTTGGAAAATATATGACTAAGGGGGATATGATAGATGTCTATAAAATCATGAATGGTGGAGAGAAAGTGAATAAGGAAGTGTTATTTACCCCTTCACATGACACACAAACCAGGGCTCACCAATGAAATTAAAAGACAGCAGGTTGAAAACAAACAAAAGGAAAAGGAGTACTTGTGGCACCTTAGAGACTAACAAATCCGATGAAGTGAGCTGTAGCTCACGAAAGCTTATGCTCAAATAAATTTGTTAGTCTCTAAGGTGCCACAAGTACTCCTTTTCTTTTTGCGAATACAGACTAACACGGCTGCTACTCTGAAACAAAAGGAAGTATGTCTTCATACAATGCACAGTCATCCCGTTTAACTCATTGCCAGAGGATGTTGTAAAGACCAAAAGTATAATTGCGTTCAAAAAATAATTTAGATAAGTTCATGGAGAATAGTTTCATCAGTGGCTATTAGCTAAGATGGTCAGGGATGCAACCCCATGTTCTGGGCATTCTAATCCTCTGACTGCCAGATGCTTGGACTGGACAACAGGGGATGGATCACTCAATGATTGTCTTGGCCTGTTCGTTACTTCTGAAGCATCTGGCACCAGCCACTGTTAAAAGACAGGATACTGGGCTAGATGGAACATTGGACTGACCCAGTATGGCCGTTCTTATGCTCTTAAGTTGAGAATTGAAGCTCCAGCCTGGGGACACAACTTCAAAGTGTTGTCTACACAGCTATTTTTAGAGCATTAGCGTGAGCCCCACAAGCCAGAGTCTTTTGACCTGGGCTAGGAGGCTCACTGCCATGGACTGTGAAGATATACACAATGGGTCCTAAACATGGGTTTAAGAGCTTTGTTGAATTGGGGCTTTAGTGGAAGCATAGCACTGTCTACACACAGCTATAATCTGATGCTGACACAAGCCAAGCATCGCTGCTGTGGGCTGTGTAAACATACCCATTGACTTTAGTGGGATTTAAATGCTTTGCTTTGATGAATTAGCAATTAAGAGTGCTGATTATCCCCAATGTGGACTACTGCAAACCTAAAGTCTGGTCTACACTAAAATCTAGGTGAAAAATCCATACCCCTGAATGACATACTTAAGCCGACCTAACTCCTGCTGTAGACAGCACTAAGTCAGTGGAAGAATTCCGTCAACCTAGCCACTGTGTCTCAGGAAGGTGTATTACCTATGCTGATGGGAGAACCCCTCCCATCGATGTAGGTAGTATCTACACTGAAGTACCACTGGGGCACAGCTGCAGTGCTGAGAAGGAGCCAGAATTTACCAATGTGCATAGCCAAAGAGCCACAGTAATATGTCAGCAGCACCCCCATCAGCTCCCCCAACCCTGCTCCCAGTGCCTCCCACCCACCAGCAGCCCTCTCCACACCTCCCAATCAGCTGTTTCCGGGCATGAAGGAGGCTCTGGGGGGTGGGGTGGGGAGAAGGAGGAGTAAGGGCTTGGCAGCCTCAGGGGAGGGCACAGGAAGGGGTGGAGTGGGGGCAGGGCCTGGGGCAGAGCAGTGAGCATCCCTCGGTGCATTGAAAAGTGGGGCCTGTAGCTCCAGCCCCGGAGTCGGTGCCTATACAAGGAGCCGCATATTAACTTCTGAAGAGCCGCATGTGGCTCCGGAGACACAGGTTGGCCACTCCTGCCCGACAGCATTTCTGGCGTAGAAAAGCCCTAAGGGTAATTTTTTGGTTCTCTCTTCTACCTTTAATTCCTATCTATTCCCAGCATTAAGTACCATTTGCATTTTTACTTTTTTCCAAAAGGGAGATTTTACCTCCTCTTTCTATATTTAGTTTATTACAAGTGAATCCTGCTTATTTTCCTCCTTTGCTCAGTATTGTTCATATTAGCAGGGGCGGAGGAGGGTTTTTTTTTTTTTTTTTTTGCTGTTCTATAAATATCAAATTCCAAAATCTTTGCAGGAGAAAGCATAACAGAGTGGAAAAGGTGATGTTAAGCTAGAGAGGTCTTTGCCCTGCTCTGAACACAGCTGCTACGGTTGCTTGTATTTGAAATGATTTTTACCTCATCTGGAGAACTACGGTTCAAAACCCAGAGTTATTGTCGCTAATGATTTACTTGGCTGCACTCGGTTTTGCTGACATACTGTGTAATATTTTTTGCATGGAAGTGTCACTATGAGGGAAGTTAATTGCTTTTAATGTGGTGGTGATGAGAATGTTTTCAAAAAGCTATTTGCATACATTTTCTAGAACATAAAATGTGTAACTCCATCCAAGGCTGCATGCTCAGGCAGACTAAGATTGTTCTAATGGATTAGTCAGCTTCACATATCCATCAGAAAAATTAACCACCAGAAATTTCCCAGCATGAAACATAACTAAAACCAGACCCATTCAGTTTGGATGTAGGGTTACATGTAACAAATAAAATACTTACTCAGACTACCAAGCCATAAACAATATATATGATATTGTAACAAACCATTAGCGACTTAGGGCTTCATAACCACCATTCTGAATTTTATAGCAATGGAAATAGAACCCAGGTCCTCTTATTTCAAAAACATAGGATTCACGCACTTGAGTCCGAGAAACTTTATTAGTTAGTATATCAATATAGGACCTGTGACACACAGCTAATCAGTTCTGATTCTTTCCAGCAGAGAGAGAGAGAGAGAGCATATACACTCTCACATTTCAGTTCATTGCAATACTTTACAATCAAGCTACTACATAGATCCCATCTTTCTTGATGTTTATTGTTGAATATACTCCCCATGTTTATTAGTATGCAGATTTTACTACAAGGAGATTTTTAGTTCTGTGTTGTCTGATCCATGCAAACAACTCCCTTTTCCTTTAATAGAACTTTTATATGTGGCCCAAGGCAGTGGTGAACTGGAGCCGGTTCGCACGAACCGATTGTTAAATTTTGAAGCCGGTTTAGAACCGGTTGTTAAAGAATACAAGGAACCAGACAGTGTGCTGTGAGGCAACTAGAAAGCTTTCGAATGCTGTAACAAGAAAACACTTAAGCACATGGTTAACTGGTTAACTTTAGGCAATTTTTACTCACCTGGCAGCGCTTCGGCGGTGTGTCCTTCACTCGTTCCGGGTCTTCAGCGGCAGGTCCTTCAGTGCCGCTGAAGACCCAGAGCAAGTGAAGGACGTGCTGCCGAAGACCCAGAGCGAGTGAAGGAACCCGTTCTTTAGCTTTTGGCAGCTCATCGCTGGCCCAAGGCCAGCATATCTTTCCAGTTGTCTTGGATATTTATACAGCACCGGCCACTGTATTCTGGCCTAATACTTTTTATTGAAACACTAAGAATCTCCCTGCCAAATTGCTAAGTTTTACAAAAACAGAAAACCTAATGCTTAGAAGCATCAGGTATTGATAGAGACAGGAGTCTGGACCACATGAACCTACCATGTGGTCTAATCTGGTATGATAATGATCTTACATTTATATAACATCTTCCTGTGCAAGGAGCTCAAGGCACCTTAAAACTGATTTGTTACTGAAATACAGTCAGCTCTTCAGGAACTTGCAAGATGTAAAGCACTTCCTGTGAGAGGCTAAGTACCCTCAATTCCAAATGAAGTCAATAGGGGTTGTGGATGTTTAGCCTATCTATCCACCTACCCATCTTATCCATTATGTTGCTCTTGTCACCATTGTATTTGACACCCTGTACTCAGAAGAACACACAGCAATAGTACAAAAGATGGGACAGGATATGTGGAATATCATTTGCCAATTAAAAACTCATTGGGAGTTTTAGAGAGGCAGAGTGTGATCATCCATATTGGAATTTGGTCAAGACACCATACCTAACATTCTGACAGTTATCACAAGTGCCATGTGATCTTGAATGGACACAAGGCACAGCAAGAACCAACAGCTGGAAGCTGAAGCCAGACAAATTCAAATTAAATTTATGCACACATTGTTAACAGTGATGATGATTAACCACTGGCACAAACTACCAAGGGAAGTGGTGGATTCTACATCTCTTGACGTTTTCAGATTAAGACAGAATGCCTTTTTGGAAGATATGCTTTAACCAATCACAAATTATATTTTAGTCCGATCCAAGCGGAAGTGAAAGTAAGCCAGTATGTACCGGCAGGGCCACTGATGAGGGGGGCCAAAAGGGGCAGGTTCCCCGGGGCCTGACAATTTAAAAGGGCCTGCGGCTCCCGGCAGCAGCCGGAGCCCCGGCTCTTTAAATCGCCGCCAGAGCCCCAGGGCTCCTGGCTGCCCCTACTGTTACCATGGGGCTCCGGAGGTGATTTAAAGGGCCCAGGGCTCCAGCCCTGTAAATCGCTGCCAGAGCCCCAGCATACTGCTGGGTTGGTGGCAAGGAGCCCTGGGACCTTTAAATCGCTGCCGGGCCATGGTGAAGGGCTGGCTGGGGGAGTCTGGCCAAAGCCTCGCCCCTTCTGCCTGCCCCTTCTGGTTGAGCCCTCCACCTTGCTCAGGACCCCAGCCACCCTGTGGACCGATAAGTCCCTTAAGTTACTTTCACCCCTGGATCCAAGGTATTAAGCTCAATAAAAAGATAACTGGATGAAAGTTAACATGACATACCAGAGGTCAGACTAGATGATATAATGTAGTTATCAAACATCTGGGTTTTGCCAAACATGATTTTATTTTATTTTTTTCGTCCTCCTCCTCCCTCCATCTGAGCAGGTATTTGAAAAGAATGGAAATGTTTGGAATTTTTCTGCTCCAGACATTGCAGCTCAGAAAGAGCCATCTTCATGCCCTGATTGATCCTGCATCCACAGCTGCCGGATTGCACCCGTGCCAACCCCGCCCAGCCCACCAGGTAAGCGGAGCTGCCAAATGCCTCTTGGCCAGGCTGTCTGCCCCACTGCGGGGCCTCAGAGTCTGGCCTGGAGGGGCGACAAAGCCAGGCCCTGGCTCCCCACCCTGGGGAGGGGGAGAAGCCCACAGGGAGGCATTAACTAGTGGGTTGGCGCTGTGTCCTGGGCCTGCGCCAGCTGCCCTACCACCGTGACAGGGTCTGAGACACTGTCCCCCACCTCAAGTGTGATGCCACAGGTATCCCCTCCAGCACCGCCTAAATACCCCCTTTCAGTACACTCACCCCTCCAGCACCCCCCAAATACCGCCTACCAGTACACACACACCCCTCCAGCACCCCCCAAATACCGCCTACCAGTACACACACACCCCTCCAGCACCCCCCAAATACCGCCTACCAGTACACACACACACCCCTCCAGTACCCCCCAAATACCGCCTACCAGTACACACATCCCTCCAGCATCCCCTAAATGCCCTCTCCCAGTACACACACCCCTCCATCACTGCCCAAATGTACCTCCTCTCCAGCTTCTCTTCCCTCCAGCAGTGTCCCTTGCTGAAATATGATAACCCTAATATAATGGTCCCTTCTGGTCTTAACATCTATGAATCTATAAGTGGTCACCTCCAAAGGTCATGGTGAGCCATTGGTTCAGTAACAATTCAAAAGGAAGAGCATTAGCACCACAGCTTGCATACCAAGGTGCATGGATTTTTATAGTCTTAAGTATAATTAATTTGTTCTTCACAGCTGCTGAATGTTGCTAAAGGCTAGAGTTCACTAAATACAGTGCCTTGTTACAATGCAAACTAGATTTTCCTTTCCAATGTGCAATTACAGGAATAAACTCTGAATGTTACTTTTATAGTACATGATCTGTGCTTAAACTATCAAGTTTACAAGGACATTTTAAGCTGACCAAACACATTTAAGTCTATGTCTTGGTGACACTGCAGATTTCTTAGGTTTGCAGTAACTTAAAACTAATAGTAATCCTGTGAAGCAGAGGGGAATGAAACTTCTAACACCAAGCCAAATCCTGAGACTGACTCGGATTTTGCTCAGTCCTTTCTCTGACAAACTCCCATTGAAGTCAATGGAAGGCTGCCTCAGTAAAGACCCAGGGCCTGATTCTGCAGTCACTTACACTAGCTTCCCATAGACAGAATTCCATTGACTCCTAACTAGTTACTTCAGAGATGAGGGGTGAGATCAGAATCAGGCCCTGAGGCAGGAACTCAGGCTTTGGCAAAAAAAAAAGGAGTGGTTGCTGGAAGATCCCAACTGAGGGCTCATTTTTTACACTACAGAGGTGAAAACAAATGAGACTAGTTGACACCACTTCTCCCTCAGAAGAAAGGAATTCAAGGAGGATCCCCTCATCTGGCCAAGGAAATAGTCCTATAACTGGATAACCTCAACCCTTCCTCTTTCTTAAAAGTCCCCCATGAATGTATCCCCTCTACACAATATCTCAGCTTTGGAATGCCTAGCTACATAGTTTCTATTCATTTTAATTCATCATGTTTATTTGTTTCATTAAATCAACTGTGACCTATGATCAGGGCTGCTCTACCTATAGGCAAACTATGCAGCTAGCTAGGGTGGCAGATTCTGCATAGGGTGACTAGGGCAGCTGGGCCAAACCTGAGTGGTGCTGCAACCCCATTTGCCAGGTCAGAATGCCACTCACTCAGTTTTTGCCTGGTTGCCCACTGTCATGACAGAGGGGGAGCTTGACCAACCCTGAGTAAGTGGTGCTGCAACTTGACCCCCCCTCCCCCCTTGCATCCCTACCACAAGCACTGAACCATCAGAAGGCTCACTGCACCCCTCCTCCCCATCCCGAGCCCCTGGTAAGTCCAACCTCTGCAAATCTCTGTTCTAGAGAGCTGGAGGGGGTAGCATACTGAAATTTTGCCTAGGATGGCAGATTGTCATGAATGGCCTCTGCCTATTGCTAGTGCTAAGCCTTTATCACTCTGGATTTCAATCTGTGTGTCCCTTAAATCTGCATGTTTCCCTCTATCTCAGCTCCAGAAAGCAAGAACCCTATTCTAGACCTTTATTTAGGGCAAGAAAGGCCACACAGTGTTGGGAAGTGATGTCTCTAAACGTAAAATAGGACCTGTGTGTAGCGTATTAGAAGTGATTTGTATGCCTAAGAAGCAGGACATTCTACTGGTGAAAGCTTCAGAGATGTGCCCTTGGGGAAAAAAGTCCTCTAATAAAAAAGGAATTGGGAGAGAGTGTGTGGTTTAGTAGTTAGAGCAAGAGTCAACACACTGAGGTTCTTATTCCTAGCTCTGCCACTGACTTGCTGTGTCACCGTGACATAAGTGACCTAACCCCATTTTATCCATTAGTAACAATGCTCAACTAGCAGAGGCAGTGTGGTCCAGTGGATGCGGCGCTGGCCTGGGAGGCAGAAAACCTGGGTTCTATACACTGGCTGTAGAGTATCTGGCACAATGGAGCTTTCACCATTGAGTGGGGCTCCTAGGTTCTACTGCATTATAAGTATATACTTTATTATTATTAATAGTTGGTATTTACAATGGAGACTGAGGAAATGAGCCTGTGAAATCCCTCAGTGGGTCAATCAGACCTGCACTCCAACTGAAGATGGGAAAAGGCTGCTGAAGACATGGATTATGCAGCATTCCATCAGCCAACTACCAATAAACTCTTCCCTATACTATCCCCTTTTTAATTAACGTGCCTCAACCCTGACCATGGTCAGAGGGAAGTTCACGCTGCATGGCCCACTGTCCTTAGTCATTCTGCTGAGCCTGCCAGCAAGGGAGTGATATGACAGTATCCCTGAACAATGTCCCCTCCCTTTTGGGCTGGGTCTGTGTCAGTTTCTTTATTTTTTTATGACTGATAACAGTCAAAGTGTTGACTCTGCCCAGCACTGCCCACAACCCATAAGGTGTGATTTATTTACATCTACAACTGTCCTGTATAAACTCAGGATTTATCACTTTAAAATATACAAATATTAAATGAAAAGCAAATACACCACTGGATTCCAAGGTACCTAAAAATTTCCAAGTAACTAATAAAAAGGGGGCAGGAGAGGTGCTATCTGCTGATGGCTCACACTCAGATCTTTCCAAATATATTTTATTAAGATTAAGACATATTAAGAAGATCTAAAACAAATCTGTTATGTGAAGGGGTTGAAATAATTTTCAGTATTTTATCAGTCAGCCCGAGAGAATCCTCCCCATCTGCCCTAAAGCAAGTATTTTACATGGCTGTCTCTTCCTCTCCCTTTCAGGGGCATGCTTAGCCTTCCTCTCTATAATTAATACATATCCTGAGTTTGACAGCAAAGGTCATTCATCATCAGTCCACTCAGTGTACAATGAGTTCTCTCTCCTCAACTCCATTCTGAAGTGTAGAGGGGAAATAAAATAAGGGACCGCAAGCAGATGATCTTCTGACAAATAGGTAATTTCACAACAGTTTATTGGCATCCACTATGTCTGCCATGGATCTGACAGCATTTGAGGAGCTGCTGTGAGCCTGATCCTGAGAAATGTTGAACACATCCTGGGGCACTGAGCACCTCTGAGATGAAGGCGTTATATCAACAGGACGGATGCTAGAGCACTGCTGGTATAATCCTTCTATAAACTCACAAACATGCAAGCAAGGGACGTGGACCATCTTAGGTGCATTTAGGTTCTGATATTACTTATCCTCTTTAGAACACACAACTGATTTTGCCTGCGAAGTGGGCCTGCATCCCATTTTTCACATGCAGCTCCAACAGCCAGCCATTGTCCTGCATGTGCAAAAGTGGGCACCCAAAATCAGAAGCTGACTTGAGGTCAGCTAAAAATTTGATCCCTGTCTTATCTTCACTCAAAGAAAGTAATTCCTTTCACTTATTTTTTCCCATTGCAGAGCCAAGATACCATGGTAAAGAACATCTTATAAACATATTAAATAAAAAGGCCCAACTTCAGTTATTAGTTTCACTGATGTAAGTGTATCTCAGGTTCTTCTATAGCCCCCAATTACCACAATCTTTAATGTATTTATCTACACAACACCCTGTGAGGTAGAGAAGTACTATTTTCTCCATTCTACAGATGGAGAATTGAGCCATGAAAGACCAAGTGATTTGGCCAAGGTGACCTAGGAAGTTTGTGGCACAGCAGGAACTTGACCCCAGGTTTTCTAAGCCCAAGGCTGCTACCCTAACCACTGGACCATCCTTTCTTTCTTCAAGAGTAAATCTAAAGTAACTACTGACTGCAGCTAGTTACCTACACATTTACACTTGTATAACTGAGAAGAGAATTTGCTCTAGACCTAAAGATTAATTATTTCTCCCAAGTTTCCCATACACGGGTAACATATAGTCAGTTACTCATGTGTGTCTGCTCTTAATTATAATCATAATTATTTATTTAGGCTACTCTGTATTATTTAAGAAATAAGATTATATACAATGATACCTACAGCCACAACATTTTGGATGAATTTTAAACAATTATGAAATTCCTGGGATCTTTTAAAAGAAACATTTCAACACACATTTGCCAGCAGATGCTCATTAGACACACATCAAAAAACCACAAATGAAAAGTCTGCAGAAAGTCTTCCTGCAAAAAATGATCAGTTTGTGTTGTGCTAGTGCTCTCAGACCATGAAGAGCCCATCTGTGCAATTATGCCAGCCTAGTATTTGGTTCAGTTACTGAGTGTCACTGACAGTAAGTTTGTTTTTTGTTTCCTTCAGTGATGTCTCTAGGTCAAAATGTCAAGCACTGTGGTATGTTCCGTCTATGAATCAAGGACAGGAAATGAGGATTGTTCCCACCATCGTCATGGAGCATTATATAGTTTGTAACCCTATATGGTTTGGGTCCTGGCTGTCTGAGAGATGTACCAATGAAATCACCTGAGATAACTATGCTAGCAGGCTATAGATTTGAAGGCTGAGACTTGATTTCAACGGAGCTATAATAATTTACACTGCTCAAGTTCTGCCCTGGAAACTATAAACTCTCTGTATTTCCCTATCTCCATCTATGTCTCCTCAGTTCCCATACACAAACACCTATATGCCTCCCCTGGTTCTTTGTACCCCCTTCCAGGTCCATCTCCCTTGTCCACATTCCTTGCCCTTCTTTCCTATGCTCCTGGGGTCCCCTGCCCACATTGTAACCCTCTTTTCATTCCACATCAACACCCTGCCCTCCTCCAATGCATCGCCTCCTTCAGAGTCCACCCATACCAAGGCTGGGAGCATGGCTCCATGCCACCCTTCTATGTGTCTCCGATTCTCTATTCTCAGTCCAGGTCCCCCAACTTCCCTCCCCTTTATTCCCCTTCCCAAATTCTTGAACCAATACATTTCCTCTGGTTCCCTGCCCCACAATCCGTTCCCCACTTCTGCCCCAGCTGAGTCAAGCAGCTAGAGTTAAACTGACCTTCTATATTATAAACCATTCTATTACTGGCTTTGAACTTTAGATACATTACAATCCCCTTTTTATTAAAGGCTCATCTCTTCAGCAAAGCCAACAAATAAATGTGGAGCTTCTAGATCAGTGGTTCTCAACCAGGGGTACATGTATCTCCTGGGAGTATGCAGAGGTCTTACGAGTGGGCGGGGGTACAGCAACTCATCTAGATATTTGCCTAGTTTTACAACAGGCTATATAAAAAAACACTAGCGATGTCAGTACAAACTAACATTACATACCGACAATGACTTGTTTATACTGCTCTATATACTATAGACTGAAATGTAAGTACAATATTTATATTCCAATTTATGTATTTTATAATGATATGGTAAAAATGAGAAAGTAAGCAATTTTTCGGTAATAGTGGCTATGACACATTTGTATTTTTATGTCTGATATTTTAAGCAAGTAGTTTTTAAGTGAGGTAAAACTTTGGGGTATGCAAGACAAATCAGACTCCTGAAAGGGGTATAGTAGTCTGGAAAGGTTCAGAGCTACTGGACTAGATCACACCAGTCAGGAAATATAATAACCCTAAAAAAGCATCATAAAAAAGTAAATTCCAGCTAAATCTTCAGACTACCATGGTTAGGCCCAAGACTCTGTCCTTTTGTGCCAGGCACAGCTCAGGTGGCAGGGAGGGGGAAGGGGCACAAGTGACTATAAGATACCTTTGTTCCACACCAATCCTAGGGCCACTGGATGACTGAAAGATGCTTTATGCTGGGCCAGCTGCCCATGGCTCCCAAGGACCATTCCAGCAGCTAAGGCACATCACCAGGGCACACAACAGCCCTACCCATGTCCCCTTTTCTCTGGGTATGCTTACTGCACAAGGTTCTGGGGTGGGTAGCATATGAACCCTTATGGTGTCTCTAACTCTTCCACTAATCGTATCCGTCAGCTTTAGAGAAGTATATTACCACATAGCCACCCAAAGTTGAATCTACAGGAAGAGTTGTGGCTGTTTATCTGACCAGAAAAAGACAGGAAGCTTGACATATCACAAACATGACCCTTCTATAAATTGCAAGCATGGTCCTAATATGGGGGAGGGAGGAATAGCAGCTCCTCCAGTTTTAACGTTTTTTTTTAAACACACCTACATTTCGATGCAAGTTAGCATAACATTCACAAACACATATACAAAGTGAGTATGTAAGTGTCTGCAAAAACCCTAACACATTACTATGTGCATAATGAATAATAATCCCAATTATTAAACTTGTGTTACAAGTTCAAAAGGGCCTCCAAAAATGCACCCAAAATATGCAGGCACATATGCCTGTATGCACAAATCCACTCATTTTCTTGAGGCACTCATATTGGAAAGTGACAGGTTCCTAGATTCCTTGCAGGGGCTGAAAAAAAGCCTTACAATGGAATAACATGGCTATCTATTTTAGTACTTACACTGTAGTATCTCACCTCCTTACAATCTTTAATGTATTTATCCTCACAACACCAAAGCACTATCATCTCTGTTTTACAGATGTAGAACTGTGGCACAGAGAAGCTAAATGACCCAGGTCACACAGGAAGTGTGTGGGAGAGCAGAGAACTGAAACTGCATTTCCCAAGTCCCAGGCTTATGCCCTTCCCATTCAGTTGTCCTTTCCCTTTCTTGGGGCACAATTTGGTGATATTTTTATGAGTTAAAGACATTTTCATCCAAGTATGTTTTGACACTGATTTTGAGACACAGCATTCTGATTCAGCTTGAGGGTAGTTTTATACAATACTATTTGGTGGTAGAATCTCCTTCCTTAGAGGTTTTTAAGGTCAGGCTTGACAAAGCCCTGGCTGGGATGATTTAACTGGGAATTGGTCCTGCTTTGAGCAGGGGGTTGGACTAGATGACCTTCTGGGGTCCCTTCCAACCCTGATATTCTATGATTCTATTTGGAGACAATTGCATTTTGGTTTAGCATCAGGATGAAAGAACCATTCTGACACAACATGAAGACATTTTGAAACAATGGATTATCACACATCAGTGACCGAATCATAGAAGATGAGGGTTGGAAGAGACCTCAGGAGGTCATCTAGTCCAACCCCCTGCTCAAAGCAGGGGCAACCCCAACTAAATCATCCCAGCCAGGGCTTTGTCAAGCCCAGATAACATCGAGATAATTTCAGTGGTGCTTCCGAACCAATCACTACATCAAAATGTCACCATGATCAGTCAAAAATGAGACATGGCCACGCTTCTAGCCACATGGCATTTCGGAATCGTTGAATCGGGTCACAGCATAAGACGACCTGCCAAGGCAGAAATGTCTTTTTAGGCAGCAGCACTACCTGTAGATGCGGTGTGAGGGCACAGCACGCTGGCCCAGCTGCACCATCACACCGTCAGCTGACGCGGCGCTGCTTGCCAGCACTTGCAATTGTAGGGTGAGGCTGAAGAGACTGAATGCGGTCTTACAGCCCCAGCTGTGCGGTTACACCACGAGCTCGACTCCCATGTATAAGGGTGACGTTGGAGACCCCAGGGAATGGCCACTAGTTAAGTTGAGGGGATGGAAGGCCATAAGGGTCGAGGAGGTCTCCCTGCTGAAGGCCTAAGGGCTTCTTCTCAACCCCCCTTAATAGAATTCAGGCCTGGCTGGTTTGAGTAAGCTCTTTCGCTCTTAAAACAATGTTGCAGTTATAAATAATGCCTTATAGTATAAAGTTTGCTAACGCCAAGTTAAAAATAACAAAAAAAACCAGCTACAAGGCCAAACAAAATGTGCTAGTTGTTTAAGTTGCTAAAAATGCTTGTTAAAAATTGCAAAAAATAAATATTATTATAACCCATATAAAAAAACCAAAGTATTTATATAAAGTTTTAATTAGCTAATATATAGTGCAGTAGCATTAAAAAATATAAAAATGTACATAATGACCTGCCCTAGTGTGCAAAATTTAAAATTCTATTCTCCCTGTACCTTGTTTGCAGCTGCAAACAAACTTTTCTGCTTCTCCACCCCGTTGTAATTATTAAGTAACGCACACCCAGTAACAAACCCCTGCTGCTGCTCGCCTCTGGCACTGAGTGCCGGCAACAGTCAGGTCCGTCCCCCTCCCCCCCTCGGCGGCTGTGGAGCATAGCTCGAAACCGCGGCGCGCGCCACGCACTGGGGGGCAATAACAGTCACCGCAGGGGCTGTTGTGAAAGCTCGGGATTCCCGGGCGGGGGGGGGGGGGAGGAGGGGAGGGGGGTGACACTAGCGACGCGATGACACAGCGCGATGCCATGGCAACCGCGTGAGGACACACCGCGCTGGGACGGCCAGTTCCCACTCGTCACGTGACACCACCCCCGGGTGACGTGAGCTGTTCCTGTACCTTTTCCGCCTCCGTTAAAGCTCACCTCATCGCCTACGCATGTCCCCTCGCCCCGCCCTCTCTCTCACCACGGGGTTGCCTAGAGCGCCGCCGCCGGCAGAACCCGGAAGCAGGAGGCGGCCTGCGCAGCCGCTCCCGGCCCTGAGCGCTGTGGAGGCCTCCAGAGGAAGGGGCGGGGCGGCCCGGGCCGGGCCGGGGCGAGCGGCACGATGGCGGAAGTGGAGTGAGTTGATTCTCTTTAGGGCGCAGCGGGACGAAGTGAGAGTTTGCAGGGCGGGGGTGGGGGACCTGGTCCTCTCCCCAGCGGGGCCACCCTCTAGAGGGGGCGGGAGGCCGAGCCCCTCATTTCAGGCCGGGGGCTCTCGCTGTGAGGGAGGGGCAAGGACAGGGGTAGCCACCCCTCCCCCCAGCCTCATGCCCTGGCTTATCCAGTGAGTGCATAGCTGGCTGTGCCGCCCCGCCCCCCATGGGCCCTGCTGGGCCCCTTGTGAAACGGGGCCACCCGGTGCAGGAATCGCAAGGCCCTCTCCCCGTGAAATGGGTCTGCCCAGCGCAGCCACTGCGGGCCCCCCGTGGAACGGGGCTGTCTGGTCCCGCTGCCACGTTTGTACAGGCCCAACGGGCCCCTGCCCAGCACACATGCACTGATGCACAAATTAACCCAGGGGCAACTCTGCGAGGCTCATCTGAACGGGCTGGGGCCTGCCCCTTCCCTTCCCGTGGGTTGTGAGTGAGCCAGACCGCCCCGGCAGGTGTGTGTTTGTCTTACAGTTGAGGTTTGCCCGGTGCAAGCCCCGTGGATAGGACATGCACGGTCAAATGATGGCCAGGCAGTGCTGGTGCATTGGGGTGTAGCAGAGGGGTTTATTTTTAAAGGTGGGAAGGCTTAAGTGCCATTAAGGGAATCATAAGATACCAGTACTGGTGTGGGTTGTGGGCATTTAAGGAGCATCCCAATTTTAACACAGTAACAAGGCAAAGAATGGTCATCAAATGTCCTGATGCAGTATTTAAAGTATAGGGGGAGGTTCCATCAAAATATTGCCACTTTGCCTGGTACAGTAGCGTGCAAATGCAAAGCCATGGCACCTCCATGGAGATGTCTTATTTGTATTACAGTAGATTTGTACCACTGGACAAACTAAACAAAATATGTCCCTGTCAACACTGCACACCTTCCATTCATCTGTGTGCTAAATCCCAGCTCCAATGCAAAGTATTCTTTGCACGCAGTGAGTGAAAGAATTCAACAATAAATTATTCCATGAGCCTGAAATTCTAATACTTGCACATGGGCCCATTATTAGGGACCACTTATTTAAGACAGCTGCATGTTGTTATCATTAATTTTGTTTCCAAGGTAACTTGTTGGTTTTTAATCTTTCAGTAGTTTTGTGCTTTCCCTTGACTGACCTCCCCCACAATGTCGAGCTTTTGCTAAGTCTAATCATGTTCTGTATTGCCCTGACAGGTTCTCAAATGCCACCCATGAAGTCCTCAATGTCACCCTTCACACCACGCTGTCCGTTACTACTAAACTGGTGGCTCCTACACCTGCCAAACCTATCCTTCCAGTGCAGACTGGAGTCCAAGCTCAGCAAGAGGAGCAATCTAGTGGCATGACTATATTCTTTAGTCTCCTTGTATTAGGTGAATGCTGAACTGAAAAATCTCTTATTGTTCGCTGTTGAGTTTGTGTTATGTCTGAAACATTTGTAAGATGAGCCCTGGGGATATAAAACTTTTTTAGTATGGTGCTGTATTTCTCCTGCAAACCATGAAGCCATGAAAGTTTGTCATATAGACCCAGATTTTTAGAAAAGTTGGATATGCAATTATACGTTCAAAAAGGTGAGCTTGTGGAACTGAGTGACTGTGTAATAAACTCCTAAAGGAACTAAGGACCCTCATCACCTTCTGCACCAAGTGCAAGGCATGTTTCTTTGACCTTGTCTTTAGTATAAACACACAGCAGTGTGTGTGTCCTACCATAACAAATGCACAGTTTTTTCCTTGAGGAAAGGATGAGAGAACACATGAGAGACATTAGTCACGTCACTTAAAGCACTGCGGGAAGGCGCTCAACTATGGTGAAGAGTGCGGTGTAAGAACCTGTATAGAATTTCATGCACAGTTACCATAATTATACATAAATCAGGTAACTGTAGTGCAAATTGCCACAGTTATCCATAGGCATGTACACTTACCCAACTTGAACACTAATTTGTGATAATTGCACAGATATTTTGCACAACCAGTTGCACATCCAACTTTTCTGAAAATCTGAGCCATCAGTAAGTTTGTCTGTTTACATTATAAAACTTTTTGATAAACAGTGTTAATTGATATCTATCTAGTGTAAACTATACGGTAGTCAAAGCTGTAACAGCACAATTTCAGTAGCATGTTTAAGGGTTTTGTCCTACCTCTTGCTATATGAAATACAAGCAAAGTGGGGACCTATAAACAAACCGCAATAAGAGATCCTTTCTGAAGAAGTATGTAATATTACTTGCTTGGTTCTTCAATATCTTCTAGATGGTCACTGTTTGCAGTGTTGACATGTGGCTTGTGTCACAATCTGGCAAACTAAGTAGGAAAGCATGTGTATGTTTGTCATAACCGCATATTTTATAAGTCCACTTGGATAAAATCCTACCTGTGTCACCCTCTTTGAAGTATTTTTTATTAAATGCAACAAAAAGAAAACCCAGTCCTTTAGATATATGCACATCTCCCTCTGATGCTCTCCCTGTGACCAATATCAAAGTGATATTTGAGTAGGTATTAAAGACAAATCAAAACAAAATGCAATAGATCAGAAAAAACATGAAGTTTAAAAGAAAAATTCTGAATGTTTGTGTGTGTCAAATGGAATTTAAAAGGTTTATTCATGGTAAAGTTTCTGCATCTTTTCCTAGGGCTAAAGAGTAGGGCCACAATTCTTGGCTACATTCCAGCCCCGTTACACCACTCCAGTAGCATAATGGATCTTGGAAGCAGCTGCATTTCCCTTTCCTCCCCCTTCTCCCCCCAGCAAAGGAGTGTTTCCAGAGCAGTGGATAGCCAGTACAAGAGCTCTGTGCTGCCCCATTCATAGCATCTGACATAGAATGTGGTGGGAATGAAGGACGGTGTGGCCAGAGTGCTCTGGGCTTTGACTCTTTTGGACTGTAAAGTGGTCCTAGGTAGCTATGGGAAGCTGCCCTAAATTAGAGTAGCCCAAGTAGCTGCTTTACTTACTCTAGGTCTGGGTAGGTCCCCATCTAAGCCCAAAATTTGGCAGGCCCAGAAGTGACACTGCTTAGTTTCTGGCCCCAGTTTTCTGCAGCCTGCTTATCTATTAAGACAGAACCCAGTTTAACTTCAGTACCTTGTTTGGCCAAAAGGGCCTATCTTTGTAACACTTTTCTCCACTTTATACAGCTTCCTAGTAGATAAACTTGGCCTGCAAGCTCCCCTGACCTGTGTTATGGGCCCTTAATCTGTTTTGCCTTCCTTGTGTGATGCTCAAACCTTCCACAAAAACAGTTGAAGCATTTTCTTGTCAATCTCTTGACTGCTTCTTGTCATACCCATAGAAGAGGGTGTGGCCAGAGCGGATTAAATAGTGTCAATTATCAACTGGACAGACACTTGCCAAGAGAATAGGTACCAAATAGCTATGGAATTAGATGGGCAACCAACCTGCCACTCATTGTAATATCTGTACTGGTAGGAGTCTACAGTTACACCACAGGATTTCTTTATTGTTCAAAGAGATAGAATAGAAGTAGGAAGGTGCTGGCATTTGGATCTGCTAAACAGAAATTGTATTATTAATAAAGCAGTAGTAAGAGCTTTACATTTACAAAGTGCTATATGAACGATTTATACGTATGTGCTACGATTCCCTCATAAGGTGGATATTATCCCCATTTTATAGATATGAAAACCGAGAGGCAGAAGGTAAGTGATTTGCCCAGGGCCAACACTTGTCAGCAGTACCGCTAGTATTACTGTATATATCAGGAGTTTTTGCGCAGTTCTCTAGTCCACGGGGCCTGTCACTTGTAAATTTACTAAATGCAAAGCATGCTGTATGTGAGATGCCTAGCAATATGAGTATAACAATGTGCAGAATTCTGAACACAGTGGCATGACTTCCATTTCTGAACAGTCAATAGGGAAAGTCCTTTTCAGTGGGAGAAAGGACAATAAGTGACAAGTTCACTCATGCTGTTTGTACTTGAAAATCATTATTTTCAGTGAGGCCATATTCCAAAGGAATAGTATATATAAAATAAACTATCTGATTGAAAGCCACAATCAGCTTTTGGTCAGAAGCACATCAGCACATCAGATTGACTCCTTGAACAAAGACTTTTCCATGGTAGTAGGGGGAGCTGCTAAAGCTTACCATTAGTAAGAGCAGTTCAGAGAAGCTTTTTCGTTCTTGAGTCAGAAAGAGGTTTTGTTGCAGTCTAGCTGCAGGAGCCTTGTGGAGGCTGGAAAGCGAATTAGCAAAAGACCCCCAAATGATTATTTGGCACAGTGAGGTAAGGGAATGAAGATAGCCTTAGTCATTACTTTTCTGCTTTATCACAATTAGCTTTATCAAATATCAAACAGAGTTTAAAGACACACTCTTGGGATTGACAGGTCCATAAATTGGTCCATCCCCTGTTAATTTGTGAGTGTGTACATTCCCCTTCCCCTCAGACTAATTCATCTTTTAATTATTTTAACCCATTTCTAGGAATCATTGAAATATTTGAACAACAGTCTATAATCTGATTATTTCAGATTTATTTTAAATTACTAGAAAAATTTCACAGTTTGTATTCATGGAACATTGTTTAGAAGAATGTCTTTTTCTGTCCTACCAGATACATATTTTAATACTGTTTTATTTCTTCCCCACAGCTATCTGCATCATATTGGTGCATTTACTGATAAAATACAGACTACATTTCTTGCCAGAGAGTGTGGCTGTTGTTTCATTAGGTGAGTATTTCTGTGACCACACTTTTAATATTTTTGAAGAAAACTTGATTTATGTTATAATATTTTTAGATAAAGATAGGATTTACAGACTCTGGTGCCCTCTTTAGCTTCTGTGACAATGCCTGAAATACTGTGTTCACTTCTGACTGTTACTAGAAAGATGTAGGCACACTGGACATAGTTCAGAGAAGAGCAACAGGAATTCTAGGGACTGAGGGACTAATTTATGAAAGTGTTAAAGAGCTAAATATGTGTTGTGACCCTGCAAAGTGATACATGTGGGCAGACCCTTATGGCTGTGTGGAATCCTACTGAAATCAATTGGACTCCATGAGAGCACGTTTACATGGACCACTTTGCAGGACTGGGGCACTTGCTTGATGTGTTTAGTGGGGAACCATGATAACACTCTAAATATCTGAAAGGTGCAAGCACTAAGTTGGGAGATGAAATATCTCACATGGTAAAGAGGGTATAACTAGCATTAAACTAATAAAAGGAAACTGGAGTGCTAAATATCATGAGAATCTTTCTGATAGTGAGATCCATTACTTTGGAATAGTTTCCTGTAGGAGGAAGTGGAAGCCCCATCTTTGGAATGATTTGAAAACTAGACTGGACAAAGCAAAATGTGTTACTTCAGGGAACAATCCTATGCCAGTTGGGGGATGGACAGAATGACCTAATAGTGCTTTGCAGTGTTGTAGCTGTGTTGGACCCAGGATATTAGCGATACCAGATGGGTGAGCTCATCCTGAAGAGGAGCTCTGTGTAGCTCAAAACTTGTCTCTTTCACCAACAGAAGTTGGTCCAATTAAAAATATTAGCTCACCCACCTTGTCTCTCTAATAGTGCTTTGTCATTTCTAACATCTAAGGGCCAGATTTTCAAAAGACCCCTGTTTCCATTTAGGCATCTAAATGAAATGACTTGATTTTCAAAAGTGCTCAGCACCCAGCAGCTCCCATCGTTCTTCATCAGCTGATGAGTGTGATAAATCAGCCAGTAATCAAAAAGAAAAAGGAATCATTACCCAGTGCTAGTGCTAACATTATAGAATCTTAAGGTCAGATTTTCAGAAGTGCTGAGCCCTGCCCTCAGAGCTCAAACGGAACTGCTGGACAATGAGTGCTTCTGAAATGTGGCCCTGGGATTCTGTAATTTTAACACTAGTGCTGGGTGATGGTTCCGTTTTCCTTTTTTATTATTCCTAGCTGACTTATCAGAGTCAGCGGATTGGAAACATGAAGATTGCTACTCTGCCTTTCAGAAGTTAAAATCGGAAGAGGGGAGGACATCTCAAGGCTCAGTGAACAAGCCAAGATTAAAAAGATAAACTGGCCAGTAAGGTGAAATGGCAGGATGTTGCTAGTATGCCATATTTCCTTACAGAGTGCTTTATTGTACTGCCTCTAGATTTTGAGACCCTGATTCAGGAGAGCACTTAAGGATGTGCTTAAGTCCCATTGACTTCAAAGGTAGACCTGAGTGAGGTGTAATTCTATGCAAAACTGGGATGCATCTAGGAGGAGGGGAATACTTTACCAACTTCCTCTCACTCATGCATCCTCATTAGCCTGGGGTAAGATACAATGGTGGCACCTGCTACCACGAATCTTATCATCTCCATTTAGGAGGTCAGTTTATTTTAATTGCAGAAGAACTTTATGTGTGATACATGTGATTTAACCTACTCTGAGAATATAAATTTAACTAGTAGCCTGAAAACTTGCCTGAATTACTTGATACTGAACTGTCCCTATTGTATACATGGGCTCTTTCTATGACTTGAGGCAAGAGAATGCCACCCTTAATTCACATCAAGCTCTTAGCCACTTCTTAGTAAGTCTGAAAAGTTCACGAGCCTGATTCTGCTCTCTCAGTGGTTGTACATTGGTATAACTATTGATTTCTGTGCAGTTACTCCTGATTTACAAATCTGTAAATGAGAAGAGAATCAGGACTCAAGTAGATATTATATTGTCTAGAGGTCCCTATCACTGAAATAGAGTCTTTTACTGGTGTAAGTAACCTCAGGCAGCAGCTTTTCAGCTGTCTCTGTACCTGCTTACCGTAATTTGTGTGCTGTGGTGATATTTTTACTTCAGTCACTAGTGGCACTCACGCTGTCAGTCTAAAAATACACCACAAAGGAAACGATGCTTAGCTATAATACTAAACTAGGACTGTAGTAGTGTCATACATACTGAGCAAGTAGTTCTCATCTTTCTCTGGACTTCTGCCTGCTTCGTTTTCTGGTAGGTTAACTGTGTTTTCGTACAAATTCTCAAAGCTCTCCCCATCAGATTACTGTGCTGGAGAAAACAAAGCCCTCCTGTGCTTGCAAAACGTTAGGGCTTTCACAGAAATAAGAATGTTGCAACCTTCTGGGTGTTGTGCCAAAAGGATCCTGAATTCAAAGTTGTTTCTAAGTGAAAAGGAAATCAGATTCTCTCCTCCCCAAGCATAAGACTTATTGCAGTTGCTTTTTAGTTCACAGTACTTGATTCATGGCACATTACATTGCCCACAGCAAGATCTATATTAGGAAATTCTTTAGCTTAAAGGGACACTTACCTGAAAAAAGAAAAGGAGTACTTGTGGCACCTTAGAGACTAACCAATTTATTTGAGCATAAGCTTTCGTGAGCTACAGCTCACTTCATCGGATGCATACCGTGGAAACTGCAGCAGACTTTATATATACACAGAGAATATGAAACAATACCTCCTCCCACCCCACTGTCCTGCTGGTAATAGCTTATCTAAAGTGATCATCAGGTGGGCTGAAAAATCATATTTGGGCACAGATTAGTTTCAAATTGAAAAGCAAACAGTTCATAGACTCTGAGGCCAGAAGGGACCACTGTGATCATCGAGTCTGACCTAGATATATTTCTGGAACAGCGGTTCTCAACGAGGGGTCCACGGCCCCTTGGGGGCGTGCAAGCAGGTTTCAGGGGGTCCACCAAGATAAACCCAAGAGCAGGGCTGCATTAGACTCGCTGGGTCCCAGGGCAGAAGGCCAAAGCCCAAGTACTGCCGCCCACGGCTAAAAGCTGAAGCCCGAGCAACTTAGCTTCGCAGGGCCCCCTGTGGTGCTGGGCCCTGGATAATTGCCCTACTTGCTGACCCTTAATGCTGGCCCTGGCTTTTAATTTACTGGGTATGCAGAAAAACAGTTGTAGCACAGGTGGACTGTGGAATTTTTATAGCATGTTGGGGAGGGGGGCTCAGAAAGAAAAAGGTTGAGAACCCCTGTCCTAGGGCAGGGTTTCTCTGTGACCGGTCAGTGGGCTGGTGCCGGTCTCTGAGATCTCCCTGACACAGTTTAGGAAGGCAGCAAGCCGGTCCCTGGTATCAAAAAGATTGAAAGACACTGTTCTAGAAGACCCGACATTTCCTGCTATATCTAGATTTATTCCAGCAAGAGGCAGATTATCTGTGTTTATCTAATTTAGACTGTAAGATCTTTAGGGTAGGGTAGTATCTTTTCATGTTCTGTAAAATGCCTTACATATTTTAGAAAATCTATTTCTTTTTCCAGTGCAGTACTTGGTGAAGTAGTTTAGAGCAATAATGTACACACACTTTAGTGTGAATGTGGTATTTTGCTTCAACTTCAGTAAAACCAAAAGAAAATATGATATATGATAGGGTTAGAAAAGCAGCTGACAGGAAACAGGGATACATCAAACATTGACTGTGACCTCTTAGGGCAATTTTCCTTTTGCATCAACATGAGTCTTATTAATGCTTCATTATGAAATTATGGAATGAGATTAAATTGTTGATATTCAGTGCTTGTTAATAAGTACATTTGCCTAATCTCTATTTCCTGAATATTTTACAGTATCCGTGTTATTTGAAGAGGCACATATATATAGGGCCAAATTCTGCTTTCATTTACTTTACTCCAGTCCATTGAAGTAGCAGAATTACTGACAGTAGAATTTGGCCCAGCATGTGCAATGCTCCCTCAGAAACTGAGTGACTTTATCATTAAGGCAAATATATGAATAGAAGTCATTGTTAGAAAGGGACACTGCCAAAATATCTCCTTTGTGCTTTCCATATCAGCGCTTCAGTGTAGTGTTAGTCTGTTGGAGGGACAGAAGGGGATATCACCATCCCTCTTTCCTGCACCGCACACACAACTTCCGATGAAAGGGTATGCATTTCTTTTAGGTAAACTCAGATACAATCTCCATCCTGAAATGTAGCTATTCACTGGTTGCTCCTTCCGGTTTGGTTTTCGACTCTGACTCTTGGATCATTTGAAGATTCTGCCCCAAGGGCTTCGCAAACAGCAGAGTTTACTATACGAGAAACTAAGTCAGCCTTGTTTTACTACTCCTTCTGGGGAACTCTGCGGAGGAACAGCAGAGGCTCTCTCTCTCCCTTCTGCAGAGCATTCCCAGCAGCAGTGGAGGATTGTGGCTAGGCCACTGTGGTCCATACTCCTGCTCATAGCACAACCCGAATAGAGACGGCAGTGAAACTTTCTAAGATCTCTAACTAAGTAAGGCTGCTACTGCAGCTCAGGATTTGTAATAGGTAGTGGTGGTCGCAGCAAAGGCATCTAAAGATGTTTCCAGATTGGATAGTGCATAAGATTGTCATGGGCTTGCAGGCCTCATGCTCTCTCGGGTCCCTATGATCCCTGGGAGGAACCCCCATGAGTGTGACAGCCTTCTTAGGGGTCACACTCACTCTCGGGGGTTAAGCCCTGGGCTCCACCATCTTCCAGCACTGCACCTCTCTGAGCCTTCAGCATCCCTGTCTCTCACCGTGGGCCCCCTCAGGAAGTCCACTCTCTGGACCTATGGGCCTCCACACCCAGAGGAAACAATGCAACCCCAATCTATAGACTGCAGTGACTCTCAGCCAGCATAAAACAGAAGGGTTTATTTAATGTCTGAACCCAGCACAGGAAGTTCTCAGGACCCTCGAGCCTGGCAAGTCTCAGTATAGTCCAGCTGGCTCTGTCTCATTTCCAATGGGCTCAGGCTGCTCTATGTCCCCAGTCCAGAAGCCTCCTCCTTCAAGCTGATCATCCTATATCACCTTCCCCAACAGCCCCTTCTTTGTCTGTGGTCCCAGGCAAACAGGTCACCTGGGCCTCTTTCTTCCATCCTTTGTTCCCCCTACTGACTGAAATCAGGTCACCGGGGTCCTCTCTCCTCAGCCCTTTGTCCTCCCCCTGGCCAGAACTGGCTGACTTCCAAGATGGGGTGTGCATCCCAGTCACCAGTTGCTAGGGTACCCAATCTCCAGGCTGTTGTCCAGGGTCCTGGCTGCTAGACGAGGTCACAGCAGATCCTCTGCAACAAAAAAACACCCTCTCTCATCACCTCATTAAATATGCAGTACATCAGGGAAACAGACACACACACACAGTATTCATACAAACCATTAAGAATATTTCCCACTTTGTCACAAGGATAATACATTCAATGCTGTTTTGAATGTAAACTATTACATAGCTGCTGCCTTTCCAAATCTAGACCTGGTGTAAGCAGGTTCAGTTGCACTGAAGTAAATAGGGGTTGTGGCCACTTACATCAGGGCTGCGTTTGGCCTTGATCTTTTGAGTCATATCTGTTTAGTTACCGACAGAATCACATTTTTGCTCTTGTCAGCTCTGTAGAGGGGGTACAGCTTCTGCTTCATTCACAAAATTGTCAGCTAATTGCCATAATAAAGAATCCTTATTACTGGGTGATGATATATGCAGCTGAAAGAGCACAGCTACATTTTCAAGTATCCAGTTCTGCCTGTGTGCCAGAAGTTAGATATAAGCAAATGTGCTGTAGCCGTCACTGAGGGAGAATTAATAGCACGGCAGAACAATTGTTTTTATAATCACTTTTCTGCCAATGATCATCTTTTTAATTGTTAGTTCCTTTTGCTTTTAGCAATTTCTAGCCACGCTTTTCTTATGAAGGGAGGGGATGAGTGTAGTCACTGGACCAGATTCTGATCTCCCATACTCAGATGTAAGTCCCAAGTAACTCCATAGAAGTTAATGGAGTTACACTGGTGCAACAGCCTTGGGAAATCAGAGTCAGGCCCTTTGTTTATCATTGAACAGTAACTCATTTTCTGAGGCAATAAAGGTTATTTTCAACAAGGGGCTGGATATAAAGTTATCAGAGGAATGACATTTGGCCTTTGAGACATTAACTTTCCAGTTTGCACTTTGACAAAAGTGTTGAGCAATAACATAGTAAGAAATCTGCTCTGATAAAAGTGCAGCCATTAAACTAACCTCTAGGAAGAGCAGTTTTGTGTCTGCTACAAAACAAGGTGGGTTACCTCCATTATCCAAAACCAACACAGGAGGTTTTTTTTATTCTGCATTCCTCCAAACTAATATACTGATGAATTCAATATGGACAGCTGTCCCTCCTTTTTTATAGTAATCATAGTGGGGTCTTGCATGTTATGTAGCTAGAACTAGCTTGTACCCATTAAAACAATGGTTCCCAAACAAGGGGTGCCGCTTTTTCAGGGGAAGCACCTGGCGGGCCGGGCTGGTTTGTTTACCTGCCGCATCCGCAGGTTCAGCCGATCGCAGCTCCCCCTGGCGGCTCCCACTCCCACTGAGACGGCCGCGGTTTGCCGTTCTCGGCCAATGGGGGCTGCGGGAAGTGGCTTGGGCTTGGTATAGCTTGTGCTGCCTCCCATGGGTGGCGCGCATAAGCCCTGTGCTGGTACTCTGCTTGAAGTGAGTTTCTCCAAGATACACTGCACACATTTTGGGTACCTCCTATAATAGCTGAGACAAACTGCTGGTTCTGTCCTCTCTCACAGTTCAGGGCAATTGCACCCTGTGTCTCCCACTCTGTGGTCCAGCAAGGACACCCACTCTAAGCTCCTCAGCCATCGCTTCTCCTTGCCAGAGACCTGCATCTCTCTCCCTCCTGACTGGGTTTTTCCAGGCTGCACAGTTCCCTGCCTACACTGTGTTATTTGCAGCAAGCCAGATTGCCTAGAGAGACCAGCATCTGCAATTTGCTTTCTCCTCAGAGGCTATGAATAATTGTTGTTGCCCATACTTACAAGTTACCACACAGTTCTTTATAAGCAAGCACATTTATTCTTAAGGTGAAAGCATTACAGAGAAAACATATAAGAACCAATAAAAATTCCTATACACATGCTAAAAGCTTACCAGAGATCACCCATCAGTCTTATGTGGCCTCAGTAAGCCAAAGTCCTTCCAACCCTTCCTAGAAAGGATTGGGGCCCTCCTTGGACAGACCAACTTGTATGTTTGCTTGGTCAGAAAGCAGTCCCTGAGTCAGTTTATAAACTCAGGCCATTTATCCAAAAGTCCTTTCTCTGCCTGTTGGTCTCCAGAGAATCCAGTTTGAGCTAGTATATGTGAGCCTCTCCATATGGTGATACATCTTTGGAGACATTGCAGTCTGAGTGCATTTGCCTGATCACCCTACACTGTTTTTAAATCTTGGAGGAGGTATGATCATGCTTCCCTATGGAATTATATATAGTGATACATAAACTTAATACAGTAAGATCTCCCAATGATTTTGCAGGAAATTGCCATGTCTGTCACAACGTCCCCTCGAAGTACTTAAATCTAGAAATCCTGATGTCTGTTGTAATTCAAGTCCATTTGATCATATCTGTTACCTGCAATATCTGTTTAAAAAAAACAAATGCAAACTTCAGTGTTAGAATTAGAGCAGAGTTGCAAACTTCTGCTTTCCCAGGGCAAGAGATTATTTTTTCCCAGGCAAGGTAAAATATATATATTTTTATCATCATGGAAAAGATATATGGACAGATTTTGATTTATTTAGATTGTAGCTCTCCAAGTAGGGACTGTCTGTTACTCCATGTTTGTGCAGTGCATGGCACAATGGGGCCTCAGTACCTTCATCTTTAGGCATTACTATAGTAAATGTGATTAATAATAAATAATTTGTGCATAAACTGGTAAATTTTCATGACAGTTTTGCAAAACTGATTTAGAGGCAAGCACTTCTGATCAAAATACAGATAGTGCATTCTCCATTCACTGTACACTTATACAACTGTTTTTATCACATTGTCTTAACTACTTGATGAATTCCTAAAAGCAGTTAGTAATAAAGTCATGTAATAAATGAACTTTGCAACACTGCAGAAGACTAAAGAGTGTAGTTTATTATGTTGATAAAGAATCCACCATTTTAATGTGGTTACATATAAAACAAATAAAAGGAAGTATTTCTTCACACAACACACAGTCAAGCTGTGGAACTGTTTGCCAGAGGATGTTGTGAAGGCCAAGACTATAACAGGGTTCGGAAAGGAGCTAGATAAATTCATGGAGGACAGGTTCATCAATGGCTATTAGCCAGGATGGGCAGGGATGGTGTCCCTAGCCTCTGTTTGCCAGATGCTGGGAATGGGCAACAGGGAATAGATCACTTGATGATTACCTGTTCTGTTCATTCCCTCTGAAGCACCTGGCATTGGCCACTGTCAGAAGACAGGATACCGGGCTAGATGGACTTTTGGTCTGACACAGTATGGCTGTCCTTATGTTCTAAAGCTAGAGATGATGTATCTATTCTTTGAGAATAAGCCACCAAAGAAATCTACGCAAGCATTATAAAAAGATTATTAGCAAACATGCAGATGTTATATCATGATTGCTAGTGTGACTACAGCTTTGAGAGGTAGTTGAAGTGTTAGATTAGAATGTAACAGATTGCATTCTTTGACAAATCGCTACCCAGAAGTGTCAGGAGTAAGAAATAAACAGGGAATGAAGGCAGTCATTAAAATAGATGCAGGAGAAATGTTGACTGCAGAGGTTTCAAGTAATAAGCTAAGTTGCTACCGTTTCCCATAGTCAAACAAAGCTAAAGTGGAAAGTTCTCTGAACAAATTTCAGGAACTGGTACAACAGACAGTGATTTTTCTGGTGTCCTGATCAGAACAGGGACCATAATATTTTTTTAAGAGGGAACAAAAGGCCTGGTGAAAGGCCTTCCAGTGTCCATGCAACTATTGTGTGGTGCAGCTTGTGATTTACCTCTTCCACCTTCCCAGAAAAAGAAGTTCTCCCAGATGGGGCAAACCTATTCATGCATCCTGAACACACAACTCAATACCTGTGGATGTATAAAGCTAAAATCGATAGAGGGCCTCAATTCATATGAGGTTCTGAACAACTTCTGTTGGCTGCTGAGCACCCTCAACCCCTCTTGACATCAGTAAGAATAAAGGATGCCCAGCAAGCACCTTGAAGGTTTGGACATATGTTGGGTTGCCTGTTCCCCTTCTGCAGTGCTCCTTTGGTCCATTACTCATGTGTACCTAACTGTGTAGTGGTGGTGTGGTGGAGAGCAGATTGAATTGACCTAGATTGTTAGCCACACCTCAGTCAATGACAGATTAGGGTGTAAACCCAGGCTATAGCTCAACTCTCTTGTCTGGAGCAATTTGAAGGTGCCATGTAGTCATATATTTGCCCTCAGTGTTTGATGATAAATGTTATCCACTTCCCGGTATTAATAATGTTACTACAAAATTATATATTACAATATCTAAAGTAGTTACAGAGCAGCAGAGGGAGAAAGAGTCCTTCCCCTAGCCATATCTATACAATCATTTCCTCTTCCTCTTCAAGTTTCCACTGCTTCTCCCTCTTGAGTGTCTCATTTGTATCCACCTTCCATTCGTCTCTTCATGCTTTTGTGATTGCTTCTGCTCCACACCTGTAATTTCCTCCCAATAATTGTTCACTAAATCACTTCCTTTTTGTCAGTGAAGTACCCCCCTTAAAACACTTATTCTGGGGGCGGCGGGAGGGCCCCTCAATGAAAATCTATCAAACATAGAAAGTGTGTTTGAAAAATACACTTCTTGAAGTCTCAGCTGCTGATTTTTGCTTCATATATGTGGATTATACTGTTTTTCTCATTTGGATTGTAAATTCTGTCACCAATACTGTTTCTAACAGAGTCAAGTCTACTGTTGGTGCTCAGCAAATAATAATCAATGTCCCAGTCATTGGCTTCCAACGTAGCTCCCATCCCAGAGTGGCAGGGCTACATATTGGTAATGGGACTTATGAATGGTAATTACATATTGGTAATGGGACGACTGGAAAACGGCTAATGTAGTGCCCATCTTTAAAAAAGGGAAGAAGGAGGATCCTGGGAACTACAGGCCAGTCAGCCTCACCTCAGTCCCTGGAAAAATCATGGAGCAGGTCCTCAAGGAATCAGTTCTGAAGCACTTAGAGGAGAGGAAAGTGATCAGGAACAGTCAGCATGGATTCACCAAGGGCAAGTCATGCCTGACTAATCTAACTGCCTTCTATGACGAGATAACTGGCTCTGTGGATGAAGGGAAAGCAGTGGACGTGTTGTTCCTTGACTTTAGCAAAGCTTTTGGCACTGTCTCCCACAGTATTCTTGCCAGCGAGTTAAAGAAGTATGGGCTGGATGAATGGACTATAAGGTGGATAGAAAGCTAGCTAGATTGTCAGACTCAACAGGTAGGGATCAATGGCTCCATGTCTAGTTGGCAGCCGGTATCAAGTGGAGTGCCCCTAGGGTTGGTCCTGGGGCCGGTTTTGTTCAATATCTTCATAAATGATCTGGAGGATGGCGTGGATTGCACTCTCAGCAAGTTTGCAGATGACACTAAATGGGGGGAGAGGTAGATACGCTGGAGGATAGGGATAGGATACAGCGGGACCTAGACAAATTGGAGGTTTGGGCCAAAAGAAATCTGATGAGGTTCAAAAAGGACAAGTGCAGAGTCCTGCACTTAGGATAGAAGAATCCCATGCACCACTACAGACTAGGGACCGAATGGCTAGGCAGCAGTTCTGCAGAAAAGGACCTAGGGGTTACAGTGGACGAGAAGCTGGATATGAGTCAACAATGTGCCCTTGTTGCCAAGAAGGCCAATGGCATTTTGGGCTGTATAAATCAGGGCATTGCCAGCAGATCGAGGGACGTGATCGTTCCCCTCTATTCGACACTGGTGAGGCCTCATCTGAAGTACTGTGTCCAGTTTTGGGTCCCACACTACAAGAAGGATGTGGAAAAATTGGAAAAGAGTCCAGTGGAGGGCAACAAAAATGATTAGGGGACTGGAACACATAACTTATGAGGAGAGGCTGAGGGAACTGGGGATGTTTAGTCTACAGAAGAGAAGAATGAGACGGGATTTGATAGCTGCTTTCAACTACCTGAAAGGGGGTTCCAAAGAGGATGGCTCTAGACTGTTCTCAGTGGTAGCAGATGACGGAACAAGGAGTAATGGTCTCAAGTTGCAGTGGGGGAGATTTAGGTTGGATATGAGGAAAAACTTTTTCACTAGGAAGGTGGTGAAACAATGGAATGCGTTACCTAGGGAGGTGGTGGAATCTTCTTCCTTAGAAGTTTTTAAGGTCAGGCTTGACAAAGCCCTGGCTGGGATGATTTAATTGGGGATCGGTCCTGCTTTGAGCAGGGGGTTGGACTAGATGACTTCCTGAGGTCCCTTCCAACCCTGATATTCTATGATTCTGTGAATTACCGTGTCTGATTCCATCCTGCATCAAAGAACAGCAGATCTTTGATGTTCCTGTATTAACATTTGGTTCTTGGTCTCCTTTCAAACCATCTCACTGAGCAATTATTTGTATCTGCTTGGACAAGCCCCTTGAAATATATTTGTATGAAAGAAGGCTTAGTCCTCATGGAACATCATGTGTATGATGCATCTATCAGGAGTGGTCCATGTGATGCTATTGTGAAATTCTTTTGATAACTACAGTGTGACAGAGTAAAAATTACATCAGTTTCCTTGAAAACATACTTTAAAACTTCTTAGTTATTTAGTCATCTTGTACTTTTCATGCAGTGTATTTCACCTTTCCCAACTGCTATCATTTAATATTACACCCACACTCTGTAAACAAACAGAAAAACACAAAAACAGAGTCTGAGTAACAAGAAGACGCCTCATCCCTTTCTGTAGTCCATTTGGGGCATGCTGCAAATTATGCCTCCGATTCACACTAAAAATTGTCCTTCTAGTCTGAAGTCTTCATTCAGATCTCTCTGGAGATGCATTAGGTGGGAGAGCATCATGAGCTTTAGCAATTCAGCCTTTAACATATTTGGTTAGGTTAGTAATTATTCTATAAAATGACCTCATGCTGAAATGGGCAATATATTTAATACCTGTTGGTGACTTTTACAGTATGTCCACCCTTTTGAGGAGTGGTTCTGTCAGTTTCCCCACACTGATCAGAAGTGGGTTCCTAGTTGGCAGCTTATAGCTTCTTGCTCGCATCAGGGTGAAATTCATCTCTGTGCAGAGGGTCTGTGCACTCTCATTTTCCACTCTGATGGTTTAAATGGCCTTAAGTGTTGTGCAGACCTAGTGCTGACACAAGGTTGGATTTCACCATCAGTCCCTATTTGAATAATTGACTCAGTAGGAAGAGAAGTAGGGTTTCTCATTTGCATACAGGTTGAAGAGCCTTTTTGAGTAAGTAAACCTGCTGTTCACAGTTAATGATGAAAGAAATGAAAAACAAACAAACAAAAAAATTTCAAAGTTACAAAAGTGTTCTCCAAAATCTATTTTCCTTATTAGTTGTGAACAGAACTCCCTAAAAACCTGTGTACAGCATTTAAATATCCTATCTGGTAATTTTGTATGCAGTAGGAGCATGTTTTATTTTGAAATGTATTACAGAAACATTAGTAAGACAAAAACAGTTCTCTAATATGCTGTTCTAGGAATGGAAAAATGTGTTGCTTTATTTATATCTTGCCTTGGCTTTTGCTTTTAATAATGTTGTTTGGTATGCAGAAAATAGGTC
The DNA here is from genome assembly GCF_965140285.1 of Lepidochelys kempii. Taxonomy (NCBI): domain Eukaryota; kingdom Metazoa; phylum Chordata; order Testudines; family Cheloniidae; genus Lepidochelys; species Lepidochelys kempii. The sequence continues at coordinate 17,004,428 of NC_136392.1, read as the reverse complement.
AATGGAGTTGCAAATAACAATTTAAGATCCTCTCGATGGAGAGTCAATGACAGTAACCTGAAGAGTTATGTGTTTCATGATTAGTGAATTAAGAATGTTGTATCTCTCTCTCTCTCTCCCCCTCCAGGTATCCTCATGGGAGCATTTATAAAAATTATAGAGTCTCAAAAACTGGCTAACTGGAAGGTATATTTGAAGCAATTCATTTTTAATTGTAGTCCCATTCTCTGGGATTTTTTAAGTGTTGATTATTGTTTGCAATATTAATTATTTTAGGCTTAGTTCCAAAGGATGGGTTTTTTTGTTTTGTGTGTGTGTGTTTTTGGGTGGTGATCAGGTTTTTTTGCTGCATACCATAGTTGTTTTTGAATAACCACGACCAGATACTTGTGTTTCTCTGTTAAGGGCCTGATCCTGCTGGATAGTAGGTACCTTCTCCATGGTGTCTTGCCTCTTCTATTCCCATTGAATTAAATGGTAATAGAAGGTGCTCAGTATCTTGCAGGATTGGAACAATTTAAGTAAGGAACAAAGTTCCTTTGTTTTTTGTTAACTCCCCTCTTGGTTGAATCAATGTGCTTGGTACTGTCACTGTGATTGGTCAGGAGCGTAGGGGCTCTTCTTATAAAATACCATTCCTACACTCATACAAATGCAAATGTTTTGCCTGTGACTGTTGAGCCAGCCTTGGCAGAGAAGAGCAGAAGCCCTTCATCAAAACTATTTTGCTACAAATCAAAAGAAGCTGCATTTACTGATTTTATATGTTTAAAATGGGCTTTATGTTTTGAAAATTTAGCAATTGACTGTGTTTACCACCAATGAGTAACAAATAAAACCCTTCCTTAAAACACTTGCATTTTGCACTGCATGTTTCTTGGGAACCCCTAGAATTGTTTGCTGATAAATGCTACAAAAGCCATAGGTGCTTGGAGCAGCAGCATTTTCCATACCCTGGGAGGCACGTTGGAAAGGTCACAGGGCAAAGCAGGGCATGCACATGAGTCTTGACAGAGGTGAAGTAGCTGTGCAGAGGGGCTGGCTCTGTGCAGATGTCCCAGGACCCACAGCCTCCATAAGGTTTCTAGTCTGTGCCTCTGCATAACTGTAAAGCCCTCCCCATGAGGGGAGAATGGTAGAGCAGTGACTTCATGAGGTGAATCCTACAGTTATAGGAGGATTTTATCCCCCGCAGGCTAACCTGCATCAAGAAAGCATTTCGCTCTTGATTATTTGATGTTTTACTGCTGGTTTATTGTAAGATAATTTAATCTTTAAATGTTTGTCCTCCTTAACAGCCTCTGTGCTGTTGAGGAGGATGAAAGTGTTGGGGTGGGAGAACATCAAACTGGAGCGGAGGGAAACGATCCCAGAGTTAGGACCCTCATTCCAGGTGACATCATGGTAGCCTCTCACACTGAGGATGCTCCTCCAGGAGAGGAAACTCTAGTTATTAGGAAGAGACAGGTAATAGTAATGGGGGATTTGGTCATTAGAAATATAGATGGTTGAGTTTATGATCACTGGGAGAACTGCACGGTGAATTGCCTGCCTGGGTGCAAATCTCCTGCAGATCTCTTAAGACATCTAGACAGACTTTATGTGCAGTGTGGGGAAGAGCTGGTGGTCATGGTACATGTAGGTAGGAGTTACATAAACAAAGGTAGGAGAGAGGTCCTAGAGGCCAAATTTAGGCTGCTAGGTAAGGGATTAAAGTCCAGGAGTTCCATGGTATCATTCTCTGAAATACTTCCAGTTCCACATGCAGGGCCTGTTGGACAGGCTGAATTGCAGGGTCTCAATGCATGGATGAGCTGGAGGTGTAGGGAGAAGGGGTTTAGATTTATTAGGAACTGGGGAACTTTTTGGAAAAGGAGGAGCCTATGTAGGAAGGATGGGCTACACCTAAACCAAAACAGAACCAGATTGTTGGCATGTAAAATTAAAAAGGTCATAGTGGAGTTTTAAATTAAGGGCTTGGGAAAGCTGTCAGGTACAGAAGAGCACCTGGTTCAGACAGAGACATCCCTTAGGGGAAGATCTGTTACCTCTATATCCTAGTAAGTAGGAGAGGATAGAAGTTGATAAAGTACAGGTAGGAACTGAATAGAAACAGTCAGATGCGCAAGAATCCCATTCAGTTACATCACATGAAGGCAGACAAGTAAATATTGACAAATTTTATAAGTGCTTGCTTACAGATGCTTGAAGTCTCAATAATAAGATATCATGAACTCAAGTGCCTGGTATTAAAGAAGGATATTGATATAATAGGCATCAGAGAAACTTGGTAGAATGATGATAATCAATGGGGCATGGTAACATCGGGGTACAAAATACATAGGAAATGACAGAGTAGATCATGCTATTGGGGGAACGGCACTATATGTTGAAAGAAAGCATGGAGTCAAATATAGTCAAAATCTTAAAGGACTCAAACTGTACCATAGAATCTCTATGGATAGAAGTTCCAGGCTTGAATTATAAGAGTATAGCAGAAGAAATATGCTACTGACCACCTGACCAGGATGGTGATGGTGAATGTGAAGTACTCAGGGAGATCAGAAAGGCTATAAAAATTGCAAACTCAGTAATAACAGGGAATCTTAACTATCCCTGTATTGACTGGGTCATGTAATCTCAGCACAGGATGCAGAGATAAAATTTCTAGAGTGCTTCTTGGAGCAGCTAGTCCTGGAACCCACAAGGGGAGTGGCAATTCTTGATTTGGTCCTACGTGGAGTACAGGATCTGGTCCAAGAGATGACTGTAGCTGAATCACTCGGTAATGGTAACCGTAATGCAATTAAATTAAACATCCTTGTAAGGAGGAAAATACCAGAGAAGCCCACTCCAGTAGCATTTAACGTCAAAAATGGGAACTACACACAAATGAGGAAGCTAGGTAAATGGAAACTAGAAGGAACAGTCGCAAGGGTGAAATGTCTGCAAACGGCATGGAAACTTTTAAAAAACACCATAATAAAGGCTCAAATTAAATGTATACCTCCAATTTAAAAAAATAATAAGAGGACCAAAAAATTCCACCATGACAAAACAGACTAAAAGAGGTGGTTAGAGGCAAAAAGGCATCCTTTAAAAATGGAAATTCAAATCCTACTGAGGAAAATACCAGGGAGCATAAACTTTGGGAAGTCAAGTGCAAAAGTATAATTATGCAGACCAAAAAAGAATTTGAAATGCAAAATTAAAAGACACAAAAACAAACAGCAATGTTTTTTAAATACATCAGAAGGAGGAAGCCTGCCAAACAATCAGTGGGACCACTGGACAATTGAAGTGCTAAAGGAGCACTCAAGGAAGACAAGGCCATTGTGGAGAAGCTAAAGAAATTCTGTGGATCAGTCTTCACTGCAGAGGATGTAAGGGAAATTCCCACAACCCTGAGCCATTCTTTTAGGTGGTAAATCTAAGGAACTGTCTCAGACTGAGGTGTCAATAGAGCAGGTTTTGGAACAAATTGATAAATTAAACAGTAATAAGGCACCAGGACCAGATGGTATTCACCCAAGAGTTCTGAAGGAACTCAAATATGAAATTTCAGAACTACTAGCTGATATATAACCTATCACTTAAAACAGCTTCCATACCAGATGACTAGAGGATAGTTAATGTGACTCCAATTTTTCAAAAAGTCTCCAGAGGTGACCTGGGCAATTACCGGTTGGTAAGCCTTACCTCAGCACTGGGCCAATTGGTTGAAACTGTGGTGAAGAACAGAATTATCAGACACACAGATGAACACAATTTGTTGTGGAAGAGTCAACACTCCTTTTGTAAATGGAAATCATGCCTCACCACTCTATTAGAATTCTTTGAGGGTGTCAACAAACATGAACAAGGGTGATCCAGTGGTTATAGTGTATGTGGACTTTCAGAAAGCCTTTGACAAGGTGCCTCACCAAAGACTCTTAAGCAATCATGGGATAAGAAGGAAGGTCCTCTCATGGATCAGTAACTGGTTAAAAGGCAGGAAACAAAGGATAGGAATAATTGGTCAGTTTTCAGAATGGAGAGAGATAAATAATGGTGTCCCCCAGGGATCCACATATTCATAAGTGATCTGGAAAAAAGGGGTAAACTGAGGTGTCAAAGTTTACAGATAATGCAAAATTACTCAAGATAGTTAAGTCCAAAGCAGACTGCGAAGAGTTACAAAGTCTCACAAAACTGGGTTACTGGGCAACAAAATGACAGGTAAATGCAAAGTAATGCACATTGGCAAACATCATCCCAACAATACATACAAAATGATGGAGTCTAAATTAGCTGTTACCACTTAAGAAAGAGATCTTGGAGTCATTGTGTATAGGTCCCTGAAAATATCTGTTCAGTGTGCAGCTGCATCAAAAAAGCTAACAATATTAGGAACCATTAGGAAAGGGATAGATAATAAGACAGAAAATATCATAATGTCATAGTTCTATGCCCACACCTTGAATACTGCATACAGTTCTGGTTGCCCCACCTTAAAAAAGATATATTAGAAATGGAAAAAAGTACAGAAAAGGTCAACAAAAATTATTAGGGGTATGGAACAGTTTCCATATGAAGAGAGATTAAAATACAGGGACTATTCAGTTTGCAAAAGAGATGACTACGGGGAGATACGATAAAGGTCTATAAAATCATGAATGGTGTGGAGAAAAGTGAATAAAGAAATGTTACTACTTCACACAAGAACCAGGGGTCACCCAATGACATTAATAGGCACTGTGTTTAAAACAAACAAAGGGAAGTAGTTCTACACACAAAGCACAGTCAACCTGTGGAACCAGGGGATGTTGTGAAGGCCAAAAATATAATGGGTGCAAAAAAGAATTAGATAAGTTCATGGACGTTACGTCCATAAATGGTTATTAGCCAAGATGGTCAGGTCAAGATGACTCACTCGTTGATTGCCCTCTGAAGCATCTGGCATTGGCCACAGTTGGAAGACAGGACACTGTGCTAGATGGACTTCAGACCCACTATAGCCATTCTTATGTTCTTAACTTGTTTCAAAGGTTGTAACAGTCCATTAAAAGTAATATTTCCGGTGTGGAACAGCAGCATGTTGAGGTGCAGGTCAAGGTGACGCTGGCTAGGAAGCAAACAAGGTTTTGGACAGCACTGAATCTGGCAACTTTTATTATTTATTGAGCTTGGACTGCGTTCAGTACAGACATAAGGAGGCATGTTCTTGCCCTAAGAATTTTACAACTTAGATTTTTTGCAGCCAAGTCTGAGTTAGAGATCAGCGAAGCTTATATGTACTTCCATATGATTCTTGGTGGCTAAAACAGACACCATAATCACTTGCCTGTCCTGTGCTTAAATTCTTCATCTTCTTTTCCTATGGTCTCACTTTTACCTAGCTTTAAAAAATTGTAACACTAAAGAAAGAATGTGTTTAGTGGGTAGCCTAGTGTACAGTTATTGAATCACAGTGAAAACCAGGTATTATTAGACATCTTACTAAATTGAATTGCATATAAAGGAAAAATCTAATAAGTGATATTTCCATGAAATAAACTTCAGTGTAAGAGATGAGTTCCGTATGCTGATGAGTCCACATAAATCCTCTGTGTTAAGAAGGTAAATTCATTACATGTTCAAATGTGAATTAGGTTTTGAATAGATAAGTGATACTATGAACAAAGTTGCAGTCTTTCCTTGCATGGATACAGCGTAGGAGTTACAGTGTCAGGACTTAATATTTTTCAACCTGAGTTTAAAGAATCCTTGTTGCTGTTTACCAAGGCAGCAGGCTTCTTAGTCAGTGCCCCTGAAATCTTGAGGGAACCAGGGGATGTAAAGAGAACCACACTGGGCCAAAGATTGTGCATGAGTGATTCAGCTTCTTTGCTCAGAGTGCCAGCAAAAAAAGAGAGCCATTTCTGAGGGTGGCTTTTTGCAACGCAGTGAGGCCCAAGTGCTTAGAGTAGAGGAAAAGGAGTCAGGAGACTTAAGAGCCTGATTCTCATTTACGTTAAAGCTATGTCTGCACAGCAAGCTAGGGATCTGATTGTCTTGCTCGTGTACACGTACTCGTGTTAGTGCTCATCAAGCTAGTGTGAGTGTGAATAGCTGTGGCGCTGCAGTTGCACTGGTAGCGGCAGTGGAGGCATTGTTGAGCTGTGCTACGTACTTACCTGTGATGAATATGTACTTGGCGTGTCTCAGCCACGCCTATGCTAGCTACTGCTACCAATGCTACTGTGGATACACTGCTGTTTAGCGCAATGATAGCATGTATACATGAGCAGGGGAATCACACCCCTAGCATGCAGTGTAGAAATAGCCTAAGGCTCATTTACATCACTGTGACAGTGTAAAAGGGCATTAACCTGGACATAAATTACATTTGCAAATGAGAATCGAGCCCTTTAATTTTTTTCATTGGCATCCTGTGAGCCTGATTTAAAGCTCATGGAAATAAAATGAGTCTTTTCATTGACTGCAGTGGACTTGGATCAGGTCCTATGTGACCTTGACCTCTTTGTCTGTCTGTAAAGAAAGGGATAATAAAGTTTACCCACCTTGCGTAAAGCACTATGAGGTCTTCAGTTTAGTAATGCAAAGTATTATTAAATGCACATCTGCCACCAGGAACTGTACTGAGACAATGAACTGATTTCACATGGTCCCCTGATCAGCTATCTAATGGCAACAGTATTTGGCAATTATTGTCCTGGACTAGATTCAGATCAGTGACCTAAAGGTGAAAAGTGTATCCTTTTAGTATTTTCCACCAATTTTCTTTCAGGCTTTGAAAGACTGCAATAAAAATGGTAATACTTTTGTAATATAGAAACATTTTTCTTTTTTGCAAGCAGTCTGTTTTTCATACAGCATATTTGGGAACAGTGGTTCATGGTAAATAACACATCCTGTCTCAATCATCAGGTAAAAAAGTAATTTAAAAGGTAATCCTAAAGTTGTTTACCATCCTGTAATCCTCTTTTATTTAGTGGTGGGAAATGAGACAGGTTAAATATAATTTGTATTTCCAAGTATTTTTACTTCTTAAAAATGTTCCCATTTATGTAGAAACTTGAAGGGACTAGATTTGCTTTTTATATATGGTATTATTTCAGTTATTGTGCAGTCCTTGAAATCCCTTTACATTTTTTGTTTTTAGGAGGAAGAAATGTTTCGTCCAAATATGTTTTTTCTTCTCTTGCTTCCTCCTATTATATTTGAATCTGGATATTCATTACACAAGGTGAGATACTGCCAGATAATCATTTTACAACTTGATCTCTCCTTTGGACCAAATTCTGCCTCAGTTACTGTGATGCAACTCAGGAATAATTGCACCGAATTCCACCATACTTACACTCATGGAATTCGCAAAAAGAAAAGGAGTACTTGTGGCACCTTAGAGACTAACCAATTTATTTGAGTATAAGCTTTCATGAGCTACAACTCACTTCATCGGATGCATACTGTGGAAAGTATAGAAGATCTTTTTATACACACAAAGCATGAAAAAATGGGTGTTTACCACTATAAAAGGTTTTCTCTCCCCCCGCCCCACTCTCCTGCTGGTAATAGCTTATCTAAAGTGATCACTCTCCTTACAATATGTATGATAATCAAGTTGGAAATGGCCCAACTTGATTATCATACGCATTGTAAACACCCATTTTTTCATGCTTTGTGTGTATAAAAAGATCTTCTATACTTTCCACAGTATGCATCCGATGAAGTGAGCTGTAGCTCACGAAAGCTTATGCTCAGATAAATTGGTTAGTCTCTAAGGTGCCACAAGTACTCCTTTTCTTTTTGCGAATACAGACTAACACGGCTGCTACTCTGAAACTCATGGAATTGAGAGTGGAACTTGGCCTCTTGGACCCAGAATCTATGGCATGTAGTTTCTGTTAATATTAAATGAGAATTGGCAATGTACTAAGTACTATAAAACATAAGGAGTCATGTTCCAGTCTCCAAAAAGTTTCTTATCTGATGCAGACAAATCAAGGAAGAAGGATCTAAGAAGAAACTTAGGCTATGTCTACACTGGCAATTGAACGACAAAACTTTTGTCTTTCAGAGGTGTTAATCCCCCTGCACCCTCTGAAAGACAAAAGTTTTGCTGCGACAAGTGCCAGTGTGAACAGCGCATTGTCAGCAGGAGAGCCAGCAAGCAGCAGCTACACTGCACGACTTTTAGCCGCATGGCTGTAGTGACACAGCTGTGTGGCTAAAAGCTGTGCAGTGTAGACATAGCCTTAGACAGTTTTCTCTTCCCTTTTAGAGCTTGGCTGTAGTGTCCACGCTTTAAGCCTTTGCTTTGGACTTGGCTGAAGTCAAGGATGCCCTGCTGTATTTTAGGGACAAGCTGGAAGACACATTCCTTGCCCCAAAGAGTTTAAAATCAAAGCTGTTGGCCCCAAATAGGAAGTAAATGTATTAAAATATATTCTTCGTGTTATTAAAAAAACAGATGGGTTTTCTTGTTACAGCATATTGGAAGGTACTTTTCGCTGCTCAGCTCTTTAATAACAGCTTAAATCGGAGTGAACTTTTAATCCCATGATTAATATCAGCCAGGGCTTCTAGTATCACTGTGTGGAGAATCTTAATAACCATACTGAGCTAAATGAGAATTAGATCCTGCGTAAAGAAGACCAGGAAAGAGATTAGTGTAATCTATTTTAATTATTAGGAGTAAAGTACATATTTGCAATGAAATAGAATTTCACTGTAATCATACTTGTAAAGTACAAACATCAAAATGTATTAGTTTAAAAAAGTATTGCACATAAAGGATTTCCAGATTTATAGTAGGAGAATATGTATTTAATTTGAAGGATGCAGAACAAAATAACAAAACAAGCAAGGAGATTCTGAGTTAAGGGTGAAACACTGTTCGTAAAGGTCAAGACTGATAGAAATAAACTTAGGCCTCCCAGCTGTGCTTTGAAAGTGTATGCACACTGTCAAAGCAAGTCTTGTAAACGTCTTTCCTCTGCCTGCTTAGTATAGATATGGGAATGTGGCAGTGGTTCTCAAACTTGTGCACTGGTGACCCCTTTCACATAGCAAGTCTCTGAGTGCAACCCCCCTTATAAATTAAAAACACTTCTTTATATATTTAACACCATTATAAATACTGTAGGCGAAATGGGGTTTGGGGTGGAGGCTGGCAGCTCGCGACCCTGCATGTAATAACCTCGCAACCCCTGGAGGGGTCCCAACCCCCAGTTTGAGAACTCCTGGAATATTGGTACATTGAGCCCAGTCCAACCAAATGCTGAGCACAGATAACCCAGCAATTGGAAGACAAATATATACTTTTACCTTATTAGGTTGTTTTGGGGTTTTTTAGTTTTACAGTTCATTTTCAGTACCTCATTGTGTCTTGCTTTTGTGTTTTCAGGGTAACTTCTTTCAGAACATAGGTTCCATCATTCTGTTTTCTGTGTTTGGCACAGCAATTTCAGCTTTCATTGTAGGTGGAGGAATTTATTTTCTGGGTCAGGTAAGAAAAATCTTTTTGAAACTCCTGCATCTAATGGGATGGTCCTTCGAAAGCCCATTCTTTCAAAGAAGGGTCAATAGTCAATGGAAAAGATTATATAAAACAGAAACTGTTTATAAGCTTTACATTACCATGTATCCCACACATTACATTACAAAAAGCGGGGGAACATCTGTCAGTTTATGTAATTTCCCAGTTAGCTCCTGAAGTCAGGCAACTGAGGTGTGCAAAAGGTGAATCAAGGTGGAAAAGTGCATTAAACAGTAGAATCAGAATTAATTGCTTTTTCAGAAATGCAGTGTGGGCTAAACTAAAGAAGTGATCATAGGACCAGGAGTAAGGCACCTCTGAGTTCTAATCTTAGCTCTGTCACTGACTCACTGTATAGCTTGGGCAAATTCATTTAATCTTTCTCCTATCTCTTATTTCCTCATCTCCACAATGGGGCTAACAATAATTTCCTACCTCACTGATGTCCTGTGAGTTCTAGTTAGAATTTACAGTCTGTAAAACACTTCTTAGATATTAATTATTAATTTATTATGACATTTTTCATCATAATTTTGGTGTATGATGTACACATGTACATCAGGATTAAAGTGAAGTTTGAAACAAACCTTCTTATGAAATTATACTAAATGTATACATAGTAAAAATAATAAAATGAAATCTTTACACAGCTGATTGTAACTTTTTTTTTGCCTGTCCTTTTAGGCCGAGGTAATTTATAAACTGAACATGACAGACAGGTAAGTTCTTGGTAAAATTGCCTAATATGTTCCAAGAGGCATTCTCCAAAATACTGTAATAGATGTGACAAACAGTACTTGCCCAGATGTTCTGATTGTGTCTGGATCACTTAGATTTAATATCACTTGTAAAATCATTAATCAGAATTAACATTTTTAATTCTTGTAATGCCTTTTTTGTAATGAAGTATATTAAGACTTACTAATAGATAGCATTATCTGATCAAAGTGACTGGAGCAGCGGAAACACAATCATGAACAGCTTGGCACAAAAGTATTTTCACAGTATTTTTCCTTGCAAATTCTTTTTTTCCAGACTTCAAAATTAAAATGTGTAAATTGTGATGTGCGTTTGATAACCTGAAATAATTAAAATATATTATGCAGGTATGGCTTCCTTGCCCAGAGCTTCTCCTTAAAAAAGGAGTGAACTTGTGAGAATTAATGCCACAGACTTTTCATAGTACGTGGCTGGCAAAGGCTCAACATAGTTTTCTAGAAACTCCCCAAACTGCACAAGAGGTCAGATTTCTGCTCTTTGTTACACTAGTATAAACCCAGTGTAACTGAGTGAAGAACTTGCATTTACTTTTTTGGTTTTTGGTTTTGGTTTGTCTTTTACCGTGTACACAAGCACAGAAGATTTGTATTAAAGTCCACAAATCTGTTGGCTTGGCCCTGGTCTACACTAGTGGGGCGGATCGATCTAAGTTATGCAGCTTCAGCTAAGTTATTCGATGTACTTAGATCGACTTACCAGGGTGTCTTCACCATGGTGAGTCGACTGCTGCCACTCCCCCGTCGACTCTGCCTGCACCTTTCGTGGTGCTGGAGTACAGGAGTCTACGGGAGAGCGCTCAGGGGTCGATTTATCGCGTCTAGACTAGACGCGATAAATCGATCCCCACTGGATCGATCGCTGCCCGCCAAACCGGCGAGTAGTGAAGACATACCCTTGGTCAGAACCAGAAAACGTGAAAAGAGAAAGTATGCATGAACTGGAAATGTCTTCCTTACTGGCTCCAGCATCTGGTTTTGCACAGCTGAGAGCTTTTGATTTTGTGGTCTCTACCTTTTGGTTTAAGATCTAAGGAAGCTTTAGCATCTTTTTTTAAATGTTGCCCTTTTGTGCTACAAAGCAGGAGTATTGTAAGTAGCAACTGATAGCATGGCTAAACCAGCTCCTTGTTTTGGTCTGACTCAGTCTTTTCTATTAGTTGCCTAGTCTACGAATAAATATTTAAGAGACAGTTCCTATGTCAGGGTTTTTATATTTTCTGACAAAATTATTAATTTCCCCACTATGTATGCACAGCTAAAACCCAACATACTGATGTAAGGAACCTACAGTAAAAAAAAGTTTAACAGTGTACGTGAAATCTGAAATGTAAAATATTCTAACTGTGAAAGAAGATTAGGCATCACTTCAGTGATAAAGCCTCTTTCAATTTCAATAACTTTAATGGCATGACAGTAGATACAAGTGTGACTACACTTAATTTTTCAAGTAACTGTCTAGGGCAGGTTTTACATTGTTAATGGGATTCTATACAGTTTGTTTACTCTGTATCATTGTACATATCTGATTTGGTGGTTTGGATTGACACATACTGAAAATCTGTTTCCACAAAGGTATACAGTTTCCCTTTCTTGCTTTTAGTGGGACATTTTTATGTATTTCTGAAAGTCTGGGGAGGCATATTGCTCCTACTTCTTCGCAACTTGGACATCCATAAGTCAGCCTGAGTTATCAGGGTTGGTGGAAAACTCAGAGTACACAAGATCCCCATGAATTCATGGTCTATTAACAAGTTTTGCTGTATTTAATAGATGATCCTTTTTTCCAAAAAGAGACAAAAAAATTCTCTTACTTTTTGTTTTAAATATTTCCAGTCAACAGGAAAATACAACTGTCTTCAAAATATACCTATATTGTTCCCTAGAAAATCCACTGGTATTTTCCATGCTTTTTCACTGGTCAGTATTATCAAATATGCTGTACATTTGTACTGGCATGTTTTCTTTTTTGGATTTTATTTATTCTCACAGTTTTGCGTTTGGCTCCTTAATATCTGCTGTGGACCCAGTGGCTACTATTGCCATCTTCAATGCCCTTAACGTAGATCCTGTGCTTAATATGTTGGTTTTTGGAGAAAGTATTCTCAATGATGCAGTCTCTATTGTCCTGACAAAGTAAGTGCATTTGAATTTGTACTGTACTGTAGCACTCCCTTGTAGATGGCCATTCATTCTAATGAATTTTGTTACAGATTTCCTTTTAGACTTACAAAACTCCTGATTCTTAACAAAAACCGTATAGGCAGAAAATACATGTTTTTCATCTCATATTGTTGTATTGCTTGCCTATGTATCCAGAAGTTATAACAGGGGAACTAAGTCTTGTCATTCTGCTTCTATTCTAATATTATAATAGCAATCACGTTAGCTTGTCTATCTCTTATCCTTAAAGTGCAATTCTGCTCTGAAAAATTACCTTATAAGATGACTTTGTTGAGCTCCATTTCAGTTGTATCTCATTGATTCCAGATCAGATTTGCTCAGTTTACATGTTAAAATTTTTTTCCCCCTCACCCCAGTCCTGGAATCTGAAAACCAAGCTTTGTTCTTTCTGGCTTATTTAGAAAAATTTTGGTAGCCAAATCCTTCTGTCATTGCTCCTCTTTGACTCCCTGGTCATTGGCTTATGGAATCCTGACTGCAAGCCAGTGGGGTTGCACTGGTGGTCCTGCAAAGGGAATTAAGTTAAGAATTCTATTGACAGTACATGAGCCAGGAGAGGATCCAGTTCACTCTCTTTCAGCTGTGTTGGTTCTGCGGGGCTGACAGGAATAAAATGTTCCCCAATTTTACTGTTTTCATTGAAGTCAGTAGATGTAACTAAGAATACATAGGGGCAGCAGATCTCCTGAGTAAAAAGGTGCTATATTTACATAGCCATTTTCAGGGAAGACATGCACTTTAAGCACTATCTATCATAGGTACTTTTCAGTAAGGCCATGGAGCCTAAGTATTCTCTTTGAGCTCTAACACAGTTGGGCTCTTTTTTCCCATATTGCCTCATGCTGTAGCAGCTTCATATTCCATAGGATCCAAAGATCCTCTCTCCTCTTTCCTCCCAACCTCTCCCCTAAATCACTTCTTTTGCCCTTCTTCGGTGACCCTGCAGCCTCTCTCATCCACCTGGGGATGGGGCTTTCTTTTTGTTTGTTTGTTTACTCTCCCACATAAGGATCATGTGATTTGTCTTTTTATTCCTCCTCCAGCCTTGAGTTTTTACCATTGAAAAATGCATTTTCTTTTCCCTGCTAAAAGTATGGAACCTGTGTTGCTGTGCTGGGCATCATTGTAGCCTATTTATGCTGTTGTGAGAAGATTTCACAAAAGCAATGTTAGATTTCCAGATTTTTAGTGGCATTAGGTTTCCCTTTAGGGATTATACTAACACTTGATTTAATATCTTCTGACATTGCTCTTGTTTATATCACAGTAAAAGCCTTTTAAAAGCAGTAGCAACAGAGAAATGTAGGTTGCTTGAATTTTTTTCTAAAGACATTTGGCTTTTTCAGATCAAGATGTCATAACTGTTTGTTGCTAATTTTTTTTTCTTTTTTAAAATCATTCCCAGCACAGCTGAGGGTTTGACAAGAGAAAATATGTCAGAAGTAAGTGAATGGCAAACCTTTCTCCAGGCACTGGGTTACTTTCTTAAGATGTTCTTTGGCTCTGCAGCACTTGGCACTCTTACGGGCCTTATTTCTGCATTAATATCCTTTTTTGGGGTAATGTGATGCACATGCATAAATTGGTGAAGTCTACCATTCTAACAATGATTTTCATCCAGTCATTCTGTAATGTTCCTTAGAGGGATAATTTTTATATAAGGTCTTTTTGTGGGCATGATATTTTCTCTTGCTTATTTTGTTTGTAATATTAGTGCTAATGGGCCTATTATTAAAACTTACATAAAAGCTTTGTATGTTTAGATGAATGTAATTAAGTTCTAAATTATTGTATACTATTTTAGATTATATGCAAATAGAGTTATAAATTTGCTGGCTGTTTTCTAAATTCACGGTATTAATTCTGTTTTCAACACTGATCCATTTTAATAGCATACGTCCTAGTTTTCACATTTTTAAAAAATATGAAAAATATTTTTCCCCAAGAAATTTTAAAGTCAGACTGTGAAATCTTCCAGCCTTACATGTCATATTCAGCTAACTGAATATGGACCAAGCTCATTTTGGGTTTATATGTTGAATTATATCTGTGGCTTTCTGCACCAGCTTGAATTGGTTGCTAAACAACCCGAGAGCTTCTCCCCTAAGAGAAGGAAGGATGTTTGTTTAAACCAGACACCTTTGTTGCTTTTGGAAGCTTGCTTCAATGTTTAATATAGAAATCTGTTTCATATTTTTTGTGCTAGCCTTATGCTACAGTTATTTGTTTAACCTGGCCATATTGTCAAGCACTTTGTTTTGTAAATGAGAGGACCAGAGTGTTTGCTTAAACATGGGCACATTTACTATCTTTGTTCATTAGAATTGTTCCATACACTTTTGATTCATTCAAAACATCTCAGCAAAAGAGAGAGACTGACATTCTCCTGATGCAGCTATTTTTCATTCAATAATATCTAACTGAAAAAGGCAAAACAGAAAAGCAGTTTAACTGCTCTGATAATTTATTGTTGTTTGAGCCTGAAAATATTAGCTAGAGCAAAATATTTCTGTGAAGCAAAGACAATTTATAATAGTCGCCGACAGATAGATATGATTGAAACTTGCCTGTTCATTAGGCTGGAGGAACCTGAACTTCCATGTCATAGATGTCTTCTGAATTTTAACAAAGATGAATGTGGAATATTTTGAAAGTGAGACAAGAGCATGATTCGTCAAGTGCATGAACATGTTGATGTAGATGTTATCGCTGATCAGTCATATCCATTTGGAACTAACTCAAAGTCTAGCTGAATATACAACTGATGACATGTAGAGCATGTTTGCCCTACTAAACATATAAGGTGAAATCTTGCTCCCCTCCTCTGCAACCATGTTGCATTTCCACTGCATGAAATAGAGAGGGGGAAGGACTCCTACAGATAGTAGAGGTCTGCTACAGTGAATCTGAACTGGTAGATTACACTGATTCACAGGTAGTGTATGCTGAGCCACTGGTTAAATCTCCTCCTGAGTGGGGAATGCACTTTCTTTGGGTGCTGCTGCAGCCCTGAGGCTGTAACACCAGCTATGGAACAGCTCTGATTCTGCTCTGCTTCCTTCTTCCTGAGAGAAGCCAAGCTCACAGCCTGGCCAGCTGGGATGTGGGGGTGGGGGTCCAGGTTTGGTTCTAACTAAATTAAACTCTTTGCACTTTCACAGTAAAGAATTATTTTGCTTTTAATTTTTTCCAACACTTTTTCCAATCTTTGATGCTAAATGGGAAATAACTGTATTACAGGTTTCAGAGTAGCAGCCGTGTTAGTCTGTATTCGCAAAAAGAAAAGGAGTACTTGTGGCACCTTAGAGACTAACAAATTTATTTGAGCATAAGCTTTCATGAGCTACAGCTCACTTCATCGGATGCATTCAGTGGAAAATACAGTGGGGAGATTTATATACATAGAAAACATGAAACAATGGGTGTTACCATACACACTGTAACCGGAGTGAACACTTAAGGTGAGCTATTACCAGCAGGAGAGCGGGGGGATGGGGGGGGAAGACGGACGATCTAGGCCAGGGTGAAATCCTGCTTTCACTGAAGTCAGTGGAAGCTATGTCATTGATTTGAATGGAGCCAGGATTTCACTCCTGGTAAATCTTTCTAGAACAAATATAGATGCAATCAGAGGTTAGCTCACGTTTTCATAAACGTCTAAGCAAGGGCAAAAGAGGATTTTATTTCTGTCAGAAGTAGAAATGACAGAAAATGTGTGGACCATTTCAGTTCTGAGTCCCAGCTTCTAACCCATCCCATATTAATAGCCATTATTGTTTGAAGACGGTTCTGTGACTTCTCTGCAATAAATTTGGTGGTCTCTGTTCAGTTCTGAAGGAACAGGAATACACATCATGATTGGAAATGTCTGGTAGTCTGAGTGGAGGGGTCAACAAGTGAAGGCGCATACAAAAGTGGTGCTTCCAGATTCAGGTTTAGATATGTTAGTATGCTGCTGTCCATATTTTATGTACTCTGTCAAAAACCAGTGGCCTTCAGTCTCTAGGGCTGCCTCTTTCACCAACTTTAATTTCACTTCAAACCCTCCATCCCAGAAATGATTAATCAATCCACAGGATGTTTTACAGGCTTAATACTAGCTATTCACTAAACAAATGTATGACATGTGGTGAGTGGTAAACCTGTATGGTATAGATTAGAATTTTTCTGTGGATTTCTTTTCTTACTTTTTCCTTAATGGTTTGATATGTACGTACTAAAGCACATTGATTTAAGGAAAACACCCTCCCTGGAGTTTGGGATGATGATTATCTTTGCTTATCTTCCTTACGGACTTGCAGAAGGTATCTCGCTCTCAGGTAGGCACCAAAATGAATAGGTGCAAAATTAGTTATTGAATTGTAAAAAGTTAGCAATCTGAATGTACAGGATTTTCAGTTGCTGGTACTCTGTTCTCTTCCCCCAATGTTCCGATGTGTGTGAGATACCCATTTGACACTAATATTAATACTGTAGTTTCAAATGACACATTCTGCATATTTGCATGCACAATTACTCTGTGCATACTGTCATGTTATGTAGCCATGCAAATGGAAATGTAAAATGTTTGAAACCTGACCTAGTGGTTTAATGTGTTAAAGTATTTGGTGTTGCTGTGAAAATAGGTTTTGCCCTGTAAACAAGCTATGCTAAAATACTGAGCATATTACATAAACATTTCAAAACATGAAACCTTTTTATTCCTGGTATGTATTGCACAGTATATAAAAATCATAGTAAAATACTGTAAATTAGTCATTAATTATTGTATATGGCAGAGAATGTTTACAAGTATGACTTCTTAATTGCTGACATTAAAAAGTACCGTACTTCTTTTTTAATTACGTAACATGTTACAACAAACTCCCTAATTTGTTCAAACTCCTTCAAAAATGATTTATCAGAAGAGTATAAACTCTGAATAACCTTGGTCACATTCTGTAACTACAAAAGTCATCTCTGCATTCCAAACAAAGGATTCTTTTGAGTACACGTCAGATACTTCTTTTCCTTCCTTTCCAGTTCATCAGGGCCACTCCTGTTTGGGAATGTAGCTGTAGTCAAATATTGTTAGCTTTTCAAAGTTTCTTTGTTTTTGACTAAACAGGGCATTGTGTTATAACCCTCAATTAAATTTATCATTGTCTCCAAATGTTATTTAGTCCTTTCCATAATCTTCACTACAGTTGATTTCCTCTTGTGGGACATGCTGTGGCCTTGTGCTTACTTATTCCACACATTCCTTACAGGTGACAGCATAGTAACTTCACAAGTGAGTAATGTAATATGTTTCCAGAACTGCAAAAATCACACCCACCATCTTGGATTCACTCTTTCACAGGAACAAGACCCTGGGGTTGCGTTTGAAACTTTTAAAGCCTTTTTTAAAATGTTCAGCTCTCCATGAACAACTGAACACTGCACATAATGCTTTCTTATTGCTTCTTGAGTGCTCAGAGAAAGTAAAACATATAGGGTGAAGTTCACACCATTCACATATAGCCCAAGAACTGGATGGAAAATGGAGTAAAATAATCCTCCCTCAACTTAAAGCAAGGGTGCAGGATTGCAGCATACTGCCTCACTTTCTAAGGCTGCTGCTCCAGCCCATGGGGTGGAATATCAACTGCTGGCTCACCCTGCCACTTGCATATGGTGTAAGGGCCACTGGATCTTTATATTTGTAAGCCCAATGCCCCCTCCCTTAGCTCTCTGCCACTGCTACCTTCCATGCTAACCTAAAATGGCTGGCTTAGGGGCCCCCTCTGCATCATGCTGGGAGTGCATAGGCCCACCTTGCACAGCAGCTTTGCCCTGACTCCATCATGGGCCTTAAGGATGGTGCATCTCTCCCTACCAATGATAAAATTCCCCGCAGTCTCAGATTGATAGTGAGCAGTGTGTAGAGTGGGGAGACATACTTTGCTTGGAGAATTAAATGATGCATCCTAGTAGGAACACCTGAAAGAACAAGGCTTTATTCTTTAAACTAGACATGGAGTTCCAGATCCTGCCCTTGAATACACCTGTGCAAGCTTGATTTGGTGGATTACATTCCAACAGCAGCCAGCAATCCATCTACACTAGAGCTCCCAATGTTCCTATGACTATGGAGCTGAACCAGTGTTAGCAATTATGGGAAAATTTCCCCTAGAGTAGACACCCCCTTAACTCTTCCTCAGCTTTCCCAACTGTAAAATGGGATAATCCTACCTTGTGATGGTATTGTGAGGATTAAGTAGGCAATGTTTGTAAAGTTCCATATAAATGCTAAGTATTATTCTGCTGTTTGACAGTTGCACTGTATCCACAGGTATCATGGCAATCCTGTTCTCTGGCATTGTGATGTCTCACTACACACACCATAACCTTTCTCCAGTTACACAGATCCTAATGCAACAGACATTGAGAGCCGTTGCTTTCATGTGTGGTAGGTACTGCCTTTAGCTTGAGCCTAATATCCATTAGATTAATATTTGTTTTGTATGAAAGGAAGATTCTGTTAGGGTGAGGAGGGAAGGCTGAGTGATCCTCTAGCCAGTGGTATATCAGTACTACATGTCTCTACTAACACTTACTACTATGAAGGTTGCAAGGTAGTCTAAAATCACCTTTACTGACATACTGGGTAAGCTATACAGTAAATCTTCTCCCTTCCACATCCTTCAGTCCAAGCTCTAGCTACGACTTGACACAGAATTGAGAATCAAATAGATCTTCTTGCCTCCTTTCCTCCTCTGGCCTAGTTTCAGTTGAAGGAGACTTGAACATGTCCCTATTTTTAAATAGTTTTGGAAATAAAGAAACTATTTGAAAAAATAATAGTGTTCCAGACATTGGCAAAGATTTTTAGGTATCTCCATTCAAACCACCCGGAGCAACGCAATTGGTAGCCTTTCCTTTTCTTCCTGTAGGCCAAACTTGTAAGGAAGAAAGGGAGAGGATTCTGCATCACAAATATAACCTTATGTTTAAGGGCTCCTGCATGATGCCATACCTTGTGCAAGAGGAATAGCACTTAGTGTCTCTGTCTCTCTTCCTAACAAAGAGCCCACTTTGCTAGGACTAGATCAGCTGAAAATGCAGTAATCATATACATGCAAAGTCTAATAATGTTAAAACACATTGAATGTTCTCAATAGCATATTGACTTTGTGCTTCAGAAATAAAGTGGCATTATGAAAATGCCTTAGTAATTGTTAATGGCACTATCGGAGACATTTGTAAAGATAACGTCCAGGTGTTGTTAGAACAATATATTTGCTTGTACAATGCAGAAGTTTAATTTATTGTGCAAAGCCTTATGAAGTGCAGTAATTTAGTAAGATTTAAATATTTATGCATGTAACTTTATAATAAAATGTTTGACTCAGAATGTTTGAAAGTTCTGTGAGATATTCATTTTTATATAGGGCCTGATCTAAAAAAGTCTACTAGGGTCAGTGGGCGTCTTTTCATTAACTTCAAAGGGCTTTGAAACAGGTAAGCATACCAGTGAAGACATTTTTCAGTAATTTAGGGTAAAATTCTGCTAGCCTTCTTCATGCTGATTAATATTTACTCCTGAAATCAGACTACTCATGGAGTAAGGTGCTGCTCAGTGAGAGTAAGGGTGGCAGAATCTGGCCCCTGCATTATGTTAGATATGTCTATTTTGAATCTGGCCTGAGTCAAAGAAGCAGGGAGTGTGTGTGTGCATATATATAATGTATGTAATAGCCTATTACAGGAGTAGGAAAGGTCTTAGATACCATCTTTTACTGACCAGCATAGTTTTATTTGAATAACTAAGTTTGATCTCTCTTTTTCAGAAACCTGTGTTTTTGCATTCCTTGGTCTGTCAATTTTTAGTTTTCCTCACAAGTTTGAAATGTCCTTTGTCATCTGGTGCATAGTAAGTATTTACTTTCCTCTGAAAGTTTTTAAAACCTTTTACAGTATTTGTAAAAAAAACAACCAAACAAAAAAACACATTACAGTATTTTTCATGGTCTATAGGACTCAAGAGTTATGTTTTTAAGAAACCTCCTATGTTTATCTTTTCATAAAATATTCTCAGGCTCTTTATATATTGTACATCATTCATCCCAAATCCGCAGCAGTGAAATAAAATTAACTATTTCTTCTGATTGCCTACACGACATTGGTATGGATATCTAAGAGCATATTTTAAGGAATTCTAGTGTAGCTAGTGCAGCTTTTGTGCATGAGATTATTTGAAAAGACTGGGAGAATCCCTGCTTGAGTCTGACTTTCAATCAGATTTATTAAAATAGCTCCTTTTCAGAAGTCCCAAAGGATGTAAAGATTATGAGGGGAGCACTTCTTCTCTACATAACATTTTAAGTTCCTGAATTTTTTACAGATTTTAATTACAAGGTAAAAGAAGGATTTGGTATAAATTATACTTTAGATTATGCCTCACACGAGGCTAACATGCCTATTACCATTATCATAATATCAGTTTACAAATGCATAACATGCTCCCCTTTCACAGAGGGAAAAGAACAAAATATTAATCCCCAGTGAGGCTGGCCTAGAGGATAGCACCAGATGCTGCCACATTTGAGTATATACTTCAGAAGCACCCTTGTTCTGCCATGAGAGACATTGAGGTGTTGGTCTCCTCTGTGGGAGCTGAGAGGCTGCTCTCAATGCATTACATTTAACTACCTATTCTCACAAGCAGAGTGGCATTTCATTCTTGTTGGAGACTGCCTTCACAGCCCAAAGGTAAAGGCAGTAATTTTGGCTGATTACCGTACAGAAAAAGGGCACAGCCCTAGGAACTCCCACATGTTCTAGCTCTAGGATATTTATCTTATCATTGAATCATAGAATCATAGAATATCAGGGTTGGAAGGGACCTCAGGAGGTCATCTAGTCCAACCCTCTGCTCAAAGCAGGACCGATCCCCGATTAAATCATCCCAGCCAGGGCTTTGTCAAGCCTGACCTTAAAAACTTCTAGGGAAGGAGATTCCACCACCTCCCTAGGTAACGCATTCCAGTGTTTCACCACTCTCCTAGTGAAAAAGTTTTTCCTAATATCCAACCTAAATCTCCCCCACTGCAACTTGAGACCATTACTCCTTGTTCTGTCATCTGCTACCACTGAGAACAGTCTAGAGGCATCCTCTTTGGAACCTCCTTTCAGGTAGTTGAAAGCAGCGATCAAATCCCCCCTCATTCTTCTCTTCTGCAGACTAAACAATCCCAGTTCCCTCCGCCTCTCATAAGTCATGTGTTCCAGTCCCCTAATCATTTTTGTTGCCCTCCGCTGGACTCTTTCCAATTTTTCCACATCCTTCTTGTAGTATGGGGCCCAAAACTGGACACAGTACTCCAGATGAGGCCTCACCAATGTCGAATAGAGGGGAACGATCATGTCCCTCGATCTGCTGGCAATGCCCCTACTTATGCATCCCAAAATGCCATTGGCCTTCTTGGCAACAAGGGCACACTGTTGACTTTTGTGAAGGCCTGTTTACTGTGGTGTTCTTTCATGACCAGCATTACAGGGAACTCCACCTTATTAAGCAGAATTTTCCTTTATGTTTGTTGACATTCATTGTGTAGAAGAAAATGATCCTCAGTTCCCATTTTTGCTATTTGCATGTATTGGGTATGTTCTTTTACAATGACACCTGGGGAAGTGCTGAGGGACTGAATTATACCAGCTGTTTGGCTTTCCGCCCTTTTCCCTGAGGCACTGGCCTACGGGGAGGCAGCAGAAATTTCTGCTTGCCTTTCAGCTGCTCCACAAATTATTAAAGGAGCTGGACTGCTTTTGGGCAGCTATCAGAGGCGCTCAGCCTGCACTCAAATGAATCTCTGGGTTTTTTGGAATACCTTCTTGGCTTTGAATTCACTTGTCATTTGTAAAACAGCATCTGGTAACTTTTTCAATTATTTCTATAGTCTCTCTGTAACGAGTTTTAGTTCCAGTGACTCGTTGTTTGAAAATGTGAGCTCCACATTGACCTATGCTGAGCAATTGCTTTAAGTTGGATTATCAATATAGCTAGTTATGAGGCATGTGTGTTGAGAGTAACACATTCCCTTGACTATTCACAAACCGGTTACAATTTATACTGCTCTATAAGGAATGGATGTAATGCATTAAATAGCCTTTAACTCATTATCTAATTTGTTGCTGTTAACAGGTGCTTGTTCTGTTTGGCAGAGCAGTGAATATTTTTCCACTCTCTTATCTGCTCAACTTCTTTCGTGATCATAAAATCACCCCCAAAATGATGTTCATCATGTGGTTTAGTGGTAAGTCTAAGCTCGGGGTATACCGAGTAGCGTATCATACATGGTAGGTCCTGCTCTGCATGATATCGCGCCTCTGTCTATGGAGCAAACGCTAAATGGGCACTTGTGTCCTTCTCAAATCCACATGCAGCGGCTATGTTATGTTTTCCCTATGCTGGCGAGCCAGGCAGTAAAGAGCCCAGCCTGGGAAAGTGTACAAAGACTGCCTTTAAAATAGCCTGGTTTTAGGGACCTAACAGCATGACAGATTTGCATTCGAAAGCTGTAGAGCTCTGATTTGTTTAGAAATTCAGAGAGGCAATCAAATGCTAGTGTGATGGCTACAGCATAAGAACCTAGATAGCTTTAAAACATAAAATAGGTTTAGAAGAAGAGAATTCCAATAGGCTGAACACCATGTTCATTTATAAGGATGCAGAGGGCAAATCTTGCTGTTGATGTACTTACTTATTCTTGGTTTATATTCCTCTCTGATCAGGTTTACGTGGGGCAATTCCATATGCCCTGAGCCTCCATTTGGGCTTGGAGCCAATAGAAAAGCGGCAGCTCATTGGGACCACAACTATCATTATTGTGTTGTTCACAATTTTATTTTTGGGTGGAGGAACCATGCCCCTTATCAGACTGATTGATATTGAGGATTCTAAAGCGCGAAGAAGGAACAAGAAGAATATAAACCTCAGCAAGACTGAAAAGATGGTTTGTTCCTTTTATTCTGTTTTTTTTTTAAATGAATGATCATTGATACTTTAATTTTCATAAAAGATCAATGCATAGTAAATATACAGTGGTACTCTCTGTTGGAAAATGAGATGAAAGCAAAGAAAAGAGATTTTAAATTAAGGGCTAAGACAGTGCAGAGGAGCACACAGTTCAGACAGAGACAACCTTTAGGGGAGGATTTGTTTAGGGGATTCTCTTTATCATTGGTTTTCAACTTGTGGTCAAGATAGTTAAGTCCAAAGCTGACTGTGAAAAGCTACGAAGGTTTCTAGTAATTCTAGCCGTGTCAGTCCCAATATATTAGAGAGCAGGCGGGTGAGATAATATCTTTTATTGGACCAACATCTGTTGGTGAGAGAGACAAGCTTTCGAGCCACACAGAGCTCTTTAGGTCACTATTATAGTGACCATAATGCCACTATATATATATATATAAAAAAAATCTGAGGAAAAGCTCTGTGTGGCTCGAAAGCTTGTCTCTCTCACCAACAGAAGTTGGTCCAGATGAAATTCCATGTTGGTAAGAGCAAAACAGTGCACATCGGAAAACATAATCCCAACTGTACACACCAAATAATGGTGTCTACATTAGCTGTTACTACTCAAGAAAGAGATCTTGGAGTCATTGTGGATAGGTCTCTGAAAACATCTGCTCAATATGTAGTGGCAGTCAAAAAAGCTAACAGAACATTAGGAAAGGGATATATAAGATAGAAAATATAATGTCACTATATAAATCCATGAACACTTTGAATACTGCGTGCAGTTCTGGTCAGCCATCTCAAAAAAGATATATTAGAATTGGGAAAGGTACGCAGAGGGGCAATAAAAATGCTTAGGGATATGAAACTCCTTCTGTATGAGGAGAGATTAAAAAGTCTGGGACTATTTAACTTGGAAAAGAGACTACTAAGGGAAGATACAATCGAGGTCTATAAGATCATGAGTGGTGTGGAGAAAGTAAATAAGGAAGTGTTATTTACCCCTTCACATAACACAGGAGGCAGGGATCACCCAATTACATTAATAGGCAGACGGTTTAAAAAAAACCAAAACTTAAGGATGAACTTCTTCACACAATGCACAGTAAACCTGTGAAACTTGTTGTCAGGGGATGTTGTGAAGGCCAAAATATAATTGGATTAAAAAAAGAATTAGATAAGTTCATGGAGGATTGGTCCATCAATGGCTATTAGCCAAGATGGCAAGGGATGCAACCCTGTACTCTGTGTCCCTAAACCTCAGACTGCCAGAAGCTGGGACTGGACAACAGGGGATGAATCACTCAACGATTGCCCTCTTCTGGTCATTCCCTGTGAAGTGTCTAGCACTTGCCGCTGTTAGAAGACAGGATACTGAGCTCGATGGACCATTGGTCTGACCCAGCGTGGCCGTTCTTCTGAAAATATACTAAGGGATAACACCTTGTCATTTTAAAATATTGTAAAAGCATTAGTAAACCAACATTTATGTGAGTAACTCTATTGACAATGTAGGGATCTAAAGTAATGGCTATAACCCAATCTAATTACAAATAGATCAGCATAAAATAAAGTAACCCCCATGGAAACACAGGCAAGATTCAGGATGGACTAAGTCATGTACAAATTGATAATAGCTAGTACATCATGAGTCACTGGCACCTCAATCATGAGAGGCAGGTGAAAGTTGTTTAAAAGAACAAGTTCAAAACAAAAGCAAAAGGTGCAGTGATGAGATTTATACGGTTATTCCAATATGTCTGATCTTTTTAGGGTAATACCATTGAATCTGAACATTTATCAGAACTCACAGAGGAAGAGTATGAAGCCCACTACATAAAGCGCCAGGATCTCAAAGGCTTTATGTGGCTTGATGCCAGGTATTTGAATCCGTTCTTCACAAGGCGGCTCACACAGGAGGTGGGTTCTGCTTGTTTTGTTGTTCTGTGGTACATGTTGGCATAGCATTTTGTGGAATTCCACTCAAAGGCAATCAAGGGTTTGTGATAAAGGCTTGCAACTTTTGAGCTGGGCATAGTGAGGTGACCAGTCTTACTTGTTTATAGAGAGTTGTCATAATCTAAGACTACCTTGTAAAATGATCATTTGATTTAAGTTAACACTTTTAATGGCTTCCAAAGTTTGTAATAAATTTACAGAAGTGTGAGCTTTTATTAAACTCTTCTTTAATTTTACAGACTAAGATACTTATATCAACAGTTTGGTTACTAAACCTAGGCTTAGTAGACATTTATGCCTAAAAATGGAAGCATCAGACCTGGCAAAGCTAAAATGTTAGTGTAAAATGTTGCCCACACACATGCAGGCTTTTTAAAAACCCTGTGGCACAAGCAAGTGCAGTACTGGTTATACACAGGGCCTCATGTATATTGCAGCTGTGGAATTTGCTGTAGAATTCACCCCTTGTTACAGAATTGTGCACTGGAATTGCAGCTCTCACTTAAAAAGTTCCTACACCTTCTCCTTGTGAAGAGAACTTTGAAACTGTGACTCGAAAGCAACCTGATGCCTCTGCTTCAGGCTCTCTACAAATTATGACTGAGTGGTGTGAACTGCTCTACTCTTCTCACTCAGAGCCCCGTAGGCTCTGGGATTCTGTGGCCACAGATTGGGCATTTTCCCCAATATGCTGTGGAATTCAGCATTTTTTGTTGCAGAATTCACCATTTTGCTGCACCAGACATGTTTTGTTTTGTCGCTGGGCCCTGGTAAAACCTGCTTTCAAGCTAATTCTTGCTCTGCGCCTTTCCCTGCAAGAGAAAATTAATTAGATTCCAGTGCGTGCTCCCTGAACTGTTCCATAGAACCAGGCAGCTGGGGAGGGTTGGGAAACCACAGCTACAGTCCACCTTGTGCCAGGGAGCCAGAATATAGGCTGCTGGGGGAACAGAGCAGCATCCAAGGCCTAGGAAGATAGGATGAGCCACTGAAGCTGATTAAAAGCTTCCTGCTTCAACCTGACGCACATACAAAGAAAGGAGATTCGGAGCCAGGCCACCCAGAAAACATAACTGCTGACAGCTCAGCTCTGTGGGCCTCTGGAGAACACAGGGGGGAAAAATCTGTCATCAGAAATAATCATTGCTGAAAATAACCACTGACGGATTGTACATTGATGTGTATTTTCCACTGAGAGCATAACTGTGTGTACACTTAGGGACAGCAGTGACGGGAATGAAGGGTATTCAATGAAAATACAGTAAATTGTCGCTCTCACTCACACAGTGCTGTATCTAAACAGCAATTGTGATTTCCTTTTGCCTTAGGACCTACATCATGGACGCATACAGATGAAAAGCCTCACCAACAAATGGTATGAAGAGGTGCGACAAGGACCCTCAGGGTCTGAAGACGATGAACAAGAGCTGCTATAGCAGGCTAGAGGAGGAGGACTATAAGGAGTTTATCATAGAGCACCAAAAACTAGATTTAAGTAACAAAAGATTCTGACTGTACAAAAGCCCACGGTTTTAAGAATTAAGACTTCCCGCTGCAGGTCCCACCATGTGCTGTTGTACTTAGGTTTCACAGAACCAGATACACTGTACTTCATAAGACCAGTTGCTGCTGGACACCCCTTATAATCATACAAAAGCAGTATGTGGGTTGAGGCTAGAACTGTACCTTTTAATTGTGAATATCACAGCAACTTGTAAGTTGCACTCAGTCCATTCAAAACTGCATTGAAATAACCTTACATTCTGATGTAAGCTGTAAATGCATGTTACAGTACAGGTTCCATAATACGGCTCCACAAAACAGAATGAGTTGCACTTTATTGTATACTTTAATATTCATTCATATCTTGGGGAGTCATGATGGTTTATACTGTGAATTTGTGCCAATAAGAATAATTGACTCTTTGTCTGGAAGAAAACTGTAATTGGCATATTATGGATCCAGAATGCATAGTGAGCCCCCAGACAAGAAGCAGATGTTGTGCATGGACAGAAGCACCAGAACCTTTTAAATACTCAGTGTGTCTGCCATTGTTGTTGTTTTTTTTTTAATGTTGAAATGTCTTAATCCACAGTACTTGCCATTCCCTAAAGTGTGTTTTTAAATGAGAAAGCATAGAACTGGATTTGAAATCCATAGATTTTTTTTTATTATTTATTCCACTCCCTCCCTCCCACCCCCCCCCACTCCCACACACTCCTGTAACTTATAAATGGTTACACTTTTTTAACAAAAATTATAATAAAGGTTGCTCCTAGCTGGCACTACAGACTTTGATTCTCAGGAAGCAGCCGTTTTTGCTTTGCCTAAATTGCTGAAATGTCCCTAACATGCCTGAGGGTTCATGAGGAATGTAGGGAGGTTTTTAAATTTTTTTGGAAACACAAAAAAAGTCCCCAAAAAACCTAACCCAGCAGTGGAAGACTTTAATATTATGCATTGCTGCAGCATCCTCTGTTGGGGAATGCCAGACACTTAGCATTCCATTAAGTTGTCCTGCTACTTTAATTTTTTCATGGTCATAGTAAAAATGATCAGCACTGTTTTGCTTTTCCACATGCAATGGACCATTTGTTCAGAACTGCACACACGTAAGTGTGCACCTTTTCATGGTGCACACGTACTGTGTTTCAGCTACAGTAAATACAAATTTTTCGTGCCTCGTTGGTCATTTGCATGTGCTTTTTTTAAAAAAAACACCTTTACTGAGCGTTTTCAATCATGGATCTATTGTATTTTTTCTGGACAAATAAAGGACACTTCAGGAATGTATTCAAAAAGCATAAATGCTCACAGTCCTAAATATGGATTGACTTACTAGTTTTTCGTGTGTGTGTGTGTTGGAAGCTAGTCCTGATGTTTAAGGAAAAAAAGTGCAGCAGCTTCTGGCTAATCTCTCTGGTGAACATTCTGTACTTTGGAGCACTGTTAGTGATAACTGCAGCCCTTAAATCAATACAGATTAAGGCAAATAGGGAAGTGGACTGTTTTGGTTCCCTTTTCTACATATCAACTTTGAAACAAGTCTAGTGGTGGCACTCGATGCTGGCAGCTTTCCAACAACAGTAGATGAGACATGCTAAGGTTAGGCATTGATATCTGATTAATTTAGCTTTGAAGCAGAGGATTACTAAATATGTGGGCCTC
Organism: Lepidochelys kempii; assembly: GCF_965140285.1. NCBI lineage: Eukaryota > Metazoa > Chordata > Testudines > Cheloniidae > Lepidochelys > Lepidochelys kempii. The sequence continues at coordinate 16,975,837 of NC_136392.1, read as the reverse complement.
CTCAAGCTATGCCCCATGCAGAAGCAGAACTGTTAGAGAATGTCTCCCTCATTGGTGAGAGCACAATGTGTGATCTGCATGATGCTGCCATTAAAAGGTTGTTTGTATAGTCCAGCCCGCCTCATTTTAATTTCAGGCTCACTTCTGCATTTTCACTTGCAAACTAATTAATCTCACTAGGGAAGAACACTTTTTGGGGGGTAACAACTCAAGGAACCTGTCTCTGCTAATCAACCATGAAATGCACTTTATTTCCTACCCTTGTATGTGAACAGAATTTGGCTTCATACTTTATAGAACTGGAACATGCTGCGTAATGTGAGCATGAAGGGGAATGAACTCAGATTGTTTCCAGTGTTGAGTACTGCAGAATCATGCTTGTTGTCTTGCTTGTTGTTTCGGAGGAGAACAGATTTGTAAAGAATCATACTAACCAGGCTGAAGGAAACTCTAATATTAGGTGTTTTGTTACTAGTCCAAAGTTAGGGGTATATGCTTGAAAACATTTTTTAGGATGTGAAAACCCTAGCTGCAGTACTGTTAGGTAGGTGTGTGTGAAAGAGAGCGAGAAAAATGTCAGTTCCACTTTATATACAGCTATTTCCTCAGGTGCCCATCCAGAGTGAGCACCCGTTTGTATATTTTTTTGCGGGAGGTCACACTTGCCCACAAAGAGTAGTTTAAGCTGTACGGGCTAGGAACCTTTTGAGGTTCTGAGTTTATGAGGATCGCTTTGCCAGATTCATATGCTCTTGGTTTACAGGAGAATGGTAGAAGTTGTGTTTAAAAAAAAAAAAAGACAGGTTTCCACATTCAAACAATGTGCTGCTGCGCAGTAGACAGCAGTTTCTGTTGTTTTGATGCACTATGGTAACTAAGTAATTGAGGTGAATTGTCAGTTCTTGGAGATATTTTTGTGTCATTGAGATGTCAATCATTTCCGCTTTCTAGTAATAAATAGCAGCTATTGTCCTGATGTACCTGTTCCTAAGAATTGTGTGGTGGAGAACACAATGGTACCAATCCTTGGCTACAGCTGGGTAGTGCACTGTGCATCTCCAGATGGGGCAGGAGAGCTGCAAAGGTAGTTTTAAGTCACTCTGTGCTCCCTTTATGCCAGACATAGCTCAGAGCACACTGAAGGCAGCTGTAAGATGCGCTGCCTGCCAAGAGCCCGAAGGGACTGTTATGGCACCCAGGGACTGCCAAGGTGCAGGGAAGTCTTGGCCATACTTCTTGTTCTGTAGACACTCCACAGGTTAGCTGTGGAGAGAAGGGGTGGCACATGAGCTGCTATGTTGCCTCTTGCACCACTGGAGAGTCCCCTGAAAGCCCTATGGCCATTAGGATGGGTTTAGAGCCACTTTGTAATGCGGATGCAACATAAAACAGCTGAAGATTAGAGCCACTGTTCTCAGTTAGCTAGTTATTTCACTGAAAGATGAGGCAATCTATAAATTGAATGAAGGTTCTATGCTAATATATCAGTCTTCTGTGGAAGTTAAGATTTCATCATGATAAATTGATCGTTTCCTGCCCCCTACTGGTAATTTTTGAAAATACAGTTAGATCTAAGTTAGGAAACATTTGCTGAGAATAATTTAATACACATTAAATGGATGCAATTAATTGATCATTTCTGAATTAATGAAAGCAGCCTGAAACTCCTAATTTCAAGGCATATTTACTTTATTTAAATGTAAAAAGCAACTGTGCAAAAGCTTTAACAATGAGATCTTATTTAATGGATTTATCAAAGACTTGCCTATGAGAGGTTTCAGAGTAGCAGCCGTGTTAGTCTGTATCTTCAAAAAGAAAAGGAGTATTTGTGGCACCTTAGACACTAACAAATTTATTTGCGCATAAGCTTTCTTGAGCTACAGCTCACTTCATTGGATGCATCCGATGAAGTGAGCTGTAGCTCACACTCAAATAAATTTGTTAGTCTCTAAAGTGTCACAAGTACTCCTTTTCTTTTTGCCTATGAGAGGAAAGGATGGGTTTGTGGTTAAGGCACATCACTGGGAGTCAGGACTCCTGGGTTCTAGTCTAGCTTTGCTGCAGACTCACTGTGTGACTCTCAGGCAAGCCAGTTAGCCTTTGTGTGCCTCAGTTTCATTAGCTTATTCTGGTTTTTCTTCATTTGTGCCTTTAGGATTGTAATGGTTTCAGAGACCTGTTTGTCAGCCATGACCTACCACTACCCAGCTCTTTGTACTTTTGCAGGACTAGAACTGAGGTGCCACTTCAGGTAATATTTGAGAGCTTCAGAGACACTGAAGCAGGCTTTGTGTGCACCATTCAGAACATTACGCATTAGTCTTGCTTTTTGCAGTAACCGGGTTTTCCCTGTCTTGTCTTGTATTCAGGGAAAGAACCACTCAGTTCTGATATTGTATGGTGATGATTGATTTGTAAGTTCATTTATAAATGTGTTGGCTTTTCTGTGGCATTGATCACTCGACTATGGGCAGCTCAAACATGAATGGATTTATCTTTACAACACTTACGTGAGGAAGGCCTGTATTATTGCTCCCTTTTCACAGAGGGGAACCAAAATACAGAGAAATCAGTGGCTTGCACAGAGTGCCGTACAGTGGCTGTAGTAGAGTAGTGAATTGAATCCAAGTCCCAGTCTGATACCACAACTGCAACCCCATCCTTCTGCTGGGATCTCAACTTTGAGTATCTTTCATTTGAAAAGGGAGCGGAAATCATGTTTAAATGGAGACTGTCAAGGTGCAATGATGAAGAGAATGTCCTCTTGCCTTTTGAGAGCACTGTTAAGATCTGCCTCAAATCCATTGTTCGCTCACTTTCTCCAAGCATCCACATGTGAGTTGTCTAGTCAGTTCTTGTGCCACTTGCTGACCTTATTCCTGACTACTTCTAGTGCTCAATCCAATTTAGTCTGAGTCCTCCTATCACAAATATGAGCAATAGGTCTTGGAATAATGTCAGGGTTATAAACGTGTTTGCTAAAAGGGTGGTACATGAGGGCAGGTGTCTGAATGTAGGGAGTATCTTTCTTGTCAACTTGACACAAGCAGGCTAACAATTTTCAGCTGACAGCTCTTCTTTACAACTGGGCATGTGTCTCTGAAAAGCCTGTTTCGTGATCCGTAGATAAAGGATTCTGTAGTACGAGCAGAAAAGTTTGAGCCAAAAGCTAGGATTTGCTGCTCCTCCATGTATCACCAGAAATTACGTTCTAGCAACATGAAGACATTGAGACTGCCACTGCTGTAAAAAGCCCCCTCTCCACCATACTGAAGACACAAAAACTTACAGCTTTTACCAAAAATCCTAAAGTGTTGACAGTGATATCACCTGTCCACCTCCCCCTGCAAAATCCCACGTCATCCTATGGCCAGATTTTCCTGTCAATTACAGTGGCATAACTCCATTGAATTTGACCACTGTAGAAAGCAGATTCCAGAGCAAAACAACTGTCCACTGGCAGCACCCTGCCACCAGGCCCTAGACGTTCTGATCCAGGCAGCATTAGCAAGAGACCACCAGAAGGTATCAACTTTTATAATATCTCTCAGCAATTCTACAGCTCCTGTCATCGTAGTAGGTCAGTGTCTGAAGGAGACAGGACCAATCAGGCTGGGAAGATCAATAGCAACATCTTGAATTATAGTTGGAAAGGACTAGGGTGGCTGTGCAGAATGGGAAATATCAGTGCAAAAGCTTGTGAATTAATATAAAATTTCTGGATAGATTTGGAGTCTCAGTTACCTTGGAGATGAACGGATTGTCACAGTTCCAACTCGAGTGAACAAGAATTTACTTTGTATCACTGCCATGCATTTTATTTAAAGAGGCATGATGAACATTTTGGCTTGACTGTATTTCAGTGTCAAACATTTCCCATTGCTCAGAGCTTCCACTCGAACTGCTAAAGGAAATGGCTAGCGTGAGTTGCACTATTTTAGCCATAGGGTTTCTTTGCAGGTGAGCAAAGCACACTGCTAGTCAGCTTTCTTGGAGGTGAAGTTGCCCTTGTTGCTTGTGTTTAGCAACTTTTAGTAGAAGTTAAGCTCTACTTAAGTTTTCAAGGGTTAATATTTTTCACAGAGATCACTGATGGACAGGGTGGTTGGGACAACTGAGGAAACAGTGGGTTTTGTCTTGAAACTCAAATGAGAGTGGGGAGGGAGATGGCAAAGGAAGGTTATTTGCACTACTATGAGATTTCGTAGAGTCAGAGTTTTGCTGTAAAGTATAAGCACAGAAGGAAATCTGGTCTTACAAATTATTTTGCAGTCCCTGCCAACCCTAGCCTCTGTAGTGCTTGATAAAGCAATATACTAGATTGAGCTGAATGAAGTCTACAGATAAATAACTTTTACTGGGTTGGAATCAGAGGCTGCCTGTTTTATCTATGCTTAGCAGCTAGTGTATATGAAAAATGTATAGTTATATGCTCACCAAGAGATGCTCAAAACTGAAGCATTGTCCTACAGTCTTTTCACCCATTTTGTAATGTATTACCAATAAATCCAAGGTGGCATTAGGTTTCGTTCTGTTATGTATCATTTGAAACTGTTTCTAGAGATGTCCTGTACAGATTCTAGGGGTTCCACTACACCATGTTTCCATACACTTGTGCACACCTGGGTATTAAATAGCCCACAAAACATATCCACGCTGTTTTAAAAAAAATTGATCTTGAAAGGCTACCATGATTTAAGATAGTATATGTGGAATAGCAGTGCTGTATCAGGGTTCATGCTGCAGTGTGTAACCACATGAATGAGGCTATAACTATACAGCCCTGACTTTGAAATGAGTAGCTTATCACATTTAAGAATTTACTTCGTAGTTTAATGGAAATTGAGAGATACATTCTTCTATTGGAGTCCACATAGAATCACAGGACTGGAAGGGACCTCAAGAGGTCTTCTAGTCCAGTGCCCTGTACTCAATGCAGGACCAATTATTATCTGGACCATCCCTGACAAGTGTTTGTCTAACCTGCTCTTTAAAATCTTGTATGACAGAGATTCCACAACCTCCCTATGTAATTTATTCCAGTGCTTAACCTCCCTGACAAGAAGTTTTGAAGCCCTTTAGAATAAATGGGAACTCGTGTTTAAACCCATGTCCATGTGACTGAGGATCTACACAAATCTAAATACACAGATTTTAATTATTTGGCTCTATAACTCTCTTGAGAGATCCAGAGGAGTTGAGATGGAGCAAGGTTCACACCCTAATTATTGTATTTAAACTTTGACACTAATGCAACAGAGGAAATAACTACCCCTTCCCCTCATGTAATTTTGTTGCATGACCCAGAAGCTTTGCTTTTGATCATATTTTTGCAACAATAGCCAGCTCTGCTGTGCAACATGTAAAAATTGATCTTTCAGCTCTTGAGCAACACTCTATAAAATGTCACGAGTTTTTCTGCCAAGTTCTCTCCCGCCCCGGACTTTGCAGTGAAATGTGAACACCTCCAATGTTGTATATACGTCGAAGGATAAATGGAATCTGGGCTGTGCAAACAAGTTTCTCCAGCACTTTTTAACGCAGCTTTAAGTCATCGGTGTTGCATCCAAGCAAAAGTTATATCAATGGTCATTGTCTCCAAATCCTGAATTTCAGTTAATGTCACAGTAAATACATTCCATAGCTAAAACACAGTTTTAAAATCCAGCCGTGACAATTGTATTCCCAGCAAATTATTCAGGCCTTTTACTCAAATGACATGTATGAAAACATACATTTCAATTTCTGCTCAAGTTGATAGTGGAGAAATGCAGAAATGGTGAAGGAAGCTGACAGTCAGGGACTTGTTAACACTGTATAGAAGTTTGTACCAAAGTGATTTTAAATTACTTTATTTGCATGCATAATCATGGACTACTTATGTGCAAATTAAACCCACAATTCTGAGAATCTGGGCACAGATATCTTTTGAAAATTGCCTTATGATTGTAACTGGGGTCTCTGTTTCAGTCTTTATCAGATTCCTGCCTTTGAGAAATGGTTCTTATTGCAATGAATTTTTTAGTAAATGTGTGTTATTTGTAAGGGGTGTACAGAATCCAGACAGACATGTTTGCCTGAGCAATACAAACTACATGGAGTTGTAAACTGAATAGGACATTTATTTATTTTGAAATAAAAGTTATAACCAGAAAACTGCAGTAATGTATCTTATTCAAATACTGTAGGATGTGTACTGTGATGTAATTCTGCTTCATAATATTCATGATTTATTTTGATTGATTACTGCTTCTGTAGGGTTCACTCTTCTAGTGTCCGAGTGCTAAATACAACTGAAGTAGTGTGGCATAGCTGCAGTTTGTGCCGTGCTGGTAGAAATCAGAGATAGAAAAGACCAAATAGTCCATCTCTCTGCCAGGCCGGATTGTTCTATCAATGCTTTCCAGACGTGCATGGTGGTCCTCACCCCATGTGCAGCCCATCTCCCCAGGCAGATTTGAAATATGTGGTGTATTGGATTTGGGCTGCTGTGGTGTATGGCCCTGCTAGCTCTGAGCCCAAAAGTTGTGTCTAGTTTTACCTGGGGTTGGCGGGGGTGCGTGTCAGTATCATGTATTCTACAATTCTCCCTTCCTTCCTTGTCTACTTTAAAATATCTTGAAATCCAGTCTTGTTGTATTAGTTAAGTCCTGGAACTGTACATCAAGTTGAGAATAAGTGTTGTTGGGAAAAGATATAGAAAAACTGAGGTGGCCCAGGTGGGGGCTTAGTTAGAAATAAAGCTTTTTGTCTTTTAGACTCCTCATCTCACAGTGGTTTGATATTTCATGTGACATGAGCTGGTGACCTCCAGACAATTCTTAGTGGGCTGATACACACCCTTTCCAGCAGTAGACCGTGACTGAATTAGCACTGTGACTACCCCTGCTCTAGAGGGTAGACTCTCATTTTTTGTCAAGTTCCAAATTTCTTGGTCAAGGTATAGTCAAGGTCGAGAGTCCAGAGAAAATAATTAAAAATAAATAAATACAATGATTTAATAAAATAATAATAAAAGTAAAAAGATTTTGGGGTCCATTCAAAAGCATCTGGTGGTCCAGATTTGGCCCACGGTTTGCTTATTGACAGCCCTTGCTCTAGAGCCTAGAGGTCTCTGGGTGAGGAAACTTGCATTACTGCTCTCTATTCCAAAGCTAAATAGTTCCAGAACTGGTATTTGGCCCTCTTAGCTAGCGACTAAGTCAATACACACAAGTCGCATCAGTCTAACTCAAAATTGGTTTAGTTTAAACACACACACACACACACACACAATGCGACCCCATTGTGTGGACACAAACTGATTTAAGAGTACCTTATATTAATTTAACTTAAGTTGGTAAGGAACTGGCTTAAGTACCATTGATGTAAGGCACACTGATTGATTTAAACTTTGACAAAGGCCCAAGTCATTTCTGAAAACAACTTGAGCATCCAGGAGAAAAGTCATTTGCAGCTTTTCCTGTAACAAGGAGGGGGCTTTCCCTATTTTCTGTACTGGTTTAGGGCCAGAGTCCTTTTTACTGAGCCCAGTCACAGGAGAAGGTAGCTGGTGATGTGGCCTTTTAAGGCAGCCAGGATATAGTGCAATTATTTATTTATTCTGCAGTGGCACCTAGGACCCTCAGTCATGGCCCAGGACCCCATAGCACCCATTGCAAAACATGCTGAACTAGTGAGTGCAGGGCCTGTTGATCTGCTACTACTTCAAAAAAACACTGCGGTGGAAGCAGGGGTTTTCCACGGATATATCTTGTACCACATTTTTAAAAAGCCAGCTTTCGTATGTCAAGGCAAGATCATAGCCCCATTAACCTTCTTCCGAGTTGCCCTGACCTAAAATTCAACCCTCTAGGTGTTCTGCCTCCCTGTCTACCAAGCCCCTTTCAAAACCAAGGCTGCACCAGTGACAGCCTTTGTATAGTTTAAACATGGGTTTAGAAGACAAACCATCACCACTAGAGGACAGCAGTTATTCATATTTACATTCCATTTGTGGCCTATGGATCTAGGTGCTTGCTAGGAAAGGCATCAGGCAGTAACACAATGAGCCTACAAGCGTCAAGGCTGGCAAGGCAATAAGCTTATCTAATCAAGTCATAAAGCCCAAGAAGCTTTAGCATAAGCAGCTAACCAGGAATAATCATAGAGCACCAATTATACTTGTCAGCAGTTTAGTCAGAATGCTCTAACAAACAGGGACATGATGCCAGCTTATATCATCTTTAGGTACTTTAAGTTGGGGGCTGGGGGGGGAATCAGCAGACATTCGATGACCAGATGCCAGGGTAATTGATGTATAAGCATGGAGGTAAAAGGCCTTGTCACCTAAAGGAAAAGGGCACCAACATTGTTAGGAGAGGAAATACAAAATAAGGAAAAGGGACGGAAATTGCTACTGAATATGCATTAGGCATAGTGGGAGTCAGCATAACATTTCAGAAGCTGTATCCCAGCCTGCGTGACTTGGGAGACACCAGGACAATGACCAGACTGATGACGATGGTGGTGAGGATGATCAGGATAATAACCAACACTTCAGGTTTTTCTGCAAGTGGTGGGTAAGTATACGGATGCTCAGATGCTTGACCATTCTGTATTATCTCTGTCTACTTTGCTGGATTGGAGTGTTTGTGCTTTTGTTAACTGTGCTAACAAGAATATTACAAGGGCAGAACACATTTCCTAAACATAATTGCCTCTCATGCCCAGCAGAGCCCGTGTAATAATTCTAAAACTTCAGGGTCTGGTCACAAGGCAGACCCCTGCAAAACTAGAGTGTAAGTTGTATTTCTAATCAATCAGTCCATAAATATAAGTAATCAAATGAAAGACAAGGTGGATGAGGTAATATCGGACCAACTTCTGTAGGTGAGAGACAAGCTTTTGAGCTTCCACAGACATGTACTTCAGGTGTAGGAAAGGTGTTCAGTGTCACAGGTACGTTCCTTTCCTAGATCTGAAGAACAGGTCTGTGGAAGCTTGAAAGCTTGTCTGTCTTACCAATAGAAGTTAGTCCAATAAAAGATATGACCTCACCCATCTTGTCTAACTAATATCCTGGGACCGACAGGGCTACGCCACTGCATATACAATCACTATATCAGGCAACACATTGTTTGTAAACAAAAAACACTGTTAGCCAAATTTCTAAAGACTCCAGTTCTGCTCCTCCCATCAATAGAATGTAGATGCTTAATGACCTGACTGTTCCTATCATCAAGTAATACAAGCCACACGCTAACAATTGCAATGTCAAAAAAAGACGCCAACGGCCGGATCCTCAGCTGCTGCAGGTTGCCCTCAGAGCTGTCTCAGTGGATTCCCCTGTCATGATAGTGCTCTAACAAATTTATACCAGTGGAGGATCTGTTCCCAGGTCTCTGTCCAATTGATCACAGCTGTCTGTAATGGTGTCTGAATTTTTTCAAAGCAGAAAAAAAACCCCATCAATTGCCTTAGTATTACTGGTGAGCTGCTACAGTGGAGATCCTATTACACTTGACTTGTAACAGTCTCCTTGACTTCTTTTCAAACTGAAAGCTGTTAAAGGTAGGTGATGGAACAGTGCCAGCCTCTTTCAGATTTCTTCATCCCATACTGTCACAGGGTGACTGGCCCCTTTAAAGGAGAAATGGAGCCAGCTCCACTTGTTCTCATAATTTGCTGCCTCCCAGCCTGAGAGGATGGGACGAATGGGGTTACACACAGGCCTCATAAAAGGCCAGAGAGAACTCAGGAAGTAAGGAAATACAGGAAGCAGGTTGGGCCCCTGTGGGAGGCCATGAAGTAGGGGATGCAAGAAGCTGCTGAGTCCCCTGGGAGAGGAGGCAGTGGGAACCTGCTAGGAAAGAGATTCAGGTCAGAAAGCTGTAGGAGACAGTGCTCAGTTAAAGGGCAAAGAAGAACCACGTAGGGCCTAGGAATAGGGGCAAAAAGCAGGTTTATATTTTACTTATATTTATATTTCAGTGAGAGGTAAACTACAAGAGGGACTCCAAGGAAGGCAGCCTGGGAGTTAGTACTCTGTAACAGAGAGCTCTGAGTACAGAAGATGGGGCTTGTCTACATGACAGATGTAATAGCGGCACAATTATGGGGCAGCTGCCCCATAGCACTGTAGACACTTGCTACAGTGATGGAAGGGGGTTTTTCCAATGCTGTAGTTAATCCACCCCTCCAAGAGGCAGGAGCTAGGTCACTGGAAGAATTCCTCACAATTCAATTCCTACCTGTGCCACACACCTCTGACTTTTGCCTCTGTCCCCGATCTGGACAGTGGAGATCATCCTTCCTTTTTAGATTGCCAGCACATCAGGCAGGGCCCATCTCTTACTATGTGTTTGTACAGCTGCACTATGTGCATAGTCTGTACAGGCCCCTGTCCAGAGGCCACCACAGTAATAACATTGTTGCTGAATACCCAGATAGAAAATTCAGGATTTGTAAAGTGTTTTAGCCATAGCAAAGGTCTGCTGGTTTTCCTGGCAGCTGTCAGCTGTGCCACTGAGCATGTGGCTCAGGTCAGTGACAACACAGTAGGGGAATCCCACATGCAAAATCCCCCCCTCAGTGGCAAAGCGCATTTGTAGAAAGTTTTATCTTGGGTTTGCAGCAGGATTTAGCAAAACTGCCCAAGCAAAGGAAGCAAGTGGTTCTTCAGCGAAGATGAGAAAACAACCAGCAACATCTTTACATGCATCCCTGTTGGCCCTCTTTGGCATTGTTTTCCACACTATTACAACAGAAGAAAGGACACCTAATTTGAGGCACATGAAGTTGTTGTGTCACTGAATTCTCCTGCAGCTGCACAGCGGTTATCTTTAGACTTTCTTCATGGTTCCAATTCTGTCAGGCTGTACTGGTGCATGGAAAGAGAACAGATGTTAGAGCAGGGACATGACCAAGGGTATGTCTGCACTACGGAAGAAGGTCGAATTTATAGAAGTCGGTCTTTTAGAAATTGGTTTTATATATTCGAGTGTGTGTGTCCCCACAGAAAATGCTCTAAGTGCATTAACTCAGCGGAGTGCTTCCACAGTACCGAGGCTAGAGTCGACTTCCGGAGCGTTGCACTGTGGGTAGCTATCCCACAGTTCCCACAGTCTCCGCTGCCCATTGGAATTCTGGGTTGAGATCCCAATGCCTGATGGGGCTAAAACATTGTCGCGGGTGGTTCTGGGTACATATCGTCAGGCCCCCGTTCCCTCCATGAAAGCAAGGGCAGACAATCGTTTCACGCCTTTTTTCCTGAGTTACCTGTGCAGACGCCATACCACGGCAAGCATGGAGCCCGCTCAGGTAACCGTCACCCTATGTCTCCTGGGTGCTGGCAGACGGGGTACGGCTTTGCTACACAGTAGCAGCAACCCCTTGCCTTGTGGCAGCAGAGGGTGCAATACGACTGGTAGCCGTCATCGTCATGTCCGAGGTGCTCCTGGCCACGTCGGCTGGGAGCGCCTGGACAGACATGGGCGCAGGGACTTAATTTAGAGTGACTTGACCAGGTCATTCTCTTTAGTCCTGCAGTCAGTCCTATTGAACCGTCTTATGGTGAGCAGGCAGGCGATACGGATTGCTAGCAGTTGTACTGTACCATCTTCTGCCGGGCAGGCAAGAGATGAGGATGGCTAGCAGTCGTACTGTACCGTCTTCTGCCGAGCAGCCATGACATGTGGATGGCATGCAGTCCTTCTGCACCGTCTGTTGCCAGCCAAAGATGTAAAAGATAGATGGAGTGGATCAAAACAAGAAATAGACCAGATTTGTTCTGTATTCATTTGCTTCCCCCCCCACCCCCATCTAGGGGACTCATTCTTCTAGGTCACACTGCAGTCACTCACAGAGAAGGTGCAGCGAGGTAAATCTAGCCATATATCAATCAGCGGCCAGGCTAACCTTCTTGTTCCAATAAGAACGATAACTTAGGTGCAACATTTCTTATTGGAACCCTCCGTGAAGTCCTGCCTGAAATACTCCTTGATGTAAAGACACCCCCTTTGTTGATTTTAGCTCTCTGAAGCCATCCCTGTAAGCCGTGTCGTCAGTCGCCCCTCCCTCCGTCAGAGCAATGGCAGACAATCGTTCCATGCCTTTTTTCTGTGCGGACGCCATACCAAGGCAAACATGGAGGCCACTCAGCTCACTTTGGCAATTAGGGGCACATTAAACACCACACGCATTATCCAGCAGTATATGCAGCACCGGAACCTGGCAAAGCGATACCGGGCGAGGAGGCGACGTCAGCGCGGTCACGTGAGTGATCAGGACATGGACACAGATTTCTCTGAAAGCATGGGCCCTGCCAATGCATGCATCATGGTGCTAATGGGGCAGGTTCATGCTGTGGAACGCCGATTCTGGGCTCGAGAAACAAGCACAGACTTGTGGGACCACATAGTATTGCAGGTCTGGGACAATTCCCAGTGGCTGCGAAACTTTCGCATGCGTAAGGGCACTTTCATGGAACTTTGTGACTTGCTTTCCCCTGCCCTGAGGCGCATGAATACCAAGATGAGAGCAGCTCTCACAGTTGAGAAGCGAGTGGCTATAGCCCTGTGGAAGCTTGCAACGCCAGACAGCTACCGGTCAGGTGGGAATCAATTTGGAGTGGGCAAATCTACTGTGGGGGCTGCTGTGATGCAAGTAGCCCACGCAATCAAAGATCTGCTGATATCAAGGGTAGTGACCCTGGGAAATGTGCAGGTCATAGCGGATGGCTTTGCTGCAATGGGATTCCCTAACTGTGGTGGGGCCATAGATGGAACCCATATCCCTATCTTGACACCGCAGCACCAAGCCGCCGAGTACATAAACCGCAAGGGGTACTTTTCAATAGTGCTGCAAGCTCTGGTGGATCACAAGGGACGTTTCACCAACATCAACGTGGGATGGCTGGGAAAGGTACATGACGCTCACATCTTCAGGAACTCTGGTCTGTTTCAAAAGCTGCAGGAAGGGACTTTCTTCCCAGACCAGAAAATAACTGTTGGGGATGTTGAAATGCCTATATGTATCCTTGGGGACCCAGCCTACCCCTTAATGCCATGGCTCATGAAGCCGTACACAGGCAGCCTGGACAGTAGTCAGGAGCTGTTCAACTACAGGCTGAGCAAGTGCAGAATGGTGGTAGAATGTGCATTTGGACGTTTAAAGGTGCGCTGGCGCAGTTTACTGACTCGCTTAGACGTCAGCGAAACCAATATTCCCACTGTTATTACTGCTTGCTGTGTGCTCCACAATATCTGTGAGAGTAAGGGGGAAGACGTTTATGGCGGGGTGGGAGGTTGAGGCAAATCGCCTGGCTGCTGGTTACGCGCAGCCAGACACCAGGGCGGTTAGAAGAGCACAGGAGGACGCAGTACGCATCAGAGAAGCTTTGAAAACCAGTTTCATGACTGGCAGGCTACGGTGTGAAAGTTCTGTTTGTTTCTCCTTGATGAAACCCCCCGCCCCTTGGTTCACTCTACTTCCCTGTAAGCTAACCACCCGCCCCTCCTCCCTTCAATCACCGCTTGCAGAGGCAATAAAGTCATTGTTGCTTCACATTCATGCATTCTTTATTCATTCATCACACAAATAGGGGAATGACTACCAAGGTAGCCCAGGAGGGGTAGTGGAGGAGGGAAGGAAAATGCCACACAGCACTTTAAGCACAGCACTTTAAAAGTTTACAACTTTAAAATTTATTGAATGCCAGCCTTCTTTTTTTGGGGCAATCCTCTGTGGTGGAGTGGCTGGTTGGCCGGAGGCCCCCTCACCGCGTTCTTGGGCGTCTGGGTGTGGAGGCTATGGAACTTGGGGAGGAGGTCGGTTGGTTACAGAGGGGCTGCAGTGGCAGTCTGTGCTCCAGCTGTCTTTGCTGCAGCTCAACCATACACTGGACCATACTGGTTTGGTCCTCCAGCAGCCTCAGCATTGAATCCTGCCTCCTCTCATCACGCTGCCGCCACCTTTCAGCTTCAGCCCTGTCTTCAGCCCGCCACTTACTCTCTTCAGCCCGCCACCTACTCCTTCTGGTCATTTTGTGCTTTCCTGCACTCTGACATTATTTGCCTCCACGCATTCGTCTGTGCTCTGTCAGTGTGGGAGGACAGCATGAGCTCGGAGAACATTTCATCGTGAGTGCGGTTTTTTTTTTTTTCTTTCTAAGCTTCACTAGCCTCTGGGAAGGAGAAGATCCTGTGATCATTGAAACACATGCAGCTGGTGGAGAAAAAAAAAAAAAAAGGGACAGCGGTATTTAAAAAGACATTTTATAAAAAACAGTGGCTACACTCTTTCAGGGTAATCCTTGCTGTTAACATTACATACATAGCATATATGCTTTCGTTACAAGGTCACATTTTGCCTCCCCCCACTGCGTGCTACCCCCTCAACCTTCCCCCCTCCCTGTGGCTAACAGCAGGGAACATTTCTGTTTAGCCACAGGCAAACAGCCCAGCAGGAATGGGCTCCTTTGAGTGTCCCCTGAAGAAAAGCACTCTATTTCAACCAGGTGACCATGAATTATATCTCACTCTCCTGAGGATAACACAGAGAGATAAAGAACGGATGTTGTTTGAATGCCAGCAAACATACACTGCAATGCTTTGTTCTACAATGATTCCCGAGTACGTGTTACTGGCCTGGAGTGGTAAAGTGTCCTACCATGAAGGACGCAATAAGGCTGCCCTCCCCAGAAACCTTTTGCAAAGGCTTTAGGAGTACATCTAGGAGAACCGCGAATGCCAGGGCAAAGTAATCCTTTCACATGCTTGCTTTTAAACCATGTATAGTATTTTTAAAAGGTACACTCACCAGAGGTCCCTTCTCCGCCTGCTGGGTCCAGGAGGCAGCCTTGGGTGGGTTCGGGGGGTACTGGCTCCAGGTCCAGGGTGAGAAACAGTTCCTTGCTGTCGGGAAAACCGGTTTCTCCGCTTGCTTGCTGTGAGCTATCTTCTTCGTCCCCAAAACCAGCTTCCGTATTGCCTCCATCTCCATTGAAGGAGTCAAACAACACGGCTGGGGTAGTGGTGGCTGAACCCCCTAAAATGGCATGCAGCTCATCATAGAAGCGGCAAGTTTGGGGCTCTGACCCGGAGCGGCCGTTCGCCTCTCTGGTTTTCTGGTAGGCTTGCCTCAGCTCCTTCAGTTTCACGCGGCACTGCTTCGGGTCCCTGTTATGGCCTCTGTCCTTCATGCCCTGGGAGATTTTGACAAAGGTTTTGGCATTTCGAAAACTGGAACGGAGTTCTGATAGCACGAATTCCTCTCTCCAAACAGCGATCAGATCCCATACCTCCCGTTCGGTCCATGCTGGAGCTCTTTTGCGATTCTGGGACTCCATCATGGTCACCTGCAGCTTGCCACGCTGGCCAAACAGGAAATGAGATTTAAAAGTTCGCGGTTCTTTTCCTGTCTACCTGGCCAGTGCATCTGAGTTGAGAGTGCTGTCCAGAGCGGTCACAATGGAGCACTCTGGGATAGCTCCCGGAGGCCAATACCATCGAATTGTGTCTACAGTACCCCAAATTTGAGCCGGCAAGGTCGATTTAAGCACTAATCCACTTGTCAGGGGTGGAGTAAGGAAATTGATTTTAAGAGCCCTTTAAGTCGAAATAAAGGGCTTCATTGTGTGGACGGGTGCAGGTTTACATCGATTTAACGCTGCTAAATTAGACCTAAAGTCCTAGTGTAGACCAGGGCCAAGAACCATTTGCAGATCTGTAGTAGCTCCACATCAAAGCAGCACATTTAGACTCTCAGTGTGTGAGGGGCTTTGAGACAGAGCGATGCTCCAGGAAATGACCATTTCATGGGACGATAGCCAGCTGCTTATTCCCTAAACGCTGGTGGGCAATGTTGGAATCCAGAGGATCTAATGTAATTGAATTAGTAGATCTCCAGCTCTCTGAAAGGCTTGACACCTTTTTGGGATGACTGTTACTTGTCACTCAGAGTGAGCCAGTCTGGCAAGAGCTGGCACATTAAGTTATCAGAAGGCAAGTCCGTGTACCATGGTGATGGGCACAGCACAAGAACCTGAAATAGCATAGAAATGGGGAGGCAGGTTAATAAATATTTTGATGTTTAATCTCAGCATGGATGGAAGTTCTCCGGCAGTCCAAAGAAATTAACATTCCAGCAGCTCTGCTGCAGTGGCATATTTTCAGGAGGTGGCTTTTTAAACAATTTTAAACAAATTAAAAGCCACGGATAGCGTTCCATGCAATGCTAAACTTTTAAAGTGGGGTGTTAATTGTACCAGTTAACAGCACTTGATGGAAACAGTATCACTGGCTTGTGCTCACAGAATTCCTTGCAGCAGCACAGAGCAGTTTTCACAGAATTCAAGAGGAATAAAACTGACATCCTAAACTGGGTCTTTTATTCTGAGCCTCTTGGTCCAGGAGTAGCTGTAAAATGGCTTCTAGGACAAGATGTGACCTCTAAGAGATAACTGTTCCACCGCATGGGAAGCAGTTTAGCTTAGTGTAAATGGGCTTCTGAGTAAACTTTGCTCTGGGAGTTTCTCCTTTCAGAATGCCCCAGTTCATAGTCTGCACAATTTAATAGACCCAGTCACTGGTCCAATAGAGTATCCCACAAGAAGGCAGCCATTGCCACCTTTCTTCAGGCAAAAGTTGAGCTGAAGCTGTTTTATTCTGAGGAATACAAAGCCCCCATTGTTTCCTTAAAAACAAGGCATAACCTGCATTGTACAGTAAAGCCTCTGAAGAGCGAGCAATCTGAACTTTACCTGCTCTTCTGCAAGCTATCTTTAAAGGAAGTACGTGAAGGCTAGAACATGAAAAAAAGATCTTTTATTAGCTAGCAGAACCTGGTAACACAGAGCTCATCTAGTCTTTAGCTTGTAAGTGGACTGAGCTAATTAACCTTTGAGCTCTAGGAAGAAGCGTGGAGAACATGTTGCTTTGAAGGTGGAAAGCACAGTATACATGCTGAGGCTTGGGCTGTCACTGGTACTGCACAGCCAGGATGTGGCAGGTAGGCACTGTGCTAATGCAACCAGGCTAATATGGGTAGGGCCAGATTCCCTCCTGTCTTCTGCCTTGACCAGAGCAGAGCACACCAAGGCTGGGGAATGTTTAGAGCCTGCATTGTTCACATCTTTATTGCAGTAAAATCCAGAAGTGATGCAGCTGGAAACAGCTTTGGGGCCTGAGCAATGCCCCTCCCTCAATTATTATGTATGAAGTCCAAATCAGTGGTTTGACACAATCAGTGAGCACTTCAGCACAGGGAAGTAAAAATTAATAATGATCATTTTGCTGCACAACATAAAATTAAGGTTTAAATTAAGATGCAGGGTAGATCAAAGAATTGTGATAAGAAAATAATTAAACTAACTGCAGGGCAGTAACAATAGGTCCCTAATTGCTTCTGCTGGAAAATCAGAGGAAAGTACAGTGAAAGGGGCTTGAAAAGACCCTATTGTTTCTCCTCTTTCAGTCCCTGCAGGGCCTGAGGCTGTTCCAGCTTGATCCTTGTGGGTGGTTGGGTTGGGCAGGTCACAAGCAAAATGAGGACCTCTCAGATTCAAAGCACCACCCATTGCCTATTATGCCTGGGGGAATTCTGCATCACTGCACGTGTGCAGAATTCATGTTCCCCATAGATTTCTTTGCTTTCCCGCACAAAAATGACTTTCTTACAGGGAAGCAAAGGGAAACCACAAGAGCAATCATGCAACCCTCCCCAGCAGTATGTTTTGGGTGTCCAGGGCAGCTGTCAGACAGGTAAATCACTGTGGGGCAGAGGACAGGACTGGAGACTCCTACCCTGTACCGGGCTCAGCTGCTAGTTATGTCTGGGCTAGGAAGGATGGGACTTCCTCTTCCCATGCATGACAACTGGGGTCTGGTCAGATACACCCTCAGATTTCTCCCCAGGTTGCAGGAAGCTCTGCACAGTCTCTTCTCCCCCACTGCCCCTGCCGCTTACTGCACCCATTGCTCCTCAGCTGCCGGGGAAGGCAACACTAACAGGAAGCTGTTCCCCCATCTGCCCAACCCCTGTGCATCCAGACCCCCTCATACCCAGACCCTCCCACTGAGCCTCACCCGCCCACACCCAGAACCCCCCCTGCACCTGGACCACCCCAATGAGCCACCCACCCCTGAAGTCCCATTACCACTGCACCCATAACCCCCAAGAAGCCCCGGGCATCCATACTCCTCCCTACACGCTGATCCCCCCCCCCCAAGCAACCTGCACCCAGATTGCTCCACACAGAACTCTCAACCCATACCTGGATCCCCCCCCACACTAAGCCCCTCCATACTTGGATTCTGCTGGGCTGAGCCTGCCTGCCCATACCTGGTAATACCTGGGCGTGTCCATTCCTGCTGCCCCAGGAAGTGGCATGCAGGGAGTGAGCTGGGCACAGCGAGGATGTTGGCTCTGAAGCCCATGTCAAAGGGAGCCCACTGGGTTGTGATGCTCGTCTCTGATGGTCATTTTCCTGTCCCCCTGCTGTCTTGCACATGGCTGCAGACAGGCTTCGACGTGAAGCTGCAGCATCTTCTGGTTGGCCGGATCATCTCTCTCCCCCTTGTCTGCTCCACAGGGTTAAAAAGTCTCCATCTCTCACTCCCCCCAGCTCCTGCTGGAAACATCCCCCTTGACCTTCACTGTCATTTATTTAAGGCTACAGCTCTTTAAAAATGTATTAATGTGGGGATTGTGGCCCAACACACGGGGGGAGGGGGTCGTCAAGTTTCTTCCTGGCACAATGCCAGGGAAGTAAGTGGGCGAGACTCCATTGCCTGCAGCCCAACTGGCCCAGCTTTCCAAGGGCACCGCTTACCCACCCCAGGTCTCCTGCATTAGCATTGTTACTAGAGTCCCAGTCAGGAGATACCACAGAGCCTGTAATCCACACCCATGCCTGGCTGCAGAAGCATCTCCTGCGGCTGTGTGTCAAGTCTCATCTCAGATCACCCTAAACACCTTTCAAGCCAGATCAGGAATCATTAGCTGCAACATTCCCCCTCCCCCGTCAGTGAGTGTGTGAGCTGGACCCAGGGTCGTCATCTGCAAGGCAGATCGGAGGACCAGGCTGGTGGCTGCAGCTTACTTGCAGTGCAAAGAGAAGGAAAGCCAGTCTGTCAGCCAAAAGGGATTTCTGTTCTCGTCAGCAGATATTTAATAAGCAGGTAGAAGCTGTAAAATAGGGAACCGGTGAACTGAGTCTCCCTCGGACTTTTCCACCCTGCAGATTTTTGGGAAGATGTGCAGAAGCCAGTGTTAATCAGCACCACAGCAGTGCTGAGCCCTAGGCAGGCAGCACATGGGCAGTTATGTTAGTTTACGGTAGCACTTAGAGATCCCAGTCAGGATAGAGACCCAATTGTGCTAGGTGCTGTACAAACATAGTGAGACAGTCCCGCTCCCAAGAGCTTAGCCAGGCTAGTCTAAGGCAAGACTAGCAGGACACATAATAAATATGTGAAGGCTGGAAACAATAAGGAAGAGGAATTACATGCAGCAGAGGAAGGAGCAATAACTTGGGGCTAAGGGGGGGATGAAAATAAGCAAAGGAAAACCTTCCTGACAGCAACATCTGCCAGCTAAATGAATGGTCTCTTCCAGCAGAAGTGCCATCACATGGGACGTTTTAATTGAATAGGACAGAACCCTGCAAGATGTGCTCTAGGGAAACAGAGCTACACTGACAGGTGGATGGACTAGTCTCCAGTTTCTGTGACTCATCATCACACGTGTACACACAGTACCATAGCTTGATCAGCTGCTGACAGATCTAGCATATGCCAGTAAATGCATCACATTGAATCTTTTCAGCCAGACAAGGGAATGTAAATGTCACATTATAAATGAGTCACTGAACATTGATCCAGAGTCTAATCCTTCACCCAGAGATTTAGATTAGCGAGGGATGGGAATCCCCAAAGCTGAGAATGCTCCAAGGCTAGATCCGTAACCTTTCAGGTTACAACACTAATGTAAAATTAGCATCTGGAATCAGAAACAGCAGTAAAGTCTGTGGATCCCCCTTAACAGGGTTCATTCACTGTTGGAGTGCTTCCTTGTGGCTGCACCTGGGGATTAGGGCCATTCAGGTCTGATGCCCTCCTTGCAATGGCTGCCCACAAGGTGTCTCTTCTCACTCTCCAGGACTCACAATGCTCCTTTTTCCATGATTCAGCTCTCCAACCAAGTCACCTCTCCTTCCTGAGTATCAGAGTCCCACTAGATCAGCTGTCCACATACCATTCCAGACAAAGTCTTCCGCTCCAAGGCCAGGTCCTGGGCCACAGGTCCAGCAGCTGGTAGGGGAACCCAGGCCTACCCACTACTCAATTCCAGACAGGGGCTCTACATTTAACTACTACAGTTTGCTTGCTCTCAGACCCTGGACTCTCTCTTCCTTCCCTTCTACCCACCCCCCCCATCTCCTTTAGGGTTCTCAGCCCAAACTTCCTCCTCCCAGACAATAACTACAAATTATTTCTTCTCTTTTGCATCTCTCTAGGTGCTATAGCCCTAAACAAACCTCTCTTCTCTCAGGAAATGACAACAGGCTATTTCCCCAGCAACCCCCTTCTGGTCACAGCTTCCTCTCTTTATACAGGCCCAGCCTTCTCCTTCCCAGCTGAACTTCATCTTCCATTAGGCTTTATTGAGTGCTGGCCTCCTGCAGGTGCAGCATATAAAGTTAATTTATCTAAATTAAACTACTTTGCCTTGTGTGGGGGGTGAACACCCTGTCACGCCCCTCAAATGGCCATGTGGTGCCAATCCCTCCCCTTCCAGTGCTCTTCTGTAACTGTGTCCATGTGCCCAATGAATGTTCTTGGGACATAAAGGTCACTCTTGTGCCTTTATGCAACTGTTGATATGAGACAGTAAAGACAAATATGGGCCACTGTTGAAGGGATAGTTTTGTTTCAAGATGAGATTTCTCTCCTGCTACACTCTGGGATTCCAACCTTCTGAAATCGCAGTCTGTTTTTAGCACTGAGTGGCAGAAGATAAATGACACCGTGTCCCCTGAGACAGCAGCAGATGG
This sequence comes from Lepidochelys kempii, assembly GCF_965140285.1. Taxonomy (NCBI): domain Eukaryota; kingdom Metazoa; phylum Chordata; order Testudines; family Cheloniidae; genus Lepidochelys; species Lepidochelys kempii. Next base: position 16,954,803 of record NC_136392.1, on the reverse strand, counting down.
ATTAAGATTGTCAATATCGTTGAGAAGTTGAACATAGCTGCGTGCGCTGAGTGTCGTTCCTACATTGGGCATGCACAGCAGCTGGGTTAAATGCACTAAGCAAATAACCAAGAGCTAATCTCACCTAGAGGAGGAAATGAGGGTCTGGCAGATCGGCTTGTCACTGTGTGTGCTTTGGGATCCTTCAGCATGGCAGAAGATAGGGGGCAGGAATGTTTGTGGGGGGTGTCAATAGAGGATTCAGACCTCCCTCTGCAGAGATATTTTGCCTTGATTTTTGCAACACTGTCTGGTAGTAGCCATGGCAAGAAAACATAACCAGCTGCAATGGGCCCCAAGCCCAACGAGCAATGAATGAGTGCAGTTGTAATTCAGAAAAACACCATCGCGGTGACTCTATTTCTAGGCTGAGCAGGTTTCATGGGGAGGCTCACTGGGCTGAGAGGAAAAGTTTAATAATTTTTATTGAGAAACAACATGTGCGGCTACTTATGTCTCCAGGTTTGGGAGGGTTGCAGCCTGCTGGATCTAACAACAAGCCAGTGTCTGTGTTGATCAGTTATTTCAACAGCCTTGTTCTTTGGGGTTATTACAAAACCCCTGTTGGTCTGCCCTGGACATGCTAAGCTCTGAGGTACCTCCCTGCAGGTCAGCGATGGGCAGCTAATAGCTATCCAGTGAGACAAAGTCCTATTCACACAAACAGAAGTAGCAGTTCTTCAGAAAAAGAAAAGGAGTACTTGTGGCACCTTAGAGACTAACCAATTTATTAGAGCATAAGCTTTCGTGAGCTAATAAATTGGTTAGTCTCTAAGGTGCCACAAGTACTCCTTTTCTTTTTGCGAATACAGACTAACACGGCTGTTACTCTGAAACCAGTTCTTCAGAAGTAACTCAAGGCCACGTCTCTTTTCAAAGGAGAGCTAAACCTAGACCTATAAACCTGAGATGAGATGCGGATGGTCCCTCATGTGCTTCTGACTTGAAGGGTGAACGTGCTGCTGCACTGCTGAGGAGTTCTAACTGATTGCCTTGTCTGCCACAAAATGAGTCTCTTTAGCGTATTCAGGCTGTTTATTCCCTTTCTATCCCCAGGCTGGAAAATAGGACTTCCCATCTTCTAGTCTGTGTGGGTCCGAGACAGCTGGGACCAGTTGTTTCCTTTGGAGTGCAAAGCTTGCTCTGTAGATGAATGCAGTGCAAACGGACAGGGCAGCTGTGTGCCGTCTGGCCAGCGGAGATTGCACAGGATGGGAATCAGGCAGCAGGGGGAAAGCACCAGAAGAGAAAGAACACCCTGGACCTGTGTAGCATTCTTGTAAGGGAATCTTACCACTGTAATGAGCTGGGAGCACACTCTGACCACGCAGACCCCAGCACGTGGGGGAACACGGCCCATGTCGGCACAGACTGTAAACGCCTCGGAGCAGGGACCATGTCACAGAGAGAGGAATATTCTGCATCTTGCCACACGCTAATAATGATAAAGGGAAGGGCTAAGCAAGTGAGCTGATGCTTTGCACCCAGCAAGGGGCAGCGGGCCATGATCGCATGCATGCCCCATTTCAGAGCCCTCTCCTTGAGGTGCTTCATTCAGAGCCTTCTGCAGCCATGAGCCTGTGCTGAAGCCAGCTCTCACCCCCTGGGCTGGGGGTGCTGCAGAAACAAGTGGGGGTGTCTGAAATAGCATTGCCGACAGCTCCAAGGAAGCTTGGCTTGCGAAGGCTGATGGAATGAGTTAGTGGGCAGTGCTGCAGGGTGGAATTCAGAGAGAGGCAGCAAAGTCTGTTCCTCAACGAATAATGTGAAAATAAGGGTGCAGAAACAAACAGAGGAGCCCAAGAGCAATTCCAGCCAGAATTTCAGCCCAGTCCTACAACGCCGGACAAAATGCCCACCCCACTCCAAGGACAGCCTGCCTGGGCAACCATATGTACAGTGTTTCTGCACTAAGATGGGGGAAGCTCAGCTGAGGTTAACCCCTCGTTCCCTGGGAACCAGGGCCTATAAAACCTAAGCTCACCAGAACAAAAGGCCTGCCCCACCAGATGAGGGAGGGGCTACAGAGCTCTGAATTCAACTAGCACTGGGAAGAATGACTGAGAAAATAGGGGCAAGGGCAGTGCTTACTTTGTGCCAGGGCTATGAACCGTCAGCTATGAAAGTAAAAAAAGTTGCTTGACCCCTAGCACCTCATTGGTTGAGTCCCGGCACCTCTTTCATTACAAATTAAGCATGGGGCAAGAGTGAAGTTCACAGCTGGGAGGGACACGGAGCAGAGGACCTCACGCCAGGGCCCAGGCTGCAGCATGGTGCTCGGAAGGAAAAGGGAGTCTGTTCAGGACACGCAATTCAAGGTCAATTCCCAGAGCTTGGTCTTCGCAGGTAGCTTTCATCACCATCCCCTAGGGAAAGAGCAGCAAGCTGAGGCCAGGTCACAGGCCCTCGGCAGCAGCTGCACCTTGAGGTCAAATGGAGAGTTTAGTTAATTTTCTGCTCAAAGAGAAGAGGTAACAGTAAATCAGAACCTGCCTGTGGGAACTCAAAGCTGTTAAGGTCCATGCAGGCTCAGGAATCCAGCTCCCTTCTCCCTCCTCAGTGTGGTTTGCCAGAGCATCTTCTGAGAGGTACCTAGTGAGATCTTCCTTCTGGGGCTGCTTTCAGGAGCCTCTGGTTTTTAGATAACCCCGGGTGACCTTTCTGAGAGGGTAATGTTGGCAGGTGCTTGAGTGGGTATGTGAATGGCATTGCATGACTGGGACTGCTTTTGTGAGTAAGGCTGGCAGGGTTGGGCCCACAGCCCAGAGGTGCAGGAGTAGCGGCTGATTCGTGCTCCTCTCTCCCAAAAGTTTGGGAACCAGAACGTTCCCTGATTCAGGGCGCCCACGGGAGTACTCGCAAACCACAGCTGACCAGGCACCGCAGCGGGCCTGGGGTTGGCAGGAGCAGCTGATCCCCTGTTGTGGTCTGTCAGGCCAGATGGCCTGTTCTGCTCGTTGGTTCTGGAGACGGCAGGAAATGCTTGTGCCTTGCCCAAAAGCAAAAACAAGTTGTCAGCTCAGGAGTTTGTTCCCCTGCCTGAAATCCAAGTGGGTGCCCTTCACTGGCCACGCATCACTGAGCAAGGGCAATTGCACTGACAGCTCCAGAAGGTCCTGTAGAGCCAGACTTGTGGCTGCTAGGAGAGCTGATTAAAACAGAGACAGGCTGGAGAAAGGAGCTCTGTACCTGGCAGTAAAATGTAACCATGCTAAAGCCCAGTGGCACAGGCTGGCACATGGGACACTGGACTGGGAGTTGGGAGGGCAGGATTCTGTTCCCGGCTCTGCACTAACTGGCTCTGTAACCTTGGACTTCACCACTTTGTGCCTCTGTTTCCCCTCCTACCTCTTGTGTGTCTTGCCATTTAGACTGTAAACTCTGGGGGGCAGGGACTGCCTCTCGCTATGTGTATGCACAGCTCCTAACACAATGGGGCCCTGAGCTCATAAAAATTATAAATAATATTGTGTGCTGCCCACCTATTGGCCCTTCCCCTCCAATTTTAGAGGCCTTCTCTTGCTGATAGTGCTGCAGCCTAAGTGAGGCCGTTTAGCGCAGGCAAGCTAGCTCCTCACATCCAGCCAGAAAGGGGCCCAGACTTGCTTTCCATGTTACTATTTTAGCCTGAACCTGAGGAAATATTTCCTTATGGGGAGATCAAGTGGACTGTGGAGTGGTCTCCCAAGGGAAGTGGTGGCCTCCCAGCTTTTTTGAGGAATTACATATACTGCATTAGACAAAGCTCAGAAGAATAAATGGGAAGGAACAATCCTGAACTGATCTGCCCAGTGGTTTGGACCCGATTGCGTCGATCCCTTGTCTGGAGCGTCTGAGCCTTTGATACTCAATGGTATGTTAATTGGCTTGATTCTCTTCTGATGTCACCCCACTGTCTCACTGCAGTTACATGGATGTGAGTGAGTCAGAACTGGGCTCAGTGTCTATGGGGAATAGCGCAGGGTGAATGGCTAATTAACTGGCTGAGGATATGTCCCTTCGATAAGGGCTGAAATTTCGGAGAAGAATTTCTCTCCCAGCAGTGCTAGCACTACTAACGAATGAGCCATCCCAACCATCTTCTTGAGATAGTGCTCGTAATCCATGAGATTTCCGTATTCTCATGCCCGGGAGGACTTGCATTAGCAGTTACATTAGTTCAGCAGAAGGTTGAGAGCTGTCTTTTATACAGGAGAGTGAATACCAGGCTAACTGAACTGACTTCAATACAAGTTTTGCAGGAGTAAATTTATTTTAAAAACATACAATTTTTGCAAGACAATGAATATTAAACAGAGAAAGAGAGCGTTAGGTATTTCCTCATGGGCAGGGGTGTCACTGTGGGGGAGGCATTCCCAGCAGTAGCCCTACATATTTCTGTAGCAACCACTATTCCCTGTAAGCTGTGCGTGCGCGCACACAGATCCTAAACCCCGCGCACATGGCAGAACACTGTGCGCACACAAATTTGCACAGAAGAAATTTTTTGCGCACACGGCCTGTCAAAAATTAGAGGGAACATTGGTAGCAACTACTGACTGATCTTGACCTGGCTCAGGTGGGATTCGCTGTCTGGACTGGCCAAGGTGGCTGTGACACACAGATAGCAGCAAACATTTGAAACTTGGTTTCCCTTTGGCTGTTGTCTTTGTTTGCTGCCTTGATTTTTTTCCCAACTTTTGCAAATATTGTAAGTTTTGCAGAGCATGAATAGAAACCAAAGCCCAGATTTTCAGAACTTGACCTGTTCCATTTGTACAAAGCCAGTTTAATGTCTAACCAGTCACTTGCACATGTACATGAAATCACAGTACCAGGGGGAGGAGTATATGTGCACTAAGTTCTGAAAAGCTGAGACCCATTCTTGTTCACAAACCCACTCACATCATTGGGAATCACTAGTTAGAAGAGGCTAAGCAGAGACCACTGAAGGACAAAGGCATATGCCACCATTCACATGACTGGCATGCTGTCACATGCTAGTTACATTTATGTAGCAGAAGCTGATAATAATCATACATGTAGAAAGCACCTTTCATTTAGCAGGATCCCAGAGTACCGTTACAAGCCTTGCTGACTGATTTACTGTCAATGTACAGCAATCACTTTCTCCACCATAGGGGTGAAGCCACTTCTGGGTTAAAGTGCAGCAACCGTTCAACAATCCATAGCAACACTACACAATAGTCTAAGGACAGGACATGGAGGATACTATGTGCAATAGAAACTGCTGGAAAAATGTAAGTAGGAAGAATATAATGATCCAAATTTGGAATTTGATCATAGAATCATAGAATATCAGGGTTGGAAGGGACCTCAGGAGGTCATCTAGTCTGACCCCCTGCTCAAAGCAGGACCAATCCCCAACTAAATCATCCCAGCCAGGGTTTTGTCAAGCCTGACCTTAAAAACCTCAAAGGAAGGAGATTCCACCACCCTCCTAGTGAACGCATTCCAGTACTTCACCACCCTCCTAGTGAAAAAGTTTTTCCTAATATCCAACCTAAATCTCCCCCACTGCAACCTGAGACCATTACTCCTTGTTCCGTCATCTGCTACCATTGAGAACAGTCTAGATCCATCCTCTTTGGAACCCCCTTTCAGGTAGTTGAAAGCAGCTATCAAATCCCCCCTCATTCTTCTCTTCTGCAGACTAAATAATCCCAGTTCCCTCAGCCTCTCCTCATAAGTCATGTGTTCGGACAGTATCGGCCCAGTGGAGAGAGACACTTTCTTGAGGCAGATGAGCTTCCTCAGTGGAAATGATACACTCACAAATTTATATCACATGAAGCCCCAATCCATAGCCAATATCAAATTACAGAAGAACCTTTTGGACTGTGTGTCATCTTATCAGCTGATGGATGATTTTCCTCCTTCCTGTTTCCTGCACAGAGTGTAACTCCCTCTCCCCGGGAATTTTGAGCTTTGCTTTCCTCTTCTATCCTATGGCTATTCTCAGCCCTAGATGTTTTAGGCACTATTGGATAAACTCTGTGAACTGGGGGAGGAGAAGTATGCACCAGAATTATAGTCCTGGTGAAGGCACAGTACTTGGACCACATGCCTGACTTGTATTCCCTGCTCTGCCATTGATTGACTGGGTGACCTTGGGCAAGTCTCTTAACCTTCCCATGCCTCAATTTCCCTATATGTAAAATGGGGATAATACTTTTCTCTTTTGTAAGATGCTCAAATTAATTAATATTTTGTAAAGTGGTTTGTGCTCTCTGAATAACAGATGCGGCTACACAAGCATAAAGTATTAGCATTACTGAGAAGTCCACCTAGTGCTAAGAAAAGAGAGCAATATTCCACTGCTCAGAGAGAATAGCAATATCTGTATCTGCAGAGAATAATCCATGAGAAAAAGGTAAGAATCAGATTACAGAGTATAGAAGACAAGTAATTTATTGTGTGCTGTGGAAAGAATACAGAGCAACATGTTATCACAGTAGCACTGTATATGTGAGGTGGTATTTGCCAATAGTTCACTAGAGAGAAAATAATTTACCATTCCAGTTAAATGCATCAATGGTCTAATGCCACTCCCCTGAAGTGCTGCTGAATGGATTGTGGAGCAGGGTAGTTTTGTTAATTAACTAATGTTAGTGAAAAATTGATGTAGAAAATCACCGTTAGGATGAGCTCATAAATGTGACCAGGAAGGCAGCTTGCTCTAATCACTACATGAGGGAACTTGGGTTTGTTCCCACCTCCGCTACTGACTCTTTATGACCTTAACAGTGTCTCTTGACATCTCTACTTCTTGGCTGACCCTTCTGCAGATAGGCATAACAATTCTTACCTACGTCACAGGACTGTGGGAAGGCTAAATTTCTTGCTGACTGCAAAGTAATGTGAGCTCCTGTGGTGAAAGGAGCTATGTGAGGAGCATCATGATTTCAGTGATAAACAAAACTATGTGAGAACATAGAGGGCTGGATTCTGAGCAGCACAGCTCCCTGACCTTGGGCCGGTTCCATGCTGGCCTCAAACTATTTCAGAGCTGCTCAAAATTATTCTGGGTTCCAGGAGCCCATATCTGTCTGCTAGGGATTACTGGAGCCCAGTGCATTCTGAGCAGACCCCCATCTGCCTCCATCATACTCCCTACACTGGGAGGCGGCATGGGGTGGTATAAGCTGGCTGTATCTGTTCTATGCCAGCTAGAGATTCTCCCAGCAGAGTCCCCAGCTAAGAAGATCTGGTTGCTTTCCAACCCCATTTGCACTACCAGAGAGGTGTGAAGAGGCCTTAATGCAGCTTAGACCCAGAGAGACCATGCCCTTCACTTGAGGGTTTCAAAGTAGATTGTGAAAACAACCTCTTTCCATTTTGAATTCTGTTCTGTCCATGGGCCAGTTGTCATGATGCGGTCTAATGGGTGTTCAGGGTTTTCAAAATGTTTTCCTTGTTCTGCCAGGTGACTCTTCACAGTGTTTCCAACAATTTCACAATATTTGGTGTTTTTCTTAAAGCTCCAGCTCCTAGATTCATGTGATTAGATCAGCATTTCACTTTTCATTTTATTTATTTATTTCATACTTATGGTTACAGAGAAAAGCTTGAAAACCTCATGGAGGGAAGTATAAAGTACCCCAAATTTTATTTAAATCTCAGAATGTTTAAGCCAATCTCCTGGATTTCTGGGACCTGACTCAGGATTTTTGAACAGTTAGCACTGGCAATTCTGCTCCTGCATTTTCTTATTAGTAGTTAGTGTCCCATCTACCTCCATGTGAAATTGACTGGAGCAGCTGTTACCCAGTTACTGGCTCTGAGAGTTACTCTGATCTATGACAATCCTACATTTCTTAATATGAAACAGAAGTAGATACTTAAAGATCCTGGAAAATAAGAATCCTATCAACAATGTTTTTGCATTTCAATAGCCCCTTTCATCTGAGGATCTAAAATCACTTTAGAAACCTTAGCGATAATCAGGCTTTCACAGAGGCTAAACTATCTTACAAATGGGGAAACTGAGGCATTGAGCGGTGATGTGAGTTACCTAAGGTGATGCAAGAACTGAATGGCAACCTTGGGAATAGATGCTGTGAATGATGCCTCCCAGCCCTGAATGCTATATTAAAGTAATAAGAGTCAAACGAGGGGGGAGAATTTTGCAGTCTTGTTTTAATTGTGTTTGTTAAATTTAGTCTAGAAGCAGTTTCTGTACTTTTTTTGGCTGGGGGTGGGAGTGGGGTGTTCTTTCGGCATCTGGCCAGCTGAATATTAGTGCAGATACTGTGAGCCATTTTCTTAGTGTCTGAGCTGCTCTGTCTTTCCAGTGGCTGGGAGAATCTGTTTATTTAGGGCCAAATTTTGCCACCCATACTCACACTCAGTAGATCCTTACCCTGCATGTAGCCCCACTGAAATCAATATAGCCAATTGTGTTAGTAAGGTACAATTCCATGTGAGTGTGGGTTACGGGTCATCAAAATCTGATCCTTTGCTGCTAAAAAACGTGTATTATCTTCCCCCTCCCCCACCTTCCCTTGTGATGGAGTGTAAATCCCACACTGGTCCTGAGAGGGTTAACAGGAGCCTGTGAACTCAATTAGCCTGTCTGCTGGCACCTGTAGGGGTGGTAAGTAGATCAATTAGCAGATCCATACTGAAGAAGAGTCAGGTGTTCCTTAAAAGGACATAGAAAGCTCAGTCACAGAGGATCCTGTGTGCTCTTGCTCTCTGAGATTGCTCTGGTAGAAAATAAGGGAGAGGGAATAGGAGGGAGTTAGCACCCATGGTGGATTTCAAAAGGGGGATATGACTCCAGGGAGGCAGCCCTGAGGAGCTGGTGTTCAGCTGAAGAGCAGAGTATCAGGGAGGATTTCTAAAGGACTGAAGCTCAAGTCCAGTGGGGGCAGAGGTAGTTTAAGTTTATATGGTTGGCTTGGGATCCTTTAGAGAACTCTAAGGGGAATCCTGCAAACCACAGCCCTGAAGGACAGGTGAAGCCTGAGCCCTTGGGGTAGGGTGTGAGCAATGTTGCTACATGATGAGCCTAAGAAGGGGCTATTAGGGGGGCCTGCAGATAGCTGAGGTAGAAAGAAGCAGAGGGCCTGAGTAGACAGACCTTGCCTGCTTAATACAAGGTCCCTGGCTTGGAACCTAGAAGAGAAGGAAAGCCTGGGTTTCCCTATCAGCCACTGGAAAAACTGGTTGAAGGCCCCAGAGACTGGGGGTGATGGTAATACTAATGAGTCCAGACTTGGGTCAAAGACTCATCTTGAGGCCATGAAATTATTTTTTGTTGGATTTTGTTATCCTCGAAGGGGCAGGATGAAAAGTGGTCTGGCTGGAGGGCTGAGTCACAAGATGACTCAGACCACTGCAAGGCTGGAGCAACTGTGGGCAGGCATTCCCCCCCCCCCCGTATTTAGGGTGGACATTTTTCTTAGCCAGTAACTTCTTCTAAGATGCATTGGTTTCAGTGCATCCAGAATGTGTATGAGTTACCTGGCTGTCTGCTCCATTTCCAGTGTGTGTTTTCTGTCACTCCTCATTTGATTAGTGTTCCTGGTAACCCACAGAGTTTCTACAGGATCTTAGAAATATATTTTGCATATTGTACAACATGGTAGCTAGTGTTCCATGTGCTGAAGATGTTTTTCCTGAGGGTGTTGTATTTCTTTCATTTCCCCAGTTTGTTTTATGGTTTGGGATATGTAATTCCAATAGCCAACTCTATAGTAAAGATATTGGGCATCTCTTTGTGTCTTCCATGTATCCACTCTTTCTCCAGTCTGGGTTCTCTTGGACATGGCATTTCTGGCGTTCGATCCTTTTGTATATATCCAGGACATAGCAGTCTTTTTTTCTATCACAGAAGGATATTCTTGTTTTGGGATTCCCTTATTTATCCAAATGTTCTAGTAAACTGCATTCCTTGCAGTGCTTATGCAGGAGTTCATATATAAATGTGTCATATTTGTGCCCACTCTCTGTTTTGCCATTAGAGGGTGGAGCTCTGGAAACGATGCGAGCTGACCAGATTGGTGCACGGGCTTCTCGCTTCCATCGTTTTCTGCCTTGTAAGCTACCCTGTGACAGAGTTCAGCACGTAATCATGATTTTTTTCCATCAACTTCAATGGGCTTTGGATCAGACCATTGGATAACTACTCTGCTCTCCTCTACCCCAGTCCCCTCCCCTAGGAATGTTTTGCCTACATGTTGTTTAAAAAGCTAAATGGACAATAAAGCCCAGTCTTGCGTCACTGCAAATCCACCTAAACGGATGTCATGCAGTTGCAGTCTCGCTGTTCACATTGTGGGGAGCAGCATACAAAATCTGTATTAGTTGAATAGTGTCATCGTCAACCCAAATCCTTATCTGTAGGACAGGACTTTATTTTATATTAATGGTGGTGGTTTGCATTAATGTGAGAGAATTGGGTAATATGACATAAGCACAGAGTGATGTCTCAAGATTTAATATAATACTTAGTGCTTATAGAGGTCTCTTTAGAGTCAAAGCACTTTGCAAACATTAACTACTTAATCTTCACAATCCCCCATGTGGGGTAGATCAGTGGGAATACTGACATGATTAAGTGACTTGGTTGTAAAAGGCTACAGGAATCTGTATCCGAGCTGGGATCAGAACACAGGACTTTCTAGCTCCCAGCCCTGCATGCTAGACAATACTTCTCAAGAGAATAAAGTTCATGCTTGGCCATCGAAGCACCAGAATATGGAAAACCAAAGATAAAGGGCCCTGAGGCGCATGTTTCAGGGGAAACATCCATAACTGTAATATATAGTCAGATTTTCAGACACCAGTGTCCATTTTTGCAGGGACAAATTGTGGGCCCAAAATTGCAACAGCAAAAATGGAAGGCTCGTGTACAGTGTTCTGTATCGCATAAAGGGTGTCTTGCAGGTTAGGACCCACCAGACATATAAACAGATTTTTTTTAATATGAGGCTAAAATATTCCCTGCTGTCTAGGATGGGGGAGACCTAACCCTGCTCAGGAGCTCCTGGCCTCTCTGGATGCTCAGATAAGATCTTTCACAAGATCTGAAGGCAGAACGTTTCCTGCCACACTTGTAGTCCCCATTCCCGACTTCTTCCTTGTAACAAGCACCATGACCTGCACGGTCCTTTTTAGAGCCGGCTGGCAAGCAGGCCTGTCTGCCAGTGGATTGGGCCTGGCTGTAGGGTCAGGCTGCTGGGTGAGCTTATAGCACCTGGGATAGTTACTGAAACACTCAAAAGTGTCATTGCAGTTCCTGCAAGCCCCAGGGGACTCAGGGAAGGCTGTGGAGAGCCTCGCAGAGGTTCTGCCCTCTCTGGTCTGGAAAGACTGGAGTGTGACAACACTTTGGTGGCTGCAGCAGATGACAGCACAGATAGCCTGCAGCAGGGACAGGTCTTTGGAGAGGAACTTCTGGAAGTTTGGTTTGAAGAGCAGATAGACCAGAGGGTTGTAGGTCGTCGAGGATTTGGCAAAAACAGCAGAGAGTGCAAAGGCCAGAACTGGCACCTGGTTGGCATCTCCAAAGGCTGCCCACATGGCAACAATTGCATAGGGGGTCCAGGCAGCTAGAAATCCAATGCACACAGCAATGCTTAGCTGGAAGAGAAAAGGAAATGACTATGGTATGAAGCATAGTGCCCCCCCCCCCACAACCCTCCTGAAGTGCACACAGGCCTATGCCAAAATCCCAAGGCAACCTAACCCCAAACCGTTCAGCCATGGCCCCTAATGGCCAGAGTCAGCCATCTGGCTCAATCCTTCCAGATTAAACTTTTCCTCAACAGCTCCTCTGTAGCATACACATGTGTACGAAGAATAGTAATAAAGACAGCTCCTAGCTTTGCAGTGAGCATTTTGGCTGCTATCCCATCTGCAGCAATATGTCTCAGGGGAGAAGTGATGCCACGGACCCCTGGCACAATAGTTAGATGGGTCTCTGTTTTTCAATATTCCCTCCCAGTTGCCAACAGACCATCTGCACTAGATATGTTTGTGTGGTCAGGAGACCTAACTGCAGGAAATAGCTCCTGAGAGAGACTGTGGTGCTGAAAAGAAACCAGGTGGTGTGTGTGAGAGATCCCCTGTCTGCCTTCTCCTGCTGTGAAGTCTTAACCCTAGCTGTATGTTGGGATGGATGTCAGTTGGAATGGTATTTTGGACACAGTTTGAGAGCCCTACTCCTCTGTTTATTTAAATAGCCATGATCTAAAACGCTGTGATATGGTTGGGCGTGCAGGAAGGTTCATATGTAAACGATTAAATTGCAAGTCAGCATGTTACAGCTCAGATACGTTAGTTGCTTCAACCATATCATTCTGATCATTGCATAGGATGCTTGGTGGGGGAAGGCTAAGAATCCTGAGGCTTTCCTTATCATGACGAGATGTGAAAGCAAAAAGCACAAGTAGGCTGAACATCATAAGCTCTTTGGGGTCGAGAAGCATTATTGTATTGCAGTCGCATCAAAAAGCCTTAACTGGGACAGGGCCCTGTTGTGCAGAGAGACGGTCCCTATCCCAAAGAATGTATTATCGAGAGACCGCAAACCACTGGGGAGGAGGAAGGGGCATTATTTCCTGCATTTTACAGATGAGAAACAAGGGGCATAAAGAAACAAAAGTTAGCGGCAGGGCTAGGAGCTGAGTGTGCTGGTTTTACCACAAGTCCATGCTTCCTCCAATACCACATGCACATCTGAGTCTGTTAGAGAATCAAATTTGCTTCCTTTTAAAAAAAGGCATCAATTCTTTTGACAGACTTCTCCCCCCCCCCGGTAAATTACAGCATTAGCTTGTAGGCTGGGGGGACAGTGAGTCATGAAGGCAGCATTTTTTATTATTTTCAATGTAATTTAATATGAAACCAAATCCATCTGATGGCTTTAAATAAGGAGGTGGAGGAGGGGTGTATTGCTAGCAGCACAAATATAAACACCTGGAGAATTAATCTGGCTTGGTAAATACTTCTACTTTTCAGAAGCCTTCAAGGAGTCTCATTATTTTAGGTGCAAAGAAATATGGACTCATGTGGACTCGCTCAAATGCTTGACTCAGAATTCCAAACAAACCAGTGTTGAATTGAGTGAGCAAGACCCTAACATGTTTGTATATTGCCTCCAGGAAGCTGCCTTCATCTGTCACTGGTGAAGGTTGCTTTGCCATCCTGGCTCCAAGCTCCTCTGTAATAAAAGGAGAATGTGTTTGCCAACAAATCAAGGCAGCTCTGGGAACAGTCCATTCTGCTGCTAGATAGTCAGGAGACGCTCAGATTTTGAGATACGGAAGGGAGGCGGGGTCATATTTTCAGCCTGCACTTCCCTTTGTTTTAATGGTTTGTGCCTGGGGAATGTGGGGGAGGGATGGAATAGTTTCAGACAAGATTATTTGTTGCTGATCTGATAAGAATTTTTTCTTCAGTCATGATCCTGTGTGTTTCTTTCATGTGTCACTATTCAGGGAAATGGCAACAGCCATCTTGTCCCTTCCTATTTTCATGTTCTCAGTTAGTTGTTTATTAGCTACGCTTTCCCACCCCTCCATTATGTGTCTTGACTGCCAAAGTGTTAAGGGGTATTTGGATAATAGTGTACATATTTTTTTCCTTTTGGAGAGGAATAGAAATAGGACACAGCTTCAAAATTTGGAGCCAGGGTTCAGATCCAAATTTTACCCAAAATTTGAGGACATAGCATCTGGCTTTTGGTTTGGGCCTATTTCTAGGGAGGAGCAAGTGGCTTCAGAAGTCTTAGTCTTCTACTGAGTTTGCCTAGATATGCTTGGGCCAGATCTTCCAGTGACTCAGCAACTGCAAGCCTCAAATGTGTGGGCATTTACTGTAGCTGTGCAATCAAACTGGATAACTGTGGACCTAATGTAACTAATTAGCCATGTGCAGGCATATTAGGCATATATGTGCATGCCTAGCTTGTTTGAGAATCTGGCCTTCAAATCCTCGGCAGTGTTCAGGGCATCTCAGCTGACAGAGCAATTAATTCCTCAGGAAAGGGTAATGAACCCTCATACTTCTGGCATCAGCTGATCCCTGCTGGTGTTAGGAAAGAAAGGCACGTGATCAATTGGCCAGCAGCATGGAGGAGAGGAGGGCAGTGGTGCTCAACCTATTTACCATTGTGAGCCACTTCCACACAATATGCATACTACCTGTGTGGCCCTGTGAATGTCACATGGGTTGCAGCTGTGTGCCATAAGCCAGGTTGAGAACCACGGCTCTAAAGCATGAGGTATTGGCCACTGGCAGAGGCAGAATGCTGGACTTGAAGTACTAGTGACCTGATGCAGTAAAGAAAATCCTGTGTAATGCCACACTGTCTTCAGCCAATGAGCTGGGCAGGAGTTCCAGCTGCACTAGAAGACTATAAGAGTGAGAGATCATTGAGTCCTTTCCCCTGCAAGATCATCCAGCTACCACAAGACATGTATCAGGCACTACCCTGGTAAGTGGAGAATTGAGAAGAGATACAAACAAAGTGTATGATGTTTTAGCTTGTCTTAGAAGCTAGGCTCAAGCTACTGAATTCTGCAGCAAACTGGCTCAGAGCCTGAACTTTCCTAATAGCTTAGTGGGCTCAAATCAGATTATTTTTTCCAGTTATTTTTTGTTTTCAATAATTGATCATACTTAGCACTTTGCATGCAAGGATCTTAAGGAGCTCCACAAAGGTGGATGAGTATCATTATGCCCATTTTACAGACAGGGAAATTGAGGCACAGAGAGGGGAGTTGGCCTGCCTGAGGTCACGGAGGAAATCTCTGGCTGAGCTGGGAGCAGAGCCCAGGGGTCCTGCATTCCAGTCCATGCTATATCCTCTTAGTAAGACTTTCCCCGTGTGTGGTGGGAGATCTCCCAGCAAAGCCCCTTTGCTTTCATTGCTGCACACAAGCCCCATTGCCCTACCTTTACAATCAAGCTGTGTACGCTGTTGGCTTTGCTCTGTAGTGACATGTGCTGCTTCACGGCTCTTCGGGACACTTTCACTGTCCAAAGGATGAGCGAGTAGGAGATGAGGATCAGAAGGCAGGGGAAGAGGTAACAGAAGATGAAGAGGGCCACAATATAGATCATTGCCTCCCTGGTTGAAGCTTTCCACTTAAGGCAGCAGGCTGTCCCGTAGGGCTCTGGTCCGTAACTGCCCCAGTTGGCTAGAGGAGCTACGGCAAAGACAAGGGCATATGCCCAGACACACAGTAACAGGACACCAGCGTGTGTGGGAGAGAACTTATTGCCTGCAAAAGAGAGAAATGACAGCTGTTGGTAGGTTTCCAAAGAAAAGGGCTGAGTTCCCTCAGTTCTGAGGGGTTGGCTTTCAGAAAAGGGCCATAATCTGGAGCTATTTATCTGAGCCAACCCCAAATGTAGGGCATTGAGATGAAATAGGACCCACATATAAACCCCGCTCCTTAGTTCTGGTTTTGCAGAGCAAACTTAGAAAGGCAGATCAGTGTTCTCATCCCCCAATTTAAAGATAGTGAAACTGAGGCACCACAGACAGGCTAAGTGACCTGCCCAAGGTCACAGACAAGAAGCAGAGCTAAGAAGAGAACATGTCTCCTGCTCCCCAGCTCTGGGCTTGTCCCCTGATGCATGCTGCTTTCCCTGCAGGTAGCAAATGCTCTTTTGGACTGATGAGATTTTTTTACAAACCCAACTGCCCTTAGCAGAGATCTTCCCCCTCCCCCACCCCACTACTCTTCTCAGCTTCAGTTAGTAGTGTTACTTGAATAACTATTGTCCTCAGTTTTTACTTTCAGAGGAATTGTGTAAGAAAGTGTTGGCAGCTCCTTCAAGGTTTTTGACAAAGCTTTACAATTTACATTACATGGGCTCAGGACTGCATTTTCAAAGGGCTTCTGGAAATGCACTATTTGATGGACAGTAAATAGTCTGCATCTCTACGCATGAAACTTTGTATTTACACACATGCATGGCTGCACCTGCAAATACTTTCAGAAGCCAATTGAATGTGTCCCTTAATGTCAGTGCTGATGGACAGCTCCAGTTTCAAGGGGTATATACTTCTTTTGGTATATACCAGTCACTTCCATTTGTTTTGATAGTAGTCACTGTATGGATGCATCAGCAGCAGATGATGTCCCCCACCTTCCAAAGTAATAGTCTAGCAATGTTGGCTGTAATCCAAAAGGCAGTGTTTTCCTTGTATCTGCCATGGGCAATGATCAGAATGGGAATCCAATACACATGTGCACTGAAGGCTGATTTTGCATGTGTCTATACACCTAGAACAGGATGGATCAGGTATTTTCATACAGTACTGCACGCAGGACAGTATTTAACATTTGACTTGACTTTAATTTGGGTCTGAGTCTCAGGTGACGGGTGTCCTAGCTATCGGAGTTAGTTGTTAAAGGTAGACACTAAAAATATGGAGCTTTGGGGCTCATGTTGCTTAGGCCTGCATTTTCCGTAATCACATGCCTCAACAGGCATAAAGTTACCATGAACATGCGCCCAGTTATGGTCACTGCATGCACAATTGCATCATTCTGTCTCTCTGGGCTCAAAGCATGAGACCTACGGTCTTCCCCAGTAAGGCGTGCCAGAGCCCTGGCCCTGTTGCCGGGAAAGCCCTGCTTCCACAAGCTCCACTGGAGGCTGGCAGCTTCTTTCTTCCTGAGGAAAAGCAGCTGTGAGGGAGGTGTTATTCAGAGGGTGCCTCTCCCTATGACGTCTCAGGACAATCCCCTCAAAGGCCTTGAAAAGCTTAACTCTGAGACCTCGAATTTGATGCCGTGTTCCACAGGGAGCCAGGGTAGTGAGCAGCGCATCAGGAGTTGGGGAGAATGAAGTGCTCCTGGTGGTTGGAGTTGCTGAGGAGAAGGTTGCCACATTCTGGAGTTACTGATGCTTTCCTGATGTTGGAATCTTCATATCTAGATCCAGTGAGTGGCAGGAGCCCAGCCGGGAGGGTAAGAGGGCCTTGATCTCTGCAGGCAAGCCTCTTTGCTAAGCTGAGGTGCCATTTTCTGGCTCGTCGCAAACGAAAGAGAACAATGTCTGTGGTCACAGTGTGGCATGTGCTCATCAGCAGCAAGGAGTCCAGGAGGCCTGATGTCACCATCTTCAGCAGAGACCTTTGATGCAGGGCAAGGTGATAATTGGTAGGTCTCCAAAGTGTTTCCGTCTTCTCCCAGCATCAACTGTGTTGTGCTTGGTTTCTTCTTCAGCCAGGCAGAGGGAGATGAGGCTATTTGTGATGATATATAGATGCTGTCCTCTGTGCTGTTGGCATTTGAGGCCATGGCATTTCATAGTTCCCCATAAGTCTCGAAAGAGTTGGAGAAGGAGGACTGAGCTTTATGGGACTCCACAGGTCCTTGGTCTGAAGGAGAGGAGGATTTGCCTATCACCATTCTCTCTGAATATCCTGTAAGGTAGGACAAGAGCTATCCCAGAGCAGTCCTATCAACTTCTGGTACAAATCAGGTGGCTTTTTGGAAATGTAGGCTTGACGTCCTCTCAGTATGAAGGCACATTATCCTATATCCAGTGGGTTAAAGAAACCCCTGGTGTAACTCCATATCCGATAGAACAATAAGCTGTCAATTAGTTGGTTGCTGGGAAACGAACCTTTTCCACTTCACTGTAGTTCCTTTCAGTGAGAGGAGATGATTTTTACAGGGAGCTCTGCCAGTGTAGCAAACTCTGGGCATGCAGCCTGCCATTCACCAGTCTGACCTGTGTCCAACCAGGAGGATGTCACTGTGAACACTGCACAGAATGGCAACCCTGAGCTGAAGCAATCAGCCTTGGCTTAGCAGAGAAACACTGGAATGGAGAACAACAATCTGCATGGAGCTGAGGACCTTGGAGAACTTAACAAACAGTAACTAATGAAGCCTCACCAAGCCACTGGGCAGGGCAGTACACCAGGGCTTACTTTGTAATGGAAAAGGTGCTGGGGCTCAAACAATTTTTTTTTTTTTTACTTTCATAAGTGATGAGCCAAGCCCAGAGGTGCCATGGCTCACCCCTGGCACAAATTAAGCACAGCAGTGTACATGTACTCTTATCCCCATCAGACAGGCAGGGAAAACGAGGCCCAGAAGGAGGTGGAATGACTTGCCCCAGTGAGTGGTAAAACCCTGACTGACTGTAATAGCTAGAAATCCTGGCCCTCCTCTTCCATGCAGGTGCTCATGGAATTCATGGTGAAATGATTCACGTAACCAGGGGAAATTGAGGTAAAGCCTGTTTCACCTGAATAACAGGAGAAATATGCAAGAGTGAGATCTACTTCACTGGCAATAGTCTCACATGCAAGATACAGGGAGCATCAGCATTTGGATAGCTAAAACTGGACCAGGCAATTCTACTTTGTAATATTCCCTTTCCCTCACTCCTTGCCTTCTAAGGATTGTCTACACAGGGGAAGGAAGTGGGGTTTACTATGCACTAATTTGGGGTTGAGTTAATTGAAATGACCTGCATACACACCACACAAACCCTTCAAGCGTAGTAGCTCTGCAGTTAAAGCATACTCTATGCTACGCTTTGAAAGTGTAGTAAGTTCACTGCATATTGAGTGTGTACGCTCTTTAGCGCAGGAACTGTGACTACCTAACCATCTGTATAGTGCCCACTAGATATATCTATATCTCTGTATGACAAGTGCCCTACAATATAAAGGCTAGTAATAGGGGCCAGAGTGCTGAAGAATAAGCTGAGGGGCAGTCCTGCAAGTTCTGTCCTGTACTAGTTCCAGGGAAGATGGCTTTGATGGAAATTTTTCAGCTCCAGTTTCTATGATTCCCTAAAATTCTGGAGGTGAAATGCTAAGTAAGCTACAGATGTCCTAAACCTTGATGAAAATAAGAGCTCGGGGGAAGCGCCTGGTGGGATTTGCATCTGGAAATGAAGAAAGATCAGAGCTTTTATTTTAAGTTTAAATCAGTGTTATCAGAGTTTACTTCAGAAAAGCCAGTTGATGAAACATGAGTTGGGTTTTTCTCTGAGTTTCCTCCCCCTCCCTTAAATCCTAAACTCTCTTATCTTCTAAGGGCTTAATTTAAAAAGCTAAATCTTCAGACATATGTTAGAATAACTTTTCTTTGAAACTAAGCAATTAAAAATATGCTGAGATTAGACATTTCCTAGGGGAAAATGCACAAGTGCATTACAGGAAGATAAGCTTGAGAAGCCACACAACCAAGTGCAGAAACAGAAATTACAGAGGGAAAAGATGCTGGTACCTGGCTGCCTTTTAATGCCCAAATTTAATCTTTATCTTTTTTCCTCACTTTTTGTGATAATTTCTGCAGTTATACAAAGTGATCCCATAAGCTTTGAGTTGGCTGCTTTAACTGATGTGACTTCCTTCCAATGCTATCTCTATGAATTGGACTGTTAGCCTGTAGGGACAATCTGCTTTGTGGCTGCCAGTCATGCATCTGCAAAAGCGTGCAAGCAAGTCAATGTGTCCCCGCACAGCTGCGGCAAAGCAGGAGTTTGCATTGTGAAGAATGGAGGCACCACAAATTTGACAGAAGTATTAATGAGAAATCAGCTGAAAGCTTGGCTCTGACTTTCATCTAGTAATATGCTAAGTAACAGTGGCATTTCTCTTGTGTCCTTCATTTCTTTCAAAGTACTTTACATACAAGCAATTAATTATTGCAAATCCCTAAATGGTAGGTCACTATTTATTATCTGCATTATACAGCTGGCAGAAGCTCTAACAACTTCTGCCATTGTAACACAGGGAGTCATTGGCAGAAATGGGACTAGAACCCAGGCGTCCCTGCTCTAGCTACCACTTTCCTTACCACTAAGGGCTAGGTTCTCCAAAGAGATCGCAGAAGGTGAGACTTCAGAAACATGAGATGTACCTTCCTTGCATGTGAATGGGCATTTTGCACATGGAAATTGGGTAACTCCTCCTGTCAGTATTTGTGTATGTGCAATCACACCACTGGGGTCTGCAAAAGTGTGAATTTGGCAGGTGCCTTGTGCCGCTCAAGTCAGAGAATGTGGCCGCTAGTGGCATTTGCCAAGCAAAGTTCTATAGGAGGTTTTGTGGGTTTTTTGTTTGTTTTGTTTTTTTCCTGCAGAATTTAAAATTTGCTTCTCTTCTTTTGGTGCTGCTTCCTCCCACTGTGTGGCTGGGATGAGCGAGTGTAGAAAAGAAAAAGATTGAGAGGTGAAATGCCAAACATGTCTGCTAGAACAGAAGGCACATTTCCAACCTGTCTGGAGGTATGTGCTCCCGAGTGGGGCAAAGGCAGCTGCCACTGGTGGTTTAAGGCTCAGGGGCTGCAGAAGCTTACTACCCCCGTCTGTTCTTCAGGTACTTAGTTGTTACCAAGCAGGACGTCAGTTTAGTCACTTAGCTGTATCTGGATTCCTACAAGGTACATGGCACGTTCTGCTAAGCATACAGCTCCCCAAAGGGCTCTAGCCTGCTTACTGGAGTCAATGTCAGAACTCCCATTGACTACAATGGTGCAAGATCAGGCCCTAATTACCCAGCATCATGGCCTGCTTTGAGATGCTGCGTTGTAGGCTGACCTGGACTTCCCTTCCCCAGGCACACCACTTCAGAAAAACGTTAGTGTGTGTATAAATCACCAATCTACCAAACTCAGCCAGAAGATGGATGCCACTGCAACGAGTGACTGAAATCCAGCTACTTGGGTCCTTCCCACTCAGTATCCATCCTGGGCTGCTGCAGGGGGAATTTATTGGAGAACTTGTCTTGGAGAATTTGTCTGCAAATCAAGTTAATGTTGTTGGTTTCTATTATATTTGTTTGTAATCCAAATTCTTTGAAGATACGTTGGTTGGCAAGTTCAGCAGTCTAAATGAGAAAATGCAAGTAATCCCTCCAGGACAATATAAAAACATGGGGTACATTTACAGAGAGGTGTCTGGCCCTCAGCTCTTCTTTTGTGGGTGCAGTTTGTACCCAGACAATGAACAGCAGGTGCAAGTCTAAGTACATGTCTCTTTAACTGCCTGATTCACACCCAAATTTGGTGTGTTGCAAGCACTCAGATTAGCATCTACAACTAATGTCCAGGCAAAAATAATGCAGGTGAAAATTGTGCTGCAAAAGGGAGTTGCCCCATGGCAAATTTGGCCCCACAGTGTTAATTATTTCCCAGTGTTATATATTGTGATAAAGTTCCTCCTCTACCTTGGTGGGTCTTGCACTTATTGGTGGATTTGCTTGCCTCGGAGCTTCATGGCAGCCCTCAGTTTGGCCGTTTTTGTGAACCCACAGTCCAGGTCAACTCCTCCTGTGTCTGACCAGGAGTTGGGAGGTTTGGGGGGAACCCGGGCCCGCCCTCGGCTCCGGGTTCCAGCCCAGGGCCCTGTGGAATGCAGCTGTCTAGAGTGCCTCCTGGAACAGCTGTGCGACAGCTACAGCTCCCAGGGCTACTTCCCCCTGGCCTCCTCCCAACACCTTCTTTATCCTCACCACAGGACCTTCCTCCTGGTGTCTGATAATGCTTGTACTCCTCAGTCCTCCAACACTACACATTCTCACTCTCAGCTCCTAGCTCCTCACACGCACCACAAACTGAAGTGAGGTCCTTTTTAAACCCAGGTGCCCTGATTAGCCTGCCTCAATTGATTCTAGCAGCTTCTTGATTGGCTGCAGGTGTTCTAATCAGCCTGTCTTAATTGTCTCCAGAACCGATTAGAGACAGAGTTACATGCCACACCTGCATGAGTCTGGCATACGCTCACTACTGTATGCCTATGTATAAAGATATAGGCTCTAGTTTTCTCAGATTATGCTTCATGATGCAATGTACTTAAAATACAACCCTCGGGGAGTAATGTTCCCACTGGGATGAAGCCTGGGCAGGTTATTGTCCTACACTGTGAAACTCACCCGTCCCTGCCCAAAGGCTGAATGGAAGTCAGCCCAACCTGCAGCCTCTGTGCAGCCGCTAACTCTCGTTGGCTATTCTAGAGCCCGTCTCAAACCCTCCCGTTGGGGGTGGGATGTTCCTGGCCCCTGCATTTGTGCAGTTGTGGATCCAGTGGCTCATCCTTCAGCCTTCCTCAACTGCCCACTGCACTGGCCTGTCTGGAGCAGGCAGGGAGCCCCTCTCCATAGCACACAGAGGATTCAAAGGCTCCCATAGGCAGCTGGTCTTCCTGAGGCCCCCATAAGTGACCCCACTGTGGGGTTTAAGTAGTGCGGAGGGTGGATGTTACCCACAATGACTCCATCTCCCATCCAACCTTAATTTGTGGGTGGGAAGTCTCCCAGGCTTCTCACTCATGTGATTATGAAAACAGCTCTGACTCCCTAGTGTTTCCTGGCCCTGACATGGAAGCTGTTTCCTTGGCATTAGCTAAAGCACACCACTTTGCCAGAAAAGATTCAAGTAGTTTTGCAGCATTCGGCTGTCTTTTTATTGGTGCCCCAGGGCTCGTTGCCCTGGCTGTATGTAGGAGCAGTGCTGGTTCCTGGGCAGATGCTGTAGCATGAGTCTTTCCCTCTGTGGAAAATAGCCTAACAATCAACTGCAAATGAACAGTTAATGATCCCAGCAGCCCCCCAAACTTCCCACCCTCTCACCCATCTTAGCCCCTAACAAGTCCCTATCTTCTAACATGTTTTGAGGCCTGATTCTGCCAGCCTTACTCACATGGGCTAGTCTCTGACACTGCATGTGCTTCCACTGATTTCTGAGAGACCACTTGGAGTCAGGTACTACTCCATGTAAATAACGCATTGGAACTGGGCTCTCGATAAATGCATATGCCCTGTATTGTGCCCTGAAGGTCAATTGACCCGAGCCGTTTCAGACTGAGGGCCCTTCATGGAAAATGTTCTGTTGCTAA
The DNA here is from genome assembly GCF_965140285.1 of Lepidochelys kempii. Taxonomy (NCBI): domain Eukaryota; kingdom Metazoa; phylum Chordata; order Testudines; family Cheloniidae; genus Lepidochelys; species Lepidochelys kempii. The sequence goes on along the minus strand of NC_136392.1, from coordinate 16,931,934 downwards.
CTCCCTCTCTTTTAAGTGGAGGCACTCTCCAAAGTAGGAAAGGCCCAAGAAAGCTAACCTCCATGTTTCACATTGGAATACATGAGACAAAAGGTCTATGAGTTCACTCTATTGGGGCGGGGAGGGAGAAAGGAAGGCCCAGACGTTCAGAATTATGAGTGCTCATCTGGGCACCTAATTTGGGTCCACAGCTAATAATCATCCTCCAAAATGGCAATAAGCATTTACATGTCCAGTCACAATAATTGTGTGCACAGATTAGGTGTGCAAATGCATGCAAACTTGTGCAGGTACAGTCCTAAAAATCTGGGCCTAGAATACATTTTTGTTTTGCTATCTCTGCAGTGTAATCTGTCGGAAGTAGGGCCCTACCAAATTCATGGTCCATTTTGGTCAATTTCACGGCCACAGGACTTTTAAAATCTTAAATGTCATGATTTCAGCTATTTAAATCTGAAATGTCAGGGTGTTGTAATTGTAGGAGTCCTGACCCAAAAAGGAGTGTTGTGGGCGGGGGGGGGGAGGGGTTCAGTACTGCCACCTTTCCTTCTGTGCTGCTGCTGGCAGCGGTGCTGCCTTCAGAGCTGGGTGGCTGGAGAGCGGCGGCTGCTGGGCCGTCGCTCTCTGACCATCCAGCTCCGAAGCAGCAGCGCAGAAGTAAAGGTGCCATGGTACAGTATCGCCACCCTTACTTCTGCACTGCTGCTGGCAGGGCGCTGCCTTCAAAGCTAAGTGCCCGGCCAAAAGCCTCTGCTCTCCGGTCACCCAGCTCTGAAGGCAGCTCAGAAGTAGGGGTGGCAATACCACGACCCCCCTAAAATAACCTTGCAACCCCCTTTTGGGTCAGGACCCCCAGTTTCAGAAATGCTGGTCTCCCCTGTGACATCTGTAGAGTACAGGGTAAAAGCACATAAAAGACCAGGTTTCATGGTCCATGACGCATTTTTCATGGCCGTCAATTTGGTAGGGCCCTAGTCATTAGGATCAGTTTGGATAAACCCTGCCTTGACTGCGAACAATTATGGGGGCCGGACTATGGTTTTCTTTTTATTTCTGTCTTGCACAACACCAGCCATATGGCTAACATTCAACTAAAAGATGGTGATTATATCTGAATAACCCTTAGACCAAGAGCCATAAAACAGGGAACTTCCTAAATCAGATGTGCAGCATTTCCACTGTGCAAGAACAGAGTCCGTCATGCCAAATGTATTTAACACTGAGGTAGGAGCTCACACGTGCAGCATAACTGTCTTTATCTGCAGCCCAGCACTCAGACTGGTGTGAAATTGCCAGCCCCTGAGACGATCCATGAAATCCTTAAAACCAAAAGCCACACAGAACAGTATGGGTAAAGGGGCAACAACCACACTGGCACCCCTAGGAAATGGCTTTTGGAAAGTAACTGCTGGTCCATAGATCTCTGGAAGCAGTGATCACTCAACTGACACCCCGTCGTGGGTACAGTTGGTACATGGCAAGGACACTGGAGCTTTAATACATCACCCTATTTGATTAGGGGCTGTGAAACAATACATTTAACTTGCGCCCACCCACACTTCCAAGGACCTGCTGTATTGATTGTATGGCGCCAAACAGTAAATGGGATGGTGATTAATTTACATATGCAAATTAGAAGAGGAAAAACAAGTAGTTATGGTATTATTGTTTGGGTTAATGAGAGTAATTTAAAATGTTTATGAATATGTTCCGTAATGGAGAGCTTATCAGGGGCTGTTGCCAAGAGATTTATGACTAACCTAAGTTGTGAAAGAATGGGGAAGATGGAGTGGGGTTACTGGAAGTAATAGCCAGGAGGGCAGAAGTGGAGAGAGTAACATGGGTTACACATCCCAGCACCTACCATATGCTGGATAACAGACCTTCAGGCAGCAAACCGTGCTTAGCACTGTCAGGCTGGTAAGACTGCACAGGCCAAAGAACATGCCAGAGAATGCATAGAATGTGCACATCGCATGGTTAAACAGCCATCTGGAAGGGAAAAGTCATCAGGTAAAATTGAAACCTTCACGTTTACACCAAGTGCGGAGCTCGCAAGGTTTGTGATTCTGTTGAGAGGGAACTTGTCTGAGTTGCTTTATGCAGTTCATGAAGTCACATGGGTATGACCAGACACCAGTCAAACCAGACGCCCTCTTACAGAAGTTTGGTACCACTCCAGCTCATGGTTTGACACAGAAAGCAAAACTACCTAAGCGGTAGAGCTGGGCTCTAGGAGGCTGTGCTGGTGGATGCAACGGAATGGGGAAATAAATACCTAGGGCCTGATTGTCAAAGGAGTTGTGCATGTGGGTGTGCCCCTACGGTACACGTAATTACCGTGGCTGTGAGCACAAATTGAGTCATTGGGAATGCAAATAACCATGATTAGCTAGTCCCGCATGCAGTTGACACACAAGCTGCATGTATTGCTTTTTTAAAAATCTGGCTCCAGAGCCTTCTGTATATTTAACTGAAACAGTTTCACTCTTTGCACATTACTGCCTGAGTGTCAGTTTTAAGGAAGTAGTAATAATGTTTAGCACTGACATAGCACTTTTCAGCCACAGACCTCAAAGATCTTTACAGAGGATGGTTAATATCAATAGCCCCATTTTACAGATTGGGGAAATTGATGCCCAGAGAGGCAAAGTGACTTGCCCCAGTTCACACAGCAGGTCAGTGGCAGAGCTGGGAATAGTCTCAGGTCTCTTGACTCCCAGTCCCATGTCCTAACCACTGGTCCATGCTACCTCCCTCAGAACAGAAAGGTGATAAGTCAGTTTTGAAAGGACGCTGCACGTGGCTAAAAGCTTTTATCTTAGCAAAGCTCATTTTTAATATGCTGCAGCACCTGCTGGTACATACTGTACAAGTCCCACCAGCCCCCGGCCAAGGGGTGGAGCCAGAGTAGAGGTCTGCTGGGGGCTAATTTTAAAGCCCGACCTGGCCCCAAATCTGACCTGAGCACAGCCGACCCCAACCCAACGGGAGGATGTCAGGTCAGTTCTGGAAATGATTCCGCCTGAATCCAACACTTTGCCCTGAACCTGTGTTGGCATCCGCCACCTGGTCCTTGAGGGGTGGCCTGGGCCAGGTGGGGGCTCCCTGCGCTCTACGCCCCATGGCCACGATCTGTCTCTGGCTGCCTGCTGGCTGTGGGGTCGGGCTGGCGGCTGTGTGTGCTGCTGGTACCACATTGTGCTGTGTGCGCCACAGAGAGATGGGCTGCCACTTGTCAGCATGCTCGCTCTGCAGCACACACAGAGAGCAGCGAGGTGGTGACACCCAGCAGGAGTGGGGCATGCAGCCACCTCGCCTACCCCCCGGCCAGCAGAACGGTGAGCAGAGATGACCCAACCCGAGGCTGAGAGGGTCAGGCTGTTTTCATACCTCAACCGAACCTGACACTTATGGTCAAGTCCTGCAGGGTTGCAAGGCTCTAGAGCAGGGGACCTACAGCTGATGAGCCACATGTGGTTTCTTTGGACCACGTTTGTGACTCTCCCTACTGCCCCATGGGGATACATTCCCACAACACCACATGGATTCAGATAGACTCCAACCTGCAACACCAGGCATTGGTCAGATTCATGGCTGGGCTCGTACCTCTTGCTGAGCTGTGGGGAAGGGAGGTGCACTGTACGGCAAACCAGAGGAGGCTGAACAAGGGAGCAGCATGAGCCAGTGCAGGGGACTAATTGGAGCCACTATCTCTGAGAGGAGCATATGTAGTAGCCATAGAAGGGCCAGCAGCACTAGCCTATGTCTTGGGTGGGGAGGAGTTGCTGAGGGGAGGCGAGGGATGGCTCTTCCTGCTGAGGTGGCTCATATCTGATTATATTTGGCTCACTCCCTTGGGAATGATCCCTGTTCCCAGTGCAGGGTATGAATTTCTATTAGGAGAGATCTGGGGCCCAACTCTGCTCCCAATTACACTGGTGTAAGTCCCTTGCTTTCAATGGGGTTATTTCAAATTTACATCGGTGTGATTGAGCTCAGACTTTGGCCCCTAGTCTTCATTCCTTCTCCAGGTCAAGGCAGGATTTGCAAACTGACACCCGCAGAAGTGCCCGTTAAATGCAATGCTATGCAAATGAGCTACCTGTGTGCAAAGAAGGATGGCGTGGCCAAAGGGAAGAGGGTCACCGTCATGCCCAGGTCACTGATAGCCAGGTTCACAATGAAGAATTCAGCAGGTTTCAACATGGATCTCTTCCGATAGGCCACCAGCAAGAGCAGGGAATTTCCACAGAGAGAGACTATGCCTGAGAAAAGGCAGAGAGAGACATACCCAGTATAGGATACCCAAGCTCACTAGCAGCAGTGCAGTGCATGACATAGGGACAAGGAGGGCACGTGTGCAGGTCTCACTTGCTAGTCACCTACTATCCTCAAACACTGATGGGTTGTGTTTATTTGGCAGTCGTGTATGTGCAGAGATGCCACTCACTGCATGTATGAATGTGTAAAGGGAAGAACAGACAAGGATCTCTCACACACATTTCCCACTTTAGAATCTGTGGGGCCCTATAATGCTGTGGGTCACATCCCTTCTTAATTGCCAACCAGGACTTTGAAACATCCAAGGAGAAAACTGCTTCTCAGCTTTTACCCAGAGTCCACTGTGTGCTGGTGCAGGAATATGGAGTGTAGTGAGTATGTGGGGAATACTCAGCCAGGACAGACATGATCAATAAAGTACCTGGCTTTGTACCTCTGCTACATCAGCACCTTGTGCAATGGTAGTAAGCGTTTGGCAGGTAGGCTGGCTGGAGACAAGAAGCAGGGTTTTATATGGACTGCTCAAGCACTCGGTCCAATCTGTTTGTTCTGGCTCTTGGAATGATATAGTTCACACTGGGCATGCTCCTTCCACACTAACATTACCTTGTCTCCTCTGCATAGTCATAGCCATTCTAATAACTTGGTAACTGCCCTTTCAGTTTGCTTTAAGGAGCTCTAGGTAACCAGATATAGGGCAAGAGCCAGGCAACTCTCCAAGCTCTCCTGGAAATATCATTGTCCCTCTATAAAAAAGGCGGGGAAGTGTCTTCAGGTTTTTCAAAGCTGGTCACCTCCTGGTATATGATCTGCTTCCAGGACTTGCTGTACTTGGCAAAAAGAGTGTCTTCAGCTGGCACAGTGAATAACAACCATTAGACACCCAAAGGCAGGAGGCTGCCTGAGCACTTTTAGAGCAACTTTAAATGGGACTGTAATTGTTAGATGCTTTTGGGGATGGGGCAGCAGGCAGAATGTCAGTGAAACAGACTCTGGGAACAGAGTCCAGGCAGAGCTGAATTCCTGTGGCTGAAGACAGGGTGCCTCCAACCCCTTCTAGTTGGATAGAGTGTGAGCTTTGTGACAGTGTTGTTATGATGGTGATGCCAAGAAGCTGAGTATGTTCCGCTTTTAATTTCTTCCTGGCAATATCTCTAGTGAGTCTGTGCTGTACAATATTGTGTTTGCAACATAAACAAGAAGGACATTATGAAGATTAGGGTAAATCCAGCCTAACCAACAGGAAAAAGCCATTTGTTTTCTTGGGATGTATTTAAAACAACAGTGGTAAATAAATGTTCATAGCCAGGGTTTTCTTCGTCTGTTAAGTAACACTAAAATAATTTTCCTGTGTATGTGCAAAGGGGAACCTAGCTACTCAAGGAGCAGGTTATGTGGGACTGGAATTAATTCCCAGTGGATTAGCTTGTAAATTAAATATTATGCTTACAATTACATGCCAAAGCTGTATAATGGCTAATATAAACATGTTCTCCTCAATAAGTAGGACTCCTGCAGGGGAGACTTGCTCTCAGATACATAGTTTTTGAATGCTTTTTATGGGTCACTTAAGGGGAAATAGTTTGCAAATGCATATCCTTGTTTCCAGCACTGCTAAAGGACTCCTCCACAAAGCTATTTTGACTCCTTCCCTCGCCTCTTCATTAGCTGTATTCTACTAGCTTTATTATCTTCTAGGATCTTTCTTAGCTGCATGCAAGAGCTGCTAACTTTCTCAGTCTTACCTCCTCCAGCTAGCTCAGAATGGCATGAAGCAGGCTGGTTTTTTCCATGTCTGCCACTTCATTATGTAAGCGGGTGTGTTTGTTTGTGTGTCTGTTTCCATATGCGTGTGTGTGTGTTTGAGTGCTCTGGGGTGCACACGTCTCCTTGTGTGTGTGTATGGTCATTTTTGTAGTCGTGTGTTTGTGTTTCTGTGTACTCCTGGTGCAGTTGCATGTGTACCTGTGTGTTGTACGTGCACTCTTTTGGGTGCATTACTGTGCATTGCTTGCACACCTCTCATCTTACAGAGGTCGACACATGGGACACAGAGTGGGCCAAAGGCCCCCATGAATGTATGAGCTCAGGCTGTTTAAAATGACATGGGATCCATTTCTTCAGCATACGTTCAGGTAAGATTTCCTATGACTTTACTTTGCGATTGGTTCCTGGTTTCTGAAGTGAATTTTCTCTGATAGTAAAAGTGGAAGATCACCACATTTGGGTGGAGTGGGATGGAGGAAAATTAGGATGTGAAATGCAGCATCCCAGGCAGGGGTGTGGGCAGACTGGTCCTTCCCTCCCTCGCTTTGACTGGGAATCAGCTACTGCAGTGTTGCTAACCTCAAGCATTCAACGCTCATGAGTTGGGCCCCTAAAAATCAGGAGGTTTAAACAACCCGAACAAGCTAGGTTGTTTTTCTTTTGCCTTATGGCTGTTGAGCCTTCCGGGGGCAGTTGGGACACATTTTCAAGCTTTTCGTCCACCACAAGAGCCAGAGACTTTGTTGAAAGGGGCGATTTGCATGTAATCACATGACTGCACATGGCTGGGCTCTGTGAGAAACACCAGATGTCACAAGACTTGTGATTAAATCTTGAGCGCTGGCAACGCTGCTGTTGGGAATCTTTTGGCTTTAGAATAAACTGCCATCTAAACACACAAGAATGAAAATACAAGGACTTGACCAGCCTGGGTTTAAGCTGTGGGAAGGGTACAGAGGAACGGCACAAGGCAGGCTTGTTGGTCAGGGGACAAAATTCTGACCTAGCAAGTGGTCTTTGAGATGTAGGGCCTGGGTGATCCATGTCTAGGTCGGGAGCCCGTGCCCGATCGGACACCCTGGGTGATCACTTTATGTCACAAACTCTTTTTTCCAGAGGCATCCAAGCCATTAATCCTTCTCTCCCTGACAGCAGAGATCCTTTGTTCGGTGCATCATTAAGCATCTCCTAGCCATAGACAGAAGACACGCTGATTAATTTACCTTGCTAGCTATTGAAACCTGAAATGGTCAAGTCATTGAGAAGGCAGCTGTGTGGGACAGTGTGTGAAATCCTGCTTTCAGTTAAACTGGTAATTCTACTGGCTGCAATGGAGTTATTCCACTTTTTCATAGAATATCAGGGTTGGCAGGGACCTCAGGAGGTCATCAAGTCCAACCCCCTGCTCAAAGTAGGACCAATCCCCAATTTTTGCCCCAGATCCCAAATGGTCCCCTCAAGGATTGAACTCACAACCCTGGGTTTAGCAGACCAATGCTCAAACCAGTGAACTATCCCTCCCTGAGAACAGGATCTGGCTCTATGAGTGCTGGGGAAGCCCAGCATTCGTTTGCAGATTATCCTTCATTTTCTTTCAGGATTTATTCACCTCTCCCCACACCACAGTGTGTACCACAGGGCTTCACTCACAGCTCACACTCATTCCTAGAGCTGGGCGAAGAGAGCTAATTTCTTTCCCAGAGGATTTCAGTATTTTGACATCTGGTTTTGTTTCAGTGAGGAACTAAATAAAAAATTCCAACATTCTCTTCAAAAGCGAGTGGAGCCCCAGCCTCAGGGTGGTCCACCTGGTGAGCTGCCCTGCAGTCACAGACCCTGCAAGCCCTGGAGTTCCCATCCCCAAGGCAGTCTGCAGGGGCGGCCTGCCCCAGAGCCACATGCCCTGGAAATTCAGGCTCTCCAATGGTGCACCACATAGCTGCCCAACAACCAGGAGGACAAGCTGGCAGGGAACCAGGCAGGCTTCTTACAGAAACCCCAGCTGAATCCCATTGGCACTTTGGCCAAATCGAACCATCTCCACAGAACATTTTGATTTTGCGGAATTGACAAATTCTGCCAAAACATTGTTTTACTGGAATTTTGCTGGCCAGCTTTTCTCCTTACTTTCCTCACTGTTATTTTTACAGACAAAACACTGCTTGTCTTACTCATGTGAGCAGCAGCAGCCCCATGGGAATCTATGGCATTGCTCACTTTAGCCAAGATTAGGCCTTGTCAAAGCATGTCTTTACACCTCAGTTTCGCTTATTGGCTTTCAGATGTCACCAGTGCCTCCTGCTGATAGTGAAGAGCAGCTCAGAGGTGTGCACACTCCTTGAGCTTAATGCATTTTGCATGCTTGAAGCTAATAATAATGCTAAGTATCTGAGGCCTGATCCTATTCCCAATGGCTGGCTGCAGTAAGAGTTGTATCAGGGCGTTATATATCACTCTTCAACTTCAAAGCATTTTAAAACTTGAATACATCCTCACAAGCCTTTGTGAAGGAGATATGTATTATTAGCCACATTTTGCACGTGGAGAAACTGAGGCCCGGAGCACTGATGTGGTTTGCCCAAGGACCCAGAGGAAATTGGTTTCAGGAGTAGAACCCAGAAAGTCCTTTGCTCATGCCACTCGTCTGTGATGGAGGAGAGTGTGAGTGGAGTGAGCGCAGATGGACCCAAGGGATATGGAACACTTTTCTGGAAGTAATAAACTATTAGTGGACGTGAATGCAAGGTGCCTGAATCTCCCTGTGACAGACATGTCAGTAGCTTGTGCCATGCCATCCTTGATGGAGATGGGTGTGAGATCACCTGCATAAGAAGAAGTCTTTCCTTACCAAAGAGCAAATAGAGTGTGCCGAAAATCAGGTCTTCTCTCTCTGATAAGGTGGACGTGAACGCTGAGGAATCAGAGGCATTTCCCATCTGCAAAACAGAATGCAAATGTAAGGGGAGGTGAATTTTGGTTAATTAAGGAATGTTCAGTTTTCCCTCTTCCTAGGGGAGCATGGCTGTTGGAAAGACACATTTTTGGCATGAGCTCTTCCTCAGGCTGTGGATAGACAAAAGTCAGTGGCTGGAAACTGCATGCACATTGCATGGATGCTGTGAATAAAGGGAGTGGTGCAGTTAATACAGAGTGTGGTGCTCAGCTAACTGGCTGTGCAGTGGGCGGATGATAAGATCAGGCTGGACTGCATAGCTGCTGGTCATCTCACTCAGAGCATGGTATAGTTAATTACAAATTACACTGACTAGCTGCAAGTTAATACTTTTTAAAAGCATCTGACTTGGATATTTCACATGACAAAAAGGCCACTCGCTGATTCAGTTGCCATGTTCCTCCCCCTGGGTGAAACCTGGCCCCATTTAAGTCAATGGGAGTTTTGCCCTATTTTAGCGAAGTGGTTTTATATCAAGCATCTTTCTCATCTGCCAGTGGGATACATTAGGGCCTGACATCCATTTGTTGCATGTGTTAAACTCATGAAGATCGCAATAGACTATACATGCAAGGTGACGAGTAGAAATAAAATTGAAGGGCTAGGTTTTCAGCCAAGCCCAAGGCAGCCTCCAAATATGCATGGCCACTTCTTTGCATGTGCAAAACCCTAATTTCCACCTATCTGCCTGGTCTCTGCACACTGATAGCCATTTGCACATGCAAAACACCCCCAGAATCACTTTTGTTAGGCCAATCAGTTGCTCATACAAAAGTGGTTGTGCTGAAAACATGGCCCTGAGTGGCTGGTTATGACTTTCTGCCCACACAGGCAAGAGGTTGGTTATGGTATACATAAAATACAAATCAATGTCTTTCTGATGGATAGATTTATCTGCCACAGTTGGAGAAATATAGCACCTAAACCCTGGGAAAGAGAAAACTGCTGTTTCCTTTGGCACCTTCTGCTTCTCACTCTCCCTTCCCTGTTTATTTCCTGAAATTCCATAAGCAGAGGAGTTATAATATTGGGGGCCCATTGTGCAGTTTTCAGTACCACTTTTCAGCGGTTCGTCCATCTGAGATAAACTGAGATGCCAGACCTGAAAAGGAGCTTTGTGTAAACTCTAAAGCTTGTCTCTTGCACCAGCAGAAGTTGGTCCAATAAAAGATATTACCTCACCCATCTTATCTCTATGAAATGAGAAGCCAATAAATTTATTATACACAACTCTTTCAGGGAGAATGTCAAGCCCAAGGTTCTGTCTATTGTGCATGGCCACTAAAGGGCTAAGAGCTACCTGCCTTATCTGTGAATACAACAACCACCTGCAAAAAAGGGTGGGAGTGTAATTCCAGGAGGCATATTTGCGCCCACGCAAATGTAATTGTGCATCTACAGTTAGGTGCAAGTGCAAATATTAGCTCTTGTGGGCATGGAGCAGGTAATTAGTTACCCACACACCAATACTTATGAATTGCTGGTGCAAAATAGCAGACTCAAACATTGTGGGTGCAAATTTTGAGCCCATACTTTTTGCTGGCACAAATCGTATCTGCAAAAGTGAGGCCAGCCAGCTGGAACTGTACTCCCCAGATTCTATTACACTTACCAACAAAGGTTTGCTCTCGTATCCTTGTCCAAAATTTTCCTGCCCTCACGGTTGTGCACTGTGATAACCTGGCCTATAAGTGGCTGCATTTCACTGGAGCTGTTTCTATAAAATGTGGGGTATTTTGGTATGAAGGCCCCTATGGAAATGTAGGAATGTATGACCCCCTGGTCACATCACCCTATCCTGCCTCCTACTCCACTTCATACCAGATTGCTGCCTCCCAGGGGACTTAGGGGATACCAGGGTAATCAGTGCCCACTGCAATGTTGTGGTATTTGTCGTGTGGACAACGCTGGAGACTGGACTGCAACCACACATGCCACTGAGCAACATTGTTAGTTGTCTGAAAACATAGGCTCACTTTGCAGTGGCAGTCAAAACAGCTAACAAACGTTAGGAACCATTAGGAAAGGGATAGATAATAAGACAGAAAATATAATGCCACTATATAAATCCATGGATACAGCCACACCTTGAATACTGTGTGCAGATCTGGTTGCCCCATCTCAAAAAAGATATATTAGAATTGGAAAAAGTACACAGAAGGGAAACAAAATAATTAGGGGTATGGAACTGCTTCCATATGAGGAGTGCTTAATAAGACTGGGACTTTTCAGCTCAGAAAAGAAACCACTAAGGGGGGATATGATAAAGGTCTATAAAACTATGAATGGTGTAGAGAAAGTTAATAAGGAAGTGTTATTTACCCCCTTCACATAACACAAGAACCAGGGTTCATCCAATGAAATTAATAGGCTGCTGGTTTAAAACAAACAAAAGGAAGTACTACTTCACACAACACACAGTCAACCTGTGGAACTTGTTGCCAGGAGACGTTGTGAAGGCCAAGACTTTAACAGGTTCAAAAAAAGAATTAGGTAAGTTCGTGGAGGATAGATCCATCAATGGCTATTAGCCAAGATGGTCAGGGACACAATCCCATGCTCTGGGTGTCCCTGAGCCTCTAATTGCCAGAAGCTGGGAGTGGACGACAAGGGATGGATAACGTGATAATTGCCCGGTTTTGTTCATGCTTTCTGAAGCACCTGGCATTGGCTACTGTTGGAAGACGGGATGCTGGGCTAGGTGGATCATTGGTCCGACCCAGTATGGCCATTCTAACGTTCTAATCTGGCAGTAACCACTTTCTGTCACTATTGACTTGAGCTGGACTCAAACTGATTCCTCTGTTTCGAAAGGCTCCCCAACCCATTGCCTAGGCCCAGAATCATCCAATTCCCTTCTTTTAAACTTTCCTGTTCCTGAGCTTCCTGGTTTCATCCAAGAACCGAGCAGAAATACAGTTTTCATTATATACAACCCAGACAAACCCAGGTGCACTGTGAAACATGCAAGAAAGCCTGTTCCTGGGAGATTCCCACTGCAAAGACATTCAGGACTATTGGATGCTCCTCTGAGCTGAACCACCAAACCTTTTTCAGATTCACTTACAGCTAGTACATACTAGCCAGTTCTGTCAAAGATGGTGGGCCACCCTTGGAGTTAGCATGAGGAAGGTCCTTGTTGAAGGCCAGCTGCTGATCTGGTCTGAGCTCCCCTGGGTAAACGTTATTTGCTAAGGACTGATAATGTACTCAGCCCTGTGCAGGACAAAACCAAAGACAGGCCCTGCCTTCAGCAGTTTACACTCTAAGCATAAAAGAAGGGGTTAACTCCTGCTCCATTTAAGTCAAAGGAGTCAAGATTTCACCCAAGATGCTCAGGAAGACCCAGAGGAAGAGGTAGGTTTAAGGTTTGATCCAAACCCCACTGAAACCAGTAGGAGTCGTTCCATTGATTGCACTGGGCTTTGGATCAGGCCCTTACCTGTGAGCAGTTGTCTTACTGTGGGGTTTGGGGTTTGTTTCTATTAAGCTGATGGCATATTAAAGGTTGTTAGCCTCATGGACTATGTGGGTCTGTAGATACTTCCCCCGAACAACAAGGATTACACAACGTTTGTCCTCCGGTTTCACCCACGTCCTCCCTCCAGCCAAACAATCAACTTTGTATTCAGTTAAAGAGTGTGTCCTGGATTGAAAGGCAAACAGCTAAAGCGCTGAAGGCAATTTAATAATGTGGTCTCTGGTTAAGTCTCCATAAGCATTGTATAAAACTTATTTTGTTGATGTTGCTTGATTACTCTTGTCATAAATATAAAGGGAAGGGTAAACACCTTTAAAATCCCTCCTGGCCAAAGGAAAAACCCTTTCACCTGTAAGAAGCTAGGATAACCTCGCTGGCACCTGACCAAAATGACCAATGAGGAGACAAGATATTTTCAGAGCTGGAGGGGGGAGAAACAAAGGCTCTCTCTGTGTGTGTGATGCTTTTGCCGGGAACAGAACAGGAATGGAGTCTTAGAACTTAGTAAGTAATCTAGCTAGATATGCGTTAGATTCTGTTTTGTTTAAATGGCTGATAAAATAGCTGTGCTGAATGGAATGGATATTCCTGTTTTTGTGTCTTTTTGTAACTTAAGGTTTTGCCTAGAGGGATTCTCTGTTTTGAATCTGATTACCCTGTAAGGTATTTACCATCCTGATTTTACAGAGGTGATTCTTTTACTTTTTTTTTCTTCAATTAAAATTCTTCTTTTAAGAACCTGATTGCTTTTTCATTGTTCTTAAGATCCAAGGGTTTGGGTCTGTGTTCACCTATGCAAATTGGTGAGGATTTTTATCAAGCCTTCCCCAGGAAAGGGGGTGTAGGGTTTGGGGAGGATTTTGGGGGGAAAGACGTTTCCAAGCAGGCTCTTTCCTGGTTATATATCTGTTAGACGCTTGGTGGTGGCAGCAATAAAGTCCAAGGGAAAAAGGAAAATAGTTTGTACCTTGGGGAAGTTTTTAACCTAAGCTGGTAAAAATAAGCTTATGGGGTTTTCATGCAGGTCCCCACATCTCCACCCTAGAGTTCAGAGTGGGGAAGGAACCTTGACAACTCTCTTCAAGCACTTTTGTGATGGGTGTAGTACAAGAACCTGTACAAAGTAGAACAGAATGTTCTGCCCCATCAAAGCTGCTGTTTGTTCATTAACTCAGTTTACCTAGAAATCCAAGGCCAGATCTCAATGTGACGTGAATCAGTCTAGCTCTACAGCTATCCACAGCTAGGCCAATTTACCCAGTTGAGGGTGTGGCCACAAGTTTTAGAAAAGCAAGACTTTTCCCACAGGAAACAAATTATCATAATTCTTCTCTTGCAACAAATGGGCCTTAATTTTTATTTTTCATTTAGGACAATGGGATGCCAATAAAGAACACAATACGTCCCCATCTTTATTCGCTTCTGGCCTGTGCCTGCAGCATCTGCCATGACCCCACGTAGCCTGCAACCTCGCTGCCTCCTTCAAGTCCCTCTTAAAGGTTCACTTGGTGAAGGTACCCTCCAGCACTGACCTGTCTTGCTTTCACCCATCTCTATCACCAGATTACATGCTGCAGTAACAAACAAATGATGCCATTTTATTCTGAAATGATTCACTCCAGTCTTTACCTTTGAAAAAAAGAGACCTACTTGGCTGAGGCCACCCAGAGAGGGAATGACAGAGCTGGGAAAACAGCATCAGGGCCTGATTTTCACAAGTGTTTTGCACCAACAGTTCCAGTGGATTTCAATAGGAGCAGAGATTGCTCATCACCTCTGAAACCCAGACACCAAGAAGCTCTCATCACTGTGGGCCAGATTTTCAGGCACACAATATGTGGAGCATATACTTGTGTACCCCGATTTACACCTGCAAACGTCAGCACACATGCATGCATCAGTGTAGAAAATCTGAGACTATATATCTAATATATACAGGGCTAAATTGTGCTTGTCCCTTCACACAGATGCACAGTGGTGCAGGAGAAGGATACAAGGAGTCTGTCCCACCTTACAGAGTGCATCTCAGAAGTAGGCACAATTGAAGTTCTGTTGCTTTGAGGAGCTCAGGGACTGCTCCCTCCCTGCTCCCATGGAGAGCACCCTGTGGTGCCTCAAAGGGGCCATGGTCCCATCTTCCTCCATCTTACCAGACCATAAAGTATGACTGGCATGAGGGAGAGGGCATAATTGAGCATACCACAAAGAGATGTAGCTTGTAGGTGCATTCCTAATGCTCACAAAGAAGTTTTATGGGGTGTTGTGCTTTTTAGTGCCCACCCTCTGCTGGTGCGACTCCACCTCACCCCCACTACAGTGATACGCCTTCAAATCCTGAGATCCTGTAATGATTTGTAAAGAAGTAACCAGTGAGCATTCAGTAAAATATGTCCTCATCAGGATAATCGCACACACAGCCATGCTGCTTGATTCTAGCTGCTAAAGGCATTTTCCATATGGCCTCCTATCTTACAGTCCACCGAGGGTTGGGTCACCGTATGTGGACACTCTGCCATTTGCTACCCCTTCCATGAGTTGCAGCACCTCAAGTGCAAAGAGGCTGGATTCCAATAAATGCTTTTTGGAAAGAGATGATGCTTCATACATTTAAAAAATCTTCTGCAGCCAAGGATGTATGGCTGCATCTTGAAGGTGCACCAAGTGCCAGTATTGATACATCAGGCTTAAGGTGTTTTTTAATGATTATTCTTTCTCATGCAATTCAACTAACTGCTATCCTGTGGGTAACAGCAAATTCCCAGGCCATGAAAGGCTACAGGATTTGCTCCTGACAACCCAAATACTAGTTGTGGGGTTTATTTTAAACCATTTCTGTACCCAAATGATTGCACAAACTGCTTCATGGAGATTCCTGCTCCATAACAGGACTTTGATTTTACAGTCAAAAGGGGTTAAATTAAAGGAATTGTCTATTTTATATCCTTGGAGCCCACACTTTTTTTAAAAAAAGTCTTCTTGTTTCTTGCACTATACACCAGGGGCCTGATCCTTAGCAGGTGTAAATCAGCATTGCGCTACTGAAGTCAATAGAGTGACACCAATTTTATACCTGCTGAGGATCTGGCCGCAGTTCTTCATTTGATGATGTGGTGTGAAACTTCCAAAACCATTCACACACCAGCGGGACCTTTTCTAATTTTCCATTGCCATGTGATATCTGAAATGGCACTAGAAAGAAGATGAGGCAGACACATCTGTTTTTGAGGAACTGTTGAATCACCTTCTGTCCCCACATTTCATGGCTGTTTCTGGTTGGTAATTTGTTTGTTTGTTTGTTTGTTTATTCCAAGTACTTCCTCATTTAAAATCCTGGCAGGATAGACAGTAAGCTTGCTGATATGGGTGTATTTTTTAAAAAAAGTTAAAGTTATGTTCACTTTCTTAGGATGCCTAAGTCATCATGTTTTATTGGTCTAATTATTTATTTAATTATTATGTTATTTCATGCAGCTGAACCAAAGGTTCCAAGGTGCTTAGAAAGTTAATAGAGGGTAGTAAAGTGGAACGTTTGATGCTTTTCAGAATATTCACTCCCTCTGCTGATAACAAATAAATGGAAAAATATTTTACTCATTTAAAAAAAAACAGGGGAGGAAGGGGAGAAAATAATGAGATAATTATGTTTTAATGGCTGCTAGCCTGCTTCTGGGATATTTAATACCTGCATTATTTCTGTTCCTTGCTCTCTGCCCTCCACATGTGTACCATATGAGCCCCTAATAAATAGGAGCCATGCCAATGAATAATAGAACCACAGGTGTTCTAAAAGGAATTCAGCTGAAGACAACGTGAAGAGAGGGCTCCCCATGTGCTGGGCAGGCCAAATGACACCAGCACAAACTGTCGGTGGAATGAAAGGGCTCCCACCCTGCGATGAAGTATGAAGCCAGAGGTGATATGTGCTGAAGGTGTGTTAGGTGAGTTCTCCTATAAAGGCTGTCCCAGAACTAGTGCATACTGGAGGTAACTGGACAGCCAGCAGTGTGTGTATGTACACCCCCCCCCCTCTGTTGTTGTTGTGTCCCCCCGCCCCCGGCAGAGCAGCTCAGAAGAGCGGGTCCTAAGCAGTGTACTGAGGAATCACTTATGAGATCCATTTGACAGATAGTGCTATCCTAGATGCATGACTAGTCCATCCCCCAGTGATGTGAGAGAATATTGAATACACAGTAATAGCTATCTCCAAAGAGAGAGAAAGTGAGAGTGTGCTGGAGAGCTTCATCCTTGCAGCTCATTCAACCTGGCAACAGCTTTTCTGTGTCTCTTCATTGCATTGATTAGCTGGGCCCTATTTTCAGAGATGTGGGATGCAATAGAATATCCAGACACTGGGTTTGAATGCTCTGGTTGAAAGGACATTTAAATGCTGAACTGAGTTTCCACGTGCAGGATTTAAATGTCTCAGTAAGGTGACAGCAGGTGTGAAAATGATAAAAATTTGGCTCCCTGTCTCTTTTTGGATCTTGAATTATTTAGGAGGCCCCATGGGGGTATAACCTGGACTAATGGGCTGGAACTGAGAAAGGAGAAATGTGAACTGAATATCAGGAAAAACTTCTTGACAGTGAGTTGTGTCAAGCATGGTATTGTCTCCAAGGGGAAGGAGTGGAAACCCCAGTGCTTAGAATTTTAAAGCTGGACTAGACAAAGAAATATAAATGTACTGTAGGGAACAATCATGCATTGCTCTCAGGGATATGGGTTGGATCTATTCCGCCTTCAACTTCTGCGATTCTGCAAGCAAGATAAGTAGTATTACCTCCATTTTACAGATGGGGAAACTGAGGCACAGAGCAGTGGCGTGACTTGCCCAAGACTACAAAAGCAGTCAATATCAGACTGGAATTCACGGTTACAAATTCCTGACTGCCAGTCCTGTGCTTAGTCCACTAGACTACACTGCTAACTGGGATGCCATGAAATTGCTAACAGGCTTTTATCTGCAGCATTTCATTTAAGACACAAGACTACCTAGAGGATAACTGTTGGGCTAATAGCTCTGTGGGGTACAGTATTTCTTTTCATGGATTACTGATGACATTAGATCGCACAAATGGAGCAACCACAAATTGTTATTTATACATGGGTAAAAAAGCCAGACTCCCATCCAAAACTGCACTCAGACAGATGAACCTAACTACTTCAAGTAGCAACTAAATTGGCTTTGAGTGTAAATCTATTTTAAGGCACTAATTTGGTGTTAAGCTGCCAATAGATCCTGCCAATAGATCGTCATTCCCTGATTTACTGGTCCCTGTACACCACTTCACTGTGGACTGTAATCAGTTTGGCCTTGTTCATGACTTTCTCAAGACATTGGGTTGGTTTTGCACACAAGTCACAGGGTTTTTATAATTCGGGTAGCTTTCTCCACCAGTCATCACAAAGGGGAGTCAACTGGGAACATTTCAAAGGCTTTTTAGGTTGGACTGGAGATTAGGGTGGAGGTTATGCTTTAGCCAGCCAATAAAAATGCTTTCATGATCAAATTACTCCCATTGGATTAATGTTCAAGTACTATGAAAATGGGGAAGCTGCCTGGAGAAATTAGATCGAATGCTGGCCACGTTAGTTAGGGTGAGTTATGCTGTGACAACTGGGCCTACGAATTTACCCAAATTGTAAGCTCAACTGTCAAAATTATGTAAAAGTTTATAACATTACAATAACCTAGAATAGCAATAACCAGACCTCAGTGGTTCAGGGGCCAAATTAGTGATCAACATTATTCAAAAGAGCCACAGTCGTGTGAAGTCATTGTTTCATTTACTATAGTATGATATAGTCATATTTAATCAGTATGACAGGAAATATTTAGTGTATATGTGTATATATGCTCACAGCAAAATGACTGACCAAGTATTATTTTATCAACTACAATTGGTTAACATAGTAAAAGCATCCAGATTGGTTAATAACTTAGATCACACAGAGTGTTTTAATATCATGTTTTGGAAAGAGCTGCAGGAGACATATTAAAGAGACACTTGTGGCTCATGAGTCTCAATCTGAGAAAAACAAATGGTGATGGGAAAAGGTATGAAAAGAAGACAGAATAATTGAATTAGTCTAAACAAAAAGGCCAAGCTGACTTGATTCAAGGACTATATTGACATTATGCTCGTTAAAAACAGGAGCTGTGGAGCCAGAAGTTAATCAACCAAAATTGGTGTCTTGGATATTAGGCCTAATTGGTGAACAAAATAATGAAGGGATGGGCTATTCCACCCATCGCTCCCTTTTTGGTTCCAAAAAAGAAAGAGGTTTTGTAGGGAAAGGACAAAAAGAAGAAGAGCTGGAGGCAACTGGAGCAGGCTTCACCAACCATGGCTGCCACCCGCACCATTTCCTAGCACCACGGGTTGTCTTCATCCTGATCCTGAGAGGTGTTCTGACCAGAATGGGCCAGAGATAGCGAGACCCAAATGACATCACCATCCCTACCAGCTACCGCTGAATCCCAAACACCATGTGGGATGACAGTTATTGCTATCTCTGATACCATCTAAGAGACTGTCACACAAGGGGGCTTTTCCTTCTAAGATTGGGCTTTAATGACAACAGCAGTAACATCTCCAGCCCACCTCAACTAACTTCTTCTCTTTTCCCCAGAAGGATAGTTATTACCATCGTGGATACTGTCTAAGAGACTATTAAACACAGCGGGGTTTCCCTTCTAAGGACTCTCTCCCACTGAAGGAAAGGGAACAAGGAACGTTGTTAGAATGAAAACTTTATTTAATATTTTACATTTCAAATGCTTTGACTATTTTTCCTTCTTTTCTGTATCTTTAATAAAAGGTTAAAAGGAGTTTTAATGGTGTATCTGCCATGGTGCTAAGCAGGCTGAGGTCTCTGTATACATGGGGTTCTCAAACTTGGTTAGTGGCTTGTTCAGGGTAAAGCCCTGGCAGGCCGCAAGACACTTTGTTTACCTGAGCATCTATAGCTCCGGCTGCTCACAGCTCCTAGTGGCCGCAGTTTGCTGATTTTGCACTGAGAAAGAACCATACAAATATAGAACAGGAAAGGACTTCAAGAGGTCCTCTCCTCCTTCCCCCACTCTCAGGCAGGATTAAATGTAGCCAATCCAGATGACAATTTGGATTTGAACACAGATTAAATTTCACATGAGGGTAGGTCACCAGCAAATCTGGGTAAAGGGAGGTTTCATCTCCTTTTCTTTGTGTTTTTTTTCACTAAATATTCATCAGATTGTTTTGAATGCTGCTAAGATTGCCACAGGAGACTGGAATCTCGCTGTCTGGCAAGACACACACAGACACCTAAGGAATAGGGGCCCCAGTTCAGTCAGCAATGGAGAAAGGTGCCTTTGTCCGTTATTGGGAAATGCAAATAAACCTGCATAGTCTGTGTCTGCCTGGGAGCTCTCAGCACCCTGGGGCTGATGCAGATGTTTAATCCCTGGATTAAAGCTTTAGCAGACATAAATCGAGAAAAGAACATTAAAGGCAAGCAGGTGCAGGGGAGATCTTGGGAAGGATCTTTGACTCCCAAAGGATGGCTAGGATTTGGCAAAAGGAGATGTGGAAGGAGGAGTGTGCCATTGGGATATATTTGGGGAAAGGATGGTTGCTTGCCTAATATCCCATAACACAGGGAGGTCTGCCCAGTGCCCACTGAAAGCAGGGCTCTCAGGGCCAGGATAGGGAAAGGTACCTTTCTTTCCACCTGAAAACTGCTCCATTGCAATGGGTGTTTATCTACTCCTTGCTTCAGGTCAAACCCTTTTCCGATGCCAAGGAAGCAATCATTGACCCACGCTTCAGGATAGCAGCTCCTGGGCCCCTGTGGAAGACCAGAGCACACGGAGCTGACAAATCCTCTAGCCTTCCTCCAGCCCACCTTGCCCCTATGTGGGCACTCCAGGTTCCATCCTCCTCCCTTTCATGCAGCAGATCCACACCAGCTCCACTGTGTCTGGGAGAACCTCTGCATCCAGGGAGAGGAAGGGGCAGGATTTGTCCCTTGGAAACACCTTCAACAGTGCCAAGGGAACAAAGAGCTCCCCTAACTAGAAAGATAAGGGATGCAGCAGGAACCCCTGGGTGACATTAATAAAACCAGCTCCTTCCAGTTGTTTCCCTGCCCCAAGTTCAGAGGATCTGTGTGACCCAGAGGCACAACAAGGGCACGATTTTATTTTGCTGTAAGTTAGGCTGCAACCGGTCCCCTTCCCCCTCACCTCATCCCCACCAGGCTGGAATAGGGGAGCTGCCTTTCTACCCCACACCAGGTCAGGTGCTGAGCACAGCTCTGCTGAATATAGATATTTGGGTCTCTACTGTAAAGCTCAATAAAAGAAGCAAAAAAAATGTTAACACATATTTCAGTAAAAGCATTTCCCACTGAAATTCCCTACTGAGCTGCTGTATCTGCACAGAATACTGCTTTAGGTTCTAATGACTGTTAATGAACAAAGCAGGAGAGAGACCAATACAGCAGCTGAGACATGCAAACTTGGCCACTGCACTTGTTATGTATAACACCTTGTTCTGCAGGACAAACACATGGCATCTTCATCACAGGGAACAACAAGCCAGTTATTAGCTCCTTTGACAACAGCCATAGCCAAACTGTTGTGCTGCTGGCAAACTCTCAGATCCTCAGGAGCCCTTTAGTCCTGATTAGTGGTTAGGCCGCACAAGTGTGAATATGATCTTAAATTAAGCACAACCCCCTGCTAGTCATCCTATTGAGTCTGAAGAGCCTCTTAAAACCTGTCACATTCATTCACCTTTAGTCTTCTTCCCTGCTCTTTGTTTGATAATGAGAAATAAGAACTGAACATCCTATTTAGAAATGTCCCAGCCTCATGAATGAGGTTGTACAGTATAATGTATCCAATTATGAGACACAGTGAGGGCATGTGTGAACAGCAGGATGATGACCTGAGCATATTTGTTCAGGTTTTGCACTACAAAAAAGCTATCCAGTCAAATTGTTCTATTCCAGCCAAACTCCAGCTACAGCTGATCATCTCAGACAATGATGTCAAACTTCTGTGAAACAAGGCTTTCGTTGTGAAAGAAAAAGAAATATTTACAGGTGATTGGGGCTGTTTTTATGCAGTAATGGAAAGAAAAGGCTAGACCCCAATATAGACACTAGCCTTCTGCTTCCCAGCTCTGTGCTGTATCTGCTGGACTGAGCCACCTCCCTACAGAATAGCAAATCTATTAAGTACAATGATGATGGCTAACTTAAGAGTCAAAGAGATGTTGTGGCTAGTGCACACATTCTGGTCACGCATTGGAACAAATTTTTGTCCAGCGTCAAGCTGGGTTCTGATTTCATGCACCCAAACCCTACATCTTTTTGTTCTGTGTTTATCCGGCACCTAGCACAATGAGGTTCTGGTCCATGACTGGGGCTCCTAGACACTACTGTACTACTACTAATAAAAATAATAATTAGTTTGTGAATCAAGTAAAACTCTTAGCTGGTTGGCCAGTTTGAAGTCACACATGGCTTCCTGTGTGCACAGAAGAGGTTCATGCTCACTTCTGTAGGTGAAATCAACTGTGTTTACAGAAGAAAGTGTGAAAAATTAAGAGGCCAGGCCAGGTCATCTGAATTATAGTAAGATCTTCTGCATTTCACAGGGAAAATTTAAGCCTCTGCTAAAATCCTCCAATGCAGCTTCTACACTTTAGCTGTTGATTTTCAAAACCATATTGTCACAGGCAGACTGATCTTTTAAGGGGAGTCAGGTTCAGCCTTACCTGTGAAGATCAACTATTCTCCCAGCTGATCCTGATCAGGTAGCCTTGGGTAATGTTGGACCCTGCTGAGAAGGTGAGAGTATTTGCACAAAAGATTGACAAAGCTAATCCTCCTGGGGTTTGGGAGAGAGTTGTAGGAGATGCCTGAAGTAAGACAGAGAGAAGGCTAACCTACAAGCAGATGCTTTGGGCTGCAAACTGGAGTTGATCCCGATTAGGGGAAGAGTCTCCAGGGAAGAAGTCCTTATGGCCAGCAGCTCAGGAAGTGCCAGGCCTCCAGGGAGACAGCCTAGGGAGGCAACGTCCTGAAGGAGGAGGGGGAACTGTAGAGCCTGATGATGGTGGAGAGTTTGCCAAGGATGGGGCAAAGAAAGCATGGAAGAATTTATTTGTTCCTTTTAGTTTGGACAGTGTTATCCCAGAATGGGGGGATTATAAGTGACCTGCTTGGAGGGCTGAGTCAGGGGAAAAGTCCAACTACTGCAGGGCTGGAGTGGCTATCAGAGGGGTGTGCCAAAGGAGAACATGTTACACCATGCCCAGCAACAAGGTGGTGTGCTGGCTGGTGAGTCTCTCTTTTACACGTGCATGTATACTACAGTTATGCGTGGAAAAAGACATGTGCATGTATAGTCATGTTAATTTGCTCAGTCATGCACATAATTGCCTCTCTGCACATAAAAAAATACCCCAATTTGTGAGGACAATTGCATGTACAAATTAGGTATGCAACCACAAAGGGTTTCTGATGTGCACTTAGAAGAGTGCACTTTTGACACTGAGGCTTAAAATTTCATTCTGTGTTAATAAACTGGTAGTAAAAATATGAAAGAAGAAAATCAATTAAAATTTGCATCCTGGAGGTCTTCTGTTGTGAAGAACATAGAGCTAGTGTCAAAGAAGCAACGCCAAATACCATAAGTTCTACTTAAAGAAAAATACTGCCTTATTAGTATGTGCTTTACCCTTACATGGACTAATAGCTAATATCATCCTGCTTCTCTTGTATTGTCGTGTTTAATGAGTGTTACTGTTTGTTCTGCAGTTATTATTTTGGGAATATAATAGTTCCTACTGATAATCCAGTGCATCTTTGTTTGAATATACTCATTTGCATGACTGTTGGTTTTTAAAGCATTTGTAATTCGCAAGTGTTAGATTTATTCTGTTCCCCCTCCCTGTTCTTCTGAAGCTTTCCTAACTACTTGTAATGCAGTGGGAAATGTATCTGTCACAGGTGTTTCCTCAACAGCAGAATACATCCAGGAGAGGGTTATTATAAGTCTGTGAGGCCTCCAACCAGGTTTCAGAGTTGTTCTGGGCAGAGTGGAAACTCCCTGACCCTCCTTAGGTAATTGTTCACTTAGCATAATTACCTATATACACTGAGTACATCCTAAGAAACAGAATGCAAAAAGTCACTATGTGCTGTGTTTTCGGATTAAAAGACAAATGAGATCTGCACAGGAAATTAACGCAACCAATGTTAACTCCATGAAACTGCCTACTTGTTCTTAGCATGTGCTAAATAACCAAGAGAATCAATCCACTCCTCACTCCTTCCACATGTATATCATGCTAAGTGCCCCTTACCTTTCTCACAGGTTTTTCTGCATTGATTTATAGTGAGAATGACAGTCCCCTCGCTGTGTCCTCTGTAAGACTGATGGAAACTAGAAATCCAGCAAGCTTCCTCTTGTTAATTTCCAGGTCAGATGGGTGTGATCTGCAGATTTACAGCTTGAGAGACTTTTTTCCTCCTGTAAATTGTGAGTGATAGTGAGATTTGAATAGATGGGGCTATTTAATCCACGTCCACAGCATGAGTTCCAGCCAAGGAGCACCCAGGATAGATCAAGAAATTGAGTGCAAAGGTGGCTTTAAATCACATTTATGCACCCACAATCCTGGGTTGTTCTGTGCTGTACCAGGCTTCCCGCATAACTAAAAAGCAGCCTGAAAACTGCTGTAGGATTTTTTTTTCTGGCTGCCAATTGCCCCAAGGGTCCCACATAAACCTCAGCCACACCCCTTTCCTGGCCACAACCCTCCTGTGTAGTTGCTGCTCTTTTGGCCAGTTACATCCTAGTGCGTTCAAGGACCTGGCTTGCTGTGTCTGTTTTTTGTTTTGTTTAAGGAGAGTAAACAAAAAAACCTTCATAGCTTTCCCCCCACCCCTTTTGCTGGAGCGTGTAAATGTGTTAGTAAATGAAGCTTGTTGGATGACAGAGACAAATAATCTGAGTTATGCCAATGAAACCCCCAGGGAGGTGATTGGGGCTGCACCAGCATAACAGGAGAGAATCTGGCTCATTGTATTTAACCAGGGTTTCTGGGTCTCTTTTAAAAATGAAATTTCATTTTTGACATAGACAAGGTATTGACTTTGAGATCTGAGCTACCTGCGAATGCAGCAATTGTTTTTGCACCAAGTTTTCTTCACTCAGAGATTCAACTCCACCTGAATTTTATCCTTTTATTGAGTGTGTGCAGTTGGCTCATTTATCTGAATTTCCACTGAAGAAGCCAGTCTTGTTGCAATGGAATTGTGGCAATGAACACACAAAATCCTCTCCAATGAGGAAGGGAAATGTTTCCCAAGCCTCTTCCATCTGCCCCATGCAGCCTTCATATGCTGCCCTCAAATCCCTTCCCTCCTGTGCCATGACTGCAAAAAACTGAAACAAATTGGGTTTGTATTTCTTTATGACGGAGAAAGAGAGGCTTTTAAAATACTATTTGTTTTCTTGCCTTTAAAAAAATTAGCAGGTCTGGTGTTCCTTCGTTTTGCTGGAGAACCACTGGGAGATCTCAGTGGTTTATTGCTCTAGTACCTTAATTGAAGGGGTGAGGATTCTGGATCTTAAACAAAGGCTTCCTTTAGCCAAAAATGTTAATTATCAATTAATGATAAGTAGTATTAAAAATGTTATTAAAAAAAACCGCTTTAAGCAGCCTCTTCAAAAGACACTTAATAGTACAGCTATTACTCTCTTGGATCTTGTGATGTCACCAGTTCACTAGTGCTTGAGTCATTATAGTCTGTCAGCCTAGACAGGTGCTTTTTAATGTAAAAAGCAAGCAGAAAAAAAAATGGAAAAACCTCTGGGATTAACTTTTTCTATCACAAAGAAGCAGAGAAGGGCATAAGGCTAAGTTTTCCCACCTCTTCACATCACCTTTAATGAATTTCCAAATTGCAGGAGCTCTCTTACAGCACAATGGCACCCAGCTGGGCTCTCCTTCTGACTTGAATGCACAGAAAGGAGCATGAGAACTGAAATGAAAACACTGCTTTTTAAGGTGTTTTCAGAATTGTCAGAATGAAAAAGCTACTTCACAGTATTTAATTTCACAGCTAATGACAACCCAATCTCACTGTACTTTGTATGATGAATGTCCTTAGGAGTTCACCCCTCACTTCCTTTTGCATCTAAGCATTTTAATTGATGCTAAGGCTAAACTTATTAGACCCCCAAGTTATAAGATCCACAGTCTGACTGTGCTAATGCTGGAAACGTAAGGTAATGGTTTATTTTCCCCCCTACTATGTTTTATTAATCAACTTTAAATTCCTCTTTGGAATTTCATTAGAAAGTGACTCTTCTATTTTCTCAAAAGCATAACAGATAGAAAATGCAAGGAACCTCCCAAAGTCATATATTTAGATGTATGTATTTGCATATGTGACTTGCCTGTGTATGCACTGAAGTAAATGCACACACAATGGGAAAGTTAGATGTCTAATTGGCTGCTTGTTAAGTTACAGCCCTTGTGTATGCAAATATACATTCAGTTTTGTTTGTGCAATTAAGCATGCACAGTTCTGAACATTTGGGCCTGTCTGTGGCCTTCAACTAGCACAGCTCAATCTAGTTACTTCCTGCCAAAAGCAGCCTTTGAGGACCTAGCAACTTTATGGACCTTACAGCAGCTAGCAGAGAGGCCAAACTGCTTGAAGAACTTCTGGTGGTGAATCCCATGGAAATAATAAGATCTGGGCTGTGTATTGCTATAGGAAAGCAAATTGGACTGGTATTGTGCTATAAGGGGACTAACGGTGAAGTTCCATGAGAAGAACTGGGGTGCTGTTAATGTATTTCCAAGGCACTGCCTTAGGAGACTGCAGAATGGTGCAGCCATGGGTCATGCTGTGGGAACATGGGCCAAATTCACCCTCAGTGAAATCTGATGTAGGTGAAAGAGAATCCAGTAGGGGAGGAGGTTGCAGATGTGCCAGATGCCTGCACTCTCCCTTCTTCTATGATGGGGATGAAGGTATGCATCGGTGTAGAAAGGGGAGTGGGTAGGATATTCAGGGAGTGCACTGATTCAAGGGGTCAACAGGCAGCACTCCTATGCAGCTCTCAGGGGAATGTAAAGCTCCTTCCCACAGTAGGAAACATCACCTGGCCTCCCTTAGAGTAAGAGCAAGAACCTTCACTGGAATAGGGAGGTGCATTTATACTTCCCTGAGCCAGCTCCAGTGAATCTGGCTCACAGAATGCAGCCCTTCTGTAGCTTCGTTAATATAATTGGAAACATCTTTTTATTTAGTGCTAGGCAAATCATTTCATAGAATCACAGGATTGGAAGGGATCTAGAGAGGTCTTCTAGTCCAGTCCCATGCACTCGAGCCAGGCTGCAGGACTATTTAGACCATCCCTGACAGGTATTTGTCTAACCTGCTCTTAAAAATCTCCAAGGATAGAGATCCCACAACCTCTCTAGGCAATTTATTCCAGTGTTTAACTATTCTGACAGGAATTTTTCCCTAATGTCCACCTAAACCACCCTTGCTGCAATTTAAGCCCATTGCTTCTTGTCCTATCCTCAGATGTTAAAGAGAACAATTTTTCTCCCTCCTCCTTGTAACAACCTTTTATGTACTTGAAAACTGTGATCATGTCCCCCCTCAGTCTTCTTTTCTCCAGACTAAACAAACCCAATTTTTTCCAATCTTTCCACATAGGTAATGTTTTCTAGACCTTTAATCATTTTTGTTGCTCTTCTCTGGACTTTCTCTAATTTCTCCACATCTTTCCTGAAATGTGGTGCCCAGAACTGGACACAATACTCCAGCTGAGGCCTAATCAGTGCAGAGTAGAGCAGAAAAATTATTTCTTGTGTCTTGCTTACAACACTCCTGCTAATACATCCCAGAATGATGTTTGATTTTTTTGCAATAGTTTCACACTGTTGACTCATATTTAGCTTGTGATCCACTAGGACCCCCCCCCCCCCCAGATTCCTTTCAGCAGTACTCCTTCCTAGGCAGCCATTTCCTGTTTTGTATGCGTGCAACTGATTGTTCCTTCCTAAGTGGCATACTCTGCATTTGTCCTTATTGAATTTGATCCTGTTTACTTCAGACCATTTCTCCAGTTTGTCCAGATCATTTTAAATTTTTAATCCTATCCTCCAAAGCACTTGCAACCCCCTCCCAGTTTGGTATCATCTGCAAAGTCTATGCCATTATCCAAATCATTAATGAAGATATTGAACAGAACAGAACTATAGTTGAGTAACCCTAAATATTCTTTACCTCCTTTGGGGAGTGGGGAGTAGAGTCCCTTACCCCTTCCTACCTGACCACAGAACTGCTCCTTTTAGAATAAAACTGCTTAGCCACCTACTCTTTGGACTTGCAAAGCAGCTGTTGAATTCGATTTACGCTCCATTGCTCAGCCCAGTTCTGGGAAGAGAAGGTCTGTGAAAGCTCCTTTCCCTCAAGTTAATCAGATTTCAGAGATAGAGTTTTCCAAGCAGCCCTTGCTGCAGGTGCATTTGTAGGAAGCCCAGAGGTTCCGCGCTCCAGACCCTTTTCTTGCACTCACAGAGGGAACAAAATGCTGGCACATGGGATAAAAGAGAGAGGGCAGCACCCCGTGCCCAGATCCAGCGTCAGGGTGTCCGGTAGGAAACAGACCGTGAGTTGGAATTCACAGCTGATCTGCTGCACCCCTTGGTCTGTTTCGAAAGACCCTATGTTTCGTTGTATACTGTAGGGTCTGATCTCTTCCTCACTAGTCTTAGCCTTTCACAGCTGCTTTCCGCCGCCCTTCCAATCTGCCACAAGTCCAGAGTCTTTCCTGCAGGGGTAAGGGGACCTGCTGCAGGTGAGACCCTACTGAGCTCCAGTTTATCTTTCAGTAGTGAATAGGAAGGATTGATTTGCGAGGTTCCTAGTAAACGGGGGAAGCCAAGCCACAGCACCGGGCTGTACAGCTAGGAAGTCCGCCGACATGCTTAACAAACCACAGAACTGCACCCAGATGGGGAAAAATAGCCCCCTGGCTGGAAGGTTATTGGACATTTAGAGCAGGGAACCGGGGTGGTGGAGAGAAGGGATTTCACACACACCCCCACCAACAAATCAATTGTTACATAGCTTAACATCTCCTAAAGTGGGGTTACCCCTCTTCCCCACCCCCTAGGGATAAGTCAAGTCTTGTCTCCATCTGGTGCAGTCAGAGCTCTAAGACCCCTGCAGCTCCTGCCCTCGGGGGGACGCACCCACCCATGTCCCTGCTCGGGCACCCGCTCGCGCTCACTCCCACAACAAAAGATGCTCTGGGGAACATGAGGCCACAGGGGAAGCCCCAGGTTGGCGGGAAGGGGGGGTTGGGTGCTCGCTTTCTTTCTCTCACACACGCAGCCCCAGTTTGGGGTGGGGAGGTGTCCCTGACACACCCAAACACACCCAGCCGCAGCTGGGGGAAAGGGGTCTTACGCACAGTCCCAGACGGGGGAATCTATGACACACGCACAGAACCTCTACGGGGGGGGGTCTCTGACACACCACACCCAGCCCCAGTTGGGGGTCTCTCTCTCTCTCTCACACATAGCCCCATCCGGGGGAAAGGGGTCTCTCGCACAGCCCCAGTCGGGGGAGGGGGGGGTCTATGACACACACACACAGTCTCTACTTGGCGGGGGGTCCTCTGACACACTCACACCGCCCAGCCCCAGTTGGGGGGGTCTCTCTCTCACACACAGCCCCATCCGGGGGAAAGGGGTCTCTCGCACAGCCCCAGTCGGGGGAGGGGGGGTCTATGACACACACACACAGTCTCTACTTGGCGGGGGGTCCTCTGACACACTCACACCGCCCAGCCCCAGTTGGGGGGGTCTCTCTCTCACACACAGCCCCATCCGGGGGAAAGGGGTCTCTCGCACAGCCCCAGTCGGGGGAGGGGGGGGTCTATGACACACACACACAGTCTCTCCTTGGCGGGGGGTCCTCTGACACACACACACACCGCCCAGCCCCAGTTGGGGGGTCTCTCCCTCACACACACACACAGCCCCAGCTGGGGGAGGGGAATCTCATGCGCACAGCCCCGACTTGGGGGAGTCTCAGACGCGCCCCCCCACCCCCGCAGCCCGGCTGGGGGGAAGGTGTATCCCACAGCCGCCGCGCCAGCCTGGGGCCCCCCTTTACCTTTCCCGCGTGGGCTACTCCGCGCCTCGCCCTGCCCCTCCGCCGGGCAGCCCCGTCCTCCCCAGCGCCAAACTTTTGCCCGCTCCGGCGGCGCCCATGGCAGCGGCTGAATTGGGGCGCGGGGTCCGCGCGGGCTCACGGGGCCCCGCTGAGCCCCTTCCCCGCGGCCAGGGCCATCAGCACCCGCAGCCCGTGGACAGCGCCCGCAGCCGCCGCCGGTGTGCGAGCTCCGCCGCCCGCCCGGGGAGCCGCAGGCAGGGGCTGGGGAAGGGGGCGCAGCGCGGAGCGGCCCCGGAGCTGGGCAGCGTGGGGCTGAGGGGCTGGACTCTGTCCCTCTGCAGGCAGCGGGGCTTTGTGGGTGGCCCCTCCTCTCGCCGGGAAAGGCAGCTCTCTGCCTGAGCACCCCAGGCACGGAGCCAGGAAGAAGGGGTGGTGCCTCGGGTAGCACCTTCCCGCCCAGGCTCCCGCAGCACTTTACCACCCCCCGCCCCCACCGCAAACGTGCTATTGGAGAGGGGGAAACTGAGGCACGGAGCGCTGACGTGAGCCTTGGCAGAGCTGGCAATAGACCCCTGGAGTCTTGACGCCCAGCCCCCCCCCCCTCCCCCGCTCTAACCATGCCAGCCCCCTGCCCTCCAGGTTATTTGGGATTCTGCATTAGTCAAGGATGCAAATTGGGAACTGGATCCCCCCTCCCTCGGGCGCTCCAACCCACCGTTCTGCCTCCCACGGGACTTTCAAAGAATCCTAATGGGGAAACTCTTCAACAGGGTGAATGAAGTGTCCCTCGCTGCTGCGGGCTGAGATTAGGGCCAGTTTCTGGTTTTCGTTCAAAGCAGTTGGCCCATCCCTGCTTGGCACATCCCTAGGCACGACTATCACTTACCCGCAGCTACTGGGCCTCCTCTCCACATGAAGATCTTTTCTTTGCTTGCCAATCAGATATGGGAGCCATTTCAAAAATCCTGCTGTTCATTTTCAAAGCTCCAGACAATGTCAGTGTTGCCAGCTAAGTGAGATTTGGGTTCTTAAACGCACTTCCAAAGGTACTCAAAATCCAGTTAACTACACAGCATGCTAGACATAGCTCAGAAACAGTCCTCTTATGAGAAGATATTTTTATGCCCTAAACAACATGATAAATAGAAACACAGGCTATTATAATCTCATAGATTTTATTAGTTGTACTCCAGAAACACAATGCAGTATCATAGAATCATAGAATATCAGGGTTGGAAGGGACCTCAGGAGGTCATCTAGTCCAACCCCCTGCTCAAAGCAGGACCAATCCCCAACTAAATCATCCCAGCCAGGGCTTTGTCAAGCCTGACCTTAAAAATATCTAAGGAAGGAGATTCCACCACCTCCCTAGGTAAAACATCTGCAGCTGGCCAGGGTCACCAGACTTTGGCTTGTGGGGTTAAAGCTATAAAATAGCAGTGTATACCTTCAGCCAGGCTGCAGCCCAGGCTCTGAGACCCCACCATGTGGGAGGGCCCTGGAGTCCAAATGTCTATGATGCAATTTTATAGCCCTGTAGCCCAGCCTAAGTCAGCTGACCCAGGCCAACCGCAGGTATTTTATTGCAGCGCGATGATACCCTTACAGGCCATGGCCAAGTTTGGGACCCCATTGTGCTAGGCATTTCTTCATACCCATTGTATACCCAAAGAGCCTATGATTTAATGTGACAAAAGGTGTGAGAAAGGAAATATTATCCCTATTTTACAGATGGGGAACTGAGGCACAGAGTGATAAAGTGACTTGCCCAAGGTCACTCAGGAAATCTGTGGCAGAGCTGGAAACTGAATACAGATCATCTGAGTCCCAGTCCAATGCCTGACCCACAAGACTATCTTAAAATGTGGAGTCTGAATTACAGAAATTATCTGTTAACAACCTGCTAAGGTATCTTTGTGTGTGTGTCTCTGTGTGTGTGCCCGTGGGTAATTGCATGTATATTTTTTCCTGAAGATTTAGGCCAATAGTTATAGGCAACTTTATCTGAGTATTTTCTAGCTTTTTGTGTTTAAATTATAGACTATTACATTCTTTTTACATTCTGTTTCCCACCACATAAAAGCAAATAACTGAACTTTTAATTAGGACCTTTTTTTTAAGGAATTCAGCTAACTGGAAAAAAAAACAGGAGTACTTGTGGCACCTTAGAGACTAACAAATTTATTTGAGCATAAGCTTTCATGGGCTACAGCCCACTTCATCAGATGCATAGAATGGAACATATAGTAAGACGATAGATAGATATATACAGAGAAGTGGAAGTTTCTATAAAAACTGTAAGAGGCTAATTAATTAAGATGAGCTATTATCAGCAGGAGAAAAAACACTTTTGCAGTGATAATCAAGATGGTCCATTTAGACAGTTGACAAGAAGGTGTGAGGATACTTAACATGGGGAAATAGATTCAATATGTGTAATGACCCAGCCATTCCCAGTCTCTATTCAAACCCAAGTTAATGGTATCTAGTTTGCATATTAATTCAAGCTCAGCAGTTTCTCTTTGGAGTCTGTTTTTGAAGCTTTTCTGTTGCAAAATTGCCACCCTTAAGTCTTTTACTGAGTGGCCAGAGAGGTTGAAGTTTTCTCCTACCGGTTTTTGAATGTTATGATTCCTGATGTCAGATTTGTGTCCATTTATTCTTTTGCATAGAGACTGTCTGGTTTGGCCAATGTACATGGCAGAGGGGCATTGCTGGCACATGATGGCATATATCACATCGGTAGATGTGCAGGTGAATGAGCCCCTGACGGCGTGGGTAATGTGATTAGTTCTTCTGATGTGTCACTTGAATAAATATGAGGACAGAGTTGGCATCAGGCTTTGTTGCAAGGATAGGTTCCTGGGTTAGTGTTTTTGTTGTGTGGTATGTGGTTGCTGGAGAGTATTTGCTTCAGGTTGGGGGGCTGTCTGTAAGTGAGGACTGGTCTGTTTCCCAAGATCTGTGAGAGTGAGGAACCATTTTTCAGAATAGGTTGTAGATCTTTGATGATGTGCTGGAGAGGTTTTAGTTGGGGGCTGAAGGTGACAGCTAGTGGCGTTCTGTTATTTTCTTTGTTGGGCCTGTCCTGTAGTAGGTGACTTCTGGGTACTCTTCTGGCTCTGTCAATCTGTTTTTTTCACTTCAGCAGCTGGGTATTGTAGTTTAAAGAATGCTTGATAGAGATCTTGTAGGTGTTTGTCTCTGTCTGAGGGATTGGAGCAAATGCGATTGTACTAACTGTGTAGTTCCTAAGTAGGCAAACCCTCCCAAATAGACTTGAGCCATCCTCATTAATACAGTACTGTGTACGTCAGAGACACAGCTATAGCCTTTGTTGGCTTGTGTGCCAAAGGCTTTTTTAAGCTTCTAAGTAAACAAAAGATGAGCTGAGCAATTAACTACAAGTCCCAGGAGGAACAATCCTCCATTGATGGAAAAGTATCCTGGGATGTTGGAAATGTTACAAAGCTAACACTAGATGAGGCCATATTTATTCTAAGATGCAGCAGCATGTCACACATCCACAGTGCAAACTGTCCCAGTATGAGCATCTTTGGGTGCCAACTGGGACAGTGTAAACAAGAAAGCACTCACCAAGCAGGTTACAGTTTGAGACTGGGAACATACAATTTGGAGAACTCTACTCCCATATCAAATCCAGACATTAACCTTATTGTTAAGCCACTTAGTGACAAAGTTGTAAGTTGCTCCCTTTCAAGTCAACGGCAACACATATATGAGGTGGGATCAGATTTCAGATCTTTGAGAAAAGGTTAGGCTTGTTTCCTCACTGTCTTTCTGTAGCTGAAGTTTTATATCTCCTCATATGCTACAGATACTTGCAGGCAAAGCCAATGGTTTTATACCCCACTTTGGCCAGATGCTCAATTTTACTATGGGCTAAGTGGCTTTGCACATACATTTTGTGCCTCCATATTGCTTTAAAATCAGGCTCTAAATTAGTTGTCCAGCAGCTACTTATGAGAGGGTATTTTTGCTCTTGACTAGTTACATGTTTTTAAAAAGTAGTTAAAAGGTTCGAGCAGAGCCTGGAAGTGAGGATTCCTGGAATCCATTCTTGATTCTTCTGCTGAATTTCTCTGAGACATGAACTAGTCTGTGTCTCAGTTTGAAAACAAAAATATGGGGAGGGGGGGACAATTTTGAACTGGATCCTGAAATGAATGGTGAGCCAACAGAACTGTTTCATGAGGGGGATGCTGTGGTCACATGTATAAGAAGTATGAGATGCGTGTGCTGGAATCTGGAGAGCTGGAACTTGGGCAAGCCACAGAGAAAGGAGCTGCACAGATATCAGCCTTGTCAACATTAATAGCTGTTCATGCCTGTACAGGGTTGATACTGTGGGTGGCAAATTTGATAATGAAGCTATTATCAAGTAAGTCACACTCACAGAGGCAGCAAGTGGCAACAACAGACAATACTGGGCCTATCTATATGTTTTCCAAGTCTCCTGTGGTTGAAGTGTACTAAACTGATTTAGCTTGAATTGAGTACAAAAGCTGATTGTAAAAAAGGCACTTTCTGTGAAATAACACAAGTTTTCGCTACAGCTGATTGCCTCTGGCCAGCAAAATCCAGGCTAGGGTGGTGGAGGTTACTGAATGAAAAAGATGAGGCTGACAGGAATTAATCAGCCTCTTGGCACTTATGTAGATGTTGGGAGACATTTCTGGGCAGGACTCTCCATTTCTTTCACTACAACTACCAACCCCAGGAGCTAATGCCAACACTACTCATTTGGAAACAGGTTTAACCAGAAAAAGCAAGTCCCGTGGAGCCAGCGCTTATGCATGGACAGGTAGGAAAGTGGCCTGATACTTGGGAGATCAGATATCAATTCCTGGCTCTCATTGCTTCCCTGTGCCAGCTTGGTTTGCCACACACCTGTGCCTCACTTCCTCATAGGGCTAATACATCCCTACCTCATGGGTGTTGTGAAGATAAAATCCATTCATCACTGAGGTCATTACATGGTAAAGAGGGCCATGTCAGCATCCCTAGATACAGAAAAGATTTATGGTGGAAGAGAGATTTACAGGGTCGTTGGGGAGCCCCAGTGGGCAGAGCAACTTTAGGTTGTTTACTCAAATTGAGCCCATACACGAAATCTTTGCAGACTCACCCATCATGACTGCAGAGTCAGAATTCCTCTTGCTCTGGGCTCAGATGTTTGTGTACTTGATCCAGAAAAAATAGTTGGTCCCAGAAACCATCTTGTCCATGATAGCAAAGAAACCAGTTTCCCCCAGCACAAAGATGTCATTGATGAAGATGACTTCTTCCTGTCACCCTCCTCTCACTTCTGAGAGCCAATGCCACATGGGATAATAATATCTCAGTGCCCCATCTTGGCATTATGGCAAGGGGACACTTGGCTGTAGGCCTATAGAACACTGACAAAGAGAAGTGGCATGGAGAGAGATTGTCTCACCTTGTCCTTATCTTTACATCTACCAGATGTTTCTTTCAAGTGTTCGGTTAGAAAAAGGAGAATTCTGAATGCTGTCACCTTTCACAGCCCCAGAACAACTGTGTATTGTTTATTCTCACCTTGTAAATCTCCCAGCTGAAATAACAGCTTTTTGCTTAACCTTTTAATAGAATGGCAGGGCAGTGGGGAAGTCAGTTCCTGAACAAATGGGCTCTGAACATCCCAGATAAGAGGACAATACCTTGGACTTATAGAAGACCCTTAAAGGACACCAATCAAGGGCTGGCCCAGTAAACTTGTAGCAAGGGGTCTACATGGGAGAATTAGGTTTGCTTCCTGGGTCCCATTAATTGCATTTTGATGTGGCAGGCAAAAAAAGGTTTAGAACTACGGGCTTAGTAGCACGTGCTTTAATATGAGGAAGGCATGTGATCTAGGACCACATCATCCCCTAATATTCATGTGTGGAAGGCTCCTCCACATGGAGATGTCAACCCTTCCACATGACAGGGTGGTTCAGGTGCCCCTTAGGCACCATTCACTGCCCTCTCCTCAGACCCTACAGAGGGATTTCCATGTGGTCCATTGTCCACATGGGGAAAGGCAGAGGAGCTAGGTTGGGAAGGGGCAGAAGGGAGCTGGCTGAAGGCAGGATTGGGAGAATGCACATAGTCTCCCCGACTCCATCACAATGGAAGATATTTGAAAAAAATTAATACAGCCCAAGAATGTATTATTCCAACTATCCTTTCCTACCCCCAGGATTCTAGGGGAAGCTATGGCCATCAGGTGACCCTGGCAGCACAGTTCTGATGGAGCTATGCTAGCAGAGAGCTACTGGGGAGGCTGCCAGGGCTGAGTTCTACAGACATCCCAGAATCCTCCAGGTCTCTTAGTGCTGGTACTGGCCCCACTCTCATGAGCTAGCTTACTTTACTTCTAGATGTGTGGGGTGGGGGGAAGCAAAAATTCAGGTCAACACAAACAAAGCCCCTCCTGGGGCCAATAATAAAAATGTCTGAGGCACCACCTTACTTCAGGTGGGTGGGTAGCTGAGCCAGGCTTACCCTTGGGTTTGCTGGACACCTTGCAGAGTTGGAAGGTTTCTGGCATGAGGGTTGATGTTCCGGGAGTTCTACTCTAGCCATTCTCTTTTCAGGGCTTCCCCCAATGTGTTCTGCAGCTTACTCCTTTTAGAGCCTCCTCCCTACCATGCATGATAGGCAGGGCCAGAGGGGCATGGATACTTTAGCACACAGAGCCTCCCAAGCCCCTTCTCTTTCAGTATGGGGTTTATACACCCAGTCCCAGTATCATTATCCCTGTTCTAGAAATAGGCAAACTGAGGCACGGCGTAGTGATGTGACTTGCCCAAGGTCGCTCAGTGAGTTAGCAGCAGAGTCATAAATAAACCCAGTTCTCTGTATTCCTAGTCCCCTTTTCTAACCATTAGAAAATCCTGCCAGTGTGAAGTGTTATTTATTAGATCACCACAGCTCAGGTTATTATAAGGACATGGAATGGTCACTGAGATGCTTGGAGGTGTCTATCTA
The DNA here is from genome assembly GCF_965140285.1 of Lepidochelys kempii. Taxonomy (NCBI): domain Eukaryota; kingdom Metazoa; phylum Chordata; order Testudines; family Cheloniidae; genus Lepidochelys; species Lepidochelys kempii. Next base: position 16,895,227 of record NC_136392.1, on the reverse strand, counting down.
CAGCTGCCCACTCACTGAGAGGTGGGAAGCAGGCTGCTGCTGAGTCTCATGGATTCTTAAAGAAGTAACTACATAGGGTTGACAGTTAAGAGACTGTTGAACGTTGATTAGTTGAAGGATGCCCTCTGTCAAACACAGAGAGCTCCCCAATGGCAGGAGCCTAAGAGGATTCAGGTGGAAATGACAGAAGCAAATACCTGATTGGTGTGACGGAGAGTTAATTCAGTTTTTAGCCCTACTGCGAAGCAGGTGTCTGAGAGACAATTCAACTGCAAAGACTCATTAAAAGAAGACTCCAATGCAATATACAAGATCTTCTAATCCTTACGTCTAATTATGAAGATGAGTAAATCACAATGAAAATAATTGTGTCAAATATAATGTAAACACATGATTGACAATCATACTGAGAGCTACCATCCACCTTCATAGATTAGTGATGCTGTGTACAACAAAGGAGAGACTATTTGTGTGTGTGTGTGTGTATAAAGAGGGGCTTTCAAAGTTGCTGTAAAGTCCTATTAATTTGGTAAACATTAATTTAAAGGGACAGTGCCAACTTAATTTCAATCCAAAATTAAAATTTGAATTAAAATGATATTTTATTAAACTGAAAACCAAAAGGAACATTTTCACATTTTTAAAAATTTCCAGTGAAATCAGGGTTTTTTAAGAATAAGCTTGCCCATAGAGAATTGAGACCCAAACACTGCAGCACTGAGACCTGAAGGTTAAATTGATTACAAAAAAAGTGAAAGTGACTTTTTTGCTTTTCATTGTCCAAGCTGAGGGAGATGTAAAAACAAAACAAAGAGCACAGGTTAGCAGCTGGTACCCTGGACTTTTAAACTTCTTGAATGTTTAAACAATGTAAAGTGTTATTAGTAATATATCAAGAAATATGTTTGTGTACAACACATGAGACCAAACCCTGGTATAAATTGGCATCACTCCACTAAGTTAATTGGAGATACGCTGATTTACACTAGCTGAAGATCTGGACCATGGTTTTTAAATTAACAGTGTCCCTTTAAGCAAAAATGCATATGGACTTGTTTGTTTTAAAAATAGAATTAACTTTCCAATAATGTTGAAAATTCCTTGCCTGCCCCAGGTATTTAAATGTCAGCTACAAACTTGGAGTCCTATTCTGCATTATCACACTGGATCATCTTCTGGGAAGTTTCCAGAGGCAGGGTCCACTGAGACAGCAAGAGATCATTCACAGTAATAGAAATACTGAAACAGGAACAGAGGTTCTTTTTTTGATGCAATTGCAAGTTTGGTCAATAAAGGTAATAGTGTTAATGCAGCATACTTAGACTTCTGAACGGCATTTCACTTGTACTGCATGATGTTTTGATTAAAAAACTAGAATAATATAAAATTAACATGTCACACATTAAATGGATTACAAACTGGCTAACTGATAGGTCTCAAAATGTAACTGTAACAGGGAATCATCATCTAGCAGGTCTGCTTCAGTAGGGTCCCACACGGATCAGATCTTGGCACTACACATTTTAACATTTTTATCAATGAACTGGTAGAAAACATAAAATCATCACTGATAAAGTTTACAGATGACACACAAATTGCAGGAGTGGCAAATAATGAAGACAGATTCAGAGTGATGTAGAGTGCTTGGTAAACTGGGCACAAGCGAACAATATCTGGTTTAATATGGCAAAATGTAAATATATATATCTGGGAACAAAGAATGTCAGCCATGCTCACATGGGATAGGGGACTCTATCCTGGGAAAAGATTTTGGAATCAGGGTGGGTAATCAGCTAAACATGAGTTCCCAATGTGATGCTGTTGCCAAAACAGCTAATGCAATCCTGGCATAAATAAACAAGGGAAGCTCCAGTAGGTTTAGAGAGGTTATTTTACCTCTGTATTTGGCACTGGTGTGACCACTGCTGGAATACTGTGTCCAGTTATGGTGCCCACATTTCAAGAAGGAAGTTGATAAATTGGAGAGAGTTCATTGAAAAGCCATGAGACTGATTAAAGGATTGGAAAACATGCCTTATAGTGATAGATTCCAGGAGCTCAATCTATTTAACTTAAAAAAGAAAAGGTCAAGGGGTGATTCGATTACTGTATACAAGAACCTAAATGGGGGACAAATATTAAATAATGGGCTCTTCAATCTATCAGAGAAAGGTATACCATAATCCAATGGCTGGAAGTTGAAGCTAGATGAGTTCAGCCTGGAAATAAGGCATACATTTTTAACAGTGCTTAACCATTGGAACAATTGACCAAGGGTCATGGTGAGTCTCCATCACTGACCATTTTAAAATCCAGATTGAATATATTTCTAAAAGATCTACTCTAGGAATTATTCTGGGGAAGTTCTCTGGCTTGTGTTATACAAGAAATCAAACTAGTTGACCACAATGGTCCCTTCTGGCCTATGAATCTATGAATGAATCTAAGCTTGTTTTGTTTAAAAAAAATGTAAATAGTTAGAATTCCTTAGTAAGAAATAACATGAAGGATAAACTCTGTCCTCAGCGATCCCCATACACTCCTATTTGTGCAATGATCTCTAAGAGAAGGATATGAACAGTTGTCTTCCTTGCTCCTACAGGTCAGATTCTAATCTTATTTCACAAATTCTCCCCTTGAAGTCAGTGGAATCACTGGAGTAGTGTGTGACCCAACATGAATAAGGAAATCAGAATATGACCTCATGTTGTTTTCTTTAGGACACAGCTGTAGAACTGGTTCCTCACAATTTTGCAGTCAAATTGTCACAGGTGTGAACATCTGATCTGCATCTAGATCAGCTGTAACTAGAGTTATGGAACATTTCCACTGAACAGAATGCAAAACAAGAAATTTGCAGTGTAGTGCACTGCAGTGCCCACTAAATGTGTTGGGGAGAGGTGCCCTGCTGGATACTTTAGTGAAGCAGTGAGTGAAAGTTCCTGTGTGGGGAGCTTGTGTCCAGCATCAAACAAAGGTTCAAATGCTTTACCCTCAGCATCCAGCAATAACAATGGTAAAGTGGGAGACTGATTCTTACCAGTCACACTCCTCTCTTGTCAGAACATGGACACCCTGGGTCAGATCCTTAGCTGGTGTAAATTGGCACCACTCCACTGAATACAATGGAGCTACACTGATTTACACCTGCTGAGGATCTGGTCACCCTGTGTTCTGGTTGAGGTTGGTTACTTGATTAATTCATTTCCATAAATAATTCTCTACAGTCTTCCAGTAAATTCCTAGGGCCAAATTGAGACCTGAGATAAGAGGGTGTATCTTCTTTGATTACAAAAGTGAAGTTGCACCTTAAGCCTGGTCTGACTTTGGCCCAGGGAATTTAATACTGGAGAAAGGTGCTGGAGATCAAAATCAGCCACCTTTGAAAAAAGCTGTTTTGACAGCCCATGCTGGGCTGCAAACCCCCCACTGATACTGAAAGGGTTAACAGGAGCCTCATAATCCCCACCTGAGGGCATCAGGAGTGGTGGTAAGTAGATCCACCTGGCAAGGTGTCAGGTTTTCCTTAAAGGCATGAGAAAGTTCAGTTAGTGAAAAGATACAAGAGAAAGGAGATAGAGGAGAAGCTGTTATAGGCCTTTCTCCCCTAGCTACTCTGAATAGTAGAAATCAGGAAAGAGGATAATTAAGAAGAGCGATGGGATGGAAAGGGAGGGAGTTAGTTAGTTAGTTCTGGGGCAGGGGTGTTGAAAGAGGAGCATGACTCCAGGGAGGCAGCCCTGGGGAGCTGGTGTTCAGTTCAGAAGCAGGGTCTCAGGAAGTATTAAAGCTCAAATCCAGTGAGGGCAGAAGTGGTTTAAGTCTATATCTTTAGTTCTGGATTCTTTGGAGCACTTCAGGGGGAATTCTGCAAACTACAGCCCTGAAGGAAGGGTGAAGCTTGACCCCTTGGGGTGGGGGGTGAGGAATGTTGCTATGTGGTGAGCCCAGAAAGGAGCTGTTTGGGAGACCTATAGATGGCTGAGGTAGGAAAAAGCTCCAGAAGGATACAGGGGGGCTGAATAGACAGACCTTACCAGCTTAATAGAGGCTTTCTGGGATGCAATGTAGAAGAGAGGGAGAAGGGGTTCCCCCACCGGTCACACCACCTTTTCCAGTGAGGACTCCAGAGAGCAGAGGTAAAAGGACTACTGAGTCCAGACCTGGGCAAAAGACTTGGCTTGAGGCGATGGGAGTACTGTTTGATGGACTTTGTTACCCTGGAAAGCTAGGATTAAAAGTAAGCTGGCTAGAGAGTTGAGTGATGAGAAGGTGCAAATGACTGCAGGGCCAGAACAGCTGTAGGGGGAGCTCAGGCTATATTATGCTCTGCTTTGCTGCAAGTGGTGCGGGTTCGGGTTGGCAGTGAATAGAGTACTATGCAGCCCTAGAGATTAAAGGCCTCTAGTCATTTCCCAGAACAGGTACAGCAGATGTGCAAGGTTCCCTGTCTGGGTTTCCTAGGGAGAAGGTAGCTAACTGTCTATAACTTTAATTTTCAGCCTGTCTGCTGCAACTGGAAACTGCCACCTACTATCACTTTTGATGGTATTTTTGGTGATGTGTGGATAAAGGTCACCAAACAGTTGCCAGATGGTAACACTTTGGTGCCATACTGACCTGGGCTACAGGTGTCTTGGTGGTCTTAAGATCAGATACTCCACTAGCTGTTACCAATTCCTTGGACCCATCCAGTCCCTTAGATGAAAAAAATCCTTATGGGCAGAGTCCATTTCTGGAGCTGATCCTTTCTCTCAAACTAAGTTTCATTATAAAATCACGTTAGCAGCCTTCTGGCAGAGGATTTTATAATAAACTGTAGCCCTAACTCATACCTTTATGGGTTTTGTCATTCAGAGAGTGAATTAATTAGTCACTTCAATCCACCTGGGCTGCTTAAATGAGCAAGGCAGAGTTCCCTGCTTCTAGCTCCTGAACTGAGAGATCTGTGCATGGATTGCACACATCTGCAAGCCATTTTAGCTGTATAAAAATGCTATTCGACTTCCATGTGTTACTGACCCCTCTTCCCAGTTTATTATTGGATTTGTTCTTTTTATTTTATTTTTAGTGTAAGACAGGAGGAGGTGAGGATCCCAGAATTGCATTAAGGGGTTTTATAGTGTTATGGCTGGGAGGTAATTTGTGAATTTATTGGATTTCAGGGGTTTGGTTGTACACATGTTTTATTTTTAAATTAGATGAGGCTATCTGGTACTCCTTTGCAAGCACTTTAGTCACTGTTAAAAGCATTGATTCACTACAAGTCAGAAAAGGTTGTACATTGTGGCTGATCAGGTTGGCTGAGATTAGCTTGATATCTATAGATTTCCCATGTCTGTGGGGAATTTACGTAATGGTTTATTAGTGATGAGTAACAGTATTTGATTAATCACTAATGATCTCTTTGGTTGCTACAGGCTTGTTCACCCCTACCGGGCTTTAATTTTGAGTGTAACTGGTCTTTCCCAGCATAACACAAATAGCCTGCAGAATTATTGTAGCCTGCACCCGGCCTACTAGGATGGATACACATTGTAATCACGTCTCTGTAGTTTTATGTACTTTTGGCTGGTGGGAATGTATTTGGTTGCAGTGTGAAAATGCAGAGTGCATCTTTGTTCATGAAAAGTCTTGAGTCTTCAGTCTCCTTCAAGAACAGTTTTTCTCCTAAATTTTACCAGTTTTAAGTTTTATGGTAGCTTCTTTTTTGTTAACCTTAGGGAAACAATGTGGAAAAACTGCAGCCTCCTATTACTTTATTCTGTAAATAGGCCTGCGCATTTATTTATCTGAATGGGCTTTTTCATGCAGTAATGGACAAATGTGTGCAGGACATAAGGTCTTTTGTTGCCTTAATGTATAGCTGTCTGTGACATTCTCCCCAGATAAAGGGTCATGTGGCATAGTGGCCTTATCACAAAACTCAGAGCCAGAAACTCCTGAATTCTGAATCTGTGACCTTGAGCAAGTTAATCTTGCTCAAGCTCCATTTCCCTGTCTACATCCTGAGGATACTACATATGAGAGTAGCTGAAGTATGTTATAGGGGTGCTTGACCTACTTATACCACTAATATATTTAAAGATGAGTATTACCGAGTGCTTACACAGAGCTGTACAAGCATTAACTAATTTTCAGCTTTCTCAGTAAGTTAGTATTACCATTCTACAGATGGCGAAATTAATGAACAAAAGGTCAGTGAAGAATAGAGAACAGAACAGGGCCTTGAATTGCAATTTCCTGCCCTAAACATTAGACAATAGCTTTCCTTGGCCTGGGTTTAGAATCATGGACATACTTTGCACAGGTGTATACATACTTTGTGATCTTTGAATGTCAATTGAAATTCTCAATACCCAAAGCAAAAATTAGCTCGAGAATATCAAACCCTGTCTTGTTCCAAGACAATAGTCCTTTCAGACAATTATTATACAGCACAATACATTTTCTCAGTACTCTGTGGATGAATGAAAGGCATGTTCTAGGCCCCAAACTTGCAACTTAAGTAAAACCATGTGTGTCTGACATGATTTCCTTGTGGAAAAAAAAAAAATAAAAAAAACCACCCACCCCTCAGTCTTACATTCTGCAAGTACAGCTGGATTTTTTCAGAGAGTCAGGGATACTTGTACAACCCTCCACATGAAGAATAAATTTGAGTCTACACAGCTTAGTACTTCACATGACTAGAGACTCAGCTGATCAGATGTTTGACTTTAAAAAAGGAAACTCATTTATTTCCATTAGAAAACTGTCAAAATACCAGCACATTTTTTGAGTGGGAGGGCTTGAAATTAACTCTTGCCATTCCTGGTGCCTTCTAGACTAATGGACAAGTGAAAGATTAGGACACGGTCTTCAAATGTCTAATCAGTAAAATGCTCAGAAGGAAACATTAAGGAACACCTTAGTTCTCCAAGGAAAGCAGCAGCTTAAATAGAGAGCTGGGAACTAGGTACTGCTGAGTTCTAATCCTGTCTATACCACTGACTCATGGCCACTGGTAAAATACTTAACCCCAGAATAAAACTCAGGGCTGAAAATTCTTCATTCTACCCTTAACCTCTAAACAAAGGCTTCATCTTTTAAATACCCTGAATACTGAGGTCCAGATTTTGTAACTGCACATGTGCATCATTTGTACCCACAATGACTGTGATTGCACAAATTAGTACTTTAACATCTCTTATGGATAATTTTTCAGAAGAGTCTTTAAAACAAATATGCATCTCCAGAGTCACATGTGCTTTTGCTGAAGGGGTGTGCACATTTTGTAGCTGCAACTTAAATTTCCCACATTTGGAAATATGGCTACCCCTTAAATCATTGAGCTTCAATCAAATGTGCTGAGGGTTCTTTCCCATCTCACTTCTCAGACACCAGAGAATGAGAAGTGGAAAAGGGGAACCGTTTGCCTGTGAAAATAGTGAGGAAGGGAAGGTACAGTATACTATAAAGCCTGAGTAGAGGAAAAAGTCTACACAATAATTCCCTTCAAGTACCAGCCCCATACAGCACAGAACACTTCTAGACCAGGAATGCTGATCAAGAATCTTAACTCCAGTGAAAACAATAGAAAAAAATCCCAGTTTGATGTCTTACAAAGACAGGGCACATTTTTGGTCTCATTATGAACTTATCCACAAATAAAAATCTCTCCTGTGGCTACAAGAACTTGGCTTTGCTGCAAAGATTGTGAGAATGCTCTCTCATATAAAATGTATAATTGGGATAAACTTGTAGTAATTTACAACAATACCCTGTTCAAATATTGAAGGATCAGTAAATCACTCATTGTCTTTTTATGTACATACATAAAACTGGCTGTAAAATATAACAAGGACTAATGTGAGGGGTGATTTTTTTTAAGCAAGCATGCTGTAATTTTATGTTTAGAGGAAGTGATATTTAATGGTTAGTCTGGGAGCCTGAACTCCTGGGTTCTAGTCCTGTCTTTGCTTCTGATTCCATTGGGCAAGTGACATTGAGCAAGGTAAGCCGAACATGCTTATGGGTCTGGAGGAGCGAAGTTATGAAGAAAGATTAAAGGGACTAAGGGGCTGATGCTGGCTCCTGCTCTAGTGGCTTATGGGGGATAACAAATGAGTCACAAGAGGTGGGTGAAGAACTTCCCTGGAGGAGGAGCAGCATAGGGCCAATAATGTCTCTTTACATTGCTCCCTCTCGCAAGCCCCACTGTAAGGAGCATTCCTGAGGCTGATGCAGAGCCAGGGATGGGAAAGGGAATATTCATAATGCTTGATGCAACAGATTCTGGGCCGCAACATGGTCCATAAGCAGCCCAGACAGGTTGCAGTAACTTAGAGCAGCCCCCGGCATGGGACAAAAAGGAAATAACAAGGATTGTAAAGAGATGGCATAGCCACTCAAAACTCAACTGCCCAAAGCACAGCTAAATGTCCTGCAGAAAATAACTCTGCAGCAGCAGGAGACGGGCTAGGATTTGCCATCTCTAGTTATGATTTTCTCAGACTCTTGATTTCCTCATCAGTAAAATGGGTTGATGACAACCTGCATCACAGTGGGTGTTGGAGGCTTAATGCATTGCTTGCAATGTGTTTTAAGACCCCGGATAGAAAGCTATTATCATCATCAGTTTATTTATCAGAGCACACAACTCACTCAGCGATAGAGGTTTAAAACGGGTCATTAGGGGACCCTGCAGGAGAAACAAGGTTTAGCTTACACAGAGAGTAATTGACAGCCACAGAGTGGGAACATGTTCCATGGCATAAGCGTAAAAGCAAATTGCAAGCCTATGAGGTAGTGAAGCCTGAAAGAACAAAATTTGTTTATATGCAAATGAGAGAATTGTCTGCAGAACCATGAATCGGTGCCAGGCTGCGTGGACGAAGCAGGGGGAGCATACTGCGAATCCCATGCTAAGGGGACAGGGACGCTTACTCCCCGCTCACGCTGTCATGTAAACCTAGCTTATTCCTGCTGAATAAAGCATCATGTACTACAAACTGTTCTCATCAATAATCAAGATGAGAGCAGCAAAACAATGTGACAAAGTACAGGGACCCGAGACTCCTCTAGTGAAAGAGCTCTGGGGATTTTTTATTGAAAAGAACATGAGAGCAAAGCTATTTGCTCTAAAGATGGGTCTGAGTCATCTGTCTGTGTCAGTGGGAGAAGATGGAGACTCTGGGTGGGGGGGTAGGTCTTGCCCTTCACAATGTGTGAGATATGATTTCCCCCTGCAGCTTCCCGACAGGTGTGGAGGAGGCGGGAGAGGAGGAATTAGAGCTCCCAGTAGTGTAGACAAGGCCTCAGTCCCCACAGTTCCTGTGATGCTAGAGGCTCTGGGAAGTGGGGTGAGGTGGTGCAAATGCTTGTGGGAACACAAGATCCAGGGGGGCCTTTGGCAGGAGATGGAAACTCAAGACCTGTTACACAAACGGGAAGGTTGTGTCATGAATGTGCAAGTGACTAGAAATAGCACTGCATCCTGACAGGCTCAGACAGACAGCTGTGCGGGAAGGGGGGAGTCATGAGCAATACAAGGCGGCAGCAGCGCTGCGTGCCCAGAGCTACACGACTGAGTCTGTATTGTCTGAGCTGAAAGGAGGGTTGTCCTGCAGGCAAATGAAAAATTAGCCAGTGGTGTATTCGGCATACAAGGAAGCACAGAGACAATCACGAGGGAACTATTTCCAGGGTAACCAGGATTAATGATGTGGAGTGTGGGCCAAACAGCTGTCCCTGATACTGACAATATCTCTAGGCAGCAAAAGGCTGGGTACCACATGCAGCCGACTATCTCTTCCCTGCAGGCAGATGCTGGGGTACTGGAGAAAGCCTATGTTTAGACTACCTGTTGGGATAATATAATGTTGTGGGGGGGTTCAGGCCCAGTAGTGATAAAAGATAATCGCACCTACTTGCAGGGCCAGTAGTAACGACACTTAGCACATATATAGCATGTCACCACACCATAAAGGCATTAATAAATGGAACCCCACTGTAACGTAGGTAGCTAAGGGCTATTTTCACCATTATAAGGACTTTCAGTATTGCCTATGTGGGTCATCAGCACAGCTTGAATTTAGGCTTCAGTATTGCAGCATAAATCTCTATTATATGAGCTAATGCATTAAAGCCTTTGGGGGGTGGTAGTAGTAACCTGTTAACTTATAGTGGACTAGTCATTAGAAAGAGATGCACACACACTTTGCCAATGTTTTACATATGCAAAAATGTCCATACATTTTCATGCATAACTATTGCAACTGCACATGCAAATAGTCACTTACATATCCAACTGGCTGTTTAATGGGATAGTGTGTGCAAAAAATGCCTGTACACATTAAACATGCAGTTGTATGCACATACACTGAAAATCTGGCTGGCAGATGGGTTAATGATTTACCCAAAGTCATACTGTGAAACAGTGGCAGAGGTGAGTTTAGTTCACAACAATTCCTGGCTCTCAGTCGCCTTCTCTAACTTCTAGACAACACTACTTCATTAAAACAAGCTGCCTCCAAGAACAGCAAACAGCTTCTTAGTTTTCCAAGCACAGAAGTCTGCAGAGGATCGGCCAGGTGGGCAAAACTACCCATCAACCAAAGCCAAAATCGAGGTTTCATTTCAGAAGCTATATAAATATAAAAAGCATTACCTTGAAATTGGTTTCTCTTTTTCATAGTTTTTCCCTTAAAAGTTCTGCTCCATTAGGCTCCCCCTAATGTTTATCACCTCTGTAGAACTATTTGATAAATCCTTTTTCCTTGTGAACCTCCACCTGTGCTGTTAATTCATTTTCATTTGACACAGACATTTCTTCCTGCCCTTTGAAAGAGACCTGTGTTTTGCTGCCTATTGTGCAGCATGCTCAGGATATCTTTGCACACATGAACAAGGGCGTTGTGAACTGGGACACCTTACTTCTAGTGCAAGCTCTGCCTCTAAACTTCTGTGTGACTTCTGGCAAGTGACAATCTCTCTCTGTCTCCATTTCTCCAACCATTAAACACTGCTCATGCGATTTCTTTACCTCAGACTGAGGCTTAATTAATGTTTGTGAAGCCTTCAAGCCCCTCAGAGGAAGACTTATTTCAGTGAAAAATCTCACTCTCCCTATTTGTGCTAGAACACACATAATGCTGATATATAGCACTCTTCAACCAGAGAACTGTTACCGCTTTACAAAGGAGGAGATCAGTCTTTATACCCACTTACAGATCAGGAAATGTCTACACTACGAAATTAGGTCGAATTTATAGAAGTCGGTTTTTTTTAAATCGGTTTTATATATTCGAGTGTGTGTGTCCCCACAGAAAATGCTCTAAGTGCATTAAGTGCATTAACTCGGCGGAGCGCTTCCACAGTACCGAGGCAAGCGTCGACTTCTGGAGCGTTGCACTGTGGGTAGCTATCCCACAGTTCCCGCAGTCTCCGCTACCCATTGGAATTCTGGGTTGATATCCCAATGCCTGATGGGGCTAAAACATTGTCGCGGGTGGTTCTGGGTACATATCGTCAGGACCCCGTTCCCACCCTCCCTCCCCCCGTGAAAGCAAGGGCAGACAATCATTTCGCGCCTTTTTTGTCTGCTGCCAGCCAAAGATGTAAAGGATAGATGGAGTGGGTCAGAACAAGAAATAGACCAGATTTGTTTTGTACTCATTTTCCTCCTCCCCTGTCTAGATCACACTGCAGTCAGTCACAGAGAAGGCGCAGCGAGGTTAATCTAGCCATGTATCAATCAGAGGCCAGGCTAACCTCCTTGTTCCAATAACAACGATAACTTTGGTGCACCATTTCTTATTGGAACCCTCCGTGCAGTCCTGCCTGAAATACTCCTTGATGTACAGGCACACCCTTTCTTGATTTTAGCTCCCTGAAGCCAACCCTGTAAGCCGTGTCGTCAGTCGCCCCTCCCTCCGTCAGAGCAACGGCAGACAATCGTTCCGCGCCTTTTTTCTGTGCGGACGCCATACCAAGGCAAGCATGGAGGCCGCTGAGCTCATTTTGGCAATTAGGAGCACATCAACCACCACACGCATTATCCAGCAGTATATGCAGCACCAGAACATGGCAACGCGATACCGGGCGAGGAGGCGACGTCAGCGCGGTCCCGTGAGTGATCAGGACATGGACACAGATTTCTCTGAAAGCATGGGCCCTGCCAATGCATGCATCATGGTGCTAATGGGGCAGGTTCATGCTGTGGAACGCCGATTCTGGGCTCGGGAAACAAGCACAGACTGGTGGGACCGCATAGTGTTGCAGGTCTGGGACGATTCCCAGTGGCTGCGAAACTTTCGCATGCGTAAGGGCACTTTCATGGAACTTTGTGACTTGCTTTCCCCTGCCCTGAAGCGCATGAATACCAGGATGAGAGCAGCCCTCACAGTTGAGAAGCGAGTGGCGATAGCCCTGTGGAAGCTTGCAACGCCAGACAGCTACCGGTCAGTTGGGAATCAATTTGGAGTGGGCAAATCTACTGTGGGGGCTGCTGTGATGCAAGTAGCTCACGCAATCAAAGATCTGCTGATATCAAGGGTAGTGACCCTGGGAAATGTGCAGGTCATAGTGGATGGCTTTGCTGCAATGGGATTCCCAACTGTGGTGGGGCTATAGACGGAACCCATATCCCTATCTTGGCACCAGAGCACCAAGCCGGCGAGTACATAAACCGCAAGGGGTACTTTTCGATAGTGCTGCAAGCTCTGGTGGATCACAAGGGACGTTTCACCAACATCAACGTGGGATGGCCGGGAAAGGTGCATGATGCTCGCATCTTCAGGAACTCTGGTCTGTTTCAAAAGCTGCAGGAAGGGACTTTCTTCCCAGACCAGAAAATAACTGTTGGGGATGTTGAAATGCCTATATGTATCCTTGGGGACCCAGCCTACCCCTTAATGCCATGGCTCATGAAGCCGTACACAGGCAGCCTGGACAGTGGTCAGGAGCTGTTCAACTACAGGCTGAGCAAGTGCAGAATGGTGGTAGAATGTGCATTTGGACGTTTAAAGGCGTGCTGGCGCAGTTTACTGACTCGCTTAGACGTCAGCGAAACCAATATTCCCACTGTTATTACTGCTTGCTGTGTGCTCCACAATATCTGTGAGAGTAAGGGGGAGACGTTTATGGCGGGGTGGGAGATTGAGGCAAATCGCCTGGCTGCTGGTTACGCGCAGCCAGACACCAGGGCGGTTAGAAGAGCTCAGGAGGGCGCGGTACGCATCAGAGAAGCTTTGAAAACCAGTTTTATGACTGGCCAGGCTACAGTGTGAAAGTTCTGTTTGTTTCTCCTTGATGAAACCCCCCGCCCCTTGGTTCACTCTACTTCCCTGTAAGCTAACCACCCTCCCCTCCTCCCTTTAATCACCGCTTGCAGAGGCAATAAAGTCATTGCTGCTTCACAGTCATGCATTCGTTATTCATTCATCACACAAATAGGGAGATGACTACCAAGGTATCCCAGGAGGGGTGGTGGAGGAGGGAAGGAAAATGCCACACAGCACTTTAAGCACAGCACTTTAAAAGTTTACAACTTTAAAATTTATTGAATGACAGCCTTCTTTTTTTTGGGCAATCCTCTGTTGTGGAGTGGCTGGTTGGCCGGAGGCCCCCCCACCGCGTTCTTGGGCGTCTGGGTGTGGAGGCTATGGAACTTGGGGAGGAGGGCGGTTGGTTACAGAGGGGCAGCAGTGGCAGTCTGTGCTCCAGCTGCCTTTGCTGCAGCTCAACCATACACTGGAGCATTCTGGTTTGGTCCTGCAGCAGCCTCAGCATTGAATCCTGCCTCCTCTCATCACGCTGCCGCCACATTTGAGCTTCAGCCCTGTCTTCAGCCCGCCACTTACTCTCTTCAGCCCGCCACCTCTCCTCCCGGTCATTTTGTGCTTTCCTGCACTCTGACATTATTTGCCTCCACGCATTCGTCTGTGCTCTGTCAGTGTGGGAGGACAGCATGAGCTCGGAGAACATTTCATCGCGAGTGCGTTTTTTTTTCTTTCTAAGCTTCACTAGCCTCTGGGAAGGAGAAGATCCTGTGATCATTGAAACACATGCAGCTGGTGGAGAAAAAAAAAGGGACAGCGGTATTTAAAAAGACACATTTTATAAAACAGTCGCTACACTCTTTCAGGGTAAACCTTGCTGTTAACATTACATACATAGCACATGTGCTTTCGTTACAAGGTCGCATTTTGCCTCCTCCCACCGCGTGACTACCCCCTCAACCTTCCCCCCTCCCTGTGGCTAACAGCGGGGAACATTTCTGTTCAGCCACAGGCAAACAGCCCAGCAGGAATGGGCTATACTGAGTGTCCCTGAAGAAAAGCACCCTATTTCAACCAGGTGACCATGAATTATATCTCACTCTCCTGAGGATAACACAGAAAGAGAAAGAACGGATGTTGTTTGAATGCCAGCAAACATACACTGCAATGCTTTGTTCTACAATGATTCCCGAGTATGTGTTACTGGCCTGGAGTGGTAAAGTGTCCTACCATGAAGGACGCAATAAGGCTGCCCTCCCCAGAAACCTTTTGCAAAGGCTTTAGGACTACATCTAGGAGAACCGCAAATGCCAGGGCAAAGTAATCCTTTCACATGCTTGCTTTTAAACCATGTATAGCATTTTAAAAGGTACACTCACCAGAGGTCCCTTCTCCGCCTGCTGGGTCCAGGAGGCAGCCTTGGGTGGGTTCGGGGGGTACTGGCTCCAGGTCCAGGGTGAGAAACAGTTCCTGGCTGTCGGGAAAACCGGTTTCTCCGCTTGCTTGCTGTGAGCTATCTACAACCTCCTCCTCCTCCTCCTCCTCTTCTTCGTCCCCAAAACCTGCTTCCGTATTGCCTCCATCTCCATTGAAGGAGTCAAACAACACGGCTGGGGTAGTGGTGGCTGAACCCCCTAAAATGGCATGCAGCTCATCATAGAAGCGGCATGTTTGGGGCTCTGACCCAGAGCGGCTGTTCGCCTCTCTGGTTTTCTGGTAGGCTTGCCTCAGCTCCTTCAGTTTCACGCGGCACTGCTTCGGGTCCCTGTTATGGCCTCTGTCCTTCATGCCCTGGGAGATTTTCACAAAGGTTTTGGCATTTCGAAAACTGGAACGGAGTTCTGATAGCACGGATTCCTCTCCCCAAACAGCGATCAGATCCCGTACCTCCCGTTCGGTCCATGCTGGAGCTCTTTTGCGATTCTGGGACTCCATCATGGTCACCTGTGCTGATGAGCTCTGCATGGTCACCTGCAGCTTGCCACGCTGGCCAAACAGGAAATGAGATTCAAAAGTTCGCGGTTCTTTTCCTGTCTACCTGGCCAGTGCATCTGAGTTGAGAGTGCTGTCCAGAGCGGTCAGAATGGAGCACTCTGGGATAGCTCCCGGAGGCCAATACCATCGAATTGTGTCCACAGTACCCCAAATTCGAGCTGGGAACGTCGATTTAAGCGCTAATCCACTTGTCAGGGGTGGAGTAAGGAAATCGATTTTAAGAGCCCTTTAAGTCGAAATAAAGGGCTTCACTGTGTGGACGGGTGCAGGTTTAAATCAATTTAACGTTGCTAAATTCGACCTAAAGTCCTAGTGTAGACCAGGGCTAAGAGCTAAAGGACAGTGAAATGACTTGCTCAAGGTTGGGGACAGAGCTGGGAACAGACTAGCAGTTACCGGATTCCCTAGTTTGTTAGTATGAGTCTTTCTGTTACCCAGGATAATCTCCAGAATAGTATGTCACTCCTGCATATCAGGACTGGATAAGTCACTGTAGAACTAGCTGTTAGAACCCTAATCCATCCCTCAGACCAAACCTCCATTAGGTTACATGTTTGGATCAGCTCAGATAAGGATTCCTGTCCTTTCCCTGCGGCTCCCTCTTTACCAGCCCTGTGACTTTTCAATAGGATCTGCCACAGGCAAGTGGGAAATATTAAAGAAATACTTGGCAGGCATCCAGCTGAGATTCATTCAAGTTAATCAATGAAAAGAGCTCCAGTAACAAGCACAGTTCCACAGGGATTTATAGATCAGAGTAAGCAATAGGCTGACAGCTTTTTAAAATATCAAGTATTTTATGGGCAAATATCTATAAAAAAATAAGCAGTGATGTGTTAAAAGGATAAGTAGTGATGGAGAAAGAACCCCTGGATGCCAACCTGGGGAAGACCTCACTAAAAATTAAAAAAAAAAAAAAAAAAAATCTACAAATACATTATCAGTAAATACAATGGAAAATAGAGAATTGATCCATTAAATAAAAATAATGTGGAATTGACCGCCACGGGTAGGGAAGAGTCAGCTTTTGGACTGTTTTATACTTTTACAGATGGGAGATAGGCTAGCAAGCTGGCTGAGGCAGGCGGTAGATCCTTTCTAAAGCACTTTCCATCATCAACATGCGCTATGAACACTGTATGGTAGATAGGCACAGATCGGTTCAGAAGTCACTAAACAGGTCAATGGCCAATCCAGGATTGGTACATGGACACATCTGGCACCCACTAGACCATTACATTTAGAAAATAAAGCAGAAAAAATATTAGGCCTAGAAGAAGACAGACCCATAACATTATGAAGGGGGTAAACGATATTTTCCCAAGGGCTTGCACCTGTCACATTGACTCCAACGGGAGAAGGACTGAGCCCCAAGTCCTCTGAGAGGTCAGATTCTTAGGAACTAGGAAAACTTCTAAACTTCCACAGATGGGCCCAAACCAAAGTCTTGAATCTCAACCACCTCTGAGTCTGGGTGTTTGAAATTTACATTTGGATTTGGATTCCCACTTTGAAGCTTGAACCCCTTTCTAAAGAAGGGAATTGCAGAGCAGTTACAGTTTCTTAACAATACTGATGAAAGCAAGTCAGCAGCAATCAAGCACTTAATGTACCCAACTTTTAGGGTATGTCTACACTGAAAAAAGAGAGAGATTGATTTCTTAATTTGGGTTAACAAACTCAAAGTAAAGATTGCATTGGATCTGCCCCCAGTGCTCTATTCAGAGCTCTGGAACAGCATGGTCTAGTTTTTAAATCAGGGGTGAATGAGCCATAGCTCTATCCTACATTTTATTCTTGGCTCTATTGATCGCTTTACATCCCAGTTTCCCCATCTATAAAATTATGATATTGTAGCCTCACTGTCAAGCAGTAGAAAATATTCAGGGCCTTGCAGGTTGATTTTCCAGTGGAGGAGAAATCAGTGATAAGGAATGTGGGTAACTTTTTTTATTTACACATATTTTCCAGTCTTGGAACAGAGGTGGTCAAAAACAGCATGCAGGCAATCCCTTTTTTCAGGAATATCAGCCTGACTGACAACAATGCCCGGTTCCCAAGAAGCAAACTCCCATCAGTTACCATGGCAGAGAGCAAACTCTCCTACTCACACATCGTCCTTTACCCAGATTCTTGCATGACCAAAAAGTAGTACACAGGATGTCTTCCCAAGTCTGAACACATGCTATGAAAGACACCTTGGAAGACGAGGAATAAAAGTGACACCTACCATCACAAACTAGATAATTTTTACTAGGTGTTGTGAGATCTTTGGATGGAAGGATCTAGGCAGTTTTATTCATAGCACTGTTGTGTTGCCTTGGGCAAGTTGCATAAGCTCTCCATGCCTCCGTTTCCCCATCTGTAAACAGAAATAATATTCAATTACCACAGAGAGTGATGAGATTACATTAATTGCTGGGGCAGTGTTCTGAAATCTTCTCATGATTGGTTCTATAGCACAGCAAAGTAATATTTTTCCCTCCATCTCCCAGGCACATTCCGTACATACTAATCTTATCTATTAGTCTACTGTGCCTCCCTGTGTCAAATGTCTTACTGAAATCTGTGTCCATCGCTTCCCGCTTGCCTCTCTGCTCAGTGCATTATCGCCTTAAAAAAAAAATTCCCCATCACATTTGTTTGACAAGATTTATCTGTGATGAAGCCCAGCTGGCTGGTTTTTAATCAACTCATATTTCTCTTGATGTTTTGTGATCTCATCCCTTATTAATGTCTCTAGGATCCTACCTACAATTGAGGTCAAACTTGCTGGTCTATAATTTCCTGAGTATACACGTATTGAAGCAACATCTTTGTGGAGTTAAAGCAACTCCACTCTGATGAGAGACAACCAAAATCAGAACCTCCTTCCAATTTTCACAGGGAGGGAGTTCTGATTCATTTCTTTGAATCCAAACCCCATCCTTTTGAATTTCGTTATGGTTATGGGTTAGAGCCAAAACTGGAGAGGGGCCTATTTCCGAGTTCCAGTTCAGATGCAGTTAAAAACTTTGGCCAACATTACCAGTCCCAAGCATTCAAAAATCATGAGTTTGGCTTAAGGCTCATACATTTTTTTTTCAATTGACTTCTGAGCCTTTAGTATTCACTTGGGTCCCTTTTTCAAGCTTTTCTCCACAACTATGAGAGCTAAAAAAAATTTTTTTTAATGAAAACTGAGATTTTCCACAACCCCATGAAGCCAGGAGCTGGGGCTTTAAGAAAATCACCAAATATGCTAAGATTTGGAATAAAATTGAGAGTCCTGGAAATATTGGAAGCTCCCTATTTGTATCTGTCAGCTAAACCTTCAGTTTTAAAAAAAAGCAATTCATGTAATTGCTTATTAAGGGCTATTCTCCCCTCAATAGGCACACGTAACTCCCATTAACATTAATGGAGGGGAAACACGTACAGGGAACTTCCTTTCAGACATGGAGGAGGATGTTGTGTTGCAACCCAATACGCCATTACTGTGTAAAGAGAGCTGGTGAAAACTCAAAATCTCCATTCCATGGGAAATTTTGACATCTCCAAATTTTTTTGTTCCAAATCAGAGCAAACCCAAGAAATATCCCAGAACATGACATTTAAAAAAAACATTTTGGGTAAATTAAAAACATTCAAACTTTGATTTTTTTTTAAAATTGTAATATAATTTAACATAAAACAGTAATTTCCATATGAAAGATAAAAACCTTCCATTGTAGTAAGGTCAAAATGGAATGTTTCAACATTATTGAAACACTTGGTTTCTTTTCTAAATGAAATTTTTGTCAAAATCAACATGTTTGCACAGAAAGTTTTGATTTCAACAAATCAGCATTTTTATTTTCTTGTGGGAAAGAAATTATAGGAAATTTTTTGGCCAGCTGTACTTATAAAATACACAAATACATGGGTGGAAGGATCTGGGACTAGAATCCCGGACCTTCAACTAAAAGTAGAACTCCTAGAGCTAGAAGCATTAGCAGACCCCTTAGCCAGGCTGTGAGCTAGAGAGTAATATCTGTAACAGTTCCTTGCACGGCCAGTATATTACAACTTGACACTGAGTATGTATTAGAAGACTGCCATTCAAACCAAAGGGTGGTGACAACACAGGCTATAGGTATTCATTGCCTGGTGGGCTGAGAGTTACAAAGGGGAATGTTTAAGAACATAAGAAGGACCATACTGGGTCAGACGAAAGGTTCATCTAGCCCAGTATCCTGTCTTCTGACAGTGGCCAGTGCCAGGTGCCCCAGAGGGAATGAACAGGACAGGTAATCATCAAGTGATCCATCCCCTGTCGCTCATTCTCAGCTTCTGGCAAACAGAGGCTAGGGACACCATCCCAGCTAATAGCTATTGATGGACCTATCCTCCATGAACGTATCTAGTTCCCTTTTGAACCCTGTTATAGTCTTGGCCTTCACAACAGCCTCTGACAAAGAGTTTCACAGGTTGACTGTGCGTTGTGTAAAGAAATACTTCCTTGTGTTTGTTTTAAACCAGCTGCCTATTAATTTCAGTTGGTGACCCCTAGCTCTTGAGTTAGGAGAGGGAGTAAATAACACTTCCTTATCTACTTTCTCCAGACCAGTCATCCTTTTATAGACCTCTATCATATCCCCCCTTAGTCGTCTCTATTCCAAGCTGAAAAGTCCCCATCTTTTTAATCTCTCCTCATCCGGAAGTTACTCTATATCCTCAATCATTTTTGTTGTCCTTTCTGAACCCTTTTCAATTCCAATATATCTTTTTTGAGATGGGGTGACCACATTTGCACGCAGTATTCAAGCTGGAGGCATACCATGGATTTATATAGAGGCAATATGATATTTATCTATCCCTTTTCTTAAAGATTCCCAACATTCTGTTCACTTTGTTGACTGCTGCTGCACATTGAGTGGATGTTTTCAGAGAACTATCCCCAATGACTCCAAAATCTCTCTTGAGTGGTAAAAGTTAATTTAGACCCCATCATTTTATATTTATAGTTGAGATTACGTTTTGCAATGTGCATTATTTTGCATTTATCAACATTGAAATTCTTCTGCCATTTTTTTGTTCAGTCACCCAGTTTTGTGAGACTTTGTAACTCTTCACAGTCTGCTTTGGACTTAACTATCTTGAGTAATTTTGCATCATCTGTAAACTTTGGCACCTCAGTTTACCCCTTTTTTCCAGATCATTTATGAATATATTGAATAGGACTGGTCCCAGTACACACCCCTGGGGGACACCACTATTTACCTCTCTCCATTCTGAAAACTGACCATTTGTTCCTACTCTTTGCTTCCTATCTTTTAACCAGTTACCAGTCCATGAGAGGACCTTCCCTCTTATCCTATGACAGATTACTCTGCTTAAAAGCCTTTGGTGAAGGACCTTGGCAAAGGCTTCTAAAAATCAAAGTACACTATATCCCGTGGATCCCCCTTATTCACATGCTTGTTGACCCCCTCAAATAATTCTAGGAGAGTGGTGAGGCATGATTTCCCTTTACAAAAACCACTGGTGATCATGTACATGTTATTACCTACAATACTCTTCTAGTTCACAGCTATTTCATAATAGGGTGGTGTCTGAGCTGTGGGGATAGAATGAAAGGTCTGGGTGTTGTTTTCATAGCTTGCTACATGGTGTTATCTTAAAGGGAACAAATGTGCTGTGATCAAACGGCATTCCCTAGCTCTGCAATTTCTTATGTCCTTTGTGCATTGATGAAGATGAACTTTACCTGGACTTTTAGCCACCTTGGAAAAATAAAGAGAAGAGCAAGGGTTATGAAAGAAAAATTAGACTTCTGCTTCATTCATCCTGTCACTTTAAGCAGATATTGCACTTGTGTTTAAGACTGGTTTTTATGTGGCCACATGATTGTTTGACTGAAAAAAATATACAGTGCCAACACGGACAGGAAAAGCTCTGGTTTCAGCCATTTTCTGGTCATATGAAAATTATTCTGACTGATGAAATAATAAAGTTCTTCACTGGAAAGCTTATGAGAGTGATATTCCTCAGGCAGAAAAGCAAAATCAAATTGCTAGCAAGCCAACATTCATTCATAATACACGTCGCCTGTCCCACTCCGTCCCCATTGGGAGAAGAATGAAAGGCTGGTCACAAGGCTTTGGGCTTGCAGTGATAGGCCAAAAGGGGATTTAACTGTGGGCACTGGAGAGTGCCAGTGAACACCCAGATCATGACACTTTATTTCTTCTGAGGTCCCAGACTGGTCAGTCCTACCTTTCAGTCTGAAATCAAGAGACAGATGTAGCAGTCACACACATTTTGGCAATAGCCAGACTTTATAACACAGTACACTTGCCAGGCAGCTGCAGGGACGCCAAAGCTGACAGAGGGCAGGTTTCAGCTCTGTAGAGATTGGAGCAGGGCATTCTCAATGACGAGAGAACAGGAATGGAACTCTCTCCTGGAGATTAGAGTGAGCCTGGCTAAAGCTTGACTACTTTTACAGCACAGTGCAAAATACCCCTCTTGGCATCCTTTGATCATGAAAACAGACAAGAGAAGACATTAAGTACTGTGCGAGTATTCTGAGTCATAGAGGCTGAGTTTAGAGTAGTGAAGAGCAAGGTCACTTTATGATCAAGCTGAACGCAAGGTTGTAATTTCTGTATTTGGAGTCTGGACACTACAGTTATGGGGGCATTAGAAATATGATGGGTAGTTCACACTAACAATTAGTGTGATACTTCCACCAACAAACAGATGCCAAATCCTGTTCCCTTTTCCAAAGAGCTGGAAAGGCCTGCCTGCAGTGGAACCACATACAGGGGGCAGGATCTCTATAGCAGCTTCCTGCAGCGAACCATCGCATGTGCTAATGCATACACCCATCCTAATACATACAGAGAAAGTGAAAGTTATTCCAGGCCTGAGGCTGGAGAAGCCTTTTCCTCTGCAGAAACCCACAGTGCCAGGCCAGCTCTTCAGGCAGAGTACTCGGAACAGAATTTGCCCATGCATGGATAAACAAAATAAAAAATACACTGCAGCAAGAAATGTACTTTGTTCATTTACTTTGATGAATGTCATTTAGTTTTGATTGTTAAGGATAATTCAGAGTACAGTAGAACCTCAGAATTACGATCACCTCGGGCATGGAGGTTGTTCATAACTTTGAACAAAACATTATGGTTGTTCATAACTTTGAACAAAACATTTAGGGGGGAGGGATAGTTCAGTGGTTTGAGCATTGGCCTGTTAAACCCAGGGTTGTGAGTTCAATCCCTGAGGGGGCCATCTGGGGCAAAAATTGGGGATTGGTCCTGCTTCAAGCAAGGGGGTTGGACTAGATGACCTCCTGAGGTCCCTTGCAACCCTAACCTTCTATGATTCTTTCAAAAGTTTACAACTGAACATTGACTTCATACAGCTCAAACTTTAAGATGGTTAAAAGGTTTTTTTTCTTCTACATAGTAATTAAAACAAGTGCAGAAACAGTTGCCTTATCAATTTTTTTAAAAAATTTTTCGCTTTTTTTAGTAGTTTAACACTGTACTGTATTTGCTTTGGGCGGGGGAGGAGGGCAGTCTCTGCTGCTGCCTGATTGTGTACTTCCGGTTCCAAATTAGGTGTGTGGTTGACTGGTCAGTTCGTAACTCTGGTGTTCATAACTGAGGTTCTACTGTATCTTAGGGCCTTAGCCTGCAATTCTATGGCTGCAAAACTGTCCTCCTGCATCTCTCTTTATTAATTATGATTCTAGCTCTCAGTTGTGCAGGAGCCTTAAACTAATGTAAATTTTAAATCAGTCTTTCTGAGCTTGCAGACAGCCTGAAACAGCTCTAAAATATGTGAACTGTCCTGTCAGTGATAAACAGTCATCTTTAGGCTTCAGAGTTAAATATCAGCACTGTTAAGTATTTCGCTTATGATCATTTTGTCAGAAACATCCAGGTAACGTGGCTACCCACAATCCTAAATTGCCTTCTATGTTTCCTTAAGTACCAAAAGCCCCAAATGTGACATACCTCCCCTTTTCCCCTTGACAACTTAAAGCCATTACACATTGTTAATACAAAAATCAGCAGCACGTTGAAAACATGGGAACAGCATCAAATAAACTGTATTGAATATCAGCAAGTAACCCTGGGATTACTGTATGCATTATTCAGTGTCACATCTAATGGAATGAGAACCTCCATTTTCATATTTAAACACAGTAGCCATGGAATTTCTTGTTGCTGCACCAGAATGCCACACAATCCAGGGAGCCTAGCTTCAGAATTTAGGTCCAACTTCTTACCAAGCACACAGGGCCTTGGTCTAAATACTAGCAGACCTCACCACAGAATCACCTATCAACCTCTGCTCCTCCAGTAGGGAGAGCCTGCCTGGGCATGTGTGCAAATGAAAGTCTGAAGACAGCATTACAGTTCAGGGCAAATGCACCTCAATTCCCCCTCCATGGCCACTCAAGGGCACCCATTCTGGGCTTCCAGTTCTTCAGCTGTCACCTCTCTTGGGAGGATACCTGTGCCGCTCTCCCTCCTGACTTGAGTTTTTCCATGCTGAACAGTTCCCTGCCTAAACTGCAGGTTTCCCACCAAGCTATACAACCTAAACAGGCCTTTGTCTGAGTTTTTGCTTTCTCCTCAGAGGCTATGAGCAGCTGAAATTGCCTAGCGTTATAAGTTACCACACTTACGGGGTTATCCCGTGCCTTGTAATCAAAATGTCATCTTCTTCTGTGACTCTTGTATTCTTGAATGGGTGGAAAAATAGCTTCAGTGTGAAGTTGCTCTGCCAACTTCTGTGCACTCTTCAGAACGTTTTGAAATCCCTCATCTGACTGGTAAGACTATAGGTATGACTTTGCTTTGTCCAGTTGTTCCATTGCTCCACATAAATCAAGGTCAACACCTTGGAGTCTCTTGCTTACATTTATTTCAAACAGTATGTCATGCCACAACACTAAGCCACACAAAAATTTGAAGTTATGTATGTTTCTGGTGATTCCATTTCCCTCTGCCACTGTTCTCCCACAAACAGTTCCTGTCATAGCATTATCCTCCATAATGGCAACTATGGCATCATCTATCTTCCCGATTTGGTGTTTGATAGGCTTTATCGCCTCTACTCGACTTTGCCATCGTGTGGCACTCAGTGGTTTCAGTGTCAGAGAGGATGTTCCCAGATGTTGCTTCAAAAATTTGCCATCGATGAGTTGATGCAGAGAAAAATACATAGATGCTTTGAATTACATTAAAAAATTCAGCAGCCTCACTAGAAGCTGATGCTGCATCACTGACCACCAAGTTCAATGAACGAGAACTGCATGGGACAAAAAAAGCGAGGGTTTAACTCTCGGATCAGTGTCTGCACTCCTCTGTTCTTTCCTCTCATGTTGGCACCATTATCATAGCCCTGACCTCTCATGTCAGCTATCGCAATTCCCGTATCTTCCAGCTTTTTAAGAAGCACATTTGTCATAGCAGCTCCTGCAGTATCATCAGTGTCAATACTTTCTAGAAAATGCTCTGACAGTCACCATTATGCTCCACAGTGACACAGGAGAGGCTGGTCGGCCTTGCAACCATCTCAATAGGGCGTGAGCTGGCCCAGACTGTGGACCTTCAGGAAGCAGTTCAAATCTTTGCAACTAAGAGGGCACGGAAAGCACCACTTTGATTATTCAAACAGAGAAAAATGCCAGTGTTTACTATGCAGACAAGAAAAGTTACATTTGCTGTTCAGGCGTTTGAAAGTTAAATGTTACTTAAAATGCCTTGTTCAAAAATGTTAAGTTGTTAGTTCTCCTTTATTGGGGTAGGTAGCAGAGCAATACCATGAGAGGAGTAGAACAAGAAGGCAGCAGAATTGAGTCCTTTAAAAGTTTTGGCCCATGTGAGGGGGCATGGAGGGGTCATTTGACCTCCCTGCCTCAGGTGCCAAAATGTTGTGGGCCGGCCCTGCACACAGCCCTTTCTAGGCAAGTGTGTTTATTCTTAAGGTGAAGGCATTACAGTGAAAACATATAAAAAACAATGAAGGAATGTACATTCAGGCTAATAAGCTTATCAGAGGTCACCCCTCAGTCTTATAGTGCATCAATAAGCCAAATCCTTCCAACCCTTCCCAGGAAGGATTGGGGCCCTCCTTGGGCAGAAAGGCTTGGGTGTTTGCAGGATCAGAAAGAAGCCTCTGAGTCAGGTTAATCCCAGGCTATCTATCCAGAAGTCCTTTCTCTGCCTGTTGGGCTCTGGAGAGTCCAGTTTGAACCAGTTTACATGAGCCTCTTCAGGTGGTGGGACCTCTCTGGAGTCTACAAGCTGAGTGAATTTGCCTAATCACCTCCCCCTCCCTGTCCCGCAACTGTTCTTAGTTCCTGGAGGGCTGTGATCCCCCTCCCCCATGGAATTATATACGAACCCTCACCCACAGTGATACATAAACTTAATGCAGTAAGATGTCCTAAAGCTACTGCAGGAAATTGCCACGTCTGTCACAGAGAGGTGTGCAAATTATATTTACCTCCTCAGACTATGTCATTTATATAGCACCTTTCATTCGCGGACTTCTGATTGCTTTACAGACATGAAATAAAGCTCAGACCTGCTCTGGGGTAATTCATTCTCTCCCATTTTACAGATCAGGAAACCGAAGCACAGAAATAAAGTGACATGCTCAAGACTGTGCTGACAGTCAATGGCAGAGTTGATCCTAGAACCCAGGCCTACTGACCGACAGCCTACTGCCCTAACTGCAGAGCCACATGGCCTGAAAAAAGAACTGGGGCGGGAGTGTATGTGGAAGGGGGAGTGTCACAGGGTCTGATCTATGCCCCAGCCAGTCCTCTGGGAATGACCCCTTTAGTGTGTCAGGCCCCAAGGACCCACACAGTTCCACAGGAGTAGGCCCGTACCCTCCAAGACTCTGAGGCTAGGTCTACACTACCACTTATGACAGTATCTCTCAGGTCACTCTGGGGTGTGAATAAACCACCACCTTGAACAACATAAATTACACCAACCTAAGCGCTGGTGGTGTACAACGCTATGTTGGCAGGAGAGTTTCTCCCGATTACGTAGTTACCGCCACTCATTGTGGGTGGATTAAGTCAATGGGAGAGCTCTCTCCTGTCGGCTTAGAGCGGCTACACTAGAGAGTTTACAGATTGGGCCACTGGCACAAGTATTCCCTGTCTCTCTCTCTCTCTGTGGCTCCCTACAGTGAATACAGCCAAGCCAAATTCCTCTGGGAGGCTTGTACTTTGCCCCTTCAGAGTGCAATGCTCTCAGTGAGTAGTCAGAGTGACACAGGAAGCCTTTTCCAAAACAAGATAACCAATTATGAGTCACCTGGCATTCAGAAACTTAAAGTCCAGAGGTTAACACAGAGAGGCAGAAGTTAAGCCATTGTCCACCCGGGTCAATCCAGTGCCCTGATGGGCCAGCCAAGCTGTGATGGGCTCCACCTCCGTTTCTCTCTGTTCCACCCTTTGTCTGCCCTGTCCAGGCACCTGAGATCCTAAAAAAACCAAAACCAAACCAAACACACACACCCTTCTTCCACTTACCTGTCCACCTTGTTTTTCAGCTTCATTCACAAGTCCCACTTGCTGGGGTTTCCTGCTGTTAGGTATTGATTGTGGAGTTGTTGGGGCATCTCTTTCTCTTGCTGGACCCTATGTAGATTTGGGCTGGTTTCAGCCAGCTCGTTATGATCCTATTCATTCCCCCCCCTCCCCCCAACAAGTACACACACCTCCTGTCTGCTGTGCCATTCCAGGAGCAATGTTCATGCTTTTGCACCCACTGGTTAGCAATGCCACATGCAGAGGAAAACTGAGGCATGCCTAGGATTCATAAAATTACGGAAAATTCCCACTTCATCATAGGGAGTTTATGGATATGGATATTGTTTTCTATCCCCTGCACAGAACATGGTGTGACTATCTCTGAATGAAACAAAAGTGCTGAATGTGTCCATCACCATGTCCTGTTCAGACTTACATTTGGTGGATTCAGCACAAGGGGATAGTAATGGTCAGACCTTAGTCTGTAAGAGTAGATAGGATACTGTGACACTTAACATAGTTATACTTTACAGCAGGCATTGAACAAGAAGGGAAAATTTAATTCCTGGTTGCAACTAGTGGAGTTTTACCAGGGCTGCATTTGGTCCAAAAGCTTTTGGGCTCAACTACAAGGATCTGGGTACCTACATTCTCCCTCCCCTTAAGAAGCAGGGTTTGTTTTTTAAAAATAGAACACCACCGCATTTATTAGCAACTCTCAGTACTCACTGTAGTACACACAGCAATGCATTTGTCATGCTCTATTTTGCACCATTAAAATTAACTAGGCTCTAAACTGGTAAAATCTTCACATCAAACAAAGACTAAAACACTACAGGCTTGCGGGCTGCAGATGATTTGTGTGTGTGTGTATGCACATCTCTAAAGCATGCCCATGATTTTTATGTCAAGCAAAAGACAGTAAGGTCAGAGATTTCAGTGTATTTCAGATATTGGGGGTCAAACAGAGGAATAAGAGTGAATGGGGAACATTTTAAAACCTGAAAAGTGTCTACATTTTTGCACTGCGTGGCAATGATCTCTGCTAACCTTGTGGAAGGAGACAGAGATGGATTTCAACAAAGTCTTGATGCTGGGAACTGCGGAGTTTAAACTACCAGAGCTAAGGAAGAAGAAAGATGATAGGGATCCTGGAGACTATCTGTGCACAGAGGCAAAACAGAGATCAGGGTGACATTTATCCAAGTCTGCGCAAGGTCGTCCACACTACTTAAGACCCTCTACTCTTTGTGAAAAGAGATATGGGCAGAATAGCTGCACCTGCTTGTGTGTTAACTTCTCACTAATTCTAATGTTTCTTCTGCTTGGTATCTGAAATACACTACTCTATTCTGCACACACAAGCTCAAAATCCTCAGTGGAGGAAGGGAACAGAGACAGTGACAGCCCCTGCCTGGTACCTGTAGTTGGTCAATACCATACACCAACCTTGTTCAGGAGCTTCATACAAATTCCTGCTCTGTACTCTTTGGGCTACAGCAAGAGAGGACTTGTGGCAACATCTTGTGGCCCTAAATCATTAATGCAGGTGTCTCAGGCACCACAGAGGAGAGCCTGGAGAGTTAGCACCTGCTAATTATAACATACACAAGTACCTAATATGAGCAGAGAGAGCTTTCTGGAAAATCAGATCTCTTTGATTTCAAAGTATTTTTCCAATAGCTTTCCCCCTAAAGTCAATATTTTTCACACTGGAAACAGAATTTCCTACATTGTAAAGCTTCCACTGTGTTGTCTTTAACTGTTATCCTGCTCTCATTCCTTAAAGTAAATTTCTCTCCTTTCCACCATTAATTATTGTCCACACTGTGCAACTAATTCACTGCAGAAACCAAATAAATGTACCTTTTAGAAACTGGCCAGAACTGATATTACCCCCCAAATCAGACTGTCACAGTGCTGTATGCCTTCAACATGGAAACTGCTGTGCGCAACTAGTAACTGGTACTGCAGTGCCATCTATAGCTACGTTACAGCAAAGCAAAGGACATGCATACTAGAGTTGCCTCCATGGGGTTTGATTAAAAAAAAAAATAGGAGAATTTAGTACTGGTGACCGGTGCCACACTGGCACCCCTGGAAAAGGGTTCTCATTTGAGCACAGTGTAGGTACACAGCAAAGCTGCCCCAACCCTGATCTGCTGCTGCCATCTCTAGAAGGGAGAGGGTAGGTCAGTCTCCATGCTCATTCAGTCCCTGGCTTTTCTGGCTTTTCTTCTTTTCTTTTTTCATCTCAAAAGCTAGCTGATTACAGATGCCCATTAAGGCCAGAGGATTCCATCTTGTCCTGGAAGAGGACATGAAAAAAGATGCCCCCACAGTGTCCTTCATTTTACATGCTAGAATCAAACACAGGAGCCCACAGCATAAGGAGAAATGGAAGTGGCAGTCTCTGTTTCATATAAAATCTCAATGCAGAGAAGGTAACTGAGCCTCACACACACACACACACCATGGGCACATGCCCTGGCTGCTAACATGACAGTTTTCCAAGGGGATGTGATGGAACTGAGTATCTGGTGAAATTTTACTGTGTTTACACAGTGTTAAGCAGATCTGTTAGGACCATAAAGGGTTAATCCTGCTCTCATGAATACAGCCTGACTAAACAGGCTTTGGACAGGACCTATAGGGTAGATAGGAGCTGAGAGGGACAATGGTTCTGTCAGAGTAAAATAACATTAGTTGTGGCCAGTGAATCCACACAGCCACAGATCTACCGGTCATGCCCTTCCCCCAGGCTGCCATGAACAGAAGCATCAAGCTCTACATACCCCTAGCACAGTCTCTTTGGGGCTGACACCCCACCGCTGCCACCACCCCAAAAAATCCACTATTTCTCTTCTACTCCAGGCTTTCTATAGCCTTAAGCATTTAGGCCATAAACTGTAACACTACACTATGTGCCTGGTTCTACCTGATAATAAATCAGTATCTTTAAAAAATTCACTGCCCAGACTCTCAGGGGACACAGACACACCCGGTGTGGGCAAGCAAGGTTTACTGGGGGGCGGAGATGTCTTTCTCTCCTCTCAATCACAGACTGCCACTGAGAAGTTCTACTGGAATATGCACTGGTATTCTAATCAGAGTCACAGGGTTATTTAGTATCCATGCCCGCTCACTTTTTGCATCTTTGCTAAGACTCAAAAGAAAATTCATTGTGATGAGAAACTAGGCTGAGACTCACCAAATTCACTTCACAAAGGCATCAGAGGGTAACTTTTCATCACTATTGCCTTCATGCAGATTTGGACCAATGACCTACAGGTGCAAGGTTCTATATATTTCTTGCTCATTCTCCATTTCCCATCTCCTCTTCTTGGAGAATCTTAGAGGCACCCTGTCTTCCAACAGAACAATTTACATGCTAAAGAGTAAAGAGATTGAGATTGTTTAAACATGGAATTAGTCAATGTTTTGGGACTTGTTTTCAGGCCGTGAGGGCTCCTGTACTGACTGTGGATACTGAAGGTTTAGGGCAAGCTACTGCAAAGAGGTCTTATGTGAAGGTGCTTCTTTGATAAAGGACGGGGGCATGCAACCACTAAGCCAACGGCTCCTCTGTAACAGCTGGCATTTTAAATCAGACACAGCCCACTATGAAAATATTACACATATATTGATGTGTAAGGTATTAGTATTAGAATATTCTCATCCCTTCAAGAAAGCATGCAATCTTATTAATCTAAAGAGTTGCTTTCTACACTTCACCTATCATTCCTCTTTGATATAATTCATTACATTTTAAAAGTACCTGTTTTAAACAGAAGTATTACATAACACCTGAGTAAAGGAGTGGTTTTAGTAAGATCATCAACTCCTCACTTCAAATCACATACACATAGAGGTTTATGATAGACAGAGTCTGCATTTCCTTTGGGACCATTCCCTTCTTCAGCAGCTATATGTTGTACTTATCAACATTTGAGAGTTGAACACTTTGTGTTCTAGCAACTGGAGAGCCTTCAATATTTTCCTCTCTAAGGCTGGGTGTTGACTGTTTCCCACAAGGCTGTCAGAAAGGGTGTCAATGCTGGTGTCTAATAGTGTTCCTAGTGTATATGCTAAGGACTGATGTGTTATACAGATCCTCCTTGTGATTTTTAGTAGATTAGCAGTTACTGGACCACGCAAGTTACAAGTACGGAGTGCTTTCTTTCTACAGTGCACAAGGGATGGGTTGAGATATGTCAATCACAGACCACGTGGGAATAGGCCAGGCAGTTTGTGGGAATTCTCTCTCTCCCTCCTCTCCTACAAGGAGGTTCAATTTGACTCTAACTAGAGACCTGTAAACAGGCTGTTACTTTTAGATGTACTGCTTGGTAGCAGCTGTTTTGATTATCCGAGTTTTTGGCTTACCTATGCCTCTGGCAACAAACCTCAACTAGGTCACTCCCGGAGCTCATAGTCTAGCCTAATTTGAAAGTAAATAAGAGGGTAGAATTTGTGCATGTACAATAATGAGATGTGTAATATTGCATCTCAGTGTTGTTGAGCTGTTAACAGCAATTTGGTTTACAATAGTGTAGTGTGAAACTCTTAGATAGGATAGTTAAAACAGAGCTTGTTACATACAAAGCAGTGCAAATAAAATGGGCCCTATTTAGGGAAGGCAAAAGTTTCTTTTCCACCAAAAGGAGTATTTTTTTAAGTTGAGCCCAAGCCTTTCCTTTCCCTCCCCCCGGCATGCTTGGCTCCTGTCCCCAGAAGTCGGCTCCGTCCCGCTCCTTGCCCGGAGCGGCTGCCAGGTAGAGTGGCAGAATGTGCCCAGGAGTGCAGGGAGCCAGCACAATGGGAGGAGAAAGCCACACCCCCCACACAAAGGTAAAGTGAAGGGAGTGTCCAGTTTTTAAATATTACAAAGTTGGCAACCCTAGCTGAAGATGAAAGTCTTCTCCAGTAAGAGTCTGAACTTGTAAGCCACTTCCAAAGCAGGGAACAGGGCAGGCCTCAACTGGCAACAAGTAGCTGGAACACTCATTATACTAAACATCTCAGGCCTGCTCCTGCACCACTGAGGCTAAGGGGAGTTTTGATATTGTCTTTGATGAGAATTGGATCCACTGAAAACTCACTGCAAGGAAAAACTGCTACATTTCTGGAAAGTTTAGAAAACATTCTAAATTCTCACCGTAAATCAGGAATTGCTTTGATAGAAACTAGCCACAGAAAATGTACACCTTAGACTGAAAATTACAGGAATAGTAGTAATCTGACCAGCAGCCAAGAAAGGAGCCTATTAGTAACTAATAGACACTGTTAAAATAATTAACATTTGACCTACCTTGAGCTAACTAGAATCTAGGCTCCAGTGGCTTCCAGATTCCTATGTGTGAAGAAAAGAATCCTTTTTGATTCCAAGCAATTAAACAAACAAACAAAAATTAATTTTTTTCTAAATTGGGCCCCCCATCTTCCCTACGCACAGTGCCATCAGATACACAGGGCCTGTGCCCACAATTCCACAAGAGTTTATTTCACTCTCGTGGCCTCACATGGATAGCCCAACCTTACATGTTGCTTCCCTGACTTTGTCTTTGTCTTCACTGCAGAAAGTCGTGTGTGTTCTTAACTCAGGTTAGCAGCTCGATTCAACCCTACAGGCTTTAACTCGAGCTGCTAACGTCCTCACTGCTATTTTAATCACTTAGCTCACTGGAGTTAATAACCTGTGTTAAGTACATGCTTCCTCCCTCCCCCGGTGAAACACACCTTTTGCCACACAAGCGTACTAGCAGCTGTTAGCTGCTCCACAGCACAGGTACCTGTAAAGCCATACTAGAGGGTTTGCTGTGTTATTGCCCAAAGGTCCCAACAATCTGAACTGGGTCTGGGCACAGTATAAACAGACTTTATTCCCATCCCAAAGATCTTATGATGCTGTAAGGAGCAATATTATCTTCCACACATTACCACATGCTTGGAAACCTATTAAGTAAGCCTATCAGAGAAAGGAGCTGCTCCCGGGCTCGACCACCCGTCTCCCCACAAACCTGTGAAACCTTAACCATATAGTGTACCTACAAGTTTTCATGGCTTCAGAACAAAACCACCACTGAAGGATCCTCAGCATCACACCTAGACAGAGCAAAGGGTCAGACAGATTACCTGATCCAGTAATTTATGCCTTTGTACTCTGGAGCACAATGAGGCAACTGTCATGATGCTGGTGCATACAAGCAGAAAGTTATTTTAATTGAAAATGGACAGGGAAGGATAACAGCAAATGGAAGAGGCCATTGCCAAAGAATGTTTTCAAGATGGGTACAGCTGTAAAAAACTAGTGTAATTATAAAGAATAGATAAACAGTGCATTCAAGTTAAAAGCTCTCTCATAAGAATAAGCACAGATGTCTTAATAAAGCTGACCTTGAAGAAATAACAAAATTATATAATTTTCAGAATTAGGTGTAGAACATCCAACAAAAAACAAAACAAAACACTAAGCTTTCCTAGCCTTGCTCTCTTTCTATCTACTTACTACAATACTTGACACATTAGAAGTATGATCCAATGCTCAATTACTTTAAAAGGAAGCTGGACCATAGCCTAAATAGATACATTTGATATGTTACCTTACTTTGTCTAACACCCAACTTTGTGTCTCACTCAGAGGCTCAGCATGCTGGCAACATCATAATCACCACAGAGATCGGAGCACTAAGATTTTAAAATCTCTTCAATATTCTTTAAAAAGAGGCAAATATATTATAGCCTTTAGCAGGTACTGTTGGATATTTTTCAATAAAACACACAAGGTGTTTAGAACCCAGAGGAATATCCTCCATAGAATACCTTTAGTGCAAATTATACCAGCTGTCAATATCAAATACTTGACAATGTGTCTTAACTTTTATCAAGGCAATTGAGGAAGCAAAACAAATTGAACCATAACCAGAAGCGTCAGGCAGTAAGAAAGCAACAAATTTTTTGTACACGCATGAGAAATACATTAGCTCTGCATGCACAGAAGTCTAGGATGTGAGCCACTGCAAGAATGTTTTAGTTATGCTTCTTGGGCCTGATCCTCCCAGACATGCATCTGGAACTCTGATTTCTCAAATGATCTGGAAATAAATGGCTTTCAGGACTGGGCCTCTACTGGTTTAAGACAGACATTCACATAAGTTTTAAAATGTATTCAAACCCAAAGGCAGTCTAGTCTGGAATTTGGAAGATGGTTTTACTCCAAAACCAATAGGATGCAGCCAACAAGTTCAACTCAACTGCCAAAAAAAGCATGTGAATAGTTCCACTTATTTTACACTAAAGCTATAGCATATGTATGTACATCAGGAAGCTGACTTTAAAAACAGCACATATTATGTCCTCATAATGGTGAAGTCAATCAAGTCTGAGAAGTAAACTAAAGGAGGTTCTCACACCATACATATCTGCTCTGTATATCCTATATAGTCTTAGAAAACAACATGCCAATCTTCACATTATGGACCAAGCAAAATCATGCTGCTAGGTTTCTTAAAAAAAAACAAAAAAACAAAAAAAACCCCTACTTTTTAAAGAGTCTATATTTAAAGAGACATTCTCAAATTTCCTGAACTTGAGGCTCCTGGTTGACATACACTTACACACGAGTCAGTGCCCAAACGAGAAGCCTTTGTGCAAAGCGTGTATACGAGACATCTAAATGCACTCAACTTCCCCCTCCCACACTCCATAAAGACACAGGCCTTTAAGAGAAGGCTCCAAAACATGTTCAAATGTTTTAACAGAAATCAGATGCAAAACACCTGCATTTTAAGTTAGCATATATTTTACTGTCTCAATCACAGCAACCTCATACAGTAAGATACACAAAAAATAGAGCATGGTATCACTTGCAATTCAACACAGTTTTGTACTACAGTATTCAATGACAGATATAAACACAGGACTTTTCCTTTTTAAAGCAAATATAGTAGTCCCTGCTATGTTCACTGTGTAAGTTACGTGGCATCACAGTTTTAGTTAATTACTGTAGTGAAAGTAGCAATATGGAAGTTGAACTAGTGAACTAGAAGGTACATTGTATAGCAGCCAAAACAGGCATGACACTTCAGAAAGATGAACAGAAAAAATAACTACCAAAATGAGAGCCACCCTAACAGACTGTATTTTAGTAGTAGTTTTAGTAGTTGTTTTAAATTCTGCACTATATACATACTGTATCTACATGTGTTCTATTTTATACATATATATATATACACACAGATACACACACACACACGTGTATTTATAAAAAAGCCATTAAGATTTTGAAAACCTTATCATTCATTTAAGCAATACTGAGCCTAGCTCAACAGTTCCCAAACTGTGGGTCACAATGCACCGTCAGTACATGGGGTCACAGAGGACAGACACCATTTTGCTCCATGCAGCATGACCTTGCACATACAGTGCAGACAAGGTCGCAATGCATGGAGCATGCCATGTTGTTCTACAAAATGGCATCTTCCATGTTATCTGGAGTCCTGGCAGGAAAGAATTCATTAAAATGGGGTCATGCCAACAAAAAATTTGGGAACCCCTGCTGTAGCCTTCAGAGTCAGCAAGATAATACATGTTTATAACATTTCCAGTTGCAGTCACTGGATTTGTCTTCTGATAGCTAACCACATGCCATTTACTTTATATCTTAATGCAAGTCACAATAGCCTCTCTTAACCTTCTACAAAATCAAGTTTCACTTTTTCTTTTGTATATCTGACACACTTATGGCTAAAATATTTTAGTAAGTTCACAATATTAACCTATTTAATTCCCCTCAACCCAAAACAATAAGACAAATTTGGTGACCAATCATTCATGCATGTTTTTCCACACAGAGTCAATGGATATTTGAAAAAAAACAAAAAACCTAGAATCAAACTGTTCAAAAACGTATTATTTTAGTGCAAAGTGGATTAATTTACACTTTAAATAATTTTAGATATTTTAAATGTTTGATTCCAATACTCAGATTAAGTTCCCCAATATTTTGTCTTAACTAGCTTGTCTGAATGTAAAAGAAAATAAAAGGGGGCTCTTGCAGATTTTCTTTTCCTCTAAGACTAAAGTCTGTCCATAGAAGATGCAGTTTAATTTATTACATGTTCTGTGGGCCAAACTGTACAGCACCCCGCACAATGGAATCCTGGTCTAGGACTAGGGCTCCTAGGCACAGTCATATAAATAAATAATAAGTTCTACTGCCAGTTCTACTGCCCAATTCACGTCTACAACTGATGGATTTACTCCAATGGAAGTCATACAAGCTCTGTGAATTTTAATCAGATCACTGCCTTACCTGCTGAGCTATGCTATAGACTTTGCAGTGGATTTAGATGCAGAGTGTATCATCTATGCATACATAGTTCCCATAAGCATAAGGGAAGAAAATGCGCACTTAGGCCCAAAATCCCGCAGTCCTTACTCAGGTAAGACTCCAATTAATTTAGGAGAGGTCTCTCCTGAGTGAGAGCTTTGAGTTCTTTAAAGGAGGAAGCAAAGAAAAACTCTTTCTAAGCCAATAATATCAGTCTGCCACAGTGACTGTAGTAAACCATGAAATACAGTACATGTAAAAAACAAACAAACAAAAACAAAGGGAAGCCATCCGAACAAATAACCCAGAGAGGCTTCATAGTTACAATGATTTTACCACTTTTAGAATTCAACACATTGAATCTATTTATTAAAAAATAAACTGTTTCCAAATCACCTATTTACAGTACAAAGAATGGGATTTAATAAATGTGCAACAGAAGATGAATAAAATCAGTACTCAACTGGAAAGACAACACTCCAGGCATAATTTAAGTGACATGTATACAGATTCACCTTTTAAAGATACCACACAGTAAAAACCAGTAGGATGGCAATACTAGAAAATAAAGCAAGAACTCTTTTCAAATTCAGATTGTATAAGTTTGAGATAAACATCTTGGGGGATGGAAGGGAGAAGAAGAAACATGAAGACATGAAGAGGAGTTGTCCCGGTGTTTACATTTTAGAGCTCAGGAAATGCAGCCAAACTCTTCAAAAATTAGTCCTTTTTGGCAACCAAGCAATTTGCAAATACTTCCTGCAAGTATTTTAAAGTTACTCTATCAAAACAGACAGTGATTTCACAATACACTGAAAATGTTGCTCTTAATTTCTTGATTTTATACTGTTATGTAGTTTTATTTGTGTGAGGCAATAACTGCAATGTAATAACAAAAGTGTGGTGTCATTTAAAGTGCAACAGCTGCCAAGTTTTAAAGGAAAATGTGCTCTTCTCTCCCATCTAATTGAAAAGCAGTTATCGGATAAGAATCACCTAAATGGTAGCAGCATGAACTCTAATGTATATGCAGCATTTGTGAAGCCACTAAAACTGAAACTGGCACTAATCATTGAAATGTATTTCCAAAAACTGCACACATCTGGTTGTTTTATATTTACATATAAAGAGGTCAGTATCATATTTGTTACCAGTGAAATCAGAAAATTCCATGTGTTTTTAGCCCTTGTTTATCCCCTCAAACACAGATTTTCAAGTTTATCTATAAACAAGGTGGGGCAGCTGGGTTGATTTATAGTTTAATTGATTGTTAGGCATGAATCTGTGTAGCTCACTCTTTCTACAGCAGGGATCATAATAGTAAGCATTGAGGCAAGCATCACATGAGACTTTTGAACAGAACGTGCATGTGTTTGCAGCTCCAGATCGGTTACAGAAGCTACAGCGCAGGGTGCCTGAAGGCTTGGATTTTGAACTGAGTTGAGCAGCTCTTTCTTGACTCTGAGTCTGTAATGCGTACTGAGATTTCTCTCTTAAAGCAGAGCCAGGAGACAAGCCATCATTTGGAATTGTTTTGCTTGAATAACTGCTCTGTTTCACTGCTGGATATTCCTGCCTATAGATGAGCAGATTTTCACACTTTTGGCAAACAGAAGTGCCGCAAGTTATGCCACAATTCTGGCACTTGAGGGAAGTTGTCTCTTTGGCTAGATGCATACGTTTGTGGTAAATGGGATTGACATCATTTCTTATTAGCCATACATCAGGTTTACTAGCTTCTTGTCTTTTAAAGTTTAACATACTTCTAGAATCAGGATCAGTATATAAGTCTAAGTCTTCTTGAGCAGAAAAATAGGAGTTGTAGGGGACATTTGTTCTTAACATGCCATTGGGATGGGATGAAATTGGCAAAAATTCATCTGAACACCCATGTGGAGAGCTTGACATAGTAAGAAGAGATGGTGATGGACGTATTATTTCATCTTTAATGTCATCTTCTGTATCAACCAAAATTGGTTCTTTTCTGAGACTCAATGAAGTCATCAATGGTGGTTTCTTGTTTTCCCAATAGCTGTCATATGTATCCACGGATTTAGAAGGCTTGCTTACTTTTGGCTTGAAGTAATCTTTAGAGGCTCTTTCACTAGCAGATTTCTGAAGAACCATGCGTGCCATAGAAGTGTTCAAGTTTTCTTTGCATTCTGTGCGCCGTTTCATAGCTTCTGAGCAGCCTCTTACATCTTCATTGCTATTTTTTCGCTCATTTACAACATCAAGCTCCGAATAACCTTTATCCTTCACTTGCAAGTGAATTTCAAGCAGTTGTTCACACTCTATTTTTGCCAAAAAGAGTTCAAATGAAACCATTCTCACATGGAAGTCATCAACCAGCTCTTTGAGCTTATACATGGTTCCCAGTTCTTGGACATACCCCATGTAGTTCAGAATCTGTCTTACATCCTCCTCAGGTAGTGTGGACTTTATATAATAAACAAAAGGTCCCGTGTAGGTCTGGAAGGGGGAAAATAAAGGAAAAAGTTAGGTTATAAGCTCAGTGGTGGACTAGATGCTCAGACACTACAATGCTGGGTACAATATAGGTACCTTGTGAGTCCTATCTAATCAATCTATGACAATCAAAGACTACGTGTACTCCACAAAAGTTGAACGCAAATTCTGCAGCATTCCTGTTTGACAGACTAAACATTCTGCATCAGCTTCAGATAAATCCAAAAAAGAAAGGTTTTGCTTAAATTTGAAGACCATATGATCAGCATGTAATCCTCCTGTTATTAAATTGTTTATTTTATGCTTCCCCTAAGTATTCCAGTTTTAATGTACCAGAAATTGAATTTACAACACAACTGCACTGTACAAGCTTTGGGGGGGGAAGGTGGAGGTTTCAGAAGCGGGTAGTGGACAGCTAAATATTTAAGAATCTGGAAAGTTGTGGCCATATTGGGAATATGGGATCACAAAATTAACTGGATATTTCTGCTAAAGCAGTCAGTGAAATAGTTAATGTTGACATTAAAAACTTATCCGATATACTGAAATGAACGATGTTAGTTCAAATCTCAGCAAATACTTCAGGATGTCTGCAGACCGGAGAGGAGAGTGCTGCATTGGTTTATGTTGTTCACATTTCAAAGGTTTTCTTCATACTATAAGTGTTTGAAACATTTTTAAATGACAGTTCATATTTGGAGCACACCTCTGCAGGAAGGGATGGATTTTATAGCAAATTCTGCAGCCATGAAGCATTGACAATAATCTGTGCTTCAGCTGCCCTATCTGTAATGGACGTAACATTTATTACGTGCATTTGCAAAGTGCCTCAGATGAAAGGTGTTTCACATGCTAATAATTATTAAGGACAGAAAATTCCTCAAGAGGAGGAGCAAGTCTCCTGGGAAAGAAGCTAAAAATACAAGCCTAAGATGCAACACGCATGTAAATACAAGTGTGTTCTAGGCCAACTTTTACAAAGGTCTATTAGGTACACTCTTTTCTAAACATCCAAAGCTATGGGATTACCCACTCTGAGAAACTCAAGAAGCACTTGCTCACTGATTCAGACAGAAAAACACAGCAGCCAAATGAATTATTTGCAACTTTGTGAAACACTGTCCCAAACTTATCTTTTATTTTTGGGAACCAACTGACCTTTCTTCTGAGCTGCTTAGCTTAATGCAAATATCTGGCCAGGGACAATCATAATATTTTAAAGCAAGGAGTTCACTCAAGTCAATTTGTACAACATACTTACAGTTTTTTCTTTCAAATGACTATGCGTCAAAAAGCTAATGAAGACGTCTCACTTCAAAACTTCTTAGTACTTTTTTTTTTAAACAAAATCTCAAACGTTGAGCTGAGGTGTAGCAGTGAGTGAAATATTTCAGTCTGACCAGAGCTAACAGCCTTCAATATTGTTGACAAAATTGACTCCAAAAGAGGATGATGGTTTACAGTGTTTGAAATGGAAGGTAAATTCTACATTTTCTTAAGCCTTAGTCATGTTTTATATATCAAGAGTCTACAGTAAAAAACAAGGCTTGTGGGGGACGACGAAACATATGGATCCATAAGAAATATCCCTTGTGATGCAACATAGCTGAGATGTTTGCTCTGACTGGAGTTCAAATCCTATACTGGGTCACAAGTGGAAATTATTTGGATCTGTCAACCTTATACATAGTGGTAAAAAGAACCACAATATATGACCAACGTCTACAATGTTAGCATCCCAAGAGGTGCCCTAGACTGGAATAGTCAAGATCTTACCACTCAGGACTTCAGTGCAATGAGGAATTAGACATATGTAGAGTTCTACAAGTCTGGAATAGTTCCCCCTCCCCACCTCTCCAAGATGTAATAGAAACTACTCAATGCACCATGAATTTTTTCTTTTAAAGGACACTGTCAAATAGTTTAGTATAGCTTTGTAAGGCTATATTAGAAGTATTTATAGGCAACTTTCCAAAAACAATTTTCTGTCTGGATTTAAAATTTCACCTACGGTGTTCACAACTCAAACACTGCAGCTTTGAACCAGTATAAATGAGAACCCAAAGACAAGACCAGACTCCAAACTGGCAGTGGAAGAGACGCTAACTAGTCTGCTTCCATGGTCTACTCTAAGCTGAGCTATATAAAAGTATTAAACAAATAGCACATATGATGAGAAGTATATTAGGGTTTTAAATACTATCAATCTCAAACAAAGACCCGACACAGGTAAGGAATTTGAAAGGACATTAAAAAAATCAAGGCTCCATGTGATCAGGAATGAAGAAAGATGTTCTTAAAACAAACTAAAGAAGTTTGCTTGCCATTGTGAAAGGAGTTGAGGTTCCCAATCCAGTGCCTGGTAAACAAGTGTCTACTTCACAAAACAGTGCACATTGCAATTAGTGCTAAATTAATAGCAGTGCTAGCAAAAAGGGCAAATATTGAGTGAACTTAAAAGTCAACTATCCATTCACCCTAGCGGTATTCCCCTGCCGTCAAAGTCAGGATACAACAGTAGGCTGAAGGGAGGGGGAGAAGCTTGCACTGATTCTGCTTTTGTTGTGCCTGTTTTATGGATACAGAGAGGATTTCAGACTCCAGGACTGCCTATCTGTCACCTTTCAGCAATGTAAAAAATACTTAGGAATAAAGTTAGATGAAACTACAAATCATTGTTCTAATGTATTACCACCATATGTGAGACTTCTTACCTTTATAGTTTTGAATTCCTTCTTCCAAGGGTAAAGAAAGAGATTAATTCCTACTATCTCCAGCATAGCGAATGCACTATGGAGAGAACGTAAATTTGAGGATTTCAGGGATCTTAGGGAATTTTCAGCCATATCATAAAATTTAATCAACCGGAATCTATAAAAGGGATCAATCTTGGGAAGGCAGAGTAAGGCTGATGCTGCCACTCGCAGATATTCA
Source organism: Lepidochelys kempii (assembly GCF_965140285.1). Lineage (NCBI taxonomy): Eukaryota > Metazoa > Chordata > Testudines > Cheloniidae > Lepidochelys > Lepidochelys kempii. The sequence continues at coordinate 16,853,700 of NC_136392.1, read as the reverse complement.
TCATTAACAGGGCGCTGTTTGCTGTCAGAAGCATTCAATTTGGATTCATGGAACTGTACATACTTCTTAAATAAATCGTCTTTATATTTCGTATCCATTGAAACAGGACTTTGGCTCACTCTTGGGTGGCTACCTCGTCTCTTCCATGGTTATTCTGCAACAGGCGGATCACTGAGCCTTTTACAAGTTTTCAGTAACTGTGATTCTTCTGGAATAGAAAGAAAAAACAAAGACAAGTCATTACAGCTGTATTACTCCAGCATGCCTGTAATTCCACATACCCACAGGAGCCTGTGAAAGTGTGCATAGAACAGTGGATCCCAACCACAAACTCTTCAGGCTTCTGTAACCATGTAATAGGTGTACTGGTCTTTTGGTGCCCCCTGGAGAGCCCTTCACAGCCGTTGTACACTCTTCTCCAACTGCATCCTAGAACAAAGCCAAGCTAGAGACTGATATAGACATTTGGGAGTTAAATCCCAGCAATGGGTCCACAACAATTTCCCCAAGTCCCATCTGGCAAGGCATCCCTAGCCCCAAAGAAATCAGGTGCACGTGAGCCTAAAGAGAGCTTTTTGGTCCATAAGAATAGAATGGTTTGATGAGTAAAAGCAAGGGTGTGGTGCGATGAAAACAAAGTGACCTGTTTATATTGTTCTGGGGCTAATGAGTTAAATTGCATGAAGAGAACTATAATCAGAGACTTTTTAAATCTATTATTTTGCTTCTTCCAGAAAAAAAATATATAAACAAACATGAACTGCTCCAAAAGGGTTCTTTCTACTTAACTCAGGACTTCTGCTGTGATTCTCTCTAACTGCATGGACTGGACAGCCCAGCACGCTAGTCTTTCTATTTGTACCTTATCTGTAAGCCTCTGTATGCTCCTGATATCTTATCCAGCTGTGCATATCCTACCCTGCCAAGCAGGTGGGGCGGCTTGACATGCATCTTATAACTGTGGAAGAGGTCACATGCAACTGAACAAGAGGCAGGGGGCAGCAAGTGGCACAGCCAAGATTTTAGCCTGAAACTGGCAGTTACATTAAAAGCTGGGATCCCTACTTCTAACAGCTAGTAGGGGCCCTGCTTGGACCCGTTATGCTGGTGTAATACAAAACCTTCATTACTTATGCTTTTTACAAGTGTATTAATATTTGTGTTTCTACTTTAGCGACTTGATGGCTCCTGCATAGGCAAGCCCTTTACACTGGCTTCCAAATGCTACCGAAACTGAGATGTATTTGTGTGGCCCTGATGTCATCCAGATTCTACAGAATACAACCTCTCATTTTTAAAGAAAATATACTTCTAGTCCTTATGGTTGTGAAAACCTCCCAACTGTGAGCCAAATGTAAATCAATGGAGTGTTGTCTTTCTGAGTCTGCAGTCAACCTGAAACAATGACTCAAAAGTGTAAACTCCCCAACCCACATTAAGCCCATGTAAATGCCACCTGTAATTATTCAGTTGCTGATCATTTTAGCAGATGGGAATGAAGCCCGGGGGGGTGGAGGGGGAGAAGAGAGAGAGGATAATGAGAATTTCTGCTGGACAGAAGATGCATCAGGAAGAAGAAGAACAGGGTGGAAAAAGAGGACGAAGAAGAAAGAGAAACAAAGGTCCCAAATTTCAATGGTCCCAAATTCAAGAATATTCTTTCACCAAGTAATGCTGAATACAACAATGAGGAAGTGAACAAACAACAAGTTAGAAGTTGTTTACAAGCGATCTTTGTGCAAGCTTCCCTCTTGATATCAGTGAGAGTTCTGCTGTGAATTACAGGGAATATGGAGTCCTAAATTCATACCTCAGCCCAAGATCCACAAATAAAAATGCAATTGAGTCTTCTCCACAGGATGAGTTTAGTGCCCCTTCCCTAAAGTTATTTCTTTATTTGTATAAAACAGAACTGGACAAAAGCAGCAGAATGCCACTACTCAACCACCACCTCCCTCCCAAATTAAATAATTAGGCTATGCAAAAGAGCTCTGATTGTTTCCAATCAACTGGGACTTTCAAACCAGTCTTGATAAGAGACTTAAACTGCGAACAATCCTGCACTAGAATGGAGCTGGATCAGATATCCTAACCTCCATCTCTGTTTTCAAAAATTGTAGGATACAGCAGTTACATGAATGGGGCATTAAGATTAGGAAGTCCCCTAAAGACAAGTAAGTCCTTCGTAAAGATTTTATGAACTGTGACATTCATAATCATCTCCAGCTCCCATGACTTGCCATTTGTGGCAACAGGATTTCACAGAATCATAGAATATCAGGGTCGGAAGGGACCTCAGGAGGTCATCTAGTCCAACCCCCTGCTCAAAGCAGGACCAATCCCCAGTTTTTGCCCCAGATCCCTAAATGGCCCCCTCAAGGATTGAACTCACAACCCTGGGTTTAGCACGCCAATACTCAAACTACTGAGCTATCCCTCTCCCAATTTCAATCTCTAAGGCTTTCACCAACACTTAAAAAAAGAAGAGTATTGTATTGAGCACAAGAAAATGCTTAACACAAAAATGTTTTTGAATGTTAAGACATCCTAGATCATGATTAAGTTTATTAAAAGACAGAAGACTACAAGGTACATTCATGTATCACTCTCAACCAAAGCCATCAGTTTGCTTATAAACTGTAGTATTTCAGGTAAGAAGTGGTGTCCCAGAAGTACTAAAACTCTTCAAATGACAAAACTAAAGAAAACTAGCTGACATATTAAGCACAATAAGACAATAAATGTGCCACCTTCAGAAGTGTGATTACATTAGAAAAAGCTGAATTACCATTGGCAATTTCAGAGCAATCTATAGGGAAATCAAATAATTCTGTCCCACTAAGAATAAACAAAACCCACCCAGTCTTAGATTAGTCTTCAAAAAGGTTTCTAAATCATCTGAAAAGAAAAATCCCCTGACCCACAGAAGAAAATCCCCCTGCTATTTCTGCCATAAATCTTAACTACACAAATTGGTTCCATTCAAAATACTCATTAGCTCTTTGAATCAGGACTTTATAAGAGGGATTCCTTGACCCAGAAAGTGAGAACATAGCTTTCATATTACACTGAGCTACACAGCATGAAATGTGGCTGAACCATCAAAATAATTTTACCACAAACCCACAGGCATATCCCCTGAATAGCAATTTGAGGTTGAGAGGCTCATGCAACAGGGTCTCATCGAGCAGGCAGCTATTTTTATTTTAAACCGAATTCAACTGAACCTAAAAAATAAACTGACCCAGTGTACCCAGCTCAATCAGTTTCTGAACCTATAGCTAATTGAGTGAAACCCTGATCTAACCTAGCATCCTTCTCAATCCTGTTTCCATGGTATGCTGTTTGGGAAAACTGAGCTCTCTCCTCACTTAACATGTTGCCAATTCTACATTTTCAAAGAGAGCATTCTCCTGGAATATTCTTCCACTGCTAATCATCAGCTAATTCTGCCTCTGAGCCTTCCTGGGACAGGTACAAAGTCAGGAAAAACTTTATAAGAAATCATTGCTGGCCTTCAGTTATCTACATGGGCTCCCATCCTCTCCACTCCTTCAGAGTATGTTTACACTCAAAAACCAACCAACCAAACACCACAGCATCAAGCCTCAATTGACTCAGGCTACAGGGCTAAAAGTGGCAATGCAGATATTCCTGATCCCTCTGGAACTCAAGCTCTGAGAACTCTCTCCCTCCCCCCCTGGATTTCAGAGCTGCAAAACATCTATGCGGCTATCATTAGCCCGACAGTGAGCCCAAGTCTGTTGACTGGGCTTTGAGACTCGCTGCCATTTGGGAGTTAGGGGAATTTAATTATTTATTTTTGCAATGTAGATGGACCCTTAGGACCCTTTTCAAAACCTGCTGTGCATGAGATAGTCAGTGGAAGACCCTTGTCTGTATACACTACGTCGTGGCATGCGGTTCTTCCCATAGATCCCGAGGCTAGAAGGGAACATTGGGATCACCTCGTCTGACCTCCTGCCCAACACAGGCCATACAACGTCTCCAAAACGATTCCATGGGCAGATCTGTACCACCCTTCGCGGCATCTTCGCCCAGCCCCCCGGGAGGAGGAAGTCTCCGATCACACTACTGGGACTGAGGGAAACCAAGGGGAGCCCGAGATCTCTCGGGCCCTTCTGCACCTGTGCTTGGCGGGGCGCTGGGCGCCAGGGCTGCACCTCGCCAGACAAACCTCCCCCGGCGAGTGAAAGCGAAACCCAGAGCCCGCGCCCCGGGGGCCCGCAGCGGGGCCGGCCGGGCACCTCGCACCGGCAGGCGCACGAGAGCCGGGCGAAGCGGGGGGCGACAAGGACCCGCAGCGCTGACGACCAGGAGCCACCCGCGGGCACCCGAGAGGGACCGCCCGGGGACGGGCGGCTGGGACAGGGCCCTGCTCGCCCTCGGGGCTCTCCCCAGCTGGGGCCGCCTCACTCACAGCTCGCAACGAGGGGAAACCGGGCCCGGGTCCCGCGACCAGCCGCCGCGCGCCTGCAGGAAGCCACCGGTGCCCCGGCTACAGACCCCCGTCCTCGCCCAAGCAGCCGGAAGTGACCCCCGTGCGGGCGAGTGGGGAAGCATACGGACCCGGAAGAGCTTTGGCGCATGCCCAGTGCTCTCGGGAAGGACTCGGCAGCCGCCTTAGCTCGTAAGGGAGCTCTCCGCCCCTCTCCACCAGCGAGGCCACCGCATGCCCCGCATGCCCCGCTCTCCAGCCGAAGGGAAACAGCGGCAGCCACAGTAACCCGGCAGCAAATCAGTTTAGGGACAAGAAGTGACGTAATACGGGTGCAGGTTCTCCTTGCGCATGCGCCACTCGTGGGCCTTGTGATGTCATAGAGGGGGATTTAAAGGGCTAGAGTAGCCTCGGGCAGGTCTTTTCCTGTCATGGTCTCCTGCCCTGAGGGCTCTTCCTATAGGCCTGCAGGGTGCCTGGGGCCTGGCTACCCCTTTGCAGCAGGGCCTAGGCTGGAAGTGGCCTGCTAAACAAAACTGGGCTTTTCACGACAGGGCGAGTCTGAGGGCAGGGTGCTGATTGTCCTGGGATGTGCCTGGCCACTGCCAGCCCAGCTGGAACTAGAGTCCCAGGTACTTCAGCTGGAGCCGTGTTTGGTGAGGGTGCCAATGGATCAGCCTTTGAGGCACTGCCTAAGGGCTTGGCTACACTATAAAATTTAGTTAATGTGAGTTGACGTACAGCCACGGCAGTAATTAAAGTGGTGTTTCACGTCCACACTATGCTCCTTCTGTCGATAGTGTGCATTCTCGCCAGCAGTGCTTCCACTGACTGAAGTGGGGCATTGTGGCGCACTGACTGCTTGAGCCCTCCCCCCACTCCGCCCCAGGTCTAACAGCCCGAGCTGCTGGCCTGGTGCGGGCTCACAGCTGGAGTATGGGGTTGGCAGGTTCCCTGCAACACAGCAGCCAGCCTGTGAGTGCCCAACTGGAGCCAGGATTCTGGGAACTGACACCACACCACAGCAGCAGCCCTGGGAGCCTCATCTGCAGGCAGGATTCTTGGTGCTGCTAGGCTCCCAGCTGCAGAGCAAGGAGCCTACCAGCTTTGAAATTGACATTCTTGTCAGTTTCATGGAGGCTCTTATTTCATATTTTGGCTCCTGCTCCCAGGGGCTCCAGCTGTCAGCCCTGTATGGGACTGACAGCCAACAGGCAATGTAAACAACACAGTGTCTACAAGGACATTGTATTGCCCTAACTACATTGACCTAAACAGAGCCTCTCACAAAGGTGGAGTTATTAAATCGGTGTAGTGGCAATTTACATGAGTGGGAGCAACATTGTAGTATAGAAACTTACAGAGTTAGGTCGATGTAAGCTGATGTACACTAACTCTGTAGTGTAGACCAGGCCCCAGTGACTGATAAGCTCCCCAGAGGCTTTGCAACCAATGCCTCACAATAGGATAAAGCTGCCACCCCACAGAATCCACCTTGAAAAGTAAATGCTGTCTCTGAGCCTGGGCCTGGCTACCTGTGGATGATTTAACTGTCAGAAAATGGTCTGGGGTGGAAAAAATATTCTGAATACTTTTAAAGTTTTGAGCTGGTTTAGTGGTTGTTTCATGACCTATGCTGCACAGAAATCCAGAGAGGAGGATGAGCTTTAGTCAGTCTACAGCTATAGGTTCCAAAATTGCCAATACATTACCAATGCTGTGTATTCAAAGAACATGGTTCAGCACCCCAAACTATGAGACTTGAAAATAAGTATGGGGGGGTTAGTTTGCTTTTGGTTTTTGAGCTTTTAAGTTTCACGTTTTCTACCTTTTTCTAAAACCATGAGCTAGAAACATACTTTTAAATGAAAATTGAGTTTTTCATGTAATTACAAGAATCCAGCAGCTGAGGTTTTAGGAAAAAAACATTAAATATTGTAAGACTTGTGATCAAGCTGCAAGAATTGGCAACATAGCATGATATATTTCTTGGGCCACCCATAGCACTCCAGCAGAACTACTAAAAAACAACCACTTGTGGGGTGGCAACAGCAAGCTGCACTACAGTAGAAGGAAGGGAAGCTTAAACAGGGTCACTGCGTTACTAGTCCTGCTTATAATCGGGATGGGAGGGGATTTTGAATGACCCCAAAGAATCAGAACCTTGGTCTTACATCTCATCTGAAAGATATTAAGGCCACTTCCAGCAGCACAATTTTCTCCATTTCTAAGGAAGGAGAAATTTGTTCCATCATAATCATAGCAAAAAATTAATTGTCCTTTTAAATAATGCAGGATGTGGCTACTAAGTCAAAACAATGAAATCAATTGATAAATCATGATATAATTATTTTATAAATTGCTCTAATATCTGCTTGGTTTGAAAGCCATAAAATAAAAGCAGCATTATCCTTTTCTAAAAAGGTCAATATTTCTTCCATAGCCAGAGCAGCCTTGAAGGTAAATGAAGGGGAAAATAGTATTACATTTTGTTACTACAAGACACTCAAAACCATACGCAAGTAATAACATAATGAATAAAATGTGGACAACCTACAGCCTTTAGGCTAATGTCAAAAGCCAGGCAGATTCTGCCTGCCAACTACAATTACTTACCCTCTGTTGCTTTAGCTATTTTTAAAAGTATTTGTTTGTTTTTAGTAACAGGCAATGTTCCCTCTAATTTTTTGACAGCAGTGTGCACAAAAATTTCCTTCTGTGCAAATTTTTGTGCGTGTGGTGTTTCACCGTGTGTGCGGGGTTTAGGATCTGTGTGCATGCACACAGCTTAGAGAGAACAGTGGTAACAGGAACATTTACCTCTTGTTTCACTTAAGATCAGTCTGAAACTAACAAACTCCATTTCCTTTACATTCTGCTTGAAGGGAGCTGATTTTTAAAGTCCAAGCCTGTTCACTTTTTCTGCTATGTGAACCATAATAGGCTTGTTGTTCTACTAACAATGTTTAGATTCTAAGGCTGCTGCTGGTGAGTGCTAATATGTGTGTTTTACAGCTGAATAGAAGCTGAGTGTTTTGCAAGACCAACTCAGAATGTTTCTCAGGGTATGGCTACACTATAGTTGTTCTTTCTCTGCATCTTCAGTGCCTTGTGTTCCACATATGGCAGGAGACTCCATCTGATAGAGCACTCAGTGAATTCAGTTTTCAGGAGGACTATATCACTTTCAGCAGCAGCAGCAAAGTGTTAGCAAAGTCTAAACTATAAGACAGAGAGTCAGGCACCATAAGATAAGGGCTTGAATCTGACACAGTAAAACTTTTACAAGTGAATCCTTATTTTTCAGCTGATTCAGAAATTGAAACTCAGGATGAAATCTACCCGTGGATATGCATGTGCTGTTAGTATGGGTGTTGTGAGCACAGTTCTGAGAAGAGAAGAGAGACCTTCTGTTATTGGCAATGTATCCCTGGCTTTGATTTTCTAATTCTGCTAGTTAAGTGACAAGTGTCACTTGGCACATGAATGGAAACATTTGGCTTCACATATACAGTATGTTTTCCTCCCGTATTTTTCCCTCTGTCTTCCTGATTTGCATTTCACACCACTCCTCTCTCTATAACTTCCTCCTAACCTAATGTTAATTCTGAAACATTCAAAGTTTTACTTAAATCTTGCATAGTGGGACAGTGTGTTGGAACAATATGTGCAAAATGCCCCATGAATAAATTGTGCTGCCCCTGTCCTTAGCACCATCCATGCAGCTCCCAGCTAATTAGAGCTATGGAGGTGGTGCTTGTGGGTGCAGGCAGTTCATGGAGACCCGCTGCTCCCCTTCCCCGCAGGGGTTGCAGAGACATGCTAGCAGCCTGCCGCTTCCAGGAGTGGCGTGGGGCCAGGTCAGGCAGGCAGCCTGCCTGAGCCCTGCTGCACCAGATCAAGCTCAGCTCCTTGACTGTTTCACCTGGAGCAGCACTCAGGCAAGCTCAGAGGGACTCGGGACCATTCGTTCAGGATTGGAGGTGACTTTTAGTGGCCCGGAGATCACGATCGACTGGCAGAGGCTCCAGGATCGACCAGTCAATCGCAATCGATGGGTTGGTGACCACTGATTTAAAGACTTCACATTACAGAGAATCCACCATTTACATTAGTTTAAATCTGCAAGTGACCTGAGCCCCATGCTACAGAGGAAGACAGAAATACCCCAGGGCGTTTGCCAATCTGATGTGGGAGAAATTCCTTTCTGACCCCAAATATGGTGCTCAGTTAGACCCTTCACATGTGGGCAAGATCCACCAGCCAGAAACCTGGGAAAGAATTATCTGTAGTAACTCCAAATCCTCCCCATCTAGTGTCCCATCACTGGCTGTTGGAGATATTTGCTGCAGTCACAGATCAGCTACATGCTGTCGTAGGCGTCTCGTCATACCATCCTCTACATAAATTTATCAAACTCAGTCTTGAAGCTGGTTAGGTTGTTTGCCCCCACTGCTCCCCTTAAGCACAAAAGATTCACTGTACTGTATCAGACCATCGGTCTGTTAAAGTCTTGATCCTATATCTCACAGCTGAAGTGTTGCATATGTAAGTCCGATGAGCAGGAGCATAGGGGAACCCAGTTCTGCATTAATGGTGTAACCCACTCACCTCCTGGGTATGGTGTTCTTTCCCATCTAATGGCACCGAGACCACTTAGAGAGAGAGAGATTAATGAAAAAAGAAAAGGAGTACTTGTGGCACCTTAGAGACGAACAAATTTATTAGAGCATAAGCTTTCGTGGGCTGTAGCTCACTTCATGAGTTTGCTCTACAGCCTTAGCTGACAGCCAGTTGGCTTTCAGCTCATGCACTAAGCTCTAGAGTCCCCAGTTTGATCCTGCCCACCGGGGTCTGTCAGCATTAGAATGGCAGTGCTTCTGCATGGCTGACAAGTAACTCCTGACTAAAAGCAAAATTAAGGCTCAGCAATCATATAACTAAATATTTCACTGGAGTGATAAAGATGCTATTTAAGGCCACCTCTCTTCAGACATGGCCATTCTTCTCCTGGCATTAGCTTCTTTTTTACCCAGCACTGTTGCAGTGGAGTAGACATGCAAGGGGCTTGACACTTATTTGCTCATTCCACTGTGAGCCTGATCCAAAGCCCATTCAAGTCAATGGGAACCCTTTCATTGACTTCACTGGGCTTTCAATGGCCCCCAGTGCTTAGTACTTGCACCCACACATAGCTTCTGCTCACACTTAACGGCAGTGCTGCAGCCTTATGCTCCCTGTTGCACAGTGAACAAGGATTTACAAGATCAAATCGTAAATCATAAGGTGACCTGCCACCAAATAGTGGCTAATACCTGCCATTTCAGGGGAATATGAAACATGCCAATAACACACTTAGTCAGTTGTTCAATATTGTATATGGCACGACAGAGTTTAAAGAATTTAAGCCATGAGGCATGAGATTTGGCATTCCTATTTTAGCATTACTACAAATATTTCTGGCCATATTTTCTAGCCTGTTTTAAAGTCAAGATTCGGTTTCAGTCTTTGATCTCCTGATGCAGTGGACTCTCCAGGCTAACTAGTCAATATGGGGGAGAAAGTAATGTTTTAAATTTACCTCCCCAGTGCATTGTCACCTGTTGACCTCCCCATAATATGGGATGGCATGAAGAGATGGTGCTGAGCTCCTTTCACTAAACTAGTCATAATCTGAAGTATCTCAACCAAAGCCCCTTATTCTTCTGCACCGTTTCCCCCCACTCTCTCAGATATGTGCAGCCCCAGTCTCTAATCATCTTCAGGGTCCATCTCCTATCAGTGTCATGCCATATACACTTACACATTTCTAGTCCAGGCTGTTTCAGTAGAGGTGAAAGATGTGTTCTCATGTTAATTATAATAATCTTACATTTATATAGTACCTGAATCCTAATTATTAATTAGTATTATTAATCATGTTTATTACAAGAGTATTTAAAGGTCAACCAAGAATGGGGACCCCATTGTGCAAGGCACTGTACAAACAGAGTAATGGATGGTCCCTGCCCTGAGGAGTTTAAAATTGAAATAGACCAGACAGACACAGGGCGGGTGAAGGGGTACGCCACACAAGCTGAGTGAACAATGTGACGGCAACAAACATGTTACTGCCACTTTTTGGGGGGAGTGGAGCTACTTAGGAAAGGCTAAGCTAAATGTGGAAAGGGAAGAGCAGAGGGAACAGGCAGGGGAGAAGACGTACAAGAGGCAAGTGTGGAGTAAAGCAGAGGTGAAAGGACTGTGAGGGGGGAGGGTTACAGCAAAGAGCCAATCTGCACAGGGCAGAGAATGGCCACTCAAAACGAGGAAGTTCTCTGAATGTCTAGAGGTCTCTGATATGGCTGCCAGCTGGAGTCTATGGCTCCATCCTTCTGCAGTTACCTTTCCCCCTAAGGCCACATGGGAGGAGGTGTGAGAGAAAAAGCACCACTTGGGTTCTAGTACCTCCATAGTAAGTGCTGCATGAGCCGTACACACACAGAATCACTGAAATGCTGCCACATCTGCGGTGGAAGGTGGCAGCCAAAGGCCCGTGTCACACCACATACCCATGGAGGGAAGGAGACAGGAAATTTTAGCTAATCTACCGGTGGCCGGTTGCATCCCTTTTCTCCATTCCCTGACTGTGCTCCGCTGCCCCGGTCACGCCCTTGTGTGCCTGTGCCCCATGCCTGGGTACTTCCCTGCCCACTGCCCACAACCGCAGGTTCCTTTACTGGGGTCACCTCCTGCCCAGCTCTGACCCCTGGGCATGCCCCTCGCCAGCTGCATCCCGACGGGCTGCCCCCTGCCCTGCTAGTCCTTCACCAGACTACCCACACCCTTCCCTGCCCAGGTCTCTCCTCCCTCAGCTCAGCCCTGGGGAGAACAGCACGTGACTGGGTGTGGGTGGAGCCGAAGAAACTGGGCCCGCTCTGGGGCGTGGCTTGGTGGCGAGGGGGCGAGGCTCGGAAAGGCCGCTGTGTCGCGCGTGCGCGTTAGGCCGCCGTCCGTTGCCCACTCGGGTGGGCGTGGCGGAGGGCCAGCCCCTTTGGGCCGCCGTCGCGGCGCTGGGGCTGCTTTGCGGAAGTGCACTGGCGGGCGGCCGGTGGAAGATGGCGGGGGTGGAGAGCAGCTCCCGGTACCCGGAGGGATCGGCGCTTCAGGACCCGCTGTCCCGCTTCACCTGCCCCGTTTGCTTGGAGGTGTTTGAGAGCCCGGTGCGGGCCCCCTGCGGCCACGTGTGAGCGGACCCCCGGGGATGGCCTGGCGCGGGACCGGGGGAGGGTCTGGCACCCAGCGGGGGGCTCCGTGATGGCAGGGGTTGGGGCAGTGGCGGGGATCCATGGGGAACCGGGGTCCCAGAGTAAGGGGGGCCTAGGCGCGGGCACTTGGAGGCTTCTGGAGGGGGTTAGGAGGGAACTGGCTTCAGTGCAGGGCCGCCCGTGCCCCCTAATCGCCCCCGCCCTGGGGAGAGGGTCTGAGCCCTGCCGGGGAAAAGGGCCTGTTAACGGTGTAAGATCCCCATGAAAAGCTTTCCTTGGGCTTTAACCCTCCCCCTGGAGCCTCTTAACCCGTACGGGGCAGCGGGGCCCAAAGCCACCGGTCATTTAGTTGAGGGGGAGCTTTGCCTGAGTAAGGATTGAGGGATTGGGCCCTTAGTGGGATCGCTTTCGAGCAGCTGGCGGAAAATCCGGCGGCCCAAATGGACAGCCGTGAGTGCGGGGAGTTCCGAAGGCTAGAAAAGGCTGGAGAACCAGCGGGCAGATTCCTGGAAACGATACCTGGGAGGGAATAGAAACCGAAGCAGTTTGGTTGTAGGTAGTGTGCGCTGGCGAAGGGGAAGTGTTGAATTGATTAAGGAAGAGGTTCGGCCTTTGTCTTTTCGGGTATATGAACTAATCTGCTGTGAAGTGGTGTGAGTCTTGTATGGAAACACTAAATAAAATGTGGGTGATACGAGCGAAGGATAGAAGGGCTATGAGTGGGTTACTGACAGGATGGGTGGGGTACGCAGAAATAAGATCTCTGGCTGTGACTGAAGTGAAACTTAATTACAGTTCTGTCTGTGCTGGGACAAAATGCCCTCCCTTTCAGTAAAATTCACAGGAGACGGCCCCTAAGAGGAAATATGCCCTCAGGTTAGACCTGCCTAAGGTTAACCACAATCTGTTTACATACCTTTAAACACGGTTTTCCTTTTCTACACCAAGGGAGAAGTTGTGGTCAGAACTGTCAGTTAAAATATTCTAGTTAATGTTTTCTAACATGAGATTTTCTTAGCTGAAATGTACTGTAAGCTTTATGGCAGGGGTTCTCAAACTGGGGGTCAGGACCCCTCATGGGGTCATGAGGTTATTACATGGGGGAGGGTCGCAAGCTGTCAGCCTCCACCCCAAACCCCGCTTTGCCTCCTGCATTTATAATGGTGTTAAGTACATTAAAAAGTGTTTTTAATTTATAAGGGGGGGTCACACTCAGAGGCTTGCTATGTGAAAGGGGGCACCAGTACAGAAGTCTGAGAACCACTGCTTTATGGGGTCAAAGAGGGGAAGGAACAATGTACATCCCCTTGGAGTTCTGGGGTCTGAAGAAAAGGGCTTTGCAGAGGTAGCTGAACCCCCTTCTTTCTCTGCATGCAACTAAGGGGAGTAGTTGGGCCATTTTTTACAAGTTACATTTCAGATTACTATCACTGAAAGATCAAAAGAATAATTTTTTCAGTTTGTTTACTTTGTGTTTGACAGCACTTTGTTTAGTCAGCTTCACTCTATAATCATTGGTTTGCGTGGGGTTTTGTGTTGGAAACAGTGAAGAGAAATGCTGAAAAGAGGAAAATGTGGCATAAACCACAAATTGGCAAGAGCATTCAGGGACATGACTTGAAATTGCTTTTAAATTGACTAGATTTACAGTGATTTGACTGTCCCTTAGCATATCAACAGGTTGCTGTTTGTCAGTGGATGTTGTCACTTGTGATTTGTCTTTCCTGTAGGGTAGGTCTGTGAGTATTTTTAATTGGAACAGTGCAAACATGTTGTGGAACATGCATTTTTACAAATCATATTTCTCCCATATTAGCTTTTGCACTCCATGCCTGCAGGAATGTCTGAAGCCTATTCAACCAGTTTGTGGAGTCTGCCGCAGTACCCTGTCTCCTGGCAGTAGAGCTCTGGACCTGGAAAAGCAAATTGAAATGACAGAAACCACTTGTGATGGCTGCAATAAAAAAGTATGAAAGCATGAAAAAAGGAAGTACATATGTGGCTGAAATAGGCAAACAGCAAACATGGAAATACCATAGTTGCACATCAGCTTTCTAGGGAATAAACTTTAATTGTGATAAATAATCCACGTGGACTGCATGTAGGGTAACATTAAAAGATTTCCTTTTCCCTTGCCCCTGCCTGCTGTTTCTTCATGAGGAGGTGGGTTTCAAGTAGAAATATACAGTTAACATGAAGCTGAAGATGCAACAGGCTACTGAACTACATGAACTTCTGCAGGGGTAAATTCTGTTCTCTAAATACAGTACAAAGTGAAAACGGTGTTTTTTGAAGCAGACAGATTGGGTTCTTAATGAAAATTTTCTAATAAAGAAAGGTGTAACAGAATTTTATTTACTGTGTTTGGGGTAGTCACTTAAGACAAAACTGTCTACGGTTAGTATTTTCTATAGATGTGAAATTCTGTGTATGAAAAATACTTTAATACATTTTATTTCTAATGATAGGGAAGTAACTAGTACTTCATGTGAACAATGCAATTTAGGAATTATTGGACACCAGGTAGGGTTGCCAGTTTTGTTTGGACATATGCCTGGAAGTTTCCTCACATGATATAGTCTTAAAAATTAATCTTTAATTCCTGGAGATTCCAGGACAATCCTGGAGGATTGGCAACCCTAACACTGGGTGATGGGTCCTGTAAATAATAATAAACACTAATGAACTTTTGTTACTTTGTTATGTGACACAAAGAGTGAAACTTCTACAGTTAATATAGTCCTACATCTAAATACTAAGTTAATTTCCTCAAGGTGAATCAAAGATTAAGCATTTAAAACTATTTAAGGGACATTGTCATGTTAAATATACTTTTTCTATCTATGGTTACTAAAAGTTCCCTCCCTATTAAATACAATTTGATTATTTATTTTTAGTTTCTCATTTTTATGCTGTTTGCTTTTTGTATTTAATTTAGCTTAAGAATGTGTAACAGCCCAATGACTTTCACTTCTGTTTCTGGTTGGTTTCGTTTTTGTGCCCTGATGTTAGATTAGCGTCCTACTGAACTAAAGTAATTCCCAATCTTTCTCTCTTGGCCCAGTGACTGTTCTACTGTCTATAAATATTTAAACAGTTGTTGGACACAGAGAGAGAATGGGAACTGCTCTGTAGTCTGGTGGTGCAGGCATCCACCTGTGAGTTGGGAGATCCCAGGTACAGTCCCGCTGCTCCAATCACTCATTATTTATCAATAGCGGAGCAACTTTGACAGGAGAGACTGAGGGAGCCCTACCTCAGAATACCCCATAGCTCAGTGGTTAGAGTGTCCTCCTAAGAGGTGGGGGGACTGCTGTTCAATCCTTTCTTCTTCTCTGGCAGAGAGGGGGAATTAAACCTGGGTTTCCCACATGCCAGGCAAGTGATTTAGCCACTGGGCTAAAAGCTGTCAGGCAGGTGGGCAGCAGCAGTGCTACTACTGCCGAATGCCTGTCTTCCCCTCATTTATGGGCCCCTGCTGGGCTTTGGTGGGAGATGGGTGTCCGGACACCCAGAGGGAGGCAGCAGTGTACATGTCCTCAAGCAAAACATAGGTGCTGAGGGAACTTTCCTTCTGAAAAATTTAGGTGCTTACAGAGATTTGTAGTTTTATGTATCCCGGTAGAGCCAAAACTGGGACTTAGGTGCCTAAACACCTTTGTGGATCCCACCCTTCATAACTAATGTTTAAATATCTTTGCTCTTCACTTGATGATGCAGCTATTGGTATGTCTCACTGGCGTCAAGACCACACTTAAAACCATTTTCTTATTAGAATTAATAGAGACGCTAGTGGTTTAACCTGGGTAAATATGTTAACCAGAACAACATAGCTAGCTTGACTTCGATTACTAAAGTTCTGTTTAGGAAAGAACCTTTGTCCTCTGCATTTCTTTGGCACTGTTAACATATCCCTGGCATAATACTCTGTGGGGTAGATATTAGAGTATATCATCTATCAGTAGCCTACTTCCACTTGATCCTGCTGTTGCGGGGAATAGTGAAGGGAAGATCTAGAAAACTGACTCAGTACAAAACAGATATAGTAGTTTTCTGCATCTAAAGAAAATATAAAATAAGAATTACAATGGTCAGGTAAACAAGTAGTCCGTTGTCCTGGGCAATAAAATGCATTGTGTCATTAACAGAAGAGTGTTATAGCTTCTATTTATAGCTCTCTATAATCTATTCTGCCCCATGTGCCAAAACATTTGGCTTTCGCTACTTCAGTCTCGTCTGAACATGAAGCTTCTTCCTATAGCAGATTGTTTCTAGATTCCACTGTTTGTTTGCAATCCTTTTTTGAATTTTTAATTGAAAATAACCTTGCCTGTTAACTGCCTGCCTCTCTGTCACTTACCTAGATGTACCTCTCAAAGATGCGTAGTCATGCAGCTTCTTGTTCAAAATACCAGAATTATATAATGGAAGGCGTTAAAGCTGTAACTAAAGAACCACCTCGTAACACCAGGTGACTATGCCTCTTGAAACATTCCTTTTTCAGATTGGTTAGAGGGATGCTGTTGGGTAACTGATGTCCAAAACTAAGGTTTTGAACGGTAGTGGTTTTAATTAACTTGGAAAAGTTTTTTCTTTTCTTTGTTTGGTTTTAAACGTTCCAGTGCATTGCACCTGTGTGCCAGCAAGTGAGATTGAAAGCAATACAATTATTTTGCACAATATTTACTTTAATCCTCTGATACGGATGTTAACGAGGCCCTAATCCTGCAATTGAGTGCACAGGCATGTTGCTCCATTGACTTAAATTGCCCAAGCAGACTATTGTAGGATCAGGTCCTAGGTAAGGGAAGTAAGGAAATGACTGCACTGCTCTATTAATCTGCAGTGTAGCATATCTAGCACTTAATTGTGTGCTTTATTAAAGTGTTGCAAAATATAATGAAGAAAGCAACTTGAGGAATAGTGTCTGTATACTTAGATATATCTAATATTTGTAGATGCTGAAGAATAAGTGCTGTATAAAAGCTAATTGTATTAAGAATTGTGTTTAAGATGTCATCTGGTAACTAATAAAGAAAGCAGGTTCTTAAATTCAGTTTGCTTGCATAATGTACACTAAGGGTTTAATTTCCAAGTAGTCTGTATTTGAAGTATCCTCTGTCAAGTGACCTTGAATAGCCAGACACACTCTGGATTTTAATTCACCTTTCTATTATATAATTTTTATTTATTATTTATTTTACAGGAATGTTCCAAATCGTTTTACCTTTCCTTGTCCTTACTGCAGTGAGAAAAACTTTGATCAGGAAGGACTAGTTGAACATTGCAAAAAATACCACAGCATGGATGCAAAACAAGTGGTAATATTTACAGTATCAAACTCAGTACAACCGTTTTGATGAGGAAATCTGGTTATTTGGTCTTAATGGTAAATCTCTTGGAAACTACAGAATCAGGGACCTTACACGCACACACGAGCATGTACTTTAAGCATTTGGGTACTTCTGTTGACTCCAGTGGGACTACTTATGCAAATAAAATTAAGTACCTGCATATTTGTTTGCAGGATTGGGGCCTAGCTGTTAAAAATCTGAAGTTGGGTGTGACACGGTCATGGGTGCACCCACTTTGAGCCATTCTTTCATATTTTAATTTTTTTCAAAGTATTACAGCCTCAAAATAACCCCAAGCAGTAGTAATTTAATAAACCAAACATCTGGAATAAAATACCAATTTAGATAATGTCAAAAACACACTTTTTTGAGGTGTGGGGGGGAAGCCTGAGTCAGACAAATTGTCATAAAGACGTTAAGGTGTCTTAGAATGAACAAGTATTAATACATGCCTATACTGCAGCTTGTAAAAACTCAGTTTAAAAAAGAAAAGTAATCTTAAACTGCCTGCACCTGCAGATTATTCAAAATGGCTCATGTAGAATGAAGTTTTATCATTAGATCCTCTCTATACCAGAGGTGGGCAAACTACGGCCCATGGGACCATCCTGCCCGGCCCCTGAGTCCCCAGCCCCTCCCCTGCTGTCTTCCACCACCACCACCCCCGCAGTCTCGCCACACCACCAGAGCTCTGGCCTGCTGCTCCTACCTGGTCTAAACCATTCCCTACATCCTCAGTAAAAGAGTAGATCGCTAATCTGTTATGTTAAAAATGTCTTGTAATTGATAAACTCTATCTGCAGGTATGGCAGGAAGTAGAGCAGAAACTGCAAAACTTACAGAAATTCAGCTCTAAGAATTAATAGCGCTTTCCTTTGTGCCAAGGGTGGCTCTGGTATCTTCAGGAAATGCCTCAAGTTTCTTAATTTAGAAAGGAATATTTCTTATTCCATGTAGACATGTATCTTCTGTAAGGGGATAATGGGGGAGGAAATACTTTTTTATTCTTGAAAAACGGAGGATGAAATACTTCTACAAAACAAGGAACTTTATGCAATATTCTAACTGTCAGTACACAAAAAGAAAAGGAGTACTTGTGACACCTTAGAGACTAACCAATTTATTTGAGCAAAAGCTTATGCTCAAATAAATTGGTTAGTCTCTAAGGTGCCACAAGTACTCCTTTTCTTTTTGCGAATACAGACTAACACGGCTGTTACTCTGAAACCTGTCAGTATACAGAGGCAGCTCAAAATTAGGAGTTAAATTCAGAAACCTAAAATCTGAATCAAAAGAGTTCAATGAGGAACCAAATATTCTAGTGTTGGCAAAATGTTCTAAATTTGTTTCCTGTGACACATGAGTGTCTTATGAGGCTGTGTTTATAATCGCCACAAGCCTATCAAATCATTTTTTCCTTTCATTTTTTACCATTCTTTGTTTTTTAAATCAGCTATTTGGGGGTGAGGGCACATGACTGGATTTCAAGAGGCAAACCTAGATTCCGGGACTATTGTAATAAGAATGGTCTCCAAAGAAGTCTTTGGTTCTGAGGACATTCCCCATGAACTCAAATATAAATGCAATTCAGTATTCAGTTAAAATTTGTTTTCATGGCTTTTTCTCTAAGGTTTGCCCAATTTGTGCCTCCATGCCATGGGGAGATCCAAATTACAGGAGTGCTAACTTCATGGAACATCTTCAGCGGCGACATCAGTTTTCCTATGATACTTTTGTGGTATGTAATGAGCGCGTACTGTTAAAATCTGTTTCTCTTGTAATATCTGTTGTGACTTGGATTAGGTTTTTGAAGGTAGAAATGCCACTAATAGCTGTTTTAGGATATTCCTTAATCTTGGGATATAGCAAAATGGCGACTGTTAGTTTTTTTTCAACTGCTTCTGTGAAATCTGTTCCATCTTGATGCAATCCTGATGGGGGGCAACTCACCTCGTTGTTTTATGAGGTAGACAAATCGTGTTAGGTAGCTTGTGTGTGGGCATTTGTTTTTTTTAAGTACCTACACTTTCTGAATGTTTGTTCTCATTAGTATCCTTGTTCAATTATTAAGAAGTCAAGTTTCTAGTGCACGCTGCCTCTTTTGTCTTTAGGATTATGATGCTGATGAAGATGACATGATGGCGCAGGTTTTACTACGTTCCTTAAGGGATCAGTGAACTAAGTGGGAGATAAACTGTATGATACCAACCTTCCATTAGGGGAAAATGCACAGCATCCCTGACACCTGTCCCTTCTCACCCCAAGATGATCTCCGACATCTGAAAATAAATATGGAAGATTTTTGAAGAACTGCAGTTTCTTGGCTCCAGTACCTGATCTCTCCATACATTACTATGGATCTTCTCTATGTTAGTGGTCTCTTTGCTGCTGCTCATCGACTTCCGAGTAGTTCTCTTGCTTCCTTCACTCTAAAGGCTTGACTACACTTGAAACACTACAGCGGCATAGCTGCGCTGCTGTAGCGCTTCAGTGAAGATGCTGCCAACACCAGCAGGAGGGGTTCTCCGGTCCATGTAGGTAATCCACCTCTCCGAGAGGCCGTAGCTAGATCAACAGAAGAGTTCTTCCATCAACCTAGTGTTGTCTATACTGAGGGTTAGGTCAGCTTAACTAAATCACTGGGAGGTGTGCATTTTTCACATTCCTGAGCGACGTAGTTGGATTGAGCTAATTTTTTAGCGTAGACCAGGCCTTACACCTGGTCTGTGCTTAAAACTTGTACTGGTGTGGCTGTGTCAGTTAGAGGTGCGAAGAAACCCACACCCCTGATGGACATACCTATGTCTACAAAACTCCCAGCTATGTCGGCAAAACTCTTATGCTGACATAAGAGTGCTTCTCTTGGCATAGAGGTGCTGGTGGTGTTCCTAAACTGGCAGAAAAACTTTGTTGATGTACACTGCATCTCCACTAGCGGTCTATGCCGGTAAAGGCTCTGTAGTGTAGACACACAGCTTAAGTTTAGCCAGTTGTCTCCACATTACTGCTGCCGGCTTTCATTTTCCTTCCCCTGTTCCTGTATCCTTCTGTTCTCTATGTTCCTTTCTGATTTCCTCAGGTCCCGTAAACACTCTAAAGCTTCAAGAAGGAATGGCCTAAATTGACTGTTGAAGACTATCAAAAAAAAAACAAAAAAACCCACTTGAAAATATATACTTCCTAATGTTGATTGAGCATTGGAAGCCATTTTTGGTGAATGGAAACTCTGGTTTTGGATGCAACTGTCAGAAATTCGGTTTGCATTTTAAGATTACCTAATACAACTATGGATTACACTTTCTTTAACAGGCTTTATAATGCTGGTAGTCAGCCTAAAGGCTATACTTAATACATTGTAATAAGTAATAAAATATTACTTATTTTATATTAAATTATACACTAACAATTCTGTGCACCTGCATAAGAAACTGGTTCACCATATTTATTTAGTCCAGCAGCTGCATGTTACATACTAGCATAAATTTATAAACAACTGTATTCTGGTGACAAATTTCTAGCCTAGAAAGTACAACTCTGTATTAAAAAGATAGTTCTTACTATTTTAAAAAAAAAAAAACCACATGATGTATTTTTCTTTGTGATACGTCTAGTATTAATCAATCTTATGTGCTGTCTTGACATTTTATTTTTTTTATGTCTTCGGCATTGGTTTTCTACAGTTTGAACCATTAAGCATTAAATGCAGCCTTTCACTGACAGAGGAATTCAAAAGCAAAACACTTAACTTTTATCTCTGCTTTGTTTTTTAAACTATAAAATGTTCCTATACATTTTCGGTTGTCCTGTACCTCAGGACAACCTGAGAGTAACAAATTGGATTAATAATACGTAGTGTTTATACCCACTCTCTGTATGCTTTACAATTCTAACAATGGTTTGAACACCTGAGCTTCATTTAAATTAGATTTTCTGGTGTCTTCTGAAAGATGTGATTTTTAAACAGGTGAAGCTGTACTTAGAATATGGTCTTCATGTAATTTGTGTATACAGATATAGTTTTATGGCTGACAGGTGGAAAGCCAGGACACACAACTCAAATATGTGGTACACAAAGGTACGGTACATTCCATTTAAAATGTGTGACTGTAACATGCAAATCATAGTTTCTGTAATTAGTATTTCATATGCAGTGACACACTTGATTTATGATGTCCCGTCTGTTGATAGGTCAAGTGTAACACTCCACCACTTCCCCATACCCATGGAGCCAAAAGCTTCATTACTTATGTCTGTTGGGGGTGAGCTTCAATCTGATATGAAAGAAGACTAAAGCTGATTGTTATGTCTAATGGTAACTATTGCACTAACAACTTCATTGTCTGAAACTGAAGTAAAACTGCACCAGGGTCTATGCTTTCAGAATTGACTGGATTTGCTTACCTAACTTCAGCACACAGTTATAATTACTTGCACAAATTAGGCACCTAAATGCTTGTGCAATTCAGAACATGCAATTCTGAAAACTAGGGCCCAGAGTGTGTGTTATTGATGCATACCCCAGGGAATTATTTTTCTATAATTATATATAGTTTAATCATCTTTAGAGTCTTCGTCAGCTGGCTGTAACTTTGAGACCATGTATTGGTGACAACAGAATTCAGACATGTCATCTAATGACCTCTACTAGTGTGGTGGTTTATGTTCAAGTGGCTCACTATTAATTCCATTAGTGGCCAACAGTTGATATTACCTTACTAGAAAATGCTTTTTGTTTTGTTTTAACTTTTTTTTAATTGGTAAGTTAGCACCTAGAAGCTTCAAATTACTGGGGTCCCATCCTTAGCTAAGCCTCCCATCTCTACTGGGTCTTTCACTCCCTTTTTTGACCTGTTCTAAGTAGTGGTTTAAAGAGTTCCAGGTAAAATGGTTTGTTTGATGTTCGGCCTCATCCACACAGGCTGGGCAAGCTAAGTTTAAACCATTTTAAACTGAACTTGGTTTTAATATGACTTTGCTAATTTGGAACAGACCAGTAATCTGCTTGACTTGTGTGTTGAATTTTGAAAAGAGTTTCATACAGTGCTATGAAAATATAAACTACTATGTATTTTTGATACTCTGCTCAGCAGAGATGTTAACACCTTTTAACACTTTTGGGTGGAGGTTCCTAATATTGAATTATAGAATTTCTAGGTTCTGGCTAGAACCCAAAGTCTTGTAATACACTGACTGATTCCAGATTTCTGCTAGTATTTAAGTGCACTTCCATGTAATTCCGATAAAATGTTTCAGAAAGCATCTAAGCAATGAAATTGTCTTGTTCTGGCTTTTGAAGACCAGGTATAAATAAATTTCATATAATTTATAAAATGTTATCTTTATGTAAACTTCTGTAACTTCCCCATGGTTCCATATTGTTCTCTCGGCTCCTCCCTGAGGGAAAGCTGTGGCTGGCTCCATAACACATCACTGGGTCCAATAGAAATGCATGGATGCAAACACAAGAGACTACAGCTCAGTCTATGCAGAGATATTTTGTGTAGGTTTTTAACATTGGCAGCAGCTATGCTGATTCTAAATGTTTTAAATGTAAGTGTAGACCGGACAACTTTTTAAAACCAATTCAGGTAAGCATGGTTCAGACCGAGCTGGAAGTAACTCTTATCTGATTGGGTTTTGTTTGGTGTATATTAGCTCTTAACACTGGTGCAGCTGCACTTGATACTAAAGGTGTGTACTAAGTTTTCTAGGGTAGACCAGGCCAAGTTGGTGTAGGAGGACCTTCCCATGGATCTTTATCTTATTCTGTAGCATTTGAGCATTCCTAGTTTGTAGTTCTTCTGGCTGTAAAGAATAATGTGAATGCTTTTGTGTTGTCTTGAGTCTAGAGCTAGACAGGCTAAAGTGTGAGCTTTGTGTCCCCTTCCCTCTTTCAGTGAGATGGACTCTGAAGTCTAATTCAGTTTAATTGCTCACATTAACAGTGTAGCAACATGGTCTGGTCAGATTCTCACTCTTCTTTTAGTTGAAAGGATATTCTACATCAAATCAGACTGTCAGTTTATTGTCAGAGGGGTTGGGTGTGGGTTTCAAATTCAGGAGAGGTGAAAAGCTGAGAGCAAGAAATAGTTTGGGTGCTCATGGAAAAATAGATGACCAACACTCTTCTAGTTTTGCATTTCAGCAGATAAATAGGAAATTGAACAATGCCTGGGCACCTGTTAACCTTAGAATAGCAGGACTTACAGGCATATGAAATACATAATAACTCAAACTGTAATCAATACTTAATGTCACAAGTTGAGCAGTAATGTGAAATATGGTGTGCACAACTCAAACTTCAGTTCTTTACAAGTATTAAGAACTATGGCAAAGTATTTTTTAAATACCCATGCCTGCTCCTTTAGCAGATAAACAGAGATAAAATACAGATTGTGTTTTATCAGTACTTAATTACTCAAAGTAACCAATCCCTAGATGCTCACTTTACAGTGAGGTTGGGTTGGTGCTTTGTATAAACTTTGTTTATCCAGAGTGGTAGCCATGTTAGTCTGTATCAGCAAAAACAATGAGGAGTCTTTGTGGCACCTTAGAGACTAACAAATTTATTTGGGCAGATAAATTTGTTAGTCTCTAAGGATTTGTTAGTCTCTAAGGTGCCACAAGGATTCCTCGTTTTTGTTCATCCAGCGTTCAGAAACTCTGTATTAAAGATGGGCTTAGCCAACAAATGCTAGTTGGATTTCTTAACCAGGTGCAGTGTTTTCTGAACGAGTGTGAAGTACTCTGCCGGAGCATCTTTCAACTCATTGTCAGTAGCTGCGCTTGAGGCCATAGCATATCCAACGTGCTCCTTGTTGGTGTTCCAAAATAGTACAGATTAGATTAAGTCCCAGTTTCTAGGACTAAGATGGCATTAAAGAGGAGACTTAGCAAGAAGGGATGTCATGCAGTTAAGCAGGGGGGAGGGTGTTCTTGTTTTGAAGTAAAGTTTATCCTCAAGTCAGATGAGGAGGTCTAATAGATTTGCTCAACCTCCACCTTATCAAGTAGCGATGAAGGGTGACACCAACAATCCATGTCTTAAACACAATCAGCCTCGCTTCATTACAATGAATCCCAGTGATGACATGTTAAAAATCTCAAACAACTTTCCATGTGACGGATGCCTGTGATATACAGTACTAATGAAATGTATCCTGGATTCTAATTTCTCCTGAGTTACAAAGGCACTAGGCCTCTGACTATCTAAGTTACTCATCTGGCCCCTATCACTGCAGTATTTGAGTGCCTCACAATCTTCAGTGTACTTATCCTTACAACTCCCTGTGAGGTAGGGAAGTACTATCTTCCCATTCTACAGAATGGGGAATCTGAGGCTCAGCGGGTGTATCTCCACTGCACTAAAAGACTGGTGGCTGGTCCAGGTCAGCAGACTTGGGCTCATGGGGCACAGACTGTGGGGCTATAAAATTGTAGTGTAGACATTCGGGTGTGGGATGGAGCCTGGCCTGAGACCCCCTCATGAGGGGGAGGGTCCCAGAGCCCAGGCTGCATCCCAAATGTTTACATTGCAATTTTATAATCCTGCAAGTCTGTGTCAGCTGAATGGTCCAGCTTACAGCTGTGCCAATTGTCTTATCACAATGTAGACAGGCTAAGTGACTTGCCCATAGTCACATAAGAAATCTGTGGTGGAGTAGGGAATTGAAGCCAGGTCTCAAGTTCTAGGCTAATGTCCAGCCACTGGACCATCCTTCCTCTACAAAGGGTGAGCTTGGTTGTGCTGCTGGGCTATTCTCTACCATTCACCCTGTCTGAACAGTGAGTAAAAAAGCAGGTCCTCTCTGAAAACCACATAGCTTCTGTTTGAGCTCGTGTTGCCATCCAACTCTCTTTGGATAGTGTCTCTCACAGCATTTCTCTCATTCCTTACCCTCCACCCCCTACTTCACCGCTGAACTGAGATAAATAACTTGTTTTTTCTTCCCTCCTTGAGAGTTAGAAAAGGGAAGAAAGTTGGGGGATGTGAAGAGCGGGAGACATGCAGCCTCCGTTCTGGCTGGTAGTACCTGCTGAGAAAGGTATTTATCCTTCCACTACAACAACTGCACTCTTGTTACCAATGGGGGAAATTCTTAAATTATTTCACTGGGGTAGAAAAGGCCTTTGGAAAGCTGCTCACTACTACCATCCGTTGTCTTCAGCAATAGTTTGACTATCTACAGTCAGTTATGCCACCTTCTGCCCAGATTCAGCTGCATCCATGGCTGCTAACTCTCCCTTAAACATTTATATCCCCTGAAGTCAACTTCACTGCAAGGCCAGTTGTCAAAAGCCAGAAATGTAGTCCTGCCCTATCCCATAGCCAAACTCAAGTCTGGAACTAGCCTTCCACTCCCCAGGCCTTGTCTGACATAGGAGAAAATGTGCTTTGTGGGGGGAGGAGGAGGTCACTCAGGATGGCACTACCTTACCTCAGCTTACACCAATGTGGACAGTTTTAAATTGCCTTGATTTTGGCAGGTCAATTATAGCTTCCTCAGCCATGGGTCTGTTGGGGGACCTTTGCTTTATGACTAGATAGCTAGATTTCAGAGGAACAGCCGTGTTAGTCTGTATTCGCAAAAAGAAAAGGAGTACTTGTGGCACCTTAGAGACTAACCAATTTATTTGAGCATGAGCTTTCGTGAGCTACAGCTCACTTCATCAGATGTTTACCGTGGAAACTGCAGCAGACTTTATATACACACAGAAATCATGAAACAATACCTCCTCCCACCCCACTGTCCTGCTGGTAATAGCTTATCTAAAGTGATCAACAGGTGGGCCATTTCCAGCACAAATCCAGGTTTTCTCACCCTCCACCCCCCCACACAAATTCACTCTCCTGCTGGTGCTAGCCCATCCAAAGTGACAACTCTTTACATAATCAAGTCGGGCTATTTCCTGCATAGATCAAGGTTTTCTCACATCCCCCCCACCCCCATACACACACAAACTCACTCTCCTGCTGGTAATAGCTCATCTAAACTGACCATTCTCCAGGTTTAAATCCAAGTTAAACCAGAACATCTGGGGGGGGGGGGGGTAGGAAAAAACAAGAGGAAACAGGCTACCTTGCATAATGACTTAGCCACTCCCAGTCTCTATTTAAGCCTAAATTAATAGTATCCAATTTGCAAATGAATTCCAATTCAGCAGTTTCTCGCTGGAGTCTGGATTTGAAGTTTTTTTGTTTTAAGATAGCGACCTTCATGTCTGTGATTGCGTGACCAGAGAGATTGAAGTGTTCTCCGACTGGTTTATGAATGTTATAATTCTTGACATCTGATTTGTGTCCATTTATTCTTTTACGTAGAGACTGTCCAGTTTGACCAATGTACATGGCAGAGGGGCATTGCTGGCACATGATGGCATAGATCACATTGGTGGATGTGCAGGTGAACGAGCCTCTGATAGTGTGGCTGATGTTATTAGGCCCTGTGATGGTGTCCCCTGAATAGATATGTGGGCACAATTGGCAACGGGCTTTGTTGCAAGGATAAGTTCCTGGGTTAGTGGTTCTGTTGTGTGGTATGTGGTTGTTGGTGAGTATTTGCTTCAGGTTGCGGGGCTGTCTGTAGGCAAGGACTGGCCTGTCTCCCAAGACTTGTGAGAGTGTTGGGTCATCCTTTAGGATAGGTTGTAGATCCTTAATAATGCGTTGGAGGGGTTTTAGTTGGGGGCTGAAGGTGACGGCTAGTGGCGTTCTATTATTTTCTTTGTTAGGCCTGTCCTGTAGTAGGTAACTTCTGGGAACTCTTCTGGCTCTATCAATCTGTTTCTTTACTTCTGCAGGTGGGTATTGTAGTTGTAAGAAAGCTTGACAGAGATCTTGTAGGTGTTTGTCTCTGTCTGAGGGGTTGGAGCAAATGCGGTTGTATCGCAGAGCTTGGCTGTAGACGATGGATCATGTGGTGTGGTCAGGGTGAAAGCTGGAGGCATGCAGGTAGGAATAGCGGTCAGTAGGTTTATGGTATAGGGTGGTGTTTATGTGGCCATTGTTTATTAGCACTGTAGTGTCCAGGAAGTGGATCTCTTGTGTGGACTGGACCAGGCTGAGGTTGGTGGTGGGATGGAAATTGTTGAAATCATGGTGGAATTCCTCAAGGGCTTCTTTTCCATGGGTCCAGATGATGAAGATGTCATCAATATAGCGCAAGTAGAGTAGGGGCTTTAGGGGACGAGAGCTGAGGAAGCGTTGTTCTAAATCAGCCATAAAAATGTTGGCATACTGTGGGGCCATGCGGGTACCCATAGCAGTGCCGCTGATCTGAAGGTATACATTGTCCCCAAATGTGAAATAGTTATGGGTAAGGACAAAGTCACAAAGTTCAGCCACCAGGTTAGCCGTGACATTATCGGGGATAGTGTTCTTGACGGCTTGTAGTCCATCTTTGTGTGGAATGTTGGTGTAGAGGGCTTCTACATCCATAGTAGCCAGGATGGTGTTATCAGGAAGATCACCGATGGATTGAAGTTTCCTCAGGAAGTCAGTGGTGTCTCGAAGGTAGCTGGGAGTGCTGGTAGCGTAGGGCCTGAGGAGGGAGTCTACATAGCCAGACAATCCTGCTGTCAGGGTGCCAATGCCTGAGATGATGGGGCGCCCAGGATTTCCAGGTTTATGGATCTTGGGTAGTAGATAGAATATCCCAGGTCGGGGTTCCAGGGGTGTGTCTGTGCGGATTTGATCTTGTGCTTTTTCAGGAAGTTTCTTGAGCAAATGCTGTAGTTGCTTTTGGTAACTCTCAGTGGGATCATAGGGTAATGGCTTGTAGAAACTCGTGTTGGAGAGCTGCCGAGCAGCCTCTTGTTCATATTCCGACCTATTCATGATGACAACAGCACCTCCTTTGTCAGCCTTTTTGATTATGATGTCAGAGTTGTTTCTGAGGCTGTGGATGGCATTGCGTTCCGCATGGCTGAGGTTATGGGGCAAGTGATGCTGCTTTTCCACAATTTCAGCCCGTGCACGTCGGCGGAAGCACTCTATGTAGAAGTCCAGTCTGCTGTTTCGACCTTCAGGAGGAGTCCATCTAGAATCCCTCTTTCTGTAGTGTTGGCAGGGAGACCTCTGTGGATTAGTATGTTGTTCAGAGGTATTTTGGAAATATTCCTTGAGACGGAGACGTCGAAAATAGGATTCTAGGTCACCACAGAACTGTATCATGTTCGTGGGGGTGGAGGGGCAGAAGGAGAGGCCCCGAGATAGAACAGCTGCTTCTGCTGGGCTGAGAGTATAGTTGGATAGGTTAACAATATTGCTAGGTGGGGTGAGGGAACCATTGCTGTGGCCCCTTGTAGCATGTAGTAGTTTAGAAAGTTTAGTGTCTTTTTTCTTTTGTAGAGAAGCAAAGTGTGCGTTGTAAATGGCTTGTCTAGTTTTAGTAAAATCCAGCCACGAGGAAGTTTGTGTGGAAGGTTGGTTCTTTATGAGAGTATCCATTTTTGAGAGCTCATTCTTAATCTTTCCCTGTTTGCTGTAGAGGATCTTGATCAGGTGATTCCGCAGTTTCTTTGAGAGCGTGAGGCACAAGCTGTCAGCATAGTCTGTGTGGTATGTAGATTGTAATGGATTTTTGACCTTCAGTCCTTTTGGTATGATGTCCATCTGTTTGCATTTGGAAAGGAAGATGATGTCTGTCTGTATCTGTACAAGTTAGATACATAGCTAGAGTTCACCTCAGCCAGCTACAGTGAAATAAAACTACACTTGGCCTTGTCTACAGTAGGGTTTTACAACCTGTTAGTAATCTCATTGTAAAAAATTCTTTCCTAGGGTAGATGTGGACCTCGTTAAGCCGTGTTGAGTTAATTTGAATAGGAAAGAATCACCCTTTTTCCTCCTTGTCTAGACAAGGCCTAAGGCTGCATATGGAGAAAGTATCTTCTGAGTGCCCTACTGCAGTGCTGGCAACTACAAAGGAAGTGACTGCAAGCAAGGGAAGTTGGGTAGCAGCACTTAAAGGAGCCATTTGTCCATCTGCAGTGGTAGATAGAGCCAAATTGCTACTTTTTAAAACAAAAACACCTTTCATCGGAAGGAGCTGTAGGTTACCTGCTGTCCTAATCAATGCTCAGGACAGCATGGAAGAGGAGCAAGAAGGGATAAAAAAAGTGACAATGGATGAGATCCACTAAGGTGCTTAAGTCCCATTTTCAGCCACTGCTGTGATCCACAAATCTGCTCAGCTGCCTAAAGTCTGTAGGGGTCTACATTCAATCAACGCCTAAGTTTTTGCAGTAAAAGTTCCCTTGGTGCTTGTTTCTGCCTCAGAACATGTGCACTGCTGCCTTGCAGTAGGGGCCTGGGCTTGGGTCCCTAAGTCCTATGGTGAGTCATAAACTGGGGAAGATAGGCATTCAGGTGCCTAACTCTGGGCAGTGCAAATTGACAGGGCATGTTCAGAGACTGCCTACACAATGGATGCAAATTCACATGCAGAACTCAAACAGCCTGGGGGCAAGGACTTGAACAGGAGAGGGGGAAGTCCCGCACATCCTGGATATGTACCCTAACCAGTGAGTTAAAGGTTATAAGGGAGGTCTCTGCTAGGTGGTTGGGTGCCTACATGTTAAGGCCGTAGGCTAGTCTTTCTGCAGTTCATGAATCGCTTGCAGAGATAGGGGTGCCTCCCTATAGCTGGGATTTAGGTGCTGAACTCAAAGCAGGTTAAGCACACAACCCTCTCCTCAGCACCTCTTCTTGGCTCGCTGCCTAGCATGCTGGCTTTGTGGATCATGATCAATCACAGATCCCACAATGTACTCAGATGTTCAATACTTCGCAGCTGATTATACCCTACACCCACCTCTTTTTCATACTAATTTTAAGACAGTTACCAGGATCTTCTTTGTGAGGAAAAAAAGAGCAACTCTTTGTTCTGTTGAGATGGTCATGTCTGGAGATTTAGCCCCATGACTCCAATTAACATTAATTGTAATTTCATGGTTAAATCCCCATGTTTTGCAGTGATTGTCCCTAAATTCCTTTTTCATAATGCTCTTTTCTATTACATGGAAAATCACATCACAAAGAAGCTATAATGGCCTCTAAACAGCAGAGGGAGTCCTTGCATTTTTGGGAAACTAGGTGCAGCATCTGTTTTGACCAATGTGAACTGAAGCCATATATACATTGCAGGCAGCCTGTCTTGTGGGCCTCTTCTCTGTCAGCTGTCATCAAACCCCCTTCTTTAGAGTATTCCTTAGACTCGTCCTCCAGCATTTGTTATAATGGCACCATGTCCTACAGAGTTGCAAAGCTGGGTCAAATCATGCATCTAAATAAAAAGTCTATCAGTCTAACGTGAAAGTTGCCTCAGTGAAGTTTTAGAACTTGCTTTTTGTTAGGGGAAAGTTCCACTTGCAGCTCCAGCCCCTCAGCCCATGGGAGTAACTGTAAGATTTTTGCTGTATAACAGAATATTTTAAATGGCCTCCTGTTGGGCGGAGAATTTAAAAATGAGAAAATCCTAAGTAGATAATCTAGCTCATCTCCTGGCTAGCGCTGGATTTCTCCCTGTGCTTTATCTGACTAGCATTTCAGAGCTGAGGGAAAAGAGGCTGCTCACTTCTTAAAAGGAAACCACTTAAGACAGGGTGGGATCTGAATTACCCAGGAAAGAATTTTCTGTAGTATCTGGCTGGTGAATCTTGCCCATATGCTCAGGGTTTAGCTGATCGCCATATTTGGGGTTGGGAAGGAATTTTCCTCTGGGGCAGATTGGAAGAGGCCCTGGAGGTTTTTCGCCTTCCTCTGTAACATGGGGCACGGGTCACTTGCTGGAGGATTCTCTGCTCCTTGAAGTCTTTAAACCACGATTTGAGGACTTCAATAGCTCAGACATAGGTGAGAGGTTTTTCGCAGGAGTGGGTGGGTGAAATTCTGTGGCCTGCGTTGTGCAGGAGGTCAGACTCAATGATCATAATGGTCCCTTCTGACCTTAGTATCTATGAATCTAAGTGAGTACTGGTAACAAAGTCCCCCAAAAAGGGCAGGCTATCAGCACTACCCACCCAATAGGTGCAACGAGCAAGTGATGGGCAACCCTGAGCCTTGGAGGCTATTAGGACAACAAGGGAGCAACAGAAAATAAACACAGGTGATCCACCCAAGGATGTTTTAGATTTCTGCACACCATCAGGCAATGGCGTGGATCTTGCCTGGGTGACTTGCATTCTGCAGACTCCGTGCAGACCTTCAATTATAATTCTCTCCAAAAGCTATTTGACTTCAGGACAGTCAGTGCAGGGATGAATTTAGCCCAGCGTTTTTTGCCGCCTTCTCCTTTTGTTTGTGGAGGGCCCAAACCATTACCCATGTGCCCAAGGGCAAACCACTCCTCCAGCTGAAGTCAAAACAGCCAAATGAAAGGAGTGACTGCTGCTCTGCTCATTCGCTTTGGCCCGCATCCTAGCAGAAAGCAAGCTCTGTAGAACAGCAAAAGGCTAGTGCTGGATGCAGAAGAGAGATGATCTACTGTGCCATTAAGGGATTCTCATCATGTTCTTTCCCCTTCCTTCCTCCCTCAGCCATTACAAGACTGAAGCCAACAAGCTCTGTTGGAACCAACAGGAACTTAAGGCTTTTATAGCAGATGGCTGGACCAGTGCTGTCAAGTTTTACAGTAAAGGGAAAATTTAACTAATTTGAAAGGGCCGAGGGTCAGTGTGAGGCAGGAACAAAAACTTTGGCTGAGCCCTTTAAAGAGAAAAATAATTCTTCTCTATTGTGTCAGGAAAATGGCAATTCTCACTCTCCTTTGGCAAACTGGCTATGTTTGCCACCCTCCCAATAACCCCTGCCTAGTGGTGAGCTGAAACATCTATGGTGTGGCCATAAACCCCGCAAGCTGGAAGTCAGTACCCACTTGCATTAAAGCTCCAAGTGGCCATGATTCAAATAATCATCTCATGGGGGGTGGGGTTGGGGAACTGACCACTCTTGTATATGGGGGCGGGGAAAGAGGGACCTCAATTAATTTTGAGCTCACATTAAAGATCTGTGCATTCTGAACGGCCCCAGTGTTTCCTCGCTGATTCTTATCCTCCAGGAAAGAAAGAAACCCAAACCAAACCGATCACATGAGATCAGAGCAGGTGCTCCTCCTCCCCACCTCGGGGTGCCTGGGTAAGGCCTGTCCCCTGCTACAGCTCACCCAGCTCCCTGTTTCAACTTGCCGACAGCCGCCAAGGTGCGCACGTTTGGAAGCCAGGAACCCTCTAGGGGCTTTGTTCATGACAGATGGGGAATAACAGGGGTCTGCACGTTTCCTGTAAGAAAACAGAATATTCCTAACTGTCGGCGGGTTGCAAAGCTCCCTTTCCAAGCGCGCCCGAAGCGATCCGGGTTGGAGTCCGCAGCCAGAGTGAAACAATAGTCCCACCGGAGGTGTGAACTGCCCCAGTTCGTCTCCATGGGGCGTTGGAGGGACACCATCAAATTTAACACCTTCCTGTCTGGGAAGTTTTTGCCTACTGCTGTGACAAGTAACACTCACCCTTCCTGTAGAGGAACAAGCTCAGGGAGCGGGAGAAATCGCTTCCTCTGGTAGCGCATTTGGCAGCGTTTTCCGGAGGGCGGTTTCCCAGGTTTCCCCGAGGGTGTAGTTTCTCCCGTTGCTTGTGGGAGTCTTTTCAGGGGTACACGAAAAAGGGGAGAAACTTAAAACAACAACACGGGGGGCAGTTCAATCTTAAAATTAAAACTGACAACAAACGGCAGGAGGAACTCAGAGGCAGGGCTACTTCCCAAATCTACCTTTAGCTGGCTTTCAATCGGCTGAGGTTGGCTGGTGCCTGAGGGTAACCTGTCAACACTGCTAACTGTTGCCCTGCTGATTGTTTTACTGCATCATCAGTCTGTTCTGGGCTCATTAGGACAGCCTGGGCCGGGTTTGGGTTGGATCCCCTCGCTTCACTTCCTAATCGGACCCCCTGCTCCTACAATCCCGAGCAACGGAATCTGCCAGCCGGTGCATGGCGCTGTGCTTGCTACTAGGCAGGTTTTCCTTTTGCTCGTTAGAGGATTCCTCATTAGGGAGAAATACTGAAACACAGTGAGTGCTGGCCCAGCACGTGTTCCATTCACCGCGGTTGTCAATGGGAACCTCCCTACTGACTTCAATGGGAGCTGAATCTGGCGGCTAGATACACTGATTGAATCAACCGTTACAGTCCATGGATAGACGCCAGTTGACTTCAACAGGTTTTTGTTTTGGTTGGTTTCTATCAGGTCCCTAATACCCTGGCTAGACAGACAGCTAGAAAGAAATGTATTCATCAGGAGCAATCAGCAGGATTTACCAGCTGTTTTCTGGTTTAAACTCACTTTTCAAGTTTTTCTTCAACTAAAATACCTCAGCACTCTGAGGACATATCTGTACCTGCTAAACTTATCCCTGCTAATAACTGCCCCTTCCTTATAGTCAGTGCTGCCTGCCTCAAGCAGGATTCGTGTCTCATGAAATGGAGATGCCTTTGAAATTCATTCGCTGTGCACCTGAGCAGAGGTCAGACTTTTCCTACTTTCATGGGTATTTGCATCTGGGATTTCAGTGTGGGGGAGAGCCAGGAGGATAGGATCTGAACTCAGGGGGAGTGGGTCGGTATTTAAACTGAGGGGAAAGAGAATAGTGCGGGCTGGTGGGGGTGTTGTCCGTCACATGCCTAGATCCATTAAAGAGCCTCTTTATTTCCAAGAAAGGGTGAATTTTAGTAAAACTACATGGTAGAGCCTTTGGGGGTCGTCCTCTCCTCCCCCTCCCGCGTCTAAGTGGCACATTTGAGCTGCAATTCCATTTTCCAATTCCTCTGCTGGCTAGAGGAGCATGGGGTTGACAAGATTACACATGGCTGATATAATTAAAGGTACACAATTACACTATGCCTAACTTGATTTCTGAAATGATTTTCTTTACAATGGAGTTTGCCTTAGATGTTAAGTAGATCACCTGTATCTCTGGCTTGAGGCAATGCTGGTCTGTGTGTCTGATATCCTCTCGCATATCATCACGTTTGTGTGTTTAGTTTTAATGCAGCCACATCACCTTGGTACCAGCCAACTGTATTTTGATTTTTAGATTTCCTTGGACAAAAAGCTTGATACGTTTTACACAAACTTCATTTCCCGCGGAGAAACAACTTCCAGCCACTTTTCTAAATCACGCACCTATTATAAATTCCTCCTTGGATCATTTAAACAGTTTTATAACTAATTTGAGCTCTTCAAACCACCCCTTCAGTCAATAGCACCTCACTTTATGACCTATGGAAATGTCTCCACCTCCTCTAACTTCTCCTAATTGTGTCAATTTTGACTCACTCCAGCACAATGGGAGTTACCAACTTGAAAGGGCAGTGATCTGGGCCCGATCCAAATCCCATTGAAATCAATGGGAAACGGCAGTGGGAGTCTTGTCCCTGCTTTTAAAGAAGAGGAAGGCTCGATAGGTATTAACTTTTATGGGAGTTTGTTCTGAGTTAGAACTGCAGTTTAGCGCGCTTTTGTTGTGCCTGCAGGTACACACGTATTTTTAAAAGCAATGGAACACACGAGTGATCAGTTTCGTTGAGGGGGGACCCTGCTGCTCCTGTCCATATTTTAAGGAGTTCCCAGCTACAGCCATAAGAGTAGTGAATCATTACTGTACTAATAACAACGTGATTTTTACATCCTCTAATTTTATTCTAGATTTTTAAAATAATCTGCGTTGCAGGTTTTCAGTCTATCTCCCTCTATTCAAAACCAGGCAAGAAATTATTAAATGCAGTAGTCCAATACATGAAGAGTAGAGAGTGGCTAGGGATGTTATCCCAACAGAGCAGGCCCAGAGTTGTGTCTAGGTTTTTCTGTC
The DNA here is from genome assembly GCF_965140285.1 of Lepidochelys kempii. Classification (NCBI taxonomy): domain Eukaryota; kingdom Metazoa; phylum Chordata; order Testudines; family Cheloniidae; genus Lepidochelys; species Lepidochelys kempii. The sequence goes on along the minus strand of NC_136392.1, from coordinate 16,818,779 downwards.
TCTCCGCCATTTGGGTAAAGTTATTAGTCAAGCCATGTGTATACTAGAAAAACTGCATCGATTTAACCATATACATTTAAAATCAGTCTAGTTAAACCAGTGCAAACGCCAAATGTAGATTAATTTAAAGCCAATGTAGACACACTTAAATGGGTTTAACTCTTGCTTAAATCGGGTTAGTTTAATAGGAAACTCTTTAATCAGAGAGGAGGGGGTGTCTTAAATTCAGGGCTGTCCCGGTGATATATGGGTTTGGGGCATTAAAAAAATTATCCCAGTGTAAACTGTAACAACTCTTCCATGTTACTGATTATTCCTCTCTCCTCCCCACACCCCGATTTTTAAACCCTTTGAATTTGAACCCTTTCAAAATAGCAGCTCATCATGAAACTTGTCTCCTGCAATAGCAAGGAGAATAAATCCTGATTTATTCGGATCTGAATACAGTTTTCGTTAAATACCTGCAGAGGGCGATGCTGACCCAATTTGGAAAGAGCTGGGGGAGCCTCTGTTCCACGTGGTAGTAGTGCATTTGTTTGAAAAAATGAATTAGGTCAACAACTAAAATCGAATCAATTCAAGGCGTTTGCTCTTGTCCTAAACTGGGCCTGGCGCACAGCACCTTGTCTGGAGCAATGAAATAGACAGAAGATGTGTGAGAGCAGGTTCTTTGATGATGGCTTTTCACTTTAATTTCTATCACTCTGTAAACTCCCATTTTAGTGCCTTTTAGTCTAGCTCCTTTTTAGTGTCTTGCCTGTCCCACTTTCCCCCTTGCTTGATGATGTGCAGATACTAATCTAGCAGCTCCCCAGCTTGCTTCCAGGCCTCCTCACAGACATCTGTACCAACAGGCCAAATTATCCTCCTGGGGCTGGGATCTAGGCTGGGCTGAGCCCTCTTCAATCCCCCCCTTGCCCAGGGCTTCCCTGGCCTGCACCTGCTGTCCCTGGAATGCGGAGGGCGCAGGTGGCATCTGGTTGACACCTGTGGGCTTGCAGCCTGGGAGAAGAAGCAAAGTTCACCAAAGAGACAGGAGTTGTCTTGAAATCTGTGCTAATGCCTCCCTTTGTGGCAGCTCTTTAAAGGCATGTGCTGCTTTGGGGACCTAAACACCCAGCTGGACCTCAGCACCAGCATATTAGCTTGCACAAGTCTCCCCAGAGAAACCCCTTCTTTCGGAGAAATCCTCAAAAGCTGGACCCAAACTGGACCTCACTGGATGTGTTCTGTGAGAGAGGTCCCATCTATAGGGGCTGGGCCTAGGGAATTGGTTCTGCTTCTGGTGGAGGCAAGAGCCAGCAGTAATGTTCAAGTGCGGTCTGGATTGAAACTTCCCCAAAGTCTGTCCATGGCAGCGCTTGAACTGTGTCCCGAGCCAGCACAGGGATCAGAGGCGGAGAACATGTCTGTGTATTGCTTGAAACCTGAGAATATATGTGCTAAAGGGTGAAATGGACAGCAATAAAAGGAGCCTCCTTGGGCACCGCAGCCGGACTCTGTGCATTTCCCACCTAGTGCTTCCCCACTGAATTCTGGTGCCTTTGCAAAGGCGCCTCTGACCGGTATCTCGGGGGCCCTACTTGCTCTTCTCTGTGCCCCACACGTCTGGGGGGGGCTCTTGCCAGCCCCGCACAATGGGACCCGGCGCAGCCGGTCAGCGGGATGGGTTTGCCCGCGCAGGCTGCAGTGCGCGCAGCGAGGGGCTGGCCGGGTCTCTGTGCGGAAGCCTCGCCCAGTCCTGGCCCAGCGCCCTGGGGCGCCGGGAGCTCTGGCCGTGCTGGGACGGCGGTGCTGGGCGAGAAGACGCTGCACCGACTGGACCCCAGAACGGCGGAGACCTCCCCGCCGCCGGCCATTGGCTGCCAAGTGACAAGGGGGCGTGTCCGTCTCGCCCCCTCCCGGGCCCATATTAGCCGCCGCGCGCTGGTGGGCTGCTGAGGTTGGTGGCGGTAGCCGGGGGACTGGCCGGCGGGGGCGGAGGAGTTTCGGGCCAGCGTCCCTTGAAGGCCCGGGTAGCTGGGGAGAGCGAGCGAGCGGAGACGCGCCTGGCCGCAAGATGCCGCGCTCCTTTCTGGTGAAGAAGCATTTCTCGGCCAGCAAGAAACCCAACTACAGCGAGTTGGAGAGTCAGACCGGTAAGTGTCCCTGCCGCGGGGGCTGCAGGGGGGCGCTGCGGGTTGGGCACCGGGATGGAGGGGGGCGCTGGGGGCTGGGCACGGGGACTGGAGCTGCAGGGAGGCGCTGGGGGCTGGGCACGAGGATGGAGAGCGGACTGGGCACGGGGATGGGGGGAGCTGGGCACGGGGGCAGGGATTGGCAGGGGAGCTGGTCAAGGGGCAGGGGTGGAAGGGGAGCTGGGCACGGAGGCTGGAGGTGGAGGGCGGCGTGCTGGGGGCTGGGCACGGGGATAGGAGCTGGGCACGGGGGCAGGGATTGGAAGGCGAGCTGGGCACGGGGGCAGGGGTTGGAAGGCGAGCTGGGCACGGGGGCAGGGGTTGGAAGGGGAGCTGGGCACGGAGGCTGGAGGTGGAGGGCGGCGTGCTGGGGGCTGGGCATGGGGATAGGAGCTGGGCACGGGGGCAGGGATTGGAAGGGGAGCTGGGCAAGGGGCAGAGGTGGAAGGCGAGCTGGGCACGGGCATAGGAGCTGGGCACTGGGGCAGGGATTGGAAGGGGAGCTGGGCACGGAGTCTGGAGGTGGAGGGCGGGGTGCTGGGGGCTCGGCACGGGGATGGGGGCTGAGCACGGGGATGGAGGCTGGGCACGGGGGCAGGGATTGGAAGGGGAACTGGGCACGGGGACAGGAGCTGCAGGGAGTCGCTGGGGACGGGGTGTGGGGCCGGAAAAGGGCACTGTCCGCACTGTGACTTCGCCAGGCTGGTGCGCCCCGGGCACGGGAAGCTGCGCGTGTTGTGTCCAGGGCGCCACCCACGTGCGAACACCGCGGGCTTGAGCAGAGGCAGGGGAGCGGCCTGACGGCTGCCGGCCTGGGGCTGCGTTGTCCGCCCCGGGATCTCCGGGAGGGAGCCCGGCATGTGGCTGCTGCCCCATTGCTGGCCCCGGGAGGTTCTGGCTGGGCGCGCTGCGTGGGCAGCGCACCTGCATCGCAGCCTGAGTCACCGGTGCCCATCGCCCAGCCTGCGCCCCGGGTTAGAGACGCCGCCCCCATGACCCGCTCGTGGGGTCGCGCTGCAGAGTGACGCCCCGCTCTGCGTACGGCACCTGCGATCGGAGCGTGGCCTTGCCAGGAGCTCTGGGCCCCCACGGCAGCCCCGGGAGCGGAGGGAGCCCGCCGCGCGCTTTCTCTGCGCGCTTCGCGCTGCTGGGGCCCGATTCTGCCCCCAACCCCATTGAGTTCTGTCAGCGGTCCCGGGATCAGGCCCCTTCCCAGCCTCGCGCTCCCAGTGTGGCTGCGCATCCTGGGACTGGCTAACCACCGCCCGCTCTGCTTCTTTCCAGTGATCGTGTCGCCCTTTCTGTACGAGAAGTGCCCCCTGTCCCTCATCCCCCAGCCGGAGGTCCTGAGTCCGGGGGCCTACTACCCCCCGCTTGTGTGGGACACAGGGCTGCTCTCCAACTTCTTCACCTCGGAGACGGAATACAAGACATGCGCCGCTTCCCCCAGCCCAGAGTCCAAGCCCCTAGACCTGACCTCCCTGTCCAGCGAGGAGGATGAAGGCAAGACCTCTGACCCGCCCAGCCCGGCCTCTTCTGCCACCGAGGCCGAGAAATTCCAGTGTAGTCAATGCAACAAGTCCTACTCCACCTTTGCCGGCCTTTCCAAGCACAAACAATTGCACTGTGATTCCCAGACCAGGAAATCTTTTAGCTGCAAGTACTGTGAGAAGGAGTACGTGAGCCTGGGCGCTCTCAAGATGCACATCCGAAGCCATACCCTGCCCTGCGTGTGTAAAATCTGCGGCAAGGCTTTCTCCAGGCCCTGGCTGCTGCAGGGCCACATCCGAACCCATACAGGTAACAGCTGACTCTGGAGTTTCTCCCTTATCTCCTCCTGCTCCTGCCTCAACCCCCAGGCCTGCAGCCTGAAGCGAAGCAACAGTTTTATATCTTATCTGGGGGAGATAAGGGCTCTCTGTAAAATGGCCTTTAAATACCTTTCTGGTAAAATCAGGGGGCAGATTCGTAGTGGGTGTAAAATCAGGGTAACTCCAGTCCGTTCAAACTGCACCCCTTGAGGATCTGAGCCCAGGCGTTCTGAAGAGCGCAGAGTTCATGTTGAAAGCTTGAGCAAAGATGCACTTTCAGTGACAGTTCTGTGGTTTGGGTGTGTTCTCACCCTTCTGTTAAATGTCTTACCTATGCAAGACCACTCCTGCTCTTCTCTGCCCCTCTTCCTTCCCGCATGCTTTTTTAGCTCCTGGAGTAAAGTTCACATTATAATCTGCAGTCTTTCCTTCTGTCTAGTGTCAGGGTTGTGGACACTGGGGGGAAACTTGACCACCTTGATATGAACACTGGCCTGTTATCCAGCATCTCTTTAATTCTCCAGGCATATGAGTCCCTCATGAATCAAGGAGGATAAGCTTAGTTCCAACACAAAAGCATCATTTCAAACCTCACTGATTTTCATTGTTTGGCTAATGGTACTATTGAGCAGGGAGTTGGGGACGCTGAAGGCTCATGGTCTGTGTAGGCAGGTGCTTTAATGTAGCAATGCTGTTAGCATGGTGCACCTGTTACTGTAATGCCCCAGGCAAAGCAACAGACTTGCAGCTGCCAGCCTGTTGAGGCTTTTAGCTTTTAATCCAAGAAGTATCACATTTACAATGCATCTCCTTCAGCATCCTTTGTGCTTGCCACAGGGATAGTTTAATTGTTACTTGGCGCTGATTTCACACCCTCTTAAAGTACTAAAGATGTTGTTTGAAGGAAGCTAGAAAGACTTAATTGTGCTTTCTAAATTGACCAGGCACATTTCTTTCTCCAGCCTTTCTGCCAGGAATTCACCCTGCTTAGGCTTTTCAACACTGGGAGGTGGATGAACAGAAAAGGAAATAGCTATACTCCAGTTTTAGAGTCCTGCTTTCAAACACTGCCTGCTGTGACACAATTAATAATACTTATTGTTTCATCATATCACAGTTATGTGCAAACAGTCAGGTTCAACAACACCAAACTTTCCCATGAAATATTTGTGTCCTTAATTACTTTGTGAAATCGTGGGGTTTTTACCTTTCTCTGGCTTTACTTTTCATACAATCTCATTTAACTGTTTGGGAATGCTCTTTTTACTACCAAATTCCTAAGTGTAGAATTTTGTCTAAGTGGATCACGCACATACCAATGTACATGCATTTATACAGAGAGATTTATAAATGTCCTTTAAAATCTCAATAATACTCAGCACTTCTTTTCAAAGAGCTTTTAACAAACTTTGCCCATTGAATGGCTCACTCTTTGATATTCTCCATGTGTTGATGCACTGTTTAATTGTGAATGCTTCTCTTTGTTTTATAGGTGAAAAGCCTTTTTCCTGTACACACTGCAATAGGGCCTTTGCTGACCGCTCTAATCTCCGAGCCCACCTGCAGACTCATTCAGATGTAAAGAAGTATCAATGCAAAACCTGCTCCCGGACTTTCTCCCGAATGTCACTACTTCACAAACATGAAGAAACGGGCTGCTCTGGAACTCGCTAAAGGTTCTAAACCCCAAGGACTCTTACATGCAAATACATGTATTGTTACTAGTTTCTATAGGAGGTAGTTTCCTTCATATTGCCATTACAGTGTCTATGAAGCCCTGTGTATCCAGTTGCTTTGGGCCTTAAATGATATTTTTACCATGCTCTTCATCTTTATACCTCTGGCGCAATTTAAAGGCCTGATCCTTTTTCCATTGAAGTCAATGGTGAAACTCTAATTGACTTCTGTTACCACAGGATCAGATCCCCTACTGTGATTGACTGTGCCTTATAAAATGAAGGCATGAACCGAGTTTCCCTCAACTCCAGCTAAATTCAGTGGATGCAGGATCAGGCTTATTGATATCAATCTGAGTGTTGCTATAGACTTAACAGGTGCCTGTTGGTTGCTGAAGGCACTCAGCACCTTGCAGGATTGCGCCCTGAACCATTACATACAGCTGGTCTGAAATATATATCACAGTTGTGTGTTGTTTTGTTTTATTTTTTTAATGAAGGACAAAAGCGAAGTGTTAAACATAAACCCCTTCTTCTCCTTGATTGTGTATATGCGGCCTGCAGAAGGTGTAACTATGCAATAATACAGTATCACATTAGTTCTCAAGCAGCTGCTTCTCCCCCAGCACAATGACAATTTGCAATGCCTACAAGATTAACAATGTCCATAAAAGGCATTGGTAGCCATTTCAAACAAGAATCCTGTTTACAGAGCAGCTATGCACTCAAGCACCTGTTAATATGACTCTTAACAACTGCTTTTCAAGAGAACTGTGACTAATAGCAGGCACTTGTCAGATGATACAATGGTGGCTTGTGCAAAGCACTGGCCATTGACAGGTGTGTGCCAAAAGAGCTATTTATGGTTATTGACAGGTGCCTAGTGAATGCATCTTTCTTTGTACATTGTTTTCACACAATCATAACAGAGTATGTTTACATTTCAAAGGTACACTGGTATTTATATTTTTGTGCCACAATTTTGTACTGATGAAACTTTTATATAATTATATACAGTTTATTGATATTCAATAAAATGGTTAATTTATAATATGGTCTTGTGGCTACTTTTTCTTTTTTTTTTTTTTACCAGTGAATGCACACTTGAAACTGCAAAAAAATATATACAAGGGACCAGACTGTGACTCTCAGGCGTGTGCATAGACTCCTTGTCAGATTATGTGTTAGTAACGGCTCACTAATGTGAACAAGGGCTACTCAGTCTGGCTCAAAAGCGGCTGACAACACTTTACATTCCTGCAAGGCTCTTATGGGCCCGTGTAGCTGAAAGTAAATGGCAACGGTAATCTGACCATAGCACCAGTAGGAGTAATATGTCCTGAATGCCCATGAAAAGGGGTAGGAGGTGGCTGTAACCATGGAGATGTTTTTAGATAAAATTTGTGGTGCAGATGCAAAGAGCCTCTGTTGCAGTAAAATTAGAAAGTGGTGCATTTTGGGAAGTACAGGATATGTCTTCATCACAGACGCAGCTCACCCTGTTAACTTTTCAATTGAGTCAGAGACAGCGGACATGGAAAAGACCTATTAGGTCATCTCCCATCCACCAAACAATGCAAGAATGTTCTTGCAGGTTATTTTCTAGGGCTCTTTTCCCAGAAATATCCCAATCACTTCCCCTGGGACACTATTCAAGGATCTTAGCTGATGTCACAATTAGAAAGTTTCTCCTGACATCAGCCTAAATCTCTACCCTTTGTAGCACTGAAAAGGGGTGGATGACCCTGTGACAAGCACAGCACTGGGGTGCAGGTGATCTGTCTGCCACTGCAGTTTTAAACACCACGATTTATGGCTTCTCTACACTTGAAAGTTGATTTGGATTGAGATTGTGAATTTAAAACATTACAGCTATTCTTGATTAGCTCCACGTGTAGACAAGCCATATTTTGGAGTAGTCTTAGGCATTTCCAGCACTAGGCTGTCTAAGTCCTGTCAACACTAGAGCTCCCACCACCATGTTCACTGGTGTGGCTGCACCACAGTGAGAGATCCCGAGCATTGCTAGTGGAGAGAAAGCATGTCTGACTTCCTCTCTCTCTAAAATGGAAAAGAATGCCCCTTACCCCTGAGGTGGAACTTGGCTCATGTAATGTTTCCAGAATGCTTTTTTTGAGACCCTTGGTTGGAAGGTGCTACAGAATTGTAAATTACTAGTAAATCATTCCTTTCCTTTGCTGAGCTCGAAATACTGTCGCATGGCACAGCGGAGTTAATGGGTGACTCTGAAACTATAAATTATTCTGTATTTGCCTTGGTGCTATTTCCATTAATGGAGCCATTTTAAGGGCCCAATCCTTGCACACCCAAACCACTCATTGCAGACTATGGGGATTTTGGATGCTTAAGGAGTGCTAGAGTGGCCAGTTAATTGGCTGAAGGATGTAAATCTATATTTTACAGATTGGCTTTCCTACAGGCTACATTTTTTTGTTACCGTCCCATTTCCCCCACCCACCCACTTTTAATGATCTCTGAGATACGGTTTTTAAATCAGAAGCAAAAGAGAGATGTTCCACTCCCAGCATTACATGTCTCCATTTCACCTTTTTCAATCATTGGAAGTGGATAAAATCAAAACAGCAGCTTCCAGTCAAACACTTTTACATAGTTTCCTTTGGGTTTCAAAAGGCATTTTTATAAAACAGGAAGATGTGTGGTTGTAAAATGGAACAGATCTGCTGTGCAGTCATTCTTTAATTAAGTGCTCACCCAGCATAAACCAACTTTCCCATCTGAGCCTGGCTCATTACAATCTTTATTATTGAGCAAGGGAGGAAGTTGGGGTTTTGTTGAATTATTTTCCCCCCTTTTCCCAACAGGAAACATGAAATTAAAAAAAACCAAAAACTTTAAATTAAAAAGAGACAGAGAAAGCGTTCCACTAATTACCCTCCACTTTTCATCTATACAATCCTGGATTTGCAGTAGTAACTAAATTGTTAAAAGGGAAAAAGTTTCCAGAAGAGACCACCTTCAGGACTAGGAAAGGAAACAGAGGTTAGGTCTGGGCATTCAGGGAGCAAATTTCTATAGATACACTTTTTATATGTAGAAGGAGTGTGTGTTATATATGCTTTGAGAGCCTTGATTGGAAGGTACAAGGTAACGGCTGAGTGTTTTATTTTTCAGTTCTTTGGTACAAGACTACTCAGTTATAATTTTGTTTAGTGTTCTGACTCTGTGTGAGTGTTTAAATATTAAGAGCCATACCTGTCTTTGGTCCATGCTTGCCATAGCTCAGGGTGTAGGGCAAGGATGGCATAGGGCCCAAACCAAACATTTTTGTGTAGTTATGTGAACAAAGAATTCCCCCATTGGTTCACATTGCATGTACTGTCAATCAGAGTTAAATATGCTGGCCGAGCACCTAGCAATGCTATTCCATTTTGATAAGAACGGCCATACTGGGTCAGACCAAAGGTCCTTCTAGCCCAGTATCCTGTCTTCCGACAGTGGCCAATGACAGGTGCCCCAGAGGGAATGAACAGAGCAGGTAATCATCAAGTGATTCATCCCCTGTTGCCCATTCTCAGCTTCTGGCAAACAGAGGCTAGGGACACCATCCCTGTCCATCTTGGCTAATAGCCGTTGATGGACCTATCCTCCATGAACTTATCTAGTTCTTTTGGGACTGATGGTTTTTCCTTGCTTTTACATTCATTGAGGCTAAACCCTGCCTGTGCCATTGGCTTCAATGGGATTATATTAATATGTGTAATACAGACCAAAAAGGGTTTGTTCCACATGGTGTGAGAAACCTTATCTTCTGCAATTCTTGGGCTAAATTGTGGCCTACTCAGCTACATTCCAGTCTTTGGGTGGATGATGCTTGGGATGCAGGGCTTTTAGGATTAAGGGATTGGGGGAGGATAAATACAGCTTGAAAACAGCAGAAACAAGAAACACAAACTATTTTGAAACACAACAGGCCAGATCATTGGCCCTGCCCCTGTTATAACTATATCCTGGTGTAGAGGGTGGGGCAGGGTGTGGCCAAAGCACCTTGCACTTCATGGCCAGTTACTTGTTGGTGTAACTTAGAGAACCCTCTAAGGCGATGTCTACACTACAGACCTTATAGCGGCATAGCTGTACTGCTGGAGCTGCACCGCTGTACGGTCTCCTGTGTAGCTGCTCTATGCCAGGAGGAGACAGCTCTGCCGCCGGCATAATTAAACCACCCCTAACGAGCGGTGGTAGCTGTGTCAGTGGGAGACGCGCTCCCGCCAACATAACGCTGTCCACACTGGTGCTTTTGTCGGTGAAACTTATGTCGGTCAGGGGTGGGTTTTTTCACAAAAGTTTTGCTGACCAAAGTGCTAGTGTAGACATAGCCTAAGGCTATTTTCAATTATGCCTGGGTCTGAAATGGCCCTTGGTCTATCTCAGGATCAGGGAAGTGGTTTAGAGCCACTCCCCGCTCATTCCCTTGGAATCTGTGCTGATCACAGCTCAGCCAGAGCCCTGGGTCTGCCTCACTATTTTAAAAAACATGTTTTGAATGGCAAGTAAGACTTTGGAGATGTTATAAAGTCCTTTCAGCTTTTATATACATTATTTCTATTGTGTCACAAACTGGTGAGAACCTAGATTGAGCCAGTGATGTTAAGAAATCACTCTTAAGTGGGAGGCAGGGTTACATATTGGGTAGAGCATTGGACTGACTCTCGGGAAACATAGGTTCTATTCCCATGTCTATCACTGGCCCATGAGGTGACCTCAGGCAAGTCATTTCACTTCTTTCTGCCTCAGTTTCCACATTTGTAAAATGGGGATAATGATACTTAGGGCTTGCCTACACATACACTCAGGAAAATTAATCCAAATGAATTTTTAAAGTGGATTAGTTAAACTGTATTAAATTTCTGTGTGGACTCTCTTATTTAATTCTGAAGTTAATTAAGGAAGTGAATTAAACTAAACTGAATTAAGGCCACCTTAATTCTGAATAAAGCTCCCACAGTGTCTTAATGCAGTTTAACTAATCCACTTTAAATTCACACCTTTAATTAATTTGGATTCACTTTCCTGAGTGTTCTGGTGTAGACAAGCTCTTACCTCTTTTGCAAAGTCTTTGAGATCTACTGATGAAAACTGGTAGGCATTATTTTAATTACTCAGGTTTTCTTGTTTGTCTTTTACAAAACAATGCCTCCATGTTAGCTCTAATGTGTAACACACCTTCAGAAAGTGATGCCCATTCTGAAAAGATACTGCAGTCGCAGAGCACATCACAAGCCAGGGAGTCATCCCTGACTCACTTACTGGCTCTGTAAAATGCAGACTTGATGACTAAAGCAGAGGTTCATGCTGAAGTATGGGCTTTTTAAAAAAAAAAATTCTAGAACTAAACACACTGTAAAGCTGGTCTCTTGAGCCCATGTGTTTTACCCAGGTAGGAAGGGCTGTGGTTTTTGAGGAGGGCGGGGGACCTATGATTAACAGGAGGAGCCATTTGGTGACCACCTTGTGTGACCATCTGCAAAAGATTATATTGTCAGTGCTAATAAAAGCTGTGATTCAATCAACTTAACTCCAGGTATCACAAGGGGCCCCTGCACCCCAGGGGCTGCACTTGTTGAAGATCATGAACCCCAGTGAGCAGGGTTTGTTGGTTCTGAATTGACATTCCCTTTGCACTGGAAGTGTTTTGTTTTGTGTTACACTGACAGAGTACGTGTTTGAACTCCCAGTTTTAATCTCCACTCACTCTGAAGGACCTTTCAAACAAGGACATACGGCCTCCCTGCTCTTAGGAAAACCAAGAAGTGCATTTTCTTTCCAAAGGTATTCACCCCCCGCAGGGTGAATTAAGGCTGATTTGAAAGCAGGGCCAGCTAATGTAGCTGTGTCTTTCCAAGCAGCCCAAGAGAAGGATGCGCTAAACTGCCACAACCAGGAACAGCTTTGGAGCTTCTGGTGCCCCAAGCTACTCTAAATGACACTGCCCCATACAGGGTCAGAGATGGGAGAGTTTTAAGCAAAACAAAAGCTCTAGGATTTCACTTTACTTCAAAAGAATGTTGCCTATAGAAGTACCCTCCCCCTCGCACCCCCCCCCCTGCTTCTTGCAGAGTCCTCGAGGTCCTCACTTCATTTTTATTCAACCTTATTCAAGCAAAACTCCCAGTGAATACACCCTCTTCCCACTCCTTCCCCTGGCTGCTCTGGTCATTCAGGGCATGTGGGTGCAGTGCTCAGGTTTCCTTGGCAGACCTGGGAGCAGAATTTGGGCTCTCCGCACGATAATGGGCCGGATCCTGAGGCCCTGACCCAGTTTTTAGCAACCTGTTAAATAGAACGATCTGATCACTCTAGTAATGTATAATGTCTCTTCACACAAAAGCTAACTGTTGGAATGATTGTTTCTGATATTTACATGGTGAGGATTTGTCAACTTGTTAAAACTTTCTAAATAAATAAATAGTTTAAAAAACCCACCATGTTATTATCACTAATATTATTTGTATGTCACCAACCCAATAGGGTCCAAGCACTTTACAAAGACATGGGAGGAAAAGATCCCTGCCTTGAAGATCTTACAATCAATAGGCTCTATTCTGTTCCCTGTTTCTAAATCAATTTCATTCAATCAGGGGCACTTTTTGTGCATAGACCAGCTGAACTGGATATGGCCTTGTCTGCATGTGGGAAGGTGGTTACTACACACTGAGTTGCAGTGCATTGGCGGGCATAAGCCGCAGCAAAAGTGTACATATGGACAGCTATTTAAATAGTTTCAATCCTTGTCATTGCGTCCACAGGACAGCGATATTTTGCAAAGTAAGGTACATGTCATTCTGGGTGGGTATCCCATCATCCTTTGCTCTACAGCTGGGCTGTGTGCATGCTGGATTTTTTTGTATATTGTGGGATATATAATGGAAGCCAGGCAGAAGCCAGTGGAATTCTAGGAATTGGTGTCAAACTCCAAAACTCCCATGATTCTGCACCCACAGAATACTCTGAATATTCTCCATATAATCAAACTACTTCCCGTAAGGTACATGAGAAAGTGGGCAGAACTGGGCCCTAAATTCAGCTTCGCCCAGGGCTGACACCAAAGAATGGGATAAGAGGTGTGAAAGGAAGGATGAGAGTTACAACAAGGACTGACTGTTTAAACTATAGGACAATGTTGGCACAAGAACAAATGGGCGTCAATTGGCTGTGAATAAATTTAGGCTGGAAATTAGAAGGTTTCTAAGCATCACAGGAGTGATGCTCTGGAGGAGTAGGGGCAAACAACATAGCTAGTTTTTAAATGGAGCTTGATGAATGGGTTTATGTGGTGGAAATGTTTCACCAAGTTCAACTTTATTTGCACAGTTCAGAATCCGCGGATCGTAATGGAAATTGCTCTATGGTCATTTTGCGAATGCAATTCTTCCCCTCCCTCCTTCCATTTATTTAATTAAATCTCTGTTTTCTGATTTAGAGGAGGCTCAAAAAGCAGATTGCCGAGTAATACAGTGAGGGCATTTTGGTACGTTGTTGTGCTATGCAAAAGCTAAGGACTTGGTACATGTTGTGTGTCTAACGCACAATGAGGAGAATTTCTGCTTCTTAATGGGAGGTTTAGAGACCAAAAAAACCCCAAAAAAACCAGGAGAAGAACTGGACTGTATTTGAACCCAAGGAGACAGGAAACGTAGCAAGCCCCTTTCATGCTCAGCTGAGCTTCAGGGTTCCTTGTGGAGTTCTCCCCATGGACTAGCAGCCAGGACTGCATTTGAATTACAGCCCATTAGAAAAGGTTATGAATGTCATTTATGCTGCGGTTTTGAAGCTCTGTGGATTTTCTCTCCTCCTGCACAGACATTAATGGGGCTTAGTGGGCAGAGGGGCCCAGATTAGCTGTAACACTTTCACCTGTCAAGGTCTCAGAGGTAAGAAGCAAAAGAGAGCTTGAAAAGTACCCAGGCCCAGTTTAGCACAGCACAGCACAGCACCCATAAGCGGTCACCACACCAGCTTCATCATCAACAATGATTGCCACCTTCACAAAATCAGTGGCTCTGTCCACCTCCCCACCAATCCCGGTGTCTCTGACCCTTATTGTATATATCCAGTGTCTCTGGCTACTTACCACAACTGGTTGGGAAAAGTAGCCGTTGCTGCTGTCTGTGCCTTCCTGGGACCTGAGGTTGCCTCCCAATGTATGTTTGTTTACTCCCGAGGACCCTGCAGGATCTCCTGTGCCAGATCCCAGGGGGAATGCAGGATGCAGTGCAGCAGCAAGCCGAGAGATGGGAGGGCAATTTTGAAGAAACTTGTCCCCAGCAGCAGCGGGAATTTCCTGCAGTGAGGGTGGGTGCCTGGCAATTTTGGCAATTTCCCCCACCCAGTGCTAATCTTCTGCTCCTACCCCATCTTCTCTGCACTTCCTTGCTGCTTCTGTCCCACTCACACCAGGCAATCAGACGAGGAATGGCCCTGGAGTCTGAGTGTTCCCCCTGCACCAGTGGGAGATCCCTACAGGGCCTCATGGAGTTACGGGTCCTTGGCAGGATTGTCATATATGTCTCTCACCCTTAAGGTGATGCTTCGATTATCAAGCTTGAGATGCACTGGCAGGGCAGTATGGGGCAGTTTGCTCTGCTGCTGGCTGTGTTGTGCTTGCTCTGTGTATAGAGAGAGGATTTCAGGCCCCTGGCTTTTTTTCACCCCGCTCCTTTCCCCAGCAATACATTCCCAAGGAATATTAAAACAAAGAAGAAAAACAGGCAACCACAATGGGCCAGGTCCTCAGCTGGTATACCTCAGTGTAACTCCATTGACTTCAGTGGAGCCATGATGATTTACACCAGCTGAGGATCTGGCCCATGGCTTCCAAACCTGCTGTGAAAAGAAGGCAGCATAAACTTTGACTTAACTCAAAATCCAAAGTGTATTTGCCTAATTCTCCCATTGGCTCTTACCTTACAGAGAAAAAGTTGAAAAAAAAACAAACAGAATCAGGGCAAGAGCCCATCAAAAGACCTGTCAATCAAATGGACCTCTAGGCCAATGTTTATGATTTGGAGCATGGAACAACATGGGTTTTGCAAAACAAGCCAAATGGTCTTAAACAGTGTGCAGCAGAGAAATCAGCCTGAAGATTGCCCTTCTCATACACCTGGTGATTACTGGACGGTTTGAAAGATTTGTGCATCTATTCCATGCTCTTTGAGAAGGGCAGCAGGTGCAGGGACTAGTTTAGCTTTAAACGTAGCTTACATGTCAACATACGTCTATGGCAAGAGACTTCATCCATTAACAGTTGGCCATAAGGAGTTAAATTCACAAACAAGCTGCAGGTGTAGCTGTTGTTTATCTGGCTCTGTGCTATTGAAATGAACAATAATCCTAAATTAATCTTTAATCAGATGATAAAGAGGTAATATTGGATTGCTCTCGGGTTGTGGGGTACAATTCTTTACACTGAAACAAAGAACTTCACAAATATATAGAAAGAGAGCACAGGTGAAACAAGAGAATGCAAGAGAAAAGGGGATGAAAGATTAAATAAAAGAGAATGGGACGGATTCATTAAACAGATGCATTCATTTTTTATTACAATGTTGGAAATTATTCTTTGGTTTTGGAGCAGGCTTTGCCCCTCTTTAGTAGAAAATTTCATCCTGCTCCACTCACTTGCCCTCCATCTCACTAAACAAATCCCACACCTATATGATTATACTCTTGGTCTCATTTAAAGTCAGCCTCAGCAGTTCCTCATCTCTGCAGCTCCTTGCACGCCACCAAGGATGGGCGGTGTGTGATTGGGCATGGAAAGAGCATGCCTGATCTGCACGCACAGTTATCATGATTGCATGTGCAAATCGGGTAACTCCATGCACAAATGACCATGATGAATCCATATGACTGGGGAGCCATGACATCTGCATGTGCAAATTAGGTGCACAATTACACCCCTTGTTGTATAAAAATCAGGCATTAAATCTTCATTACTGGAGGACGTAACAAATAAAAGTCATCCCTAGCTCATTGTCCCTGGGCGGTGCTTGATCTTCTGCTGGAAGGGATCAGAACCTCTTTAAGTAGATGAGCCTAGTTGGAGCAACATCCCTCTAGGACTGTCTAATCTGCAAACTATTTATTTAATCTCTTTACAAGTGTTGTTTTAAACAACAGTTACTAACATGAGGAGTGGGGCGAGTCCTACAGTTTGCGGCACTTGCAGATTTTAAACCACTGCAGAGAAAAGAACAAGCACAATATCGTTTGGTATTAACTGGCCATTTCTTATGTTTCATTCTCAATTGGTCTGAGTGATTCTCAGGGCAGTCACTGCTGCATCTGTCCATTGTTCAAGCTGTTTTTCTGGCTGAGTTTAGTTTTCACATAATATGTTAGGAAGTCTTCTTGTTTTGCTGGCCTGTGAACCTTTGGGGATGATGCACTGGACAACAAACAGATGTGTAAATCCACTGAAATTTAAAGGAATGGCCATTCAAAGTCAGCTGCAGAAATAGCCCTATAAGAGTCCTAGAAACTTTATTCTGTGCCCTGTTAATGACAGTCCATTTAAAACAAAACCATTGGGATATGATACTCAGCTGCTTCTTCTGAGAAATAATGATATGACCTTAAAAATTTTATGTCCGCCATACAATAATAAGCACAAGTTTCACTGGGGTCAGACTATAGCTTTACAATAGCAATGTTGTGTTCTAACTTATTGGAGATCTGCCTAGAAAATCATCAGAAAGTATTTTAAATCCAGCATAACATACATACTTATGGATCACCTTCTGTTTTACTGGGCTCACTGAAAGCAATGTGAGCCCTGTTTTACTTTTCTCAATAAAAAGGCTCACATTTCACATGTGAGGAGATTGGCGTCTCCCAAGCTAATTAATATGGGTTCCCTTCCACCTCTGGATTTTCCACGCAGGGTTATGCTGGCGACACTTTGTCTGTTGCTTCAATAAAGACCAGGGTGTTGAACATTAGTCTCACTTGTTGACAATATGCTGGAGGCACAATGGGGCATGGCAAGGAAGCAGTGGTGTGTAGCAGGATAGTGGTAGCCTGTTATAAAGAGCTTCAAGGGCCTGCATTATGTCATTACTCAATTAGCCTGTTGGTAATGGCACTTCATTAAAGAGATAGTTTCTATTCAGTGGCAATAATCCACTTTCTAAAGAGGGGCTATAGCCATTGATCACCTTTCCCTGCTTTATTGGAGAGGCAGAATTTATTTATTTATCTATTGAAACTGCCTAATTAGAAAATACGTAATGTATTTGTAGCCATGTCAGTCCCAAAGTATTAGAGAGACAAGGTCTTCCAGCCCCGAAGAACAGCTCCGTGTGGCTTGATAGCTTGTTTCTTTCAGCAACAGAAGTTGGTCTAGTAAAAGATATTACCTCACCCACCTTGTCTCTCTAACCAGATAATAAGCTGGTTCCAGAGTCCATCCCAGGTCAAACCTTGAGAAGGCCCTAGATTTCAATGAAAATATGCCTCATCACACTAATACTATAAACATGGGCAGCCATATTCAAACTCAGGTGCATAAATTCAGGCAACTAACTAGCCTCATTTTCAGAGGAATTGAACACCTGCAGCTCCAAATGGCCTAAAATGTCAGGCCACTTATTTAGCCATATTCTGTGGCACACTTTGTAAGAAGAAGAGTGTTGACCATGATATCTTGGACAATTCCAGAATAGACCTTGGATTTAGGGGTCTAACTTTAGGCAACCACAGTTTTGGCCACACCACCTAATAGACTTGGCTAAGGGCGGGGACTGGGGTGGGGGGAAGCAATGGTAAAAGTACATGATCCAAGGCATGAACTTTCTAGGAATGCACATCGCTGCAATGAGGTGATGAGGGTAATTTCTATTGCTAGTCAAATTTTCAACAAGAATGGACTATAAGTTCTCTTCCGCTTCTTTTTCTTTCTATCTGTGCCTATAAGGGGCAAGACAGATGAGCCCATTATTATTCCATTGAGCTAAAACATGCGTTTGACCCCAGAGATACCTCTGTGCTATGCAAAATTTCCTGCCCAGCATACTCATACTCTGAGCGCTACTCTATGGCAGGAAGTTTGAGTTTCACACACGAAACTTCTCTCAAGAAACAGGACTGAATACAGAACATTACTTGGATTAAGTGTACGTTCACACAGCACGATTTGTAAGCTTCCAAACAGTGCCATGGACCTTTCAGTGTTCAAAGGTGATGCAGAGGTTGTAAAGCTAAGCACACATCTTTCTGTGAAAGTAAATGTATGTGGAAATTAAAACATAGATAGGAAGCAGCATTAGCCATGTGTGCAGGAAACCAGTGTTTGTCAAGAAGTAATGTCATAGTTCTAGACGGTAGGGCTCAAATGGTGAATATTTAACAAGGGGAACTTGTTGACTAGTAGATTAGATCAGATAGACAGGAAATGAATTGAGATGATTATGTATCTACAAATAAAAGCTAGTTGCTTTGATTCAGAGATAGTTACAGTGCAACCCATGAGACACATGCAGCTCAGCCCATGGAGATCTTCAATACCGCTGTGTCCAGTGAAGACTGAAGGTTGTATGCAATGTAACCTGCTGCTCAGATCAAGATGGAGCATTGCATGCCAGCCCCTTGTAATATCCATACAGGCCATGCCTTCATATTAAAGAGCTGACTGATTGGAATCTGCTCCATACCATATCGTGTGGATAGTTGGCACTGTGGCCTTTGGCCAGGCAAAGCTTCTTTATCTTTCTTAAAGTTGGAGCATTCCAGTCTGAGCCCTCATGATAGATGTAGAATGGAAATCTTTGGGTCCTAATCCTGCGCCAAGTGTCTAGAAAGTAAAAGGAAGTCATTCCACATTAGGAGTTGTACCCCACTTTTCTACTTTTTCCATCTGCAAATAATCAATATTACTATGTGCCACTTTCCCCACCTCCTCTTTCAACAGGGCATGGACCTGATTCTCCACTCCCTTGCTCCTGGCGTTTTTGCCCTTGTGCCATCATTTGCATCTGTGCAAAGTGAATATAAAATGCTGGTAAATTGGAATGTATCCATACTACCACCTCCACCGTTGGCTACCCCCAGTGCAGCTGCACAGAGGTAATGTGGTGATGGGAGATTTCCAAAAAGTCTAGTGTAGACAGGGCCATACTGGACTTGTCCAGGATGCCATGGTCAACATCCTTATTTTTACAAAGTATGCCACAGAATATTTAATAACCTAAGTGGTGAGGAGTTTGGTTTTATATTTCCCCTGAATTTCACCATTAGCACAGAGCCCCCTATGGGCACTGCTTCAGCACCGGCTTGTGAAAAGCCTGATTCCGACTGACTCGCCTCTAGCAAACCATTGCTGCCTAGCGTCACGCTGGGGCACTGGTTCAGCAGTGCCTCAGGCAAGAGCTGAAATGACTACACTACTCCTTGCAGCACCCGGGTTTACCTGAGAGGTCTTTTTGCCAAGTACTGATTCAGCTTGACCCTACTTGGTGTGTGAGTGCTGATAAGATTATGGTTTGAGAGGATACATTTTCCTGGGAAGTTCTCCAGATATTTGAAAGCATCCAGCATTTTCTATTCCAACATGCAACTTCACTGTGCATGGGAGGTTACACTGGTCCAGTGAAGCTGGAGGAAGGGAATAATTCATTTCCTTCCCCTCCCCCCATCCTTAGAAGAACAAATGCTAAAATACAATGGAGTTTCTTAGAAACCTGAAGAAAAAAACACTCCCTTTCCAGAATCCAGAAACCCATGAGTCACAGGCTGGGAAGGATGGTGGGAAATTTCACACAGATGGGCATTTCAGTTGATTGACAATACTGGTCAGCTAAAATATCACCTTAAAAACAATGCGGTCACAATTTTTTTAAAAAGAGGAAAACTACTGCTTTTGCACCCTCATGCCAAGAATAGTAAAAGAGTCATGGCTCAAACTTAACACAGATAAAGAACAAAAAGTTTCAGACTAAAGGTGAAGGTTTCAGAAAGTTTGGAGGGTCTGAAAAGAACGAAGGATCAATGTCACCCAAATGCTCAATAAAAAAGTGGCTTTACAGGAATAAACTTCTGCTTCTGCTTCCTAGAAGCCACGGCTTGGTTGTAATTCTAGGCCAGAATTTGCTTGAAAAATTAACAATATTAATATGGGTGGCTCTGGTTAAGATCAAATGAGCAGGCACTGAGGGCCAAATTCGTAAAGGTATTAAGGAGCTTAGAGATGCTGATAGGCACCTGCCTGGTGTGATTTTCAAAAGCACCTATCTCTCAGCTCCTCAGAATGGCAATAGGCACCTAAATCCCTTTCAGGATCTGGACGCAGAGGATATGTCTAAACTGCAAGAAAATACATGTGGCTGACCCACATCAGCCGACTCCTGTGAGGAGGAGGGTCTCGGAGCCCAGGCTCCAGCCCAAGCATCCACACTGAAATGTTATAGCCCTGCAGCCAGAGCCCTGCAAGCCACAGTCAGCTGACACAGGCCAGCCACAGGTGTTTTATGGCAGTGTAGACATAGCCTTAGTGATTTTGAAAATCTCACATGGCACCTCTCTGCATCTTTAGGCACCTAAATGCCTTTGAAATTCTGGCCCCGAGAGATTTGAATCAGTAACAGACCTAGGCCTTGATCCTGCCAGCACACAAGTGACTTTACATGTGAGTGGCCCCAGTGAATTTGCAGGATTGGACCGCCCTGTAGATGTAGAGCCCAGTATCCATTCACATCCCTGGATGTGGATAAGTCAAAGAGGAGCCAGCCAATGAGTCCTGTCCTGTTTCCTGATGAAAGAGGGCAAAGTTTTGGTGTTTGTTCCCCTCAACTGGCCTCTGTGGCTGCTTGGGAATCTGGTGGGCTTGGGAGGGGGGCAGAAAGCTGCATCAATGTAACCGATGAAATGTCTGCATGTGAGTCAAATTTAACCCTGTGATCATTGGCATTTTCTAAGTTGTCAAGAAAATGAATGAATAGCAAAGATGAAGGGGTATATGTGCGTTAGGTGTTAGATCGCTGTATCTGCAGCTGGTTAAAAGGACAATGTCAGGTGTCAGGTTAAGAATCAGATATTTTCTCCAAATTTCTCTCCATGTAACACCTTTGGTTACTCACAATGAAGTGATTGTTTTAGAAAGAAAAGCAAATGTAGATTTTGTTACACGCAATGTTTGTTAACCTTTGGTTTTTCATTCATAACTGGGAGAGTGAATCTAACTTAGTCAGTTTCCTGTTTGTTTCCAGTTTTTGTTTCCTTTTTCTGGCTCTAATGCACAAGCTCTACGCCACAGTGCTTGGGTTGTAAATGCTGTACAGCGAGGCCAGAGGCTTAAATCCAAACAAGTAATTTATGAAACTATTTGTAAAATTGTTTGTTTGTTCATTCATGGTATTGTTAACGAAGTTTAGCTTTGGAGCCTAATCTGCCTGTAGGTGTCCCTTTAAGATGCTGTAACTTACTGGAATCACCTTGAAGTTCCAATTCTGTAGGCAGCTGAGGGATTCAACGCATTTGCGCTCTGAGATTTCCATTCCATCATTTAACCACTATGAAAACCCATGTGAAAGCAGGAGGAATCTGTTCTCTTATGTGCTTAAAAAAAAAACCAAAGACCCACAACACCCTGTTTTTATTCACGTAAATGGTGTAGTTGCACAATACTGGCTACCTCTCCGCAAAAGGAAATAGCTGTCCCATAAACAATGGAAGGTGAAGAGCATGTGGGAGGGTATAAAAGCAGGGAAGCAAAGGGAGAAGGCTTTTCCTTGCGTGCTCCAAAAGCAACAGCCCGCAGTCCAAAGAGTAAGGGCTTGTCCACACTTGATAGGCTACAGCAGCACAACTGCACTGCTGCAGCTGTGCCACCATGGCGCTTCATGTAGACGCTATCTACGCTGATGGGAGGGGTTCTCCCATTGGCATATTTAACCTCGCCACGCGGTGGAGCTAGGTCGACGGAAGAATTCTTCTGTTGACCTAGCGCTGTCTACACTGGTGGTTAGGTCAGCTTACTCACACCACTCATGGGGGTGGATTTTCACATCTCTGAGCGATGTAGATAAGCCAACTGAATTTTCTAGTGTAGACCAGGCCCAACAGAGATTTGGAGAGGGGCTGATAGGAGCTGAGATGCACACACACATATACACAAGCTCACACACAGACATACACATATTCACAAACCCTCATGCATACATTCATACACACACAGTGCAAGTTAAGGAGAGGATCACATGCCTTATGCCATATACTATAACTTAGCTATAATTATTCATGTCTGTGTTATGCAGCTCATCCCATTCCTTCCAATAATTTGTCTGCTGTCAGTCACCTTGTTTCAGCATTTTGATTGACAGCCCATTCTGATATTACATATAAATACTTCTGTTGTTAAACCAGCCCAGAGGATTCTGAGTAAGGCATCAATTTGCAGGTGCCTTAACTGTGTCCTAACTCAGGGATGAAGCGGTCAGCGCTAAAATATAATAGACTTATTTCCATGTGAGTGTACATGTCTGAGGGAGAAGGTGGAGGTGCATATGATTGTATGTGTGTATGCGTAGGAGAGGATGTTGTGGAGGGAGGGAGAGAGAGAGGGTGTGTATATATGTGAAGGAGAATGCAAACTGTATGTGTGTGAGAAAATATGCTATGGCAAGCGTCTTTGTAAGACACAGAGCGTAGGCTGGCAAGTGCAGTGGCAGCGGGTGTGAGTGTGATATCATGGGTCTGAGTCTGAGCGGGTACAAGGAGCGAATGGGCCGGTGCTTATCTTGTGTGAGAAACTCAATATGGGGTGGGGGTGGGAATGCGTGTGCAGCATGTCAGGGGGTGGGAATGTGGGTACAGGGGGTGGGGGTGGGAATGTGTGTAGAGAATGTTAAAGGGGTGGGGGTGGGAATGCGTGTGCAGCATGTCAGGGGGTGGGAATGTGGGTACAGCATGTCAGGGGGTAGGGGTGGGAATGTGTGTAGAGAATGTTAAAGGGGTGGGGGTGGGAATGCGTGTGCAGCATGTCAGGGGGTGGGAATGTGGGTACAGGGGGTAGGGGTGGGAATGTGTGTAGAGAATGTTAAAGGGGTGGGGGTGGGAATGCGTGTGCAGCATGTCAGGGGGTGGGAATGTGGGTACAGGGGGTAGGGGTGGGAATGTGTGTAGAGAATGTTAAAGGGGTGGGGGTGGGAATGCGTGTGCAGCATGTCAGGGGGTGGGAATGTGGGTACAGGGGGTGGGGGTGGGAATGTGTGTAGAGAATGTTAAAGGGGTGGGGGTGGGAATGCGTGTGCAGCATGTCAGGGGGTGGGAATGTGGGTACAGGGGGTAGGGGTGGGAATGTGTGTAGAGAATGTTAAAGGGGTGGGGGTGGGAATGCGTGTGCAGCATGTCAGGGGGTGGGAATGTGGGTACAGCATGTTAAGGGGGTGGGGATGGAAATGTGGGTACAGCATGTCGTGGGTCTGGGAACGTGGGTACAGGTTGTCAGGGGGTGGGGGTGGGAACGTGCGTACAGCTTGTCAGGAAGTGGGGATGGAAACGTGGGTACAATATGTCAGGAAGTGGGGGTGGGAATGTGGGTACAGCATGTCAGGGCGTGGGGTTTTTGTAGGCCAGGGAAGGGAGTTCAGGTTTAGTTTCCTCACATGCTGGGGAGGCCCCAGGTTGCTGAATGTTGTTTTGTTTTTCCCCACTCTTGGATCCTAAAGGAAAGCTATAGAAGATGATATAAATAGGCCTTGGGGCTAGAATAAACACTTGCTTCCAATTCAGTTGGGATGATTGATCAGCTCATTCATGGCTCCACTTAGCTGCTCCAATGGTAACTCTTCCCAACTCTCACAGGACATGGCAGCCTGAGCCCCATGGTAGCCAGTCACATGCAAGATGGGAGTTCAGTGCTGAAAGAATACCTGATATAAAAAGTGCTTTGAGCTGGACCCTGTAGTTTAGTCAGCTTACAACCTCAGGGCTGTAGCTCGATGGAGACAAAAGCTGAGGCACATCAGAAGGAGAGGAAGTAACAGGACAGGCAAATCCAGTTGTTTGTTAACTGAGATGGAGGAGGAGGAAGACAAGGCTACAGCCTGTAGCTGTGATTGTAAAAAGAATCCCAGAGATCATTTCCATATGCCAACAAAAACAAGACCTTTGGCCAGCATGGGCTGTATCCTATAGAACAACTCCTGCACTGCCCAAAGCTGGGGCTGGATGTGTTCTCAGTACTGGATGCCAGTCAGGAGCCTGAAGGACAGATTTTGTACTGTGTAATTTTAACACAGTGGAAGGGAAAGGTTATTTTAGCAGGGAATTTCAGTAATGAGGTTGGGAAAGATTAGTGCACAGACCGGGCTTTGGAAGTTCCCATGGGGAGGGGGGAGAGAACAGACAGCAGAACAGACAACGTTTCCCAGATGCAAAAGGGCTTGCTTTAAAATGCTCCGAGTCTGGCCTCATGAGTCAGAGCAGAGTCCAATATAACCCCAAGAATGTGTCTGACACTGGGCCAGTGAATCAGTTCCACTGGAATGATGTGGCTGGAAACGTACATTTCAGGTCAAGTGCACTGAGCCAAGTACCAGGCGTTTGGCTTTGGCAGCATCTGGCTAAGAGAATCTTGGCCTTCTCTGCTGGAGTTTCTGTTAGGATGCAGCGCCGAGATAACTACTGCAGTGACACCGACCTTCCTTCCCTTTGCCCGGATATTCACAATCTGCGAAAATGTAACTTGGAGAGCGAATATGACCCTGAGCATCAGCACTGGCAGCAGACTGGTGGGCCCTCTGTGAAATTAATGTCAATGATGCCCACTCAAGCCCTCAAATACAACCCCCCACAAAAGAGGGGGCGAGGTCGGAGCAGACCCCAGATCCATATCTGAATTATTTCACTGACTTTCCATCGAGGTCTGAATTTTGCAGCTCAGGATTATGCACCTCTGGGCCCCTGCTCCCTCAGAGCTGCTTCACAGCTGCTACATCAGCCCCAGGATGCTCCCCATCCTGCAAAGGTGTTTGCCGGTGGATCTGAGAAGCTGAGGATCCACTGGCCAGGACCCCAGCCAGCCCTGCCTCCAGACCCCTCTGCATTGTCATGCATGGGTCATCCACACAGGGATGGCCTTTCAAACTCCTGGTTCAGCTCCCCTGTCTAGTAGGGGGACCCAACCTAACCTGTGTTTGTGGGGGCACGGCTGCCCACCTTTCCTTCAAACCACCACAAGTCACCTCTCACCTTGGTGCCAGGGGTTGTGCTGGCTCTTCTGTGGAGTAACCACAGGAGCCTTTCGGCCACAAGCAGGGCAGCTCAATAGCATGAGAGGCAGTGTGGTCTAGTGGGCTACACACAGGAATGGAAACAAAAGACTCCAGCAGTCTGATCCCAGCTCTGACACTGACTCCCTCTGTGTCCTTAGCTAAGTCACTTCACCTCTCTGCTTTGCTTTCTTCTGTGTACAATGGGGATTATATTCCTATTGGCAACTCTGTGCAATGCGGGACAGGAATTGGATAAGTTTGGGGCAGGCAGGCAAGAAATTGTTTCCCAGATCCACAGGATAATGCCAAGACTGTCTCTGCAGGAGCTGGCCAGGTGGCCTGTGATCCCTTCTTGCTCTCTTTGGTGGGGATGGACAGACTATAGCAACAGCCTTCTTCTCAGGATGGGGGTCTGCCTGTCACCCCACCTCCACCACACAACAGAACTGAAAACACTCATCTGGGTCCTACTGCTACCTGGGCCTTTAATTGCTATAGGGCTGAACAGCTCAAGGGATAGGCTTTGCCGCTAGGCCACTACTTCAAAAACAGCTCAGTAGTGACCAAAAGTTATCATTGCCTGTGGTCTGCTGTTGGCCAATGTATAATTATTTGGGCAGGTCTCAGTGCAGTGCCCCATGGACACGTGTCCACATCACAAAACCCACTCGCAATTGGCACCAGCTGATGGTCTCAACAGAGAGGCCAAATACTGAATGTGCCATTGAGACTGAACTCCCTGCTCGCCCCCAGGTCAGGGCTGAGACACGCTGGCAGAGGACATTGTTGGGGAAGCTTGCCCAGGGCTGTCAGCCTATTCCTAAATTCACAGCCTTTTTGGCAAGATCTCCATTTGCATCTGTCTACTTCCACATCCCCTGTTTTCTTTTCATGATGAGAAGTATGTCTCTGTCTTCATGTTGGTCTTCCCTCTATCTGTTCAGCTGGCCAATTAACTTCTCTTCAGGCCAAATGGTATCTGTGCAGTTTATCTCTTGGAAAACAAGTTTCAGGCCAAATCTGTGCTGGGGAAAGTTAAAGTAATTGCAGAAAACTATTCTGAAAAAGATCCAGCAGCAAAGAAGACAAATAAATAGGGACCAGATTCAACGTTCAAGTCAAGCTCACCGCACAAAGATGCTCTCATTCAAAGTGTTCAGATCTGAGGTTGTGTTCATAAAAAACACCCTGGAGTTTAAATGGTTTTGGCTCCAAGCTATCCAGAGCAGAGTCTCCCTGCAATGAGGGTTACTTTCTCACTTGAAAACATGTTGAAAGCTCACTCCTCTTTACTTAAAGGCTTCAGTACAGTAAGTCCAATGTATTTATATGCATACACGTGTATGCACTTTAAGTGAGCACATTCACCAGTGTTGAAAAGGTAGCTGATTTCCAGTGGAGAAAAGAAAATATAGTACATTTTTAACCTGTGAAACTCAGTGCTGCAGGATATCTTTGAGGCTAAAGCTTGTTAAGTTTTAAAGGAAAAAAAAAATTAGACTGGCGACTAGTTCCTAAAGCCAGGTCTACATTCAAGTTACGTTGCCCCAGCTAGGTCAATGGAAGAATTCTTCCACTGATCTAGCTGCCGCCTCTTGGGGACGTGGATTGACTACGTCGACAGGAGAACCCCTCTCACAGCTGTAGAAAGTGGCTACAATGAAGTGCTGCGTTGGCGCAGCTGCAGGTCTGCAGCAGCATGGCTGTAGCGTGTAAAAGGTGAACTCACCCTGTGCTACGGTCATGGTTTATGTCCTCTGAGCATACCCCGAAATAGAGAGACAGAGAGCTCTGGCCCCGGTGCTTTGACTCATAGAATCATAGAATATCAGGGTTGGAAGGGACCCCAGAAGGTCATCTAGTCCAACCCCCTGCTCGAAGCAGGACCAATTCCCAGTTAAATCATCCCAGCCAGGGCTTTGTCAAGCCTGACCTTAAAAACCTCTAAGGAAGGAGATTCTACCACCTCCCTAGGTAACGCATTCCAGTGTTTCACCACCCTCTTAGTGAAAAAGTTTTTCCTAATATCCAATCTAAACCTCCCACACTGCAACTTGAGACCATTACTCCTCGTTCTGTCATCTGCTACCATTGAGAACAGTCTAGAGCCATCCTCTTTGGAACCCCCTTTCAGGTAGTTGAAAGCAGCTATCAAATCCCCCCTCATTCTTCTCTTCTGCAGGCTAAACAATCCCAGCTCCCTCAGCCTCTCCTCATAAATCATGTGTTCCAGACCCCTAATCATTTTTGTTGCCCTTCGCTGGACTCTCTCCAATTTATCCACATCCTTCTTGTAGTGTGGGGCCCAAAACTGGACACAGTACTCCAGATGAGGCCTCACCAATGTCGAATAGAGGGGAACGATCACGTCCCTCGATCTGCTCGCTATGCCCCTACTTATACATCCCAAAATGCCATTGGCCTTCTTGGCAACAAGGGCACACTGCTGACTCATATCCAGCTTCTTGTCCACTGTCACCCCTAGGTCCTTTTCCGCAGAACTGCTGCCTAGCCATTCGGTCCCTAGTCTGTAGCTGTGCATTGGGTTCTTCCGTCCTAAGTGCAGGACCCTGCACTTATCCTTATTGAACCTCATCAGATCATTTGCAAGTCGTTCAAAGTAAT
The DNA here is from genome assembly GCF_965140285.1 of Lepidochelys kempii. Classification (NCBI taxonomy): domain Eukaryota; kingdom Metazoa; phylum Chordata; order Testudines; family Cheloniidae; genus Lepidochelys; species Lepidochelys kempii. The sequence continues at coordinate 16,791,240 of NC_136392.1, read as the reverse complement.
GCACTGGAAACACTGTAGATGCTTTAATTGTCTGTGTGTGTTAATTATGGTGAGGGGCCTAGACCTCCGGAAATCAAAATAAATAAATAAGTAAATAAATAATCAGTAATGATCTGCTTACTTGCCAAATGTAACCTCTGAGATGGTCATTTATGTTCTGAATTTGATCCCATTCTTCAATTTCTTAGAAATAACCAGACACATTTGATTCCCACTGTTTTAACTCTCTCTCTTCCTTCGTTGTTAAATTCTGAGGTGGCAGTTCCCTTCTGACTTAGGTGCAGTTCATGAGGACTATCAGCATGCAGGGGTGCTGGCCCAATGTGTATAGTGGGGGTGCTGTGAGACATGGAACCAAACTGTAAACCCTCTACGTAATGGAAACCACTTCAAGCCAGGGGGTGCGGTAGCACTCCTCGTTCTAGCATCTACGCCAGCAGGGGTGGCTGTGATAAGTGCTTGGCTGAGGAAGACTAGGAGGCCCAGTTGCAATAACCCTTGAAGGACACATCTGCTCTCCACCAGCCTGGAGAGAGGGAGTTCCAAGGAGGCTCAGTGAGTCCCCCAGCTAGATCTGCCCACTGGATTTACAGGAAAATCCTCTGTCATTCAACAGGGACGACACTAGCAGGGCTCTGTAGAACTCTAATGGGACTCTGTAGAAATGACTGAAATTATGGAGAAGGAGATCCTTTCCCTGGGGTTCTCTAATCCACTGGGCAGAGTTCTCTACCATGAACAGAATGCTACAGAGTGATTCAAAACACTTATACGAAGGTCTCCGTTTTCTGGTACATCCAATAGGACTTTTCCCCAAATGATCTGACTCCATCTGAACTGACTGGGATCCAAAACCATAGGGGCGATTCAGATCTGGCGAGTCAAACTGAACCCTTCTGCCCCCCGTCCATAGACACCACAGTTCAGAGTGGAGTTGAGTTCAAGATTCTAGTCTTGGCCACTCTCCTGCTGTGTGACATTTAATGTTTCTAAAGCGCTTTGGTATCCTCGGATGGAAAGATCGATACAAAGCTTTATGTAAAGATGGGCCTGAGTCAAAGCTCTGGATCCATTTGCCCCCTCCCAACTTCGGGGAGTTTGAAATCCAACCCCCCCTCCTCCGCCTTTCATCTCAGACTCATTTCCATAACTGTTTATTCTGACTGAAGGGCACGCTTTTAGTTACATTATTTTAAAGTTCTCTCTTGCGCCTGTCTGGAAGTAGGTAATGAAGTGAAAATCGTAATGAGCCCCATAGCTCTGCTTGTGCTGGGGGGTCCTGTTTAACATGCTCAGATGGGATATCAGGCAAGACGACAGCTAACCCTGTAACAGGCAGCCCTGCCTAGCCTGGATCTGTTTTAATTCAAGGAGCCACAGTACAGATCAAAGTGTTCCAAGGTTTTGCTTAACCATACTGAAGTATTCTCATATGACGATAGTCTGCTGTCAGCAATACTCTCTTGCTGTTGGGATGGGATTATCCCCACCACATCACAGCCACCTCCTTATCTCCAACTCCTCCATGGGGGGAGATAGGGAGGTGTTTGTCTGGGTCCTAGGGCTAGGCCAGTACTTTGGAAAAGCAGAAATCACCCTCAGTGCTGTTTTTGTAGCCTCTAATGTCTGCGGAAAACTCTTGGCCTGCTAATATTTGCAGCCTGGTTGCAAAGACACAGATTAGTCTTTTAATCCCATCCAGATTTTATTAAAGTTGGTTTGGCCCATGCATTACGAAAGCAAGAGCCAGTCCAATTTATAAAGCAAACCAAGAGACTTTCTTTCCCCTTCCAGCCCTCCCATAGTTATTTTTATATCTGCAAACAGCATCTTGAAGTTTGTTCACTCAGCAAATGCAAGAGACAGCAAACCTGACAGGTACATGTTTCCTAGAGATAGGGCATAAATGGGGCCATCTGTAACCATCCTCCTGACTTCCCAAATATTTGGCGTGCAAGAAAATGGGACCCATCTGGATCTTAACTCCCCACTTTCATTTTTTTATTGGTTTTTTCCAAAAGCTCATCAGTCAGTTTTCAGTTTACTCGAAAAGGAAATGAAAATTGTCCTATTTGAGTCCCAATTCTATACAATCCTAAACTAAGGGTATGTCTACACCTGGAGCTGGACGTGTAAATTCCAACTTGAGGAGACATACCTGTGCTAATGTAGCTGCAGCTGTGCTAGTGGGGAGAGGGACTAGCTGCCCCAAGTGCATGCCCATCAGAGATGCTAGGTACATGCTCAAGGCAACCAGCCCTTCCGGCCGCTTGCACGGCCACAGCTACTCTTTATTTTTAATGTCCTAGCTCCATCAGAGCTAGTGTGAGTATGTCTGCTCAAGCTGAGAATCACACACCGAGCTTTAAGTGTAGACACACCCTTAGGGGAGCACTGGGATAGTTGGTGTTACCCTTATCTTAGAGCTTAGCTGTGACACATCAGGCATTGTGCACATCCCCTATTGATTACCGAGGCTTGCTAGCTGTGGTACTTCTTCCCAGATAATGCCAGTGCACTCGATATCCTCTATCACTATCATCTGACAATTCTTCCTTGGCCTTCCTTGCTTTCTCTTTCCTCCTTCAGGATCCCATTTCAATGCTTGCTTGGCTTGTCTCCCATCTTCCAGATGGTGTGTATGTCCCAACCATCTGAGGCTTCTTTCTTTGATGATATTTTCTAATGTTCTGCTCTTCCACTCCTTTACCCTTCTATTTGTTATTTTGTCTTTCCATGAACTGTGTAGTATCTTCCTCAGCCATCTATGATGGGAAGCCTCCAGTCTCTTACTAAAAAGAAAAGGAGGACTTGTGGCACCTTAGAGACTCACAAATTTATTTGAGCATAAGCTTTTGTGAGCTACAGCTCACTTCAGCTCACAAAAGCTTATGCTCAAATAAATTTGTGAGTCTCTAAGGTGCCACAAGTCTTCCTTTTCTTTTTGTGGATACAGACTAACACGGCTGCTACTCTGAAACCAGTCTCTTACTGTTAGCCACTGTCATTGGCCAAGTCTCCGCTCCTTATAGTAGAGTGTTCAGTACAATCACAGGGCAGAATCTGACCTTTAATTTGGTGCGGAGACCTCTGTTTGACCAGATGTTGTTCATCCTTCCAAAAGCGGTGTTTGCTTTTCCTCCTAATCTCAGCTGCATACCCTTATCACAACCACCTTCAAATGTCATCACACTTCCCAGACAGCTGAACTCTTCCACCTGTTTGATTTCTTTTCCATCCATGTACACTTTACATCTGTTATTCATTTTCCTACTTTCATAATCCTGGTTTCCTTTGCATTTGCTTTCAGCCCAGTTGAACAAATGGAAAGAACAAGTGTCACGAGCCTGGAAAGATGGTACCATTGTGGCATTGCCAAAAAACCTGGAGGGGTATTGTACTGCTATAAATCCTGGGCAAAGTATTGACTACCATTATGCTGAATAGAATGAAGAGGGATGTGGATGAAATATTATGAAAAGAACAGGGCTGGAATCTGTCCAGGTAGGTCATGGTGTGAACAGGTATTCACTCTTCGACAGATCACTAAAAATGCTACTGCTGGAATATTGGTAGCTGATATGGGATGCCAGACAAGCTGATCAACATAATAAGAAGTTTCTACGATGGAAGTAGATGTCCAGTAAGATTGGATACAGGCCTGGGTGAGTGTTTGATATTGTGAATGGAGTTAGACAAGGGTGTCTGTTATCACCATACCTTTTTGCACTAGCAGCGTGTAACAAAAGGCATTGTGGATGGTGTAAAATGCCCTAGGGGAGATGAGTTAATTGACCTTTCCCTTGGCAATGACACTGCTTTACTGAGTATGATGTGGAATAGGATGATTGCCCTAACAGCAGAGGTAGAACGGGTAGCAGCACAGAAATTGGATTGGAAGGTGGGGTTTGCTTCAGATAAATCAATGCTTCCATCCTTGTCCGTCGTTGATATTTGTGGTCCAGACCCCTAGCTGGTGTAAAGCACAGCTCTGTTGCCATTATCATCAAAGCCCTGTTAGACCCTGATCCTGCAAATACTTATCACATGCTTAACTTGAAGCATCTCAGTAGCTCCGTTGACTTCAAGGGCGCTACTCACGCACGCGTAGATGGTGGCAGTACTGGGGCCTTGGGCTGGAGTCTTTGAGGCTGTTCTGCTGGGAAAGCACACACACAGAAGAGATCTTTGTCAAGCAGAACAATTTCTACAACAGGAAGGAAACAGATATTTACGTTGGCTCCTCATTTGCTTTCCCTGCACTTGATGTACACTGATCTCCTCGACCGAGTTTGGCACTGTTGCTTCATCTGAGCTGTTCTTGCAGCCTGGCTTTGCTAAGGAAAGACCCAGCTCTGCTTTCACTTGACGCAGCATGCGCTTTTCCTTGGTGCAACCTGAATGCAGTGGCTTCCAGAGCACGCTGTGAAACAGTTTGCAGTGCTGTGCTCGTTGGATGTATGCACTAGGGCAGACGTTCTCAACCAGGGGTACACATACCCCTGGGGGAACGCAGAGGTCTTCCACAGGGTACATCAACTCATCTAGATACTTGCCTAGTTTTACAACAGGCTGCAAAAAAAGCACTAGCGAAGTCACTACAAACTAAAATTTCATACAGCCAATGACTTGTTTATACTGCTCTATATACCATACACTGAAATGTAAGTACAATATTTATATTCCAATTGATTTATTTTATAATTACATGGTAGCAAGGAGAAAGAAAGCAATTTGTCAGTCATTGTGTGCTGTGCCACTTTCGTATTTTTATGTCTGATTTTGTAAGCAAGTAGTTTTAAGTGAGGTGAAACTTGGAGCATGCAGGCCAAATCAGACTCACTCAGCCCCCTGCCCTGGCTGCTGCTTTTACACAACTGGCAGCCATTCCTGCCCTGGAGCAGAAACAGCCCTTCCCCGACACTGAAAAGATGCAGCTCCACCCAGCCACCTGTTCTCTGCCCAGCCCCCACCTCCAGGTGCCCCTTTTCCCTGGCACTGGGGGGCTGGGCTGGAGAAGAAGCGGGGCCCGGCTGCCCTGCCTTGCATCCTCCCCGAATACACAGGAAATATTGCAGGGGTGGAAACAGAGCTCAACCCCTGCAATATTTCTGTTGTGGGGATGCTAGCCCCACTGCCCCGACCCCCCGAGTTCTGCTACCCCTGACCTGAGCAGGATATCTACCATCAATGCCAAGAAGGGCTTAGCCATCAGTGACACGGCCCATACTCGACTGACTGACTCCATGCAGCGTGTGGCCCCTTTCCAGCTCGCTTTTGAAGTGGGCAGGAATGGTTTGCAGATGCGTGTGTGTGTGATGTTTTATTGGTGAAAATCCTGCTAAGCATTTCTCATTTGATATATTCTTGTGCTTCAGCACTGTATTTGTATTGCAGGAGAGTAACCTTACTCCTAACCTGTCACCCTTCCAGAGCATCATGCCCCACAGGGTCTCAGAGGGCTTTTATAGATGGAGCCTCACGACCCTGCTGTGGGGAAGGTCAATGCTACATGGGAAACATGAGGCCCAGGGAAGTTAAAAGACTGGTCTAGGGTCATACAGTGAGTCAATAGCAGAGCCAGGAATAGAACCCAGCACACTAGACTCTTAGAGCCAGGTATTAGCCGCAAGACCAAATCCACATGGAAGTCGCTTTGTGTAGATATACAGAGCAGCCCCCCTGGCAAAAGGACTTTAGCTATAGCCCCAAAAAGGGGGCTACAGTGAGATGGCAGGAATACAAGCCCCACCAGAGTCTGATACGGTTATAAATTTATACTGGTATTAGCACAGCTCTGAGGGTCAGGATCCCATCATACAGGGGGCCTAGATCCCTGCTCCACTGAGCACCAAAGTACCTTTGACGCTCTGGGCCTTACAGCCTAAGAAGACAAGTGTCTAGGTAGCGTGCAGGAAGGGGAGCATCCCTGTGACTTGGGGAGATTGCTGCTGCGTACCAAGGAATGTTTCAGATGGACTCACCCAAAGTGGATTTGTCGAAAGGACCCGACTGTTCTAAAATGTTGTTAAAATACTTGTTCAAGAAAAGCTGCCTTAGAGTGCTGAGGGAAATCCCGGAGTGGCCCCCAGGCGTTACGGTAATACAAATAAATAACAATGTCTGGGTTTGGAAAGAAATGTTATGATTAGAAAGAAACAAATAATGGCCACGGACGGTTTTCCAAAGTGACTATTGACTCCCTCAGTTTAGGGAGCCAAACTGGAGATCCCTGATTTGCAGAGACTGCACTTTCTGCAGATCAGCTCCCCTTATAGTGTCTCTCGCTGGTCACCCAAAATCACTAGCTACGTCTGTAAGCTGGGGTCAAGACCCTTTACTTGAAATGCCCAGCTGGGGCTGGGAATGAAGTGCAATGCCTGTGTGGAAGGGAGGTTGCTTCTTCTTGCAAAGTCCCCAGTGTTTATTACTGGGTAAAATGAATTTGTCATCAATAATGGGTTAGTGTTGTGTTGAGGTTTGGGCGTTACCATGAGCAAGGTTTCTGAAAATAGTCTCTGGCATTTGTCCATGCTCCTGGTCCAGGACAAACTGTCTGCAGGAGGCGCTTCCAGCTTCTTACAAACCCTCAGTGTGAAATAGGAGAGTATCTCCCGCTCTTGCTTTTCTCTCCTCCACTTTCTTCTCCCTTCTCAGTGTCTATCTTCTCTCCCCCCACCCATCTCTTCAGCCCCCTGCCCCTCACTGGCCCTGATGCACTGGATCCAGATGTATTTTATTCACCATGCTGCACATATTGACAAATAGATCTGGAGAGAGATTCAGCCTGTGTATATAAAATTAGCACCCTAGCAGGAGGCTACAAGAGGAAACCTGTTCTGAACTGCTACAATGGGAAGCAGATGCGTTCTGATTAAGCCCACATGGGAAGGGGAGAGCAGTCTTCAGAGCGTGGGTCTGTTCATGAACAGGAAGCATTGCTCCATGTTAGCGTGGTCTAGGGCCCACAGGACGCAAGGGCGTTTTGGCATTTGAATCCTTCAGCAGTGGCCTCACGGAGGTGATTGTTACAATGAGGGGAGGGGCTGTTTGGAACTGGATTAGGTGCAGGTGGAGATTCAGGGTTTGTATTCAAGGCGGCTGCAGGGCTAGAGTTTGGATCAGATTTAACACCAAAGTCTCTTGAGTGGGTGGAAATCTTGCATGATCAGCTGTTTTCAGCCAGACTTGAACTGGACAATAGGCTCCCCTCCAAAGTCCCAACCTGGACGCAAAACTGTAATGGGTTTGGAGCTGGGATTTTCAATGTGACCCCCACCCTAACACTGAAATGGGTTCAGATTGTAAGTTCTGCTTTTGGCCCACCTCTAACTAAAGGAATGATGTGTGCATTTACAATACTGCCCTCTACTGGATGAAATCAGAATTGCTGAAACTGTGTGTCATAGGCCCTATACTGCTGAGAGTTAAAGACGATTCTCCTTTTGTTCAAGTGAGAGGGACTTACACCTTTGGATCAGGAGGAGCTGAGGTCTCTCCCTGAGGCCATCATGAAATCCTACGTGTTCATGACATTTGGTATGGTGGTGACTGTGAAGTTCTCGGTAAAAGTGGATTTTTTTACATACAAGTCCAACTGCATTGACAATAACAGCCCCTGGCTGGGGGAGTCGCACGTTGCCACTGCTAGTGACCTTTCCTCATGTGTTTTGAATAGAGCAGATGAGGGGATAGCATGTAAATACAGATCCAGTCTAGGCAGTAGGTTAGGGTTTGAGCGTAAATCAGCCTGAGGGCTTGGAGCACTTTTCTGTTTACTGTGCCCCAATATACAAAATTACACCCTGCATGGCCAGAATGGGGAAAAACAGAGAACCATTTCCTTTGCATATCAGACATGGAATTTCCAGCGTGATTACCATCTGTAACACACACTCAGAAATAAGCCTGTAACTTTCCAGCAACCCAGTTTCTGAAAGGTTTTCCCAGCCCTATGGCCCCAGGTCACTGAAACACTGCCTTTCTCTCCTCCTCCCATAAAAAGATATGCTGCTAGGTTTCAAAGAGCTGAGGCCAGTGACCCTGAGACAGGCCTCGTCTGCTCTGTCATATTTAGAAGCACATATGGAATATGAAGGATCGCGGTTTGAAATCACCTTGTACAAAGTCCGGGGAGTTAAAAGCCCCCAGCTGAACAGCACTGTAACCTGAGAGTGATTTCCTTGATAAGATCTATGCAAACTGGATGAGTTTACGAAGGTCAGGTCATTTGGGGGGCTCTCTTCCTCCTTTGTACACATATGCCAACCACAGGACAACAATGCCAGCTGGGTGAGTGAAGATGTTTGTTCCTTGGTGCTGCTGACCTGATTTCTTCACATTTTCTTCCCTTTCCTGGTTATTTTTTCGGTGGGAGGGGAGATGAGGCATTTTGCGTGTGTGTGTGCGTGACTTATCTCCCACCCCCTTCATTTTCACGTTCAGTTTCTCCAGCTTCACAATAAGGACGACCATTTCTGTTTCTTCTCAAGACACTTTTCCACCCGCCCCCTCTGGCCCTGGTGGGAATTGTCAGCGTCAAGATAACAAGAAAGACGAATTGTTAGCACAGGATGTTGTATGAAGCCCTCTTTCTATTTCCAGGCCCAGGCAATTTTAATAAGTAATAATAAGGAGAGAGAACTCCAAAGGAAGTAACCTGGTACAGCAGACAAGTCAGATTTATCAAGGCAGAGAGGAAATACTCCCCAGAAATGAATCTGGCATGAGTTCCTGCACACCAGTCCCACGATCCTGTCTGCCACCCCAGGCAACTCTTATCTGAAACAGTCCAGTGTTTAAAATAGACTAGAAAATAAATAGTATTCCAACCCAACCGATCCTCTAGAGCCTGCAGTTCATCCCAGCAGCATTTCGTTTTCTCTGGAGTGTTTCCGACATGTATTTCAAGGCCTTCCAACTCTCTTCTTCTCCTCTGTCTGTGACATTAATGAACCTTAAGGGATTCTTTTATGTGAATGTATTTTTAAGAGGTGCAAAGAGGTTCCCAGCCCGTCTTGTCTTGGGTAGATGGAGAGTTCTTTCGCAAGGCGTATTCCAAACAGAAATCGATCAAACGCCAGGTTGAAGTGTTGCTGCGGCAGCTCTGCTAGCTGTGAAGTTGTTTAATGTTCATCGTGCACAGCTGTGTCATCCTAATAGAGTATTTTATTGTTTTTCCAGTTGTATTTAAACCGTCATTCGTTATCCTGACCGGCCAGCAAGTGGCTCACGTTTAATCAATGACACAAGACAAATGCGTGGTCAAAGTTTCCAGCGTCTTTACCACAACTGGAGCTGGCTCCAAGCCACCACAAACTGACCTGGATATTTCATTCTAGGCTGCACTAGGCCCTGAGGATCCATTTGCCTGTATTATTTGGAGGGGTAAAAGGGAACTCAGTCCATCATTCTTAGAAGAACTGGTCTCCTGTGAACGTGCCAAATGCTTGCTACGGCTAACGGGTTCCACATAACCATTAATCCTGGGCCGAGAGGGCCTCAAAACTGCGGTTGTTCTTAAAATTGGGGCTGCAGGACAAGCTTAAAACAGGTGCCAAAACCAGCACTGGCATTTCACTGAACAGGGACTGGAGCTTTACTTCTGAGCAGCAGCTCCAGGGTGCTGAGAGTAATAGAAAATGCAGTGCTGATCTGGAAAGTGCTACCCCTGATACCAGTGCAACAGGGGATCAGTGCTGCTGGCTCTGACCATTGGTCCAGGTTGTTTCAGGCGAATAGAGAATCCAATACTGGCCTTGTGCACTAGTTCTTGGAGCTTCAGGGTAACAGAGAATGCAGTGCTGGGTCTGGGCCGGGGGTCAGAGTAACAGAAAACAGCGCGATCTGGGCAGCGGGTCCTGGGAAGTTCAGTTGTTTGGTTAACATTCATTATGTGCATTGCTGTAATGTGCATGAAAACTTAAAACCACCTCCCTGCACATGGGGCCTGACTGCAATACCTACTGCAATGTCTGTTTCTCTGTCTAGTGCTCTCTGCCTGTTCCTGACATTCCTTTTCAGCTGAGCTGCAGCCAATAAATTGATGGAGTTACGTGTTCAAAGGTAATATTTCCCATTCTCTGCTATCAGTCTCTATATCTCCCGCTCTCTTCCCAACAGCGTTCCCTGAAATGATGGCCTGTCACATAAATAATATGTCCCTGCTTTAAAGGGTCACTGTCAAGTTAACAACACTTTTAAAAGAACAAAATTCCTTTGCATGCCATGCAGTACAAATGTCACCCCAGATTATTAAAATGGAAAGAATTTTAACCTGTCATTTACTGGCCTTTTATGCTGATAGAAAAGGGAATGTGTTTCAATCATGTTAACTTGTTTGAATTAGCTTAAAATGATGAAAAAGCCATTTGAATGCTTGTTAGAATGAAGGCTTGGTCTGTCTATACTCTAACTGTTCCTGATTAACTCCATGTGTGGATGCTCTTATTCCAGAGCAAACATTTCCACATATGGAGTTATTCATAGCTACTGCACTTTAAATTCACACCCTACTCTAATCCAAATTAATTTTCAAGTATAAACTAGCCCTAACATGTTTGAAACCAGGTTTGCTGGCCAGGGAAAGCCCCTAGACAGAGGGCGGTCGACATGAGGAACTTTTATTGGTATAGCTACATGTCTCCGGGGTGACCTAACTCCCTGTGTAGACAGTGCTAAGTTGACAGACGAATTCTTCCGTTGCCCTAGCGACCACCTCTCGGGGAGGTGGATTACATACGCTCCCAGCGCCACAGGTAGTGTCTACACTGAAGCGCTCCAGCAGCACGGCTGCAATTTGTTTCACCCTGCGTTTGCCTAACACCGTTTCGGGTTAAGGTAGGGTGTGAATGTAAAGCACAGGAGTCATACCGGAATAGCTCCGGAATGTGGATGAGCCCTAAAACGGGGGCCTTTCATTTGGGTTAAGCTAACTCGATTGAACTAACATTTTGCCCAGCAGGACGTTCTCTAAGGCAGGGGCAGGCAAACTTTTTTGCCTGAGGGCCACACTGGGTTTCAGAAATTGTATGGAGGGCCGGTTAGGGGAGGCAGTGCCTCCTCAAACAGCCAGGCGTGGCCCAGCCCCTGCCCCCTATCCAAGCCTCCCAACCCCCACCGCTTCTCACCCCCTGACTGCCCCCCCCGGGACGCTTGCCCCATCCACGCCCCCATCTCTATCCCCTGACCTCCCCTGGACCCCCCACCCCAACTGCCCCCCACCACCTCATCCAACCCCCCCTCTCCTTCCTGACGGCCCCCCCGGGACCCCTGCCCCATCCAACCACCTCTTCTCCCTGACCGCTCCCAGACCCCCAGCCCCAACTGCCCCCCACCTCTCCATCCAACCCCCCGCCCTTCCTGATTGCCCCCCCCAGGACCCCTGCCCCAACCAATCACCCCTTCTCCCTGTCCCCTGACCGCCTCCGGAACCCCCACCCCTGACTGCCCCCTGCTGCCCCATCCAACCCCTCCTCTCGTTCCTGACTGCCCCCCCCCCGGGACCCCTGCCCCATCCACCCCACCTGTTCCCCGCCCTCCGACTGCCCCGAACCCTATCCACACCCCTGGCCCCTGCCCACCCCCCGAACTCCCCTGCCCTCTATCCAACCCCCCTCCCCCACTCCCTGCCCCCTTACCATGCTGCTTGGTCCACCAGTGGCTGGCAGCGCGGCTGCACCAGGCCAGGCAACCGTGCCGCCCGGCTGGAGCCAGCCTTGCACCGCGCAGCACAGAGCACCGGGTCAGGCCACGGCTCTGCAGCTGCGCTGCCCCTGGAGCTCACAGCCCCGCCGCCCAGAGCATTGCGCCCCCGGCACGGCGCGCTGAGGCTGCGGGGAAGGGGGCACAGCAGGGGAGGGGCCAGGGGCTAGCCTCCCCAGCTGGGAGCTCAGGGGCCAGGCAGAATCCTTCTGCAGGCCGGATGTGGCCCGCAGGCCGTACTTTGCCCACCTCTGCTCTAAGGCCTGGTCTACACATACTTTTTAAAGTGGTATAGCTATTTCAGGATGTGATTTTTGTTTTTTAACTGGAATAGCTATCCTGGCACAACTCCTAGTTAGATGCAGTTAGGCTGGTACAAAGGTGCCTTACAGTGGCATAATACAGTTCTCTATCTTATGGGAATAGTTAGACCATATAAAGCACAAGTTCGGGTAGTTGTAATCCTTTAGCTGTACTGGTATAGTGATAGTAATACAACTTTTGTGTGTAGGTAAGACCCAACTTTTCCAGGGCCAGTGTTATTGAAGATAAGGCTTGGTCTTGCCAGCATAGCTATGTCAGGTAGGTGTGGAAAAAAATCAAACCATAAGCAACTTCGCTATAGACACAGCAAAAGAAGCCCTTTTTCCAGTATAGCTTCTTTCATTTGGGAGAAATGGTTTAAGCTGCATCTCCAGTAGGGCCAGGTCCACATTACCATAGGCACCGACTTTTGCTGGTGCCGGTGGGTGCTTGACCCCCCTCTGCCCCCGGCCCTGCCCCGACTCCACCACTGCCCCGCCCCCATTCCAACCCCTTCCCCAAAGGCCCCACCCCAACTCCGCCCCCACCCTGCCCCTATTCTGACTCCTTCCCCAAATCCCTGTCCTGGCCCCGCCTCCTCCCCTGAGCGCGCCACGTTCCCGCTCCTCCCCCCCCACCCCGGAGCTTGCTAAACCTCCGAACAGCTGTTTGGCAGCGGCAAGCACTGGGAGATAGGCAGAGGAGGGGGGACGCAGCATGCTCAGAGAAGGAGGCGGAGCGGAGGTGAGGTGAGGTTGGGGGGCGGGGAGGGGAGCTTGGCTGCTGGTGGATGCAGAGCACCCACTAATTTTTCCCTGTGGGTGCTCCACCCTGGAGCATCCATGGAGTCAGTGCCCATGTACACTAGAGATTTCTGCCAGCATAGCTATGTCAGTTGGGTGTGAAGAGGTGTGATCCCTGACAGACATAAGTGTGCCAGCAGAAGTCTCTAGTGTAGATGCAACTATACTGTGTAGCTTTTACTAGTATAGTACCAGTGTAGCTGTGTAGCTATACTGCAAAGCTGTGTAGGTTTTACTAGTATAGTTCGATGCATGTGAGGGGGGTGTTTTCATTATGGCTTGGGCAACTCTTAAAACATATACTGGCGTGGCTCCATTGGTCAGGGGTGTGACAAAACTACACCCCATAGTGACATAGCTATGATGGTATAACCCCAGTGTAGATGCAGCTATGCCAATAGAAAAGGGTTTGCCATTGTTTGGGGAGGTGGTGATCCGACACCGGAAGAAGAATGCCTCCTGTTGGTGTATGATGTGTCTACACTAGGGGATATGCCAACATGGCGCCAACAACCTACACTCTGTAGTGTAGACATAACCTATTCCAATACAAAGTGCAGATTTGCTGATATAGCTGCCTCCACGCTAGGAGTGCTTTGCTGGTATATTATACTGGCATGCCTAGTGTAGACATGGCCTTGCTATAGTGGCAAAGCCCAATTGGTATAGACAGGGCCTAATGCCCGCTTACTAATTCATTGTCAGTCCTATTAATAAAGATGGAGAGACATGTCAAAGGGATCAGTTACACGACATTTGTGAATGACAACTAATTAGACCTGTTGCCTTTCAGTGTTCACTTTGGAAAAGGACTGTTTTATCAGACAGGGAATTCTCTCCTGTTCTATGTAAGTCCTGACAGACCTTCTACAGTAGTTAAAAGGAGCAGCATTAAAGAAAAAGAACTTAAAAGCCCCAATGTGAAGGTCCTGTAATTTATTTACTCCCCCCAATGAATGCTGGTTGCAAATCACTCTGTACAAAAATAACTCCTTTCTCCAACTTTTGATCTCTGATATTCCTGTATTTCTCTGGGGAAAATGTAAATCTATGAACTTATTACTAATGTTTCCTGTCCCTGACAGTGGAGCCAGTTGATATTTTACTTGAGAAGCCGGGGTGGAAGGGCGGGGGGAGGGGGGGAAGAAGTGAGCATATGCTTAATGACTGCAGACTGTTTCCAATCTTAGTTTCACTTTTCAGATGCAGAGTTTCCATCTTACAATGGGGAGAGAGAGATTTTTAAATAAAACATGATTTAACTTTAGCCAAACTTCCTCCCAGTGTTTATGCTTTTGGCTCAGGGCTAGATCCATTTAAAACTGGCTTCTTTTGAAGCAGCCCTGTCTCATCACCACACACCAACACAATGGCTTGTAAATTGTCTGTTACACATTTAAACTGTAATTCTCTTGGCCTCTGTCCATTTCACTTTACTTCCCCTCCACCTCCTTCCAAAGTCGGAATTGCTGCCTGGCTAATGGATCCTACCCTCTGATCAGATCCTACTTTCAGTCAGTTGCAGAAAGAATAGCAAAGATTTACAGGGAAAAGGACTGGATATGAGATTCTAAAATCATAGCAGAATAAATCAAAGAGGGTCGGAGTCTGCCACCCTTATTCACATTGAGTAGCACTCCCCCCATAACTAGTCACATTGATTTTAATGGGGCAATTTACAATGTAAGTGTACTGTCCAGTATGGCAAGCATTACAGAATCAAACAAAATCTCACTTATCCTTTGGACTCCTGGGGGCGGGCACAATCATCTCTATAGACTATATACACCCAATATGAACCACAACCCCCTGGAGATCCCTCTGCTATTTCCCTCCACTATCCCTCCCAGCTGCTAAACCATCCTGCAGCTAGCTTTAGGAGGCCATGACTCAATGTGCCCATTGATGGAGCCCTGCAGAAGGCAGTTGAGGGGGGGTGACAGAGGACTGGGCAAGAACTGCTGAGCCAGCCCTCTGTCACACCAGCTCCAATTAAGGGAGGTAAATTGGACCTGGCTAGAGAAACTTGCACCTGATTGACAACAGGGAAACAGCTGCCAGCCTAATTAGCCTGGGGCTGCATAAAAGCCTCAGAGAAAGGAAGCCAAAGGGGAAGCCAGAGAGTGGAAGGAGAGTGGTTGTTCTTCCTTCAGGGCTGAAACCCCCAACTGTATGTGGTGAGAAGGTAGTGGGATTGTGCACTGTAAGTAAACTGCACTAGTGATTGCTGAGTCTGAAGGTCTCTAAGTGGCTTTTGGAGCAGAGCTGGGGCAGAAGCAAAGGGAGTCCTGTTATGGGGACACACAGGGGAAATGCATGCAAAGAGGGTTTTAGGAGGGGTGCGTTATGTCAAGTAGGGAGTGGGTTGGTGCTAGCTGAGAATTTTTGCCAAAATATTTTCCATTGAAAAATGCATACTTGTCAAAACCCAAACTTTTCATGAGAGAGGGTGGGAGCTGACAAATGTCTCAACTTGGGGGGTGGGGTGAATTTTTTTTCAAAATGAAAAATTAATTTCCAGTTAAGAGTTCCTTTTGTTTAGAAATTTAAGCAACTTCAAGTAACTTATTAAAAATGGTCAAAATTGAAATGATGTTTCAGTGGATCCAAACCAATACTCTTTCCCAGATTTTCTGGTTTGAAAATTATTCTGAGATTTTGACTTTGTCTTGACCTGGGATGAAATGTCACAAATTTTCATGGGACAGAGAACTGTTGCCTGCCCCATTCTAGGATATGGGACACATTGCAGTGTAGCTTCTGGGTTCAATTAAATTGAATCTGGCTCATTGCAAAGGTTCCTTCTTCTGTTTCTCTGATTTCCAGTTCTCTCCCTATCACTTTTCTCCCCATCCCCAAAGTTATCTTTTTAGAGATGGTCAGACCCAGAAGACCAGATACAAGCCCGCCTTGAACTTCATGGGCATTGGGATCCAAATTTCACAGCTTGAGCCCATCTCTAGGGTTTTTGTATCTTCTCTGTTTCCTTTCCCTTGATGTCTGTTTCTCTGTGATCCACTGCCTGTATGTTCTGTCTATATACCCATCTGCTCCTGTATCTTTATATCCCTGTTCACCCCACGACAACCCATCTAGAGCCATTCCAGCCGTTGCACTCATTTTCCAGTGGATTGAAACTAACCAGACTGTTTCCTAGCCGAAGATCAGAATCTCATCCTTTTCCAGTCTCCCTTGCAGCCCCGGTCAGCCTCTTTTCCCAGCTCTGACACTGATGTACAGGTAACTGATGTGGTAGAGCTAGGTGACTGTTGGAGCCAGGTTCACTTTCTCTGGCCCCTTGAGTACAACAGTGCTGAGCTGGGGCAATGTCACCACCTGGCCTCTCATCTCCAATATTGTATTATCTCGCTCTTGCCCACCCCCCCCACTTCAATGCCCTTGTGCTCTGCAGACATCTCTTGAGATGGGTCACATTGGGGCTTCTAGAGGGGTGTGTGTGGGCAGGTTACACATCCTTTTAGGAGGTACAGCATGCCTTTCCCCACCCAGTACCTGATGCAAGGTTGGGGGTTACCTGGCCATGCCACATGTAGTTATGCAGACATTTTCTCTGAGTCCTTCAAGTTTGTGCTCAAGGAGCCCAAGCACCAGAGGGTGTGCAGGGACTCATGCAAGGGCCACCAGAATGCAGCCCAAAGTGGGGGCCACATGCCCTGGGGCCCTGTGCAGCGACCTACTGCCAGCATGGAAACTGTCCCCCACAGAAAGTCAGTTGTTGCTTTAGCTGAAGCCAACATCAATGAATAAAAAGAACTTTAATGGAGGCTCAATTGAGCTTCCCCGCTCTTCTTCTCTCCTCTTCTCCCCCCCCCCCCCGGGGAAAATTTTTGGCTGCCTCTGTCTGCGTCAGATAAATATCCCTGTGAAAACCATAATGTTTAACATCCCCTCTTATTATCCTGCTGGCATCCACGGGCTCCTGTAGGGATTGAAGCCAGGCCTCGGCCACTTCTTTCACTTCATTCTTCGGCCCACTAACTGCATGTCAGCAGCACTTAAGAGCATTTTTGAAACGCAGCCTGATCCAGGTCTTCGGAGAAGGGATCGCTCCAACTCGGATCTGTTCTTTGCCACTGGAGGGATGAGGAGAGGAGACAGGCCAGGTCCTCTCCTGCCCCTGAGAAAGCTGCAAGGCTTCAGGAGTAGGAACCTTCCATCCATTTGCAAAGCTGTTAAAGCAACATTAGTCTAAATGCCCTTTCTAGTCTGACAGGCTGATAATAACATGGTGTGTGAAGGCGGCTGGAGGAGAATGCGCTCAGGTTTCTTTTTGCTGCAGAAATGGTTTCTTTCAAGAGTCCCGGCAAGGAGCTCTTGGCACAGTAAATGTCATGATTTTTCATCCGAACTCCATGCTGACAGAAAACAGCCCTGCAGAGCCCGTGGGACATGCACTTGATTGCTGAGGTGTGGGAGAATTCGCACCAAAAGGGAAAGCGATGTTTATATACAAGAGAGGGAGAGAGCCCTTCTTGCCTCATAGGCTGGGGGAGAATGGAGATCAGGCACTATCGACTGAGTAAGGGAGAGGCTGAGCAGAAGAGACGAGCAAACCAGTTTGGATGAAATATGTCCCCTCACCACCACCAAAATTCAGTGCCACAGGGAGATAACATGGCCTAGTGGATAGTACACTGGAGCAGGATACAGCAGACATGCATTCTATTACCAGCTCTGCCATTGGCCTGCTGAGTGACCTTGCACAAGTCACTTCACCACTTCGTGCCTCAGTTTCCCCATCTGCAAAATGGGGCTACTGATACTGACCTCATTTGAAAAGTAGTTTGAAATCAAAGGATGAAACTGCTGTATAAGAACTGGATATTATTATTATCCACTCTCAAATCCTGACTGGGTCTTTCGGACAACCACAGAATAGCCTGCCCTTAATAATCTATCCCAGATCTTATGCTGCGCCCAGTTTTTGCTGGCACAGGACTTTAGGAGTTTAGTAGATGCTGTGCGGATGCCTGTGCAGCTCATACGCACTCAGGAAAAACTCTGTTAAGGTTCTCTTGGCTTTGACACAAGTAGCTCCCAGCCCCCTGCATGTAAGTGGCACCCAGTCAAAACTAAACGTCATTGGGGGTTTTTGTTTTTGTGAGGCCTAGCTCAAGTTTGGCTAGATATTTCCCCCTGCTAGTATTTACCATTGTTCATGCCTCCCTGAGCCTGCAGGGTCTACCTGTGGGGGAGGGGACAGCCCCAAAACCCCATGCTGAGGCCAAAGGAAGGAGAGTTGAAAATCTCTCTGGAGACTGTGGCTTTTCAGCAGACTCCAGGGGTTCGGCTTGTTGGAATAAGCAGCTGAATTTGGGAGTATTTATCTGAGTCCAACCAAAGCTTTGAAGGCCTCCCCTCCACGCACGCACACACGCCCCCCGCTGTCTGGAATCCTACCACAGGCCTGTCTCTCAAACGTCCTACCGAGCCTTGCCCTTGACAGAAGGGTTTTGACTTGGGGGGGCGGGGAAGGGCTGGAAAATCCCACTTTTTAAAAATCACCCTCTATGAAAGGTGCGTGTATGAAACCCACAGTCTGTATGCAGGGGATTCAGTCGCGCAACCTGTCTGCCTTTAAAGGGCTGCTTGTGCGGCCATGAGGGGACCACCAGCAGGATGGAGCTGCACCAGGCGAGGCTGTCTCCCCAGGCTTCGGACCCCCTACTGACACCATGTTCAGAGGAAATGTCTTTAACTAACCACAAATTCCTTAACCTCGCCAGCTGACCTTCAGTTCAGGCTCCTAAATGCTGACTGCAGTTTTCCCTGACGCAGCTCTGTCTGTGCTTGAGAAACTAGTGCGTAGTATAACGGTTGTTCACCAGGGGCTGGTCTGGATGCATTCTGACATGTCCCTGGTTGGCCCATGTGGGTCAGACTAGAGCAGTTTTATCACCCACTTTGGCCCCAACCCTGCAGGCTGAGCTGAACAGCTGGGACACAGACATAGCCCCATATAACAATCATCAACACACTAGGCTGACTTGTTTGCAGTAAAGCCTGGGGGGGGGGGGTTGTTTTCTTTCACACGGCGTCAGATAATGACACCGGTCACGTTGCAGCACCTGTGCTCTGGCTCTTTCACTTCGGCGGGCCGCTGGAACAATTTGTAGAATGGGGGTGCTGAGAGCCATTGAACCAAACTGTAAACCCTGTCTATAACGGAAACCACTTCAAGCTGGGGGTGCGGTAGCAACTCCAGCACCCCTAGTTCCAGCATCTATGCTAGGAACCAAGAATTACAGAAGCACGTGAAAATTTTGCAGATCCAAATTACTTGGAGCAAGCAAAAGCAAGGGCTAGGTCCCATTTTTATCAGAGCCTCCAACCTTGGTGGGGGAGGTTGAGAGAAAGTTAAGCAAAGGATTTTGAAGGACCATTAAAATGGTCTTTTGGAGGTAAAGGAGAAACACTTCAGGACCAGATTTTCTCAAAAAGTTCTGTGGGCAAATTGACATGCAATTGCTGCAAGAATGCTGGTCTGAGGAGAAGCTGTCATTGCAGTGGAAGGAATTTGGGGGTGGCTGCAGAGATCTAAGTCAAGATTCTGGACTGCATGGGGCAGAACAGACTGTGGTAGACTTCCCCAGAGTACAGCAGGATCTCGTTGCAATCAAAATAATGTAGTTTTTAGATACAAGTGTTCCGTGCCTTACAAAGAAAAATAATACAACTAGTTATGTGCCCCATTACCTGATTTCCTTGTGCTGTAGCAGTGATCGTGAGTCTAAACTTAGGCAAGCATTTTGCACAGGTATTTTCATGCCTAACAGTTTTGCAAAACTGACCTAAGTGCGCATCAGCAGTAGGGTCAGATATAAGTGTCCCCTGCATCACTGCACAATCTGTAACTGCGATGGAATGGAAAACTGCTTGCATGTGCCAACTTGACTCCACTGTCTGCATCATTCGTAGCCAGGACACGTTGAACCGAATGACTGCAAATGAATTGTGCAGAAGCAAAATTACACATGGGGGCATGAATATAATAAAAGCTGCAGCAAAACTGCCTTGGCCCTCACTCCCTGAAGCAGGATTCCAGGGGACCAATGAGGTTTCAGTTCATCATCATTAAAGGCAGCACAAGATTTTTCTCTACTCACATAACTTTTTTTTTATCACGGTTGCTGTCTAATATTATGTACACAACTTCCTAGCCCTTGTAGAGTTGCTGTAAAACTGCTTACAATTAACATCTAGCCCTAAAAGGAGTTTTATTAACATGCATCTTGCACAACAGATGTGTCTTTCTGCAATTTGACACTCCTGAATAAGCCAAATCACTGGCAGCTTCTCTTCCAGCATCTGCCCTGCTTTCTACTAAACTGTTTCTGCAACCAACATTTCATTGCTTCACTGACTGGAGCAGAACCTCCAGAATCAAATGCTAATGATAGCCGTTCCTTTAACCAATAACAAAATCATAGATCCAGCATTAATCTTTACCAGTTCTTTGCAGATTCATAGGCAGGATGCAGAGGTGAAAGTAAGCCGGTACAGTCCGGTACAGCATACCGGCAAGAGCCAGTACGCAGCCAACCATAGCGGCAGGGGGCAGCTTCCTCAGACGGGCAATTTAAAAGGGCCTTGGGCTCCTGGCAGCCGCAGCTGGAGCCCTGGGCCCTTTAAATCGTTGCCAGAGCCCCGGGGCTCCCAACTGCCACCGCAGCTACAGCTTCCATGGGGCTCCAGAGGTGATTTAAAGGTCCCGGGGCTCCTGGCTGCTGCTACCGCAGGCAGAGCCCGCTGGCCCTTTAAATCACCACCAGAGCCACAGGCCTCCCAGCCGCCGCCCCAGCTACCACTACCATGGGGCTTTGGCGGTGACTTACAGGGCTCAGGGCTCCTGGCCACCACTACTGGAGTGCCCTGGGCCTTTTGAGTCGCCGCTAGAGCCTCAGGGTAGCGGCATTCTCATCTCTTCTCACTAAATACAACTATTCCAGAGCTTGTCCACAAGCCTGCTGCATAGTTGGACGTACAGAGAGACAGTGTGGGGTCTGTGTTTTGGGAGTTAATTAAACATGCCTGGCACCTAGGTATGCTGGTAGTAGGTGGTCTGAAAAGATCTACATAAGTTGATATAGTAGCTAAACAGGAGGGAGCATGGGCCTATGGTGTAGGCATAGGATTGGCAGTTAAAGTAGGTGGGTTCTAGTCCTATCTTTGCTGTTGATATGTTGTGAGAGCTTGGGTAATTCACTTTACCCTTTGCAACAAATGCAAACACTGCAGAAAATGGACATGAATACTCTGCAAACAGCATACATCAGGCACTGGGTTTAGAACCTTGGACCTTCAGCTCCAAACACCCATCATTCCTCTGACACACAAATCCAAAACTTTTCCAGTCCCCTTTTACAGGCTGTCCCTGCCCTAACAGGTTGAATGAGAGCATTGTGGTATTATAAGGCAATGGAGGGGAAGCAAGAACACCTAGAAGAGGCTATGGAAGAGAGCCCTTCCAATTAACCTCCCGTTTGCTCTCTGACTTGTGTGCTTCCTCTCTTTCTTCTTCAGCCTTCACTGGTCAGTTATGAGGTTCATCTGGAAGAGGTGGTGATGGTCCTACCAATTGTTCTGATTCATTTCTGACATTTGAGCCCGCCAGACGTATTACATCTGAAGCAACAAAGGCTGGAGGCAGAAGAAATAACAGTGTGGGTGAGACAGCTCTCTGTCTTGGATGATTGATGCAGGAACAACAGAGCTTGACTGTTTGATGGCCTCTGACTCACCCGTACTGATGTGTCCTATACTGGGCAGGCATTCCTTGGGCTGGTGCAGGTCACTGAAAAACACGTGGTAAGAGGCTGCAGTCCATCACCTAGGTCAGAGAGGGGAACAAACACAGACTCTCTATGCTGTGCTGCCAATCAAGAGAGAGGTAAGGGAGTCATTGTCTACTGATGCCTTGTCTCAGGAGACCTCCATACCCACTATTTAGTCATTGTGACCTTTAAAATGAGGCTGTAGAAGCCCATGGTTCTAATTAAATGGGACATTTTCCACAAATGAGGTATATACTTATGTGTCCCGGCAAAACTCTGCTTGTATGTTCTGTCCATTTACATGTCTCCTTTCTCCTTTGCCTCCAGGTTGGATTCATTCCATAGCATGCTGGATTTCATGAGTAACACAAGTTCTTCAGACATATTAAAGGAAACAAGATCTGCAGTCACTTCAGGAGACCATAGAAAATGCTTCATTGTTTGCTTTGTTTTTTTTACCCCTTTTATAAGTAGAAATGGGTCTGAGGAAACCCCCTGGATTTGAAGACTTGTTCTTTGGTGTATTTGAATTCCAGATCCAGATGCAAGATTTTTGTGGCTAATACCCTCTCTTACTTACATTGATCATTTTCTTAACATCTGATGCATCTTTAATATGTATAATCAAACATGTCCTAAAACATCACCATGGCTTTGGGGGGCACTAGAGAGAAATGTACCTTCTTGAAAGGAATATTTTACTGTGTTCTGTCGGCAGAAATAAGACAGACTACCCTTTTCAAAAACAGGCAGAAGCAAAACATCTAATCTATCAGTTGCATCCATCACTGTAATATCTGTCATCTAACATTATGCTCAGTCATCAGCAATCTGGTGAAAGCATGCAGTGTAGCTCCAGTCCCCCACATTCAAGATTATCTTCCCCAAATTCCACAGTAGCCCTGTCTTTCTGTTCAGTCTTAGACTATAGGGATTTTGAGTTTTCCCATCATGCCTTTCTGCAGTGACCTCCTTAAAGAGTCATGGTGGCAAGAAGAACATTGTTTATCAAAATATTCAAACCAGCCCTGTGCAGCTGCCAAAAAGACACATTTCTTTCACTTGGTTTCAGCTGCCAGGAGAGATTCCTTTTGCTCATCAAAGAGCACCCTTTACCCATACCCACCCTTTACCCTTTACCCTTTACCCAAAGAGCACCCTTTACCTAAATGTCAGCTAACTGGTCCCCATTTGGGACCTTCTTAGCTTCTGGTATTTCCAATAAAAGAGTGGGATTTTTCCCTAGCTGCTGCTGCTCCCAAGGATGCTCACAGAGACCTCCCATCTCTCCTAGCAGCCTCCCTCCTGTCCTGGGATTTTATGAAGCAGAGTTAAGAATCAGTTCAGTTAATCCAACCTACGCCATCACAGAATCCACTCCAGCACAGAGCCCAGACTAGGAAATGTAAATACAGTGGGCAGCAGTGGGAACAAGAAGGGAAATCTGTGGGGGGAGGGGGCATTTAACTGGTACATTCAATAGACTGAGAGATGAGTAGCAGGGCCTAAAATAACCCTCCCTATCTTACACTCCATTGCTTCAGGGTGGGGGAGGGGGAGGCACAAGATCCAGGCACAAGAACCAAGATTCACAAACTCTGAAATACCCCTAGTTCTAAGGAAACCTCTAAAAATCTGTTTTCCCCACCTCGAAGAGTCTCCAAATGGCTTCCTAGCAGTTAGGGATAGCATAAATTACCAGCACTTGAATGAACTAGCAAATGCCCTTATTAGCACCTAGGTGGTGATGCTGGGATGGTAAATTGAATCTTTGCAAATCAGGGTGGTGTTTGCCAGGTCTCCAGCCTGTGTCAACACAGCTCTTTGAGTGAGGCCTCTCCTGACCCCTTAGCTCTTAGCTGCAGGGTTGGAGGGGGATGCAGCTTGCTACGCAGCCTGGAATTTTCAAGCTTTTTTCTTCTTTTGGCCATTTAATGCTGTCTGAGAAGAGGCAGGAGGTAGGAGAGACAGAGGGAAAGAGAGAGACACTGAGTCAGACACAGACAGAGAGGAAAAGGTAGGCTGCATAGTGAGAAAGAGAGGGAGAGCAATAGATAGTGATACAGAATGAGCACATGAGATAAATCCCATTTACGCATGGAAAATCAGCTCTTGGCAAAGGTGGGTTGAGGACACATAAGCCCAAATTCCCTGTTGGAGTAATCCTATTGACTGCCCTGGAATTACAGCAGAAGGGAAAATGGTTCACACTTGAGATCCAGATTTCAAAGATATTTGAGGTTTCTGGCTCTTCCCATAATAGTGATGAAGCCAGGGTACAAAGATCGGAGCAATATCAGAATCGAGATCCAGATGAGCCTAACCCAGTCCTTGGCTTTGGTTTGGACCTATGTTGACTTTCTGTTACACAGGTACGTGGAGTGGGCTTGTCAGAAGCACTTGGCATGGGCCTAACTCTGTTCTCATTGAAGTGAATGTGAGTTTTACCATTGGCTTTCATGAAGAGCAGAGAGAGGCCCCCACCAAGTGCTTCTGACAGTCCAACCCGTAACGAATGAACGTTGACAATGTTTATATTCTTGTCTGGCAACCACAACCACCAGAGCCTGCTCGTTCCTGCAGCTGAGTGTGTGGGGCTCCCATTGACTTCAGTGGGAATGGTTCCCATGTACCTTACGGGATAAGCGGGAAGGACCCTGCCAATGAGAACTGTAGCTGAATAGACAGAACGGTAAAAGAAAGAAAGAAGGCTGCATAGGTCAGTTAGGAAAAGGCCTAACCTGCTCCTACTTATACGATATGTAGCGCAGATTTTCATATTTCATGGAAAAAGTACAGCTACTTTGGGAATCACATGTAAATTATACAAAATTGCTGCCCTCCCTCCTAGAATCCAGTGTCAGGTATGTGAATGTCTAAATGGATTTGTATATTCACAGTCCCTGATTCAGTGCCCATAAGAATCAGTGGAAAGACTCCCATTGACTTCAGTGGATGCTGAATTGGCCCCAAAGACTTTAACATTAAAAGGCACCATTATCTTCTCTAGTCTGGCCTCCTACATAACACCAGCCATAAATTTCCACCAGTGATTCTTACTTACCAAAATAGGGCAAAGAAAGTAAAGGAAAGCCCCAGGGGGGAGAAACGGCCCATCCCTAGCAGCACCATGCACATATTTCCTCTGCTAAAATGTCAAGAAGGATTTGGTGTGGAAGCTAACGCAGGGATCTGTGCATGAGTCTCACTGACCCTGACAGGGCATGGACGGTCACATTTTCCTGGGGAGAGACTGCCTTTTTATAGCTCTCCAGTGTATCAGGCATCAGCATCTTTCCAGTGACAGGACCCCATCTGTGTTTACAGCAAGAATGATCTGCTCATGCAAGGCTTAGATCTCTCTTCCAGGAACCTGGACAGTGATGCAACAATACCCACCCTCCTTCCACCTCAGCACTTTGTTGTCTGGAGTCTCCTTGAAGGCCGTAAAGTAAGCTAGTAGTTTTATTGCCTTTTCCCAGCATCAGTTCTGGTTTGCTATCACAGGGATTGAATTTATCTCCCATCCTGGCCTGTGAAGGTCTGATGGTAAAAGAAACAAATGCACAAACAGTATTCACTGAAAAGTCTTGCCGCAGGGCATGACTGAGGAGCTTTGGCAGAGATGTGTGCAGGCTCGGCTAGAAGTGCATGGGGAGCTACAGGTGAGGACAGGGTACTTACGTTCCTCTACAAAAATTCAGTGCCACCAACCTAACTCAGCCAGTCACTGGGTGTCCCAGCACTGGCTAGAGCATGGCCAATGTAACTCCAGCGCTTGTATCTACAGCAAAAAGAATAGAGCAGGGGTGCATGAATGCAATACATAGTTGAGAACACTAGGGGGAGTTTAGCAAAGGAGTCACCACTGAAGAGAGAGGCAAGAAGGCAGAGCTGGTTCAGTCTTGTACCTTTCCTTGAATGAAAAATTAAGTTCAGTTCCTAGCTGAGTGCAGCTCCCACTTCTGGGGGCAGGAGAAAAGGGCCTGGTTTTACAGGTGCCGAGCACCATCTCCATTAACTTCAGTGAGAGGTGCTGAGCACATGCAAAAGCTGAACTCTAAAAATCAAGCCATTTGTGTTTCAAAAAAGAACAGAAACAAGCCTCAAAAATCCAGTCCTAACACGCAGCAGAAGCCGACCCCATGACGCTGGTGCAGTGCGCTCTGGTGTGCATTGCTCCGGCTGTGGGGTAGTACAACTAGTGACAAGAGATGGGGCAGAGCAGCACGTGGTGAGGCTGCATCTAAATGCAGACCCTCCCCAAAGCTCAGAGGATCTGGAGTCACGGCCAGGCCTCTTGCTGCTCGTGACAGTAATACAAAGCTGAGTAACTGCTCAAAATAACAGCGCCTCTCCTCAAGGGGAGCTACCCGATCTCCACCCAGTGTGGCTGGCATGAGCCTCTGTCGATTACCGCTGAGCTGAATCCTATCAGGTGTCAAACTGCACTGAATCAATTAGCACCTCCTCTCTCCTCCCAGAGCAGCCAGCTCACCCCCGGGCTTTGAAAAGGGCTGCAGTCTGTTTATCTACAGTGGGAACCAGCAGAGCCAGGTGGCCCTGGTATGTCAGTAGCAGCTCCAGGAGGTGACGAGATGGAAGCCATGTTACCCACAGCTCTCCTGAATGCAGCAATCTGCAGTGGAGATGAAAGACCTGCCATTTGCTCAGGTCACCATTTTATCACCTGCTCTTGGACTTCCTTGCAGGGTGAAGGAATTCTTTCCCATAGAAAGGATCAGTTTCCATTCTTCAAACAATAATGATGCATGCATGGTACCACAATAGGCAGCATAGAGACTCTTGCTTCTAGGAGTGGGCTCAAACCTAAACCCCAGTGCTGACACATTTGGATCCAGATCTGAACTTTGGCCTATATTCTTACAATGGACAGAACCAAAATCCTGATCCAAACACCGCAAAGCTACGGGGAAGTTTGGATCTGGATCTATAGCTGAATTTTGCGAACTTGGCTCCATGTCTAGTGTGAATTCAAATTCTAGACATATTTTTGAGGGTCAGTTTGTACTGGAGCTGAGCTAGTTTGCTCAGTCCTATGATGCGTTGCCCTGGTAAATGTGATTTTGTGCTGGACAGCACCATGTCTGTTCAGCTGTCAAGGATTCAGAACACGTTTAACAATAAACAATAAGTAAATGGTTATGACCTATTTCTCTCAGAAGGGTAATGCTTAAGTAATGGATGGCTCCTTGCTTCATGGGAGGCTGTGGACTTGGAAAGATATCAGTCACAGAAGATGGATCATTGCCAAGAGGTCAAGTCTAGTTAGACTAAGTAGATTGTATGTTTTTGGGACAAGTTTAATATTTTACTCATTTGCACCGCATCCATCACAATGGTGTCTTTAGGTGCTACCATAAGATAAATAAATGCTGACAACAGCAACAATGATCACGTTGCTGCTGCTGCTGGCCCACCAGGAGTTTCCTAACAGCAGATGCATCTAATATTACATTGATACTACGCTAGAGGCCAAATCAGACAAGGTGTTAATGGCTGGAAAATCATCCCCCCCGTCCATCCCCCCAAAATACATTCTCCTCATGCTAGTGACAAGCGGTTTATAAATGGCAATAGGTCGCTGGCATTACGGTGTACCGCTTGGTCAGCGTTTGGGGTAGATGCATTTATTGTGTTCTCCAAAATCTCATCTCTGCACATTGCCCAGGACTGGGCACTGGGACGGCGGGAGGGGGAAGAAGAGGGAAATGCCCTTCTCATTTTCCCAAAGTGATCACTCAGCCATTATTTACATTGCCACAAAGGGAGACAGATTTGTGAATGAGCCTGAGATCAGACTTGGCGAAAAGGAGGAAGTCATTCATGAGTCACTTAGGAATCCAGTAACGCTGAACAAAGGCAGCTCCAGGCAGAGACAGACTGTTTACATTATACGCACAGGCACTATGGAGCCATATTGGCACGCTCTGGTTTGCTTGCTCTTTTTTGTTGTTGTTAGTTTCTTTTGGAAATAGCATGTAAAGATTTGGGAACCTGAAAGAAGATATTGACTTTAAAGCCCACTGAATCAAGCCACTCCTTTAGCTGAGATTTTTAATGGCTAGGAGCAAACAGAAAGGGCCAGATTTTTAAGGCATTTAGGGCACACAATCGCATGTGCATTTGCACCATCACATTTGATTCATCTGCATTTGCACACTTGTCACTGTGCACATGTATGTGGATTGGATAATCGTCTGTAGAAATGGCCTGTTCCGGTTGCTTGCACGTACAGCTCGGTGTGTGAATGGCATATGCAGTTGCTCACCTAAGCACTTTACAAAATTGGCCCAACATGTATTAATTTACTGGCTGTTTCTGCCATGTTCATTATGCACAGAAGCAGACTCCTAGCAGTACAAGAAATGTCCATGCTGCCTAGCCTAAACAGGGTGAGGGCTTATCATTAGCATCGCACAGAATTCCTGCTGCACCTGCCAACAGAACAGCAAAGGTCACTTGGAAACTGACCTCTTCAGCTGATTAATGCTCCCACTTAACACCCTGGGTTGCTGTTCATGCGTTTCAGGGTGTGAGAGGCAGCGAATCCTCTGCAGGCACTCGGACAGCACTGATGGATCCATTTTCTAATGTGGGTGACCCTCGTTGATTTCAGAAGTTGCCCAGGAGAGGTAGGAGGCTTTACTGTCCAGAGCACGGGCGTAGGAATGCAAAGACCTGCGCTTAGGCAAGTCACATCACTGCTCTGTGCCGCAGCTTCCTCTTTGTAAAATGCAGGGAGGGGGCTAATAACTCACTCGCAGAGTGTTGCAGGTTCACTGCATTAATCACTGTGCAGGCATTTAAAATCCTGGAGTGGGAGGAGCTCTAGAAAAGCAAAGTTTCATTATTTCTAATGTTTGTATCTCCACAACTTGAAAGGCTTACTGACTTCCATCGATAAAGCTCCTTTGTTCCCAAAAGTGGTATAGTTGTACTGGTACTTGTGAAAAGGTGGAGACTGTGTGGGTAACTCCAGTTCAATCTTTTTTCGTCTTTCAGAAGAATTGTGTTACCTGTCAAAGAAGTGCAGCCTCTGCTGGGGTCAAACACAACATCTGCATAACAGCAGATACCAACACTGTACCCTTTAGGTTAGGACTCTCATAGCCCATAGGTGGAGAAATATCTTGATGAAGCCAAGAAAGGGTAGGTGGCTTTCTTACTGCCAAGGCAGAATATTCATGTTATTCTATAACTGAACAATTGCTCTGTGTCTCTAATAAAAGGGCATAGCCCTGTTTATAGAATGGGGTGATAAACCAGTGACTCTGATATTAGTCAGAGAGCTGGAAAGTTTTCTGCATACCAGCATTAGCAGGAATGGTATTTGCTAAGAGAGGAGGAGGCATAACAGAGGGGAAAGCCTCTTATCCAACTCTTCCCCATGTATGGATGGGAAGCCAGGGTTACTCAGCAGGATATGGCATAGACAGAGAACCCGAGTCAGATGCACTCCATGATATATCTCCTCTCAAAGGAAACAGGACAGCTAAGTGCAAATGGCACATCCCACCTCCTCCGCAACACACACATGAAAGAGGAAACCAGGAGAGGGAGGCAGATGGAGATGGGGCCTTTGCACTGGAATGGGATGACCAAGCTCTGCAAGGTGCAAGTTTTCAATTAGCTGATATTCAGTAAAACACCCAGGACTCCAGCCTGCAGAGACGTGTTCCTCCCAAGGCAACGCAGCTCTCCTGTTTTCTGCACAGTGCCCAGAGCAGCTTTAGCCTAGGGCTTTGACTGACTCATAAACCACAGCTGGATTCAAATGTATTTCTAGTTAGCAAACAGATGGGGAGATTGGGACACATTTGGGCACTAGAGTTTGGCCCATCAATACTGGGATGAGCAATGGCATGCAGACAGCAAGCCTGGCCCTTATTGAGCCGGAAAGGAGTGTTACATGTAACCCTTGAGTGATCCCTGTTGATCAACGTATGCGATTGCTAGCTTCAGTAGCAAGCCACTCCCAGAACTCTCCAGCCAGAGCAACGTGGGGCACTTCATGCCTGGGAATGTAGTTTTGAAAAGTTCTGAGTCACTCACTGCATCATAGTAACATCCTGCTCTCCTGTCCAGGGACCTCCAAGTGCTTGGCAGACACAAATGGATTCAGCATGTGCACTAGGTCCGTATTATTATCCCCATTTCAGTGTTAAGTGGCTTGCTCAGTGTCAGGTGGGAAGCAGAGCCAGGAAAAGAACCCAAGTCCCGGGCTTTTTCGGGGAGGCCCGACAGGCTAGTAGCTATGACACTGGCCCGAGAGCCAGGAGACCAAGGCTTTATTCCTGTCTCTGCTGCTCTGTGAAGTCCCATCTCCTTCATCTCCTGTGTAGTTAGATTGGAAGGTCTTCGGGGAAAGGTCTGTTCCCCTACCACAGGTGCTGGAACTACGGGTTTGGCGGGTGCTGCCGCATCCCCTGGCTTGAAGTGGTTTCCATCCTATACAGGGTTTACAGTTTGGTTCAATGGCTGTCAGCACCCCTACTGTACAAATTGCTCCAGCCCCCCATCCCCTACTAAGCAACTATACAGCACCTGGCACAATAGGGACCTCTAGGCGCTACAGGATCACCCTGCTGCTTGCTCTCTGGTCGACTGGAGCACGTAGACCAATGGTGGGGCTGGGCCACCCAGGCAGGGTCACCCTTTGAAATCATTGTCTGAGACTGTGACAGCCCCCATGATGGGAAGGAATCAGTGGCTGGCAGGCACTTTGCAAAGGAAGGCAATTGGGCAACTGTAACTTTACACCCGTGGAACAAAGAAAGAATTTGGCCCAAAGACCAATGCATGTGGAAGAGAGGTTCAGGTGGGACTGCTGTCATCTCTAGCTATCAGGTGTTAGATTTCTTTTTTGATGATCTATATAGAGATAACACCTGGCTCGACTTTCTTTATCCTCATCCAAATTCTGCACCACCACGCTGCTGACTTCATTGCTCTCTTCCTCAAGTAGGGTCGGTGTGGATGTCAGTGTGTGTCAGGTGGTCACTTGCATCTGCCTGCGAGCGACTATGGGTCAGTAAATAAATGCACTCAGGTCAGTACAGAAAAGCCTGTGAGCCGCAAGCGTCCTTTACAAAAGGCTTGAGACAGCTCGCCTAACGCACGGCACCGCACCCCAGCACACAGTCCCAGGAATGAGGGGAGAAGCAGCGAGCACTACCCCCCAGCACAAGACATTTTCAGAGTGGCTTAGCACAGGCCAGCATATTTACAAGTCTGACCGTTCGGGGGAAATTCGCAGCATGACTCATGCGCCTTGCTGAAGTTCTTGAATCACAGCATTGTGCAGAGAAATCAGAAACGTGCAGCCCTCATCCAGGGCAGGACAACATCCTCTCTCAGCGTGTCATCAGATATTCGCTGCATTGCAACATCCCCTTGGCTCACCAAGGCCTTGGGAGGCTTCATGCACTGTGGTGGCAATCTGGCAAGGGCTGGTGTCCTATGGGCTGCGTCTTGTCTCTAAGGTTAAGCCCCCACACTGAAGACCAAGCTGAATGCTGGGGTATTTAATGTGCTTTGATTGATCAGAGACCTGTAGCTCTCATACACAGCAACATTTAAAGGCCTCTTTCCCCTGCTGTCCTGAACCAACAAATTCTACACGTGTGCTTTCTACAGGCAACAAAGAGGAGCTTTTTCTTTGCGTTGCCCTGTCAACGCTGCACCCCTCCCAAAATGTCCCGTACACAATTTATTTTCCCTTCCATTAAAGTCTCCCCACTAGACTGGCTCTTGGAAGCTCAATTTATGTTCCTCCAAGCTCTCAGTATATTATTCCTAGCCGGAACAGAAAAGTGCAGTCAGCAAGCAGGCAGTTAGGCAGGGAAACAAGCCTGTCTTTGGTTTCTTGCAGTAAGTCCTAAGCAGGGACAGGAAGTCCCCTTGCAGACAGAAAGTCTGCCGCACCACAGTGTTTGGCATGCCGCGCCGCTCTGCTCCGTGCCACCAAGGAGGAATTCCACAACAAAGAGACGGGAGCGGGGGGGGGGGGGGGGGAGAACACAAGGCGGCTGCAAACGTGGGGAGAGGGAAAGGGAGAAAAGAAGACGAGAAGAGAGGAGTTAGAATGTAAGTGTTGAGTGTGGAGAGAGAGTGAGAGAGAGAGAGCGCACACAGAAATCTGGAAAAAGGGAGAGAAAAATATCCAAGCAACCCCTGCATCCCCATCTCCTCCTCCTGTGAAACTGTCAGTCTGTAAATGCCTCCTTGGCAATTAGGTGGGAGCTGTTGCCTTGGGTATATGGGGGCTGCAGTGGATGCAGCAATGGAAGGGACTGGGATTCTGGGGTGCCCACCTGGGCAAAGCTGGCAGCTCCTGAGTGAAAATGTTCCTTCAGAAAGGACACCCATCCTCCTAAGCTGGCTGCTTCTTCTCTGTTGTTTAGCCCATTCCCCACACTGGATTTATTCTGCTCTCAGTTACACTGGTGTAAACCCAAAGAAACCAATGGAGTTACTCCAGATTTACATCAGAGTAACTGAGGTCAGACCCTGGCCCTTAGTAATGGGCAGACCTCCAAAGGCCAGATGATAACCCTGCATTCTGCTTTATTTGAACCTCCCGCGTCTATAGGACTGGGCTGGAACTCACATGAACACAGAGCTTCTTGTACAATTGTGTTGTACTTGGTGCCTAGATCCCACAGTAATGGGTGCAGCATAAAGGTAGGTCAGATCCTTGAATCTGGCAGGTCCCAAGGAGGGCTCTGTGTCACATTCCCTTGGCATAGGGGAATCCCCAGCTGTTCCATTAGGTAGTTTCCAGCTGCTTTGTGGTGCCTGAGAACACATAGATGGATAGACAAGATTATCATCACAGGACTAACTCACCTGGTGCTGGCTGATCGTTTTATGTGAAATACCCCTGCTCACATCACTCCATCCCTACCCAGTCAGGTGCATGGTCACATCAAGAGCAGCAAGGCAGAGGGACTGTACACTGCAGCCTGTGCCAACATGCAGCCCAGCCGTGTAGTCTGTTATCTGCTGGCTGCTTTATGATTCTGTTTAATGTGACTAAATACAAAATTAAAGACCCAACATTGTCTGGGGCCAAGAGGAGGTTCCTGTAGTTGCTTATTGCCCTGACTTAGAGGATCTTACAGTAGGTCCTTGTTTCCCTGGACACCCATCTTCTCTCTCCATCCCACTCCTGCATCACATCCTATGTGAATACTTTGCAGTGACCTCATCTATCTTGCATAGCTTCTGGTGAAACGACATCCAGGCTGCAAAGTCAAAACCTTTCCCTTCTGAGGATATCCCTAGGTGCAGAGTCTCCTGCAGGTAACAGAAAAGACACTACATGTTATTCAGGTTTCAGAGTAGCAGCCGTGTTAGTCTGTATCCGCAAAAAGGAGAACTTGTGGCACTTTAGAGACTAACAAATTTATTTGAGCATAAGCTTTCGTGAGCTACAGCTCACGTCATCGGATGCATGCCCTTCTTCATGAGTGTTCTTCAGACACACTCAAAAGCCAGCCAGCCTGACCCTTAACTCTGGTACAAGTGAGCTTTGGAGAATAAAGAGAAGATTCAAAGTCTTATGCAAGTGATGTATGGGACCTTTAAGGGTTTGCAGTCTTGGTTGGGAAATCCATTGGCAGCTTTTCTGATGAGTTTTTAACCCCCTTATCCCCCACTTAGCTTAGGCATCCTCATGAATGTTGCCCAGCCCCTCCGGAGGCTCCCTTTCCTTCAGGGCATGTGGTGGCTTTGTAGGGTGAATATGCCGGGGGTAACTGACCCCTTGGGCTTGTGTTTGATAGCAGTTCCCAGAAGGGTTTTCTTCCTATATATACATTTTGGCTGGGACCAAGGGATGATGCTGATTGCTGCCTTGATCTGTGCGAGGAAGCCTATGAAGAAGGTGGAGATGCCATAAGTATAGATATGTTGTGCGCAGTGTTGTAGCCATGTTGGTCCCAGGATATTAGAGAGAGAATATTATTACCTCCTCCATCTTGTCTCTATATGTACAGACAAGTTTTCAGTAGGGCCAGATTCTGTGCTGCAGGGACCAAGAGGTGTAGGGTCAAAAGTGGCTTTATGCTATCTTTGTATTTTCAGGAGTCTGGGCTAGCCCAGGGCCAGCACAGCCCTTGGCTTAAGTGAGAGCAGCTCCAGGGGCTTCCAATAACTTACAGTGGCCTCCCACCGCTGCCCGTGGACTATTCCACAGCCCAGAGCAGTCAGAGCACAAAGCAATCCAGCTCCTCCCACTCATGCCCTGACATGTCCCTTCTTATCCTCAGCCACTCCCCCTGCACACCTGTACCTAGGTCGATGTGTGGGGGCATGGTGTAGCAGAACCTACACTGCCCATGCATCATCCCTGAACTACGGGGATTGTCCAGGCGGCAAAGCTTTGACTAAGCTGTTTAAAGGGGCCACAGCAGAACCCGATGTCTCTAAAACTCTTAGCACTTGGACAAGAGCACTGACTGATTTCTGCAAAAGCACAGAAGCAGTTTCTCATTTTCTGTAAACCTTCCAAGGGAATTATATAGCTTGCTAACACCTGCCAATGTACCAGCCACAATTGATAGCGTACACCTGTATTCTAACCCCTACAACATCCCTGGGTGATACATTAACTTATCTCACATGGGTAAACTGAGGCACAGAGCATGCCTACACCAACATGATCCTTCCATTCAGTAGGCAAGCTGGGAACAGAAGCCATGAATCACTTCCTTTGTTCTGGTGGATGTACCTGAACTTACGTCTCCAGTTAAGAGTATATACAGTTGCTACCAAAATTTAAGTGGTCTGAAAATGAAAAACATCAGTTGTGCCGTATGTAAGTTGTGCTGTATAAAAAAGAAAGAAAGAAAGATTAAACTGGATTTTCCCAGACAGTCCCCACCTTTGCACAAGTACCAGTGGTATTAATGAGGAGAGATCAACGTGCTAGTGTTTCTACCATACTGTCATTTAAACCTGCTCTGAGCAAATCTAGCGGACACATAGTCATAACAAAGTTGGTGGGCACAGGCCCTTTGTTCACACTGCTGCTCTTGTTGATGGAACTGCACCAGAAGTAGTGCAAGGGTAGGACATTCTAGGCTTTACATTCTAGTGATCGTGCTGCTACTGACCTGGGGTAGCTCTTTAACCCAAGCCTCACTTTGCCCATGTAAAAAAAAGCCAGTAGTTCCCACCTACCGGCTAGAGCAGAGGTGGGCAAACTGCGGCCCGTGGGCCACATCTGGCCGGAGGGACCGTCCTTCCCGGCCCCTGAGCTCCTGGCCCAGGAAGCTAGTCCCCGGCCCGTCCTGCGCTGTTCCCCCTCCCACACAGCCACGCCGTTCTGCGGGTAGCAGGGCTGCGAGCCCCTGCCGCTCTGAGTGGCATGGTAAGGGGGTGGGGGCAGCACACGCATGGCAGTGCAAGGGTTGAGTAGGGGGTCTCTGGGGGGCAGTCAGGGGACAGGGAACAGGGGGCAGTTAGGGGCGGGGGGGATCTGGGGGGCAGTCAGGGGACAGGGAGCAGGGGTGGTTGGATGGGGCGGAGGTTCTGGGGCAGTCAGGGATCGGGGAACAAGAGCGGGTGGATAAGGCATGGGAATCCCAGGGGGCCTGTCAGGGGGTGGGGGTGTGGATAGGGTTCGGGGCAGACAGGGGACAGGGACTGGGGGGTGGTAGATAGGGGGTGGGATCCCGGGTGGGGGGGGTGATGTGGGGCGGGGAGTCCCAGGAGGGGGCAATCAGGGGACAAGGAGCAGGGGTGTTGGATGGGTCGGGAGTTCTGAGGGGGACAGTCAGGGGGCGGGAAGTGGGAGGGGGCAAATAGGGGGTGGGGCTGTTTGGGGAGGCACAGCCTTCCCTACCTGGTCCTCCATACAGTTTCGCACCCCGATGTGGCCCTTGGGCCAAAAAGTTTGCCCACCCCGGCCTAGAATGCTGTGAGGCTTCTTTCATTAACACATGTAAAGCCTTTTCAGATCTTTGAGTGAAAGGTGCCACCGAAGCACAAAGTATTATTGGAACTCAAAGACATCTCCATCCCACAGCAATACTTGCTGAGATCTTACTCACTAGAATGAGGGACTCTAGGGCTACTCAAGAATAAGCTAATTTCTTTCTTACACCAGAGGCCTTTCTGTCTGAGATGGTTCCTTTCTGAGACATGAATACAGCATGTCCAGCAGCAGTATTAAATCAAGACATTATCAAAACACTGCCACAAGAAGCTAGTTCTCCAGGTGCTCTGCTCTGAGATTCATCAGCTGACAGGAACCAGAGAGCAGATGGTATATTTAGGGGCTCTTTTACTGACAAAAGTCTTGTGTTCACAGCGGTATTTAATATACTATAGTTCATTCTTGAGAGTCGGGCATAATGTTCAAAAACACCCAAGGCCTGGTCTGCACACGAACTGGTACCAGTTTAACTAAAGGAGCGACTGGTGCAACTTCTGTGTGTAGATCAGGCCTAAGTGGTTTAGGATACTAAGTCCTAATCACCTAGTTTAGTGCTATTAATACTATGTCCATTTCACTGAGATGTTTTATAGTTAATCCTGAACTAAATATTTCATACTTCATTATGCACTTAGGCAGTAGTAATGGCCTGAGCATGGAACTAGGAGCCAGGAATTTCCCAATCATAATCATAATCCCAATCTGCTACGAAATTGCTTTGTGCTTTTGGACAGGTCACCTAGACCCGGTCAAAAAGAGAAAGAAGAGGTGGGGAGGGCAATATTGTTACTATTGTTTTACAGCTGGGGAACTGAAGCAGAGAGAGATTAAGTGACTTGCCCAAGGTCATCCAAGGAGTTTAACTGAACCCAAATCTCCCAAGTCTTCCTCCAGTCCTTTAACCACAAGATCTTCCTACACTGCAACAAAAGAAGAAACAATTTTCCCCTTTTTTTCAAAATTTGAAAATTATCAAAATTCAACCAGCTGACTCATGGGGAAAGAGGGAAGAATGCTGGGGGGAAAATCATGTGAAAATCATTTTTTTAAATTGCAAAATTCAAAAAACATCAACCAGCTCTGCTTGAAAACATCCTTTGTGTCCATTTTTTCATCTGTAAAATCTCTCCTGCCTCAGGTCCCCACCTTTATGGGGTAATTGCTCTTCCTTACTTCCCAGGGGAACTGTGAGGATAAACATATTAAAGACTATGACGCGCTTAGCTACTATGGCAGTGGGTACCACATACAGTATCTAGGATTGATAGCTCTTTCTTGAACATTGTGTAGTTTCTGCTACTGTCTTTGGCCACAAAATCATCAGTATTTTCTGCCTGGAAACTCTTTGCCCGCATTCTCATTTTGCCTGCTCTGCTATTTCTTTTCGTCCCAGACCCTGATTGTTAGAGACTATCTGTGCTATAAGCACCACTTGTATCTCTTCTGCACTCTCTTTCATCAGCTAATACAATCCCAGGTTTTCTGGCTTTCTACATACATTTACTCTTTGAACACTTTTTAGCAAAGGGGAAGGATGATTTTGTGATTAAAGCATGTTACTGTGGTCTGCCACAGCTTCTGGTGTGACCCAGGGCAAGTCACTGCCCTCCATGCCCCAGTTTCGCTATATGTAACATGGCGATAATACTATTTACCTACTTCACAGAGGTACTGTGAAGCTTAATTAATGTTTTCAGATCCTGTTTGGAAAGATCCATAGGACTGGAAATTATTACCCTTCTGGGAACCTTTCCTGACTCTTTATGGTGTGTGTTCCCCCACCCCCCAAAATGATTAAAAATTACCTGCAAGTTGCAGCAATGCAGTTTAGCAGTGGATCTCTATACAGCACTAGAATGATTTCTGCCTGCTATTCTGTAACTCTATTTGTCAATTACAGTATTTAATTTGCTTTCTATCCAAGGCTGTTCATTGCCCTGATAGTTACATGGTTTTATCTCTCCTGTTCCTAGTGCCAGCATGGGCCTGGCTCTAATGAATGAAAGAAAAAGGAAATCCTGAGCCAGTCTCTGCTATGTGATCTGGTCCCTGTGCATATGACTCTCTGAGTGTAATTGGCCAGCAAAGAATATTCCTGGTGAAATGGAAGCCAGGAGAGCTGGCTCCTGTGTTAACTGCCCCTAACCCTAATATACAGGGTGTGTCAGAGGAGGACGGGGTGGGGAGAGTGATATGGAGATCTCCTACACCAATCCTCCAATGGCACTAGGTTTCACAGGGGCTGTCCACCAGCAGCATAAGTTACAGCAGCCCCTTCCTGATGGCCTTCCACCCAAGTTCTGACCCAGCTGGATTCTGTTTAGCCTTAGAAAACTGAGAAGAGAATAGCAGAAGATGGTATGGCTTCAGAATTCCACATCAGCAGAACCATCACCAGCCCCGCAGGTCCAAAGTGCTCAGACATCAGAGCAATAGACGTGACACAGGAGGTGTCCCCCGGGACCCCGAGAGGAGTCCAGCCTCATACCTTGAGAAATGTCCTCCCAGTCTCCATCATGGGCTAGTCAGAAACCTAGAATCAAAAGATAGGGTTAGGCAAGACAGTAAAGTTCTGTGAATGGGACTAAATCTGGGTCTGTGTTGCCCACCAGTTACTTTTTATTAGGATTTGCAAATCCCAAACATGCATGCTCAGACAAATATGTAGGTGTGTAAGCCAGGCATTCGCCCATCCAAATGCAAGGGTGAACATCTTGCAGGATTTGACCATCCTATTAAGGCTCAGATTTAAAAGCGTGAGGCTGCCCCATGTTTTCAGGGGAGCCATCAGTAAGATTCCTCCAAGACCACATGCCTCACTGTTCAGATGTTGCTCCACGGGCACTTGCTTTCTCTGCAGACAAACTTTACGGGATGCATTGCTGAATGGGCGTGAGACTTGGAACGCAACAACACATGCCAGTGTGAGAGTCAGCATGAGCTAATGTCTGCTGGGAACGCCACAGCTTAAAGAGCATTAAGTAGGTGTTGAAAATAAGGAGTTTCTTTCAAGAAGCTCTCTGTGTGAGAAGGTGTTACATGGCCCCACTTTGATTGATAACCATGGCCTAGCTTTCTCTCCTTTCTTGGCTATTTCCCCAAGGTGGAGTCCTTCCCTCCAGTATTTCCATGATGTACAGGACTCTAGCATAAGAGTTAGCATAGACTGTTGAGCTAATACAATTGTTCTGGCATACAGCAGATGCTGGATATTACAATATGCCAACAGCATTCCTAGACAGGGCAGGTGAGATAGTATAAATGTTCCCCTGGGCTCTTAACACCCACACAGACAACAAATGAGGAATTCAGGTTTCCGACTGTTGGTCATTGGGAGAAAAGATATCTTCAGAAAAGCATATTTGTTTCTCAAGAATGAACCATAACTGCATTAAAGAAACAGTCCTTGTCTCCAGTCTGGGTATAGGCCAAAGGCTGCTCTTCCCCATGTGTCCATGCAACATTTTCTCTCCCGGCTTGTTTGGTTTCATGGTTCTCTCTTTGTCCCCCGACCAGTGCACACAAGACTGTATACTCCATGCAGTCACTAGACATATGGATACACATTGTGTAAAACTATCCCACAGCCCAAAGGGCTGGCTTAAAAACATCTGAGAATAATAGTTATTTCCCATTAACTTTTAAAGCTGTTTCTTCAGTGAGGTACTGTAACAAAACTTATCTTTTCTTCTTTTCCTTGTAGGCATTAAGGAGTTAACAAACAAGGCCTGCTCCTGAAGACCCTCACCCAGTATTCTAATCGTGCTTACACTAGTACAAATCAGGAGTAACTCTCCTGAACTTAATGGAGTTGATCAGGTGCCATATTAGGGTAAGTGAGCTTAGTTTCAGGCCCAAAGCCCATCTCATATGTGTAGCTCCACCGATGGCAATGAGGCTCTGCCACATGAAAGGCTTGCTGGCAATGACTAGGTTGGCAAGATCATGGCTCTGCAGGGTTTGCCCCTGGTATTTCCTGCTTTTGTGAAAATTTACACATATGGCAATTTGGTTGCACAAATAGAAAAAGTCACAGATCTTTCCCGGTTTTGCAATGAAATCACAATCACGACTGATCACAATTCAGTGCCAACATTTGTTGATTGTTCTATGAAAATCAGATCACTATTAAATCCTATACAAAGTGTTCAAATGTCTGAGCAAAATCCACCTCTTTTATTGATGATGTATACTGGGTACTTTCATTTCCATTATGAATTTTTCATCCACAGCTAATAAATAATACCCTTGTCCATTTATTTTCTCCTAGAAGGATCGCCAAGTAGCTCAAAATCTGCACAGCAGTCTGCCTCTCTTTTTACACCCTCCACGAGCTTCGGAGTACAGCACACTCTTCGGGATCCTGTAGTCCAGCATTCACTTGACATGTCCAAGCCACCCAAGTCTTTTCTTACAAATCAACATTTCCATGAATGACATACCAGCATGATTTAACACTTCCACATTTGTCACTCTGTCCTGCCATCTTATTTGAAGAATTTTACACAAGCATCTGATATAAAAGCTGTTTAGTCGTTTGGTATGTATGGCATAAGTTATCCATGTTTCTGAGCCATATAGAAGAGTGGATAAAACACACGTTTTGTAAATATGGATTTTCACTTTAGTTGACAAATTGTTATTGTTCCAGGCTCTGCCTTGCAAAGACCAAAGTTCCTGGTAGCTTTGCTGATTCTACTAATGAGCTCAGCATCAACACTGCTGGTAACAGTAGAACCATGGTAGCAAAACTGGTCAACATCATCCAGATGAGTACCATCCAAGGTGATATCTGGAATTGATTCTGAAGAGCCTTAATATATGATAACTGTCTTCTTCAAGCTTATGGCTAGCCCAAAGATTTTGCATGAATCAGAGAACTTGGTAATTAGATGTTGTAGGGCATCAATACTGTGAACCACAAGGGTTGCATCATCTGCAAACAATCAGTCCCTTATGATGATCGCCTTCACTTTGGCTCTGAACCTTGCAGTGTTAAACAAACCTCCATCATGTCTAGTGCTAAGACAGACACCCTCTTGAACATCACGGAACACACGTCTACACTGACTACAATATCATCTGGGTGAATTAATCTGAACCCTCAAGGTCATGTTCTAGCACAACTTAATTTTCTAATAAAGACCAGCCCAATTAGTTCAAATTTCATCAGGACATTGTGGTTAGCACTCTTCTGTGAAAAGCGGCATGGTATTGTTACTGACCTCTGGTGGCCTGGGCCTTTGCTTTATGTCTCATCCAAATGAGAGAGAAAGCAAACAACAGGAAATACACATTGAAATATCCATATGAAATTCTACCAGTACATGAAAGAATCAGACCTTCCCACAGAAATTTTATGTCGTGTTATTTCCATACTGATGCTTGTTTAGCAGGAGATTAAAGTCTAATCTCGGGTTAGAAATGCTGCTGCTGCCATGTTAGAGGTGGAAAGCAGCGTTTATCATCTCAGCAAGAAGCAGTGCCCTCACAAGCTGGTGAACCCTAGACGTGTATTTTACTTACCAAGACAGGTCTGATTTCCTTGTCATTTAGGAATGCTTACAACACAACACGGAGTCTTTCTTAAAAGTCTGATCCATAAAAAGGAAATAAAAGTCTTTGCTGACATTAGTGCATTTGATTAAAAAATATAAATGCCAGTGAATCTACAATAGAAAAAACATCAA
Organism: Lepidochelys kempii; assembly: GCF_965140285.1. Taxonomy (NCBI): domain Eukaryota; kingdom Metazoa; phylum Chordata; order Testudines; family Cheloniidae; genus Lepidochelys; species Lepidochelys kempii. The sequence goes on along the minus strand of NC_136392.1, from coordinate 16,749,980 downwards.
CAACAACAAACACATGAGTCAGGGTCAGTGTAAAAACTGGAGACAGACCCTGAAAAGGGACCTGTGAAAAGTGCATGTCAGGGTCCATTGGCTTCATGACCATTAGGATTTCTGATGCCTTTTTAAACTTTGTCTTATTTTCCTGCTTTACAGGGTCATCCTAATGGTCTGATTTAAACCCAGGCTGCCTATTTCTCACCCACAGGAAACTCAAGGAGACACTGCTGTGCTCAGTGTAGCTATAACTATGTGAAAGCCAAAGGCATTTATAATCATTCCCTATTGTGAGCTACCACTAAGCCCCTAAATATGTCGAAAACAGCCACTTGTGCAAGATGCTGCTTGCATTTACCTGCTTTGGGATTAAGTAACCCTAACCCCGCCACTGTCCCTATCTCCAAGACTATGTCAGACAGGTGTTCAGGTACAGACTTTGCCCTGCAGGCAGGGCTGCTACTTCGCTCGCCATCCCTGAGAGTCCATCAGGTTCAAAGGTTAGATGTGAGAGATGCTTCCCTGAGCACAATCCGTGCACCCTGGAGTCCTACCCAGCTCTTCCATAATAAGTTTCCCTCAGGACAGAACGAAAGCCATTATCCACACACACCATCATCAGAACTTTGCCGTTTTTTAAGGGCTGGTCCAGTTCAGAGGCTCTGGACTGTTTGAAGAAGTGTTGGTGGTGTTTTTTTCTAGCTGGGTCTAGAAACAGAAATTGTGAAATGCCACAAGAAAGACTCTGTGTGTGTGTGTTAATATATTTTATTTGGCCCAACTTCTTTTGGTGAGAGAGACAAGCTTTTGAGCTACACGGAGCTCTGCTTCAGGTCTGGGAAAGGTACTCCCAGCTACTGTACTGATTAGTTTCAGAGTAACAGCCGTGTTAGTCTGTATTTGCAAAAAGAAAAGGAGTACTATGCTCAAATAAATTGGTTAGTCTCTAAGGTGCCACAAGTACTCCTTTTGTATTGATTAGCTTATCTATCTAGTTATACACAGGAATTACTGGACTGAGTCAGAGCAATGGTCCCAGCTGAGCTACTCCAGTGCCCCCTCAGTGACCAGTACCAGATAATTCAAAGGGGTAAATTTCTTCCTAACTCTAGTCATGTAATGACTGACGTATGTCCTGAAGAATGAGGATTATTGTCATATAGATTTTTAAACCCCATCTTTTAATGTAACTATGCATTTCATTATCCTTATAAATATCTGTCTCTTTGTTTGTTTGATTGAATCTTGCTAAACTCCTAGCCTCAGCAATATCCTGTGGCAGGGAGTCCCACAGGTAGGCATGTGTTGAATAAAACAGTATTTTTTCTTTTCTCAGTTTTAAGTTTGTTGCCTTTCAGCTTAATTGCATCCCCCCTTGTTCTTGGTATGCTGAGAGAGGCTAAATAGGAAGTGCACCCAATTTACCTTCTCTATGCCAGTCACTGTGTATCTCTCTGTCATGTCCCCTCTTGTCCAGCTCCCATGAGTTTTTCCTTGCCTGGGAAAAGATAAAGAAGACTCCGTACCTCATGGCGGATACGTACCCAGGGGATCTGATCGGGAAGCGATTTGTGCAGTGTCTCGCCGGGCTGAGCCCCGCGGGGCCAGGCGGGACAGCGAGCACGTGGAATGCGCACCTGCCCCTCAGAGCCACCCCGCAGTGAGCTCAGGCGGGTGACAGCCGGCGGCGCTCAAGCCCGGACCCGCGGGCCCAGGGGCAGGCCGGGGCGCGGGCGCGCTGTGAATTCCAGCCCCGCGGGCTGGGCGAGACGCGGGGCGGAATGCGGGCGGCTCTCCGGAGAGCCGGCCGCCGGCCGGGCTTGTGCTCCGAGCTGAGGCCGCCGCTGTGGAGGCGGGGCCCGCCTGGGGCTGCAGCGCGATGCACCTGCCGGCGCTGGGCTCGCCGGCGCACGGCAGACACGCTCCGGACGCGGCCCACCCACCCCGCAGCGATTTGCAGCCGGCGGGGCCGGGCAGCGGCGGGAGGATGCTCGCGCTAGCCGGCTCCCAGGGGCTGGCCACAGGCACCCCCTTCACTTGCCCACCCCCAGGGGCGGCTCTGCCCAGGGGCAGGGAAAGCCGGGGAGCCCCCCGCGCGGGAGGGCGGGCACCAGGGGGCCACTGGCTGGAGGACGCGGTGTGTAGTCCCAGCGCTGCCGGGGGCGATGCACGGGGTGGGAGCGCTGCAGGTGCAAACGGGCCGTCCGGATTCGATCCCTCGTTCAGAGGGGAAATAAACCCTCCGCCCAGCAAGCGCCACGTGCATCCTCCCCTCCTGCGTAAAGGGCTGGGGCGGGGAGTCACTGGCGCGGGTGCAGGGGCGAAGTCCTCCCCAGCAGCTGTTCCATGGACACGGCTACATCTCCTGTGCGGCGCGGCGTGGAGCGTGGCCAGGGGATCCCCAGCGTTGGGGGTGAGCCTCCTTGTCCCGCTGCCCAGTGGTGTGGCACACGGGGAGCTGGAGGTGTTTGTACCCCCGCAGCTGGGCTTTCCGGGGGGTGCCTTCACAAGCCTTTCTGGCTGCACGCACCCATGCTGGGAAGAGGAAGGTCAATTGCCCCCATACGCGCCAGTGAATGGATTTCACTCCAAGCATGGACGGGGCAGGAAGGCCCAGGCCCTGCTGGTGCCGGTGGAGATTGTTGCTGGTGCATTTTTGTGGCCGGGATCCCAAGGCCCACCGACCCCCTTCCCAGCCAAACAGGTGCTGCCGTCCAAGGCCGGGGGTCAGCTGGAGTGAGGGCCTGCTGCTGGCCGCTGGGTCTGGCCGGCCAGCCACTGCTCTGCGAGCCTCCAGCTCGGGCTTGGCGAGCGCGGCCATGGATGGAATGACTGGCACGGGTGCAGACAGACACAGCACGTGTGGGAGAACCCTGGCGGAGATTAAGGCAGAGATTGCCCAAATTGCCCAGGAGATTTGAATACTCAATACTCGCCTTCCCAAATTGCACCCTATACACATGTAACTTGCAAAAGTAGTATCCACAGGGGAACCCTGATGGTAAGGGGTACAGGGAGAGCACCATGTGTCTGCTCAAACCTAACCAGTGCAGCTCCCCATCACATATTTGTAGTCAAGTGTTGCTCTTCAATAAATTATTGATTGAAGATTATTCACAGATCTGCAGAATTTCAAAGAACAAATAAACTGAGAAAATCCTGAATTGCCTGGGGACAATTTGTGAACAGAAAAAGAAGCGCAACAAACCAAAGACATTCTTTGCAGTGAATTATTCTCTCATCTCTGCTGTTCTGCATGGGCCCAGGCACGTTTTGCTGGTGTAACTACCCATTTGGCTGTATACGTTGAGGGCACTGCTGGCCGGCGACTGTTGGAAATGTAGCTCAAAGTTGTATTTTTCCTAATAGTTATTCTGCTGACATCCTCTGCAGCAACTCAGTCCTATTCCAGGAGACTCGTGACAGGGCAAAAAGCTGTGCCAGGAAACATCAGCTGTTTTGCGTTATTAGCTGAGGGTAAAAAAATGTGATTGCACAAACTACTTTCAAAACCCACTGTGCCTTATGCTCATTTCCAATAATGGTTTAAACCCTGAGGCCATGTCAGCAATTGGTTGACTGTCAGTATCTGAACCTCAGCTAGAAAGTATATCAGCAGCAGGGCTAACTATTCAGGGCGGGGCTGATAGCAGGTGTTTTACTGGAGCCTTGTGCAGGTTTGCCAATCATTCAACTTTGTTTGAGGGAAGCGGGGGAGGAGGGGTCCAAACCATGCAACTTGACCCACCAGTCCTTGCACCTGCCTGCACTACATGCTAATCAGACTGAGCCTGCTGCCTCATGTCAGGAACCAGTTACATCCCCCCAGAGCCAAGACACAAAAATGTAAGGACCATCAGCAGCTTGCATTGAAGTCCACAGCTAATAGCGGGTAATTAAGGAGCCTCCAGAACAGTACAGCTCTATTATTGCCACTGGCATCAGAGTGTTTTAAAAGAGACCTCGATGCAAAACACTTTTGATCCAGAGTCTGCCCTGCCCCAGTAATCGATGCATGAGTGCACAGGGTTAGCAGCGCTCCAGAACTGGGTGGGCAAGAAGACATTTCTTCCCAATTCTGAAAGAAGCCCCTCTAAGCAAGTTAAAAAGAAAGTGGGGGAAATATGGAAGCAGGGGAGCCTGTTCAACTCACCACATTAGGAAGAAGGCCAGTAGAATGGGACAGGGATGAAACCAATAGGATTTCATAGAATTTACTCTAAAAAACCCAAAGAACTTAATACAAACTGTGATCTTTGCTCTAAGCTTTTTGAAGCATCCTGCAGAATTCTATAGCAGAGAAAGATTTCTCTATTCGCTTAGCTGGGATGGACAAAAATCTGATAGAGATCTTAGTCTTTATCAACTAAATTCTATAGAAACATCCTGTAAGCTTAGAATAGAAACTAGCTAGGAACTTAGACCAGAGGAAAGGGATAATAGGATACTGGAGTAACATGGCCACCATAATATATCTTCAAAAATGAATAGGAGAACTTGTGGCACCTTAGAGACTAACAAATTTATTAGAGCATAAGCTTTTGTGGGCTACAGCCCACTTCAACGGATGCACAGAATGGAACATATAGTAAGAAGAAATATATATACATACAGATAAGCTGGAAGTTGCCATACAAACTGTGAGAGGCTAATTAAAGATGAGCTATTATCAGCAGGAGAAAAAAACTTTTGTACTGATAATCAAGATGGCCCATTTAGACAGTTGACAAGATAATATATCTTGTGTCTCTGTAGGGCCTTTCATGAAAAAGGAATAAAAAAAGTATGATGCCCAATCCTGAGAAGTGAAATCAGTAGTAGATATGGGTTTTCAGCAGCTGCTCAGAGCCTCTCAGGGATTCAGCTTGAGAAACATAGGGATCTCTCCAGCCAACAGCGAAATGCAGTCAGCTCTCAGGGAGGGAAGTGGCGGTCGTTCAACAGCACACAGAGATACCACCAGACAGTTTAGGACAGGAAGTGAAGAACCGCAACCCACCCAGTTGAAAAAGCAGGGGGAGGGACAGATTTAGGGAAGCACAAGTTGGAATTTGTCCAGTTCTTCTACAACCTTTCCTCTTGTGAAAAGTTCAGTGCTTTAAATCTCTGCCCTCCAGCTATCCTGTCAGATGCACAGCAGAGAGCTGTCCTGCAATAAAATACTGTGATTTTTAACGTAGTGCCGGTGCCGTGCCTAGATACTACAGCGATGGGTGCCCTAGACAGATAGATGGGTATGCAGGAGGATGGATAGATCATTTCCTACATGCTTCTAGTAGCTCAGCCAGCCCTGACACCAGCGCAGACCCTGTTTTGTTCAAGGCTCAGCAGAGATAGACAGCTACCTACTTATCGGCTGTGCTATGTAACATGGACACAGCTCTTGTTCCAACGCTCGGCTTGACATGAGACCTCCAAAGGGTGATGCGGTGAACAGGTTCACAATAGCCTCTATCACCCATAAGTGAGAATGCATTTTAGAGAGGGGCATGGTCTAGTGTTCTGAGCACAGGCCTGGGAGATAGACATTCGTTAGTTTTAACCTCACCTCTAACTGCAGCTCTCTCGACAGCCTTGGACTGCCTCCTTGCCTCAGTTTTCCTATTTGTAAAATGAGGTTAGTGATACTTACTTACCTCCCACATGTGCTGTAAGGTAGAGGATGGAAAAAGTACTGTTTTTAGCCAGCCTCCACAAATTCACTGTTCGAGATTGGGTGATGCGGTGGGTTAATGCAAACATAATAAAATACAGCTACATTTGGCACAGACCCTTTCATACAAACTGTATTCCAAAATGCTCAGCAGAGTTAAATAAATAACTGTCATAAGAGTGGGAAATTAAAAGGGATAGGCAAGGAAGGATCAGAGATTGCTATCTGGGATCTGAAATGGGATGGAGAACCAGTTACATTCAGAGATAAAGGGCAGCTACAACTGCAGAGGAGAAGGCTCTTGCACCCACAGTGGTGCAAGCATGTGACAGGAGGAGAGAGGAGCAGAGTGGCCAGTGATGGACATGAGAAGCTGGAACAAGACTATGGAGAGTTTTAAAAACTACATGCATGCAGCTGGGCGTGTGCCTCATACACACTGGCATTCAATTTTTCATGAGTTTGGGGCAGCATTTCTCAAGGCAAGAGGCTCATCTGACTAGCTTAGCCTCCCTAATGGTACCCATTGTGTTAGTGAGCATCACCCCTTGGGAGTGGGGGGGCTCCTGTTGGTGAGCAGGAACGGGCGGGCTAGTGTGTATGTACTTCACGTGGCAGGCTACACCCCTGAATGAAAAGAGCCTTTCATCTCTGTTGACCTGAGTTCAGATATGATTTAGGTCAACAAGAATGACTTGAGCAGTTTCACACTAGCCACCAGGGGCTAGCTGGCCACATGCCAAACTCACCATGCACTTGAGCAAAATTATAGTTTGTCACTGGCAGAGCGGAGTGAGGCGTTTACACTGCCTGTCTGTGCTAGGAATGGGGTCTGTCTTGCACTACCAGATGGTGTTTAGCAGAGTTGGTTGGAGAAACTTTGCGGGAACCATATTTTGTCGGAATGTGCAGCCCCGTTGAAATCAAAACATGGTGAAATTTTTGCTGGAATTTCATTTTGAAAAAAAAAAATCAGAAAAAAAAGTTCCAACAGTGTCAAAATGTTGAGACACTTGTGGAATGGAAGGTTTCGATTTTGTGTTTTGAATTTTATTTTGTATTGTATTCTAGTGTAGTATATAATACAACATCTTGAAACAGTCAAACACAGGAACAAAACATTTCAAATGAGCCAAAACCACCCCCCACCCCCCGACTTTTCCTTTGTGGGGACTTTTGAAATGTTCAGTTTCTGTTCCAGTTTGGAATGGAGCCAAATGTTGACATGACTGGAAGTTCAATCCACTGCATGGCTCTAGTTATTAGTACAGATGGGCTGAGCTGGAATCAGGGCTCCAAACACCAGTGAATCCTGAGAATGTTCAGATTCAGACCTGCATCTGGTGCTGAACTTTACAGCCTATAAGTCCATTTCTAGTTTGTGCTAAGACATTATCAGAAAGGTAGCATGGCCTAAAAGACTATACCTGGGGCTGGGTGCAAAGAACCCCTGAGTTCTAATCCTGCTTGACTGCATACCTGTGGAGAACTCATGTAAAGTATATGCCTCACTTTACCCGTATTTAAACTGAGGTTAATAATATTGAGCTGCCTCACCGGGGGCTAGGATGAATCAGTTATTTGTTTGGAAAAATTTTTGAAATATAAAGTGCAAATTTTTATTCATGTGAGAGTAAACCTTCACTCAGGCAACTAGTCCTATAGAAGTCAATGGCACAACTTGCAGAAGTAAAGATTGCTCACACGAGTAAAGCTTTATCAGATGAGGCCCAAGCTGCTTGGTATTAACATATCGAGCCCCTGCTTTCAGAACCATAAAAATTTCTATGCCATCGAAAGAAAACTGACTATCTCTTGTTTTAAAAGAAAAACTCTGAGTTGGCTCCACCTGGGAATGTGGAAATGGGTGACAGCTCCCCAACAGAAAAAAAAAATGGAATGATAGTAACTTGCTGAGCCTCTCCTGTTCCCAGCCCCACACCACAGATGTTCCTTCATCACAGTCCATTCCACAACATACCTGATGGATTGTCACCGGAGGACAAAATCACTTTCCAAAATATTTGATCTGCGGCTGAAGCAAACCTCTTTGTATGTCAGTTTTATCTGTTGAAGAGCTTGTGTCCATCCATTTTAAGGCAAACCCCCTCCCCTCTCTTCATCTCTAAGTGTTATACCATGCACTTCACAGGGGGATCTCCACATACAGACGGAGAGTGGAATAATAAAGTTGAGATCCACCATGCAGGGTTAGAGCGCTCTCCTCTCTGAGTCAGTGCTGACGCCAATGGGTGAGTCAGTATGAGGCACTGAGTCGGTACTGACCCTAACGCCTTAAAGTGGCACTAGAGGGCGCTGTGTGCTGGGAGAGCCTGGGGGGCTCTTCCCACTGAGTCAGTACTGACCCCAATGCCTCAGCTTGGCTCCAATGGGTGCTGTGTCACTCAATCTGCTATTTTTCAGATAAAGCCATGGGCCTTAACGTCAATGAGATTTCCACGCATGCAATAAAGAAACATACCAGAGACAAGTTCTGCGGCCTTTGTTCAACACTAAGAGTCGGAGTCTCTGGTTCATTAGGGCTGCCTTCAGGCTGATCTAATTTATCAGACCAGTGACCAGATTTCTTAGGACTAAGTGCCCCCCTCCCCCCCCAAATTCCAGTGCCCTGAAGATCTGGCCTATTACCTTTTCAGGCTTGCTAGGCCCCTGACTTCGCTTTGCAGCTGTAGTGGGAGGTGAACATATACATCTAAAAGAACACCACGCATCAAGGGTTTTTTTCCTATGAATTATAAAACACAAAGAGTGAGAAGAGAGGTAGACACGTCCAAGTTGTTTCCCAACATTTATGAAAGAGGAGGTTGTAATTAGCCAACCCCTGTGGTGAATGCATTTATCTGGAATCCAAGGAGACTCCCATCATCACTCATCTAAATAAACATTCCAATAAACATGGGCTGATGCAATTAACACAGCTTTGGGGGATGGCAGGCAGCCTCCCTCACACCTGGTGTCCTCTCAGAATCCAGGAGGAGAACTGACACCCTCCTGAGAAGGCAGTGGGGTGAGAGGAGTGGGGTGAGGGCCCAGGACCTCCAGGTTGTGGTCCCCACCAGCTTGTTAATATCCAGAGTGGCTGTGATAAGAAGCAGTTCCCAGGCCCACAGGTGGGAAGGTGTCAAGTCGTACACACGGAACTATAAACAGTGCACGCTCGTAAAAAGATCAAAGCAGAAAGAATTTATTTTCAGAATGTCTGTTTCCTCCATGGAGCTTAGAGACAAAGATCTTTTTGGGGGCTGGAAGGAGAGGTGAAACCTGAGGGGGTAGGAAGAAAAAGTTCTGATGTTTAATCTCTGAGCATTGGACAAGAGACTCCTGGTTCTATGCTCAAAATAGCCATTGATACGATCAGCCGTAGGACAAGTCTTCACCTTGGTCAAATATCAGAAGTTATTTGCATTTAATCACCCGGGCCAAATGTAGAAGACAATGTAACCAATTGATTTCTTCCCAAATACCTTTTGGCCACAAATATGGGGCTCAGTTCAATACCCCTTGTTCGAGGTAAGCATCCATTAGCCATGAACTGGAAGTCCAGTTACCATCCCACCCAAGTAATTAGTTGAACTAATGCTCAGAGGCTGAGTTTGAATCATGTAGGAGATTCAGAATCAGAGCACAAGCAGCAGACAAGTTCCTACTATTGACGAGAGGACCTAGAGCACAAACAGCACGAGTATGAGCCTGTAAAACTGGAGCCCTTAAGCAAACTATTGTGAAATCCGAGTTGGTTTTACAGAGAATACAATCTCATCATCCAAACAGGCTTCAGCATTGAAAGTGTTCACATTGAAATAAACAAATTACAACGTGCACATGATTACAGCAGCCAGGATTACCAAACAGGCCTAAACAGAGATAGAGACCCAAATCCATCGACTTCCCATGGGAGTTGAGCACATACTCGCCAGGTCCTTTGAAAATCCCACACTGCTCCTTTTCCATGGTGATCATGGTTGTTCTGAGTACATGGAGCGGGGGTCCTAAAGGGAGCAGCCAATCAGAACAGATTTGTAGCAGGCAATCAGAGTACAAGGGTGAGAGGTCAGAGAGCTAAGGGGGGGGGGGTATTAATTTCTCTGTTAACTCAGTAATAATTGTAACCTGGGCTCCCCAGATCTTTGGCCACTTAGATTATTTTGTTTAAACATCCCCACTCTCCTGCCACCTTTGGATTTGATCCCTACACAGAAAAAGCCCAGCACCAACAATATATCCTTTCTGTCAATTGCTTCATTGCGAGATGCACCAGAATTATGTAATTCAGTATGAGCTCACTCTCCTCCCCCCACATCACATGGAGAGCAGGGCTGCACCCCTGGCTCAGGCAGCTGCCTTCTCCCTGACATGAACACACAGAAGTGTCAGTGTTAACATTCGTATGGAAATGTCCTGAGGCAGGAAATAGGTAACATCTGTCCCGGAATTCACAGCACCTGCTTCCTCACACAAAGTGTGCTGCTAACCAGTTCCCCCTATAGGAACAGACATTGTGCTGTGTAATGCTGTTCAATGCAGCCAGCAGTGTCACTAGTTCTGTCAATGGAGAGAAACAAACATTTGTCCGTTAACAATACATTCTTGTTTTAACATGCACTGCTGACCCTCTATTCACATTTGAAACAAGATGTGTGCATACTGCCCTTAAAGAAAACCGGGAGGATTAGATTATACCCACATTGCAGTACAGCAAAGTGACAGTTACGGGCAAAAGTCTTCTCTCACTTACACTAGTTAAATCCATTGACTTTTATTAAAGTACGTTCCAAATTTACACCAGTGTAACTGAGAGCAGAATTTGGCCTTCAATGTATTTTTCTAATCAACTTTCAAAAAATTATTAAAGAGAATGTAGAAATGTGATTGAATGGTGCTTGATAGGCCTAATTCATGAGGCCATCTATTCAGCCACAGATCTGGAATTGCACTGAGTTTCTTGCTGAAGCACAAAACAATGGACTTGCACCAGAGTAACAGGGAAGGGAATTTCCCCCAGTGAGTACAGCACAAAGTAGACTTCACTGGTTCAAGTATAGCTACCTACTCCCCACCACCAACGTGCTTCAGCCCAGAGTTCAATATCCATGGTCTACTCAGTCCCTTCACTCTCTGCTGGCACATGCCAGTTCAGTGCCTCATCCAAAACCCACAGGACTCAAAGGGCTTTGGAGCTGACCCAGAGTGCCTGTCATGTTCAGCTTTTCCCATAATGGTCAACACAGTTTTTAAAATTTATTTTTAATTTACTGAAATAAAAAGAATGTATTTTCTCTTGAGAAAGAAAATTAAAAATATAAACTACCCTCCCATATCCTCTCAAAAGCACCTGCTGGGGTTCTGGCCTTCACCTTCAAAGTTAATAACTAGTGCGAAGGAAATATGCTGCACATTCTTCAAGAGATATTACACTCTGTTTTAAAAAAAAAAAACATTTAGCCCACCTGTTTCCCGCCTGGAACAACTCTGAGCCCTAGAGGACTCGACTGTGTCACAGACAGCCAGGAAGAGGAAACAGCAGAAGACCAAAGGCATTTTGCACACAAAGTGCTTTCTTCTTTACCACTAAGCAGTTCTCAGTCGCTAGTATTCATGTTTCATGGTTTGCACTAATGCTGTAAAATCTGGTCCGGCTTCCCACCACGTCCTCTCCCCAGGGGAGGGGACAAGTGTTATGTTTGGGTCCAGGGTTCTGGTTCAGACAGGCAGAGAAATAGGAGCCACAGCACAATTAGCATTGGGGTTTGTATTTCAATCCTCACCTTCAGTGACGTCAATAGGTCAATAGAGTCACACTAGGATGTAACTGACCCATTGTGAAACTCTGGTAACACAACTCCCCCCGCCCATCACCACCACCACAAATAAACTCATCAACATTGCAAATTAGCATTGACTCATAAAGCTCTTTTAGGCCCATCCACAGCCAATGCTAGATTGCTCCTTGCAGTACATTTTATTTCGTGAGCTACAGCTCACTTCATCGGATGCAACTCACATCCGATGAAGTGAGCTGTAGCTCACGAAAGCTCATGCTCAAATAAATTGGTTAGTCTCTAAGGTGCCACAAGTCCTCCTTTTCTTTTTGCGAATACAGACTAACACGGCTGTTACTCTGAAACCAGTATATTTTATATCACTGTTACCAGTGTAATTTTAAAAGTCCCAAATAATGGGACTTTTGTTATAGTCCCCTAGGGACCTGTTGCCCAAGCTAAAAGGTCACTTGGTTGGGATGTTTCCTCAGCGATTTAGCCTAAATTCTCCACTTTTTACGTCCATCCCATTATGCCCTCTTACACGACCCTAATTCCTGGTATTTGCACTCTCCCATATTTGTAGAACTGTTAGCATGTTCCCCTTTTACTCACTCAAGGTACACTGCACATTGTTAGCGCTTTCAATCTTTGTCCATAAACCAGCCCATCCAAGGCCCTAGTCAGTTTTGTTTCTCTCCTCTCCACTCTCCTCCGGCTGGTCTAATTCTCACTTGTATGATATCAAGTACTTTATTAAAATTAAGGTCCTGATCCTGCCATCACTACCAGTGTAGTGTTTGATACATGATGTAATCCCTGTTGGATTACGCCCCATAGTAAATGTACGTGCTTGCAGGATCACTCCCTGATTGGGAAATTATATCAGAAAAAGCACTCAAGCCTCTCCTAGCTAAGCCCTGATCCAAAGCCCAACAACGTTACTGGAAAGAGCCCTATTGCTTTCAGTGCACTTTGGATCAGGTCCCAGGCCACCAGTTTGAATCCAACCTACAGATGTAGGGACTAAGATTGGTTACCTCCAAAAGCTTTTGAGGAATAAATTTGAGGGTCTCAGTTCAATTCCCACATCAAAAAACCCACTGCTACCACTGACTCCCTTGTTAACATTCCCAGCAAAGGGGGCAAGGATTGAAGGGTTATGAGGATTGAATACTCCTCTCGTTTTTAGAGATGGTCCTTCCAGGTCCAGGGGTCGAGGGGACATTGGCAGGTCAACCATTGGGGGAGTTGTCCTTGCTCACACTAGTCCTGTTGCCTTCAGGAACTGGCATATGTCTGGGTTCTTTTCATATCCCACCTGCCCGCCTCCAGTGGGAATTTAGTGTGCTGTAAGTGTAGGTTCCTGGACAGCCTCCACAATGTTTATCCCAAACTCTCCTGTCCTTCCCAACTGCACACTTTGTGATTCATAACTACAGCTCATTAGATCTTCTTTAGAAACCCTGGGGGACGTACAGTCCATGGCCACATCTGCGCACGCAGCACAATTAAGAATGGCAAACTGTGTTTAGGTAATAGTGAACACCTGCATGTACCTCCTGCTAAATCAGACTCTCAGAGACACTATGGGGACTGTCTCTGAGACTCATTGTTCTTCTTTCCTGAACTGCCTCCATTGTGCAGTAAAAATGTACCAATCAAATAACCATTTTCAAATTGACAACATGCAAGTCAGAGCAGCCGCGCTGAGCAAAATGTTAGCGGGAAGGACTTGACTCACAGCAAAGTTAATGAAAACAAAACTCAACAAATAAATAGCATTCCTATCACTTTCTCACTGAGTGTCTTGCTGTTTCCCATTAAGTGTATCTTTCCTGGCAAATGACGTAATGCTACTCATGACATCTCACATAAAGGGCCAGACCCTGATCCTTTTCAAATCACTGGCCAAATTCCCAGTGGCTTAAATGGGACAGGACTGGCCTCCAAATCTTTTCATATTCCTATTTACTCGAAGGCAGATAAAGGCTGTAGTTGGAGCCTATGTACACTGCTCATGTGGAACCCCAAAGCAGGGGAGTTTGAATGCTTGTGAGTTTCATTACAAACCTGAAACACAAGATGGTATGAACTTCTGGCAAAGCTAGGCTAGCTTTAGAGTGAGGCTGGATCACAGTGTGAACCGCCCTGGGCTGAGTGTCATGTGAGCAAGGGGCACTTTGTGAGCAAACCTGGGCTGATTTGCAGTTCTTGGGGGGATATTATTGAACGTGTTGGCTTCCACTCAAAACCAGGCCATTCTCAATGGTTTGGGCTGAGTTTAAAGTTGACTTTTGAGGTTTGTTTGAACATAGAAACTCAAAGCAAAAGTCAGGTGGGTCCAAAGCGATGAATGACTAAAACCAACAAACAGGTCTCAAAGAGCTTCCAAACTGAACCCATTGGTTGCTGTGCAACTCTAGTTATTCTCCCTTAATGCCCTTTTCATGATAGTCACCAGCTTGTTAACTGCTAAGTAATAGTTGGAAAGTACTTTGAAAGTGTATCTAAGTATGGGCTAGGAGACAGAGCATGGGGCTGGGAGCCAGGAGCTTCCAAATTCTAATCCCAACTCTGCCACTGATGTACTGTGCAGTCTAGTGCAAGTCACTTATGAACAGACATTCAGCCTGGCCACTGTCTGTGCATGCATATCTGTTGTGCGGGCACTTTGCAGATGTAAATGGCTGAGTGTGATCTATAAACATTTCTAACACCTGTGCATGCATGTTAGAATTTGCACCGAAGTGATCACAATGGGATTTGCGAGTGTTAATACTTAAATGCTTGCACACGCACAGAAGTTTGCAGTGTGCGTGCAAGAGTCAGAAACTTCACAGCCTGTGCACAGGTGTTTGCCTCTTCACAGTGAAGGCACAAGAGATGTGTGTGTGTGCAAACAGCAGGCCAGGCTTTGAAAATGTCAGTCTTTCCTTCATTTTGCCTCAGTTTTTCAACCTGCTTGTTTACCATTTGAAGCGTGCTAAATATGGTTATTATGAGATAGCACTTCTATATGATTTAAAAGCTACAGGGGCTGACCAAGGAGAGATATTCCATGCTAAGTGTGATATAAAGTCTTCAGATCCCTTTTGCTTTCGCTCAAATGAAAACTGTTAATTAAATGGTCTATGTTGTAGCAGCTGAGAATGAGTCACTGGGATGGTGGAGAAATTAATATTTTTATCCCCACTGGGCATAGAACAGCAAGAGGCTGTGGGCCTGTGAGCACACTTGCACGAATACATATTGCTCACTAACTTGGCCTTGTGGAATGTGATGTGCCAATTTTTCATGTAACATTTCTGAAGCTGTATGCTAGTGTTAATTACAAGATAATTAATTGGGACCCACTCATGGGATATTTATTTTTCTCTATTTCTCTGAGCAATTATATCAGCAGTGACCTACTGAATAACTTCATTAGAGGAATACAGGGATATGTGACAGCTTACCCAGCTCTCCAGGTTAGATAAGCTGCATGTAGACCTCATAAAGCAGGTCAGAACTTTGCACCTCACATGAGCTGCTGAGAATTTTATTTAACAAAACATGCTTTCCGCTTTTCGTCAGCGACCCCAGTTTTGCTTTAGTGAAGCAAACTAAATAACATTAAATGCACTGACTTCACTTACCACTCTGAGTACTGGCCATTACCGGACAGGTTTTGTAATGGCACCAGGAAAAGGGCTATGGCATTACCTTGGCCAAATGGCCTCTATTTTTGGATATTTACCATGTATTTCTCCTACTCTTTTTTTTCTTTAAGTGATATTGTTAGTATTGAAGCATCAGCCCTAGGGATAAAGGCTGTGTGTATACCGCAATCAAGGGTATGGCTGCAGTGTGAGAAGATATCCCTGAGTTAGCTCAGGTAGCAGAGCGGTGAAGCCATGGTGTCACTCACTTCATCAGGGACTGCTAGCCTCCCGAGTAATTACCCAAGGTTCTGAGGGTGCTTGTAGATTGCTAACAAGAAAAGCAGCACCCTAAGCCTGGCACCCCCGGAGCCCAGCACCCTCCAAGCCGCCTGAGTTGCCTGCCCCTAAATCTGTCCCTCTACAGCCCACACCGATGCATGCAGTGCGTCAGCATCGCTGCTCCAGGCCCCAAGTTAGCTAAATGAAAGCTACCACGGGTATGTCTACTCAATCTGCAGTCATGCCCTATGACTGCAGCATAGCTATACACTAAGAGTACACGTTTCAAAAGTGCCTAAGGGGTTTAGGAGCCTAAGCCCCATTTTCAAAAGCGACTTAGGCACTTAAGAACTCTAGTCCCAATGAAAGTCAAAAGGACTTTGTCTCCTAAATCCCTTAGTGCCTTTTGAAAATGGGATTTAGGCTCTTAAATTATTGAGGCACTTTTGAAAATTGTACCCCATGTCCTCTACTCCACCAGAGCACGTGCAAGGGCAGTGAAAGCTTTGACGTACCTCCCTCCTCCCTCCCACTCCGACTTGGAGAGATCACTTTTAGAGGTGAGAAAGTGAGGCTCCCTCTCTTGGTCAAAATGGCCGGGGGGTGGACAGGACGGAACGGAGGGAGGGGGAAAGTGTGATGGATTTTTTTGTGATATGGACACTTACCAGCTAGGAACCAGACTGAGCCCATCATATTCACTGCAAATAGACCATCAAGCAGCCTTCAGGCAGTCATGATTTTGGGCTTATATAGAGGGAGAAATTTACCAGCAGAACTATACCTGTCTAATTATGTTATGGTAGTTATAACCATATAATTCCATCCATATAATTCCCCATCTGGACCTTCTTATTCCAGAACCGCAGCATTATTATATTGGTTTGTTCTGCCATTACATTTCTCCACCAAGTCAACCCCTTATCACCATTACTAGCCCAGGCTGGACAATTCTTAGTGGCCTAGCCATGAAAGGCTCTGTCCATTCCCCATGCTTTAATCCTTCCACAACACTATGGTTCCATTGTGCCGGAATGCTGCCCGAGGATCTGACCTGGAAGCTGGATAGAGTGCTGAGCACCTCGGAACTGATGATACCCAGTACCTCCCAGAACCAGATCCCCAGCTGAATGTTCCTCAAGGGCAGGGTACCAGGGGACTAACCAGGGAACATGCTCTTATTTTTTGTAAATGATCAGAACACCCACAGCACTTTCAAGGTTTGATCCTGCTTCCTCTGCAGTCAATTGCAAACCATCCATTGCCTTCAACAGCCCAGACTTGCTATTCTGAAGCCTTGTCTTTGTCCTAGAGAATGTGCCTCTTATACAATCAGCACGCTACTAAACTTTTATAGGCCACGAAAGTACATTACGTGGAACTGGCTGACCGTTTTTTGACTGAAAAATTGTGCCAGTCTAAAACTGAAGTTTTGTCAAAAATTATTTTTTGGGTGGGAGCTGAGGGCAGGAGGAAATGTCCTTTTTGTTCAGACATGTTTCCATTTTTTGAGGGCAATTTCTAAATAAAATGAAAAATAAATTGTTTCGTCTTGAATTGAATTTTTCAAAACCTACCATAAAATGAACATTCTGATTTGACGAGCAATGTAATTTTTTATTCTAAACAAAATGAAAAATTTTGTCTAGTTTTGAAATTTCCTGCAAAACTTATTTTTCAAATGATCAAAAAGGCTTCATTAGAAATTTTACACTGGGTAGGGGACCCAGTCTTGAACCAGTTCTAATAGTAAGTAACGTACTACACAACAGGCGCTAAATTAATCCCTGGTGTCACTGTGTTACAATCAATGGATTATGTCAGGATAAATCTGGCCCACAAATTCATTATACTCTCCAGAGGATGAAACTAACCATGTTTTCTTAACCCCTTCCCAAACTCTCCTGCTGACTAACTCACGAAGAGAACAGATGTTTAAAAAAAGATCAAATCTCTTTCAACCTACTACAACCTGAAATGCACAAAACATTTCCTGCTGAGACAGCACATTCACTGGAGAAAGGAAGGATCACATCCGAGAGGCCGATGGGTTTGGCTGACGCTTCCTAACCTTGCTTTCATTCACATTTTTATCAGCTTCCATGTTTTCCTTCTGTTCCTGTTCAGCTTTAGCAAGGTCTAAACTAAGGCCTAGTGTTTGATGTCTGGCCCATTGTTGCACACCTCACTTGCCTCCCCCCCGCCCTTCGGTGAGATTTTTCATATTTCCATTCCAATTCTTTTTATTTAACTTATATGATTCTCTATGCCTACTTGCTTTACTAAAACACACACACACACACACCCCAGAATATATATACACACACAAGCTACTTTTGTGGCGATGACAGCCATTTGATAAACTGCGACACCCTATACTTCTCTACACACACTTGTTGGCTGCTGTTGGGGTTTGTACTGGAGGTCTGTTTTAAGACTATAAGCTTTAAGGCCTTTAGCCAAATCACTGGAAACATTTACTTTTGACTGTGAAAGCGGCTGGTTCTAGCAGTTAGAGTAGAGCCCAGGACTCCCGGGTTCTCCACTGACTAGCTGTGTGGCTCTGGGCAAGCCCCTTAACTTTGCTGTGCCTCTGTTTACCCATCTCTAAAATGGAAACAGTACTCACCTACTTCCCAGGAGTGTGGCAAGGCTTGTTTAGGGCAGGTCTACACGTAAAACACTGCAGTGGTACCACTGTGGCTCTTCAGTGAAGATGCTACTCTGCCAGCAAGAGAGCCTTTCCCGGCTGCACAGTTAATCCACGTCCACAAGAGGAGGTAGTTATGTCAACAGGAGAAGCCTTCCCATTGACATAGTGCTGTTTACACCAGGGGTTAGGCTGGTATAACTGCATCACCCAGTCCGCACCCTGAGTGAC
The DNA here is from genome assembly GCF_965140285.1 of Lepidochelys kempii. Lineage (NCBI taxonomy): Eukaryota > Metazoa > Chordata > Testudines > Cheloniidae > Lepidochelys > Lepidochelys kempii. Next base: position 16,731,749 of record NC_136392.1, on the reverse strand, counting down.
GCAGTTATCCCGATGCAAGTTTATGGTGTAGACCTGCTCTTCGGTATGTAGAGTGTGTCCTGGAAAGTGCCGTGGAAGGAAAAATGATTACTAAATTGCTGGTGGTTTGAAACCCACCTTAAACCTTTCCACTCCAAATCAGGGTTAAGGAAAGAAAAGCCACTTGGTGGTGCGTTGTGATTCTGCTGAAGGACACTACAGCCGTCTGGACATACCACATCTCTCTATAAACAGGCCCCAGCTGTAGGCTCCTTATTGTGGCAGTCATCCTCTAGCTGTTTTGTCAATCTGAATGGCAAGTGTACCCGTAGCTCTGGAAGCTCAGGAACACACACTGCCTGACACCCCATGGCGTCATCCGGATGACGTTTCCTGTTTATATCCTGTCCTGAGCCTTTGTCCCAATTGGAATTCAATTCCTGGCAACAGGAGAGCAGAGATAATTCCTGCAGGAAGCCGAGGCGGTGGGGAAGGAGGGAGAGGGGCATCGCCTGGCCTCTTGCTGGGCCAGGATGTGAATGACTTCCCGTCTTCCTTTATAAAATAAAGTCAAATGTTGATATAAAAGGAGCCACTTTCCTTGCCCCCTCCATCTTTTTTGTTATTAATGAATCAACTTAGGCTTCTTTTTATGTATTTATTTTTTAACTATTTGCTTCTCTGTCAATGGAATCTGTGCTGGGGCCAGCAGCCTATGCAGTGCAGCCTAGCAGAAGAGGGCAATTAATAATTATGACTGAACGGGGCATTGTAAAGAGGCAGGGTCGTAACATGCAACTTCCACTCTGGAAAGCAACTGTAAGAAATCGCATCCTCTTACTCAGCAGATCTGCCACACTGCGTGTTCTAAGTCATCTGTGCAGACTTGGTGAACCAAAAATATCCACAGATCAACACTTTACATTGGAGAGAGCTAGCTGCATGTCTGCCACACTGAAGGAAAGGGTCTGTTGAGATTCCTATAATGAAAAATCTATAAGAGAAAGTATGCGTCAACCACACTTCAGTGTTGTCATTATTAATGCATCCAGGGTGAAATGCACCTCCGGGTGCAGGGGCACTAAAGCCCTGATTTATGTGGGAATTAAGTGAGGCATAGACTTCGTGCTGCTCTATACGCAGGGGCGAAATTCTGCCTGGAGGGCACAATCCAAATCCAACTAAAGTCAATGGAAAGACTCACATCGACTTTGAATGGAGTTGGATTAGGAATTTTACTCTGAGACTCACTGGTCCAGAGAGGCAAATGAGTTAAGTGTGACGTGGGCAGAAGGGGTAGCACAAAGTCTATGCGCCGCTTAAGCCACATTTAAAAGAGGGTTTTAGTGGTGACTAGGCCATGGACTGACGCACTGCACAGAGGTGAATTTACCCAAGATACCCAAGTTGTCTAATTTGTGTGCACTATTAGAGCAATAATCCAGGTGGATTTGGCAAGTGCACATGCAAATGAAGTTGGTTACGCACACCGTGGCTGCACAGCTACCTGATTTGCACATGATCCCTGTACCTGTATGTGCAAACCGAGCACACAGCACAGCTGTTCGGAAACTGGAACTCCCATTCCAGGGGAAACATGGACATTCTGAAAAAAATAATCATAATTCCAAATCAGAATGAAAATCCAGAATTCTGAAATGTCCCACAAAATGAACATTCTGAAAAAAGTCAGTTCAGGATCATTGAAACCTTTCTTTTCAATAGTGCTGAACTGATTCATTTCAATAAGGTTTCAGAGTAGCAGCCGTGTTAGTCTAGAAAATGTTTTGCTTAAATATATATAAATATAATATGATACAAAATTAATCATAGACATGGAGGACTGGAAGAGACCTCAAGAGGTCATCTAGTCCACTCCCCTGCACTAAGGAAGGACTAAGTATCATCTAGACCACTCCTGACAGGTGTTTGTTTAACCTGTTCTTTAAAAACCTCCAGTGAGGGAGATTCCACAATCACTCTAGGTAATTCGTTCCAGTGCTTAACTACCCTTACAGCTAGGAAGTTTTTCCTAATGTCTAACCTAAATTTCGTTTGCTGCAATTTAAGCCCATTGCTTCTTGTCCTGTCCTCAGTGGATAAGGAGAACAATTTATCACCCTCCTCTTTGTAACAACCTTTTACGGATGTGAAAACTGTTATCATGTCCCCCCCTCAGTCTACTCTCCTCCAGACTAAACAAACCCAATTTTGTCTGTCTTCCCTCATAGGTCATGTTTTCTAGACCTTTCATCATTTTTGTTGCTCTCCTCTGGACTTTCTCCAATTTGTCCACATTTTTCCCCACGTGTGGGTCCCAAAACTTGACCCAGGACTCCAGTTTAGGCCTTATCAGTGCTGACTAGAGTGGAAGAGTTAATTCCACTATTATTTTAGTGTTAATAACAGTCAAAACAAAATGAATTGAAATAAGAAAGTCAAAATGAAATCTTTGTACCTTATTAAAAAAATCTGTTGATATTATCAAAATGAAACAAGAAAGTCAGACGGTTTTGTTTAGACTTTTTCTCATGAAAAATGTTGTCAAAAATTGGCATATTCCTGCAAAACGGTTTTTGACAAACCTGCATTTTTCAACGGAAAACTGTTCTACGTAGCAAAATGCAGCCAGCTCTAGCACACCATTGCACTCCTAAACTGTCTGAAAAGCTGATTCAGGGTGCTCTAGTGCAGCGTTTTTCAAACTGTGGGTCAAGACCCAGTACTGGGTGGCGGAACGTAAGGCACTGGGTCGCCTTGCTCTGGTCAGCACTGCCTACCGAGACATTAAAAGTCCCATCCGTGGCGCTGCCCAGCTAAGGCAGGCTAGTGCCTACCCATTCCAACACTGCGCTGCACCCCAGAAGCAGCCAGCACCGGGTCCGGCTTCTAGGCAGGGGAGCCACAGGGAACCGAGCACCAACGGGAACCGGCCAATGGGAACTGGGGCGGGGGAGCAGTGCCTGCAGGCAAGAGTCGCACAAAGCTGCTTGCGCACCTCTGCCTAGGAGCCAGACCTGTTGCTCACTGCTTCCAGGGCACAGCACGGTCCATGGTGCCTGGACAGGCAGGAAGCCTGCCTTAGCACCCCCACTGCGCTGCTGACCAGGAGCTGCTGGAGGTTAAGTCCGTGCCCCAACCCTGTGCCCCAATCCCCTGCCTCAGCCTTAACCCCCCCAAACCTGGAACCCCTTCCTGCACCCCAAACCCCCCATCCCTGGCCCTACCCCAGAGCCTGCACCCACAGCCCAGAGCCCTGACCCCCTCCCACACCCTGAACCCCTCATTCCCGGACCCCTCCTGTAGTCCTGACCCCCATACCCCAACCCTCTGCCCCAGCCCTGAGCCCCTCCCACACCCCAAACCCCTCATCCCCAACTTCATTGGGTCGCGGGCATCAACAATTTTCTTCAACTGGTTCCCCAGAAAAAAAGTTTGAAAATCACTGCTCTAGTGGACAGTGCACAGGTATAGGAGCTGAACTCCAATCCCAGAGCTGCTGACTGCCATGAACTTAGTGTGTTGCCTTGGGCAAGTTACTTAACTCTGTAACATGGGCTCAATAATACTTACTTACCTACACCACAGGGGTGTGGTGATTAATTCGTTAATGTTGTGCAGTGGTTTGAATGTAAAGCGCTATAGCAGTGGTAGGTGTCATTACGAATGCCAAAGAATCACTTGGGTTAACTGTTTTGGATACAGTCCCCCTTGAATACACAGTGCGTTCAACACACCTGAATCCTTCTATGTTGCTTGTTGAGGCAGGACTGTGTATTTTATTGCTGCCTGGAGCCGATGAACCAACTCCTCTGCACTCTAGGAAACTGCCATGAGCTATATAATACTTCCCTACCTAGCAGGGGTGTTCTGAAGATTAATTACATCATGTGTGCACGATGTTTTGAGATTTGAAGTGCCAAATGAGAAGCAAATAATCATGAATGTGTACATACTAATAATGACACTAGATAATAAAATTAGGAATGTTGAATGCAATCTGAAAGGTCTCCATATTTGACCTAAGCTCCTTGAGTTGCGTTAAGATAATGTGGCACCTTAGAGACTAACAGATTTATCTGAGCATAAGCTTTCGTGAGCTACGGCTCACTTCATCGATGAAGTGAGCCGTAGCTCACGAAAGCTTATGCTCAAATAAATTGGTTAGTCTCTAAGCTGCCACAAGTACTCCTTTTCTTTCTGCGAATACAGACTAACACGGCTGCTACTCTGAAACCTGTTAAGATAATGGTTTACCAACCACCCCATTCATTTAATTGCAGGATGGAGAGGTTTTGAAGTGTTCTGTTTGCTGCTCAGAGTGATAGACAGATAGCCCAAGATTACCATGAGCTAATCAAAGCCAGCTAATTTATCTGGACAGTCTGCAATTACTTCCCCATGTCTATATGTCACCAGACTTTACCTGGTGGGCTTTGAGATGTACAGCGATGGCAGCCTGCTGCATTTATATTCCCGGGGGAGGGGCTAGCTTTGCCTTTTGTGGCTCTCTTTTTACAAAGGCCTTTGTGCACATTCCTCTTGCTGAGGACATCAGATTGCCTGAATGGCCACAAGATAAAGGAAACAGGCAAGAAGAGGGGAAAGCCTCCTCCACCAGCTATACTGACAGCAGAAAGTGACATAAGCCGCTCTCAAGAGAGACCAGGGTTTCCCAATTATCTTCCATGCCAGGCACAGAAAATGCAACCACAGCTAAAATGGAAAGGGAAGGCAAAGGGATGGAGTCCAGTGTATCCCTGCAGAAGTTCTTGCAGAATTTGTGTCCCAAGGGGTAAGGGGAAGTTCCAATAAGAGCAACAAAACAGCCACAGAGACTTATTTTGCTGCCACAAAAGAAACCTCTCCCCTAGTGGGACAAGCGTAGCCTGGATCTCTGACTGCTGGACAGATGGGATAAACTATGATACTGCAAATAGTGCATCCACCTCACATGCGTAGCTCTCCAAGGGTGGGATTGTCAAAAAGGGAGTTAGGAGGCTAAGTCCCACTGAACATTAATAGGTCAAGTGCTCCTAAATCACTTCAATGAAAATCTCAAAATCCAAAATCGAGGTGTCCATGTAATAGAAAATGAAAACTAAAAGAAAGAAAATCCACTCCACTGATTTCTGCATCACCCCAGGCACTTAGTACAAACGGCAGGGCGTCTTGCTGAGATTTATCATATTTGCAAGTATTTAAATGCTATTGTGGGTATTTCAATCTGCTGCAAGTGTTTCAAATGTGTTGTGCATATTTCAAATCTGCTGATCTATAATCTACGGTGAGCATTCATAATCTGCTGCATAATCCACTGCAGCTTCGATTCCTGCCTCTGGATTTATTTCAGCAAGTTTCAGAGTAACAGCCGTGTTAGTCTGTATTCGCAAAAAAGAAAAGGAGGACTTGTGGCACCTTAGAGACTAACCAATTTATTTGAGCATGAGCTTTCGTGAGCTACAGCTCACTTCATCGGATGCATGCCGTGGAAACTGCAGCAGACTTTATTTATACACAGAGAATATGAAAAAATACCTCCTCGCACCCCACTGTCCTGCTGGTAATAACACAGAGAATATGAAAAAATACCTCCTCCCACCCCACTGTCCTGCTGGTAATAAATTGGTTAGTCTCTAAGGTGCCACAAGTACTCCTTTTCTTTTTTGTATTACCAGCAGGACAGTGGGGTGGGAGGAGGTATTTTTTCATATTCTCTGTATAAATAAAGTCTGCTGCAGTTTCCACGGCATTCATCCGATGAAGTGAGCTGTAGCTCACGAAAGCTCATGCTCAAATAAATTGGTTAGTCTCTAAGGTGCCACAAGTACTCCTTTTCTTTTCAGCAAGTTGCCATACTTTTTACAAATTGTGTTTTTAAATTCTTGAGTCAAATTTTCTCCTCATTTACTCTTGCCATACCCCCTTACTTTTTGGCTACTCAGTCTGCTGGCTGTCCATCAGGACTCCCCATGCACTAGGGACTAGGGAGAGGGCACCTTTTCCTACATAACTTTCCATGGACAGGCGTTGGGTAGCCATGCAGGTCCTATATCATTGCCTCTGCAATGCAGTGGGAAGGAGTGGGCGGCATACCAGGGTCCACAGCAGAGGACACACAAGGGCTTCAGGATTTGACTGTATGCATTAAAAATTGACACATATTTGTTCAGAGACGCAAGCCTGGCAGTCAGGCTGTTCCACTCAGTGGATGGGTTAGGATACTCAGCTCATATACTAGCCGTGTAAATCCTGCACTTCTGCTGCCTTATTTAGACAAGTGCCAAATGCTGTAACAACCTGAGAGGGAGGCCTCCTCCCTTCAGGGGTTTAGATGTGCTGCACTTCAGCATGTCTCAGGCAGAGTGGAGCACGGACAAGGGCAGAAGGACATTGTCCTGTTTATCAGTTCTTGGGAATTGCAGTATTGAAGCACCTAGCCAGGGGGTATGTTACAAACAAAAGGCACATCATAAAGGTATTAGCCTTAAGAATTTCATTAGCATCATTACTAGCTTTCAGGACCGGAGTCCTCATTTTTATTGTACCTGTTAAGCTAGCCACACATGTTGGAAAGGAGGAAGCAGAAGTGAATGTACCTGATCTAATCACAGCTGGGCCACTGTGGTTCTGCTCTGGAGAGTGGCAGATCTGCTTAGTGAGACACTGCAGCAGTGACAGCTGGTGACCTGAGACACAAAAATAATAATTTACCACTTTTTTACTCCTGTCAGCCCAGCAAAGCTGGCATAGCTCTGGGAGAGGGAGCTGGATTCCATGCTGGTTCAGGCATCACCAACGTAATTGTCTGTTGTATTTCATTGGCACCTGTGCAAACCTAATGAGGGCTATAGGACTGCCTAGGTGTCACTGAAGATAGAATTGAAAGATAGTGGAGTTGAACAGATGTGAGTGAGCCTTACAGAACTTTTATTACTGGCCTTGATGTGTGAAAAGGAAAGAACCTCAGCTTGATTCTCAGGTGCCAGATTTAGTTGGGGGACTGGAATTATCAAAATATTGTTAAGGCCGGAGTCACCAGATAGCTCTGACACATATGTAAACACTTACAGTTTTCATGTTTGAGCAAGATTTTAGTCTTTGAAGAAATGCTGTATTGTTGTTAGTTTTGATATGTACTAGTCCTTTGAGAGAAGCTGTGGCAGATAGGAGAGAGTTTGCACTTGTTATGTTCACGGCATACACACATTGATGTTAGATAAACATACCAAATACTCTTGCTGGAAGTCTGCAAAATAACATTACTTTTATTCTTAGAATCCAAAATCACTCACAGTAACCAAAAACACACAGAGAGACAAAGCAGACTGCTCCCCAAAGCAGATAGGCATAACTCACCACATCTTTTTCTAGGCTGGTTCTTTCCAGACTGACTCTGTCTCTGATTGCACTTTCCTACAGAGCCCCTCACCTGAAAGCAGGAACAGGAATTACCACCCAGCTCTCTCAAAGTGACAGCTTGCAGTTCCAACACAGTCCTCAATAAACCACAGCTCTCTGCTTTATTCTCTATATTTTGAGGTAATTCTTGAGGCATAACTGGGCAGTAGTATAGGGCTGAGATTTCTGGAAGAGGGGACTGTTTGCACGCTATTTGCAACTGCCCCTATTCTAGAATGGATGTATATGTGTAAATAAACCAGGTTACACTTAGATTATACCCAGACTCTGTGTGACAGATTTCTCATCCCCTGGAAAGCTGATCCGCAAAGTCCCAGAATTTTGCTACTGCTGGGAAAAAGGGGCAACGATGGTAAACTCAGCACATGTAAAATCAGCACATTGCATCTGGATTCAATGAGAGACAATAAACATGCAACCATTTTCAATTTTTTTCCCAGAATAGAACCAAAGTTTGATGCCTTTGCTGTGAAGAGGAAAGCAGCTGTGTCCCTTATACACATCTTACAAATAGTGTCTGCTATGGAGTGTAGCAGTTATTAAATATTGCCAGATGGTTGAAAAAGTTCCTATACATCTTATCTACTCATTGGTGATGAGCAAACTTCAAAGGGTCCAGCACAACTAGGCTAAGCATCCAGAACGAGCCAGATCCTCAGCCAGTGTACATCAGTGTCACTTCACTGAGTGATTTACACTCATTAAGGCTCTGCCCCCAGATGTTTATCCAGTCCTGTCCCAACCTCTTGGGGCTGCAGAACTTGGGAGTGATCTCTCAGTAGCCCTTCTTGTGATATTTTAACACTTATTCCTTTCAGTCCCAGCTGAACACAGGTGGTGATGGTATGAAAATGAAAAATAATAATACTTGCCATTTATATTGCACCATTCACATGAAGATTGCAAAGTGCTTCACAAACTGCTTATGCCGGCCAACAGCCCTATTAAAGATGAATAGTTTCATATCCTTATCACGGATGGGGAAACTGAGGCACGGGGAGTTTAAATGGCTCACCTGAGATCATACAGGAAGTCTGTGGTTGAGCCAGAAACAACTCAGATCCTTGGGCTCCGAGCCCTGTATCTTAGGTACATGACCACATACATGTCCCATAATGGGAGGAAAGAGTTCTCTGATCTTCGTGAACCTTCAAAATATATTTGCACTGGTTCTTTGTTAATATGAATCAATTTTCATATATATATGTAAGCAGAGGCAGTCACATTACAGATCAAAGGCAAGGTCTATTCTCTATCAGTTTAAGAGCCTATAACCCTAAAACCCTGGTGGCAGAATAAGATTCACAGCCACTTATCACCAGCTGAGGAGAGTCGCTTAAACAGTGCTGAAAATCAGAGCAGAGCCCACGACCAAAACTCCTTTATGTTCAGAGGACAATCACAGCTTCTTGGAAGGAAGGATATCCCGTGGGCCAGCACCAGGCCAAACCTGGCCAGTAGTTACCTTCTTCAGCCCACGAGGTCAAGCAGAGAGAGACTGTTGAAAAGCCCATGAGTTCTGGAGAGGCTTCCAGGACAGCCCCTGTTATCACGATCCCTGGAAAGGGAGCAGCAACTAGCGGAGAATGGCAGGAAAGGCCAATGGATATTTTAGAAAACGTTGTGGCCCCAGAAGAAATATTCTGAAACGCTCCGATTGTCTGGGCTGTTTCTAAGCTGCTTTGGAGCAGTGCGTTCCTCTGAGTCAACTGTTACTCTTATCAGGGTACAGCCGGAGTTACCATGGCTGCGTTCTTTAAGCTGCCTGTCTGTCTGCTTCCGTACCAGCACTGTAGAAACGTGCAGGCAGGCTGGGCTCCTACAGGCACAGATTGTCTCTGAGAGACAAGTAGCAGTGGGAGTCCAGGTAGGGTGTAAGTTAACGGTAGGGGGATGGTAACTCGGCCCACATCCTGTGCAGGGAAGTGAAGTAAGAACCTGGCCCATCTCCCAGTGGGGGCAATTTGGACCTTGGGCCTGGGACCTTGGTGCTGGGTGCAAAGGCGGAGGCAAGCGCTGTGCGTTACCACGCAAGCGGGGAGGGGGTGAACAGGGAATGGCCAGATCTTGGCTCCACCCTACCCACAACGTATTGGCCAACACAGCTGATTTGCACTGTGGTGCAGTGCTTGCTGCCAGGGTAGACCAGCAGGATGTTACGCGCCCACAGACGCACACCCCACTCCCCGCCAAGCATGGGGAAGTAGGGAGGGGACTCTGACTCAGAAGGGTCTCTTGAGGAAGAGCACTTTATGCAGCAAGTGTTGCCCAGGGCTGTGCCCTAGAGGAACAATCTAGCCCTGCATGAATACGGCAAGAGAAAGCCAGTCACTAAACAGGGGCTGTGTTGGTTTATCTCAGCAGGGCTGTGTGGGCTGCTACTTTGAAGTGAGCTGGAGGTTCTTCGCCTGCTGCTGAGAATTAGCTCTGAGCTTGCCCTTTTCTATCTAATCTATCTGTCTGCACATTAATGCCATGCTCATCGTCACTGTAGTAGCTGAGCGCCTTTTACATATCAGTTTCTCTGATCCCTTTTCAAGGTGACACCATCTTCCACAGCCCGTGTGCTCAAGAAGCACGGCCATTTCCTAGGGCTGTGCAAGATCTAGGGTGCAGATACTTTGCCCACGAGACACAAGCTTGAAAGCCAGAGGTGCATGACAGCTCTGCTGCAGGCAAGCAGTTGTCTGCTGAAGCAGCACCCGCCAGGGGGACACAGTGCCGTTGAGCAGGTACATACCGCCAGGAAATACACACTGCTCTGCTTTATAGCCACTGCTTGGGCTTGAGGAGAGCAAACAGGCCCACAGGTCTGGGGCCCACTGAGTTAGTCATTGTTCTTTGGCAACCCATTTGTCTTCCTTCTGCAGGGACTTAAGCAGGTGGCTGTACCTCAGGAGGGTGCTAAGCGAGCCCTCATTTCCTACTGGGCAGGCAGTTCAGGCAGGGAGCTGATATGGATTAGGGCCTTCAAGCATTCTAGGCAGCCCCCTTTTCACCCCAGTACCCTCTCCAACAATGCAAACTTGCATGCTCCATGCAAACACTTCACCCCACAAAGCCAAGGACCCACAAGGCTATATTGGGGTGGGGAGAAGGTATTATGGTGGGGTGCAAAATTCCCCCCAAACCACCTTCCTGGATCCTCCTAGCCCTGCCTGTCCCAGGAAGCAAAAGTGTCAGGGACCCCATCTACACTGGGAAATTTCAGCGCTTCCCACCCCTGTTCCGTTGGTCTATTGCTGGTGCAGTTCCCCTGGTGAGAACAGTAGGGCAGACAGTGGGTGCAAGTGTTTTTACCACTTGTTATGATCTGCTGCACCCAGAACAGCCATCTCAAAATACAAGGAAATTAAGACAAGAATCACAGGTAGGTGGTCAATCAAAACATGTAATAACCAGCAACAGCCTGAACAAAACAGAATACAGTCCAAATGGCAGGTATGTAGCAGCAACTGCACACACCTAATGCTATGTACACACACACACAAACACACCCCTGCATGCACATGTGTGCAAACTGGACCACAGAGTTGAGGGAGCAGGCACCAAAAAACAAACAGGAACAGAGGGCAGGCAGCAATAAGGATACACACACCCCCATCATTACACCACTGGGTCATCCTACCCTGCACATCTTGGAACACATCCCGTTTTTTTAATGTACATGGACAAAGCTAGTCCACGCCAGTTTTTACGGACCAGATCAGCCGAGTGCACAATCTTGGAAGCTGCAGCTAGGAAGAATAGGCTTGTGCTTAAGACCCCAGGTGTGGTATCAGGGGACCTGAGCTCGTTTCCCAGCTCTGCCCTAAATTCCAGGGGCCTATGGACAAGTCACCTGATCTTTCTCTTCCTCACTGTCCCCATCTGTAAAGCAGGGCTGCCAATCCCTAACCATCTCAGAAGGGCTCTTTGTGGCTTAATTCATTCCAAGGCATTAAAAGCCGTCAGCTCCTTGGAAGGACACCACCACAGCAGTGTGTATTATGATGATGATGTGGCCCTTCAAGCCTGCATGACAAAAACCCTGGCGTGGCGAAAATATTTTCACTGTGAACACGATTGCAGCAGAAAACAGTCTCTGTGAGAGGGCACATGGGAGAGTCATGCTCTGTCAGTCATCTTTCTCTGCTCTCTGCATGTGTCTCCCAAGCTCTTCTCAGGGTCTGCTGCAGCAGAGCCTTGTGTCCGCTACATGGGATCAATGTCTAGACACCTCCCAACTGAGACATTGTTTTCAATATGCTTGGCGTTGATGCAAACTTTCCCTCCATTCCATAGCTGTTTATTTTGCTCTCGCCGCCCTACGTACGTTACCTTTGTTCATGTATCAATATTCCCTCCAGGTAACAAGGGAGGTTTTACTTGTAAGGGACTGAAGCCAAACTGTGCTCATCGCAAGAATTCACACAGTAGGTTAAGCAAACACAGAAGCGACACACGGCTTCCCCAGCAATCGGTCCCTTCAGCCAACACCTCAGCTTGGGTGTTTTGGTGCGGCTGGTTTATAATGGTGCATAACCAGAGCATGTCAATGGGGTTATTTCAAACTCATCCATCTGGCTGATAATGATAAGGTAATCTGAATGGCTCCATTGAGCAGACTAATGAGGGATGCTACCTTCAGAAGCTAGATCGTTCTAGCTATGAATAGATACAGAACAGGAAAGCAGTCACAGCAATGCTTCTTTTCACTGTGGGGGAACGTGTCTAGGTTTAAAGGCTCCAAAGTACCCACCACATGTTATAATTGGGTCTGACCCTAATGCGCAACCTGGCTTCCAGGAACAGGAAAGAACAACAGCTGGTGCGGGGAGGGAGCTGCTTTATACAGAGAGGGACAAACACACAAAACTGTCAAGGGGTCAGCCCCTCTCACACAGGCCGTGCAAATCTGCCATGCTCTCGGCCTGCCAAGGAGTCAATTTGGGCCAAAGGCCCAGCAGCAGGGACACACAAGCATTATGGACAGAGGAAGCTTCCCTTATAAAATGAGAGGCAGGGCTAATTATCCAGTGGTTAGGGCACTAGCCTAGGTCTTGGGAGGCTCTTCAAGTTTCTGCTCTGCCACAGATTTCCTCTGTGACCACTTGGGCAAGTCATTTAGGGCCAGGTTTTAGGCACCTAAAGATGCAGCTCAGAGCTTTTGAAAATCCCACTCATTGCCCACCTGGATCATTTGGTGCACTAAAAATCTGGCCTCTCGTCTCTCTGTGCCTCCATTCCCCACCTGTAAAATGGGAATAACGGCACTTGCAAAGGGCATTGGGAGGATGAATACTTTTGTTCTGTGTTTGTCCATACTGGGGTCCTGGCCTGTGACTGGGGCTCCTAGGCTGTACTGCATAACAAAGAATTACTACTACTACTAATAAATGCATTAAAGATTATGAGTCGCTCAGATAATGGGGGCCAGATAAGAAGCTTAGCTAGATAAAGACAACAGGGCGGTATTGTGCAGTAACGGACCACGATAAGTTACAGCTCCTTGCCTTCATCTTCCAGGCTCCACACCACCCCATCCTGCACATGCCTCCACCCTCCCTCCTGTACCCCATTGGCCTGGCAGCAGTCTAGCCGCCGGATGCTGTAGTCCACGGGGATGGGAGCGTTGGAGTTTATTCAAAGTTTATCCTGTTGCTCATTTCATTGGCTGGGGAAACAATAGCCAGGGTCAGAGCTTAGTGGGACTGAGCAAGTAAAACAGAGGGGTCAAGAAGATAAACAGGTTCCAAATTGGCACCACTGAGGCCCAAGGCCAGAGCTCTTTCAGGGATTAAGTCCCGGGTGCTTTGTATGAGTCACGTATTTTCCTACTTACCCATAGTAATCTAGGCAGGCTCACTGACACAGTGTGGCAGGAAAGCCCAATTGTTCTGATGGAGACATCGCGTGAGGGTGAATGTAACAGCAACTGGCAGGAAGAGATGCGCTGAGATATAACCACAGAGCTAGTGGACATATGGAAACTTTAGTTGGGCACTGGACACCCAGCCTGTGTCAGTGCCCAGGGTACGTGCATATTTCTTAGCATATTGTAAATATGCATCTGCACTTCTTGTCTTTCCTTTGTAACCACAGGAAGAGTTGAAACCACACACTGCCTGGGCCGGGGAGAAGTGGAAATCTATCAGAAATGTGTGTTAAGGTTAGTCCCCTCGCACCCTCATTGTATGCACTTCCAAAGGCATATTTCATACATGGCCATGACCTACCTGCCCATCTTCTCTGGGCTGGGTGCTCATCATGGATACACCATCCGTGGGCTCCTTTCACCAGGAGAACAGAGAAGGAGAATTGGACAAGAACAGTCAGAAAATTCAGTGACAGGCCATAGAAAATTACTCATAACGCCCTGTGAAAAGCAGATCCTAAATGGCAATTCTGTACACAAAAGCATGCATGCAATTGCGAGTCTAATTTGCTCATGCAGTAACTACAGTTGCCCAAGCAAAGTGGGTAGTTGCCCATACAAACCAGCTGGTTAGACATGTGCCAGTAACTGATCAGCTGAATGTCAGACCGCCTGCACAGTCACTGGAATTGTGCACAAACGCGTGCATGATTTTCACATAAATGTACTTTGCATTTATAAAAAACTTTAAAAAATAAGGATCATTCTGAGGAGTCAGGAGGGAAAAGAGCTCAGAGGAGACCCAGCAATAACGGATGAGTCATTCCAACATTATGGGCCTGATTCCAGAATCTGGCTGTGCAGTACTTAGTGCAGGAGCTGAGCTGTGTGGAGGACGTGGCTCTAAGCCACCTTCCCGCTCTCCTGATCGTTGGCTTAAGGATTTAGAGCATTCCGCTGGCCAAGCATCAGCAGAGGGCCCCAGCTCCACCCCTCATGTCCCTTATCCTCCCTACATCTTGTGGGAGGAGATCGGTAAGTGGCATAGAGCCAGCTGCACTGGCTTTACATCCCCCAAGGATTCCCCTACATCTGGGAAGCCTCTCCATCCTCTTTGGGCCACTGTCCACCTTCTTTGGGCCACCAGAGCAGCACAAAGAGGAGAGAGGAAGGGGCCAAGCCTGGTTCTATAATTGGTGTGATAAGAATATGAGCTACACAGGCTGTAATAGACACCACAATGAGTGCAGGAGAAGAGGACCCATGACTTATTACAATAGGAACAGACATGGCTGAAATAATGGAAAGGCCTGTACTTTACCAATGTGCTTCCCTCTGATCCAGACGCTTATGTTGTCTCTGCACTGAGAAAATACAGACACCCACGGCTCACATGCGATGCGAGGAACTTCCAAATGGTTTAGATATGCCTGCTCATGTTGCAACTCATGACCAAAGGCTGCTTGTTGCAAAACAAACCACACTTGACGTCACCACACAGCTGGGAAGAGAGTGATTTTTTTTTCAGATCACAGCAAATAGCCACAGAGATCTGTGAAGCTGGGTTACAAGCAGCCTCTTCAGCAGTTACAAAACTGAATCAATGTTAGCTGGTGTTTGTGAAATGGGTGGGGAGCTTTGTGCAATCCTTGTGGTGCAGGAGAACATCGTCAGAGTAACAGGATGAATGCTAGTGGAGGGGAAAGCCGATCGGTAAGGTGCTCTCCAGTTGAAGGCACTCACCATCACTCAGGATGAAGCCCAGGGTTCACAGGGTCAGTTATGAGAAGTACCCAAGTGGTCAGATGACACTACAGAGTCCAACACACCCAGGAGAGCGTAGTCTGAGACTTACACGCCAATCAATTCCAAAACATTCACTGCCACTAGATGTCACTGAGGCCAAGAGCTTTTGTAGGATTCAGAAGAAGATTAAATAGGAGAGCACTCAGTTACATTAGTAGGATTAAACAGTTATATTAAGGATCTTCAGGTTCTGTTGGCTCAAACCAACAATTAAGTGTCTGGGATTAGGTAGAAAGTTCCCCTAGGGGCTAGTTATTTCTTCATTGTCCTCTATGGGGTTTCTTGCCCCTTCCTCTGAAGCATCTGGCAGTGGCCATTGTCAGAGACAAGATATGGGACTGGATGGACCCTGGTTTTGATCAGTAGGGCATTTCCTGTGTTCCTATATTGCTCTTATTGTAGGTTCCAATATGCACGTGACACCATGCTATTAATCTAAGGCTCTTATATGGCCTCCATTACCATGATGTCTGAGCACCTCACAACCTTTAATGTGTTTATGCTTACAATACCCCTGTGAAGTAGGACTGTGCTGTTATCCCATTTTGCAGCTGGGGAACTGAGGCACAGAGAGGCTAAGTGACTTGCCCCAGGTCACATAGGACATCTGTGGAAAACCAGGGAGTTGAACCCAGGTTTCCTCAGTTCCAGGCAAATGCACTAAGCACCGGGTGATCATTCCTCTCTCAGTTAGAACAAGGAATACTCTCGAGTGGATCCTGCAGCTTTATAAGGCTGTGTTCTTCCCAGGGTCCACGGGAAATAGCAGGGCCAACATGGTAATTGATTTTCTATTCTTTCCCTGGAGGGGTTTTTTGACTGCACAGTTTCAGCACTTTTGAAATCCCACGCTGCTCTTTTGGCTTCCAGGTAAAGAACACTTCTCTGCAAGCGTCCCAGAGGCCTTTGCAGGTGCTTCATCTGCATTTGTGCAACCTTCCTGGGATCTGGAGCCAATTCAGCAAGAGAACCTGGGCCAAGAACTGCTTGACAATCACTTGACTGCTCTTAGTGAGCTGTGGCCCACCCTGCCGATCCCCGGATGTGGCTGAGCTTCCAGCCTTGCCCTCACCTCTCCATGCCTCTTAGTCTCTGTACCAGTGAGCAGACGCAGCAGAGGGTGATGACACAGCAAGGATCTGACCCAACACTGTCTGCTGCCAATTCTCACTCCGCTCCAAGGCGGTCTATTAGATCAACGCCTGGCAATCTCAGCCTCTGGTTTACAGACTAAGGGCTCTATCCTGCAAGGTGCTGAGCTCCCTCTACTCTCCTTGAATTAGCCACCCAGCACTTTACAGGATCAGGCCCTGAATCTAACCAAAGGCCACATGTTCCAGTGTTAGTATTCCATTTTCACCCTGTGTGGAGACCGGCTTACACTCTCCATGGGTAGGCAGTCGGGAGCTTTTCTTTTACTTTGGCCGACATTGAGCCCACGGCTTGTAAACTAAAATCAAGTTGATTTGCATTTTCCATGGGCAGCTTAGAGTCATGGATAATTCATTCTCCACACATCTCTAATTAAAATGCTGCCCAGCAGGCTAAACAGGGCTGGGATTTAGCCAAATGTCCCCCTGGCCAAGTTGGGTCAGGAAGGCCCAATGTGGCTTGAATATTGGGTGTAGTATCACTTACCGTGCTGCATCCAAACCACAGGACAACTAGGATAGGCGACCTTTCAGGACATGGAAGATTTGAAAGCTATTTGAGCAGAGGTGAAGTGCAGCCGCTCAGGAAGGAATCCTGCAAATTAAAGGCCTGATCCAAATCCAACAAAGTCTTTCCATTTCCTTGGGATCAGGGGGCTAAATGCTGTTCCAAAGGGGAAGCAGTGACTTGGATTCCCGCAATATATTTATTTCAATACATACATGCAGAAGGAGCTCACTGGAACCTGCGGCCAGCTTTTTCGGGCACTAGCCCTACAGGGCACTTATTGATTTTTCCCTTTTAATTCTGGTTAGCTACAGAAATAGGGGATCTGATTAAGCTGTAGACCATCGAAGCTGGGTTGGGCGAGGCCTGTCAGGTGCAGCAGGTAGGCTGCTGGTTTTTCAAGCATACAGAGGATGACGATATAGTAAAACTAGCTGGATAGGCCTGGAATTCAGGCTCCCCAAAATAAACAGTGACTGTAGCTGTAAGCAGGGGAGGTTGTTAAATGAAGGAATCCTTCACACAGACCTTGGGACAGAGTTTTCACAGACTAGAGGCATTTGCTCATGCAGTTGCAGTTTCTGTGCATACAAATTAGCCGGACACAGCTGAGCACGTTTTGCACATGGAGGTGTGTGCAATCTGGCCGTTTAATCGGTTAGCAGTGTGCCTGCCACCCAGACAGAGTCTGGCATTTATCTGGAAACAGAGGCCAACTGAAATATGAAGTATTTTTATGTTTGTTTAGGAAATACCGCAGCTGCAAAACACCCATTGCTACCTACACCCATGTACACACACACATTCAGAAATTCAGTCATGTACACACACTCAACCTTACTCATAGTGTCATAATCACACACATACACACACAGGTATACACACATACATCACAGATTTGGCACCATTTAGACTCATCACATGCGTAGTACACATATACAGCACAATTCATGTTCCTATATTCCTCACGCATACACCACGTACAGTACATCGTCATTCACACACACACACACAGAGCCTCACTTCCTGGAACAGTCATTTGGCACCAGCCAAAATTTTATATGTATAGAAAGCTGCTCCCACTTTCAAGACAATCCCTCTTATATTTCCCATTAATCTAACTGCTGCTGTCCCCGTTTGGAAAGTGCTTTCAGAGAACTACTTTATTACATTTCCAATGGGAACGTTTTAGCCTTGGGTTTCTTGCTTTTGTGTGTTGTTTTTTAAGCATTGCATTCTGCTTCGGGACTAAGGAAAACAGACAATTGGGGGAGGAGAATGGGGGCTACGAGAGAATTGGTTACATTTCCAGCTTTGCTAATGAGAACTCCAAATGTGCTCAGTGGGCTGCTCTCAGCATGGAGCTCTCAGCAGCGAAGACAGCCAGGGCCATTTTAATCATTTCCAGATTTGTGTGGGAGGTCAGGGCCCTGGGGTGCCGCTCCATGTCAGTTTTATAAACACTGCAGTTTTTCCAGATGGTCTCTGGCTCCAGCCTGGCTAGCAGGTTGATTGGGCCAGACCAAAATAACAACAGGTGGAGAACAGGCCATGACTGCCTGACGCTATCTCCTTTTTCCATCTATTCCCCAAAAGATTTTTTTTTTCTTTGCAGAAAACAATTAACATTTGCTGGGGCAGATCTGCGGGGGCAGCGGTGGGGAGGCCAGCTCCAAGGTCCACACCTTTGCATGCCAACATGCGTCTCTGTATGCCAGGTCCTTGCCAGGACTGGGTGTGACTTAAAGGCCAACCACACTCCTGGAATCACATGTTCCTTTGTGTTTGGGTTTCTTTCTTTGCTTGGCTGTTTGACTTTACCCAGCACAGCCCCTATGCCAAGCACCATACAAACCCTCACAACGCTGTCCACACGGGAGAGGGATTATGCACAAATTGGGGGGAAACTGAGGCACACAGTTACCTAGGGCCAGATTTGTCAAAAGTGTTAAAGGAATGAAAACATTGTGTACAAAATGCATGTTCAGTTGTGTATCTAATTTGCATAGACAGACACAAAAGTTAAGCATATAAATGGAGGAATTAGGCTTCCAAATTGGGTGGTGAACCATACCGGTATACAACTGACCATTTTGCACTTGCAGTCACAGCAATTGCACAGATTGGTTCTGCAGCCGAGCGTGCCTTTTGGACGTACATTCGTATGCCTAAATATTTTGAAAATCTGGCACTATATATATATGCCTTGCCCAAGGCTAAACCACAAAGTTCCGAAGTCCAGACTAGAAAATGGACTTCCTGCTTTCCAAAGACCGCCACTGCTTGTTCCATAGACAAGGGCAGTAAAAAAGGGGAGGCTTTTCATCTACCCACACTGATACAGTGGTCCCGCTTTTGCAGGAGCAATCAACCAAACATAACGGATTCCATCCCAAAATTGAGGATGCAGACATTTCCACGTGCAAAGCATGTGCAAAGTGTAGGTCAGACAGAGCTGGCCATTCACTCCTCAGTTTCTCTCTCTCTTATTGGCATTAGTAAACTGCAGCCGCTCAAAGCACCCAATTAGACCCAAGGCATCAGGGGTTCGACTTGAAAAGAAAGAAGCCCTCTCTCCCTTAGCTGCTTTATCCTGAGGATTTTCTGTTGTTTCCTAGCTAGGGAGCTGACTCAGCAGATCAACTGCAAAGATTCAGACCAACAGACTTTATTCCATGACTGGATCTCAATCTTTACTCTTCTGAGTCCTGCGGTGACATTCCTCCTTCATCTTTTTCATTAACTCTTTAGGAATGTAGTTCCAAATTGATCACCCAGGAGTATGAAGTCTGCTATGTACATTTCCAGGGCTGAGAGGCAAAACTCAGTCTCCATGGCACATCCACTCCTTCGCTTCTCCACTGAGACAGCCAGCAAGGGTGCCCCATTAGTGCCATTAGTTTTGGTGGCTTTGTGTTGTGGACACTTGTCCACCAGGAGCTGCTCTGAGACCCATCATCTAGAGGGTAGGGGTATATTTCAAGAGTCGGTGGGTGAGACTCTTTGGCCTGCAATCTGTACAGGCTCAGATTAGATGATCATTATCATCCCTTCTGGCTTTAAAGTCTATGAGCTCATTCTGTACTGGGCTAGATTTGAACCATCAGCCCCGTGTTGACAGGCTATTAGTAAATGCCGGCTCTCTGTAATTTTAGATTTTACAGAATTTACAAAAAATTTTAGATTTTTTCCTCCCCCCCTCCTCCAAATTTTGAATTATTCTGCTTTATTTTCCACCCTGGTTCTAGACTTTGAGTTTATGGCTCTTGTGCCACTGAAAGGCAAATCAATCTCCGGCTAGCTGTGTGGAAGCTGACATTTGGTACTGTGGGCTCCACAAACTAGCTTCTTAATAGCAGTCACAGAAGTAATACTGTAGCAGGCAGCGTAGGAAGTGTCTGTTAAACTGGGACGTCAGGCTAATATCTGAGGTCTGGCGCAATCCTGCCCTCTGAGTCCATGTGCTCTGGCAAGTACCGTGGGGGCCTGTACTGTAAAGCCTCAAGGGCTCAAATGCCAGGGGGCACACGGAATATGTTCCAATGGCGGCAGGTTTGTAGAGTCGTGAGGTAACTCAGATAGACTGGGTAACACAATCCTGTTTGGGTGATTATAGAGTTTGGATAGTCAAGGTTATGCTGTACTGTCCTTGATCCACAGCAAAAGTCTCATTGATCTCATGGGGCTGCTATAAACACATCAGGCCAACTCCTCAGCTGGTGTGACACAGCATGGCTCCATTATGGCCCATGGAGCTACATTGATTTTCGTCAGCCGCAGACTAGCCCATCACATTCTGCAGCTCCAAGCAGAAAGATAGGAGTTGAGGGTTGTCTTAATAGATACCTGGAAAACCACTGTTTTCAACTACACTCAGACTGATCTGCACTTCACAGTCGGGACTATTTCACATTTGCCTTACCGTGAAAGAGGCTCTGTGGGCCAAATCCTCATACCCAGGAGGTGGAGTTTTGGCCACAGGTTATAAAATGCCTGTGGGTGTAAATTAGAAAGTGTATGTTATGCACACCAAGCCAAGTACTTACTCATGTCTGCAGCTGCTCATTTTAGACATCTAACAGCAGCGAGTGTAGTTTACTCATGCAAGTCCTGGGGTGAAACTACACAGGTACAAGGCTTGAATTAAAAGAAATAAAAACAAGCCCTGTAATCATGCATAAAAAGCCTTCACCTAACTTGTGCAAACAATTATTCCAGCAGTGCACATCAGTTCACAAGTAAATGTGTCTAATTAGCCATCTGTGCTTTCTATTGCCACAACGTGGTCATTTCAGGTGCAAAATGAGCATGCAGGACATGGGCACACTTTTTGGGCCTCTTCTCTAAATATCTGGGCCATAGTATTGGCTGGCTGAACAGTAAGGATCTATAGTTGAAACGTTCCAAAGGGGCCTCAGCCAGGCCTCCGAGGGTGATATTTTCAAAAGTACCTTGGAGAGTTAGGCACCCAGACCCATATCCTCACAGACAGTTAAGTGGCTAGCTCCTATGGAACTAAATACCTTTGAAAATCTGGGCCCCAGTTCCTACTGACATTCAATAGAAGTTAGGCACTCAGTACCCTTAGGCACTTTTGAAAAATCTGTTTTGGCGATTTGCCTTCATAGATCTTCATTTTCCAGAAGAACGTCAAAGCTCCATTAATCAGGATATTTGCCCATTCTCAGCCCTAACACTAACCTCTTTCTACAGACTACAGATTTCTTCCATAGCAAATAGTCCCCTTACGTCTAAAACACACTGACGCAGAAGAATGTAAGT
This sequence comes from Lepidochelys kempii, assembly GCF_965140285.1. NCBI lineage: Eukaryota > Metazoa > Chordata > Testudines > Cheloniidae > Lepidochelys > Lepidochelys kempii. Next base: position 16,710,244 of record NC_136392.1, on the reverse strand, counting down.
CCCCCACTGTTAATTACACAATCCCAGGATAAATATAGCTCTGCCCCCTCCCTGTAATTTGTATAAATTGCTCACAATGTTGCAATTTAGTATTTAAGTCCAATTTATTTTGTGTTGATTAATGGAAAAGAGGCTTCCTCCTGTGACCAATAAAAAAGCACTTGCAGGCAAAGAGCTCCATATAAGGAGCCTGCAAGGGGGCTCTGCTCTGTCAAACTGCACACAATCCCACAAGCATGTCCGTCAAGGGTCTGCCAGCTGCTCCCAGGAGACAGCCAGTTTACCCAATGGTTTGTGTGACAGAAGAATTTCCTTGCCTGTTATCACATGGAAACCTCCACCAGTGCAAAAGCAGCAAAAAAGGGAACGAAACATTCATTACTGAATGTATGTTTTTGTATATGCAATTTCCATGAGGCAGGGGAGCAATTGCACATCTAGTTTGCATACATAATCATCATGATTGCATGCACAAATCCACTGCATGTACAGATTCACTGCATGTACAGGCAAATGGCCATTTGGGTCAATTTGTATAAGCAACATACCCATGGGGGTGGGGGAGTGTATATATGTGTGTGTGAGAGAGAGAGAAATAGTCACAAAACAGGTAAATAGATTCACTTCTGCCACAGCTACATCTACGCACACACACACAAAGCCAAACAAACAAAAAGCTCAACCACAGCAACCAAACCCAGGAAATCTATCTTGTCTGCTTCATTAAGAAATCTAGGAAATTTAGAACCTTATACTTTGCATTTTTGACTATCTCCTAAAATGGAAATTATGAATTTCCGCACTTTAGGGTCTGGAAAGCTTTACTCTGGGAGTTATGCAGGACAGCAAATCTGGAAACTCTCGAAGCTGGTGTGTTAGCTGTGGTAGATTCCTCTCTCTCCTTTCCCCCCAGCCTTTTGCTAGCATTATTGGTTGTTTAGGATCCCCAATTGTGCCGTGTTTGAATAGGCCCCAAGCCTGAGAACACTTATATGCCTAACTTTACTCATGTGAGCAACCCAATTTAAATCAGTGATCCTACTCACAAAGTACAACTACATGTGTGTAAGCATTTGCAGGATCCAGGGATTTGGGTTGCTAGCTCATCATGGCAGACAGGCGGGCATGACAGGTCTCTACTTCTTTCTGTGAAGTACCTAGCACACTCAGAATAATAAATAAATACTTTTGCACTCATAGGTTATTTTATCCTCAGAATTTAAAGCACTTTACACAAGTATGTAAGTAAGTGAGACAGAGAGAGGTTAAGTGACTTGGCCAACGTCACCCAGTGATTCAGTGGCAGAGTCAGGAATAGAACTAAAGGTTCCTATGCCTAACCTCTAACCCCTGACACTTGAGAGTATTAACAAATAAAATCAGAGTTTGGTTTGCAGAGGGAGGCTCTCCACATCCCTCCCCCTTTACACTGGTCATTTTCATGATCTCTAACTTTTCCCTGACATAGGGAGGTCAGCTCTTGTCTCTCTGCAGCAATGGCAGTTCCACCACCTACTTGGGCAACTTGTTCCACTGACCTGACTGTCGAAGGGAGCCATAGAACGTTAGCTGATATTTTACTGAAGGGCTCCCTGCTGCAGCTTAAACCCTTGTTCTCGCCTTAGGGCCACATCCTGGTACCACAGAACTCATGGCAAAACGCCCTTTGACTTCAATAAAACTAGGACTTGGCCTAGTGAGAATAAATGCTGAGCCCTGATCTTGCCACACCTGTAGGTAGTGTGAACTATAATATCTGTATATTTTTTGTCAACACTTCTGAAGTGTGAGCAGCTGTTGCCCCACATTCCACAACGGGAGCCCATAATGATTTCTTCTGTTACTGGCACTCGTAACTCTCTAGGTCTTAACACCCAGAAAACACTAGTCTCTGGCAAATGCTATTTTCAGGCATAAAGGAATTGTTCATATAAAATCAGAGCATTTCTTTAGAAAGGTTCTGAAGCTACATAAATCAAGCTACCCACACAGCCCACAGCCAACACCACAAGGAGCTATCGGAAATGACACACAGTAGATCTTTCTCCAGAACCGTGTCAGGTGGAAATTGCATCATTTGTGCATGGACAGGAAAGTGGGCTCCAGTTTTTACGAAGATGCTGAATAAAAAGAACCTCCCTCCCTAGAAATAGATGTGTTTCAATGACAGGTGGCTCCATGGTAGTTGCATACGTTGATACGGCAAAACACAAAATGCAACATTCTGGCCCCACTGAAGTCTATGGCAAAATTCCCATTAACTTCAGTGGGGACAGCATGTCAACTAAACTCTCCAGAAAATGACCCAGTGTCTCCTTGTTACCTCATGAGCTATTGGGAACCTCCCATCTAATATGGATGTGTGTGAATGGATGCAGTAATTCATGCTGTGATACCCGGCTAAGGTTTTTAAAAGTGACTAGTGATATTAGGTGGTTCAATTTTTAGGTGCTCATCTCGAGAAGCCTTAAAAGAGACCTGATCTTCAGAAAGTGCTCAGTGCCCCCTCTCTGAAAATCAGACCTCCTCAAGGCATCTCTCATTGGGCTTTGAAAAACGGAGCCACTCAAAATCACCAGTCACTTTGGGAAATCTTGGCCAGCAGGGTCCACCCACCAGTTCCTCATTGGAGAGGTGGGGATTCAGCCACCTGCCTTGATACTTGATAGCAGATGGGATTTAGTAACTGTATTTAACCCTTGAAATTGGGCTCATAGATTTGACGTTGAGACAGACACTGAAGGTTGAGACAGACAAGGAATGCCACTGGCAGGGGTATGAATGAAACTGCACGTGCTCGGAGTCTCAGCATTTGTACTTGCAGTCAATGCAGAATCCATTCCCTCAGCCCAGTGAGGAATGGGTTAGTAAAGCTGAGATCCTCTCCTGAACTGTTGCCTAGCATTGCTGTGCCCTGGAAAGCCCTCTTTCAGGAAAGTGGGAAATACATGCTTCATTTTAAGCATATTAAATCCCAATGGAACTTAAGCATGTGCTTTAGCGCTTCTTGGAATGGATGCTTTAAAGAGCTGGGATGTTGCACTCCAGAAGTGCAATACCTGGACACAGGGGATTCTTCAGGGGTGAATGGCAGTGTCAGCAATGACAAATTTATCATTCTTCTTTGCAAAGTCAATATACGGTTGAACTGAACATTGGAAAATATAAACATTGCTATGGACTTGGGTTTCCAACACCGCCAGTTTGGGTGGCTGCTGCCACCACCGTGCTTTGCACCTGCAAATGTTACCTTGCATAACCCCCTCGCTCTGATCCCTTCTTTCAAGGACCCTGTCCCCAAGAGTAGGGAGCTCACTAATAAATACGGTGGATGCTATTAGAAGGCCACTGCAGGAAAAGCCAGTCACCACAGCTCCACTCCAGACTGTATTAAGAACTCTTACTTTATTAATTACAAGTGAGCCTATGAATGAATGAATTTAGAGTCCCCTCCTAGAACCATCAGCCAGGTCCCGGAACAACCCAGCTGTAACTGGCAAGTCTCAACACTCTCTGCAAAGAGTTCTTTTATGTAGTACAATTATTATCTATATATGCACATATATACAGTGTGTGTGTGTGTGTGTGTATCTACACTTCCCATTCCTCTAGGCTTAGCACTGAGAGTGGGAGAAACAGAGGCTGTTTCTTTTATTAGACAAAAGAAAAATAATGAAGGACGGACATAGGAAGCCCACACATTAAGCCACCCTCTTGGAATATTCTACCAAGCTCTGTTCCCATGTTGCTTCCAGAGACTCAGGCTAGCATCCCTTATTGGTTGCACCTGGCTGCTATTAACTATTCAATCAAAAAGGGATCACAAGCCAGATCGGAACTTTTTTACACAACAAACGCTGTTTGTTTTTTGGTGGGTTTTTTTTTAAAGCTAACTCTGGCCTTTGTTAAAATGAGCAAGATTTTTCTCTGCTTCAGAAAGCAGGAGGTGACGCAAACACATTTATAACTGGCTGAGAGGAGCCAGTTACAATATTATAAAAAAAAAAAATTACAATACAAACTAGGACCAATTGCTACCCCTGGGAAAAATCAGGAGATTGTTGGTTGGGAGGCGGGATCCAGCTTACATGAAATATTAGAACCATCCTAGAACCTTCACCCAAACTGAACCTCAACTAAAACTTTGTGTGTGCGGGGGGGAGGGAGAGGAAGGAAGAATAATTATAAATATATTATTGGTGACAGTGCCATTCACCCCCAAATACTGTCTGTGTCTAGGTGTCTAAAAACTTGGGTTATATTTTTTCTACCCTGTTTCTTTTCATTGTCTAGGGGTTTGGGGTTTCCTCGTTCTGGATGAGATGACATAAGAATTGCCAAACTGGGTCAGACCAATGGGTCATCTAGCCCAGTATTCTGTCTTCTGACTGTGGCCAGTGCCAAATGTTTCAGAGGGAATGAACAGAACAGGGGAATTTTGAGTGATCCATCACCTATCGTCCAGTCTGAACTTCTAGCACTCAGAGGCTTAGGGACATCCAGAGCATGGGGTTCCGTCCCTGACCATCTTGGCTAACAGCCACTGATGGATCTATCCTTCATGAACTTATCTACTTCTTTTTTGAACCTAGTTATACTTTTGGCCTTCACAACATCCCATTGCAATGAGTTCCACAGGTTGACTGTGTATGGTGTGAATCATTATATGTTGTATGGCATAATGAGAAAGCTTAGTCTTGTGAAATTTCCAGCCTAGTTTGGGAACCTTGGAAAGTTCAGAGAGCTGAGATAAGTAGCCAGACTTTGGGGCACTTGTCTGAACCAAACAGAATTGCTGAACCTTTTTAGGTTCAACCATAATTAAAGGCCACATCAGCCCACATGTGAGAAATACCTGCACAAGATACTGGCCAGTCCTTGTGCTCCCACTCATGGAGCTTTCACTTCATCCTTGCATTGATGGAGGTTCTTCCTATCCCTAGAAGAATGGGCAAAGAGGTTCATCCTAAACCCATCGATGTCGCAAGATCTGTATGTATCTTGGGAGAACTGCAATAGGCTTGATGCTTCCTGCCTCTCCCGTCCCCCACTTATTATTATTTTTTAACATTTATATTGTGATGGTGCTCAGAGGCCTCAAAGAAGTTGGGGCCTCATTGTGCTAGGCGCTGTGCAGAAATACAGTAAGAGACAGTCCCATAGCAGTGATACTTCCTCGTGAACAACAGAAATGCACTTTTTGAATTTTCTTGACTTTAGCAAAGCTTTTGACACGGTCTCCCACAGTATTCTTGTCAGCAAGTTAAAGAAGTATGGGCTGGATGAATGCACTATAAGGTGGGTAGAAAGTTGGCTAGATTGTCGGGCTCAACGGGTAGTGATCAATGGCTCCATGTCTAGTTGGCAGCTGGTGTGAAGTGGAGTGCCCCAGGGGTCAGTCCTGGGGCCGGTTTTGTTCAATATCTTCATAAATGATCTGGAGGATGGTGTGAATTGCACTCTCAGCAAATTTGCGGATGATACTAAACTGGGAGGAGTGGTAGTTACGCTGGAGGGCAGGGATAGGATACAGAGGGACCTAGACAAATTGGAGGATTGGGCCAAAAGAAATCTGATGAGGTTCAATAAGGATAAGTGCAGGGTCCTGCACTTAGGACGGAAGAACCCAATGCACAGCTACAGACTAGGGGCCGAACGGCTAGGCAGCAGTTCTGCGGAAAAGGACCTAGGGGTGACAGTGGACGAGAAGCTGGATATGAGTCAGCAGTATGCCCTTGTTGCCAAGAAGGCCAATGGCATTTTGGGATATATAAGTAGGGGCATAGCGAGCAGATCGAGGGACGTGATCGTTCCCCTCTATTCGACATTGGTGAGGCCTCATCTGGAGTACTGTGTCCAGTTTTGGGCCCCACACTACAAGAAGGATGTGGATAAATTGGAGAGAGTCCAGCGAAGGGCAACAAAAATGATTAGGGGTCTGGAACACATGACTTATGAGGAGAGGCTGAGGGAACTGGGATTGTTTAGTCTGCAGAAGAGAAGAATGAGGGGGGATTTGATAGCTGCTTTCAACTACCTGAGAGGTGGTTCCAGAGAGGATGGTTCTAGACTATTCTCAGTGGTAGAAGAGGACAGGACAAGGAGTAATGGTCTCAAGTTGCAGTGGGGGAGGTTTCGGTTGGATATTAGGAAAAACTTTTCCACTAGGAGGGTGGTGAAACACTGGAATGCGTTACCTAGGGAGGTGGTAGAATCTCCTTCCTTAGAAGTTTTTAAGGTCAGGCTTGACAAAGCCCTGGCTGGGATGATTTAATTGAGGATTGGTCCTGCTTTGAGCAGGGGGTTGGACTAGATGACCTCCTGAGGTCCCTTCCAACCCTGATATTCTATGATTCTATGAATGAAAATTTCCTAGCATCCCCAACCCCAGGTGCCACCCTAAGAAATGATAATTATTCTCTCTGCTGGCCAAAGGACAGAAATATTGATATATCTTTCAGCTCAGTTATGAATAGGGTTGTTGGTTACCCACAGCACATCCCAAGCCCAATTCAACCAAAGCTGTTGCCAGGGAGATGTCTGATCTCCATATTGCAGGATGGATGATGAAGGAGTGGGAGAGGAACTGAAGAAGCAATGAAGATGGTAAAGATCCATTGGGCTGACATGTTCAGGGGTTTCACATACGTTAGAAGACCAGGGGCAAAAGTGGACATGATGGAATCCTTGTGCCTGCGTGAACCCACATTTGCACATACCTCACATTCAGTTCACAGGCAGACTCATCTGTCGTGTGTGTACTTACCTGCTTCACAACATGTTGTATGCTCTTTAAGGTCTGAGACAGGCACACTCATCTTAGTTATCTATTTTTCAATATTATGTTGTTTGGATTGTCACTACCTGTAATGAAGCAGCGCCCCCTCACCCTCCAACACTCCAGGCAACCTTAATGATCTTTGAAGAACACTAGTAAATAAACATACCCATCAGGTCCCCAAGATGAAATATAATAAACCGGACACAATGTAAAAGCAACAAAAATGAATGGAGCTCCATACACAATCCCTGGAGTCCTGCCACTCCATAAACCTACCCAACAACTATGTCTGCAAAAAGAGAGGAAAGATAAGCCTTGCAGTGTGCCCAGTAAGCCAATGCAGTGGGCTGTTAAGAACCTGGAAAAGAAGCAAGTTTCCAAAGATGAGGGACAAACAGAGAGCACCCTGCCAGCCACCCTCTCTATGTTATACTGCCCAGGCATCTTCACTGACCACAGCTCAGGAAGAATGTCATGGGTGAGGGATGTCTCTTAGGTATGTTCCAGACCATTTAGTGCTTTATAGGTCTAAACCAACATCTTAAAATCAATCCAAATACCAACCGGTGACCAGGGCCGGTTGAGAGAAAGAGACTCTGCTTAACAAGCCAGCTGCCAAATTCTGCATCAGCCACACCACCATGTGGGTGAACCCATATTCCCTGGCCCCCAAGACTCATTCCATTCACATTAAACCTCTTATCATCACCCAGTCAGAACACGGAGCCATCACCATCCTTGCTGTCCTTCTCAGTACCTTTTTTATGCCTTTGCTATGTCCTCTGTTATACAGTGTTCAGATCTGAGCCCAGCACTCCAGGTGTAGTGTGGTGGTAGGGGGCTCTGACTTGAGAACTGCCACTTTTGGTCTCGCATTAAGTTCAATGGAAAGCATACAACAGAGAGAAAGTGCAGCCTGAGGATTTCGTAGATAGTAATAGACTTAGTAGACTGTAGATTTCCGAAGTAAGATTAACTGGATAGTAAGATAGCCAGACTATATACATAAGTAAGACTAACCAGATTTTATAGATTTACTTCAATTGTAAATTTTTGGGGGCAGGGCCTGTCTTTTTGTTCTGTGCTTGTCCAGTGCCTAAGGGTCCTGGTCCATGACCGGAGCTCCTAGGTGCTACTTCAATCAGTTGTCATCATAAATAAATAAATGAACGGAATAAATTCTGCAATGGAAAAGACACATGTTAATGTGAAACATGCAGTGCTCTTCCAAATGTCCCTCCCAGGGATGGCTGCTCTCCGGAACTGTTACTTCCCAGAAGTAAAAAAGAAATGAAGGGCATAAAATAACAATACTTTGCATTTTTTAACCTCCTGGATTCAAAGCACTTTCCAGACACTAATGAATTAACCCTCACAGCCCTCCTCCCTCTCTGTGCTTGAGGTGAGCATTATTGTCCCTGTTTCCTGATGGGGAAACTGAGGCACAGAGGGGTGCAGTGACCTGCCCAAAGCCACCCAGTGAATCAGTGACTGAGAGGGGAGGACACAGGAGCTGTGACTCACAGTCACTGACTTTAACTAGTGGACCACACGAGTCCTTCTCTATGTGAGACAGTCACTTGGTGCCACTTCCTATGGTGAGAATTCTGGTTTGTCCTGCTCTCCCACCATGAAATAAGAGAATTATCATAATAGTCTGAAAATTGCTGATCAATTCCTGAGACTGTTTTGATTTCATACTAAGTGCATTAAATCACCAGTTTCCTCTTCATTTCTCCCATAATAAGCCAGTCTGAAAAACTCATCGAGTGAGTGAATGGCCTTGTATTTACTCAAACAGTAAGCAGAAACCAAGGAATTTTCACAGATTAGATGCTTCCCGTTCCATCGATCCCAAGGAATTCTTTTTAAATACTCATTTATAAGGACCATACGCAACACATTCCTGAATGCTTTTCTCCACGCATAGACATTTTCAGATGCCTGCTGAAATATGCTTGGTTTTAAGAAGGCTCCAAGGAGGTTTTGATTTATTACTGGCGATTATCATGAGGCGAATTTCCATGCTAGATAGGAAATAGTGAATTTACTCAAGCCGGGAAGAAATGAGGAGACAAGGGGAACACGCAAGCCTACCATCTTAATATTGCTTGTTTCATGTTGCTTGTTGTTGTTTTCTGATATTTACCTCATAATCACTGATATTGTCTTTCCTGACAGAAACTTTAGCTGTTTTAAAAATTTGGCTAGACTTTATATTTGATTTACAGTAGATTTTTAGCTCCCACCGTACCCAGCTTGTTGCTGATAAGAAGAGTCTAAAATCCTTCAGAATGGAATGCAATGGCTTATCTTCATTGCTTGGAGGTGAGGCCTCAGAGTTCTTCTACACAGCCTGTAAACATAAGGCATGGTCCAATGCCCACTGAAGTCAATGGAAAGACTTGAGGTTTAGCCCACGAAAGCTTATGCCCAGATAAATTTGTTAGTCTCTAAGGTGCCACAAAGATTCCACGTTGTTTTTTCCAGTGACCACAGTGGGCTTCAGATTAGGTCCATCCACAGCAGGGGAGCCCCACTGGAAGGGCTAGGGAAATTGTGGGCTTGTCTTCACTAGAGATTTTGTCTTGAGTGTTCCTGTTAACTCGCCCCCTGTACAGATACAAAAGCCTCTCAGAGCAAGGCAGCAACCTCACTTGGAGGTATGGTGGCTGGTCTGTAACTCAAGGTGTCCCTAGAGAGAATTCTGGCCAACGTCACCAGATAACAATCAAGTAATGCTGGTCCTCCAGTCCCTTCCCACAACTTCCCAGGGTACACTCAGCTGGCTTCCTGTCTTGTAACCTCCCTATTCTCTGGTCCCTGACTGGAAGTCCCCTACCTTTGTATGGTACTGAGCCTTACCTCACCCACCTTGTCTCTAATATCCTGGGACCCACATGGCTTCAACTACACGTTGTACAGCCTCCTCAGTCACACACTGAGGAAAATGGTGGAAGACCCATTCAAAACTGGCCTATGCATAACACTGGAGGACATAGAGTAACTAGGGAACCACAGTGCATTTGGGAGTGGATCACACAGCAGCTCGGTTTTCTTTACCCTCTTTCATTTCTATCATTTCAAGGGCTTTGAATGGTACCTCTAGTTTTGCAGCGTTGTTGCTCAAGCCATTACTTGGGCTTAGCAAACTGGCTGTGTTTCATAGCCACATGTTGTATTCTCTGCTAGATAAGATAAGACGCCTAGAAGAAAGGATTTCAGAGTCCCTGACTCACTAGAGAATCTTTTCCTATATCTCAACTACAGAGGCCTATAATACACTTAGCTATTTGATAGGCTTATCAATGAAATTTAAATGCCCATCTTTTCCTCTGGAAGGGAGACTCTTATCGGGAAACAAGGCCATCCCAGTCAGGTGTTAAGCACAGAGGGCCCTAGCATTGTGCAATTGTCAGCATTCAAATGCACAATATTCTCTCACTCCTGTCTCTGCAGCCAGTTGGCTATTCCTGCTCCATGGGTTCCCCTTGAGCAAAAAGCCCCTTCTTTCTGGCAATAATTAATATTTCTTTATCAGTGCTTTGTGAGAGCATAGGGAGATAGAGGTGTGCAAACCCCTCATTTAAACATCCTTTCCCCACCAATCTGCTGAAGAAACCTGCTCTGCACCCCTTTCTGCTAGTTAGAGAAACACTGTTGCCTAAGGAATACTCTCATTCGTAACTAACAGGTTTATTGTATTTGTTTGACAGAATCTCAGCTTCTGATCACTTAGTGTATATATGAGCCTAGTTGGGCAGCCACTTGTCACCTGGAACTCCCATTGGTTTTCAAGACTGGGTCATTTAGCTTAGATTGCATTACTTGATTATTTTAGATTGTAAGGACCTTGCCTGGTCCAGTGTTTTGTACACACTGAGAACAATGATCATACTCTGGACTCTCCCTTGCAAACAGGGAAATACTGTGCCAAATTATCCATTACGCTCTGGTCCCTTGGTGGAGGGAAATATCCTGCTGCCATAGGGCAGGCAAAGCCAATTCCTGTGCCAACTGCCCTATGTTCCCCAGCATAGGGAAATGGAGGTGTGCCAGAGACAGGAGCATGGCAGAGCTCCACCCCACTATACTACGCTATGCTGATCTTCCATTAGCATAAATAAGAGCTACCCCAACACTGCTGTAACTCATGCCAGGGCCAGGCCAGCCAAGAATCAAGGAGCTATATCCTGCTCCATAAAGGCCTCTCCACTCCTCTGCACTGAGCTGAACTCAGCTGTAGGAGGGACTTGAGCCAATACCTTTCAAATAAAATAAATTCCTGGATTAAAGATCAGACAAGAGGAAAAAAAATGTTGATGGCAAACAGGTGGAAAAGACAAGATCATTATTATTTTTCATCCGCATTTCACACATGAGAAAACTGAGGCAAAGGCCACAGTGTAGATCAGAGAAAAAGACGAGGCAGAACCCAGGTCTCCTGATTCCCAGACCAGTGCTCTAGCCACTGAATCGTACTGCCTCACATTGAGCTGAATGGCGCCGCTTGTGTGAATAGAGTTAGAGGATCAGGCCCCATTGTAGTAACACTGCAATGAAAGACCACAGCATGGCCATGGCTGACCCGGGTCAGCTGACTGGGGCTTGTGGGCTCAGGTTGCAGAGCTATAAAATTGCAGTAGAGATATTGAAGCTTGGGCTGGAGCCCCGACTCTGAGACCCCACCAGGGGGGAGGGTCTCAGAGCCTGGGCTCCAGCATGAGCCCAACTATCTACACTGCAATTTTTAGCCTCACAGCCTGAGCCCCAGGAGCCCGAGTCAACTGACCCAGCCCCTGCAATTCGGAGCCACCGGCTTTTTGTCACAGTGTAGACGTACCCTAAGAGCCCTCAGACCCTAAGGGTAACAGGATAGAGCTCTGCACTCTCGTAGGTCCTCAGTTCTTCTATCGACTGCTCAAGGGATGCAATTAGCAAAGCCTCTTATTTCATTAAAATATCGTTTTGCCCTCTCCCGTATGTTTCCTGTTAGCGTCGCTTTCCCAGTGTCGCTGAGGCTGGAATATCCTGTTCAGCTCGGGGTCTGAATGGAGTGTTAAATACATGCAGGTGGGCAACCAATGAACCCCCTTCCCCTCAGCCTGGCTGTGTATGAGGTGCAGTAATATCCTGGAGAGGCAGCAATAAGGAAAGGATTAGATCCAGGAAGGGGGAGGGGAAGCTTCCTCCCCTAGGGAGATAGGTCAGGATCCGTCATTGCAGGTTCTGTACCTGCTCTTGGATTCTCAGCCCTGCATTGTCCTATCTGTAAAGCAGCTACAGAAAGGAGCAGACTCATTATAGCAGGAACTTCAAGGGGCCAGATGGCGCAGCTCTTACACAGGCAAGGCTCCCACTGAAGTTAATGAGAATTTTTGCCTGAGTAAGAACTGAAACCAGTTCTGTGCTCAGTTACACTGGTGTGAATCCAGAGTCACTCCATTGACTTTGATGGAATTACTCCTGATTTACTCCAGCGTAAAGGACAGAATTTGGCCCGAAACGCTTCATGAGTTAACGCCAGGAGCCTGATTCTCCTGTCACTTACTCTGGTGCTGGCCTTCCCTTGATGTCAGTGGAGTCACTCAAATTCACATATAGGAAAGCAGACCCAGCCCTAAAGGCATGATCCAACTTTGTCAATGCAAGTTTTTACATTGATTCCAAAGGGAGCTTGATCAGCCCCAAAATGCTTGGTTTGATTTGACTGCATGAGAATTCACCATCTTACTCTCCACCTGTGTTTTTCTTTTCCAAGTATCACATTCAAATCTCCCCTGGCTGATCTGGGATCTGAGGCCTCTCTGATAATATCAGCAGGGTTTCAGCAGTGGCCTAAAAGTGATTGGGGGAGATTCTTTTTCCCAGGCAGTAAACAAACTGCCAAGTTTTGGAGCAGTTTTCATCTGCATGTGGCTCTTTCCTAGTTCTGTGGCTCATTTCAGATCTTTGTGCTTTTCTTTCCTTACTTACGCTGAGACAGAAATAGCTCTGAGAATAATTTCAATATTTGCAACCTTGCAATAGCACCTCAAACCTGGAGATTATATTGAAGCCTCCAAGAGGATGCTGTCAGAGTTGACAAGGGATTTTCTGACCATGTGTATAGTTTACTTTTGGCCACACAGCATCAGGCTCCTGAGATGGCACAAACCTAAGCATGCCATTAACTTATGCTGAAGAGCATTTGTTATTCCCGTGCAGTGTAAAATACAGCTCTGCAAAAATGGGTGGACACATGCAAAAGGTCCAGGGAAATGGCACAGTGGCCCAAAATAGATTTTAACCAGGGCATGAAATGTAAGAGAAGGGTAAAGCACTACAAACAAATGTAAATATGTTTATATATCTATCTATCTATCTATATATTACAAGAAAAAAATAAATAGGAAACTGCCATCTGAATAACATAGGAAGGCTGGTCTTGTGGTTAAGACACTCGCCTGGGACCTAGTGGATCAGAGGCCAGTTCCCACCTCCGCCACAGAGTTTTTATGTGACCTTGGGCAAATCATTTAATTGCTCTGTGCATCCTTGGACTCAGAGCGTGAGCTTCTTGTCCTTGTGGACTACGCTAGCATCATTAACCTCATTTTTGACAAGACACAGATGGACTAACTCCTCCCTTGTAGAAGGCTAGCACAAGGTCCTCTACACCACTGCAGCCCTATATCACTGGCAGGGCATGTGTCACAAATAGGGAGTATGGGCAGAGTGGCCGCTGCATGCTCCGTGCAACTCAGAGGTGAACTTCATGCCTGTTCTGTGACACTAGGAACAGGGTGATCCATTAACTAGGAATCCCTATATAGGGCTGAATGAGCAGTGAAAGATAATTTCATGAGTGGACTTCCTCTCCTCCTGCAGAGTCCATTTATTCTGACTTTCCGAAATTCACTCAGTAAGATCACATGGTTACCCCTGGTCCAGGAAATCTCTGCCAGCGCTGGAATCCAGTTCTTCAGAGTCCCAGGCCTATGCTTTAACCACCAGATCATGCCTCTAATACAGAGAGTGGGACAGGGAGCTGGCGTGGGGGAGGGAGCAGCATAGGGACCCATACCATAGTCTTTTTCTGCTCAAACCTCAGCCTACAGCAAACCTGCCGTGCTCAGAACACAACAGGTTAAAATAATGGAGGACAACTGCAACTGATCAAATAATGGCTGATTTTCCTCAGCTCTGGAGGCAATTGTCAGGCCTGTTTTTAAAGACACTCTTGTAGGCAGCCTGGCTATGCTTTTTTGCTTGAGAGGAATTCCTCTGAAACAATAATAGTGACATTGTTCCTCACTTCGCTGGCGGTTTTATAGGGCTGGCTTTGGAGAAAGGTGACCATGGAAGACTTTTGGCCACATGTGTTTACATAAGGAAATGCATGTGGGTTCTGGGGTGGCGCCTGGTGTCAGCAGCCGCTCTCTGTACTCCTGACCCTTACAGAGCTGCTTTCTTGCTTCTGGGTCCGTTTACTGCACTCCAGATGTGTGCTGGCTCCAGCATGGCTGCCGAGCTTCAGGGATCTGGCATCCCCAGGCTCATCAGTCCGTGGGGTAAATGCCACGGTGGTTGTTTTAAAAGCTGTAACGTGTCTTGGTAACACATCATGATTTATTCAGTCCTTGTTTGACAGAGTTGCTTTATCAAAAGCTCATGTGAAGGGCTTTCCAGAGAGGAAAGGAAAGCTCTGACTTCCCCGAACGCTCCCTATATATTCAGGTTTGAATTGTGCTGTCTGCCAGGGAAAGGTATGAGCAGGTTCTTTTGATACTCCAGATCTGCACCTTCTCAAAAAAATATCTTTGTTTGGCTTTTAAGTTGCAATAGGTATAACAAATGCATAAGATCACTAAGCATGTATAGTACTGTTCTCAGACCTTCTATACTGCAGAGGGAAAGTCCCAGGGATGTTTTGCATTATTGCACAATTGTTGTGCCTCTCCCCAAAGATGGCTGCATTTCAGGATTCCTGCGTATCATATGTATTAAGTTTGAAAAGTCTTTATCTAACTGTAAGATATTATTATTATTAGCACGTATGAATAAAAATCATGGCCTAATCAAATTAATAATTGCCCTTCTAAGCCCCAGTTCAGTGAAGTGCTTAGCACATGTTTAAGTCTGTCCCTATTCCACAGCTATGTGCAGAACTCTTTTAAAAATCTGGCCCTAGTACTTGTTACTATCAGCAATACCATTAGCATCAAGGCATGAATCCAAGAACTAAGCCTGATGGAGAAGCATTTGCAGGATTGGGCCAGTACACAAAGCGTTAGCTAGTAGCTTTGACTTTGGGTGGCAAACTCCTAATTCCAGATTCACTCCTCAAACATTGTGGTTTCATATGTTGGATTCCAGCATTATCTGGGTCACGTCCCACTTGGGAAAGATTCAATAAAAGGAGCCGAAAGAATTAAAAAAAAAAAAAAACTAAAAAAGAAAAAATAAATAGGGTAATATCAGAGCCAAGAGTGGGGCAAAGTGCAAAGCAAATGGGGACAGAGAGAAAGGGCAATAAGGGAAGCACAGAAGGAGAAAGAGAAGCATGGTCTCTCATAGAGATCTCTCCTCATTACATGGCACGGGCTGCTGTTTAGCTAGAAACATTTTGTTTTGTTTTTTTAATAAAACGTGCTTAATAAATTAAAAGTTAAGCAATGTGCAAAAAAATGGTTTGGAAGCTCAGACTAGTTTTGTGACACCCCTCCCCAAAATAGTTTGAAAGGAGCAAACCTCAGAGGGCCCTGGGTTTGCCTGTCCCTAGTGCCAGCTGATGATGCTCGGTACTCGAATGCAAGTGAGTTTGTCCTTAAACAATATATACTGGAGCGTAAGCAGGGTGGACAATGCAACCTACAAAGAGGGTTGTTTTAATCTCCTTAATAAATATCTAGTAAATAACTAGCTTTAGTCTGACCAGCTGACATGGGCTGAATCTCTCCAGTCTCCAAGCTATACCCCACTAGATGCTCAAGAGAATATACTAGTGCAGGATCTGTCACCAGAGCGTTCAACAAGAATCATGTTCCACTTCACCTAGTCCCATCTTTATGCTTCTTTTACATTAATCTGAAGCTGAACCTCTTAGACCCTGGTCCTCCAATATGGCCTCGTTGCACTGCTCTAGCTATGAAGCAGACCCCGAGGCTGCTCTAACTTGTGCCATGCTGGCATCTGGCAGCCTTTGGGATTGGAGAGCACAAAGATGTCATACAATCATCTTTGCTTCTCCGCCCCCGCCCTGGGCGTAGTGTGTTTCAACACCCCCTCCCCCCCACCAAGTTTGAAGGTATTTGTATCTAGAGGTTTGTATCAGGCCCATAGAGTATGAAACTCCTACTAGGAAATCTTTCCACTGAGAAGCAGTTGGGCATAGTGGACAGATTCTGCTCTCAGTTACATTGGTGTCAATCCAGAGTAATTCCATTGGAGTCACACTGTGATGGAGATTGGAATCTGACCCTGAGCCTCCATGAAGCTGACTAAATCTTCTTGACAGCCATGTTCAGCATTCGCCTTCCTGATATTATTTTCTTTATGACTTTAAAGTCATATTCTCACAGGGGCGAATTGATGGGGTAGATCTTTACCCCCGGGCTTAGACATGAGCCTTCTGTAATTTTTTCTTCCTTTTATCACAATGGAAATAAAATAATACTGGAACAGCGGATACAAAGGGAAGAAAAATCCTGTCTGGGTCAGGATCTCACACTGGGTAGTTCACTTCACAGTTTAAGTAAATAGTTCTCATCCCCAAACCCTTCAGGGTCACATAAATGTGCCTCTTTGCATGGAAGGGACTATTTGGATAGTAACTGGGTGCCTTATGAATTTGCAGCTTTCCCAAACCGTGGGTGTCTAGAATGTGACTCAGGTTTTTTCACAGTGAGATATAAAATCCTATCAATTAATCTAACT
This sequence comes from Lepidochelys kempii, assembly GCF_965140285.1. Classification (NCBI taxonomy): domain Eukaryota; kingdom Metazoa; phylum Chordata; order Testudines; family Cheloniidae; genus Lepidochelys; species Lepidochelys kempii. The sequence continues at coordinate 16,693,545 of NC_136392.1, read as the reverse complement.
TTTATTGCACCTCTGGGGCATGAGCGTGATGTTATTTAAACAAATGGTTCCCATTACCTTCAATTATTTTATAAATGTTTTGCACTGATTTATAGGCTTCTATTAAATGGACAATCTACTTCTGTGCTCCTGGTGGGGGGGGGAAGGGAGGGAAGGGGGTAAAAACTAATCTAAGGGCTTGATTCCCTCCCCCACTTCCTTTGCACATACATAAGTAACTCTGCCATTTAATTAAAGGGAAAGGGGGTAGGGCAAGGACAGCCAGACACTTCAGTTAAGGTCTTGCTTGAAGCTGGAGGCTGACTTGACTGAAGTCTTCCGCGGTGGATTCTCCAAATCCCTTTCTGTAACCCATTTGCCTTGTTTGTGCCCGGCTGCTACTGGGCCCGCACTAAGGGAATTCTTGCACATGGGCTCTGCCTACACCACATTTCCCCAGACACACGCTATCAGCCAAGTTTCCGACACAGGAAACCTATCCCAAACCTGCCCATTTGACTTCAATGGGAGCAGGAACAGGTCCATTGTCTCCAACACGAAAACACTGAAGCAATGAGAAAGCATGGGGCAGCGCTTTATGTACGATTGGTTTTGTAATCTAACCCTGCACTGTTATACACCAGCTGCCAGCACACTGAAGTGACCAGCAGTCAAAAGCCAGCTCTCCATTTCTTCTAGGGGTATTAATTTGCCTGGGATTACCTGAGATTTAAGGGATTTTTCTTTTATTTACTGGGGGATTTTTTTTTCTTTTTTGTTACTTGCAAACACAATTTAAAGGCAGTTCATGGGCACAAGCGCCGCTTCTTGAACTGAAAGGGGATGATCCCTGTTAGCAGGCGCTGCAGGCAAAGCCCTAAGAGCTGGATGCTGGCCGATGTTTGTCTAAACAGCACATTGTGGGAAAGGACATGCTGGTGGTTTCTCACTTCTCACAATCTGGGCAGGTTGTGGGACACATCCCACAGCACAGCATGGAGCCAGCTCCACAAGAACACAGCGAATTGCTAGGGCCAAGCTCCCTCCATTCCAGAGGCGACTCATGGCTGGATAACGTGATAGCCGTTTGCAGTACAGCTACCAGAGAGTGAGAGATCCCAGTCTTATACAGTACTGAATGCCCTCACCTCTGGTCAATCTTGCTGGGAGTTGAAAGGGCTCACCATGCTGCCATAGGCACAGGAAGAAGCTCAAATGTTAGCAGCCCGGGCACTGGCTGATCAAAATGGCTTACCCCCACCCACGGTACGAGGAACAGGCTAAGTGCATTCTGGGGGTTGCTCATTGGGTATTGGCTTCTGCCAAAGTCTGATATTATGCATGGATCTGACCTCTGCCGCAGCAGCTCTTAGGTTCTAACCCATTTGGAATTGCTTCAGACTTGTGCCTTCCTATGGTGCTTTAAAAGACAGCGTGTCTCCACTCTGACTGGGTGGGGTTTAAAGTGCCTGCTGCTCAGGGCAGCTATCGGTCACATCATTCTGAACTCAGCTGACTGGTCCTACTCCTCTGCTGTGACTGAAGTCAATGGGAGCAGAGATCCTGATCCTGCGAAGTGCTGAGTGCCCTTAGCTCCCATTAACTCCAGGGGGGACTGACAGAGCTTAGCTGCTCTCAGGCTCCTGCTATTAGCTTGAGAGGCAGAATTAAGCACTCGGTACATCGTGGCGACCAGCTTGGGCGTCAATGTGACCGTACAAGACTGATCTGCATTTTGTACAGGATTTTGCCATGAGATTTCAAGTTAGTTTAGACACTAAACATATCCCAGCTAAAGACCATTCCCCTGATGGCTGAGCTGCGCACAATAGCATGTGGCTAGGCACTGGGAGCACCAGCCCGTTTTTGCAAATCAGGGTAGAAGACACTTTTCTCCCAACTCTTTCATTCCCAGCTCAAGGCCCCGACCATGCTGGATTTGGGGGGAGAAGGGGGATGGGTTGTGAGCACTAGAAAGAGACAGTGATGTGAACTGAGCAGAGAACGCTTATCTCACCAAGGGTCACTCAGGGACTTGGCTGCTAGAGCAGTGACCTCGGGTTGCCATCCCATCACAGGATCTCATCCATCTCCGGTGCCACAGCGTTAGCCTGTTAACCCTCAGCACTACACATGCTGACAGACAGGACAGCAATTAAGTACTTGGTGAGCTAATTCACTTGAGTCTGTCTACATTTCAAACGGGTTTGGAGATAGACTTCTGTTTACAGAGCCTGCTCCAGTTTATTATTTTTTGGAGAATTAGAGGAACAGCTTCCATTTCAATCTGGGAGCTAAATAAGGCATAAGACGCCATAAAGGTATATATTTGTACATGTTTAAGTGTTCCCTTTTGTGTAGGCATACCTCCATGCCCCCTCACCCACCACACACATACACAGCCACCCCCATTAAACCCACCTGTAAACATCTGGCTGGCTCTGATGACACTCCAGGTTAGAGAAGCCCTGAGCAACAGGGAAGAGAAATGCATCTTACCAATACTTATTTTCCATCTACAGTGCTCTTCTCAAACAAGTTAATCTTCACAGCCCTTCTGGGAAGCCTGTGGGGTCAGTATCATTAACCCCATTGTACAGATGGGGAAACCAAGGCACAGGCAGATGAAGTGACTTTAGTCAAGGTCACAAAAGGAATCAGTGCATCGAATCTCAGCAACTCCTGGCTCTGAGTCCTGTGTTCAGGCCACACCTCTCTCACTCACTCTCCTGCTTGTAATTATCGTTTGTGAATTAGTGTAATTTATGGAGAGTGTCACTGGAGTCCAATTCCCTCTGAAAGGTTAAGAAAGAGTGACTGGGTCAATGGCACTAAAATCCTGTTCCCAATGCAATGTTTGAAAGATATGCATTGCTGTGGGTGGGGAGCAAAGGAGAGAAAGGATGGAGATAGCAAAGACCTAGTGTAGGATGCTCATCAATACCGTCCCACAGAAGCAGGTGCAAGACTGTTCCCTGCTGCATGTTTTCTGGAGTTTTGTTTAGACTCCCTTACCTGCCTGTGTGAACTTTTATTAGCAATCAATCACAGGTGGGCTTGAGCCATAGAATTTGGATCTGGATTCTGTTTGAGAATAGCTCGCAACCACTAGAGATAAGGAGGTTTTAGTACCGTTATACAAGGCACTGGTGAGACCTCACCTGGAATACTGTGTGCAGTTCTGGTCTCCCATGTTTAAGAAGGATGAATTCAAACTGGAACAGGTACAGAGAAGGACTACTAGGATGATCCGAGGAATGGAAAACCTGCCTTATGAAAGGAGACTCAAAGAATTTGGCTTGTTTAGCCTAACCAAAAGAAGGCTGAGGGGAGATATGATTGCTCTCTATAAATATATCAGAGGGATAAATACCAGGGAGGGAGAGGAATTATTTAAACTCAGTACCAACGTGGACACAAGAACAAATGGATATAAACTGGCCATCAGGAAGTTTAGACTTGGAATTAGGTGAAGGTTTCTAACCATCAGAGGAGTGAAGTTCTGGAACTGCCTTCCAAGGCGAGCAGTGGGCGCAAAAGACATATCTAGCTTCAAGACTAAGCTCGATAAGTTTATGAAGGAGATGGTATGATGGGATTGCCAAAATTAGGCTATTAATTGATCTTCAACTATTAGCGGTAAATATGCCCTATGGCCTGTGATGGGATGTTACGTGGGGTGGGATCTGAGTTACTACAGAGAATTCTTTCCTGGGTGTCTGGCTGGTGAGTCTTGCCCACATGCTCAGGGTTTAGCTGATCGCCATATTTGGGGTCGGGAAGGAATTTTCCTCCAGGGCAGATTGGCAGAGGCACTGGGGGTTTTTCGCCTTCCTCTGCAGTGTGGGGCATGGTCACTTGCTGGAGGATTCTCTGCACCTTCAAGTCTTTAGACCATGATTTGAGGACTTCAATAGCTCAGACATAGGTTAGGGGTTTGTTAAAGGACTGGGTGGGTGAGATTCTGTGGCCCGCGTTGTGCAGGGGGTCAGACTAGACGATCATAATGGTCCCTTCTGACCTTAAAGTCTATGATTCTGTGAACTTGAGGGTTGTATCGGGTCTACCTCCGTTAATAATAATTACGACGACTACGTTCAGCCAATCTCAAAGCTGGAATTTGCTTCAAACCCTGGCACCATGGGGCACCAGAAGCTCATTCTTACCCTTTCCTGCCTCTGCTGTAGGGTCCACCTGGCTGTGAAGCCTCCCCAGCCCAACGGAGTGATGGTTCGCCCGAGGCTGGAAGCAGAAAGGAAGGTCCTTAGCCAGAGGCTGGGGAAGAGCCTTTTGTTTTAGGCTGTTATCAATTGAAATTGACACGTGTGAGACGGAGGTTCTGGAATTCTGATCTCCTCAGTTACGCAGAAGCTATTGTGGTTACCACGTCTCAAAGCTGAATGCTGACAAAGGAAGCAGAGTGGAGGTTTCCATCTGCCCGCAGGAGGAAAGGACTGTAGGGCTCTGCTCCAGCCACATCCCTTTCGGTTCTGACCTAAAGCCCTGAGAGAAGAGAAATCAAGCTTGGTTGGCTGCACTCGCTCTGGTTGTTACTTTATCAGCACGTGACTGTGTTTAATCCTGGCAAGGACACCCAGCTCCAACATGGGCCTGGGGAATCCACATCTGTGCCACAAGCATGGCTCATCCCCTGAGCCTCATCCTCCACTCCTCACCCAGGATCCAGCCCAGGGGCTGAGTGGGTGGAGGAGGCAGCAGACAGGCTATTACAGAGCAGTGACTGGGGGGCACTCGCTTTTCCTCACAGACTGCAGGGCAGTGGGTAGCTGAGCAGCATCTTCCGGGGCATCAGTTAAAGCTGCTCTCCAGGATCAGGGCAAATGGTGGGGGAATGAAAGCCAGCTCCCCTCTGCCTCTCCCCTCCAGGGAGCAAAGGCTGGGGTTACCCTCAAACCTGATTTCCCTCCGAGCAGCAGAACGCAGCCCCTAGCAGATCCAGCTGAGCGTGCTTCAATAACAGCATCCAGAATTGGCTTCATTACAGTCAATAGGAGTTTTGCCATTGTCTTTAGTGAATTTCACCCACACGCTTTTCCTAGTGAATTGAATGCTGGTGGGAATGGGAATGGCCTGAACAGCTCTGAGGATTGACACCCACATTATGCACTGAACAGGGTCAGCTCAGGTAACACCAGCACTGCCAGCTGCCCCCACTCAAGTGCTTAAACTACTAACTGCAGGGACTAGTCCCCACGAGCCAGCCTTCCACCAAGCTGATGAGAAGGTCAATAATGGTGCTAGTTAGTGCGGGGCCAGGGACCCTCACGGAGATGCATTCAGTTCATTTCATGCTACCCACTGTGGGTATGTTTACACTGCAGTTAAAAACCCACATTGGCCTGTGCCAGCTGATTTGGGCTCGGGGGGGTGGTGAGGGGGGTTTGTGCCAAGGGGCTGTTTAATTGCAACAAGACGTTTGGGCTGCAGCCTGAGTTCTGGGACCCTCCTACTTCACAGGTTCCTAGAGCCAGGGCTCCAGGCCTAGCCCGGGCCAGCCACCGGTTTTTATTTGCAGTGTACACATACTCAAACTCCATGGCCCTCTGGAGATCTTCATTACAACACACCTTCATGTTGCATTATAGTTTCTTGCAGACTGGTGGCTGATGGGGCCCTGGGTTGCTTTGGGTGTAAATCTCCCAGAAAGCCTAACGGCATTACCTTTTGCAGCCCCTGAATAGCTTTCTAACCACCATGTAACAACTCCTGGCCAAGATTTTCAAAGGTGACTAGCAATTTTGGGTGGCCAACACGAGATATCTTAAATGGACCTGATTTTGATAGGATGGGTGCTCCGCACTATCTGATTCAGGCCCTTTTAAAGTGTCTGAAGTTGAGCTCCCAAAAATGGAGGCAGCATAAATCACCAGTCAGTGTGAAAATCTTACCCCACAATTTTGGAGTACTCATTAATTAAGTACCCTGAGCTAATACAGCAGTATTGTCTGGTTATTTCTTTCATTTAAACTAAGATGTAGAGCTGCTTGGAGAGCCTGAAGGAAGGGACCATGTTCCATTGGATCAAGCCATTCTGTCACAATCTAAACACTTCACAAAATCGGGTTGATTTTACCAGAATGTTGTTTAGGAAGAAAACTGGAAAAAAAGTTCTGATCATGTTGAAACGTCCCATTCTGACATTTTCCAAACTGTTTCTATTTTTCATTTTGAAATGACTTTTCAGTTCAATGGTTTGATTTTGTAGCACAGTGTCTATTTTAACACAACGGTTTTTAAAAAATCAGAATGGAAACAAAGCGTTTCAACTGCAATCTTGAAATCCTTCCTGAAACGGAACTTCTGTCCTCTACTTAGCTCGAAAAAATAGCCAATATTTTGGTGCAAAAAGTGATCTTTCTGAAAACAGAACACTGGCTTCAAACTACTGAAAGCATTGCAGGGCTTTTGCTCAAAGACCAAAGCATTTTTGAATGAAAGTGGCAAAAACCTCAGGATTTTCCACACAAAGTGGTCCAAAGAGGAAAACACTGAAATGTCACATCTTTGTGACTGAACATTCCTTTCATTGTGGTAGCACCTCGGGGCCTCACTAACAGACCACGACCCCATTGTGCTAAGAGCTGTTCAAACAGAACGAAAACAAAAATAAATCCCTGTCCCAAAGAGCTTCCAGTCTAAGTAAAGAAACTGCTGCCATGCTGAGACCCTCTGATTTTATTGCATGTATTTCACACAGTCTGAGTTTAAACGGTTCTGACCATAAAAGCAAAAGGCTGCCAACCCCATGGGAATTTTTCTTAGAAGCTGCTGAATTACTTTGAGTATAATCAAATAACCTGCAAGATCACGTCAGCTTCATTAGTTAAATCCATCCCTGGCATAAGTTCACTGAAGTTAGCCCTGAAACTAGGGAGTAACTCTGGGCCCTATGGACCTGGTCCCACCGAAGTTGGGTTTGTCCCCACATTCTTACAGGTGCTACATAAGCGGTTTGATTTCGGCATGACCGCTAATTCAATATTTTGCTATATAACGTACCCCAGGTAAGATCATCAGCCATTAGGCAACTGGAGTTACAGCAGGATGTATCAGGCCCATTAACGATACCAACCAGGGTTTTTCTGAACCAGCAAAAGCAAGGCAGAGAAATAACCTGTACTAGACTCTGCTCCCAGCTTCACTGGTGTAGATCCTGCTTAATTCCACGGACATCAATTAAATCGCTCTAGATTCATACCTATGTAACGGAGTCTCACCCACGATTCCCAGCATACATCCCGCTATCAAGTCTCTCTGCTGGCACCTTCAATTTTTCTTCTTGCCTTTGACTTTATTGCTGGACATTGTGGCAGGCAGGTGAAAGTAGGGGCAGTATGCAGGTGTGTGTGTCAGGGGTCATATGAACTGTTGCCAAGCCTGCCCACCAGGTGCTGAGCACCCTGCAAGCCAAAGTGCACCACAACGCCCCGTGGGCCTGCACCTACTGCCGCTCCCATTGAAGTCAATAGAAACAGAGATCAGCAGAAGTACTCTGCACCTCACAGTATCAAGCCTTTAGCCTGCATTAGCTGGCACCTATAATACACACGTCACAGGTTTTATCTTCTACCCAAATCATTCCCTAGCCCTAATCAGAAGCACCTGGAAACACCTCACAAAGGATTGCATGGGGAAAAAGACCCACAAACAGTTGCTTGGATGTTACAGTTACATGAGAACCCACAGTTGCTCACCCTATGAGCAAGATGAGGACAGTGGGACTTAGCTACTCCCAGCATATGCCTGACAGACATCACCCAGAACTGATAACTGGCCACCTGCCCACTGATTCGGACTCCGTACCTACGGGCCCAGGTGGTGTGAAGGGACAGGGCTGCCGGGCGTGGGTGGGGGGGTAATTTATGAAATTCCAGAATTAACAGAATGATCATTTTACACACACTAGCTGGCTACAGGACAGTTGCTGGGTGGAATGGAACTTTTATTTTCAGACTACATTCCTGACGGAACTAAAAAATATTCTCTTCGGGCCCTTTTCAAAGAGCTGCTGCTAGTCTGGGGGTCTTGATAAAAGGCATTTTGTCCTTTAATTCACTGGAAGGTCTGTGACCCTTATACCAGCACAGTGGGAAAGCAGGAGCCCAGCTCCTGCTGACCAGACCTTTCACACTGTTTAACTCAGCTTGTGAAATCGGTCACACAGCAGGGGGCTAATCCGTTCAGTATTTGGGGCGGTGGGGGGAAGAAGGGAGGGCGATGCACAGGATTGAGAAGCCCATCATCAGTTCAACTGCAGACTTGTTTCCCCCCCACCCCAAATACATATTGTTTTAAATCACATTGAATTTCAGTGCCTTCTAACCCAGACAAACCTTTGTTAGGATGGAGTTAAGGTTGCAAGTTCCTCTCTGGGAATTCAGGGTGTAGGAGCTTCCAAGACTGGCTGAGTTCCAGCAGCAGCAAAAGTCTGGAAGCCAGGAAATGGGGACGACTAAAGCAAAGCGCTAATGCTAACCCAGATGACAACTGCAACCTTAGCTCTGCCCCAGCAGAGACAACACAAGCAAAGTGACAGTTGAGCTCTAGAATCCCAATAAAGCTGCAGGTTAACACAACTCATCTTTTCTGCATAGTAGCTCAACACAGAGACACAGCTGCAGGCTGGGGAACTGCGAGTGGGGAGCCACAGCGGGTGCAGAGGCACTGGGCATCCATGCAGATAGCTGTGCGATCTACCAGGCTTGGGAACAGACCTTTGCTGCAGGGGAGCATGTTCTGCCTCTTTTTGAAAGGCGGGGTTCTCCACAAGGGGATCTTCATGGAGATTTCATTCCCCAGGCCCCCCACCCTGCAGTTCGCTCGGTGAGAAAGGGTGAGCGATCCTGCTTTCACTTACATTGGTCTGACAAAGTTTAAGTCAGTGATGTCAGGCTGGCATGAAAGTGGTGTAAGTGAGAAAGTCAAGCTCCTGTTATCCAGGGGGTGTGGAAAACAACTAACATCCAGGCAGAAGTTTACAGGGGGCTGGGGCATACCAGGAAATGCAACTAACGAGGGCGTAGATTTAAGTAGCCTCCTGGGGCGCACACATGGCACTTTAACTTACACCTCACGCTGTTCCCAGCTCCCCAGTCCAATCTCATTCACAGAGTAAGAAGCCACTGCCTCCACTAAGTTCAGCGGGATTGTACCAAATCAGTGTAAGTTGCATGCATTGCGCACATCTCTTGCCTGCCACATCAGTGTGAGCTATGCTGCTTAGCAACCTTACACTATTTGGGGCTCAATTGAGGTGCAACTCCTTGATATCAGTGGTGCAAGAACAAGCACTTACTGACCATCTTCTGTCTTGGGTTTTTACACTGTGCTCACCCCCACCGTATCCGAATACCTGGTAACAGAATGTGGCACTTACCATTGTATATGGGTCTGCTCAGCGTGGCCTTTGTCCTAGATATTTTCCATGTGTTTCGTTAATAATCACCCCCTATTTCTGTTACAAGTACATGATTTCTAAAAATAAATAAATAAGTGTTTTCCTGAAAGGCTAATAGATGGGGTCCGATGCAGGATGACATTTCTCTCAATCTGTTCTGGAAATCCATCTGGAACTAAAGCCACAACCCTACCTAGGATGCTAGGAGACCTGTGTGATTATTTCCCTTGGCAAACAACGCATCTCTCAAACTTGTTAAACAGCTGAGAACAGTTAATAACCTTTTAAGCTAATTAAACACCACAGAGCATATCAATCCATGTGGTCATTTTTCCTTTGCTCTAAAAAATGGTGGTATCCTGCTAGAGATTAACCAGCGTATTGTTCAGATCATGCTCTCTCTGCATGTATTTTACTATAACTAGAGCCCTACCAAATTCATGGTCCATTTTGGTCAATTTCACAGTCTGGGATTTTTAGAATAGTAAATTTCATGTCCTAACTATATCCAAGACACCCAGGAACTCCCCAATTGTTATCTCAGGGTCAAATTCAGGGCTAACATTAGCAGTTGTGACTCCATGGGCCTACTTCTGATCTCGCATCAGCCAGAGTCATTGTATTATTATCCACATTTTCCAGATGAAGAAACTCAAGAGAGGAAAGCAAAGGGACATTCCCAAGACAGCACAGCAAAGTCAGAATTAGAACTTAGGATCTGTCAATCCAAACATTGTCTTCAGTCCTCCAGACCACAGTGCCACCTCCTCTAAACAGCACTGGATGGCAGCACCAGTTATAGTGCAATGATAGGCTTCCCATAAAAATGCTTGCGTAGCCATAACATACAGGTTCAAACTCACCTGCAGCACATGTCTCACGATCCTGGTCTAAGACCCACCCTTTAATGCTTCCCGTTTATTTTGCCACAGCCTTTTCAGTGTTTCATTTATTAAAACAAATATAATATTATGTCTTCACCTACCACCCTGTCCTTTCTTTGGCTAAACCAGGTTAAAGCTGGAAGACAAAAGTACTGTACTTGGAAATCAGAAGTGTGTGTGATACAAAGGGGGGTCTTGTCTCGAAAGACTGGCCAGGAGTCAAACTAATGAAATGCTAACTATCTTGGAGTGCATTTTCACAGCAGCAATTCTGAAATCATATTTCACGGCAGCAAAAGATAGTCTTTATCATGTTTCACCAGATTTAGAAGGATTTGTTCTATTTTTTGCCGCAAGGTTATTAAAAACACTTGAACCTGAAACAGTTTCATTGTGTCTATGCATTTGCTATTTATTATTATTATAAGCAAGGGTGTCAGGGCCATTAAAAATAAATTGGAAGGGGTAAAAAGCGAACAAGTAGTACAAGGAAATAGGATGATTGAAAACATGCAGCTCAGCTTCCAGTGCAGAATTATTCCACTTTGGAATAATACCTTTTCTGTGGTAGGCAGAGAAAAAGACATTTAATTTTATTTCCCAATTAAACCACCTTCCCCCTTTGCCTCTAGAAAATCCAGCATTCCTGGACTGTAAAAAGAGTAGCGGCTACGACCAGTTAGAAATAGAAATGAACCCAGAGACCCACATCCAAACACACCTGAACTTTGGGGAAGTTCAGACCCTGCTCTGAATTTTATGATGCAGGCCCACCTCTAGTAACAAGGTCACATTGGTTCAAACTAAAAGGGGTTTGGATGAGCATTCCTAATGGGATAGAGCCTCTCACCTGTCGGTCACTGGTTCCAAAAATGAACCCAAGCTGACAGTAACTGAGAGTCATTAACATCTGATGACTCTTACGGTGGCCTGTTGGTAAAGAGTTTGGTGGGTCTCAGGACAATTCCCAGCGGACGTTAACAGTTGGAACTTATTGGCTTCTTTGTTGGCAGCCTAACCCCAGTAAGGATTCTTCCAGCTCAAGGTGAAGACAGAATAGCAGGTCAGGAGAGGAGGAAGCTTGCACTACGGCAGCCAATGCTGTACGTTCTACTGAGAAACAACTTTTCAATTTCCTAGCATCAGTCCAGCATCTATCACATGGACAGATGTCAAATAGGGCAGCATCTATTACAAGCATTTAAACTCACGCATTTCTCCCTCCCAAATAAACAACTAGTAAGATTCAATACATCAAGTGATTTCAGTGTAAGGGCTTTGAGGCAGAGAGTTGTTTGTCAGTAAGCCAAATAACGAGGAAAAACATTGTGAAAAAAAAATCACATCATATTTAAAAGGGTTATTGACACAGCATCTCCACAGCTCTTGAATAATCAATAGGATTAAAAAGAACCCCAGGAACAAGTTCCAAGACTCTGTTTTCTCTTTCCCTCACTGCAGGAGGCAGCTCCAAGATGCAGAGAGGCTAATCAGCACAGGAGGATGCGGGATTACAGAGAATGTTTGGGGAATGATTTTGAAGAATGAGGGTCAAAAATGCCTGTATGTGACTGCATTCAATTAGAGAGAATGCAACCGTAGGAGCTACAGAAATGAAACATTGGCCTGCCTAACCAGCAGCATGAAGGCCCTGGCACAAAACTGCTTGGGAACGTTCCATATTATTAAATCACTCTAAGTTAGCCAAATCTCAATTATCTGTCATTTTTATACATCTACAAATAATGGGCCAGATTTTGATCTCATTTACTAGCATCCTTTGAAGATGAGCGTTATTCCTGATGGACACTGAACATAGAATTTTGCTCACAGATTTTCAAAAGTAAAATTAAAAATAAAATGGTCCAAAAACATGAGTTCAGTATTTGACAATTAAATAGAAAGAAACTAGAATGTCAGATATATGCAGTCAAATATTTGCCTGTGTGTATATCATTATGAGCATATTTTATATGTTGAATTTTTAAGGCAAGATACTGTGATTAAAAATAATTAACTGCTTGCAATGGTATTCTTGAAAAGTGACAGTGAATATTCACACACGGGCTTCTCAGAATTAAAATATTAAGCTGCATTAAGGGTCAAATCCTTCTTGCTTTAATACAAATAATGAAAAAGGGACTGTTCTTATGAGTAGAGTAACCCTATCAACAGCAGGACTCCACTATGCCAGGTGGTTAGGGGGACCAGATGTCCCGTTTTTAAATAGGAAAGTCCCGGTTTTTGGGACTTTTTCTTATATAGGCGCCTATTACCCCACACCCTGTCCCATTTTTTCCACAGTTGCTACCTGGTCACCCTATAGGTGGTGTACACACATGTAAGAGACAGCCCCTGCCCGTAGGAGCTTACAATGTAAATAGTCAATAAGTGAGACAGATAAAATGTGGGAGACAGAGGTGAAGGAACTTGTCTAAGATCACACAGCAGGTCAGTGCAGAATTAGGAATGTAATTGACACCCAGTTCTACTGAACTTAAAGGAGCCAGGCCAGGGATGAATTTGGTCCAAAGACACTTACTCAGATCAGTAAAGTGAGTGAGATTTGGAGGCAAAAGGCTCTGGCTATCCCCTACTGATGTCAAGTGAAAACACCATAAAGTTACAGGAAAGACATGTTACAATGCTGAAAATTTTCCATTGGATCATTGTTGTTCTTCATCACTTTTGATTGTGATTTGTGCAATGTTAAGTGCAGGGCTCATCAAGCCAAACGACTTGGCAGCTATTGAAAACACCACAGGGAAACAAGCCCCAGACCCAGAACCCCTTTCGTCCAGAGACAATACATGCTTTGGTAGGCAATAGGCAAATGAAACCGGGGGTGGGGGGCTCGGTATCTCTGCTCCATCAGAGTCTTGACACCAACTTTCTTCTGCCATCAAAAGCACAATTCCATGCTGTGGATTCAATGGGAATTGCCCCAGATATAGAGCTGGTGATGCGGTGGGATCTGAGTCTGTATTTTTATTGGTCTTGAAGAGAAACGATTCACATTTGAACCTATAATCTGCAATATGGGACACACACTGAGTAGAGCTGGAGAAGACAGAATCTAGGCAAAAGGACAAGTCTGTTTCACAAGAATTAGTTTAATGTTTCACATGTATTTTGCAAATTTTATCCAAGGTGACACTTTGCCATTGAGTTCTCCCTTTCTGGATGAATTTTCATAGATGTGTCCCATCAAATCAGTGGGGAAATGTAACAACAAGATTCAACAAAATCCAAAAAAAGAATGGCAAAATAAACCTTGTAGCGTGACCATTTATAACTTCAAAGCTTCTCTTCACCCCGTGACTTTCAAGGACTCTGCCTAATTGTTGCTTTCTAGGTGGAGGGAAATGTACACAATTACACTGAAAACAATCTCAAAATTGTACATTTTTATAGCCTCTTTGGAAACTTAGCTCCCACAAAAAGCAAAGGGATTCAAGTAAAACAGGAAGGATAATTAACGTCTGAAGCCCTCTCTCCCCCAATACATGCACGAATGGGAAAGGACTGGCCATCTTTGCTCACACCAGGCTTGGCACTCGAACAGTATGAATGAGGTGCATTGATAGGGCAGGACAGGGACTGGGATTAGAATAGCAACGTGAGATTCAGGACACATCGAGGTGCATCTCGTGAGGATGGTGAGGACTCACGGTTGGAATTACAGAATGTAGCACAGGCCAGGATCATGAAACACTGCAGCTGCTGAGAAGAGGAAGCCTGTACAACACCTCACTGCACTGGGATGGCTCATACAAGAGCTATTAATCTTTCCTTTTCCTGACCACTACATTCACTCACACATTTTAAAAAGATAAAATCTCTGGGCCTGATCCAAAGCCCATAGAAGTCAATTAGTAATCTTTGACTGAGGCCCTGTGTTAGATGAGAAAAAGGAAAAATAATATATACCCAGTTCAGCTGTGTTAAAAGCAGACAAAGAAAACAACCCAAAATAAAGTCACCCTCCTGAATTGTAGGTAGTGCATAAGAGCAATCATTTTCCAATTTTGTGTCAGGTTGATGCACTAAACAGGACTGACTAGTGTTGACTGTATTTTATTCCAGTGCTCTAATTATAACACACTTCAAAATACCAGTAGGACAAATTAGGAGCAAAAATGAAGGTTGAATAAAAGCTAAGGAAAGCACAGGCCAAAATCTATAACATCTACAGGCTTAAGAAAAGTCCTAATTTGGCGGCAGGACAATTGTGAAGTGTATTATGTAATTCAACATACAATTTTTTACTATATATTTACTCCATCTTGACAACTGAAAACTTCAGACAGGTTGTTAGGGTACATTTCTAACCCACGAGTAAATAACCTCCTTGTTTGTAAACAGAAATAACTGATTCAAACATTGGCACTGGAACTGATTGGCCTGCAGTCCCCCTTTGAAAAGTTAGCTTTAAAAACCTCTCTCTTTAACTTTTTTTTTTTTAAACATAATTACAGTTTAACAGGAAATGTTCACCCCATGTAAAAATGTCACAAGGCTATCAAACTGATGGATTCAATCTGTGGATCAAGCACGGACTATGTAAACAGTATAAAATCTCACAGCAATATGCAAGATTATACCCTCCACCCAAGAAGAGAATAATAAAAGCAGAGACCACTTAATAGAAAAACTAATTGAAGGGACGCCTACCTAAGGGAAACATGTTTAATTAATTAAAACCCTCTTTCCTCACCGCACCACACAGCGCTACTCAAGACAGTAACATTTGAATGAGGATCTTGCCAAATGAAGAGCTAAGACTTGCTTGTTACTAGGGGTTATGTTGTGGCTTTTAGTAAATGAAACTGTGGACTTAAGTTTCAGTTGCTTTTCATTTTGGTGCCAAACAACTCATAAGCTTGTCTTTAGTGCTGATATTTTAGATTTTATAAACAGAAATGGAAGTGATTGTCAACCCAGAAGGAAAACTATGTTTGTTATTTTATTCAAATATTTTTGCCAGTTGCAGTCTATTCCATAGTAAGGCTGTCAGACATGGCCAACATTTAGTGAAGAGGTCTCAAAGAAACGTTTTCAACCTAAGACTCTTATTTTAAAATAAAATCTTTACTTTTTCATACTAGCTCCACAGGTTAGTGACTGCCAAGTTTTTCCATCAGGTGAAATGCATCTGAATAAAAGGGTGTGATTCTACCACTTTGAGTAGCAACTTAGTTCAAGAGCAATAATCCCAAATAAATGGAACTATTTGCAGAGCAAGATACTATTCCACACAAACAAAGGTAGCAGAATCAAGTCCAGAAAAACTGTCTCGTGGACACTTCTCTGTCCATTTGTCATTGCAACATCATCAGCACTACGGCAATTGTTTACATGGAAAAGTAACATTAGAAAACTATAAAATGTGTTTTTAACTGAGTTGAATATGATTCAGCAACTTTAAATAAGGAGAGCAGCATTGTCTCACAGTTCTACATAGCACACCAACAAGTGCTCCATGGACCAGAGTTTGGCAGCCACTTCTTAGGTTCAGACTGGACTACACGTATTCATATGTAGTAGTGCCTTCCTCTACACGTAGTTAGTCCCAACGGAACTGTTGTTGGTGCAAGGTACTAGTCAGCATGAGTAAGGCTGCAACATTCTGGGCCACAAATAAGTAAAACTGAAAGTATTAAAAACTTGCTTGCTTGCTCATTTAATTTTCACCCTTTTTTGCCAGGTTATTTTACTTTTGATTTCCCTGGAGTGAGAGAGTAAAAAAAACCAAGGACAGACCAATTTCACTTTCCATTCCTAGTGCACTAGCCCCAATGGTCTGGTTTGGCATTCACAACATTGCAGAAGAACTCATTTAATAAATAAATCCATTAACACAACCTTCTTCATGTTGGTAAAAGCTTCATTTCTAGCCGTTTTTACCCAAAATCTGAACACTGGGCTTGAAACTAGTGAAAACGAACTCTTTAAAGGAGCAAAGTTGAAAACGTTTTTGTCGGGGGGGGGGGAGGGAGAAGGAGGGACACAGGCCCTGGGATTGTGTTTTGCTGGGAAGCATGACGACAGCCAGAGAACGAAGGGAGCACTCTAAGCCTTCTGGCCTAAATTATCTGCTAACACAAATAATCAAATTCCAGGGACCACACTGCTCTGGCGCCACTAAAACAAGGGGGGAGGCCTAGCCCAGGCTCTATATTAGCAGGTGGCAGCCCAAGTCTGACCCACGCAGGATATTCAAGTGTGATATACAAAATACTGATGCTCTCTGAGGAAGTCAGCATCACTCACAGTATCGTGGGAAGTTTTTAAATGGCTTGCTCAAGGCTAGGCCCCTAAAATGTTTATATTAATACTTACATGTTGAATAGCCACTCATTTGGTCTCATCTGGAAATCGGTCCAACAGCTGAGAAACATCTGGCAGCTAACCTTAGACGACACAATCTGGTAGCTCATGGATTTCAGGTCTCTTTGGAGGGGATGCAGTTTGGCAAATTTCTTATAGAGATCCCTACTCTAACCACAGTTGTTCCTCAAGCCCCAGTTAAAGCTTCAGTATTACACTTGCCATACAGAAAGGCTGTCGGTATAACAGAGGTCCTATTTACGTTGCCTGTTATGCCTCATTAGTGACTACAAAAGGTTTCATTAATTATACATCACAACCCCATTTTTCATCCCCCATTTTGCAGGAACATTTCTGAAGTATGCAAATGGCTTGTGTCTCAGAGAAATGAGGAAAAAAACAGCCTTTGCCAGTGTGAACAGCAGCCATCTCTCCCCAGAAAGTCAGCTCCCGATCATTGTGTGCACGCATGTATGAGCATGTGCATACCCTTCAGCTCTCGATCCACCTCCTCTCGATTAATATAGCATAAGTCTGCCGGCATTTTGCATAACAAACAACAGTCCCTGCCCCAGAGCTTACAGTAGAAAGTAAACAGAAACATTAGGCAACAGGCCCTAGGATGTGGGGGCCAAAGGATTTGCCAAATAAGTGGCTTTGAATGGTGATTTCTGAATGAGAAATCAGGTTGTCTCCCACGGAACACACTGCAGTGACTGGAGAGCTAGTGAAATATATCATAAGAGAATGAAAGTTGAGCAACTGAGGGAAAGGGAATTTTAAACAGACCATTTGAAACTTACTTTTCCAGTTTATGAACATGCATTTAACTTCCCTATGTAGCGATCTTTTGGAAGAAATGATTTTTGTTGAAGACTAAACCTTCAGTTAAGGCGGAGCTCATCATCAACGTGCTTGACCATATCCAACGGCCCTGTAGTAAAGTCATGGACAATCACACCTGGAGTGAAGAAAGATAGGACACAAACCAAATTTTTGGGAAATATTTTGCAGATACATTTAAGGAAAAATACAGAGGATGGGGAAGGAGGTTCCTGGCAGAGAAGTGATCTACAGGTCATTTTACACCATGTCCCTCCCTGCCCACTCCTCCAAGTTCCCTTGCCTTAGTTCCCACCATCATCTCCTACCACTGCACTTTGTGATTTCTTTGCTGTTCCAAATTTAGGAAATGGTGCGAAAAAGCAAAGCCAAAAACAGATGAGGAGGAGAAGAGCAGGAAGGAAAGAAGACTGGGAGAAGCACAGAGAATAAAGGTTCAATCCTGCAAGCTGCTGAGCACTCTGGCCCTGATTCAGCAAAGCACTTGAGCATGTGCCTACAGTTATGATTTCAGGGGGACTCTTTCAGAGGCTTAAAGTTGAGCACATGCTTCAATGCTTTGCTGGACCAGAGAGAAGATAGGGAGAAATGAAATTACCTGTACATGAGCCTGCTGAAAGGCAACTTCCCATTGCTGAAAGTCAGTCTGGCCAAAGATTAATACACTGACAATGATTTCCATTGGCATAAGAGAACTCTGCTAAGAAGTCAGAAAAGCTTTGCTTACAAAATAAAGTTTTGCAAGAGAGCCACGATTGAAGTTTCTTGTCCCTCCCTTGACTCAAGCTAGTTAAACTTTGAAGCAGAAGCAGCCATTGCTGTGGCTATGTGCTGAATTAGCAGGTACTCTGGTGAGGACAGTGGCGTATTTATGGTGGGTGTTTACGCCATCGCCCCTTGATGGAGAAAACATGGTCCCATAGTTAATGCACTGGGCTCTAGTGACCTAAGTTCCATTCCCAGGTAAGCGACAGACTTCCTGTGTGATCACAGACAAGTCACTAACATTGGAATTTTCAGAAATTACTCAAGTGCCATTGACTGCTGAGTCATTTAGGCACTCTTGAAAACCCCACTCCAGCCCCTCAGTTAAATCTGGGATAAATAATACTCTTACTCCTACTATGTGCATCTGCCTTTTGCTACTACAATGAGGTCCTAGAGCATTTAGGTGCCACTCTAATACAGACAATAGCTTCTGAGCAGCACACTCTTGAATAAAGCTGGTCAGTCTCTTCCATCTGTTATATCACATTCGCTGCTATGGGGGGAAAGCATGGTTAGTAAAGACATGGTTCATGGAAACACTGTGGACTGAACACAGGACTATCACTGTCACTCTTGAATTCTCTGGCTCCTGTGCCACTGCCTGGCCTTGGTAAAGTTACTTAAGCCCTTCTGTGCCTCAGTTTGACCATCTATATAAAATGAGGACATACCTTAATATTTATTTATACAGCACTCATAGGCATGCATGATAAATGGCAACAAACTTCAGCTGATCCTCAGCAAGTCAATGGCAGGGTCTGGCTTACAACTCAGAATTGCCTGGCTGCTGGGGCTGTGCTCTATGCAATAGATGGCTATGTCTGACTCATCAGGCTCAAAAGGCTTGTTCCTATGTCAGGCCTCAGGCCCAAAATGGGCAGTATGTGGACCCTAAGCCAAGGGAGCTCATTGCAGGATCTAGGCTCTTTAGAGTAGGAACTTTGTCCTTTTGTTTGTAGAGTGCTATTATGTTAGTAGACTTATAAGTAGGACAATGGTAATTTTGCAATCTAATAAGTAATGTGCTATCATGCAATTCCTTGATATACAAGTAAAAATATAGACTGTCAATTCTCTGGCTAAGCATGTTTTAATAATTCACTTAAAATTTATTAACAGCAGATCAGAGATTGCCAAATGTTTATAAACAAGATAGCCATAAACTTTCCCAAAATGTGCCTAAACAGTCTGTTTGCCCCTCCCCGTTTTAAATAGAAATGAAACAAAACCCAACACCCATGTATTTTAAATTCTGTTGGGAAAAGGTTTTTTCTCTTCTTTAAATCAGATCATTTCCAGGCAACTTTAATACTGCAGCTTTTTTCTAGTGCATGAGAATCAGAAACTGATCTCACTTAGTAGTGATAAAAAAATTTACATCTAAAAAGCTACAGCAGGAGCAAGAGATACAAAAAAAGCACAAATAGGTCCCATGGCTTTGCTTAATTTCAGAGGAAGAAGACAGTTTTAATTAATAAAAATCTCATTGCAGCACTGATTTGTCTCCTAGAAAAATAATGTCAAACTACAGTGCCACATATAACTGTCCACTTCTGGACAGTGTGGAAGCCATCATGCTGAACAGGCTGTTAAAGTCTTAAATCAGTACAAGAAATACAGAAGTGGCTCCACAGAAAGATTTAGCATTTAAATTAAACAACATCTGCACATTGCTCAGAGAAAAGTGATGTAAAGCTGGCTAGCTCCCTCTACTGCCTGAATGCTATTTAAGTAACTGAGGGTATGTCTCCCAAGAAACCTCCAATTTCTACTGCTTGAGTGGCCACAGAAAGAGGTGTTACCATACTCAGGCAAAAAGAACAGGAGTACTTGTGGCACCTTGGAGACTAACAAATTTATTTGAGCATAAGCTTTCGTGGGCTACAGCCCACTTCATTGGATGCGTGCAGTGGAAAATACAGGAGGATGATTTTATATACACAGAGAACATGAAACAATGGGTGTTTCAGGCTACTACAGATACAGGTGCTACTCAGGCAGCGAATCTCAGAGCCCGGGTTTTCAAGGCTCGCACTACAGGTCTAAAAACAGCCATGTAGAGGCTCCGGATGAGGCTGAGGCTTGGCCTCTGAAGCCCAACCCTTGTCCCCAGGTTTCAGAGCTTGAACCCGAGCCTCAATGCCTACACTGCTATTTTTAGCACCACAGCATGAGCCAGAGTCTGTAGACCAGTGAGTTTCATAGCCCAGTTGTGGGTTTTAAAATGCAGTGTAGGCATGAGTATAACACCTCCTTCTATGGCCATTCAGAGTGGACATGGGAAATTTCTTGGTAGGATTGTCCTTGCTGAATGTGATTATATATAAAAATATATAGAATGTTTAGCTGTGAAGTACAGCTAAAAATTAAAGGGCTGTCAAGGGAAGCACTTTTAGGGTCAAATCCCACTCAGTCCTGCAGGCTGCTCCCACTGATTTCAGTCGAAGCTGCATGCATTCAAGCCAAGTGATGACCAACAGGGCCCATTTCTGATTTCCAATTGATACCTGTTCTTATTCCACCCCTTCTCTCTCTAGAGCTTCCATTTAAGAGGAGACATGTTTCAGGACACAAATCAATTGCCTGAAAGGGTCAAGCAGAAACCCCACACCCCTTCCCTCCAAAAGTGGTATAAAGAACAACCAGGCAGATGTGATACAGGATTGTTTCTCCTCCCTACCTCTTAGCAGGCAATGGACTTTTGGGTCTGTTCCACAAGGGCAATTAATACATCATCTGCAGTGGATGCACATCTCAGTGATTGGGGTTCAGATCATCTTTGACTTAGACTGGAATACTGGTATGGTGTTCTGTTGACATGTTTCAACAAAAGTCAAATACAATGAAGGTTTTAAATACACGTTAAATCCTTTCCTCAGCAACTCATCTCTATGATAGCCATGGTTAAACATAACTTAAATGGTACTGTTACTAGCATTTTCAAGATTAGTGTGGACCAGGGTTAAGGATCTGGAATACCCTAACCTCTACATCCTACCTGTTGTCAGAGAAGTTTGTGGGATTTGAAAAGTTGATTACTCAAGGTATTAAGGCCCTCAACTAAGCGTTGTCCATGTTATATGGGATATTGCAAAGGTAATCTTAAAAAAAAAAGTACTGGTCTCAAGAAGCACAATAATCAGCCACCCTTCTGCTTTCCATTTAAAATCATTTTAGATGCCATGGTCTTTGAAATAAACATTACAAGCTGATGTAGCACGAATCTCAATATGGTTTCCACATTTTACAAGATAATTTCTGCTTCACCATATGGTGAGTATTTCAAACCAAAACACATCAGTAAATTCTACAGATGAACATAACCCCTTCCCCTCCACAATCCTACCTCCACCACCCCCTCCCACTTCCCCCCCCCCCACACACAGAGCCCAGTTTCCTAAGACTTTAAGGTGAATTCACAAGCAATATCTAAGTTTTCCCTTTTGAAGAAGGCTCTCTTCATAACCGGAAATACCAAATCCCAGATAAAAAAATAGGGAATATGAAGTTCTGAACAGAAGTCCAGGTTTGCAGAATACACTATTACAGAGAGCAGGAAAAAAAAATCTTATGATGGGAATGAATCTGACTAATTGACTTTCCAGCTTCGATTCCCCCTCATCTTTTCTTCCTTTTGTGGCTACACAGATAGTAGAATAGAACAGACTGCAACACCTGTATTTCATTCTCTCAGAGGGACTGCAGCAAATAAGGCCATCGTGGTAGGCACCAGGGTAGAAGTTTTCTGTCTGACGGAGTTTCTATTTCAGCAGTTCCTTAAGATCATCACAGGAAGGACACTCCAATTATTTTGGGTCTGGCTTTAACCTAAACCATCACACTGATGTGACTCATATAAAATCCTCCTTTACAAAGTACTCTAAAGGAGGCAGCAGCACACCCAAACCAGAACAGTTGTTTCTTTCACCACACAACGTTAAGTTATATGCAAAAATGTTCACATTTTACTATTAAATCAGATCACCATATTATGGTCTGTAACAAGATACTCCAAAACATTTCAAGATTTCCCTAAGTGATCAAAATTCTAAACATAAATACAACTAAAGCCTTGTAATATTAATGCACACTTTTTATTATATTAAAATCAGGCAATGGTCTGATACAATAAAAAGGCTGCTTATGGAATACTGTTATGTTAAACTTTAATTACAGAGGATGTTAAATCCTTACAACTAATATTTTCCTCAAAAGAGTTAATGGAAACATCAATTGTTCATTGACTTGATAGCCGCTGCTTTAAAATGTGGTTTTTACACAAACACTGAATTTGTCATAAAACTTAGGACACACTAGGTTGTTTGTATTTAAGCTTGCATCCACATATCAGCAGTTTGTGGTCCAAAACAGTAAGTCAGAAAAGGCAGTGATTTGCCAGGAGGCATTGCCAGTAAGGTCTCTCTCTAATCTGCTGTGCACACCATTTATCCCCAAATCTTCATGGAAGAGTTTCTCTCACAACACGTGAAGTGTCAAAAAAAAAAAAAAAAAAGAGTCTACACTACGTTGATTTGTTTCTAATTGTCAGGTCTTTAAAAAGGGTCAAAAGTAAGTGCACTGTTTATTAGTTAACATCCTCAGGTCAATTTTGAAGCACCAAAATTTGACTGGTTGTATTGGAGTGTGTGTTTAGAATTTCTACATGCAGATTTTCCCCATTAAAGTTTGGCAGCTAGCAAATCCAAGCAATCCTGGTAAATTACTGCTCTTTTCACCATGTCAAAAGCCTATCTAATAACATCAGCCATGGCCAGCTTGGCGGTGTGGCAGCAGTGCCATGGGGGCAAGGGAGATCCAAGTTTGCGAGCAGAATAGATACTCTTGTTTCCCAGGCTGGTGAAGACTAAATTCATTGGGAAAAACAAAATGACGAGCATGAGGGGACAGGTCAGGTGATTGCCCAAACACTTTCTCCTGCTGGCCACTGGCCAGGGGTAAGGAGAAGACTCACAAAAGGGGCAAAAATAAAGCAGCACCCCCTCTAGGAAGATGGGGGAGAGGAAAGATTGAAAAAACCCTGAATCCCTCATCCAAGGCCCATGTTATTCGGGGAGGAGGAGAGGGGCAGGAGGAGAAATACAATCTGTGCCTTGGCCAAAGGGAAGAAGGAAAGCCTGCCCTAGATTACTAGGACTTAAAAAATAAAACCAACCACAGTCACATTCAGCCTTTACTAGAGATAGCACAAAGGGAGGGATGATTGAGGTTAGCACACATCCCCATTAGTAGTCCACAAAGCCCAGCATAGTCCTGGAAGCTAAAACCTTTGTGTCTATTCTAATAAATAGCCCTGAGCTTCAACTCTATTGCAAAAGACAGAGAAAGAAAAAAACCCAACAACCCAGGCCAAACACACAGCAAGGTGATTGTGTGATATATGTTTTCACAGTTGAATTAAATGTGCCACACTGGTCTTGACAGTAATAAATTTAAATAGACTTTTCTTGATACCAGAAGTTCAACTATGTGGACAGTGGTTACACATGACAAGATTAATTGTTATAGCACAACTTATATTTCAAATGAAAAATTAGTATCATTTACAGTATCTCAAGATAAACTTCCTTTGAACGGGAACTTCCTTTCCAGTACTTTGAGGTCTACAAGATGCATCTAGAAAATTTACTACTGTGGAAAATGAAGACAGCTTAAATTGAATAAAGGGGCATGATTTGTTGTTGTTGTTTTTTAAATTAATTGCTGTAACATTGTCCTTCAGGTGGCTGAGGAAGTTTCATATTTTCTTTAGACATCATTAGACGCCGAAGTTCTTGCAGAACAACTTTGATACTATAAGAATTCTGCCATTTTGCTAGGACTGATATGGCTCTGGGATCCACCTAAAAACAGACAAAAACACCACTCCTGTCAGTCCTCCGAGTCCAAAAAATATAGCTGCCTATCAGATACGGTGGTTTTTAATCAAGTTACCTGCCAGCAAGCTTGAAAAACTTAACATATGTTTAGTTTTCTTTCAAGCTTAATAAATGCTTCTATTGTGTAACAACATGAGTGTTGCTAAGGCGAAAGAGAGGAGTCGTTAGCAATATCTTACAATTACCTTATCCCTCCCCTACTTCCACTACTCAAAAAGAAAGCAAAGTATTTTGTTAAGAAACATCTGAGTAAAAATGTAGGTTCAAATTAACGTTCAAAGCTTAAACTGTGTTAACAAACCGAACAAAACAAACAAAAAAACTTACCACTCCATTAGAACTATTTACTCCATTCATATTAATTTTTGTTACAAATCTTACAAATGGAGGTGCTTCTGGATATTTGGGCCCACATTCTATTTTAAGGCTGTATATTCTGTTTTCATAAATTGTCTGGAAGAGAGGAACATCTGTGTCAGGCAGTATTAGAATCACTTAATTACAATAATCATCAGGGACACAAAGTTTGAGTGCGACACACATGGCGGACGTTTCCACGCTTGTTAAGCTACACTCTGAAAATTGCAAGAAAAATTCACTTAGTGCCCAACATAGACAAAGCTTGTCACACTGCACACCAATATTTAAACTATCATCTATTTATCACATTATGGAATATAACTGACATCCCTGCTTGGAGATTAATTTAGAGTAAAGTAATCCAATATCTCTCCATAGACTTCAGTTTCATACCAGGCAATTCAAAGGCATATGCAGTTTTGAATTGTAGGTTCAATGGGCTAGACTACCTCAGAAATGAAACCAATGCTTTATATTAGCCAGCTATTTAAACCCAATTTACCCCAAAAGCCTGTCATTTTTTAAATTTTATCAGAAACATTTAACTGTAAATACGATAGGTAGACCTTGATTTTTTTTGCCATATTCATAACTCACTGAAGAGATAGAGTTGTGGGGAGATAAGGAGAATGCTCCAAAACACAACACATTCACAGGTCACTCCCCATCCTCAGAAGGAGTCAAAGGATTATTATTTTTCATAGCAATTATGTCTGTAAGGCACGTAACACAGTGTAAGACAGTCCCTACCCTGAGGAGCTTACAATCTAGCTAAACATAGGGAAAGGAGGACAACAAAATGTACAGGGACTGAAGAACATATCTTGTTGTTTTGCAATTTTTAAAGACGATTTAAGACAGTAGGGAGAGGAATTAGGACAACTAACGGAGTGCTGGGGGTGGGAAGGGAAGCTAACCAGAAACAACAGGAGTTTTAAGTGTCCACATGATAGACTGGGTCTGGGAGGGATTCCAGCTGTAACAGGCAACAATGAAGGGAGCATGACAGAAGGCCACAAAGCGGGGAGGCCTGGATAGAGCAGTAAGTCTCCAGACTGGGAAATCTGAGCACAGATTCCTGCAGAGTCAACACAACTCTGAATGCCAAAAGATGGGAATTGCTCAAAAACTACAAGTTCTGTCGTCATGCAAGCATACGGGCGCTCAGAAACATAATGCTGTGTTTTTTTTACACAGAGAGCTCTCTATGTAAAATCCTACTGGAGATAAGCTACAGGCAGTTTTTACTTTAACACCGCTAACCGAAATCAACTGTATTCCCCCCCCCCCCCCTTTGGGATAACCTTGATGTACAAACAAAAGGAAGAACTACTTCACGCAATGCACAGTCAGGCTGTGGCGCTTGCTGCCAGAGGATGTTGTGAAGGCCAAAACTACAAATGGATTAAAAAAAGAATTAGATAAGTTCATGGAGGACAGGTCCATCAATAGCCATGGTCAGGGATGCAACCCCATGCTCACGGTGTCCCTAAGTCTCTGACTGCCAGTTGCTGGGACTGGACAACAGGGTATGGATCACTTCATGATTGTCCTGTTCTGTTCACTCCCTTTGAAGAATCTGGTATTGGCCACTGATGGAAGACAGGAGACTGGGCTAGATGGACCATTGGTTTGACCCAGTATGGTCATTCTTATGTAGCTACATTGAGGTAAAAAATACTTATGCCTTGTCTCCGCTACGATTTTACATTGAGAGAGCTCTCCTCAATGTAAACACACGCTTAAGTGTAATCTTTTCACAATTATGGCGCAATTTGACTAAGGACAGACTGAGAAAGCGGCCAGCAAGCACTGGGATGTGATCTATTACAAGATTTAGAGCAAAGACACAGATGCATATATATCTGATACTAATAAACCAGAACGTGCCAGTTTGAAACTCAAGTAAGAGTCACGATATTCATAGACAAATACACACACAAATACATTTGCAGCTGTCTTTCTATGCAACAGTGACATCCAGTGGTCAGTTATGCAGAGCAGGATTTTCTAATGACTTTGGTAGGAGAGATCTTTTAAAAAGGTATCAGACAGGAAAGGTGAAAAACAGAAGATAGTTGTGAACTGAAGCAAAAAGTTGTCACCTCTAGACAGATTGGATTATCCTACACAATTCTGACATCAGAATCACTTAGCTGTACTTTGCTCCCATGACAACACTTCTATGGTAAAACCACACGAGTGTGTGCAGATTTCAGTCTCTTTTTAAATATTTGTTTAATACAAGACCCTTATAAGGTGCCACCAGACTTGTCATTGTTCATATTTAAGGAGGTATTTACAGTGGCAGTCAAAGAGCAAAAAAAGTTAAGTTGAACAAAGAATGAGAGAAAATATTGAAAGTGTAATGCTGTTAAATAATAAATGAATGGTAAAGCCTCACCTGGAGTACTATGTTCAGTGACAGTCACCCTATCTCAGAAATGGCTACAAACAGAAAGAAAGGTGCAGATATGGGCAATGAGAGCATCTGAAGGCTTCCATATAATGATAGGTTGAAAACACTGGGATAACTTAGAGAGGAAACAGATCAGACATGAGATATACATCACAATGCAACGGTATAGTGAAGGTAATAGGCACTCACATTTATCCTTCCATAGTAAAAGAGCAAGGGGATAGTCAGTGAAATTGGAAGGCCACATGTCAATTTAAGAGCGATGAGGAAGGTTTGTGTGAGGAAGGTTTGTGTGTGTGTTTTTGTTTTAAGATACACACAATGCATAAGTGACATGTGGAATTTACTACTGCAAAGTAGAGGCCTAATCAGATTAAAAAAGGGATCTGACATATGGATGAGAACATAGAGTTAGATTATCCCTTCTATATTGTTAAAAAGTAGGGATAAAACCTCATAAGACATGGCAGAAGCCAATCACTAACTGATCAGGAGTCATCTATGGGGACATTCCATAGATGGTAGGGCCTAAGGGGCTCACCCCACTGTAGAGACATCAACAAAGTTGCTGCCCAAATAAATTAGTCCAATCTGTCCACTACAGCCAGAGCGTAATCACATGGACCATAGCTCTGAAGAACCATCATACCAGCCATGTTTTAAACTAGCTATGAGATACTAAGCTTGTCACCACTGTAGGTTTCAGACTACAAGACCATGAGGTTGGTACATAAGGTACTTTGGAAATATCAAGTGCTATGGAAACACTAAGCCTATCATCAAGATGTCCTTTTTACTAACCTCTCTAAACAGGACAGATACTCTCCAGCTGCAGTATTACCGTAAAGAGCATGGTAGCGTTATAAAAAGCCATTCTGAGGCATATTAAATACACAGATTGGGAGACAGGTGACAAGAAAGTCAAAAGCAAAATTTAGTTTATGGCTAGAACCAAATTCTAATCTGAGTTAGCTGAAACTTTAAAGGAGCAAGCCAGTTTTGCTGCAATAAAAATACCACAACCCCCACATCCTCAAGAAACTCCCTAAAGTGATGACCAAAAACAACTGAACTGAACTAAGGCAGAATATGTTAATAGATGAGGACTGGCTAGTGAGATATTACCAGTATTAGCTCCATATTGAACTCTTACAGGCTTTGAGACTTTGCTGTAATTCAGGGTTACAGAACACTAGAAAATTACTGTGTAAATTAATCTGTAAATGTGAATGTCATTTGTGTAACAGAGCTAATCAATTAAAAGGTATTAGCATTGTTTAAAGTCATAAGCAGAAAGATATACTGACATATCAACCCCAATTTATATGCCAAGTAAACCTGGTTGCATACACGTACCCACTCAGATACATGCATGAGAATGTCTGCAGGGGGAAAAAAGGGACAGGAAAGCAGAATTTTGAGTGACACTGGCATTTAGATCTGTAAGTTGATGCTTACTCTTGGAGGCCCAATAATCATTCCTGTCCATCTTGTAAGTGTCATATCTTCATCATCTTCAAGACCCCAGCTAACTGTACCATCTCCTACTCCTTTCTGACCTTCTTCAAGTTCTTCCAACAGTCGAAAATTACGAGGAACTTTTACTCCTAAAAAGAATCAGAAAGAAACTTTGAACTGAGACTATCTGGCAGTGATACAAGACTGGATAATTGGACTGCTACTTTTGGTAATCTGATGTCAAAACATTTAGACCAAAACACTGAGAAACAGCAATATTTCTGAGTGGCAGTATTTTCATGGTGTGAGGAAGATACAAGCTCAGATGTCAAATATAAAAGTAAGTGGAAACAAGGAGTAGTTTGCATTTAAAAAAAAAAATAATACTAGTGAGCCATGGCAGCTAGGCTCTGCATTAGTGCATACAGCCAGGAGGAGGAAAAGGACCTCTGTGTATTCAAAGAAGCAAGCAGCATATTTACTTCCTGCTTCCTTACAGTCTGTCTTTCTACTTTATGTCCATTTGATTTAAGATAAAAGGTAGAAGCTACATCATTTGGTAAAAGGCTGGACATCTATGAATCTTTCCAGAGATTTTTAAAAGTAGCAAATCAATCTGTTTTGTAACATAAACAAGTTAATTTGAAATTAATTTCAGTGGACTTCATCAGTGCAAGATCTAACTAAAGCACTTATGTGGGCCCCCATTATGTAATATCTGAGCATCTCACAATCTTTAACAAACTTATGCCACAACATCCTTGTGAGGCATTATCAGCGCCATTTTACAGATAGGGAACTGAGACACAGAAAGGCTAAGTCACTTTCCCTCTAAGACCAAGCCAAAGCCATTAAGAATCCTGAATAAATCCTAATCTGTGTCATATTCTTTTATTTGCTCACAGTACATGCCTAAGAACAGTTCTAAGAGAAACAAAGGTGCATTAATAGGACATAGAATGCCAATGGAGTTCTTTTTCACATGACCTTCTAAAGAAAATTTTGTTCACAGAAATACCAAAAGGTTAATTACGTATTGAATAGTTGCATCACATGCAGTATAACTGAAGAGACTGCCTAGTCCCCTTGTCCAGCCTCACCTATTTGTTCGCATAGAAGAAACACAGACATTCTGTTTATGAGACTACGCTCATCTAGGGCTCAAGAAACATCTCTAGTACATGACACCAGGGACGAGGCAAAGCAAGAGCCTTGAAAATATCCCCTTTCACTGCTTGAGAACCTGGAAGGGTTCTCATATGCAATGTGACAGTGCTTAGAATATGACAACTTTAGTGTCTTTAAAGTCTCCCTCAAGTGTCTTTTAGAGACCTAAAAGGGATTGAACGCCAATTCTGATTTTGTTGTGGAATCAAAGTTCTAATCCTCAAACACTACAATATACATTAAAATATATATATCTCCAAACCCATGAACTTACATAAGAATACCCAGTAATCTGGACACCAAAAAAAAAAGTCAGTTGTCTCAAACTGGGCATCTAAAATTATGACACTTGACAAATTTGGCCTTAATATCATTCCACCTCAACTCGCCATCTGTAAAGCAGGGATAATACCACCACCTCATCTCATCAGGTGCTACGAAAATAATTCATTAAGATACGTAGGTACCACAGAAGAGCCTAAGATGAAGTTAGTTCTCTATTCAGTGCAAGGGTTGGATGGTTTGTGGTAAGGCATGGAGCCACATACTGACAAGGATAAAAGGAAATATTAAATAGCTACCCAGTCAGTGAGCACCATCAATTCTGTGCACTGAATAAGGCAGGAGTCCTGTGGGAAGAAAGCAGTATGTGATCATTTGATTAAAGACTACCATAATGTAAATGCACAGGGAAGCCAAACTAAAGTTCAAACGGCAACATAAACCTGGATTTGTGCTGGAAATGGCCCAACTTGATGATCATACACATTGTAAGGAGAGTCATCACTTTAGATAAGCTATTACCAGCAGGAGAGTGGGGTGGGAGAAGGTATTTTTTCATGCTGTGTGTATATAAAAAGATCTTCTACACTTTCCACAGTATGCATCCGATGAAGTGAGCTGTAGCTCACGAAAGCTTATACTCAAATAAATTGGTTAGTCTCTAAGGTGCCACAAGTACTCCTTTTCTTTTTGTGAATACAGACTAAAACGGCTGTTACTCTGAAACCTAACATTAACTCTGTCATTTCCTAACCTGAGTGTGTTAGACTCTGGAACCTTAATCAGGTACAGGGAAGAGTGTGTGTAATATTAATACAAGTTCTTATGGGAACAGAAGGCAACGCTGTTTTAGGGCCCTTCCAAACACTCTGATTCAGAATGAGTCAAAGCAATGAATAGCAAGGGTCCTAGAAATAAGAGATTGTAGAATATCAATTAAACGAGTCTGTGGATTGCTGGTGGTCCACAGAGAGCTGGTTGGTCACATGGTTTCCTTGTTCCTAACTGCTATATCACATAAAAAAAGCTAAAAATAAACACTTAATATTACTGCTACAGAAATTTTTTAATTGAAAGTGTCACAGGTATGGTAGACAACTGCAAAGTGGTGGGTCCATGAGGCACTATCAAAATGTTGATTTCACACTATATAAAAAAACTGGAAATCCCCTGGGGGTGTTTTTTTTTGAGGGGGTGGGGGGCGAGAGGGAGGGCAGGGAATCAGTGTATGACCCTAGTGCAGCCGGTATAAGGGCATCTTCTACCTGCATGCTAAAGCATAAAGTATCATGTGTAAGTTTGGTCCTAACCTGGTACTTGAATGAAGTTAAAAAAAACATACAAATTGATAAGATCAATTTGTGAATTTAATGAGGGGAGGAGGAAAGAGTAGGAAGAAGAAAAAACTGTTAGTTATCCAATCATATATCCTAAAATATGTTCTTATCTGTTCTGTGGATATTCAGTATTTGCCAAGTTACTTTTGCAAGCTAACCCCAGGGCAAGTTCAATGACAGAAGACAGGTTTCAGAGTAGCAGCCGTGTAAGTCTGTATTCGCAAAAAGAAAAGGAGTACTCGTGGCACCTTAGAGACTAACCAATTTATTTGAGCATAAGCTCACTTCATCAGATGCATTGCATCCGATGAAGTGAGCTGTAGCTCACGAAAACTTATGCTCAAATAAATTGGTTAGTCTCTAAGGTGCCACGAGTACTCCTTTTCTTTTTATGACAGAAGAGTATTCTTACATCAGCTGGCTCAAGAGTGAGTCAACTACATTTTCCACATATGGCAAATACCTGCATAACTTTCTTATTAAGTGTAGTTATGGAGACTGCCAACACAACAACAAAACAAACCTGTTTGCTTTAAGAGTCCTTCAATACAAAAACAGAATACAGAAGAAATAAGTAGTTCACTTCGAGTTTTAACTACTACATCGCCAAAACAGGCATCAGACTATAAAATTTAATTTAGCCAATTCTTTATGAATCCAGAATATTCTGAGCAGCAGCTGCAAACTTCATTTAAATTATGACACAAAAGGTAGGAAAATATCTACATCATCTTAGTTCACTGCCTGCAGACCTCATGGAAATATTCCAGAGAGAAATATATTATATTATAAACTTCAGAGCAAAAGTAGAAAGATTACCATAATGAACCTGCTAAAGACTTAACTATAGCAGCACTGACAATGTTATATCTCCAATTTCACAAGTTTATAAATTGGATAAAAATTTTAAGTCTTGAGTAAATTTATACACACTAGGCCTCAATCTTAGACTTTTGTTTACTAGGTCTGACAAACCCCATGAAGGACATTTAGTTTTACGGTGGGGATTGGAAAAAAAAAAAATCCACTTGCCAGTCATAAGTGGAGAAACCTTATTCCTACAGAACTCAAGGTCCTAAAGAAGTTGCTAGCCTTATGGTTATGAAGATAGCATTCCAAGTGATACAGTGCCCTCTTCATGAGTCTTTGCTCCTCAGAATTTCACCAAGCAGCAGCAGCAGATTAAAATTGATTATTGGTAAGTAATTATCTATCAAGTCATCTCAGATTTTAAGTTGTCTTCCACCAATGCCCTGCCAGATCCAGTGAATTAAGGATGCAGAAGATTGACAGGATTTTTTGCTTTGTCAGAATCAAAGATAATTTTTGTATTAAGAAAGAAAAATATACTTCCAGGCAGATATACGGAAGTCCTAGTTGGTCTTAAAACATTCCAAAGTGAAACTCTTATCAAATCACTAAAGTACAAAACTTAACAGGGCATATGTTAACTCTTAGACCTCTTGCATCTTGCACAGAAAGCCTTGATACTTAAGTGTTTTTAGTCTAATTAAAAACACTTAAAGTAGTTCATCTAAGTCACACAAATTTATATTAGTTTATGATGAGGCAAAAAAAGCAAAGTCCATTACTCTGCTTTTCTGAGCTTTTCCAACTTAAGAAATTTCAGTTATAGAATTTAAATATCAGATTCAGAACTTGTATGACCAAACTGAAGCACACAGCATGTTTTACAGAGGTAAAGACTTCTCAGAAATTGGATCCATTTTGGAAGCACCAAAGTACTTTAGCAGTGCTAGTAGGTTCTGATACAATGAAATGGTCAAAATACTTTGACGGTCAGATGCTGCACCATGAAAGTCAAAGGGAGTTTTACCATTGATTTCAATATGCACAGAATCAAACCTTCAGAGTAAAGAGTTTTACATTGGCATGACAATGAAAGATTACATCTGCAGCTTTTCTTTCTACAGAGGAGTTAAGATACAAGCATTTATCTTTTGGCACATATGGATTTGTCTCAACTGCAAGGGATAAGGCACAAGAATTTATGGCTAATACATTTCAGTAATTAGGAACTCTAACAAAAAGAAGTTCTTGTTCTGTCAAGGATAATTTTCCATAACTAATTTAAAGAGGAAACATCAGATTCTGATCTCTCATACCAATTTTAATTTTGACATCAGTAATTACTCCAGATTTAACTAGCATAAGTGAAATCACGTCTTTCAACCATAAGTTATCTTTTGTACCTAAATACACAAAACAGCTAGCAAAAAAAAGTTTTAAAATACTTTCCATGTTATGTTTGATATTACAGCCTTAATTATATCTGCTCCAAGTATTCTTTTGCTGAGAGTACTGTAATGGAACAATTTTTAAATGCTAGGTTTTCCAACAATTACACAATTATAAGTACTCTTTTAGATGCAGAAGTTTGTCCTCAGAATAGTTTTGAAGTGATGTAATATTTACCGTTTAATGAAAGGCTTTTGGTTATGACACAAACTGTAAGAAGCCAGGAAATTTAAAGTTCATATGTTGCCCTTACATGTCATTGTACTCAAACAAGGCAACAGAAACTGACTTTTACTGAGATACTTAACCAGCCCCCAAACCCTATGAAATACTTCTGAATAAGATAAAGTGCTAGTTGCATACTTTTATACTAAAGTGCATTCCTTATAAATTATACTAAGGGCTAATCCACACTAGAAGTGCTACAGTGGTGCAGTTGCGCCGCTGTAGCATGTCTGATGAAGACGCTCTCTGCCAACAGAAGACAGCTCTCCCGGCGGCATAATAAAAGCACCTGCCTGAAAGGCACTAGCCCGCTGACATAGTGCTGTTCACACCTGGCACTTGGGTTGGTGTAGCTTACGTCATTTGGCGGATGGCTTACTGACACCCCCGAGCGACCATAAGTTATACCGAAATAACCTGTAGTGCACACAAGCCCTAAAATGCCTGACAGAGACTTGTATTTCCATTAAAGAACTCTCAAACTAAAGAAAACTTTGCAGTACAAATTAGACAGTTGCAACGTCAACATTGTTTCTTAGTATTTAAGTTGTGAAACAAGCCATAACAGCTACATCAACTACAATTTATTTTACTAAGGAAGGCATTCAAAACTAATATTTTGGGGAAAATATTTACACCAACTCTTATGAGATAAAAATCTGTTATTATACGTGACAAGAATATTGGTGAAGCTGAGTTCAACATTCCCTCACAAACTTCCACCTTCAAAAAAAAAGATAAATACCATCACACAGTACTCCAGATGAGACCACACCACTGATTTACATGATAGCATAGTATTTTCAATATTATTCTCCATCCTATTCCTTATGCATCCTCACACTTTGATTTTAACTATAGCTGCATATTAGGCAGAGATCTTAACTGCCTTAACTCATCTGCAATGAAGCTTAGAATCCTGAACTGTATTAACTCTGGAAAAATCAGAACTTTGTAAGGTGTATGAGTAGTTCCCCCCCACCCCAGTGTGTATTATTTTGCATTTAGCAATGCTGAACTTCAAATGCAATCTTGGTGCCCATTCACCTAGTCTGGTTAGCTCCCTCTGAAGTGCTGCACAGTCCTCTCTGATCTTGAATAGACTAATGACAGGTTTCAGAGTAGACTAGACTAGGTAACTCACTATTATCTGCAGATTGTTACCTTTCTCATCTCATTAATAAGTTTACTACATGACACTGGACCTAAGATGGAACCTTGAGGTATCTTGCTGTTAAATTTTTGCTACAATGAAAATTGACCATTTAATCCCAGTATTTTCTGTCTAATCGCTGGTTTTTGATCCATTATAACACTTTGCTGTTCTCCTCATGACTCCTTAGATTTTTCTGTAGTCTCTCATGAGGGACCTTGTCAGAGGCCTTTTGAAAGTCTAAAAATAAGAAGTTCAACCGGTTATTCTTTATTCACCCATTTAAAAAAATTCTGATATATAAAAGAGTGTCTTCCTTTGCAGAAACTGTACTGGTTAGACTGTATCATATCAAGATATTTCAGAAACATTATTCAAGTTTTAATTATTGTTTCAACCTATTTCTTAGATGTAGATGTAAAGCTCAGTGGTCTAGAATTCTCTCAATCACCCCTGGAGCCTTTTTAAAATATAGGTACAACTGCTACCATCCAATCCTCTGGAACAGTGCTGTTTTTAGATGAGAAATTGGGAATTTTGGTAAAGAGGAAGTGGCTGGGCTCCTAAGTTCCTTTATTGCAGCACTATATGCTACAGATATCATTTAAAGATATCCAAGTGCTTTACAAATAAACATGCCTCACAAGGATTTTGTGAAACAAGTATTATCAAAATCTACTTTACTAATAAGATATAAGTTGCTTGTCCAAAGCCCCACAGTAAATCAAAAGGAAAAAAACACAAACAAACAAACAAACAAACAGAAAACCCCAAGAGACTCATTTCCTAGGTCCTTGTTGTACCCATAAGATTACACTTATGAAGCTTCCGGTATCAATGGTGTACATTACCAACAGCATCACAGTTGTCACTGTAACATTGCTGAAAATGAGTGAACACCACTGTTCTCTCTAGCAGAACAGTCTAAAAACTGCATTGTTGGCCACATGGCAGGATCTATTACCAGTAACAAACAGTTGCTTCATTTACCAACT
The DNA here is from genome assembly GCF_965140285.1 of Lepidochelys kempii. Classification (NCBI taxonomy): domain Eukaryota; kingdom Metazoa; phylum Chordata; order Testudines; family Cheloniidae; genus Lepidochelys; species Lepidochelys kempii. The sequence goes on along the minus strand of NC_136392.1, from coordinate 16,657,771 downwards.
GAACAAAGCCCTAAGTTATATTTAAATTAAGTTGTTGGCCTATATTCTAAGGTTCCACAATTAGAGGTTAGGGGCAAGTCTCAGGATTCCCATACCATGTTAAAAAAAGTTACATACCAATTTTAAGAGTTTTTGCCAAAAGTAGTTAAGGTACACAACATCCTACCAGCAGCAATTTAAACTTGAACATAACTATTAGAACATGCTCTTTACTGACATGCAAAGTTCCTGCACCATTTTTTCCCCCTCTAGCCATATATTACCTCAAGTACAAGCGCTCTACTTTCAACACTAGAAGAGCCAATAAAGCAGAGCTTTTAGAACAAGGGTGAGCAAACTACCCGCCCCTCCAGCCCTTTTAATACGGCCCTTGAGTTCCTGCTGGAGAGCGGAGTCTGGGGCTTGCCCTGCTCCGGCGCTCCAGCCGATGAGCAGGGTCGGGGACCGCTTCACGCGGCTCTCGGAAGCAGCAGCATGTCCCTCCTCCGGCTCTTACACGTAGGAGCAGCCAGGGGGCTCTGCTCCACATGCTACCCCCGCAGCTCCCATTGGCCGGGACTCATGACAATTGGGAGCTGCAGAGGCGGCACCTGCGGACTGGGCAGCACACAGCAGAGCCACCTGGCTGCACCTCCGTGTAGGAGCTGGAGGAGGGACATGCTGCTGCTTCCGGGAGCTGCTTGAGGTAAGCACCGCCCGGAGCCTACACCCCAAGCCATCCCCCCATGCCTCAACCCCCTGCCCCAGCCCTGATCCCCCTGCTGCCCTCCGAACCCCTAGGTCCCAGCACAGAGAACCCCAAAACCCCCATCCCCACCCCAGAGCCTGCACCCCCAGCTGGAGCCCCCACCGCTCCTGCCCCAAACCAGAGCCCCATCCCGCACCCTGAACTCCTCATTTCTGATCCCACCCCAGAGCCCGCACCCCCTCACATACCCCAATTTCATGAGCATTCATGACCCACCACACAGTTTCCAAACCCAGATATGGCTCTCGGGCCAAAAAGTTTGCCTAACCCTGTTTTAGAATTACATGGAGATAGAATGTGACCCAGAAGAAGCAAAATACCCATTATCAAAACACATTTTACTGGTTAGTTAAGATTGTTCAGGTCTGGCCTACAATGCAATGCCATGTGGAAACCAGGTACCAAGAAAAGTTTTAGACTTTGTCTCCATGAAATGTTGGTTGCATAGCTCCTACTGCATCTCTTCATGCACATCCCCTCATGTCCACCCAGACAGTGAATTTATGGATCTGAACTGGCTTCAAAAGAAAGCCACTTGCCTTATTCTTCCAGACAAACAAATTGAAAAGTCAGCAGCTGCAAAGGATTATTGGGAAAATATGGCTGCCAGAATGAAGTGACATGACAGCTTGATGAGGTCATGTCACAGTTTCATTTGGTCTCCTAAAATATACAGCACATTTGTGGCAGAACAGAGATGATATCAGGATTATGAGAACTTTTATATATAGCTCCATAAAATACAAGCTTTATGGCAGTAGCCACTGCGCTGCTATAACATCAGGGTTTTCCCCCTTTAAATCTTTATTCTCTACAACCATTGTTCTTCTAAACTTTAAACTGTCTTTGAAAATAGGCTACCCCAAGAGAAAGACCTTAAGATTTGCTCATTTCCTACTTCAAAGAGGAATGTCCTATGATTGATGGATGGATGTGTAATTTTACATTTCAACAGAGATTTTAAAATAACTATTCTCATGCAACATTTGAAATCCAAACACTGGGGCAAGAACCTGAAAGTGAAACTGACTATTATACAACTTGAAGAAATGAAGTAGACAATGCCTGTAGAATCCGTAACTAGATTTTGAATATTCTTTCAGTTTTAACCTAAAGCATTTAGTTACGGATGTAAAGAAGCTTATTTACAATAAGAGATTATGCTAGTAGCGTTTGTTTAGCCTTTCAAATTAGAACAACAACAAAATTAAAAGCCACAAAATCCTCAGTCTTTGAAATATATTAGTCCTGTAAAGGACGTTATGTCAAGCCCTCCCTGTGAAGAGCTATATGCTGCAAAAGTGAATACAAAGACAGCTAACTTCATCTAGACAATACCAATGTTAGCCCAATAAGTGACCAAAATGATTTTGGGAGTTTTCAGGTCTCACTACACAGCATTAGCCAGAAAAAAAAATTCAAATATGTAACACCTGCAAGTCACTGCTTCATTAACAAAGCAAAAGCAAAGCCCAACTCACATTGTTATTTTATCCAGTTGCCATTGTCTGAAATCTGATTTTAAACTTTTACCCCAGAATTCAGATAAATAAATACCTGATAAGTGAAACAGACAAAGGAGGTCTAAGGCGCAACCTTAGGAGAGATGCATTATTCTGGTAGGCACAAGCAATGACAATATAGACAGCTTTTCCTTTATGAACTGCTAAAGAGATGTCTTTTTGAGTTTCCCAGACATTTCAGCTGACTCAACGTTCTCCGCCAAGTCAATTTATGTAGCTTCTGTGAATCCAAGGGCTGAGCTACCTTAAAATGCTGCAGCAGCACCAATATAGCACTTCAGTGAAGGTGCTACCTATGCCACATAGGTACTCCTCCTCCATGAGGAGTACCACCTATGTTGAGGGGAGAAGCCCTCCTGTCCACATAGCACTGTCTACACTGGGGATTATGTCAGTTTAGCTACGTCACTCAAGCATGTGGATTTTTTACATCCCTAAGCAACGTAGTTATACCGACCTAATTTCCTAGTGTCGATCTGGTCTCACTCATGGTTGTTCTTACTGCACCCAGATACACAGGGTTCAGTTCATTTCAGCCAACACACAACACCTTTTGGAAACAGATTCTATCTCCCTTCCTCCATTTCTCCCACCCCCTCCTGTGCTGTAATTTGTCATGTCTCAAAGTATATTTATACTTAAACCACTGTGGCTACGCTGCTGTAGTGCTGCAGGCCTACTCTACACTAAAACATTAGCTCAGTTTAGCTACGTCCGTCAGGGGTGGGAAAACTCCACACCGCTGAGTGGCATAGTTAAATCGACTTACGTCCTCATATAGACCATGCTAAGTTGATGGAAGAATTCTTCTGTTGACATAGCTACTGTCTCTTGGAAAGGTGGATTAACTCCGCCAATGGGAGAATCCCTCCAATCGGTGTAGGTAGTGTCTACACTGAAGCACTATAGGGGAACAGCTGTGACACTGTAGAATCTTAAGTGTAGACAAGTCCCCAGTGTAGAAACTACCTACGTCAACAGGAGATGCTCTCCCATGAGTGTAGGTAATCCACCTCCTCAAGAGGTGGTAGCTAGGCTGACAGAAGAATTCTTCTGTCAACCTAGCACGGTCTACACAGGGGGCTTGGTCAGCATAGCTAGGTCTCTTGGGGATATGGATTTTTTACACCCTGATTGATGTAGCTATGCCAATATAAATTCCCAATGTATACCCGCCCTTAGTAACTTCAGATTTACTCTAATAGCCCTGTTAATCAGGAAACAATATCATACTCAGGAGTGATAAACGAGTGGGGTTGAATGCTTAAGAGAAATCATGTTGAGGATAAAGGAGAAGCAGCCAAGAACATCCTTACAGCTTGGAACAAGGTATCCTCGTTCTCCTCCAGCCTGGTTTTACCAAGGACATACCATCTTGCCATCCCCCAGCCTGGTATCCCCAGAACCTTACTCCCCCAAAGACACCCATTCTGGCACACAAGGCAGCCCCTCCTCCACCCTGATACCCCCCCTCAGAATGCCCTTCCCCCCAGGGACACCCCATCCTGGTACACAAGGCAGCCCTTCCTCCAGCCTGGCACCCCAGAACGCCCTTCCCCCCAGGGACACCCCATCCTGGTACACAAGGCAGCCCTTCCTCCAGCCTGGCACCCCAGAACGCCCTTCCCCCCAGGGACACAGACGGCAGTCCCTCCTCCACCCTGATACCCCTACACCCCTCCAAGCGCCTCCTTCCCCTTAAGCCCCTCCCCCCGGAACCTCGCCCGCCAGGACTGGGGCCTCCAGCAGCAGCCCCCTCACGCTGGGGCCCCCGGCCTAGCGCCCCTAGCCGCCGCCGCCCCTCAAGCCCCAGACACGCCCCGCCGACGAACCCCCGCTCCCGGGAGCCCGCTGGGCCGCAGCCGGTCACCCCCGCGCCCTCCGGTAGAAGCTGCCCCACCCTGCGGCGCCGAGTCCCTCCTCCCCGGCCCGGCCTCGGCTACCCAAGCCCCGCTTACCCGAGCCCGTGGTGGCCGCCATCTTGCGCCGCTGTCGCTCCGACTCGCCCGGCCCTGCCGCCTACGTCACCTTAACGCGGGAAGTGCGGCGGTAAGCAAGTCCGGGGGCTGGCTGAAGGGACGCAGTGCAGGCGGGCGCACTAAGAAAGGGCCTGGAGGCGTGGAGGGGCGGGGCTGACCAGAAGGACCTAGACAGAGAGATTTCTAGATGCAGTTATCTTGTGTGGGAAATTAGACCCGTGGGCGGGCGGATGGGTCGTATGTGGGTTTCAGAACAATGGACGTTAGAAGAGGAAGAGAGGAGGAGATGAGAGCAATAACTAGTACGAAGAGCCTGGAGGCTACATAGGGGAGCAAGCATAGAATCTATAGGGGAGATGACATTACCACATCAGTATACTAGGGATGGAAATAGTACCCATAGTGGCATCTGTAGGCCATGGTGCCGGAACTAGGGGTGCTAATGCACCCCGGGGTTGCAGTAGTAATAACAAACACCAAATATGTTATGTATTATTTTGCAGCCCCCCCAATGTGTCCTATGTGCCTATAAGAGGGTTTAAAAACACAGGCTCCCTGTCCCAAAGTGCTTACAACCGAATTTCAGACATGACACAGCACAGGCGGAAGTAACAAAATAACAGGGCAGAAAACAGGTGTCACCGTTGAAAGGATTTGGTTAGTCAGGTAAGCCAGGTGCACATACATGATGCACTTCATATAGGAACAATGCTGGTATCTGAAAGCCAAATATGAGAGATGCGCAGGCCACACATCTTCTGTAGGGCAGCAGGGACCTTAGAGGGTAAAAGAAAGAGAAGTTACAGCACCTCGGGAGGAGGAGCTAAAGCTGATCTAGAGGAAAAATATAGAGGAAGAATATGTTAGTGTCTCTAATGACCATTTGGAATCTATTGGAGCATGTATTTTAGAATTACACTATATTCAACGATGCAAAACAAATTTCTATTATAATGCCTGTTTCCTTACTTTCATAACTGCTGCAATATTGTGCCTTTTGGGCGGATATTGTCCATGCTTGGTCTCTACCCCAAGGTGAATGATTCTGAAAAGTTTCAGCAAAATTGAACTTTGATGTCACACACTCCTCCACCCACCCACCATGGTTTCTTCAATACACATCTTTTCCAGCAGGGGACACCACACATCTATGACAGGTTTCAGAGTAGCAGCTGTGTTAGTCTGTATCCGCAAAAAGAAAAGGAGGACTTGTGGCACCTTAGAGACCAACAAATTTATTTGAGCATAAGCTTTCGTGAGCTACAGCTCACTTCATGCATTCGATGAAATGAGCTGTAGCTCACGAAAGCTCATGCTCAAATAAATTTGTTAGTCTCTAAGGTGCCACAAGTCCTCCTTTTCTTTTTTCACACATCTATGGAAATACACAGCTCCCCATATGTTTCATGATTCACATTCAGGACCAGTTCCTAGGCAAAACACCTAGAGTGAATGTCAGGAAGGTCTTATAAACATGACTTAAAGCATTACTCTGCCCTGGTCTGGTCTTGTTGCTGCTTTCTTCATGGTCATTCTTGCATTGTTCAGAGCAGCTTGAAGGCAGTTCTAACGTACACTGGGCTGCAAAGGGCACAAGGAACTGAAGACAGCTGAGGGCCAGCATGATGCAGGGGAGTCTGGGCTGTGACCCCTTTTCCCTTTTATGCTAGGGATAAATACCAGAGAGGGAGAGGAATTATTTAAGCTTAGTACCAATGTGGACACAAGAACAAATGGATATAAACTGGTCATCGGGAAGTTTAGACTTGAAATTAGATGAAGGTTTCTAACCATCAGAGGAGTGAAGTTTTGGAATAGCCTTCCAAGGGAAGCAGTAGGGGCAAATGACCTATCTGGCTCTAAGATTAAACTCGTTAAGTTTATGGAGATGGTATGATGGGATAACATGATTCTGGCAATTAATTGATCTTTAAATATTTATGGTAAATAGGCCCAATGGCCTGTGATGGGATGTTAGATGGGGTGGGATCTGAGTTACTACAGAGAATTCTTTCCTAGGTATCTGGCTGGTGAATGTTGCCCATATGCTCAGGGTTCAGCTGATCACCATATTTGGGGTCGGGAAGGAATTTTCCTCCAGGGCAGATTGGAAGAGACCCTGGAGGTTTTTCGCCTTCCTCTGTAGCATGGGGCACGGGTCAGTTGCTGGAGGATTCTCTGCTCCTTGAAGTCTTTAAACCATGATTTGAGGACTTCGATAAGCTCAGACATAGGTGAGAGGTTTATCACAGGAGTGGGTGGGTGAGATTCTGTGGCCTGCATTGTGCAGGAAGTCAGACTAGATGATCATAATGGTCCCTTCTGACCTTAATATCTATGTATCTAGTAGCAGGGAAGATGTGTAGCGTGAGCAAGCCCACCAGCAGCTCTACACCAGCCCTTCTCAGACTGGCAGCAGGACAGGGTCTGGGTGGGTGCAGAAAACTCTGGCTTTAATTTTTTTTATTTACATCAAAAAATAAAAAATGCCTCTGGCTGCCTGGAATTTCCATCAGTGGTTCCTCCAACAGCCTTTCTGACAGCCTGCAGCCACTGAGCACGTCCTTCCAGTGACTCTTCCAGCCACTAGGACTCTAGCACGCAGGCCAGGGACACGGCCTTCTCCTCTGCCCTTACTGCTTTCCCCCATCTGCCTTACGCAGCTTGCCTGGAGCTGCCAGCACCATACTTGCTACCTACTTGCCTCAATGGCACGGAGAGAATATGCTTGGACAGGGCACCATAGGGGTTGAGCTGAAGGTTGACCAGGGGCTCATAGTGGAACAGACTAAGGGGGACTACAGACAGTAATGTGCTGGGGGAGAACCAGGGGCCTCAAGGGGTGGAAAGCTAGGCTGGAGACATAAGACTGCTCCAGGGTGCCCCAAACAAATGTTCTCCAAGGCTCCAGTATCCCATGCCCCAGCTACCCCAAGCTCATCCTTTTCACTGCAATGTGTCAAGGAAAGGTTACTTATACTCTCACCTGCTTTGGTATTCTAGCATTTCACTGACAGTCCGTATACATGAATATGGTCTCCAGCACCCAGGAAATTGGACCCTGGGCTCGTTTGCCTTCATTATAAAAGTGGAGCATGATGGTAAAATACTTGAGAACCTCTGGCTCTATGCCCCTTGGCAGACAAGCTCTGGGCTAGCACCCTGGGGTCAGTTATGCCCTCTCTCTAGCTAGATTGCACTGCTGGTGTAGCACAGAGCAGCCAACAGCTGTGGATGAGCTTACCACCACTGAACAGGGGGATTTAGGTGAAAACTGGACTCTGCTTTCTCTAGGGTTTACTGGCCAAAAGCCATCACTAGCTTTTACATTACTCAGAAAACACACTAATTTTAGAAGGGATGTGTGAGAGAATGTGTGTTTCTATTCCAGAAAATAACACACTAGTACTGCCACTTCAAGACCTTATGGAGGCCATTTAACCTTAATACACCTCAATAACTATTTGTAAACATATGTAACACTCACAGAGGTATGGGGAGGCTCAGTTCATTGTCTGTAAAGTGCTTTGAAATCATCAGATAAAAGTGCTATAGAAGTTTGCCGTGTTGATGGAGCTGTAGCCTGTGTTTGGCCCAGGATTGTAGAGAGGGTAGATGAGGATAATGTCTTTTATTAGACCAACTTCTGCTGCTATAAAAGACAAGCTTTCAAGCTACACCAAGCTCTTCTTCAGGTTAGACCTTGCCTCACTGCTAGAGAAGTGAATAAATAAAGAAATAAATCTAGAGATAGCTAGGATTTCATTGACGCCAGCACACTGTACATCTTCACAACTTGTAACTTCACAGTAAGAGCAGCAGGGATGAAACTCTGATCCAAACTGCTCCAAGAGCACAGGCCCAGCATGGACACACAACTGCAATTCCATCCCGTAGAGGGCAGCAGAATACAGGCCTTAGCTAGTTCAGACTACACAACACAATGGCTTAGGATCAAAGTACTTGCAGCAACATAGAATGGCTTTAGGTACTTAGCAGTAATTATCATTGATTTTAAAGTCTTGCTCATATATTGTATAATGCAATTGAGATGAATAGATGAGGAATTCACTATTGGACATGTCAAGGACAGGGGAGGTACTTATCCATCCCTCTGACCATTACCGTCTATGCTGCTTATCCACATGGGCACTAATGATACAGCCAGTATGATGAATTTTATCCAGCCCTGCTGACTTAAATACATCTAACTTATCTAAATATTGTCAGCTACTCTCTCTCTACTTTGGCTTGTGTTTCTTCTTCCTTGTTGTTAATATTAACGGTGAGTGTCGGGTTACCATTAACCTTTTTAGTGAAGACTGAAGCAAAACCGGTATTAAACACCTCAACCTTTGTGAGACCACCGGTTAGATTAGATTAGTTACACTGCAACTGGTGTAAACTGTCATAGCTCCACTGAAGTCATTTTTAAATTGGTTTCAATGGAGCTATGACAATTTACACCAGCTGAGGAACTGCTCCTCAGGCTCAGAGCCTGTTTACACTAGTGCTTTAAAGCACTCTGACTTGCTGCGCTCAGAGGGGTGATTTTCACACCCCTAAGCCAGCAAGTTAGAGCGCTATAAAATGTAAGTGTAGCCAAGCCCTGGGAGAGGGTATCTAGCAGGGTCCTGTAGGGATCAGTCTTGTGTTCAGTACTATTCAATGTTTTCATTAATTACTTGGCTAATGAAGTGAGAATATACTTGTAAGTTGCAGCCAATACCACACTGGGAGGGGTTGCAAGCATTTTGGAGAACAGGATTAGAATTCAAAATGACCTTGACAGATTGAAGAATTGTTCTGAAATCAGCAAGATGCAATTCAATCAAGACTTTTGCAAAGTACTACACTTCGGAAGGAAAAACCAAAATGTACAACTTCAAAATGGGAATAATTGGGTAGGCATTAGTACTGCTGAAAAGTATCTGGGCATTATAGATTATCACAAATTGAATGTGAGCCAACATTGTGCTGCAGTTGTGAAAAAGGTTAATATGCTGGGGTGTATTAATAGGAGTGCCAAATGTAAGACACCAGAGGTAACTCTCTCACCCTACTTGGCACTGGTGAGGCCTCAGCTGGAGAACTATGTCCAATTTGGGGCCCCATACTTTAGGAAAGATGTGGAAAATTGGAGAATGTCCGGAGGAGACCAACAAAAATGGTAAGTTTAGAAAACTTGACCTAGGAGGAAAGGTTAAAAACACTGGGCATGTTTAGTCTTGAGAAGAGATGACTGAGGGGGACCTGATAACAGCCTTCAAATATGTTAAGAGCTGTTATAAAGAGAATGGTGATCAGTTGTTCTTCACATCCACTGAAGGTAGAACAAGAAGTAATGGGCTGAATCTGCAGCAAGTGCAATTTGGTTAGATATTAAGAAACGCTAACTAGAAGGGTAGTTAAGTTCTGGAATAGGCTTCCAAGGGATGTTGTGGAATCAGTGTCACGGGGGAGTTTTAAAAACAGGTTAGACAAACACCTGTGTGGGATAGTAGGTTTACTTGGTTCTGCCTCAGCACAGGGGGCTGGACTTGATGACCTCTTGAGTCCTACATTTCTATTATAAGCATAAGGTAGCAAATTTGATTATGCTTTTTGTGATCTAAAAGTACCAACTCATTTCACATAGGTCAAACAATTGCTAGCTGGTGCAGTCTTTACTGCTCTGCAAAGGCAGAAAAAAAAAGTTAGCAAAGTCCTCTAGCATTTTTAGGGGTAAGATCTTCAGCTGGTGTAAACTGTCATACCTCCGCTGAAGTCATTTTTATATTGGTTTCGATGGACCTATGACAAATTTACACCAGCTGAGGAACTGCTCCCTAGAAATTTCATCCTATTCTAACAGAAGGATTTTGTTGTTGCCATCCCTATGAGCACATATACCCACAACAACGCATACCAAATGAAAATCCCACAACTGTCTATGGGTTACTGAATTCCACTGGGACTTGTTCACTGCCATTATTTTATAACAGAGACACTGTGTGCAGTTCAAGAGATGGGGGAAAATGGTATATTCCAGTCATGTCTAGCCATCAAGCAAAGTGTGTGTCTAAATCTTGAAAGTCATCCGCAATTGTTAGTTTGAACTACTTAACTTCAGAGGAAAAGGACAAACAGGTTTTGTTCCTGTTACCCACCTACTTAAGCCTATGAACACAAATACACCCCGCCCTACTTTTATGTTAAATTGCTGTGGAACAGAACATTTCTAGCTGGTAAAGACTTGTCAGAAAAGAACCTCAGTCCCACCACATTTGAACTGGGATTAGAATCCTTGCCTCATTCAAAGCCCCTTTTAGAGATTTGGTTCCATGTCGGATTCAGACTCACTACTACAGGAAAGAGCAGAGAAAAAAAGCCAGGAAGACTTGGAAAAGTTTTAGGGCTCATTTCTGCTCACATGAGCGTGTGTGGGAGCAGGATGTGATGGAGCTCATGTCTGTAATACACAACTCTCTCTTCGGTTTAATTTAAATAGCTTTTTTAACTGATTCAGTTAAACTGAAAGAAGTGAATCTATACCAAGGTTTGTATTGATTTAAACGGAGTGGCTTCTTCCAATTCAGCTTTATCCTGTTTCTAATCAATTTAAGATAAACCAATAAGCTATTTATATTGATTTAGGAGCACCCATACAGCCTCATTTTGCACTAGTGTAACTAAATTGATTTTTAAACAGGTGTATTTAAACTAGTGCGACCATGTGTAGACAGGCCAAAAGGAAAGAAGAGGGACTTAAGAACAGAACCCATTTAACAACTAACATGTAGGGAGTGGCATACCACCGGACATCACTACTTTACTCTGCACTTATTACTCCTGGGGGCATTTTGCACCAAAAAATTAAAAATTCTGCACACATTTAAAAATTCTACAAATTTTGTCAGTCATGCCAGTTTCAATTATTTTGGTAATTTATTTCAAAATACGTATCAGCAAGTAGGTCTGTAACAATACAGAGACACACAAAATTTCCCCCGGGAGCAGAGTTAAAGAAACCCCTATGACAACCCAGTTCCTGTTTCTCTACCCCCTTCCTCCCCACCCAACCCAGAGCCAAGCTGGGGGTGGGGGGCTGACACCCCTAACTCCTCCCTCAGGGCCCACTTATGGGATCCCCCCAGCCAATACACCCAACCGCCTTCCTCCCCAGAACCTAGCCAAGGCCCCCCCAAGCCCACATACCCACATCCCTTCCCACCTCAGATCCTAGGGATCCAGAGGGAGAAACAGCCTGATCCTCGGTCCCAGGCTTGCACAGTTTCCTGCACAATGCCCTCTCCTTCCCTCACAGCATGCTGGTAACTGCAGCTGCCAGGACCCCTGTAGCTCTGTGGTTTTCAAACTGTAGGTCATGACCTAGTACTGGGTCACAGCGGCTCTGGTCAGCACTGCCGACCAGGCTGTTAAAACTCCCATCAGCGGTGCTGCCTGGATAAGGCAGGCTAGTCCCTACCTGTTCTGACACTGGGCTGCGCCCGGGAAGCAGCCAGCAGCAGGTCCTGCTCCTAGGTGGGGGAGAAGGGGACCTATGAGCACCATCCAATGGAGGCTCGGGGGGCGGTGCCTGGCAGCATGGTCCACAGTGACAGGATGGGTGGGAAACCTGCCTCTGCACCCTGGCTGCACTGCTGACCGGGAGCTGCCAGAGGTAAGTCCGCACCCCAACCCTGTGCCCTAATCCCCTGCCTCAGCCCTGAGCCCCACCCTCAAACCCAGAGCCCCTTCCTGCACCTCAACCCCCTCATCCCGAGCCCCACCCCAGCCCAGAACCCTGACATCCCCTGCCCCCCCAACCCCCTGCCCCAGCCCAGAGCCCCCCCCCGAACCCCTCATCCCCAGCTCTGTTGAGTTGCAGGCATCAACAATTTTCTTTAACTGGGTTGCCAGAAAAAATAAAAATAAAAAAACCTCTGCTCTAGCTCCCTCTCCCCAGCAGTGTCTTCTATGTGCAAGCTGGGCTCTACCGAGTCCAGTGGCCCCTAATGGCAGCTAGCAGCACTGCAGCCCATTTCTGTGGGGGAAAGGAAGTTCTGCAAACCTATTAATTTCTGCAAAATTCTGCATTGTACAGTGGCTCAGAATTCCCCTAGGAGTAACTTATGTAGTGCTTTTCACGCATTTATCCGGAGAAACTGGTAAGCATCCTCATTACCAAAGAGGCACAGAGGTTAATAAACTTGTCCAAGATCACACAGCAATCAGGGGAAGAACAAGGACTACAATAACGAAAAGCTCAGGGCTCGCTGGCCATGCCTCCCACTTTCCTCACACTGCCTCTTCCTCTGCAAGTTGAGTTATCATGGTCCTACAAACATTCAGACATCAGTAACATCCCCCAAACATGCTAGAGTGACACTTATCTGTGAGTTGCATCAACAATTGAACACAATTGTAGCCCACGAATGTACGGTTTAGGAGTATGTCAACATGTGCTGCCTGGATGCTACAGCCAGAGCCTAACTTTGTCCCTCTGTTTTTTATATTCTAAGCAGAAGGAAAGTGGAGGATAGGTAGTAACAGTGGACAGTGCTGCTCTTCTCTGAAAGACACACTGATGGTCTTTAAGTGGAATGTAAGTTGCTGAAATATGATTGGGAGCAGGTGGCAAGAGATGATGCTGCAGACAATACCAGCAACTTCTGCTTGTTTATATAAGTCAGCCCAAATGCTCTTTTCATACATTTTCAATGTCCATTCTCAATAAAGGAGATTTCTGTTAGAGGCATCTGCCTCAAAAGAGGTTTATTATTTAAGAGGGAAGAAGTGTTATGCAATGGATAGCCTGGGAGTCAGGTTCCTGGGGTCTATAGCCACAAGTTAGTGACCCTGGAAAAGTAAGCTAAACCAAGCACATAAGGTCTGTAAAAAGAATATAAACTCATGAGCCACACGGTAGAGGAAGGCATGAGTCATGATGTTTGTAAAGTTGAGAAATCCCGAAGAAAGATGCTATCAACATGCAAAGTATCACACAGTAACTGGCTTCTATTCAGGAAGCAACGTTTGTATTTACATACCCAAGGTGTATATATTTAAACTCCAGAAAACTTCACAGCATATTTTACCTGTAACACAAGGACTGTTTCAATTCCACTCCAATGTAAGTGTTCCTGTTTCAGTAGAACAGATGGAAGGAACTGATTTCCTGAAGGGTATTGCCCCTGGTACTATTAGAGTCAATAAAGTTAGAGGCAGCAACCCAACCATAACAAACACACTGATGGTTAAAACTATTGTAGAGAAATCATCCCTCTAGGCTCCTGGCATAACTTAAGACAGCACTGGGGGGCTGCTAAATTATGGCAGCCTCCCTTGGCTGACCAGCATCTCCCAGTGCTGTGCTTAAGCCAGGCTTCAACAGGCCTCTCCCATCCCCTTCTCGATCCTTGCTCCAGAACACCCTACACAGAGTGTGCTCATAATGCTGCCTTCCACAGTGCCTGTACTGGGGGAACCTCCCCCAGTCTGGATGCTGGTCTTTTAGGGCCTTTTTACACTGTTCTGGCCCTTCTATCAGGAGTAAAGGAGCCAAAGTGTGGGGGTGTTCTCACCCAAGTCTTTTTAAATAAGACCCACACTTTTGCATGGTTACACTGACTGAAGAATTTGGAGCAAGCAGATAATTGCATTTTATGGAGGCGGAGGGGGAAAGACAGGTTTTCTTTAGCTTGTTAGAATACAGGACCTGAAAAGCTTAAAAACAAGGCACCGACTGCAACACGAATCTCTAGGACCACATTTTCAGAGCTCAGCACCTCTCATTGAGAACAGAAGGGAACTGCCACATCCTGAGCCATTTTGAAAAGCATAGGTCATGATATTCAAAAATTTAGACTCAAAATCAAAACATGGCCAGAATTCTCAGACCAAGGCTATGCATACACCACGATTTACACATGACCTAGTACTTAACCTTGAAAATGTACCTTCCTATTAAAGTGACAAACTTTAAAGCCAATGCAACTTATTTACCACCCCAAAATTAAGTGTACCAATTTTACATTGAGGTACAGAGAGTTTACAACTGGGAAAGAAAAGAATCAAAACACTCAATCTATTTCACAGCAGTTCATTTGTTGAATGAAAGCAGTGGGTCTCAAACTTTTTTTTACTGGAGACCCCTTTCACACAGCAAGCCTTTGAGTGCAACTCCCCCTAATAAATTAAACACACTTTTAAAAATATCTACCACCATTATAAATGCCGGAGGCAAGTGGGGTTTGGGGTGCAGGTTGACAACTTGCGACCTCCCCTATGTAATAACCTCATGACCCCCTGAGGGGCCCCAACCCCCAATTTGAGAACCCCTGGAAGAAAGGGAAAAAATAGCTACTATGCTAATCTGCTTCACTTGAGTGAGGGACTGCTAGGAACAGAAACGTAGCAATTTAAGGGCATTTCTCTCAAGCATTCAGCCCAGGGGTAGGGGTCCTCCCTATGTCGGGGTGGGCAAGCTACGGCCCAGGGGTTGCATCCAGCCCTCCAGATGTTTTAATCCGGCCCTTGAGCTCCCGCTGGAGCGTAGGGTCTGGGGCTTGCCCCGCTCCAGCTAGGGAGCAGGATCATGGGCTTGCCCCACTCCGTGCAGCTCCTGGAAACAGTGGCATATCCCCCCGTCTGACTTCTGTGTGTAGTGGCAACCAGGGGGCTCCACACGCTGTCCCCACTCCAAATGCTGTCCCCGCAGCTTCCATTGGCCAGGAACTGTGGCCAATGGGAGCTGCAGGGGTGATGCATGCAGACGGGGCAGTGCACAGAGCTGCCTGGCCACTCCTCCAAATAGGAGCCAGAGGGGGGACATGCCACTGCTTCTAGGAGCTGCTTGAGGTAAGCGCATCCCAGAGCCTGCACCCCTGACTCCCCTCCCATGCCCCAACCCCCTGCTCCAGCCCTGATCCCCCTACCACCTTCCAAACCCCTCGGTCCCAGCCTACCCCTCGGTCCCAGCCTGGAACACCCTACTACACTCCCAATCCCTCATCCCCAACCCCACCCAAGAGCCCTCACCCCCTCCCACACCCCAACCCTCAATTACATAAGCCCGCCATATAATTTCCATACCCAGATGTGGCCCTCAGGCCAAAAAGTTTGCTCACCCCTGCCCTACGTAGAGCTCACTGTAGGTTCTGTAGGGTGGTAGAAACTGGAATAGTCCTTTGTTATAGTGCCAGATGCTTATATACTGAAAGAGTAAAATACACTGCTATAGTATAAGCAAAGGAAAGGCCAGGTTTACAATCACCACCACCACCCCCCCGGCTGCTGAGGGACTCATGCATTAATCCTGTGAATGCTAGATATTTCAGACTAAGTGTTGAGGACGAAGTGTGATTTTATACCATCAAATAAATGAACTGAAACAAGACTTAACAAATGTGATTAGTATTATCCAACTGCTGTTATAAATTATATACATTTAGAACATCACGTTAAAATATTCTTCCATGTTACACCAGAATAGATTAAGGCTTTATATTATTTACAGAAACCAACAAGCACCTTAAAAAAACACCATTAACATTTCCGTGCTAAAGACACAAAATCTGATGTCTTTTGCTCTCAAAAGACAACAATTTGCAGATGTGCTCAATGCTACACCTACTTTAAACATTGATTATTGGAACAGGAAACACATACCGGCAAGATCCCATCAGTGAGCACTCTGAATCAATTAATGCAAGCATGTGGGGTACACATATACAACGTGCCCTCCAGATACTCAGACATTTATTCATGTAAAATTGAATGCTTATACATAAATGGTTGGTTCAAATTCCTCATAAAAATTTGAACAGATTTATTTTAAGGGAAACTGAAAACACTTAAGAATTCTTTGCCCATTGATCAAGTCAAGATTTCAAAGTCTGCTCCACACCACGTTAACAAGACTTAACACAATAGCAAAGATGGAATTGACAGATTTATCAACCACTAAACGCACAAACTGTGACAATTTTATTGGCTTCCATCACTCTGACATGCTGTTTTCATGCAGCATATCTGGATGGGATTTCTTGAAATGCCGTGACACGTTATCTTCACGATTCTCCATATTGGTCTTAGACAACAAGCTACTTTTAAAAGTTAAATAATGTTGATACAACACATGTTTACTGTGCCACCAATGTATTAGAAGTGATGGTGCATCGTCTTCCTCTCTGGCTCACCTGACGGTTTTTATGAGACTCAGTGATGAAATATTTTCTAAGACATCAGCAGACATGGCTAAAGAAAGGTGCTCAGTACAAACGGAAAAGTAACCATTCGCATTTCAAGTATTGTTTGAAGAAGAATGAGTTTTTAATTGCAGTCGATGTTAGCACTTTTTAGCTTGTGCTTTAGTCTGTTATTTCTTTGCAAGTCTTGCATTTGGCTGATGGCTTTTTTTTTTTTTTTTTTTTTAAAGGTTGGCAACAAAGATAAGAACTGTAGAAGGCTGGTAAGAGTTTTATTTAACTTTCTGGGCCCACTTCATGTCATCTGCTCTAGGCTTTTGCCCAGTCACTCCTTGGATAATATTCTCCAAGCATCTCCAAAATCCAATCTTCTCTAATGGATAGTTCAGCCAACCTGAAAGACCCCGGGGGGGAGGGGTGGGGGGGAAAAAAAAAAAGTATCGAGCATTAGCTTAAACCATAGCAGTAGAAATGCAAGTTTGCATTGCTTTTCTTCCCTACTTAAAAGTGTTATTCACTTTAAATATCAAACAAAAGTGTGTTATAGAAAAGTTCAGCGGTAGCGTGTTATGGGCAAACAGTGAAGAATGGCCACTACACAAAGCTAAAGGAGACCCTATTAGGGCAAAAGAGAGAAAAAACACTTTGAATTTAGATATTTCTGTTTTAAAATGCCTAGCTAGTTATATAGATTACAAATGGCCCTTCATTCAGACCCATCAGTTTCACTTTTTGCTCAGATGGTTTCCCTTTCTGGTTCCTGCGCACTAGCACACGGTTGCAATGCCTCATTTGCAAGCTGTGCAAGAGAATATTCAAATCAAACAAGATAACTGGTCACTGACATTTAGACAGATTTATTAACTCATCAGATTTTGTAAGATCCAGTATATGTTGCCCCAGCCATAGCTAAATAGGCTTTATATTAATTCCTAGTTTTCAGTGGCACAGCCAGGGGAGGGGTAGGGAAAACTGCATGCTTAACTAGGGCAGCTCCAGCTTTTAAAACACATTAACTCATATCTGTCTAAACATGGTAACTCAGAAAATAAATTCTAATCACACTGTACACTATGTCCTATTATCTGTGCTTTTGTCACCTTGTTATTAGATACTGTTGTGTGTTCTAGATGGGATACATGTTGACATTATTTGGAAACTGAAGCTAACAGCATGGGACCACTGTGTTTACTAAGAAAAGCATCACAAAGGGAGCACCTAACTCCAGTGTTCCAGTATCTGAAGTAGCCATCAAAAAGTTTCCAGGCAATGGTCAAAGTGTTGGTATTAGTCTATAGCAGTAAGTAGCGCGGATCTTGGCTATCTCAGACCCTGCCTCTCCTCATGCAATACTGCCACAGATGCAATCAAGAATGTTTGAGCTGTGCTCCTCTTGATTTAAAAGGGAGGGGCTTGTAGCACACCTTTGCTTCCAGATATTTGGTTAGACTATAATGAGTTTCATTTGGGATTATGCTTTTATCACGAGACTTGCTCAATGGTAGATTTGTTAGGCAACCGTATGTCTAATTTTAAAAGGTGTAGAGAAATAGCTTAATCTTAAGAGCCCAGAGTTGCAATAAATTAAGTAATATTAATGTCCTCCGCATACACTCAGGAGATTAGAGCACTTGAAGTATTTCACCTAGAGTAAAGTATTGGAATGCCTTGGATGTGCTTAGTAAAATAACATGCAGTGCTCAGTATAAAGTTTAAATTCTAAAACAGCAGTTCAGACTTTGTTTAGCATGCAACATGCAAGACTCAAGAGCACTTGGTATGTCACCTTCATAATCTTAATCAGGATAGTTACAATTCTTTCCTGATACTGTACTTTAAACCAACCCACATACTACCAATTGAGAACAGCTCTGAAAACCTTAAATCCATCTTTTCCTGCACAGAGGTATTTAGGTTAGTCACGCCAGTGAATCCATGCTTCTGAAAACTGGCTCAAGTACATAATATTGCACCCACCAGACGGAATACTCACTCTCAAATTTTCTTCCCCCAGGAGTTGATGAGTGCAGGGAAAGCAGCAGCAGGCAGAGAGGAGGAAACCCAAGAGAAGCACAGGTGCGTGGACATGCAAGGGCTATTGGGACAGACAGAGCAAGCAGGACAGGCTGGTGAGAATGCAAAAAGTGAGCTGGATGGGAGGCAGGATGAGGAGAGGAACTGAGAGGCTTCCAGAGGAGCTGCCCCACAGCCAGCTTTGTCAGGTCAGGGCAAAGCATTCCTATAGATGTGGTACATAAGAGCAAACCGATTCAGGCTGGTGAGATTTTCATGCTGTGTATATGCCCATCACAGGATTCAAACATTAAAGTGGCACCTGTTGATCCCAAAATAAGACAAGGACACTTTCAGGGTCACTTCAGCACGGGGCACTGGTGCACCATCTCCTCCCTACCAAGCAGGTCTCTCGCCCACCAAGTCAGTCTGCAGGCTAATGATCCAGAACCTGTACCCAGCGGTCAGCATTTACTAGGTCTCCTGCTAGCAACCCTCCCTCTCTGTACACCTCATCCCTTCTGGAAGGCAAGTAAAGTCTCATCAGAGCAATGCTGCCAGCACCCTCTGGAAATGGACCCATCCTTCCCAAACTTCTAAATGTGACAGTTGAAGGCTTTGCATGAACAATGTAACAAAACAGAAACAGACAGCATGAATTCACAAGTGGCCTTGTAAATAATATGTAGCTAGTAGATAAAAAATAATAGTAATAGGTGATAAACTTGCAGCTTTGCTTCCTAGCATAAGAACGGCCATACTGGGTCAGACTAAAGGTCCATCTAGCCCAGTATCCTGTCTTCCGACAGTGGCCAATACCAGGTGCTCCAGAGGGAACGAACAGAGCAGGTAATCATCAAGTGATCCATCCCCTGTCACCCATTCCCAGCTTCTGGCAAACGGAAGCTAGGGACACCACCCCTGACCATCCTAGCTAATAGCCATTGATGGACCTATCCTCCATGAATTTATCTATTTCTTTTTTGAGCCCTGTTATAGTCTTGGCCTTCACAACATTCTCTGGCAAGGAGTTCCACAGGTTGACAATGCATGGTGTGAAAAATGCATACTTTATAGTATATGGATAGCTTAAGATCAATACAGGGATTGGTTCACAAAATTAGGAGGTCAATCAAAGCATGTGATACAATGCAGAATGTAATGCACACGTGTTAGTCTGTTTTAGAATAGGTATATAATCTGATTTATAATTATGTACATGGGAGTTGTGGTGCATCTTAGCCCATCCCCCTCACCTAAACCTGATCACCTCAGGTATAACTGTATGAAATGCCAACAAAGAGACCTCAGTGATAAGTCTGGATTCAAACCAATTTTTTGGATTCCAGAGAACTGGATAAAGTGTTCTCTCAGAACTGGATGACATGCTCTGGTAAGCCAAGTGGAAAAAGTCTCGGAAGGAATCCCAATAGTCAGCCTGGAAGCTTTAGCATTAGGAGTTCCATTAAGAGTCTGTGTGCTCAGTTATCTGACACACTCCTGGCAAGATACAAGGGCAGACACTTATGTACATGGGGTCAGCTCTGAAGCAGTGTACGCTCTCAGGATTTGAAGTCTTGCCCAATGACACTAACAAGCAAGGCTGCTTTTAAAGTGCAGTTCATGCCTCAGTGTCTATTAGCACTTCACACACACAGCTTTACATCGCAAAGGCTGGGGGTTTCCCCATTATTCTGAACTAAGACCACTGTGGTTAGGGATCCAAAAGCCCTTGCATACCTACACTTTATTCAGTGAAGCAATCCATCGTATTACCTTGATGTGAAATCAAAGTGGGCTGGAGAAGAGGGAATGGGATTAATACTTTTTATCATGGTTTTTGTTCATTTAGAGCTTTCCATATGAACAGCTCAAAGTTCTTCACAGAAGCTTGCTGTTGGAGGCACAGTCAGTCAAGTGACTAGCTCAATCCTAACTCCCAATCCTCTGTTCTTGTCACCCTACCATACTGTCTCAGTCGCACTGCATTTCGTTCTGACAATGATTAGGAGCAAACCATTTGCTTTGCTTCACATTTTGATGTTAGGTGAAATCCAGACTTCAGTGTAAGTACGAAAGGCCAGATAGATCAAAAGAAGACTCAGCTAGCAGCATAGTCGTACCTAAAGTACCAGGGAGCGGGCTAAAGAAGCTGAAATAGAAATGAAACAAATGCTAGCATAGGAGATGGTTTTCTGACAGGTGACAGGAACAAGTTATAAAGCTTTACACAGGGCACACAGTACTGCATGACTAATACAAAATCTATAGATCTTTATTTATTTCACAGTCCATTTGTCAGAGCAGGAGATGGAGTCAGGAATCTAGAATTTTATTTCCAGCAGTGCTATCGCTCACTGTGTGACCTTTAGCAAGTTATGAGCACTCTGTGGTTTAGCTTGCCCATCTGCAAAATGGACATAACCAGAATGACTTTAGTTGAGGTGAATATCATGATCCAAGGGAATCAGAAGCCAAAAAAAAAAAAAAAAAAACCTTGATAAAGAAGTTACACATGTTCTGAATGCCTTTGTTAGAAGCATTTGGAAATTCTCTCATTATGGCCATGAATTTCAGAAGTCTAAAAACTTGTTTTGGAAACTAACATTCAAGGAGAGAGCCAGTGCAGATTAAGAAAATAAAATCATTCCCTTTGTATGAGAATAGAAGCTTTCACAGAATTCACTGCACTAAATAAAGATGCACCAATTTGCATGCGAGATCAAATTGCTTGACCTTTCCCAAGCCCCAGCATCACTGACCTGAAGTCAACTATAGAAAGTTACTGATTTTCAGCCAATCAGAAGCCTGATTCTTCTTTGTGGGATTGGGATTTTTCTTATTTATGTAACAATACCAAGTGAAGAGCCTCAGTTGAATTGTACAGTAAAAGCTAAACATACTGCAAGTTGTGGCATGTAACATCATCCACATTTTATAGACTGCTAAACAGTAATATATATGCAATCAGACTACATTCTTGCCACATGTATGCTTTCTGGTTCAGTGAAAAAAAGCTCAGTCCAGGAATATATAGTTACTTTACCTGTGGTAATACAAAAATAAGTCTCATGGGGAGACACATGATGGATTCGATGGTGTTTCCGTGGCAGGATAACATGCCAGTCCTGCAGAAAGATGACCCAGCAAGGAAGACCAAAGTACGTATGAGACCATTTGTGAATTTGGTTTGTCAAGGTTACAAAGATAGCTAGGGCAAAGACATAACACTCCCAAGGGCATGTTTGGTACAGTGCTTCTGCAAATAAATAAATTAAACAAACAAATAAATGAAAAAGCATAAAAAAACCAGACTCTCTCTTTCATTTTATTGAAGCAGATTCCTACCAGACAGTTTCTAATCATACCTGCCCTATTTAGAAGTTGCCCCTCAATTCTGACACTATTCTAGCAGTTGCTGACACTTCAGATGTTAACAAGGCCCATGACCAAATTGCTTCAGCAATAGATTGTGACAGCAGAGCGGCTGAGTCATGAACAACTCATCCCATATGACATTCTGAAATGCCACAAAGTAATAGGGTTGCAAGACTAATATGCACCACACCAAATTAGGCAAAATAAATTCAGTCTAATGGATAGTGGGAACCTGAGCTATGGATTTACTGACTGTTGTACAATTAAATAGGAGAATGTAATGCTGCATTATTAGTCTTTACATTTACTGAACTACTTCTGCAAAATAGAAAATTTCACTGGTTTTTAATCTTAAACTTTCTTCCTTAATTGCCTGAGTTTAAAAGTCCTTTGGGAAAGACTGAGATGCTAGTTCTGCTGCAGAATTTATATTCTAAGGTTTCTTTACTGAACTCTTCAGTAGGACACTTTCCTGGAAATGGGAGATCCTTGGCATGGGAGAGGTTAATCACCCATTATCAAATAGTGGAAATTTTTTTCCCCTCTCCTCCAAACATCTACTTCAAACAAAACTTAGAGCTGTTGACATGCATCACCGATTCAATTTTTAATCCCTTCCCCACACAAGGACAAGCACTTATTCAATTTATCCAGTGATGAAGATTCTAAATCCATATGCATAGTCACTGCTAATAGCTTACCTGGGGAAAGAGAAACAAACTTGTAGGCCATGTTTGCCAATGGCAGTAGTGTCATCATGCAGTTATCTCCATTGGTCTCTATAAAATCATGTCTAGTAATTGCTGTGGGGTCAATGTGATGTTCTCTAAAAGGTCTGATGAAAGCCTGAAAGAACAAAGCCAGAAGTGCCAGGCCATTACTCCTAAGAATGAATGGATCAGAAACAGAATGAAAGCATCAAACCAAAGAGTGATACAAGGGCTTCCATACTACCATGAACCTAGGAATTAAGGTTCAAGCTTTTAGAAGTAGCATTTGAAATAATTCATCCATCTGTTGCTTTACACTTGCAAGTCTTCATACAATGCTTATATTTCAGCCCAGTTTTTGCATTTTTAAGCAATGTATTAATATTGTTAACACATACCTAGCAGTTTTCATCTCAAAGTGCTTTATAAGGGTGGATATACATTATCACAATTTTACAGATGGGGGAGAAGCACAGAAGTTAAATGACTTGTTAAAGGTCACATAGCTAGGCAACAGCAGATCTGGGAACAGAGATACTTATTCTTAGCCTACTGTTACTTCTGCTTGTTAATACTCCCAATCGGAACAGAGCACATTAGAAAGACAGTCACCTCAAACTTCCTGGCTTTTATCAGTCTAGAAGAAGTTTAACACTGTATGTCAGCTCTACCGCCAATATACCAGACCAATTAGCATAGGATAAAGAGAGGGTGAGGAGGACAACAAGTCGGCCAAACCAGGAGGAGAGACAAGACAAGACAGAAAGAGACAAGTTCCTATACAGTGCATAGCACATTTAAGGTGATGGCAGCTTCCCCCAAAGTGATTTTATTTGAAATTTTAAAAATTCAGAGTCTCAAACCTTTCCAACTATGGGCAGCTCCACAGATCCCCAGGTGTCTGCTCCCCAGTGCACTAATCCCGACAGAAAGTCAGCAGTAATAACTCCTGCAACTTTAAGAAAAACAGAGTTAGGAATCCAGAAGTATTGCTTTAATGTCCACATTTTGCCCCGCCCCCCGAGAAAAAAAAAATATCAACACTACTATTTTCTGGACAGATACACACTCCCAAACACAAGAGCGATCTGGCCACTCTGAATGCAGAAAGGTCAACCTTCAATGAAAAGTGGGTGATCATAACAGGGGCCATTAAAAGATTAAGTCTTCTCTTAGCTGACAATAAGATCTTGGATCTGATCTATAATCCTATCATCATCAAATAATAATTTCCATACCAGTAAATCTAGATTTGTCAGAAATTAATTTATAACAATAGTCAAATCAGTGAAACCAATTACTTAAACGTATATTTACACTGAACATGATCCTCCCACAAATGGCTAGATGTATAGCTGGTAGATCTAATTCACACACCTAACATCCAATGTAAAGGGACAGTTTCTTTTTACCTAGTACGTACTCTGTTTAGACCACCCTTGTCGAGATCTGCATAGATATTCATAGTGTTAGTGAGTAGCACTACCCACAACATGGTTGTTATTCCTTTTGCACTCAGCAGAGACTCTCCTACCAGCCGACCCCCGCTACCACCACACACTCTTGGACCTCGCCAATGCTTTCTAAGCATGAACCACAGAGAACTCTCTCAGCTTACTACTAAATAATACCAGCTACCGATGCACACTTTAATACCTGGAAGGGGCTTCCAGACATGGCTCTTTACAGCAAGGCTGTTTACAAAGTAAGGTTGAAAGCCTAGCAGCCAGCTAGGGGGTGGAGCCACCTACAATAATGCAATGAGGAGCATCAGAGTCCATATTGATGATTCCCTGGAGAAAGTCTTCTATACTGAAGAGTTATTAAAGTGGCATGGCAGATGTAAAAGAATGTGTCTAAATCTGTAGACAAACATGGACAGTTTGTGAATAAGAATATTTTTTTTTTAAACTGCCAGCCATGTGCACTAAGTATGCAATTTAAAATTTAAGTGTTCTTCTGTTCTTGCAGATAAGTAGATTTATTTAGATTTTGGTTTTATACATACTCTTCACAAAAAGCTCAGGGCAACTTTGGCACATTTAAAGACCAATAAAAACTGATTGAAGCAACAGCACATCTTCCCGTCAGACATCAGTTGTGTGACCAATGCATCTTAAGATGACCCTATCATACTTCCTCACTACATTGAAATTCTACCATCAGCTACCTCAGCTCTTCACCAGACAAGGATTTACAGCATGCCCAGAATGTCACCCATTATGGGCAGATAATTAGCAGGAAAGTCCTTAGAGAGAAAGCTCTGCCAGCAGCCACTTTATAGCGGCAAGATGGGGGGAAAGAGGGCAGTCAAGCTCAAAGGTGTCTGCTGACCACAGCTGTGGGAGCATGGCATAGGGAGAGACACGGTCTCTCAAGCAGGCAAGTCCCAAGGAATTTAGGGCCTTATAGGTCAAAACCTAACACTGTGACCATTACATGGCCAGCAACAGGTACAAAAAAATTATTAGTAATAGATTCTACAGATCCAACTTTACCCTTATTGCTCTGAATGGGGTTTCTGAAGTGTCACCAAGGGCAGGATTTGGTGACAATTTTGTTGATACATAAGCAGGAATAGAATCCAACTCCCTTGTGGAGCTGTGTTGGCTCTGCAGGTATAATAGAATTACAGTCTTTCTGTGCATTTAAAGACTTATCTGCTGAATTCAGCCACAGAGAAGAACTGTATTGAGTAAAAGGTGCATTAGTTTCTCAGTGTATAACTGCACTTAAACTGTCAAAAACAGCAGTACTCTCCTCTCCCTCACCCCCTCCTTCTGCAGCTCTATTTAAAGCCATTCAGTAGACACTGACCTAAATTTCCATGTC
Source organism: Lepidochelys kempii (assembly GCF_965140285.1). NCBI lineage: Eukaryota > Metazoa > Chordata > Testudines > Cheloniidae > Lepidochelys > Lepidochelys kempii. Next base: position 16,632,397 of record NC_136392.1, on the reverse strand, counting down.
TGCGAAATGTAATATGCAAAGAAGATATACCTGGAAACTGATTAGGTGTTTTATCCTGGAGGGAGTTACATGGAAACTTTACACAACTCCTGCCAAGCTAAGCATCACATTGATCTTTCAATCCATTGTCAAAAGGGCACCTTGGGATCAGAGAAGTAAATAAATGAGGGGTGTGTGTGTAACACATTTCAGTAAAGGGATTGGCTAGCAACCAGTATAAAACCTAATGAAACACACCATTCATATCTGACCCTTGGAATGTATTTTACAAGGCAGGGGCTAGTAATCTAGCAATGTGTGTACTAAAGGCGGGTGCATGCTATATTTGAGGAGCTGGTTAACTGCTCATAGAAAGCCACATAATAGAACTAGCCATATAGCCACGGTCACAGAGTTAGTTACTGGAAATTTTTTTAGTTCTCCATTTTTTACATTCACATTAATGAATTACACAAACAACAGCTGTCAGACATACTCTTGACTTTTTAACTCTAGAAACACCAGCTAGTTTTTAAAAACAAGGTAAGAACAGAATTTTATTTTTGCTGTATATAACTGGACGGAAATACCCAAACTGTCTCACCGATTCTCCCTGGGACCTTGGTCTGCCACTCCAAGAAAGCAGGGGGCTCCTGGATTTCTACTCAGCAGGCAAGCATCTTCTCTTCCAGATGCCTTAGGGTATGTCTACACTGCAATTAGATACCCATGGCAGGCCCAAGCCAGCTGACTTGGGTTCATGAGCTCAGGCCTAATTAACTGTGGGGTTGACATTCTGGCTTAGGCTGCAGCCCGAGCTTGGGGACCCTCCCAACTCGCAGGGTCCTAGAGCCTGGTCTCCAGCCTGAGCCCAGAAGTCTACATTGCAATCAAACAGTCCTGCAGCCCAAGCCAACTGGCATGTGCCAGTAAACGGGTGTCTAGTTGCAGTGTAGACATACCTTTAGACTTCTTCTCCACCTCAGCTCCCCAGTCACAGGAGGTGGTGCTTTTGTCATGTGGGTCTGCTAGGATTTAGGCAGAGACAAGCAGACCCATGTCACTACTTGTGACCCAAACCAGAAATTAATGGTTCCGTTGTTAGTTTGCCTGCCTATGCCATCTCACTGCTGCTCTAAAGAGAGCCTCAAAAACTTCCTTCCAGGATGCATCACTTTAGTAAATTACCTCTGCATTTTTATCTAGAAGTGAGACAGGTTGGATTTCTCCTAGTCATGAGTTGATGTGGACATGCTTTTTACTATGGGGTTATGGAGCCACACATCCTGTTGCAATCAGGATGCTTAGATCAGCTGTCTTGGGCCTGTTAACAAGATTTTGTTTGACATTAGCAGGATTGCCAAAGTGCAGATACTTTTATGAAACAAGATAAGAGTAGTCTATTTTTATTAATACTGCAAAGTACTGCAGGAATTCTCTTCATCTGCATGTGGTACAGAGGTAGTGCAGCTCACCCACTACCCCCCTCAAAGTACATTTTGAGGGTCCCCCTCACTCTCTGCCCTTCCCTTTGTCTTTGTTTAGCTAATCCCAGACATATGTCCCTCTGCCCCGAACAATAATAATGAAACTAACATGCCTTTTCTCTGTCCTTTGTCTTGCCTTGACAATTTAGACTGTAGGCTCTTCAGAGCAAGAACTGTCCACTGCTGTTTTTGTACAGTGCCTGTCACAATGAAGCCCTGATTTGGCTAGTCTTTAGGTACTACCATTAAAAAACCCCCCTGATTAATACATTTTAGAACAAGACACCCCTGTAAGACTGTCTTGTTCTAAGATAGATGGATATATTAGAGATAATGCTAGCCAGTGTGGGACAGCACTCAGCCTTTGGGATCACCCCACATCATGAATCTGAAAGAATGTGGGGCTTCTACTTAAAGGGGAAAAGGAATAGGTGGGGTTTATTTTAAAAACCTGGGCTATGGCTACACTAGAGAGCTTACAGCTGCACCGCTATAAGCTCTTTGTGTAGCTGCTCTAAGCTGACAGGAGCGAGCTGTCCCGTCGGCTTAATTACTCCAGCCCCCGCGAGCAGCGGTAGCTATGTCGGCAGGAAAAGCTCTCCCACCAACCCAGTGCTGTCCACACCAGCACTTATGTCAGATCAGGGAGGTGGCTAATTCACATCCCTGAGCAACATAACCTAGTCAACTTAATCTAATTTCCCCCTGCTGATACTTACACCTTCTTGTCAACTGTTTGAAATGGGCCACCTTGATTAAAGTGGCCTCATTAGCACTACAAAAATGATTTTTCCTCCCTTGGTATTCACCCCTTCTTGTCAACTGTTGAGAATAGCCCACTTTCACCTTAATTGAATTGGCTTGTGAGCACTGAACCCCCACTTGGTAAAGCAACTCCCATCTTTTCGTGTGCTGTGTATTTATACCTGCCTCTGTATTTTCCACTCCATGTATCTGATGAAGCGGGTTTTAGCCCACGAAAGCTTATACCCAAATAAATGTGTTAGTCTCTAAGGTGCCACAAGACTCCTCACTGTTTTTGCTGATACAGACTAACATGGCTACCCCTCCGATACCTGTTAATCTGTAGTGTAGCCATAGCCTCAACTACCATGAATACGGAGGTTGTAGTAGCTGTGTACTCAATTCGCTCACCTGACCTCACAGACTGAAGTATGTTCTGTGAGCATCATGTGGTTTTGAAACTTTGAAGCTAACTGCAAAAAGAAGAGAAGGAAAGCTGAAAAAAGTCTCTGTGGAAGGGTCTGGGAGACTATTTTACACAGCGTTTCAGGAGCAGTCACTATCAAACACCAAGATCAGGGGAAGAGTGAAGAGTTTGCTAAGACGTGTCTTATTCTAAGGCTGTTTGAAATCTCAGCAAGTCCTAGAAGCCACTTTCTAGCAAACAACATTGGTAGGTAGGTTTCCCTTACAACCTAGCCAATTCACAGCTCGGTAATTCTGGCAGAAAGAGAGTATGGTAAGAGGATGTGGGATTATACCTGGCACTGGTGGTGGGGATAATGCTTTGCACTTTATAACACTTGGATTCAAGGATCTCAAAGCACCTTACAAACATTAATGAATTTAGCCTCATTTTCCTACGACACAGGCATTCTCCCATTTTAAATGAGGAAAAATGGAGGCACAGACGTTAAGTGACTTGTTTAAAGTCACACAGGAAGCCTATAGCAACACATGGGATAGAACTAAGGTCTCTGGACTCCTAGGCCTGTGTGACTATAAAGAACATCCTTCCTTTCTGACTGAGTGAGATGTAGCAAGGTCTGGAGAGAAAAACATAGCCCAACTGTGAGTGATAACATTAGGGAGGGCCAGTCACATATCCAGTAAAGATGGAAGTCCAGAGTTTGTGATTCAGGGATGCATGAGTCTCATGCTGATCAGAAGCAAGGCCACTGTAGAACAGCAGAGAAAGGGACTTTTGCTGAACTTGATCTTATTCAATCCAATCAATAGGAACTCTGAACAATTCTTTCATGATGGATTAGAAAGAGCTCAGAAAATATCATGCCCAAGAATAATGGACATTACATTCAATGATGGTAGTCAATTTGAAATATATAATAATGTTGTTTTAAAATGTTTTGATTAATGTTTTTTTAAAAAAAATCAGTTCTGAACTTGATATATAGACCAACGTGTTAATAAAAAAAAACACGTCATTTCAATAAATGGATTGGGCTACTTTTGGGCTAGAAGCCCAATAAAAATATTTGGCTAGTTTTGGGCTACTTTTTAAGTGACTTTAGACTATTAATGCAGAACATCATTCAGCTGAAAAGAAGAAGTGGAAGCAGAGGCCTGGTACACATGGGGGGGCGGGAGGGGAAGAGTTATTTTAAAAACAGCTGACTGATCATGAAGTGAATAAAAAACCTGACAGGCCTCAACAGAAGGTGAAACCAGAGTTCACAGGCAAAGAATTTATCAGGCATTTTAACTAGAGCAAAGAACAGTAACAGAGGTGCTTTCAATATGCAGAGGCATAACCCTCATATCATTGGCATGCGAGGGAGGAAGTTTTATTAAAGTAAGAGGCTAGGCACTGGTTTTTGCCAGAAAGGTTGTGGCTGGTTTTGCCCTCAGATACATACAGGGTCTTGAGGTACAGAAACAAGAGGCCGCAAGGGACCTTGGCAGAGGCAAAGGTGTGATGGCTAATGGAGAAAGATCTTGAGCAGGTGGTTACTGTTACAAAATGAGTTCTCCACAATGTTGCTCAGGAAAGAGTTTCTAGTTATACAGGTGAGATACAGTCAGCGAATGTGACTGACCCTTAAAAGAATTGAGACGTGTTAAGACGACGTGTTGGAACTTTTATACCATGCATCAATACAAGCAGAAGCCTAGGGAATGGCAGCATCTGGGCTGTTTAGCAATAGATGGCAGGCAGGAGCGGGCACGGAAAACCAAAAATTGTCACATTAGAGCAAGTTAAACTCCCAAACTCTACAGGAAGGAGCTAGAGAGCAGTGCACCTCATATGCCTGGGAGTTCCACAGATAAAGTTCTCTTTTCTTTTTGGCTTTGTGACAAATCAGACACATTAATGGGGATAACTCCAATGTCATGTTAAATATAACTACCTTCCCTTGGTTGTGATTTGCAAGTGAATTCCACCAACAGAGCAGTCTTATACTGGAATAAGTGAAGTTTCACTCCTACTCAGAGTTCCTACTCAGGAGATTTTTGGGAATAGGTCTGTTGGATTGATGAGTGTCTCATGTACTGAAGTGTTGTATTTTTCCCTAGGCTGTGTGCTTAACCACAATTGCTGTTTAAAGTGAATGACTGAACATTTGCAAGTGGAGGGGGTTAGAAGGGAAAAAACTCAAGCTACATTCCCAAAACAGATAGATGTTTACTGCTAACACATCTTTACTCCTAGAAGCAGCTTGTTTTAGGTATTCCCATAACAGTAACACCTATCTACATTCCATACAAATTTGTCGCTCCCTCACTTTTGTCAAAAATTATTTACATGACAAATAAGGACTAATGACATCGATGTTTTAGAAAACAATTAGCAGTAAAGGGAGGAAACCTGCAACATTTTATGTTTCCTGCAATTAAAAAAAAAATTAAGAGTCACTCATTTTAGCTCTGTCACATATATGGCCATTACAGATAAATACAAAGTAAAGCCGTCAAGTTTGGAGCTATATGCATAGACAAGGAGCTAACCGTATCAGACAGCAGAGTCCCAATGGCTGGTAGAAAGGTGATCCCTAAAGGATTTAGCTAGAAGAAGCTGAAGGTTTTTTCCTTTTGCCACAACATGTGTCACACAGGTTGGCAAGAACCGATCTAAGCTACAGGGAACATCACAAACGAAGGTTAAGCAAGCACAAGACAATGACAAACTTTGTCGCTACTTGTCATGTGCTCATCAGGTGTAGTTGGTGCAGGACAGAGGGTGTGGTGACAAGACAATTTGTGACAGTCTCAAGTCGCAACAGCCTGCTAAACATGTCAACCGTGGCTGCACTGTCCCCAAAACAGTGTACAAAGTTTACTCAAAAGTGGGTATAGTTTAATGATAAAATCTACTTATGTACAGTATTGTCTGAAAATTTAAATAGAAAAACCTGAAACAAACATTGGTCGATGCATTTGACTATTAAGGCACTGAATGACTATTCTGCCAAGTGTAATTACTACTACTATTTTGCCATTCTACAGCACCTCTCGGGCAAAGATCTCAAATCACTTTACAAATTTAAGCCACAAGTATTCCTGTGAGGCAAGAGGAGGAGAGTGAGGAACAGTTGTTAACCACCTCACCCAAGGTCACATGGCAAGTCAGTGGCAACGCCTGAGATGGAACACAGGTCTCCTGGTTTCCTAACCACATGCTGTCTAGTCACTGTATTACACTTCTTTCAGAAACGCTTTATTAGAATACAGCAGTATCTCTTGCCTGGCCTCCCACTATTGTAGCACACATCTGAGCACAATGTAAGAATCCACCAAAAAGCCAGAAACAGCGTGAGGCCTAGAGGAGAAAGACGGCTGAGACTCCTGCACTACTTAACACCTGAAGGTTATATGCTTATGGGAGAAACAAACTAATAGGTTCTTTTGGTTAGACTGCCAAAGTGTGAGGGGAAGAGAGTTAGATGTAAAATAGCAGCAGCAATTCAAAGTAAACATGATAGTTTGTCAGGCTCTCCTCAGACAGCCCATCTGTTAAACTAAGGAAATGGATGACTCAACTGGCCTCTCACAGTTCTCGGAAACCTGTGCTGGGTAGCCTTACACATTGGGAGTCGCATTCAGTTCAGTCAAAAAGATTCAAAAAGTACTAGAGGGATGGAAACATCTTTTGAGATGCTCTCTGTTCCCTTAGAGAGGAACTAACCAACAGAAGTTGGCTACCTTAAAGTTTTATCTCTGAAGGCATTTCTAAATTCCCCAATACACAAGAGTTACATCTAAGAAGGTACCAAAAGGAAGAAGTGCCCAGAAGAATGGAAAACAGCCTGTCAGACACTGTTGCTTGAGTTACAGCCAGAAGCTGCCAGCAAAATCAGCTGGGAAGCCAGACACTAAACACACGGATAGGCCACAGGAATTGGCTCTTAAGCAAACATCTATCAGATAGAAGATTTGAGCAAAACAATCCATCCCCAATTCAGCAAACTAAAGAACAAAGTGTCAACTAAAGAAAAAAACCCAGCAACAAAACTAGCTGGCTTTGGATGCACCCAGCTAGCTGGACAGCCAGACAGGATTGCAGTGTATAAGACTTTCTTCCTATCACACTAGTCTAGAATTCTGTTTAGAACTGAAAACTGGATGGTTATACAGAGGATATTCACATAGGAACTCTTCTATTCTACTGTCTCTTCAGAAATACAACGGCAGCACGCGGACCCCAGAGGAGGCTGGTACAGTAGAAGATGCTGCAGGAGAACCAAAAGGAAGACTTGGTCTTTTGCTAAAAGACCCTCTCCCTCACAGCAGTTCACCTTCTGGGTGGCTTAGGGAGCAAATCCTCTTGCCAAACACTGACACTCTCTGAAGTCTCTGGTTGCAATCAAGCAGGGTCAATGCAGCCCTTTGCAGTACCACACAGTTTACTCTGGAGGTCCCTTTTGGAGGATAACATAATAATACTCAAATATACCTGCAGATACCTTAAGGATCCTATGGTGCACTTTGTGCAAGGTCCAGGTCTGCCCCTAGTGTGGCTGTTCAACACTCCCTCCAGCAGCACTAGCTAGCACCTCCACCCCAAAGGTGGCAGCATTTCAACAGTGCAGTATGTTTAGGGCTCAAGTTAAAGGGCCCAGTTTTATAAAACAACTTACATTTCTAGAGTACCTTTCACTTTGAAGGATCCCAGAGCAATCAGCTACATACTAACCAGAATCATTGCACCCTTCTGCAATGCAGCCGCAATAGTACTGAATGTGAGATTTTCTAACCAAGACATCTATTCTTTCAGAATAGGCTACGTACATATGTTTACACTGGTGCAATTCCCAGCTTGGGTAGACACACTTGCGTTAGCTCTAATTGAGTTAATGTACTTGGTTCAGCATGGAATTCCATCCATCTACCTCAAAAAGATGAAGGGATAAATTTCCTGTCTACCAAGATTTATATTACGCTCGTCCCTTGGATAGCCAAGCACCTTATATTCTAAAAAAAATAAAAATAAATACATTAATTTCTCTTGATCCTGCCAGACTTTGAACTTGTTCTAGAGTCAACATATTCCATACCTGATGCTTAGGTAACATAACAGTTAAGCAACCTTTTTTAAAGATAAAAATCAACTTTTACAACAAAGCAGCCAATCACTTATTTCTGCACAGAGGAAAAAAAATGGAGAAAAACTATCAATTTGGATTCAGTTTATCTGTCAAGTTGCAGTCGGATGACAATTAATATCCTAATTAATAAACCTCTAAAACACATAAAAGAGAACACCAGATACCACAAGTCAGCCCTAAAGGTACAAAAGATTTTAAGTTTCATCTGCATTTGTTGGGGGGGGGGGGTTTGTTTTGTTTTTTTTGGGGGGGGGGGGTTGCTGCTTTATGACATATACTGAAGGCCTGAAAAGCAAAGGAGAAACTACACTTGAAATGTCAAGACTGGCAAGTCTTGTCTTCTCTAGTTTTGCAGTAAGGCATCTTACATGGAGAATGGGTGGGGGGGGAGGAGGTAGAGAGGGGAGCTACTATCTCATAATGTAGTCCAAGGTCTCACTTTAACTGAGGACTGGTCTACACTACACAGTTAGGTAGACATAATGCAGCTTACATCGATCTAATGATTCAGTTTCTACACTACAGTCTTCCTCCTGCCGACGTAAGTGCCCTGCTACACCAACACAATAACTCCATCTGCATGAGAGGTGCAAGGCTTATGTTGGTGTAGTTAAGGCAATGCAGTGTCTGTGTAGACACTGCGTCCCTTACATTGGCAGTTAACTGTCTTGTCAATTCCATGGCAGGAGCTGTGAAATTGACAAGAAAGCCTGGCAACTAGAGCTCAGCCGCCTCCTCTCCCTGGTTAACTTATTTTTCTAAATTTTTCTAATTTTCATACCCAGAGAGGGCACGTGTATTAAGTATTTGGCAAAGACATCCATGCAAGTATGCAATGGAGTTAAATAAAAGTGTTAAAAACCTCAGAGTTTTAAACAGTCTTACTCAAAACCACTTCCCCTTCAAACGGCTCAGCTTTGTCTCACGATGAGACTTTCCACAGCTCTCCAGTCACTAGAGAGAGATCTACAGCAAACAAGACCTGAACTTCTAACATAAAAGCAAGCAGAAGCCCATACACACAACCCACCCACCCCTTTAAAAAAAAATAATAATACAAGCCTCTCAGGCCATCTTTGCACATCAGGAAAGGCCAATTTTAGGCACATTCCCAATTTCTCCTTTCCTCTCCAGGTCACCTTTGAGCAAACAAATACAGAATCTTTAATTCAGAAATCGTTCTGAAACCAAACAAAGTTCTTGGTCAGCCTCTCTCCCTGCATGAGACTCATATAGCATATGATTTGGCACAGCCCATTACAACATGCCAAATCAGATGATATCTAATAAAAGACTCTGCTCACATGGCCCAGGCAAATGACTGCCTTTGTGACAGCCTGCACACACAGGATCCAGGCCTCTAGAGTTGGAAGTGTTTTTGGAATCACTGAATGTCACTAAATACATTTTAAATACATTCAACAGTAAAAAAAAAAAAAAAAAAAAAAGGATTTTGTCCTATCCTGTAAGGCACTGACAGAAAGGGAGTGTAATGTGGCCATTTAAAGTGTGTCTGCACTGCAGCTGGAAGCATGCCTCCCAGCCTGGGTAGACAGACACTAGCTAGCTGCACATGAGCTAGAGTGCCAAAGCATGGATACTGTGTGTCAGGCTACCCACCTGAGCTCAGACCCAGGAGCTGAACAGGCTTGGACTTGGGTGGTCAGCCTAAACCACTGTCAGTGCTGCAACGTCCACACTGCTATTTTTGGCGTGCTGTTTGCATGTCTGTCTTATCTCCAGGCACTCTGAACCTCAAGCTCAAATACACACTTTGCAAAGGAGCCCGAAGAAGGGGCACCAGAAAACTAACAACAAGAAAACTATTAGTTACTACTTCAGAAGCTGTTCTGGATCTTTAATATTTTAGATAAACAGGTTTTTGCTAGTCTCCCATGTTTTCACCTTCACAGGGAATAACTCCTCCCACTTCTTTTGTTTTTACATTGAAAAAAATTTAACGCTAGTGAATGGAATCTTCAGCCGGAACTTCAGTTTACCCATAAAACAGATACAGCATAGGAAGCAGCACTACCTGCTTCCCCACACAGTCAATCAATTCATCACCTTTGAAAGACTCTCCCTATCTCCAAACCCAGGCAATTTCACTAACAAGAAAGGAGGCAGATAACACAGTGGATGCTGTAATGCAACGTTCATCTACTAGAAATGGACTGAGACCCCACAATTCATTTCTCAGGCTAGACAGGTGGCAAAGAACAATGATCTCTACTGATCAGTGCTGGATTCGAACAACTGACAGGTAATATTGAATCTAGCTCAGGATTCTCAATTAAACATTCAGGACCTCCAGTGACACCACAGTAATAATGCAGCTTTCCATTGTTACTAGTTGCTTCAATCATTAAAAAAATAAAGAATATAGAGCTTTAAATTAAAAAAAAACTTTTAAACACACCAGCAGGTTCATAACATTAACACTCACACCAGTACATGCCATCTTCTGCAGTAAGAGAATGCGATAATGCCTGCTCTTCAGCTCAAAGCCCTTTGGGTTTTGCCAAAATGATCTCTGGGGTAACCCTTTAGCAGGGACAGAGATCATCTAAGGCAGGGATTCAGGCACTCAGGGGGTCGCAGACCGGCCATTTGTGCAAGGATGAATATTTCTGTATATTCCCATACTCAGAATAGCATTATTCAGAATTAAAAAATCAAAGAATCCTTGACTATGGACCAAAAGCAACCTCCGAATCAGCAGGTGCACTCATTTATGTCAATATAAGATACACCTGTTTACTGTAGGGCTGAATTTGGCCTTAGTTGTTTAATGTTTTTTTAAAAAGACAAGGCTGGCAAAAGCATATGAGGAAAATTAAATAACCTTGGACCAAATGAAACACTGGTATTATCTCCCTCTCCAGAGGAACAATATTAGAGCATAGTGTCTTGTTTGTTGCTATGTGACATTTATATTACTTTATTGCACTCATTTTTTAATTGTTTATCAGCGGTTTCCACACTACTATATTTACACAGAATCCAAATTCTGCTACTTTAATCATTCACTGCTATTTAAATAGTATTATCAGTGAATTGGCTACCTTATCAGTTAAGCTTGTAACTGGAACAACAGACAGCTCAGGCTTTCATCACTGTCCCCTCTGAGAAGAAAGCCAGCTGGGAACAGATACTATGGGTTAAACACGGGGTGAATCTGATTTAAATCAAATTGATTTAAATCACAATTTAAATCACTAGTCAGGAAGACTATTTAATCATGGATTTCTACATAAAAGTGTATTCTTGTTGATTGTTATAACCTTAATACATATTCTTCACAACTTTGATAGATGTAGCTTTCATTTTTAGAAGGTACACACTATACATTTTTAAAGTGATTTATTTTGAAAACTTTTCAGATTAGTTTTACAGCTATATCAGAAAATGAAAGACTGTTTGGGTAGTCTGAGACACAGTATCCACGCTTTGGCGCTCTAGCTCATGCGCCCTAGCCAATGTCTGTCTACCCAGGCTGGGGAGGCATGCTCCCAGCTGCAGTGCAGACATACTTTAAATGGCCACATTACACTCCCTTTCTGTCAGTGCCTTACAGGATAGGACAAAATCCTTTATTTACCAAAGGTAATTGAAGCAGATATTTATGAAGTCATTGGGAGGTGAACTATCTCCAATTCAACAGGTTAATCATTAATATTTGGAGGATTTTCTTGCCATGCTATATTAGGAGAACATCAGACAGACATTTAAATTGTTTTATTTTACTAAAACAAAAATGTTATGTATTCTGGATTTTTCTCTTCAAAATATAATATTTTAACAAAACAAGCATATGAATTTTTGAATTTAGTTAAACATTTTTTAAAATCAGGTTTGTTTTTGTTAAAATTGTTTTAAACTAAAATAGTTAAATGAAATATTAAAAAAAATTAAATTGACTAGGTCATCCAGGTCAACATGAGAAAATTTAAAATATGGCTTCTGCAGCTAACTCAGTCATTTTCACCCTCATTTTCCTGTTTGTTCACAATCTGGCAAAGAAAAACAAGCTTTTCTGCTTTTCCAGGTCCCAAACGATTTCTCAATTTGGAATGAATTAGTCCAAAGGAAGAAAATATTCTTTCTACACCAGCAGAAGCAGCTACTGCTGTTAAAAGTGAGGTTATCACTTCAACAGTCTCTGAATCCAAGTGCTTAGGTGACTTCCACCAGTTCACTGTTGTGACTTTCCTTAAAACATCATCAGCAAACATATTTCTTGAATGGTTCTTATTCCCAAACTGGATCTCTTATGGCCTGCTGCCATTATAGGTTTTCCCTTCTATTGAGAGAATGGTATGGTAGATCTCAAATCAATGAGGCTACACTCAGAAAGACCTCAAGACTTCTGGAATATGCTGCTCAAACAGTTTCACTTCTATTTCTACTGCCTGTCCCTCCCTTCTCACATTTATCTCCAGACTTCTTCTCCTTGTCCAGATCTAGTCTGCCCCAACAATCTTCTATTTATTGAACTTTTTGAAACTTTGCACTTTTAGAGAGAGGTAAGGGATTGATTCTGTGTACACAAATTTGCAGAGGAACAATAGGGTTGAGGTCTGTTATTTCTCACCTCTATATATTATTTATTTAAAAATATTTTTGCTGTTAACAAGCATGTTATGTCTGGAGACACAAATCCACAGTCTGAGCACTCCAAAACTAAGCATCTCTGATGGTATCTTCTAGACTGAATCCCACTGGGTAGATAGAAAGATTAACCTAAATAATCTATACAGAAGCCCCTGGAACCCCATAAAATTGGGTCCCTAATCTATGAACTACTGGAACTCATTTACAAAACTTTTCTTAAACATTACATGAATATATTGTGTCATACTATAGAATTAGAATTTATAATCCCTATTCCATGATGAGATAATGTATCTTAATTAAAACTATAGCTCAAAGATATCTTCAGATAGGTTTTTTTCCTCAAAAAGCATTTTATCAAACGAGTCCAATTTAAATTTAAAAAAAATTTAATTTTTTAAATTAAAAAAAAAAAACTTTGATTTTTATCCACCCTGGTTAAACAAAATTGCTGACTTCTTCCCCTATCTATATTCTCTTGATCATGGGATAATTCCCATGCAAGATGTCATTCTCTCTTCACCCCCATCCCATACATACATGGGAAACAGAAGGGAAGAGGGGACAACATTCTAAAATTCAAGTAAATCAGGTGGAACAATTTATAGTGACGGAGGGGGAGAACGGGACAAAAAAAACAAACCACCCAAATGAGCAAAACACAAGTTTAAGAGCCACTGCCAAGCAGATTCACTGCTCAGGTTCAAGGAGCAAGCTCAGGCAAGCAATATCCAATAGCTGTCACTGTTGTACTTGCTTGGTATCCTGTAATAAAAGTCATACTGCTCACACTGAACAGGGATATAGATTACCATCCGCCACCCTCAGAAACAATGTGAAACCTCACGTTACATTTATTCAAGGCTCCTTCTCCGAGAACAAGCATATTAGAAAGCACAGCAACTGAGAAGAGTTTAGGGTATTTATCTGCAAATATGCTCTTTTCTATTAACTTAATGAAGCAGTTACTGTAAAGCCCATGTTTATATTTTCCTTACTATTCATCGTTAATACATGGTACAAAATTCACACACTAGAGGAGGCAGAAAGTTAGCATTTTAGGGATGTTCGTTAGCATCATGCTTTGTTGAGAAACCAGAATTTAACCTACAATTTGTCAGATAGTTAGGAGAACATACAATCTAAGCCAAGCAGGCATGCTCTCTAATCCTTTCTAAGCCGATTCCCATTACAGTCTCAGAACAACACAGAATCAGTGACGTTCTTTTGAAGCACTGTCATTACACTAGAATGCTGACTCTTCAAAGCAGATATATTTGGCACCTGGGGATGCTTTTTGCCCTCTGTACATTGGGCAGCATTTCAAGTTGTTAAGAGTGCAACTTGTTACATGGAGCCCAATTCTATGAATATTCCAGAACCACCTTCAACTCAGTTGTGTGTTCTGTTAAATCCACACAACATACATTCTATCTATGGGGTTAATATGGTATAATTTAAGGTTGAATCTGTCCTATAAATTGAGGGTTGCCATAAATAAGATTATGAGATTGAAATACTTGACTTCTTGTTCTACTTCTCGATAGACAGAATTACTATAGCAGGAGTTCACTATAAACAGCTTCCAACACATCAGATATTAAAAATAATTGCTATTCAGATTCATAAATCCTGTATACTATGAACCCTGAAAAGAGATAGTGAAGTAGCACAGTATATAGCCTGTGCTGATAACACATTTTACACCCTTCCATACTGTATTCTCTTTCCCTACTATTTTTAGTAACTAATTTGGTAGTTTTTCCCCCCAATTTGAGGATTCACACTTAAATATTCATGGTAAATAGGCCTAATGGCCTGTGATGGGATGTTAGATGGGGTGGGATCCGAGTTACTACAGAAAATTCCCTCCTGGGTATCTGGCTGGTGAATCTTGCCCATATGCTCAGGGTTTAGCTGATCGTCATATTTGGGTCAGGAAGGAATTTTCCTCCAGGGCAGATTGGAAGACGCCCTGGAGGTTTTTCGCCTTCCTCTGTAGCATGGAGCATGGGTCACTTGCTGGAGGATTCTCTGCTCCTTGAAGTCTTTAAAACCACAATTTGAGGACTTCAATATCTCAGACATAAGTGAGAGGTTTTTCGCAGGAGTGGGTGGGTGAGAGTCTGTGGCCTGCGTTGTGCAGGAGGCGGACTAGATGATCATAATGGTCCCTTCTGACCTTAGTATCTATGAATAGTGGGTTTTTTCATAATTCCTTTTCCCCTTTGAATCGCTCCACTATTTATCAGTAAAATTGTATTGATAATTGTAACAGAAAATAAAACAAAGTGTACAAGTTTTGCCAGTAGATCTCAGAGCACTTTAGTAAGGGGGATAAGCATCACTGTCACTTGTGTAACATCATGTGATAAAATGTGAATGATGAAAGTCTGGAAAAAAGGCAATTAGTAGTTCCAAACACAAATTTTCCCCAGAAATTCCTGAACTAATCCACAATAGGTACAGAAAGTGATTAGGCCAGATTCTCTGCAGTGATGCCTGTGGGAGGAGCGCGCCACAGGATGAAAGAATTTGGCTCCCTGATTTTCAGGCTCCAGTATAATTCAGAGCAGCCAAAGAACCCTCCATTTCTGCTGATAATATCAGGATGCAACAACGCTTCAGCCACAAGCCTTCTCTCCCAACACTTACCCCCATTTCAGTGCAGGGACAAGGGAACAGAGTAGGAGCCTGCTATGCATTCCCTCAAGCAGAAGCACCTCTCTGCTCAAGCAATCGAGGCAGCTTTCAACCCCTTTGTACCATCAGAGTGAGGCAAAGGGATCAGACTGTCCCTGGCAATCTGGAAACCCATAAATGCAAATTGGGAAGAGAACAGATTTTGTCTGGCAATCTGAGCTGTTTACTTTATCTTTCCAATTTGCATTTATTGGTTTCCAGCCCAACAGACTAATAACTGATCAAAAGTCACTTCTTTATGGATTACTTACAACAAGGAGATAGCAGAAAAGACCTGCAATCTCAGTTAAATGACAGAGTTAACATTTTGAAGGTGAAGGCCAGGTCAGATTCTGATACTCCTGACATGTGGAAATAAAGACATTTGTAATATTATCAGACATACTAAGGAAGAGCGTATGTCTCCAAAAGCCCAAATTATACAGATGTCTGATAATTCAGAACCAAGATCTTTCTTTGTACTCACCCTTACGGTGCAATCCTAAAGACTTTCTATAGCAGGCATTTATTTAATGGACACATTTCCATAACAATTTTGTAACTCACCTATTTATCTTTTGAACAATTCTCATGTAATTATTTCAAAGGAATTAAAAAACCAGGGGAAAAATATCAGAACAATTAGTGATCCTTCTGACCTCCTTTGTAAAATTCTTTGAGGTCCACTGATGAAAAGCACATACAGAAGTGAGCATTATTCTACAAAGCAAAGCCATTTTATCTATGAGACAAGAGCACAGAAATGGTTGGAACGACAGCCAGAAGAGTGATGAACTTCAAATTTGAAGTTGCACCCTACACTGAGTATTTAGTTGCAGATACTCATTACTCATTTCCTCAAATTATGAGACAAGCATCTGAACAAATGCTTATGATCATGCATATACTTCCAGCTTCACAAAATGAATTTCGTTAACCAGGGAAAGATGAACACTTATGTTATTACAATTCAATTACTATCTTGTTAATAGCTTCTACTTACATATCCCAACAATAACTGAGAGAGTATGGTCCAGGCTCAAGTAGGAGAGGAGATTGTAGAAGTTGAAAGAGATCAGACAGAAGCATAAGATGACACTGATCCATTCTTGCAGTCTTTTCCCTGTTGAATAAAAGAGGGCACAAACAGTAATTTTTGAAACACTTAGTATTAAAAGCCAAGGTACGAAAGTAATCTATTGCCTGTATGATTTGCTCAGTTTCTCCTCTTTCATGTTGTTTAGAAATAATGAGGCAGAAACTTATTTAGTGGTGGGAACAGTATATTTTGTCTCATGTCAGAGACACTCCTCTGCTATGCACCATTATTTAAAAAAAAATCAAAGACAGAAAAAACATCTTTTAGCACAGATTTCAGTTTCCTTCTTGCAGTATTCACTGTCATGCCCTTCAGCAGCTTTGGTCTTGCTTTTGTAGCTGCCATACCTTTTCTATGCAGCAACAGGAAGCAGCATGCCACTTCACTGATAATGGCACATTTTCACTATTGTCAGCAGGAGTGAAGTTCAACCTCAAAGTGCTGATTTTCCTTCAGCAGGCTTCTTACCTTTCAGTCTTATGAGTCTCAGATATAGTGACTGAAGTACCCTTTGTCCCCCATATCCAGGTACAGAGGCGATTTTAAAACTGATCATGAAAAGCTTCCATTGTATTAGGGAAATGAACAAAAAATGTTTTTATATGTTTAATTCAGCATATTCAAACAAGTACATGAGTGAAAAAGAAAATGTGTTCTCTGGTATTCCTGTGTCCCCTCAGAGCTGCTTTCATAACATCTTTATGTGGCTCTCAAAGCTCTTTAGGCATTAACCCCCCAAGCCTTCAAGGTCTTATCTTTACTAGGAAAAAAAAACCTTAACTTGAGTTAGTTAAAACAAGGGAGTTTAATATTACTTGCTAACTTGTGTGAAAACAATACTGACTACTCTCCCTGACAACCTTTAACTCAGCCTGCTAACTTGTGTGAAAATGACAAATTGCCTAATCTTCCTTAGGATTTTACCTCAAGTTAGCCATCTCAAATTAAGAACACCCTTCCCCCCCCCCCCCCCCACAAGTGAATGCCTGTGAGGTATGATAATCCTCAGAGTGTTAGACAGGTTAAATTGCTTAACCAAGGTGGGTCTGTGACAGAGCTGGGAATAGAGCCCAGGAATCTTGACTCCCAGTTGCATGCAGAACTTTGTATACAGTAGAACCTCAGAGTTACAAACAGTCAACCACACACCTCATTTGGAGCTGGAAGCAGTGGTGAGCTGGAGCCGGTTCGCACAAACCGGTTGTTAAATTTAGAAGCCCTTATAGAACCGGTTATAAGGGAGCACCCAAGGGGAAAATTTGGTAGCACCCACCGGCAGCTTCCACCCTGCCCCCGGCCCCAGCTCACCTCCGCTCCGCTTCCTCCCCTGAACAAACCGCCACGCTCTGCTTCTCCCCCCCGCCCCCAGCTTCCCATGAATCAGCTGTTCGCGCGGGAAGCCAGGGTGGGCTGAGAAGCAGGCAGCAGCTTCACACTCAGGCCCAGGGAGGCGGGGGTGAGCTGGGGCGGCAGGGGGAGGGGGTCGTGAGGACAGCCACCCACACCACAGCAGGTAACCCGGTTCTGGGGGCAGTCAGGGGACAGGGGAGGTGGGTGGATGGGGCAGGAGTCTCGGGAGGTGGGGATGGGCAACGACCCCCTCGTGGGGTGAGGAGGGAACCGGTTGTTAAGATTTTGGCAGCTCATCACTGGCTGGAAGTACACAATCAGGCAGCAGCAGCAGAGACAGGAAAAAAAAAAAAAAGCAAAGTACAGTACTGTGTTAAATGTAAACTACTAAAAAACAAAGGGAAAGCAGAATTTTTCTTCTGCATAGTAAAGTTTCAAAGCTGTATTAAGTCAACCTTCAGTTGTAAACTTTTGAAAGAACAACCATAATGTTTTGTTCAGAGTTACGAACATTTCAGTTATGAACAACCTCCACTCTCCGGATGTTCATAACTCTAAGGTTCTACTGTACTGTGAAATAACAGTGCATACAGCTGTGACAAGATACTCAGACACTTGTGAAGACACATGAAAATGCGGTCTAAAAATCAGTCATTTCATTTGAATCTTGCTACAGTTCTTCACATTACAACAAATGCTCACTCCTTGCCTTTACAAAGAGGAAGCATGTGTTTCAGGATAGACTTACACTCTAGGAAGGTTCTGATTCGTGGGCAATCAAGACCTAGAAAGCATCCACTACTAGCTAATCAAGAAATACTTATGTTTAATACAGTGAGACACTGACATGCCTTTCCTTCCTCAGACAAAATAAAAAAGTGAATTTACAATCTTTTAAAATGGCCAGTAAGAACAACAGTTGATGAGGTTACTGGTCATGAATTTTCTATCAGATGTGAGAAGTCCCAATCACTCCCCCTTCTTAGATTTCATCTGCTCTAGCAACTCCCTCTCTCACTGATGAGAACAGGTGTCAGCAGCAACAGAGCTGATCTGGTGCTGAACACAGTTTAACTGTAAGCATTGTCAAGTACGAGTTATCAGAAGTTAACTCTTTTCTGAAAAGGTGCTGAACATGGTTAGCCACTAACTACTTTTACAGTTAAATCATGTTCAGCACCAGTTCAAATGTTTCAGATATCAACCACCAGTAAGGGATACTTTTTGTAGCGTAGAAGACAGTCAATCAGTGCTAACATATGTTGAATACCTGTTTCCAAGTGTTAAGGAAAACCTTGCCGAGCTGTATATGGAGGAGCGAAAGAAAATCATGGTGATCAAGGGTCTGGTACAATAGCAGGGCATTTTGTTATTCTCCAGTAGGCTGAGTAACATAGCATGCCCAGAAAGCATTGCTTTAGTAAGTCAGACATAGAACTGGATAGGAATAAGAATTTTAAGAGGTAAACATGTTCTAATCTCACCAATGCAGAATTTTGTTCTGAGAAGGCTGGACACATCTAAATTGTATAGCTGGATCCTGGGATAGCAGATGACTTTGTAAGAAGAGCAAAAGTGATTAAAGGAACACCAAAAAGAACAGGTTTTCAAAGAGGCAGAAGGCAACAATATGGTAGGCTGCTCTAAAAAGGCCTCCAAGGTACCCAAAGTTAAAGTTAATTAACACCCACATTCTGCAAGGAGAAGCAGCACCCTGATTAGAAGAGCTAACTTGAGAGGTCCACAAGGAGCAATTAGTTGATAATGCGGGAAACACCAAGGCACTTCTACTCATGTCCCAGGGTGTGTGAATAGAACCCTGTAACTCTGCATATCAGGGATACTGAGACCACTTTCTTCATATTGACATCTGAAACCAGGAATATGGCCCTAATCTTAGCCAGACTGGTCAATCAACTGCAAGAGTGCAAGTCAGCACTGATCACCTGATATTTATGGAACACTTGAACTTTAACAGTTGCCAAACAGAGAGGATCAACAAAATACAAAATACTATTTTGAAAAAGGATTATGGAAATAAGCCAAAGTGACATACACTGTACTGGAAAAAGGCACTCTTATTCCAGAATAAAAATGTCTACTTGTGAAGTTATAACAGTATAGTTACACGAGTAAGTTTCTCCATGTAGACAATCTGTCATTCTCCCATAAAGTCATTACTCTAGCTTCATATTTGGACCCCTGAAGTATCAGAATATGCTTACTTATGGAACTTGCAGTGTGTTCCCACCAGTGCATAAAGGGTTCACACATTTAATTCCTACTAGCATTAGTGAGTTATTGGTATAAAACCCCCTACAAAATCCACAATATGCACTGCTCCCTAGTTTTTATCTGTAGCTGAAGGTAAAGGTAGCAGTCTCATACTTCAGAGAGTAAACAGACCACTAGAGAGGTAAGGAAGAAGTTATTCTGCTATAAATCATGACAAAGTCAGCAAGGTAAATTATTGACCACCTTTCTTTGAAGCCTAGGCAGTCATTGCTGGGGTTAGGTTAGCATACTTGGATTGATGGTATTACAAATACCTGACAGATACCTGATCTTTCAGCACAGCTGTGGTGTGACCAATGTACAGAAACAAGTTCAAGTGGGTATGTCACTTGAAATAAACAATCCAGAAAACTGAAAAGCTAAGCAACTTAAATGCATTCACTGATATTCATGTTCTGCCTGTATGTGAAGCTTATTTTTCTTAACCACCTCCAATCTGTGAGCTAAATTGTTTTAGCTGAACTGTCGTTAATGGCTGTTTTGTTGGAAACAGCAATAATAGGCACAGTTTCACGAAGTGCTGAAATATGTATTTTTTCTCTTTCTGAAGATTTACGCTCTCATCTCAGGAGGAATCGGTTGGAAATGACAAAGGCATCAAAAATTACTCTCTACCCTTTATTCCAAAGAAAGAATATATTTTTCCACTCATAGAAAGGGGTATTAGGATGAGTTTCTGCAGCTATTTCCACTGCATGATTGCACATTGATGGTTAGGGCTAAAAATAATGACGTGCAGCAAAGTTTGAAAACGGGTATGAAAAAAATTAACCCTCCCGCCCCAATCTCAAAGCACTATATCACTAGTACATGCCAATGCCATGAATATTTCTGTTGGTACTGCCTTGCCCAGAAACAAGACTTGAACTACAAGACTGGGGCGAGGGAAGGGAAATAGTTTCTCTTGCTAGGCAACAGGGAAGGCTGCACTCTCTCGGGGCTGGAACACTGGGCTGGAGTCAGGGGACCTGGATTCCAGTCTGCCTGACTCAACTGTCTGGCCTAGACAGCAAGTCGTTTAACTTCTCCATAACTCACTTTCCCTGTCTGTAAAATAGGGATATAGCCAACTATCTTTTTTAAGTGCTTTGCAATCTCTGCTTGAAAACTGATACGTGAGTGCTGGATATTACTGATAAAAATAATAAATTCAAACAATTAAAATTCATCTAAAGAGTACAGAAAAACCATGGAGTGCCTCATTAAGTGTATATTATTGCAGTTCTGCTTCAGATGAGTTCATTCCAGATATCTTCACAAGACACACATCACATTGAACACAGATACCAAATGTGGGACATTGCCGTGTCACAGTGTTCCCAAGAAAGATGACACAAAAGCCCTTTGATATGGGAAGTTCACAGTAACTTCCATGTCTAGATCTTGAGGGGTTTGGGGGGTTGTGCTAGTAGTCTGAAGAATAAAAGGATGGGTCTCCCAGGTCTGCAGAGGGAAAAGGCTGACAGAAGAGAACTAAGCCAGGTAGCTGATTTGCCGCATGCTGCATCCCTGCACCTCTCTTGGCATGCACAGGCCTTGCTGTCTGGAGCCAAGGAAGGCGATGTTTTGCCTTTCCAGGCAGTAAGGAAATAGCCTAAAGCTCACTTAGCTTTGGAAAGTGGATCTCTCAGGCTCCCACCCTGACTCTGCAGTCTTCTGTTGCCTCCCTTCCACTTGCTTTTTCTTCCCAAACCCTCATCATTACCCAGCTTCCTAATAACTTTTCCTTCCTACCTGTCTCCCTCTTGGTCTCCTCAAAGGGCCCTGTTGCTGTTACTGCACTTTCCTCAGACTGCCTCTCTACACAAGCATCTGTTCTTCTCCCACCATGGGTCCCAGACTACCTCGCTTACTGCCCCACACGCCCAACTGTCTATTCCACAACGGTTACGGACCTCAGTCACTGGACTATTTCTGGTCCAAACGCCCTAACCTGTGGTTTGACTTGACCAGTTGTATGCCACATGGCCATGGCCCCTCTGGAGCATACTTCGCTACCCTGCTGTGTGAATTACAAGAAAACTGACAAGTGGCAGCCTGGTTTCAGCATCACCCTCCACTCAGACACACTCCTCAATCCTGACATGTTAAGTTCAGCTCAAATCATCAGCCGCTCCACAGAGAGCATGAGGGGCCAGGCCAGGCCCGGCCCTCCTCCCACATCCCATCCCCACGGGATTCACGTCAAGCAAAATTCCCTGTCTGGCTACAAAGGCATCAAGGCCATAGGGCTTCCTCCTCAGGTCTCAAACTGAGAAGTCAGAGCCCTTGGACAAGTCCCTTCAGATGAATGCTACCAGCCTGGGGGCTTATGCCCTAGCCCAGGGAACAAAGGGTTCATACATAGTGACCTGCTTGATCCAAGGGGGAAAGAAACCCCCACTCAACTCTGTGGGGGGCAGGCACAACTGAGGCTGCTCCCTCCAACATCTGCCTGGCCTAGGGGAGGAGGCTTGAAGTTGTAGCTTTGCCCCACGGGGGAGGGAGTTTTCCTGCCTGGACATCACTTGGGGAAGCCCAGGACTGCCTTCCCCACACCTCCCAGAGTAGAGCTTCCCCCCCCCGCTCCCATTATACAACCGCCAGAGCAGAGCCCCCCCCCATTCCCCAACTCCCCCGCCCCCCCATGCCCTCCCGTTCCCCCACCCCACGGCGCCCCCCACTCAGCGGGGCAGAGCCCCTGCCCGGTCGCCCCGCGCACCTGGGGAGTAGAGCTCCGCCAGCTCCCGCGCCCCGACGTGCTGGGCTCCCCAGCGCCGGCTGCTGCTCTCGGACTCCTCCTGCGCGTAGACAGCCTCGGCCTCCAGCTCCGTGCCCGCCCCGTTCGCCTGGAGCCGGGCGCACTCGGCCCCGCCGCTCGCCATGGCCCGGCCTCTCCTCTCCTCTCCTCTCCGCTCCGCCGCCGCCGCCGCCTGCTGCTGCTCCCGCTCCCGCGCCCCGGCCTGAGGCAGCGCGTCGCCTTCGGGCTGCGGCCCCGCCAACAGGACTCCAGAGCCGGGGGAACCGCCCAGCGCGACGCGAGCGCGAGCGCCACGAGCATCGACACCAGCCGGGGCCAGCCGCACTTACTTGCCTGCCCGGAGTCGCCGGCCAGAGAGGTGGGAGCACCGCTCGTCCAATCACCTCCGCTCCCGCACCGCCTTTCGGCCAATGGAAACCAGCGGTTGCTATGCCTCAGCCAATGGCAAGACAGCAGAGGCCTTCGCATCTGGAGTACATCTTCTGCTCGCTGCATAAACGGCGGGGGGGGGGGGGGGGAGTATCACATCTGGAGAAGCGCCATTGCCCGGATGCCGTGATGGGGAGGGGTTTCACATCTGCAGCAGCCCCTCTCCCAGCTGTACTAACAGGGTGAATGGAGCACATTTGGAGAAGCTGCACCATTGCATAGCTGCATTAATGGGGAGGGTTTTCGTATATGGAGCAGCACCTCTGCCAGCTGTATTAACAGGAGCGGGGCCGCACAGGGCTGTAACGGGTGAGAGGGGCAGCTGCCCAGGGTGCAGAGTGGTCTGGGGTGCAAAAATGGGGCAGCGCAGGATAGGGCCCAGTGGCGTCGCCCCTCCCCCGCCCCCCCGCAGGACTGGGCCCAGCAGCATAAGCCAGAGTCCATGGAATGGGCGTAGTTTGGGGCAGGGGTGGCATTGCCTCACCCCTCACTCCCCATAAAGAGGCCAGTGGAGGGGATGGTATAGAGTTGCTTGTTCTCCTGCCAATACTTTTGCAGTTGGACACTGTCTCCTGGTGCCGATTGTCTTCCCCTTCTCTGTTTGCTGGGTACCCTATATGGCAGGGCTGGCCAAACTTACTGACCCTCTAAGCCACATATGACAATCTTCAGAAGTTTGAGACCCAGGGTGCACCTGACAGGACTTGGGCCTTCAGCCCCGCTCTTGTTGAAGCCCTGAGCCTGCGCAGATGCACCCCGCAGGGCTGAATCCCCGAGACTCCCCCTCCCTGCTGAGCAGAAGCCCTTACTGCACCACCCCGCTGCAAAGCAGAGGTCCTGAGCATCCCTGCCCCAGTCTGGTAGGTGGAGAGGACAGGCAGGGCTCTGCAAGCCACACTTTAATGGTAAAGGAGCCACATGTGGCTCGCAAGCCACAGTTTGGCCACTCCTGCTATATGGCAAGCATCCTGTTTTCTATACAAGGGTGAGTGCCCATTGGGAGGGCAGGGCCAGGGCCATGGGGGAAAGGGGGTGAGGTGGGGGAAAGAAGAAGTGGGGCAGGAAGGGGGATGGGATAGAGTAATGAGGAAGAGGAAGGGGGATGGGGCAGGAGACCATGGCAAAGGGGGATGGGATGGGGAAGAGAAGGGGATGGGGAATGGGAGGGGCCACATGCAGTGTCCCCTCTGCAGCAGCATCTGGGGTTCCCCTGTTAAGCCAGCCCATCCTTCCCAGCACTGGCAGCCCACCTCCAGTCGGTATCCCTGCCGCAGGTACACCCTCAGGTGCCATCCAAATATCCCCTCCAGCACTCCCCAAATCACAGGTGCCAACTTTCCTTGGCGCTGGTGGGTGCTCATGCCCGCCCCCTGCCCCGCCCCAACTCTGCCCCCTCCCTGTCCCTATTGGACCCCTCCCCAAATCCCCACCCAGGCCCCACCTCTTCCCAAGCATGCTGCATTCCTCCTCCTCCCCCTCCCTCCCAGCGCTTGCGCCTCAAAACAGCTGTTTTATGGCGCAAGTGCTGGGAGGGAGTGGGGAGAAGCAGGACGCAGCAGCGCGCTCAGGGGAGGAGGCGGAGCAGAGGCGGAGGTGAGCTGGGGTGTGGGGGCGGGTTGGGGACCTGCCGGTGGGTGCAGAGCACCCACCAATTTTTCCCCGTGGGTGCTCCAGGCCCGGAGCACCCATGGAGTCGGCACCTATGCCCCAAATAACCCCCCACAGCACACAGACACCCCTCTGAAACCCTTCAAGTGCCTGCCTGGCTCCTCCTTCCCCTCTCCCTGGCAGTATCCTCTATTTGGGAATTTGAAATATGGCAACCCTAGGGGTTGCTCTGTTCTCACAGCTTTGGTTTCTGGAGCTGACAGGAGCAAGTCCACCCTGCCAGCAGCCAACTGCCTCCAGTGCCTGGGCTGGGCACTGGGCTCACATGGCCAAGCTCAGAGTTCCGGTTGTGTGACCAAGAGCCCGGAAGCCATGGGGCTGGGGCAGGGCAGCCAAGGGGAGCAAGGGGCGGTTCTGCTCTGCACATAAGGGGTGTGGGGAGAGCTACACAGCTGCAATGGTAGGTCTCCAGGCTGTGACCAGATGGCCAGGGAGCTGAGAGGCACGTGCCCAAGGGGGATGAGTACAGCAGGGCACACCTCGGGAAGTATCTTATGGCAGCCAGGCTCCATGGGCAGGGGCTGGATCTAGGGAGTGTCGCTCGCCAGTGTAGTGTATTAAACTGCTCCGCATAGGAATGTGCTACTGGTAGCAGTTATTGATACACAATGGATTGTAAGAAACTGCTATTGTAGTAAATGGCTACCTGATGTAGCAAATGCCTACGGGTAGCAGTTTCTTGCACTGTAGTTTATGTGAAATTGCTACGTGTAGAAATCTGCTATCTGTAGCAGTTATTTAAATGTGTAGACTGTAAGAAACAGCTTTTGTAAAAAGATGCTACTTCCCTCATAGGTCATGTTGTCTAGGCCTCAATTTTTTTTCTTCTCTGGACTCTCTCCAATTTGTCCACATCTTTCCTGAAATGTGGTGCCCAGCACTGGACATAATACTCCTGTTGAGGCCTAATCAGCGAAGAGTAGAGCAGACATCCCAGAGTGATCTGATTTTTTGCAGCAGCATTACATTGTTCACTCATATTCAGCTTGTGGTCCACTATGACCCCCAGATCCCTTTCCGCAGTACTCCTTCCTAGGAAGTCATTTCCCATTTTGTATGCGTGCAGCTTGTTATCATTCTCAAACTTTATAATTGTACTCTCTATGCCATTATCTCAATCATTAATTAAGATTTTGAATAGAAACGTATCCAGAACTGATCCCTGGAGAACCCCCCTCATTATGCCCTTTCAGCCTGACTCAGCCCTTTCAGCCTATGAATCACTGATAACTACTCTCGGAACTGTTTTCCAACTAGTTTTGCACCCATCTTATTTTAGCTCCATCTAGGTTGCATTTCCATAGTTTGTTTATGAGAAGGTCATGGGAGACAGTATCAAAAGCCTTACTAAAGGCAAGATAGATCATGTCAACCACTTCCCCCTCCATCCACAAGGCTTGTTACACTGTTAAAGAAAGCTATCAGTTTGGTTTTACATGTGAGGCTGCTTGAATTAGCTACATCAGATATCCTTTTTTTAGCAAAGTAGGACCTGTCACTGCTGCAGGTAGCCCGGTCCTACAGATAGCATTTTCACACACACACACACAGTACAAAGTGCAATCTGCAGGGATGTGCGACCTGTAACACTGCAATCTGATTAAGCTAATTTCTGCAGATAGCAGTTTCTCACACTGGAGGTATGTGAGACTGCTATCTGTAGCAATTAGCTACATCAGATGTCCTTTTTTAGCAAAGTAGGACCTGTCGCTGCTGCATATGTTTCTGGATGGTACAAGGCCCTGGAATCTAATCATTGAATTGTAGAATATCAGGGTTGGAAGGGACCTCAGGAGGTCATCTAGTCCAACCCCTGCTCAAAGTAGGACCAATCCCCAACTAAATCATCCCAGCCAGGGCTTTGTCAAGCCTGACCTTAAAAACCACTAAGGAAGGAGATTCCACCACCTCCCTAGGTAACGCATTCCAGTGCTTCACCACCCTCCTAGGGAAAAAGTTTTTCCTCATATCCAACCTAAATCTTCCGCACTGCAACTTGAGACCATTACTCCTTGTTCTATCGTCTGCTACCACTGAGAACAGTCTAGATCCATCCTCTTTGGAACCCCCTTTCAGGTAGTTGAAAGCAGCTATCAAATCCCCCCTCATTCTTCTCTTCTGCAGACTAAACAATCCCAGTTCCCTCAGCCTCTCCTCATAAGTCATGTGCTCCAGCCCCCTAATCATTTTTGTTGCCCTCTGCTGGACTCTTTCCAATTTTTCCACATTCTTGTTGTAGTGTGGGGCCTAAAACTGGACACAGTACTTCAGATGAGGCCTCACCAATGTCAAATAGTGAGGAATGATCACGTCCCTTGGTCTGCTGGCAATGCCCTGACTTATACAGCCCAAATGCCGTTAGCCTTCTTGGCAACAAGGGCACACTGTTGACTCATATCAGCTTCTCATCCACTGTAACCCCTAGGTCTTTTTCTGCAGAACTGCTGCCTAGCCATTTGGTCCCTAGTCTGTAGCAGTGCATGGGATTCTTTCATCCTAAGTGCAGGACTCTGCACTTGTCTTTGTTGAACCTCATCAGATTTCTTTTGGCCCAATCCTCTAATTTGTCTAGGTCCCTCTGTATCCTATCCCTACCCTCCAGCGTATCTACCTCTCCTCCCAGTTTAGTGTCATCTGCAAACTTGCTGAGGGTGCAGTTCACGCCATCCTCCAGATCATTAAAGAAGATATTGAACAAAACCATCCGCAAGACCGACCCTTGGGGCACTCCACTTGATACCGGCTGCCAACTAGACATGGAGCCATTGATCACTACCCGTTGAGCCCGATGATCTAGCCAGCTTTCTATCCACCTTATAGTCCATTCATCCAGCCAATACGTCTTTAACTTGCTGGCAAGAATAATGTGGGAGACCATATAAAAAGTTCTGCTAAAGTCAAGGAATAACACGTCCACTGCTTTCCCCTCATCCACAGAGCCAGTCATCTTGTCATAGAAGGCAATTAGGTTAGTCAGGCATGACTTGCCCTTGGTGAATCCATGCTGACTGTTCCTGATCACTTTCCTCTCCTCTAAATGCTTCAGATTTGATTCCTTGAGGACCTGCTCCATGATTTTTCCAGGGACTGAGGTGAAGCTCACTGGCCTGTAGTTCCTTGGATTCTCCTTCTTCCCTTTTTTAAGGATGGGCACTACATTAGCCTTTTTCCAGTCATCCGGGACCTCCCCTGATCACCATGAGTTTTCAAAGATAATAGCCAATGGCTCTGCAATCACATCCGCCAACTCCTTTAGCTCCCTCAGACGCAGCGCATCCGACCCCATGGACTTGTGCTTGTCCAGCTTTTCTAAATAGTCCCAAATCACTTCTTTCTCCACAGAGGGCTGGTCACCTCCTCCCCATACTGTGCTGCCCAGTGCAGCAGTCTGGGAGCTGACCTTGTTTGTGAAGACAGAGGCAAAAAAAGCATTGAGTACATTAGCTTTTTCGACATCCTCTGTCACTAGGTCGCTTCCCTCATTCAGTAAGGGGCCCACACTTTCCTTGACTTTCTTCTTGGTGCCAACATAGCTAATGTATACACATTAACCCTCACGGGGCACATCACTACACAAAAAAAGTTGTGTCTGTGCCTGTAGTGGGACGGCTTCCCCACTCTGATAAGCAGGGGGTTAAAAGCAGCCAAGCTAGGCTGACTGGGGGAAGCAGCCACAGCTGTGGCCAGCTCAATTAGGGCCCAACTGGCCCTGATAAGAGGGCTGTGGGCCAGAAGCTGGAGAAGTCTCACTCTAGCTCTGGAGTGGGAAGGGGAGCACAGTACCTGAAGTGGAGCAGTGCTGGGGAGCTCCAGCCTGGTAAACCCCCAGGCTGCAGGCCTTGATGAAGGCCTATGCAAAAGTACTGGGGCTGCAGAGGGCAGCCCGGGGATAGGCAAAGGCAGCAGGTCCTAACCCCTTGCCAATGATGAGTGGCCATGACAGACTGCACTCTGCCCCAGTGAGTGGGCGCTTGATGATGACTGGCAGTAGCCACTGAGGCAAGGTGGGTTTAGAAGGTTGGGTAGACATAGTAACCATAGTGACTCTATGCTGACATATCTTGGATTAGCCAAGATAATCAGGGATGCAGGCCCATGCTCTGCATGTCCCTAAATAATCCTTTGAGTGCCAGATGCTGGGAGTGGACAATGGGATGGTTCACTGAGTCATTGCCTGGTCTGATCATTCCCTTAGAAGCACCTGGCCACTGTCACAAGACACTGTCACAAGACAGGATACTACATTAGGCAGACTATTGGTCTGACCCACGATGGCAGTTCTAATTTTCTGCAAAAATTAGAACAGACTTTTTTCCAGGGAGAAAGACATTATAGGAGATAGTATACTGCCTTTATTGAATATTTGAGAATCAAGTTGTACACAATGGCATGTGGAAAAACACTAAGGGCTAGACTGAGAGGCAAAATAACAGTTGCAAAAATGCAACCGCCATCAGTGGATTGACTCAAAACAAAGTTTTGACACTAGGCCAGAAATTCAGTCAGCTCTAAAATGAGAAGAAAAAATTAAATTTAAAAATGCAGGGAATCCCAGTAGCACATAAGACAACTTGGGAAACTGCTAGGAGACTCTATGCATTCAGATACAGCGATAAGGGATTCTTTGTTTCTGAGGGGATATATGTAAAATGTGTCACTGAATTAAGTCTCAGGGATTATCTACACTGGCAAGTTAAAGCGCTCTAACTTGCTGGCTCAGGGGTATGAAAAATCACACCCCCACCCCCACGAGCGCAGCAAGGTTGAGTGCTTTAAAGCGCTAGTGTGGACAGGCTCGGCTCCCAGTGCTCAGAGCTAATCCCCTGGTCGAGGTGGATTACCAGGAGGACTGGCACCCGCAGCAGCGCTTTTAACTTTGTAGTGTAGACATAGCCTCAGTAGGTTAGATCAGACCAAGAGGAGTTGCATTGACTAGGCATTGGGATGCCTGTGCCTTTAAGAACCCAGCCCTGGGAAGCCGATGCTGAGAGGTGCTGTCTGTGAGAGTGGAAATAAAAAAAGCCCCTTTGCCCCCCACCATTTTTGCAAACACTGGTGTCTCAGTCCCACTGAGGTAACTGTTACCCACTGTGCCCTTGCCTGTGCCGGGTTTTGCCCTCTGCCAGCGCCTGACTCCTGGGCTTAACTCTACCTCCTCCCCCCCTCATTCCTGATTTTGCCCTTTAGCCCCTCTCCTAATCCTGCCTCCAGCTGCTTGACCCCCCTGACCAGTAAATTTCCACCCCCTGCTCAGACCCTGGCCACCCACCCTGCTCCGATTCGCCCCCTTTGCCACTTTTTAACCTCTGTCAAAAGCAGTCCACAGAATCCTATGGCTAATAAGGGCAGGGTTGAAGGGCAGTGGCTTCAGCAGATGAACTGAGCATGCTCAAAAAGAACAGGAGTACTTGTGGCACCTTAGAGACCATTAAATTTGTTAGTCTCTAAGGTGCCACAAGTACTCTTGTTCTTTGTGCAGGTACAGACTAACACGGCTGCTACTCTGAAACCTGAGCATGCTTAGTACACTGTAAGTAGCCCATTACTACCGAGAGCACTTTACTACACTACAAGCGCCCGGCTGTGCAAAGGCAGCCGGCTTGGGGAGCAGGGCAGGGAGGGCTGCCAGGCAGCCAGCCAGCGCCCTGGCTCCCACAGCACGGAGAACCACAGGGTTCGGAAGCTCCCACTAGCTTCTGATCTGCTGGCTCCTGGCAGGTGGTGAGCCCCACAGTTTGAAAACCTTTGATAAATAGGCAGAAATCTGGGGGTGGGCATGTGATCCCGTGTGTCCCCACTATGCATCACCTCTAAGGGGCGCAGATACAACTGCTTGCCCCGGGTGCTAAAATGTTTAGGTACGGCTCTGGGGCCAGATCTTCTAAGGGGGAACAACCTCACAGCCAAAGACAAAAATCACCTCTTACGCTCAAAACCAGAGCTTTGTGCACAGCTGTACCACCCTCATTATTACCAGTGACAATATCCACTGCAACTCCATCTTGTGGCGCACTTGGTCTATGACAGTCCAAAGAGTTCAGAGTAACAGCCGTGTTAGTCTGTATTCGCAAAAAGAAAAGGAGTACTTGTGGCACCTTAGAGACTAACCAATTTATTTGAGCATGAGCTTTGAGCTGTAGCTCACGAAAGCTCATGCTCAAATAAATTGGTTAGTCTCTAAGGTGCCACAAATACTCCTTTTCTTTAGTCCAAAGAGTGATTCACACATACTTGGTGGTTACCTAGCACATGAATATGAGTTCTCAAGGACTGATCTGATGTGCTGTAAAGCTCATTCTAAACAGGAAAAGTGTTGTATGTGTTAGAAATAAATTCAGATTCTCAAGTGTGTTTTGGTCAGGTTGCATCTTATACAGATTCTCACACAGGTTGTGGTGGCTGTTCAATCCTGCAACACAGTGAATCAGCGCAAGCTAAGGACCCTCAGCTTTCCCCATGGGTACTTAGCACCTTGCACGATTGGGCCCCACAACAAGACTTACTTCAGTTTTTCATTGCTGGATCCCAGTGTTGATAATTACATTATTTTAAGTTGAAGGCACCTTTAACTTCTTAATAATACAAGGCCCCCTCCCTAAAAGACTTTTTTTTTTTGTTTTTGCATGTTTCATAATGATATCTGATGAATTATACTTAGGGTCAGAGTTCTGACTTGTTTTTTGTTTGGGACTGATCCCAGAGGTTCCCACTAGAGCCAAGGGGTGAGTTGCTATTAACTTAAATGACAGCAGGATTAGGCCCTTGTTTGGTTTATAATAGAAAAGCCTCCATTTCAGTGCTGGAGGAAGGTGGTGATTGATAGCCCAGAGACCAAAGTCCTCTATTTATCCACAAGATGACTACAGAATAGGTGCTAACAGTGCCCACTTCCCACACACACTGCCCCAGCAATTCACCTCAAACCTGACCCAAGGAATAGCCCAGTGGTTCTCAAACTGGGGGTCATGACCCCTCAGGGGGGTCACAAGGTTATAATGTGGGGGGTCACGAGCTGTCAGCCTCCACCCCATGGCCTGCTTTGCCTCCAGCATTTATAATAGGGTTAAATATTTTAAAAGTGTTTTTAATTTATAAGGGGGTTACATTCAGAGGCTTGCTGTGTGAAAGGGGTCACCAGTACAAAAGTCTGAGAACCACTGGAATAGCCTCTAGTGGTGAAAGGGGAGTTTAGTCTCCATGGCCCATTCAATACTTGGCCCAATGGCCTCTGTGACTGGTGACAAGTACCAGTTGTAATGTTGGGTCTTGTGATGTGATTTGCACTGGGAAATGGACAAAGACCCACCAAAAACTATTAATAGATGGATTTTTAGGTAATCATTATCTCTGGTTTTGGAATTAATTAAGGCTCTTGAAGTCTCCATGTTTACTATATTAAACCTTGTGACAAATGGGGAATTTTGGTAATAGTTTTATGATTCCTATACATGCCTCGATTTCCCTCTGTGTATTGCATTGCTATGCACAGAGTGTAAAGGGTTAAAAAGCTGCTCTTGGGGCAGATCAGTTGACATGAGGTGTTTGTGTCACATAACTGTCTGTTGTGGTATGAGCAAGTCGTTAAAGGTCTGGCTGAAATCAACCCAGGTGAATGAAGGTTCCAGAACCAACTGAACAATTGACACTTATCTGTAAGAAATTCTGGCAGACAGAACATGTGAACTCAACATGAAGGAGAACAATGGACCAAGAGGTAACAGGAGGCTAGGATAAGAGCTGGCCCTTGGGCAGACATGTGGGCTCACCTAGGACTGGGAGACAAAGGGACAGAGACCGAGAGAGGAAACCAAGATGTTTTCTTGATAGCAGCATGGCTCAAGGAAGTTCTGGCTTGTCCAATATGCACTGTGTTTTAACCTTTGCCTCTCAATGCAAGGACTTTCTGATGCTGCATTCCAGTGGACTAATTAAACCTACTGTGTTTTGAAACAGCTGCCAAGTGTCACTGCAAAAACTCACTGAGGTGCACTGGTCCCTGCAAAGCGTAAAAGTCTCTGACCAGGTGTCCACCTCAGTTGGACTTGCCAGGCGGAGCTCATGGTGTGGGAAACAGGAGTGCTAGAGCCCAGAGACCCAGTTTCAGAGGTGTTGTAGGACTTGAGGCAGAAGCCTGACTCTTTTGGCCAGGGGATACTTTGACAGGAAGTACACAGACTTCAGCCGCAATTGCAAGGGCCTCAGATGAAGTCCGGCAAGCAACGTCATGCATGTGCCTGCTGACAAGTGGCTCAGCAGCCCCAGACATGTGCACTCCATCACTGTCAGGGTCGAAGTTTGGTGCTGGGTCATATATAGTCCCCACACCTTCCAAAGTAAACCACATGTCTTATAAACAGTACTCTGTCAACCTCACATGGGGCTTTGAGCTGACTCCCAGATTCATAGTTCTTATCCCTGGTATCAGGGAATTTCAGTAGGCTGTACCCCTTGTTAGGGAGTTTCCATTCCACCTTCCTTGGTGGGTCAGCACTTCAGAGTCACTTACCTGCTAGATGGCGTACTGAATAAAGCTGGCTTGTCTGCTGTCTGGACCCTGGAGTTCATTGCCCCAGGATCTGAGGAGCCCTTCAAAGATTGCTCCAGGAGATAAAGCTTCAGCTGCATATCCCACAACATACACCTTCTTGTGGAAAATGAAAGTACACAGAGCGTCTGCTCAGTACGTGGGACTTTCCTAAACAGAAGAGGTTCCTGCTGTGTCCATCTTTCAATGCAACCAGCTCATCACGGGATGGGCAGAGCTTGAAGCTTGCAGGTTTCAAATCTGCCCATGTTGAGAAGCCCTGTACGGGGGGCCTGACTATAAATAGTCCTGATGGGTTGACGATCATTCACAGTGATCATATGGCAGAGAATCAGAAAAGTTCTTGTAATTTTATGAAGGGTCTGAAGAAAATTAGCTAAACCTAAGGACTAGTAAGTAAACCAGGCAGTCACCAGGTTCCACCTTGCTGCCACCGGCAGTAAGAGGGACCTGAGGGAATGTTGCCGCCACTCTGCCATTTATGCCCTTGAGGAGGCAAAGAGTGCAGGTGTGGCCCCAACGGACACTGGTCTTCCAAGGAATCCAATTTTGCGTGCCTGAGGTGCATGCAAACCTGCAGCAGGGTCCACACTGATACATACGTGAAGAAGAACTCTTAGAATTTCGGGCACAAATACTCACAATGACAAGTTTGAAATCCATTTCCCCAAAATATTCTATAATGGTCAGTCACTTCAAATTCACTCTTCCCACAAACATTCCCACCATTAAGCTGATTTGCTCTAGCAGTCCTGTAAAACAAACACCAACAGGGAGTCAAATGGAGAAAATATTTCTTATGGAAACGCCTTTGAGATATTCTCCTAGCTTTGGTTATATATATCTTTCTGTAATCATTGTCTCACCCTAGCTGCTAAGCTTGCAATAGCCTCCCACTACCCAGGCCCCAAATGCCCTCCCACTCTGCCTTCACATCCCTCCTTAAAACTCGCTTCTTTTGTGAAGCCCTCCCATGTAGATTCCCCCCTACGGATACAGGCCTGATGCTCCATTGCCTTGCACTGTGTGTCATTTACCACTGGGCAAAGTGCTTGAAACTTCCGCCATTCTGATCCAGCAGATTTAACACCCACTTTGCATTCACTTGACACAAATATATCTGATGATCCCAGGGGCAAGACTGGCCTGCTTGAATCCGAACGGATGTTCTCCAGGGCAATGATTTTGG
Organism: Lepidochelys kempii; assembly: GCF_965140285.1. NCBI lineage: Eukaryota > Metazoa > Chordata > Testudines > Cheloniidae > Lepidochelys > Lepidochelys kempii. The sequence continues at coordinate 16,598,012 of NC_136392.1, read as the reverse complement.
GTGCAGTTCTGATTCTATTGACAACAATGGAAAAACAGATTTCAATGGGGCCAGGATTTCACCCTTTGGCTTTTCATAAGTTTGCCAAGTGGCATGCTCACTTCATGAATGTGGTAGACTGTGCAGCTGGTGGACAGTGCAGTGCCTGGCATCCATCTTCCACCTTCATAATCTCAGCCTTCCATTTGGTTCAAGGTGCAGAACCAAATGCTGGTATCTGTAGTCTATGTAGGACACACATCCATTTTAAAGAGGAGGCATGGCCCTTGGGCTCCTGACAAGCTGCTATTATTTGGACAAAATTCTGGTACCCTAGCTCAAAACATGAATGTTGCTCTGAAGAGTAATGGCACACAGGCTAAAATACAGATAAATACAGATAAAATAAAAGCTCCTTCAACTCATGCCCATGGAGTTTCTTCTTTTGAATAGATTCCTCTCCTCAAAATGTCCCATTTTAATAAAGCACCCCACACAGCATGTGATATTCAGATTTAATTTGCCTTAAGGTGTATGTCAGGCAAAGTAGCTGTTGGGTTTATTTACCATCCACAAGATTTCTAGGAAAATTAGCTATATAAAGTCAATGCGTTAAAGCGTGTACTGCACTTTGAAGTGCTAAATAAGGACTGCATTTTCAGAAAATCCCGCCATCCTTTTTGAAGGCACATTTTGTGTCTACAAAATGTACATCCGTGATTCATTTTGCTAGCACCAATATTCACACACATATTTCATGAGTCCAAATGGAGGCAGGGCCTTAGCCCTTTTGAAAAATTTAGTCAGAAATGTTCTTTCTGCAGCTAGTCATTAGGTGGCAGTATGAGCTCAGCCACTGCACTTTAAAAGCACATGCAGCAGTGAAAAAAACCAGCTCCCTGAACCCTGAAATTCACTAAGGGCTTGTTTACACAGGGACAGTGAGGAATGTTAAGGTGAATCAACTAAAGGTGTGGAGTCAATGCAATGACTTTGTTAGTGCTTAATGTGATTCTGCTCCAAGAAGATTTTTCAGCTTCCACCCAATCACAGCACGCATATTAACTGGAAACCAACCTCTTCTGGGTAAAAAAAAACCCCCTCATTATATGTATACAATGGTATAAAAGGCATACATTTCATTAAAAAGGACATATCTTGCGTGACGTCAGGAATTATGAATAGAAGTCTGTGTCTGATGTAAGTAAGAATGGTCATACTCCCTGAACACCTATATATAAGGCACTGCCAAGGATGCTAGACCTGTGGGGAACAAAATCAGTCTTGGAGTAAGTAAGAGGCAACTTCTCTGGGCTTCAATTGAAGTTGCACACACTTTCACGAGGGAATGAATTTCAGCAGAAAATTGTAATTTTTTAGCCCAAAACTTACTTTTTCTCTCAGTTGTCAAAGTCCATATAATTCTTTATATGTATTTCAGATCTATATATGGCTCTTTAAAAATGACAGCTCCATTCTGTCAGTCCTGATCAGTACCAAACCAGTTTGCACATAAAGTGAAGAGTAAAAAATTCAGTTAAAAAAAAACAACAGATTTCAGCTTCTAGCCTCTGTGTGTGTGAATTATTTATTATAAACATTGCCAACACAACAGGATTTTAAACACGTTGTAGAATGCCTTGACAGCATCCTTTTAAAGTACTTTATCTAGCCCTCTGTAGCTGTCTATTATCATCAACTGTGAAAGCACCGACAATGTGCTCAGCTCTGCGTAAGGCACAACACTGAGAATGTCCCTACCCCAAAGAGATTACAAAGGATCTAAAAAGGATTATCTGATCTAACTAGCTTTATAAACCACCCAATCATCATGGTATCGTATCATTCAGTAGGATGGCACCAGGTATATATGGTCACTTTTCTCTTCCTTATGCGGCTGTGCTGAGAGGTGAGTATTGGAAGTGTAAGAGAATTTCATCCGACTTCATTCAGAATGAGGTTCATTGCTGGCTTTTCATGGTTATTGTGATGTGAAGGTGAACATGATGGCAGACATAGTTGTTCGCTGGTCAAGACGTGCAAGTGCTAGAACTTGGAGGCCACTTTCTCTGGCTCATTCCACTCATTTGTACCATCTCTGAGGGCCTCTGTCTGTGTGGCACAAAGAGAGCGGAGAGAGCCCCCAGCTCCCTAGCTGGGGATATCCCAAGCATGGGGGAGGCTCCAGAGGGTGTAGAACCAGTATAGGCAGCTCTTACACTTCCCTCCTCAAAGCCCAGTGCGGGGGGTGTATTGGGGATGGGGAAGGTCATGTCCAGGAAAGGGTCGGCTGCAGCACAATACGCTCTGGCTAGCTCCAGTTGGTGTATAGTCCATAAGCAACAGTTGCCAGCTGACACCAGTTAGAACAGTCTGAAGGCTGCTCTAACCTGCTGGGACAGAGAATCAAATAGTCATAACTAGCTCCCTGGCAGTCCACCCTCTCTGCTGCATTCAGCAGAAGCCAACAGCTGTTGAGAACCTGGCCCTCAATTTTCAGGTGAAAAAAAAATGAATTGCAAAGGCCAGAGGATAGCACACCAGCTTCACCCACAGCTCAGCTATTTGTTTGTAATGGGAAAACTGGGTAAAATCTCCAACTATTAATGTTCTGTGACTTTTCAGCCAAGGAATGGATTCCCTTCCCTTTTCCTCTCCCTCTGCCATGCTCTATATAGTTTTTCATGCTTTGTGTTATTACTTCCAGCATCAATCGTGATGTACTATCTACCTGGATCAGGAACTTCAAGGCCTTTGCGTGGCTTTCCTGCTATAGGAATTTCCCAAATAAATCACTGTCAGAGTCCATTGATACCAGGAAGTGATACTTATAGTGGTTTCCCATTGATATCAGCTTCCCATTTCATCTGATTGGATCATTTCAGAACCGGCATAAAACAGAGAGGAGTGTCAATATCACACTGTCTTCATTTTCCAGGATCTATGAGAAATTCGCCAGTTTAGGAGACCAAAGGAAAGATGACAATTGCCTGAGCCGGAGTGACATCAGATGGGTATAACTGTCAAGATCATAACCTCTAAAATAATATTGAGCTGGGACTTCTCGAGGATTGTCTTTGGCAAGCAATTAAATCTCTTTCAGTAATAAAACATAAACAATCAGGTCAAATCCTGCAGTCCTCATTGAAGCAAAATTGCCATTGGGCTACATCCTGAGAGGTGCTGAGCACCTGACACTCCCATAGACATCAACAGAAGCTTTGCCTGTGATATAGTAGGAGTGAAGACTGAATGATTTGACTCATCATTGGTAGCTGGCCCCTTCCATCTGTGCGTTTGTGCTCTCTCTTTTTTGATTCCACAGAGGCCAGAGAGCAGCTGATTTGACCCTGGAGTTTCACTGGAAATTTTTCAGAGCCATCTGGTAAAAGAAGGTATTTTGGTCATGTTGTCCCACAGGCTATAGAGTCCAGGTATCATTTCTTCAGCACACTGTAGGGCAAAGAGCAACATGCAGACAGATAACGCTGTGATTGAGCAATCTAACACTGCAGAGGCTGGGTGTGCCAGGTCAGAGGTTAGCAGAAAATAAGCGGGGGAGGGGGGGGCTAAAGAATACTTAAGTGTCACCAGTTCACAAGGGAGAGAAGGGGTTGGCAACCAATCACTGATCCATGCTCTATAATGAGAGAGTTGAATGAGGCCAACTTCAGTGTGCAGTCAGACTGTGAAACTCACTGCTGCAGGACACTACAAAGTTAAATATTGTAGCTGGGTTTTGAAAGGGGAAGGGAATGTTATGCCCAATAATAATAATAATTTAATTTATGACCAATAATAATAATTTGTAGATTTGTATATGAAGATTAGGATAAGGATCGAGGGAGGATAAGTGGGAATGGGATCCAACTCCCTCAGCTTCAGATATTGACCAGCCCCTGAAGCAGGAAGTTAGACACATGCTATGTTTGTAATGTGGCAGGTTATAAGTGCAAAACATTCCACTGTAGGTGTGTGGTTTAAAGCAATGTTAGTGGAGAGGTATGTGTACATAACTAAGGACCCGTGTGCATGTGGAAGGAGCAAGGGCTAGAGTCCGGGACAAAACAGAGTGAACATGGTGCACTGTATCCAAATACAATAAAGATACACTTACATTTTAGTTCAGTGTGTAGCAGCCTTTGTTACAATGATCCTCCAGCTAGCCTTACCAGAAAAGCTTACCTACCTACCTACCTCCCATCCACCAGGTTTTTTCAGAAGCACCTTTGCACTTTCTCCCATGCTGCACAATATGCATAGAAAAAACTCACCTATAGAATCCATACAGCCATTACCTTCTCTTCCTTCAAATGCCCCCTTAACTCACCTCTTTCATGCTGCCTACAAAACCCACCTCGCTGATAATATTTAGGCAGGTGGCAAGTTAATGTTACTTGCTACTGATTGGCTTATTACATCTCCAAATTGTGGTAAGAATTTATTCCTGCCCCTCCTTCTCCCCTCTCTCCTCCTGTTTGTTTGAAATTATGTCTTGTCTTTGATATTGCAACTTTTTGCGACTGAACCCATCTCTGACTATATGTCTGTACAGTGCCAAGCACAATGGAGCCCTGACCTCGCTGAGATCTCTCGTGACTAATTGCAATACAAATAATAAACAACATGCGAACAATTTGCAGTGGGAAGTATTTGCAGTTTTTATCCAAATGCAGTCTGACTAGAGAGCAGCTAATAGTATAATTTCAGGAGGCAGATCTTCTTATGAACACTTCACTCTTTGATCTGTTGGCATTATACCAATGTCCTCTGCCCAAAGCTGACACCAACTCTTTCTGGACTGTAGAAAGAGGTGGGTGCAGAATTGGAGATCCTGGAACCACTGAAAAAGAGGACAGAGTAAGTCTCCAAGTGGGAGAGCATCTGCAATGCTTTGCCATAGGTCTGAGCCTGGGAAAAGAGCATATTGGGAAACAGGTTGCCACTGTGATGCTACAGGGGAGTTGTGAATCGGGGAGCAGAATCCAAGACATGATGGGAAAGCTGCAAGATTGATCTCTGTAAAACAGATCTGACTAGGCTGTTATCTTTGCCTTTTTCCTTTTACATTAATTTTGGTTCACTCTTTCACTGTTTGCATCTTTCTTCTTGTTCAAGCAAAGCAGTAAGAATTTGTGTTTTATTGCATTAGAAATAGAGCCGGTTGGAAATTGGGGAATTTTTCCATGGAAAAATTCATTATTTTTTTTTTTGAGAAAATGAAATGCTTTGAACAAAAACAAAACAGAACAAAATTCAGGCCTCCCTCAACAACAAAAATATTCTAGAAAAGCAGACACTTTCTGCAAAAAATGTCATGTTGTCGATAACTCAATTGTCAAAATGTTTTGACAGAAAATTTTGGATCAGCCTTAATAAAAAGTGCTGCTACGCTCAATTTCTTCTTGGAGAAAGAACCAGAGCTCCGCTCCATTTAATAGGAATGTCTATATCTCAATACCTACATAGAGCAGCTTTCCAGAGCAAAAATTCTTTAGGAGGATGAAGACACAGAATGGGAGTGTAAATAGCCATAAGAGCAAGCCCTGGCTCACTGCAACTTACCAAATATTTGCATTCTGTAGAGATGTTTGGATCTATAGAGATGTAGGCTCAAGCCACAACATTCAGATCCAGATATGGATCCAGAATTCTTTGTCCAAGACCAGCTCCACAACTAAATGTCCTTATTAACAAATGTAATTCACCAAAGACTGCTACATAAAGACAGAAATATTTGAAGTGTACAAATCCGTTAGTGTACATTTGCCACTGAAGTTTAAAACTTTTGAAGAAAGAAAGAAAGAAAGAAAGAAAGAAAGAAAGAAAGAAAGAAAGAAAGAAAGAAAGAAAGAAAGAAAGAAAGAAAGAAAGAAAGAAAGAAAGAAAGAAAGAAAGAAAGAAAGAAAGGATGCTTCATAGGCCGATTTTTGAATTCTTCCTCTTTTCAAAGTCTGAGGTTTGAACATTCATGAACAGTTGACTGTTTGAATCGTATAATGCAATACCTGTTCCTCTGGCTTAACGTTGCGATATTTCCCACACCGCAGGATTGCTTCACATTATTCTATGAGGCAGTGTCATTTTCTCTGTGGTGCTGGGTCTTCTTTACTGAAACGAAGGACACTCCTACTTCCTTTAATTATATGTTTTGTTTTAAACTGATGTCTTTTATTCTGAGCATGAATCACCAGCTTGTAAACAGGTAAATGTGGGACTAAAAGGGAAAACATAAGTCTGATTCCCAAGGTGGGTGTCTTTAATTAAAATGGACATAAGAATTTATTCTTACTTCCCAAATTTACCATAGCCCCTGCAAGTCAATTCTACTTAATAAATTAATAAATCATTGCATCCCATGCCTTTACGTATATATATCTCACTTTTTTCTATTCATTTTAAATACAACTCCCAGAGCACAACTCCATATCACTTGTGTACTCTGACAATTGCAACATACCATATAAGGCAAACATGCCAGGCCAAACTTTAAGGCCATCAGCCCTGCACACAGAGGTGGGGAGGGGAGTTTTGGATTTGCCTGGCACTTCTAATCATGGCCAGATACAGAGAGGGTCTTCTGAGGCAGTGCGTTACCCTGGTTTGAGGCCAACACAGTATGCTCTTTACACCCACTGTGACAACCTGGTTCTGAGTGCATCTGTATGGGACAATTTTGCCTGCCAGTGTGATAAAATTCATAGGACATTGGATTGGTATTAAGATTTGGCTTCTATTCCTGGCTCCAGAGCCATCTCTAGGGGTGTGTGGGCCCAGGGTAGAAGTGACGAATCCATCACTTCTGGGACTGACCTGTCACTTACGGGACCGACTACACCAGCCAATCGCATTGCCCTGCGGGCCTATCAAAGCATGGGGCCCGGAGCGGTCGCCCCGATTCACCGTACCCATGGGACAACTCTGCCTGGCTTTACCCCTGACTTGAAGAGCTACCTTGGGCAAATCACTTAACCTCTGTGCCTTAATATGTACAGTAAGAATACTGACACTCACCCACCTTTGCACAACACTTTGAGATCTACAGATGAAATCTACAGACATCACAAGCCTCAGAGGCAATGGATCCAGCCCATACTGGCCTCTATTAGCCACATCTGGCCACTTGCTGTCCTCACAGCTGGACACTGCTAAAGCCGGAGTGGTTTGGGTTGGGGAGGGAGAAGAAAAGGGCTGGAATGTGGGGAAGAAGGACAGGGGTGGATCTGATGGCTGCTTTTTCCTCCTCTATGAGGCCAGATTGGATCAGGCAGGGGAGAGACTCAAGGGTTTAAGCCCATACTAGTATACGGGCAGATGCAGTGTCCCACTGTGTGTGCATTTGTGTCCATGCCCTAGGGTCACACCAGGGTTGATTACCGCCCAGTGACATCTCCTGGAGATTTGACAACAGCTAGAGAGAAGCCAGGAGAAGGCTGCGATCCCTTTCTCCGGCCCAAATCTTTCCCTCCCCTTAATGACGGTGTGAATAAGTCCCCTCCGCTCCGAAGCCAGCCCTGTTTTTTTCTTATGAATGACTAGGTCAGAGTCACACACACCAAGTGCCCCCCGCGGAGCTAGAGGCGGTAGTTTACAATTACAACTGTACAAAGTGTGCACCAGGTGGCAGGCAGCCAGCCAGTGACGTTCCTGTTGCCATGGGATCCACCGCCCCTATAAATAACAGCAAAGGAACTTTCCTAAGTCAGAGACTTTAGGACTCGGGACCTAGAACCAGATGGTCCGGAGGAGAAGCAGCAGCCGCCGCCGCCGGATCTGAGCCAGCCCAGGTGGGCAGCGCAGCTGGGAAGCCGGACCCAGCACCAGAGACTGAGGCAGGAGTTGCAGGCCCCCCACGTCACCTTTGGCAGCTTGATCCTGTGGCTGGGGGGCCCCCCCTGCGGCGTCTCCTCCTCCCTGCACCCCCCCCTTTGCTTTCATGCAACGCCTGGTGGCCTGGGACCCAGCATGCCTCCCCATCCAGCCGCCTGCCTTTAAATCCATGGAAGTGGCTAATTTCTATTACGAGACGGACTATCTGGCTGCTCTGAGCAAGCCGAAGCCGCGGGCGGCAGGGGGCCGCTCCATGACCGAGCTCACCGTCGGGGACCACGAGAGAGCCATCGACATCAGCTCTTACCTGGACCCCTTAGCATCCCAGCAGCCGCCGCCGCCTCCTCCTGCAGCGGCGGCAGCAGCAGGGGGCAACTTTGAGCCTCCCTGCAGCAGCAGCAGCCAAGATTTCCTCTCCGACCTCTTCGCCGAGGACTATAAAGGCGGCAGCAAGAAGCCCGACTACACCTACATCAGCCTGCCCAGGCTCTGCCACCCGGGCGGCGGCCAGGGCCACAAGCCGGCGGGGCTGCTGACCTGCTTCCCGCCCCAGATCGTGGAGACCAAAGTGGAGCCGGTCTTCGAGTCCCTGGACTCCTGCAAAGGGCCCCGCAAGGAAGACGGCGGCGCGGGGCCGGGGGGCATGTCCTCCCCCTACGGCAGCACCATGCGCTCCTACCTCGGTTACCAATCGGTGCCCAGCGGCAGCAGCGGCAATCTGTCCACCTCGTCCTCTTCCAGCCCCCCCGGCACCCCCAACCCGTCCGATTCCTCCAAGTCCGGCGGCGGGGGCTACGCCGGGGCCCCCGGGGGCAAGAACAAGTCCAAGAAGAGCGTGGACAAGCACAGCGACGAGTACAAGATCCGCCGGGAGAGGAACAACATCGCGGTGCGCAAGAGCCGGGACAAAGCCAAACTGCGCAACCTGGAGACGCAGCACAAAGTCTTGGAACTGACCGCCGAGAACGAGCGGCTGCAAAAGAAAGTGGAGCAGCTCTCCCGGGAGCTGAGCACCCTCCGGAACTTGTTCAAACAGCTGCCCGAGCCCCTGCTGGCCACATCTGGCCACTGCTAGCCCCAGCGTTGGACACTGCTACAGCCGCAGTGGTTGGGGTTGGGAGGGGGAGAAAGGGCTTGAATTTGGGGAAGGAGGATGGCGGGGGGGAAATCTGGTGGCTGCTTTTTCCCTCCACTATGAGGACAGATTGGATCGGGGCGGGGAAGAAATGGGGAGAGACTCAAGCTTGGGTTTTGGTTTGTTTGTTTGTTTGTTTGTTTTTTGGTCGGCTTTCGTTTGCAATTTGGTGGAAGAAACTTCCGCCGCAGCCTGTTTGTCCTAGGAGGGTCCTCGGCACCTTGTGGCGGAATTACAGTTGCCGATGGTAATGTTGGTTTTTTATGTTACAATCCCACCGAGCCCCCCCTTTCCCCGAAGCGGTCTCTCTGCAGAGTTTGTTGAATGTTCGTGTTATTTAAAACAGAGCGAGAGAGGGAGAGAAAAAGCCGAGAGTGATGCAATCCTTTAAACATGGCTGGGAATGCTGTGTACACATGATGCAATCTCGTGTAACTGTCAGTCATGGATTGAGTAATCTGTTAAAGATGTTCCTGCGGTTTTTTTTTATTATAAAGAATAATCTATTTCTATAAGAAAAACACATATGTATATTTTGGGATCTATAAACGTTCTTGCTACATTTGAAGCATTAATGAACAATTTTAATAAACTTTATGGCTAGGAAAAAAAGGAAATTTGTTTTATTTTAAAGGCACTTTAAAGCCAGAATGAAATCAGTTGAAATGCCAGCTAGATCTGGCTGTGTCAGGAATCAGGGCTTTCTGTTGGCCTTTTGACTTTCTCTGTGACTCAGCAAAAAAACCGGGAGAGAACCAGAGAAGAGCAGCTGTAGGAGCCTCAGCCAGTTCCCCCTTGCTGCCTCACTGAATTTCCTCTAATTCCTCGAGTTAAATACTGCTTGGGATTTTTGCAACACTCATAACTCTCAACAGGACAAGACCCAAATGTGCCATCTAAACCATGAAAAATGTTTGACAAAGTCCCTTCAAGTGAGGGACAAGGTTAAAGTGTTGGAGAGGGTGGGGAAAAGAAAAAGTAGATGAGGAAGCTTGAAATGAGGTGGGAGTCTTTCTTTAAAGTTCAAGTTTTTGTATCCGCTCAGTTTTGTGACTCAGCATTTCTGACATCTATAGTTTACAGCAATGAATAGTGATAACATGGAATTTTTTGTGTTGGATGGCGGTTGGGCCAGCAATGAGGGACCTCTGTTTCACATAACTAGGCCCAGTGAGAAATGTGTGAACAACTCTATAATTTCCTACTGAGCCTTCTTTTAAAAACGTGTTTCTAAAAGAAGCTGCTGATACAGCTGAGTTTTTGAAAGGTGGGTGTGCGGTGGTGGTAGTGGTTTAGGGTAAAAAGTTGGGTATAGGAGAATGTATGTACGGAGCCGTAAGATCTTTGTGACAAAGATAATAGAGGCTCTGCCAGCAGCTGTACTATGTGGGATTTGTCAAGGCCTGTGAGTTGCATATGTCATGGCTCTCTATAGTTTGCTCTTGTGTATGTGCCTGTAAAATGTTACGAGAGTCTAGAGCTGATTACGTGCAGGGAGTTGGGTACATGTTCAGGTCTTATTCAGCATTTTCCAGCATACTAGGCGTACTCTAAGCACATCCATCTTCTAAATCCAGATGTCGAAAACTACAGGAAAGAATTTCCTTAACCCCTCTATACTGTGCTTTCCAGTAGGGCACAAAGGTTCTGCTTCTTTAAGGGTGTGGGTTTGAACTTGCTGCCTGTTATATATTTTACTGTAAAGGACAGTGATTGGGAGTGGATGTAGAGCAGCCTTACATTTGGTGTTTGTTGATACTGATTTTACTCACGAAATATGTGGTTTAATGAGGGAGTTGTTTTTAATTTTCAGTCACAATGATCACATCTTCCTCAGGCAGGGAAAACTCCTAGAGTCTATAGTGGAGTTGATCAAGTAACTCTCTGTTCATGAAAATCCCCCATAGCCCTCACTAGGAGCCTATGCAAGAGTAAGGAGTGTGGGATTAGATTCAGTGCAGCTGTATTTCCCTTTTGCTTTGCAGTTTTTACAAAGTAATTAAGGGGCTTTTCTGAGCCCCTAGAATCAGGCTTTTTTGGGTTATCTAGTCAACCCTCCTGCACTGTGGCAGGTTAGCTTCTTGCAGACTGGATGGATGTAAGGTCTTGCCTTGAATCTACCTAGTGATGGTGATTTCCACAACCTCCCATTACCACTGGTTCCACTGTTGAACTGTTCTTCTAGTTACAAAACTTATCCTAATATTTAGATCCTATTCTCTTCTCTGCAGTGAAGGCCCATTTGTTATCAAACTTGTGATAGTTCTGAGTTACATGGGAGGACTGCTGGCTTTAGAGTTGCTGAATGAAGGGCTGGAAATATCCCCAGGAACATTTCTTATTTCATTTATAAAGGACAAAATTTCCATCCAAATCTTTGTGTGGAGGGCAGATGTGAGGGGGAATGGAATTGAAAGAGAAGACATATTAAAGATCCTAATATTTGTTTAAAATAACATTATAAATCAGTGGGCCAAATTCCAGCAGTGGAGTTGCACCAGAGATGATGGATGGGCTAACCCGTTGCCTTTAAGCCTGGAATTGCTATAATTTAACTGGGACCCATACAGCTGTAATCAAGACAGATTGACAGGGGTACTGGTTGGAACAATTTTTATTGTGAGGGTGCTGAGACCCATTGAATCAAACTAAACACTGTATATAATGGAAACCACTTCAAGTCAGGGGGTGTGGGAGCACCCCCCTGCACCCCTATTTCCAGCACTTATGCAGATTGATATAAAGACTACTTGGATTATTGCTACAGAATCTAATGCCTCCCTTAATTTGGACCATGTGTAACTCAGATGGAATGTATCAGTGCAACACTGAGCTTTGGTGAGGTAGGTATTACTACCCCTAGTTTACAGATAAAAAACTGAAGCAAAATGTTGTGATTTGCCAAAGGCCTCAGAGGGCATCTGTGTCAAAGCCAGGATAAGAATTCATGAATCCCTGGTTTTGTATGTTTTATCCAGCCACCCACCTTACAGTTGAGCAGCTTTGCAATGTTTTTAGGTGTGTATGGGTCATGGAATATTAGTCTTCAGAAAAAATACCTCACAATTAAAAGATTTCCTAGTATAAAATATGCAGGGACTGTTATCTGGGGGGAAACAGAAACAAAAATGAAATAAACAAAGCAATCTGTGCAATTCATTGAAGTATGATCACAGCAGAGAAATGGGGACCATCCCTGTCCAAATCTAGCTCATTCTCAAATATTGATCTAGAGTCCCATTAATAGAGCCCCTGGTGATTGAAAACAGAGTCTCATGCACCTCACTTGTCACGTTGCTCTGTCTCTTCTGCTTCTCTATGTTGAGGATGCTCATTGAGGAGCCAGATATATTTTGGGGTGTGATCGTGGAGTCTATATGCAAGCAAAATTCCCATTGAAGTAAAGGATCAGGATGAGACCCATGAGCACAATTTTGTCTCCTTTGAAATATGTGTGTACCATTCAGATTTCAGTCCTTTCCCCCCCAAGTTATCGTTAACACTGATTTTTGATTTCTACCAGCTCATGCTTGCTGACCCAATGGGGTTTTGCTGGGGTAGGACATAGCAGAATTTCCCCATCTTTAGAAATAAAATATTCCTCATGAGAACATCAAATCCCTGCCATATACATTCTGTTTCTAAAAGGCTCTACATTCCACTTCTGAATCTGCTACACCAGTGGTTCTCAACAGGGGTCCAGGGCCCCCAAGAAGGTTTCATGGTGTCTGCCACGCAGGGCCAGCGTTAGATTTGCTGGGGTCCAGGGCAGAAAGCTGAAGCCCCAACGCATGGGGCTGAAGCATGGGGCCCTGAGCCCTGCCCAACCCAGGCTGAAGCTGAAGCCTGAGTAACTTAGGTTCGCGGGGCCCCACGTGGCATGGGGCCCATGTAGTTGCCCTGCCTGCTACCCCCTAACGCTGGCCTTGTCTTTTATATGCAGAAAAACAGCTGTTGTGGCACAGGTGGACCGTAGAGTTTTTATAGTATGTTGCGGGGGGCCTCAGAGAGAAAAAGGTTGAGACCCCCCCGTGCTACACCGTTTGGATTCAGTGGTATTTAATTCCACAACAGAAAATCCATTCCTCAAAATGTATTGTTTAAATGAACATAACTAAAAATATTAACAAGTTCTAACTTTTAAGCAAGTTATCTGTCAATCTGTCTACCTTGTACTACACTTGTCACCTTGGTATCTGCGTGTCACCGATATTTTAGCAATAGTTTTCTGCATTGCTGATGTTATGTGCTGTCGCTTCACGTTCTAAAGATGCTTAACTCGCATTGCCTTCCATTAGTTACCCCTGGAATTTGCAGCAGTAGGAGTTATTGTTAAAAATTACTCTTGTTTGTGTCTGCATTCATATTTTCCTGTGTCACACTAATAAACGCAATCTTACAAATTACAAACATGCACAAAAGGATTATTGGAAGGGTCAGTCGTATATTAATTTAATAACAGGTTTGTCTTCTTGAAATCATGTGATAGCCATCAAATATCTAAAAAACAGCCCAGGGAAACTATAAATGAGGCAGTATAACTGAGTTTTGATGACTGAGATTTACCCTTGCAATCGCAGTAGTTCTAAATTAGAAGGAAGGATACTGCAACTCAAAATAATATCTGCTTTAAGAAACTGAAAAAAAAATTGGAAGCCAGATTATACCTCATCACTTATGTTTATATTTTAAACTTCAGGGTCCAATTATCTCCCTGCACCTTGTGCAGTCAGTCAAAGTAAGTGTAGAACATGAATAAATCAAAAGGGTAGGATTTGCATCCAGTTTGACATGATATGACTACACAACATGTAGAGGGCAGTGACAGTTTGGGCCCTAACTTCTTTTGCTATATATAAGTCCTCCTAAACATTAGAGCTGGATGAAATAATGCGTACAAAATCCTATGAATTTTTAAATAAATCCTGTTTGCACCCTTTTATGTTTGCTTTGTGCAAATATTTGAGAGACAGTTTTATCAGCACAAATTGGTGTGTTTCAAATTTGCAGGAACCAATGTGAATGGAAAGTAGAGTTAAATTCACACAGAACCACAAGTATTTGGGCTGAAAATACTTATCCAATCAGGGAACAAAAACAACACCACAAACTTAAATGACCAATCACAACTGAACAAATCAGCTCAAGTTTTGAATATTTGTGATCAGTCCATAAAAAAAAAAAGTTAAATAAAATATGTTGGCAAGGTTAAACAGAAAATATATTTGAGGAAATTGTATCTCCGTTGGCAGATAGTCCCTGAATAGGAAAAGAGGCTCTATTTGGCTATAAATTTTCTTTTGCAAATTATTTGCTGAGCTCCAAAGATACTTCATAACTAGAGCCATGGGAAGTGTTTGTATAGAATGCGAAGCCATGCAAATTCTCTTGGCATTGGAACAAATTCAGATAATATCTCCCAAAATGTTTCCTGAGGTTCTTGAGTCTCTCAGGTAGAATTGGGCTCCATTTCAATCCAGACTGGGTGGATGAGCACCAGGTTGCTATAGTGACTGGGGCCCTATGTAAACACATAGATTCCAGTTTAGATTGGCATCAAACTCATGTGAAATCCATGGTTCCATATGGTCCTGATGCAAAACTCGGTGAAGCGGCAATCGAGTTTCACATTGAATTTCTGGATATGTTTGAACTTGAAGCTCAAAAGATAATATTAGGGGGTGTAATACTACATGGACCAAAGCCAAAGGAAATGTATTCATGAGTTTCTGTGAAGTGAAACCGCTGAGTTCATCCTAATTCTGACTCTCCATCAGTGTGATTCATTCACAACCAAAGTGCCTTTTGGAAACTGTTACCACCTGCCTGCTCAACTGTCTTCTATTTTATAGAAGCTTCTGTTCCCCCCTAGAAAAGTGGGTGATTATATTCTGAGACAGGAGGGGTAAAATTCTTCTCGGGTATAAATGATGTCACTGACACAAATGGAGGTGCCTCCGTTTACCCCAGAGCTGAATTTGGACCCAGACCTTCAACTGGCTGCCACCAATTTCACCAATTGAGAGCCAAAATGTTCTGATCTTCATCTGCTTTCAACTTCCCCAAAGTTTGGAGTGTTTAGATCTAGTTTTGCTCAGCCCATTAAAGGGACAGAATCTAGATACACATTTTGATCCACATGGTGGTCTTGGTCTTCATCCTGTCCTGTTCCTTCATCTCCTGTCTGTGATATTTTGAAGGCCCCTGTCAGTCACCCGGGTATCAAAGTACTTCCTCAAAATTCAGGGGTGTTTGCACCTGGGGTTTTACTTAGGTCCCATGTTGTAATTTCATGCAATTAATACAGTTAAAAAAAATAGCCTTTATAAATCCAACATATTCCCTGTATGCAGTGCTCTTTAAAAACACTGACTTTTTGTGAACAGACCTGTTTCTGATTGGCTCTAACATAGAAGAAGTCTGCACACTGAGCCAATCAGAGTGAAGTGAGGAAATAAAGTCATTGATAGGGCCAACAGAGCTTAATGGTTTCTGTCCCCCCCTTTAAAACCAACACCATCATGGCTTGTTTATTTTCTATAAATACTTTGGCTTACTAGTATATTGCAACAGCAGATAATGAAGCCTGTGGTAGGTATTTCATCAACGATGCCTCCAAATTACTGATACAGTAAATAGGACTCTAAAAATAAAGTAAAAATCCCTCTGGCTTATAACCTACCGACCGCTCCCTCCTATGCTGGGCTGCCTGTGATCTGGGTCTGCAGAAGCTCAGGGAGCATGATTTATGTTATGTATCAGTGAGCCGAGGAGCATTGGTTTCAGAAATGAATGTCACAGTGATGCACTGGGAAAATATTTCTGTGCAACATGATGAAACAATTACTTGGCTGAAGTAAATCAGAAAGGGAATCACAGGAACAAGAGAAAGTGCCTGGAGCTCATTCAACAGGCAGAGGGGAAAAGCACTGCTGGCCAGCTAATAGAAAAGTTGTTTCGCTAAGTTCCCCAGCGTCTGCCATAGACAATCGTTCTGGGGGTGGATGTTTCTGACACTGATTTGCTCCACTCCTAATTGTCTAGGTATCTTATTCAGGTTGGTGAAATATTGGCTGTCTATGTCCTTATGGGCTTTTTAGAAAACAAAAAGACAGAAAGCTAATCTAGAACATGATTCAGCAAGGTCCTTAATACAGGCTTAACTGTAAGCACCTGAGTAGTCACAATGAAGTCGAGGGAACAGCTCACTATAGAATAATTAATGGAACTAAAGAAAGAAGGTCACGTTTCAAGAGGGACTTCGTCTAGCAGCTGGTACCAGGGGGCCCAAGAGTGCAAGCTGGCCCAGTCCTCTTACACTTAAAACTCTAGCGCCTCAACCTGTAAAGACAGGCCTCTCTGCATGCTCAATGAAGATATCTTTCCTACAACTATGCCTGCCACTTCAGCTATTGCTAATAAGCCATGGTGGCAGTGAATACTTCTGTGCTTAAAGTTAAACACGTGCTGCATCAGGCCCCTAGTTCTGAGAAACCAGAATGGAAGACAAAAGACTAACACTACAGCTGTGTATGTACACAGTGTCCGTCAGACACACTGTATTCCCAGACACTTAGAGAGCCAAATAACAACAGCGGTGCAAAGTTAAATAATTAACAATGTAAGACAGGGAGAAAAATGAAGAGGAATGGGGATGAATGATGTGGTTAGGCATAGGCCTGTGAATCAGAAGGCGGAGGTTCTAGGCCTGGCTCTGCCACTGATTAACTATGACTTAGAAGTTTGTTAGGCCTATATTTACAGGAAGATGTATGCACATATGCGTAGCTCCAATTGTGAATGCAGTGGCCGTAATGGCAGGTGCAAACGACCTGTTTCATATCTAACCAGCAATGTGCATTGGCCAAACCGGACAGTCTCTACGTAGAAGAATAATGGACACAAATCAGATATCAGGAGTGGTAACATACAAAAGCCAGTAGGAGAGCACTTCAATCGCCCTGGGCATTCAATAATAGATTTAAAAGTAGCCATCCTTCAACAAAAACACTTCAAAAACAGACTTCAAAGAGAAACTGCAGAGCTACAATTCATTTGCAAACTTAACACCATTAATTTGGGCTTGAATAGGGCCTGGGAGTGGCTGGCTCACTATAAAAGTAATTTTCCCTCTCTTGGTATTGACACCTCCTCATCAATTATTGGGAGTGGATCACATCCACCCTGACTGAATTGGCCTGGTCATCACTGGTTCTCCACTTGTGAGGTAACTCCCTTCTCTTCATGTGCCAGTATATTTATGCCCATATCTGTAATTTTCACTCCATGCATCTGAAGAACTGGGGTTTTTTACCCACAAAAACTTATGCCCAAATAAATCTGTTAGTCTTTAAGGTGCCACCAGACTCCTCATTGTTTTTGTGGATACAGACTAACACGGCTACTCCTCTGATACAGATCTAACCAGTCATTTGTGTGTACCATGACTACTCATAAATCATGGTTAAATAAGCACACAAAAGTATGTACATTTTTGTACATACGATACATGCAGTTTTCTGAAAAATTAATTGTGCTTCATCTGTGTTTCCCTATTTGTAAAATGGAGAAAAATAAGATTTATTCTTCCTCGTCAGGCTATTGAGTGGATAAATTATTAAAGATTGTAAAGCATCTGAGAGCCTCAAATGAAAGGTGCTATAAAAGGGGGGAAAGGGAGAGAGATGAAAACTGATGGTGAGCCATTGCACTGGAAAGGTACAGGGCAGCTGTTTGGGATGGCAGGAGCTGCAGAGAAGAAGGCTCTTGCACCAATAGTTTGGAAGGATGGAGAGAGGGCTGCTACACCTGTGAGAAAGGACACCGCACTAGACGTAACCTAGGTCAGAGAATTCAGCTGGAGGGTTTTGGAAGCAGGGAGGGGAATTTTGAACTGGATCCTATTTGTCTAGTGTTTTTTATCTATCCACCATCGTTTTAGACCTGATCCCACAAAGACATGCTTAATTTTATGCACCCAAGCAGTCTTATTGGCTTCAGTGGGACTATTCATGAAAGTAGAGATAAGCAGATGCATAAATCTTTGCCATATCGAGGCCTGTGATTGTATAGTCTTTGGGGAAGTGATAGTGTCCTCTGTTTGTACAGCACCTAGCATACACACAATCAATCAAGAGGAGGAATGTGGAGCTGTCTGAGGATGGGGTAATTTCGCAGGCTCTCTGTGCAAAGAGGGGAGGAAGCACCATTTTGTACTATCCAGGGGATGAACGCAAATCACAGCTGGGGAGCGAATCAGATGCTATCTTCCTCCAGTTGGCCTGGCTAGGTGGACCAGATAGCAAGTGTAAAAAATCGAGACGGGGTGGACGGTAATAAGTGCCTATATAAGAAAAAGCCCCCAAAATCGGGACTGTCCCTATAAAATTGGGACATCTGGTCACCCTAACCTCGGCAACCAGCATTGGACCCCGGTTCAATAAAATATGTAAGCCCATGACAAATTGGACAAACTGGAGAAATGGTCTGAAGTAAATGGGATGAAATTCAATAAGGACAAATGCAGAGTACTCCACTTAGGAAGGAACAATGAGTTGCACACATACAAAATGGGAAATGACTGCCTAGGAAGGAGTAATGCGGAAAGGGATATGGGGGGTCATAATGGACCACCAGCTAAATATGAGTCAACAGTGTAACATTGTTGAAAAAAAAAGGTAACATAATTCAGGGATGTATTAGCAGGAGTCTTGTAAGCAAGACATGAGAAGTAATTCTTCCGCTCTACTCTGCGTTGATTAGGCCTCAACTGGAGTATTGGGTCTAGTTCTGTGCACCACATTTCAGGAAAGATGTGAACAAACTGGAGAAAGTCCAGAGAAGAGCAACAAAAATTATTAAAAGTGTAGAAGACATGATCTATGAGGGAAGATTGAAAAAATTGGATTTGTTTATGCTGGCGAAGAGAAGACTGAGAGGGGACATGATAACAGTTTTCAAATACATAAACGGTTGTTACAAGGGGGAGGGAGAAGAATTGTTGTACTTAATCTCTGAGGATAGGACAAGAAGCAATGGGCTTAAACTGCAGCAAGGGAGGTTTAGGCTGGACATTAGGAAAAACTTCCTAACTGTCAGGGTGGTTAAATGCTGGAATAAATTGCCTAGGGAGGTGGTGGAAACTCCATCATTGGAGATTTTTAAAAGCAGGTTAGACAAAACACCTGTCAGGGATGGTCTAGATTAGTGGTTCTCAAACTTTTGTACTGGTGACCCCTTTCACACAGCACGTCTCTGAGTGTGACCCCACTTATAAATTAAAAATACTTTTTAATATACTTGCCACCATTATAAATGCTGGAGGCAAAGCAGGGTTTGGGGTGGAGGCTGGCAGCTTGCGACCCCCCATGTAATAACCTCGCGACCCCCTGAGAGGTCCCGACCCCCAGTTTGAGAACCCCTGCGCTAGATAATACTTAGTCCTGCCACAAGTGTAGAAGACTGGACTAGATGACCTCTCAAGGTCCCTTCCAGGCCTATGATTCTATAATAAAGTTAAACATATGCTTAAGTGCTTTGCTGAACAGAAGTGAATGTAAACACGTGGTTAAAGGCTACCATGTGCTTATATGCTTTGTTGAATTGGGGCCTTTAGATTTTCACATGCAGCTGACAAGCCTGTTGGCTATTGCTGTGATGTGGCAGTTGGTTATGCATAGGCAGCAGGGAGGGAAATGTAACATAGGAACTGGATGCTCAGAAAGGTGTTAAGTGAGATGTTGTAGATCAACTTGCACTCACATGGGCCAAAAGGAATCCTGATTTACTGTCAATGGTGTAAGGAGAGCCCTTTATCATGTGTGCTGGCAAGGGCTGGGCAAGCTGATATTTCAGAGCAGAGTGTTAGAACCTGGCCAGGAATCAGAGGCTTCCTAAGCAATAATCCATTCTAGATCAGCAAGACCTGGTGCCATGATCTATGCACTTCTGCGGCTTGGAAGGCAATGGATAAAGCAGGTGCAGAGAGTGGCAGCGGTGCAGGCAGCAGCATGCATTGGCCAGTCTAACTGTTGCCAGTAATTCCTGAAAAGCATGATTATATTTCTACAGCACCATAAGCATGAGGCTGTACAGGTAAGGTAATAACAACAATTAGCATTCTGTAGGGCTTTTCGTCCATGGCTCTCAAAGCACCTTATGCAGATGGGCAGGTCTAATTATTCCCATTTTACAGCTGGAGAGATGGAGTGAGTTGCCCAAGGCCACAGAGTGAAAGAAACACTCTTGGGGCAGTGCAACAGCATGCTGCCCCTTTACTAGCATCTGTGTCCTCGGGACACCATCTAACCTCTTGCTAGCTCTTTTTTGTTGTTACTAGATAGAGCCCAGTCATGCCATGCCAAGTTGTACCTTCCCCTAGAAGTGACCCCACTGATTTCAGTGGAACTGCTTGTGAAGTAGCATTCAACACAAGCAAGGGGGACACAATCAGGCCCACAGTAGTGTGGGGAGAGGGCAGGGACAGGGGTGAGCTCTGAAAGGGGGTTGGCCAATAGACCTGGGTTTTAAGGAGGGTTTAGAAGACGGAAGCGAGGCTAAATGACCCCACGGGGCCAGGGAGGCTGTTCCAGGCCCAGGGAGAATGAAGAGAAGGGGCAGAGAGCTGTTTGTGGCAGAAGGGAACAGAGAGAGCATGAGCTGAGCTGAACTGGCAGGGCGTTTTCCTCAACAGAAAGCCCAGCCCCAACCTCCTTCCGACGTGATGCCCCACTGCTGCTCCAGTCTTTTGTGCCACGTTCTTAAAGGCAAAACCACAGCAACTGGCTGCTGTGTTGTTGGCACCTTCAGCGCCATGCAGTTTTCACAGCAGCAGCAGGGGCTCTTCTGTGCAAGCCCTCTGAGCACTTTATTATGGGGCTCATCAGCTAGCAAGCAGCCATAAGACTGACTTGTTTACTGTAGCATTCAGCCTTTTTATTGCCCGTGGAGAGGGAACTCCCTTCTCAGCCCTCCAGGTGGCCCCTCCAGGGCAGGGTTGAGGCCCACTAGTGCGGAAGGGTGAGGCTAGGTGGGGGATGCTTGCATTGCTGTCCTACCTGTTCTGATCAGTCTTCAGGCCTGTCAGTTAGGCACGTTTTATCGGCCCTAGATTCACTTTATTATTGTAAACACAGTGAAAATGTCTGGATTTAAACAAACACAAACAAAAAAAGACGACGGTTCAGGGCAAACTCCAGCTTTTACAAACCTTACAAAGGGGGGGCAGGGTAGCAGAGCGTGCCAATGCAGCACTGGAGCTTTGTACCATCTCGACACTGCATGGGCCGCCGGGGAATACAGCATTCTGCTGCTCCAAAATGAGCGTATGTGCCCGTCAGCAGGGGCTGCCATCACATCACATGTGCATTGGGGCTGGGGAGTGTCCAGTCAATAAGAAGTCAACAGACAAAGTCCACTTGTGGCCACGGAAGGCCTATAGATACGCTAATCATATTATCCAGTTAGTACTCAAGGCAGTGGTCAGACTTGAAACCATAGTGGTGGTACTCTCCCAGGTTCCACCCACAACCCAGGCTCCACCCCACTTGGGAGGCCAAAACGAGGTACGATGCACAGTAGACAGTGAAATACCTAACGAAGTTGAAGTTGGCATCTAAATGCTCACTGTCAAGCTTCAGAATCAACATGTTCTGAGATGAACAGGCGCAATTTGCACCTCTCAGAGTTGCTGTTTCAGGCCAGAAAAGGGGTAAATTTGCATTTCTTAGAACTATTGTTTCAGGCTGTCAGCAGACGCAGTTGGACATCCTTGCATCTGTTCACACTGAGTTCACATTCTAAAGGTTAGCGTGCTGACTATAAACCAGAGTTCTCTTGTTTGTTTGATAAAAAGGTCACATTGTAAAGCATCCACTGGGGACAGCACCAACACCAGCTCACTAAATTGCCATGATTAGGGCCCTACCGAATTCATGGCCATTAAAAAAGCCTCAAAGTCCGTGAAATCTGTTTTCCCCCTGTGAAATCTGGTCTTTTGTGTGCTTTTACCCGACACCATACAGATTTCAGGGGGGAGATCAGCGTTTCTCATATTGGGGGGCCCTGACCCAAAAGAAAGTTGCGGGGGTCGGGGGGAGGCGGGTCATGGTATTGCCACCCTTACTTCTACGCTGCCTTCGGAGCTGGGCTCTCGGCCAGCAGCCGCCGCTCTCCAGCCACCCAGCTCTGAAGGCAGTGCCGCCGCCAGCCGCAGCAGCGCAGAAGTAAGGGTAGCCGTACTGCAAACTGCCCCTCCCACCACAGTAACCTGGTGACCCCCCCACAACTCCTTTTTGGGTCAGGACCCCTACAATAACACCACCCTGACATTTCAGATTTAAATAGCCGAAATCATGACATTTACAATTTTTAAAGTCTTATGACTGTGAAATGGACCCAAATGGACTGTGAATTTGGTAGGGCCCTAGCCATGAGGGAGTGCTTCCCTAGCCGCACTTGCTGGGGATGGAGATGGGGACTATCTCCTTGTACCCTCTTCCTCCTTTCCCATCATCCAGCCCCACCACACAGGGCAGGATTTTACCCTTTTTTGTTAAGCTGCTGCTGCTCATCTCCAAGTGAGCTAGAGGTGTGTCTGGTCTTTGCAACACTAATCTGCCTCGAAGTGGGATTTACCCAGTGAAGGATTTGTCATTGACAACGGGGCACATAGTAACTTCACTGAGGAAGTGGAGAGAGGCTGGAACAAATGGGGAAAAAAATGAATCACCTTCCCATGTCAAAACCATTTCATAATGCACAAAACCCCACCAGCAGCATGACCTGTACTGCTAACCCCATGAGTCAGACTTGCCAAAATCATGAGATTGGCTTAAAAATCATAAAATGTTAATAAACAATAACTCTGGGATCTTTTCATTAGCCTGATGGTGTTTTGAGCAGTTCCCCACAACCATGAGGACTAGAAACTTACTCTTTTTTTAAATCAAAGCTGAGATTCTCACGGGTTCATACAATTCCAGGAAAAACTCCAAACATCACAAGATCATGAGAGTCGGCAACATCAATTCCTCTGGCTAAAAATAAATTTGCAATTTTTAAAATTAACATTGTAGATTAAAATTGTAAATATAGACAATGTGCTTTAAAGCAGTCAGTACTTACCGAGGGTCAGCAAGGCCTAGGAATTACGTACATCCTACTAAAGCCCTATATTGAGAGCTAAGACCTTGTGCTAGTTCCCTGCACTGGGTGGGCTTTCATTCCAAGTGATTTACTAACTTCATAGATGTAGTTTGATTTCAGACAATGGCTTAGCTGGAACAGGCTATTGTTTTAACAAACCTAATTTGTAAAATGTGCTTTGAAATGACCTCAAAGCTGAACTCTGGCTCTTCTTTCCCTGGATTTTTGAAATCTATGATAATCTAGTTCTACTGACTCCTCGGAATTTTCCCTTCAAATTCTCCTCCCCATACTGCCTGACATTCCGCATGTTGGTGGGAATTGGCGCAGTTTTATTAAGTACCTAATAACACATTGTGCAGTGACAGTGTGTCATGGTAATAAACTAGCCATGTAATTCTGTTGACTCATCAAACAATATGGGGCAATAATGTTTGAATGCAGTTCAGCATATGCAGCTTTAAGAGGTACATGGCAAGGGAAAGCTGGTTTAATGCTCCAAGAAATTAGCTGGGCAAATGCCGTGTTTTATATTATTAAATATTTTGCAGAGCAGAAAATGAAGTGCAATTGGAAGGAACACATTGTCTTCTAATGCATCCATGTGATGCCAAATTCATTCTCCCTTACTCATGTGAGTAGCCCCACTGATTTAAATGGCAGCAAAAGCAGGTCATTGACTTCAGTGGAAGCAGTCTTAATGGGAGCAGGATCAAGTCCACCGACGTATTCACATGAGTAAAGCATGGATCGCACATGAAATTCTCTCCTGTGCAGAGGACCAGCTCAAGGGCCAATGCACCACTGACTACACCAGGCCTCAACATTTCTATTGAAACCCCTTTTTGATGGAAAATTGGGTTTTTGACATCAGGAAATTCTCCCCAGAAAATGTTCTGCTTTCCCAAAGAAAATTCTGACTTTTCATCAGAAACCCCAAAACTTTTTAGTTTTTTTTTTCTTTTTAGTTTTTTTTTTGTTTCTCTCCCCTACCCCCATCCATTTTTTCTTTTCGAATGAAAAGTTTTGTGGGGAAAAGAATATGTTTCCAATCAGTTGTACTGCAGACGCCCCATATAAGTGACAGGTTTCAGAGTAACAGCCGTGTTAGTCTGTATTCGCAAAAAGAAAAGGAGTACTTGTGGCACCTTAGAGACTAACCAAGTGAGCTGTAGCTCACGAAAGCTCATGCTCAAATAAATTGGTTAGTCTCTAAGGTGCCACAAGTACTCCTTTTCTTTTTGCCCATATAAGTGCTATGCTGATGGCCTAAGGGAAATATAATCGGTGCATGGGCCTTGTTTTGGGCATCTGCACAAGGAGGAAATTTCATCTATGATAAGACAGCACATTTTCAAGCTCCAGGTGAAATAGAAACAAATAAGTAACTTTCTTTATTAATGACAGGTTTCAGAGTGGCAGCCGTGTTAGTCTGTATCCGCAAAATGAAAAGGAGGACTTGTGGCACCTTAGAGACAAACAAATTTATTTGAGCATAAGCTTTCGTGAGCTACAGCTCACTTCATCAGATGCATTCAGTGGAAAATACTGTGGGGAGATTTATATACACAGAGAACATGAAACAATGGGTGTTACCATACACACTGTAAGGAGAGTGATCACTTAAGGTGAGCTATTACCAGCAGGGGAGCGGGGGGGGGGGGGGGCAGGAGCACCTTTTGTAGTGATAATCAAGGTGGGCCATTTCCAGCAGTTGACAAGAACGTCTGAGGAACAGTGGCGGGGGGGGGGGAATAAACATGGGGAAATAGTTTTACTTTGTGTAATGACCCATCCACTCCCAGTCTCTATTCAAGCCTAAGTTAATTGTATCCAGTTTGCAAATTAATTCCAATTCAGCAGTCTCTCGTTGGAGTCTGTTTTTGAAGTTTTTTTGTTGAAGAATTGCAACTTTTAGGTCTGTAATCGAGTGACCAGAGAGATTGAAGTGTTCTCTGACTGGTTTTTGAATGTTATAATTCTTGTCATCTGATGTGTGTCCATTTATTGTTTTGCGTAGAGACTGTCCAGTTTGACCAATGTACATGGCAGAGGGGCATTGCTGGCATATGATGGCATATATCACATTGGTAGATGTGCAGGTGAATGAGCCTCTGATATGATTAGGCCTATGATGGTGTCCCCTGAATAGATACGTGGACACAGTTGGCAACGGGCTTTGTTGCAAGGATAGGTTCCTGGGTTAGTGGTTCTTTGTGTGGTGTGTGGTTGCTGGTGAGTATTTGCTTCAGGTTGGGGGGCTGTCTGTAAGCAAGGACTGGCCTGTCTCCCAAGATCTGTGAGAGTGTTGGGTCATCCTTCAGGATAGGTTGTAGATCCTTGATGATGCGTTGCAGAGGTTTTAGTTTGGGGGCTGAAGGTGATGGCTAGTGGTGTTCTGTTATTTTCTTTGTTGGGCCTGTTCTGTAGTAGGTGACTTCTGGGTACTCTTCTGGCTCTGTCAATCTGTTTCTTCACTTCAGCAGGTGGGTATTG
Organism: Lepidochelys kempii; assembly: GCF_965140285.1. NCBI lineage: Eukaryota > Metazoa > Chordata > Testudines > Cheloniidae > Lepidochelys > Lepidochelys kempii. The sequence goes on along the minus strand of NC_136392.1, from coordinate 16,572,427 downwards.
TAGTTGTAAGAATGCTTGATAGAGATCTTGTAGGTGTTTGTCTCTGTCTGAGGGGTTGGAGCAAATGCAGTTGTATCGTACAGCTTGGCTGTAGACAATGGATCGTGTGGTGTGGTCTGGCTGAAAGCTGGAGGCATATAGGTAGGAATAGTGGTTAGTAGGTTTCCGGTATAGGATGGGTTTATGTGACCATCGCTTATTAGCACCATAGTGTCCAGGAAGTGGATCTTTTGTGTGGACTGGTGCAGGCTGAGGTTGATGGTGGGATGGAAATTGTTGAAATCATGGTGGAATTCCTCAAGGGCTTCTTTTCCATGGGTCCAGATGAAGATGTCATCAATATAGCGCAAGTAGAGTAGGGGCGTTAGGGGACAAGAGCTGAGGAAGCATTGGTCTAAGTCAGCCATAAAAATGTTGGCATACTGTGGGGGCCATGCGGGTACCCATAGCAGTGCCACTGATTTGAAGGTATACATTGTCCCCAAATGTGAAATAGTTATGGGTGAGGACAAAGTCACAAAGTTCAGCCACCAGGTTTGCTGTGACATTATCAGGGATACTGTTCCTGACGGCTTGTGGTCCATCTTTGTGTGGAATGTTGGTGTAGAGGGCTTCTATATCTATAGTGGCCAGGTGTTTTCAGGAAGATCACCGATGGATTGTAGTTTCCTCAGGAAGTCAGTGGTCTCTCGAAGATAGCTGGGAGTGCTGGTAGCGTAGGGCCTGAGGAGGGAGTCTACAGAGCCAGACAATCCTGCTGTCAGGGTGCCAATGACTGAGATGACGGGGCATCCAGGATTTCCAGGTTTATGGATCTTGGGTAGCAGATAGAATACCCCAGCTCGGGGTTCCAGGGGTGTGTCTGTGCGGATTTGTTCTTGTGCTTTTTCAGGGAGTTTCTTGAGCAAATGGTATAGTTTCTTTTGGTAACCCTCAGTGGGATCAGAGGGTAATGGCTTGTAGAAAGTGGTGTTGGAGAGCTGCCGAGCAGCCTCTTGTTCATATTCTGACCTATTCATGATGACAACAACACTTCCTTTGTCAGCCTTTTTGATTATGATGTCAGAGTTGTTTCTGAGGCCTGTGGATGGCATTGTGTTCTGCACAGCTGAGGTTATGGGGCAAGTGATGCTGCTTTTCCACAATTTCAGCCTGTGCACGTCGGCAGAAGCACTCTATGTAGAAGTCCAGTTTGTTGTTTTGATCTTCAGGAGGAGTCCACACAGAATTCTTCTTTTGTAGTCTTGGTAGGAAGGTCTCTGTGGGTTATTATGTTCTTCAGAGGTGTGTTGGAAATACTCCTTGAGTCGGAGATGTCGAAAATAGGATTCTAGGTCACCACAGAACTGTATCATGTTCATGGAGGTGGAGGGGCAGAAGGAGAGGCCCCGAGATAGGACAGATTCTTCTGGTGGGCTAAGAGTATAGTTGGATAGATTAACAATATTGCTGGGTGGGTTAAGGGAACCACTGGGTGGACTCCTCCTGAAGGTCAAAACAACACACCACAACAACTTCTCTTTTCTTTATTAAGAGTTTAATTTCACTGAGCTGAACTGAAATTGCACAAGCAAGCTGCAGGGACTGAATCAATATGGCTTCTCACTGAAATGTCACCCCTGTAAACTAGGAATCAGGATATCAAGTTACAAGCATAACATCATCAAAAGAAACTCCTCTTGACTGATTGTGGGACAACTGATTGCATCGAGATAGTGGGACATTGTTCCTAGATATTTGTGGAAGCAGTTGTCTTTTAGCAATTAAACTTCAATGCCAGGGCTAGTCATACCCGAAAATTAAAAAAACAAAAAAACAAAGAACCCCACAAAAACAACCACCCTCTTAGCCCAGTTACTGAAGGCAGTGTTTGCTAGATATCAGTGGGACTATGTAAGGGTCTTGCAAAATATTTATTAATGTTATTGCTAAACAACAGCAGAGTAAAGATTCAACACTGTATCATATTGCCCTGGGACATTCTTAACTCTTTCCTATACCCACCGGAGTGCCCTCAAGAACTACTGATGGATTTGCCATGACACTGGCTGTTTTTAGCTCTGTGGGTTTTGGGGTGAAGGGCATTGCTGGCATATGCTGGCCACCCAAATGTTACAAAAGGCCTAATTTTCAGACATGTTAGGCACATGACTGAATGAATTTTGTGCTTGAAATTACAATGCTCGCATATGCAAATAACAAATTAGACACATTTGCATATGCAGTTACTCAAACTATAGTCATGGTAATTGCTTATCAAAATGACACATGGAATCTCACACCCATTTTGCATATTTGCAGTTGTGAGCATCAGCTTCCCAAGAGACATATCCACAATCGAGTCTAGTTGTCAGTTTTTCCCCCCCACATAGAAACTGCCATGAAGGACAAACCCAGGGTAAAACTGTCCTCAGTTGTTCCCTCCCCCACAGAGAGATCAGGAATTGTACAGAGCCATGCACAGATGTGAACAGCAGAACTAAAGCGGTGGATGGAGGAGGCAGTTTATATGTGCTCTCACTTCGTCTAATGCCCATCCTCATTATTACTTTAACCCTTAGAGCACTGCATTTGCCCATCTGCTAGTCAAGAGCACAGGCTTTGGCAGGGCTATAGATCATATTGTGATCTTATTTACATTGGTGCAACTGAGATTAGCATCTGGCCCTGTGTGTGTGTGTACAGTTAGAGATAGCTATTATGTGGTTTGTAAGAGGTTAAAAGAAGGTGGAAACCATAACCATGAAAGTCATAAAGGCAACATATCCCAAGCCAAATAGTTTTGTTTCCAACTCCGGCTTTAATTATAACATGTCACATAATGATGACATAGTATTATAATAAGCACATATAATGCATTAATCTGATATTATGTCTTGGCTTTAACAATAGGCACAGTGAACCAGCCTTAGCTGCTAACTCATTCTGAATGTATCTGCACACTCCACCTAGATACTTATCTGTCTCTTTAATTAAGTGGAGAGAAACATCTGGAGGCCATACCCATAAAACCAGACTCTGATGATAGCAGAGTTACTCTAGAGCTTTGGTTAATCACTTACTCCCACATGTTGTCACGAGGTTCCAAACTCTCGTCCTTTTCTTCTCACTTTGTTGCCACTTATTCTCCAGTGTGAAGGCAAAAGTAAAAAAAGGGCACAAGACCATTAAGGTACCAAATAATGGGCCCATTCATGCTTTCAGGAACAGAGCCTCCAGGATTGAGCCTAATACTTGCTGGGCTGGAAGAACATGCTTCTGATAACCTGTCACCTATCCAGTGCCTTTGCTTAAATGGCCAGCAGCAGGCCTTGTCAATGGGTAGACTACAGCTGACATTTCATTTGCATCCTGCAAATCCCACTGATTAAACTGAGTCTCCTCCCATGGCAATCAGTGGTATTACAGGTTTCAGAGTAGCAGCCGTGTTAGTCTGTATTGGCAAAAAGAAAAGGAGTACTTGTGGCACCTTAGAGACCAACACATTTATTTGAGCATAAGCTTTCATTCAGAGAAAGCTCATGCTCAAATAAATTTGTTAGTCTCTAAGGTGCCACAAGTACTCCTTTTCTTTTCAGTGGTATTACAAGTGATCAACTTCAGTGGGAGCAGGATCGGTCCCTTATAGCATAAAGTCAGCTTTTTTGATTCAGGGGGTCTCATGCAGCTTTACACGCATCTGAACAAGTACTCATTATTTCTTCAAGTGCACTTACCTCCGAGGCTGTGCGTAATGTAGAACTAAAACATGAATGCAGTGCTCTGAGTCTCGGGTAACTAGGAGCAAGCATTTCCAGTGTGGGGGACAGCTAGTGTATGTCTTTCAGACTCTCCATTCTGTGCCATTTCATGTACTGAGACCATGCATGCCAGCCCAACTGAATGGGATCCAGTGTGAGGGATACAAGGGCCACATGAGGGAAATTTCATCAGAATCAGAGACATAATGTGAGGTTTTTATATTTCAGCACTAGCTAAGCAGCCCACATCAGGATGGGCATAACCAATGTGTCTCTGTCCACTAATCTCCTTCCCCTTTCCCTCTTTCTCCCTTAACTCTCTTCCAACCTTCCCCAGTACAAAATACTCTGCCGATGCCCTTTGAACTGATTGTGTTGGGGAAGGTGATGCCAGAGTTTCTTAATCTTGTGGTGGCACCTAGATATGATGGTGATGGGCACTGAAATGCTGAAAAACAAACAGACAGACAAGTAGATAGCTAGATAAGATTAGATGTATAACTAATTTAGCCAGTCATCATAGAGCAACTGACACAAGTTAATCTATATACTGCAAATCCTATTGTTAAAACTGCTTTAAAAGACTTACTTTTTAATTGTATTGAAAACCCATCTTTTGATCTGAATTGCTTTGGCAGCATGTTCATTATTTGAATGGCACCTCACCTGTCCAGATAATACCACATTTGTAGTTCCTGGTATGTGAGTGCATCAGAGTGCAAACGCATATATATAAATGGCAGAAGAGAAGAGAACTGAATGTTATTGTACAGATACAGACTGAAAGCAAAATATTCTCCTTGTACTGATGTGTGGATATGAACAACAGTTCATAAAAGATACAAGAAGTCTTTTGTATTAATAAATATAAGCCTGACAAATTATTACATTAAAAATATCCAGGATTTGAATTGCTTCACTAAGCAGAAAAAAGGCATTTTCTTGCTCTATAATTAAGTAGATGAAACAAACAGAAAAGACAGGGAAGTGCAGTGTTTGTTAATATTTATGAATTTTCCAGGAGGAGGAAGGAGAAGAAGAATGAAAATAGACCTGTCAGTTTCACTATTGTTTATGGGCAGTTTTACAATCCAACTCTTATGCACTGGCATGCATGCTGAAATGTGTGGGTTGCACATGTTGTGGGGGGACGGGGAGAATTTATTTGCTTTTTAACCATTATTTTTAATTGGAATTTAAAAAATAGCCCTGGGAGTTTTCCAAGTGCTGTTAGGTGATGTAGAAGGTTATTTGTAGAAAACCTAAATTTTGGGCCAAACTGACATGCTGCTGTCTCTGAAATGTGACAAGATCAAAACAGCTAACATGAAGGGTATAGTTCATTAGCCCAGGTATTTCTCTGTGGGTGACATTCCCCCCAGCCCAGGGGGCTTGCAACAGGACTATGCGCCACTTGAGTTCCACTTAAGCAAAGACTGCTAGGTACAAAAACAAAACACAGATAAATAATTCTAGGTCTTAACTAGTGACGGATGAAGCTTTCAGACGATTTTGTGGTTTTATCTGGATAAGCAACAAAAAAGTTCAAATGTTAATCCAAGCCTCTTTGGTTTATAAATCAAGATGGAAATCTCACTCCAGAGCTGCCTTTTTCATTAAATTTGTAATATATCCAGATTCCAGCTGGGTTAGAAATTCTGGACCAATAGTACCTCTCATGGGATTTTAGTGCCTCCACTTCTCACCCTTCCAGAATCAAGAATTGCAGGGGCACACCAGAATGAAACTGATGAACACAGTTCTCTGGAGAGTGTACACCATGATCTTGTAATCTTCAGTGATGTACACTTTACCCTTCTGTGTGTTTCTCTATGCGAGTCTTGCCCAGCCTCTGTTTGTCTATTATGCTGCCTCTTTATATGGTCATGTTTCTGCGACCGTTGTCTTGTTCACCTGAAAGTGTCCATCATTGGATGTTTCACTTCAGCTTCATTGTAAATTTAAATGTTGTCTAACCTTTATAGACTGTGATTTTGAATGCCTGATTTTTAACCAAGATACGTATGCTAGTGCACATATGAAATGTGTGCAATTACACACCTAATTTGGACACAGAGCCTGATTCGCCACTGCCTTATATATTGCATAGTCATATATATGAGTGCAAAGTGTGTGTAAAAACACTGCCTTTCTGATCTGGTAAGATTTTGCTCCCACTTTGTATAACTGTTAATAACAGCACAAGGCAGTGGACAATCAGGCCCACGGCTACTACTGTTGTATGTACAAATCAGGTATTTGCACATGCAAATAGACACTTATGCATCCAACTGACATTTGCCCATGCAGTTACCAAGTTTTGTGCATAGTCATTGTAACTGTGTCTGTATTTGCTCTTTCATATTGCATGCCAAATGCCTTTGAAAGTCAAGGCCAGAGAGCGTAACACACTAAGGCAACAGTTCAGAAATAGGTGCCTAAAAATAGTTCATGTTTAGGCTCTGAAGAAAGTAGCCTGATTTTCAAACGGGCTGAGCAGCCAGCAGCTCGTGTCCATTGGCTTTCAAAAATCAGACCACTCAGTTTGGCATCCAAATTGAGATTTAGGAACCTAATTTTATGTATGTAATTTTTTGAGAACCATTGGCCAAATAACCTGTTAAATTGACAGTTCTGTGTTAGAGTCCTTACCAGGAAGTCAACAACTGAATGTTCCATGCCAACTGTGTAAAAACCAAAGATATGTAGAAACTTGTTGTAGCTGGAGATATTAGGTATTGTTATTTACCCCAGAAAGAATAAAAAAAGAAAGTTTAAAACAAAGCAAGACTAGTGGACAGTTCAGGACAGGCGCACAACTAGACCTTTGTGAAATTGAAATATGTGTTTCTCTGTTTGCAATGATAACAGTAGCTTGCACTTAGGAAGAGCATTTTACTCTTTCAAAGCTCTGGACTCGCCCTAGCTAATTAAATAACTACACCTTTAAATTAAATCTTAATTACAAAATAAACAAACAATAAAGAAAAGTTACCTTTTTTCAAAGTTCAGAAAATTTGGGTAGACCTTTTGGGTGAAAGCTTCCTTGCTTGCATCTTCTTCTTCTTTTATCTGAACCAGCTCACTCAGCCCTAATCTTCTTCATCTAACCCACATGATTAATGCACAAAATAATTTTGGAGCAGGCCAGGTCCTGGCAGGAAGCTGTGTGTCCTATCATGTCTTCACAATATTAGCCAGCAAAATAATTGTGGTTTGTTCAGTTTAAAAAAAAATTCTCCTAATTTACACGTTTCCCTTGAAGGCTTCCCCCTTTTCTTCATTATGTTGTAGATTTTCATTTTTACAAGCTGATCTGTAAACTCTCTCCCCCAGATGGAATGTTTAGTCCCTTCAATAGTCTTGTTGCCTACAATGGGGCTGCTCTCAATAGTAAACAGGTTTGGGCCTTACATGTAGTGGCCCAGATTCTCTGCTGTTCTAGTCACTTTGTGCTGCTCAGGTGGTGCATGGTGGTAGAAAGTAGCCCTATTGGCCAGCTGGGAATTTCCCTGGCTTGGGAGTGACATGAGCAGCTCTGACACTGGCTGATTCCTCCCATCCTGGCTTAGTGGGGTGTGGGGGCTTGTTGCGTATATGGAGGGGAAAGGGTAGAGCATGCCTGCACTATCTCAATTCCCAACTTGCATATAGTCCCGTGGTGTTAGAGCAGCCCCTAAACTGCTCTAATTTACATTAATGGGCTGGGGCCAACATGGACGCAATATGAGAATTAAGGAGACAAAACTTGCTCCCCTATCATGCACTGAGTATATCTCAGCACCAGAGAAAATCTGGGCCTTCCAGTTTTTCTCCATGGCAGCCCCTACAAAACAGGTGGTAGTGTGGAAGTAAAGGTCGGAAGAGGAAAGCAACATGTTAGGTTAGCATGAAAAGATATAGTCCAGGGTCACTGTAATATCCCCTTCCCCAATGAAACACATCAGCTTTTAACCACAGAAGCAATCTGAGTTAATTTCTCAGTGGTTAGTTCTGTACTTAATTATTTCTAAATGGAGCAGCTGCTGCCTATTAGCTTTGCTGAAATATGGCCGGAATCATGCTCTCACTCTGCCTGCATCAATCTGGAACAGCTAGTCTTGGGTGTTTGCCCAAGTTTGCATGATCTACTGGTGAAAACAGGGAAATGGAAGTCAGGACTCCTGGGTTCTATTTCTGACCCTGCCACCCTGTTGAATCATTCTACCAGGCCTCAGAGGCGAGGACAGGTTTTAGCTCTATGTGATTTATCCAGATGTCTAAAAATAGCCCAGAGCCATGAAGATCTAACAATATAGGGTGTTGGGCTCCAGGGTTTTGGTTTGGGCCATGTTAGACACAAAAACCCAGATGTGAAGGCTGGATCTGGATTCAGGGCTATTACAGAGGCTGAGATTTTGGTCCAGGCCCATTTCTGAAGCTGCAAGTGGCAGAGGGGAGAAAACAGCCCAGGAGGAGAAATAAACACAAACTCCCAGGAAAGCAAGGGCCAAGTGCTCAGAAGGCAGCTTCCATTTCATGGCTGCTGATTAGGCCCGTGCAACTGGAATCGGTAATTTTGCACCTGCATTTGAATTAGGGTGGAGGGGGCACAGAAGAGGGAGTTGGAGGTGCCAGCGCTGAGGTTCTGGGGCTGCATCCCATTGTGAGTGCAAAAGGGAGGACGGGCCTTAGCCTAGCTAAAAATGTAGGCCTCAGCGTCTGCCTTACACTCTTATGTCCAGCTCTTTGGTTGGGACATTTGGTGCCTGTTGAGCAAGGGCCTGCAGGAGGGTTTCCTCAGAACATTATCTGCACAGTGTAACGTTCTCTTCCAGCATTTCACAAACAACCACAAAGAGGAAGAAAAAAAGGGGGGGGCAACCCTCTTGAAATGAACTGCCTGATTCTTCTCTCCCGCACCTTCTCAGCCTCCCCTTTCCATCCTGCACATCCCCTGCCAAGCTAGTAGAGGCTTGCTAAGCTTGTCTCTGTTGGATGTCACTCTTTGCACAAGCCTCCATTAATTTATGAGAGTTTACAGGATCTAGTGGTGAAAGCATTAGAAGTCAGAATTCCTGGGTTCTATTCCTAACCCTGTCACCAGTTTAGCTGGGTGACTTGGGATGACTCCTGGAAACTTTCCTGGTTGCCCTGTAGCCTTTTTAAGTCTTCACTGTATCTATTCATTCAGAGGCTACCTCAAGCCTAAATAAGAATACTGGCAGAATGCCCCAATTTGTCAATGAAATAAATTACAAACCAGATAATTATCCCATCTCTCCTCTGCTCCTGATCCAAAATCCCCTGAAGTTGCTGGAAAGACTCCTAGTGACTTCAATGGGTTTTGGATCAGATGAAGGGAAGGGAAAAGAGTGGCCCTAGAATTCAAAGGAGGGAAAGGAGGGCTGTGAGATAGGGGAGATGGGAGCAAAAAGGGCCCCAGCAGGATTCTGGGAGTGAAGACTCTACCTAGGAGACAGCTTGGCTGGGATTGGCAGGCACAGGTGCCCCGCCTTTTGCTGGCTCTTGACTCTCTCTGGAAGGAAGCCAGCTTCCTGCCTCAACCTTTTCATTTTAATTCTTTATTTGTAATTTGTAGTTACACTCATTCAGAATAAAGCAACATGGGACCCAGTCCTGCTTCCATTGTGGTCAGTGGCAAAACTCCCATTGATTTCAATGGTAGCAGGACTGGGCTCAAATCCTCCCTTTCTCTGCCCTCTCGGCTGCTGTTCTGGGGTTCCCTCCTTTACTTTCTCTGCTTGGTGCCCAATCCATGCCCACTCCTCTTCTCTGCCTCTCTTTCTTTGACACAGTTAAATCCAAGGCTGGCTTCTCCATCATGAGGAGAAATTAGCTCCTGTAGAGAGTAAGAAGCAAGGCAGAGATTTTTGTTCTATGCATTCAATCATGGGCTCCTGTGTTAGCTTGAATGGACATCTCTCTAGCTTGATGGCGTAGAGTTTCTCCTTCTTGCTTTTCATTACAAGCCTCATGGGAACATCCAGCTGACCTCAGAATAACTGGCACACTTCTTCTTAAGTACTATGGTGTGAATGCAGGAACATAAACCAGCCGGACTCACTGTAATGTGATCTGCATGCACCCCAAAGGCTCAGAAGCCAAACTGCAAATAAAAAGAACCCCAAATATACCACTTTTTAAAAAAACCCTCATGATTTTTAAGGTAGTCTTGAGATTTTGGGAGTCTGATTCATGATTTTTGAAAGCTTGTGGTAGGCAATGCTGGCTACAAAACAATGAGTGTTACTGACTATGTCTGCACTGCATGGGTATCCACACAGGAGTGACTAAGGGGGAGATTTTCCAAGGCCCAGAGGGCAGTTGTGGTGCCCAGCTCCCACTAAGTTAGGAATTGTGACGCTGCCCCAGGGTTAAGAGGCACTTCGCTACCACCTGCCCTTACTGCGAGGAAGCCTTGGCTGTGCCTGCTGGGGGTCAATTCCCCAACTCCAACAGCCAGGAGCAACAGAAGTGTGCCCCTCTAGGCCTAGGCAGGCCCCACTGTCTCTTTACAGGTTAAAGAAAAGCCTCTGAGCATCCCCATGGAGTGTCCAGCCCCTGGTCCACTGGTCACTTACAAATCTGCTTCCTCCAAAGACACCGTACACCCCATCTTACCAGCTCCAGCGCTCATCACTGCTCCACCCCCTTAACACACAGCACTTATAGTGAAATCAAGAAGAGGTTTAACAAAGAATAGAGATTCAAAGTAATAGTAAGAGAAGTTTTGGAAACAAATGGTTACATATAAAATAAAAACATGCATTCTAGAGTCTAGACTTACTTTACTTTCATATCTAATAAAGTATTGCTCACCAGTGCTTTACAGCCAGGGCTGTGACCCCTCTTTCAAGAGACACAACATGCTGTCAGTTTGTCTCCTCAGTGAAGGATCCAGCGTGTCTCAGTACCCCTAGATATATCAGAACAATCCTTATTCATAAACAGGACACCCCTGGCTGATTGTTTCTTCCTCTGACTTTCCTCTCATCACTTCCTGGTGACCTGCCATAATCCCAAATCCTTAATAACATCATTTTCAGTATAGATACTAAACTTCTTTAATATTATCTGTCCATACATTTTGCAATGATTATGTTGACAAGCAGGCTACTGGCTCAAGGTAGAGACCTCATGTGCCCCTCCTCCCCTTTAGTGAACTATTATGTAAATATCTGACCCAGGGGATCTCTATAAAACCCTATGTACCCTCCCCAAGTTGGCACCAAGAAGTTACTGGGTCACAAGAGTTAGGTGCTAAAACCACTCTTTGTGCCTATGAAAGTCTTCCCCTAAATTCCCGATGTCCTGTCCCAGCAAGAGTTGGGTTTGATGTAAAACCTGGGGTTGGAGGAGTGTGAGTAGATTATCTGGGGTCAGACTCTTCTTTGGTTGTTTCAAAGCCCTTGTCAAAATAGATGCATAATCATGGTCCACAAATCACAGGAACTTCGGGAGACTTGGTTTTCTCACTATGCAACAAAGGGGGAGGTCTGGAAGCATACATGAAGACTGAATAAAGACTCCCCCGGGTCATATTAATATGTGGAAGAGGTTACATGGGGTCAGGCAGGGCCTTAGCAAATATAGATCTAAGATGGCTATTTATCAGGTTATTTTATCAATTACATCACATCCATGCATCTATCTACTGAATGGGATCTCCAGAGTCAGAGGATGGTCAAGGTGGACTCATTCATTTATTGTCATGTGTTGCTGAGTTGTGTCTCAGTTAGACTGCAAGCTGCTCTGGAGAGGGAAAGCACCATGCATACTTGTGGCACTATAGAAATAATACCTAATCATTAGCAACAACGATTCTCTTCATTCCATATTTACTCTAGTTCTGTGTCTTCACGAATTTGAATGCCTGGCAGGTGATTGATCACTCATCTGCATGACATTTCGGCAACATTTTATACAGTTGCAGTTCATATTTTAAGCTTCCCATTATATTAATCCAGCAATTGTTGGCAAATAACAGGCAGCCACAGAGCGTCAGGAATGTGAAGGCTCCAATTTAATTTAGATAGCGTTGATCTCAAAAGCTGGCAGCAGAATGCGATTTCTGAAAACGTTTCTATTAGAAGCTGCTGTTTCAGTTTGAATTTGGCAAGAAAAACTCTTTTCTAAACATTTACATTTCACATTCTTTGGGCCATTTGCAAAATGTCAGCTCACAGCTCTCCACACTGCAGAGAGGTGGTGAGGAATGTTACACTACAATGCTAGCAGACGTCCAGTTTGCCTTGCCTTGATTTACTGTATGATAGCCTTTACTTTAGCTCCGTTCCTAATGTCGTGTCTTCTGATTTTAGTTTCACTCAGGCAGTGTGAATCCACGTTGAAGTTTCTAGCTAATGAAAACAAAGTCAAATGAATTAATAATAATAATTTGGGGGATGATGTGGTCATCAGTTCTGAGACACCCTGATTTGAATAAGTGTGTGCCCTAAGGTTGTATTGTCCAACAGCAGAGAAAATGAACATTTTCAGAAGGGACTGGCTCTTTGGGACAGGGATTATTATTCACTGTATATTTGCACAGCACCTAGCACAATGGGGCTTTGATCTGGTCGGCCTGTAGGTGCAAAATAATAAACCTTGATAATAATGTATGGCCACAAGATCCATCCCATTTAAGTTTACTCCTGCTCACCAGTTTGAGTAAGGGATTCGTACTCTGGCTGTTACGTAGCAAACATCACAGGCCCCTTACTCACATTGGTGAGCACTCACTCTCATGAGCAGTCCTACTGAAGTCAATAGGCCTGACTCATGTGAGCAAGAACTCACCACCCTGAGTCAAGATTGCACAACCTGACTGTAATAAGCTGGCCTGCTCCCTAGCTCACAAAGGGCCCACTGCCACACCCAGAGTATCCTTCCAGGCTGTTTTATTTTCCCTACACAGGCAAAATTAACAAAACCAGTTCCTCGGGCCACCCTGGGCTACAGCTCCCAGGGGGTTTTCCCCTTAACCTCTCAGTCCTTCCTGCTTCAGGGCTTCCTGCAGGAATCTTCCATGCTCTCCTCACTGAGCACTGTTACTCCCCAGAGGTGTTTTTCCCCAGCAGGGTCCCACTGCCTCCCTTCCCAAGGGAGTCTGACAGTGCCTTGCACCCACCCCTAGGGGATTCCCTATTGCTCCCTCTCCCACTACCCAGGTCTCTTGGCTGCTGGCCTGTCTCCTTTTTCCCAGAGAGCAAGCAGTGAGAGTCCCAGGTCTGCTCTCTCTGCCCCTTTCCTGACTGACTTTCAGAGCTGACTCACCTAGGTTCTCTCTTCTCTAGACCCAGAAATCCCTTTTTAAACCTCATTGGGGTCAGCTGGGCAGTCCCGGCTGCATTGGCCTTGGTGTCTCTAAAAGGACCAGTGCCACCCTGTGAAACCAACCCTACATTTTAATAGCATCAGAGAAAACTGTCAGCAGCAGTTTTATTCGTCACTTAATATTATCACTGAAAGCTCTAAATTCATTGCAAATACTCATTGAAAGCACACATTAAACCCCAGGTTGCAGGTGCACAAAGTTATTCACTATGAGCCTGATTCAGCAAAGCACTAACTCATGTGCCAAAATCCCACTGATTTACTGTTAAGCACATGCTTAAATACTTTGCTGGATGGGTGCTGATGAGCTTGAACCAATGAAGTGCTGAGCACTGTCAACTCTCAGGGAGGCCAGGTGGAAGTTAATGGTGCTCAGCCCTTGCAGCATTGAACAAAAGCAAGCATCTACACATGTGAGTGACTGTGCTCATGTGAGTAGCCTGACTGAACTGTTGAAGTCAATGGAGCTGCTCATGTGGGACACCTCATGTGGGTAAAGTCATGCATGTTTGCAGGGTAGGATCCAATGTCAGTTGTTGGACTGCCTGCAAACTAAGGGTACTATTAATTTTAATCTATTTGTCAGTGGGGTTTATGGTTTCTGTTCCACACTATCCGGGTGTTTTTAAGCCACAATCACAATGGTATCTCGTCCAGAACAAAACTGATTCCAGGCCTAGGAAATTTTTCTCTCAGGTGTTCAGTGAAAGAGACCAGATTTGATCAAAGCCGGTCATTCTCTTGCTTCAGAGCAAGGGTAACATTTCCTGCATGTCTCAGCTTCATCATTTTGCTGGGGGTGTTTCCGGAGAATTCTATTGCAAGGTAAATCTACAATAGGAAAGTAAAAGTTCTATTGCAAAGTAAAGTATTAATTATTGTTATGTAATAATTCAGAATAGATTGCACAAATATAGTGCCCTTCATTAGAGATCAGGCAATTTGCAATGTTTTAATTAATGAAGTCTCAACACAACATCTCTATGATGAAAGTAAGGCTACGTCTACACTACAGGCGAGGGGGTTGATTCCCCTACTCACAGAGCCAGATTTACACCTCACGTGCCCCTAGGCACAGCATCTTCAGCTGCCTACCGCTGACCTTTGTGTTGCCCATAGCTTTAGAGAGGTAAGGCGCTCCTAGAACGCCAGCACCCCTCCACATGTGCCCACTGTGCCTAATGGGAAATCTGGCCTTGCCTGTTCACGTATACATACTTGTGCTAGCTCTCACTGAGCTAACGCACAAATAAATAGCAGTGTAGCCATGGTAGCACAGATAGTGGCAGAGGAGACACAGCTGAGCCATGCTGAGTACATACCCACCAATTTCAGCCTAAGTTATTATGCCCATGTCACAGGTCAGTAATCTGAGGCACAGAGTATTGAGACCTAAAAATGAAGATAGGAGCCTAGTGAAATTTTCCGAAGTACGTAAGTGCCTAATACCTATTGGGCACCTAGATGCTTTTAGTCTTGTTTATAACAGCTGTGACGGGGCAAGGCCAGATGGCTATAGAAAAGTAGTGGGAGATAGATATATTAGCTCCAGGCTAAACAAATCCCTGGTACCAGGTTAAGTGAAATGGAAGCTGCTCCAGGTCAATGAAGACACCTGGGGCCAATTAAGAACTTTCCAGAAGGCAGGGAGAATGCTAGGTTGATTGGGACACCTGAAGCCAATCAGGGGCTGCCTGAAACTAGTTAAAAGCCTCCCAGCCAGTCAGGTGGGGGTGCATGTCAGGAGCTGTAGAAGGAAGTTGTGCTGTTGGAGAGACTGAGTAGTACACACCATATCAGGCACAAAGAAGGAGGCCCTGAGGTAAGGGTGAAGTGGAGCTTGAGGAAGTGAGGGCTGCTGTGGGGGGAAGTAGCCCAGGGAATTGTACATGTCATGTTTCTAAAAGGTCAGCTACCATAGCTGATACTATTAGGGTCCCTGGGCTGGAGCCCGGAGTAGAGGGTGGGCCCGGGCTCCCCCACACACCTTTGACCCCTGATTAATCACTGAGACTGGGAGACAACAGAGACTGTGCAAGGAAGGATAACTTCTCCTCACCTCCCTCGCTGGCTTATGATGAAAATGGCTCAGTAGACTGTGACCCTTGTCTCTAGAGAAGGAAGGGTTACGTGGAGGGTCACAGTGAGCCTCTGAGGCTAGTGAAATCTGCCAGGAAATGCGGGACCAACTGAGGCAAGGACAGAGTTTTGTCACAACTGGTGTCAGGAGTGGGACTTCGTTTACAGCGTGGCGGAAGAAAGAGGTTTAAAAAAAAAAGTGCACTGGGGTTTTGGATTTTTCTTTTTTGTTTTTTGGTTTTCGTTTGTTTGCTTTGTACCACAATGGAGGAGGTGGTAAGAGCTCTGGTACAAGCCATGGCAGCCCAGCAGGAGGCCATCCGGGTTCAGGCAATGGCACAACAGGAGTCTATGCAGCTACAGCAGGAAACCAATCAATTATTGATGAGCCAGGCGACTCAAGATCGTGCCCTCTTGAGAGAGGCGGTGGACTAGCTGAAGATCCTCACCACCCAGGCCCGGGGGTCTGACAGGACGCGAATCCTGAGGGCCACTGGTTGTCTGCCAAAGTTGACATCAGGAGATGACGTAGAGGCATATCTTCTCTCATTCGAAAGGACTGCTCAGCGTGCGGCGTGGCCCCAGGAGCGGTGGGCCAGCATTCTCGCCCCTTTTTTGTGTGGAGAGGCCTAGAAGGCCTGCTTTGACTTGCCTGCCACGGATGCCACTGACTATACCCGTCTGAAGGCAGAGATCCTAGCACGATCAGGGGTAACGGCAGCGGTAAGGGTCCAGAAGTTCCATGAGTGGAAATACCAGGAGAACAAAACCCCGAGGTCCCAGCTATTCGACCTCATACACCTCGCACAGAAGTGGTTACAGCCCGAGGTGTGCAGGCCAGAGGAGATTTTGGAGACCCTGGTCATCGATCATTACATGTGGGGACTGCCGCCAGATCTCCGCAAATGGGTAGGCCAGAACGATCCGTCCACGTATGACGAGATGATCACACTGGTAGAAAGACAGATGACAGCCAGGGAACTGACCCGACTACCTAAGGAAGGCCCCTTTCGAAGCAAGTACCCGACCCCGACCCAGGAATGTTGGGCAGCCAAACCCTTGGGGAGTCCTAGGTGGAAGAAGTGGGGGGGGGGTGAAAACCAGCGGGGACCCCAGAAAGAAGGGATTGGCCTGAGGGGGGGGAACCCTGTGACTAAACCCCCTAACCCCCAGGATAGGGGAGTGATTAAAAGCAATTATAGATATTATGCATGTGGGGAGTGGGGACACATAGCAGCACAGTGTCCCAGCACCGAGGAGCCTATGCAATGTAACTCGGGGGATTGGGAGGTCCCATGTTCCCTTATCCACCTTGCGGGGGGTTGCATTAGCCCCGCATAATTACACCAGGCCAGTGAGGATAAATGGAGCAGAGACTACAGCGCTTGTGGACTCCGGGAGTGCTATCACCCTCATATCAGGTAAGCTGGTAAAAAACAGTCAGCTGCTACAAGCCACACGCGTAGCAGTGACGTGCGTGCATGGGGCCGTGAGCCATTACCCCACCATCCCAGGGGAGATAGAGGTTTAGGGAAACCCCATTGAGGTGACCGTGGGCATAGTTCCTAAACTTCCATATCCTGTAGTCATTGGGAGGGACTATCCAGGGTTTGATAATTTACTCCCCCCGGAGAGGCTGGAGGAAGGTGGGGACCCTGAGGGGAATGTCAACCCCCAATGTTCGCTGAGATTTCTCAGGATCTGTTCTCAGCCCCCTGAAAGACCCAGAAGACAAAAAAAGAGAGGAAGGCTGCGAAGGCCTTGGGAACCCGGATCCTGACCCAGGGCCAGAAGACCTCCCTAGTAGGCAGATGGACACGAGCAGCCAACAGAGAAACTTACCAGGCTAAACAAATCCCTGGTACCAGGTTAAGTGAAATGGAAGCTGCTCCAGGTCAATTAAGACACCTGGGGCCAATTAAGAACTTTCCAGAAGGCAGGGAGAATGCTAGGTTGATTGGGACACCTGAAGCCAATCAGGGGCTGCCTGAAACTAGTTAAAAGCCTCCCAGTCAGTCAGGTGGGGGTGCATGTCAGGAGCTGTGGGAGGAAGTTGTGCTGTTGGAGAGGCTGAGTAGTACACACCATATCAGGCACAAGGAAGGAAGCCCTGAGGTAAGAGTGAAGTGGAGCTTGAGGAAGTGAGGGCTGCTGTGGGGGGAAGTAGCCCAGGGAATTGTACATGTCATGTTTCTAAAAGGTCAGCTACCATAGCTGATACTATTAGGGTCCCTGGGCTGGAGCCCGGAGTAGAGGGTGGGCCCGGGCTCCCCCGCACACCTTTGACCCCTGATTAATCACTGAGACTGGGAGACAACAGAGACTGTGCAAGGAAGGATAACTTCTCCTCACCTCCCTCGCTGGCTTATGATGAAAATGGCTCAGTAGACTGTGTCCCTTTTCTCTAGAGAAAGAAGGGTTACGTGGAGGGTCACAGTGAGCTCTGAGGCTAGTGAAATCCACCAGGAAACGTGGGACCCACAGAGGCAAGGACAGAGCTTTGTCACACAGCCCTTAACATATCTGAAGACTGTTATCAGGTCGTCCCTCAGTCTTCTTTTCTCAAAACTGTCAGGTTTTCTAAACTTATCATTTTTGTTGCTCTCCTCTGGATTCTCTCCAATTTTCCACATCTTTCCTAAAGTGCAATGCCCAGAATTGGACACAGTGTTCCAGCTGGGGCCTCACCAATGCCAAGTAGATCAGGACAATTACCTCCTGTGTCTTACATGCAACACTCCAGTTAATACACTCCAGAATGATATTAGCCTTTTTTGTGACTGCATCACATTGCTGACGATCCACTATAACCCCCAGATCCTTTTCAGCAATACTACCATCTAGCCAGTTATTCCCCATATTGCAGCTGTGCATTTGATTTTTTCCTTCATACAAGTAGTACGTTGCAATTGTCTTTACTGCATTGCATCTTGCTGATTTCAGACCAATTATCCAATTTGTCAAAGTCATTTTGGATTCTAATGCTGTCCTCCAAAGTGCTTGCAGCCCCTTCCAGTTTGGTGCTAAATGCAGATTTTACAAGTATATTCTTCACTCCATTATCCAAGTCATTAAGGAAAACGTTGAACAATACCGGACCCTGGACAGACCCCTGCAGGGCCTCACTAGATACAACCTCCCAATCTGACAGCAAGCCATTGTCAGTCTTTCAACCAGTTGTATACTCACCTTATAGTAATTTCATCTAGACCACATTTCCCGAGTTTACGGGACTGTGTTAAAAGCCTGACTAAAATCAAGATATATCACCTCTACTGCTTCCTTCCATCCACTAGGCCAGTAAATTGTCAAAGAAGGAAATTAGGCTGGTTTGACATGATTTGTTCTTGACAAATCCATCTTGGCTATTACTTATCACTGTATTATCTTCTGGGTGTTTTCAAATTGTTTATTTAATAATTTGTGCCAGTATCTTTCCAGTTATCAAAGTTAGGCTGGCTGGTTTCTCCAGGTCCTCTTTGTTTCCCCTTTTAAAGATAGGTACTCTATTTTCCCTTCTCTGGTCCTCTGGGACCTCACCCGTTGTCCTCCATGAATTCTTGAAGATCATCGCTAATGGTTTCGAGATTGCTGCAGCTAGTTCCTTAACTACCCTAGGGTGAATTTCATCAGGTCCTGCTGACTTGATCTAAATTCTTCCTCTGTTATAAGATGTAAGTAAATAATAAATAATAAAGCTTTCAAGCTGTGATGTGGTTTTTGCTGGTAATGGGAGGAGACATTATCAGAGCATTAGAAAATTCCACTTAAGTAGCACAATGGTTATTGTTGGAAAACTCCAAGAGCTCCTCTTCATGACACGGGGTCATTGGGCAACTCAGGGTCACAACACTATGTCCTCATGTTCCACAGTCACAGTATTTTTGCTTGTTATGGATAAGATCACCAAGTCTACCTGCATTTAGCTCTTTATTCATTATTCGGAACTGCCCACATGCAGACACTCACCCATCCGCCACCCAGGAAACAAGCGTGGTCACTTTGGGTGCCCCAAATTTATACTTGGCCAAGATGAAGTTCATTTTTTGCAAAAGACCAGAACAAGGCCTACACACCAAAGATCTCCATTCTCATTCAGATAGGGCTATAGGAGAGTTTAAAATGACAGCAGCCAAAGAAATCAAGAGCTCTGAGGTGGATTTGGGGTAAAAAGGAGCAAAAAGAAATGGGGTGAAATGGCCAAGTCTGAAGCAGCATTTCTCATTTGGCAATTAGATGGCTAGCCTCAATGTGACCAGTAATGGCAAGACCTTGGTTGAGCAGCTTCATCCCAATCTAAAACCAGGCTGTTCCTTCGGAGGATGGCCTTAAAAATAAGGTTAAAATGGTCCAGTAGGATCCTCTCCATTCACTCTTCAACTTGCAAGTTGTGTGATATTGGGCGATAGCTAGTCATTTGGTGGTTTCCCATGTTTGAGGAGGGCAATAACTATTCCCTCACGCCAGCTTTTTGGGATCTCCCCATTGAATGTACGGCAGTGAATAGATCTGGCAACCATGCTTGTCCCTTTGCTCCCAAGTTCTTATGGAATTTGGGATAAAAGCCATCATTGCCAGCAGTACTTTTAGTGGCCATGTGGGTCTTGTATAGTATATGGAGATGATAGCTGTGAAGCGGCAGGTCTTTGTCAGATGATGGTTAGAAAGGGTTCTTTCTGAACCTTCTGTCTCATCAGCTTGTCAGTTTTGGTCTTTGAGTTACCTGTACTGACAATAGCTGTCACTTTGACTGATGGTGTCTTACTGGGTCAGTGACTCCAAGCTTACAGAGGAGAGCCCAGGCTATGCAACTGGAATGAGTGAAATCAAGCCCTCCGCTGTCTCATTCCATCTCTTCAGATGGGCAGAGCTCAATGACTGTATTTGTGCTTTTGCTGGATCACTACTCTTCTCAAACTCTTTGCTTCTGTCTCCAGCTGCCAGCTTACAGTGGACCACCACTATTGTCTTTCATCAGAAAGCAAAGGTCTGGGCTGGATACGTGAAATGTTAAAAGGAAAGTGGACATCTGTGAATGAGGCCCAATCTGTGAGTTGCTCACCAACTGCAGATGCTCATTTCTACTACAGTCTCATTGTGAGGGGAGGTTATTAAAGGCACCAAGATATACTACTGAGAGGAGAAAAGATAGTAATGTGGGTTTTGGTCATTCAAGTTTGGAGGTTTATAGATGGTTGTTATGGTCAGTTGTCTGATTCTTACTGCAGCAATAGAGATTCCCATGGTCTTGCCTTCCTCCAAGACTGAGACATTTGTAAGATCAGACTTCAAGATGTTCAGGGTGGAAATCAGCTTAGAGCCATGAATGCAGCTTGCTCATTGTCTGTAGCATGAGTTTCTTGTAGCACAACATGTTATTCACCTTAAGAACTTTTGAAAGATAGGCACACTTAGCATGCGACAAACCTCCCACATTAAGTTTGTATACATGTAAAGTTGGTCCTATGGTTCTTCAGTGCTGTCCCAGAGAAGAACTCTTAACAAATGGGAGCTGAAGGTGCTCCACACCTCCAAAAATCAGGCCATGGGCTTTTCAACCCCAAATGAGGGCCTGCAGAATTAATAAGACATTTGTTATCAACAAATAAATTTTACTGTATTATTTGCACTGTATTACCCAGATTCATAGCTGGTGTGGTATCCAATTAAATCTGTGATGGTATTTACACTCTTGAGCAACTGATAATACCAGTTTTGCTAGAAAATTAATAAATGCAAATGGTAATTGTATTCATGGAATAAACAAGCCACCTGTAAAGATCTGCTGCTTTCATTTCATGATTTTAAAACAATGAAACATAAAGTGAAAAGGAAATTTAAGGTCTGAAATTTAAGGCTCTTTTAAAGGCATCTGTGCATGGGGTGAACAGTTAATAAACTGGCAATGCTACCATTCAGTCCCCAAGAAATATATATCATCCACTCCACTTTTGCAGTCTATGAGCTGGAGCGGGTAGCAAACAGTGAATTACAATTTACTAATCACACTAGGAGCTCGATCCTACATCTTCCCCCTGGAAAAAAAACAAACAAACCAAGCAAAAACCCAACCCCTTAGTTTTACGATCATGTGGGTGAATGTACTTTGCTGGGAAGTGGGGTTCGCTTTGCTGGGAAGTGGGTACGTGATCCGTTTATTACATCTGCAAACAAACTAGCTCAGTGGTTTGAGCATTGGCCTGCTAAACACAGGGTTGTGAGTTCAGTCCTTGAGGGGGCCATTTAGGGATCTGGGGCAAAAATTGGGGATTGGTCCTGCTTTGAGCAGGGGGTTGGACCAGATGATCTCCTGAGGTCCCTTCCAACCCTGATATTCTATGAGTCTATGTGTAGTGTGATAAACTCAGGACAAACAGCTGCAAGGTGGGGGGTAGAAAACAGTCCCAGAAGGTTAAAAGGCCCTCCTCCCTATCAATCAGGTTCAGCTGAGAAGGGGTTACCAGAGAATCAATTAGGATCAGCTGAGAGGGAGTTACCTGAGATCAAGTAGGATCAGCTGATTCCAACTAAGGGCTGTCTGAGACCTTTTTAAACCCTCCCTTTTTGGGAGCGGGGGGGGGGGGGGAAAGGAGTCCAGCTGCTAGTCGGCTAGGAGTAGCAAGACAGCAAGCCTCACCAGGAGGGGAGGCTGCATTCCCTCTCAAAAGGGAAGAAAAACAAGCCCAAGAGACTGGCTGAGAGAGGGAATGGACTGCTCCTGTGCAGCCTAGAAGCCAAGCCCGTCTCACCAAGGCTAAAAACAAGCTGTGGCTGGTGAGACAGAGAAGGTACCTTGCCACAGTAGGCAGAGTATTCAAGGTTGTTACATGTACTGCAAGCTGGGTAATAACATGAGAGGATGGAGTCCTCTTGTAAAACTAAACTGGCACTTTTAAAGAAAACTATTTACAGAGATGCTGCAACTGCAGCTAGTATTCCAACCATGTGCACACAGACTGAGTTCCTGGTGTCACCTCCAAACTCTCCCCTCCTGCAACCTGTGCTCTTCCCTCAAAGTTCCATGCAGGTTGCTACATGTTTCCTCTGAACAATTTTTGTTGTTGTGTCTTTTGTGCCATTGTTTGCTGACTTGCTGGAGCTAGAGGTTATTAGCACATAGCTCACCTTAGGGACATGGCCTTTTCCACGAGCCCGTTGCAGCCGCTTAGGCCTAATGGTCCTTCACATGTGCTGGTCTTCAACCCAGTTTCCCACTCCTCGTTTGCATTATTGCTGTTGGTGGGGGACTTGCTTCCACCCTGTTGCTGCCTTCAATCTGTAGGGTGGTGTCACTGGCTAAACAGGATCTCTTTCAAGCACCTCACAGCCCAGCATGATTATTGAATACCACATACGGCTGCCAAACTACTTTTGGCTAGTAGCAGGAATGACGCCTGCGAAAGGAGCACATAGCTAAGTGGCTCATGAGCACTGAAGCCCTGATTCCTGAGATCCATCCATTCTGTGTCCACATCCCACCCATTATTTTGCTGTGTGTTCTTGAGAGTGAATGAGGAGAGGCGTTTGAGACTCCTTCCTGCTCAGTGCAGAAGGCTACGCCTAGCACTTTGTTGCCATTGCCACTCGTGCGTGTGCTGGAGAACAACAACGTGCAGCACACCCCATGAGGGTTTGC
This sequence comes from Lepidochelys kempii, assembly GCF_965140285.1. Classification (NCBI taxonomy): domain Eukaryota; kingdom Metazoa; phylum Chordata; order Testudines; family Cheloniidae; genus Lepidochelys; species Lepidochelys kempii. The sequence continues at coordinate 16,549,633 of NC_136392.1, read as the reverse complement.
AGGATCACAACCTATGTGAGAAGTACCGTCTCTTCATGGTGACGGTGAGCAGCTGCTGAAACCATCTAAATCTAAATACAAGCGTGGTGCTGGCAAGTCAGCCAAGACTGAATCCTGCAGCTGGTTTGAGACACAACGAATGGGAAAGATTCTATCATCCGCAGAGCTGTTTTCTCTCTGACATCTCTGATGGGGGAAGAGGGGTTTGTGTGGTTGCAAAAGGGAAAGCCTGGGCCTCATTCTGATCTTTCTTACAATGTTAAAACAGAAGTAACCCCACGGCAATCAATGGAGCTATATGCATGTTAATGTAGCTAACTAGAGTACCTGCTCTTTACCTGAGACAATACGGGCCACATGCTTAAAGTGCTCTCAACCTGGCCTTACATTTTTCCCCGCTTATATTTTGGCTGGTGGGGTTGGATTTTCAAAATTCATCAGCGTGCTCCCATTGAAGTACCGAGTTCAGGGGGAAGAGAGTTAGGCCAACGTTGATTGCTATGGAAAATCCCACACCAGACCTGGATTTGAAATAGGAGTCCGTACCTGCAAATCAAGTTGCATTTGCACATACAGGCCCCCATTCATCTGTAGTTGTGAGGAAGGTTCTACACACACAGACAAGTGAGAGCACAAATTTAAAGGCCCTAACAAACAATTCCATGTGGCGTCCTCTTGAAATTGAGCTGAAGCCTGAAAAATAGGAATGTTTGTGAAGCGTGGTGTTTTTGTGTCTCAAAAAGAAGGACATGATTGGAGGTACAATCTCTAAAACATCACGCATCTTCCTTGAACTGTGCATCGTAAGAGATTCTCAGAATCATTCCTGGGTTGCATGTCCCTTGGTGTCTCAGTTTGAGCAATTAATAGCCATTGGGGGAAAGTTTAACACTCACATTCGTGCTCTTCCGTGCAAATGCCTCTTCTCTCCATAAATTACCTCTTGTGTGCGGATTTTCTCTCTGTATATCTCTTCCCGTGTGTGGGAGTTGATGGCATCAACTTTATGAAATCTCAGCACATGCCAAGAGCAGCTGGAGAAGTTGAAACAAGTTCTGGGTGAGGTGAGTTTCATGGGCTGGGCAGGGACTGAAATTAGCAAAGGTATTATGGCTAATTGCCATCCCGGAGTATCGTGTATACCGTGTGCTGCTTGTCTGTTCTGTGGGCAAGTTCCCCATAGAAAGAAAGATCTGGTTTAAAAAAATAATAATACAGATAAGACTGGAAGGATCTGTTCAGTGATGGCCAAATCCCTCCCCATTGATTTGTTAAGTAACTGCTAGCATCTCATCACAAGTCTGAGGTAATTATTATCCTTAGCCCTTGAACAGCACTCTTCATCTTCAAAGCACTTCACCAACATTAAAAAATAATCACAACATTCCAGTGAAGTGGGTTATTATCTTCTTTTAACAGATGGGTAAACTGAGGCACAGGGAGGTTTAAGTCTCTCAGCATGTCAGTGACAGTGCTATTGGCTCCCAGTCCTGTGCTCAGTCCACTGAATCAGGGGGCCAGGATACATGGCAGGTTTTATGATGAGAAGGAGCATACTAGAAGGGCCTCTCCATATTAAATTGGGGCAAGATTGCAATACAGATGACTTCCCTGCTCAGTTTGGAGAATGGTGATTTTTATGCTGGCTGCTGCAGAGACACACACATGTGCTATTATGTAAGCCTGTCTGTGAGTGAGGCTCTACAAATGGGATTCTGTCAAATGTGGCAGTCTGTCACTAAAAACATCATTAACCTAATTATGAAAACACTTATCTTCCTGGCTAGTCAGGTGGATATTAAATACCAGATCTCCCAGGGAAAAAATCCTAGAGTACACGTTTTCATTAAAATGGATGTGCAAATGGGCACGCACAGATGTGTCTGCCTTTGCTGCCTAAAGTGTGTGTGTGTAATTCATGAATGTATGTGCGGCCATGAGGCGAATGACACACGAATGACCAGCTGCATGATAAACTGGTTGTTTGCTCGGGCAGTGATAGCACTTGTACATGCAGTTACAGTCTTTGCACATGCAAACAGGCACACCTTTTTCTGGCAATGTAGGCCCCTATGAGTGATGCTGTCCTGCTCAGTCTGTGCTCCCCATGTTCTCTGGTAGCAGCAGGGACAGGACAGGACTTCACTTTCACCCCATCAGCTTCACTACAGCTGTTTGGTTTGAAAGCAGATGGCCGTGAGAGGGGCCCTAATCTCAATACCTCCACAATGGGGTGTAGGTGCTTTAGGTTGCCTCATCACCACCAGAGCTCTATTGTCTTTTCCATCAGTGGAGGAGGAGGAGAGGGGAGCTGATCCCTGGTCCCTTCCATGGGGAAGGAGGAAGGAGATGACCCCGGGTCCCTTCCGTGGGGAAGGAGTGGGGAGCTGGCCACTGTGGTCCCTTCCATTGGGAAGGAGGTTCGGGGGAATCTGATCCCTGATCTCTTCCACAGGGGAGGAGTGGGGGAGGTGGCTCCCAGAGCATTTACATATCACATATTTTCTATAAGGCACCTAACCATAAAATCTCAGCCTACAGCACTGCCTCCTGTAGACACACCCTGCCTATGGCTGTGCAGGTATTCAGCCAAGCAGGAATAATACCCACCATTTATACAGGGCTTTTCATCTTCAAAGCACTTCTCAAACATCATCTAATTAATGATAGTGCCCTGTGAGGTAGCTGTTACGCACACTTTAAAGATGGGGGAAGATGAGGCAGAAGGAGATTAACACAGACTGAGACTCAGTATGGGAATTGGGATCAGAGCTCAGGAGAGCCTGGCCCCCTGGGCTGAGCTCTGACCACCAGACTTCCTTCAGCTAGTGTATATGGTGCCTCAGTGTCACACAGCAACTTGGACATGAGCAGGGCAGACACTTTGCAAAGTGATCTCCCAATGGCACCGTTCCTCTCACGGTCACTCGGGTTTTCCTAGGGTGTTTCTCGTCTCTGGGAGAGGGGGACATTTCTCCTTCTCCTGTCATTCAGCATCATTTCCCGTTCCCATCTCTGTCAGACACAGGGTCCTGGCTACATGTTCTGAAGACAGACTGAGTTTTCAGACGTCTGTTGCTGTCATGAATAACATCAGCTAATGTGCATTATCATCATCAGCTTTACAGGAGTTCTTAGTAGTACTTAGATGGTTGCATCTCACCTACAGATCTCAACGCACTCTAGAAAGGTGGGTCATTGTTACTGGTCCCTTTCCCCACGTGGGAAAGCAGGTATAGAGAGGTGAAGTGCTTTGCCCAAGCACATGGGAGAGGCACGACTAGAAACCAGGGTTCCTGACATCCTGTCTCTTGCCGAAGCTGCTATACAGCTGTCTAGCTATACAGAGATACTCTTAGTGAAGGAGAAGGAGGGATAGTGTTACTGGTTTGCCCTGACAAGGTGCTATCCTTAACACTTGCGGTTCAGCTGTCCTCAGACCCACTCAAGCTGAGCCTTGGGTCTGGTGCCCAATGTCTTATGACCCTCAGCTTACTTTCATGAAAGTTTAGTGAGTTTCACCCCTCTCTCTCATATCCACCCAGACAGCAAATGGCTGCTCCCTTAACAACCCAGAGGACACCCCCATTCCCAACAGATACAGAAAGGATAAAATAGGGGGCAGGGACTGGGAAGGCAGGGCACGGGACAGGAGGGGTAAAAGAGGGGCAACCTGGCAGAACAAAGCTTGGTGGTTTAAACTTGTCAGATATGAATTCCCAAGTGAACCTGCAGGGTCTGGTTCCTTTCCAGCCCTTACATCCCAAACTGCAGGGCTCAGTTCATGAACTAAAGTCACAGGGCTCTCACAGCCCTAATTGATGTTCGTGTTATCACAACAAAATATTTATATAGTATCATAAAAGACTGGTCACTTTACAAAATAGATAAGACACATTCCCTGCCCCGAAGAGTTTAGGCGTTAAATAAGCCAAGACAGTCAAACACAAGACAGGGCACCAGCCTACAGTTCATGAGAGAATGGCAGGGTGTGGCCTTTGCACAACCATTTCCCCCTCTCATTTCATTTTATTTAAAAGCAGCTGCTTTGAGCCATGGGGGCACTGGTGGCTCTTGAGTGCTGTCACAGCTTGAGCTTTCTCTTGTGTGTAGTATTGTCCCTTTTCCATCCCATTGCCATATGACACTGTGGGATACTGAGCAGTGTGGGCAAGTGGGAAATATTGCAATTCATTAGCTGTGCGGGTAGCTTTGAAATGAAATAGTCATATTCATAATTAATAATAATCTTTATTAAGAAGAAATCTCTACATATCCCTTCCATATCTAGACAATCTGGGTAGAGCGAGGACTTCAGGCAGTCTTATTCAGCCTCCGGACAGACTCACCCAAAAGGCCCAACATCAACACGCCCTGTATACACCCAGCATCATCCCAAACCACACCTCTGTCAAAACAAAACAAAGACAAGTAGTACTTTACGTCTTTTGTGTTCCTGTGTGGGAGAGGGGTGTCTAGGGCCAATTTAATACCAACTGAGGATCTGAGCCATGAACTCTCCCTCTGACTGAATTCACAGTTAATAAAAGGAAATGAAAACAGATTCCCAGTAAATGAAATAACACTTTGAAGAGCTGCTGGTTACATTGCATCCAGTGCTCTAAATCCTAATGCCCTATTGTTGGTCTCTGTCCATTTGGTCATAGATATACTAAGCAAACACTGATGAGATTTTTCCAAGACTAAATCTAATCTGCTTTAAAGCTGTCATAATCCCAGGGAAATCAAGAACAGGGAGTGTATGTATCATTAAGGGATATCATTTAGTATTTTGTTTATTATTGGATTCTACAGCACTTTTCATCCAGCCATCTCAAAGCCCTTTATAGATATCAGTTAATTAACCACCCCTGCACACATAGAGGAAGGGATACTTAGGGCTCACATCACCCACACAGAAATGCAGCCACCTCCCTCATCTCTGTACTCTCTTGCTCCTCCACCTACCTTTCCATCCACCCACTCAACATCTCCTTTAGTAGGTCCTCCTGCTTCTCCTCCCTGTTCTCCCTGTAGCTGTAGTCCCCTCCCCTTCTTACTCGTCACCTTATCCCTGGGTGAACTATTTACTCACACGAATATGCTGGTGACTCATAAATCTATTTCTCCACACTTGTCCTGCCTCTTTCTGTCCTGTTCCTCTAAGCCTACCACCTCCTCCCCGATGGCTCACTGACAATGCAAGCTCAACCTCACTAAGACTGAACTCAACACCTTTCCTCCTAAGCTTTGCTTTCTCCATCTCTGTTGATAATGCCACTATCTTCCCAGGCTGGCACCCAGAGTTTCCTCTTTCTTAACCTTCTTGTCCATGCCTTCCAAGTCCTTTGCAGCTCTGTCCTGACTGCTTCTCATGGTCCTTTGTGCAATGTGGACATCTGTTGATAGAACTGAGGCCCACCACACTCCTCTCAAATGGGCCACCAAACAGTGACCGGATCCCTACCCAACTACACTATATGTGAGCAGATGACCTAGAGGGAAAGGCTAATTACTACTCACTCAGTTCTTCCTTTTTCATGTGGTTTACTCTTCATACACTGGCAACAGGTGTCAGTGAAACAGCATTTGGTCTGAACTCAGGCACTAATTTGAACATAATTTATTTTTGGCACAATGGGGAAATTTACAAGTCTGGGCATTCCCAATTGGAGTAGGGCTGATTGAAAGGGTAGGCCTAGCTTTCATGCCCTGACTTTAGCAGGAGTTGGGTCACGCCCATACAGAAAAAGAAAACAAAAGACACTATTGGTTTAAGCAAGTGTAGCTCTGTTAGAGGCACTTGAGTTCTGCCTGCATATGCCTGGTCTATTCTATTGCTGTGGTTGGCTTTTCCCTCTAGGTTTTGCTTATGTCAGGAGAGAAGTTCAGAGCCCAGCTGGGTGAGAAAGAGAGGGCATGGATTCAGGCTTGAGGAAGGGGTCTGATGACGGGCTTTAATATTAGAACAATCAGGCAGCCAGATGCATGCAAGATGTACATCTCCTCAATCTGCTGTAAAATAATGAGTCAATGCAGCCCCGCCCAGCCTAGCCTTCCTCTCCCTTGCCCCTGTTGCCTCATTCCACCTCCCACATGGCATCCTCCATCTAGAGGTATCTAAGTCCATGTACAGAGCTGACTTGTGTGGTTGGAATTAGATCTCATTGGCTTTTCTGGGATTCGGAGTGATTCAGGCATGTGGGACGGCAAATGTACGACTCAGGGATACAGTCACCAGCTCCAGTCCGGGTCACGTCATCTCCATCTTGAGGCTAAATAGCCACCAGCACTATCAGTCTGCCACCACTCACAAGCGTGGCACATCCCCTGAAATTTTTTTTTCTTTTTCTCTCGTCACTGTTAACATTCCCAGTGGTCTGTAATTAAGCTGACTTGGCACACAAGCCTGACATACTTAGCAAGCATCAAACTGGCTTATTAAGGAACTTTCCCTAAGTTTTCACATACAAAAGTTAGGGAAGGAGGCATTGGAGAGAATCAGCAGTGCACACTGGACATTTCAAACACTGAAGAGTCAGCAGTCTGAAATGTCCTCTCACAAAATTAGTCCCAGCTCCCCACTCACGTGTCCTATTTCTGTTCCGATTTAACCCTGACTCCCTGAATTAACTAAATTAGTTTAACTTTCCAGAACAACTCACACTCGTTAGAAAATTCACAGAAAAGGCAAGTTCCACAAATACTCTTGCCGACATATACTCCTCCCAGCAGTGTTCATGCAGACATCATGAAAGCTTGTTGGGAGTCATCCACTCAGGAAGCAGGCACAATGCCATGTGACTTGGTGACCAAGCAAACACTTGAAGCAATAGCTGCTGCGTATAGCTAGTGGGTGATCCAGAGAGTGAAGTATGTTCATAGCAACCATTTAATGAATAATATCAAATAAGGAATAAACTGGTGAAAGTCAAAGTCATTCAAAGACAGACAATGCTGCTGGATTCGTCACATAAAGAACTGGTGGCTAATAGAGGGCCCAGAGCCATTCCAGATGGATGGACGAAAGGTTACTTTTCGTGCAGCACAGATCTGTGTATGTGCCTTTATTCAGACATCCTGTCAGATAAAGTCTTAGGGATGGTCCAATTTTCACTGGTGGAGCTAGACAGGAGTGGGCTCAATTTGCTGTTGGGCTGTTTCTAGAGCTTCCAGAAGTATCGGAATAGGAACTGATTCATCCCACTTGAGAAAAGGGTCTGGCAGTGAAAAACCATTTGTAGTGTGCCCTGTAGATCTGGGTTTGGGAGAGGCTATAACAATCTTAGGCCATTAATTGTTTCTGAGACAAAATATAGTTTTAATACATGACCTAGATCTTTCCATGCGATCCTGTTCCGTGTCTTCTCTGAATCCAGAGACATAGCAGCAAGAGGCCTGCTGAATATAAAAAAGTTCTTCCCTATCTTACATTGATTTCTTCCCTCTCACAAATCGGGCTGTAAGGGCTCTAGTCATAGTTATGACTATGTCTGACTCCAGCAGTTTTGCTAACACCTTTGCATAGATCTTTACCTATGCTGCAGTTCTAAAACCCTAATGATACAGACTGACAGTTCCCACATACTAGCATTGCCATTCTCAAAGAATGGGGGAGACTACTGGGGAGATCATGGAAACTTTTTTTGGGAGGGGTCCCTGGACAGCTGGGTGGTCATATGGCTCTTCCTCCTCCTTGTTTCCTTGCTCAATCACATTAATATTGAGCAATTGTAACGCCAACAGACCCCAGTCATCGGCAGGCGGGATTGAACCGGGGACCTCTGGAGCTTAGTGCATGAACCTCTACTGCATGAGCTAAAAGCCACCTGGCTCTTAGCTAAGGCTGTAGAGCAGATTCATTTAACTCACTCTAAGTGATCTTGGTGCCACTAGATGGAACAGAACACCACACCCAGAAGGTGTGTGGGTTTCACAATCACAGTGGCTACAGGGACAGTTTGCAATTGCGGATTGAAGAGGAGACGTTCACAAAGCAACCAACCAACTCAAAGATGGGGTCACAGTATGAAAGTCTGAGAACACCTGCTCTGATCTTTCATGAGTGTGGAGGGAAACACCTCTGTCAGGATGAGGAACCAAGGTGCCTTTCATCACAGCTTAGAAGACCAATTTCAGTATAACCATTATCTAGCCAAGAGCCCAATCTGACAAGGAGCCAGTTTCCTAGAAATACAGGAATATGACCATTTGCTTTTCTTAAATACAGTAGAACCTCAGATTACCAGATTATGGACACTAGATTACGAATTGACCAGTCAACCCCACACCTCATTTAGAACAGGAAGTACACAATCAGGCAGCAGCAAAGACAGAAAAAAACCACCCAAAAACCAAATACAGTACAGTACTGTGTTAAATGTAAAAATAAAGGGAAAGTAGCATTTTTCTTCTGCATAGTACAGTTTCAAAGCTGTATTAAGTCAATGTTCAGTTGTAAACTTTTGAAAGAACAACTATAAGGTTTTGTTCTGAGTTACAAACATTTCACAGTTACGAACAACCTCTATTCCCAAGGCGTTCCGAACTCTGAGGTTCTACTGTAGCAGACAGAAAAAGCTTATATTCAGAAATCCAAAGGCCATCTAATGGCTGTCCCTGAGAGAACTCCAGCCCTGAAGGCAGAGCTGCTCCATGAAGCTGGGTCACCTCCTTTTGTAAAGTGGAGAGTCACTTCTTGCCTAGAATGTCCTGAGTTTTCTACTCCTGTTTCAACTCCAGAGAGGTCTGTTGCATTTCAAGGCATACAGTACATTACACTGTGCTGAGGGAGACACTAGGAGGAGAGATTTAAGTACATACAACCATATTATATATTACTGTATGCAGAAATTACACACACTGGAGCAACAGCCAGGATCTAAAGTAGAGTCTAGCAAACTGAAGTATTTAGGAGTCCTACTAAAACCTTTCCACTATATGGTAAAAGCAAATATAATGTCTTCTCTAAATGTAGTTTTCCAACATATATCATAGGATTCTACAAAGGATTTTATTCAGGGATGTATATGTAACAAGTAGAAGAGTAAAGTCTCTATGTGACCAATGATAGCAGGACTCCAAAAGTGAGTTCCAGAGAAGGACATGCTTGGTTGGGGCTTTTGCTATTGAGGTCAGTAGGCTAAAGAGCAGGCCCCAAAGTATTAAGACTCGTCTACACTAGAAGCGTGACAGCAGTGCAGCTGCGCCACTCTAGTGCATCTGGTGAAGACGCTCTATGCCGCCGGAAAACCACCTTGGCAAGAGGTGGTAGCTATGTTGGCGGAAAAACTCTCCTGCCTTCATAGCACTGTCCACACCGGTGCTTAGGTCAGTGTTACTTACGTCGCTCAAGGGGGTGACCTATTCACACCCCTGAGTGACATAAATTATGCTGACATAAATGGTAGTGTGTATAAGCCCTAAGTAACCACAGCTCCCCTGCAGCCTGCTTCAGGTGCGAGTGGTGGAGTAGGGCTTTATAAAACATTGCAATGAGATATCAGCTAATGTTTCTGCAACTGGGAATTGTTGGGTGTGTGCTCCCAAACAGTAGAGTAGCCAGCCGGCTGGGTATCATGTTCCCGACTCTGCCACTGATTTGTTACGTCACTTCATTTTTCTGTAAGTCAGGGAATAACACTTACTGCCTTCACAGGGTCTTTGAAAAATTAATGTATCAGTGATGATAAAGTGCCTTAAGACCCGCTGATGAAAGGTGCTACAGAAGGACAAAGGGTTATTGGGAAAGTCTATGGGTTGGAGCCAGGTCTGGTGGCACGCCACTGAATCCAGGGATGCGTTTGACTCTACCATGCTGACGTGAATGTGGGGGAAATCAGGTAAGTGTTTTCAGCAGCCCTGTTCTAGGTATCCATAATGCAGGCTGGCTGACTCACATCATGCTGCAATCCCTGTTGGCAAGGACTCTGAAAGAACGCCGCCTCCAGTCCTATTGCAACCCAGCCTCTGTGAGTGGGTGTTGATGCTGTGCATTAAGCAAGGGTGTCACCAGCAAATCAACAAAAGGGAGGAGGGGAAAGTGACAGATAAAGGAATAATAGAATTTCATGGAAATGTGCAACACCAGCACTGGGTTCCCCACTGTACAGTCTAAACTCAAGAGGCTACCCCCAGCTCCTACACCTACAAGAGGCAACAGCTGAGAAGATCCTTGTGATGACTAACATAATCTCTGTTACATGAATCAGTGGCAATGGGATGGCCTTGTGACATTATCAGAGCTCTGGTTATTACACTCATTGATGATAACACAACTAAATCTTAATGAGTTGTAGGAAAGGAGACAATGGAGGCCTCTGCCAGGTCTCATTCACCTTGACAACACGCCTACAGCCCAAGTACAAAGATCGCTATTGTTTACCCAGGTTATTTGTGACGGGGCCAGGCAGTTCTGCACATTTCACTCAATACAATTGTGTTCTGTTTATTTATGCCTCAGGCATTTCTGAGGTGCCTATCACCGTGGTATCTAAGCACTCTCAGCATTAGATCATGGTCAGAGTCAGTAAATAAACTGCTAGGCCAGACTTTGATAGTGAGAAACTGATATACAAGATAGTAATAAATTATTCCATTCACCAGGTGCCTTTTTCTTGACTACAATGGACAGGCAAAGCCACTTCTGGGTGTTCATTTCGCAAACAAACCCACTGCATGTGATTCAGATACTATTGGGCCCAGCTGGGTACACTGCACTGGCAAAGCGCATCTAGTGCGGACACAGCTTATACCAGCAAAACTAAACTTTTGATGGTATAACTGCATCTACAGTAGGGGCTTTTGATGGCATAACGCTGTTGGTCAGGGATCACACCTCTTCACACCCCTGACTGACATCGCTATAGCAACAGAAGTCTGTGGTGTGGACATGGTCTTTTAAGGACTTCTCAGATCAAACTCATGCCGAAGCAAAAGGACTAGAATACTGTGACTATACCGAGCAGCTTTGGTCTGACCTGTGCAAACTGGGATCATGTTTCTTCAGCCTGTTTAAAAGTGCAGTTATGGTCAGAAACGTGGATAGTTAGGGTAAACATGGGATCATCCTACTCAAGGATCCACCCTCTGTGGTTGCTTAGATCTGCTGACCTTACTGAATCATAGAATCATAGAATCATAGAATATCAGGGTTGGAAGGGACCCCAGAAGGTCATCTAGTCCAACCCCCTGCTCAAAGCAGGACCAATTCCCAGTTAAATCATCCCAGCCAGGGCTTTGTCAAGCCTGACCTTAAAAACCTCTAAGGAAGGAGATTCTACCACCTCCCTAGGTAACGCATTCCAGTGTTTCACCACCCTCTTAGTGAAAATTTTTTTCCTAATATCCAATCTAAACCGCCCGCACTGCAACTTGAGACCATTACTCCTTGTTCTGTCATCTGCTACCATTGAGAACAGTCTAGAGCCATCCTCTTTGGAACCCCCTTTCAGGTAGTTGAAAGCAGCTATCAAATCCCCCCTCATTCTTCTCTTCTGCAGGCTAAACAATCCCAGCTCCCTCAGCCTCTCCTCATAACTCATGTGTTCCAGTCCCCTAATCATTTTTGTTGCCCTTCGCTGGACTCTCTCCAATTTTTCCACATTCTTGTTGTAGTGTGGGGCCTAAAACTGGACACAGTACTCCAGATGAGACCTCACCAATGTCGAATAGAGGGGAACGATCACGTCCCTCGATCTGCTCGCTATGCCCCTACTTATACATCCCAAAATGCCATTGGCCTTCTTGGCAACAAGGGCACACTGCTGACTCATATCCAGCTTCTCGTCCACTGTCACCCCTAGGTCCTTTTCCGCAGAACTGCTGCCTAGCCATTCGGTCCCTAGTCTGTAGCTGTGCATTGGGTCCTTATTGAACCTCATCGGATTTCTTTTGGCCCAATCCTCCAATTTGTCTAGTTCCTTCTGTATCCTATCCCTCCCCTCCAGCGTATCTACCAGTCCTCCCAGTTTAGTATCATCCGCAAATCCTCCAGATCATTTATGAAGATATTGAACAAAACCGGCCCCAGAACCGACCCCTGGGGCACTCCACTTGACACCGGCTGCCAACTAGACATGGAGCCATTGATCACTACCCGTTGAGCCCGACAATCTAGCCAGCTTTCTACCCACCTTATAGTGCATGTACCCTTCTGCTACTTGCTATTTCTACAGAGCCAACACAGCTCTGGGAGGCAGTGCTGGATTCTATTCTGGTTTGTACTTAATCCACAGATGTGTTCACTAAATTCTGGTTGCAGAATCTGTATTCATTGTGATAGTATGTGTGTGACCCAGGGACTTCTGGGTGCCAACTGGCAGCAGGTACATGGGTGCATAAGGGTTCAGGGATCTCCTGCTTCTGGTATCTACATACTAGTTTGCCAAAGAGTGTCTTGTAAGGTTTCCACTGAAAGCCTGTGTCACGCTGGTTCCCATAGTCATTGCAAAATGCACGTACAGATAATATGTAAGGAATTATGTATATATACTGAAATTATACTCTTAAGGTCTGTGACTTGGGGCTGGTAACCAGAAGGTGAGAAACAGGTTTCTTTCAGGCAAGAGATCTTTATCCAGAGGGCTGGCTTCATGTAAATGGAGTATTGTGTTGTATGGTTCACAATGGACGGCCATTTACAGTCTGAGCTGAATGCTAATGGAGGGATTGTGAGATCTTCAAGAGGGGGAATTTACAGAAACAAATAAACCAGCAGGAGGGAGCCCTGTTTGCAGGTGAGGACAATACATTTTTGGACTATAAAAGTGCACACAGAGCTACACCGTGCATCCTTTACTGAGGGGACAAGCTGAGAGCATGGCTTGTGTCATGACATTGGGACAGACCACCACCTACCTCGTGGAAAAACACTAGTGAGCAATACTAGAATGTGTGTCATATGTAACCCTTTGTTTCCAATACTTCCATCTACTTGCTTCTTCTCCAATCTCTGGCCCTGATCCTGAGGTGTGACTGGGAAGCTTTGGGAGTAGCAGATTTGTGAATTCTGTCTGTGTCCAGTGGAACTGGTGCAGGGTACTCCCAGGGAACGCTCAGATTGCTGGGGGGAGAGGGGGTTTGGAGTGTGCCGATCCTTAAAAAGGCTGCGGAGACCTGGGAGGCAGGGCTTGTGTTGCCCTAGGCTGATGGTGCTGGGAACTGCCCCATGGCAGGCACAGGGGTGGTGAGGTGCCTCACAACCCTTGGTGCCCCCGGTAAGCATCACATTGTGTGAGACAGAAAGGGCAGAGCTTGGCTTGCAGAGCCCAGGGAAAGTTTGCAGGGCTGGCAGTGAGAGAAAAACATCTTTTTGCTGGTGAACTGAGTAACCTGGAACTGGAGTCATTGCTTGACAAGTCCAAGCAGCAAGTGCACCTCCTACGAGGGTGTCTTTCTTTCACATTCCCAGCCACAGGCAACTTGTCTGCTGCTTGCCTCTTTGGAATGACTTCTATTCTCGCATTATCTTCCATCGCTGGCTTCTTTCACAATTGTCACCTGCAGCACTGTCCCATGACTCACCCGACACGGTGTGGTGAGGAGACAAAAGGCAAACCCTACCCCTAGGACAGTGTGTGTCAACACCACAACACACCTTGCCCCTCCTGGATCCATGGCCTGGGCCTCACAGTTCAGGCTGCCCCCACTGAACTGAGCTGGTGGAATTTCTTTGTCATTTAATGTCTGTGTGTTCCTAGCATGCAGGTGTAAGTGTAATGCCAGTGACAAGCAGAGAGGAGGGTGCCTGCATAGGGACAAATGACAGGTAGGCACCGTCGCTGCACTCCGGAGTAAGAAACTGGGGGTGATTAGACAGCTAGGATGAGGCCTGAGCAGGTTTGCTAGTGGAACAGAAGGTATAAGAAGTTCCCCTTTGTCCCTGTGCAAGGGCTAATCACAATCCTGATCCTTCCACTCCCTGAGAAAAATCATTTCCCTGTGGAAGATGCTGGCCGGAGCAGGAGCTTGACCAAAGATAGCCGGGATGGGCCATGTACACCCTATGTACTAGCCAGGGGAGCTGGGTTAGCATGGTGGGGAGTGCACGCTTGCCACTGCAGGAGAGTAACTCCACTGAAGTCAATGGAATTACATAGGCATAAAACTGCCCTAAGCATGAGGAGAATGAGGCCCATTGTGTCAGCCAGAGGAACAGTCTCAGGAAGCTCCGCAGGCCGCAGCTCGCCTGCACAACTGTGGGCAAGGGCTGAAGAGACGCAGTATAGCCCATAGTCAGCCAGAGGCCCTGGTTTAGCCTTCCTCACTCACTCCTTACTCATGCAAGACTTCCTTCGAGACCAGTCACTAACAGACAAAGGTCAGTGGGAGTTTTGCCCTAGCGAGGGGCGAGTAATTGCTGCAAGCTCCAGTGGCGAACACAATTGCTCCACCAACCACCCCAAATTACTGACTTGCTGCAAACCTTAGGCTTGACCTCCAGGGTGGAGAGGTCCATCCTATGCAGCTCCATCCTTCTCCCAGGCAAATAACCGCCTTCTGCCATCTTATCCTAGATGGACGTGGGAGGTCATTTTGTGACTACCACTACCCTGCTGGTGTAACCCACACACCCAGGAGGTGTGTGTTGTTCTGTCCCCTCTAGGGGCACTGAAACTATTTAGAGATTAATGAGTCTGCTACAGCCTTCGCTAAGAGCGATGTGGCTTTTAGCTCATGCAGTAGAGGATCATACACTAAGCTCCAGAGATCCCAGGTTCAATCCTGCTCGCCAATGACTGGGGTCCGTTGGCGTTACACTTGCACCCGAGATCCCTGCATTCTTGATTCCAGGTTTGATTTGAATCTTGGGGCCAAAAGCAGAAGGTCAGGGCTGTTGGTGCGACGTTTCTGAGACAACACGCTCACAGCTCCTGAACAGAATCAGTCTGGGGTTACGAGAACAGACTGTCATCAGGAGTTCTGCACAAATACAACTGTGCCCTCTGAAGATATCCTGCACTTGAATAGCTAACAGAGAAAATATTTCTACGGCTGTCCAATCATTCAAATCCTGGACGTATTATTTTCTGAATAAAATGAATGTCTTTAAAATACACAAAGGAAAATAGAAAGAAAGAGAAGGACAATGATAACGTCTATTTCAGGGGGGGAGAGAAGGGAAAAGTGGCCAAAGTAAATAATAGGAGTACTTGTGGCACCTTAGAGACTAACCAATTTATTAGAGCATAAGCTTTCGTGAGCTACAGCTCACTTCATCAGATGCATATCGTGGAAACTGCAGCAGACTTTCCACAATATGCATCTGATGAAGTGAGCTGTAGCTCACGAAAGCTTATGCTCTAATAAATTGGTTAGTCTCTAAGGTGCCACGAGTACTCCTTTTCTTTTTGCGAATACAGACTAACACGGCTGTTACTCTGAAAGTAAATAATGATACTTTACAGTTTTAGAGGGGGATTTCATCTCAGTGGATCCCAAATCGCTTTACAGCAACACATGCACAGCACATCCTATCCACCACTGAAATGCAGCCACGTTAGTGGCGGAACTGTTGTTTCATAATACACAGCGAATTCACACAACACTCTAGGAGAGGAATTGAAGAATACTTTGTACCAAACTGAAACTGCAGGCAGGATTTTAGGTAGTTAGGAAATTACCTGAGCTGGCATTGGGGCAGTGCACTGAGGCTAACAAAAAGTACCATGGGATCTTTCAATAACCACAGGTGATCGGAACCTTGGGTTTATGTCCCATTAGGAAAACACTGCTCTGAGATTTACATGTGACAGTGACACGTAAAAAGGGGGTCATTAAGGGCCTGAGCTAACCCCCTGTGGGTTGCAGCTTAGAAAAGAACAAGATGAAGATCTGAAGAAGAATTCAGACCAACACGGGGCTTATCTTCAAATCTTTAAATATATATACATTAACGCTTCACCACTTACAAAAGGAAAATAAAAAGTCTCTAGGGATGATCACCTATGTCAGCCTGTAGACAGATGGGGTAAGCAGGCATCCAAAGTGACCTCAGTACAAAGGTGCATCATCTTGAGATGAAAAACAATGCATGTTACCTACAAACAGAAGAGGCTATTCAATGAACAGGGTGCGTACGGAACACACAGCTGTCCAGGGAATAATTATTAGCATGGGAAAAAAACCCCTATGATTTCATTTTACTTTGGCTACCGTGCTGCGTTTTGTGACAGGCCAGGTCAAGAGCGAGCGAGTTGTTAGTATGAACAAAGCCCTTCCAGCCAGAGAGAGGAAAAGTACTGACTATGTTAGAATAGAGGAGCAATAAATGTCATGAGAGAACTGAACAAAATACAGGCTAAAAGTAGCAGGTAAACAGCTCGAATAACGTACGGGAGTGGCTTAGAGCACACATCAGGAGACAGAGATGAAAATGGTCTAACAGGTCACCTAGGACATCCCTCTGCCAGTGCGGGCTGTAGCCACCTACCACAGAGCACAGACCGTAACAGATACTAAACGGTTTAGAGATAGACACTGTCTGTTCCTTAGGGACACATGATCCTATCACTAAGCCATCACGGTACTCAGCACTAATCAGTCCCCTTGTTGATGAGATGTCAGAGTCTGAATACGTCATGGAGAATGAACTCCACTCTGCCCCCCGAACTTGTCCCTTCAGGTCAGTTGGGAGGTATACTGTATAGCAGCATGTGCTTGTACAGTGTCTGCCCTCTCAGCAAATAAAAGACTTCAACCTTCAGAGCTGACAGCCAGGAACTTCTTATGCCAACTGGGGTCACTAAATAAACAGGCAACTGTATGAGTGAGGACCACAATAACATGAGTGCAAAAGTGCACTTAATTTGTGCATGCAACCGTTCATACACATTGGGTAATTAGTGTGCACAGCTCCTTGCTCTGCACATGCAGTCATGGTCATTGTGCACACAACTTGGGCAACAAGTTGCACATGCATTTTTGCACATATAGTCATGAATCTACCTTGTTTTAGAATCAGGCCCTATCCGGAAACCAGTCTGAACTCATACTGTTATGGCCAGATCAATAATACTGAACAATATTAAACAATAATTGGCATGCTTTAATAGTCAGGCAAGAGATTAACCAAGTTATGATGTAATTAAATTATATACGAGAGATACTGCACATCAGAGTCATTTATTAGGTTCCATTTATATAATTCCAGACAGCACAGCGCTTATTGGGTACAACACAATAACTGGATACTACAACCCACCATTTCCTGGACTCAGCAAGGTCCAAACACCCAGAACACTGCTCGAGTACAATAGGGCATTGCCAAGCCTGGATAAAAGAACACTCAGATGTAACACAGCACTGTCCAAAGAGGAGAGCAGTTTTGCCAGCCACAGGGAGGGTTCTGCTTTTAAAATTAACTGTATTTAAAGGTAAGATTTTCTTTAGCTGTCTAAGCAGCAAACAGACATGAGGAAGGTGTCAAAAGGGAGAGAATATCCAGGGCATTACAATTACGCAATGAGTTATATGATGAGAGATGGATGAGTTGAGACATGAGACTGTTTAAAAAGTATCAAACCCCTTCAAGGCTCAGTCATTGTTTGTACAGTAACTCCTCACTTAACGTCCTCCCGCTTAATGTTGTTTCAAAGTTATGTTGCTGCTCAATTAGGGAACATGGTCGTTTAAAGTTGTGCAATGCTCCCTTATAACATCGTTTGGCTGCCTGCTCTGTCCACTGCTTGTAAGATTTTGTGGAAGAGCAGTGACTTTACAAGGGAACATTGCACAAGTTCCTCTTCTCCGCCTCCTCCCCCTCCCTTCCAGTGCTTCCCCCACCGCCAAACAGCTGTTTGGCAGCAGGGAAGCTCTGGGAGGGAGGGGGAAGAGCAGGGAAGCGCCGTATCTCCACTCCTTTCCCTCCCTCCCAGCGATTCGCGCTTAGGACTTTCTGGGAGGGAGGGGGAAGAGCGGGGAAATGCCGTGTCTTCACTCTTCCCCCTCCCTCCCAGAAAGTCCTAAGTGCCACCAAACAGCTGTTCGGTGGTGCTTAGGACTTTCGGGGCGGGGGGAGGAGCAGGGATGCGGTGTGCTCCGGAGAGGAGGTGGAGTGGGGGTGGGAAGAGGTGAGCCTGGAGTGGAGTGGGGACAGGAAGAGGCAGGACTGGAGCATCCCCCGACAAAGTCAGCGCCTGTTCTTCTCCGAGTAAGCTGCCACTGCTGCTGCGAAGGTGCTTCCTTTCGTCCTTGCCTGCAGCAGGCTGTGCCTGTGTGGGGTAAGCCAGGGGCACTTCCCAACCACAGTACAGTACTGTATAGTATATAATGCCTTTTGTCTGCCCCCCCAAAATTTCCTTGGAACCTAACCCCAGCATTTACATTAAATCTTATGGGAAAATTGGATTCATTTAACATCGTTTCACTTAAAGTTGCATTTTTCAGGAACATAACTACAACGTTAAGTGAGGAGTTACTGTATGTTTGCAACTCTCACGAAGCTTGAGAATTTTCCATGCACACATCTCAGATGTCGCTGACTATATCAGAAGGTGCTCCAATTGTGCACGCTTTCATTTCCAATTGGAATCAGCACCCGCCTTCTTCCCACTCTGGGATTGCCTGCCCTGTGTCTTTGAGCCAATGAGTTTCTGTAAACAGGGCTCTTATAAACAGTGCAGGAAAGACATATCCTCAACTAAAGTCCTCAGGGTTAATTGTATCCAAAGAAGATCATTCGATTTTGTATTAGACCAGATAAAGTGAATCCAATGTGGATGGAATCAAAATTGCCACCTTGCACTTATGCAGGGAGTTAGGTAAAGGCAGGTGAAGTTTCAATAGACAGAATGGAGCAAGCCCCTGCTGTCACATTCAACTCATCCACTCATGTCAAAAGCTGGGATTTGCACAGGCTTTTCATTCAGCATTCTCATTGTTATTTTGCTACTGGTCTGCAGACAATGGTCCAGCACATAGTCATGGATTGACATCCTATATCTGTGCACATATGCATACACATGTGCACACACAGAGTCACGCAATCCCATATGCACACACAATTCCCCACGCACTCACGAACACTGTGCTTGCACAGACCCATTAAGATATGTGCCCACAAACATACATACACTCACGTTTATCCACAGAGCGTACATGCACAGGTACATGCATGTGCAGACCTGTTTATGTAGCACAAGGCATGCACAGACAGGCACATACACGGACATATACGTTTATCCACCCACACGTAACCTGTACACGCACAGACAGGTTATAGTGCAGCAGGCTCACACATGCCCGTAAGCATTCATTCTTGCGTATACATATGCTCACTCATATCCATGTATGAATACACTTGTGGGCACATGCTCACATTCAGCAGCACACACACACACACACACACACACACACAGCATACAGTCACCCATGTCCTGCCGCATACACATTCCAGAGGTACTGAGCTGTGCACCCTGCCTGCAGCTCCTCCTCCCATTAATCCTTTATTTACACAGGGCTCTTTGCATCAATCCGTTTAATTTTCCAGTTGCTATATTTTAACATTTGTTTACAGCCAGGGCACTGGGCTTCTTTGAACCAACATCCACAATCACCTTGGGAAAGCCAGTTGTATCTTGTTTGTTTGTTTTTGCAGTGACTATGTGTAAATGATACAAAAGGTATGGGCAGCTGATCACGGCCTTTCACCTCTTGGGGTTTTCTGGGCATTCCTTTCACAATAAACGCTAATAAATATTCCCTTACAAACCTGGGGGGCAGGTTGGTTTGTTAACTTGGCCCCTGCTTCATTGCTGAAGCTCGAGCAGCACCTAACACTGCTCTCTGCGGGAGTTTCCACTGACCAGGCAGTGTTTCCAAGCTACACAGCACCACACAAGCTCAGAGCTCCGGCATAGTCTCAAAGAACCCATGCAAAGAGATCCTAACTCAAGTCAGAGCCGATTTGAGGAAGACCTAATTAAAGCTGGAATATGACAGTTTAGCACCTAATCCTAATTGTTTTTTTCTTCACCTCAGCTGCCCCAAAATCTTGGTGTGATTTCAGAAGTGGAAGGTTCTCAGGACCAGGGCTGGGATGCAGGCAGTTTGTATGCAGCCTCCTCCTTTGGTTAGAGGGACTGTCCCAGCATGATAAATGTAAGCAGTTTCATGGGGCTGCTGACACACAGTTCTTCTACCACTTTAACTATGGCCTTGTCTGCATGCAAAAGTTGTCCTGCTTTAACTATACCAGTTCAGTGACCACACTGCCTGCCACCCCCTTGTGCGGATGCACTTATACTGGTATAAAAGTGCTTTTTATTGCTAGAGCTATTCCCATGCAGGAAAGGGAATAATCTATACCAGGGATCTCAAACTCAAATCACCATGACGGCCACATGAGGACTAGTACATTGGCCCGAGGGCCGCATCACTGAAATCTTTTCATACAATGATACAAAAGTATAGTCAAAAATGAAAAAAATGAAGAGTAATATAGTATGCTATTAAAAGTCAGTGTATTCACTTTTTTCAAACTGTAATGTGACGAGGGGTTTTAATAAAATATAAACACTCAGTAATGCATCTCACTCAAATGACAAAACATGCATTTACTTTTAGAATTACTTCGGATAAAGCCCCCCCGCCCACGCCCCCACACTGTTCCTGCCCCCACCCCCACTCCACCCCTTCCATGAGGCCCTGCCCGTGCCCCGCCTCTTCCCACCCCTTTCCCGCCCCCATTCCAACCCCTTCCCCAAAGTCCCCACCCCAACTCTGCCCCCTCCCTGCCCCTATTCCAATGCCTTCCCCAAATCCCCACCCCAGCCCCACCTCTTCTCCGCCTCCTCCCCTGAGCACGCCGTGTCCCCACTCCTCCCCCATCCCTCCTGGAAAGTCCTAAGTGCCGCCAAACAGCTGTTTGGCAGCAGGAAGCGCTGGGAGGTAGGCAGACGAGCGGGGATGCAGCATGCTCGGGTGGGAGGGGAGCAAGGCCTAAATCAACATACTAAAGTAAGCTACAGTGATATAAGTACCTTGACACCAATATAACTGTGCCACACTAAAGCGGAGCTCAGCTTTAACTTCATCAGTTTCTATCGTTAAAGTGATACAACACCCTTAGCCTGTATAAGCTCTTCAGGACAGGGATGTGTCTTCCCATATATTTATATTGTGCCAAGCATAATAGGACAAAACAACGAGGCATCCTTGTGGCACCTTAGAGACTAACAGATTTATATGGGCATAAGTGGGTTAGAACCCACTTCATCAGACGCATGGAGTGGAAAATACGGGAGCAGGTATAAATACATGAAAAGATGTGAATTGCCTTACCAAGTGTGAGGTTAGTCTAAGGAAACAATTCAATAGATAGCAGGATACCCATTTCAGGCCACTCTCATTACCACTTCAAAAGTTATTTTTCCTCCCTTGGGATCCTGCAGTCAATTGAATTGTCTCGTTAGACTAACCTCACATTTGGTAAGGCAATTCACATCTTTTCATGTATTTATACCTGTTCCTGTGTTTTCCACTCCATGCATCTGATGAAGTGGGTTCTAGCCCACGAAAGCTTATGCCCAAATAAATTTGTTAGTCTCTAAGGTGCCACAAGGACTTCTCGTTGTTTTTGCTGATACAGAATAACATGGCTACCACTCTAAAACCTGTCATAATAGGACACTGATCCTGATTTGTGCCACAGGACATTACTGCAATACAAATTAATCCACAAATAGTGCTTATGGATGACATTATGCATGTGCATGGGTCTTTGTAGGATCAGGGCCTTAGACTCTCTGGATGAAACCTTGGTTGTTCTGAAGTCAAAGGGAGCTTTGTCATCAGCTTCAATGAGGTCAGGATTTCACAACCTTGAGTCATTGTTTCTCCATCTGTAGAATGGTGATAACACCACATACCTAGCTAGCTCACTGAGTGGTTGTGATGTTTCTTTCATTTGTGTCTCTAGAGCCCTAAGGTCTTTGAAGAAAAGGTGCTACATATACCATAGACTGCTATTATTATTAATACACGAGCCACCCTGCAGCATTTGGCAGAAGTCAGTAGCTTCCCACAAAGGTTTCAGAATACTGAATAAGAGGAAAAACCTTTAACAATTATATGGGATTTTCAAGTAACACGCTGCTAAGATGTGCTTCCCATGGCTGTATTACAGAGGCAAACCAACCACTAACTTAACCACTAGAAGGGAAGTAAGTACGCAGCTAGCCAGTCCAAGTGAATGTTACTGGTTGTTACGCAGGCTGAAAATTTCTTGTCAAACAGTGATTTACAAGGAGACAGTTTGTGTAAATTTGAGTGTTTGCAAAATCTAAATATCCCCAGCACCGACACATAGGCATTCCTGCATCCAGTTGGTGAGTTTTTGTGATATAAAGAAGGAAAATAATTATGTAACTAAAGAGACAGTGAGAAAAAATAAAGTAAAAGGCCCATCTAGAAACAACCATTTAAATTCAAAAGTTTGTGGTTTTGTTTAGTAAATGTTGCTCTAACTTCTAGTATGGAATCACTGTCTTCCCCCTCCTACCCCAAGCTATGGTTCCAAACACATCTGGACACACATATTGTGCTACAGATAGTCCTCCTCTATAGTCAGAAGGCTTTTATACTTATTGCCATCTGTGGAGCTCAGAGTGCCTTACAAAGGCACAGACTGGTCCATATGCACCACCCGCATTTTTCAGTGGCAGAGCTAGCAGGAGAATCCACATCTTCTGATTCCCAGGGCCATGCCCTGTCCTCTTCCTGTACTGCATGCTTCATCTCCCCTATGCCTTTGCTGTATCTCTCATTAGGAACATACCACACCAATTCCAACCATCCTTCTTAAGGCAAAACTCCTATTGAGATCACTATATGTAACCAATACAAGTGATTTCCTCTGTTGTTGCCTTCCTTTAATATACAATAATCCCCCAATGTCTCCCGGAAGTCTTGATCAGTATGCCAACAAAAAAATTGCTTCTTAGCCTTACCTGCCACAAACCATGGAACTCAACTGAGAGCTCTTCCACAGTCCTTGTTTCAAATTTAGACCCTTGTATGTTTCCACAACATTTTGGAGCCATTGGAAGCAAGCCTCCCAAAGGGATCAACACACATGGGTTTGAAGAACTCATGTTTGGGCTGGAGCAAGGCCTCTGCAGCCCACCCCCTCCCTAGGTTCAGAGCCCAAACCACAACTTCAAAGCACTGTCTACACAGCTATTTTTAGAGTGTTAGCATGAGTCCCAACACAGGCTGGGAGGCTCTCTCGCACTCGCATGGAAATGCTGTGTAGAATACCCTACAGAGCCTTGTTATTGATGCTGTCAGGGTTGAAAAGCAGCAGCTCCAGAAAGATTTGGAATTCAGCATCCTCTAGTTTCTCAACAGCCAAGTCTTTCACCTTGAAGATCTCCCCTTTCTGTATGTCTTTCATCTCTATGTCTGTCTGACTTTCTTCTTCTCCTACCTATACAAGCTCTTAAAGCAATCACCACCCGGAAATTTATAGAGGCAATTATTTTCTCAGTAAGTATATATTAAAATACATCTCAGAGAGAGAGAGAGAGAGAGAAAGAGAGAGAGAGAGGTCCTCAGTACATGGGAAGGAAGGGTGGTTAAGAGTCAGATAGATTCTGTGGTTGCTGTTTTCACATCAACATATTTCCTGACTGAAACCTGGTCAATGCCTGTGATCAGTTTCTGTAATTTTTCCAATTATTTCTTTTAATAGGTAAGTGCCTCCTGGATCTTTTTACATTTAGGAAAAAGAAAAGGAGGACTTGTGGCACCTTAGAGACTAACAAATTTATTTGAGCATAAGCTCTCCTGCTGGTATTAGCTCATCTTAACACACTCTCCTTACGTGTGTATGGTAACACCCATTGTTTCATGTTCTCTGTGTATATAAATATCCCCACTGTATTTTCCACTGAATGTATCCGATGAAGTGAGCTGTAGCTCACAAAAGCTCATGCTCAAATAAATTGGTTAGTCTCTAAGGTGCCACAAGTACTCCTTTTCTTATTGCGAATACAGACTAACACGGCTGCTACTCTGAAACTTTACATTTAGGGTTGAATCTCGCATGCTTTACTCACACCTGGACTGCAGTGAGGTTACTCGTGAGTAAAGTGAGCAGGATTTGGCCTGGGTCTCTTTTGGTGGGAGGAGGAGATGGGACAAATCACCAGATTTACCACCTACAGTACTGAGCTGTGTCCTGATAACCTGTTCAGTATTCATCCTCAAGATTCAGAAACACACAGCATCATCTGAGCAGGCTTCGGCTGGCTGACTGGCCACTTGATCATAGATTTGTATCAAGTACAATAAAGCTGGAGTCCTTACTTACCATGTATAAAAAGTGCACAAGACTTCATAATAATAATACACTACTCTCCCGGAGCACCTTGCATTCAGGGAGCTCAAATCCTGGTAAAACATTACTGGATTTAGCTTCTCACCTGCCCCTCCCGGGCTGTAAGTAAGTGTCATTATCTTCACTTTATAGATACAGAAACTGAGGCAGAGAGAGATTAGCAAGGCCTAAGTATTCAGAAAATTGAAGATACACATCAGCACATTCAGACACTGTAATTTCACACGCAGTTAGATGTGTAACCTGCCTTTTGTGATCACAGATTGCTGGGACTGAAAATGAAACAGTAGTAATTAAATATGCAAAGTAGGCAAATAAATGAGCCTCTTGTTTTCTGAAGATTTGTGACTTACCCAAGGTAACACTGAGTCTGTGGCAGACCCAGGAAAAAGATGTCAGGACCAGGAAAGATTCCAGCACCAGAAGTCCCAGCTTGCAGGCTGGTGCCAAAACCACAAGACCATCCTTCTTCATCCTTCCTTTTCAAACACTCATTGTGGTTTTCTAGGGCAGCCCTCAAACCCAAGTGGACAGGAACTAGTTAATTTCATAATCTAGGAAGGGAAGATTACTCTGAACACATTCAGTCTAAATTGATGCTCCTGATAGGTCTACCTGGAATGCTCCTTACCCTCTTTGTAAATAGATTATTGAAATGCACCAGTTTCCAAATTCATTACTGTATCTAATGTGCAAAGCACACTACATATTCCAGCTAACAGGACCTGCATGTTCTTCAAACAATATGCTTAATGCAATAATATAATCAGATTAACACTGGTAAGAAGATTGCAGAGGTTTAAAGCAACCCCAGGGTCAGGGGGAAGGGATGCGGGAGAGAATTTGTGCCATCTGTTTCAGCTAGTCAAAAATGCCTTGGGGGTAGGCACATGGGATACTGTTACCCTCCCCCCCATTCAGGAGAGTGGGATATGATGCATATTTTCCCTCTTATGCCAAGTTATACCTGAGTCCTTCCTTCCCCACAACTGGGGACGGCACAGGTGTGTTACCATCCTCTGTTTCACCTTGTGCTGCACCAGGCTGGCCTCTCTCTGGAGATCATGATCTCTCCCAAGAGGAGGCGCCGGGGGAGACTGAAGGCTTAGTGTTGAGAACACGGATGCAGCGTATCTTGAGTGGCCGGTAGCAATCTAGTATAATTTAAAATATTAAAAATTATTAACTTTTTTCACAAGTATCCATCCATCAACCTCTCTAGCTATCGATCTATCAATCATACTCTTTCTCTCTGTATCTAAGTCTTTATATGGCCCCAGTACTGGAGTATCTGAGCTCCTCAGTAAAAGTCATTCAAGATTTTAATTACTAACAATGAAGGGAAATTGTGAGCAAAATCAAATAAACAACCTTTATTTGACAAATAAAATGTGTCTGAAACCATTTTGCCCTGGTGCATGCATGAGACACACCTGCAAAATACAGTTACAGGGTTTAAGGTTTTCTCATTATGAAGAAACATCTTGCTTCACTTCATTGTATGCTCTCTTATTTTCATGTAATGGTTTTAATGACAAACTTTCCAGTGAGTAAGAAGCTTTGAGAGAAGCCAGGAACACTAGCAAAAGGGCTGATTTTCACATAGATAGGGCCCTACGAAATTCACCGTCCATTTTGGTCAATTTCACCATCCTAAGATTTTGAAAATTGTAAATTACATTATTTCAGTTATTTAAATCTGAAATTTCACAGAGTTGTAATTATAGGGGCCCTGACCCAAAAAGAAGTTGGGGGGGGGGGTCACAAGGTTATTGGGGAGGGCCCTGCTGCTGCCCTGCTGCTGCTGCTGCCGGCGGCACTGCCTTCAGAGCTGGGCAGCTGGAGAGCGGCGGCTGCTGGCCAGGAGCCCAGCTCTGAAGGCAGAACCGCCACCAGCAGCAGCGCAGAAGTAAGGATGGCACGGTGTGGTATTGTCACCCTTACTTCTGCGCTCCTGCCTGCAGAGCTGGGCCCTCAGTCACCAGCCGCCACTCTCCGGCCTCCCAACTCTGAATGCAGCGTGCAATCTCCCTGCAACTCCCTTTTGGGTCAGGACCCCCAGTTTGAGAAATGCTGGTCTCCACTGCAAAATCTGTATTGTATAGGGGAAAAGCACACAAAAGACCAGATTTCACGGGGGGAGACCAGATTTCACGGTCCGTGATGCATTCTTCATGGTTGCAAATTTGGTAGGACCCTATGTATAGAGGCATTCTCATTACTATGAGGCTTTGACCTGCTAGTTATTTGTACAGTTGTCCCCTGGCTGTATTCTTTCACCTTCTGACATACAGTTACTGCAGTTTGTTGCATATGTCCCCAGGCAGAAAGCAGATTGGATGTGGCTTAGATAACAATGAGGAGTATGGGTTGAGTACTTTTTTTTTTCCTGATCAGTTTCATGTTGATAGAATGATAGTGATAAGGAGTCAGTTGGTAGCTGTAGTAAAAGACGACAGAGGGCTGCTTTTTAAAAGACATTGTCCCACAAGGATGTGCATGGTCGTTAGAAGTTCTGCATGTTTTGGTGTTTAAAATACTTCTGCATGTCTGGACTCTGATCCTCTGGGTCTGGTCAAGCTGAGCTTAGTGCAGGAGCCAAGGGGGAGCAAAGGTGGTTAATGGCATCTTTCTGACCCCCTCACCCTGATCTTGGGACTAACCAGGACCAATCTGGCCCCTGGCACAAGAAAGAACAACCTCAAGGCTGCTTTAATCTGCATTGGCCAATAACAGCTCCCAAGAGCGTTACTAGAGCTGTTGCTGACATGTCCCCTGTGTGAAAGCTGTGAGGGTCGATAGTACGCAGCCAGGGAGAAGCTTCCCAATTTGTTGTTTACAGTGGAATTTATGGCCCCTTTTCACTGCTGACAAAACAAAAACCAACCATAAATACAAAGATAGGGTTTCCCAACCACTGCGAATTTGAGAGTGATTGGGTCCCTGCAGAACCAGAAAGCTCAGCTCTCATTTCCAGTAATGGGGGGAGAATTCAGCACTAGCAAACACCTCTGTTATTTGCAGGTCAGTGTCACCAGAATGCTTTTTACAGCTCTGTCCCTGAGAAGTAGAGTGTTGTCCTGGTAGAGCCCGCCCTGCAGGGAAGCTCAGCAAACCAAGGGTCAGTTCACACATGCAACTCCCTATCAGGGCAATGAGAGTTCTGGTTGTGAATCTAGGGCAGAGTGAGCCCCAGTGCAATGTGAAGCAGATTTATTTGATTAGCCAAACACTCTAATCTCCCAATGCCTCCCTACAGCACATTCCAGAGTTCAATAGCCACCACCGGACTTTCCTATTAAGACAAAAAGAAAAGGAGTACTTGTGGCACCTTAGCGACTAACCAATTTATTTGAGCATAAGCTTTCGTGAGCTACAGCTCACTTCATCGGATGCATACTGTGGAAAGTGTAGAAGATCTTTTATACACACAAAGCATGAAAAAATACCTCCCCCCACCCCACTCTCCTGCTGGCAATAGCTTATCTAAAGTGACCACTCTCCTTACAATGTGTATGATAATCAAGGTGGGCCATTTCCAGCACAAATCCAGGGTTTAACAAGAACATCTGGGGGCGGGGGGTGGGGGGGCCTTAGGAAAAAACAAGGGGAAATAGGTTACCTTGCATAATGACTTAGCCACTCCCAGTCTCTATTCAAGCCTAAGTTAATTGTATCCAATTTGCAAATGAATTCCAATTCAACAGTTTCTCGCTGGAGTCTGGATTTGAAGTTTTTTTGTTGAAGAATTGCAACTTTCATGTCTGTAATCGCGTGACCAGAGAGATTGAAGTGTTCTCCGACTGGTTGATGAATGTTATAATTCTTGACATCTGATTTCTGTCCATTTATTCTTTTATGTAGAGTCTGTCCAGTTTGACCAATGTACATGGCTGAGGGGCATTGCTGGCACATGATGGCATATATCACATTGGTGGATGTGCAGCTGAACGAGCCTCTGATAGTGTGGCTGATGTTATTAGGCCCTGTGATGGTGTCCCCTGAATAGATATGTGGGCACAGTTGGCAACGGGCTTTGTTGCAAGGATAAGTTCCTGGGTTAGTGGTTCTGTTGTGTGGTATGTGGTTGCTGGTGAGTATTTGCTTCAGGTTGGGGGGCTGTCTGTAGGCAAGGACTGGCCTGTCTCCCAGGATTTGTGAGAGTGTTGGGTCATCCTTCAGGATAGGTTGTAGATCCTTAATAATGTGTTGGAGGGGTTTTAGTTGGGGGCTGAAGGTGACGGCTAGTGGCGTTCTGTTATTTTCTTTGTTAGGCCTGTCCTGTAGTAGGTGACTTCTGGGAACTCTTCTGTCTCTATCAATCTGTTTCTTCACTTCCGCAGGTGTGTATTGTAGTTATAAGAATGCTTGATAGAGATCTTGTAGGTGTTTGTCTCTGTCTGAGGGGTTGGAGCAAATGCAGTTGTATCGCAGAGCTTGGCTGTAGACGATGGATCGTGTGGTGTGGTCAGGGTGAAAGCTGGAGGCATGTAGGTAGGAATAGCGGTCAGTAGGTTTCCGATATAGGGTGGTGTTTATGTGACCATTGTTTATTAGCACTGTAGTGTCCAGGAAGTGGATCTCTTGTGTGGACTGGACCAGGCTGAGGTTGATGGTGGGATGGAAATTGTTGAAATCATGGTGGAATTCCTCAAGGGCTTCTTTTCCATGGGTCCAGATGATGAAGATGTCATCAATATAGCGCAAGTAGAGTAAGGGCGTTAGGGGACGAGAGCTGAGGAAGCGTTTTTCTAAGTCAGCCATAAAAATGTTGGCATACGGTGGGGCCATGCGGGTACCCATAGCAGTGCCGCTGATCTGAAGGTATACATTGTCCCCAAATGTAAAATAGTTATGGGAAAGGACAAAGTCACAAAGTACAGCCACCAGGTTAGCCGTGACATTATCGGGGATAGTGTTCTTGACGGCTTGTAGTCCATCTTTGTGTGGAATGTTGGTGTAGAGGGCTTCTACATCCATAGTGGCCAGGATGGTGTTATCAGGAAGATCACTGGTGGATTGTAGTTTCCTCAGGAAGTCAGTGGTGTCTCGAAGATAGCTAGGAGTGCTGGTAGCGTAGGGCCTGAGGAGGGAGTCTACAGAGCCAGACAATCCTGCTGTCAGGGCGCCAATGCTTGAGATAATGGGGCGCCCAGGATTTCCAGGTTTATGGATCTTGGGTAGTAGATAGAATATCCCAGGTCGGTGTTCCAGGGGTGTGTCTGTGCGGATTTGATCTTGTGCTTTTTCAGGCAGTTTCTTGAGCAAATGGTGTAGTTTCTTTTGGTAACTCTCAGTGGAATCAGAGGGTAATGGCTTGTAGAAAGTGGTGTTGGAGAGCTGCCGAGCAGCCTCTTGTTCATATTCCAACCTATTCATGATGACAACAGCACCTCCTTTGTCAGCCTTTTTGATTATGATGTCAGAGTTGTTTCTGAGGCTGTGGATGGCATTGTGTTCCCCACGGCTGAGGTTATGGGGCAAGTACTTGATTATCATACACATTGTAAGGAGAGTGATCACTTTAGATAAGCTATTGCCAGCAGGAGAGTGGGGTGGGGGGAGGTATTTTTTCATGCTTTGTGTGTATAAAAGATCTTCTACACTTTCCACAGTATGCATCCAATGAAGTGAGCTGTAGCTCACGAAAACTTATGCTCAAATAAATTGGTTAGTCTCTAAGGTGCCACAAGTACTCCTTTTCTTTTTGCGAATACAGACTAACACGGCTGTTACTCTGAAACCTATTAAGACAAGTCACTAAAAGTGTTTGCTTAGTAAAAGCTAGAGCCACGCAGCTCCCACTCTCTGAAAGCTCTCTAGCATCGAGAGTTTCAGGTTTGTATAGCCCTATCTAGTTAATAAAAAAGTCTCAGACATGGGCTCACTGATGCATTGGTAGTGATTCACGGAACCTTCCACCACCTGACTGTTCCTTAAAACCCAACCCAGGTCAATAACGTCACCATCTGGTGAATGAGTGAAATGAGCTGGATCCCATTCCAGAACCCTAAGAAATGACAAGGCTGCTTGCACCGCCAGTGGTCTCAGCAGGGAGGCCATAGACTGAACTCCTCTGGCACCATGGAGGTGGCCTCATTGGGCTAGAAGTTGCGGTACATTGTGAGGGGGTTGTGGGAAAGCTTATACTCCTCCTGCCTATGCTATGCCTACTCATCTAGTAATCAGAGGACTTGGGTCTCCAGGGGTCTCCATCAGGCAATGTCCATGAACCTGAAACTGACATGTATGATGTGACAATAGCTTGCATTTCCCTGACACCTGGCTTCCTTATTAGAGTCTTTCACAGAAATTGTTCCACTCCTGATGAATCAGCCAAGGTGGTGTGAATTATGGGAATTTCATCTGTGCGAGCACTGTTGCCCCCTCATTGTGGTTTATGATACAGAAACTCTATGAGATATTTCCAAGTGTGAGAAAGTTGCCTTTTCCAAATGATGCCTTTTCTGGGTGCCACATTACATCATAAGGTCACTGCAACCAGGAAGACACTCCTCTGCCATCTGATAAAGGTTATTTTGGTGAAATATCCCACTGGTCAAGTTTGCAGTCTTGAAAGGATCAACATGGTTTACTTGGAATTAGAGCTGAGCTGGAACCGGATTTTCCGTTCTATGAAAAATTCCAAGATTTTTTGGGGGAAAAAGTCATTCTCTGAATTTTTCACAGAATGGCTGGTTGGCCACCTGGCCAGAAGCCAGGGAGCTGGGCAGCTCACTCATCTGCTCATCAGGAGAGCAGCCCAGGCAGGGAGCTGGGAGCCAGCCACCCAAATCCAAGGGGAACCAGCCAGCTGGGGAAACAGCTACCTGAAACTCAAGGGATCCTTGAGTTCAGGAGAGCAGGGGGTCCTGGGAAACCTGTCAAGTGAGCTGCTGAGTATTTCTTCACACAATGCACAGTCAACCTGCGAAACTCCTTGCTAGAGGATGTTGTGAAGCCAAAAGTATAACTGGGTGCAAAAAATAATTAGATAAGTTTATGGAGGGTAGGTCCATCAATGGCTATTAGCCAAGATGGTCAGGGATCCATCCCCATGCTGTGGGTGTCCATAAACCTTAGCCTGCCAGAAGCTGGGATTGGAAGACAGGGGATGGATCATGCAATAAGTGCCCTGTTCTGTTCATTCCCTCTGAAGCACCTGGCATTGGCCAATGTCAGAAGACAGGATACTGAGCTAGATGGACCATTGGTCTGACCCAGTGTAGCCATTCTTATGAGGAGCCTGGGAGCCAGGGCTTGCCTGGTGGGCTGCCCTAGATCTGGGGACCTTGGCAGCCCTAGGAGCCAGTCCACCTAGCAGGCTGTCCCAGAGCCGGGGATTTGGGAGCCCTGGGAGTCTGCTGAGGATCTGCAAGCCTGGGAGTAGGACTCCCAAGACTTCCAAGCTCTTGGCTCACTGTCAGCCTGGAAGAAGCCAAAGAGGTGACCTGACAGAAAAAGAAGGCTGGTTCCTGCTTTTCAGGTGGTGCTCCATCAGAAACCAGCCTGGCTTCCATGGGAATTTCCTCAACATTGACATGTTCTCACAGAATGTTTCAACACTGGTGAATTGGCATTTTCCAACAGAACAGGGTTCTGTCCAAAAATATCCAACCAGCTCTGCTTTAAATGGCTGTGTGTGTCATTCACCTGTCACTACTAGCACCTGAGAAAGGAGACAGCTGGAGTAACCTGCTCCTTAGTTGTCAAGCCAGTTTTTGTTTGGATTTATCTACAGTCTCAAGTAAAGTAACATTGCACGCTACAGCATTTGGCTACAGTGTAACAAGCCACTTGCCACATGGTTTTTTGGCAGGCATGGACTTACTTCACTTCACCAAGCAGTTTATTACTAATATCCTCACACTAGTTATTACAAAGAAAAATAGCCCAGAATAATTCCTTGAAAGCCCCTTTCCCTCCAGCTGATGGGAAGGACTTCTTAGTATGCAGTACTCAGCTTTTCCCTACAGGTCTTGCTGTCACCTGGACAGTTATCTAAGGAGAAGCTCGCTCTATTGAGAACCAGGCTAGTAGGGAGCCTACTATTCAGATGTGCTGGGCACCCACCACTCTCCACATGAGATCATCATCATCATGTTTCTATTATGCCTCTGGCGTTTAGGGCAGTGATGAAGCTCCTCCACTCCTGTCTGTTTCTGGCAAGTCTTTCAATGGTTCCCCAGCTGCAAATCAGGCCACTTCTTTAGGGTGCCCCAATGTAGACTTAGATGCCTAGCCTTAGGTATTAAAGTTTCAAGGGATGGCTTTAGAGAACAGACACAAGCAAATACAATCTTAATGCAGGTTCCACCCCACTCACTAGAGGGACTTGATCCCCATTCAGTAAGGTTTCCATGCCAAGCACTCACAGGACAAGGGTAATCAAAAGAGAGAGAGAGCACGTGACTGACCAACTTTTCCATTTCCTCTGAGGCCTAGCCCCATAAAAGAGGCTTTGAGACCTCAGCGTAAGTTATCTTTCACCTGCGGAAAAGACCACAATAGCTTTAACTTTTACAAGAAACACGCATGGAGCCCCAGGCCCTTCTTGAAGACAATGCTCCATGTTTATTCAGTCACTGCTTTCTATTTGAAAAGGGAGAGTAATCTTTGAAAACGCACAAAGCAGTCATGTGTGTAAATACAAAGGAGTGACACTGCAGAAAGGGAGCAAAACCGCCACCGAGTCCAGAGGATCAAATAGCCACACTGGCTGTCTGCACAAACAACTAGGCTCTTAGAGGAATAAAAAAAAGAAAAATCCAAAAAAAGGGTATCGGTGCTCATTTTTCCCATCAGTCCCTTGTCTGGTCTTTTTCAATTGCTTATTCCTGCTGGAAAATTGCAGTCCCAGTTCCCGAGATACAGCACAGCCCAGAATTGTTTCCGTTTATTCAATACTTAAAAACTAAAACCTTTTTTTATAGTGGGGCCCAATCCTGCCAGTCGCCGAGCAGACAACAGGAGGGGGCCTTCATTTGTATCCACGCACCATGTATCTTTTTTTCTCTGCTGTAGATTTTCACAGATTTGGAGATTTTAAGGCCAGAAGGAATCTATGAGATCAGCTAGTCTGACCTCTGGTATAACAAACCATGGAATTTCACCCCAGTTACTCCTCTAATGAGCCCATTTTTGATGCAATGGCAGGAGTGTGACCTTCTGCACTGTGTTCAGCAAAAAGACTTTAGAAATATGCAGCTAGAATCCCACCTTCCTGAGCTGCACTGACACAAAGAGAGCTCTGTAGTGAGATTCAGAATAAACAGAGCAGATTCCCATTCCTTAGGGCCTGATCTGACACTCACTGAAATCCACAGACCAACTCTCATGGGGCAGTGGTT
The DNA here is from genome assembly GCF_965140285.1 of Lepidochelys kempii. Taxonomy (NCBI): domain Eukaryota; kingdom Metazoa; phylum Chordata; order Testudines; family Cheloniidae; genus Lepidochelys; species Lepidochelys kempii. The sequence continues at coordinate 16,515,943 of NC_136392.1, read as the reverse complement.
TGCACTTTGGGCTCATAATGCTTATGGACTTGTTGGTCTCCGGGCAGCATGGAAAAACTCTTACAATTCAGTGTGTTCAGGCTGAGGCTCCTGAAACTGCCACTGTCATACATCAAGGGCTTGAATGATGATCATCCACCTCTGCTTGTCCAGAAGACGAGGCTGAAGGTGCTGCTGAAGTCACTAGGATCAGGAGTTCTATGGGTCCAAAGACTTGAGAGAAGGATCCAGGAATCTACTATCGCTTTTAGAACGGGACCTCTGCAGCTAGAGAATTCAGAGATAAGTGGCGGGGGGGAGGGGGGATGGGGGGGACTCAGCTAGTCACAGAGAACACATTAGAACAGGGTTCTCAATAATGACCAATGCGTCCTTTTCAGATTGCTAACTGAAAGGAGAGCATGGCTAGATAGAAGGGGAACCCCTGTGGGTTTTAATATGGAGAAAGGGGTTCCCAGTATGGAAAAGAATGAGAACCATCGTTTTAGGACAAAAACACCTACAGGGCCTGAGATGCGCTGTTCACTTGGGATAATAAGCCATCACTGGGCTATCTCCTCTGACCGCACTGTAGCAGGTTATGTTCCCAGTACCTCTCTCATTCTGATCAGGAGCATTTGAAAAATTAGGCCCCTCTATACACAAACACCTTTGTATCCTATTAGCAGGTGCTATTATTATAAGTATTATTTGACATTTATATATTACAGTAGTGGCTAAAGGCCTCAACCAGGTGAGGCCCCATTGTGCTGGGCACTGTACAAACATGCAGCTGTCAGATTAGCCTCTGTCTGGGGTTGCACCCTTTCACTGACATTCATCTATTAAAGCAGGTCACAAAAGCAGCTGGAAATGACCTTCAGCAACACTGAATTTCATGATGGACAACTTCCTGTCAAATGCTCACTGGCAACAGAATACTTTAAACATCAGCTTTCCTGGATGCATGATGCAATCAGGACTTGGAGAGTAGGTCAGCTTAGTGGTGGTTGGCTTGGAAAAGAGGGACAAAATCGTCATCCTTCAGCAGACAAAATAAATAAAGACACAGCCAACCTCTGTCCTTGACCATCCATGCTATCTGCCAGCTCCCTGGCCTATGTTTATTTTATACCCCTGGAGCTTTGCCAGAACAAAACAATGAAACCACAAACGTTATTGGCAGGAGAGGCAAGGAAGTGAGGAGCTGTTCACCAGGTGCTAAGTGTCTACCATCCCTACCCCCTCTTGTATCATGGACTTTCTGTCCCCAGACTCCCCAAGTATTACATTATGTGGTGTCCGATCAAGGTGCATGGCTGCAGGTTACAAGGAATCAGCACACCAACCACATGCAAAGCTAACAAGAGACAAAGAGACCACAACTGCTGATGAATGCTCTGAGCATGAGGAAGAGACGCATGCAAATCAGATCAACTAATCTAAGGATTTGGGAGGAGAGGGAAGGAGAGAGCGATAAACTCCAGATAATACACATACTGCACGCTGTACGTAAACTCATCATTTATTTATAGGGGAGAGTCCGGGAAATTCCCCTTCCCCAGCTAAAATGACCTTTAACTGTTCCTTGGTTCTCAACTTTCAGTAACATTCCAGCCAGGGAATGGATTTACCCTTTTCTATATTTTTCTGGGGGGTTGCATCACAACCCCCCACCCCCTGCTCTTCCAGGGCAGCATGCTGGATGTCTATCCAGAGTTAGGTAGAGAGGATGGGGAAAGCAGAGGAATCAGCCTCCAGGATTTGTTTTCCTAACACTGTGGTCTGCCCACAGTCTGAGCACATGTACGGGAATTTATAAAACCACAGCATACGTTAACCAAGAAGAGGGTGAATAAAGAAGCCGCCCCTCCCCACCCTGCAGCACTGAGCTCAAATGCATTCCTCACATGTGCTCCACATAGGCAAAAGCCTGAGAACCACGGGGACCTTACAACACACCCATGAGGTCAGCAGACCAGGGCTCTCTCAGACCACAAAAGGGGAGGGAGGTCTGTGGCCAGGGAAAGGGAAATGTGGCTGGGGTTTTCCTACACCAAGCTCATTTCTGGCTGCTGGAATGACCCCATAGGACTGCTCAGGTTTATACTAGGGACTAACTGGCCCCAGGATAAGAGGACAGCAATGCTGATTTAAACACAGCCCAGAAGGGTATGTCTACACTACAGCTGGGAGCAAGCCTTCAAGTCCAGGTACACGAACTCATGCTCATGGGGGTCAAGCTAGCATGCTAAAAATACCTGTGTGGACACTGTGGCTCTGGTGGAGGCTTGGGCTAGTGACCTGAGCTCAAACCCACCCGACTCCCTAGGCCTGAGTTTGTGTGTCTAGCCTGACTTGCTGCTGGAGCTGCAACACCCATGCCACTATTTTTAGTGCCTAACTTGAGCCTTGTTAGCACGAATGTGTTTATCCAGGCTCTAAGTCACCCTAGATCTTGTGGGTCTTCTTAGCAATACAAGGATTACAATCTTTCTGGAAGAGTCAGCCTCACCTCTCTCAGCACAGCTGCCTGAGAAATACTATTCACGTAAACCTGGTGCCAAAAGGATTGTGTCCCACCCCTGCGTGGTTTCCCTGAGCAGCATCCTTTGAGTCCCGGTGCCAGAGAATGGCTGGCAGTGCTTGCTGTCCTTGTATCTCAATCTTGGGGTGGGGTCTGATAGTCAGCCTCATTTCTACCACATTGGGGGCCCATACCCCTTTGGGGGCATGTTACTTCCCTCCATGGCTCACGCATGGGGGCACAACCCTTTCCTTCACGGGGCTGGGTGGAGTATGCCAGAGCTACTCAGCTGTGAATGCAGGTTCCCTTTCCAGGTTGAGCTGGCTGCTTCTTTTGCTTAGCGGACAGAGACGTGTGTTACACTAGAGCTGAAGGTTATGAGTTCTATGACCCAGGAGTTAGCTAATGTCTGCAGTGCCTGTAGGTATGTGCCTGTGGCTCGAATGAATCTGGGTAGGCAAATTACCCAGAGAATGCACTTGTGTCATCAGCAGAACAGGGTATAAAGGTAACAGCATTTCAGGTCCCTACCGGATGGCTTGGTAGACTTTGCTACCATCTACTTCTGCCACTGCAAGCTCCCTGCCATGGTGGAGAGCTTTCCACTACTGAGTCTAAACCAGCACAGATCTTTGGCTAAAGGTGGCCATAGCACGAGTGCTCTTCCCTCATAGAATAAAAATCCAACCAATGAGCCATCGCTCAGATTCTCTCCAGGGGCCAGATGTTACCCATCTGTATAGCTCAGCCAAAAGCCCCTCCCTGCTCTATTTGTTGAGACAGAACATTCTGCTAACATGAAAAACTGCTTTGAAAAGAAACTCAGTCTCTCTTAGCACAAGAGGTTTCCAGGAGTTTTTTAAAAATCTTCCCAGCCATTTCCCACAGGTATGTCCAGTACTGCATTTCTGTGTCTGCTTTTCAGCTTTCATTCCACCTCATTTAAAGACCCCAGTATCTATCTGTGCAGCCAGCCTCCCTTCTTTCCAATCCACTCTAGATCACCATCAAGGCCAGCGCTAGCCTGAGGAGCAAGGAGCATGATCTGTTGGGTGGAGACCAACCAAAGAGCTACTAAATATCCACATGCAGAAGTGAAATCAAAGCAGTGTCAATGGACAGGAAATGATTCATGGCTCCGTGTCCCATCCTAGACCTCTAGATCTCATAGGCACAGATGAATTGCCACACTGATTCAAGCCCAAGGTCCATCTAGTCCAGCCTCCCGTCTCCAACAGTGGCCAGCACCAGATGCTTCAGAGGACGATACAAGAACCCCACAGCAGGCAGATGTGAGATAATCTGCCCCCCAATCTCTAATAGGTGGAGATTAGTTTAAAACCTGGGAGCCCAAGATTTTAGATCTCTTCCCAAACCCTTTAGTTAGCAATTAACTATTAACTCCAGATATTCTTGTTATCCCTATACATATACAATCCCTGTTGAATCTTGCTGAGTGCTTGGCCTCAGCAGCTTCTCGCGGCAATGAGTTCCACAGTTTAATTACACATTGTGTAAAAAAGGATTTCTTTTTCTCACGGGGACTCACTGCAAGGGACAGTAATGTTGCCATTACCTGCCCCCTCCCCCCCTTCCTTAATGTTCCTAGTGGGAGGAAGCAGTTTTAGGCTGAGGCAAGAGGTTCCACAGGAGCCCCTCTAGTGGGGGGCTGTTGAGGATGTGCTGAATCAGTCATACTCTCTCGCCAGCTAGCACCGCCCACTCTGGGGGCTGTGCCAAACCCTGGCTGGGCCCAGCTACAAGGAGGTTGTTATACCACTAAGTCCTCCTAGCTGCCTTTCCAACATGGGCACACTGCCTAGGCTGGAAAAAGCGTCAGAGACTCTGGAAAGCTGTGTCTGTAAAGCCAGCTAAAGTCTTATGGCATTTCAGGTGGAATGGGAGGAGAGGAATACATTATAATCTCCCCTTCTCTCATTTCAAGCAGTTCCGGGAACTACTCAAATGCTCCCAGTTCAATGGCCAGTGATTAGGAAGTGAGCTCATGCCATCACATCCTAATATAGGGGATGCTTCTCGGACTCTAGACTCAATCTGATTTTAAATCAAGGGTCCAGGGCCTCCACATACAAGTACCCATACTACTAAGCCATCTGGCATTTATGAATATCTTCAGTCCCTTATGAACCACTCCTACAAAATGTAACAGGGATGAGACCAGGAGGGCTCTATAGAAATGGCCCTAAGGACCTAAAGAATTTAGCAGAGGAAGATTTCTTTTCTATAGGGATGTAGGCTTCTATTTGCAAAGGAGTCTAGGTAGGGTGACGAGATGTCCCGATTTTATAGGGACAGTCCCGATATTTGGGGCTTTGTTTTATATTGGCGCCTATTATCCCCCACCCCCTGTCCCAATTTTTCATACTTGCTGTCTGGTCACCCTAAGTCTAGGGGAGTTTGATGCCCTATTTCAATTGTATTTCAGTGGGATGCGAGGCCCAACTCACCTAGGGTATGTCATCACCACAACGGTGTGATTGCAACTCAGGTAGGTATACCTGTGAGGGAGCCAGCTGCATCAGGCTCGGTCTCCGAGCAACACACTAGACACAGCTGATCCTGGCAGGGGCTGTCTGATTGATTGCACTTCCTGGGTGTCCCATGGTCCTGATTCTTGACTCCAGCTCTGCTTCACTCCCTTTAACCTCCAGGCCTAGCCACCCCCCATGGCTCCAACCATTAGGTTCAACCACTCATGTGCCGGTCATGATCCTGGCAATACCCAGGCTATCTTTGATCTAGCTAGCATAGCTAAAAATAGCAGTGAAGAGATAGCAGCATGGAATTTAGTGTGGGCTAGCAACACAAGTACATACCCAGGGTTCCAGGTGGGCTTGTGTCATGGAGTCACCGGGCGATGCTCTGGAACTACTCCATACGAAGCCAGTCAGGACTGTGGGGGAGCCTCCTCTCTGTGAGCAGACTGTCTCCAGGACAAGAAGCTTACACAGCTTCGACCTTCCTGGGCCTGACCTTGGAGCATTCAGCATCCCCTTTCCACACCATGCGCTTCCCACAGAGAGTCTGCACAGGCAGGGCTCCTGGGGAAGCCAGAGGTCCCTGCACCCCAACTCCGCAGTCAGATGTGACTCTCAGCCAGCCAGTAAAACAGAAGGTTTATTAGATGACAGGAACACAGTCTAAAACAGAGCTTGTAGGTACAGAGAACAGGACCCCTCAGTCAGGTCCATCGGAGGGGAGGGGGAAGCTAGGGAGCCTGGAACCCGGTTCTGGGCCTCCCTCCATTTCCCCAGCCAGCTCTAAACTGAAGCCCCCTCCAGCCCGCTCCTCTGGCCTCTGTCTCTTTCCCGGGGCCAGGAGGCCACCTGATCCCTTTGTTCCCAACACCTTCAGTTGGCACCTTTGCAGAGGAGGGGCCCAGGCCATCAGTTGCCTGGAGACAGGGTGTCGGCCATTCTCTGTGCAGATAGCATCACACTGGCCCTCTACGGCTCTGCAACAATCACACCCCCTTATCCCACCACCTAGATATTTAAGAAAGGCATAGGGGAAACTGAGGCACCCACACAGTATTCGGAGAAAACATTAAGAACATTCCCACTTTGTCACAGCTTGTATGGCCCACACTGGGGTCCATGCTGGTTCATCATCACTGCTACTTCTAGCTAAATTAAAGCTAGCACAGGTATGCCTGCCTGAGTTGCAATCACACCTCTGACTGTAGTGTGGACATAGCCTTAGGCTCCTCTGGAAATCCCAGACATAATTTCCTATTCAATTCTAGAAGATACTTCAAAAAACCTACAGGGAGTTTATCATATTCTGTTGCTTGCTACATGACTTCTCCCAAAAGAGTTGGAATTCCACCAGTGTCCTATAATTTCAGCAATAATAAAGCACCAATAAAAGAATCCCAGTCAATTTCACCTGCTCTGCACAAACAGGGGGAGGAAACTGCAGGCATTAGACACAGTGCACTATGCTCTGTCCCCCTGGTGCTCTGTGCAGAGCTGCAAGGCAGGATCAATTTCACAAAGCTGGACACTGCCATGACATTTTGGCAGGTTTCCAAAAGCAAAGTTTGCCCCAAGATTGAGAGTCCCCATTTTCCTGCCATTTCTGGGGATGGCGAAGGGCCAGGTTTTCTCAAAAAGGGTCTGTCACTATCTGTGGGTGACAAGACAGGCACACATTCAAACTAGGAGTGGCCTGGTCCAAAATGCCCAAAGGAGTTAGGTGCCCAACTCCTGTGGAGAGTCAATGGGACTGGGTACCTAACTCTCTCAGGCACTTCAGAAAATCCCACCCGCTCTCTGCCCACAAACGATGTGCACACAAACTGTGAGGACAAGTTCCCAGGCTGGGTTGAGGCCTCTTGTTCTCCCTCCCTCCCAAGTATTTGTTTGTCTAACAGTCTGGGCAATGCCAGAGCGTGAAGGGTAGGAACTACCTGAAAAACAAGTTAAAAAAGAAACATAAACAAGCAAGGAATTTGGTGCTGTTTTGGGGTAAAGCAGTGTATCGGCTGGTGGGCCTAAAGGTCACAATCCAGGGTGTTGACAGGGCAGCAAAGAAGGAAGATGGGGACAAATCAGTTATCGGTGTCTCCAGAGCTAAAACAAACAGCTTTCAAGAAGGTGAGCTGCGCAACCAAATCCAGTCGGCAACATACTCTCATCTGAGATGCCTGAAGCCAAGACTGGGAGAGCAGAGCAGTGCCGGAAAGGGGAAATCATGGCCCCAGTCCAGAGCGAAACAAAGAAGTGAGAGGGCCTCAGGCTGGGTCATGCCTTGTGAAAATGACAACAACATATTTTTAAGCTAAACAGAAGAAAGAAAAAAAAAAACGGAACAAGAAAAAGTCAGACACAAAACAACACAATGGCACGGGAGAGGGGGAAAGAGGGTTTCATATTTAGTGGTGTTTTTGGGGTGCCACCCCTGGCACACCCCCAAAATATAAACATGGGAGCAAGGTTAAATGTTTGCAGCAAAGACCCAAACCACATGAAACTCACCTTTTAGGGTCTTGCTACGGAATCAAATTTCAGGGCTGTGAATGGCCTGAGATTCTCCTTGTTCGTGACAGGACCATGGTTCAGAGTCTGGGCACCTGGGACAGGATGGGTTTTTTGAGGAAACGTCTCCATCATAGAAATCATACAGTTTAAGGCCAGAAGGGACCATCAGATCATCTAGTCCAGGGTTTCTCAAACTTCATTGCACAGGGACTCTCTTCTACACGACCCCAGGACGGGGGACCAAAGCCTGAGCCAGCCCAAGAGCTGCTGCCCTGGGCCAGAGGACGGGGGAAAAGCTGAATCCCAAGTGAGATATACCCAGATAATTCTGGCAAGTGAACCGCACCCACACACAGCAGAAGAAGGCAAAAACAAAAACAAATAAAACCCAAACTCACTCCCAATCTGATTTGAGGGAAATACCGTCTTGTGGTTTGATGATGCCAATCTCGACAGGTTTGCTTTGAAATTTTGAATTCACTGGACAATTGAACTTAAAGCAAATCTGGTAGGTGGCTGGAGGTGACAGGAGGGGAGGTGGGGGGTGGGAAACCATAAGGATCATAGCGAATGGAAACATTGGCATGGACCAGAAAAAGGCAGTGAAAGTCCTAAGTTCTATAAAGCTTCATCCAGACTCTTCTGATGCCACTGAAAACTCAGTATTTACTACTGCCCAGGGGAAAGATTTTCAAACAGACGTGTTCAGAAAGTGGATAACAGCACACATCATGTGCCTAATTAGCCATGTACATGAGCAACTGTGCACCATGGTGCTCGTTCCATATGTACTTGCTGGCCTGCATTCTGGCCCAAGATATCTATGGGTATCTTAAAATAGGAGACAGAAGAATCTGGCCCCAAGTATTTTATAGTACGTAGAATACGAGATAGCCCGGAATGGCATTTACTGCAGAGCAGTAAATACTAGAGGCTCAGAGATAGCTTCAGGAGCTGGAACCATGCTCAGGGAAGGAGGAGGTACCACATTCCCCAAGCAGTGGCAGCTGGAGGTGTTTTGCCCGCATAATGGGCAGTGATAATGCCTCCAGGGATGCTGGAGGGAACAAGCGTAACTGTTCCAGATACGACACCTGTGTAACAGGCACAGATTGAGTTCCCTTCAGGGCTCTTCTCCCAGCACTATTGGTGCATGAGGGGACAGGAGTGGGTGGGTCCTGGCTCTGGCCAAGCTCTGCTAGCACGGCGCCCAAAGGAACGGACACCACCACCTGAAAAAGGACGCTGAAAGGTTCCTTAAATATATTATTGTCTGAATAAAACAATAGGATGCCTTGCTGGGTGATACCACTAGTGGGCTTGTGATATCCACATGGATTGCGCCTAGCTGCCCAATGGTGGGTATGTGCCCTGCGGGGCTGTACCATTCTCCCAGCTCTAGCTGTGATTGTGGTTACAAGGGCTTGTGCTCATTCCTGCCCCTTGCTGTGGCTGCTTTTCCTTCTTACTCTCCCCATTGTCTGACTGAAAATAAAACACCACACAGTGCTCACGAGTGTCCAGTGCCAAGACAAGGGGCAAATTCTGGGCTGTGACAAGGAAGTCAGCGGCGTCTCTCCGGATTCACAGCAGTACCACCAAGACCAGGCTCTTGGCAGTTTTGTTCCTCCTGCCCAATAAACTCCCTGCACTCTCAGCGCCATCCCCAGCGGTTGTGTGAACACAACCGAGCACAATGGGACTGTTACCGCTCCTGTAGTGGTGAGTGCAAATGGCCATTTGATCCTTTGCTCCCCACTCCACCACGAGGCATGAGGTTCAGTCATGCAAAGGGAAACTCCAGGGGTGTGTAGCCATGCCTGAGGAGCCTCCCTCCTTCTCCTTTCCATTAGCTGTACTGCCTCATGACCTTGCATGGTAGCAGGCCAGGAGAGAGGCCAAGCAAGCTCGGCTGCAGTCAGACCTGTGTGCACCCAGTGGGTGCTTGACCTGACAGGTGGCACAGCCTATAACTGTCATCAGGTAGGAGCATTGTGGGATTGCACTTGAAGGACTAATTGCACTGTTGCAGCTGAAATCACAGCTCTTGCTGTGCACCTGTCACTGCAACAGTGCAGAGGGGACACGGTGGCAGAGGACGTGGCTCTTAGCCTTGCTCACTAAAGCACAAGCACAAAGGCTCTGTGCACACTGTTGCACCATTGCATGGACTTTTGTGTGTTATTCGTGTTACACGTGTGCTAAGGGATTGCAACGGCACAGGCAACATCAAAAGCTACTCATATGGACGAGGCTCAGATGCACCAATGTCGCTTCCCCCCCACCCCCTCAAACACACCAAGATTAGGCCTTGTCTTTGTTAAAAATCCATGAGGTCTCAGTCATTAACTGCGTGCGGAGCGGCATTCAGTAATTCTAGGGGGGCTCGCTGGTACGGCAGGTTCTGTTTCCTGGGTCACGTCCAAGTCGCTTTCTTGTTTGAGTCACTGCTGCAGCAGATTATTGCCACTCACTGCAACGTATGATTTCGCTTACACAACCCCAGTGTTAGGAAGTGGTTGAATCATGGGGACTGTATGACACTGGTCTCAGCTGTCCATATAGATATCACATGCACCTCACAGGCATCTGATGGGTGGTGGGAGATGGGAGAGAATTACATCCACTTTCCTTGTAATGGTCTCACACCTTCCCCTCCCCACAGTTTGTGGTTTCAGAGTTAGCTCCCAACCATGGGCAAGTGCTATATTTGCATCCATCTCTGTGAGCAACTGGACTGAGACCACAAACTCAGTCACGCTAGTCACAAAACTGTTGCTTGATGCCAGAGTCTATTTGTCCCTGTTGATGTTGATCAGATTGGAACTATCAAACTACAGCAGAAGGGAAAACTTCCATAACCCATCATCAGTCAATTTTGATTGGGGCTTGCCTTGAGTCCAAGTAATGCAAGCAACAGCCTGCAGCTTTGAGGGCCCAATATGGACTGTAACTCTCAAACTGGCCTGATCTATCTTCCAGGAGATAGTATTGAGGCCCAGAGCTTGATAGGATTCAACATTAGACAAATGTATATAAGTAATGGGAACATCCTTAATGACAGTAGAGAGGATTAAAAATGTATAAGAGCTTTAAACTCTTCTGCTTCAGGGCACAGCTCGAGAGCTTGGAAGAAACTTCCCTTATAGGCAGGTAAATCCCATTATGGGGTTTCTTGAACATTCCCCAGAAGCATTTGGTATTGGCCGCTTTTGGATATGCGGTCCAGTCCCATATGGCAATTGCTGGTCACACGTTCCACTCTTGCCTGAGATACTGAAAACTGTAGGCCTGGCTCCTCCAATTGTTTAATAATCATTAAAAAAGAAAAAAAAAGTTGCTGGAATCGTTTGAAGTGACACCAGTGTAACATAGTCTAACACCCAGGGCCAGCTCTTCAGCTGGTGTAATCCGTGGACTTCAACACTGAAGCCAGCTGAGGACCAGTCTAGGAGATTCACATTTTTAAATCATTTTGTGGAATTCAAAGCCAACTTATTTAAAAAAAAATAACTTTGGCTAATGATGTCTGAGTCCATAATATATTCTGATAGCTTTTAGTATTCTGAAAGGCAGAAATCCTCCAACAGAATTCACTAGGTATCAATGTCCTGCCTAAATTCCTGGAATCAGCGATCAGCTAATGACAGTTTGCTCTGCTGGTGTAATGCCTCCTGCTTATTTCAGTGGTTCAGTACATTGCCCCTTGTGACCCCACTAGGGGAGTTGTGTGTATGGAGTACATATAGAACTGGACTGAACTGGAGTTCATTCCCTCCTGCCCATGCAGTTGAACTGAGCTTCTTAATAAAGATTCTCTAGTCTCCCCCTCAGGAATTTTTAATAGCACTTTACACAGGCCTACAAGCCGTTTGAAATAAGATCCACTTCCCTGGCTTAATGGCAAGAACGCTCTGACATTCAGGGTGTCCTGGGGTCACATGAGATTTCAGACACCCCATTCCTCCGCTGCTGTGGCCCCAGGAGCACTGAGGGAATTACACTCTGCCACAGGAGAAGAGACTTTTCTCTAAATTAATTTTCCAGGTAACTTTAATCCTCAGGAAACTGGGAGGCCCACTGAATTTTTGTGGGGCAGGCAAGCACTGTGTGCTCAGTAGTGCAAACTTCCACTCAGTTCAATGCAATCCAGCCCTACAGCAGCCCTGGGCTCCTCATGCGCAGCTTAGCTACTGCACCTCAGTGTCCTCTGCTATTTCAGCCCTTCCTCAGCCCCAGCTAGGCTAGTGCACCTCTCTTGTGGATCGTCAGTCCAGGCCTCCACCCAGCTTTGCCAGTGGCAAGCCTCGCCCACCCCCCTCCTTACTGTTCCAGTCCTGGACTCCACCTGCAGAGGCCTGCCAGTGCAGATCTGCACTGCAGCCCCCCCTTGTGTGCCAATCCCAGGACACGGAGGCCAGTTGGTTGCACCCACTGGGGGGGACAAGGGTAAACCCACTGCTCTCAGCTTTACTTGTGGCCTATGGGGGAGTTCAGCCGAAGTCACCGCATGAACTCTGCTGTGCAGTAACCGGGCAGCAGTGAAGGAGTTAAAGCAGGCGCTGCTCCTCTGTCAGAAGTTGTTTGGTCGGAGCAGAGGAACACTGCCGAACTGGCTTTACCGTGGTGCAGCTCCGCCCCAGGCAGCGTGTCAGCACTGAGCCTGCTCCAGTGACAAGCTCCTTCACACACAGGAAAAGCCCAGCCGCAGTGAGTGCAGTGCGCAGAACCTCACAGTGGTCTTTTGAGGGGATTTCCCTCACCCCAGCACTACTCAGCTTCTTGTAACCAGAAACACATGACTCTGACTGTTCAAGCTTCTTACTGTTACTGCAATTATGTCTGTTGGTAACTGAAGCTGCATCACATAATTAAAGCTGTTCAAGTAACTCCCTGTAATCTGATCCCTGGGGCCTGGCCAACTCTGGAAGCTTTAGTTTTTGGGAGCTGCTGCCACACTGTTTCCAGTGAGAGAAGTGCAAGGAAATGTCACACGTCATCAGACCCAGCAAGGCTGGCCAGGAAGAAAGCAGGCAGCTCGGACTCACTGGCTCTGGCTGGGGAGTGGAAGGGAAGAGATGTCATTGGAGTCTATCTCCCCCACCACCCTGAGAATGGAGCTGAAGATCAGCAGTGCATTGGAGCTCTTTGCCACACCAGGCTGAACATTAAGGGGGTGGGGGGAGCGCACATCACCGGAGCAACCACAAGGAAAGAGGCAGCCCAGGGAGGAGATCTTTAACTTGAACTTTATCTTGAACTTTAGTGACACCTGAAGCCTTACGGGCCCTGTTGTTGCTGTCCTTCCACTGGCTCTTGAATAGGACAGCTCTGTTACATCACAGACAGCACCACAAAGTATGAGGGCCCACGTGCCACCACAGCTCTTCTTGCCTGGTACAGTGGAGGTAGCACTGCTTCTAATTTCAGAGGTTAAATCCAAATCTCAGTGCAAAACTCTCTGTGGAGTTCAGTAATCCAAGCACACAGACCCTCACACACAGACACCCCTTCCAAATGCTCATAAACGCAGCCGCTCGCATCAGAGACGAGCTGTGCCTGCTGATGTTGGGGTGTGTGGGGGGCACTGCCCTGGAAGAGCTCGTCTCCCCCTCAGCCCCTGGGCAGTCTTCGCCTCTGGAAAGGAGTAGCCCCTCCCTGCAGCTTCCAGCTGTTCCTCATGCCTCCACCTCTCCCTGCCCAGAGCAGCTCACAGCTTGCCAGCCCAGCTGGGGCCCTGCTGCACCATGTGGCTGAGCAATCTGGGGATGCATGTGACCCTCCTGCTCCCTCCCCCGCCATGCGTGGCCTCTGGCTCCTGTACCTCACAGACACACAAACAGCCATTTGCAAACATACACACCACAGCCCCACACACTCAGTCTCACACCACACATTTGCTCACGAGTAACTCTCTTCATCCATATATATGCACAGTCATTACCTTCACACACTCATGCATACACCCAGCCACTCAAGCACTGGCTCAGACACACACAAACAAGCCACTCACATTTCTGCCTCAAAATGCTAGTGACACATGAGTCTTGGTTTCCACCCTCCTGCAGACTGAACCTCCCCATCCCCCTACCTGAATCACTTTTTGATGTGGGAACCTGAAGATCTACATTTGCTTTCACTTTTGCATTCAATTGACCTATATTGCAAGCAGGAACTTGGAACTGCATAGCTTTCCCCAGCTGCTTTGAGTCCCGACTTTCAAAAACAAAACAAGGTCTTAACACTTGTAATATCCCTGCTGATCTGGCATGTATGGCCTTGTCCAGTAAATACCTTCAACAGCAACCTGCTGCTCTCATGGAGTGAGTCACTCATGTCCAGCCATGGAATGGCTTAGAGCTCGGAGATGTTAAAGAAACTTTATTCCGATATTTTGCACAACTTCTGAATGAGACTTTGCTTTGACTATGCTTGCTGCACTTTCTATTTGTTTTTCATAAACAAAGTTTTGATAGTGGAAAGGAAATTTTGGGCCTGAGATTTGTTTAGACACAAAACAAATCGCTGAAACAAAATTCTTTTTGTGCAGAAGGGGAAATCATTTAAAGTTAGGTCATCAGATCAATGAACCGAAACAATACAATATGATATAGATGACCAGTCACACTGCTCAGTTATTGAATATCCAATATTCAGAGGAGTACAGTACTCAGGATGATGAATTCACAGGTGATCCAGAGAGAGGCTGAAATCCATTCATTAAGTCATTCTGAATAGGGAACTAATTAGTGAAAAATTGGGCGAGTAGTTTGACAGGTGGCAGAGCCTGCGTAGGAGCACTGTGAGATTCCACAGTCCAACTCAGTTTGTGAGGAGGAAAAGGGTTAAAAGCACCTAATAAATTGTTTGTTGTGGATTGTTAACCTAATCCTAGCATGGTTAATGGGCAGTAGAAAAATTAGTCCTGATTTTCAAGGAGTGTTTCCCAAATCAGACTGACATATATTGACTCCTAGACTGAAGGTAAACGTACACAGCAACCGTAAAGTTCATATGCATCTTTATGTGGGCAAACCTCACTTTTGTATATTCTCTTGCACATAAAAATGTAGGCCCACATTTTCAGAACTATATGCATGCATTTGTGTATCTAATTTGCATGTGCAATTACTGCAATGTCATGTGCAAATGGAGTAATGGTGTGCACTTGCATATCTAGTAATTTGCATGGCTATCTAGTGACTTAGGTGGGCTATTACTGGATTGCAAGCAAAACTGGGAGCAGTGTAAACAAATGTCTAAACCCTTGTGTATGCAGTATGCTGAAAATATGGGCTTGGATTTGTGTGCACAAATGTGGGGTTTGCATGTACAAAAAATTGTAGACACAAATGCAGAGTCTGGATGGTGGCTGCTTTAAAAGAACTGACCCAAAACATGACTAAATAGGGTCTAATTTTGCAAAATACACCTTCGCCTTCTGTCTGGTAAAATTATTTCAAAGGTAGATGGCATTATTTTTACTCTCTACAGAAATATCTCACAATTATGCATGTTAATTCCCATCTCCAGCTAATAAGCACACACATATTAAGAGGCAAATGCCTAAAGACTGAGTGGGAAATACAGCAAAGAGCTTTCTGTACTTTTCACTCGTACCCATGATTGTTTAGTTTTGCCTGACTCTGAAACTGACTCCCAATGTTATGTTTAAGGAGGCGAAAATGAAAAGACCACTGTTCCACCAGATGGCCTGATCCTCCAAAGACTGCTGAGGAAAAGCTCCCCTCTTTTAACTGTTATGGTTCACTCATGTTCATCCTACTATTAAGCAATCATGTTCATAATACTACTACCACCTTTGTCCTTCTCTAGTGCCTCTCATCTGAAAATCTCAAAGTGTTTTACAAACATTAATTATGCTTCAAAACACCTCTGCAAAACTAACAAGAACAGTATAAACAACGAGGAGTACTTGTGACAGCTTAGAGACTAACAAATTTCGTTAAACCCACTTCATCAGATGCATGGAGTGGAAAATACAGTAGGCAGGTATAAATACACACAGTACATGAAAAGATGGGAATTGCCTTACCAAGTGGGGGGGGAGTAGGGGGTCAGTGCTAACAAGACAATTCAATTAAAATGGAAGTGGGCTATTCTCAACAGTAGAATACCAAGGGAGAAAAAAATCACTTTTGTAGTGGTAATGAGGCCAATGTAATCAGGGTGGGCCATTTCAAACAGTTGACAAGGAGTGAGTAACAGTAGGGGGAAATCAATGGGGGAAATTAGTTTTTGTAGTGACCGATCCACTCCCAGTCTTTATTCAGGCCTAATTTGATGGTGTCCAGTTTGCAAATTAATTCCAGTTCTGAGGTTTCTCATTGGAGTTTGGTTTTGAAGTTTTTTTTGTTGAATAATTGCCGCTTCTAAGTCAGTTATTGAGTGTCCGGGGAGATTGAAGTGTTCTCCGACTTGTTTTTGAATGTTATAATTCTTGACGTCTGATTTGTGTCCATTTATTCTTTTGAATAGAGGCTGTCCGGTTTGGCCAATGTACATGGCAGAGGGGCATTGCTGGCACATGATGGCATATATCACATTGGTAGATGTTCAGGTGAACGAGCCCCTGATGGTGTGGCTAATGTGGGTAAGTCCTATGATGGTGTCGCTTGAATAGATATGCGGACAGAGCTGGCAACGGGGTTTCTTGCAGGGATAGGTTCCTGGGTTAGTGTTTTTGTTGTGTGGTGTGAAGTTGCTGGTGAGGATTGGCTTCAGGTTGGGGGCTGTCTGTAAGCGAGGACTGGCCTGTCTCCCAAGGTCTGTGAGAGTGAGGGATTGTCCTTCAGAATAGGTTGTAGATCGGGGGGGCAAACTTTTTGGCCCGAGGGCCACATCAGGGTTGCAAAACTATATGGAGGGCCGGGTAGGGAAGGCTGTGCCTCCGTAAACAGCCTGGCCCCTGCCCCCTATCTACCCTCTCCCACTTCCCGCCCCGGAGTGCCCCCCTCAGAATACCTGACCCATCCAACCCCCCCCGCTCCTTGTCCCCTGAGTGCCCCCTCCTGGGACCCCTGCCCCTAACTGCCCCCTGGGACCCTACCCCCCATCCAAACCCCTCTTCTCCCTGTCCCCTGACTGCCCCAACCCCTATCCACACCCCTGACAGGCCCCCTGGGACTCCCACGCCCTATCCAACCCCCCCCATTCCCCATCCCCTGACTGCCCCCCCAAACCTCCACCCCATCCAACCGCCCCCTGCTCCCTGTCCCCTAATGCCCCCCCAGAACCCCCGACCCATCCAACTGCCCCCTGCTCCCTGTCCCCTGACTGCTGCCCCAGGGCCCCCCTATCCCTGTGCCCTTACCATGCCAGAGCCCGCCATGCTGCCGCGCTATCCAGCAAGAGCGGCAGGCCAGAGCGCTGGCAGCGTGGCGCGCTCAGGCTGCGGAGGAGGGGGGACAGCAGGGGAGGGGCCGGGGGCTGGCCTCCCTGGCCGGGAGCTCAGGGGCTGGGCAGGACGGTTCCACGGGCCGGATGTGGCCCATAGGCCATAGTTTGCCCACCTCTGTTGTAGATCCTTGATGATGTGCGGGAGAGGATTTAGTTGGGGGCTGAAGGTGATGGCTAATGGCGTTCTGTTACTTTCTTTGTTGGGCCTGTCCTGTAGTAGGTGACTTCTGGATACCCTTCTGGCTCTGTCAATCTGTTTCTTCACTTCACCAGGTGGGTACTGTAGCTGTAAGAATGCTTGATAGAGGTGTATCTATCAAACACCTGTAGGTGTTTGTCTCTGTCTGAGGGATTGTAGCAAATGCGGTTGTATCTTAGAGCTTGGCTGTGGGCAATGGATCGTGTGATGTGGTCTGGATGAAAGCTGGATGCATGTAGGTAAGTACAGCGGTCAGTAGGTTTCCAGTATAGGGTGATGTTTATGTGACCATCACTTGTTTGCACTGTAGTGTCCAGAAAGTGGATCTCTTGTGTGGACTGGTCCAGGCTGAGGTTGATGGTGGGGTGGAAATTGTTGAAATCCTGATGGAATCCCTCAAGGGCCGCTTTCCCATGGGTCCAGATGATAAAGATGTCATCAATGTAGCGCAAGTAGAGTAGGGGCGTTAGGGGACGAGAGCTGAGGAAGCGTTGTTCTAAGTCAGCCATAAAAATGTTGGCATGCTGTTTACAAATGGTGAAACTGAGGCACAGAGAGCTGGAAACAGAATGCAGGCTGCTATCTTGTGCTATAAACTACTAGACCATGATTTATCCCTTGATACTCTTGGTGGCGATTTAAACCAGGGGAGAGTCTGCTGTTTGCAGAATAGTTATATAAGTTCCTTTTATAAAATACAGGAACAAAGTATTTGCCATTCTCGTCAGGGTCAAACCACGGGTCTGTGAAGTCTGATATCCTGCTTCCTGCAGTGACCCACACCTGCCACTTCAAAAGCCCCCCCCAGTAATGCACCTCTGTCATTGTGCAACCTGTACATGGGGAAAAGAATTCTTTCTTAAGATGGGCAGATGAACTCTTTGCACCCTGCAGCATGAGGTTTGATTGCCCTGTTCATTATCTTATCTTCTACAGCTACATGTTACTAATGGTCTAAAAATTAGCCAAGACGTCTGCAAAAAATCCAGCCACTGGGTCTGCATGTTTGACTCAGTTGCATCGTAATGCTGGCGCCAACATATTCAGAAACAACCTGTACTTCATATATTGTGAAAACGTGCACTATGGTAACACAAATTAATAAATAATAATAATATGCCTGGTGCAACCATGGGCTAACTGGGAATGTTATATATTGTCCAGTCACAGCAATGGAATCAGCTTTTTGGAGCTCAAGCCTGCAACATCTGAGTACTTCTGTGAGAGTCTGAGTGCTCTCAACACTCACCCGCTCAGATGGGAGCTGAAGGTGCCCTGTGTTGCAGGGGTCTGCTCAGCAGCTGATGAGTTGATTTCAGGCCATGCCCCTTTCAGAACATATGCAACAAACAGACACACACATACACAGCATTAGCTTAAGCAAGACATCCCAGTCTGCTCCATAAATGACAGGGGTGCTCCTTCAGGCCTGGAGATCAGGAGATCGCCTCTTTCAATGACAATTAGATACCAAAGGAGGCTCATAAGTGCATGTTAAACAGAGGAGAATTGCTGAATTTAGAAGACTTGAGGAAACATCTAGAAAGCTGACAAAAGTGACAATGAGGTTTGCCATTTTTTGTCTCAATGTCAGCCCTGCAGTCTTATCCCCAAAATGTTGAGCAAGTCCATTTTAAACCTCATTGTGGTACATCATAAACTAGTGAAGGGATGGAATATTTTGGGCCTAATAGTCATAGACCTTAGGGTCCCTAAAAGTGTGTGCCAAAAATATGATAATGACTACATATCGGGCCATTGAATACACAAATGCATTTATTTATCCATTCACAAGCACAATTTCAGCAATGAGCACAAATTCTGTGTGAAAATTGGATGGACATTTTGCACATCCAATTGCAGGCACACAGGCAGATTTTCAGAAACATGCCTGCATTTGGTAGACAACAAGTTTTCCCCCATGACGGCTGTTCAGTGGCACATATGACAAGCATTTGCTGGTCTCCATCCATTCCCTAGGGAATGAACATTACACATCACTACATCCAGCAGCTCCGCTGGCAGTAACTGGCATCCTTGCTGACAGCAGAGATCAAAGACTAGGGGCCTGATCCAGTGCCCACTGAAGTCAATGGAAATATCACAGTGGGCAATGGATCAAGCCCTAAACTATTCCCTCATCCCTAGATGCAATCCCTTAAGATCAGGGAGGAGGCACACTGATGGGGCAGAAACTTGCCATGTGGCTGGATGGGTCATATCTGTTCTGTGGGCTTCAGACTCCCTGGCTAAGCATCAGGGGGTAGCCGTGTTAGTCTGTATCCACAAAAACGACAAGGAGTCTGGTGGCACCTTAAAGACTAACAGATTTATTAGGGCATAAGCTTTCGTGGGTAAAACACCACTTCTTCAGATGCAACCTGGCTAAGCAGCACCTTTCCCTTGCACTAAATTCAGGCCATCTTTGATGCAATGGGAATAAAGATTCAGAGTGGGCCCTGCCTGCCTCTTTATCTCCTGCCATGAACTTACTTATTACTTTATTAGACTCATTAAAAAAATAATAGCTGCACCAGGGTTGAGAAACTGGTCTCTAGAATTGCCCTTGGGCTGCTGGGTAAGGCACACAAGAATGCATCTTGAGACTGCCTCACTTGAGACACAGATACCAGTCATTAGCTGCATGGTGGATGACAGCAAGCTCTTTGTGACAGACAGAGACACGCAACGCAGAAGGTGTATCCAACGAGGGGAAGGGGCAGGGTCTGTGTAGCCTGTGCTGGGCGTTGCCTTCTCCTCAATGTCTTCCTGTTACCAAAGGGCTTCACTTCTCCTTTCTTTCTCACGGCATGTAGCTAACAGGAAAGCTGCTTCCATCCAGAGCCCAAGCACTGTGATCTCTTGGCACACACATTGGTTGCACAAGCTGCGAAGAGGGTCTCCTGTCACTTACTTAGATACCTTAGTCAACCCCACCCCCAGATCTCACTGCCCAGCCTCTTCCTTCCTCCTCTCCATTCCCCTGCTGTTACGCAAGAAGCAACATAGACACAAAAAGTGAATGGTGCAAGCGTTTGCAAGGGAACTTCAGAGAGGGAGGGATCCGATGCTCCCACCGTACATGGGAGTCATTTACGGGAGTTGCTGTCAACCAGAGAGGCAGTTTCTAAATGCAGCATCATATGTCCCCGGCTGCTGCCTCTTACTTAATCTCTGCTTCCTCAAATAGTGCCTGGTATTGGGTAAGAGCTTTTCTGGAGGTGACAGAAGCAGGGAAAAGGTGCCAGAACAATCCACTTGCCAATTCTTTAATGAAGAAAATGGAACATTTTAATTTATTCAGATGGGCAGAAACAGAACCATTTACCCGATTTCTCTGCCACCCCTGGAAACTGAGGGGGGGGGGGGTGAGGGGAGGAAGTGGGTTCTGATACATGCAATCAGGATCCATCAGAACTATCTCCGGTCTGGATTTGCAAAGCAAATCCAGCCTATGATCTTGAAAAATTCAAATCACTACCCCTGGGATTCCTCCATCTCTTATTACTTCTGGCTTTCTGGGCTTATTTAAAACAAACAAAGAAAAACCTGGCAACTAAATTAGGCTACAATTTTCAAAAGTGACTAATGATTTTGGGTGCCCAGCTTGAGAAACCTCAAAGGGGTTTGATTTGTAGAAGTTGCTGATCACCCAGCCTCTGAAAATCAAGCTCTTTTAGGTGTCACAAGTTAAGAATCCAAAATCTGAATAACCCAGAATCAGTAGCTGCTTATGAAAATCTTGGTAGGAGAAATAGACTAGCATTGGATTTTAGGTAGTGGCTTCCATACTAAATGCATGTCAGTGCAGTTAAATGCACTGAATACACTGGCAAACACATCAGTCATTTATGTGTTCAGCAGTAACTTCCAGGCAGCCTTGGACATTAGGATCAGGGTTGTCCAGAGAGGGATTGTTGACAAGGATGCTGGGATTTATTTCCTGTTTGTTAAAAAAAAAATAAAAAAAAAAATCACAGGACCTTTAACATCCCCCTGGGCAGATACCCTTTTGGAATATAATGGAAAGCACTTCAGCACTGCTCCCCTGTTACTGCATTCCAGGCTCAGTGCTGCATACAGAACCGGAGGTGTGCCAAGTTTTCACGTATGCCAGCGGTGGTTAGCTCTTTGCCAGCAATAATTGGTTTCTGTGGCGAGTTTATAAAGTGGAACCACAAAATAGTTTTAGTTTGATGAAACTGGCGAGAAAAAAACATTTATCTCTCTCTATGTATGGGGTTTGAGTGCTAAGGCTTGGCAGCAGGTATGAAATACAGGCTTCGGGAGCAAAGGCAAGAAGATTCTTCACTGAGCCTCACAGCCTCCTACTCATTATTATTATTTGTATTCCAGTAGCACCTGGGGCCCCAATCAGTGATCAAAGCCCCCATTGTGGTAGGCAATGTGCAGGCAAGTAATAGGAAAACACCCCGTGTCCCAGAGGGCTTACAGTCTAGGGCCCTGATCCTACAAAGATTTAAGTACATGCTTAATCTTAAACATGCGACATCAATGGGATCATTCATAGGGGTAAAGACACGCATATGCATAAATACTTGCAGGACAGGTGCCTCAAACATTTATTACTCCAAAATCATTGGTACTAACTAGGGCTCCAATCCTACAGCCAGTAGTGCATGTCCATAGTCTACCTGTGGGAGGAGTCCTATTGATTTCCACAGGACTTCTCCCATGCATAAAGTTAAGAACAGGAGTAACTGTTTTCAGGATCAGGGCCTATATGTATATCATAAATGTTCTGAGTAAATATCTACATATGTCCTGATTTTCTCCATCCCACCATTTTACAGTAGCACCTAGAAGTCCCAATCTAATTCATGCTCTGTGCTATACACACAGTAAGAGAGAGCTCCTGCTCTAAAGGGCTCACAAGCTAAACAGATTACACAAGTAAAGGCAGGGGAAACAGAGGCACAAAGTCAGACTGAGTTACCTATGGTCATGCAGCAGCTTGCTGGAAGAGCTGGGAATAAAGCCTAGGTGGGTTTTTTGAGTCCCCATTCAGTGCCCTGTTCACTGAATCACTTACAGAGTTGACTTTATAAAAAATGCCAGAGGACCCCAAAGCCTTCATAAAACCAGAGTTTCAGACAGTCAGATATTATACTAATAATGTTGCTATTATTAGTCTGAAGGACTCAAAGGCATATTGGATAAAAGGGAGTTTGGTACAGCTCAAAGCACTGGGATTGCCCGTGTAGAAACCTGCTGATTAACTCACTGCAGAGCTAACTCCAGGAAAAGAGCGTTGCTTGGGTAAAAACCTCTTTACTCTTGCCCAGTGAGGGGCCTCGCACGAGGGTACTGCACAAGAGTGTATGCATGCAACGTTTGGGCTGCACTGGTGGAGGCAGGGTTTGTGGGCTTGATTCTGATGCTGCCTCAAAAGTTTATTGTAGGGAGGATCCTTCTATATAGGAGGTGAGAATGGGTCTTTATTGCCATTGTTTTCAAGAAAGCAGATTCTTTGCACTTAATTCTGTCTCCATCTGACAAGTTTACAGTCCTCATTGTCCTTTGGATAAATATATTATGCCACCAGCCAATCAGAGCCTCTGATAGGACAAAACACAATCTCTCCTTGCTCTCCCACACCAGAGCCCTGTAGGGACATGGGACTTGTGTGAGCATGACACAGCCCAACAATAGAGGTACTGTGCTGGCTGGTAGCCATGTGATGGGAGCTGAAGGAATAATATTGAACAAGAGAGTTCATTATTGTTTCTCTAACATGCGAAACACCATAAAGGAAAGCACACCAAGGATATATGAATGAATATGACTTCTATTAAAATCAGAGCATAATAGCAGATTAGTTCTTTGAAAAGCCAAGACTGAGTCCTGGGCTACACTAGAAAATTAGGTCGGTTTATCTACGTTGGTCAGGGGTGTGAAAAATCTACACCCCTGGTGGTGTTAAGTCAACCTATGTCCCCGTGTAGATAGTGGTATGTTGATGGAAGAATTCTTCTATCATCTAGCTACCTCCTCTTGGGGAGGTGGATTACCTATGGCGACCCTGCCATTACCTATGGCGACCCTGCTGTTGGCGTAAGTAGTGTCTACGCTGAAGTGCTGCAGCAGCACAGCTGTCGACATCCATACATACGTCAACCTAGCTATGGATGTGTCTTCACTTAAATTTGGCTCCTGCCAATGTTGATAAGTGCCCCACCATGCCGACTTCAAACACCGCCTCCCCAAGCGGCGTAGAGTCACAGTCGATGTTGTTAAGCCAATGCAGTGACAGTGTGGACACTGCATTGCTTAGGATGACTGTTACTGGCCTCCAGGAGCTGTCCCACAATGCCCCACCCTGGCCGCTCCGGTCACCATTGTGAACTCTGCTGCCTGGGGTTAGTTGACAGGAAGCCATCCCTCCCCTTTAAAGCCCTGTGAATTTTTTAAATTCTTTTTTCCTGGTTGCCTGGCGTGGTGAGCACACCTAGCAGCTCTCCATTGCTGAGTGTAACTGCCCAGCTGACCGTGCTAGCTACGCACTCCAGACGTGCTCCTGCACAGAGTAGACAGGAGATATTGGATCTTCTGGGCCTGTGGGGAGAAGCGGCTGTGCGGCCACAGCTATGGACCAGCTGTAGAAACGTTGACATCTATGAGCAGATTGCTTGGGGGATGCAGGAGAAAGGCTACAAGCAGGAAAGGCAAGGAGGCACACCAGAAGGCCAGGGAGGTCAACAATCAATCTGATGCTGAGCTGCAGACCCACTAGTCTTACAAAGATCTGCAAGCCATCCTCAGCAGAGACCACACCTCCACCCCCAAGAACACTGTGAATATTTCCGAGGAGCCCGAGTCACAGGACCTTGCCATGAAAAGCAAGGAGGAGGAGGTGGACAAGGAAGAGGAGGAGTATCGGGGACAGGCGACCGTGGGATCCAGCTGTGCAGCAAGCCAGGACCTGTTTTTGACTCCACCACAGTCCAGCCAGTCAAGCACAGGTGAGTTTGATGCAGGGGAAGGGTAAGTATGCAGCTTACTTTGAAATTACCGGGATGGCACCCCAAATGTAGCAGAACACATCTGTTGATTTACTCATTTTTACTTGTGCTGGATAGGCAGTGGAACAACTGAGAGAGGTAGAGTTGCTATCAGCTTTTCATTCTCCTCTAGAGTTAGGCAGAGGGAGCCATGCAGAGTTGTTTGTTTATGTGCACACAGATGTCCCATGAATCCAAAGAGATCTCAATGAAACTTTCATGGAGGTACTCTGCAATCCGCTGCCAAAGGTTTCTGGGGAGGGCTGCCTTATTTCTTCCACCGCGGTAGGGCACTTTCCCATGCCACTCAGTGATTACTTCAGTAGGCACCATTGCAGTACCCAAGCTAGCAGTGTACAGACCCTGGCGGCATCAGGATGCCGCCAGCAGCAGCTGTGCTCTCTCTGCCTCTGTTACCCTCAGATAAAATCACTGTCCCCTGTGGAAAACAGTGCCAGTATTCAGTTCCATTGCCATATATTACTAGAATCATGCAAGCGAGCTATTCCCCCTCATTTCTCGAACCTCCCAGAGGGCCATATTCACCATGACTGGTGCTGTGAGCAGCGCCATGCTGTATCAATCCCCAGGAGAAGTGAGAATGTAGTGCTTACAACTTGTATGGATTGAGTGGAGTGAGTTCAGTATCCTAAGTGTTGATTTTTGTCATGAATACGCTGACTCTAGTACCTCTGTGTGTTGTATGTTCAGCTGCTGGCACTGTGGCCTTGAGGGTCTCCCCCTCCACAGCCACAGAACACTTGAGCCAGATAAGATGAGGAGAAGGAAGAGGACATGGGATGACATGTTCCACAAGATCCTGCAAGCCAGTGCTCCATCAGAGAATGAGCACAGGATCCAGAGGATCACCCTTGCAGACAGCATAGAGGAGAAAGGGGAGAGCAGAAAGGCGAAGGACAAGGAGAGGGATGTGCAGCAGGAGATGCTTGTGTTTCTCAGGCTTCAAACAGAGATGCTGCAGACCTGCAGGCTCAGCAAACCTGTGCTCGCCTCGAGCTGTGGCCCACAGAGAACTCAATATCAGGACGTCCCTCAACATTCCATGTGGCAACAGGGGTCAATGCACTCCTTCACCACTCCCCTCAGAAATGGGGCTGTGGGGGGGAATTAAAGATAATCAGAGCTTCTCATACACTAATGACAGGTTTCAGAGTAACAGCCGTGTTAGTCTGTATTCACAAAAAGAAAAGGAGTACTTGTGGCACCTTAGAGACTAACCAATTTATTTGAGCATGAGCTTTCGTGAGCTACAGCTCACTTCATCGGATGCATACCGTGGAAACTGCAGCAGAATTGTTTCATGATCTCTGTGTGTATATAATGTCTGCTGCAGTTTCCACAGTATGCATCCGATGAAGTGAGCTGTAGCTCACGAAAGCTCATGCTCAAATAAATTGGTTAGTCTCTAAGGTGCCACAAGTCCTCCTTTTCTTTTCTCATACACTAACAGCAGCTTTCACCGGTCAGCATATGTGTACCTGAAATGGAAGTGTGTATTCTTTCCCCTTCTTAAGGTCTGTTCCCTTAAAAAAAAACATTTAAAATGTAATAAATTAAGTGCCTGGTTCATGTTACAAAATAAAATTCTATTTTTTGGACCAAATTTGTCTTAACTACTTCACAACATGTGCTTGGGGGGGTGCCAGACCTGCTTGTTTCCTGTTAATTCACTATGTCACAGCACCTATATCACCACTCCCAGATAATATTAATTGGTGCACTGACAAAGTTATATTCCTACACACACAGAAATCATTGTAAGATTCAAACTAGGCCATAAAGCAGTAAGGCCAGGTAGAGCACACTACAGCAACACATACTATTCTGGCTCACTTTTAAAATGTTCTTTAAAAGCCTCCCTGAGCCAGAGACCTCTGCGCTGAGCTATTCTAACAGCCCTCATACTTGGCTGTTCAAATTCAGCAGACAGCCACTCCATCCCCGCCCTCACCTCGACGGAAACTTTTTCCCCTTTGCTTCATTGTCATTATTCAGGACACAGCAGGTAATCATTAGGTATTTTTCTCACTGAGGCTCATTCTTGTAAGTAAACAACACAAGTGTCTCTTCAAACGACCAACTGTCATTCTGCACCTTCTGAGCCTGTAGTTGAAATCACCTTGATGCTGTCAAGGTGGCCGGTGTATGGCTTCGTGAGCCAGGGGAGCAAGGGGTAGGTTGGGTTGCCCAGAATCACTATAGGCATTTCAACATTCCCAATGATAACCCACTGGTCAGGAAACAAAGTCCCTGCTTGCAGCTTTCTGAACAGTCCTATGTTCTTAAAGATGCGTGTGTCATGAACCTTCCCTGACCAGCCCACATTGATATCGGTATAGCATCGCCAATGATCCACCAGCACGTGCATAACCATAGAAGAATAGCCCTTTCTGTTGATGTATTCTATGGCAAGGTGGTCTGGTGCCAAAATAGGGATGTGTGTGCCATCTATCCTACACCGCAGTTTGAGAAGCCCGTTGCTGAAAAACCATCCACTATGTTCTGCACATTGCCCAGAGTCACAGTCCTGCATAGCAGGAGGTGATTAATGGTCCTGCACACTTGCATGACAACAGCCCTTGCATTGGATTTCCTGACTCCAAATTGATTCCTGACTGACCAGTAGCAATCTGGTGTTGCAAGTTGCCACCATTCAATTGCCTCTTGCTTCTCAACTGTCACTATGGCTCTCATTTTGATGTCCCTGCGCCAGAGGGCTGGGGCGAACTCGGCACACAGATCCAGGAATGTGGCCTTGCACATCCAGAAGTTCTGCAGCCGCTGCTCGTTATCCCAAACCTGCGTGACAGTGAATCCCACCAGTCAGTGCTTGTTTTTCAGACTCAGAGCCAGTGCTCCACAATCTCCAGCTGCTCTGGAACACCACCAATAACCTTGAATTGTTTCTTTCTATGTCCCACAGCAAGCTAGCCTCCAAGAAATCATCATGTTCCCCACGGCTCCTCTTGTGGCTCTGCAAATACTGCAGGATCATGCACCCTGTGCTTGCAATACTCATGACAATAGTGCAGAGCTGTGCAGACTCCAGGCTTCTGTCAGAGACAGCAGACAGCAAGGAAGGACACACGGGTTTGTGGAATTTTGAAATAAAGGTGCAAAAATTATGGGATGCAGATAAAATTATGGGCTGGAGAAGACTGCATTATGGGAAGTTGACCCCATGCTCCCAGTCACCCCAGCGTGACTCATTTAGACTCCACCAGGCATCGCAAGAACTTCCCAAGAGACCCTACACTGGAATGTGGCGAGTTGCACAGCGGGATACTTACCCCCTGGTGCACTGCATTCTGCATCGATACAAGTGCTCCTGGTGAGGATGCGTACCGCCAACACAAGGAACCAACTATGCACATGACCGCACAAGCAATGTAATAATTGTGGCGGCTGTATGCCGATGTAACTTGGGTTAACATAATTTAGTAGTGTAGACATGGCCGTAGACTGTCAGAATTAAGATGTAAAGGAGTGTTTTTTCAGCCCCTTCTTCGCCCACTACCCCAAAAAGGGGAAATATTTTGACTTTCCATCCAAGTGCTGATGGGACAGGTGACTTCATCTAACAGTGCAACATATGGGTCTCTGCTATACCATGCTGGGACACCATACAGCAGCCCACCTAGTCTAAATAGCTCAAATATGAAGCTTGCAAAAAAAAATCTTAAATTTGTAATTTGTCATTATAACTTGTGAATAAATACATTTGACCTGGTGCACTAAGGGAACAGTGTTATCTAGTGGATTGAGTATTGACTCAGGCGATCTGGATCTGGATCTGTTCCTGACTTTGCCAGTGAGCTGCTGTATGATTCTGGGCAAACTACAAGTACTCCTCGTTCTTTTTGCTGATACAGACTAACACGGCTACCACTCTGAAATACGTCACCTCTGTTTCCCCTCCTGCACTGTGTCTTTACAATATAAACAGATAACTCTTCTTGATTGGCACCTCTGGATGCCAAGGTAACACAAAGATATAATAATTCAAGTATCAATATTATTGTTTGGCTAGAGGGCAGCCACTTCACTGATCATTAAAACAGTGAAAGAGAAAACAGCTCAGTTGTTGAGCCATGTGGTCTGTTAGAGAAGGAAACTGGAAACAAACAGTACGGGCGGGTTCTGTTCCTGAGAGGGAGTGTGTCTAGTGCTTACTGCAGGGTGAATGGCAGCCAGTATTCCTGGGTTCTGCCAGTAACTCACAGTGTTATCATTGGGGAAGCCAGTTCACCTCCCTTTGCCTCAATCTCTCCATCTGTAAAAGAAGGGTAACACCTTCACAAAGGTGGTGTGTGGCTTAACTAAATGTTTGCCAATCTCTTTGCAAACCTTACTCCTTTTTGTCGTACTTCTCATTTTTGTTTCGATTTTATGTGTGTATTAATGAGAGGCTGAGAAAAGTGAACGATTCAATTGCAAGTGGCATTTCATGCTCATGTTTCAATCTTTGCCTGTGAATATTCCACACTTTGTAACTTCTCCTTAACCTCTCTTTGCCAGCATCTGCAGTGGCCCCTACTGGCCAAGACTGGGAGCAGCACCACAGGATAGCCGCAGCAAGAAAGACAGATCCTTGCCCATTAGCCACTTGCTTGTTGCAGTCCGAGTCCTACTTTCAAAGGGTGGCATTGGCACCATGTTGCATTGAGACTCCTGAGAAGTGAGCTGTGATTCCAGAGTTGTCACATTCTCTTTTAACATCAGCCAAGAGTTTGTGATTACAAATTAATTTTTAATTAAATGAGATTTAACAGGACAATCAGGAAAGCCTTTTATAAAACCAAAAAGAAAAGGAGTACTTGTGGCACCTTAGAGACTAACCAATTTATTTGAGCATAAGCTTTCGTGAGCTACAGCTCACTAACCAACCATGTGTTGATTTCAAGGAGAGAATGAAACACAAGGAATTTTTGGGGTGTTGGGCATAATGCGTCTGATTACATCTGGGCTTGTGACTAATGGGATAGGCTGGTGGTGACTAAGTGTCTACAAGTAAATGGGAAAAGGGAGAGGCAGTGCATTTGACAGGGTGGGGGTGGGGGAGCATCCTCCATCCTTACAGGCGGGAGGGGCTCTCTGTCCTCATTCTGTTGCAGACAGAGCATTCAATCCCTGGGGATGGAGGACCCTGCATCCTTATCTAGGAGGGGCATTGTGCTCAACTCCTGGGAGGGAGCACTTCATCTGACAAAGGAGCATTGGGCTCAGCCCTGGGGGAGGGGATCACCCACATTATTATCCTAGGAGCCTTCTTGCTCAGCCCCCGAAGAGACAGAAGGATCAGCCCTTTAGCTCTCAAGTAACCTCCTTCAGTCAAACACAGCAAGCTGTGGAGACAGCCCAGCATGGATGGGGCCTTTAAGGAGGGAAGGAATGAAGGGGGAGAAATATGGAAGATTCATAGGCAAAGTGGGCAAATCTGAGGAGAGCTGGGCAGCCCTTTAGTTGTAAGATCATGGGTTAAAAGTTTGACAGCCAGCTACAGCAACAAGGTTCTGAGACCACAAGCCTTTAGGTATTTGGATCTGGGGTCTCCGTACAATAGTCCTGCCTGTTGCACATCATTAGATGGGGCTTCACCAGCAGATCCTTTTCTTCCCACTGCAGTTACTCAGTGCATCAAAACAAAGACCACTTCCACTTTTGTGAAGAGATTAAACAAAAAGCGGACTTCAAATCAGTTCCTATTACAGCTCCAGCTCCAAGGTGACAGATCCTATCAGTACTGTAGTCAGTTTAGAACGGTTGTCTAGACTGGAGGAGGGACTGTCTCTTACCAAGTATATGTCCAGCACTCCATACAAAGGAGTCCCAATCCTAACTGGGGCTTGTGGGCAATCCTTGTATTACACTCATGTAATGATAAGGAATTGATACAGCAGGCTTAAAGGGATACATCTTTACAGTGGCCAGACATTGGCATGGATTTAATCCATCTGATGATCTGGATCTTGAACATTATCTCAAATGAAACACAAACAAGCAGCCAGCTGCAGCAAGGCTTGTCCTACCAGTTTGCAAAACCTGCAGCTGCCTCAGCTGAGAAAGGGGTTGCCATGCCTTCTCCAGATTCCTGATTGGAGCTTGGAAGACCCAAAGAAGAGCTTGACCCCAGAAATCCACCCCAGATAAACCCCATGCTCGCTGGGACTTGGGGGTTTAATTGGTACTGCATGGACACCCAGCTCAGATACAACCAGTAAAGCTCAGAGGTGAACCTGCTTAAGCCACACGGGTGTGAGCTCAGTTGGCACTAATGTTACAGAGAAGGTTCTGATGAATCTCTACTCTTGTGCTGCTTTATCATGCTAGAGACATTGCAGCATGCTGATTGCCATACCTTTGGAAATGCACCCGGGGTTACCAGCTGGCAGTGCCTGTGATCTAATTGTGCAACATGAGCAGAGGACATTATCCCTTAATTTTTGTTAAACTCTCACTAAGATGTTTCACCATATCAGAGGTGACTTTCTGGGATGGATAGGGAGTGATGCTGAAAATAATTTGGAAGGGAGAAGGGGTGGGTGGGAAGCTTGGTTCTGATGTTTCCAAGTAAATAGAGATAAGACATATAGAAGCTCCTCTGGCAGGGACATTAGCAAAGCCTCAGCAAATTAGTTTTACACCAGAATATCGACATGGAACGGAAACAAGGCATTCAAAGCAAGGATGCGCTTTAACTAGGCACAAAGCTGAGGCAATTTAACAAGAAATGGAGTTGTTTCCAGAGTAGCTAATTAATTTCCCCTTATCTTCCCTTGGCAGGGGCTAGCTGCTTAAAAACCACTTGATGTGCGCCTGCAGCTTCTTCCCCTCCCTCCTTGCAGGAAACAAAAGTTAGTTCTGTCACAAACTAATCTTGCTCCCCAGGGGCCATTGAGAAATGACTGGGAGTTCATTGGGGGTTTCTCTAACACCCCTGCATTATGCAGGGCTCAGAATATTTGCTCTCACTCTAAGGCCAGGTCTACACTTAAACCTTTTGGCAGTAATGTCCTTTAGGGTTATGATTTTTATGACCTTTCTATGCTGATAAAAGCCCTAGTGTAGACACAGTTATACCGGAATAAAAGTGCTTTTGCCAATGTACTTTATTTTGTTCAGGGAACTATACCCATGGAAGCATGTTTTTTCTTGGTATAAGTCTCATCCACACTCCAGGTTTGCCACGCTGTATGTCCCAGTACAGCTATGCCAGCAAACTTTTTCTAGCGTAGGCTAGGCCTAAGATGTTCTCTTCTCCCCACACAGTCTCACATTCCCAGCAGTTCCCTAGTCACAGTGGAATCACAGCAGGAGATATTTCACTCTGTTGCCCAATGTCCTCAGTTCACCTATCTGAGGAGATTCTCTGTCAATTCACCCAGGTCACAGACATCTTTCCCTCAGTTCCTCGAGACCCAGGCATCCCCCTGGTGCCACTATTTCATCTCCCTGCCTGCTGGGTATTTTTGTCTCCCTCGTGCTTGCCCTTTGCATTCCATTCGGAGGCTACTCATACTCCAAACATGACATGTTCTGCCTGATGCAGGACAGTTAGTTTCCTTTAGGATCACAGAAGCCAGAGACTGGAAGTCCTATTAGAACATTCTCTCTCTTCTGTCAGATGCTCTCCATCTTGTGACAGCCTGCAATCCTATCCGCTGTGCCATGTGCCAAGTCCTGGCGACAGCCCTTCCAGATCCCCAGCCAGGACTTTGGAACAACCAGAGAGGAGGCTGGCCCTGATAATCTGTTTATACTAAGCCTCCTGCATGCTAGGAGTGCTGCAGCTTCTAGTTTGCACCTCAGTGCTCTGACGGGTGTTCCCAATAACCTCCCAGTAAACACCTCCCGTTTACTGTCTGCTCTGGACTCCTCAGTGCATCCTGTTTCCATCTTTTCTCTGTTCCATCTTTTAGATTGTAATCTCTTCACAGAAGGGACTGGATCTAGTTTGTGTGTCTTGTATGGCGCTGAGTATATCACCAGCTCTAAATAAATGACAACAACAACCTGGGACACAACCCAAAGCAGGCCTAGGGAAATCATGGCTACATGGAGCTACATCCCCTGGGTTATCATTTAGAAAGATGTGGCACATTTTGCTACACACACAATAGCCCTGAGTGACCCCTCTGAAGGATAGACAGTGACCTGGCTTGTCAGCTTAGTTGTTGGCATCTGCTGTGGAGGTAGGGTGACCAGACGACCCATTATTAATTGGGACTGTCAATACTAGGGGCTTTGCCTTTATAGACTCCTATTACTTGCCACCCCGTCCTGATTTTTCACACTTGCTATCTGGTCACCCTATGTGGGGATGGCCTGCTGATCCAGGTCAGCACTTCACAACACATGTACAAAGCTCAGGGCATCTTCATCAGCACCACAGGAACAGTGTGGACCATGCAAACTGGCCTTTTGGGGCAGGAGCAAAAAAGTGGCACACTGAGTACAAATCTATTCATGTCGTCTGAGTGAACGTTGTGACCATTCCTCAGCTGGCTGTGGGGATTGCGATTACCAGAGGCAAGGCAAGGTTTAATACAAGCTATCTTTGCTGAAGAGACACCTCCTTCTCTAAAAGAAAGTCCATTGATGCCAATCCACCACCAGCCTTTCTGTATTGCATCACATGGTATCATTTAGGCACAATCCAGCCTAGCGGTGAACGGGCTTTGAAAGTTGTTCTGTAAGGAACGTGGTTGAAAACCTGGGAGCTTTGAAATGGATGGCTGAATAAGAGAAGGGGAGACTCGTCCAGCCCAGTGTTAGCCACCTGGCAGTGGATGATTGATCCAGGCAGAACACACTCAATACACGCAAATGGTAGCAGAGAACAGCCACATAGTGGATAGCCTTAGAAGCCTGACTGAGAGAAGGTTAAACATTCGTAAGCCATGTCCCTTCAGGAATTGAAAGACCAGTTGTGTGAAGTGCTTTGATTTCCAGGGAACTGAGCTGTAAACAGCAGCACACAATCTAGGCTTGGAACAGTGTCATGTATCTGACATGTAGAAATCTTCCACACAGACAGTGCCAGGCAAGGAGCTTGTCAAAGAGACATCTGCAGCTGTTCCCTCTTCAGGCTGTTCACCCTGTGGAAGGATTTACCATCTGTGCACGAAAACAATACACACACTAGAAATCAGTATCTGTCAGAGGAGGGATGGTCCCATGGCTAAACAGGACTGGCAAGCAGGAGATTTGTATTCTGTTACTTATTCTGATACAGGGTCTCTGTGTGACCAAGGGGAAGTCACTTAACTGCTCTGCACCTCACTTTCCCTTGTCTTCATAAATGGGGATAACATTGCTACTTCTGATGTGCTAGGAGGGTTAGTTTGTTCATGGATGTTTCTATGGTGCTTTGAGATCCTTGGACAGCAGTACTAACTCAGAACAAAATAGGATGAAATTCCTCACCATTTCTAAAGTTTTGAGAGCAGATCAGGCCAGTCTCTTTTATGCATGGAAGCAGAAGGAGTAGAGAGCCCTTCACCAACACCTGTAAAACTGTCCAAAGAGCCAGTTCACATTGTGTTAATCTCTGGTTCAAATCCTAGAGGTGCTCACATTATAAAGGCTTGACCCCTATCTTCTGATCTGTCATGGGCTTCCGTGGAGGGCATGTTGGAAATGTTTGGCGAAAGAGAGAGAGAGAGATCTCATTCAGTCATTAACTTCCTATCCAAGCATCCCCAGACTTTGTGATCTTTAAATTTGAATTTTGCAGCTTGAGTCCATCTCTATATTTAAAAGGATGTAGACTGGGAGGCCCCAAAAGAAAATCTACCCTTGTAGTTTTGCTTTGCAAATTCTAGGTAGCTTATTTATATGGTACGTTTCCACCATGCGACAAATTCTTCCAAACCTTTGTTTTCTTAGGGCTGGTCTTCGCGTATTAAATGCAGCTGCGCTGCTGTAGTGCTTTAGTGAAGATGCTCCTACACAGAGAGAGCTTCTCAGTCAGCATAGGCGCTGCTCCATGGGTGATCCGGGGCTGGAGCACTCACAGGGAAAATGGTGGGTGCTGAGTACCCCCCAGCAGCGCCTCCTGCCCACTGGCGGGCCCCGTGGATCAGCACATCCCCCCCCCCCAGCGCCTCCTGCCTGCTATGATCAGCTGTTTAGGCTCTGCGGGGGGGGGGACTGGGGGGGAGCGAGGATGTGGCACACTCGGGAGAGGGGGCAGAACTGGGCGGGAAGAGGCATGGCAAGGGTGGGGCCTGGGGGAAGGGATGGAGTGGGCGCTGGGCCTGGGGCAGAGATGGGGGGTTGAGCACCCCCCAGCACTTTAGAAAGTCAGTGTCTGTGCTTGTCAGCATAGTTAACCCGCTTCCCCAAGAGGCAGTAGCTATGCTGACAGGAGCAGCTCTCCCGTCATTTTTGCTCTGTCTACACCAGAGGGGCAGGGTGTGTTAAGTCAGTAGAATTACATCGCTCAGGGGTGTGGATTTTTCACACCCTGGAGTGATGTAGCTATACTGATATAGGTATGAAGTGTAGACTGGCTTTGGTCACAAGCAGTTACACCAAACCTATGTGAAGGAATAAAGTGGAAGGAAGAGGAAAGAAGGAAATGTATACAGCAAATAGGAATGAGAGATTATGAGCCCTGCCTACAATCATGTATATTACAGCCAGGAACAATGTGAGCTTTCCCACACAGCCCTGCCAACATAGCTCAGTTGTAACTTGCAATAACCTAAATGCTATTCCAATATCAGTCATCTCCTCGACAGAGATTCCCAAGTGTCACAAATGCATGCTGTGATGAGTGGATGATCATATTAATTTTAGTTATGACTTAACGCACTGCTAAATAAGAGTGGTGCAGGACCTCATTACCTATCACCTTGCTTGTTAGATGTATTTTGCACCAATTACAGAGATAGCAATTGCACCTCTAAACAAAATTAAGCAGATCGATTGTTGCTTAATAGATTCCATGTGAATGGGAATTCCAAAATCCTATTACCACCCACTTACATTTAAACTTGGATCTGAAGTTCAGAGTTTGGACCTGTCTCTAGAATGGAGACCACCACCACCTCATTATATATACAGGCATATAGGCCTTGTCCACACTGGCAAGTTTGTGTGCGGTTGAGCGCTGTGACTCCCGAGGTGCACATGCGGCCAAGCCACTTAGTGCGCAGATGCAGTGCTCTAAAAACCCACCTCGACGAGAAGCGTGCAGCTTTCTGCGCCGGGGCTACAGCGCTGCGGGCCAGTGTAGACACTGTGGTGATTACAGAGCTGTGATTGGCCTCCGGGAGGTGTCCCACAATGCCTGATCTCACCTCTCTGGTCATCTGTTTGAACTCTACTGCCCTGCCCTCAGGTGACCAACCGTCAGCCCCACCCCGGACATTCCTTTGCAAATTTGAAAGTCCCCTTCCTCTTTGCTTGGGGATGCGTGCAGTGGTCTCAGCGCATCTTTCCAGGTGGCCAGGCCTGCTCCACGCACCAGGCAATCCCCCGCTTGGAGCAATGCCGAGTTGCTGGACCTCATCGCCATTTGGGGAGAGAAGGCTGTCCAGTCCCAGCTGTCCTCCAGCCGGAATTATGACACCTACAGACCGATTTCTAGATGCATGATAGACAGGGGCCATGACCGGGACACATTGCAGTGCAGGGTCAAAGTGAAGGAGCTGTGGGGCAACAACACCATAACTGCACACAGGCTAGCTGCATAGGGGCCAGGGAGGAAGCCACAGGCTTGGAGAAGACCCTCCCATGATTCCCTGCTCACCCTCAGCAGTGAGATATCTTGCATAATGATCACCTCGTGTGGAAAGTGTTGGGACAGGAATCATTATCAGGCCCCCCCTACAGTGCTGGCTCTCCCCAAGTGCCCAAGAGCCATGTGCCCAGTGTACAGCAGGGTCCGGGAATAGCGATTTACTCTGCTTCTGCGGCTACTCACCATTTTGGGGGTCTTGTGGCTTGTGTGCACTTGCCTGGGGTCAGCCAGTTAGTGTCAGATGTGTGAGTACTAGCTGTGTTTTAAAGCTTTTAAAGTATTGCAAACAATACTGCTTCTGTAAAATGTTGGATTTAAACTTCACAGAGATAACCTTGGGAGGCCAGCCTCCCTTCTCGGTGGCAGAACGGTTGTGAAGAATTAGAAAGCATCCAAGAAGAACCAAGGAGGACTTTATGCATGAGGTTATGATGCACTCTGCCACCGAGAAAAAGGAATTGAAGGAGTGGCGGGACAGCGAGAAGAGGGAATGAAAGGAGAACGTGGCACACCAGAAAGAAGCCACGGAGCAGCTCTTAACAGTTATGGAGCGCCAAGCAGACAAGCTCCAGGCGATACTAGCTCTTCAAACTGAAGAGCTCCATGCCCGTCCTCCCCTTTAGCCACTGTCGCAAAACTCTTTCCCATGTGCCTCCCGCGCCCCTCCCCGCCAACTGCCAACACACTTATCAACCTCCTGGCTCCAGTCTGTACCCGCGGCATTCCACTCCTCCCCCGTCACAGTCCAGCAGTGTGGACTCCCCATACCCACTTCACGTAACACCCATCCCTCTGCAGTTTGGCCCTGCTGAAGTACAGCACCTGCTGCATCATATTCCAAAGGAGAAGATTGGGTATGATCCCTGGATATACACAAACCTGTAGCTGTCCCGGGACCCCTCCTCCTCTTGAGACCTTCCATTCCCCCATCCCCCTCCCTGCTGATGGATTTTTTCATTTTTTCTCTCCTCTGGCTGTTGTCTTTCAATAAAAGAATTGTGTTTGTTTGGAAGCAATCTTTATTCTATTACGTGAAAGCAAAAAGAGCACTGGAAAGCAACATACAGTTATGTTAAGGCCCTTCTTGCATCATGTGCACCAATCACCTCCTAGCATTACAAGCACTGCAATCCTGAGCCTAGCAACAAATATTAGTGGCTTTCAGCTTCAAACTGCTGCCTCAAAGCATCCCTGATCCTTATGGCCCTGCGCTGTGCCCCTCTAATAGCCCTGGTCTCCAGCTATTCAAACTCAGCCTCCAGGCGCTGAGCTTCTGTGGTCCAACCCTGAGTGAAGCTTTCACTCTTCCCTTCACAAATATTATGGCGCGTACAGCACACAGCTATAAGCATAGGATATTGTCATCGGCCATGTCCAGCTTCCCATACAGGCTAAGCCTGTTGTTGAACTGCTCCTTGCTGCTGTCAAGTTGCCCTGTGTATGGCTTCATGAGCCACAGCATTAAGGGGTAGGTGAGGTCTCCCAGGATCACAATGGGCATTTTGACTTCCCCTATGGTGATCTTCTGGTCCGGGAAGACAGTCTCTGCTTGCAGCTTCTTGAACAGGCCAGTGTTCCAAAAGGTGTGCGCGTCATGCACCTTTCCAGACCAGCCTGCGTTAAAGTTTGTGAAATGCCCACGGTGACCCACAAGCACCTGGAGAACCGTTGAAAAATACCACTTGCGATTAGCATACTCAGTGGCTAGGTGGTCTGGTGCCAGAATTGGAATGTGCATGCCATCTATCGCCCCTCCGCAGTTAGGGAAGCCCATTTGTGCACAACCATCCACAATCTCAGGCACGTTGCCAAGAGTCACAGTCTTTCGGAGCAGGATGTGATTAATGGCCCTGCACACTTGCATCAACACGACTCCAGCGGTCGACTTTCCCACTCCGAACTGGTTAGTGACCGGTAGCAGTCTGGAGTAGCCAGCTTCCACAGTGCAATCTCCATGCCATTCTCCAGTGACAGGGCAGCTCTCATTCTTGTGTCCTTGTGCCGCAGGACTGGGGTGAGCTCATCACACCGTCCCATGAATGTGGTTTTCCTCATGCGAAAGTTCTGCAGCCACTGCTCGTCATCCCAGACATGCATCACGATGTGATCCCACCACTCAGTGCTTGTTTCCTGAGCCCAAAAGCAGCATTCCACTGTGGTCAGCACCTCCATGAATGCCACAAGCATTCTCGTGTCATAGCTACTTTGTGTGGTGAGATCAATGTCACACTCCTCTTGCCTTTGGAGTTTAAGGAATAACTCCACTGCCACTCGTGACATGTTGGTCAGTGCAAACAGCATACTGGTCAGCAGCTCGGGATCCATTCCTGCACCCAGAAAGAGGCAGGGCACGGCAGGGCGCGGCGTGCAGTACACAAACCGTTGAAAGATGGTGCCAAATGTGGACGGAAGCACAGGGATTGCTGGGATGCGAAGCAATGCATCACGGGGCATTGGGACAGGACCCAGGACGCCCTGC
Organism: Lepidochelys kempii; assembly: GCF_965140285.1. NCBI lineage: Eukaryota > Metazoa > Chordata > Testudines > Cheloniidae > Lepidochelys > Lepidochelys kempii. Next base: position 16,477,544 of record NC_136392.1, on the reverse strand, counting down.
GACCCGTTCCGCCTGCCCACAAGTCTTAGTGGCAAAAGAGCAAGAGGTGCTCTGTGGGATAGCTGCCCAGAGTGCACTGCTCCAAATAGTGCCGCAAGTGTGAACACGCTATTGGGCAGGCAGCTGTCAGTGTGAACACACAACAGCGGTTTTCCTTCAGCACTCTCTGAGCGGCACTGTAACTGCCAGGGCTGTAACTTTGCCAGTGTAGACATGCCCTCGGTTTGTTCAACCACCAGCAGATGGTAACAGCTTCATACCATGCTGGAAATAATTCTGTAACCCAGACAACATTGGGTATCTGAAAGGTTCAAAGTGCTTTAATTATACCTGGTTCACTGCAAGGATGCTGTTCTGGGTTGATTGGGGTTTGTTATTTTGGGAAGTATGGAGGGAAACGTTGAACAATTGCAACAGAAAAGAAATAACTGAAATCCACAGCTGCTTCAAAGCACAAAAGGTGAGGAAATGGCATTTTCTCTGAGGAGGTGCTTGTGCAAATAATTCTGAGCAGTTCTGGTTGGGCTTGTGTTCCCCACCCCCTTAAGTTTTGGGCTTGTCTACACAGGAACATTCAGGAAAATTAATCTGATTTAATTAAAGGTGTGAATGTAAAGTGGAGTTAAACTGCATTACACCATGTGGATAATCTCATTCAGCATTCAAATGTCCTTAATTCAGTTCAGTATAGGATTTGTCTACATGGACATTTAGTTCACAGCAAGCTGGGGTATGAATCTATCCCACACTAGCCTGCCATGGACTAACTGTCTGAGTGGAATCTGCTAATGTGTATTTACAGTTTCTAACCAGCGGACCAAAGTTGGTGATGAATCCTGGTTATGTGCCACCTGAGGCATGTTGGGCATAGACTAAGAAGAAGAAGAATGTGCTTTGATCTTGTGCTGTTTCAAAGAGGCGGGGGCGGGGGGCAGGTAGATTCACACCCCAGCTTGCATGAACTAATTGTTCAAATAGAGAAGTCCTTAGCTCAAAAGTGAATGAAGAAACACTGAATTAAGGTCACTTTAATTCTGAATGAGAGTATTCATACAACAGTTTAACTAACCCACTTTAAATTCACACCTTTAGTTAATTCAGATTAATTTTCCTGAATGTCCCCATGTAGACAAGCCCTTGAATGCAAAGGAGATCAAAAATCTCAAGCAAAGCTCAGTCAAGGCCCATGAATTTCATGTCACATTTCACATGATCTTAACGCACAAACACAAATTGTCCCAGCTGGTTCATACAAAACTGGTCTCTGGTTTGCTCAAAAGATTCATGAGCATTAATTTACTTTTCCTGCCCATGGGGTGAACACTGAATTTGTAACAAAACACTGGGGAGGTCTGCAAAATCTTTTTAAAGCTAAGGCTAGTCTACACTAGTCTACAGCGCTTCAACGTGCCTTGTGTGCTTGCGCCGCGGCTCTGGGAGAGAGTTCTCCCACACGCTAAAAAAACCCCAGCTCAACAAGGGGCGTAGCTCCCAGCGCTGGGGCACTGCTTACAGTGGCGCTTTACAGCGCTGCAACTTGCTGCACACAGGGGGGTGTTTTTTCACACCCCTCAGCGAGAAAGTTGCAGCGCTGTTCATTGCCAGAGTAGACATGCAAAGGTTTCTGTGTTAAAAAGTTAGGTCGCAGACAAATTTATAGGTGTTATGGTCCAGAACCAGTGTAATATGTAGATTTAATCCTGTTTGGGCAAAACATTGAATTACTGTAGGCTAAATACCACCCATCAGTTACACTGGTACATAGCCGTGTTGATTTATATCGGTGCAGAATTTGATCCTACAAAGGATCTAGTGTCAAATTTGGGTCTCACTGAAGTCAGTTTCAGAGTAACAGACGTGTTAGTCTGTATTCGCAAAAGGAAAAGGAGTACTTGTGGCACCTTAGAGACTAACCAATTTATTTGAGCATAAGCTTTCATGAACTACAACTCACTTCATCGGATGCACCGATGAAGTGAGCTGTAGCTCACGAAAGCTTATGCTCAAGTAAATTGGTTAGTCTCTAAGGTGCCACAAGTCCTCCTTTTCTTTTTACTGAAGTCAGTGTTTTTCCTAGAGCATGATAGATATGTTGTGAACAACACATTCTGAATTCATCCACCTTTCATTGAATATCAGAATGTTCAGTTCCCTCATTTTAATCATCCCATTGTGGTCGATAATTTACACAGCAAAACTAATCTAGCCATTTCTGATTTGTTATTTCTTTTAATTTTGCTGACATTATTCAGCCCTAAAATATCTTGTTTTTGTTTTTATTGCCCTGTAATGAGTCACCGGCTTATTTAATTTAATTTCATCGTAATTGTTATCTTTTCATTCCTGTTTTTTTCCACTATGGTTACTCATAAGACCACAAGATATAAACAGGACACAGTTGCTTGGATCACTTCTGCATATTATTTTCAGTATAGCACCAAATCAAGGCAATTCATTCCACGATCTTCACTTTCCCAAGAACTGGATTTCTTTTTTTAATGGAAAAACAAGGGGGTTTGTTTGTTTCTGAAAAGTATGCGCTTTTCACCAGAAATTTTGAGATTTAATTGAAAACTGCTTTTGGCCAAAAAGTAGCTTTCAGCCACAAATTTTGGAGTTTTTGTTTGAAAATTTGTCATGGAACACCGCTTCCTCGCCCCCATTTTCCAGTTAGTTCTATCTCCAGCCCCTTTGTGTTTGCTGGGGGTCTTGAGAGATGAGGGTCTCTCTCACTGGACCTCTGCTGTTTCTTGTTTCAGACAAGTCAGGAATCCAGCAAGAGCAGCCTCTCATGGTATCTTGGCACTTCCCCTTAAAGAGCCAGATGAAACTTGGAACCTAGCAGTCTTTTTTCCCCAAAAAACACCAGAAAGGTTTGGTTAGAGTTTAATTCAAGTTTTGGAGGTGAAGAGTGTGATGTATTTAGATAGTTCCTTTATTTATGCTTTTGTTTACAGTGTACTACACCTTTAAACATCTGAAGACTCTGCTGTCTGCTAAGACGGGTGGTCATTTTCTGTTCAGTTCAGTGCGGCGCAGCCTACCACAGTGGATGGACAGACAGACAGACACTATTTTCATAAGTAAAGCTGTTCGAACAAACAGATTTCCGTGGACCAAACCAAAAAATAAAAATAAAATTAATTTAAGTACAAACTGAAACTAGTTTCCCCTCCTCCCCCGTTTTTCCTCACTGAAACACAAACTGAAAAAAGAAAATTAGTTTCAAGAGAAACATTAGTTCAACTCCAAATGATTTTTTTTTCAGATTTTTGTTTAGTTTTGGGTAATTTTTGGATTTTTTCAGCTTTTTTATTTGTTTGGTTTTTAAACTAGATGGTTTGAAACAAAAATTCAAAACATTTAGATATTCCTGGGGGGGAAATAATCTGGTTTTTCCCCAGTCTTTTCACCAAATTCAACCCAAATTTGTGAATAGTTTTGGTGGCCTGAAAAAATCATTTTTCACCAAGTTTACCATTTGCCAACCTTTTTTTGCCCAGCTCCATTTATAAGGTATTTACTTATAAGGTTCTTTCTGTTTTTGTTGTTCTCTTCTTCTAAAGAAGGACTGAATGTGTCTGTTTCCGTTGTGTGTGAGAGAAAATTGAACAGTTCAGGGAAGCTTGTATTTTTCATGAGACAATTTGGAAATTGTTTCAAAGGCTCTGTCTAAACAAACATTTATTTTGTATCAAGCTGGGGTGTAAATCTACCATGCGCTAGCCTGCCGTATTCTAACTGTCCATGTGGACCCTGCTGCCATCCACTGAAAGCTCCCTAATGTGCAGTAACTAGGCTTGGCAGAATTCAATTTTTATTTTTGTTTTTTTAATAATTTTGACAGATAATTTCGATGTTTTTTCGAAGCATTTTTTCTATTTTTATTTATTTAAATTTTCACAGTTGCATGAAACTATAGGGAGGTCAGACAATGGGGGGGTGTCAGAGAATAATTACTTAATGACAGTAGATGTTCAGAGTCAAAAACGAAAAGCTTTATAACCATTAACACACAAGCCGTCAACAGCGCATGTCAAAATATACCTTATATCAAATTCACATTTAAAGTTCTCAAGTAGCCTTTTTTTTATTTTTATTTTTTAAACTTTGCCCATCTGTAAATTTCAGTTTTCACTGATGGAAATATTTTAGGTGGTTTGTGTTTGTATGGAGAAATCGATGTTTACTGGCATTTATCAATAGAAACTGAATACTTCCAAGCCTACCTTTGGTCTAGTGCATTAATATGCACTAGAGAACTTCTAGCACATGGCAGCAGAGTCCAGATGGATACTGCTTGCAGGGCACATTAGTGTGGAGTAGATTTACATCCCAGCTTGCTGTGCACTAAGTTTTTGTATAGACAAGCCCTTAGATGCAACCTGTGTGGTATGTAAATGTGAGGTGGAGATGAAGGATCTTTGCCGATATGCAGTTCTGGCATGAAACAAAGACTAAAGACTCTTCCATACTGGCATGAACAGCAAAACCTGAAGAGTATCTGCAATGAATCTGCATTAGACCAGAACTATTGATACTTGATGCCACAGAACTGCTAAAGAACATTGCCTTTGGCCAAGGGTGTTCAGTAGGCTGGCTATGCTGAACTGAGGTCCTTGGAAAGGTTTGCACTGGTAACCTGGGAGCACCCATTTAGAATGCTGAGTTCTGAGCACAAGGATTATACCTAGGTGCTGCTGAGAATGGTGTTAATGCGATGACCCTTTGAGTCAGGAGAGAGCCAATCCCCATGCATGGTGGTAGGAGGCACTGTGGTGCTGGGTATGCCGTCCTGAGGATGAGATGCAAAACTGAACTCCTGACCCGTGTGGTCATTTAAAAATCCTGTGGCTCCTTTTGCAAGAGTTAACGCCTGTACTGAAATCAGATTCCAGACTGGGTAATTCCACTCTGCCTTTCTAAAATTCCCCTACTAGTTTCAAACAGATGCAACATTCTTCACTTCCCCCACTAAAAAACTGCTGTGTTCTGCTGACAATTTGCTGTGTTTCTCTCCAGAAGTAGCTGCAATCCAGTGGAAGGAATGACAACACTTAGGGCAATCACTAAAGTCTATGAAGTACTTTGGACTCTGAGGATAGAAGATGCCAACTATGTAAAGACTGTTACACATTATCACATGGTGCAGCACTCAGAGGACCTGGGTTCTATTTCCAACCCTACCACTGATATGCCATGTGATCTTGGGCAAGTCACTTAAAACCTGATCCAGCTCCCACTGAACTCAGTGGATGCTTTTCCTTTGACTTCTGTGGGAATTGGCTTGGGCCGTTAACCCCTATGCCTTCATTTCTCCATTTCTAAAATGGGCATAACAACACTTACATATTAATGATACTTAGCTGGGTATCTTAATGGTCATTTTCAAAGGGAGATGTGTTCAAATTTCTCTTTTCTTTCAACACATCAAACCAATGGACCAGCACATTGATCAATTACGTTATATCATATCCAGTGCCAGGCAACTGGGAGTGTTGGAGTAAAAAGAAAAAGCCAGCACAGCACTGAAAAGCATGATCAATGAGAGAGAGCTGTAGCTGGGTCTTCATTAAAGTGCAGAAGAGTGAATGTAAAATCAATTACTTTAGGAGAAACAATTTACTGAAAAAATTATTTTTATTGAGTACCAGCCAATTCAATCCTTGGGCTCATTACCAATACATACAGCCAATTAGTGCCACTTGCCATGGGTTACTACTGCAATGTGGCCACCTGTCTGTTGACACTAAACCAGCTCCTTTCATACACAACACCAAAACGGCCCTCAGTTGGTAACAAAAAATGCTGATTCTTCTGCACTGCTACACACAGAATTTCCAATCTATTCTAACAGGAACATCCTGAATGTATATAGCATCTTGTATTGTGAAAGATCCCCAAGGGCTTTTATAAATTAAGCAAGCTCAGATACAAATTATGGGCCAGATTCTATCACTACATTAGGTTACCAATGATGATGTGTGAAACGTCAACAATGTGCTCAGCATTGTGTAACACACACTGGTGTAAATCTAGCATTCTGAATTTACACGAGGATAACTGAGTGCAGAATCTGACCCTCCATACACTGAACCACAACTAGAAAGGAGCCACCTCTGGGATAGAACACTGCATCTGCTCAGCAGCAAACAGCAAAACTAACTGAAGAATGCAAATGAATAAAGCTCCCGGGGAGTATTGCTAAGGACAGCCTTGAAAACTAGCAATGACATAAAAATCAATTGGGGGAAAAAAGATGATCCTCTGGAAGAAATGCTTTGCTCTTTCTGCCATTCATAGACCTTCTGAGACTCAGTAATGCTCACAAAGTAAAAGAATCCAAGTGAAGCTTTTTTTGGTCTCCGTTCAAGTTCTAACAAAATCTGTTTACTGAACTTGTTGACCCCTTTCCTGGAATCTGCCCTGAGTTTCCCAGAACTTTTTATCATGTGGCTCTTTGGTCATTAATAACTGAGTATGACACAGCAGTTTAGACACACAGCAGCCGTCCCTTGCGTTAAGGCAGGCGCCAGGACGGAGCACAGCGCACACAAACATCTCAGCTGGGGCTGCAGGATCCAGTCCTGAAGCAGCAGCAAGCAAAAAGGGCAACGGCAGGAAGTGAATCATCAGAATACAGTACAGCGTGCAGAATATGATCAAAAAGATCTGCCTCCAGCTGACGTTTGGTGAGAACAAGTACAGTACCGGACATGTGGCTTGAGGTTCCAGTCTGGCTTTTAGACTCAGATCCCACTGTTGTTTACACTGAAAACCTCCCTTCCTAGCCAGCTGTGGATTAAAAAGTACAAGTTTAGTATTAACGTGGGGCAGTGAATCCGAGGACTTCTGAACACATGGCTGCCCTCCTCTAGCCACCCACTCACTTATGTGTATTAGCCTTCCTAGCTTTTGACTGGAAATCTTTGGCTTTTAACCTGGAGGCCTCTCCAACCCTTCCTCTCTCCCTCTGACCTGTTTCAGCACTTACTGAGTCTATCTGGCTTCTTCCCTACCACTCCCCCAGCCCTTTCGCCCACTGCTGTTCAGTCACCTCTTCTCACGATGGCTGAACCGCACCCATGGAATTTCGAAGGGAAGTTGAGCACCAACTTCCAAAGGGGCAAAACTGGAGTTGGCTTCAGATACATCGTGCCCCAACTCAGAGTCACCACAGACTGTACCTGCCCAGCTCCGGGGACACTCTTAGTGGAAATTAAAAATTTCCATGATTTTTTGTTTTGTTTTTGTTTTTAAGTCAAGGATAACCCTGTGTCCAGCTAAACGTTCCTCATGCAATTAACCAGGTTGTGCTGGGTATGGCTGTGTGAGAGCTACAGCCAAGTATACAAGAATGACTACTGAATTGATTCAAACAGTTGCTATACTCCAAGGGCCAAATTCTGCCCTTAGCTACACATGCACATCTCCTATTAGCTCCAGAAGGAGTTGTAGACATATGAAGACACACACACACACAGGGACAGAATTTAGCCCCTATCCAATTCCTTGCTTATTGAACACTTTGATTTCACTAGAGTTATAACATGATGGGATTGGGGAAGGGGGAAGGAAAACAGCTCCTGGGGTGTGGAAAGGGGTAAATAAAATCAATGACCTTCTCGCTCTCCCTCATTCCCAACCCCCAGCTTATCTTTGCCCACCTCTCTCTGTCTTCTCCAAGGTGTTTACACTAGGGAAGGGTACATTCATTTTTCCCTAGAGTCTCATGGATTTTAAGGCGAGACGGGACCATTATGATCATCTAGTCTGACCTCCTGCACGTTGCAGGCCACAGAACTTCACTTACCCACTCCTGCAATAGGCCCACAACCTCTGGCTGAGTTTCTGAAGTTCTCAAACCATACTTTAAAGACTTAGAATTAGAGAATTCAGCATTTACACTAGTTTAAACCTGCAAGTGACCTGTGCCACATGCTGCAGAAGACTGTGATAAACCCCCAGGGTCTCTGCCAATCTGACCTGGGGAAAAATTCCTTCCCAACTCCAAATATGGTGATCAGTTAGACCCTGAACATGTGGACAAGACCCACCAGACAGACACACCTAGGAAATAATTCACTGTAGTAACTCAGAGCCCTCCCCATCTAGTGTCCCATCTCCAGCCATTGGGGATTTTTGCTACTGGCAGTCACTGATGGGCCACATGCCATTATACCATCCCCTCCATAAACTTATCAAGCTCAGTCTTGAAGCCAGTTAGATTTTTTGCCCCCACAGCTCCGCTTGGAAGGCTGTTCGAGCACTTCGCTCTTCTGATGGTTAGAAACCTTTGCCTAATTTCGAGCCTAAACGTGTCGCTCGCCAATTTACATCCATTTGTTCTTGTGTCCACACTGGTGCTTAACTTAAATAACTCCTCTCCCACCCTGGTATTTATCCCACTGATGTATTTATAGAGAGGAATCATATCTCCCCTCAAAGTTCTTATTGTTAGGCTAAACAAGCCAAATATCGAGGGTTCAAATATCCAGTTCAGGTAAATCTCATCCGTGCAGGAGACAGAGCTTTCTCTGGCACTGGCCAGAGACTGTGCAATGAACTCCTACAAGAACTTAAGACCATCACAAACCTCACTGCCACCTGCTTCTTGAACCCGCCTTCTCTAACATAAACACACAGCAGTGGGTACATTTAAGAAAATCTAAAAAAACGCAACCAAAATACTCCATTGCACAAACAATTCTCTCCCTGGGAAGAGGATAAGAGAGACAGAATGAACCACACAACAGATATTAGTCATATCTCTTAATGCACTACTGAAAGGTGCTCAAGTGCTGTGGTAATAGGGGTGGTATAAGAACCTATATAAAAGCGGATAGCTTAGTTCAAATGGAGTGGGGTTAATAGTCCACGTATGAGAAACTACGGGCTTATCTAGGGATTTGGAAGGGGTTTCCTAGGCTATGTCTACACTGCCCCGTAATACGGACTACAAGGGTATGAATGGCAGCATACACCACAGTGCTGCGCTGTAACTCCCCCGTATGGATGCTGCGGGTGTGAACTCAAAGGTTCCATGTTCTCGGTTATGGGACTTGAAACAGGGCTACATTAATGCGAGTAGGAACCTTTTCATTCGCCCCCGCAGCATGCACATGGTGTCTACCAAGCAGCACTTTGGTACTACTATTTACACTCCCATAGTCCAAACAGTGGGGCAGTGTAGACAAGCCCTAGGCTTTAACGCAACCAGTCTAACGTGTTAAAGGTCCACTGCCTTGTCTACACTTTGCATTTGAGTATGGCTGAGAGAGCGCAAGCAGCAGGACGGGACACACACCCTGAGTACATACGTGTCTGAGACACCAGGTACATGCTTGGGACAGCAAGCCCCTCCCACCGCTTGCGTTGCCACAGCTACACTTCTATTATTAGCACACTAGCTCTGATCGAGATAGTGGGGGTTTACACCTCCAGCTCAAAATACAGCCATACGCTAGGGTGTTAACACGCATTAGGTTCCAAACCCTAGTTTACACAAGGCTTAGGAGGGAGAAAAACCACAAGCGCTGACATTTGTTTTTGCTGGTGGGTGCTCCTCTCCGCAAGCCGTGGGTGGGGCCTCAAGACAGAGTGAGAGCAGAGTGGGGGTGGGGCCATGGTCCACGGGCAGGGGCCCACAAAAGAATAATCCAGCACTGCCGGTGCTGAGCACCCTGGAGCAGCCACGGAGTTAGCACCTAGGAGAAAAACATCTAGTGACAAAGAGGATGAAAAATGGAACAAAGAGTGACGCAGACAGAAAAAGAGAGAGAGAGAGAGACAGACTTGGGAAAGTAGCAGAGATGAAGACAATGGCAATCTCATGGAAAAATTAATGCAGAATAGTTACCATGTACAGGGCCAGCTGAGCTTTCAAAGTGTGCTTCTCTCCCTAATCCATAACACATGCTTCCTCTTAGGTCCAGGAATATGTTTGTTAATTTGGTGCGTGTGCGTATGTTTAAACTGAATCACCCTCAGGGAAAATAAGGATATAAATTACAGGGGGCAAAGAGAAATGGTGTAGCATTTGCCAAGCAAGTTGATATACAAGGAATTGAAGAGGCCAGCAAAACTTTTAACTACAAGAGGTTCACCCATCCTTCTCAGTAACCCTGAGCATGCGTGTGCGTGCAAGAGGGCACATGCACACCATTTCATTGCACACCAAGTCTGCAAATTAAACTCAGTCATTAAAGCAAAGAGCAGAAGGGTTTCAGTTCTGTTTTCAGAGGAAATCACAGCACAACCTTTTCGACTGGGTTGTCAGTCGGGGCTCCATAACTGAAAGACCCAGATCCCTCCGATTTACATGTCAGTGACTGAAATCAGTCTCCAGACTTGACACAATAGAGCTCTGAAATTCTTGAAGGGGCAAGTGAAATGTTCTGTGGCATTTTTTTCAGTAAAGCATTTTAAAATGTTGCCATTTTGTCACTTTTCTTTGAATTCCTCTTGCTAAGCAAGTATAGTCACATGAACACCAAAGCTCTCTCTCACACACACGCACAGATACCGACAATATCAATACCTCAGACACAGGCTGCTATTGAAACTTCAGATTGAACAAATAAAAAGACTATTCCCCTCAATTCAGGAAAATCTAGTTGAGTTACACCAGGGTCATCGGCTACAGCTGTTTTCTGATGCTGCCTCCCTATCTCACCAGCTATTGTCCTGCCCATATGCCCCCCAAAGAGCAAGGAAGGCAGGTTGGGTAGCAAGGTGAATAGGGAAATGGGCTCTGTGGGAGCGATGGGGCCCTGGAAAATTTCCCCTACCCCTAATACTGTGTGTCCACATGCTTGTGTACATTTGTGTGTGTGTGTGTGTGGTGGACAATGTGTGTTTTTGGCTACAAAGATGGTGTATCTTGTGCCGTGCATATCCTGGCTCAGGGTGTGTTCAAGGACTATTGTAGCATGCGGATGTCAGGGAATGGGAGTGTATCAGCTTGGTATAACCTAAATAAAGTAATATTTAGCTAAAAATAATTTCCAAGTAGAATTTGTAATGCTGAGTTTAGCTCTCTCCTTTAAGTCTCTCATTTTCCTTGGGCTCTGATGACTTTGGCACAGAGCACTTGAAAAGAATTAGTGGCAAACAGCCAACTGGCATGCGTTAAAAGGGGGAGTAGTGGAGGCTTTGTTTGCCAATAAACCATTTTTGGCACTTACCGATATCTGAAAATTAATAAATGTGAAATACCTGTAGATGTGGGCACTGATACATCCATGGTATTTCTGGATATCCGTCGTAAACACAAAACGCATCTAGAGAAGATCTTCACATTTTATTTTGCCTTAAATTTAGTGTATGTAAAAATAAGCAAAGTCACATCACTCATTGCAGTGTCTCTGTCTTATGGGCATGAAGCCAGCAACCAAACAGCAAGCACAATGTTTAACTATTGTTTTCCTGCTTTGAGGCTCTAATGAATAGCACAGTCTGTCTGTCTTCTCAGCTCAGCAAGGGAGACATCTATCCAAGTACTCTTGGCTCTCCCAGACCCAAGCCAACAGGCTCCCAAAGTTCATTAGAGCCACTCAAATTCAAGGGGGAATTAAAAGCAAAACAACAGAAAATTAAAAATAAATGAAATGGCCAGTAACAATAATAATGCTCAGACTGGATTTAGAAAAACCACCAACCAGAGAATGAGTGTGGTTACAATAACACAGACATGTTTCCCTGGTATCTGGAGGCTGGGGTTCCAACTCAGTTTAGATCACACACAGGGATGGATTTGGTGGTTTCACTCTTAAGGTTAAGTGCGCGACATGAATGATGCCTTAAGACTTTGTTTTTCTTTGAATGCATCCCCTTCAAAGCTAGGCTCTTCTTTTGGTGTCTGATCCAAAACCCATAGAAATCAGCTGCCTCTGGATCAGTCCCTCAGGCCTCAATCCCACAACTCTTACTCACATGAGTAGTCCTTATACACAGAAATAGTCCCATCGGGCCTAGGGCCGGATTTAGGGGCAGGTGACCCAGGCGACTGCCTGGGGTGCCGGGCCTGGGCGTGCCGGCTCAGGGGTGCCGTTTTTGTTAGCAAGAAAAAGGAAAATAGAGTGTTTTAAGTAACATGTTTCAGGTATTCCGCACGTGGATTCATTTTTCACTAACCTCCTACAATATTCTGGACCTTTGTAGAATCTCATGGAACCTTCCAGACTTCCTGAGAACTACATTTTCCTCAAACCTCCTAGAACGTTGTCAGCCATGCCCTCACGGGTATATAAGGGGTGTTGCCAGTCAATCAGTGAGCTATAAGAACAAACTGAAGTGAAGTGAGAGACCAGCAAGGGTGAGAAAAGTGACCTTTTGAACTAAAGGTCTAGGGTTAACACTCTAAGGCTGTCACCTACTGTAACACTATTTAATACTGGTCCATCCAACGTTGGTGCCCAGTTCAATTTCTTGATGTTAGTACATTTCAGGTATTTCTTAAAATTAAATTCTTTTATAAGCTTAGAGGAAACTAATTCTTTTTTATTTGCTTATATATGGCATGAATAAATACAGATTTACAGCATGCAAATTTATCATCTTATATGACAAGGATAAATCACACATGCAACTCAGGCATCAAAGTTGTGAAATATGCAACAAATGCAATAAAAATAAGGAAATCAAAAGTTAAACAAATGGAGGGGGGGCAAAGATGCTCCTTGCCTGGGGCACCATTTGGTCTAGGACCGTCCCTGACTGGGCCAAATCCTGACTGTTTTTACTCAGTCCTTACTCAAGCAAAACTCCCAATAAAGCCAATGAGAGCTCTCCCGGAGAATGGACTGAATAGAATCCGATGTGTGGCTTCAGGATTTAGTCTGATAACGTGCTGAGTGCCCCCATCAACCAGTGACGTCAATGTGCATTGGAGGCCGGTCGCACCTTAGAGAACCAAGCCCTTTTTTCAGAGACTTCAATGGGAGTACTCCTGCTTGCAGGTTTAGGAACTTGTTTTTCTTCCCAGGCTTTGTCTAGGCTAGGATTTAAAGGTGTGTTGTTGGAACATATTAGCTAACATATTTAGGATAAGTCTACATTTATGGGGTCGTGTAGGGCACACACACTGCATGCCCATTTAACACAGGTATAAATAGCAGTGTCAGCAGTGAGGCACTGCTTAGGTGAATAGACTAGAGTGCCTTACACACCTGAACCCTAGGTATAAATCTTACAAGGCCATGTCTACACCGCTATTTTTGGCAGCGTAGTGTGCCTCCCTGCTGCTGGAGCCTCTCTCTGCCACGTGTAGCTACACATCGCAGCAAGTGTGGATGTAGCCTGCCTTTCACTGCCACTGTCACGTGTAGCTACATGTACCCTACATGCTGCCACAAGTGTACACAAGGTCTAAAAAAACCCAGCGGAGACAGGGTAGCGTAGGCTTCAATATATGCAAAACTGGTCAAATTAAAGCCTAGGCTCCCCCCTTTAAGATCTTGTCTTCACTAGGGGAAAAAAGATGTATTTTTAACTCATGTTGGCTAACATGTTAAAATCCTAGTGCAGACAAGGTAAGCTATAGTTTTAACAAATGTAGTGGTTGAAATAAATTCTAGGCTCCCCTTAGGGCTTACTTGGCTAGCTAACACATGTTAAAAAAAATACCCTTTTCCTTAGTGTAGACATCGCCTAATTTGACCAGCTTAGCACACGCTAAACGCTGTATACCTTGTCTAAACTAAACGTTTAGAACATGTTAGCTAACACGTTCTAACAACACACCTTTAAACCCTCATATACAAAGGAGAGCCAAGTCAGTGCAACATTCAGCCTTTATTCCTTCCTCCACATATATATTGTCCTCTCCCATCAAGCATTTCCTAAAAGTAGAGTTCTCTATGTTCCTGGTATTACCCTATACATGAGCATACTACTGGACTACAATGACCCCTGTTAAGAAGCTATCATAACACCTCGTCCAGTGTCCAGTGCATACAAACACCCTCTCAGAAGTTACTTGCAATAGCAACAGCAGCTCTTACTGGTGCATGTTACAGCTATTCCTGCAAATACCATAAAGCCTTGTCTACACTAGAAAGGATTTGCCAGAACAACTAACAGTATAGCTACACTGGCAAACCCTCCTAGCAGAGACACATCACATACCAGTAAAGTATAGCTTATACCAGTTCCCTGAACTAAATAAGCTCTACAAAAGCACTTTTTTCGGGTATAAACTGCATCTACACTAGAGCTTTTGCCAAAATGGCTAAGTCAGTGAGGGCTTGGATTTGTCAGACTCTAAACCTACATAGCTATGACAGCAAAAGTTTTAAGTGTGGACCAGGTCTCAGATTGCTCCGTAGGACTTAGGGGCCATAGATTTGTAAATGTTATTCCCCAGAATACTCTCTGATCTTTGTGTAGATCTGTTATTTTCCACATAATACAAAGGGTTGGCTTTTCTTGTTTGCTATTATTATTTCTTATTGTGTTTTAAGAAAAGGAGTATTTGTGGCACCTTAGAGACTAACAAATTTATTAGAGCATAAGCTTTCATAAGCTACAGTTCACTTCATCCGATAAAGTGAGCTGTAGCTCACGAAAGCTTATGCTCTAATAAATTTGTTAGTCTCTAAGGTGCCACAAGTCCTCCTTTTCTTTTTGCGGATACAGACTAACACGGCTGCTACTCTGAAACCTGTTATTGTGTTTTGACATTTTAAGAGTCTCCTAAGAAACAACAAAGGAGAAACAATTGGCACAAATGCAGGGAATAACCCTAACCTAGTGTGACTGCATGATCACAACAGACCATTCATTCTTGACTTGTCATCATTCAGCTACATTATATTCCTCTAGGACTTGCTTCAAAATGTATGTCACACAATTACCACCAGTAGCTCCTGCATATAGCCTTTGTAGCCTTGTCTGAAATTTCATGGTAACTGTTTGTGTTAGGATTTTTTTAACGTTATTTTGATGTCAGGAATAATATGATAGACATTAATTTAATTTATTTGGATTTTAAAAGCCTCCCTCCTGACCTGCTGGGTGACCTTGGGCTAAACACATCATTTCTATGTGCCTTTGTTTCCACTCTGATCTTGGTCAGGGCCTCTACCTCCTACTGTAAGACAAATTATTAATATTAATAAATAACAGCGCAAAGTGACAAGCACTTTCTACTGAATGGACAAGATGAGGCAAAGGAGCAATATGAAAACTGTGCACAGATATTTGAAGTGATAATACAGTAAAAACTGTTATCTGGCACTTTAGAAACTGGCATTTTTGATATCTCCCAATACAAAACTTCAATCTAGTAACCGGGACCAACGCCGAAGCTAACTGGAATCGATGCCAAAGCTATTCGGGACCCGAATATTTCAGAGGGGAGTTGGATTACACTCCAGTTAACTGAGAAGAGCCGAATGCTGTTCTTTGTTTGTATCCGCCGTTGTGATTGGCCGGTTTATTACTTGGCGTATTGTCCTGTGTTTAACGTAAAATATCAATGCCACCCTACCATTATGGTATCCAAAATACCAGCAAAAAAGCAAAGGAGAGAAACATAAGAGAGTTGTGTTGACATAAAAACATAAAATATATATTTGTTCACGTCTTGAAAAGGGCGAGAATAGGAGTGTTTTGATGCAAGAATACAATGTTGGCTTGACCACGAGATATGATATCAAGGCTCAAAAAGGACAATTGCTCAAATTTTTTGCTAGTTGGGAGTCAAATAAAGCTGTTGAACAATGTCATACTCTGTATATGCCTAAATCAGAGCAGCTAGATGGTGTTTTATATGAATGGTTTTCATTGAAACAAATGGAGGTTGCCCCTATCTCTGGCCCAATGCTCATTGAAAAGGCAAAAGATTTTATAAGCAAATGCAATTGACTGAGCCATGTGCTTTTTCTGATGGATGGCTTTCGTGTTTTAAACTTCATCATGGCATTAGAAAGCTAGATGAATCTGGTGAACAAAAGTTGGCTGACTATGAAGCTGCAGAAAAATATTGTGAATTTTTTAGAAATT
Source organism: Lepidochelys kempii (assembly GCF_965140285.1). Taxonomy (NCBI): domain Eukaryota; kingdom Metazoa; phylum Chordata; order Testudines; family Cheloniidae; genus Lepidochelys; species Lepidochelys kempii. The sequence goes on along the minus strand of NC_136392.1, from coordinate 16,461,539 downwards.
TAATTGCTGAACATGATTTATCCCCTGAACAAATTTATAATGCTGATAAAACTGGCCTATTTTGGCCCTGCTTGCCAAAAATCTACCCTAGCAGGTGCAAGTGAATCTAGGGCTCCTGGTTTCAAGCAGAATAAAGACAGACTGACTGTTCTTACGTGCTAATACTGCAGGCTCGCATAAAATAAAACTTTTGATGATTGGAAAATATAATCATCCTAGAGCTTTCAAAGGTGTTGCACATTTACCTGTTGTTTACAAAGCACAAGGTAATTCATGGATGGACAAAGAAATTTTTTATGATTGGTTTCATCCCGTTTTTGTACCTGCAGTGAAAGAACATTTTAGAAAAATAGGCTTACCTGAAGATAGCAAAGCTATTCTATTGCTCGACAATTGTAGAGCTCACCCTTATGAATCAGACTTAGTGTCCGGTAATATTTTTACCATCTTCCTGCCTGCCAGTGTTACTTCATTGATTCAACCTCTGGACCAGGGCATCATCCAGAATATGAAATGTTATCACAGAAGAGATTTCCTGAGAAAACTGATCAATCATGAAGGCACTAAACAGGACTTTCTATCTTGTTATAACATAAAAGATGCAATTTTTAATGTTGCTTGTGCATTAAGGAGAGTTTGGATAAAATGGTGGTCTAGTGCTGTGTTTGCAGAAATGTCTTCTGATGAAGATGAATTTGAGGGCTTTAAAGTAAGAGTTAGAAAAAAATACATTGCCACAAATTCTTGAAATGGTGAAGGATACTCCTTCACACCCAATCAACCAACTTCCTGGAAGTGAGATAGAAGAGTGGGTTGAAGCTGACAAGGAGGTTGAAGTGACACATACTGTTACTGATACAGAAATAATAGAGAATGTTTTGAAACCTGAAAAGTCAAAGGACACTGATAAAGACAGCGAAGAAGATGATTTTAGTGAAGAGGACAAAATAACTTGGGGGAAAGGCTGCTTCGGCTTTTGATATAATAATTAAATTTGCAGAAAGGCTGCCATGGTATACTGCCCAGGAGGTTATGCAATTGCATATTATGCACTCTACTTCTATGCAAAAGAGGCAGAAGACAAGTAAGCTAGCTGATATCAGAAATTTATCCAAAAAAGCAGTGTCCAGGTTGTGCCATAGGGTCAGTACAGATTCAGCCCAATCTCCTACACCTTCTACATCATCTACAATGATAATTGATGTTGTTGTTGATGACCCTGAGGCACTGCAAGATCCTGAAGTGCCTGCTGAATCACCAAATAAAGATTAAATTATGTTCAGTATATTTTTAGTGTTAAGTGTATTTTTAGTGATCTGGGTGTATGCCATGCGCTGCCCGTAGTGATATGTAGTGTCATAAGAGAACGTACTTTACCTGTATACACCTAAGTGCTTCAAGAAACCTACCACTCTGCAGTGCAGTATGACTACTGGATTAGTGAGTAGCTATATACTATTTTATACTTAATTCATTTTATAGTATTCTAATTCTTTGAAAATTGGTATTCCATTGGTAAGTTCAACTCTTAGTTAACCAGAATTTTCGACTAACCGGTACCCCCTTTTCCCCCAACATGCCAGAGAAAGCTTTTACTTGTATAAACACAACTCGTTTTCAAACACAAGCAGAGTTCTTATAGCACCTACTTGACTGTAAAATTAAGCCACTTGGAAGCCTCACGAAAGCTTGTGGCACCTTAGAGATGAACAAATTTATTTGAGTATAAGTACCACTTTTATTTAGATGCTTAACTTTGGGCACCCAAGCTTGAACATTTTTGGCCAATGGTTTATTGGCTATCCTGTTGCCACATCAGATTGGGGTGTTAACAACAAGTGCAATAACTCAGCAGGTTTGTGTTTGAAAATAACTGAAGGTTAACCCATGATCCTACAGTCCTCCCATTGACTTTGATGGGAGTCGTGTACATGTAATGACTGCTGGACTGACCCCTAATTGGTAAGTAGTTTGTTCTGTTGCTCCAGAGAATTAATATGCATTCAATCATTTGCCATCTGCACACTTCAGGACATCCACAAAAGTTCCTTAAACGCTAAATCTCATACACAGAGCTAGCCATACATGACGTAGTCGCTGTAAGCTGTAGCCCCTAGGGATAATGCTGGTCTAAGTTTGTGCTGGAATTTCAAATGAAACATCAGGGCTATAGCTGTGAAAGCCGTTTGTCATGGGGGAAGTTTTGGCAGAAGACAGAAGGGGGGAGGGGGAGGGAGACAGAGAGAGAGAGGATGGGATAGAAGGCAGGAAAACATCACAAGCATCTGGATGACTTGTGGGGCTGGAATAATCCTTGCTTTTCCTGTATGAGTGGATTATGAATAGAGCGATAAACAGGGAAAGATCTTGAAGGGAGAAAAGGAGAAATGAGCCCTTAATTAATGCTGATAAAAAAAATCCTAGTTGTGGCTAATGTTTATTGTCCAGATGACACATCCAAACCGTGAGAAAGAGGGTGGGGCTGCCTTTTGATCAGCCCCTGATTGACGTTAAAGACATTCTTCCACTGGCTGTGGCTTCCTTCATACTGCTCCAAGGAGAGGCAGAACGGAACAGTATATAAATGTGAAGACTTTTTTTTTTAAGCTACACTGCTAAATGATGACAGCAGACGTAGGAGGTGTCTGTTCCATCCGCCTTAGATAGCCTATTTAAGAACATACTCCAGCTATGAAGACACTCTGGACTCCCAAATTATGTAGTTATGCCTGGGACCCCAGTTCCTGAGGTTGCACAGCTAATGAGTCTTTTCCCCAGTTCTAGCTCCTATGATGACAATGCTTATCCCTTGGATAGCGCACCCCCATCCAGTGGAAGGTGGCAAAATCTGTGACTAGGGAGGCAAAACCAGCACAGCGTTATCATTTGTTATCACTGTTATTTATTATTTCTATTGCAGTAGCACGTTGGTGCCCTAGTCACAGATCAGGACCCCAATGTGGTAGGTGCTGTACAAACACTGACAGCTGCCGCCCCTTCTGCACTTGGTCCCTTCTCTTCTGTTGCTTTCATTTTTTCCTCTCACAGTGAGGTTTAGTCAGACACCTAAAAACAAGGGCCAGAACCTCAGCTGGTGTAAATTGGTACCATGCCATTGACACAAATGGAGTTATGCCAATTTGCACCAATTGAGCTGTAGTCTAAGGTCTGGGGCAGCCACTGAGGCTCCCAAAGTGATTTTCAAAGACAAAGCCTACCAACCACCTCCCATCTGAAGTTCATGGCTATTTAGGAAACTCACTGCTATCCTTGGGCTGCACCCCCAAGGTCATTTTGAATTTCAGGATAAGAGCAGGGACAGAACCCACCTCCTCCTGCTCCAGAAAGAGGCCCAGTGAAATGAGGAGCCACTTGCTCACAAACCTTAAAAACCAAGACCAACAGCCTCAGGCTCTGTGTACTTAATGGCAGGCACCTAAATAAGTGGCCAAGCACCTAGCAGCTCTCAGTCAACTCAATGACTGATGTGGGTGTCCCAAATCCCTAAAAATCTGGCCACTTCTTTAGGATTTTAAGCACTTAGGTTGAAAAAATGTTCTTTCTTAATCCCGTTGTTCTAAGGTGTCTAATGATTTTATTAATTTAACACTGTTAGCTTGCTTAAGACTTTGCCACTAAAGGACAAAGTTTCACAAGAGCTCAGCACGTTGAATGTATGCTGAATGCTGAGCTGGGCTTTCCTGAAAATCCAGCCTATGTGCCACAGTATTCGTGATGGTATTGTTCTACATTCCAAGCTGTGCTGGTATTTGCCTTTCCTTCCCTGCTCTCCTCACTAGGCTTTGTGATCTGCTGTTTCTACCACATTAACCCATATTGGAGGGGCAAACACTGAACAGGTCAAATACACGTTTCACAGACCATTGCTGTGCTGTCCCAGCAGCTCTGTGGGTGTCCGTAAGGCCCTGATTTGCACAATCACATGGCTAGACGTGTATCCACGTATCTATGTGCACACACTACTGGGGATTTTGTAGGCATGGAAACCTTCCTAGGGTCTGCTAATGAGGCTAGGGTCTGATGATGAGGCTATGGGCATATGCACTGGTCTATTTCTATATAGATAAAGATGTGTGTGTGTGTGTATACATAAGTAAAGAAAGGGAGAATCTTTGAACTAATTTGAAAGGCACTCTGAAAAACTGAGATTAAATAAGTATAGAAAAAATCTGCATAAAAACTACCTTATAGATTACGTCTCTGGCTAACATTTGCATATCAAGGCAGAGTACTACTGCAGACATCTAATATTCTGGCTATTCCAAAATTAGCTCAGTGACAGGCAATGCAAAATTCTGCAAAAGCCATTTTCCCTTCATTCGTTTCTGACACTGTTGCAGGCTACAGCTTTTTCCCGTGATGGCTCCATCCACACAGCAGCATTTTACCATGATTCACTGATTAGAGACACAGTTTACTAAACCACAGCTCATGCCCACCCAGCTGAGAATCAGTTAATAACCAGTGAATACTAATAACAATGCATTGTCCCCATTAGTTTGGAGGTGGGATGGGGGGATTCTTGGCTAGAGTTGCCACCCATCCAGTTTTCGGCTTGTGTGTCTGCATGCCATTTGACAAGCCCAGATGTCAATTTTTTTTTTGTAATCTCGGGGTGGAGCGGGAGAGGAGAGGGGAAAGAGGCAGAGCAGGAGTGGGGCCTTGTGGGTCCGGTTACCAGCCATTAGAAAGGTGGCACCCCTACTCTTGGTGGCCGTGCATATCCCATGAAACTTGTGATACTGTGGAGAATTAAAAAAAAACAAACAACAAAAAAAAAAACCTTTCAGAACAAGCAATTATAGAAGTTTTCAGTTACATCAGATTAGGTGCTGATTGTCCCAGCTATAGCTGAGCTCACTCACCAGTCTGCTGCGAGGAATGTAATCACTGAATCCCTCATCTTCTTTTTGTTGTTGTTGTTGGGCTGGGCAAAGTTTAGGCACTCTCCCTGGCTTTGGGCCTGTAGGCATGCAGTCAAGTGCAGACCCTGTATCTGACACCCTTCTTGGCAGTGGGGACCCACCTCCCATCCAACTGCCTGGGCCCTGAAACTAGTGTTATCTCCCCCAAGCCTCCCCAGCCACTCTTGCACATTCCCCAGAAACCCATTGAAGGTGTGAGCTGTCGGCTTTACAGTTCACCTCTTCAGGGGCATGCAATAACAAAAGCCAATGGACACGCAAACAGACTCAGTACAGGACTGCAAAACATCATTGCTATTTACTTAGAAGCACAAGAGATACATAGATTTAGGCCTCAGTTTCCTCACCACTCTGGAGAGTTCTCTGGGCATGGACAGAATCCTCCAGGCTGCCCTGGATCCATCTCTTTCAGCCAAAGACTTCTTTTCTGAAACATGGAGCCTTCTCTAACCCAGCTAGCCTTCTCTGACCTTGGTTGGTCCTGCAGTTAAATCGCACCCTCCCCTATGAAAGTCTGTCCATCTCTTGCTCTCTCCTTCCCAAAGCATCCTCTTCCTATGAGTCTCTTAAGTCTACATGTCCCCCGTCAACACTTGATTCCTTTGTTCTCTTGCTGGGCATTTTCCCACTCTACATTTCACCAACCCCCTGCAGATAAGCTAGGGGAAGTAGCTTCTCCCAGCCCCACTCAACCTCCAAGTCCTTAGCATACCAATTGTTCCATCCAGGACATAATCATTAAGGTTAATGACTCTCCTTCGTATCTAGTCTGGAAGAGACAAGGTGCTTTCACCTATGTCAACAAATAGTGGATTCCACATACACACAGAGCATTCCACAATACAACAATTTTCATAACAACTTCATATCAACCAGAATTCATAAGCTGTACAAAAACAGATTCCACAAATTGTCACACTGTTCTTCAATCAAAAGTATGCTTAAGACTTAATTAGATTAACAGGATTTAGGTGGGAAGGCTATGACAGATACAGAGGCAGCAGTGGGAGTGACCCATGTAGTGGAAGACACAATGAGGATGACTGGATGTGGAAGCTGCGGTATGTAAATGATCCTGGAGGGGATACCTGGTAAGAGTTTTGTCTGCATGAAATGCCGTCTGATAGAGCTGATGGAGGAAAAGATCCAAGGTTTGGAGATGCAGGTGGAAAGTCTGGTTGAGTTTAGGAAGGGGTTTGAGCAGATTATGGAGCAAAGACATGAGGTATCTGAAGGGAAAAGCTAGACTTGCAGATAGAAGCAGGACTGGGGAATTCCGAGGGGAGACTGGGTGAGGAAAGTGGTCAGTGGAAGCATGTGACTAAAAGAACCAAGCAGAGGAAAAGACGAGCTAGTGAAGGAGAAATAGAGCTCAAGAACAGGTTTGCAAAGTTGGAAAATGAAGAAGGGGCTCAGCAGGTAGTCGCTGAAGGTGGAAGGGCAAGGAAGAAGAGAAGAGCGGCTAGTCCTATAGGAAAAGGGGAAGAGTCAATGGAGACTACACCAAATATGAGCCCCAGGAGGATACAGGATGGGTTGAAGAGGATTACAAGGGAGAATAGGAATAGAAAGAACTTGCAGCCAGAGGGAACAGGGGATAGACTGGAGAATAGCACCGTCACCAGGAAAAGGCAGGTCTATGTGATCGGGGACTCTTTACTGAGAAGAATAGACGGGCCTGTAACCAGAGCTGATCCAGAGAATAGAAGGGTGTGCTGTCTTCCAGGTGCTAAGATATGGGATGTAGACCTGAGGTTGAAAAGGATCCTAAAGGGAGCAGGAAAGAATCTCCTAATTATCCTTCATATGGGAACAAATGATACGGCTAGATTCTCGCTGGAAAGTATTAAGGGAGACTATGCTAGGCTGGGGAAGACGCTTAAGGAAATCGAGGCTCAGGTAATCTTTAGTGGGATTCTGCCTGTTCCTAGAGAAGGGCAGCAAAGGTGTGAGAAGATTATGGCTATCAACAGATGGCTTAGGCAGTGGTGCTATAAGGAGGGCTTTGGGATGTATGGCCACTGGGAGGCATTCATGGACAGAGGACAGTTCTCTCGGGATGGACTTCATCTGAGTAGGGAAGGAAATAGACTTCTAGGATGGAGGCTGGCACAACTGATTAAGAGAGCTTTAAACTAGGAATTTGGGGGAGATGGTTGGGAGATGTCCAGGTAATCTCCATGCCGGATTTTAGCATTGAGAGGGAAGAAAACAAAGTAAGAAAGGATACAGTCGTGGGTAGGAGAATGTATATAAGGAGGAAGGGCAGCGTGGATACCAGTCTAATAGGTCATACTGGTTGTAGAATGACCATGCCTAATAGGGTATAGAATGTGAGTGAGGCCAAACGGCAAAAATTAAGATGTTTGTACACCAGTGCGAGGAGCCTAGGTAACAAAATGGAGGAACTAGAGCTGCTGGTGCAGGAAGTGAAACCAGATATTATAGGGAGAACAGAAACATGGTGGAATAGTCGTCATGACTGGAGTACGGGTATTGAAGGGTCTGTGCTGTTTAGGAAAGACAGAAATAAAGGTAAAGGTGGTGGAGTAGCATTGTATATCAATGATGAGGTAGAATGTAAAGAAATAAGAAGCGATGGAATGGATAAGACAGAGTCCGTCTGGGCAAAAATCACATCAGGGAAGAACACTATTAGAGCCTCCCCTGGGATAGTGCTTGGGGTGTGCTATAGACGGCCGGGATCTAATTTGGATATGGATAGAGCCCTTTTTAATGTTTTTAATAAAGTAAATACTAATGGAAACTGTGTGATCATGGGAGACTTTAACTTCCCAGATATAGACTGGAGGACGAGTCCTAGTAATAATAATAGGGCTCAGATTTTCCTAGATGCGATAGCTGATGGATTCCTTCATCAAGTAGTTGCTGAACCGACTAGAGGGGATGCCATTTTAGATGTGGTTTTGGTGAGTAGTGAGGACCTCATAGAAGAAATGGTTGTAGGGGATAATCTTGGTTCAAGTGATCATGAGCTAATTCAGTTCAAACTGAACAGAAGGATTAACAAAAATAAATCTGCAACTAGGGTTTTTGATTTCAAAAGGGCTGACTTTCAAAAATTAAGGAAATTAGTTAGGGAGGTGGATCAGACTGAAGAACTTATGGATCTAAAGGTAGAGGAGGCCTGGGATTACTTTAAATCAAAGCTGCAGAAGCTATCAGAAGCCTGCATCCCAAGAAAGGGGAAAAAATTCATAGGCAGGAGTTGTAGACCAAGCTGGATGAGCAAGCACCTCAGAGAGGTGATTAAGAAAAAGCAGAAAGCATACAGGGAGTGGAAGATGGGAGGGATCAGCAAGGAAAGCTACCTTATTGAGGTCAGAACATGTAGGGATAAAGTGAGACAGTCTAAAAGTCAGGGCGAGTTGGCCCTTGCAAAGGGAATTAAAACCAATAGTAAAAGGTTCTATAGCCGTATAAATAAGAAGAAAACAAAGAAAGAAGTAGGACCGCTAAACACCGAGGATGGAATGGAGGTTAAGGATAATCTAGGCATGGCCCAATAGCTAAACAAATACTTTGCCTCAGTCTTTAATAAGGCTAAAGAAGATCTTAGGGATAATGGTAGCATGACAAATGGGAATGAGGATATGGAGGTAGATATTACCATATCTGAGGTAGAAGCAAAACTCAAACAGTTTAATGGGACTAAATCAGGGGGCCCAGATAATCTTCATCCAAGAATATTAAAGGAAATGGCACCCGAAATTGCAAGCCCATTAGTAAGAATTTTTAATGAATCTGTAAACTCAGGAGTTGTACCGTATGATTGGAGAATTGCTAACTAGGGTATGTCTACACTATGGAATAAGGTCGAATTTATGGAAGTCGTTTTTTTAGAAATCGGTTTTATATATTCGAGTGTGTGTGTCCCCACAGAAAATGCTCTAAGTGCATTAAGTGCATTAACTCAGCGGCGTGCTTCCACAGTACCGAGGCTAGAGTCAACTTCCGGAGCGTTGCACTGTGGATAGCTATCCCACAGTTCCCGCAGTCTCCGCTGCCCATTGGAATTCTGGGTTGAGATCCCAATGCCTGATGTGGCTAAAACATTGTCGTGGGTGGTTCTGGGTACATATCGTCAGGCTCCCCTTCCCTCCCTCCCTCCCTCCGTGAAAGCAAGGGCAGACAATCGTTTCATGCCTTTTTTCCTGAGTTACCTGTGCAGACGCCATACCACGGCAAGCATGGAGCCCGCTCAGGTAACCGTCACCGTATGTCTCCTGGCTGCTGGCAGACGCGGTATGGCATTGCTACACAGTAGCAGCAACCCATTGCCTTCTGGCAGCAGACGGTGCAATACGACTGGTAGCTGTCCTTGTCGTGTCCGAGGTGCTCCTGGCCACGTCGGCTGAGAGCGCCTGGGCAGACATGGGCGCAGGGACTAATTTTGGAGTGACTTGACCAGGTCATTCTCTTTAGTCCTGCAGTCAGTCCTATTGAACCGTCTTATGGTGAGCAGGCAGGCGATACGGATTGCTAGCAGTCGTACTGTACCATCTTCTGCCGGGCAGGCAAGAGATGAGGATGGCTAGCAGTCGTACTGTACCATCTTCTGCCGAGCAGCCATGAGATGTGGATGGCATGCAGTCCTTCTGCACCGTCTGCTGCCAGCCAAAGATGTAAAAGATAGATGGAGTGGATCAAAACAAGAAATAGACCAGATTTGTTTTGTACTCATTTGCTTCCCCCCCTCCCCTGTCTAGGGGACTCATTCCTCTAGTTCACACTGCAGTCACTCACAGAGAAGGTGCAGCGAGGTAAATCTAGCCATGTATCAATCAGAGGCCAGGCTAACCTCTTTGTTCCAATAAGAACAATAACTTAGGTGCACCATTTCTTATTGGAACCCTCCGTGAAGTCCTGCCTGAAATACTCCTTGATGTAAAGCCATCCCCTTTGTTGATTTTAGCTCCCTGAAGCCAACCCTGTAAGCCGTGTCCTCAGTCGCCCCTCCCTGCGTCAGAGCAACAGCAAACAATCGTGCATCTGAGTTGAGAGTGCTGTCCAGAGCAGTCACAATGGAGCACTCTGAGGGGGCTAAACCATTGTCGCAGGTGGTTCTGGGTACATATTGTCAGGCCCCAGTTCCCTCTCTCCCTCCGTGCAAGCAAGGGCAGACAATCGTTTCGTGCCTTTTTTCCTGAGTTACCTGTGCAGACGCCATACCACGGCAAGCATGGAGCCCGCTCAGGTAACCGTCACCATATGTCTCCTGGGCGCTGGCAGACGCGGTATGGCTTTGCTGCACAGTAGCAGCAACCCATTGCCTTGTGGCAGCAGACAGTACAGTACGACTGGTAGCCGTCCTCGTCGTGTCCGAGGTGCTCCTGGCCACGTCGGCTGGGAGCACCTGGGCAGACATGGGTGCAGGGACTAAATTTGGAGTGACTTGACCAGGTCATTCTCTTTAGTCCTGCAGTCAGTCCTATTGAACTGTCTTATGGTGAGCAGGCAGGCGATACGGATTGCTAGCAGTTGTATTGTACCATCTTCTGCCGGGCAGGCAAGAGATGAGGATGGCTAGCAGTCCTTCTGCACCGTCTGCTGCCAGCCAAAGATGTAAAAGATAGATGGAGTGGATCAAAACAAGAAATAGACCAGATTTGTTTTGTACTCATTTGCCTCCTCCCCCGTTTAGGGGACTCATTCCTCTAGGTCACACTGCAGTCACTCACAGAGAAGGTGCAGCGAGGTAAATCTAGCCATGTATCAATCAGAGGCCAGGCTAACCTCCTTGTTCCAATAAGAACAATAACTTAGGTGCACCATTTCTTATTGGAACCCTCCATGAAGTCCTGCCTGAAATACTCCTTGATGTAAAGCCACCCCCTTTGTTGATTTTAGCTCCCTGAAGCCAACCCTGTAAGCCGTGTCGTCAGTCGCCCCTCCCTCTGTCAGAGCAATGGCAGACAATCGTTCCGTGCCTTTTTTCTGTGCAGACGCCATACCAAGGCAAGCATGGAGGCCACTCAGCTCACTTTGGCAATTAGGAGCACATTAAACACCACACGCATTATCCAGCAGTATATGCAGCACCAGAACCTGGCAAAGCGATACTGGGCGAGGAGGCGACGTCAGTGTGGTCACGTGAGTGATCAGGACATGGACACAGATTTCTCTGAAAGCATGGGCCCTGCCAATGCATGCATCATGGTGCTAATGCGGCAGGTTCATGCTGTGGAAAGCCGATTCTGGGCTCGGGAAACAAGCACAGACTGGTGGGACTGCATAGTGTTGCAGGTCTGGGACGCTTCCCAGTGGCTGCGAAACTTTCGCATGCGTAAGGGCACTTTCATGGAACTTTGTGACTTGCTTTCCCCTGCCCTGAAGCACATGAATACCAAGATGAGAGCAGCCCTCACAGTTGAGAACCGAGTGGCGATAGCCCTGTGGAAGCTTGCAACGCCAGACAGCTACCGGTTAGTTGGGAATCAATTTGGAGTGGGCAAATCTACTGTTGGGGCTGCTGTGATGCAAGTAGCCCACACAATCAAAGATCTGCTGATATCAAGGGTAGTGACCCTGGGAAATGTGCAGGTCATAGTGGATGGCTTTGCTGCAATGGGATTCCCTAACTGTGGTGGGGCCATAGACGGAACCCATATCCCTATCTTGGCACCGGAGCACCAAGCCGCCAAGTACATAAACCGCAAGGGGTACTTTTCAATAGTGCTGCAAGCTCTGGTGGATCACAAGGGACGTTTCACCAACATCAACGTGGGATGGCCGGGAAAGATACATGACGCTCGCATCTTCAGGAACTCTGGTCTGTTTCAAAAGCTGCAGTAAGGGACTTTATTCCCAGACCAGAAAATAACTGTTGGGGATGTTGAAATGCCTATATGTATCCTTGGGGACCCAGCCTACCCCTTAATGCCATGGCTCATGAAGCCGTACACAGGCAGCCTGGACAGTAGTCAGGAGCTGTTCAACTACAGGCTGAGCAAGTGCAGAATGGTGGTAGAATGTGCATTTGGACGTTTAAAGGTGCGCTGGTGCAGTTTACTGACTCACTTAGACCTCAGCGAAACCAATATTCCCACTGTTATTACTGCTTGCTGTGTGCTCCACAATATCCGTGCGAGTAAGGGGGAGACGTTTATGGCGGGGTGGGAGGTTGAGGCAAATTGCCTGGCTGCTGGTTACGCGCAGCCAGACACCAGGGCAGTTAGAAGAGCACAGGAGGGCGCGGTACGCATCAGAGAAGCTTTGAAAACCAGTTTCATGACTGGCAGGCTACGGTGTGAAAGTTCTGTTTGTTTCTCCTTGATGAAACCCCCCGCCCCTTGGTTCACTATACTTCCCTGTAAGCTAACCACCCTCCCCTCCTCCCTTCGATCACCGCTTGCAGAGGCAATAAAGTCATTGTTGCTTCACATTCATGCATTCTTTATTCATTCATCACACAAATAGGGGGATGACTACCAAGGTAGCCCAGGAGGGTGGTGGAGGAGGGAAGGAAAATGCCACACAGCACTTTAAAAGTTTACAACTTTAAAATTTATTGAATGCCAGCCTTCTTTTTTTGGGGCAATCCTCTGTGGCGGAGTGGCTGGTTGGCCAGTGGCCCCCCCCACCGCGTTCTTGGCCGTCTGGGTGTGGAGGCTATGGAACTTGGGGAGGAGGGTGGTTGGTTACACAGGGGCTGTAGTGGCAGTCTGTGCTCCAGCTGCCTTTGCTGCAACTCAACCATACACTGGAGCATACTGGTTTGGTCCTCCAGCAGCCTCAGCACTGAATCCTGCCTCCTCTCATCACGCTGCCGCCACATTTGAGCTTCAGCCCTGTCTTCAGCCCACCACTTACTCTTTTCAGCCCGCCACTTACTCTCTTCAGCCCGCCACCTCTCCTCCTGGTCATTCTGTGCTTTCCTACACTCTGACATTATTTGCCTCCACGCATTCGTCTGTGCTCTGTCAGTGCGGGAGGACAGCATGAGCTCGGAGAACATTTCATCTTGAGTGCATTTTTTTTTTCTTTCTAAGCTTCACTAGCCTCTGGGAAGGAGAAGATCCTGTGATCATTGAAACACATGCAGCTGGTGGAGAAAAAAAAAGGGACAGCGGTATTTAAAAAGACACATTTTATAAAACAGTGGCTACACTCTTTCAGGGTAAACCTTGCTGTTAACATTACATACATAGCACATGTGCTTTCATTACAAGGTCGCATTTTGCCTCCCACCACCACGTGGCTACCCCCTCAACCTTCCCCCCTCCCTGTAGCTAACAGCGTGGAACATTTCTGTTTAGCCACAGGCAAACAGCCCAGCAGGAATGGGCTCCTCTGAGTGTCCCCTGAAGAAAAGCACTCTATTTCAACCAGGTGACCATGAATTATATCTCACTCTCCTGAGGATAACACAGAGAGATAAAGAACGGATGTTGTTTGAATGCCAGCAAACATACACTGCAATGCTTTGTTGTACAATGATTCCCGAGTACGTGTTACTGGCCTGGAGTGGTAAAGTGTCCTACCATGAAGGATGCAATAAGGCTGCTCTCCCCAGAAACCTTTTGCAAAGGCTTTGGGAGTACATCCAGGAGAGCCGCGAATGCCAGGGCAAAGTAATCCTTTCACATGCTTGCTTTTAAACCATGTATAGTATTTTAAAAGGTACACTCACCGGAGGTCCCTTCTCCGCCTGCTGGGTCCAGGAGGCAGCCTTGGGTGGGTTCGGGGGACACTGGCTCCAGGTCCAGGGTGAGAAACAGTTCTTGGCTGTCGGTAAAACCGGTTTCTCCGCTTGCTTGCTGTGAGCTATCTACAACCTCATCATCATCATCATCATCATCTTCATCCCCAAAACCTGCTTCCGTATTGCCTCCATCTCCATTGAAGGAGTCAAACAACACGGCTGGGGTAGTGGTGGCTGAACCCCCTAAAATGGCATGCAGCTCATCATAGAAGCGGCATGTTTGGGGCTCTGACCCGGAACGGCCGTTCTCCTCTCTGGTTTTCTGCTAGGCTTGCCTCAGCTCCTTCAGTTTCACGCGGCACTGCTTCGGGTCCCTGTTATGGCCTCTGTCCTTCATGCCCTGGGAGATTTTGACAAAGGTTTTGGCATTTCGAAAACTGGAACGGAGTTCTGATAGCACGGATTCCTCTCCCCATACAGCAATCACATCCCGTACCTCCAGTTCGGTCCATGCTGGAGCTCTTTTGCGATTCTGGGACTCCATCATGGTCACCTCTGCTGATGAGCTCTGCATGGTCACCTGCAGCTTGCCACACTGGCCAAACAGGAAATGAGATTCAAAAGTTCGTGGTTCTTTTCCTGTCTACCTGGCCAGTGCATCTGAGTTGAGAGTGCTGTCCAGAGCGGTCACAATGGAGCGCTCTGGGATTGCTCCTGGAGGCCAATACCGTCGAATTGTGTCCACAGTACCCCAAATTCGAGCCGGCAAGGCCAATTTAAGTGCTAATCCACTTGTCAGGGGTGGAGTAAGGAAATCGATTTTAAGAGCCCTTTAAGTCGAAATAAAGGGCTTCATCGTGTGGACGGGTGCAGGTTTACATCGATTTAATGCTGCTAAATTCGACCTGAAGTCCTAGTGTAGACCAGGGCATAGTTCCTATTTTTAAGAAAGGGAAAAAAAGCGATCCGGGTAACTACAGGCCTGTTAGTTTGACATCTGTAGTATGCAAGGTCTTGGAAAAAATTTTGAAGGAGAAAGTAGTTAAGGACATTGAAGTCAATGGTAAATGGCACAAAATACAATTTGGTTTTACAAAAGGTAGATCGTGCCAAACCAACTTGATCTCCTTTGAGAAAGTAACAGATTTTTTAGACAAAGTAAACGCAGTGGATCTAATTTACCTAGATTTCAGTAAGGCGTTTGATACTGTGCCACATGGGGAATTATTAGTTAAATTGGAAATGGGGATCAATATGAACATTGAAAGGTGGATAAGGAATTGGTTAAAGGGAAGACTACAACGGGTCCTACTGAAAGGTGAACTGTCAGGCTGGAGTGGAGTTCTCAAGGATCAGTTTTGAGACCAATCTTATTTAATCTTTTTATTACTGACCTTGGCACAAAAAGTGGGAGTGTGCTAATAAAGTTTGCGGATGATACAAAGCTGGGAGGTATTGCCAATTTAGAGAAGGACCGGGATATCATACAGAAGGATCTGGATGACCTTGTAAACTGGAGTAATAGTAATAGGATGAAATTTAATAGTGAGAAGTGTAAGGTTATGCATTTAGGGATTAACAACAAGAATTTTAGTTATAAGCTGGGGATGCATCAATTAGAAGTAACGGAGGAGGAGAAGGACCTTGGAGTATTGGTTGATCATAGGATGACTATGAGCCACCAATGTGATATGGCTGTGAAAAAACCTAATGCGGTCTTGGGATGCATCAGGAGAGGTATTTCCAGTAGGGATAAGGAGGTTTTAGTACCATTATACAAGGCACTGGTGAGACCTCACCTGGAATACTGTGTGCAGTTCTGGTATCCCACGTTTAAGAAGGATGAATTCAAACTGGAACAGGTACAGAGAAGGGCTACTAAGATGATCCACGGAATGGAAAACTTGTCTTATGAAAGGAGACTCAAGGAGCTTCACTTGTTTAGCCTAACTAAAAGAAGGCTGAGGGGAGATATGATTGCTCTCTATAAATATATCAGAGGGATAAATACTGGAGAGGGAGAGGAATTATTTAAGTTCAGTACCAATGTGGACACAAGAACAAATGGATATAAACTGGCCACCAGGAAGTTTAGACTTGAAATTAGACGAAGGTTTCTAACCATCAGAGGAGTGAAGTTTTGGAATAGCCTTCCAAGGGAAGCAGTGGGGGAAAAAGATCTATCTGGCTTTAAGATTAAACTAGATAAGTTTATGGAGGAGATGGTATGATGGGATAACATGATTTTGGTAATTAATTGATCTTTAAATATTCATGGTAAATAGGCCTAATGGCCTGTGATGGGATGTTAGATGGGGTGGGATTTGAGTTACCCAGGAAAGAATTTTCTGTTGTATTTGGCTGGTGAATCTTGCCCATATGCTCAGGGTTTAGCTGATCGCCGTATTTGGGGTCAGGAAGGAATTTTCCTCCAGGGCAGATTGGAAAAGGCCCTGGAGGTTTTTCGCCTTCCTCTGTAACATGGGGCACGGGTCACTTGCTGGAGGATTCTCTGCTCCTAGAAGTCTTTAAACCACGATTTGAGGACTTCAATAGCTCAAACATAGGTGAGGTTTTTCGCAGGAGTGGGTGGGTGAGATTCTGTGGCCTGCGTTGTGCAGGAGATCAGACTAGATGATCATAATGGTCCCTTCTGACCTTAGTATCTATGAATCTATGAATTGAGGGACTTTGTAGATGTACCAAAAACAGGGAGAAGTATCCATTTTCATTATTTTTGTGTGTCATAGTTGCAAGTAGAGACTTCAGTTGAGATCAGGGCCCAATGTGCTAGGTACTGTAGACATACACATAGCACAAAAGACAGTATTTCTTATTATATAAACAGACAAGACAGACTAAAGGCAGAAGAATGGAAGTATTATTATCCCCATTTTACAGCGGGAGAAACTGAGGCACAGAATGTAGGGTATAGGAATAGGGTAGTATCTCTGTAAATAGCTTATGAGACCTCTACTGGTGCTCCCTGTGTTTTAGAAGTTGCCAGAAACCAGTCAGAGCCACAATATGTATGTAGCCAGACCTTGCATGTTGTGCATATTTAGTGAACACAATTATTTAGGACCCAGCTGTGCCTATGTGGTTTCTTCACATTGTTCTGTTGTGTAAAGAGCAAAGGAGACAGCAGAGGTAAGTTGATAATACAGGAAGCCTGTGACAGGGCTGGGAATTGAATCCAGCTCTTCAGAATCACAATCCAGTACCTTAACCGTAGGACCATGCTTCCTCATGTGAGTCCAGCACAGTGGGCTACCTCTTCAGACATACTTTGTGCTACTTCAGGTCAACAACAGAAATATTTCACTTCCTGGTCTTGGGTCTCCTCTCATACTAAAAGTCTTACACGGGTGTAACCCAATCCGCTTCAGTGGAGTTACTTAACATTGACACTGACGCAAGGAGAAGTGGCCCAAGCCATGTGTGCGTGCGAACTGCCCCCGCTTGTAGCAATTTGCATGGAACTCAAAGGGAACAGCACAGGTTGCCAAGAGTTTGGAAAAGGCACCAGGAAGTCAGTCTGTGTGCACATGGCTAGAATGCTAGCTGCAGGTGCTGCACCCCTGTCAATAGTTCTTCATAAAGAGAGAGTTTAGCTTTAGAAACATGGTGTCCTCTCATGTTATCACTTAGCATGTGGCACATGAAACACTGCTCACTGCTTTTCAGCGCTCACAAATCTAAGTCAGTCACTGAGCTGACAGAAAGGAGAGAGAGAAAAAAAAACAGAAAGAGAGACAAGGCTGAGGCATTCCTCTATGTGACGCACAAAGGAGTGATGTCAGAGCCGGAGACCACAGGCACTTTTCCCCAAATGAATGGAATTCCAGCAGGCTGCAGCTGGTCCCATAGTTTCTACATTCTGTGCTGTTTCCTGGTTACTGGCAAGTCCCAGATGTAAGCTGCACAAGGATTAACCCCTTCCCTGTCCAGGATTTCAGACAGTCACTCACTGGGGGAGGTTCCCCTTCCTGGTGGAAGATTCCAACATTTCATAATCGTGCCTTTTCAATGAATCAATGACACTTAAAAATAAAAACACTGACCCACATTGACTGGGGAGGAGAGCTGGTGAGAACGGCATGCAGAAAGAAGAAGTTTTGTATAAAGGAACATTGCTGATTCTGTACCTCATCCTCTAGCTTCCTTCCCTCTCCTCATTACTCCTATTCTCAGCCCCTATCCCAGGACTCCTCAGACTTCTTGCCTGACTAATTATAATTTCAAACTAGAATTCTAGTCTTGTTTCTAGAGTGGAGGTTGTCCTGAAACAAGACCCCAGCTATGAATTCTCAAGAAGTTTTGTGGGAGCTGGAATCGAAATCCAGATCCATATCTTAATCTTGTGACTCACTCTCTGCATAAAACAAGACCCACACTTGGATCTGAGAAGCCCTGAACTTCAGGAGAAATCCAGGCCACAATTTTGTGGCTAGACCAGCGAGCCCTCCTGCTGTTTGGAGTGAACAAAACAGAGTCTGGAGTATAGTTAAGGAAAAAGAATCAAACATCTGCTTTCATTAATAATTCATCCAAACTGAATTCAAACTACAGGAGCAGGCCCAATCTGTCTTGTCCAAGAAATCTGGCCATACTGCTCCCCAGCAGCATACTGAGTGGCAACATATTAAGGCAATGAGAAAAACAAGAGAAGCATTGGAGCATCAAATCTCACTGGCCAAGCACCGATCCTGAAAGCAGGAAATAAGTGAGCCACTTCTGATATCTGATTATTCCTTATGTGCAGGGGACTACGTAACTAAACACAAAAGCTGTTTGAGAAATTTGGAATCTCAATTTTTTTTTTTTTTAAAAACACAAACGGGGATAAAATTTTTGCAAAAAGTTTGCAAAAGTCTTCCCATTTTTCAACCAGATCTGCTAACCACCAAGTGCGTCTTCTAAGTTGGGCAGCACAGATTGCTACTACCAGCTACATAAGGGCATCTGATTAGATTAAAACTCCCCTGTGCATAAGAAATGTGAGCCACTGGCTCCCAAATGCTGTCTATTCTGTACCCACTTGGGACAAACTCTTTGATCCACAGCCTAGAAACTTTCTACTCCGTTCATCCCCAGCTGGGTTTGAGCCTTTAGGGTTCACATTTTCAAGCTTTTCTCTGCAACCATGAGGGCTAGAGACATTAAAAAAATGATTCTTGTAATCACATGACTCCAGGAGCTGGAACTTCATGAAAAGCAAAATATCTGGCAAGAATTGGCAACACAGTGTCAACTTTCCTGACATCCAGCCAACCCAGGTATCAGCACTTGGATCCCGATCTACACAGAAGTCTTCTGCGCCCAGGAGTGCATCGCCTTTGTAACCCTGGCATAGGGACTGCAGTTCTGGGAGGCTCTCATGTGGAACGTACAAGGCTGGAGAGGATCCTTCTGCTATCCCCACCATCTCCTGCATAAGGGCCTGTCACAATCCAGCCCACAGCGAGACTGTGCTGTAACTAGGGTGAGAGAAATGGGTCATTGAGTGCTGCAGGAACCACCAGCACTAGACCTCATTCTGTAGAGCATTTTATCTCTTTCTGCATGGCTACATAGTTACACCACTTACTGCAGCCTAACCCACCTGTTCTGTCCTCATGGGGGATTGGGTTTCAGGGTCCTTCAAATCCCTATTAGAAATAACAAGGATTTAACTGTCGTTCAGTGGGGGATGATGGGGGAGGGGGGGAGGTAGGGGGATAGACCCTATTGGAGAGATTTGTACCACCTGAGTCCTTTTACTTCTTTACTGAAGCATTTGGGAGGAGAGGGCAGTTGTCTGTCTCGCTGCCCTGGCCTGACAGACAGACACTATCATTTCACTTTCATTTCTAATCAACATTTTCATTTCACTTACACAGACACTTTCATTTCTGAGATTGCAGAAGAGGAGAGGCAGTGTTGAACTGCAGTGGTTAAAGCACAGGACAGGGTCCAGGAGATTTAGCTTCTATTCCCAACTCCTTAGTCACTAATTGCCTGCCTGATCCTGGATGAGTCAGTTTAAGCCCTCTGGG
This sequence comes from Lepidochelys kempii, assembly GCF_965140285.1. Classification (NCBI taxonomy): domain Eukaryota; kingdom Metazoa; phylum Chordata; order Testudines; family Cheloniidae; genus Lepidochelys; species Lepidochelys kempii. The sequence continues at coordinate 16,441,890 of NC_136392.1, read as the reverse complement.
CCTTAGTTTTCCCATTTAAATAGAATTAATAATGCCCACCTACCATTATTATTTGTACTGTAGTAGCCGCTAGAGATCCTAACTCCATTGTGCTAGGCATTGTACATATGCAAAAAGATGGCCCATGCCCCAAAGAGCTTACAATCTTACGCCTGGTCTATACTTAAAAATTAGGCTAGCATACCTATGGTGCTGAAGGGAATGAAAAATGCACATCCCTGAACACTGTACCTACTATGCTAACCTAACCCTAGGGCAAACATAGCTAGAAGAATGCTTCTGTCAACCCAGCTGCTGCTCGGGGACGTGGATTACCTACAGTGATGGAAAAATCCCTATCGTCACTGTAGAAAGAGTCCATGCTACTGCATTACAGAGGCTGTAGGTGTGCAGCTGTACCAGCCTCAGTGCAGACAATCCCTCTGTATGAGGGACACAGCAGGCATGTACAACAAACAGATGGGGGAACTCACAGTGACCATGTTCAGTGTGATAAACTGCCTCACCAGCTTTGTAATCTTTGGATGAAAGATAAGGATTCTTAAATGCCATGGAAATGTGCCACAGCCTGGACGAGGACAGTTAGAGTCACCACTCTGGAGCGCACAGCTGTCTTTGGTTGCCATAAGATACAGGCCCACCCCTGCACTCAGAACAGTGGGTCCCACTCCTGATGCTGTAGGACAGGTGTTAGTTACATCACTTCATGGGCCACTGAAAGGGGCTTGGCTACTGCAGTGATGAAGGTGGCATAAGAAACTGAATAGAACAGAGCCTTGGGAGGAGACTCTTGCTCCTACTGGGCCTTTCAAAACTCTGCCACTGCTTAAGAAGGGGGAACTGTACACAGTGTCAGTAGCTATCTAGCCAAGGAGGTCTGTAGCACTGTTAACTGGATAGCACACAACTCTGCACCTTTCACAGCCTGGTCCTAATAAAACTTATTTGAGCCTTGCACTTAAAATCACTGGCTGGTCTGGCCAATTATCAGCATCGTGCCTCCTCCAAGGATCCTGCAAAGGTCCCGTCAGATTGTTTGTACCAAGTTGTGCTATAAAGCAGCCAGCCCGGCACACCATTGTTAGTCACAGCAGAGATTAAACAAACCTACTTGGCCTCTTTCCCCTTTGCTTTGTACTGATGTTCACAGATAAACTCACACAGGAGAAGCTGAAAAGAACTGCATGTCCCATGGGAACTCTTATCAAGACCAGGGAGTGAGCAACCAGTAACCACTAAGCAAGTCACCTCCTAGGCTTAAAAAAAAGCCTGTTTTAAAGAACCAACAAATAATCAGCAAAATAGCTGAAATCCTCTTTAGTCCTTGGCTCCCTCCCCTGGGTCTCGCTCTGCTGTGACTGGTGTTTTTTCTCACACAGTTCTAGGCAAGAACAAAATCCATACCATTTTTAGAACTTGAGTTGCACTGACCAGTTTGGAAAGCTCAGAAATGTTTGGCACTTTTAATTTAGCCTTTAATTTTTGGGTCTGGGACAATCTCTCACCATGTGTTTGCATAGCACGCAGCACAACAGGGCTCCAATCTTGAATTAGGCCCCTTGGCACTAGCAAAATACAAATAATATTTAACAACAGCCTTAATTGACATTTGCCTCTGCAATTTCTTTTCTCAGCTAGGGCGAGATTTGAAAGTTCTGGGAAGATCTGAGATAGATTCTTCTCATAGTATTAAAGGCTAACCAGAAAGAGGGGATCCCAGAAATTTCACCAGTGTCTATTCTTGAGAGATTTCTGACTAAATGTTGCTGATTTAAGGGACTAAAATTTCCAAACCATGGCCTCACTCTGTGCATGGTTGCTTGTGTGCACAGATGAAAGAATACATTCACAATGATAAATTGAGCACAAGCAAATGGTTTTTTGCATGTGCATTTGTGCTGACAAGTGATAATGTGTGTGATTGGCACAGGCAGCTGCACAAATGGGTGCCAGTCTGAGGCCCCTTTAAAAATTTAGTCCAGAAGAAAGGACAGTATGTATAAGGCATTTGAGCTTTTGAATATGCATCCAAACTGACCCTAAGCTTTGCACCTAAATCCACTTCCCTCTCTCCAGCACCCACCTCCCCACCACAAGTTTGTTACTTAATCCTACTTCCCTCTTACTTCAGCTCCAGCCCAGTAACACTTTGGGGCCTTTATTAACTTCCTTCTTAATGTTCAATGTTTCCTATTCTTCTGATCTTCTTCCCAATAGCTCATCAAAAAAAGCAGAGTAGGAGGAAGCCAGGGACCTGATATTTTCTGCATTGTAGCGTGAGGCAACACTGAGCTCGCGAAAGCTCATGCTCAAATAAATTGGTTAGTCTCTAAGGTGCCACGAGTCCTCCTGTTCTTTTTGCGAATACAGACTAACACGGCTGCTACTCTGAAAACTCTCCATTATTGTTGTTAATCGCTGCTGCTAACATTTGTAACTTGAGAAGTGCAAATGGTGTGTTTAACAGATAGGAAAAGCCAGGCTCCACTGAGCAGACTGGGACAGCAAGAGGTGAGTACCTGGCACACGGAGCTGCTCACTGTCCCTATGGAATCATAGCTATTACTGGGGAGCGGCTTGTTGTCAACCTTGGAATCACTGATTATTCAGAAATCCTACCACCCTGGGTAGTGTCTGATTCCAGTTTGATCTCAGCTCCTTTTCTGCTGCAGGGAAAGTGCCACCACTGCCCTCTCCTGTCCTTTCCTTGACTTCTCTTTTCATTCTTATTTTCCCATATTATTCAATGTAATAATATCTGTGATTCACAAATGGACATGGCAGAGAAGAATTCAGGGGACGGTTTCACCGCCACTTTCTTTGCTGTACCAATAAACCCTTCAGGGCAGGGATTGCCTTTTTTATATGTTTGTCTAGCACTCAGCAGAACAGGGCCAGGTCTGGATTGGGATCTTTGAGAGCTCCCACAATATAAAATACTTACTACAATGGCTACAGTTCAGTCTGCAGGACCATTTTCTCTGGCACTTTTCCACCAACATTAAAATCACTCCAACACCATAAAATAAAGGTTGTTTTATGTTGTTGGTCCTCTGCCCTTCCAAACACCTACTTCTGACAATCTCTCTGTCATCAGCGCAGATTGTGGAAGGAGTTTGGGCAAGACCATGTGCTTTAAAAGCAAGAAGTAGGTTCTGAGAGTCAGTGCAGGTTTTGGTTAATGTCCTCTTTCCAACTGATCCTAGTGAGGTTTTTCTTTTTAATGCCTATTCTGAGTTCAAAGAAAAGGAGTACTTGTGGCACCTTAGAGACTAACCAATTTATTAGAGCATAAGCTTTCGTGAGCTACAGCTCACTTCCTCAGATGCATATCGTGGAAACTGCAGCAGGCTTTATATATACACAGAGAATATATATAATGTGTATATATAAATAATGTAATAAATAATAATAAATTGGTTAGTCTCTAAGGTGCCACAAGTACTCCTTTTCTTTTTGCTAATACAGACTAACACGGCTGTTACTCTGAAACCTGTTATTCTGAGTTCAGTTGATTATCCTCAAAGTGCACTGATAACAGATCAGTTTTCTTAAATTTACCAAGCAAATTTGACAAAACTGTAGGCTACAAAAGCTAGAAACATCTGCAAAAATATTATACGTTATAGGCCTAGAGATTCAATTTCACATGCACAATTGTGTACCTAATATGTGGGGCACGCAGTTATGATGATTGTACATACCAAACCTAATTCTGGTTCCTGGCATACACAAACTACCTAATTTACATACACAAGCAAGGTAATTGTGCATGCAAATTAGGCACACAGTTGTACATGTGACACTGTCAAAGGGTGTGCTGTGTCCCTCACTAATTTGGCTGCCCTACTGAAGGATAAAAGCCTGCCACTGCTACCAGCTAACAGAGTCACTACTTAAACTCGCTCAGTATAGGGCTGAAGGTCCTGGATTCAAAAGCGGCTGATGACCTGGGGTGGCATGGGGATGGGGACTGTTACACACGCATGCACCTTGGACTATATGAGCAGCCACTGATCAGACATAAGAAGAGCAGCACCTCATTTTGTCATTGTCATAAAAAAAAGAGAGAGAGATTAGCATTTTCGTTCAGTCTTATCATAAATAGTTGAGAGGTAGCAGAGTGTCCACATTCCACTGCTATGACATTGACTGAAAACAAAATAGATGGATGCAAAGAATGTATATTAAGTATGTTCCCTTCAGTCTGTGAAAGTTCAAACAAAATCACATAAACATTGCTTCATGTGAGGACCAACTGTAGGTCAAAGAGTGCCCTGACATGACAAGCTCCAGGAGCTGTTTCACCTTGAAATGTATTAATGTCATTAAAATAAACATCAATAAAATATTCCTGTTTCTTCCCAATTTTGTAGCCTGGTGTTACTGAAATGGAAAACATATGGAAAGTTCCTAAGGACATTAATATTAGTGTTCATGTACAGCTGAGGGCTCTGCCATGCAGGAGAACTAGGTTAAATTGCCACCCATCTTCCCGGGAGCAGCAGAGACTGAGAGCGCTGTGGAAGCCAGTCTGAAACCCTAGGGAACAGTGCTCTGCATTGTCATGCAGGAGATAAGGGTTTGAGCCCCACCACTGGAAGCAGCTGGGGCTAGTAGGAATACGGAGGCCAGCCCAGAGCACTAGGGTATAGTACTCAGAAGACTTGGATTACATTCCCAGTCGTGTCTCTTCTTCTTCCCTTAGAACAGCAGTGGGAATGCTATGAAGAAAATGTGCTCAGCTTCCGGAGAGAAGGAGGTGTCTTAGATTGGTCAGCAGTGAATCACCACTCCAGGTGGCTAAGGAATAGCAAAGGTGGAGTGTGGTGGAAATGGAGAAAGGGGAGCTGATTTTAGGTCAGCACAGAAGCAGGAGGTTTTTACATTGCCAAAACAAGGATTTTCACCTTTCAGGCTTGGCGGCATTTCTGCAACTTGACAGCCCCTGTCAAGGCAGTGCTTTGTAATGGGATTTTAAAGGAAATCATGACCAGTTATGGGTGATGGGGCTCAGGGGAAGGCAGCACCACATGTTGCATGCAGCACCCTCATTGATTTTCCAGATGTTGGGGGTGGAGCCACCGTTTGCATCACTTTGATGATTGGATTTCCACATGTCAGAGGCAGACACAAAACAGGGGGTGTTTGGCTTACTTCTCCATGACTAGAGATAAGCCAGTAAACCTTTCATCCGACTCCCTCACCCCATGCTATCCCCTAATCCCCCAGACTTCCCCAGGGATGTTTGGACATTTGGATAAAAAGGGGCACAGACCTGAGATCCTGCAACACTAAAATCCCAACACTTCTGCTCAGCCGATTCTGCCGCCTGTTTTAAAAAAAAAAAAAAAAAAAGGAACAATCAGCAAATCCGTCATGAGCCCCACAATGAAGTTACTGGCTGGCCACAGATACTACAGTGACTGGAGCTGTCTAAGTGCCCAGAAGGATAAGCAGGCCTGACATGGCTCCAATACAGCTAGGTGGTCTGTCCCAGCCAGAGGGCATTTTTTAAACCCCTTTTGAGCTACCCACTCTTCCGAACCGATCAGTTTCAGCCCAGAAAACATGGTAGCTCTGAGCTCCTGCTGAAAAACTCCCAGTTATTGCAGCCCCCTCAGTAACAGTGGCTCCTTTGAGGTACATTATTATTGTTAGATGCAAAGCAACCCAATGTTTTCACTTCCAGCTCCATTGTAGTCTGTTTTCATGATAACATCTTTTTCAATTATTTTCATATGTGTCATCTGTTGTTCTCCATTTTTCCGCATCTCCCACCAAGTGGTATCTAGTCAAGGGCCTATCTAGGAATACAGGTTTTTAATAACCAAACAGCACTCCCACCTTCTTTCCTGAATCATTGTCCCTACAGTCTGTTGGCCAGTCCTTTGTAACTCTTGAGTGTTAGTTACTTTATCTCATTAGTGGACACCAAATATTCTCCACAACCAACTCTGATGCAATGCAGTAAGTTTCCTGTTGTGGGGTTCTAGCCTTTGCCAGATTTCAGAAGCATATAATAATATGGGTATCACAATAACATTGTATAACTTTATCTTGGTTTTTATATGAATCTCCTTCTTTTTCCAAACATTTGCCAGTCTATGAAAAGCTCCACTTGCCTTCCCAATTCTTGCTTCCACCTCCTTCTGAAGTTGGCCATCTGCACTGATTTCGCTTCCAAGATATACAGACTCATTCACCATGCTGTATTTTTCACCTTCAGTCACATACACACCATCATTGCTGACACCTCTTTCAATGATCATGACTTTCATTTTCTTTTGGCTGACTCTTAATCCCACTTTGGCAGCCTCATATTTGACATTGACAGTGGTCTTTTTCATGGCACCATCATCGGTGTCCAACAGAACAATATCTGCAAAGTCAAGATCTTGAAGTTTTCTTCTGCTCCACATAACTCCTGTATCTTCCTCTGATGTTGCTCTTCACATCACAATCTGTCATAATGAAGAAAAGAAGGGGTAATGAGATGCAACTTTGCCGCACTCCTGTGATTATATCAAACCAATCGTTTGTCCTTACACCTGTTTTGAACCTTTATGCAGCATCTTGACCAGTGACACTATCTTTCTAGGAAGCCCATATTGTCCTAATATCTTCCATAGCAACTCTCTATGACTGCAGGCAAAAGCTTTGCTGAAATCCATGAAGTTACAGACTAATCTTCTCTAGGAGGTGAGCCCTTTCACAATCACTTGTCTCAGGGTAAAGATGTGATCTATGCACAATCTTTTCAATCTAAAACCTGCTTGCTCATTACACAGCTTTTCCATCTATGAAAAGTTTGACTCTGTTCAATAGTATACTGCAGAACACTTTTCCAGGTACTGAAAGTAATGTTATTCCTCGCCAATTATTGCACACCAGTTGGTTGCCTTTCTTTGATAATTTACAGATCACACCTTTCTTCCAATTCTATGGGCAGAGTTCTTTCTCCCAAATTACAAAAACTTTATGTAGTTCATATACTACCACATCCTCACCAGCTTTAAACATTTCAGCAGTGATCTGATCTTGACCAGGCACTTTGACATTTTTTAGCTGTGTAATTGCTTTCTCTATTTCTGCTTCTGAAATTTCTAGCTGCAAAATGTTTATTTCTTCACCTTCTTTGCCTCCATCAATTGGAATTGTTGGCTTTGGTTGGTAGAGTATTTCATTAAAATGTTCTCACCATCATTCCTTTTGTTCCACTTCTGTCATTAACAATTTTCCATTTTTTTGCTTTTAATACACCACTGTGACTCTGTGATGACAATTGCTTACACCTGAAGCAGCTTCTTAGCATCACCTCTCTCACTGATGCTTCTTCACCTTCTCTCACTTTTTTGTCAAGTCATTCTTTCTTATCTTTTGGACAGAACTTCTTTACTACTTTTTCTTTCTCAGTATACTCCCATTGCAGCGTGTGTTCTTCTTCTTGTCCTTTTGCCTCTGCTGGCCTCTTTAAGACTTTTCTTTCCTCAGTCAATTTCTATGCATGTGCCTGCATTTGCTCTTCTTTCCTTGATCCTCTTGGTCCAAGTGAAGTTGTGGCAGCTTCCAGCAGACATCTTTAACTGAATCCATTGTTCTTCTAGATCATCATTCATTACCCATTGCTCTTGAAATCCGTTCAAGAACTGGAGTTTAAAATCCCTCCTGATTCCTACATCAGACAGTTTCTTCCCATCAAATACCATCTCTCTCTCTTTTTTTTTTTTTTGTTAGCTTGTCTTTTTCACTTTATTCTAACTGTTCCAATGACAATATGGGATGGCTGCCTACCTCAGCTTTTGTAAAAGATTGTGTATCTAACAGGGATCTTCTCTGCTGTCTACTTATGGCAATAGAATCCAGTTTCTCAGTGATTCCATCATTTGACTTCCAAGTTAGTTTGTGTTTTCTGGGATGAAGGAAGAGTGTCCTCCCCCTTCCCCTATGCACAGTTTATACATGCTGCACAGCTCAATTATTCTTTCACCATTGTTTGTCTGTTCCTGAATTCCATATTTACCCATGAAACGCCCATCTTCGAGGTTATTACCACCAACTTGGGCATTAAAATCACCTAAACCCAAATTGATATCACAAGCATAAACCTGGTTTAGCATGGCTTGCAACTTATTGTAGACTGCATCTTTTGCTTGGTCATCATGATCACTGGCAAGTGTATAACACTGGATGATAATTATTTTATCATGATTTGTAACAAAACACACTTCTATCATTCGTGAGTCAGCTGCTTCCCATTCCTGTAGAGCCTGTGTTGCCATTTTGTTGAGGAGTGTTCTACATGACTATTATCCTGCCTTCCTGAGGGAAACCGTCTGAATGGAGTCTTACGCATCCAGTCCATCTCACTTCGTTCACTCTGAGAACACTAATATTGAACTGAGTCATGTCTCTACTTGACTCAGTTTCTCAGTGTCCCACATGGTTCTCACATTCCAGCACACAATTTTAGTTTTGATTTTAGAGGCTAGGAACTCTTGTTTCAGGCAACGAACTGACTCATAAGTTTGTTCCACCATCTTCATCCCTCCATTCAAATTCATTTGTTGTTGACTCAGTGAAGTTGATCCCCTTCAAGCTGGCTAATTAAGACAGACTTGTATCTAGGCTGTTCCCATAACTAATTTTTTTTTATATGGACAGCTAGTTAGCCTGACTCACAACAGCAGGTGGACATGCCTGGTAGCTTAGGATGCTCCCTGTGAAGTAGCCGATGTTTGGGTTGGTAAGACTGAGCATAACAGCACAAATTAAACTGTGTGCATCAGAAGTAGGTTCAGAATTTCCCTGCCACTATGTGTTTAAATCAGATTCTTCACCTTATTTAAATGGAGTTGTTTTGGGGGGTTGAGTTTTTTTCCCTGTGAACAAGGAGCTCTTCATGAAAAGGGAAAAGAAGGAATGATCCCTCTTGGACACTGTCCAGTTCCTTGGGGTGAAAGCATGACAGGAAGCATCATACCATAAAACTGACAAATAATACTTGCCAGATTTTTCCCAGTTAGACTTTGTCAACCTATACAATGAAGCCCTTGATTCATCCATAAACAAAGTCCCATTATACCTCACCAGGAAAAAGGAGGGGCAGGTGCTTCTACACTCGGAGTATGAGCAGCAGCTTGATGGATGGTCTCTGTTCTCATTTGACTTAACCCTCTGCATGCCACAGTCATCCTGCTGCGATCGAGGATTGAGGACAATTGGATTGTTGTCAGTGGGAGAACTTGGATTAACCGTACTATATACCAGAGGTGGGCAAACTACGGCCCACTGGCCACACCCCGTCCACGGGACCGTCCTGCCCGGCCCCTGAGCTCCTGGCCTGGGAGGCTAGCCCCCACCCTCTCCCCCACTGTCCCCCCTCCCTTGCAACTGTGCTGCCTCGCGGGCAGCGCTCTGGGCAGCGGGGCTGCGCGTTCATGCAGGGCAGCGCGTCTAGCTCCGGCTGGGCTGCGCGGCTGCCAGACAGGCTGCTCTGAGAGGCATGGTAAGGGGTCCGGGGCAGGGCCTGGGGGTTAGATAAAGGGCATGAGGTCCCAGGGGGGCAGTAGAGGACAGGAAGCAGGGGGCGGTTAGATGGGGCAGAGGTTCGGGGGGGTGTCAGAGGATGGGGAATGGGGAGGAGGGGGTTGGATAAGCGTGGGAGTCCCGGGGGGCCTGTCAGGGGGTGGGGGTGTGGACAGGGGTCAGGACAGTCAGGGGACAGGGAGCAGAGGGGTTTTGATAGGGGGTGGGGTTCCAGGGGGGAGATTAGGGGTGGGGGCGGTCAGGGGACAAGGAGCAGTGGGGGTTGGATGGGTCAGAAGTTCTGAGGGGGACAGTCAGGGGGTGGAAAGTGGGACGGGGCGGATGGGGGAGGCCAGGCTGTTTGGGGAGGCACAGCCTTCCCTACTTGGCCCTCCATACAGTTTTGGAACCCCAATGTGGCCCTTGAGCCAAAAAGTTTGCCCACCCCTGCTATATACAATGCACTTTATGGACCACATCCAAAGTGCCTTCTGAAATCACACAGAGAATGTGGCTTTGTGCATGCGTTCGCATGCACACACACAGCAACTGCAGCACAAATGGGGCAGCGAGAAAACTTGTCCACCAGCACTTGGTTCTGCCTTCACAGAAAGCAGCAGGCTTTGCACAGCATAACTGCCTGGCCATTGCATGCAGAGCTGGGGGGTGCAGGGTCTTGCCTAATCCCCACCCTCCATACTCCATTTTGGGTGCCTTTGAGTGCCATTTTGAGCCCAAAAGGCTCAAATAGAGAACCCCGGCCCTCCAGGGGTGCAGGTACCACAGCTCTCTGTCTATTAGCTGCCCAAGGTTGCAAGAGGGAAGAGCTGCTTGCACTCTTCCTTCTGCCTCTTTGCACAACGATGGAGCAGCTGAGCATTTACTAAGAATGCCAGGATTTAGTCTATTGGGGGGGAAAAAAAACAAACAAACAAAAAAAACAACCTACCTCTATAGTGCTGAACTGGCATTTCCAGGACTCCTCTCATGGAAGTGGAGGGCACGGAGATTTAGGCTGTGAGGGTATAAGAGGCAGAAATATGAAAAAGTTGTACCGACCTTCCCAACGCAAAGAAAAAACTTCTAGTGTTCCTCCCTCAAAACTCTGTCAGCTCCTGTGTGTTGTGCTGAGCAAGGGCTCAGTTCTACAGCTCCCCTGTGCAGAGAACTCCCATTGACTTCCCTGGAGGTTCTGCGGGGGGAGCCCCTACTGGGTCTGGACCAAAGGATGGGATTGTTTGCAATGTGGCACTGTCACCCATTAGCTCAAACCTCACATGAGATTCCTGTACTCTGTTTTCTCTCTCCAATTAGAACGGATGTATTCTTTCCTACACGCAGTGGAATAATCCCCAAATCGTTTATCAACTCCGAAAGAAGGCAGCTTCAGTCAACTGAAGAAACAATTTCATGTGCAAATAAGTGCAGCCCATTCTGCAAATCCTTACTCACACATGAAGTCCTTGTGTGGCTAGGCCCAGTAGGACACGACTCAGGTGAGTAAGGAATAGTTATATGGCTAAGTCTTTGCAGATTAAAGCTCCTCCGGATGTGCCAGAGAAGAAACAACCCAGAAGCAGCACGCCTCAAAAAGGCCTGATACTGGAACATTCATCCTCAGCTCCCATCTCTCATTCTATGGTTAGATTATAAATTCTTTGGGGGCAGAGGCTGTGTTTTTTATTATATGAATGTATGTGTATGTAAAGCACCTTGTACAATGGGAGTCCTGATCTCAGACTCAGGCCTCTAAGTGCTACCACAAAACAAAGATGACGACGACGAATTCAGAAGAAGCTTAGGGTGCTCAGGACTTTGGACAGACAGTACATTGGTATTACATATATCAGAAGCTGAATTGCCTGCATTACTGTGGGAGACTTTAAACACCAACCCCACCGGATGTTTGCGTGATAGATATTTTCTTCCAGATGTGGATGACTGAGCCACAGAATTAAAAACAGAAGGTAAGCAAGTTATAGCTTGCAAACACAAGTAGTCAGAATGTCCGTAGTGAGAGGATGTTGTGGAATTTTCCTGAAAGCTGTCCTCACCTGGCTGACAGATCACAATTCCTGTAATTACTGGATATGCAGAATGTATGATCCTGCCATGTTCCTAGCTTCAACAACAGTATTGACAGTACCAGCTTGGCTCCAGACTCTGCCATCCATGTGGCTACACAGGAGGATAAAGCAGCTCTGAGTTTCTAATAAATGGTTTAGAATGCACGTCATAGCGTACATTTCATAGGACTTTATTAAAAGAAAGATACAGTTTTATCATATTAAATATAGATTTAGATGGAAATGGAATGCTCACTGAGAGACTACAGGTGCTCTGATCCAGTAGCATCAGTGGGGCTGCATGGACATATCAATCCCCAGTGGTGTAGCTGGATTTCTGTCCTTTCACAGGCCGGCAAAAGCAGTGACAGCAGGAGAAGGAAGAGAAGTAGCTGACCGCCATGTAACTCAGCATACATAGATTAGACAGACAGAGATTAGCGTAGATGCAGTTCTGGTTTTTTTCAGAGAATGAAAAAGATTAGTTCATGCGGAAAGTAAAGGAAAATACTATTTTATTTATTTACTTGGGGCCAGATCCTGACACCCTTACCTATCTTGTGTAGAACCTGATTCCCTCACAAAAGTCCTATTGAAAACAATGGGGCTATTTGAAAAGTAAGATACTAGTCAACATGAGTGAAGGTGGCACAGTCTGGCCCTGATTAAATACCATCGGTGTGCTGGTCTCTGTAAAAGGCTCTGAAGAAGCCTAGATTCTCTTCTGTTTAGAAAAACACAGGGAACTCTGTGTTAAAATGGGAATGTCCATGGAAACTCTAAAGCATGCAGGTGTTCAATGGGACATCCAAGTGGTCAGCATTGAGGCACATCAATTTGAGAATCCATTTGGAAGCTGGCTATTCTCTTAAGAAGCTCTCATTTAAAATCTAGGCCAGAGCCTGAGAGGGTAATTCTAGTGATTATTACAATATCCCATCTCTTCCAATTTTCCAGATGCTCTGATTTCCTGGTATGTTCTCCAAACAGGTCAGATTAGGTAGAAGCAATGTAATCTAGTGGAGAGTCAGAAGGTGTGATCTAGTGTATAGGACACCAGACTAGGAGTTAAGAGATCTATTCCCCATTCTGCCACTGATAGACTGTGTGACCTTGGGCAAGTCTCTTCACCAGTCTGTGCCTCTATTTCCCCTCCTACCATGAGTCTGTCTTGTCTATTTAGGTTGTTAGCTCTTCAAGGCAGAGACGCTCTCTTATCACATGTTTCGAGTCCTGATCTCAGCTGGGAGCTCTAGGAGATACCATAGCACAATTACTGACACTAAGGCTATGGCCTCACTAGACCTTAAGTCAACATAAGCTACATCACTCAGGGGTGTGTATTAGCCACCCCCCTGAGCAACATCATTTATGCTGACATAAGTGCCAGTGTGGACAGTGCTATGATGGCGGGAGAGCTTCTCCCAGTGACATAGCTACTGCTGCCTGTGGGGGCTGAAGTAAGTAAGCCAACAGGAGAGCTCGCTCCCATCAGCTTAGAGTAGCTGCACAGAGAGCTCACAGCTGCACAGGTGCATGAGCACAGCTGCGCGGTTGTAAACTCTCTGGTATAGCCATAGCCTAATACGCCTAAGGTTTCTGTTTTCTGTATTGCTAGTAGCCCAGGAAGCAGCCTGCTCACCCTACAGTGTGCAGACTGTATTTGCCTTGCCAAAATGAATAGCCTTTTGTAACCCAACTTGAATAATCACCTTTTCTCCTGCTTAATGAAGCATAATGCAAGCTTCGGGGGGGGGGGGGGGAAGGGAGGGGAGGGGGACGGTCTGCCTGTCACATTTCATGAAGCAGCATGTTTACAAAATGAATGTTCTCTCTCTTTAAAGAATAATGGCATGACAGGCAAGTAGTGGCTTAAAGTATTATTTTCTCCCTTCATTATACAGCAGCACAGAAAATCCCATAAATTATTCATATATACTTCCCAAAGAAGAAAGAAAGATTTTTCCTCATCACCCCAATATTCTGTCATAAGAACATAAAAAATGGCTACATTGGGTCAGACCAAAGGTCCCTCTAGCTCAGTAACCTGTCTTCTGACAGTGGACAGTGCCAGGTGCCCCAGAGGGAATGAACAGAACAGGTAATCATCAAATGATCCATTTTCTGTCGCTCATTCCCAGCTTCAGGCAAAAAGAGGCTAGGGACACCATCCCTGCCCATCCTGGCTAATAGCCATTGATGGACCTATCCTCCATGAATTTATCTAGTTCTTTCTTGAACTCTGTTATAGTCTTGGCCTTCACAACGTCCTCTGGCAAAGAGTTCCACAAGTTGACTGTGTTGTGTGAAGTAGTACTTCCTATTGTTTGCTTTAAACCTGCTGCCTATTAATTTCATGGGTGACCCCTAGTTCTTGTGTTATGAGAAGAAGTAAATAACACTTCCTTATTTACAAAAACAACAAGGAGTCTGGTGGCACCTTAAAGACTAACAGATTTATTAGGGCATAAGCTTTCGTAGGTAAAACACCACTTTTTCAGATGCATGGAGTGAAAATTACAGATGCAGGCATTATATAATGACGCATGAAGGGAAGGGAGTTACCTCAAAAGTGGAGAACCAGCGTTGACAGGGCCAATTCAATCAGGGTGGATGTAGTCTTTGGATGGAGGTTTGCTACAGGAATTGGTTCCTGGGTTTGAGGTTTGCTACAGGGATTGTTCCCTGTAGCAAACCTCGTTGCCTACTCTGTCCCCATATCTACTCTAGTGACACCATCAGAGGACGCAACCACATCAGCCACACTGTCAGAGGCTCATTCACCTGCACGTCTACTAATGTTATATATGCCATCATGTGCCAGCAATGCCCCTCTGCCATGTGCATTGGCCAAACCGGACAGTCCCTATGTAAAAGAATAAATGGACACAAATCGGACATCAGGAATGGTAACATACAAAAGTCAAAAGGAAAAGGAGTACTAGCTGTCACCTTCAGCCCCCAACTAAACCCCCTCCAACGCATTATTAAGGATCTACAACCTATCCTGAAGGATGACCCAACACTCTCACAAATCTTGGGAGACAGGCCAGTCCTTGCCTACAGACAGCCCCCCAACCTGAAGCAGATACTCACCAGCAACCACATACCACACAACAGAACCACTAACCCAGGAACCTATCCTTGCAACAAAGCCCGTTGCCAACTGTGCCCACATATCTATTCAGGGGACACCATCACAGGGCCTAATAACATCAGCCACACTATCAGAGGCTCGTTCACCTGCACATCCACCAATGTGATATATGCCATCATGTGCCAGCAATGCCCCTCTGCCATGTACATTGGTCAAACTGGACAGTCTCTACATAAAAGAATAAATGGACACAAATCAGATGTCAAGAATTATAACATTCATAAACCAGTCGGAGAACATTTCCATCTCTCTGGTCACGCAATTACAGACCTGAAAGTTGCGATATTACAACAAAAAAACTTCAAATCCAGACTCCAGAGAGAGACTGCTGAATTGGAATTCATTTGCAAATTGGATACAATTAACTTAGGCTTGAATACAGACTGGGAGTGGCTAAGTCATTATGCAAGGTAACCTATTTCCCCTTGTTTTCCAACCCCCCCCCCTCCTTCCTCAGACGTTCCTGTTAAACCCTGGATTTGTGCTGGAAATGGCCCACCTTGATTATCATGCACATTGTAAGGAGAGTGATCACTTTAGATAAGCTATTACCAGCAGGAGAGTGGGGTGAGGGGAGGGGAGGTATTTTTCATGCTTTGTGTGTATAAAAAGATCTTCTACACTTTCCACAGTATGCATCCGATGAAGTGAGCTGTAGCTCACGAAAGCTTATGCTCAAATAAATTGGTTAGTCTCTAAGGTGCCACAAGTATTCCTTTTCTTTTTGCGAATACAGACTAACACGGCTGTTACTCTGAAACCTGTCATGCAAAAGTCAGTAGGAGAACACTTCAATCTTCCTGGACAGTCTATAACAGATTTAAAAGCAGCTATACTTGAACAAAAAAACTTCAGAAACAGACTTCAAAGAGAAACAGCAGAACTAAAATTCATTTGCAAATTTAACACCATTAATTTGGGCTTGAATACGGACTGGCAGTGGCTGGCTCATTACAAAAGCAGCTTTGCCTCTCCTGGACTTGACACCCTCTCATCTATTACTGGGAATGGACTACATCCACCCTGATCAAACTGGCCCTGTCAACACTGGTTCTGCACTTGTGAGGTAACTCCCTTCCATTTATGTGTCATTATATAGTGCCTGCATCTGTAATTTTCACTCCATGCATCTGAAGAAGTAGTGTTTTGCCCACGAAAGCTTATGCCCTAATAAATCTGTTAGTCTTTAAGGTGCCACCAGACTCCTTGTTGTTTTTGTGGATACAGACTAACACGGCTACCCCCTGATACTTAACTTGCTTATTTACTTTCTCCACACCAGTCATAATTTTATCGACCTCTATCATATCCCCCCTTAGTCATCTCTTTTCTAAGATGAAAAGTCCCAGTCTTATTAATCACTCCTCATACAGAAGCTATTCCATAATCATCATAATCATAATCTAATCATTTTTGTTGCCCTTTTCTGAACCTTTTCCAATTCCTATATTTTTTTTTTTGAGATGGGCGATCACATCTGCACAAGGTATTCAAGATGTGGGAGTACCATGGATTTATATAGAGGCAATATGATATTTTCGGTCTTATTATCTATCCCTTTCTTAATGATGCCCAACATTCTGTTTGTCAGAGAGGAATTCCACCATACAGAGAGAGAGCTTGGTTTAGAGGTTAAAACAGTCAGTCAGGGGACATTGGCTGTAATCCTGGTTCTGTCACAAACATTTATGGTGACCTTGGGTGAGTCATTTTAACCTCACTGTGCTTCAGTTTGTCCCTCTGCGTAATACGGATTTAAAAAAATACTGCCCTACCACATAGGACAGTAATGAGGTTTCATTCATGTTTCTACAGTGCATCAAGATCTGCAGAAGAAAGGTGTGACAAACAGGCAAAGGATTGTTATAAATTAGATTCTGAAAAAAAGAAAAAGTGGACAAGAATAAATATCCAGAAGCAAAGTTCATTCTAAGTAGCGTTGGTGTATTTCACAACCAGTGATCATATGGCTATGATTTCTGATTGCTACACCACTTGGTTATCTGCATTGATTCCAGGGAATAAGACAATATGCAATGGTCATTAAAAGTTCTGGGTGGAGATGGGCCCAGATTAAAAATCCCAGATCCAGCCTCTACCCTGAACTTCGAGGTCTTTCAAAATCTGAACACAGATCTGGATCCAGATTTTGCAGCTGCTGATGGGCCCGAGGTGAGGGACTGTGGAGCTGTTATGGAACTCAGACTATTTTGATAGTGCATTTTTATTTTCTTCTTCTGCTCTTGAAGCTGATTTGTAGATTTCCATTGAGATGACCATATTTGGTCTACCAGTGATGGAGGGCACCACTTTCCAAAGACCCACTGTTTTGCATCTTGCAACTGGGTGAAAAATGAAATAGTTTCCGGACCAGATCCTCAGCTGGTATAAATAGGCATTGCTCCACTAACTTCAGTAGAGTTCAGTAACTATTTACACCAGCTGAGGATATGAGCCTACATGTGTACATTTGTTTCTTTAATCACTCATAGCAAGTCAAATTGAAATCTCATCATTTAAGAAAAAAATATCCGGACTACAAGAAAAGTTCTCTGAGTGCATAAAATCAACTGTGCTTCCCCAAATTCATTGGCAGCAGCATATAATAAGGGGCAATGATAAAGTCATACCAATGCACCTAGGAAGCATAAGGATGACTATGAGCCGTCAATGTGATAATGGCTGTGAAAAAAGCTAGTGCGGTCTTGGGATGCATCAGGCGAGGTATTTCCAGTAGAGATAAGGAGGTGTTTGTACAGTTATACAAGACACTGGTGAGACCTCATCTGTAATACTGTGTGCAGTTCTGGTCTCCCATGTTTAAGAAGGATGAATTCAAACTGGAACAGGTACAGAGAAAGGCTACTAGGATGATCTGAGGAATGGAAAACCTGCCTTATGAAAGAAGACTCAAAGAGCTTGGCTTGTTTAGCCTAACTAAAAGAAGGCTGAGAGGAGATATGATTGCGCTCTATAAATATATCAGAGGGATTAATTCCAGGGAGGGAGAGGAATTATTTAAGCTCAGTACCAATGTGGACACAAGAACAAATGGATATAAACTGGCCATCAGGAAGTTTAGTCTTGAAATTAGACGAAGGTTTCTAACCATCAGAGGAGTGAAGTTCTGGAACTGCCTTCCAAGGGGAGCAGTGGGGGAAAAAGACGTATCTGGCTTCAAGACTAAGCTTGATACGTTTATGGAGTTAGGCTATCCCATCATACCATAGATTTTGGCAATTAATTGATCTTTGACGATTAACGGTAAATATGCCCAGTAGTCTATGATGGGATGTTCGATGGGGTGGGATCTGAGTTACTACAGAGAATTCTTTTCTGGGTGTCTGGCTAGTGAATCTTGCCCACATGCTCAGGGTTTAGCTGATCGCCATATTTTGGGTGGGTGAGATTCTGTGGCCTGCGTTGTGCAGGAGTTCAGACTAGATGATCATAATGATTCCTTCTGACCTTAAAGTCTATGAGTCTAAGTCACACAGCAATAACAAAGAAGTAGTATCATGCCTGCCTATGTCAATAATCCTGGTTCAAGAAGAAGGGAAGTCAATTAAATTGGCACAAAGAGGCAAAGTCAGCTTATCGGAGGGAAAAAGAAAACATTTTTCATCAGGTGGTACTAATGCCAAAAGGGTCAATACACATGAAACATTAAGGCAGCAAGTTGATATCACAGCTTTCTATGGATAGCACAGAGCACCTGCAGAGCAACACCTGCATCCAACTCAACATTCAAACTGTGTGATTGGACATCTTAACTTTGCAGGAGCGTTTCTTTTCCCGGAAAGGATGCAGACTGCCTCCACCCAAAATAAATCTTATTTTAACACAGAACGAAACTCCCTTTGTGATTACACAAATCTCAGCTGCAGAAACACACAGAAATATGAACTATAATACTAGCAACTAATCAACCTCTTTTTTCTACCTGAAGAATTAACTGGAGAGACTGGAACAATTTCTGCTTGCAGTCACCCAGATGCAAACCTGAAGTCGAGGTAGGAGCATCACAACCATGTAAGTAGGTGCAGTATTTGGCACATTGTATCTTTGATCGTAAAGGCCCCGATTCAGCAAAGCATCCCTATTCAGGACAGCACTTAAGCACCTCTCATGTGCATAATTCCCTCTGAAGTCAATGAGATGTAAGTGCATGCTTAAAATTAAGCATGTCCTTTAGTGCTGTCTTGAATACGGTGGACAGAAACACATGCTTAAGTGCTTTCCTGAGTCAGGTCCAAAGTGTGTGGGATTTCATGAATGCTCTGTTGAACCCTAGATCTATTATCTTTCACTCATTGATTCAGAAAAGGCACATACCCATGACTAAACCTTCTCCAACACGTTCATCAGCACTGTGAAAAATTATGCGTAATGCCTTCACAACACCTGTCTGAATAATGTCATACTAGAACACCAAGCGTTTTCCCCTTTTCTACACCAAATGCTATTGTTTATTTCCTCTGTCTGTATCATGATTAAAATGGAATCATGGTGTAAACGAATGTAATCAGCTTTCCTTAAGTGAAATTTGTATAGAGAAGAGCTTTCATTGGTTCAGTATTGAACTAGCTTTATGTCTTAAATCTTTTGGGATAATGTGAGTGATTTGTTTTTAAATTGTGTTAAGTTTAAAGACTCTCTCTTTACCACATTTTCCTCTCAGGCTCACAGGTTATAATTAAATATGGCAAACCAAGTACAATGGACATTTCATGCCACAGTAGAGCAAAATCTGAACTGATGTACAAAAATTGAACATGGCCAGTATTGTTGCTGAGTCACTGCGGTGGTTGGTTTTGAAGGGGTTCTGGGCTAAGCTAATTCCTGGTGCAGCTCCAGTGACTGTGGTAGGCTTAAAGGATGGATTTTCACTTTTTAGAATCATACAAACTAGAGCTGCAAAGGGCCTGTATTGCAATAGGCCATCTTCTCCATCCCCCTGGGGTCTATGCAAGCTGTTGCCCTATAGAATTCTCTTTGGTATTTTATCTCAGTGAGTTCTAAATGACAGGAATAATGGGGCTGCCACCACTTCCTTTCAGTGGTTATTTCAGAATTTAAAGGCTCTCACCATTACGACATTCAACTTAAGATTTCCTTTGTGCATATTCTTTTCCTTACTCCTAAATTATTCCCCTCAGTCCATAATGAACATTTCACCTCCCTCCCTGATGTTTACATCATTCAAATATTTGCAAGTTGTATTTTGCCCTTAGTCACTCTTTAGCCTTAGACATATTGAGCTTATTAGTCAATCCCTCCAGCTGTTTAAGTGGCTTTGTTGCAGATCTCTGAATTCCCTCTGATACTTTGATACTCTGATATATATGCAGCACACTATATATTGGGACATCTATAACCTTGAAGAGTTATAAGTCTGTCGAGTGAGTTTAGTCAAAATATGTATTATCCACGTTCTCCAGGATCCTTTGCTTTTTATGATAATTTATCAGTTTAAAAGATCTCATTGTTTCATTATTTTGGCTGGAGGCAATCATTCTGATTTAATTATAGAAGTGAATCAGAAATGTAGGACTAGAAGGGACTTCAACAGGTCATCTCTAGTTCAATCCCCGCAATTATCCCACAAGGCATCCTCCATATGCGACTATCAAGCTTTGACCATCTTCAGTGATGGTGATTCTCCAATAGCCAGAGCTGCTTGCTTCACTGATCAATCTATTCTTTTAGGACCAGCTTCTGCTTCTTTTGAAGTCAATGGCCAAACTGCCATGGGAGCAGGATCTGGGTTGTAGTTACTGGTGCAAATTCAGCTCTCATGTAACTCGATTGACTTCAGATGGGTTACATAAAGTTTAATTTTTGTCCCAAAATAGTTTAATATATAACCAGAATGTTCTCTGTTGCAGCTTAAGGCCCACTGCATCTTATTCCGTCCTCAGAGCTACCAGTTAACTGAGCCCTGTCCCCTTCATAACTTTCCTGACTTTGAAGTCAACTAGAGGCCATTCCTTACTTAGAGCACATTGTAAAGTTACCTTCTAGCCTATTATGAGCACCTCATTATGAGCAAGGACCATGCTGGTTCTGTGTCTTGTACAAATTCTGCATTTTTAAGTGTCTGTACATAGTAATAAGAAAAGGAGTACTTGTGGCACCTTAGAGACTAACAAATTTCTTTGAGCATAAGCTTTCGTGAGCTACAGCTCACTTCATCGGATCTGTAGCTCATGAAAGCTTATGCTCAAATAAATTTGTTAGTCTCTAAGGTGCCACAAGTACTCCTTTTCTTTTTGCGAATACAGACTAACACGGCTGCTACTCTGAAACCTGTACATAGTAATGTCTCTCCTCCTTGCTCTCCTGAGCAGTCAAGTGAGGGCTGTGATAACTAAGTCCAAAAGAAATAACTAATACATCTGGACATCTATGTAATCTTGACAGAAGATTAGCAATAAGAGCACAACAGATAAGTGGGGGCTGGGTATCTCCTAACCTAGGGCAAACACAATAATCACAGTTATTAATCCCTATGTGTTAAACATTTACCCAGCTGCTTTCTGGGAAAAACATTTAAGACACAAAAATGTGCTCCCATTCCTCATGTGACAAGAAAAAATAGGCTAATCCCTTGGTTCTGGCTAGTCTAGAACCTGTGAGTGATGTATTAGCATATTGTGTTGGAAAATCCCAGTTTTCAACAGAGAAAGATTGCAAAATATTAAAAAAATTTTTACAGACTCTTTCAGCAAACGGCACCAGGGTGGCTGTTCTTCAGGATACTCACGAACAGTACAGTAGGAGGTTTATTTGACCACTGCATCTTCTGCTGGTGATCACCCAGTGTTTAGGGGATCTTCATTGCCAACTTCATCCTATAGACTCCAACCCTGCATTGAAAACCAGGGGTGTGCCAAGGTGGTTCTCAAACCACAAATTGGGCCTTAGACAATATGGTCTAAGCTAGGATCTAAGCTTCTTCACTGTTGCAAAGGAATTGGCTCAAGGGGAGCCTGAATAGCTGCTTGTCTAACCCCTCCTACACACACTAGTGGCACAATAATACATTATCATTGAAAAATATTGATAATTATGAATCATAGAATCATAGAATATCAGGGTTGGAAGGGACCCCAGAAGGTCATCTAGTCCAACCCCCTGCTTGAAGCAGGACCAATTCCCAGTTAAATCATCCCAGCCAGGGCTTTGTCAAGCCTGACCTTAAAAACCTCTAAGGAAGGAGATTCCACCACCTCCCTAGGCAACGCATTCCAGTGTTTCACCACCCTCTTAGTGAAAAAGTTTTTCCTAATATCCAATCTAAACCTCCCCCACTGCAACTTGAGACCATTACTCCTCGTTCTGTCATCTGCTACCATTGAGAACAGTCTAGAGCCATCCTCTTTGGAACCCCCTTTCAGGTAGTTGAAAGCAGCTATCAAATCCCCCCTCATTCTTCTCTTCTGCAGGCTAAACAATCCCAGCTCCCTCAGCCTCTCCTCATGAGTCATGTGTTCCAGACCCCTAATCATTTTTGTTGCCCTTCGCTGGACTCTCTCCAATTTATCCACATCCTTCTTGTAGTGTGGGGCCCAAAACTGGACACAGTACTCCAGATGAGGCCTCACCAATGTCGAATAGAGGGGAACGATCACGTCCCTTGATCTGCTCGCTATGCCCCTACTTATACATCCCAAAATGCCATTGGCCTTCTTGGCAACAAGGGCACACTGCTGACTCATATCCAGCTTCTCGTCCACTGTCACCCCTAGGTCCTTTTCCGCAGAACTGCTGCCTAGCCATTCGGTCCCTAGTCTGTAGCTGTGCATTGGGTTCTTCCGTCCTAAGTGCAGGACCCTGCACTTATCCTTATTGAACCTCATCAGATTTCTTTTGGCCCAATCCTCCAATTTGTCTAGGTCCTTCTGTATCCTATCCCTCCCCTCCAGCGTATCTACCACTCCTCCCAGTTTAGTATCATCCGCAAATTTGTTGAGAGTGCAATCCACACCATCCTCCAGATCATTTATGAAGATATTGAACAAAACCGGCCCCGGGACCGACCCTTGGGGCACTCCACTTGATACCGGCTGCCAACTAGACATGGAGCCATTGATCACTACCCATTGAGCCCGACAATCTAGCCAGCTTTCTACCCACCTTATAGTGCATTCATACAGCGCATACTTCCTTAACTTGCTGACAATGAGAGCTGAACAATCTAATATTTCTAAATATAAAGGGCCAAATTGTTTTTTTCAAGCAAAACGCTCATTGGGCCAAATCCTGTAAGGCACTGAGTGTCTGCACTAACCCTAACTCTGCCACTCACGTTGGCCTCAGCATCTCACACAATGGGCCTTTGACTTTACTCAAAGTTTTGCCTGAGAAAGGATGTCGAGATTTGGATCTTGTATTTATCTCATCTCACTCTGAGAGGCTATGCTAAAATAAAAGGTCTGGAATGTCATAGCTATAAGGCTTTTAGGGGAATTACAAATAAGCCATTAATATATCTCCTGGATAGCTGCAACCAGCAAGGGGAGCAATAGCTCAGTGGTTTGAGCATTGGCCTGCTAAATCCAGGGACGTGAGCTCAATCCTTGAGGGGGCCATTTGGGATCTGGACCAAAAATTGGGGATGGGTCCTGCTTTTAGAAGGGGGTTGGACTAGATGACCTCCTGAAGTCTCTTCCAACCCTGATATTCTATGATTCTATGAAGTCACTGTGTGCTCAGCTTCTTGACGCTCAACACAGCCCAGGCATATGTTAATGGCCCAGATGCACTCTTGTTAGCTCAAATAATATATGTCTGGCACTACTGAAATGTGCGTAACAAGTTTCCTCTTCTTCCTTCTGCATGACTCTTGTGGTCTCGTCTTGCCTGGGTCACACTGTTGGGCAAAAGCAGGAGGTCACTTCCTCTGCTGCAGATGTTTCCAAAAGTCAGATCCGTCTTGATGGGAAATCAAATCTTCGCAGTTACAGAAAGCAGTGTTGCTTTATGTAGGTTTGCCACAGATTGAGCTTCACTAAAATCAAGGGTTCAAACCAAAAGAACCCTTGGTTCACAGGATAGTCTTCTGCTTTTAGATATGTATGGATGAAACTACTGTTGAATGTAATGGTACTTAGAATATAATAATTTTCACCAGATAAACCAGTCTGATGGGCTGTTGAACAAGCTGGAGAACATGGCAAAAAGGGGCACAGCGAGGTGCAAAGCTCTCTCCCTTTCTCTCTCTGTGCATCTATTTATTCATCTAACTTAAGTGTTTAGACTGCACTCATCACCACAGTATCTGAGTACCTATAAGCAATATAACCAACCACTTGTTCTATTCAGCTGAGTCAGCAATAAGTAAAACTAGTTCTATTTCTTTAAAAAGTAGCGACAAGAAACAACATTCTTTAAGAAAAAATTAAGGTGTAAGAGAAATTGGAGAGAAAATACACCAAGGATCATAAGAAAAAAAGGGAAAGAAATAAACAAACAAGAATGGGAAAGAAAAAAAAACTAGTGGAGGGATTTTGGTAGCACTGTTTGACTGAGAGTGCTTTTAAAATGTTAGATAGGATCTTCGAACCAGCTGGTAGCATTTGCTTACAGATCATTAGGGGCATAGTGAGGTGCAAGGGGATAGGGGAAGATGTAATTAATGAAAACAAAGCCTTGTATGAATTGTAAACGCCTATGGAACAAATGCTAAGGATGTTACTTCTACTCTTACACACACTGAAGTCCCCAGCCAAATTGTAATTAATGTCAATAAATGTAGGAGCAGGCCCTCAAGTAAGCTCCCATGGAAATCAAAGGAGTCCTGTCATTCTGGAGCAGGAAGAGCTGAGTTCTATCTCTGCTGCTCTGTGGCTTTGGGGTACAAGAGAGTGACAGCCATGATGTTCCAGTCTGATATCTTTACAGTAAGTTACTTAAAAAACAACAACAACAACAAAAAACAACCAGGGTCCTGTCATGTTAATCACTTGGGACATTTAACTGAATTACCATGGGCCATAGTTCCAAAAAAGCAGCCTCCTTTTCAGTGGGCTCAGTTTCAGTGGGCCCCCACCAGCATGTCCATGCAGCTCCTAGGTGGAGGAGCCAGTGGGCTCTGTGCACTGCTGTCGCCTGCAGGCACTTCCCCCCAGCTCCCAGTGGCTGTTGTTCCCGGCCAATGGGAGCTGCAAAGCCAGCGCGTGGTGGGAACAGTGTGCAGAGCCCCCTGGCCACCCCTCCCCTAGGAGCTGCAGAGACATGCTGGTCAGAGTCAGGTAGGGAGCCTGCCAGCCCCGCCAACCCTCTCCCACTGCCCAGCACCAGCAGGGGTCCCAAACCACCACCCCTAACACTCACAGCACCCCCAGACTGCCCCCTCCCCCAGAGCATCCACAGCCCCGTGGCCTAAGTTTTAGTTAGGGATATATAGTAAAAGCCATGAATTTTTGTTTACTGCCTGTGACCTGTCCATGACTTTTACTAAAAATGCCCGTGACTAAAATGTAGAGGTGCCCAGGATGTGCTAGTGCTTTCCAGGCACTCAAAAAAATGCCCTGAGGAACTTTCAGTGTAAGGACAGATAGACAAGCAGACAGAGGTTAAGAGAGGGTGAACAACAAACAGAGTTTTTATGCAAGAATCAGGCAGAATGGCAGTTATAGGGCTTAATTATAGGCAGAGTATGGGTCTTGTGGATATACTGAGATAGGTTATCAATGACTTTTCTCTCCTTAGTACGAACAGTCAGCGCAATCTGAAAGCGAAACAATTTTCTACAGGGGAAGTTAAGGCTGTTTTTAGTAAATGTTTTTGGTGGGATTAACAAGTGAGCAGCATGACACACATATACATGGTCTGCGTTGTAAAGCACAACAAGTGGGCATGATGGAGCAGATCTGAGGTTTAGAGTAAAAAAGACACTTTCCTGTTCAAAATTCCCTCTGAAGTTGAACCTAAAGAAAGGATTATTTTGTCTGAATTTAAAATCTGAAAGATGGCCCTTGCTGATGGCACCAAACTGATAGCTGGGGGAGAGAGAAGGCCTCTGTCCACAGAATAGAGACCATATGCTGGGCAGAGGGGCAGGCTTCCCCACATTGTCTCTCCAAAGAGCCTCAGCCCCGATGTGAAGGGGAAGCACATTCTCTTTGTGTTGTACATTCAGCCCTTTGTCTTGTGGTTCAGTACAGCTAAAAGGGGACAGATGGGTCTGAGGTCATCAGTGGTTTTTATGACATGGACATCAACATTTAAACATTTTCCATCTTTAAAAGCTGAAAATACTGAGCCTGGAAAATGTAAGTAGAAACTGGGTGAGCTCACACCCTCCACTTTATCTTTTGCAACTTTCAACTTTCTTTTTTAGTGGCCAGTAGCTCAGCTGATGGGTTGATGTCCATAGCCCCATACTATTCCCCAGATAGTTGCCTGCCTCCATGAAGCCTGATCTTGCACTCTACTTGGTTCCCCTACCAATCCCACAAGCAGACATGAGACAAAACTCTAGTATCGCAGCTGTTGGCAGGGGTGGGGGAGCACTGCTCCACAGAATGCTCTCCTTCCATGGATACCTATAGGGAATCCTCCATCCAAGCTTACTGGAGCAAATAGTTCAGCTAAAGCAACCAAGATTGAATCTACAATAGGAGGAGACTATGTTATGGGCAGGCACTGTGGGATTTCAAAGTCAATGGAGCATAGTCCCCTCTGCACCCAGAGGATTTCCCATCAGGTGTGATGATGCTGTTACAGTTATATTAATACGCACTGACTCCTACCTTGCTTCCTACTGCGCCAACCATAAAGGATTCACCCAATGGCAGAGGTCCATGGAGTTACACTAGAGTTTGATTTGGCTCTGGATCTTTAAAATTGACCACTGCATGGATGGTGTGTGTAGTGAGATGGCCAGCACAGAGAGATTACGAAAAGTCACACCACACTTCCTTTCTGCAACAAAACACTTACTGAAGAGCATTTCTGCATTCTGAATGAGAAGCCTGGGACCTGCCTCTTACGGGTAGGTTACTAAGAATACCCCAAAACCACATTTGTTGAAATTCTTATTGACTCTTCTTATTCACCAAAGTTTCAATTTGAATGTTCAGGGAGAACCACCAAAGACCACACCAGGGAAAAGACAAATTATAACAACAAGTGCAGCCTGTTCTCACAAATAAATCAACAGGGCAAGCTGCATGGAAAGGACACTGTGTATTTCTGCTGGTGGAGGACAGACACTAGATGGTATCAATTACCATCATGCCCTTTAGCGTACACGGACTAATAGTGAAACCAACTCATAGGGTTTTGTTGCTTTTTTACACAAGAAAAAAAACAGATCACACTGTCAGCTCATCTAATACACTATGCCTCTCAGGTCCTGCTGTGGTGCTTCTTTTAAATCTGTGTTTCTTTAAGGGTTGGACACTGTTGGAAGGCTTCGTAGACAGTCTTTGTGAGACGGAGGCATGGATCAGCATTCATGTCACACTCCCCGTCAGTGCCTGGCCCGAGCCAGGGAAGCTAATGATCCAACCAGTGGATCAAATTTGTGATGGATCCTGGTCATGTGCCACCTGAGGCACATTGCGCATAGGCTAAGACGACTGGCTGGCTGCCAGCGACACATAACCTCTTCACCATGGTGTTTCTTTGCCAGCTCCCACAGCTGCCTGAAAGTTGCTCACACTCTTGTTGATATGTTTGATGTAGAAAACATTGAGGTGACATCATCTGGATAGATGCACGATTGTTCAAGCTCTCCTGGATTTCTTGTGCTACTCGGAACTCCTGCTTGCCTTGGTTTTGTTTTTATGAAAGTTTTGTCTTTCATGCCAGTAAAGAGCTCTGTTTATACAGTCAATAAAAACTAGCACAAAACTAGCCTTTAGGCTCATAAAGAGCCTGAGATACATATGGCCTGAGTCAAAGTACTAAGATCATAATTTTGAAAGAAGCCCAAGGGGATTAGGTACCTGACTCCCATTCCCATAGGATCCCTTGAAAATCCAGCTTTAATGTTTATTGAACCTCATGTTCTAGAATGACTGTATTCTGTTTATGAAGGGTAAATAAGCCAAGTGTATCATTAGTCTCCTACACAGCAGATTTACAGCTCAAATTTTCAATCTAAGGGATTTGGATACTCAGTTCACTTAGGCAGTTTTGAAAGTATCAGTTTCAACTAGAATATATCAAGGCCCTTAATTTTTTTCCCCCCTCACTGATTTTTCCCAAGAAATGCCTGGGTTTTACAAAAGTTACTATTCAGTTTTTAACTGATTTTCATGCAAATTTTGGACCATACAAATAAATGAAAATACAGATTATGTTAAGAAAATCCATTACATTAGGTAGATGTGTTTATGTTACTATAAAGTAGTCTAAGTCTAAATAAAAGGCTGTCTGTTAAAGTAAGTCAATGTAGTGGAAGATACGCGTGCGTGCGTGCAGACGCGCGCGTATTGTGATAGACCCAGGCCAGTTGGGTACAGCAGAGTAGCCGTATTGGGATCCAGGACAGGAGGCTTTGCCCGCCCACTGCTGAAGGATCCCCCCCAAGCCTAAGGGGAGGGGTCCACAGGACTTGGAAAACCAAATAATTACGGGGGACAACTAATGAACAACAGGGACAGGAGTGCGGTCAAAGGGTCAAACCAAGGGAACCTGACGGGGACACCGAGCAGAGAACACCGGCCAGCGCCCACTGCTCCTCAAAGGCGTCAAGGGAGTCAGTGGACGCCACCCAGAGGGACTCTGCCCAGAAGCGTGAACGGACAGAGGATCGGAAATAGGCCCCACAGTCGCAGGAGACTCCATCAGCCAACCTCCTCACCCTGGTTTTATAGATGGCCACTTTAGCCAGGGCCAGGAGGAGGTTGACCAGGAGGTCCCACGACTTAGTGGGGCCATGGACAGGGAGTGCATAGATAAGGAGGTGAGGGGAAAAGTGCAACCAAAACCTTAACAAAATATTCGTGAGGAGCCAGAATAGGGGCTGCAGCCTGGCGCACTCCAGATAGACGTGCGCCAGGGTTTCCCTCATGCCGCAAAAGGGGCAGGTATCTGGGATTGGGGTGAACCGTGCCAAGTACATGCCCGTGCTCACAGCCCCATGAAGGAGCCGCAACTGATATCCCCAGAGGGCCTCAGGACTTAGGTGGAATATAGGCTGGCCCACCGGGGATCCTCACCCTCTAGAGGTGGCAGGAGGTCCCGCCAGTTTGTGTTAGGGCGGTATGCGAGGGTAAGGTACAGCAGAGTAGCAGAACACAGATATCCTGGCCACTGGATTAACAGTTTTCTGTTCCCTGACTGACCGGAGCAGGGGCTGCTCCAGGCTAATGAGAACACCTATCTCCAATTAACCTGCAAAGAGTCAGGTGAGGCCATTAAGCTAATGTGACCACCTGACTCTAATTAAGGCCCCTCTGATAATATAAAAGGGCTCACTCCAGTCAGGCAGAGGGGAGCCAGAGGAGAGGAAGTGTGGCTGAAGGGCTGGTTAATGAAGACACCCTCAAGCCCTTGGTAAGGAAGCCCTAAGGTAAGGGTGAAGAAGGGAGAAGCAAGAGAGCTGTGACGAAGTGCCCCAGGGAAAGGTAGCAACTTTGGCAGTGAAAGGTTGGCTGCCAACAGCTGCTACCATTAGGGTCCCTGGGCTGGAACCTGGAGTAGAGGGCAGGCCCCAGTTCCCCCCAACCCACCACTACAGAAACACCTTCTGGGAGGGGAAAACAGGCCCCTATCAGGACAGGAGGCTAAACTGTTTTGGCATGAGGCTGTAGGAGCAACAGAGACTGTGGGAATCCCCGGTTCCCCCCAACCCACCACTACAGAAACACCTTCTGGGAGGGGAAAACAGGCCCCTATCAGGACAGGAGGCTAAACTGTTTTGGCATGAGGCTGTAGGAGCAACAGAGACTGTAGGAATTCTCTCACCAACCTCCACTGCTGGCTTATGATAAGGGCTCAGTAGACTGTATCCTTGGCCCTAGAGAGAGAAGGGCTATGTGGATGGTTGCAGTGAGCCTCTGAAGCTAGCATAAACTGCCTGGATGTGCGGGACCCACGGGGACAAGGTTGGAGCTCTGCCACAGTATGTACTAATGGCTCTATGTATTACGCAGCTAAACACGGTTCATTAAATAAACCACAGCATTAAACTGTTTTTACTTTTCTCTATTTGTTGCTTTTTTTCTGTTGTCCCAGCCCCCAATTTTAATCCTCAATATTTACCCAGAAAATTGTGAAGTTAATTTTTGCACCAATTTTTACCCATTATTCATTTTTGTAATAAATGCCAATAAATTCCTGGGAAATGTGAAACAAAATGAAAACTGAAAGTGAAGGGCCTAGGGACTTCTTATTAATTATTATGATTACTATTACTAAAATGGGACTACTTCCAGCCATGAGCACTACTCCTGGCAGTGTTAGTAGGTTCAGGCCCTACCTCCTCACTCATGTGAATGAGACTTCTCTTACATATTAGTGCAAAGCCAGCATTTGGAAATCCCAGCTGCTACTATACCTGCAGTCTGAAAATGGTTTTACATCTTTAAGGGAAGTGGAGCAGAATCAAAACAAAACTTCCAAGTAAAATCACTCGGTTGAAGTCAGCTTCATCCTTTCAGTGAAGGAGAACCTCATTTCCACAGGTGTCTTCATGTGGACCTCATTAACATAGAACCATAGAACTGGAAGGGACCTTGAGAGATTATCTAGTCCAGTCCCCTCCACTTGTGGCAGGACTAATTATCTAGACCATCCCTGACAAGTGTTTGTCTAACCTGCTCTTAAAAATCTCCAATGATGGAGATTCCACAATCTCCCTAGGCAATTTATTCCAGCACTTAACCACTCTGACAGTTAGGAAGTTTTTCCTAATGTCCAACCTAAACCTCCCTTGCTGCAATTTAAGCCCATTGCTTCTTGTCCTATCCTCAGATTAAGAAAAACAATTTTTCTTCCTCCTCCTCGTAACAAGCTTTTACATACTTGAAAAATGTTATGTCCCCTCTCAAGTCTTCTCTTTTCCACCCTAAACAAATCCAATTTTTTCAATCTTCCTTCATAGGTCATGGTTTCTAGATCTTTAATAATTTTTGTTGCTCCAATTTGTCCACATCCTTCCTGAAATGTGGTGCCCAGACCTGGACACAATACTCCAGCTGAGGCCTAATCAGAGCAGAAGAATTACTTCTCGTGTCTTGCTTATGCCACTCCTGCTAATACATCCCAGAATGATGTTTGCTTTTTTTGCACAGAGTTCACTGTTGATTCATATTTAGCTGGTGGTCCACTATGACCCCCAGATCCCCTTCCGTATTACTCCTTCCTAGGCAGTCATTTCCCATTTTGTATGTGTGCAACTGATTGTTCCTTCCTAAGTGGAGTACTCTGCATTTGTCCTTATTGAATTTCATCCTATTTACTTCAGACCGTTTCTCCAGTTTGTCCAGATCATTTTGAATTTTAATCCTATTCTCCAAAGCACTTACAACCCCTCCCAGCTTGGTATCATCTGCAAACTTTAAAAGTGTACTCTATATGCCATTATTTAAATCATTGATGAAGATTTTGAACAGAACCGGACCCTGCAGTACTCCATTCCTTATGCCCTTCCAGCCTGACTGTGAATCACTGATAACTACTCTCTGGGAACAGTTTTCCGACCAGTTTTGCACCCATCTTATAGTAACTCCATCTAGGTTGCATTTCCCTAGTTTATGAGAAGGTTATGCGAGACAGTATCAAAAGCCTTACTAAAATCAAAATATACCACATCTACCGCTTCCCTCCTATCCACAAGGCTTGTTACCCTGTCAAAGAAAGCTATCAGGTTGGTTTGACACAATTTGCTTTTAACAAATCCATGCTGACTTACTTATCACCTTATTATCTTCTAGAAGTTTGCAAATTGATTGTTTAATTATTTGCTCCATTATGTTTCCAGGTTCAGAAGTTAAGCTGACTGGTCTGTAATTTCCTGAGTTACCCTTATTTCCCTTTTTATACATGGGCACTATATTTGCCCTTTTCCAGTCTTCTGGAATCTCTCCCGTCTTCCATGACTTCTCAAAGATAATCGCTAATGACTCATCTCCTGAGTCAGCTTCTTGAGTATTCTAGGATGCATTTCGTCAGGCTCCGGTGACTTGAAGACATCTAACTTGTCCAAGTAATTTTTAACTTGTTCTTTCCCTATTTTAGCCTCTTCTGATCCTACCTCATTTTCACAGGCATTCACTACGTTAGACATCCAATCACCACCAACCTGCTTGGTGAAAATCTAAACAAAATTCATTAAGCACCTCTGCCATTTCCACATTTTGTGTTTTTATTCCCCCCACCCTTCCCACCTCCTTGAGTAATGAGTCTAGCCTGTCCTTGGTCATCTTCTTGCTTCTAATATATTTGTAGAATGTTTTCTTGTTACCCTTTATGTCTCTGGCTAGTTTGATCTTGTCATAAATATAAAGGGAAGGGTAAACCCCTTTAAAATCCCTCCTGGCCAGAGGAAAAATCCTCTTACCTGTAAAGGGTTCAGAAGCTAAAGGTAACCTCGCTGGCACCTGACCAAAATGACCAATGAGGAGACAAGATACTTTCAAAAGCTGGGAGGAGGGAGAAAAACAAAGGGTCTGTGTCTGTCTGTGTGATGCTTTTGCTGGAGACAGAACAGGAATGGAGTCTTAGAACTTAGTAAGTAATCTAGCTAGGTATGTGTTAGATTATGATTTCTTTAAATGGCTGAGAAAATAGCTGTGCTGAATAGAATGAATATTCCTGTCTGTGTGTCTTTTTTGTAACTTAGGGTTTTGCCTAGAGGGATTCTCTATGTTTTGAATCTAATTACCCTGTAAGGTATTCACCATCCTGATTTTATAGAGGTGATTCTTTTTTTTACTTCTATTAAAAGTCTTCTTGTAAGGCAACTGAATGCTTTTTCATTGTTCTAAGATCCAAGGGTTTGGGTCTGTGGTCACCTATGCAAATTGGTGAGGATTTTTACCAACCTTCCCCAGGAAGTGGGGTGCAAGGGGTGGGAGGATTTTGGGGGGAAAGACGTGTCCAAACTCCATTTTTTCAGGAACCCAGATAAAGTTTGGTGGTGGCAGTGGAAATCCAAGGGCAAAGGGTAAATTAATTTGTACCTTGGGGAAGTTTTAACCTAAGCTGGTAAAAGTAAGCTTAGGAGGTTTTCATGCAGGTCCCCACATCTGTACCCTAGAGTTCAGAGTGGGGAAGGAACTTTGTCAGATCTCATTTTATGCCTTGGCCTTTCTACATACTTGTGTTATTTGTTTATATTCATCCTTTGTAATTTGACCTAGTTTCCACTTTTGGGAGGACTCTTTTTTGATTTTTAGATTATTGAAGATCTCCTGGGTAAGCCAGGGTGGTCTCTTGCTATACTTCCTATTTTTCCTATGCAGTGGGATAGTTTCCTCTTGTGCCCTTAATAACGTCTTTGAAAAACTGTCAACTGTCTATTGTTTTTCCCCTTAGACTTGCTACATGTGGGATCTTACCTACCAACTCCCTGAGTTTGCTAAGTCTGCATTCTTGAAATCCATTGTCTTTATTTTTTTGTTCTCCCTTCTA
Source organism: Lepidochelys kempii (assembly GCF_965140285.1). Taxonomy (NCBI): domain Eukaryota; kingdom Metazoa; phylum Chordata; order Testudines; family Cheloniidae; genus Lepidochelys; species Lepidochelys kempii. The sequence goes on along the minus strand of NC_136392.1, from coordinate 16,408,545 downwards.
CCATTTCTTAGAATCATGAACTCTATCATTTCACAATCACTTTCATTCAAGCTGCCTTCCACTTTCAAATTCTCAACCAGTTCCTCCCTATTTGTCAAAATCAAATCTACAACAGCCTCTCCCTTGCTAGCTGTCTCCACCTTCTGAAATAAAAAAAGGTCTCCAAGAATGTACTGGATAATCTGTGGCCTGCTGTGTTATTTTCCCCAATTGATGTTTAGGTAGTTGAAGTCCCCTATTACTACCAGTTCCTGTGCTTTGGTTGATTTTGTTAGCTGTTTAAAAAAAGCCTCATCCACCTCTGCTTCCTGGATAGGTGGTCTGTAGTAGACCCCTGCCATAACATCACCCTTGGTTTTTTTTACCCCTTTTATCCTTACCCAGAGACTTTCAACAAGTCGGTCTCCTATTTCCATCTCAATCTCAGTCCAAGCATGTACGTTTAATACATAAGGCAACATCTCCTTCCATTTTTCCCTGCCGATCCTTCCTGACCAAGCTGTACCCTTCTATACCAACACTCCAGTCATGTTCATTATCCCACCAAGTCTTTGCGATGCCAACTATGTCATAGTTGTGTTTTTTTTATTAGCATTATGAATTCTTCCTACTTATTCCCCGTACTTCTCACATTCGTATACAGACATCTAAGATACTGATTTGATTCCCTCCCCCACCCATTTCAATTTTTATACCACAAATGATGTGTTGATATTTGGGGATTTCTCTGCATTCTTTACAACAGACAAAAAATTATTCTACAGCAACAGCATTCAAAATACCAGCATAAAAAAAGTGATGTGGTTTATGCAAAACAATAAGCAGGTTGATTTCATTTCAAATATGCAGGTGAAGAAGCTATGAATGGACAGTACCAGAAACATACCCATGTGCCTTCACTAATTTGTTGTCTGCTTCCTTTCTATTTGAAGAGTCTTTTTGATCCCTCATTTCATGGCATGATATATGTACTAAATTCCAAAAGTATTATGAGTAGGATTTTCAAAAACATTCATTAACTTTAGTAGGAACAGAGATAGGCCAGCGCTAGGTGCTACTGAAAAATCTCTCTCATTCATACAAATTAGATTAGATAGTGCTAATGCCACCCTGTTTAGCCTACACCAGTACCACCTTGGCCCAGAACCACAAAGGTACTTACTCTCCTGACTTCCATTGATTTAATTCCTTTGAAAGCAATAAAAGTTAGGCCATGTCTACACTACGAAAGTACTCCGATTTTACAGAATGTATAAAGTTGAGTGCGTCCACACTAAGCACATTAATTCAGCGGTGGGTGTCCACAGTACCATGGCAAGCATCGACATTCTGAGCAGTGCACTGTGGGTAGCTATCCCACAGTTCCCGCAGTCTCCGTTGCCCATTGGAACTCCGGACTGAGCTCCCAATGTCTGATGGGGCCAAAAATTTGTCGCGGGTGGTTATGGGTAAATGTCGTCAGTCAACCCTCCCTCCCCCAGTGAAAGCAACAGCAGTCAATCATTTTGCGCCCTTTTCCCTGGATTGCCTGAGCACGGCAAGCATGGAGCCCGTTCAGCTCACTGCAGCAGTTATGACCGTTGTAAACACCTCATGCATTATCATGCTGTTTATGCAGAACCAGCCGCTGAAAAACCAGGCGAGGATGCGACGGCAGCGCGGTGATGAGGAAATGAACACAATTTCTCTAAAACCGCTGTCCCCAGCAATTTGGAGATCATGGTGTTACTGGGATAGGCTCATGCCGTGGAACGCCGATTCTGGGCCCGAGAAACAAGCACAGAGTGGTGGGACCACATAGTGTTGCGGGTTTGGGATGATTCCCAATGGCTCCGAAACTTTCACATACGTAAGGGCACTTTCATGGAACTTTGACTTGCTTTCCCCTGCCCTAAAGCGCAAGAATACCAAGATGAGAGCAGCCCTCACAGTTCACAACCGAGTGGCAATAGCCCTGTGGAAGCTTGCAGCGCCAGTCAGCTACCAGTCAGTCGGGAATCAATTTGGAGTGGGCAAATCTACTGTGGAGGTTGCTGTGATGCAAGTAGCCAGCGCAATCTTTGAGCTGCTGCTATCAAAGGTAGCGACTCTAGGAAAATGTGCCAGTCATACTAGATGGCTTTGCTGCAATAAGATTCCCTAACTGTGTTGGAGCAATAGATGGAACGCATATCCCTATCTTGGGACCAGACCACCAGAGCAGCCAGTACATAAACCGCAAAGGGGAATTTTCCATGGTGCTGCAAGCACTGGTGGATCACAAGGGACGTTTCACTGACATCAGCGTGGGATGGCCGGGAAAGCTGCATGACACTCGCATCTTCAGGAACTCTGGTCTGTTTGAACAGCTGCAGGAAGGAACTTACTTCCCAGACCAGAAAATTACTGTTGGGGATGTTGAAATGCCTATAGCTATCCTTGGGGATGTAGCCTACCCCTTAATACGATGGCTCATGAAGTCGTACACAGACACCCTGGACAGTAGTAAGGAGCTGTTCAACTATAGGCTGAGCAAGTGCAGAATGGTGGTAGAGTGTGCATTTGGACGTTTAAAGGGTCGCTGGCACAGTTTACTGACATGCTCAGACCTCAGCGAAATCAATATTCCCATTGTTATTGCTGCTTGCTGTGTGCTCCACAATCTCTGTGAGAGTAAGGAGGAGACGTTTATGGCGGGGTAGGAGGTTGAGGCAAATCGCCTGGCCGCTGAATATGTGCGGCCAGACACCAGGGTGGTTAGAAGAGCACAGCAGGAAGTGATGCGTATCAGAGAAGCTTTGAAAACCAGCTTTATGACTGGCCAGGGTACAGTGTGACACTTCTGTTTGTTTCTCCTTGATGAAAACCCGCCCCCTTGGTTGCCTCTAAATTCCCTGAAAGCCACCTGCCCTCCTCCCTTCGATCACAGCTTGCTTGCAAAGGAAATAAAGTCACTATCATTTAAAAAACATGTATTCTTTACTAATTGATTATAAAAATAGGGAGATAACTCACAAGACACCCTGGGTGGGGTGTGGGAGGACGGAAGGAAAAGGCCACTTTAAAACTTCTTGAATGACAACCTTCTGTTGCTTGGGCTGTCCATTGGGGTGGAATGGTTGGGTACCCGGAGCCTCCCCGTCCCCGCATTCTTGGGCATCTGGGTGGGGAGGCTATGGAACTTGGGGAGGAGAGAGGGTGGTTAAACAGGGGCTGCAACGGTAGACTTTCCACAGTGAATCCACAGCCAGCATGGATTCACCAAGGGAAGGTCATGCCTGACTAATCTAATCGCCTTTTATGATGAGATTACTAGTTCTGTGGATGAAGGGAAAGCAGTGGATGTATTGTTTCTTGACTTTAGCAAAGCTTTTGACATGGTCTCCCATAGTATTCTTGTCAGCAAGTTAAGGAAGTATGGGCTGGATGAATGCACTATAAGGTGGGTAGAAAGCTGGCTAAATTGTCGGGCTCAACGGGTAGTGATCAATGGCTCCATGTCTAGTTGGCAGCCGGTATCAAGTGGAGTGCCCCAAGGGTCGGTCCTGGGGCCGGTTTTATTCAATATCTTCATAAATGATCTGGAGGATGGTGTGGATTGCACTCTCAGCAAATTTGCGGATGATACTAAACTGGGAGGAGTGGTAGTTACGCTGGAGGGGAGGGATAGGATACAGAAGGACCTAGACCAATTGGAAGATTGGGCCAAAAGGAATCTGATGAGGTTCAATAAGGATAAGTGCAGGGTCCTGCACTTAGGACGGAAGAACCCAATGCACAGCTACAGACTAGGGACCGAATGGCTAGGCAGCAGTTCTGCAGAAAAGGACCTAGGGGTGACAGTGGACGAGAAGCTGGATATGAGTCAGCAGTGTGCCCTTGTTGCCAAGAAGGCCAATGGCATTTTGGGATGTATAAGTAGGGGCATAGCGAGCAGATTGAGGGACGTGATCGTTCCCCTCTATTCGACATTGGTGAGGCCTCATCTGGAGTACTGTGTCCAGTTTTGGGCCCCACACTTCAAGAAGGATGTGGATAAATTGGAGAGAGTCCAGCGAAGGGCAACAAAAATGATTAGGGGACTGGAACACATGAGTTATGAGGAGAGGCTGAGGGAGCTGGGATTGTTTAGCCTGCAGAAGAGAAGAATGAGGGGGGATTTGATAGCTGCTTTCAACTACCTGAAAGGGGGTTCCAAAGAGGATGGCTCTAGACTGTTCTCAATGGTAGCAGATGACAGAACGAGGAGTAATGGTCTCAAGTTGCAGTGGGAGAGGTTTAGATTGGATATTAGGAAAAACTTTTTCACTAAGAGGGTGGTGAAACACTGGAATGCGTTACCTAGGGAGGTGGTAGAATCTCCTTCCTTAGAGGTTTTTAAGGTCAGGCTTGACAAAGCCCTGGCTGGGATGATTTAACTGGGAATTGGTCCTGCTTTGAGCAGGGGGTTGGACTAGATGACCTTCTGGGGTCCCTTCCAACCCTGATATTCTATGATTCTATGATCCTGCTGCCTTTTATGAACCTCCACCAGACACCGGAGTGTCCGTTTGATTCCGCAGTAGCCCCAGCGTTGCCTTATGCCTCCTCTGATCTTCCTGCCGCCACCTCTCCTCACATTCATCGGCCACTTTCCTGTACTCTGCTATTGTGTCCCTCCACACATTCTGCTGAGCTCTGTCAGTGCCAGACAACTGCATGAGCTCAGAGAACATTTCATCATGCGTGCATTTTTTTCGCCGCTTTATCTGAGATAGCCTTTGGGACGGAAGAGGGAGGCTTGAAACGTTTGCAGCTGCTGGAGGAAAAAAGGGAGTGAAGATGCATTTTACAGAACAATGGCTATACTCTCTCACCGTGAACAACGCTATTCACATTACATAGCACATGTGATTTTGGTACAAGGTCGCATTTTGCATCCTACATTGAGTGCCTGCGGCTTTGGTGTTAGAGATCACACACGCAGTGCTGGGCAACAGAATTCGGCTTGCAGACGGCCATGATAAGCCATAGTCTTTCGGCTTCTGCAACCTTCATAACAGCAGCGCCCTCCTCTCCCATACCAAGCAAAGCACACTGAGTTGGCCATTTAGCGCTGCGGTTTTCCTGTTAACGTGCAGCAGCAGAAACCAAACTGACCCCCCACCCCCATCCAATTCTCTGAGATGATTGCTTTACCCCTCACCCCACTGCATGGCTGGTATCAGGGAAGATCCAGCCAACCCTCTTCCCCCCCCCCCCCCCACCGTGTGGCTAACTGCGGGGAGGATTTCTTTTCAGCCACAGGCAAACAGCCCAGTAGGAATGGCCACCTCTGAATGTCCCCTTAATCAAATTCCCCTATTTCAACCAGGTTACCATGAACGATATCACTCTCCTGAGGATAACACAGAGAGATAAAGAATGGATGTTGCTTGAATGCCAGCAAACGCCAGGACCATACGCTGCCAGGCTTTGTCATGCAATGATACCAGATTACTTGCTACAAGCATGGCGTGGTAAAGTGTCCTACCATGGAGGACAGAATAAGGCTGCTCTCCCCAGAAACCTTCTGCAAAGGCTTTTAGAGTACCTCCAGGAGAGCTTCATGGAGATGTCCCTGAAGGATTTCCGCTCCATCCCCAGACACAACAACAGACTTTTCCAGTAGCTGTACTGGCCACAAATGCATCCCAAGTCCTCAGGGCTACTTAATCATTAAAAAACACTTGCTTTTATAACATGTATTATATTTTAAAAAGGTACACTCACCAGAGGTCCCTTCTCTGGCTTCGTTGGGTTGGGAGGGTATTTCAGTCAGGGTGATAAAAAGATCCTGGCTGTGGGTGAGAACAGTGTGCTGTGTGCTCTCCTCAAGCTCGTCCTCCTCATCTTCCCCGTCCGCAAAATCCTCAGGCATGGTGGAGAGTACCCCATCATCTGAGTCCACGGATAGGTGTTGGGTAGTGGTGACGGCCCCCCCTAGAATTGCATGCAGCTCAGCATAGAAGCGGCATGTCTGGGGCTCTGTCCCGGAGCGTCCGCTTGATTCTTTGGTTTTCTGGTACGCTTGTCTGAGCTCCTTAAGTTTCACGTGGCACTGTGTTGCATCCCTGATGTAACCTCTGTCCCTCATGGCCTTGGAGATTTGAAATGTTTTGACATTTCGACTTTTGGAACGTAGTTCTGATAGCATGGATTCTTCTCCCCATACAGCGATCAGATCCAGTACCTCCCGTTAGGTCCAGGCTGGAGCTTTTTTTCGATTCTGGGACTGCATGGTCACCTGTCCTGATGAGCTCTGCATGGTCACCTGTGCTGATGAGCTCACCTGGCCAAACAGAAAATGAGATTCAAAAGTTCCTGTGGCTTTTCCTGTACACCTGGCCAGTGCATCCGAGTTCAGAGTGCTGTCCAGAGTGGTCACAATGGTGCACTGTGGGATAGCTCCCAGAGGCCAATATCTTTGAATTGCATCCACACTAACCCTAATTCGAAACGGCGATGTCGATTTCAGCACTAATCCCCTCGTTGGGGAGGAGTACAGAAATCGGTTTTAAGAGCCATTTATGTAAAAAAATATGGCTTCGTTGTGTGGACGGGTGAAGGGTTAATTCGATTTAACGCTGCTAAATCCAACAAACTCATAGTGTAGACCAGGCCTCAGGAACCTAAACTCCTTTGTAGATCTGTGTCTATCTGAACTAGGCAACCTTCTGTTTGAAGAGACCACATTCCAGCAACCCTAAATGAACTGAGTACATAGCTGAACACACTGCTGCTTCACTCTTGGTTGAACTCCACCTAGATTTTTTTTTTTGGACAGTTAAGGCCTGACCCAAAGCCCACATCTCTCTGTTAGGTTTACAATGCACCATTAAAAACAAAAAACAGCCCTGTGTTTCAGTATTTGCTTGTTCTGTTACTATGAATCTGAATAATTTCAACATAAAGTTAAATAAAAACTTAAATGAACACATGGGCCAATTCACTTACTATAGACAATTAAAGTACACCACAGGTCAGGCCCATTATTGGAGCAGATTTACACCAACTCAGGATTTTCCCCTGAATGCCTGTAATTTCTGAACAACAAGGCTTAAAGTGTGTCAAGAACTTAAGCTGTTTCTGGAAGAAGGAAATCCAAGATGTGTTGATTAACTGTTTTATTTTTCTCCTTTACAATTACCCTTTGTACTTTACCCTATTTCTCACATACCCTGAAATCCCGGCCTGATCCTCTCTCTCTCTCGTGAATCACAAGGATTTGGACTATCTGATAGCTTGTTATTCTTTGTTCCTTGTCCTCTGACCGATCAAGCCACCTACACACATCCTGTCTGCCAGCAGGTGTGTTAAGAGGGAGTGCCCCTGGTCTCAGCCACTGCTGTAACTTGGTACACACTTTAAAGATGAATATACCATCAAAGCAGCTGAACAGCAAGCATCATCAGCCCAGCAATTAAGCTGTCAGGGTTTTGATGTGCACAGTGTTCTGCATGTTCATTAACCCTTTCCTTACCTCTTAGTGATGACATCTAGATTATACACTAATTGTGACACACTACAGGAAATCTGATTAGCCCATTTTAAACAATTTTAGTTTCAAGTCGATGTTACTTTCCCCTGCCTCTTGCCCATTTCAGCCCATCACAATAATACTCACAGTTCTCATTTCTTTGCTTATACAACCCTCTAAATTACTCAGTGGTTTGGGTAACTTTAAGGGTTGTGCAATAGGTTCTTCCACACACAAAGATCATCCTCATAGCTTCAGTCTGCATTACTTTCCTTTTTTAGATTAAGGGAAACAGCAAAAGAACAAACAAATACATATTCTCCATTAGACAGAGGAAGAGACACAGCACAATGTGGCTGTCTCACTTGTAATATGCTGCCCGCTTGAACTTAACCTGCTCTGCAAAATGGAAAATGGAAACAGGCAGGCGGACTGCTTAGAAATGTAAAGGCACAGCATGCAGAAAATTGTCCTACCAGCTAAAAACACACTGACAGAGTGTATGTCCAAACTTTTAAAACATGTTCATCCTCTGAGCAAAGTTGAGTAAATAGGCTGTGCATAGAAGTGCCACAAGCAGTCAAACACTCAGACTGCTAGGTGAGGATTTCAGCTGGTGGATCTAAGTAGCCAGATAGTTTGTGGGTCCACCAGCAACAACCCTGGTCTTCCCTGTCCCACTTCCAAATCCCTCACCCACACTGCTATAAAGAGAGCAGCCATAGCACACAAGGAGCTGGTTTTGGAGCCAACCTCCAACCATAAAGCACCATGGGTAGGGTGTGTTTCCCATCAGGGATTTGAGTCACTAACACACACCTTGACCCATGTAGGCCTCGGGTTTTGGCTTCTCAGGCTAATGGTAAATAATGTAGGACAAAATGATACTTCCAGAAGTTGGTCCAATACAAGATAGTACCTCACCCACGTTGTCACTTCCAAAAGATCTCTATTTAACTATTACTGTCAGCATTTAGGGAAAAACTCCTCAGTGCACCATCCTCACTCTCTGCTCCACTTAGTCCCCCTGGTGGGAATGCCAGATGGCAGCATGGCTAGGTGGTGTACAGAATGGAACAACTTTGGATGGTGTGAGGGAGGCTGGCTGAACAGAATATGCTGGTGCAGAGGGAGTTTATGGCCTACCAGGGGATTCACAACTACATGGATTAGGGTGAGCATTTGCAGAGGGGCCTAAATTAGTTAGGCACCCTAATTCCATTGAATTTCAAGCAGAGTTGGGTACTTAACTCCCTTAGCCCCTTTGAAAAATCTCAGTCTAAATGGTCCCAAAACCCTGCATACAGGGCATGGAGATGGTTGGGCTGCAGAAGGTGCTCACAGGAGTTGCTCCACCCTGGAGGAGTGCCCCTTACTTTCTATGTGATGGGAGGGGAGGGCTCGAATTGCCACTTTAAGGGAAAAATACAAATACCTTCTGCCTTATTTTATTTTGACAAAAATAGTTTAATCCAGCCACCACCCAGGTGTGTGCTGAGCCATAAAGCCCCAGGCCCAAGGCAATGCAGAGATGCACAGAGCAGTCCTTTTAAATGTGTGGGAAAGAGTTTCACCACCATATCCCAATTTAGGAAAAAACTAATTAGAGCAAGGGTTAACTCAGCAAAATGGTGAGTCAGCTCTGAGCATCAAACACGTAATTGGTATTCCCGATTCCTGAACCCAATGACAGCAGATGGAAAATTTTATATTTAATTGAGTTTTAATGAAGCAAAATTTCCACACACAGAGAAGCTTAATATTAGGATCTGAGGTTATCACCTTCTCAAAGCCAACGTCCCTTCTGACCATTTTCACTCATAAAAGGATCCCAGGGCTTAAATGCTGGGGTGAAGCGTGCTACAGAAAAAACTAAGCTTGAGCCGAGAAGGCGTTTTTTCAGAAGAATGAAAAGTGAGTCCCTAGCTTAGTGTCCTGGCCAACTTCCAATCTGGGGAATTACAATCTGTCTCCTTAAATTTCCCCCTACAGTTTCAATTGGGCACAATATTCATTCTCACTTCACGTTTCTACACTGTCAGCCTCACACTGCTAAACAGTTGATGACAAAACTTGGCTGCATTTCAGTGGTGGGTAAAGCGATTCCTTTGCAGATAACCTATACAGAATTGCAGGAGCCTTTGTGATGTGGAGTGTAGGATATTGTTATCACTACATCCTACAATTCGGTGGCATTTGGAACATGAACCTGTAAAGTGCTGACTATTCTGAGCACCTGCTAAGTTATTGGGAGGTAAGGGCACTCAGTAGCTGGCAGAATCAGGCTCTTAACGCCAAAGTTCTGTGGCTGGATTCTACAGCATGGGTCAGAAAACAAGAGCTACAGATAAAGTACCGGTTGTCCTGAAGTGAGCTGTCTAGAGCGGACAGAAGGGCAATTCTGGTTTGGGCCAGCTTTTGAGGTTTCAGAATTTGTTTTCATTCCACACTGGAACGAAAACAAAACCTTTCAAACTTTTTCACAAAAAATGTAATTGTGTCAAAATGTCCATTTTTCAATTAAACCTGAGCTTTGAGTCAGATGGGTGTGCTGGGGCACGGCAGGGATACGGGAGACCCAAGTTCAAGTCCTTGCTCAACCTGAGACCGAACCAAAATTTTTCACCCCAAAACACTCTGAATCAGGTGGAGAAGGGATTTGAACTTGAGTCTATCATCAATTAGACCCGCACCCCTACTCACCAGTAGTCAGTCTGAGTCTCTCTCTCTCTCCTGCCCACCCCCGATAAAACCATATGTGAAATATTTCCATCAGCTCTAGCGCAGTCATCAATATAAGCACACACTTTGAGCTGGACTCTGATCTCAGAAAAGTTTTAGACCAGTGTAATTCATGACTTACACCTGTGTAATGTGTAAGACTCAGGCCCTTTGTCCAGAAAATATTTTTTCATTCATACACAACAAATATAAGGCCCAGTCCTGAAGCCTCTCTCCTACGAATGTCAGCAGAAGGTTTTCTACGTGAGGGCTGTAGGACTGGTCCCATACCCCCAAATCCAGCTGCTTCTTTGCAGGACAGACACCAGTCCGCAAAATGGGAGGCTACATGCTCAGTACAAAACAAACAGGGTGGTGAGCTGTTCTGGGGAATAGAGTGGTTCCGCATACGTTATCATTTGATCCACACTTTTTGCTGCCCTATATTATACACACATCCCTTTGCCTTTGCCTCCAGGTTTTATATAATGTGTAACAGAGGCAAAGGTGAAAGTAAACTCATAGGTTTTGTGCCAGTGCTCGTAAGCAAAGTATTTTAAAGGGGATGCTGTCCAGGCAACGAGACAAACATTGACCTCCCAATGAGCTTTCCCTTACTGGAGATCTTACTTTGAGCTTCCAGCAAGGTGGCTTTTTAGCCTCTATATCACCGGAAATTAACAAATGTAATGCTGTAGAGCAGGGATCGGCAACCTTTGACACGCAGCCAGTCAGGGAAATCCGCTGGTGGGACGGGATGGTTTGTTTACCTGCAGCATCCGCAGGTTTGACCGATCGCAGTTCCCACTGGCCACAGTTTGCTATTCCAGGCCAATGGGGACTGCGGGAAGTGGCACAGGCCAAGGGACGTGTTGGCCGCCACTGCCTGCAGCCCCCATTGGCCTGGAACGGCAAACCGTGGCCAGTGGGACCTGCGATCGGCCGAACCTGTGGACCCTGCAGGTAAACAAACCGTCCCAGCCCGCCAGCGGATTTCCCTGACGGGCCGCATGCCAAAGGTTGCCGATCCCTGCTGTAGAGGATGGTTGTGCCTAGTGAACTTTTCCATATAAAAGAGTGTACACAGAAGAGAGCCCGAAGGGGGTTCAGGTTTCTGGTTAAGGGGCAATAGGGAGGGCACAGCTTCTCCTTCCCTGACTTGGCTAAACAGTGATCTCTTTCCCAGAACCTGGAGCTGACAGCTCTCGTCCCCGTTTCACAGCACTTTAACCATGTTCTTTACCTGAAGCCAGTTCTTTGCCCTGCCTCAGGAAAGCAGTGACAATCAAGTTCAGTAATTGCTCCAATACCTCCACACTGGCTTTCACCACACAGAAGGGACTTGGATCTAACTCAAAGATACTAAATAACTGATGTTCGCAGTTAGACTTAAATTATATGCCTTGTAGCATTGCCCATTGTATCATGTTCCTGAGCATCAGCATATCCTTGCTGCCCATTAATATTGTCCTGACTGAGCCAATACGGGATAAAAAAATTAAACAGAGTATTATCAGAAAATAAGTAAACACAAAAAAGAGTCCCAAGACAAAAGAAATGCATAAAATGCAGTAACTTGTCTGCCTTTTTATTATAATACTTGTTTTTCTCCCTGCTGCTTGCTTTGGCTCATTTTAAATTGCTAGCTGCCACATACAGTGGTTTGAGGATAATTTCCCATAAGCCAGGATTTCACCTGAAAGTCTTTGTCTGCCAGCTCCTATTACAGAAGCTCATTTTCTGTTGCAGAAGAAAGAGAAGGATCTTGACAATTGTAAGGAGCCCATTGTCAGTAATTTTTTATTAGCTATCATTTAGGCTGTATCTAATGTAGAACCCAAACCATGTAAGCCAGCACTGTTTCAAGCCATGTGTAGAGTCTTTTTATTATAGTACCATCTCGAGACCCCAACTGAGATCAGGGCCCCATTGTGCCAGGCATGATACAAACACATAGAAAGGAGCTGAAGCCCATTCATCTGCTTTATAACCCATACCCAGAAATATTTCTAATGGTGCTCCAGAAATCTATGCTACTTTTTACTCTCCTACATTCTCTAAACCACAGATTCTGCTCTCTATTAAACCAGTGGAAATCCAGAGCAAATACACCAAAATTCAGTGTAACTGAGAACAGAATCTGATCCTAACTCCCGATTGCTTGTGATATTTTTGGCCGAATAGTAACACCATCCAATAAAGTACAGCAGGAAAATGCATTCTGCATAACTGTGTCTAGTTTCACTTTCTCCTGTGCTGTAGGTGGGTTTTCAGGAACAGCAGAAATTATATTAATTGTCATCCCATGGGTGGACTCAGTCATAAACTGCACTGGTGTTGAATCTCAAAAGTGACTTTTTATTTCAAATATGTAGAGTAGCCGCCACGGCGATTTCATCATCACTGGTTCTACCAGTGTGAAATGTAGAGTCGGCCCAAAAAATTACTTGCAATACATTATTCACTGACTGTCAAAAAATATATATAATGACTATTATTCAACCAGCAATAGAGCCAGATGAATAGTCAAAACCTCAGTTCACAAATTACCATGTGATGGAAACAAATTAGTCAGACGAACTCTTTGAAATATTATTCACCTAGCTCTAGTGAGATGCTCATGTTGTTAGCTATCACGATTTTATCATGAGTCTTGCAATATTGTGCTGTTTGTCTTAAAGACCTAGCTCCTGGAGTCCACTGATTACATTATTATTATTAGTTGTATTGTGGTTGCATCTGGGTGTCTCAGTCATGGACCAGGACCCCATTGTGCTAGATGCTGTACAAACACACAAAAAAGAGAACATGAGAATCTCAGCTTTCATTAAAAAACAGTAATTTCTAGCCTTCATGAAGGCAGATAAAAGGTTTGAAAAGGTGAATCCTAAAGCCACAAGATCAATACCACCCATCCACCCCCAATATTTATTATTTAAAAATCTTCTGATTTATAACCAGTCTCGGGATTTTGGGAGGTCCAGCTCATGCTTTTTGAATTCATGGGCTTGGCTACACTGTTGTTGGTACATGAACAGTCTGTTGCTTCCCACGTGATTTTTTCTCCCTGCTACTAGCAGACCCAGGCAAGGATTTTTTTCCCCCCCAGTGCGCGCGCGCACACACACACACACACTGGTACAGATGGAACAACAAATAGTCAAGGCTTGTGAGACAACTTCTTCAAGTGGTTTATGGGAAGGTACTTTGGGATTTGCCCTGTTTCTCTTCCTTATCATCATTAGACTCTGCTCCCAGCCTCTTCAGTGGTATTTATGCCAGGGTCAATCTATATCGGATAGATAATCCCAGAGAATTCTAATATTACGTCAAGGGAATTTGGAGATTGAGAATTGCTAATGGAGATTTATAAGAACTTGGCTAGCTTTCACTTGCAGTTCCAACTAATCATTAAAATACGTTGTTCTTCTCATTCACCCATTTATTCACTAAAGGGCCCCACAGATTTAATTTTGATTTATTTCCACTAGTGACTTGCCCTCTGAGTGGCCCTTTCAGGTATGATTTCCTTAGATACACATTGATGCTCACCTCACTTACGCATTTGTAGTACAGTGTGTAAATCTCTCTGCAGGTTTGGCTGGTATGAACAAATGCCAGGCTGGACTAAATTCATAGATTCGTTGTGTTTAAAGCCTGAAGGAGCCATCAGATCATCTAGCCCAGGGATCGGCAACCTTTGACACACGGCCGCTCAGGGAAAGCACGTGGCAGGCCAGGCCGGTTTGTTTACCTACCATGTCTGCAGGTTCGGCTGATCGCAGCTCCCACTGGCCATGGTTCGCCGTCCCAGGCCAATGGGGACTGCGGGAAGGGCAGCCAACACATTCCTCAGCCCACGTCGCTTCCCACAGTCCCCATTGGCCTGGGATGGCAAACCGGGGCCAGTGGGAGCTGCAATCAGCCAAACCTGCGGACGCGGCAGGTAAACAAACCAGCCTGGCCCACCCGGGGCTTTCGCTGGTGGGCCATTTGCCAAAGGTTGCCGATCCCTGGTCTAGCCTGACCTTCAGTATATCATAGCCCATTAAATGTCATCCAGTTACCCCCATACTGAGCCCTATCACTTGTGTTTGACTAAAGCATAACTTGTGTTTAGTTACATTATACCTTCTAGAAAGACACCCAGTCTTGATCTGAAGACATCAAGAGATGGAGAATCCACCACTTTAACTGGTAGTTTAACCACTGGACCAAATCACCCTCACTGATAAAAATTGGTGCCTTATTATGAACAAATTTCAATTTGACTGGCTTTAACTTCCAGGCTTTGGTTCTTGTTATGCCTTTCTTTCCTCGGCTAAAGAGACTTTTAGTACCCAGGATTTTCTTTCTACAAAGGGTTTATGCACTGTAATCTGTCACCTATCTTCTTTTTGATTATCTAAACAGACTGAATTACAAGCATCTCATTTTCACCAGCGCTTGAATCATGTTTGCGGCTCTTTCCTGCACCATCCCAAATTTTTCAACTCCTTTTCAAAAGGTGGGCACCAGAACAGGGCCCAGTATTCTAGTATGGGTCAATGTTCCTTCATTATGAAGCCATCACAGTCTAAGTAGAATGTTTTTTAAAAAATCTCAAGCCATCTGAGCTAGACTCTCACGCGTGTGTTAACTTCCAAATGTCAGGCCTGAGTATCGTGTAGCATGAACCAGCAAGATAATTTCTACACCATCAAGTGTGTCCCAGCAGTCATACACCACATACTCACCTCTCAGTTTCCCTCAGAGTTCAGGCTCCAAGTTGGTCTGTGTTGTACCCATGTAAATCCAGAGTCCAGTGGAATTACTATGAAACTACATGGTATAACCTAGAGCACAACTGATGAGTGCCTAATTTATGGTTCTTAAGGACTACACATGCTTAAACACACTAGTATTTACAAACGTATAATTGCCACATGATACTGGTAGGTCCTCTGAGAAGAGAGTTTGAATCCCAAGCATCTTGAGTTCTGAAGTGATTTTTGGCCATATTAAAACCTTCCTCTGTTGATGTTGTCTGTTCCTACCTGGATTATCCTGAGTAGGAATGCCCAAGCATCTTATTGTGACCTCATTTACTCCAGCCCTCAGAAACAACAAACAGTTCTTTACTCTGAATAGAAATGTCTTG
Source organism: Lepidochelys kempii (assembly GCF_965140285.1). Lineage (NCBI taxonomy): Eukaryota > Metazoa > Chordata > Testudines > Cheloniidae > Lepidochelys > Lepidochelys kempii. The sequence continues at coordinate 16,393,207 of NC_136392.1, read as the reverse complement.
GCTCAGGTCTTCCAAGGAGGGTCTGCCCTTTAATTCCCTGTCCCCCACCCCCAAACACACACACAGCGCCCAGTTACAGCCATGGAGTTCATTATACCTTGAACACTTTAAAAAAAAAATCAATGGACATTTACCATAGATGAATTTGGCCCAATGAAATAATGATGGCAATGCAACTGAACTTGGAAAGATGCTAGTATCTTGCCATTTCTCTTCCCTATGAATGGGAAGGTAAGGAAATAGCTAACAGTACATGAAAGGCAAAAAAGAATGGAAGCACTTCCACAGCATCAGGGACTGCCTATTAGGTAGACTTACATATTTTTCTGGATTCATCTTGTTTTCTCTTGTGACTTAATGCAGGGCATTGTTGCCTTTATCTTGATACCCCAACAGATTATGTTAGACTATCCATATTGCTAATTAGCAAGATAAAAAATTAAGCAATAACACATGACAGGCAAATTGCATTTCTGGGCTATTACCAACATGCTTTGGGTGGTGTTGTCAGGAGCATCTTATTGCAAAATGCAATTTTAAAAAAGGCACGAAGTGAGAACAGTGTGTGTGACACCTAATAACTATGCCATGAGAGTGTGACTTCATCAGCAGCCAACTATACAGGTCCACTTGCACCTGGTGTGACAGTGCTGTTTTGCAATATTGCAGAAACCTGCCAAACGCACAATCTCGTTGCATACAAGCTGCATTCATATAATACGGGTGAGCATTTAAGGGGAAAAATTCAGCTTCCACTCAGCCTCTTCTGCATGCAAGCAAGGCCTGATCACTTGTGGAGCCACCTTGAGTCTACTGCATAGGATGTAGGCCAGGGAAAACATGCAAAGGTGGTGGCTGGAGAGGCAGAAAGGTGTGGGGCGAGCGTATGAACTACAACCGGCTCACTATTCCCAAACCCTGTGTGTCTGGCCAGGGAACAGGCCATGGCTGCTATTATAGTCTTCAGGCAGCAGCGATGACTAGAGAGGGGTTGCATTTACTCTGCTGTTTTATAACTGCCTCCTCTGCCTGAGGCCCCATTAGATCAGGCTTTGCAGAAAGAATTTCCAAGTCCTCTTCATCTTCCTAGTGTTACACTGAGAGGCACTGGGGACTGCTTAGATCATAAACCTCTGAGACTGAGCGTGAATGGACCCTTCAGTTAACATAACTGTTAGGATAAGTTAATCAGACCGCCTCATCTCAGAGAAAAAAGGGGGTTGTGAACCTGCCCAGGATTTTTTGGACTGTATGGGCAGAAGGGTTTTGCTGGGTACTGGTTCTTTTGGGAGAGGGAGGAAGACAGGGGCAAAGGCAGGACACAGAACACAGAGACAAATGGCTGGAAGGAGCAGCTGAAAGTACTGGGTTTACCCTGGCCTGGAAGAAACCTGGGGAGACGTTTTGGGTTAGGAGTGTAGGAGGAAAAGAATTGGTGCTGCAAGCAAAAAGCAATTTCCTGCTATTTGATTCCTCCTGGGTTCCAAGACACAGGACTTTGTACTTTCTTTGTAAATCAACAAAACTGCATCAGAGAAATACCTCAATTGCATCAGGTTCTACTCCCAGTTGGAACATCCCTAGAGCCTGGAGTTTGGCTAGATGCTCAGGTCAAAAAGGGGCATCATTCTTGCATTGTTCTGCCCCACCCTATTCAACAAGCACCAGATCTCTGGTGGGAGATGGCAACATTTCAAATCTGGTGAGGGAAGTGATGCCTGATGGTCCCCAAACAGCTTTCGGATGATTTGGCTGGCAAAGATTTGTACAAATGTAAGATATTACTACTATTATTGCCCATCCATTGCCCTAGAATTGGCTATGCCCTAGGACGGGGAGGGGGGGTAAACTATGGCCTGTGGGTTGGATCCGCCCCATCAGGGCTTTGGATCTGGCCCGCGGGATTGCCATCGCCGTGGTGCCGCAGGCCCTGTGCCGCTCCCGGAAGCGGCAGGCACCACGTCCCTGTGGCCCCTGGTGACAGATAGAGGGCTCCATGCGCTGCCCTTGCCTGCAGACACTGCCCCCCCCACAGCTCCCATTGGCCGGGAATGGGGAGCCCCCCTGCCACACCCCGAATCCCTCCTGCATCCCAACTCCCTGCCCTGAGCCCCCTGCCTCATCCCGCACCCTTCCTTACACCCCTGCCGTAAGCCCCCTCCCACACTCTGCACCACCTCCTGCACCTCAACCCCCTGTCCTTAGCCTCCTCGTACACCCTGCACCCCTCCTCCACCCCAACCCCTTGCCCTGAGCCCCTTCCTGAACACTGCACCCCCTCCGACAGCCTGCACTCCCTCCAGCACCCCAGCACCCTGCCCCAGCCCCAGCCCTACATTCATGGTCCTGCATGCAATTTCCCCACCCAGATATAGCCCTTGGGCCAAAAAGTTTGCGCACCCTTGCCCTAGGATGTAATAAGATCTCCAAACTAAGTAGGATGAAGCCTGGAGAATAAGAAGCTCTCAAAGACCCAAGGTGCTGTAAGAAATGGTGTAGGTCGCTCCATAGACAGCATTTTCCCCTCTGCCAGTCAGTCAATGCTGCACTCTTGCCCCACTATGGTGTTAGGGAGTGCTGTTACTCAAGTGCCTTTTAGCATTAGATGGTAATCCAATGCCCTGGCCACTTATCACTATTAAAGATCCTTTGGCATATTTCACAAGGTTAGGTTGTTCACCCCCGTATAGGTATTTATATTCTGCCTCCTTAAATTTCTCTGGTCGTTTCCACTGGTTGTGATATTATCCACTTCCTCCCAAAAATGCTGTGTGGGGTTGCAAGTGCAGAATGGCTGCAAAGCAGTTGTATCCCAAATGCTGCCGTATTTCAGAGCCAGAAGTAGCTCTTGTACATCCTGGCTGTGGTTTGGATCAGTGTAATTTATATAGCAGTAGCACTCAGGGGCCTTGCACAGGGCTCAGGGCCCCACTGGGGTAGGCAGTGTCCAAACACCCAAGTCTCACAGTCCAGCAGAAAAGGGGGAGGTGGGGGGGAATTCTGGCTGAAAGCTATTATGAAGCAGTTTTTAATTTCAGAAAGTCCTGTTGTCTAAAATATAGAGCCAGATTCTCAGCTGGTGCAATTAGAGAGGCTGGCACTCAGGAGGTCGCTGCCATTAGGAAGGATCAGTCATGGTGCTTAAAACAGCCATAATTATTATTTCTACTCATGCCCTTGTGGAGAAAAGGTCTTTAAAGAGAGAGAGAGCAAGCAGCTGTATCTTCTAGTTTGTGGAGCCAGGGACAGTGACCCACTGTACTGCATAGCTGAACTTAATCAATGGCAGTCTGGTGACTGCTGACAGAAAATGTTCATCCAGTTCAAACACTGCCACAGACCCTTGATCCTTGCAGTTCAGGTCAGTCAATGATGCAGGTGGCTATAAAAGGTTGCATCCGTACAGGAGTTTTCCACAAGGGAGAGAGCATGCAAGATGCCTTGCCTCATTCTGTGTCCTGCTCCCGTGCGAGGGGGCCAGTCACAGAGGCTGTCAAAAAGGGAGGAGGAGGTGGGGCCATGACCAACCAATTCCCAGCTGCACTGGGATGGGACACAGTGGAGAGCATACATCCCTCCCCCCTTCAGGTTGGAGAGCTCCAGAACGCCTCCCAGGGTTCTCACTGGGAGCGTGCAGCTTCGTGCTGACTTGTACCAGAGCTGTCCCAAAGTTACAATCAGAGCTTCCATCAGTGGCTCATGACCAATGCAAACAGCAGCCACAGTGAAGCATTTTGTATAGTTCAGTTTTGAAATGTTCCATTGTACAGCATATGCATTCCAAGATAGGGTCGATGTTACATCCATAGAAACGCATCGGTAATTCTCTATGGGGAAGGAATTCATATTTGTTTTCTTTTATTAAATAAATGTAGAGCTCAGGAATGTGAAAGAACAGCTCTCTTGGCTGGAGCCAGGAATACTGTGGGCACCTTTCTCTGACAGCTCTCTAGTGCACCCCAGCTCTACCTGACCCCACATACCTTTAAGTCTATGCAAAATGGCACAGTGTATTTATACCTGCTCCTGTATTTTCCACTCCATGCATCTTATGAAGTGGGTTCTAGCCTACAAAAGCTTATGCCCAAATAAATTAGTTAGTCTCTAAGGTGCCACAAGAACTCCTCATCGTTTTTGTTTTTTTCTGCTGTGTGCGCAAAAGTGCATTCATCTCACCAGGGATAAGACTGAGACAGCAAACATTTAAGAGGAGGAGGCTTGTTTCTCCTTCCTACTTGCAGGTGAGAAGAGTATCATGGGAGAAAAAGCAGCCCAGGAACTGGGGGGGGAGGGGAAATGTATGAAAGTAACTCCTTGAACCTACTGGGGGCTTTGTGCCTGCACTGTAGTGTTTGTTTTGCTGAATTCAGTGAGAAGGCGCATGGAAATACCATTCTGTTCACTGCCCTTAGAACAGGGGGACCTGGGTCAAGTTAATCGCTACTGGCATTCCAGCTGGGCAGGTAACCTCAGCCACTCGTGACACTTTGTATGTCACTTGCTATCACATTAGTGAAAGGGAACACCAGGGGTTTCCAACCAGGCTACAAAGGAAAAGCTCAGCAAGAGTCAGCTGCCGAGTTGGTTGGCTCTGTGCATGGCGAGTCAGCCATAGGCACCTGAGACGTGGTATTCTCTAGTGGATGAAACTTCTCTTTGCCTTGGCTTTCCCCCAGCTTCTTCCTTTGTCATAGCATCACATGTCAGTGTTAATGATTGATGTTAAACCAACAAGTGCACGTTAGGGCAAATCTTATCAAAGTGATCTTCTAAAAAGCACCAAGCACATGTCAGGTCGTGCAGTGGTTTGGATAGAAGAAGGACCTGCCTGAACTTTTTCTGGTTTTTGGTGTCAGCTGTGACTTTAAGCAGAGGCACCATCTAGTTGTCAAGTTCCAAGATAGTTCTAGGGTAGTCATGTGGTACAGGCCACTGGAATCAGTGGATATGGCCCTATTCTATGGCAAGGTTGTTGATATTCAAGGCCCCCTGGCCCAGATCAGTGAGCTGGGGCTGGGAAGAGCATTTTCCTCTCTTACTGTTACTTCCACTGTAGCCCATGATTGTACCTCTTTTCCCATAGGACTGACTTGACTTGAAAATAACTCTACTACTGTTAGTAAAGTCATTATGTTAAAGCTCTATGGGTCAAGGCTTGTGGCTCATATACACACCATGGTTGTCAGTTACTCTGATAACACTCTGAAGTCAAGGACCTCAAGATTCAGCCTGATGTTAATTGGAAGTGGATCTGAATCAAAACCCCCAGATTTCAAATAGCCCTAAGCTTCAGGGACGTTTGAAATCTGAAGCCAGATCTAAACACTGTGGTTTGAACCAGTGTCTGTTAATATTGTTTATTGACAAAACTATGGCAGAAACTGGACTTTAAGGAACCTGCTTTGATTGTAAGCTCTTTAAGGTAGGGACACACCACACATTTGTATGGTACCCATAAAAATGGGAGCCCATTTCAGATTGTGGCATCTGGATGTTACCATAATAATCCTTGTAATAGTTAGTAAATAGAAATGATACATGAGCACAACTGGAAAATTCACCTGATTTCCATTACAACCTTGAAAATCAGACCAGCTTTGTCAAAAAGGCTTCATAAGGTTCAAAGACCTTTCAAGTGAATCTGGCAGTGGTTTCAAGTGAGACTGGTGTAAGGAATCTGTGACTGCAAATGGTACATACAGACACCATGGTTGTTAGTGGATCTTTCAGCACCAAAGACTCAACTAGGGACAGCTTGCTACTTAGCTGTGGGGCAGCCACTAGCTAGGGCAAGACTCAACCCAAGTCTGAGGTCCATGGCAGTTCAAGGCCCACTGGGGTGTCATTCTCTAATTTAATCCATGGAGAAATACCGACAGACTCCCATGGTTATCAACCCTCAGGATCCCACAACTTTGAGCTTCAAGACCCACAAGTCCCTACTACCTTTCTAGATCAAGCTGTAGGGCTTCAGTTTTAATGCTGTGGGTCCTGGGTTTTATCCTCACTGAAACCTGTGATGCATTTATAGATTGTGGCCTTGAGAATTATAATTGTTTCAGAACAATGCAGATTTGGAGCTTTCTAGATATCAATTCTATATAGCTTTACCACTCTATTATTTACTCTCTGCAGGTTTTCATACCAAACCCAACACCCTGGAATCTGAGCACCTACACATGAAAGCAGTGGAAGTTAGTACTTGTTGTCACAGATTAGTCACGAAGGCGCACATGCAGTTTGTGCATACAAGTATACCTAAGCAATTCTGAAAAGCCAAATCTGATCTGTACCTCACTTATGTATCAAACCAGTCTGCATAATAGCATAAACAGTACAACTCCCCCCCTTCCCCCCCACACCACCCCAAATCTATCCCTGCAGGGCAAAGACCGCTACAAAGTTCTGAAACACAGAACAATTCATTTCACTGTATCAGTTTTGCAGACTGCTTTCATCTTAGCCCATTTAGATATAACAGGTATCAGAGAAACTTGGTGGAACAATTAATGAGACATGGTAATACCAGGGTACGCAATATACAGAAATGACGGAGTAGATCACGTTGGTTTGGGAATGATATAATATGTGAAAGAGAGAGTCAAAGAGAATACAAATCTAAATGAATCAAAAACTGTACCACAGAATCTCTGTGGATAGAAATCCCATGCTTGAATTAGAAGAGTATAGCAGTAGGAATATACTACTGACCAGGATGACTGTAAAACCTTCGGGGAGAGTAGAGAGGCTACAAAAGCAGAAAACCCAATAATAATAAGGGATTTCAACTATCACCTTATTGACCAGGAACATGTCATCTCAGGACGGGATGCAGAGATAAAATTTCTAGACTCCATTAAGGACTGCTTCTTGGAGCAGCTAATCCTGGAACCCACAAGGGGAGAAGCGATTCTTCATTTAGTCCTAAGTGGTGTATAGGATCTGGTCCAAGACATGAATATAGCAGAACTGCTCAGTAATAACAACCATAATGTAATTAAATTTAACATCTTTGTAGGGGAGGAAATACCAAAGAAACCCACCACAGTAGCATTTAACTTCAAAAAGGGGAACAACACAAAAATGAGGATGCTAGATAGATGGAAATTAAAAGGAACAGTCACAAGAATTAAATGCCTGCAAGCTGCAACGTCTGCATGGGAACTTTAAAAAAAAAAAAGGATCATAATAGAGGCTCAGACTATATGTATACCCCAAATTAAAAAAAAAAAAAACACACACAGTAAGCAGACCAAAAAAATTCCACCATGGCTAAACAGAGTAAAAGAGGCAGAGACAAAAAGACTAAGAATTGGAAGTCAGATCCTACCGAGAAAAATAGGAAGGAACAAATTCTGGTAAGTCAAGTATAAAAGTATAATTAGGCTGGCCAAAAAAGAATTTGAAGAGCAACAAGCAAAAAACACCACAAAAACTAAAAGCAATTTTTGTAAGAACATTAGAAGAAGGAAGCCTGCCAATCAGTGGGGCCACTGGACGACTGAGGTGGTAAAGGAGCACTCAAGGAAGACAAGGCTGTTATAGAAAAGCTAAATGAATTATTTGGATGAGTCTTCACTGCAGAGGATGTGAGGAAGATTCTCACATTTTAGCCATTCGTTTTAGCTGACAGATCTAAGGAGCTGTCCCAAAATGAGGTGTCAATAGAGGAAGTTTTGGAACAAATTGATAAATTACAAGATTAAACAGTAATAAGTCACCAGAAGCAGATGGTATTCACCCAAAAATTGTATGAAGGAAATCAAATATGAAATTGGAGAACTGTGGTATGTAATCTATTGCTTAAATCAGCCTCTGTACCAGATGACTGGCAGATAGCTAATGTAATGCCTGTTTTTAAAATAAAAAGGCTCCAGAGGCAATCCTGCCAATTACAGGCTGGTAAACCTAACTTCAGTATTAAGCAAAGTGGTTGAAACTCTAGTAAAGAACAGAATCAACACGATATGTTGTGGAAGAGTTAACCTGGCTTTTTGTAAAGGGAAATCATGCCTCACTAATCTATTAGAATCCTTTGAGGGGGGTCAACAAACATGTGGACAAGGGTGATCCAGTGGATATAGTGTCCTTGGACTTTCAGAAAGCCTTTGACAACTTCCCTCACCAAAGGATCTTCAGCAAAGGACGGAATCATGGGCTAAAGGGGAAAGTTCTCAAGTGGATCAGAAACTAGTTAAAAGATAAGAAACAAAGGGTAGGAATAAATGGTCTATTTTAAGACTGGAGATAGGTAAATAGCGGGTCCCCCAAGGATCTGTACTGGGACTGATGCTGTTCACCACCTATTCATAAATTATCTGGAAAAAAAGGGGTAAACAAGGAGGTGGCAGAGTTTATAGCCGATACAAAAATTACTCAGGATAGTTAAGCTCAAAGCTGACTGAAGAGTTACACAGGGATCTCACAAAACTGGGTGACTAGGCAACAAAATGGCAGATAAAATTCAATGTTGATAAATGCAAAGTAATACATGTTGGCAAACATCATCCCAACTATGCATACAAAATGATGGGGTCTAAATTAGCAGTCACCACTCAAGAAAGATCTTGGAGTCATCATGGATAGTTCTCTGAAAACATCTGCTCAATATGCAGCAGCAGTCAAAAAAGCTAACCGGATGTTAGGAGCCATTAGAAAGGGATAGATAATGAAACAAAATATCTTAGGGACACTATATAAAACCATGTTATGCCCACACCTTGTATACTGTGTGCAGTTCCGGTCACCCCATCTCAAAAAAGATGTTAGAATTGGAAAAATATAGAGAGGAGAGCAAGAAAAATAAGGGGTATGGAACAGCTTCCACATGAGGAGAGATTAAAAAAAGACTAGCACTGATCAACTTAGGAAAGAGCTGACAAAGGAGGGAATATAATAGAGGTCTATAAAATCATGAATGGTGTGGAGAAAGTAAATAAAGTGTTATTTAACCCTTCATGCAACACAAGAATGAGGGATCACCTGATGAAGTTACTGGGCAGCAGATTTAAAAACCATAAGGAAGTACTTCTTCACACAACACACAATCAACCTGTGGAACTCATTGATGTTGAAGGCCAAAAGTATAACTGGGTTCAAAAAAGAATTGGGTAAATTCATGTAGAATAAATCCATTAATGGCGATTAGCCAGAATGGGCACGGACACAAGCCCATGCTCTGAGTGTCCCTAAAACTCTGCCTGACAGAAGCTGGGAATGGACAACAGGGGATGGATCACTTGATAAATTCCTCTGCTCTGCTCATTCCCTCAGAAACATCTGGCACAGGCCTCTGTTAGAAGACAGGATACTGAGCTAGATGGACACTTGGTCTGACCCAGAATGGCCGTTCTAATGTTCTTCTACCTCTTTTTCTGCATGGTTGGCTATAGTGTTGCATTTGTTTTTTAAAGTGGGTGTGTGTTCAAGAGAGGTGCCAAACTAAAACTGGATCCCCCTACTTATCCATAGAAGAGGCATGGCACAAGAGGTGGCAGGACAGGGTTCCCCAGCATATCAGTTTGCCACAATCCTGAATAGGAAGAAACCACTTCTGGCCTTAAGATCTATGAAAAAGCCTCTAGAAGGGACCATTGTGATCATCTAGTCTGACTTCAGGGATGTCCTGTGGCTGGGTTATACAGAAGTAATTCCTGCTTCAGTTCAATAGGCTGAACTAGAGCAGATATTTTAGGAAGACATCCAGTCTCAATTTAATTTACCGGTGATGGAAAATCGATCAGAACCCTTGGTAAGTTGTTCCAGTTAATTACCCAATGTGCACCCCATTTCAAACCTAAAATTTGTCTAGCTTCAGCTATTGGATCTTGTTATATGTTTGTCTGCTTGATAACAGAGGGCTGTTCCCCCAGGTAGGTACTTACAGACTGGGATCCCTGAACTTTCTCTTTGATAAGCTAAATAAATTGAGCTCCTTGAGTCTCTCTCTGAGGCATGTTTTCCAATCCTTTAAATCAGTTCCATGACTCCTCTCTGAACTCTCCAATTTTTCAACTTCCTTTTTGAAGCATGGACACCAGAACTGGACACAGTATTCCAGAGGCATGGCACCAGTACCAAAGGCAGAAGTAATATAACTCCCTGCTGTTATTCAATAGTCTCCTGTTTATACATCCAAGGAATGCGTAAGTCCTTTTAGCACCAGCTTCACACCAGAAGCTCGTGTTCAGCTGATTATCCAGCAGGGCTTGCAACTCTTTTTCAGTCTCACTGCTTCCCAGGATAGATTTCCCCATCCTATAAGTGTGGCCTACATTCTTTGCTCCTAGATGTATGACCCTACATTGGGCTGTAATAGAAGTCTGTTTGCTTGTGTAGGCGGGGGAATAGTCCCGCTATTGTGGGGAACTTTCCTGGCTTCTGCACTAATCCGGAGAAGTGGGCTAGCGAAAGGATCTGAGTCCTTGCTGCCACTTCCTTTACCCAGTGGCCTCCCTGCCCTTGAGGGCTCCCCTTCCACTCTCCTGTCTGGCAGAGTCCTCGTAACCCCAACAAGGCTGGGCCCAGGATTCCTGGGGGGCTCGACCCCCAACCCTGCTGTGGTCACCTAGGACAGGGGCTAGGGTGTCCCCACCCCGAGGTACTCTCTCTGCACTGGGTACTTCTCTGACCCACTGACCATTACATACAAGTTAAAGTTATTTAATCAACAATTAATTTTAAAAAGAATAAGGAAAAATAGGAAATGTTAAAGGAAACTCATCAACCCGCTCTGTGGCAAGGAACATCACAAACAGTGTCTCTGGAATGTCGGGGCAGTTCACAGTCTGTTCTTGTAAGTCCCAGGCCTTCTTCTCAGGCCCTGGCTGTGCTGCAGGGATGCTGTGGGTTGGACACTTGCTCTGGTGGTGGCCACATGCTCTCAGGCTCTAAGTGGTAGGACCCTTCTTCCCATTGTCGCCCTCGCCCTGTTGGGGTTACGATCCAAGCCTGGCCTGCAGAGCCTCTTGGCTGAGGCGTCTCCCTGTGCTGGGCCTGCTGCCCAGGGTCCCCCTCGGTCTCCCAAAGCCAGACTGCTCCAGCCCCAGCTCCACCACTCGGTCTCTGCACTGCTGCTGCTGCTGCTCTGCCTCCAGCTCCCTGGGCTGCTTCTTTGGCCCCTCTGGTTCTGGTTGCTGCAGCTCTGCTCCCAGGACAGGTCTGCTCTGCAGGCCGCTTCTGTGACTCTGCTCCCAGCACTGACCGGCTTTGTGGGCTGCTTTTCTGGCCCCTCTGGCTCTGGTTGCTGCAGCTCTGCTCCCAGGGCAAGTCTGCTCTCTCTGGGCTGTGCCTCTGGCTTTGGGGCTGCAGCTCTGCTCCCAGGACAGGGTCTGCTCTCTCTGGGCTGCTTTTCTGGTCCCTCTGGATCTGGCACAGCTCTGCTCTCCAGCTTAGCTTGGGCCCCTGCTTTCTCCTAGCTCGCACCCACTCTGTCTGACCCAGGCAAATCCAGCTCACAGGGAGGACGGGACCTCCCTGGCCTCCTGACTCCCTGATTAGCCTGCCCGCCCCGTCATTCAGGCTGACCTGGAGCATTGGCCTCTCCCCATTGTTCCTGGGGGCTGTCAGTCTCAGGGTCCTGGTTTCCCATAGACCCTTCCCCTTTTAGTACTGGGAGCTAGACAACCAAAACACCCCCACTGAACGTTAGTAAGGGGGCAACAGTCCCCTTACACTTGTACCTAGTTTACCAGGGGATCAAGATCACTCCATATCAGCGATCACTCCCCCAATCTGTGTCTCATCTGCAAACTTTCTGAGGTTTTTTTTTTTTTTTTATGGCCTAAAAGAAAATATCTAGTGTAGGGCCTAGAAGCAGTCCCTGTGAGACCCCACTGAAACATACCTGCTTGGTTGCAATTCCCTGTTTATAATATTTTGTGACCTCTCAGTTAGCTAGTTCATCATCCAGTTCACATGTGCCATATTTTATAATGTTCCAGTCAAAATGTTGCACAGTACCATGTCAAATGCATCAGAAGTACATTCATATTTATTCATAGATTCCAAGGCCAGAAGAGGCCATTGTGATCATCTAGTCTGACCTCCTGCATAACAGGCCAGAGACCTTCCCCAAAATTACATCAATACTAGTTATTACCTTTATCAACCAAATTTGTAAGCTCATCAAAAATTGATATCAAGGTTAGTTTCACAAGATCTGTTTTCTATAAAACCATGTTGATTGGTATTAATCAAAAATACTCTCCTTAAATTCTTGATTAAGGTGGTCTGATATCAGCCACTCAGCAGCATATTAATGCCTAGGGCAGCAAATTTATACTAGCAGCCAGAGGCTGCTTCCCCCAGTGCCGGTTCGCGCCCTCTGCCCCCAGTCCCGCCCCAACTCCAGCCCTTCCCCACCCTCATTCCCTGCCCCCTCCCTGTCCCTATTGGTCCCCTTCCCCAAATCCCCGCCCCAGTCCTGCCTCCTCTCCTGAGCACACCATGTTTCCCCCCCTTCGCAAAGCTGTTTTGTGCACAAGCCCTGGCAGGGAGTGGGGAGAAGCAGGACCCGGCGGCGTGCTCAGGGAAGGAGGCGGAGACGGAGCGGAGGTGAGCTGCGGGGGGCGGCAATTATTTCTGGGCCTAGGGACAGCAAAATCATTAATCCACCACTGCAGCCACTCCATTATCTTTTCCAGGATCAGTGACAGGCTCACAGGCCTATAATTACCCAGGTCATCTCATTTACCCTTTTAAAAATATTGCCACAGCATTAGATTTCTTCTAGTCCTCTGGAACTTCCCCAGTGTTCCAAGTCTCATTAAAAATGAAGATCGATGGTCCAAGAGAGCTCCTAGGCCAGCTCTTTTAAAAACACTTGGATGCAAGTTTTCCAGACCTGCTGATTTAAAAAAAATGTCTAACTTTAGTAGCTGCTGTTAGACAGCAGCCTTAGCTACTGTTGGAACGGAAAGTATTCCACCATCATATATGCTATGATAACATCATCGGGCTTTTCCACCCAAATACCAAGAGAAAGATTTATTGAACACTTCTGTCTTTTCTGGTCACAGATTTCTCTTTTTGTCCTTTGGCTTCCTCTCTCAGTTTTTAGCTTCTAATTTATATTCAATAGCTATCCACTTCCTCTTTTTTCCATTTGTTACACACTGTTGTATAGGTGAGGGGGTAGTCAAGCACACATTCATTCCCAGGCCTCTTTTCTGAGACTGATAGAGTCATAGAATATCAGGGTTGGAAGGGACCTCAGGAGGTCATCTAGTCCAACCCCTTGCTCAAAGCAGGGCCAATCCCCAATTTTTGTCCCAGATCCCTAAATGGCCCCCTCCAGGATTGAACTCACAACCCTGGGTTTAGCAGGCCAATGCTCTGGGTTTTAATCCAAGATGAGTGGCAGATTCATTGTAGGGGCCTGAGGAAGTCATAAGACTACAGTTACTCTAAAGCCAAAAGTACAACTAAAGTTAGGAAAAAGAAGGATTTAGATTATTATATATTATAAAAAAAAACCCAACAGATCTTACACCCAGTCAACATTTTCAAGATATTTTTTGTTTTAAATATAAAAAACCTCTAAGCACAATGACTGTCAAACGGACGCAATTATTTTTGCACATTCTTGTATATATTAGCAAGTACACTCTAAGGGCTTGCTCCTGCTCCCATTAAAATCAATAGAAAACCTCCAATTAAGCTCAATGATGCAGGCTCAAACCCTGACTATCTACAATTCTAACTGGGTTCAGAGTGGCAGCCGTGTTAGTCTGTATCCGCAAAAACAACAGGAGCACCTGTGGCACCCCAGAAACCAACAAGTACAGGCCCCAGTTCACATCTTCCAAGCAAAATATTAAACCCACTCCTTTGACCTGCCCTTCCCACTGTAACACCGCATTTTAAAGACACTTCCCATTTAAAATACGTAAGATGACACCCTGGCGCCACTGAAGTCAATAGCAAAACTCCCATTGACTTCAGTGCGACCAAGATTTCACCCAAAAAGTCCACTGCCTGCAGGGAAGAGAGGTTGTGGGTGCCCTTAGGCTCATGCAAATCAGGCCATCATTTGGGAAGACCATCAGATATCATTGTGATGCAGGCTATATAAGAAGCTAGCTACGTAGACATAATGGAAATGGTGATTTACATAACATGGATTCACCTGTCCCCAGTGAACAGGATCAAGAACCATTCATTCCCCTTTTAGTAGGCCACAGAATAGCTAGTAAGTGGCAACGACCACCACTTAGTCAATACCCACCAACTAGATTAGAACCCATAACCTAGCTGCAAACAGTTGTGTGTCCTATTACCAATCCAACTGAGCCATCCAGTCCCTAAGGAATGCTATGTTTTAATAAAACTGATTTATTCCATGAAGACTCTCTCATACCTAAAAGCTTTTTATGGAAATTCTCACACATGAACTGAAACCACTGTAGTCGGAAGAGGGAAATTTGCAAACAGACCATAAAATTGTCTTTAATTAAAAAAATAAAATGGTAGACTTCAAATCCAGGCTAAACACTTGGCATCTGAGATAGGCAGAAGAGTCTGTTTAGTCTCCCCTAAACCACATCATCTCCTTTCATGACAAGGTAGCATTTCACTAGAGAGAGCAATCTAATATTTCCTTCCTCTTACCTTCCCCCCCACCCCCCACCTGATGCACAGCTCCTGTGCTGAGATAACAGAGCTTACACTGAGCGTCTGACTCGAAAGAAAGTAACTGTCAAACACACACTCCCTTCTGAACAGGAAGCTCAGTGAAACGTTCCTTGTGGTTTTAAGTTTCAGATCACGCTATCAGCTCCATAACATGGCACTTTGCATTAGGACACTGCAGAGGAAAAAGAAAACAAGCTATTTCCCATAACCTGACAGCTGAATACACTTAGGCCTTGTCTACATTAGAATTTCAGACCTGGTTGTAGCTGTACCCATGCAAACACCTAGCACAGACAATCTACACCAATGCAGCATGACTTGCACTGGTGCAGTTTACCTCAGAGCAAATCTGAGTTTATAGAGGTTTACCCTGTCTACAATAGGGCCAGCTGCACCCATGGCTGTAATCCCAGTGTGGACAAGGTCTTAAAAGGACCGGAAATGATGTCTCTTCGTAATTATACCCGCAACACCTCGCACACCCATACGGACTATTTATCCATACTGTGCTTGAATTTAGCAAGCCAAGGGCCAAATCCTGCAGTCCTTAAGTTAAAGGGAGCCTGATTTTGCAAGATGGGGAGTGCCTCCTTCAGTACTGATTGCCATCAGCTGCAACTAAAGCCAATGGGAATTGGCCAATTCTTATTCAGGTAATGGGAATGTTACCTGAATAAGAATTTGGGGGGCTTGATCATGTAGTCTTTAGTTCTGCTCCCAGTGGTTGCAGTAGGAGTTTAGCCTGAGTAAGCTCTGCATCAGACCCTGCAGGATTTGGTCCATTAATTCTGATGGGAGTTTTGGGCAAGTAACAACTGCCGGATTGAGCCCTGTGTTACTATCCCATACTTTATTTTCAAAATAGAATTTCAAAGCAACATTACCAGCACTTGCTTCTTTCTTTGGGGTTTGTAGAGTTGTAGCAGCTGTCTTGGTCCCAGGATAGAAAGACAAGGTGGGTGAGGTAATATCTTTTATTGGAGCAGCTTCTGTTGGTGAAAGAAACAACCTTTTAGCTACACAGCACTCTTTTTCCAATAAAATATATTAGCTCTCACACTTCATCTCTTTCTTTGGTGGCATTTTCATCTGTACAGGGGGGTCACTGGTTCTGCCAAATACAGCTCATTACTTTAGCAGTTAATCTAGCACTGTACTCTTTGTGAATGGCAAGAGCCCAAATTTCTTGCAACAAGTAAAGGAGTTTTCTCCTTTGGGAGTAGTGGCCTCCTGGAGAGAGGAAAAATGCAGAGTAGGAGAGTTTGGCTTTGCTCCATGCTGATACTGCATTATTTCCCTCGCAGTAGGCATGCAGAGAATGGGACACTTTTCAGGGCTTGCTCTGTGGGCAGCTAGCTTGGAATACTTAGCCTGCCATTCAGTACCAGCAGCAAGCAGCCAAAAATAGAAGCAGAGGTGGGAAATAATAGGCAGAAACCTGAAGAAAAGCCAAGCCATTTGAAAAAAGGCATGAGAACGGATTGCACTGTGGCTCAGGGAAAGGCACTGATCTTAGTGCTTCTATAGTTTTTCCTTGGTTCTCCCTATGCCCAGATAAAGCAGGCAGTAGTCACTGCAGAAGTGAAAAGGAAGGTAATAAAATGAATGTCTTGATGATCAAACAACAGAGTTGTTCTCAGATCTCAACCATCTCCTTATATCTCCTGGTGCGTGTATAACTTTTAGACATGCCAGAGTTCATCTCACACCGCCATGAATTAATACAATTCAAACACACATGGCTTATTTTGATAAGAGTATAACACAAGGCCACATGTTCCTCAGTAATGTGTCCAGCTGACTGAAGGGGAAAAACAAAACAAAAAACCCAACAACTAAAAAACCCAGCTCTGGCAGATCAGCTGAAGGGGGAAAATTCCTATTCTGGTCTGTTTAGGTTCTTAATCTATTACCACCCCTGGGAGATCAGAGGGCCTGTCTGTCCTGGAGATATTTGTAGCTCACCCAGAGCTAAATGCCTAATGTAGATGGCCTGCTCTCCTGTGACTTACCCCACTTTGAAGCCCATTTTACATCACAAAAAGGGGAGGAGAGGTTGTAGCAACATAGCTGCATCTGTGTACTAGTACAGATATCCACAGAGAAGCTTTGAGCATCTAAGCTTTCTTCTAGAGCAGTGGTTCTCAACCAGGGGTACACGTACCCTTGAGAGTACACCAGGTCTTCCAAGGGGTACATCAACTCATCTAGGTATCTGCCTAGTTTAACGAACAAGCTACATAAAATACACAAGAGAAGTCAGTATAAACTAAAATTTAATACAGATAATGACTTGTTTATACTGCTCTATATACTATATACACTGAAACATAAGCACAATATTTATAAACAATTGATTTATTTTATTATATGGTAAAAATGAGAAAGTCAGCAATTTGTCAGTAACAGTGTGCTGTGCCCCTTTTGTATTTATGTCTGATTTTGTAAGCAAGTAGTTTTTAAGTGAGGTGAAACTTGGGGTACGCAAAGACAAACCAGACTCCTGAAAGGGGTATAGTAGTCTGGAGAGGTTGAGAGCCACTGATCTAGAGTATGATTAGAATAGTCTGCTTGTGGGAGGAAAACACTCTCTGATTCTTTTAAAAGTGGTGTATGTTGAGGGGAGGCATTGAGGAAGCAAAGAGGTTGTTGTTTTAAAATGAATACTTCCCATTTTTAAAACATTTTAGATAATGTGATGACTTTGCATGAAAATGTTCCTCCTCCTCATGACCTGCCAGGTAATCTTATCCTCTGTTTATCATGGATCAGAGTTAGTTCTTCTGTTCTTTTCAGTTCCCAGAAATAGCTAAATTAAATAGTTTCTGATTAAGCTCAAAGGCAATTGTGTGCACAAAACAGGTGGAGTTACTGCCAATACAAATAGCTAATAAGGCACTTTTGAGTGTTCAGGTCCCTTATCTGAAGTCTCATTTTGTGCATCCACTCAGCACACATAGGTGTGCAAATGTAACATATGCTTTTTAATCAATCAATCATTAGAATCTTTATTACATGATTTATGAAAAGTGTAATAGCTAACACACACGTGTATTTTTTCTGGATTAAAAAGTAATTAAAATAAACCAAAAGAAAGTGGATACCCTGTAAATTGCACATATTAAAATTTATTTTTAAGCCACCATTTCCATGAACAAATATTTTTCAACATATTCATTTAGGGCTACATTTTCAAAAGGGTGCTTTTCCTTTCACCTGCAAAAATTTTTCCCACAACATTTGCTCCCACATTTTGACCTACAACCAGGGGGACACAGTTTCAGAGTGAATGTCTGAGGAGTAGCTATTCATCCCTTACAAAGTGAGTACATAGGACTTATGCCTGCAAGGTGCCAAAGGCCTAGCTTTCTACATAATGGGTGTTTCTACAGTCAAAGAGCATAAGAGAGAACCCCCACATTTTGGGCTAGACTCTCATCCCTGGGTCAGGCTGCTGGGGCAGCATAAAGCAGTTGGAGACCTGCCCTTAAGGGCAGCTCAGGATTCTCCCTAACACAAAGGAGACCTTGGGTGACAGAGCCAACCTAGCTGGTTTTATATCACTGGCTTCCTTCTGTCTTGCACATAGAGTGTATATTGGGGCCAGTGCAACAAGAATGTGTGCAACAGGAGTTTGGTGGAGCCCGCTCGCTATAATATTCCCCAGCACAAACAATCCTGATGATATCTCTGCAGCTTAGGGTGCTCTAAATTACAACAAGGGCGGTTTTGGCCCTGACTATCCCAGGGCCGTGAAAAGGTGATCTCCCCCCAGCTCTCCTCAACTGTATCAAACAAACTCAGCACAGCTGCAGATCTGGCCCTAGAACTCCCTGTGAGTTGGTCCCAGAATGCCTATATTATATTGTAATGTGGAGCCATGTATTTAGAAGAAGGGTTGGAACATTCAGGTGGAACATTCTTAAGAATTGCCTAACCCCAAAGAATGTAGATTTACAATCTCTTTACCTGGGGTGGGGGGGAAGGAAGAGAGAAAGGAACGACACATTTGCTGGCACCAAACTTTAATTCCAGATGTTTCATTCAGGCACAATAGCCCCTTTTTTTTTTTACTATTCAAATGAGGACAGTGACTGTTGCCTGCACTTTGCATGGAATTCAAACCGTTGAAACCGCTCAGCATTCCTTATGCATTTTTACCTTGTACTTTGCAGCGTACATTTGCTTAGACCCAGCGTCATAAGAGTTTGTAGTCTGGTAGCATTTCCATTTCAAGGGCTTAAAATAAAGTGTAAAAAAAATTGCTCTTGGCTGATGTAGTCAACAAAGTCTGAACATGGCCGAAGTTGTTTTAGGTCATACATCTCTCCTTTAAAACTCATGATGGCTCCCTGTAAATGGTCACACGTGTACATTTAAGTTAGATGTACCGTTAAACTAAATTTAAAAACATATCGCTAGTTAAAGAAATAGTAGCTGGCTAGGTTTGTGCAGATTTCCCATGTTGGAGATATCTAAGGTCAATGAGATTACTCACTTGCGTAAAGGTTAAGCACATGTTTAAATGCTTTGCAGGATCAGGGTCTGAGGGCTCAGCATCTTGCAGGATCGAGACATGGAGTGAACCAAGTTAAAATTTGGTTTCCAAAAGCATTTGTGCTAGTGAAACTCGGTGGAATAAATACTTGCGGGACACTGACTCTCAAAGAGCGCAAACTGGCCAAAACATATTCATTCACAAATATCCTAGACCTAGGAATAGGATGGGGCTTTGGTTGGTTGGGTGGGTTTGGGAGTTGGTTTGGTTTTTTGCACTGCTAGCTTCAAATGTGGACAATGCTAATTGGATCAGACTTCCCTCCATTAACGTGATCTGATGTAACGCACTATTGCTCACCTACTGGACTGAATTTCTATGCACTAATTATATTACAAAATGAAAACTACTGACCTAAACTTAATCCCTCAGAATGTGTCAATGATCTGTTGATTGTTTTGTGTGATTTTTGTGTTTAGTTTTGTGTAACAGCCCTACTGTGTGCTTGTTGTGATGATGCAGTCCAGACAATCAAAGTTATTTTTTCACTTCTTTTTTGTTTCCTTCCTTTCTATTCGATTGTCAAAAGATGAGGAGTGAAAGGATTTCTCCTTCTCAATCCATTCTGATTTATCCACTGGTAGCTGCAGAATAGTAACAAGCCAAATTGACACTTGCACTCCACGTAATGCTCCCATTAAAGCTACAGTGTTTTGCCTGAGTACATGCTAAGTGGCAACTTCAGGAATTAGCCAGTTATTACAAAAATTTTGCACTCATACAGCATTTCACTTGTTTGTACAATGCTTTAAACATCAGCTAATTAATCATCTGTATGCATATTAATAATGTTTAAAGGAGGAGAAGCAAAAAAGCTTAAAGGCTGGATTTTCTAAAGGTACCTAATGGAGTGAGGAGCCCTACTCCTATAGTTCATCAGTGGGAGTAGGGAACCCAGCTCCCTTAGGCACCTTTGGAAATCCCAACCTAAAATATTAGTCATGGAAGCTTCAGAGCACAAAAGTTATCTAAGGTCCAGAGGAGAAGCACTCAATGGCTCACAAAGAGGAACGGTTCTACAAGATCTTTAGACCCAAGAGTCAGCCCAGGTTCTGTACAATAGGTCTGGATGAAGAGGAAAATGGGAGTGTTGTAATGATTATGGATGTTGATTATGTGTAGTCACCTGTTCTGAAATGGTTGGCTTCACCAGTAGCATTACATGTATTTATGTACATAAGCTACACCAAAATGACCATGTTACAGAGTGACAGGTAGCATTACAGAGATAATAGTACAGGCTCAGCATATTCAGATAGAAACAGAGATGAGGGACATACAAGTAACCAGAGAGAGAGATAAGCAGTGACCATTATTGAAGCTAAGTATCTAGAACATCAGTTTCTTATGTGAATGATTCAGTCCATACCAGTTGATCATTTGCTAGTGCTAGATTCTACTTCTAGATATTGAAAAGTTATAGATCACATAAGTGATCACAGGTAGGATTTGGGGGCACTTGTAGAAGCAGGTGATGGATATTTAAGTGCAATATTGTTTCTTCAGAGATGAAAACCCATCTTGTTTATTTCTCCAAAAGGATTCCCAGAGTGTGGAAGTCATAAGCACTGCTTCCTTAGATAAGCGGTGCTCAGCAGTAAGTAGGCTTTCATATGAGAGAGACAGAACACACAAGTCTTGCTAAGCACAATATTGATGCAGAAAATAACCTCTCTGTTATTCAAGTTGTGCCTTGGCTGATTTCAGGACTGGTCCATGCTTGTGCTAAATTCATCGAGTGCCAATAAAAACTGATGAGCTGGAAACACGAGACTGTATTCTGCATCCAAGATGGAAACATTCAGATGACTGAACAGTTCATTTAGCACTTTGATTTTGTTCAGAAAAAAAAGTTTCCATCACACGCATTTATGAGCGGTCAAAAAGTTCTGTCCACCAGATTTTAATTGCCATTTCTTCCATGCAATTATAAATAATCATAAATGCAGATGCTCACAATACACAGCCTAAATAGAAGCCTCATCCTCTGTTGTGTGTCCAGCTGCATCGTGACCTACTTTCTCACCAGGGTTAGGGATGCCTAATGTGTGTACTGGAGTTAGCAAGAAGAGCTAAGTCAGTTTTGCTCTACTTTAGTCTAAAAATAATGCCAGAGCTTAGCAGTGCTCTGTTTAACTCTTCTCCCAGGGAGTCACTTTCTTCTGCTCATTAACCTCCCTCCATCTTCCTTTGACGGACACACCACCTCATGGTAAGTTGCCAAGAAAACTAAGGACCAGATTCTCCTCATGTTCACTGGTGTAAGTCAGGATGGGCTCCACTCTAGCCCCTGAAATTACATGGGTATAAAACCAGTATAAGTGAGTAAAAAAAAATAAATAAATAAAAAAAAAATCCAGAACTAAAATGTTATAATTATTCAGAAATTGAAAAGATTTAGTCTGAGTTCAAGACTGTGCTTAAGCTCTTATCTCACTGTAACACCCTGTGCCTCGGAGGAACACCCTGCACCCCATGTTTATCCTTATTATATGATTATGTGGTATCCAATGCAAAGTTTGCCATGTCGGGCATCTTTGGAAGGCTCATGATGCACTGAGCATTGTTGTTGTTGTTATTATGTTATAGTAATGTTATAGGTTGTAATTTCATGTATATAGTTATGAGGCTGAAAATGTGTCCTCATGGCTTAAAACAAGCCCAGGCAAAACTCTCTAGGAACAGAGGGGCAGTTCACACCTCATCAGTGCTTGTATGGAATAAACCCAGCCTAGCCTCACAGGAACAAAGAACACTGGCCAAGGCAGCAACAAAGGATCGATTGGACTCTCGAGTGAGTCATCTCCCTTCCTTTGGTCAGTTTGGGACTGCAATGAGGTAATGCTCACCTAACTCTGAAGGGGGCGGGGGGCGCAAAGCCAAGAGGGAAGAACGAATATGATAAAAGGGAGGGACATTTGCCATGCTCTTCCTCTCTTCCACCCCCATCTACAGACATCACCACGCTACTGAAGTGTTGATCAAAGGGGAGAACCTGGCTGAAGGGCAACCAGCCACTCTGTGGTGAGAAGCACCTAAGTTTGTAAGGGCACGGAAAGTGTTAAGATCAGCTTAGAATGTGTTTTGCTTTTATTTCGTTTGACCAAATCTGACTTGTTGTGCTTTGACTTATAAATCACTTAAAATCTATCTTTGTACTTAATACATTTGTTTATTCTACCTGAAGCAGTGCGTTTGGTTTGAAGCATGTCAGAGACGCCCCTTGGGATAACAAGCCTGGTACATATCAATTTCTTTGTTAAATTGACGAACTCATAAACTTGCAGCATCCAGCGAGCATTACTGGAAGCTGCAAGACAGAGATTTCTAGGGTTGTGTCTGGGACCGGAGATATTAGCTAGTGTCATTTGGTTACACAATCCAAGCAGTTTACATGCCAGAGGCTGTGTATGAACAGCCGAGGAGTGGGGGTTCTCACAGAAGAGCAGGGTAAGGCTAGCTCCCAGAGTCAAGGATTGGAGTGACCTAGCCAATCACCGGTCCAGATAACACCAAGACAGCAATAAGCAAGTTGTGCTTTTGTTTGCAAAAAGCAAGTTGTGCTTTTGTTTGACATTCATCAAAGTGATTTTGTTATTCACAGAGATGACCGCAAACCAAAGCATCAGGCCTAGTGAATGCTGAATCCAAATCCAATTCTGGCAGCCTTCCATTATCTCTATAAAGGGCCAAACCAAAATTCCAGACACCAAAATACCTGAGCTTTGGGAGACACAGGAAGTGCCTCTAGGCTTGGCAGTTCATAGCTCTGGCTTAGTGCATCAGTTATGAAAGTAAAAAAATTGCTTCAGCGCTGGTACCTCTTCCATTACAAATTAAGCACTGGATATAAGTTCATCTCAAGCTGTAACATATGGGGCAGAGAGAAGAGATGGGTGGCAAGAAGAGATTTTTTACTTTAAAAGGGCAGATTTAGGACTCTGATTTTGTGATAACTGAAGTCTGTGGCAAAACTTCCACTGACTTGAACAGCATTGGACCGTTTCAGCAGAGCTCTCCTATAGCCTAAAGTTCTTTTAGGGTTTAAATGAGAAGGTGAGAAAGGTGGGGAAAAGCTACCACAACTGCAATCTGCAAAGAACAGCAAGAACTCAATGCATCCCAAAGCATCACCCCAGCATATTCCTAGAGCTCAGAGACTAACATCCCTCAGCAGTCCAGTGGCATGCTGCTCTTCTCCCGGTTTGCAGCAGCTAAATTGCTTTAAAAGCTGTGAAAAGTACATACATGCTCACCTCATGTTTCTTTCCATGTAAGCCAGTATATAGTTGCCACAGGGATGCGTGGTCACCAATGGGAGGGGAGGTGTCCACAAGACAATGTCTCTGTTAAGATGAAGACTACACTATGAAAATGACTGAGAACCTCTGAATGAAGCAATTGTTACAGAAAGCGGCATGAGCATTTGCTTATTGCCTCTGGCGTGCCCAGTTATGGTTCTGAAAATCTGTAGCACCAGAAAAGGAGTTTAGCACCATCTTCAACTCTTAGAGGCTGAAAATCTATCTCCAAATCAAAGATTTCCTCTCCAAAGATAGTGCATAACATTTCACACCCTTGCCAATTATATGCCATTTTGCCTTTCCCCATGGTGATTATTCCTGCACTCCTGCCACTAAATTGCTCAAGTCCAGTTCCTTTTAGTTCATGATGCAAAGCTGCCCCCATTTAATGGCACAGCAGGGAATGACAAAAATAGATATGCTGAGTGGAGGGCTCCCTTGAAGGATTCTCACCCAAGGAGGATTAAAAAAGGAGAGGACACTAAGGGCTGTCTACACAGCAGGTTAATGTGAAGTAAGCTAGGGAGTCACCTGAAAGCACAGTAACTATTCCACACTAACTGCCTACTTGGATACTTTTATTCCACACTGCGTTTAGGATAGTCCACTTCCACAGGGAATAGGAGCATGGAAAAAAGAGGGTCCACATGGCAAAGCTGAAATAGCTATTCTACATTCGGGCTTGTCTATATGGGGGAAATAGCTAAGACTAACTCAAGAAACCAGGTGACCAAGGACCAGACTATGCCTCATGTTTGTACGGCACCTAGCTGAATGGGGTCCTAGTGCATAGCCAGGCCTCATAGGTGCTATGGTAGAATACCAAATGAATAATAAATAATAATAATGTTTTGGCTTGAACCCAGACGTGCAGTACAGGGAGGGCAGAAGGGCCCTGAATAAAGATCAGGGTTAATTGAGATCCCTACACTTAAATGAACACAGGGACAGCTTCCACCCATGCTCCCAAAGGGAGCAAGGAGCAGCAGGTTCATGGTCTCATGTCCTCTCTGTAGCAGCCCACAAAGCCAGACTGTACTGTGGGGAGGGGCAATGAGCAGCACACCCTGTAGAACAGGGACTCTCAGCCTTTCCAAAAACTTCAGGAGTCTGATTTGTCTTATGTACCCCTAAGTTTCACCTCACTTAAAAACTCCTTGCTTACAAAAATCAAACATAAAAATACAAAATTGTCACAGCATACTGACTGAAAAATTTGCTGACTCCTTTTTTCATATAATTATCAAATCCATTGGAATATAAATATAACGTTTACATTTCAGTGTATAGTATATAGAGCAATATAAACAAGTCATTCTCTGTATGAAATTTTAGTTGGTATGGACTTCGCAAGTGCTTTTTACGTAGCCTGTTTTAAAACTAGGCAAGTATCTAGATGAGTTGATGTACCCCCTGGAAGACCTCTGCGTACCCCCAGGGATATGTGTATCGCTGGTTGAGAACCACTGCTGTAGAACAGGAGCAGCCGACCCTGAGCTTTTTCAGGGGTAGTGCCACGCTGCACCACCCTCATGCTGGGCTGTGCCTGTACAGCACAACTAATCCCAGTGATCCATTTCCTCTGAAACATCCGGCTGCAAGCCTGGGAGCAAACAGCTGCATTGGAATTAATTGCTCTCAAGTTTTGCTATCAATTCCTGGTCCTTATACACAAAACCTCCTGCTGATCTGATGCAGTGCAGCAGCCCAAATGCATTCCTGGCGCTATTACTGATCTCACTGGAATGTCACTCGGGATGAACCTGACACCTAAGGACCATTTTCTTTCCCCTCAATTAGATTTTTCCAGATAAGTCCATTGCTGCAGAACACAGCCAACACTCACTCCCAGCGCACAGTCTAAGCAAACCCTGAAACCATGCTGATGTTTCACTGACAGAAAGAGGTTTGTCTTCCAGCCTGATAAATGCAGCATTTTGTTGCGGCGGCTGCAAGAGGTGATTCCTTTCCCTTCTACTTTTATTAAGTCTCTGAAGAAGTCTTGGTTGTTGTGTTTGGGGAGACATTTCTCCCCTGAAATCTACAAAACAGACTGGTGCTCTGAGCAAAGCTTACGTCAAAGGCTTTCTACTAGCCTTTTGGGGCCAAAATAATTTATTAGCACCAGAAAACCTTTAAAAAGTGTGACCATCTAATCAAAGCAGCACAGGTCAGGCAAACCTTAGCTGATCACATGAAATTAACTGAATGAGAATGGTACAGGAAGAACCAAAGAGATCTGCTGAATATCCAGACAGGAGCGTCCCAACGTGATAGAGAAATTCAAACCTCCTCCCTAACCTTCACTACTTGGGTTCTTGAGAAGATGAACTATCTCCGATTCCTTGAAACTGAGAAAGCACTGGCTGGTACTGAGTACTTTAGACAGTTCTTGGAAAAAAAGACAGCAGATAAAGTCATTGCATGGTGAAGAATTCCATTCTTGCATTAAGGATAGCATTTAAAACAACCACTTTTGGCAACTCCAGACTCCTGGGAAAATTAGCCTGTTATCAAATGACTAACAAGCATGCTCTAAAATAATCAGTTTATTGTTTACCTAAGTCCTCCACAGTTCTCGGAGGGCAGCCTGATGTTTTATTAAAAATTATAGGGAAGTAATGAATAAACAATGTAAAGTGTGATGATCATTCTGATTTTTTGATGTATTGTGGAATTAAACTGCACCAACAACACTACAGAAACAGACCTGCAATTAACCATGTTGGTATGGAAATTAATACTTAATGCAGAACAGTGGGGTTGTTCACACCTTGCAATACTCAGTTGCCAGTAGAATGTTAAGGGGTGAATCGCGTCTCTGTAAAGCATCTCTCTTTGTATCTAGGGTTAGAAGAATGTGCTCTATTAGAACAAGAAGACTCTTCCCTACCCCCTCTCTCTTTGATGAAGAGCTTTCTTTATCTCTAATATGTTCTGTGGAGAAAGTAAATACATATAATTCTCTGCATCCTTTTAGCTACACTGTGTCCTTGATCCCATGTGGAGCACTATGGGGTGGAGTTTGGAACTGTACCGGTCTGGGCAAAATGTTCTAAGACATTCTGTCTAGCTAAGGCAGATGCAGGCAGAACACCATCGGGAGCAGGCTGTATGCTGCTTTATCTACATGCTGTCGAAAGAAGCACTCTGTGCTCCCCAGCAGTGTCTGCCATCAGATGCAAGCAGGCTACTTTCCAGGGCTGTTGGACACACCCCCTCGGGGCTGAGCAATGATGTCCAATGTGCCAGCTGTTACAACTGCTGCAAGATGTAGCTGGCATTGGTGGCCTGTGGAGTCAGACTAGATGTGGTGGTCCCTTCTTGCCTTAGAGTCCTAGAATGTATGTAGATCTGCAACCAAGCTTGCCCCAGAGTTTTGGGGTGTTCCAGCCCAGGGTCTGGCTTTGGCCATTATAGGCACAAGCGTGCATCTGGATTCCTCCAAATCCCAAGAGTGTTTTGAGCCAGGATTTTGGTTTGGGCTCTTCTCTTGTTGGAATGCTGGCACCTCAAAAGAAAGGGCAGGTGTACAAAGCAGCCTGGACAATACATTTTGCCCCATATACCTGGCAGCTTAAGCAACATGAATGTGGTTGGTTAAGACTAGCTTGGCTCACTTCACCATGCACAGCTATTAGTTCTCCCTCACTCAGCCAGGTGCCCACTGCACAGATTGTCCAAGAGCTGCATTTTCAGAGACTCACTGATAGCCGCAAAGCCACAGGGGAGTTGGGGTCGCTTGGGCAGTTTCCAAAATCCGGCCCTGAGCAGAAACACAGTAAACAGCCACATTCCCAGGCTGGAAAAGAATGCCAATGCTTAGGCATCTCTGTTGTTAAGCCGGGCCTGATGACTGCCCTCAAACTAAACAGATTGTTCTTTACTGCACTGCACCTCCGGGTAATTAGATATGTCTGCTCTTTGAAACCATCCTCCACCTACAGTTCAGTCAAATCCCCTGAACACAGCACTATGCTTATTATCTTCCTACTTGTTAAATATTCCCTCCCTGCCCCCTTTTATCTTCCCACAGGCCACACACCTGCAGAACTCAGAGATACAAAGTAAACAGCCCCAAAGCACTGGGTGACTGAGCTCTCTGAGTACAGAATGTACGGCATCTCCTCAATTTGACAGTTCAGGATAGTTATTTTGGACACATTTGTTGATAGACAAATGAGTTCATATGTATCCTTAACAATTCTGTGCTCTCTTATTAAGTACCTACGAGGAATGACCTGTCTAGCAATAATGTTCCCACCCTATAACACTCCTGAGACATCTCAGCTACTTGCATTTGAACCACAGCTTCTAATAATTGTATCAGGAACCATAGGATTGTTTTGCTTGGGTGTTTCTAGCTCAGTAGACCACACATGATTAGGTTTATCTTGAAGCAGAGCCTGTGAGCAGTAAAACTTGCAACAAGGTTATCATGTTTCACAGTTTTAAACAGTCAGGTCCCATCTACACTGCAAGATGGAACTGAGTTTTTAATTAAGTGGGTCCCTAACAGAACTGATATTGTAATGTAGATGTAATTTTAATTTTGATCAATTTTTTCCTTCCTCTTCCCCCCCCCTTCTTTCTTTCTAGACCTTTACTGTGGTGCAACAAGGGGACTCTAACCCCAAACTTCTAAGATTGGGTTCAATTAGATGTTAAAATGTAAAATAATGAGACAGTTCCTGATAACTGGAGAGATGCAGAGAGTAACAATGCTCTAGGCCAGTGGTCTCCAAACTTTTTGAATTGCACACCCCCAAGGCCAGCTCTGGGGAAGCAAAAAAAAAAGAAAGAAAAGAAGAAGAGCTGCCGCCGGCGCGCCGCCGAAGACGGAGCGGGGAGAGCCGGCGCGCCGCCGAAGACGGAGCGGGGAGAGCCGGCGCGCCGCCGAAGACGGAGCGGGGAGAGCCGAGCTGCTGCCGGCGCGCCGCCGAAGAATCCAAGGTCCAGGAGCGCTGCTGCCACTGTGTCAGCAGCACTCCTACTGTCACGCACCCCCACGGATGGCCTTGCGCACCCCACTTTGGAGACCACTGCTCTAGGCCAGGGGCTCTCAACCTTTTCACACTATGGCTCCCCTTTCTGGAGTCTGATTGTCTTGCGTACCCCAAGTTTCACCTCACTTAAAAACTACTTGCTTACAAAAATCAGACAAATACAAAAGTGTCACATCATACGTACTGAAAATTTGCTTACTTTCTCAGGTTTTACAATATAATTATTAATCAATTGGAATATAATTATTATGCTTACATTTCAGTGTATAGTATATAGAGCAGTATAAACAAGTCATTATCTGTTTCACATTTTAGTTTGCACTGACTTCATTAATGCTTTTTAGGTAGCCTGTTGCAAAAGTAGGCAAATATCTAGAGGAGTTGAGGTACCCTCTAGAAGACCTCTGTTTACCCCCAGAGGTAAGCATACTCCCACCAGAGAACCACTGCTCTAGGCGACTGGGTTGCTGAGTCAAAAAGACATGAGGGCTAGGAGAATTTGTTTGGTCTCATTTTCCCAGCTGTACCAAAGAACTGAAGAAAAAGACGACTCTCCTGCTGAGAAACAAAACCTTCTGCAGAGCTGAACATAGACAAGCTCAGCCAATTAGAAATAGAGGAGGACTGTTACATAGAATCAGAGGAGGGTAGGACTGGAAAGAACCTCAAGAGGTCTTCTAGTCCAGTCCCCTACACCCAAGGCAGGACTAAGTATTATCTAGACCATCCCCAACAGGTGTTTGTCTAACCTGCTTTTAAAAATCTCCAATGATGGAGATTCCACAACCTCCCTAGGCAATTTATTCCAGTGCTTAACTACCCTGACAGTTAGGAAGTTTTTCCTAATATCCAACCTAAACAGACTTTGCTGCAATTTAAGCCCATTGCTTCTTGTCCTATTCTCAGAGGTTGAAAACCATTTTTCTCCCTCTTCCTTATAACAACCTTTTATGTACTTGAAAACTTATGTCCCCTCTCAGTCATCTCTCTCCAGACTAAACAAACTCAATTTTTTCAGTCTTCCCTCATATGTTTTCTAGACCTTTAATCTTTTTTGTTGCAATGACTTTCTCCAGTTTGTCCACAGCTTTCCTGAAATGTGGTGCCCAGAACTGGTCACAATTAGGGTTGCCAACTTTCTATCTGTAGAAAAACAGAACGCCCTTGCCCCATGGCCATGCCCCACCCCTTCTCCAAGATCCCGCCCCATGCTCACTGCATCCCCTGATGCTTGCTCTCCCCTACCCTCACTCACTCATTTTCACCATGCTGGGGCAGGGGGTTGGGAGGGATGAGGGCTCTGGCTGGGAGGTGCAGGCTCTGGAGTGGGTCTAGGGATGAGGAGTTTGGAGTGCAGGAGGGGCTCCAGAGTGGTCCCAGAAATGAGGGGTTCAGGGTACGGGAGGGAGTTCCGGGTTCAGTTGAGGGTTGGGGTGTGGGAGAGGGTAAGGGCTCCAGGGTGGTCCCCAGGGCCAAGGGGTTTGCGGTACAGGAGGTGGCCTCTGGGCTGAGGTCCAGGAAGGGGTATGGGGTGCAGGCTCCAGCCAGCACTTACCTTAGGCAGCTCCCGGAAGCGGCTGGCTCCTAGGTGCAGGTGCCACCAGGTGCCTCCCCTGCCTGCAGGTGCCGCCCCTGCAGGTGCCATTCACCACAGTTCCTGGCCAATGGGAGCTGCGGAGCCAGCACTCGGGGCAGGGGCAGCACAGAGAGCCCCCGTGGCCCCCCTGCGCCTAGGAGCCAAAAGGGACATGCCAGCCGCTTCCAGGAGCCGCACAGAGCTGGGCAGGCAGCCTGCCTGCCCATCCCGCTGTGGGTGGCCAACCAGACTTTTAGTGGCCTGGTCACAGGTGCTGACCAGAGCTGCCAGTGTCCCTTTTCAACCGGGCAACCCTAGACACAATGCTCCAGTTGAGGCCTAATCAGCACAGAATAGAGCAGAATAAATACTTTTCAGGTCTTGCTTACAACACTCCTGCTAATACATCCCAGAATGCAATTTGATTTTTTTTTTTGGCACATACCAGTGTTACACTGTTGACTCTCATTTAGCTTGTGATCCACTATAACCCCCAGATCGCTTTCTGCGGTACTCCTTCTTAGGCAGTCATTTCCCATTTTATATGTGTGCAACTGATTGTTCCTTCCTAAGTGGAGTACTTTGTATTTGTCCTTCTTGAATTTCACCCTGTTTACTTCAGACCATTTCTCCAGTTTGCCCAGACCATTTTGAATTTTAATCCTATCCTCCAAAGCACTTGCAACCCCCTCCCATCTTGGTATCATCTGCAAATTTTATTATACTCCCTATGCCATTATCTAAATCACTGATGAAGATATTGAACAGAACAGAACCCAGAACTGATCCCTGCAGGACCCTTCTTGATATGCCCTTCCAGCTGTGAACCACTGATAACTACTCTGGGAACGCTTTTCCAAACAGTTATGCATCTACCTTACAGTCTAGATGGAGCTATTATATTCCCCTAGTTTGTTTATGACACGGTCACGTGAGACAGTATCAAAAGACTTACTAAAAGTCAAGCTATGCCACATCTACCACTTCTGCCTCACCTCATCCACAAAGTTTGTTATTGTCTCAAAGAAAGCTATTAGGTTGGTTTGACACAATTTGTTCTTGACAAATCCATGTTGACTGTTATTTATCACCTTATTTTCAAGGTGTTTGCAAATTGATTATTTAATTATTTGCCCCATTATCTTTCCAGGAACTGAAGTAAAGCTGTCTGTAATTCCCTGGGTTGTCCTTATTTACCTTTTTATAGATGGGCATTATATTTGCCTTTTTCCAGTCCTCTGGAATCTCTCCCGTCTTCCATGACTTTTGACCATGATTGTTAATGGCTCAGATATCTCCTCAGTCAGCTGCTTGAGTATTCTAGGATGCATTGCATTGGGCCCTGGTGACTTGAAGATATCTAACTTATCAAGTTAATTACTTAGACCTTTCCCTATTTATGCCTCTGATTCTACCTCAGCATTCACTATGTTAGACATCCAATTGCTACTAAACTTTTTGGTGAAAACTGAAGCAAAAAAAAAAAAAAAAAGTGTAAATCATTAAGCATTTCTG
Source organism: Lepidochelys kempii (assembly GCF_965140285.1). Taxonomy (NCBI): domain Eukaryota; kingdom Metazoa; phylum Chordata; order Testudines; family Cheloniidae; genus Lepidochelys; species Lepidochelys kempii. The sequence continues at coordinate 16,361,614 of NC_136392.1, read as the reverse complement.
CCATTTTCACATTGTCTAGGCTTGTCTTCACTACCAGGGTAAGTCGACCTAAGTTATGCTACTCCAGCTACATGAACAACATAGCTGGAGTCGACGTAGCTTAGATCGACTGACTGCTGTGTCTACACTGTGCTGAGTCAATGGGAGACGCTCTCCGGTTGATTTCCCTTACTCTTTTTTGAGAGCTGGACTACCGGGGTCAACCAGAGAGCACTCTGCTATCGATTTAGTGGGTCTTCACTAGACCTGCTAAATTGATCTCCGCTGCATCAATTGCAGCGGCGTTGATCTCCATGGAAGTGGAGACCAGCCCTCTGTTATTCTTTCCTCTCCCCCACGCCCATTGAGTAATGGGCCAACCCTGTCCTTGGTCTTCCTCTTGCTTCTGATGTATATGTAGAATATTTTCTTGTTACCCTTTATATCTCTAGCTCGTTTAATCTCATTTTGTGCCTTAGCCTCTCTAATTTGGTCTCTACATGTATCTGTTTATATTCATCCTTTTTAATTTGACCTAGTTTCCACTTTTGGTAGGACTCTGAGTTTTAGATCATTGAAGATCTTGTGGTTAAGCCAGGGTAGTCTCTTGCCATACTTACTATCTTTCCTATGCAGTGGGATAGTTTGCTCTTAATAATATCTCTTTGAAATACTAGGAGCTTTCTTGAACTGTTTTTCCCCTTTGCTTCCCATTGGATCTTACCTACGAACTTCCTGACTTTGCTAAAGTCTGCCTTCTTGCAATCCATTACTTTTATTGTGCCATTTCCCCTCCTACCATTCCTTAGAATCATGGACTCTACCATTTCATGATCACTTTAACCTAAGCTGCCTTCCACTTTCAAATTCTCAACCATTTCCTCCCTATTTGTCAAAGTCAAATCTAGAACAGCCTCTCTCCTAGTAGCTTTCTCCGCCTTCTGAAATAAAAAGAATTGTCTCCAATATATTCCAAGAACTTGTTGGATAATCCATGTCCTGTTTGTATTATTTTCCCAACAGATGTCTGGGAAATTGAAGTCCTACATGGTAAAGGCTCAGCCAATTGGGAACAGAGGATACCATCTGACTTCTCCATTAGACCTATCCCAGTGAAATTGGTCAGAACTTGAAAACATACCTCAAAACAATAGCCTAAAACATTTTTCAGCTATTCAGACAGAGCAAAAACAGTTTACTGAAAGCCTCTGTGGACAGTTCAGATATGGACAAAGGCCCACATCCTCAAAAAAGGTGTTTATTTAGACACCTAACTCCCATCAAAATCCGCTGGATTGGACACCTAAATACCTGTAAGGATCTGGGCCAAACCACCAGCAAATACTGCTAGTTTGCAGTTACAGTTCATATTTGAACCATGTGCCTTTTATTAGTGCTCATGCACACACACACACACACACACAAAATAAAGCACCTAGAGGCCTCATTGTATCAAGCAGAGTATAAACAGAAAATGGAAGACAGCCCTTGCTCCAAACAGATTATAATCTAAACAGATATTTGGGCAAAAGGTGTGAGGAGAAACAGAAGGATGAAGTAACTTGCCCAAAGTCACACTGCAGTTTACTAGAGTCAGAAATAGAACCTAGACCTCCTGGATCCCAAATCACTGCTCTGTCTTTCAGAGTGAAAAACTTCACTGAGCCCTAGTTAAAAGTCCAAGCTTTCGTCTTAACTCTGACTTTTCTGGCTTTGGAGATTTTAAATCAGATCCTCATTATTATAAATTATCAGAACTCTTATGTAACATAGAATGATCTATAGTATTAGACTCCAAGACACAGATTTTATTGAAAAGGGGTCAGCAATCCATGTGTCTTTGTGCACCTACATTTCCACTCACAATTATCCCAATTGTGGGTATAAATTGGGAATTGGTGCATGCAAGTACAGTCCTTTGACATTTTAAAGTCTTCTTGCACCTGGGAAGCAATACTTTTTAAACCTCTTGCCCTAAGCATAAGAAGCCAAGTCCTGGAGTTCTTATTCAGTCTTTACCTAGTTAAAAACTTTCACTGAAGTCATGTGACTCCATGAGACTAGAGGAAGGCCTTCAGGATTTTACCCAGTAAATAAGCAGAACTACTGGTATTATAACAGATTGGTTCTGGAAATAAGTAAGGTTTCAGACAAAACCTTTGTTACTGCAATAGCTCATTTACTCGTACAAGTAGATTTTGTTCCTTTGGATTGACTGGAACACTTTCCGGTTGGTACTCTCAGAACGTGATCCCACAGTCCTCTGAGTAGTGGCTCCATATCATGTGCCATACATGGCTACTAAGGATAGCGGACCTTCACAATCCATTAATGATAGCAAAAGATGGTAGCTCAGCAGATGGCCATGGAAGTCTCACTGCCTTTGTGCCCTTGATTGAGGCTGAATTGCACTGAGTTTCCAGCTGTGGTGGTCTTGCAGCTAGTGCACATAAAAAGTCTATTCAGCAAAGTACAAAAACATCAAAACTGTATTTGCTTCTCTACCAATGAATGAAAAAAAAGAAAAAACGCAGCAAATACCAGTGACTTGGTTTCCTAGAAGGAGGCCATCGGATGCTTTGTAAAATGTGTTATCATGACTCTTTGTTGTGGCTGGCATGGCAGTCTGTCAATTGTTGCACGCTCAAAGAGGTGTTAAAGCAAGCATGGAAAGGATCTGGAGAGAAGTCAAATGAAGTGCTATCATCCACACATGATTTTGCACTGTATGGACACTGGTAACCCAAAAGATCATTAACAATGCTTTTGAACAGTAACAGGCTTATGACTCTATTCACTCTGCTTCTGGAAAGATAACTGCTGCTGCATGTATAAGTCAGACAGCATGTGACATGACATAAGGTATCATAAAGGACAGCAGGGCAAGCAGAGAAGAGGGGGAAAAAAACCCAAACGCTCTCCTTGATACTCCATAGTCTCCCCTGGGGTCAAGGGAGGGTTTGTCCAAGCTCCTGTCTCACTCAAGATCCTGACACTTTGCAGCTTTCTTCAGTGGAGCCTGGGTACTCACTGTGGGTGTGTCTACACAGCAGATGGGAGGGGACTTCCCAGAGCAGGCAGGCTAGCTTGTGCTAGCTCTGCTCATGCTACTGCACTGAAAATACCAGCGTGGCTGCAGTAGCCCAAGCCGCCTCATGTGCTAGTGGCCCAAGTATAAACCCACCCAGCCCTCGGGGTATGTACTCTGGCAGTTAGCCCAAGCTGCCACCCCTTGCCACTGTGGCCACATTACTGTTTTTAGAGTGCAAGCTCAAGCCAAGCTAGTGCATGTCTGACTACCCACATCGGAAAGTGCCCTCCCAGCTACTGTGTAGACATACAGTGTGTGTCTGGGGGGGGGGGGTGTTGATGGAGCACATTCTGCAAGCCTTTTTGAATCATCATCATTACAGAAATGATTCTACTGGCACCAATACGAGTATCAAAATATATTTTAAACTGAAACAAAAGAACATTTTAAAGAGGTTGTAAGGTGGGGGGGGGGGAGAACAAAACATAATAACCAGGAAAATCTTTTCTGAACTCATATAGAAGCAGCTGTGGTTCTCAAGCCCAGAGAGACTCACATACCCATATCCAAGGTAGGTATTATACTCCTTTTGCGGCAGGGTAAATTGTGGCACATGGAGATTAGTCTCTGATTTAGCAGAATGCTTAAGTGCTTCACTTAAGCAAGTTATTAATCTAATTGAAGTAATCTGTTTAAAGTTAAGCATATGCTTAACCACTGTGCTGAATCAAGGCCTAAATGGCTTGCCCAAGTTCACAAAGCAAAGCAGTGACCAAGCTGGAAATAAGAACCTCAGAGTTCTGACTACCAGCCACCCGCTCTGATTGCTAGACACTACTTCCTACAATACATACATATAACTAAACAAAGCAAAACTAGGAAAAGCAAAAAGTATTCTTATATCAATGAAAACAACAGCACTTCCTTAATATTATAGGTCCATAACCTGCACATGTTTTGTTGATAAATACGACATAGTATTGACTTCAACATTTCCTGAAAGAACAGGAATTTGGTGTTTTTAGTTTTCATTGTTTTGAAATGCTATCTTTGCTTGACTGGCTAGATCCCTACCTCCTACATGACTGCCTACTATTAACTGCTTTAGCTGACTTCCAGTTTTGCAGAATTCAGGCCAGACTTTCATAGCCGCACATGCAAAAATGCAGGTGTAATTTACCCATACAATCACTGTGATCCAACATGCATTCCTGGTATTTTTACATACAAATGACCAGTTAGATGTGTAACTAGTCCTTTTTGTGCATAGGTACCATTATTGTACATGCAATCCTGATAATTGCCCACCTTAAGTCTGTGCATATACATTCAAATATTATAAGGCCAGAAGGGACCATTGTGATCATCTAGTTTGACCTCCTGTAAACCACTAGCTACAGGACTTCCCTGAATTAGTTCCTATTTGAACTAGAATCTCTCTTGTACAAAAATATCCTATCTTGATTTATGAATTTCCAATGATGGAGAATCCACCACAACTCTTGTTCAATTATTCCAAGGGCTAATTACCCTCACTTAAAAAAAATTACACCTAATTTCTGGTCTGAATTGATTTAACTTCAACTTCCAGCCACTGGATCTTGTTATATATTTGCCTAATACATGGAAGAGACCTTAGAATCAAGTTCTATTCCCCATTAGGTGTTTATAAACAAGGATCAAGTCACCCTTTAACCTTCTCTTTGTTAAGCCGATTGAACTCCTTAAGTCTTTCACTATAAGACATGTTTTCCAATCCTTTAATAATTCTCATGGCTCTTCTCTGAACCCTCTCCAGTTTAACAACATCCTTCTTGAACTGTTGACCCAGAATTGTATACAATATTACAGTAGTGATTGCACCAGTGCCAAATACAGAAGTAATATAACCTCCATACTCTTCCTCGACATCCAAGGACTGTGTTAGCCATTTTGGCCACAGCCTCTCGCTAGGAACTTGTGTTCCCCTGATTATCCACCATGAACCCCAAGTCCTTTCCAGAGTGACTGCTTCTCATGATAGCATCCCCGATCCTGTAAGTAAGGCCTGCATCCCTTGTTCCTAGATGCATGACTTTACACTTGGCCATATTAAAATGGATATTGGTAAGCTGAGCACCAGCAAATAAGTGATCCAGATAGCTCTGTATCAGTGACCTGGCCTCTTCATTATTTACCATTCCCCAATCTTTGGGTCATCTGCAAACTTTATCAGTACTGATTTTATGTTGATAAAAATCACAACCAGTGTAGGGTCGAGAGCTGATCCCTATGGAAGCCCAATAGAAACACACCCACTCAATGATGGCTCCCTGTTTACAGTTACATTTTGAAATGTGTAAAACAGTTTTTAATCCAGCTATTGTACAGCTGTGAAAATCTGAACTATGAATTTGGATTAACGTTCTTTCACCATAAACTCTAAAATTTAAATCAAGCAATATAGGGTTGTTTTACACCAATATATACACATATTTGCTTTAAAATGTACTGTAGAGTGGGAGATTACAAATATTCAACCAAAGGCCAATTCCAAATGTGCGTGCTCCAACACTGGGCTCACACGCATGATGTCCTAAAGCCAAAAATGCCATATTTACATAGGTTATCAGCTTTCACGGTCAGCCCCTCAGACCACAGTAGACTTTTCCAAATACAACATGAAGTCAAAACATCACTCTAAATAGGACAATTTTCAGCAGTGTCCTTGTCCACCTGATTCCTGCTGTTTTTCAGTGTCCCTGTGTGTAGGCCAAATCTTGTATTCTTAATTACTGAGTCCTGACTTAGGAACAAGAGTTTCACAGGAGCCTTTTTAATTAATAAAAATTTCTATTATGCTCATAAAGGCTCAAATATGGCATCAAATATGCATCATTTGTTTAGAACAGGAAGCCTTAGAGGGAGAATATAAGCTTCATAACACATGACCTTTCATGATTGCCTAACATTACTTGTATATTCAGAGTTAACCTAGCCTCCCACCCACCCCCCAGGATCATCCTGATTTCAACAAGGAGAACCAATGCAATCCTAGTTGAGGGGGTATGAGAAATAAATTCACCTAAGATCCAAGCAGATCTTTCTGGACATCTTTTAGCATTTGGTCTCTCGAGAACAAATCTTAGTGTGGTGAATGCCCAGCTTACCCATTGGCCTCTATTCAATGGGACCACCCATACGAACAAAGCAAGTAGAAGTCCTGCAATACAAGTAATTGCTCCTGTATCTACTGCTTTCTCTCTCTCCATATGGGTTGTTAAGGCAGAGTACAGCCCATTTCATGCTTCAGCCTTTAACAGGACTTGCCAAGATGAATTACATCAAATTCATTTGAACTAGTAACTTTTAGAGCTTAACAAATGGTACGTGGGCAGGAGGGAAAGAGAGCTCTAATGTGATTGGGTTTGAAAGCAGGAGGTGGTGAGGCAGAGGCAGGATGACAGAAGCAGGGAATGGAAAGAGCAATTTGCTCCTTCCCTGCCCTCTATGGACTCCAACTGGGTCATAGTAGCCCTTGGATTCTGGTGATTTCCTTCCCTGCCCCCCTTGCTGGTAGGTGCAACCCACTTCCAGATCATGCCCCACCACTCAAGAAACATCTAGTCCATCTGCTTGCACTGTGTCAGCATCCCACTATCCCTAAATAATCTCATCCAACTTGAAGCTTTCCAAGGATGGTGACTCCAGCACAAGGTACGTTTATGTCACCCTTATGGGCCTGATTCTCATTTACACTCCGGCCTCTTTTACACTGATCTGGCAGTGTAGCTACCCACCAGAGGGCAGCATAATTACACAGATGCTTGAACAAGATTACATTCCTTCTTGCCTTGGAAGATTACGAAAGAAACATCCTGGTCCATGCTGCTTTGCTACATGAAAGGAAATCTACCTGGATGGCATTGTGCAAGCGACCCTCCGTCTTTTCCAGCACCCCATTGCTGCTGGATAGCTTATTTAGTTGCTAGTTGAAGCAGGCCAGCTTGTTTTTTAGTTGGAACTAGCTGGAGTGGTTTTAATGTTTTGTCCGGAGAATTTCCCCCCCCCCCCCATCTTGCATAGCAGATATATGGAGTCTAATTTTCTAAGGAGGTTACCTACCTAAATCCCATTGAATTTAAGTGGGATTTGCATGCCTAGTTCTTTGGAGCTTTTGAAAGTCCCATCTTAATATGTAGGGTAATATGTTCAGCATTGGCCCAACACTGCTCTTTGAAATCAATAGCTGACTTCAGAGGAGCAGAATTCAACCCACTGACTTCAGGGGAAGCAAAATTAAGCCAAAGATGAGCCCTTCTGAAAAAAGAAAAAAAAAGTCTTAATTTCCATGTCCCTTTGTTTGTGCCATTTTTGCAACAGCATACATCTGTAAAATGGAGTTAGTGACACTTATTCACTCTTCTAACGTGCTTGGGATCTACCAATGAAAAGCAGAATAGTAAGTGACAAGTAGTAGTAGTTATTTAATTACTGCCATTAGTTACTTATGCACAAACAAACAGAGGATTAACGAAGGAATCTGTCACGGTCTTGGGCTGTGTTCCTCAGCACGTTGCAAGCACTTGTATTCATTCTTCTCCTGGCTCCTCTTTGTCTAAAGGCCACCATAATTTACTGTTTCTAGCCATATTTGGTGCATAGTGGCGCTTGAGAGAAAAAGCTCTGTGCTGGTTGCATGAAAACGAAGACATGTTGTGGTTTCACCTCCGTTTCGTTGCTGCTTCCCCACCCCCCCCCAAAAGCAGAAAAGACAATTATGAGAAGCAGAAGGAAAAAAACCCACACAAATAAAAAACACCCTTTGTGTCAGAGAAAATGGTAAATTTATGCCTGGGGTAAAATGTGTGAAGAGTTGGAATGGAATTTTAGCAGGTTTCTTTAGCTTCAAGTGAATAAATAAGACAAAGAAATGTCTTTTCATCTGAATGTTTTGCAGTGCCTGGGGTTATGTACATTGGACACTGTCTGCAGCTGGTTTCATTTCAGGATGAGTGAAGTGGTTCAAAAAGAAAACTAGAAGCTGCTCTGAACCCTTGCCTTTGAATAAAAAGGGTACCTTTTGGGGAGTCCATTTAATTTCTTGTCATGATTTGCCACTTTGGCATCTAGGCTCTGCCAGAACTGCAAAGTGTCAAATACAGGCCACACTTTTTTTTTCCCCCCTGACTCTTTTTGTAGGCTCAAGAGGCTTGGACAGTTTGGGTTAGCAGCATGGAAATTCTGGGGGGCCAGTCTGAACCAAATCTCTGAAGCTTTCAAGTCCACTCATCTCTAGATTCCGACACCTACTGGTGCACTAATAACTAGCAGAGCCATTTATTTCTGTGGGAGAGAGAAATCTGTTGGCAACGTCTAGGGGTAGACACATTGGAGCACCATATGCCCCAGTTTCCTTTCACTGCTTCATAGTCAGCTACCTCAGCAAGCCACAGCCACTGGAACATGCTCCTCATTTCCATAATTCACCTCCTTTGGGTTTGGCCCATGTCATTGTGAAGGCTCACAACACCCCAGCCAGCTGCGGGAGTCAGTTGTTTGTAACAAAACCCAGGTGTAGGTGTCAAACCTCATGAAAAAGAGGGAGGGGGTAAGCACAAGAGATAGACTTGGCCCTTCCTGTGCATCCCAGCCTGACAAGCTCAGCAGGTTCCTCTGGTTCAGCCAAACCTGAGCTAGAGGAAAATGCTAGTGCTGATTCTGCTGCCCCAGGTGCCCGGTGCATCAATCAGGGGGATAAAGTACATCCAAAGCCATCCCAGAAGCCTTCACCACAGGTCACATTAACTTGCACTTTTGCTGGTGGCATCAGAGGCCAAGGATTGAATGGACCCTTGGAGGCTGAACTCCCCGCTCAGTTCTGGCAGTAGTCACTTCAGAAGAGGACTGGGACAGTGTAAAGGAAGCTTGACCTACTGCTGCTGCCCTGTACTGCGCCTGTTCCTTGCACAGAGGTTTGCATTCTCTGGGGCTGTTAATAATCCAGCTCCTTTTACCAGCACTTGATCTGCACTAACACAGCATTAAACCTTGCTGATATGAAAGGCTAAACAGACCATTTATTTTCAGGTTGAGGTACCTTACTGCTCCCCCGAGATCACTGAATGCTATTTATGGGCTTCCAAATGGCTGAGTCATTACCACCATCCTATGTTTAGTTTTGCACTTTGAGCAGTGAACATTAATACATTCCATGCACATGGGTACCCAAGACAGCCAGCCAGCTCAGGAGGAGTGCCTGGGTCACTTAATGCGTATATTTTCTCTGGCGCTGTTAGACCCACTATTGAAATCAGTGAAGGTAAAGTTAAGTAGGGGAATGAACTTCAAATGATCTTGGTGGCTCAGAAAAGGCTTGGTCTCAAGAAAACATCTACCTCATCTCTCAAGTGTTTCCCAAAGAAGATGCCAGACAGGTGTTACTGGATGCCAGAGAGGCTGACAGGGCTGGTGCTGTTATTGTTGTCTAGACTTTATTTTATTACTACTCAAATCATAACAGAGTCAGATGATCACATACCCCCTCCTCCCGCCTTTGTAACCCAGGCAACTCACATATTAGAGAGGCATTTGTAGCAACTGCATAGCTAAGGTAATATTAGCTTTGCACCTAAAGCTAGACTTATTTTCACCCTCTAGGCCTCAAACTTGGAAACACTTATGCATGCACTTAACTTTACTAGTGCTGGATTATCCCCAGGACTAGAGCTAAGCACATGCATAAGTGTCTGCAGGATCAGTGCTTAAATGACTGAATTTAGTCTCTGTAGGTGGCACAATGATTCCTCACAGGACAGTTTAAATTTTCTGTGCAATTTATTTTGCAAAAATATTCAGTACACTTATCCAGAGGAAATATCTAAAAAATTCTCCCTTTTTGAAATGTTACAGTTTTGATCATGCATCTTTAGCTTCCTTTAGCATAAAATAGGTCATCAAAACACTTGACATTTTATACAATAACTCATTTTGAGAGAGTGAGTGAAACAAAAGAAGAAGCCAGAAAGAGAAGTTTCCTCAATGGCTAGTCAGGCAAGTTATTCCACACACGACACAGATAGTCTATCTTAGTTGCCCAAGTACAAACTGGAAGTCATCTCTCCTCCTGTTATTAGACACCAGCAATAGCATTGCAGGACTCATTTAATTCAGGTTTGTCCTTCGACCATCAAACTCTTGAAATTAATGAATAAACCTTCTTACAGAAGCTATAAGCTCAAGGAGCAGACAACATTTGATATAATTGAACAAGTGCTCAGGGACCATAAACTGTGACCTTTCAATGAAATAAGTAAATCCATCCAAAAATCCAATCTTTTGCTATTGGCCAAAAGGATAGTTTTGTTTACCTCATAAAAAGCCTTATGGATCTTATGGATGCCAAGATCATTGGTGCTTTCCCTTACCAAGTGCTCCAGATTTCTTTATCTTCATCCAGTGGCAGCATCTATTAGTAAGATTTTTTTTTTAATTAAAATTCATAAATTTCTTTTTAAAAGCAGATTAGTGTATTTTTAATTTCTGAACTAGAATAAATGTTTTTTTACCACAGTGTTCTCTGTGTATTTGCATGTGTGTATATTAAGGATTAGGACATTTAATACTACCCCACAGTATGCCTTGTGTAAGAGCGCGAAGTACTAGACAGCCCTTAATCCTGGAATTTGGCTCTGTAGACCACAACCCCTCCTGTAGAGCCTATCAGGTGTAGTATGTCATTTCCTCCCTGAGGGCTTTTGGTCTACAGATCTTGGACATAATTCATTGATACGATATCTTCTGTGCATGTGTGTTAAGAGTATAGTGAAAGTAATAGAAGAACCTTGTAAGTAAAAGAACCTTGCGGTGCCATCTAACCAATTCCATACATTAGGCAAATTTGTTTCCCACACTGCCATTCTTCTACTTCTCTGTTGAAAGATTCTGTGCAATAAAACTGAAAGTGACAATATATGACATTTCCCCATTCACGTGGGGTTCACTGGGCAGAAACAGACAGCAACTCATGCAATAGATGACAGGACCTACTACGGTCACCCATGACCCTTCCCAAGCCCCAGTGCAAGATAGTCCTCATTCAAAGTGGTTGAAGGCAATTTTTATTTAGTCTAGTGAATCTCTTTAACACCTCTGCTGCTGGCCTCCTTAAGCAAATTATCCCATTGTCTAATTGACTTCACAGTTAGCAATGTTTTCTCAGTATTTGCTTCAGTTTTCCCATATGTAGGTTTCAAGGTATCTAGTACACTGGCCTGACTTTAGCAGCTTTCCTTTGGGCTATACACATTGTGGGTGGAATTTTCAGAAGTGCCAAAAACAGTTAAGAATACAAGTCCCATATTTGCTCTTTTCATAAATCCAACCATTACTCAATTAACCTTTTTCCTTACTCTTCCTTAGAAATAAAAGTATAAGTGGGCTTTTGTGCAATGCGGTGCAAAAGAAATCAAAGGAATACTTCATCCTCCTTAAGTTACATTTGGGATACGAGTTGCTGAGCCTGGGGCATTATTGTTTGTGGCTGCTCTAAAGAAATACTGAAAGGGGAACGTAGTGGCTACAGGGAACTGAGTGACCTGTGAGGAGATTCAATGAAAATCCTTAGGTTGTCTCCCATGCCATGTACTCCAAGATAACCAGTTACACCTAGGATTTTGCACTTTGCATAGTGTTACCATACATCTGTGTAGTCCCCAGACACTGCCTCTTTTTTGAACCTCCGCCCTCCATCTGAGTGGATTTTTTAAATAAGAGACAATGTCTGGGATGTTTGCAGAGCAAACATTGCAGCTCAGAAAGAGTCCCGATTGGTCCGCTTCCCCATTGGTCCATTTTCCCTCAGCCACAGTTGCCAGGATTCCCCCATTCCCCTCCGACTCCCAGCCATGGGGAGGGGGAAGAGGCCTGCAGAGAGGCACTGACCAACCACTGGCATTGCATCCTGGGCTTGCACAAGCTGCCCTACCACCATGACAGGGAGCAACACTGTCCCCCACCTCTAGTTAGTATGCCTGCTGCAGGTACCCCCCTCCCAGACAACCAAATACCCCTCCCAGTACACACACCCATCCGGCATGACTCACCCAACTGTACCCCCCAGCTGTGTCCTCTTTTGGGGAACCTGAAATACAGTAACCCTAACTTTATAATGATACAACAGAGGATCTACTATAATATTGGTCTCCACCACTGCACTTCACTTCTCTGGACTTTAACAGGGATAGGATGAGACACAAAATGGATTATCTGCCATTGCATGGACTGTAAGCAGGACAGGGAATGCTATGAACATCCCTATGAACATGCTGTGAGCCCTCCTGGGATGATGATTCTAAACGTCAAGAAAATCATCAAGAATATGCAGTAAACTAAACATAAGCCCTTGACCTATAGGCAAAGATTTTAGTGGAGCATTTTTGGTAGAAATGGGCCAGAGAGAGGAGCCCAGATTGGGACAACAGGGTTGAATCTAAAGTTTGTGCTTTGAACTTCCCACTGAAAACATGGTTTCAAATGTGAATTTTGAATCCAAATTCTGACCTCTCAGGTTTGTGAGTGCTCAAATCCAAGGGGCTTGTGTGGGTTTTAATCGGGGTTCATCTTTTTTTTGGACCATCAGAAACAAGATATCTTAAGTGAACCAAATCACTAACATTTTGTGCTTGGTTTATCTTCCTTTCGATTACTGAACACTGGACAGCACCAGTTCTAGGCTGAGGGAACTTTCTCTTATTATATTTAAAAAGTAGCATCCACCATGTGTTGCATCATGTCCTGCTTCTGTCACAATTATGTCTATTCTTCATAGAATTCTGAACTTAAACCTTAAATGTTAAATTACATTTTTTGTCCTGAACAGCTTTCAATAGCACAATCTCCCTCCTAGACTCCCCTTCTAATTGGATGAGCAAACACTCTGGACTTTGATTCCCCAATGAGCTGAATATTAAGAGAAGATTCCTGGCTCCAAAGGAGAAGACTACAATGTGAATTGGGGGGAAAATCCACCCATTCATTCATTCCTTCCCAGCAACATTCCTTGGCCCAGAGCCAGCTACCATTTGACGTCACCGTCTTAACCAGGAACATAATGTACTGGCACTGGGACAAACGTTTATTATGGAAAAACACAGTAACAAGTTGAAACATATCAGAGAAGCCAGGGGAGAGGGAGCTAAGTAGAGAAAAGGGGTGGGGGGCAGATTGGCAGAAAGTGAAAAGTTTATCTACCAAAACCCACAGGGGGGCACTTTCATTTTAGTTTGAGCACTTATGCCAGTTACACACATGAAAGCCTCTGGACATTGTGGTAAGTTCCAACATTGTAACACTAGCTCAGTCAAAACAATGGAAAGTTGCTTACTTAAAGCACCGTTTGCTCCTTGCCATGTTTAGTAAGCTAATAAGGAAAAGGCCCCATTCTTTCATTCCTTTTTTCTTTAAGCCGTTTCAAGCCAAGTATTCCTAGAGCATTTTTTCCCCTTACTCAGTAGCTGTTCTTTAAGTTCTGGTCATTGGGGTTAAAAATTAACTGGATTTTGTGGGAGGAAGGAGGGGAAAACCCAGTGTTTGCAGCCCGGAATTAATGCTGTAAAGCCAGTAAAGCCAGTTTGAAGATTGCAGGGGGAAGAGGGGCGGGGAAGAGGGGCCTTCTGTAGTCCCTTTTTCACAGCTGCAATTAGTGGCTGTTGGAAAAAAAAACAAAACTGCAGAGTAGTTTGTCCCTCAGGTACTCCTAGCATGGGGAGAAAAAATAAATACCAAAAATGGGCAGAAAGGATGAAGAAATAGTTGGGTGGTGATGTGACTTTACGACACCAGTTTGACTACCCACCAACTCAGCATGGATTTGGCAAGTGCAAGCTTCCCTCTTATGAAGTGACTGGTGAGACAGATCAGGTCTTGGCTTCACTGCTGAGACTGCAAAAAAGGTATCATTTAATGGTTTATCTTCAGAGCAGTGTGGCCTAGTGGACAGAGCACTGTACTAGGACTCAGGTGACCCAGGTTCAATGCCCAACTCAGCCTCTGGTCTACTGTGTAACCTTAGACAAGTCATTGTATCTCTGTACCTCAGTTTCCCCATCTGTAAAATGGGGCCAATGATGACCTCTTTTGTAAAGCGTTTTGACATCTACTGAGGAAAAGTGCTATGTAAAGAGGTATGTATATATTGTTTGTGCTGTTTTGTGATACACCAATTGGGAACAGGACTGAGACCCACCACACTCTTCTGGCACACATCGCTAAGCTGTCATATGGTAAACACTTTCAGTTGCTACCACTCGGGCTAGATTTGAACTAGTGACTAGCTGGTAAGATTGGTTCTGAAACAGTCACTTTTGGATAGCTCCAGCAGAGCAGCTGTAAATTTGTTTCTGAGGATGCCCCCACACAAGTACTGATTCTGTGGGGGTGGGTAGTTCTAGGAACTTGAGAGGCATGGCCAGAGAACCACTGTCCTCTGGCACTCCCTAGCAGGTGTTATCAGCTGGTGCAAATTAGAGCAGCTGTGAGGCTAAGTGACCAAGCCAGGCCCAGATATCAGGGAAATGAGGCCCACTGTCACCACTTCTATTTCCAATTACTGGTCCCATGAACCATCAAGAAGCCCCACACAACTAGGTTTTGGGCTTGTTGTTGACTGCAATTGCTTCACTTACTAAAACTGTTTTGTTCCAGACACTGCAGTGACATTTTCCATCCTGCCCCCAATAATGCCTCCAAGGACAGCCTTCAGCTTTGCTCATTTCCCCCACTATGTGGAATCCACATAGAATTCTACCTATATGGTTTTTAAAAGCATACAGCATACAAAGCAGCAGGTCTAGAAGATGCCCTAAAAGGGCCGCATCAGTAGCATACCTGTGAAGTTCAGAAATAGATCTGATTCCTGAAGTCCACAAAGAAACCTTCAGAAGCAGGATCTAAAAACATCAGGGACATCAGATGCACAATTATATTTAAAAATGCACATATTATTAATATTAAAGAACCCTGCAAAGTTCCCAGGGTGCCTATCCGTTATTTATTGCCCTGATGTCACCACTGCTGCTAGCCTTACTCAATTCTCTATTTCCTGTCACTCTGAAGTCATTGGGTCTGTTGCCCAAACCCAGCACCAAAGTCAATAGATGTACAAGATCTCTGTAAATCAGGCCAATTATTTAAGATTTGGAAGTGTGACTCTAGGTGCCTAGATTTAGGCACCCAACTTTGAAACTTTTATCCAACGTACATTAGGATAGTGGGAGTGTGCTTCTCCTTGCGTCCTGAAGACATTAAGCATCCCCTTGCATCTAAACAGCCACTAGTCCCCAACCCTACAATCCACCGTGCACATCATTGGCACTAAGGGCTGTAAAATTGTTCATAGCAATGCAAAATGCATTTGGATCCTGATGCAGATATTAATTCTGCAGGCTGGTATACTTTTCACAGGGCTCCCCAGAGAAGAAAATGAAGTGCTGATTCTGAATAGCAGCACTAAAGAATGCAATGAGGGTTCTAGGCAGCAGATCCACAGAAGACTCTGAAACAGAAAATTTGGTGTTGAGTCTGGGCAACCCCAGAGAGTGTAGGGTGATAAAGAAGGTAGAGCCAGGAGCTTCCAGGTAACTTCACTGGGAACCGGGAGGGCACAGGGCCTCATAAATAAGATTATTTACTTAGGTGCTCCCGTATGGATTCAGACTGGGCTCTCCAATGGCACCTAAGAGAGTTGTGTGCTCAAATCCCATTAATTTTCAATGGGATCTGAGTGCCTAACTCCCTAGGTGCCTTAGGCATTTAACTGGAGGCAACCACATCTTATTTTGGCATTGACTCTTTGATGATTCTAAAAAACTCCAAAAATAAGCCACATATCTTGCATTTTCCTTTTCCATATAGTGTGACCCCATTGCTGGAAATACAGCTTCCAGACGGGCCGTTCTAAAGCTAATGTAAGTGAATTCTCTGATACAGCAGTCCCCAAAGAAGCATCTTCTGGAGGTGCCTGCACAATTTCTTGTTCTAGACAAAGGAACTGATCCTGGGAGCTGCTGGCCTCCACCGGGAAGTTGCAGAGAACATTCAACTGCTTTTAAAGCCAAGGAATTTGAGGTTCTTCAGCAACCGTCAGGACCTGGCCCTAAGCAATTCTGTGCTTCTTTGAGGGCAGGAGTTTCTCAGAGTTCCTGTTCAGTTCAAAAGAGGAATGGGGTCTGGGAAAGAGCTCCAGACATACCTCTGCAATGTGGAGCCAAAAGGCAATCATGCAGAGGCATACATTCCAGAAGCCTGTGGTTTTATCAGTCACCATACCATTCCTTCTTGGCACAGCTTATGACCATCAGTCTCACAGCATTAGTAAGCAGTGTCCAAATCCCTGTAAAAAGTTGAGCGTTTGCAGCCATCCCACACGTGTGCAGGAAAGAGTTCCAGATTCCAATAATACACCACAGAGGAACTAGTCAGGCTGAAATTAGACAAATATGGGGAGTAATATACCCCACTCCTGGAAGAAACCCTGCTCAAAGTGGCACAGAAAGCCATTCCATGCAAATCGTAAACAGGGGCACCAGTGTCCTAGGAATCTCTCGTATGTCATTTTACCTGTATAACCAGTTAATTGAGAGTGACTCCATAGAATGTCTCTCTACAGAGAATTCAGATTTATTAAAATCGAGTGGGTTACCTTTTATTCAACTCAGTCAAAAGACAGTCACCTGCACACACACAAAAAGCACACCTGTCCAATTTTTTTGAAAACTTGGACATTTGAAAGACGTCTGGTCTGTTAAATATGTATATAGAGCTTTCACTCAATTTAATAAAGACTCTAGAAATGACATACTATAGGTGTTGTAACAATGCTCACTGTAATATGGTAACAACCCTGTTAGAGAGAGATTGATCAGTATATACTTGTATGTCTCTTTAAATAAAAGCTAACAGTTCTAACAATTGTTTTGTTTTTTATGTTTACATGGCAACAATTTGTAAACTTGTTAAATCTTCCTAAATAAAATTAAAAAATGGAGTCGCCAAAAGTAGATGACATTGCCTGGCATTTCAAGATCTTGTCCTGAAGAACACTGTGTCCTATCATTAGGTCATCCTCTCAATTGGAGAGAGTTAAAGGTGTCATAAGAGTTGTAAATCCAGCTTTCCTGACCTCTCTGACTTAAATCAGAAGCATAATTCTCTGAGGGCAGATTTTGGGGTTTCATTTTCAAGAATTTGAATATTAAGGGCCATATTTTCAAAGTATTGATTTGTCCCAGCACTTTTGCAGGCTGGATGGATCCAATCATGCATTTAAGTGCACAAATGGGACCTACCAGAATGTTTGCTGCAACAGAAGTGCAGGCCAATATAGAGAGTCCCCATCTGAAAGTGTGTTCCTGAATGATAGACTGAGACAATCCATGCCACAGGAATATTATGTAGGGAAGGCAATGCCCCTGCTCCCCATCCCGCCTGCCCCCTCCCCCAAGTACCTATAATAGCAGCTTGCCCACAGGGATGGAAGGCTAACCAGCTGACAGAGTAACACAGCTAGAAGTGCTCTCCAGTCGCAAAGGGGAAGCCAAGGGATGCTGAGATCATGGCCACAAACTCAGACTCAGAGGCCAGTGCTTGGGGAGCACAAGCCACATCTTTTCTGTGGGTGTGGCAAGGACTATTACTGAGCATGCTCCCCTGGCGGTATTAAGCTTCCCCTTGTCACTGTTTGTGTGGCTGTCCCCAATTCTATAATTAGGGCCCTACCAAATTCATGGTCCATTCTGGTCAATTTCAGGGCCACAGGATTTGAAAATGAGTTAAAAATTTCCTACTTTCAGATGTTTACATCTGAAATTTCATGGTGTTGTAACCGTGGGGGCCCCAACCCAAAAGAGGATTGTGGGGGGGTAGGGGGGGGTCACAATAGGTATTATAGGCAGTTGCGGGGTTGCCACCATCACTTCGGCACTGTGCAGCCCTGGAGCTTCCTGCAGCCACAGGAGATTCCTGGAGGTGGGTCTGATCTCCCATGTGCTCCTGAGAGCACCCCAGCTGGGGGCTCCTAACTGCTAGCCCCGGTTGGGCTGGGGAGGGACCAGAGTTGCTCTTCCCCTGCATGGCTACTCTTGGCAGGGGAGGGGGCGAGAAGAGGGAGAAAGATCAGACCCACCTCTGGGTACCTCCCCTGGCTGCAGGGCTCTCCCAGCGGCATGCGGGAGATCAGACCCACCTCCACCTCTGGCAATCTCCTATGGCTGCAGGAAACTCTGGGGCTGTGGCCCAGCTCTGGAGCTTCCTGCAGCCAGGTTAGGTACCCAGAGATGGGTCTGATCGGCTGTCAAGAGCAGTTGTGCAGGGGAAGAGTAAGTCCCATCATAGGCACCAACTCCGTGGGTGCTCCGGGGCTGGAGCACCCACAGGGAAAAAATTGTGGCAGCCCCCCCATCAGCTTCCCCTACCACTTCCCCAGCACCTCCCGACTGCCGGTGGGCCCCACAGATCAGCACCTCCCTCCCCGAGCCTCCCGCCTGCTGCAATCAGCGGTTTCATGGCTTGCAGGAGGCTGGGGAGGGGAGGGGCGGAGCAAGGACGCGGTGCGAGGACGTGGCACGCTTGGGGTGGGGATGGAGTGGGAGCAGGAAGAGGTGGGGCCTTGGAGGAAGGGGTGGAGTGGGGGCGAGGCCTGGGGCAGAGCCAGGATCAAGCATCCCCCAGCACTTCGGAAAGTCAGCGCCTGTGAGTCCTGTCCCTCCCCAGCCCAGAGTGGACTACCAACTGGAGCCAGGGGGCAGAGTAGGAAAGGCACATTTTTCACAGCCGTGAATTTGGTAGGGACCTACCTATAATCCATCATGCACTGTAATTTGCCTATGGCAATTAAAATGCAGTGAGGGAAATAGGGGTTATGAATTGTTATAGAGATGGACCTAATGTTCAGATGCAATATTCAGTTCCAGATCTTTAAAGCCCCATAGTTTGGGTTTCAATCTGATCTAAAAATGGGGCCAGATGCAAAATTTAGATCCCAGTTTAGAGTCTAAATCCACCCCACGTGGAACCACTTGGTTTGGAACTTACTCTAGTGCCTAAGAAACTGCTGTGTCATACATAGAGTTGGTTGAATATTATTCATTTTAAGTGTTCCATCAAATACCCCATTGGAAAAATATGAATCTGTCTCCACTGTTCACTCAAGGCTAGCCACCCACATGCAGGGCCTGCAAACTGAATCAAACCATCCTCAACTGCATCCTCCTAGTGTCTAATCCCACATTTTTTGGTTTTGGGTGTACACAGCCTCACCTATTTTAACCACTGATGCAATGCCAGGGCTTCAAGCCAGTAAGTGGGTCAGGTATCCCATGACATTGTTCATCTGTACAATGCATGAGATGCAGCACAAAGCCTGTGCAACCTAAAGGAGAAGGAGAGTGAAAATAGAAGATGCATGAAAAATTTACATAAGAAAGAACGGGCTCTACATTTAAATGACTCTGCACTAGTACAGAAAAGCTTGTAAGAGGGGTGGCTGTGTAGGCCTAACTAGGTGATATAGGTGGCCTTTGTGCTTCACTGTGATGCTGCAGAGCTAACGCCATTTCACAGAAAACTTGGCAAACAACAACAACAACAACATCGGTTTGAGTTCTGTTTTTCCAGTGAAAACCTAGATATTGTCAGCACTGAAACCTACATACTGGCATACAACAGTTTTCACCTCAAAACTAGATATTCTGAAATTTGATGTTTTGCTGTAACAACTGCCCCTTTGAGAAAGATTTTGTGAAAAATCAGTTTCGGTGCTGCAAAAAAGTCTGAAGTTAAGATGGAGAAAATATTACTTCCCTGAAATTTTATGAAAAAAATTTGCCATCTTTTCGGTTAGTCTTGGAGAACCAGACATGGCCATGTGAAGACCCTTTGCAATACATTTTCCCTACCTGTCTGTCTTGTGATGTTCTTGCCAGTCTTCTGGGATCAAATTAGTCACTGGTATAATCCGATTTTTGAAAAGGACAATAGTTGATAGTTCTATCTAACCAACTGTTAAGGGCCCGATTCTGCTCATTGAAATAATTGGCAACGTTCCCACTGACTTTTAGAGTGCAGGACTGCGGCCATAAACCAGTGTGCTGAGCTGGTTATAAGATGACAGCATAAGCCAGTGAGAAGAGAAACACACTATCTGCCATTATTGTCAATAGACTATTAACCACCATGTTTAGAGCCAGTCATGTGGGCATGTCCTTCCAGCGATTAAGG
This sequence comes from Lepidochelys kempii, assembly GCF_965140285.1. NCBI lineage: Eukaryota > Metazoa > Chordata > Testudines > Cheloniidae > Lepidochelys > Lepidochelys kempii. The sequence continues at coordinate 16,341,351 of NC_136392.1, read as the reverse complement.
AAAGTTCATATGGAATAACTCATTTTGTGAGCAACTTTTGATTGTGCCGAGAATTCTGCTGGTTTATGAGTGGGTCTCACTGTCATTTTCTATCATAGTGGTTAAAAAAAAAAAAAAAAGGAGATACCTTTATCACAGTTGCAGGACAACATGTGGAACTGACCTATGCACTAGATTTTCCACTGGTGTAAGTCAGCATTACAACTGAAGCCCAGCAATTTGTTTTATCATGTTGTGTACCAAACTAAAATCCTCCAAATGTTAACTGTCTGCTTGTCCATCAATAGTTGTATGCAGTCGTTGTAGCCATGTTAGCCCCAGGAAAGAAGGTGGGTGAGGTAATATCTTGTTTTGGACCAACTTCTGTTGGATAGAGAGAGAAGCTTTTGAGCTTAGAGGACTTCTTCAGGTCAGACTCTGTATAAGCTATAAAGTTTGTCTCTCTCACCAACTGAAGTTGGTCCAATAAGTCCATCAATAAGTCATTTGAGATGTAGCACATACCCATCAAAAGCTTATGATCTGGAAGGGACATGCTATTTTATGATCTATCAAACAGAAAATCTAACCCACCACTGTAAGTGTGGTCTAGTGGTCAGAGTAGAGGACTAGAAGCCAGAACCCTTGAGTGGAGTTAGTAAAAAAGACACTGAAGACACTGAGTCGGGGGGAAGGGAGGGAAGCACAGCTTCATTTTGATGGAACATGTCAATTGTGAGTGAGTAACTTTCTGTGGGGATGGAATTTCTAGTCAAAGCCAGAGTCAGACACACAGAATAGCCAAGTGGGTAGGACTCTCACCTGGCATGGGAGACCCAGGTTCAACCCATTTGATTTGGAGCAGGGACTCTTACTTCCTATATGACTGCCTTACCCAGGCTATTAGCTATTCATACATTCCAGAGCCAGAAGGGCACATTGTGATCTAGTCTGACCTCCTGTATAACAGGCCAGAGAACTTCCCAAAACAATTCCTAGAGCAGGTCTGTTAGAATAACATCCAATCTTGATTTAAAAGTTCAGTGATAGAGAATCCACCATGACTTTGGACAGTTGTTCCAATGGTTAATTACTCGCTATTAAAAATGCACACCTAACTTTCAGTCAGAATTTGTCTAGACTCAGCTTCCAGTCATTGTATCATATTATACTTGTCTCAGCTAGACTGAAAGCCCATTATCGAATTTGTTCCCCATATAGGTACGTTTAAAGGGTATCTTGATCGCTCTTTATCCTTCTCTTTGTTAAGATAAGTAGATTGAGCTCCTTGAGTCTGTTATAAGGTATATTTTCTCATAATTATCATTCTTGTGGCTCTTCTCTGAACCCTCTTCAGTTTTTCCATATCCTCTGAATTGTAGACACCAGTACTGGACACAGTATTCCAGCAGTCACACTAGTGCCAAATACAGAGGTAAAATAAGCTACTCCAACTTGAGATGCCCCTGCTTAAGCATCTAAGGATTGCATTAACTCTTTTGGCCACAGCATCACACTGGGAGCTCATGTTCAGCTGATTGTCCACCATGATCCCACATTTCTTTTTCAGAGTCACTGCTTCCTAAGGATAGAGTCCCCCATCCTGTAAGTATGGCCTACATTATTTGTTCCTAGATGTATACCGTTAGCTATATTAAAAAAACTTATTGTTTGCTTAGGCCCACTTTACCAAACAATCCATATCACTATGTATCAGTGACATGTCTTCATTATTTTCTACTCCTTTAATAGGGGTCATGTGCAAACCTTCAGTGAGGATTTTATGTTTTCTTCTAGCTCATTAAGAAATTTTAAATAGTGTAGGGCCAAGAACCAATCGCTGCAGCACTCCATTAGAAACACACCTGCTCTATGATGATTCCCCTATTTCAAATTACATTGAGACTTATCAATTAGCCAGCTTGTAATGCATTTAATGTGTGCCGTGTTAATTTTGTATTGTTTTTAAGTTGCGCTTTCACGATAAAGAGATTGCACTACAGTACTTGTGTGAGGTGAATTGAAAAACAGTATTTCTTTTATCATTTTTACAGTGCAAATATTTGTAATAAAAATATAAAGTGAGCACTGTACACTTTGCGTTGTGTTGTAAATTGGAATCAAATATTTGAAAGTGGAGAAAAACCATCCAAAATATTTAATAAATTTCAATTGGCATTCTATTGTTTAACAGTGCAATTAATTTTTTTAATCATGGTTAATTTTGAGTTAATTGCATGAGTTAACTGTGATTAATAGACAGTCCTAATCAAAATGTCATGTGGTACCAAGTCAAATGCCTTACCAAAGTCAAAGTATATTACATCAACACTCCCCTTTATCAACTAAACATATTATCAAAAAAATGCTATCACATCAAGTTAGACAGGCTCTGTTTTCCATAAATCCATGTTGATTTGCATTAATTATATTACCTCCATTTGTTTCTTGATCAATCAAGTCCCATATCAGCCACTCCATTAATTTACCCGGGACTGATGTCAGACTGACAGGCTTAATTACCTAGATCATCCCATTTACCATTTTTAAATATGAGCACATTAGCTTTCCTCCAGTCTTCTGGAACTTCCCCAGTGTTCCAAAACTTACTGAACATCAAAGTTACGGCCCAGAGAGTTCCTCACCCACCTCTTTCAAAATTGGATGGAAGTGATCTGGACCTACTGATTTTAAAAAAAAAAGTCTAACTTTAGCAGCTGCTGTATGTATTCTGTTTTTTTCCCCAAATGCAGAACAGAAATATTACTGCAGAAAAGGTAGAATTCTTCAGTAAATAATTTCCCATTTCTATCTAGTAATGGACCAATACTATTGTCAAGATTCTTTATGTTCCTAATATATTTAAAAAAAAACAAAAAAAAAAACACACACACACCACTCCTTAAGTCTTCTGGCCATAGATTTCTCCTTGTGCTCTCCCTTTGCTTCCCTTATCAATTTTCTACAATTCCTAACTTCTGAATTATATTCATTACTATCAGCTTCCCCTTTCTTTCAGTTTTTATAGCTGCCTTCATTTCACTTCTCAACCAAGCCGTGTGGTTTTGGTTTTTTTTAAAACCAATATGGCCTTCCTTGATTGTGGCTTTCTAGACAAGTATTCCTGATTATTCAAATTTCTGATTAATTCTTCCTTCTGGCTGATTTGGCCCAATTGTTTTCATCTTTGTGAAAACTGGACCTTTTAAAGACCAGTATCACTGGTCTGGACTTTTTTGCTTGATCACATTTATAATGTGATCAAATCATGATCACTTATACCTAAGTTACCATTAATTTTTAGTTCTGTGATCAATTCCTCTTTATCTGTCAAGACAAGGTCTACTATAGAATTCCCCTGTGTTGGATACAATGCTTGGAATTAGGAAATTGTCATCTACTATTTAGAAATCCCACGGATGTTTTAGTACTGGCAGCATGAGACCTCTAGCATGCATCACTCAAATTGAAGTCCTCCACAACCACACAGCTTTTCCCCCTACATATTATAGGTAGGTGCATAAGAAGCTGATCACCCTGGTCCCCAGTGTGATCCGGTGTCCTATAGCAAATACCAACTAATACCCCTGCCCCATCTTGTGCTTTATCATTTTCTTCTGAGTTATCAGTGACTTGGAAACAGGTAATGCCATTTTTGACAGCGTGCTGCTCCCTCTCCCCTTTTGCCCCCTGAATCCTTCCTAAATAGATTATAGCCATTGATTAGGATGTTCCATCATGGGAACGATCCCATTAAGTTTCAGTGATACCAACTAAATCAAATTTATGCTCATGAAATGAGCAATTTCAGTTTCCCTTGTTTGGAACCCAGGCTACTTGCATGGTGAGTAGCCAATAAAAGAATTTCTTCTCTTTGTGCCCCTTGGTTTTTGATTAAATTTTGTTCTCAACTTCTCCATTTTGTGCCAAGTGCTCATATCTTAAACTAATAACAAAAAGGGGAGAGGTAAACACCCTTCTGACCACTCTAGCCAGTTTCAATGAGAAGACTGATCCCCTGTCTACTGAGGTGGAGGCCATCCAAACTATACAGCCCCTTCTCCCCATAAACGGTGAACCAATGTTCCACAAAAACCAAAACCCTCCACCACTTCTCTAGCCAGGTGTTGACTTCCAGAATCCATCTTCCTTTGCTCATGGGACAGGAGGGATCTCAGAAGATCACTTGGAATTCTTCTTCAGCACAAAGATTAATGTTTGTTAAGCACTTTGGTTTCATTGACTGAAAGATGCTCTATGGGAACTGCTCAAAAATGATCCAGATATACAGTTCTAACATTTGGCCAGATTTGTGCCTCACGTACCTTTTCAGGTCAATAAACTTGAAGGAGTTCACCAACAATAGTAAATCTGGCGGGGAATTAGATTATATTGTCGTATACTAGGAATGCACAGTAGTCAATCACTAGAACCACTATGTGAAGAAACACAAGCCAGTCTGCCTTCAGTTTTTATTTTATAGCACCTTTAACTGTGAAGTCTAGCAAATGTAACACACCCTAATGTGTAATAGAAAAGCATGGCAGATAGTGTCTAGGAGAACTTTCACAGTACTGTATCACTTCCTACATTTTAAAATAAATACAGACAGATTTTCAGGATTGTGACACCTCTCCCACCTAATTCAACAACACTTAAGTACATACATAACTCAAGGGGATTAGTCATGTGAGTAATGTTAAGCACATACTTCAGTGTTTCGCAGAAGCAGGTGAAATTGGTAGCAAGTGAAACTCCTTTACTATGAAACTGCTTAAAACTACAAAGGGACAAAATCTTTGCAAAATACCTTAAGCTTGATCAGTTCACATCTGAACTGCCCCAGCACTTCCCATCTGAACTGCCCCAGCACTTCCAAGTCTGTAATTGTAATCCCAAAGGATGCGGGCAGAATGTTGATCCTCTAGTACTGATTTCTCTTCTGATGCTGCCATTTCATTGCATTGTCTACTCTGACAGGTGCTTTGACCCTTTTCCCTGCTCCAGAGGAAAGTACAGACCTATCCTGAAGTGATTCCCACTGTGAGCAGAGACTACTCATGTTAGGGAAAAAGGGTTTCCCTCCCGTCTAGGGTTGGGAGGGTAGCCTTCCCTGGATTTCTGTATTACCCAAACAAACACAGAGTCAGGACTCTGAGATAAAATGAAAAGGAGTACTTGTGGCACCTTAGAGACTAACCAATTTATTTGAGCATGAGCTTTCGTGAGCTACAGCTCACTTCATCGGATGTGAGCTGTAGCTCACAAAAGCTCATGCTCAAATAAATTGGTTAGTCTCTAAGGTGCCACAAGTACTCCTTTTCTTTTTGCGAATACAGACTAACACGGCTGTTACTCTGAAACCTTAGATAAAATGAGGCACTTTAATGCTAGCAAGTACGACAGCTGAAGGGCTCACCAATTCCTACAGAGAGGAATATGGCGAAGCCCAGAACAAAGAACAAGGTAGAGCTTTTATAGCTTAGTTCAACATACTTTGTGATATCTCTTCCAGTTCAGATAAGCATAGAAAAAAGACAGAAGCCTAGCTTTACATGATTATAGGGTTGTTTTCTGGTTCTTTTCTTTATCACTCATGTGAATAAGGGTTTGCAGAAGTGGGCCCTAAAATACATATTAATTTTGTTGTCATTCAGACCTGCTATTCAAAGAGGTTACAGTGACCTACTCACACTGATCTCCGGGCAGAAAGGAGTGGAATGCTTCATCATTTTGTAAAAGCCGTTATGTTTATAAGTGACATTTTTCTCAGTAATCAGAGTAAATCATTTTGGCTAAACTTCCTCCTGTTTTTATCCAGTGTGAACAGGAATAATAAAATACAAAGAAATGCCACAGATTCATTCATTGCTGCTGCACAAAGCTTCCTGCATTTAAAAATAAAGAGATCTTCCAATTTAATCTTCTAGCAGGAAGCATTCATAAGTGATTCACACACCGTGTCCTCTTTTATGAATGCCATGGCCAGACAGACTGATTTGCACACACATTTGCATGTTTGGTTTCGTTGGGAAAAAAGTGCACATACCTGCCCCCTCCTCCTTACCATGCCTGCACATGCAAATTGTGTGATTCTGCTCCACATCTTCTATGATAGCCTGGCACATGTCCTTGCTTATTGCCTTGTTAGCCATGTGCCCATGCAGCTTACAGATTTATTTGAACAAGCTTGGTAACTATATATGCAAAATTGATTCACATGCATCTGCATGCCTAACTAATCAGGCACAAAATGTTTGTTACTGAACACAGGAAAAATACTTAGGGACTGAAAATCTATTAACATAGTTTAATCATGCATTTTGGGCAGGTCTACACTACAAATTTACATCAGAACAGATTACATTACACTGGTTCAGCTAAGCCACTTTATTGTGTCTGGTGAAGATGCTCTAAACTGATGGGAGAGAGCCCTCCTGTCGATTTAATAACTCCACCTCTGTGAGAGCCAATAGATATGTTGTCAGAAGAAGCTTTCCAGCCAACATAGCGCTGTCTACATAGGGGGGATTTTTCCACACCCCTGAGCGATGTAGTTATATCAAAGTATGTGGTGTAGACCAAGTCTCAATAAATGACAACCCCAAATTTTAGGTGACGTCTAACTAGGGTATTACAAATATGAAGTCAAACTCTGGCTGCCTGCTGTGTATGGTACACACCAGCAAAGTTTCAGGCTGGAAGTTTTCCGCCCCTATTCTGGCTTCCTCCAAAACCTCTGGAAAAGCAGTAACTAGATGTGAGGTATTGGTCTGCATGCCTTATGCACATGTCCCTAATCCAGCAATAACGGCTACAAATTTATTCTTTATACTCTTAGCAATAGCAATCCGAAGGAGGAGGAGGAATCTGGCTGCTGCTGGACAACACACGGGTGCTCATTAATACTGCTCATGCAGCATTTATATGACCTCATTTGTGAGGTCTGTGTGTTGTTTGGGGACTTGCCCTAAAAAGGTATATAAAACACCAAGGTGTCAAGTGCCATAAAATAAAATTTCCATATCAGTTAGATTTAGAAGCCTCTGGAAAAGTTAGACTAGTTTGTTTTGTGCTATTTCTTGCTTCACAAAAGGCTGTATCTGAACATTGCACAGATCTTAGATCTGAAAGTATTCTAATGGGAGCATAGAATGGATATTTGAAAGGGTGTGGGGGGGAACAAAATAGTACCCAAAAACAGGAAGAAAGAAAAAGATCAGAAGGATCAGAGCAGATTGGACTGGAAAGCTCACTAAGTTGCAGCCTGGGATAAAAATTCAATACTGCTCCCATTTGAAATACTAGGGATGAGCTGACCCAACTATTGTGCTCTTCAGAGGCTGGGGAATTGTAATAGAAAGACCCAGGAGTTTCAATAAGAGGTTTATATTTCATAATAAGCAAATAAAATAGACAGGTTCAACAGCTCTTAAACAGTAGAGAGAGAGTCCCACCACATCCCATTACAGCCTTCCTGGAGAACTCTTTGCACTCCCCAGGCAGAGGCCAGGCACAGTTGCAGCTCTTATGCTCAGGAAGTGCATTGATTGCTCCCTCCTAGCATCCCTGGGAGCACGAGCCATCCCAAAGGGGACAAAGAATCAGACTCAGAAATGTAGGGCTGGAAGAGACCTCAGAAGGTCTCTAAGGAGGTTGTAGAATCCCCCCCCCTTCAAGGTGTTAAGAACAGGTTAGATAAAACACCTGTCAGGGATGGTCTAGGGGTATACTTAAGCCTGCCTCATACAGGGAGCTGGGAGAAATGGGCTAAATGATCAGAAGATCATTAATTGCCTCCTATGGGCAGAACAGAATAATTGGCTCCTATGGTCTTACACAGGACAATCCTATTAACACACTCCAGCATAGGTGCCGACACCGTGGGTGCTCCAGGGCTGGATAAGGGGTGCTCAGCACCCGCCGGCGGGCCCCGCCAATCAGGTCCTCCCGCCTGCTGGCGGGCCCTGCCCACAGAGGATCAGCTGTTCAGCAGCAGGCAGGAGGTGCTGGTGGAGGGAGTGGGGGTAGGAAGATGCAGAGCGAGGACAGAGCATGCTCAGGGAAAGGGAGGGGTCTTGGGGAAGGGGGGGGGCGAGGCCTAGGGCAGAGCAGGGGGTCAAGTACCCCGGGGGGAAAGAATGAGAAAGCTGGCACCTGTGGACTCCAGAACGACGTGCCATTCTCACAACAGCTATGTGATCCACTATACACGTTAGACCTTCTTTGGCAGTATTGCAGCCAAGCCAGTTATTTGCTGGTTTGTATTTGTGCATGTGATTTTTCCTTCCAAAGTGCTTTTCTTTATTGACTTTCATCTTGTTTATTTCAGATGAATTCTCTAAGTCATCAAGATTCTGAAGACAGGAGGTATAGCAACAGCACCTACCCTCAATCTCCCTTGCTTGACCACAGAGCAGACTTAGGGACAGGCTGCACCATCATAAGGGATGATGCCGCAAAATACATACTTTGCCCATGTGCTACAGAGCTGCAGAGGGATTGCATCTCTTGAGGCACAGTCCTTCCTGGAGCTCTCTTGGGGCAATGCAGCTCTGAATCACCACTATCACAAACCAATAGCTAAATGGCAAAATTTGTCCAGAAGGGATTAGCCACTGAAGCTTTTATAAACAATTACATGATAAACAAGGAGCTAACTGACAATGAAAATTTTTTTAAGCAGATGAAATATTACTATCTCTGTTTGAAATCCTAATTCTGAGCTGGCCTGATTGCTCAGATGAGTACGCACTACACTGGTCAGGAGTCGGGGGAGGAAATCAGCTGCTTCATCAGCTTTCAGAGGGGGGTGGGGGGCATTGTAAATGGGATGCTGTCAGTCAATGGTGGGGGGAGGGGGGAAATCCAGAAGAGTCCCTTCAAGTAGTAGAGAGCTCAGTGGTAGTTTGAGGCAATAGCTCAGAGAGCCCTAAAGGTAAAGAGAGTGCTGGGGGATTGGGATGGAGGTGACTAGTGGCCCAGAAGACTCCAGGAACTTGTGAGTACTGAAGGCTGAGCAGACTTGGTAGGGAGGGGGCAGGGTGAGTTTAGTTTTTTGAATGTTTGTAGCAGATAATCGTAGAAGTTCAGTTCACGCTTTGTATACTTCAGGGTTATGTTTTCAGGCCCGGTGGAGTCAGAGCTGGATACAGCTGTGTTATCTAATTTCTTCTGGCTGTATCTTGGCAGCTTTATAGTAGGTGTTGGAACATGTGACCCTTAAGGTCTGATAGAACATCTGCCCCTGTATGTTGGCCAGCAGCCTGCCTGCCACTCTCCCCACAACAGCTCTGTATTGCATAACTTCACCACCACCTGTTTAGGTGGTGAGTTGATCCTCCAGAGACTTTAAACCTAAACCAGTATGGAGCTTAGCAATACACCCTCGACCCCCACTACTTATCCCCTGCTCCACCCTAGCCTCAACTGTTCCTGTCTCTTGTTCAGTTTATGTTTAGGTTTAAACAGTGAGCAAAAATGGACTTTGGCTTCTTTGCCTGAATTCTGAGGTGTTTGAGTTGATAAGATCTAGGTGATGCATTCAGCCATAGTTATACAGATCCCAGGTAGAAGACTGGTTCCTGGCAGGCAGCAATGAGTGAAGCTAAGCGAGGGCTGACATTTCTTTTCATTGCAGCAGCATTGCTCTGCTTGCCTATTCACCAAACTGTTAAAGCTAGATCATCTATTAGGAATAGAATTAAAAATCTTTGGCACCAAGGATTCCTGCTTAGATCCCTGGAGTGGGGTAATTGGACTACATAGTATGGAGGAGCACCCACAGCTGCTGGGAGGAATGTGGGGGAGAGCATTACACATTGCTCTTGAGTGAGTCTACCTCCTACCAACCCAGAGGTGTGTTAGACTCAAAAGGAGCCACATCCAGCCCTTCTTGGACTAAAAGGAAGGTCAGACTAGACTCAGGAGGGGAAATAATGGGGGGAAAGAGTGGTGCAAGAACCACACTCCAAAAATTATCGAAGAGACAAAGGCAGCTGGCCTTCTATACAAGAAAGATGGGTGCAATTAAGTTGGGATCCTGTTAAGGTGACATCTTTATTCTCATACACCAACTCCACTCTACACAGAGGTTTACCTACAACTAGAACATCACGGTGCATTGAAGCTGCTGAAGACTCATTCCACTGCCTGTAAGTGGAGTTACACTGCATGTAGGTTCATTACAAGGCCAGTTCCACCCCATAAAGTAAGCCTGCTTATGTGATTTTTCAATACTTCATTATAAGAAGTTCCACATTTTTAAGAGAGGCTTGAGTGTATACAATTGTGCAAGTAGGTCTGCAACTAGGCCATTAACAATTATGTTTGAAAAGTCATGGAAGACAGGAGACATTCCAGAAGACTGGAAAAGGGCAAATATAGTGCCCATCTATAAAAAAAAGGGGAAATAAGGACAACCCGGGGAATTTCAGACCAGTCAGCTTAACTTCTGTACCCGGAAAGATAATGGAGCAAATAATTAAGCAATCAATTTGCAAACACCTACAAGATAATAAGATGATAAATAACAGTCAGCATGGATTTGTCAAGAACAAATCGTGTCAAACCAACCAGATACCCTGTCAAAGAAAGCTAACAAGCCTTGTGGATGGGGGGGTGCGGAGGAGAGCGGTAGATGTGGTATATTTTGATTTTAGTAAGGCTTTTGATACTGTCTCGCATAACCTTCTCATAAACAAACTAGGGAAATACAACCTAGATGGAGCTACTATAAGGTGGGTGTATAACCGGTTGGAAAGTCATCCCCAGAGAGTAGTTATCAGGGGTTCACAGTCATGCTGGAAGGGCATAATGAGTGGGGTCCCGCAGAGATTGGTTCTCGGTCTGGTTCTGTTCAATATCTTCATCAATGATTTAAATAATGGCATAGAGAGTACACTTATAAAGTTTGCGGACGATACCAAGCTGGGAGGGGTTGCAAGTGCTTTGGAGAATAGGATTAAAATTCAAAATGATCTGGACAAACTGGAGAAATGGTCTGAAATAAAGAGTATGAAATTCAATAAGGACAAATGCAGAGTACTCCACTTAGGAAGGAACAATCAGTTGCACACATACAAAATGGAAAAGGACTGCCTACGAAGGGGTCTGGGGGTCATAGTGGATCACAAGCTAAATATGAGTCAGTGTAATGCTGTTGCAAAAAACCACACACACACCCAACCATCATTCTGGGATGTATTAGCAGGAGTCTTGTAAGCAAGACATGAGAAGTAATTATTCTGCTCTTCTCTGCACTGATTAGGCCTCAACTAGAGTATTGTGTCCAGTTCCGGGTGCCACATTTCAGGAAAGATGTGGACAAATTGTAGAAAGTCCAGAGAAGAGCAACAAAAACGATTGATGGTCTAGAAAACATGACCTATGAGGGAAGATTGAAAAAATTGGGTTTGTTTAGTCTGGAGAAGAGAAGACTGAGAGGGGACATAACAGTTTTCAAGTACACAAAAAGATTGTTACAAGTAGGAGGAAGAAAAATTGTTTTTCTTAACCTCTGAGAATAGGACAAGAAGCAATGGGCTTAAATTGCAGCAAGGGCAGTTTAGGTGGGACATTAGGAAAAAACTTCCTAACTGTCAGAGTGGTTAAGTACAGGCATAAATTGCCTAGGGAGGTTGTGGAATCTCCATTATTGGGGATTTTTTAAGAGCAGGTTGGACAAACACCTGTCAGGGATGGTCTAGATAATACTTAGTCCTGCCTTGAGTGCAGGGGACTGGACTAGATAACCTCTCAAGGTTCCTTCCAGTTCTACGATTCACATGCATTATTATCACTGCACATGCAGCTCAAGACATTGTACGCGCTGATGACTGCATCCACACACGTGTGCTACAAACCTCAAGAAATGTGGCCCTATTTCTGTGTGCACCCATCATTTATTGTAGGCCAGAGATGTTCCAGTCACTGACATGTGAAACCAGTGCGGGACAAACATCCACCTGACCTTAATTGCAGGCTCAAATATTTGCACGTGCAAGAGTGTAGGCCCAGTTATAAGGGCAGGTTGAAAAACCCACCCTTCCTGGAAAAACACACACACACACTAGCTGAATCTACAGGAATACAGCAAAGTGGATTTCATTCACAGATTTGTCATCACTGCTGGCATGAACAGTGAGAAGAGGAAGATGGAAGGGAGCACCCATAATATTTTATCTCCTCAGGGGTACTTCATACGGTCTGACTTCAATGCAGCCCCCTCTGGAGTGTAGAGTAGCGAACAACCAGCCTACAGCACACTTGCATGGGTTGGAGAGAAGGGAACAGAAGTGTAGTCAAGGGCACTGGGGTAAGTTTCCTACTGTTACAAAACATGGCCTGGGATCATTAATGCCCCCAACTGAGAGCATCAAACTGCAACGGACTTCATTTCTCTACCTCAAAAACAGAATCAACCTTGGCAGAATTTGAACATGGGCTTTCTAAAATCTGATGCTGAAAAACAGAGACAGACCTTTAAGAATACATGTGATTTTCTACAACTTACCACTGCTTCCCACTAGCAATATATATCGCTCTAGTTACTATTCTTTATTATTTGGCGCTTGACCTAAAGCTTTTATTAGGAGTCAAACTATTCAGCCTACACAGCACAAATAGACTGTGTGGTACTATGGACTACAGCACCACCCAGTGGTAAGATGTTCTTCTGCAGATAAAACTTGCTACTGTTGTCTCTACCTCCCTCTGCTGTGTCCAAGGTTAAGATTAGAAGTCTCAAAAAGCAGCAAAAAACCCAGAGAAATAAATTACGCACAATTTGGCACCTTGCTTCTGGTGATTGGAAGCCTATAAATATTATAACTGGATGGATGGATATTGCCAGTTTCATTTCCCCCGAAGCTAGCAGTGTTATGACAGACCATTCCCTAAGACCACTTCTCAAGAGATTAATGTCCTAGGCAGGAGAAAAAAAAAAAAAAAAAGTTGCTCCCACTCCATCAGGTTTAGGGACCCCAGCCATGGAGCAAGGTGAAGAAATTCCAGTCCACCACCCTTCCAAACTAGCCCCAGCACAGCACGAGAGCCCATACTGCAGGTCCTCTTCTCAAACCCAGAGCCTGAAGAACAAACCCAAGTGCTTGCCTGCCAACCAGATACAAGCAGCCCACTGTCCTCAAGTTGGTGCCCTAGGAAGCTGCCCACAGTGCCTATCCCTGAAACAGGCACTGCCTATTTCCTGACTATCACAGTCCTGTACCTCTCTGCACCAAGCTGCCAGCTGAAGGTGGGGAACAAGACGACAACTCAGCAAGCAGATGGCTGAATCCAGCCTGGACCCCCTCTCTCATATGCAGATGACTAAGTTGGTTGAGGCATCTCCCCCTTTTCCAATAGTTAGACTCAAATGGGGTCTCACTGCCCAGACTAGACAGAGGTGAAGCTCAAGAGGTTCAGAGTTCGGTTTCGGCGAGGATAAGCACCCTAAAGCAGTGGTTCCCAACCTGTTCTCTGCCACAGCACATCTTGATACCTTTAATTATTTTGAGGCACACTACCATATTGTCTCCAAATGACCTCATGAATATTCATGAGCCAATCTAGGATGCGGCTAAGCGAGTTAAAATAAAAATAAATAAATGAACAAACAAACCACCATGGCATCTAACATTAGATCATGATCTGTCTTTTGTGCCAGAATATTGTCAAAAGTGGAAACTAAACATTAAAGCTAAATATAAGAACTCTGGACAAAAACATGCTCAGTGGAGAATGACATGCACTTGAGAATAATATTTTAGGATGACAAGCAATTAATAGTTAAATCATTTCTTCTCATTCCCAGAATAGTCTTGTCATGCATGTTTAACACTCTCTCTGCTGTTTTTAAACGCAATATAATTAAGTCACAGAGTATTGCTAACCTCAAGAGATCAAAAAATAAATGAGTCTGACTCCAACGAATCAGGAGATTGTAAATAACCACATGTTTTGGGGACCAAAGGGATAATATTTTTTCGGTATTGGGTATGAGGATTTTGGCCTCTGCTGCAGGGGTCCTCTCCCCCACATCTGTCTGTCCCCTGCCCAGCAGTGAATTCTGCCCCCGACCTTCAAATCAATCCTCTGCCCAAATCAGTTCTGCCCCCCAGCTCCCATCAATTCTGTCCTCACCCTCCACCAGTCTAGCCTCTCCACCTCAATTCTGTGCCCCCAGTTCCCTTACCCCACCAGTTCTGCCTGCCCACCCCACATCCAGCCCCCACCCGAGTTCAGCCCCTACACCTCACCTCTGCTTCTGAGGTTCTTCCCCCTCCCAACACTGCAGGGCTGCAGCAAGGTTCCCACTCTTCTTCCAGGCTGGGGGCCAGCTCCAGGGGCTCTTTCCCCACCCCCACCAGCTGCTGGAGGGCAGAGGAGACCACCTGTTGTTCACAGGAGGGGAGGGGAGGGAGATTGATTGATTGGTTGCTCTGCCCCTGGAGGAGGTGGGGCAGTGAGGCAGACGGCCAATCAGAAGGCAGCTTCCCTCCATTTCCTTCCCCCTCCATTGCCCCCATTCCACAGGATTCAGATTTGCTATTTTACCCTGGCTTTGGGGGATGGAATGTGATACATGCATAATATTTGAAAGGCACCTAGTCCCAGAGAGCAAAGTACCGAATGCGATCTGGTTCCAACACTAATTAAAATACAAAGGAAGGGTTTTTTGGTTCTCCCATGTAGCTTTTCAAAAAAATTTCCACAGCACATCTGTTTGAGCCTGACAGCATACTGGTGTGCCACAGCACACTGATTGGGAAACACTGTCCTAGAGTATGAAGCCTTCTGAGTCAAGTATAAGCAGATACAGCCCCCTCACTTCAGGTGAAATTGCCCGTTTACAGGATTAATTTGACTTCTTGATTTGCAAACCTGGGCTCAAGAGATTAGGCTTTCCCATGAAATCACTAGTCCTTCAATCTCTGCTAAGGGTATGGGAGAGGGATTTTTCCTCTCCATTTGTGCTAGTGCTAAATCACGATGGCATGAACACAGACTTCAGGGGTGGGAGTAGGGGGAGAGAGGAAGTAAATCAGATACCAGCAAGAAAAACATTAAACATTCACAAACAAGCCAAGATGGGCAAGGGTCAAATTTACAAGGAGAAATATCTCACTCTAAAATATTTTCCCTTGGGGGAATGTGCATTTTCTTGGTAAACAAGTATTAGATGTTAGCAACTTTCAATCTCTTTTGATCTAGGGTAAAATTTTCAAGACACCTATGTGATTTAGGAGCCTACATCTCATTTTCCAAAGGGAGCTTGGGTAATAAGGAGCTTAAATCTCAATGAAAGTCAATTGATCTTGTACTCCTGAGTCTCAAGGACACTTTTTTTGGAAATGAGACTTAGGTGCTTCTGAAAAGTTGTACCCAGTGTGAATCTGAATTAGTGGTCTAGTAATAGAAAGCTTCTATTCCATTTCCAAGGCTATAAGACATCCAACCTCCTTAAAGAGCAATTACGATCAAAACATTTATAAAATCAAGCTAGTCAGAAAATGGTAAAACTATCTCAAAGTGTTATGTGAAATTGTTTAGACTTCACAGGGTACAAAACTGACTCTTCACAAAATTGTGATTTCGTATATTAACATTTTTACCAAGTTTTTCAAAATCATTTACAAGTTTTTTTAGTTACTAGAACAGCCAGTTAAACACCCAATTTTCTTCTATAAGAAAATATGGTGTATAGTAAACAAAAAATTTCTGCCACCGTTTTGAAAGTGACTGATTAAAACGTTACAAATACTGTGAAAAGTGTCACAAAAATGTGGAAAATTGATTGTTTCAAAATTCAAAAATGAAACGTTTCCTGAAAAATTGACATTAAGGACTTTTTTTTGATAACCTTCTAGAGAGAAAAATTTTGACCAGCTCTGTTTGTTATACACTCTCAGAACTCTGCTTCTTTAGGGCCAAATAAATTGAAAACCTAAATATAATGTTGCCTACTCTTATCTGGATTTTTGTCTTGAAGTCCCAGCTACTGGAATCACGTGATTACATGAGACTTAGCTTGCACTTAAGAGAAGCAGTAAATTTCTAGCCCTTGTAGTTTGGAGAAAAAGCTTGAAAACAGGAATCCTTAAGGCTCAAACACAAAAAGCAAGACAAAATCCAAAATTCATTATGTTTTATAGTCTCATGAATTTTTTTAAATCTTTGGATTTGGCAATTCAGCAAAATCCAGGGCAGAAGTTTGTAGGATTTTGTTTACTGAGGCTAACACAAACAAACAGACAACTAGCCCATTGAGTCAAGACCACAGAGAACACCTCAGGCCTTTATGAAGTACTTCCATTGACAGGTAAGACAAATAGGTTCCCCTGCTTCCCATCCTAAGTCCTCATTTAAATTGTGATGCTTGGCTTTATTGGTGATTGTGTTCCTATTAAAGGACTGGCTTGGTTTATGATTTCAGTAAGAAAATAAATAAATTAAAGCTGATCAGAAGTTTCTGCAGATCATTTACTGCTCTCCATAAGAAATAGTTACTATTTTCCCTGTTATACTATATTCTTATATCTGTGTGTGCATGCATGCATAAGAGAAAGAGAATGAATGAGTCATGAAAAGCTTCTAGAACTGTGCTTTCTCACAAAAAGTTCTCCTTGTACATCAAGTTACTACATAAATGAGCAAGTAGGTTTTAAAAATCCTACATCACTACTACAGTGTGTATAAGAAACAGGGGCAACTCTTTCAGCAGGTATAAGAAACCTGCATAAAGCCACTGAAGTTTGATCTCCTGTATATTTAGGATGGAACTAAAGCGGCTTTCTTGAAACAGAGAGACTTTAGGGCCAAATTTGCAAAGGTGCTTAGATACCTAACTCCTTAGATACTCCTAACTTCTGAAAACCCCACTAGGCTTCTATCTGCATTTGTAGGCACCTAAATACCTTTGCAAGCCTGGCCTCTAGATACCTAGGTGAGAGGAAGTACAGAAATGAAGTTGTAGGGATGGCCAATCTCAAGAAGAAGATGTTATTGAAAGAATAAGTTTAAGCTCTTGGGTCAGGGACCGTCTTTGTTCTAGGTTTGTGGGCCCTGGTCCATGATTGGAGCTCTTAAGTGTGTGTTACCACAATATAAATATAAACAAATATATAAATAGCTAGCTAGCTGTGATTTGAGTTACCAATGAAGCCAAACCCCAGAGAGAGAGTTAGAACACTATATTAACCTGACTACATGGTCGGCTGAGGATGGGGTAGAAACTTAGACTGTCTAGTGTAATACAAGTATCTAAAATTAGCATCAAAGAAACGGTATTCAGAACTGTTCTATAGTATACTCATTTCAAATCGGAAGCAGAAAAGGGCTGGATGTGTAACATGCTGAACACTTCCTAGTCAACTCTACTACAATATTTATTCAACAAGATACCCGCTGGAAAAAAAAAAAAACCCCAAAAGACAGCTTTCTCTGTTTTTCCGTCTTATGCACCTTTAACAGCTTGAAAAGAGTGACACCAAGTGGTTACTTCTATTTTTGCTTACTGTCTTTTCCCACATGCAGTGTTGTTGTAGACATATCGGTTTCAGAATATGTGAGAGAGAGACACAAGGTAGAGGAGGTAATATCTTTTATTGGACCAACTTCTGTTGGAAACTTGTCTCACTCATCAGCAGAAGTTGATCCAATAGGAGATATTACCTCGCCCACTAGGTCTTTTACTATATTCATTTTCACCACTCAGAGCAATTCATTAGAATTGTTTTCCAAGGCCAAGTTAAATTGCCAAGGTCTAAGGAGTGGTAAGAGCAGTGCCATAATTTAGGGAAAGCCAGGAAGCTGTTATAGACTAGTTAGCTTAAGGTCAATTGGTGGGGGGTGTGAATATTAGGAATCATTTAGTAGATTTGAGAGTTACCCTTCCAAAATTAAATTAGGTGCTGAAATGATTCAGGGCCACAAACTGAACAAAATAACACCGTCCTCATCAGCTAAACCACAAACATGTGGTATCAGAGATAGAACCCACTATGACCTTCTGCTCTGAGAATATAGGCCTTTGCCACTGGAGATAAACAGAAAACATCTTATCTGTTGGCTGCCAGTGGATGGCGCTGTCCAAAATATTCACCACCAAATGTGAAATTCCCTGATAATTGGTTTTATTTTTGTCAAAAAGTGCTCTTTAAAATGATTTAATTTGTTTTCAAATTAGAAATAAGACTATCCCCAGCTCCCACCACCACCACATTAGCCTGCTACTCTCCCTCCATCCCCAGATAATGGTGGTCTTAGTTAAAGCAGGAATGTGAATCAGGAAACCTGGACTTATGACCTTAGGCAAGTAATCCAGCCTTGCTGTACTTCAATTTTATGTCTGTATGATAGGGACAATGCACACGTATCTCACAAGGTATTAGTGAGCTCAGGGATGGGGTGCAAGGGATTGAGGCAGAGTTACTTCTAGGGTTGCCAGGATTGGCTTGGAGTCTCCTGGAATCGGCATTCATCTTCCGGTGACTATTGAAGGCAACTAGGAGATTTTAATAGGCTATTTTAAGAAAATTACATTATATCATGCTGGGGGGGAAGAATCTCCCAGAATAGCTTTAATCAGAGTTGGCAACCCTAGTTACTTCACATTTGCAACACACTTTGAGAATCTAGACTGGAAGGGGATACAGAGGTACACTCAGTGATCAGGACAATTCTCTCTGTGGATCGGCAGAGTTTATGAAACTGTGCGCTGTCCTTCTATCCATGGTCCAGCCACAGTCTTTCACTCCTATGGAGTGGGTCCTCCTTCTACCAGGGGCCCTCCCTTGTGTGGTTCAGCATTTCTTTTTCTCCATACACCCCACACCCACTTGCAGTGATTTCACTATATTATGGGCCCCAGTATGGTCCCAGGATTCCTACCCTTAAATGCTTTGCTTGCATTGAAGAAAGGGCTTCCAGCATTCAAACACCAGATAACAAATTCTAGCCTCTGTGTCTGCAGTAAGCAGTTTTCTATCTCCTCTCTAATGGAATTCCCCACCTCCACAGGAGCAGTTGCATTCATTACTGGACAAGGTCAAGTGAACGAAGTCCCTTCAAGGGAAAAGAACTCAGAAGGGCTTACTCTTCTGCACAGCCATGTCTCCTCCTCAGAAATGTTTTAGAAACAAGCTGTCCTGTTTAAAAAAATGCTTTACATTCCCCTCCCCCCTTTCCCAGCATTGCACTTCAGTTAAGGGGGGAAAAAAACAGCCTTATTCCCACTCCTACACACTGCATCACCCTCATGTTTAAATAGTTTATTAACTTCTCTCTAAAAATATGCAGTAAAGCCAAGAGAACAAGCTCAAGGCAAAGAGCATTTCACTGGTATATTTGGGAATCTACAGAGGGAAAATATTCTAGGCACAGGTCTCTCAGACTATAGATTACTAATGTAATCAAATCGTATTTTACAATTATCACCTTTAATCCTAAAGCTCTTAGTCCCTGGCTAGAAGAAGCCTTCAAACCAGGAAATCATTTGAAGGCTTAACTACAAAGGACAGTAGGATACTGGTGATGGTTGCAGAAATAATTCAGCCTGCTTCCTTGTTTTCTCTGAAGACATCAGGCATTTCCCATTGACTTCCTCATGGGTTGAAGCCGAGCCAAAATTCAGTGTACACTGACCCAGTAAAGCCAGAGAATTTAGTGGCCTGCTTCCCCCACCCCTGCCCATTCGCTCGCAGTTGGACTCCTTTCCATGAAATTTATTTAGTGCTGCAGGTTGACAGCAGGGGTCTGACTCGTTTTCTTTCCACCCCACATTTAAAAATGCTTTTATCAACCAAACCTGCTGCCCCTTTGTGGTTTTGAGAACCCAGCACCAGCAAACACCTTTTTGCTGTGTCTCAGAGCCACTTTCTTTGCTGAGCTCCATTTATTCGTTTAGCTTTGTTATTTACCTTCTCTATGACAAGGTTATTGGTCAGTGTTCTGCCCTCTTCCTGGCATCTGTTTGCCTTTGCTGTGCCAACATCAAAACAGAGACAACAACAAGAAAGTCAGCCAGAAAAGAATCCTTGTATGCTGGGGGAGCAGTATGGTTTAGTATGTGAGGTACTGGCCTGCGTGCCAGAACAACTCAGTTCTAATCCTGAGTCTGCCACTAACCTGCTGTGAGACCATGGGCAAGTCACTTCACCGCTTTTTCCCCTTCAGCCTTTTGTCTCTGCCTTGTCTACTTAGTTTTCAAACTTGTCTTACTGCATGTTTGGGCAGAACCCCACTCTCAGAGTGGGGCCCTTGGTGCTACAAAAGATAAACAGCTTTTCCAGTGGGGTGGGGGAAATCACACTGATTTAAACAAACAACAAAGCCACCCCACTCGCAGACCAAGTCTGATCTTTCTTACTGTGGTTGATGAAATTACTTCCGACTTCCAAGTTAGCAAAGTTACACTAGTGTGAGAACAGAGTCTGTAACTTAAATAACCTTGTGTTGAATTAAATTCCATCTATGTTGCAGATATGATGTTAATAATAATCTCAGAAGATAATCCTATGATAAACAGATCAAAGTCCTATATTTTGACCATTCAGTAGGAGAGGAAGAGTCTCAATTCTTCACAATAGCACCAACAGATTAGCAGATGGGCAGCAGGTCTCAACATGCCAGCACAGTATCATTGTGATCACACAAAACAAAAAACCTTTGAGGGCTAGTCTACACTGGCAACGCTAACATGGCCTGTGTGGTCACATCAGAGCACTGGGAGAGAGCTATCTCAGTGCACTTAACAAAAAAAAAAAAAACGAACAAAAAAACCCACCACACCTCCACTAGGAGCACAGCTCCCAGCGCTGGTGCACTGTCTATACTGGCGCTTTACAGCACTGAAACTTGCTCTGCTCAGGGGGGTGTTTTTTCACACCCCTGAGCCAGAAAGATTCAGCGCTGTAAATTGCCAGCGTAAACAAGCCCTATGCCTCTGCATGAGCTACCCAGACCAAGAATTCTGGCACACAGGGTTAAGTGAGCACTGAATGGCTGTGTACTCCACCAGTGAATGGGATCTGTGCTGCTGAGCTGAGCAGGTGGGAAGGGATTGCTGTAATTAGCAGTTACTGTTGGTATAAATTCCTCCTTTCCCCCAAAGCAAGGAGCGGGTACGGAGACATTGTGACTGAGAGGGTTATCTGTAAGGCAACATGCTTCCCAGCGTTATCCCGGAGGTGGCACAGCCATTGCTTAGAGCTGTGCCTAAATGTAGAACATTATCCACAGCAAGCCACCTATTTGCATTCATTAAAGTGACTTGCCAATACAAAAATAGTAATAATAATAATAATATTTAAGGCCAGACAGGAACATTATGTCATCTAGTCTAATCCCCTGTATTTCATACAGATACCCTATATTAAACCCAATTACTTTAGTTAGACCAAGGAATTTTAGTCCTCTGCCTGTGGCACACAACAGGAGAAACCACACTGCCAACAGTGTCCGAGGCTCCCGCAATGACAGGGAATTGATTAGATGACATGCCCAGATTGTGATGCGGGCAGATCAGCTCATGCCAAGGCCCCAGGCCTCATTAACACTGACAAATGCATAGCTGGAAACCAGTCTGGCTTAACCTGTGGGTATGTACTGTATTTAGACTTCATGGAATGCTTGAAGAATGCTGCACGTATTAATTCTGCTCATCATATCTTTGTCCATGGTATTAAGTTATGTTGAGCACTTGAGTTACAGAATTACAGAGGTGTACAATGCAAACAGGAAAAGCAGCATTAATTAAGATAAAGTGCTCACCCTGCACATAAGATGGCCCATTGAAGGCAAATCAGGCATTGTGTAGTATCAAAGGACAGAAATCTTGTTGATTGCATTCCTCGCTCCCCCCAGGAAATGGAGGCCTGAGCATGAATTCATCCCATCCGCTTGGGTTCTGGGATGAAGGAAATAAAAATCCCTGACAAATTGAAACTTGGTCTCTTTATGCTGTCTGGATTCTGAGGGCCAAAGATTCCTAAACGTAAGCACTAGATCCCCATGGTACTTGGCATGGGTCAGCCTTAAAGGACATAAGGTTCTGTAATAAGCAGGTCTATATATCACCTTTTTAAATCTAAGACTAACACATTTGTGTGTTTGTTTCCTGTTTTAACCTTGTAAGTAACATTTCTTTTCTTAATTATCCTTAGTTAATTACAGGATTGGGTACTGGCATTATCTTTGATTTGAGATCCGAGTACAAGTAACCGGTCCTTTGGGACTGGGAGTAACCTGGATGATGTTGTGATTTATAACATAGTCCATCTTGCCTGGGAAGCAAGATAGTCCCCTTGCGCATTCCAGTCTGACTCCATAGTAGACTGTTATAGTGCTTTAGGAGTTCACACTTTTTACTCGGTAGGTGAAATCTAACTCTAGAACATACAACCAGCTTGGGGTGTCTGCTCTGCTCTTTGAGAGTCTGCCCTGAGGTTCGCACTCACAGTCATAGGCCATTCCAGACACATGGTCACACATCACGCCGCAGAGGAAGGAAAGAAAACAAAACTTAAAAGTTCCTGCCAATTTGACCTGGGGGGAAATTCCTTCCCGACCCTGAATCTGACAATGAGTGTGACCCTGAGCATGTAAGCAAAACTGTCATGTATCCAAGTGAAATTATTCTCTATACCACTTCAAAGCACTGGTCCCATCTTTAGAGGAAGGTTTAAACAAAACCAAAAAAACCCACAACATCTCTATCTAAGTATGCATCAAGAAAAAGAATTCCTTCCCGATTCCTGCAAGTGACTGTCTGAAGCCCTGAAGCATGAGATTATATTATACCCACCGACCTAATGCAAAGCTGCAAGCCTTGTGAGCACATTGAGGACAATGCAGAGGTTCCTGTTGTCCCATGGCCCAGGAAGAAAGATAATGAACAAGGAATTCATAGAGTCACAGATTCCAAGGCCAGAGGGGACATTACCACAACCATCCAGACTGAGCCCCTCTATACACAGGCTACAGATTCTCTCCCAGAAGCTGGATTAGAGCATAATTTTTTGGAGAGACATCTAATCTTATTTTAAAGGCTCCAAGCAATGGCAATTCCCCCAGCTCCCTGGGGAATTGCTCCAATGTTTAATCACCCTCACTGCTAGGAAAATGCAGTTTATTTCAAGGTGGAATTGTCTAACTTCAGCTTCCAGCCCCTGCAACATTTTACAACTTTGTCAGACATCCTGAAAAGCCCCAGTCCAGAAGTGGACTCACCTCTGGTGTACCCCCTTGTGGCTGGATGTGGCATAGCAGGCTCTCCTTCTTTAGCACCCTCCGCTGACAGCTGCTGCGGCCTTCCAATGATCTGCCTCATCTCGTGACATAACCCTCCAGCTAGGTCATGGTAGGAGTCATCGGTTTGCCCCTTCAGTTGGGCTTACTCCTCTACAGACTCTTCACCCCTTCCCAGGCTCTGCTCTTGTGCAGAGCTTTCTTCCTAGAGGCCCAGCTCCAAACTCAATAGTCCTTCCCCTCCTTGTGCCCGGGGATTTCTGCACCCCATTTCCTAGTAGACCAGTAAGGCAACCCAGGCTCAGCCTCTGCTCTGGTTTCCAGTTTGGAAACCTGTTACGAGTAACTAAGGTCAATTCCCTCAGATTTCTTGTTGCTTCCCTGGACTTTTTCCTTCTTGGGCTCTCCTTTGAGCACCTCCCACAGCCCCTTCATGGGCTTACTATACATCTGCCTATCTTTTTAGGCCTTTTTCTCCTACTCTCTGGCAACCAGAAAGTAACTATAGAGCTCTTCTACCCCCAACCTCCTCTTTATCTGGGTTTCTTCCTTTTGTGCTCACTACCCAGCTCCTCCCCAACAGAGCTTCATCCTCATTTGAGCCTGGCCCACCCACCAAGTGCAACCCGATACACTAATTGCTCTCTGTTGTCAGTTAACTATTTCAAAAAGAAAAGGAGTACTTGTGGCACCTTAGAGACTAACCAATTTATTTGAGCATGAGCTTTCGTGAGCTACAGCTCACTTCATCGGATGCATACAGTGGAAACTGCAGAAGACATTATATACACACAGAGACCATGAAACAATACCCGCTCCCACCCCACTATCCTGCTGGTAATAGCTTATCTAAAGTGATCATCAAGTTGGGCCATTCCCAGCACAAATCCAGGTTTTCTCACCCTCCACCCCCCCCCCCACACACACACAAACTCACTCTCCTGCTCGTAATAGCCCATCCAAAGTGACCACTCTCTTCACAATGTGTATGATAATCAAGGTGGGCCATTTCCTGCACAAATCCAGGTTCTCTCACCCCCCTCCAAAAACCACACACTCCTTACCCATAACTATTTTACATTTGGGGACAATGTATACCTTCAGATCAGCGGCACTGCTATGGGTACCCGCATGGCCCTACAGTATGCCAACATTTTTATGGCTGATTTAGAACAACGCTTCCTCAGCTCTCGTCCCCTAAAACCCCTACTCTACTTGCGCTATATTGATGACATCTTCATCATCTGGACCCATGGAAAAGAAGCCCTTGAGGAATTCCACCATGATTTCAACAATTTCCATCCCACCATCAACCTCAGCCTGGTCCAGTCCACACAAGAGATCCACTTCCTGGACACTACAGTGCTAATAAACAATGGTCACATAAACACCACCCTATACCGGAAACCTACTGACCGCTATTCCTACCTACATGCCTCCAGCTTTCACCCTGACCACACCACACAATCCATCGTCTACAGCCAAGCTCTGCGATACAACCGCATTTGCTCCAACCCCTCAGACAGAGACAAACACCTACAAGATCTCTATCAAGCTTTCTTACAACTACAATACCCACCTGAGGAAGTGAAGAAACAGATTGATAGAGCCAGAAGAGTTCCCAGAAGTCACCTACTACAGGACAGGCCTAACAAAGAAAATAACAGAACGCCACTAGCCGTCACCTTCAGCCTCCAACTAAAACCCCTCCAACGCATTATTAAGGATCTACAACCTATCCTGAAGGATGACCCAACACTCTCACAAATCTTGAGAGACAGGCCAGTCCTTGCCTACAGACAGCCCCGCAACCTGAAGCAAATACTCCAACAACCACATACCACACAACAGAACCACTAGCCCAGGAACCTATCCTTGCAACAAAGCCCGTTGCCAACTGTGCCCACATATCTATTCAGAGGACACCATCACAGGGCCTAATAACATCAGCCACACTATCAGAGGCTCGTTCACCTGCACATCCACCAATGTGATATATGCCATCATGTGCCAGCAATGCCCCTCTGCCATGTACATTGGTCAAACTGGACAGTCTCTACGTAAAAGAATAAATGGACACAAATCAGATGTCAAGAATTATAACATTCATAAACCAGTCGGAGAACACTTCAATCTCTCTGGTCACGCAATCACCGACATGAAGGTCGCTATCTTACAACAAAAAAACTTCAAATCCAGACTCCAGCGAGAAACTGCTGAATTGGAATTCATTTGCAAATTGGATACTATTAATTTAGGCTTAAATAGAGACTGGGAGTGACTAAGTCATTATGCAAGGTAGCCTATTTCCCCTTGCTTTTTCCTACCCCCCCCCCCCCCCAAGACGTTCTGGTTAAACTTGGATTTAAACTTGGAGAGTGGTCAGTTTGGATGAGCTATTGCCAGCAGGAGAGTGAGTTTATGTGTGTGTGTGTGTGTTCCCCCGGGGGGGGGGGGGGGGTTGAGAAAGCCTGGATCTGTGCTGGAAATGACCCACCTTGATTACTATGCACATTGTAGGGAGAGTGGTCACTTTGGATGAGCTATTACCAGCAGGAGAGTGAGTTTGTGTGTGTATGGGGGTGGGGGGGTGTGAGAAAACCTGGATTTATGCTGGAAATGGCCCACCTTGATTATCATGCACATTGTAGGGAGAGTGGTCACTTTGGATAAGCTATTACCAGCAAGAGAGTGAGTTTGGGGGGCGGGGGGCGGAGGGTGAGAAAACCTGGATTTGTGCTGGAAATGGCCCAACTTAATGATCACTTTAGATAAGCTATTACCAGCAGGAGAGTGAGTTTGTGTGTGTATGGGGGTGGGAGGGTGAGAAAACCTGGATTTGTGCTGGAAATGGCCCAACTTGATGATCACTTTAGATAAGCTATTACCAGCAGGACAGTGGGGTGGAGGGGGTATTGTTTCATGGTCTCTGTGTGTATATAATGTCTTCTGCAGTTTCCACTGTATGCATCCGATGAAGTGAGCTGTAGCTCACGAAAGCTCATGCTCAAATAAATTGGTTAGTCTCTAAGGTGCCACAAGTACTCCTTTTCTTTTTGCAAAGACAGACTAACATGGCTGTTAATCTGAAACTTAACTATTTCATTAACTCTGAGGGGGAACATGCTCCATCACAGCCTCCCACTATCAAGTGTCTTGTCTATGTGTAAGTATCTATACAAAGAAATCAAGTCACTCTCAATTAGAGATGGACAAAAGTCAGGGCAGCCCACATGGAGGGGCTCCCCAGACCCTGGATCCTGTAAGCTGGTCATAAGACTTTCAGGCTGTCCAAGCAGGGAGTCTGGAAGCCTTGGCCTGGCTGAGCTGCCCTGAAGCCAGGGCTTCTAGACTCCCCCTGCACAGCAGGGCCCTATGAGCCCTGACTCCAGACAGGGTTCCTGAAGGAGGCCCATATGTAAGGGGACTATTGCCCCCTTACTAACATTCAGTGGGGGTGTTTTAGTTGCTAGATCCCATTACTAAAAAGGGGGAAAGATCAATGGGGAATCAGGAACCTGAGACTGACAGCCCCCAGGAGCAATGAGGAGAGGCCAATGCTCCAGGTCAGCCTGAATGACAGGGCAGGCAGGCTAATCAGAGAGTCAGGAGGCCAGGGAGGTCCCGTCCTCTGTGTGAGGTGGATTTGCTTGGGTCAGACAGAGGGGGGCTGAGCAAAGGAGAAAGCTGGGGCCCAGGCTAAGTTGGGGAGCAGAGCTGGGCCAGATCCAGAGGGACCAGAAAAGCAGCCCAGAGGGACCAGACCCTGTCCTGGGAGCAGAGCTGCAGCCCCAAAGCCAGAGGCACAGCCCAGAGAGAGCAGACTTCCCCTGGGAGCAGAGCTGCAGCAAGTAGAGCCAGAGGGGCCAGAAAAGCAGCCCAGGAAGCAGGTCATGAGCAGAGTCACAGAAGCGGCCTGCAGAGCAGACCTGTCCTGGGAGCAGAGCTGCAGCAACCAGAGCCAGAGGGGCCAAAGAAGCAGTCCAGGGAGCTGGAGGCAGAGCAGTGCAGAGACCGAGTGGTGGAGCTGGGGCTGGAGCGGGCTGGAGCTGGGTGCGGTGAGCCGCTGGGAAGACCGAGAAGGACCCTGGGCAGCGGGCCCAGCACAGGGAGACGCCTCAGCCAAGAGGCTCTGCAGGCCAGGCTTGGATCGTAACCCCGACAGGGCGGGGGCGACACTGGGAAGAAGGGTCCTACCACTTAAAGCCTGAGAGCATGTGGCTACCACCAGAGCAAGTGTCCAACCCACAGCATCCCTGCAGCATAGCCAGGGCCTGAGAAGAAGGCCTGGGACTTACAAGGAACAGACTGTGAACTGCCCTGACATTCCAGAGACACTGTGATGTTTCCTGCCACAGAGCGGGTTGAAGTGTTTCCTTTAACCTTTCCCATTTTTCCTTATTCTTTTTAAAATTAATTGTTGATTAAATAATTTGCATTTGCTTTAACTTGTATGTAATGGTCAGTGGGTCAGAGAAGTGCCCAGTGCAGAGAGAGTACCCTGGAGTGGGGACACCCTAGCCCCTGTCCTAGGTGACCACAGCAGGGTTGGGGGTCGAGCCCCCCCGGAATCCTGGGCCCAGCCTTGTTGGGGTTACGAGGACTGCCAGACAGGAGAGTGGAAGGGGAGTCCTCAAGGGCAGGGAGGCCATTGGGTAAAGGAAGTGGGAGCGAGGACTCAGATCCTTTCGCTAGCCCACTTCACTGGGGTAGTACAGAAGCCAGGAAAGTTCCCCACAATAGCGGGACTATTCCCCTGCTTACACATAGAGAGAAATTTAGGGCCTTGGTATATCATGTTTGTCGTCCTCCCCCCCCCCATTTAATTTTATTTACACACACATTGCAAACATTTTGGGGGTGCCCTGAGCTTGGCGCCCTGGTACAATTGTCTACCCTTTCCCTGTCTCTCATCAGCCCTGCCCGGGACTGGCTTGGTCCCTGCCATGGAGCTAGGAGCCTTGCCTGAGAGCCCCAGCTGGGAATATCAGGACTGCCAGACTTCCAGTCCCAGGAGGAAGGCTGGTAACCCTGAGGTCACTGAGCCAGCACCAAGGAAGTCCTGATGGCAGGGCTTCCCCAGAGCTATGGACCCTGAAACCCAGACTGCCAGCCGCCCACAAGGAAACCAGGCAAGCAAAAGTTTTGTCAAACTTTAATGCCTGTTTGAGGGGGCAAAATCTTTTGTCAACCCCAATACAGGCCAGGCCTACTCTCAACATTCTCTCTGATAAGCTGAATAACTTGAGCTCCTTAACCCTCACATTGTAAGGTTTGTTTTTCAGCCTATGGATAATTTTTGTAGCCCTCCTTTGAATGCTCTTCAGTATTTCCACATCCTTCTTGAGCAGTAGACAGCAGAACTGGACACAGTATTCTAGTCATGGTCTTACCGCTGCTGTGTACAGAGGCAAGATCATTTCCCTACTCCTTGATATTCCTTTTCATACAGCTAAGGATCGCATTAGCCCTTTTTTTGCCACAGCACTGCACTGAGAGCTCACATTAAAGCAACTATGTACCATGACCCTTAATCTTTCTCTGGCTCCCAAGGCAGCGTTTCCGCTCCTGCATTCTTTGTTCCCACATGTCTACCTTGCACTTGGCTGTATTAAAACTCATTTTGCTGGATTGTAACCATTTAACCAGGTGATTTTAGATCACTTTCTAACAGTGACCTGTCCTCATCATTTACTACACTACCAATCTTCATCTCATCTGCAAACTTTACCAGCAAAAATTTTATATCACTATCTAGATAGCTGATAAAAATATTGAATAGCATCGGATCCTGGGGGGACCTGTTAGAAACAGCTGCAATCACTGATGTCTCCTCATTAACAACTACATTTTGAGATCTGTCAGAGAGCCATTTTTAATCCATCTAATGTGTTCCCTGTTAGTTCCATATAGTGCAAGTTTGTAAATCAAAATGTAATTTTTAATCAAAATTCCTACTGAAAGAATCTACATCAGATGTGCTTTTCACTGTTTATGCCAATTTCTTCCCTTTGCTGCTACACTCAGCTTTCACAGTGTAATAAGGCCAGTCAGCTTCACCTTTGTTTATAACTACTTTGAATATCAGGGATGATATAGAAACTCAGGTGGCTTTCTAGGTGCATGTGTTGCTTGCCTTGCCACAGAAATTAGACTAATTAAAACAGCCACTGATATACACAACTGCAAATTGTATCTAAGTTTTGTAAAAGGCATGGTTGACCCAGTTGCTTGTCAGAGGTCCTACATCCAGCTCATGATTTCTATGTAGTCACTGATACTGGTCTGATTACCTATAGTACTCATATTGTAGTTCCAGTCACTGAAGGACAATGTATCAGAAAGAATAAACCAGCACCTCACAAACTGTTATAAGCAAGCTCAACTGCCAGCATGGTGGCATGGCCTCAAGCAAGACCTAAAACACAAATTCAGCTCTTTTTTCCAGGTCAGCTTTATTAATAAACAGAATAAACAAATATCAGCATATGCAAATATCTTAAAATAACAACAACACTGAGTAACAAAAGCCCATCCTCCTTTCCACAAGCTGGGAAGAGAGAGACCACATCTTAGATAGCCATTCTTCAAACCACATACTAGAGTTCCATGAACGACCTTTCCTTACCTCAGAATTTTTCCTCATCCCTCATTTTCCTGAGACTAAGCTGGCAGCCTTCCAGCAAGGCCCCCCCAAAGGTGGGGTGCAAAAGGGTCACTTTGCACTGGGCCTCTCCTTTGAGAAGAGCCCAGACTGGCTTGTGGAGTTGCTACACCACTCAGGTTTGGCCTGGCTGCTCCTCTGTCATAGTGGAGGGATGGCTGTGCCAAATTTGAGTGAGTGGTGCTGTGATCCTGCATGTCAGGTAGCAACACCCAGAGCGGGAAGCTGGCATAACCCTGCAGGACAGGAGCTGCTGCTATGGGATGAATGCAGTTCAGAGTCACTCTGGAGCTCCCTATCTCCCAGATATCCCCTCAGTAGCAATTGTTTTGGAATGGTAGAGGAACTCCATTTCAGGTTTTGCCCTTGGCCCACAAAAGTCTCTGAGCCCTGGCTTCCAGCATATGATGCTTGCTTACCAGACTCATTGCCATCATGTGCTCTCTCTGGAAACTGCAACACCAGCAAGGGCTGTAACAGACATACTGGGCTCTGTGCATGTGCCCCCACAAGATACAGATTTTTTCCCCCTCACATTTTGCCATTCTCGAAGACATAGTAACTAATCTTGGGGTATAGTTTGTTAGCACTGAATGCCAAACTTGTGGGCTACAAAGTGATTTCAAGCATATTTCCCATTCCCCCTCACTCAGAACAGAAAGGGATGGTGGAGAGAGCAGTAGAGATGGCTACAATAAAAAAGAGCTGCCCTGAAGAGCAATTGTCAGCCCCATCAGACACCAGGTTCATAAAGCAGAACAACACTGTCAATGTCTGAGATAAGTCTCATAGGCCTTGCAGAAAGAAGAAAGCACCCATGAGCCTCACCTCCTTTAACAGTCTGACTTAACTCAAGTTTAAACCAGCTGATTCAGTCAGAATAAAAATGGATGAGGAAACCTATTAGACATCATCAGCTACTGCCACTGGATGTAGTTGCATCCCAAAATCATACCTACTTGAGACCTACCGAGGTACTCCATACAGAAGGAACAGGAGGCATCTGTGAAGAGAGTCATATTATTGTTGAGAAGAATCTTAATGTTATTGAAGAGGACTCTACACATTTGGGATTTGAAAATGCAAGTGAACGAATGCAACAAAACACAAAATATGTCTAGATCTGGGTAAGTAGTGAAGTCAATGACTCATCTGCATCTATAATTTGTTGGTAAATATAAATTCTTGTTTTATACTGAAAAAGGAGAAGAGGTGATATGAGGATACCTGCTATGTTTTCTAACCTGTAGCTAGCTGGACACCAGGTCGTTAAGAGGGCTGGCAATTGTCTAAGTAGGAGCAGGGCTGGAGAAAGTACAAGCTGTAAATTAAGTATGGATAGGACGGTATCCCTTATTCTAATAAATGTTCTTGTTCAGTGTTAGAAAAAAAGTGATTCTGTCCTTAATTCTTTACCAGTTTCCCTTTTTAAAAAGAAGCAAAACAGCCAATTAATTAACATCTAATTGTTTTCTAGTCCTAGGAACTTGTGCCCATGGTATTATGTAAACTTAAGGAACAGATGTCTGGTTGTATTAGATTTTGTTCTTGCTCCTACAAGTGCTGAGAGATTCTGGACTCTCTCAACTCCTAGGGCCTGGCTCTTAATTACTGCAGTGTGTGTGCCTCATTTGACACTGTAGCATTGCTTTGGGGGAGGGGGTGAAATCAAGACTGAACTGTGTTGGGTCTTCACAGTGAACGCGCTGACTGCCTAACTTACTGTCACCAGTTAGTAAGTAAATAAGGACAAAGAATGTCTGAGGCTCAAGACCCAAAGAGTATGTCAGAAGCTGCCAATAGAGTATCATCTTTGTTTAACACAAGACTGTCTTCCTGTTAAATAAACCAGAGATGTTAATGTGGAATAATGGGAACCCTGTGTCCAGCTTGACAGCGTGAAGTGTGTTGAATGTGGACGACAACCTTTCCAGTTGTAAATGGACATCCAGCCTGCTGGAACTGTTACTTATTATTAAACGTAATTGTAGAGTTAGATTCACAATGCCACAGTGCAGGAACAGCATGTATCTTATTTACAGAATTTTTTATGGGGATTTATTACGCTGGCTATTTTAAACTTGGTCATCTTGAAATTTGAAATATTGTGACTAGGGTGACCAGACAGCAAATGTGAAAAATCAGCATGGGGGTAGGGGGGTAATAAGAGCCTATATAATAAAAAGACCCAAAAATCGGGACTGTCCCTATGAAATCGGGACATCTGGTTACCCTAATTGTGACCACAGATGCGAATTTGTACCTAATGGCTGAAATGGAGTAAGCCATTTTTTGGGTCTCAAACTGGTGAAAAAATAGCACGTTCTTTATGTTTTGGTTGGTTGTTTTGCTCTTTTCCAAATGCTTTTTTAAATGGATATAACTCAGAAACAGACTCATTTAAAAAAATGAAATTTTGCAAGTGCTTAGAGTTCAGTCTACGACGAGGGAGATGTAAAAGTTAACCAGGGACCCCTAAGTACTCTTGTGCAGGCCAAAGATTAGGCAGAGTGCTGTGTACTCTGTCCTCACCACTTCCTGACACATAGCTAGGGTGTCTGGTTTTGGCAATTTATTTATTGCATTTTTCAGGGTTTATTTTTAGCAATTTTTGAGATTTATGTAGATGTCTAAAAATCAGGGTTTTTTGGGACTTTCTTTTTGTATATACTGTAATGAGTAATCTCTTTGTAATGTTTCCCGGTGTGCTTTAAGAGTGCAGTTTCAAACAGCACTATGT
The DNA here is from genome assembly GCF_965140285.1 of Lepidochelys kempii. Lineage (NCBI taxonomy): Eukaryota > Metazoa > Chordata > Testudines > Cheloniidae > Lepidochelys > Lepidochelys kempii. The sequence continues at coordinate 16,308,721 of NC_136392.1, read as the reverse complement.
TAAAATGCACTAGGGAACCTTTAGTGCACACCAGCAGGGTTTTCATGGACCAATTAATATACAACCCATTAGTGCTTTTCAGAAAGCTCATCCCTATAGTCTGCATTACTGCGCTATGTAGTCTAGGGGTTCTCAAACTAGAATCCCTAGTCTTTGAGAACTAGGAGTTCTCAAACTGGGGTCATGAGGATATTACCTGGGGGGTCGCGAGCTGTCAGCCTCCACCCCCAAAACCTGCTTTGCCTCCAGCATTTATAATGGTGTCAAATATATAAAAAAGTGTTTTTAATTTATTAGGGGGGTCACACTCAGAGGCTGGCTATGTGAAAGGGATCACCAGTACAAAAGTTTGAGACCCACTGGTCGACAACCATTAAATACAAGTAACCATTTCTAGTGTTTTTCAAGGATTTATTGGATAAACACTGGTTTCATTGGTTTTTTGGGGTTGTTTTTTTTTGTTTGTTTGTTTTTGTTTTGTATCAGGATGTTTTATCAGTGTTTATAAATTAAACCTAAAATCAGAGGCCCTACACATACACCAGGAGAAATCCAAGAATTCTCCTACTCAGGGAATACCTTTGATGCCAGCATAAGGTGCTTTAAGTGCCCTTTTCACTCTTCCAGCAACACAAAGGGGACTTAACGAGTTCTCCTTTAATGTAGACTGATGCCTTTGCCTATATTTTAACATATTGAGACCAGATTTTTAGAAATTTCAAGAACCATTCTGGTGGTAGAAGGTAGAAGTCACCAGCTTCTTGACATTTAAATGGTCATTTGTGCCCACAGTTAAAAGGATTTGTGCTAACAGTTGTTGCAACTGCTTGCAGAAATTATGTACATAAAATTCTTAAAATCTGGGCTCAGATTTAAAACACTAGAAGCACTATTGCATTTGTATATAAAGTATTTGCCATTGTGTCTATGTGCCACCTAAAAAGTGTCTAATTTATCCAATTTGCAAGTGTAATTGCATGTGGAAAGTACACAGGCTATTATGAATGTATTTGCACACCTAACTTTTTGCAAACCTAATGCCTGGACCTTAACTGAAAATGCATCTGGGCCCACGTTTTTAGAATTGTGCACATGTTTTAATGCCGAAACAGCACTGCAGTACATGCAATTACAGTGACTGAAAGTACAATTTAGATGTGCATTTTCTGAAAATTTGGGACAAGATGTTCACCACTGCAGTGATTAGTTATCCCACAACCAAAGACAGTATCATTTATATACATGTAAATGTTTGAGAATCTTTATAATCCAATTTATACCAATAATTTAATGCTGAATCCCCAGAACAAAAAATTCCCAGTGATTTAATCAAATCATTAATTGAACTATAAATTTAATTGAACATGCATTTTGGTCACCTCATTTATTTCATAAGTACCTAACAGTATATGTTTAAAACTCCCATTTTTACATATTTATCAAGTAATCAGAGCTATTACAGATGTGTATATTTGTATAGACTCTTAAATGTGTCCAGACTTATTTATGCTCAGATAAATTTGTTAGTCTCTAAGGTGCCACAAGAACTCCTTTTCTTTTTCCAGACTTAGTGATTTTTTAAAACTCTTTCTTTCTCTTACTTGAGCTCATTTTACACCATGAAGGGTGAATGCTATCTTTAGTCTGTGGCAGATCCCCAAATTCTCCAGGGTAGCATATGGCTCTTAGTGACCTGGGGCAACTATTCTATGACAACAGTACCTCCGATAATTTTTTTTTCTTGATGGATCCTTGACTGATTTTATCTATCAAGTCAGAGCAGGTGACATGAATGCACAAGTCTGTATGCTAACTTCCCTTATGAAAAGCTTCTGTACTGCAGTAATTCAATTGCCTGCAGTTATAGCATCATGGGCTTTGATCCTGTCTTAAGTAGGCCTGTATTTGGAAGGGAAATGTCCAAGGGCTATCTGTGTGTTGCAGCAACTCTTACTGGTGACTAAATGGAATCAAAGCCCAGAATCATGTTAGGGGTGTGGTGTTAAAAGCTGCTGCCTTTGGTAATTAAATTATACAAGGTGGTCAGGTAAAGTGGCTACTACCACCACTATGCTTCTGTCCCTAGAAGCCTTTACAGCTATTCTGAGGGACAATGGGCCCTTTTCCCACAGAAATGGTCTGTAAGGGACTGCTGCAGGCGGAGACATAATCTGATCAAAATTATTTGACTGTTGGGTAATGTAATCAAAATCACTACAGGGTCAGTTGTATTTCAGTGGAACCTCCCCAATGGATATCATTTGTGAAACAATCCTTCAAGATTAAAGAACAGGAGTACTTGTGGCACCTTAGAGACTAACAAGTTTATTAAAGCATTAGCTTTCGTGGGCTACAGCCCACTTCATCGGATGCACAGAATGGAACATATAGTAAGAAGATAGATATATACATACAGAGAAGGTGGAAGTTGCCATACAAACTGTAAGAGGCTAATTAGTTAAGATGAGCTATTATTAGCAGGAGAAAAAAATTTTTTGTAGTGATAATCAAGATGGTCCATTTAGACAGTTGACAAGAAGGTGTGAGGATACTTAACTTAGGGAAATAGATTCAATACCTGTAATGACCCAGCCACTCCCAGTCTCTGTTCAAACCCAAGTTAATGGTATCTAGTTTGCATATTAATTCAAGCTCAGCAGTTTCTCATTGGAGTCTGTTTTTGAAGCTTTTCTGGTGCAAAATTGCCACCCTTAAATCTTTTACTGAGTGGCCAGAGAGGTTGAAGTGTTCTCCTACTGGTTTTTGAATGTTATGATTCCTTATGTCAGATTTGTGTTCATTTATTCTTTTGCGTAGAGACTGTCCTGTTTGGCCAATGTACATGGCAGAGTGGCAATGGTACAGGTACCACCCGTCTGTCAGTCCTCAGGTCTGGGGGGGCACAACTCCCGTCTGTCTGTCTGTCCTGGGAGGGCACAGGTGCCCTGTCTGTCCTTGGAGGGGGGCATAGCTTCCCTGTCTGTTTGTCAGTCCTCAGGTCGGGGAGGGGGGCACAGCTCCCCGCCTGTCTGCCTGTCTGCCTGTCCCCGGGAGGGGAGGCACAAATCCCGTGTCTGACTGTCCCGGGCGGGGAGGGAGGGTCAGGTCCCCTGTCTGTCAGTCAGTCCTCAGGCCGGGGGGGCACGGCTCCCCTGTCTCTCCCAAGCCGCGCCTCCCCCAGCGGGGGCGGGCCCGGAAGCGGCGTGGCCGGCCTGGCGGCGTAGTTCCTGTGGCCGGGGAGGGGGGGACATGCAGAGCAGGCGGCGGCGGCCCCGCGAGCAGCTGGAGCAGGAGCAGGGAGCGGAGGCGGCGGGCCAGGCGCGGGGGGCCCCCACCATGGAGATCGAGAAGGAGTTCCACCGGCTCGACCAGGCCGCCAGCTGGGCCCTCATCTACCAGGTGAGGGGCCGGGCCGAGCCGGCTTCCCCAGCGCCGGCGGGGAGCTCTGCCGCCTCGCTTCCCCGGGCCCGGCGGCGGGGAGCTCTGCCCCCATCCCTTCCCTGACCGCCCCGGGGCACCGGCTGGGGGGCGCTGTGCCCCGGGGCCCCGGCTGGGGGGCGCTGTGGCCCCCTGACCGCCCCTCCGGCCCGGGGCCCCGGCTGGGGGGAGCTGTGGCCCCCTGACCGCCCCTCCGGCCCGGGGCCCCGGCTGGGGGGAGCTGTGGCCCCCTGACCGCCCCTCCGGCCCGGGGCCCCGGCTGGGGGGAGCTGTGGCCCCCTGACCGCCCCTCCGGCCCGGGGCCCCGGCTGGGGGGAGCTGTGGCCCCCTGACCGCCCCTCCGGCCCGGGGCCCCGGCTGGGGGGCGCTGTGGCCCCCTGACCGCCCCGGGGCCCCGGCTGGGGGGCGCTGTGGCCCCCTGACCGCCCCGGGGCCCCGGCTGGGGGGCGCTGTGGCCCCCTGACCGCCCCGGGGCCCCGGCTGGGGGGCGCTGTGGCCCCCTGACCGCCCCTCCGGCCCGGGGCCCCGGCTGGGGGGCGCTGTGGCCCCCTGACCGCCCCTCCGGCCCGGGGCCCCGGCTGGGGGGCGCTGTGGCCCCCTGACCGCCCCTCCGGCCCGGGGCCCCGGCTGGGGGGCGGGGGGAACTCTGTTCCCTTCATAGCCTCTGGCTCAGGGCCCTGGTGGGGGAACTCTGCCCTCAGCCTCCGTCATTTATTTCCCCCACTACAGTCCGGCTCAGGCCTCTGTGGGGACCTTCGCTCCCTTCTTCCCCCGTGCACGTCCGCGCCCCGCTCCCCCCGTAGCTCCTGTCTCAGGGCCCTGTAGAGGGGGAGCTCTGCGCCCTGTGTAGGGCTCTGGGGAACGAGCTCTGCTCTCCCATCCCCGTCCTCTTCGGAAGTTTCCTTCCCGTGTCATGGGTCTCTAGGGGGAGCGCTGCAATCTTCTTCCCCCGCAAGTAGCCAGCCCGTTGTAGAGGGCCCTGTGGGAGGGCGGTCCGTCCCTTTTCTTCCAGGTTCTTTCCAAAACCAACCTCCATATATGATTCCTGGGGCCATAGTTCTGCCCCTTGCACAGCCTTCTACACCGGGCTGGAAGGAGACTTGCTCCCCCCCCACCCCACCCCAAAAAAACAAAAACCCCACATCTCATTGCAAGGTTCTTGGGGAATAGTGTGCCCCCGCAACAAGTTCTCTTGTACAAAGCTCTGAGGTGAGCTTTTCTGTCCTCTTTCATTGATATATCTCTACAATGTAGCTCCCTGGAGGGGGAACTTAGTGATGCATATATTTTCCCACACAGTGCACAGAATTGAGAACTGATACCCTCCTCCTCCAATCTCAGGGTGGATGGGGGAAGGAGTTTGTGGTATATGTTTTCTCAACCATCCTTGTACCATCACACACACACTCTCCAAATCTAAGGAGAGGCAATAAAGTCCCTTCTCTGCCTTTTAACCTCTTCTTAAGCCCTGAGGGGGTATGAAGGCATATACTCTCACACCAGCCCACTTTCGCAGTGGAGTGATGGTGGGGTGGCTGTTGCATGTATGTGGCTTTTGAATCACTATAATAATACAAAGACTGTAAAATTGGTTAGGTATAGATTTGTGTATAACTGTGTGGTGTCCCCAGGGTAGAGGTTATTTGTCAATAATGGTATTATATAAAATATATCTTTACATTGTTTTGCTATTATATTTACCCAGAAATATTTCAATTTCATAGTAGCAGACTTTAGAAAAAGATACATTTTGTTATTTCACTGGCAGTGTGGTGGGTTTTGAGTATGCAGTCCTAATTTATATTGCTTGTATTTTTAACAAGTTCCCTGGACAATATATCCCCAAAATAAACAGGATGCAGGAGAGGATAAGGAACACTTATAGCTAGGTTGATAAACTCAAGTTCCTAATATGTTGAGATCAGGTGGCATTATTATAAAGTAACAAAGTTTTTTGCTGTTAATTTATTTTGCTGTCTAGTTTCTCTACAAAGGTAATGTTGTGTGAGACTGGGTTGTTATCTCTTCCCAAACCTCTAAATTATTTTTTCTCCTTTTTTTCTTTTTTTAAGCTGATGTTTTATAAGATCTTTTAATGGGTGTTTGACAGTGTTTTAGTTCATATGTTGCCAGGTTGCTATGATCTACAGAATGGATCAATATGTGAAATTGGGCTCCTCTGCTCGTTCGCTCTGAACTTCTCCCCATAGAGTTTTACAAAAGTGGCGTAATTGAGTTTGTTTCATATCCACAGTGTGCAGAGTGTAGAAAATCTTTAATGGAACATTTTGAGCTGCTATGGGGAAGATGTTTGCTTCACAAAATTAGAGATGAAGAGTGAAAGAATATTTAGTTCTGGGTTCACTTCCAGGAAGATCTACTACTGGTCTGAGTATTTTGCTTTCTGTGGCATTCCAAACTCAATGTCCTTTGAAAGTCGTGAATCTGTGACATTAGGTTTTTTTTCTAATCTGTTTTTGAAACATTTGATGTCACAGACTCAGTGCTCAGGAAATAACTTTGACTAATGTATTACAAAGTTGGTCTAATGTTAAGGTTGTGAATTATGACAGCAGAAATAAAGAAATTCAGTTGTGGCTGCTGCACCACTTTTAACTTGCGTCATCAAACTGAAGTTCTTACAGCATAATCCTATGCTCCCCATTGGGTAACAGCCACAGTATGTGCAAGCAGTTATTTGATTTGGGCTGTAGAAGCAGCCTGGAAAAGGCTGCTTTGGATGTTCATAGCTTTTTTTAACTTGAGCTCTTTTAGTTACCAGCTTGTGCTGAATTTGAATTGGCAGTGATCAGAAGAGAAAATCTGATTTGGCTTTTGTGAAGTGAGTGAGTGGTGGATCATGTTCTAGTTCCCGTGCATGTGTCACTGAAGAACACTAACTGGCATCTTTTGCTGGCAGTCTCAACAGGGCCATGGAATTTAAGTATCAAGTCAGAGTAGGGGCATGTTGGCTGGGCAGCATGGGGGTGCTTGTACAACAAATGTCAGTTGTATTTGTTGTGAAGGGTAAATAGAGAATTGACAGCTGTAAGGCTGTCGCCCCTCAGCAACACTCCAGCAGCGTGTGTGGTCCGCTGACCTCAGTCATTTGGGGCTTAGGTATGTGTGACAGAGTGCTAGCTGTAGCCTTCTGTAAGCTGTAGCAACCTTAACCTGTTTCCATGGGAATTACTGACGCCGGATGATAATGGGCTAATGAGGTAATTACTTTAGTAATAGGGATCATTCTCGTATAATTAATTGGTGGGAACAGGAAGTAAAGAGGAAGCTCAGATGGTGAGCTAGGTGGAAGAGACAAGTGGTGTGAAAGACTCCCGTTGTACACCTGTGCTGCTCCTGCCCCATTTTGCAAACAGTCAGTTAAAGGTACACATGGTGGAAGAGTAACTGTGTGTGTTGGTGATGGAGGGACCACAAAACCAAGCTAGGCAGGGGTCCTCACTGGATAGCTCAAGAAGCAGGTTTTGTTTGTGTTCTCTACTCTGCTGTGGATGAAGGCTGGATGTCTGTGCTGATTCTTTTGGCTCTGCCGTCTGCCTTTGGTACCATTGGCCATGAGTTAGCAGGGATATGACTGCAGACCCCAGTAGGAGCAGAAAGTGATTCTTTAGTAGCTCTCCTCCTTTCTTACTGAAATATCCTGGAGTGTAGTCATGAGCAGTGGCTCTTCTGCTGAGACAGCAGTCTCGTGGGGTTTCATCAGTTGCAACTTGTCATCCTCTCCTGTTTTAATGTCGCTAAGGGGGAGTTAGAGGGATAAGTAAAAAGCGTTTCAGTATGCCATAACAGTCAGCTTTAAATTTAGATTCCATCTCACCTGGCCAGTGTGGTTCAGTAACTTGCTCTAACATAGTCTAGCGAGGTTCAATTCACCCTTGTAACATTGAGATGATGCTTGGAGGCTCAGCGATGTAACAGGAAGAAAACTAGGACATTTCAGGTCAATTAATACAGTTTTCTTTGTAACCTAAATTTCTTTTTGGGGCCCAAGTTGCTTCTGGGTGTCCAAATATCAACAATAGCCATGTTTTTCTAACCTAATTTGGATGGGAGTATGCACATCTTTCTTTCACATGTGAACTTTGCTACAGTCCATACTTTGACTGTCATGAGAATGGATTACTCTATTGGGTTGTCAGTGCAACTTTCCTGTGTATAGCATCCTTCATGCAAAGATTAATGCGTTACAGTGAGACATATGTATGTAGCTTTGCCAGTTTGGAGGGATACGGTTATATTTTTTCCTGATATTCTTCCTCCTGTTTAACAGGTCTTTAGCCTTATCAGAAGTTTCCAGTGTCCAGGTGGTATCAAGCTTACTCTTAAATGTCCAGGAGGAGGATGTATATACCATGTCACTTCATGTTGCCCTGAATGAAGCTTAACAGCAATTAACAAACAGATTCATTGGCTCATATTCCTGGACATGCCTGACGAGGTTGCATTTAGTATGGGGTGGGGATAATGAATTCTACAAGGAGCTCAAAGCAGTAGCAGATGTGGCTAGCTTGGATCACTCTCGTAGGTGGTGGGAATAGCCATATGACTTCTGTCTAAGCATATGTGCTGATGAAGCTAAGTGGGAATCTATCATCTTCTGCAGGATCAGGAGATCTTTGGTCATTGGTGCCATGTGACTACTAAAACTCAGGTACCTTTTTAGTGGGATAGGAGAGAGAGCTAAGCTCAGCTGAGAGAATATAATCATCGTGAAGAAACAAAAATAAGTCTTGCAAGGAAAAGTATAAAGAAAAAACCACAAAAGGAAACAGTCTTTCTGAAATGAAGTACTTCAATATTTTGTGTATGTTACAAAACATGATGAGATAATTGGCCCAGCGTTGAGTACTTAGTGGAGCTACTTTGGTTCACCATAAATGGTTGCTCAAAAATGGGAAAACATTTGTAAAACACTCAATTTTTCTTGACCAAAAAATCCTCTCAACACTTTAACCAGCTCTGTTTGCCACAAAAACTGTAGAGCATAAGACATTTTGTCTTGGGCATCCTTCCAAGGAAAAGGGCCCAATCGCTTTCTAGCCTATGCCAGTGTCATAAAAAAACCTCTTGCTTAGAAAATACTTGAATAAAGTGAGGAGCCGTTCTAGACCAGTTACAATGATGTAAGTATTCCTTTCAGTGCGCAGACAAATTAGGGTCCTATACATGAAAAACAGCAAGTTCAAGAAAGAGCTAGGGACAAGGGTAGACAGTGCATTTAAATATGAGCTTTGCAATGTGAGACTGTGGCAAAGAGATGCAATCTAGAAAATAAGTGGTGTATGGGTGGGTGAATGACATGTTCAGTACATAAATATCGGCAAAGGGTCAATAGGAATGAAGAGAATTCACCCTCTGCAGATATTCCAACAAGGAGGAAAAGCCTGAAGCTAAGCAAAGTTTAGGTTTGCTGTTGAGGGAGGGAAGATGGTGTGTAAAGGGGACACTCAGCCGTAACAGTAAATGGACAGTGAAACATCACAGTTCTCCAAGAAAATAGGCAAGATAAGATTTTAGTGAGATTGCTGCAAGGAGTAGTCCTTCAAAATGCAGGGTGATTTTATGTAGGCCCCAATATATAACTCTATCAGGTATGTCTAAGGAAATGCTCAAATATTGGCAGATTTGCCCACTACAAGATAAATGTTATTCCCACTAAAAAAACATACAATAAAGAAGCAAAAAAGGCAAAAAGCCTGATGTCTTTCCATTGCAATTCAATTTTAAAAAGGGAACCATCTGCTTAAAATCTAACAGAAAAAAAGTTAAAATTAGTTTCAGTTACTATATCTGCCCCCTGAATCCCTGTGCTACTCTTTGTGGGTTTACAGTCACACATCCATGATTTCTTACTTACATTCTTTTCTCCCTTTGCTGTAAGAGACTGGTTATAAAGGGGTGACAGTGAAATTGACTACACACAACCTGTTCTCAAATGCAGAAAGAAATATTTTCCTTAATCCTTCAATAATAGGAATGGTAGATCAAAAGGTTTTGGACAGATTACTTTAATTGACAGTATACCTTTTAAAATATGCTGCTTAGGCTTTAATACCTTTAACCTACCTAGTTTTAAGACCCATAGGCAACTAAACTGAAGTTTGACTTGGAAAATGAAACCTTTTATTTATCTTAAGACCCAGCTTGCATATGAAACTAACATGAATTATAAATCAAAGTTGTCTTGCCCAGAGGTTGGGTGCAACTTGGGGCTTCTAGTCCTTGGCACTTAAGTTGAGAAACTGTTGCTGCTTTCTAGGTGGCTACTCTAACTGGGAGTGTCAATTCTGACTGTAGTATAAATGTTGATTTGGTGTATAATACTGGATATGATTTGGAATTGTAGTTGCAATCCAGTATCTGAATTTACGAGTGGCTACTGTCCAAGTGTTGCAAAATGCTTTGATATGTTGGACTCCGTATGAATCAAACCAGGCTTGGGTATTTGTAACGGACTGGACGACCAGGGATGATCACTTGATAATTGTCCTGTTCTGTTAATTCTTTCTGAAGCATGTGGCACTGGCTGCTGCCAAAAGATGGGATACTAGGCTAGATGGACTGTTGGTCTGACCTAGTATGGCCGTTCTTATGTACATGTAAAATGTAATTTTCACAGTGGGATAAGAGCATGGCCCAGAGGATAGGGGGCACAAGGTTGAAAGTTGGGAGACCTGAGTTCCGTCATCAGTTTTGCTGCTAAATTCGTGTCCTTTGGCAAGCAAATTAACAGCCGTACCTCCTGTTTTTTCCACTTGTAAAATGAAATTATACTCAGTAACTAGATATCCATGGTGAAACTGATTTATAAAGCACCTGTGATTTGAGACCTAATTACCGTAGTGCGGGAAAGAAAGAAACAACTCTTCAGTAAGATTTTGATCCTGCTCCCATTAAAGTCAATGGGACTTTGGTCACGGATTTCAATGGGAACAGAATTGTACAGTACGTTTGCCAAGAAAACACAAACATTTACTACTCATGCCAGAAAAATACAAGCAAGACCATAATAATGCAGTAGGCATAATCTGCAAGTGAGTGGCATATCAGGTACTTATAAATAGTAATCATGAGCCCTAACACCATTCTGTTGTAATGCTGAGCTGCTATAATAGTGGGAGTTATACATCATACAGGGATTTTCTCCTTTGACCATTGTCTCTTGCTTTACAACTGAGTTTTCTTCTCTCAGAACAGAGGCCTTTTTGTCTCTGTTAGAGGAATAGCCTTTCTGTACTGAGTGAAAGTGTTTGAGAATGTGGACTGAGTAGGAGGCTACATCTCATTAAAATTGAGACTGATAAACATTGGCACACAAGTGTTATTTTTAAAAGAATTTTTAAAAATAATTTGAATGGCTAGTTAAAATGTCCCTGGGTTTGTTTTAATACCAATTTTTTACTTTATGCTGCTAATTTTAAAAGGACTATTTCTTGGGGGGGGGGTGAATATATATAAATACATACACACATTCATTCACAGGAAAGGGGTTACCATAAACTGACGCTGATTTAAAAAAAAAAAAAAAAAGCAAACATGTATGGGGATTGTCCAAGGGATTTTGGCATCTCTAAACACTTTAAATGTGCACATTTATATAATTATAAATGTAAAACTTCATTATTTTCAAAATAAAACTGTTAGCACATGTTCATGTAATAGTTGTTGAGAATTGCAGTGTACTATTCCTGTCACTTACGGAAAAGCAGATGCTAGCAATTACCTTAAATTAGGGTGACCAGATGTCCTGATTTTATAGGGACAGTCCTAATATTTGGGGCTTTGTCTTATACAGGTGCCTATTACCCTCTATCCCTGTCCTGATTTTTCAAACCTGCTATCTGGTCATCCTACTCTAAATGTTTGCTGTTCTTAAGAAAAAAATCACCAATACTGGAAGATAAAACCAGTTCTCTCATCTATAAGTGAAGATTAAGAAGAAATTCAGAAAAAAAATCCCTCTTTAATTAAAAAAACAAACAAAACAACCTGCTGAAGTTCAACTTGACTACTGTCCCCCTTGAATAGTTTGTTATGCACAAGTGTCTGTTAAGTTCTGTGCTTAAGTTCAAGTACTGTTTGTATGATTGTGGTTTAATAAAGAAAAAGTACCCAGCTCTTCGACACCTGGGGAAGATGACAAATAATATCCTTTCTGCTTTCTTCTGTAGGTGTAGAGGATGTACATGATTATTGAAAAGCCTTTCTGCAAGAAGTCTTAAACTGTCGTTGTACAAGGCAAGCTCTGAAAATATTGGTTTCAGTGGAACTAGATGACCACTTTTCAAGTGGTTTAATGTACTTTTGTCATTAGCAGGTGTAACAGTATTTACACATTCCATTATGTTAGTCTTAGACAGCTAAGAACACATTCTCTCTCAACAACAGCATTCTACATGAACTATGAAATCTTAAACTGCAAGGGTTAAATTTGTGACGAGGAACAGACCTTTCATGGTGGCTGGCCCAACACTGTGGATCTTCCTTCTGGAGTGTGATCAGAGATCTTGCCACTGTAAATTTCACTTTTCTCTAGGGCTGTCGATAAATCGCAGTTAACTCATGCGATTAACTCAAAATTAATCATGGTTTAAAAAAAATAGTCACGATTAATTGCACTGTTAAACAATAGAAGACCAGTAGAAATTATAAATATTTTTGGATTTTGTCTACATTTTAAAATATATTGATTTCAATTACAACACAGAATACAAAGTGTACAGTGCTCACTTTATAATTTTATTACAAATATTTGCACTGTAAAAATTATAAAAGAAATAGTATTATTCACCTTTTACAAATACCCTAATGCAATTTCTTTATTGTGAAAGTGCAACTTAAAAATGTAGATTTTGTTTGTTACATAACTGCATTCAAAAACAAAACAATGTAAAACTTGAGAGCCCACAAGTCCACTCAGTCCTACTTCTTGTTCAGCCAGTCACTCAGACAAGCAAGTTGGTTTACGTTCACGGGAGATAATGCTGCCGGCTTCTTACTTGCAATGTCATCTGAAAGTGAGAACAGGCGTTGGCCTGGCACTTTTGTAGCCAGCATTGCAAGGTATTTATGTGTCAGGTATGCTAAACATTCATATGCCCCTTGTGCTTCAGCCACCATTCCATAGGACATGCTTTCATGCTGATGACGTGCTCAAAAAAAAAAAAGGGCATTAATTAAATTTTGATTGAAGTCCTTAGGGGAGAATAGTATGTCTCCTGCACTGTTTTACCTACATTCTGCCATATATTTCATGTGATAGCAGTCTCGGATAATGACCCAGCACATGTTCGTTTTAAGAACACTTTCACAGCAGATTTGACAAAACTCAAAGAAGGTACCAGTGTGAGATTTCTAAAGATAGCTATAGCACTCGACCCAAGATTTAAGAATCTGAATTGCCTTCCAAAATCTGAGGAGTACGAGGTGTGGAGCATTTTTTCAGAATTCTTAAAAGAGCAAAACTCCGATGCGGAAATTACAGAACCTGAGGCACCAATAAAAGAAAATCAACCGTTTGTTGGTGTTATCTGACTCGGAGGATGAAATTGAACATGCGTCGGTCAGTCTGCACTGCTTTGGATCATTATTGAGCAGAACCCATCATCAGCATGGACGCATGTCCTCTGGACTGGTGCATGAAGGGACATATGAATCTTTACCACACGTAAATATCTTGCAACTCCAGCTACAACACTGCCATGCAAATCTTGTTTACAGCGTCACCTGAAAGTGAGGAGTGGGCAGCATTATCTCCTACAAATGTAAACAAGCTTGTTTGTCTGAGTGGCTGAACAAGAAGCAGGACTGAGTGGACTTGTAAGCTCTGAAGTTTTACATTTTGTTTTATTTCTGAATGCAGGTTTTTTTCCTTGTACATAATTCTACATTTGTAAGTTCAGCTTTCATGATAAAGAGATTGTATTATAGTAGTTGTATGAAGTGAATTGAAAAATACTATTTATTTTGTTTTTTTACAGCACAAATATTTGTAATAAAAATAACTATAGAGCACTGTATTTTGTTCTGTTGTAATTGAAATCCGTTTATTTGAAAATGTAAAAACTTCCAAAAATATTTAAATGGTATTCTGTTATTGTTTAACAGTGTAATTAATCGTGATAAACTTTTTTTAATCACTTGACAGCCCTACTTTTCTCTTTAGCCTAGTTTTCCATAACGTTCTCAACAAGGAAAGAAGGAGTCAGCTACACACAAGACAATGAACCAGATATATCAAGTAGAGAGAGGAATCTAAAACATAGGAATTGCATTATTCTATGTAAATATTGATTTGTAAGATACTGTGGTATGAGTGTAGTATAAAAATTGAGAGAGAAATTACATAATGAGTAAAGAAATATTCAGAGCAATCTAATGCATTAAAAATAGATCTAATCTGTAGGTTTTGGTGTTAAAATTTTTTTTTTAATTGACTGTTTACAGCCATTTAAAATTGGGATTTAGTGTCTTGCATTGGAAACAAGTTGACCAATCATTGTGAAACATTGTTTCTTTCCCGAGCCAGTAGACACGCCCTCGCTAGCTTACTGCGAGAGGCAGTATGATACAGAATCAGAGTGCCTGCGTGTGGTGTTTTGGTAGGCAGAATGCAAAAATGTCATTTTTTTAATCAATAATGAAACTTAGATATATTCTCCATACACACAAGTGAAGATTCAACAGCTTCTCTCAAACCTCTTTTTGTAGTATAAGATAAAAGCAGCTCAGAAATCTGTGATTCTGTCAGTGGTAATAGAAAATGTATACCACCCATCTGGAAATAGATCAGTATACTAACCAACAAGGCTCTTTGCTATTCTGTTTAGGAAGACTATAGTTTCAGAAATCACAGCATTATTAAGCTGGAGTATAAGAAGTAACTGGCAAAAGAGGTGAGAATTTTCCATGTTAATATATTACGTAACTTATGAGTAAATTGTATACCAGCAGCATTCATCTGAACTTATGTAGTGAATGCTCCAGGAAAATTTTGTACATGCTTTAAATGGCTTTCCTTATGCTTTCCAGATAGTAAGAAATAGTTCCTATCCAACAGGATCTTGCAGTCTAATTCAAAGACAAACCCCATGAAGTGCTGGTTTGAATTGGAGAGATGCTTCACCAGCAGTTGATGATTCAAAGCTTTGAAGGTTTCAGAGTAAGAAGGAGAGTGAGTTTGTGTGTGTATGGGGGTGGGGGGGATGTGAGAAAACCTGGATTTGTGCAGGAAATAGCCCAACTTGATTGTCATGCACATTGTGTAAAGAGTTGTCACTTTGGATGGGCTGTCACCAGCAGGAGAGTGAATTTGTGTGGGGGGGTGGAGGGTGAGAAAACCTGGATTTGTGCTGGAAATGGCCCACCTGATGATCACTTTAGATAAGCTATTACCAGCAGGACAGTGGGGTGGGAGGAGGTATTGTTTCATATTCTCTGTGTATATATAAAGTCTGCTGCAGTTTCCACGATATGCATCTGATGAAGTGAGCTGTAGCTCACGAAAGCTTATGCTCTAATAAATTGGTTAGTCTCTAAGGTGCCACAAGTACTCCTTTTCTTTTTGCGAAAGCTTTGAAGGAGTGAGTTTGAGTGCATTTAAGTGAAAGATAGTAAGGTTCATAGGTTCAAAATTTGCCCAGTATCACTTTTTTAGTGCTCTCCCCTCCTTTCTACTCTACCATATTTTATATTTCTACAGCAATTGAGTAACAATTTCACATTGGGGGAACAAGCAATATGAAGAGAGACATACTTGGATTTCAGATTTTAGCAATTGCTTTGTATTATCTGGGGTTGCAACCAAATGAACATTTGTTCCTTTATATGGGTATGGTTGTTAGTTTTAAGTGACTAGCTTCTGTGCACCAGAAAGGGTTAACTTAAATTTGAATACTGCCAAATGTGCTGTGTTGCTGCACACAGGCTGTGGTAGAAAACGGCAGCAAAATAGTTATGTTCATCTAAGTTTTTAATTACTAAATGTGAAACACCTAAAATTCTGCTTGACGTGCTACTTTGAGGTATAGTTTTGTCGGCAGAGCATGAGATGAAGTATCTCTGACTTTGATAAAACATAAGTTTAGACTTCTATACCATGCTTAATTTTAAATCAGTGACATTACCATACTTATTTGTGTATTCTTAAAGTATTTTAATTTTCCCTTCTCTCTCTCTCTCTCACCCCCAACGACGAAAGCTACATAGTCAGTGTCAGGCATAAATAATAGAACTTTGCAGCAAAGTTGAACTTGACAGAAATCCAAACATAGTAACTAATATAGATAGGAGAGGAGACTGTGCATAAAGTAGTTATGTAGTGCAAAAAGCTAACTACTGAACCAGTTTGTATGCCACTTGCTATTTTCAGTCTTTGCTATTGAACTTCATAATGTATAGTGGCTGAAAACAGAAAAGATTTCATACAATGTACACAGCAAATGAAAACTACTAAATAGCTAACTTGCTCAGTGGGGAAGGATTCCACACCACATTGAACTGCCTAGTTATTCAGATTTTAAAAAGAGAAATCAAGAGATTCAAAATTTGAGGGCTAGGATAGCTTCACAGTCCTACCTCTTTTGAATGATTTGGCATCTAAAGATTTTGACTCTGCTAAAAAATTCAGTTTGACAGATGAGAGTTTGGTAATCTGTTCTTTGTCTCATTAAAAATGAGAAGTGCAGAAAGCATTCTGACAGACACCATGTTCTCAACTAACTGGACTGTGTAGTAAAATCAATGTAGATTAATATGTTGTCCAAAAATTGTTACGTTCACAGGAGTATTTGGTTTTCTAAACTATGGAAGATACTTTGTGAAAACCAAATTATAAAGTAGGTAAGGTAAGATTAACCTAATTCTAAGAAATGGAATCATAGAATTGGATGCAGTTGACTTTGATGATATGCCAGGAAAGCAGGGAAATTCAAGAATATGAGAACTAACTTAAAAGAAGGTTCTTTGTACAGGCATGACAGGTCTTAACATGTTGAGAAGGAGAATAGGGGAAGATAGTGAAAGATCTGTTTAGACAGCATATTGCAAGATCTTCCAAAAGATGTTTTTAAATGAGGCCTTTTTGTTTTTTAACTTTGGGGAAGTTAGTTCCATTTTCCACCTCAAACAAGCTGAAGTGCTAAAATATCAAATGTTGACCAGATTATTTCCATGAGTTGTTATTGCCCTTCCACTCATGAGTAGTGAGGTGGTAAAGGGCATCAGAGTTGGTGGAAATGTTAACAGAACCTCTGATGAGCTGTCTATGACTGATCACTTTTTTTTAATATCTGAAAAAATGAATAGATTTTAGCTCTAAAAAAGAGTGCCATGACAAATTGTCATTGCTCCTGACTGTTCTGTGTCTCATGTGGAGGTTCATGGCGTTTTCACCAACTACCTATTATCTGCTCCTATCCACTCCATTATGGTAAACCAAATGTTGTCTTAACCTTTTAAGAATAGTCTTTTTAAATTACTGGTTTAAGACATATATCCGTGCAGTTTCCAAAGAGTTAATCCTTTGAATGGAAAAACTGTGAGACCAATGTTCTTCTATTTAGCTGGACAGACTTATTTTGGGGATGGAGAGGAGAAATGGGTTAAGAGCTGGATTTAATGAAAACTTACAGCCACAATAGATACCCAGATAACCTGGTTTAGATGTAAGTGTTAATAATATGTCAGTATTTACATTATGGAAGCCTATTTCAGAGACTGTCATGCTTGCAGACTAAAGCTGTATTCATCCTCTCTGGAACATTTGGGCATCATCTTGTCTCTTTACAGTTGCTTCCTGCTTTGATAGGAGAGCCAGGCAGTAAGGTAGCTCTTTATTTTCTCTTTTTCCCATTTCTCCTTCAAGAGATAGTTGCTGCGCAGAGCATGCGGCTTACTGTTTTCCATAGCACTGTCCTCCTCCCTTCCATAGCAGTATCTTTGTTCCTTCTGTGCATACAACTGCTACTCCCACCATCTGAAGCTATAGCTGACTCAGCTGTTGGTTCTGCTGAATGCACTGCAAACACAAACCAAGAGACAAAAGAAGAAAGGCACCTTTGCTACAGGAGGATAAAATGTTCAGTGAGGGTTAAGGTCCCACCTCAGAGGATATTGGTCCTAGGCATCAGGGATTTAATCAGGGTTGAGTGTGTAGCTCAGTGTTTTTCCCCTGTTGTGTAAGAAATTGGAATCTCACCATTTTTTAAAAATAAGTTGGAGGCAGATTATGCCATTGGTTTCACAACATAGCCCCAATAATGTTAGTGGAGCTGCACAAGTACAGTTAAGGGCAGAAAGAAAACTGGTAAACAGAAAATGTACCATTTTTTACTACCTCATTGGATTCACTTATTTTTAAAGCACAGTTGTTGATGGTTAGGTTGATTAGGTTAAAAATGAATGCTCTTCTGGTCTTGATCTTTCAGATGCTTTTTCTTGCCTTTCCAGCTCAGAACTCCACATTTCCACTGCGGTGCTTAGTTTACCAAGTATAGAATGTCTCAGCATTAACTAAAAAGCCGTTCTGTTTGTCAGATTCTTTGTGGAACAGGAGCAAGTGGTCGACATAGAGTAATGTTCTCATAGCCCTTTCTTTTTCTTGTACACATTTCAATGAAAATTACTTGTTTATATCATCCTGTAATTCCACAGCAACAGGTTCCAGTATTATAAACA
This sequence comes from Lepidochelys kempii, assembly GCF_965140285.1. Classification (NCBI taxonomy): domain Eukaryota; kingdom Metazoa; phylum Chordata; order Testudines; family Cheloniidae; genus Lepidochelys; species Lepidochelys kempii. The sequence continues at coordinate 16,290,586 of NC_136392.1, read as the reverse complement.
GTGTGACCTTTAAGTGTGATCACAAGGAAAATAGATAAGATCTATTTTTAAAATGAATCTTTCAACTAAGATTCTACTTCCTTTTGCTGGCAAGACAAATAACCCATATTGGTTCAGATGATCTCAATTCCACTATTACATGAGGCCTGTTTTTTCCGCTGCCCTGCACAGTGTACAGTCATTTACACCTGTGTAAAGTTAGTGTGAAATGGGTATAAATTGCTACCATTCTGACTGGTAGCATTTTACACCCACTTCTGGCAGGTGTAAATGATTGTACAAGGTGCAGGCCAGTGGAGGGAAAAATAAGCTTATGGCCTTTGACACAAAAACACTGACGGGGATAGCAAGAGGATGAAGTTGGAGAATTGTACAAATACTGAATTGCATCTTAAACATAAAAACTACATGCATAACATGGGCACTCTTTTCCAATTAAAAAAGCTCCTCAAAATGGAGGAAATATTATAACCGACAAGTACAAATGTAGTTCAGCGACTACTACATTGGTCTAGAAGGTCTCGATAAACTATCCTTGTTCTCCTTTACACAGCTGACTGAACCACCGAGCAATATTTCTTTGCTAAACTTCTGATAAAGGGAAGTTTTCCACACAAGCTGCAATTTGCCTACTTGTGTGTGTCAGATAGTGGTGGTCATAGCATGCCAGGTTCACAAGAAGTAGTGAAGAGCTTGATGAAAACTGTGCTAGTTAAATCAGCAATATTGATCTTCTCAAGAAGCATCACATAAGTGTAGCTCAAGGCTTCTGTTATTGATACTGTTTCATAAGTAACATAAAACTTCAAGCATAGTAAGTACTGAAGGATAATATCTGCTGTGATCCAGCAGCTGCACCTCTGTGATTCAAGTGCTCTGCCAATATTACTCAACTGCTGAGTCCCCATCTTTGTCAATGAGTGTTGTCAAGAGGACTTCTCAGAACAAAGAGGCGGTGGTTTCCAGCCAGTAGTGTAAAGCAAAGAGTTTGCCTGTGACAGTGGTTGCTCTTAGTCATCGTGTGCTCTAGTAGAGCTGTTGTTGTAGACTCCGCCACCATGAACTCATGCTAAAAGCTAAGTCATAAAAATGTAGTATGTATACTGTATAAGAGTGAGAACTTGTCTTCTCAGTTAGTGCCTAGTAGTTTCTTGAGGTGGCATGCTGAGGCAGAAGGGGGGTGGAGGTAGCAGTGGCTCCATGGATTGGAGAAGGGGAGGGCTCATCAGATGCTTCCCACAACAAAATGATGGCACAGTCTGAAGCCCCAAACCAATGAACTAATGCTGCCACAAATGAGATCAACACAACCACCACAGCTGGCATGCCACTCATAAGAGTGGCAAGGCACCCTGTGAGAGCCACCTCAGCTTTTGAACTTGCTGCCTTGTTCCTGGTCTGAAGTAACCCTAGATATCAACTTTAAGGGAATGTTGCAAAGTTCGATATGTTTTCCCTAGATATGGAGGATTTGGAATACTTTGGGAGATTAAGATTTTAAATGTGTTCTGATACTAGGTTATGTAGGCTTATTATTGTAGAAAGTGTTATTTTTATAATTGTATTTTGAAAGTGTGTCAAGAAGGATGCAGAGCAAAGGAAAATCTTTTTATGCAATGAGTGTATTTAATTAAAAAGAATACCTGAGCTTCCTAGATGCAAAGCATTACACCCAAATTATATTGTATCATTTATGGACCAGAGACCCATTATGTTATGCTCTGTACAGAGGCAGAAAAAGATGGTCCCTTTTAGGATTAAACCAAACTCAACAGGAAAGGAAGTTCCTTAGTTTTTTCTTCTGAATCTGTTATGTTCTGGACTATGCAAAGATGAGTCACTTGTGCTGCTCACAGAGGCTTATGTGCCACTGTTGTGATGTCTTTAATAGCAGTAAATAAGTTAATACTGCTACTTAAATTAGTGGTGCTTCTGTCAGTAGTTATCCAAAAAAACAAACAATTTCAAATTTTCCTCAGATGTTACTATGATACCTGTGCTGTGTAAACTCCAGAATTTTAAGGTCTTTTGCTTGTCCTGTAAGGGCTCTTAATTGTAAAACCTTCCCTACAGTGTGCATTCTCCATATCAGACACTTTATATATGTAAATTCCTGTGCTTTTGGTTCTCTAGGCTTTGAATCTGCCATTAAATACACAGTGCTCCCATCTCCACTTCTAGCAAAATATGCTACTGCGCTTATATGTAAGCTTAGTAGTTAATCATCCATGGACACTATTGTGTGCCTGGTAGTCTTTAATTTAACATGTCTAAGCATTTTTTTTGCCTATATGTGATGAAGTGAGCTGTACCTCACGAAAGCTTATGCTCAAATAAATTTAAGTCTCTAAGGTGCCACAAGTACTCCTTTTCCTTTTGTTTTTGTTTGCATTCTTAAGTAAGATGTTTCTGGAGGTGGATGTACTGCATACTTTTTATTCAGGGAACTTCTTTAAATACTAACACTGCTAACGGGAGTTTGAAGTAATCTTGCTTAAACATGCTTTATAATTTGGAAGCTGATATCAGCCAATGCTGACAGGAAGTGGAATTTTATGAGCAAGAGACTAGTCAAGTTGCAGGGTGTGGTGGAATGGGCATGGCAGTGTGGTCTGGACTGTGTTTAAAAAAAAAAAAAAAAAAAAAAAAAAAGTAAAGGGAAGTAATAGGAGTTGCGTCTCTATATTTAGGGAACTCTCTTTGGAGACATACAAGTTGTTGATAGTCATTTGGCTTTGCAGAGTGGCATTCCTTGGTAAATTGCTTTGGACACCATGCTAATAGGATAAACACTTTCTCATTTCATGATCTATCTGTCCTGTGTAACTTGCTTTCAACTCACAAATCTGAATTATTAGCATGAAGAAAACAACTAAAAAAATCCCATGCACGGTTGGCTTATATAGTCCTGACAAATTTATTTGAGCATAAGTTTTCGTGAGCTACAGCTCACTTCATCGGATGCATGTGTTTTTCACTACAATGCCTCCGATGAAGTGAGCTGTAGCTCATGAAAGGTTATGCTCAAATAAATTTTAGTCTCTAAGGTGCCACAAGTACTCCTTTTTCTTTTTGTGAATGCAGACTAACACGGCTGCTACTCTGAAACTTATCTAGTCCTGTTTTTGTCTTTAATGTACTGGAGTGTTACAGTGGTGTCCTAATTTATTAGTGTGTCTATGAAAGACTGTTCTTGACATCAAGACATCCCTATTTAGCACCAGAGTCATTCTTTGAATCCAGGATGCTTCCATCCTTCAGGTGAAAGAACTGCATAAGGCCCAGTTCTCTCTTGGGGTATGTCTACATTGCCCAAAAAAAGTATGTTCTTAGCTTGCGTTAGCTAACTCAGGTTAAAATAGCAGTGAAGATAAGGCAGCTTAGCTTTTAACTCAAGTTAGCAGGTTGAGACAGAGCCTATAGGGGATCCTGGGGTTAGCAGCTCCAGTTCAACCAGAGTTAAATGTTCAGTTTCCTTGTCTTCACTGCTATTTTAACCTGAATTAACACACTTTCTTAGCAAAGTAGACATACCCTTACATGAATAGGGTCTGTGTGTATATAGGATATGTATATGGTGCCATCACCATAGTAGATGTACCTTTGCCTTATTCTTGCTATGATTTTTGTATGCTAGTTGTTTATCACTTTGTAAATTACATAAATAATGCTAAATTAAATGTAAAATAAGAAGCAAGAATATAGCCTGTTTTCATTGTACTTTGTGTGAGGTAGCTGGTTTTGTCTTTCCAAGGAAATTTCTTAAGCTGCTTGTCAGTCATAGATTAAGGTATTCAGAGTCTATTGTTAATCTCATACAGAACTGGAATTTATATTTAATTTTCAGTCATGATCAAATTCCTTCAAATGAGGGATAGCTCAGTGGTTTGAGCATTGGCCTGCTAAACCCAGGGTTGTGAGTTCAATCCTTTGAGGGGGCCATTTAGGGATCTGGGGCAAAAATTGGGGATTGGTCCTGCTTTGAGCAGGGGGTTGGACTAGATGACCTCCTGAGGTCCCTTCCAACTCTGATATTCTATGATTCTATGATTCTATGATGTCTCTGTTCCATAAACATACTTCCTTGGTGCATGTTAGCAAACACCAATTTTCACAAATGGGGACTTTTTTCATTGCATAATAGAAGCCTGCTCTCTGTAGCAAAAAGCTTAGAATTTTAGCCTAAAGAAATTAAGAATTTATGTTGTATTTAGAAGCATATAAGAGAAGCTAGTTCTCTTCTGTCAGGTGCATGTGTCCCTAGATCACTTCACTCAGCTAGGCTTATGTGAACTGTGGTGCTTATATCTCCATTTATAGGATTCAGTGTTTACGTTTTTGTTTCTCTTCAGGAAAAGTATTAATTTTTCTTAGAACAGAGTTTACAGCACTCTAAATATTCATCTTCAAGTGCACACAACTTAAGTTTATCTGTTATTATAATCTAAATGAAAGCCTTAATCTAATATAAAAGTATAAAGGCACAAACGGGAAAATGGGAGTAATCCTAATCCAGCAGTCCTTTTTATTCCCAGGAGATTTAGTGTGAACTACATAAGTGATTTGGTAACGAGGAAGAGGGCACCATTCAATAACTTGAAATCTGCCTGCAACAAGTACTTGCATATTTAAGTAATAATTGGATGCCCATGTTGCTCCATATTTTTCACGATCAGCAGAAATATGCTACAAAAGAGCCACTGGATTCCCCTTGTCCACATGTTTGACTCCTCAAAGAACTCTAATAGATTAGTAAGATATGATCTCCCTTTACAGAAACCATGTTGACTTTTGCACAACGATTTGTTCTTCTATGTGTCTGACAACTTTATTCTTTACTATTGTTTCAACTAATTTGCCCGGTACCGACGATAGACTTACCGGTCTGTAATTGCCAGGATCACCTCTAGAGCCCTTCTTAAATATTGGCATTACATTAGCTATCTTCCACTTATTGGGTACAGTAGCTGATTTAAAGGACAGATTACAAACCAGGGTTAATAGTTCCGCAATTTCACATTTGAGTTCTTTCAGAATTCTTGGGTGAATGCCATTTGGTCCTAGTGACTTGTTACTGTTAAGTTTCTCAATTAATTCCAAAACCTCCTCTAGCAACTCTTCAATCTGTGACAATTCCTCAGATTTGTCACCTACAAAAGACTGCTCAGGTTTGGGAATTTCCCTAACATCTTCAGCCGTAAAGACTGAAGCAAATAATTAATTTAGTTTCCCTGCGATTACTTTATTGTCTTTAAGTGCTCCTTTTGTATATCGATCATCCAGGGGCCCCACTGGTTGTTTAGCAGGCTTCCTGCTTCTGATGTACTTAAAAACATTTTGTTATTACCTTTTTGAGTTTTTAACTAGCTGTTCTTCAAACTCCTTTTTGGCTTTTCTTCTGACATTTAATTTGGCAGTGTTTATGCTCCTTTCTATTTACCTCACTAAGATTTGACATCCACTTTTTAAAAGATGCCTTTTTATCTCTCACTGCTTTTACATGGTGGTTAAGCCATGATGTCTCTTTTTAGTTTTTACTGTGTTTTTTAATTTGGGGTATACATTTAAGTTGAGTCTCCTGTGGTGTCTTTGAAAAGTGTCCATGCAGCGTGCAGGGATTTCACTCTAGTCACTGTACGTTTTAATTTCTGTTTAACTAACCTCCTCATTTTTGCATAGTTCCCCTTTCTGAAATTAAATGCCACAGTGTTGGGCTGTTGAGGTGTTCCTCTTATCACAGGAATGTTAAATGTTGTTATATTATGGTCACCGTTTCCAAGCAGCCATGTTAGTTACCTCTTGGACCAGATCCTGCGCTCAGATCAGGACTAGATCAAGAGTTGCCTCTCCCCTTGTGGGTTCCTGTACCAGCTGCTCCAAGAGGCAGTCATTTAAAGTATCGAAATTTTGTCTCTGCATTTCGTCCTGAGGTGACATGTACCCAGTCAATATGAGGATAATTGAAATCCCCCACTATTATTGAGTTCTCTATTTTGATAGCCTCTCTAATCTCCCTTAGCATTTCATCGTCACTATCACTGTCCTGGTCAGGTGGTCGATAATAGATCCCTACTGTTCTATTCTTATTAGAACATGGAATTACTATCTGTAGAGATTCTATGGAACATGTTTTCAAGGGTTTAACACAGATTTTATTGGTGGGTTTTATATATATTTTTTCCACCCGGAGAGGATAAGAATATAGCAGTTTGCATTGGTTATTCTCTCTCCCCTCCCACCTGCCCTGTTTGTAATACCCTGATTAATGTACTACATCAGTTCATTTTAACTAAAGGAAAACCGTTCTGAGGATGCCAGATGGCTCAACAGTCTGATGGCTCCTTTTTTTACGTTGAGTAGCCTTCATCAAGTAATTTTAATAATGCGCCATTTCTCTTGGGTTGTCATATTTTGCAAAAAGAGAGGTTATTAATAAAGGATGAATCTAGTACATGTGGAACTAACAATATTTCCATTTTAATACTCCTTAAGAATTTAGGTTGGGATTTTCAAATGCTCAGCATTGGTCTAATGCTTCCACTGAAACCAGTGGATGTTTTGCTATTAACTTGAATGGAAGGAGAATTAAGTCAACACTAAGCACTTTTGAAAATAACACCCTTCGAGTATTGGCATCTGCAATAGCTTATTGGGCAGAAACTTGGGACAGATGGTCCAGATGCAATATTTATATTTGGAGTTTGGCTAAAAAGAATATAATTTGGTTTCTCATGCAGTACCATGAACTTCCAAGTAAAAACTTATTTTCTTCTTAGAAATGTAGAGGGAGATTGCAGAAAGTCTTGCTGCAAATCCTAGATGGTTTGGCAATGGAAAGTATGCTCGTGTCCGTCAATTTCATAATTTAGCTGCTGTATAGGTATAGTAGCTAACTCTTCTGTGCACATTACTGAAACTTTGCACTTGCATGTCAAACCAGAAATATATGTTCTTAAGCAAATAGCTATGAATCAGAACTCTTTCCTTTCCAGACAGGCTCTTTTGGAAGTGCCAGAGAGAGAAGATTGACTTTATGTTGCTTTTGTAAATGAAACATTAACCACTATTTTTTCTAAAATCTCTAAAGTCCAAGTACCCTGTGGCATTTTACATAACGGTACTATACTGTGAAAACTTAGTAATATAATAGATTTTTAAAAGCTTATGAGAGAGAAGTAACCTCTGGAGCTTTACAGTATGCAAACTGATGAGGCTACCATGAATAAACTAGGAACTCTAAAATTGCTATTCTAAGCTAGTTTAGAATGTCCTTAGTTCTTAACAGTACCCACACAATTACCTTTTAAAACTGATTGTAAATGTATAACTGTAGGATTTATCACTGTGGGAGAAATAGACAAGTTTGAGGTCAGCAAGCTTGTTACTTATCAGCCCAAAACAGTGCATGCACAAATCAAAACACTTACATGGCCATGGTGACTGAAAATGTCTGATTTACACAAGATGAAAATGAAAGTTTCTTGGGGGAAAAGTACTTGTATAACAAAACTAATTCACTATGCTTACAGAAAGATATTTTGCAATATGTGCTGTAGTCAGTAAGCAACTGATTACAATTCACTACAGAACCAGGTTTCTTTGCTAGGGTGAACTTAACTATCTTGAGTAGTTATGCATCATCTGCAGATTTTGCCACCTCACTGTTTTACCCCTTTTTCCAGATAATTTATGAATATGTTGAATAGGACTGGTCCCAGAACTGACCCTTGGGGGACACCACTAGTTACCTCTCTCACTCTGAAAACTGACCATTTATACCTACCCTTTGTTTCCTATCTTTTAGCCAGTTACTCATCCATGAGAGCACCTTCCCTCTTATCCCATGGCAGCTTACTTTGCATAAGAGCCTTTGGTGAGGGACCTTGTCAAAGGCTTTCTGGAAATCAAAATACTGTATGTCCACTGGATCCCCCTTGTCCACATGTTTGACCCCTTCAAAGAACTGTAATAGACTAGTAAGACATGATTTCCCTTTACAGAAACCATGTTGACTTTTGCCCAACAATTTATGTTCTTCTATGTGTCTGACAATTTTATTCTTTACTATCGTTTCAACTAATTTGCCTGGTATTGACATTAGACTTACTGGTCTGTAGTTGCCGGGATCACCTCTAGAGCCCTTTTAAAACATTGGCATTACATTAGCTATCCTCCAGTCATCTGGTACAGAAGCTGATTTAAATGATAGGTTACAGACTACAGCTGTTAGTTCTGCAGTTTCACATTTGAGTTCCTTCAGAACTCTTGGGTGAATATCATCTGTCCTGGTGACTTATTACTGTTTAATTTATCAATTTGTTCCGAAACCTCCTCCAATGATTCCTCAATCTGGGACAGTTCCTCAGATCTGTTACCTAAAAAGAATGGCTTGGGTTTGGGAATCTCCCTCACGTCCTCAGCTGTGAAGACCGATGCAAAGAATTCATTTAGATTTTATTTATTTAGGTTTTATAAAAGCTACTGTTCCCTTCATTTATGACCTTGACATCACTCTACTATAGACTATATAACAGGCTTCAAAAAAGAACTAGATAAGTTCATGGAGGACAGGTCCATCAATGGCTATTGGCCAGGATGAGCAGCGATGGTGTCCCTAGCTTCTGTTTGCCAGAAGCTGGGAATGTGCAACAGGGGATGGATCACTTGATGATTACCTGCTCTGTTCATTCCATCTGAAGCACCTGGCATTGGCCACTGTCAGAAGACCGGATACTGTGCTCGATGGACCTTTGATCTGACCCGTTCTTGTGTTTTTACTCCATTTCCATGTCAGCATTTAAAATACTTCATTTCATAAATGGCATATAGTGCCAGCAGTAGCAAAAAAGTACATGGATTCAGCAGTCAGTTTTGCAGAGAATAATAAAGAACAAGCAAAGTCCAAACCGCGAAAGTGTGTTTCCTCACTTGACGATTTTGCATCTGTTCAGCAACAGTGGCAAATGATCAGAGAAGAATCTCTCGTGTTTGGTCAGTTTAGACTCCAAGCTCGGTGGAGCAGGGACCATACCTTTGCTTCGTCAATGCCTTATACGCATCTGGTGGTATACACAAACGTTGGAAAGACATCTATCTAGAGTAGACACTATATTGTACTCATTACCATAGTGTGAGTGCCATTATAAACTTATATTGCTTCAGCAGGTTGTTTAAACATTGTATTTATAGCACCCCCCTTCTTTTCCTTATGCTGAATGTTGTTTTGAGAGGTTTTTTTAATTTGTATTAAAATACATTAGTGGAGAACTTAACAATGAATGCACTAAACTTAATCTTGCTTGGTAAAGCCCCTGATGGGAGGCTGCTAACATTTGGAGTGTAGACTTGTTGCTAAGTTTTAAAATAGTGTGTGAAGAGGAGTGAACTAAAACATGTGATAACCTTAACTCCTACACCTCTTGTGCAAAAGGCTTCCTTTGAAATCTTGCTAATGATTTACATTATTTTTAAAATGCTTTTCTGTAGTGTTACCTTCTAAGCTGAATAATATTAAATCTGCTGTGATTGCACAAATTTTAAAACAACGTAAAATATCACCTGTCCTGGTATTTGAACATCTTTTCTGCTGTTTTAAAGTGCAGTATTATACTGTACTAGTTTAAGAACTTGGAAAAGCTTTTGGCATTTAATTTGAGATTTAGCCTTTGTGTAAAGAGTTTAAAAGTTTTCTGATACTGTCAAGTCAGAAACAAGTTAGCATTAAAAATAAATTCACAACATATTTTTACTAGTCCTGGCTAGCTGATGGCATATTTGGATTTTAATATTTTACACACAATTAGACTATCAACCATACTATACTATAAATCATTAAGTGCGTGTGCTCTCACGCATGTTCGGCTACATTAGGTCTTTTGAATTTTTACAAATTAAATATAGTTTTAACATGCCTTAGTTAACACGCGGGAGAGAATGTCCTAAAACTTCCTTACTTTCCGGAAGTCATGCGTAGCTGCAACTTTTAAATATCTAGTTAAGTGGTTATCAACCTCCAGACTGCTTGCAGTACAGTCAGCACACAGCTGCGGTCCATGTGACATCCTCAGGGCCATACAGGTTGTGTGTGTGTGTGTGTGTGTATATATATATATATATATATATATATATATATATATATATATATATATATATATATATATATATATATATATATATATATATATATACACACATACATACACACACACACACACACATTGTGTGGATGCATCCCAAGTAACATTTAAAGAGCTGCATACGTGGCCGACAATGGTAAATAGGTTGACAACCACATCATAAAATCCAGTAAATGGCCCACCTTGATCATCATACACATTGTAAGGAGAGTGATCACTTTAGATAAGCTATTACCAGCAGGAGAGTGCGGTGGGAGGAGGTATTTTTTCATGCTTTATGTGTATAAAAAGATCTTCTACGCTTTCCACAGTATGCATCCGATGAAGTGAGCTGTAGCTCACAAAAGCTTATGCTCAAATAAATTGGTTAGTCTCTAAGGTGCCACAAGTACTGATCTAGTTGAAGTTTTACTTTAAACTTCACTCCAATCTTCATAATAGGCCGCAAAGTACGTATTATCTCTCTTATAGAATGGCAGATGCGATTTAACCAACTTCCAAAAAGGGAATTGGCATCGGGTACAGAGGTCAGTAGTTACAGATTAATCATGTGCTCAACATACTAGACCGCACCCCTCCATAATGGTAGGAATAGACTTCTAGTCCTGCCCCAGAAAACAAGATATTCAAAGGACAAAACAGTTCTGATTCCCACAAGTAGTAATCCTTTTGTTTCTGCTTGTTTGGATTCTGATATAGGAGCACCTAAAATCTTAAAGAAGTGCAACTCTTAGGCTTTCCCTGACCCCTCCCCTCCCCATCCCCCAGGCACTTCAAGGGAAACATTTCCAGCCCTGACTTCCAGACATCCTTTTCATTTTCTACTCTGACAGCCACTGCAAAGGACAGTGCTGTTCTATAACCTTAATGGTCAGGGGAAGAAAGAAAATAAAATCTAAAGCTCTTATTTTTCCCAAGAGACCTAGGAAGACGCATCCTACAAGAGCCAAAAAGAACTCCAAGAAATGCCTCTCCTTCTACTGACCAAAGAAGGGTACAATTATTCTTGCGCAGCTGTCAACCAAAAGGGAGCATTCCCACAGTAGCTAGATCTCTAAAGTAATGGTGATCAAGATCTCTCTCTCTCTCTCCCATGTCACAAACTCAGTCACAGCATTAATGACAATAACAGATGAAAGTCTATCTAACTGAAGAGCACAAATGGTGCCAACAAAAACTCAGGAGCGTCAGTTGGCTGTAGTCACAGGTGATTTGGTGAACTAATGCTTTCAGGAGCCTCATGATATCATGGTAAAGCCTTTTGTGAATTGGCAAAATTAATTAGAAAGGTCACTGTTGCTTCATAAGAGTTATTTTGACTTGCCAGAAAGGCACCATACCTCCCTACCCGCTTTCCAATTTCATAGCGAGGAACTCAGATTGCTGAACCATCAACATTCTAATCAGATTTGGTCCTAGTGACAGCGTATTCCAAAAGTTGACTTTCAGGTGTCTGAGGAACAGCCATATAATATAGCAGTGTGTTTATACTTCAAGTGTAATGTATTTATTTATAAGTCCAGCACAGAGATACTTAATGTTTTTTTGCCTCTTAAAACTTACTAGACCATTTAATTTTTGGGATATGAGTTATATGCTTACATTTATTTACAATAAAATTCTATAAAGGCCTGAATAAAAGTACAAGCTCATGTGCACACACATGTACTGCCTGTGTCCTCTTGGCATGCAAACTACAATGAAGCGTATTAAAAACGAACACAATTCAGTCCGTTATAGAAAGGTTTCAGCATGCAGGGCTTTGACTGCCTTTCTGTGGAGTGAAGTAGTATAACTTCTGTTACTCATTGCAATAGCTATAAACTGTTGATTCCAGGAAGTACTATTAGGTGCAAAGTAAATTGAATCAGATTGGCAAACTAACTGATAAGTAATATGGACATAAGGAACTGAAAACGAAAAGGATGTCTGAAAGTCAGGGCTGGAAATGTTTCCTTTGAAGTGTATGCTGAAGTTGCTGGGGGTAGGTTTTTTGGGTTTTTGTTTTTTAAATGACTTAAAACACGTTTTAGAAATTTTCTTGAAACATTTGTCTTGAGAAAATGGTTGCAATGTTTGGCTGTTATGTAGTTAAACTGCTGTGCTACTTGATTAAAAGACAAGCATACTTTCCAGGAAAAGGTGAAAGGACACACATACCACAGATCAGTTTCGTTTGCCATTTTCCGAACTTCAAGCAGATATTCTAGTGTGAAATGCAATCTTTATACTAAGGCTTGAGAAACCGTAAAATACGAGGACTGTCTGTTTCATTAAGTGCAACATAGTGCACTCTTAAACTCAGTGTATTTGAGGGCAAAAGATGAGACCACAAAGCTAATTCTCTGGATCTGGTTGCCTTGAAGCCTCTTACTAGGTTTCACTTTATCACTTAATTTGAGGATATCAGCATTTGTAATTGATTGGGAGCTGGAGTTATTGTTACTCTTTCAAATATTGGCGAGTCAGTCAATCTAAATATTCATGCATCACAGACTTTAAAATTGGGAGAGTGGCTGCATACTCACATAAAGGCATGTTGTTCAGCTGGGAAGTTTCTGGAAGTGTTTAGATCAAAAACAGAGTCAAGAGTCTTCAGTATTCCTGTTTTACTTACAGATGAAAAAGTCCACAACGTTACTTCAGAGAGGTTCCTCAGTTGAAGAGGCTGAGTGCTGAGATGGTGTGGAAGCCAGTTCCCAGGAATCTGTTTGGAGCCAAAATATCAACAGAGGGAACAAGACACATTTGTCTTACTGTCATAGATATGCCAGGGCTATTTTAAATTCCAAAACAATAATGCAAAAACCTGGGTTTCCATGGTTTAACTTTGTAATATGCAGGTAATCACAGGGCTGCAATTGCAATTTAAGGCAATTGCTGTGTCATTTGGGAAGATGTGATTCAAAAACAATAAAGGGCAACTAGCTTGGCCGCCATCTGCAGGATTTTTCAAGGTGGAGGAGCCAATTTGCCAGGATGGAAACCTTGGCAAACCAATATAGAGCAAAGGATTTAAAGCAATGACGCTCAGGCCACGTCTACACTACCCACTGGATCAGTGGGTAGTGATCGATCTATCGGGGATCGATTTACCGCGTCTAGTGTAGACGCGATAAATAGATCGCTCTGCTGTCGACTCCAGAACTCCACCAGGGCGAGAGGCAGAAGCTGAGTCGATGGGGGAGCGGCGGCCGTCAATCCCGCGGTGCGAGGACGTGAAGTAAGTGATTCTAAGTCGATCTAAGATGCGTCGACTTCAGCTACGCTATTCTCATAACTGAAGTTGCGTATCTTAGATCGATTTCCCCCTCCTCCCCCCAGTGTAGACCAGGCCTTAGACTGAGGCTTGCGACCCACAAGTGGCTTTTTAATGTGTCTCTTTGCAGCTCATGATATTAAAACACTATGTGTGATTTAATTAACAACCAGTCAGGATGCTTGGTCCGTCATTTCGCTATGAGAATAAAATATAGAGAGTTGCCAATTCTGGTTGTACGTATTCCTGGAGGTTTCATCAGGCTAATTTGGCTCCTGAACCACTGAAGTCTGAGTCACTGGTTCACAGGAAGGAGTAAGGTGAAGGAAACTTGCAGCAGGTCTCCAAGGTATTACTATGTGAGCAGGAGCTGGTGACTGTTTTAAATGCTGCATGCCAATAATAAGGAGCCTTTATAGGAAACTGGGGATGTGCTAATTATTCTCTTAATGAAATAAAATATCCCAAGTGCTGCAACCCGAGAATAGAGTTTGTATGCTAATGTCGCAGTTCTACACTCCTTTATGAGATAACATCGAAAAGTCTCAAAACCAGCTTTATAAATAACACATTCAACTGTGAGTTTGTCTACACTGCTCCTTACCCCACCTGCAAACCCCCTCCTAAAAAAAGAAAAATCTGTGGAAGCCAGTCTCAGAGCACGGGTCAACTGGTTTGGTCTTGTGCTGTCAAGCTAAAAATAGCAGTGTAGACATTCCCATTTGGACTGGAGCTCAGGCTCTGAGACCCACCTCCCCTCACCGGGTTTTCAGAGCCCAAATAGTCATGTCTACGCTTCTATTTTTAGCCCTGTACTGGGATCCTGAGTCAGTTGACCCCAGGCTCTGAAACTCACTGCAGTGTGCTCTTTTTTGTTTGTTTTTTTTAAACAGCGTTACACATACCTTTTATCTTGCATGCAACCTAATGCTTGTGTTAGATCTTTACTGTTTTTGTATCTTTAAAGTACTGTGTACACCTAAAACTTAGGTAAGTTGCATGTGAAAGGGGAAGACTGCTCGTGAAACAGGATTTAATTACTGTGCTTGTGTTCATTTACAGGAACCCTTTTGTGGTTCAAAGCCTTGTATGTAGTGGTTTCAATATACTGAAATCAATTACAAGAAATCAGACTAGGCTGATTCATTTTCTGCATATTGATTTATGCCCAAGGTGAAACTTGTGACTTCAACAGAACATAAGTGATTTCTTTATTTTTCATCTTCGCACAATCCCTTCAGGGGGTTTCTTAAATTTCTTTGTGATCAAGTCTTGTAATAGTATGAGGTTAGAATCCAAACAGAAATGGTACGAGTAATTCCTGTAATGTTAACTTAAAGTACAGCTAGTTCATGTTCACATGGAATGAGCATACTCCATGCTTTTTGTTTTGTTTTGTTTATCTAGGCCAGAATTTTCAAAAGGACTTGGCACCCACAATCCAGTCCAGATTTTCAGAATAGGTCAGCATCCTCTTAGGTACCAAAATAAGTGGCCAGATTTTTGGGGACCATCAAAGCTCACCACCTTCCACTCTGAGTACAAGCTGAATTTCTTTGGCCTTGCCTTCTCTAACAAACATGTGGCAACGTGTAAGCAAAAGAAAATTTTTACAATGTTGCAAAACAAAACAGTCCACACACTTCTCCCCCAGGGAGAGCATGAGATAAATAGCAGAGATTTTAGTCATGTTGCTTAATGCAGTTCTGGAAGACACTCAGCGACTGAGTTCAGTGTAAGAACCCAGATAGAATAGAATTTCAAAACAGCTCAATGCTTATTGTGTGGTGGTCCTTGTTTTAATGAATCAAACTCAGTCTAAACACTTGAAATACCTTGAAATATTCTTTGCACCAAAAATTGAAAGTAGTTTACTTACACTTTTATAGTTTCAGGTTTACTTCAGTGTGATGAAAGATCAGTTTTGAGGCTACTCATGTGCCTTATTATAGGAAAACCTTTTGTTCTTAAGCTGTAAAGAACATAGGAACTGAAACAATGGCTATATTGACCACAGATACATGAAGTGAATTTTTTCATTCTTGTGAACTTATTTTCTGTTTAAGTTATAGGCAATACCGATAACCCTCTCTTCTGAAAGAAGTAAATGGTTGGTTGAGTATGCACAAGAGAATAGATTTGATAAAAGCAGTGTCAGTTCATATGAAATCTTAAGGCAGGTAAAAAATCTCTTAGTTTCTAGGTTTTTAAAAGGTTATCTACTTTTTTTTAGTGCTGTTTCAGAGTAGAACAGATAGCCCCAACATATTGAAAAAATTAGATCCCTCCTTTAATTCAGAACAAGGCAGCAGATGTGACAATTTGTGGCACCTTCTATAGATTTCAGAAAGAACTTGTCTATTAAAGAGTATACTAACTTCTTTTCTGTAATTCAGTTGCTTTTGAAACCGTTCTCTTTGTATAAAGTTTGACAGCTGCAATTCTCATTTCTTATGACAATATCCATGTAACCTAGTTCGTTGGCATTGCGTTATCAATAGTTTGTTTTTCCTCAAAGGATCTCTTTCCATTAACTTCAGTGGATTTTGGATTAAGCCCACGCTTCAGTGTGTTGGTGCTATGTTTATTCTGTTATTTCTGTTGCTAAAAACTGGTCCCTGGCTGCTGCAAACTCTGGTGCATTTGAATATACAGTTAGAGGGTTCTTCTTTTTATTATTTTTTTTGTGTATAAAAGGAAGATGTTGGTAAGTGAGATTTTTAGATTTAAAGAGAATTTTTAAATAGTTGCCGATTCTTGCTAACATTGTTTAATGTGAACAGATTAGTGGCAAATCCTATGCACACAACCAAATCAAGCATTTTTTCAACTTTGCAATCTCCTGCCCTTGCTCAAGAACAATGCTTGAAACTATTTGAACAAGATTATCATATCTCTAACCTTTAAAGAGCCCATATTCTATGTAGTTCACTATATAGCTTTATAATGCAAGGATGAAATTTTTCAGGATTTTTAAATACAATATACTTCTAATACTCAAAATTCAGATGTCTGTCTATCAATACTGTAAGGGTGCAGTTCAGTTCTAGAAAGTTTAGACCCATGTAGGAGAACTTAAAGCATTTGAAGTCCAAGTTTTGAAAATGTATAATAGAAAAATCACTAGACCTCTATTGTGTATTAGATTTTTGAATTAGCGAACAAAATACTACGTCCCAAGACGTATCTTTGACAAAACAAGTGAACCATGTAGTTTAGTTTTGCTAGGTTGATAGTGTTCTGGTAAGTGTATTTGGAACCTCACTGTGCCACTCTTCATCTTTGCTGAGAAACTGAGTATGAGTGTGTTGTGTCAATTTTTGCAGAGTGAGAATTAAGATTCCAGTGTGCTTTATTCAACACCAGGCTCATTCTCTTCAGTGTTGGATGCAATTGTGCAGAACATTTGTTTCAAAATGCAAATAAAATACCACCACCCTGCTAACTTTAAAAAATGCACATACTTTTTCTAAGTTTCTGATTATCAAAAATATCATCCGCTCAATTTTCACAAATATTGAGTTCCTGCAGAGCCAGTGAGGGGGAGCAGTCCTGCTTTGTCACGTTCTTTTAATGGTCACTTGCTCTCATATTTCTTAGCTAATCGATTTGATTTTTGGAAAGGATAATTAACTATTTGATTTAAAAACTAAAATCTGTTTGTCCCAGGGCTTAAATGTGGCCAGAGCAGAGCTCTGGTAAATATTTCTGAGCCCTGGTGGCTCCTCTTCTTTCCCCCGCTCCTCCCCTGGTGGGCCTGAAACCTGGAGGCCAGAGCCATGAGCTAGAGGTTTTTATAGCATGGGCGGGGGGGGGCTTTGGGAAATCTGAGAATTTAAAGTCTGGCTTGTCCCAAACTATTAGCCCCAATTTTATATATACATAAATGTGTTCTATACCAGCAGTTTTCAACCGGGGCTGTCAGTCCAGGGCCTTCCCCTGTGGGGCTGTGAGTAGAATTCATGGGGTCCCCCAAGCATGGCTGGCATTATATGCGCTAGGATCTAGGGCAGAAAGACGAAGCCCCACCACATGGGACTGCAACACGGGGCCCCGAGCTCCACCATTCTGGGCTGAAGGTGAAGTCTGAGCAACTTAGCATTGTGGTGCCCCTTGTGGTGTGGGGCACTGGGCAGCTGCCCTACTTGCCACCCCCTGACACAGGCCCTGGCTTTTATATGCAGAAAAATAGTTGTTGTTGTGGCACAGTGGGGCTGCGGAACTTTTATAGGATGTTGCGGGGGGGGCCCTCAAAGAAAAAGGTTGAGAACCCCAGTGCTACACCATTTTAAACCTATAAAATATTAAAGGTACAGTGGAGTCTGGCACTCTAATTCCTACTTTCCCTTTAAGGTTAATTTCACGTGTATAAAACGTACTTCAGTGTAAAGTAATTGTGTGTGTAATAAGATAATGACCTTGGGTGAACACAAAAGATGAAGTCACTCCACAGTTCCTCTTCCATCAGTTATGTCATCAGAACCTCTCCACTGAATTGCATCTCTGTATTCATTCCAGGGCCATCTACTGTTCTGTTATAGCTTATACACAATGAGAGTCCTAGCTCTGGAAAGATTACCATTTTGATGATTGTACTCTGAGTGTGCAGCCAGAACCATCTGGTTTCATTGTCTTAAAGGATCTGGGAGAAGCCTCTTGTCAGGTGCTTTTTTTTTTTCTTCTCTCAAGCACTTTTCACAGAAATATTTAGATTTGCAAAAAGGCTACATATGTTATCTGAGAACATTCGGTTTTGGTCATGTCCTTGTATAAGTACCAATGAAGGCTGTCCGTAAGAAGTTGACACTGTCACTTGTCAGTCCAGGAGTTAAAATGTTATGTAGCAACTCTCTTGAAATGTCATCCTATAAAAGGTTGAAATGTCCTGAGGGTCAGGGAGAACAAAATTTTTAGTTCATATAAAAACGGTTGTTAATGGAATCCAAACATCACTGTGCAAAAATTGTAAAAACTAATTTTTTTCTAAATCTGGATCTGAATTTGCTGTACAGACTAATGCAGAAACTACCTCAGGAGCTAAATAGACATCTGGATTTTCAAATGTACCCAATATACTAGAGGTGAGCCTGAGCCAAAATACTGGATCTGAAAACCTCCAGTCTTTGGGGAACTTAAGATCTGTATCTGATCTTCACGATTCATTTCCCTTCTCTAAACTGAATAGGTGGTGAATTAACTGACTTATATCTTGACGCTGTAGTAAGACTGTGGTTTGTTTCCTGGCACTGATTCTTGCTTGATATTGTAAATAGTAAAAGCTTTTCCTCTGCAAAAATACTTGTCAAAGAGCCATTTTGTTTTTCAGTCTCCACCTCCAATATTTTTCCCTCATGCTCACTTCAGGAGTGGTGAAGAGATTTGCTGAATAGGAAACAGAGTTGTGCAAGTGAGGAAGAGGGGAGAAGCAATATTTATTTAAAAAAAAAAAAAGATGCTCCTGTTTTAGTTTTGTTTCCTGTTCAGCTGTCACATTATGAGCCTTTTGAACTAGCTGAACAATGTATTCCTGCCACCTATTGTGAACGTCTTATGTTCTTAGTCTTATTTTTCATGTTTTAACCTTCTAATTTATTTAAATTTTGAAGACATCCATATAACTTTTAGTCTATTAGAGCTTCATTGACATTGTCTTTTTTTAAAAACAAAAAAAAGAGCCTTCACTACAAGTGATCAAAACCGTAATTGATTTTTTTTTTTTAAAAAAAAGGTTGAAAAGTCAGAAATATGAAAGGTGGTAATATGTAGGGACTGACAAATTGTCAGATCCTCAGCTGGTGTAAAGTCCACATAGCTCCACTGACTTCAGTTCTCCAACTTTTTCTTTCTTTTCAGATCATAGAATATCAGGGTTGGAAGGGACCTCAGGAGGTCATCTAGTTCAACCCCCTGCTCAAAGCAGGACCAATCCCCAGTTTTTGCCCCAGATCCCTAAATGGCCCCCTACAAGGATTGAACTCACAACCCTGGGTTTAGCAGGGCAATGCTCAAACCACTGAGCTATCTCTCTTAATATATTTACAAAAAACATTTAAGTGTTCATAGTTTCCAAAGCCAGAAGGGACCACTGTGATTATCTAGTCTGACTGCCTGTGTAACACAGGCTACAGAACTTCCCCAGAATTCCTATTCGAACTAGAGTAAGTCTTTTAGAAAAACCTCCCCTTTTGATTTTCAAATTGCCGATAATGGAGAATCTGCCAAAATTTTTGGTAAATTGTTGCAATGGTTAATTACCCTCACTGTTAAAAACTATTCCTTATTTCCAGTCTGAATTTGTCTATTTTCCACTTGTAGGCATTGGGTCTTGTTAGATTTTCTTCCAGTAGATTGAAGAGCCCATTATGAAATATCTGTTCCCTGTGTAGATATTTGGATTGTGATCAAGTCTCTCCTTAACTTGCTCTTTTAAGATTAAATAAAATCTTGTTTAGGTGGCAAAGTCAAACACTTGAAGGTTAGGAAATGCCAGATTTAGGGTAGCTCATATAACTTTAATTCTACCCTCATTTTAAAGTTGTGCATTTAGGGTGGTTGTTTTTTTTTACTTCCAATCATATATTGGACTCCTATACAGCTAGCGTCTTTCAGTAGAAACTAGTTAGTCCTGTTTTCCCCCTTTTTGCCCTTACTACCTAGAGGTTCCCAAATTGCAATTTCTAAATCTTGGCCCAAAAGTGTAAATTTGTGTTGCTAAGTGCACACCCAAATGATCAGAATTCAGAATGTCTTCAGATGAACTAGTTACCTAATTTACACAGTCCTTGGCGGTGTAGAAGAGTGAACTCACTGCTAGAATGCATCCTTAAAGCATGGGTGTGGTGTAGTAGCTCTCCTGTCTAGCACCCCTTGCCAGCAGTCATGCTGGTCCCTCAGTGGTCCACCTCTTCTCATGACTCATGTTTAGTCACACCCCATTCAGGCTGACAAAATCTAGCATAAATAAATAACCCTGGTCCTTCCATCTAATCTGTCATCCTTGGGTTTTGGAACCTTCTCTCAAAGTTTCTAGCAGCCCATATCTTAAGGGCTTCCCATCACCTTAGCAGTGGCAGGTAGGGGAACCCAGGTTCATCCTCTACACTATACCCTCTTGCTGCCACCCCCCTGGACTTTGTTCGATGAAGCCTGTCTCTGGGCTTTTCTCCTCACTCTGTGTAAGAGCTTCTTGTTCCTTACAGATCTCTCCATTCCCTACTATCAGGAGTGTAACATCAAAGTTTCTCCTTGCAGCCCCTTTCTGCTTCATGTGTCCTTTGTTTATAGCACCACCCAGCCCCTTCCCAGATGGGTTCCATCATTAGTTAGGCCAGGCCCACATGAACCCTTTCACCACATGTGTGGGGTAGTCACCCCATCACAGCAGGCAATACAGGTTTTGTAAATTATGATCCTCTAAAGTGTGGGTCTACAATTTTTTTTAGACCAGTTGCACCTTGTTCATGGAGCACAACAAAGCCCTAGCTTAGGGATGTCTGATTGCTAGGGTAATCAGAATGGGTGTAGGTTTCTTTAAAGCCCTTTCCTTCATCCTGACATAATTTAATGGCACATTCCAGCCTAGCTCATGCATTCTGGTGGCTGTGCATTTCAGCAACCGCAGCCAACTGACTGTAGACATGGAAGTCCTGCTTATACTGCATCACTGCAGCCTGTTTCAAATTGCCTACATAGTACTGAATCAGCAAGGGGCTTTCTAGGAAAACCATGTTGTAGGTCTGTGATTACAATTTCTTAACCTTATGGAGCAATCACTTGCTCAGCCAGCCTTACACGGAACTCTTGAGAAATGTACGTACATGCCCACTGGCTTACCTAGTTCCCAGATATATGAACAAGCAAATCTCTATAACCGGTGTCGTCAAAAGTGATGTGAACATTTTATTCAATTGTACAAATTCTACAGCTTGTCACTTTATTTCATGAATCTGGGTGGAATTTTATAAGCTGTGTTTATACAGGTCAGATTAGATGATCATAATAGTTCCTTCTGGCCTTAATATCTATGAATGAATGAACCGCTTGGCATATGTGGTCCAAAGCTATATTCCTAAAGAATTTTATATCAGGGCTACAGAAGTCTGGTTAACACGTTTATCAGGCAGGTGTCTGCATAGAAAGGGAAAGCCACTCTTGTTGCCCCAACCAGTTAAATGTCAGTTTCATCCAGTGAAATTATTATCACAATAATTCACTTCATATTCTGGCTCACAAGTGTTCCCTTTAGAGAAGGACTAGGGTCACTGGCACTCAGTTCTGCGACGTCCTGCGTTTTCCCTTTGAACCTAAAAAGGATTTTCCCCTAAATTAATCCAGCTGTTTGTTTCTACAGGACCCCTCAACACTTGTTCCTCTTGTGATCTCAGGAGGGAAAAGCTATGTACTGTATGACGTCACCTAGCAAAGGAGCATTCCAAAGAGTAGCAGCTTTCCCTTAACTTCTAATTGTGACTTATTTTATTGTGCTGCCATTCTTTGTGGCACCTGTATCAGTAAATGGAGATTAGGAAATTGATTATTTTAAGTAAAATTCGTTCATTTTGAGATTAGTGTTGTGCTGATTACTAAAAGCATTAAGGAAGCTTTAAATGTTAAATATGTGATTATTTCAGTGTATACCAGACTACTATGGCTCACTGTAGCTGTGCTCATAGGGTCTTGGCAACTGCTGTTTCCCAGAGATAGACAGGCAGTGAGTGACAATATAACAGAGGACCTCTTACCCTATGCTGCACGGAAATTATTTTCCCAAAGAGTTTATGGGTAAATATATTTTTCATTTTACCCATTAATCATGCTATCTACAGACTTAAGGTCAGATGCAAACCATTGAAGTCAGTGGGCTTTGGACCAAGCTCTTCCCCCCGCCCGCCATGGTAATATGAGTTGTAACTACTGACACACAAATGCTTGCGAGGAGGTGATGTCCACCATATGATTATGAATACAATGTACCTGAATGATTGCTGACAGATCCACAAAGGTATGTAGGCTCCTAACTTGAAATCGGTGGAAGTTAGGACCCTAAATACCTATGTGAATGTGGAACTTAATTTTTCTGTGGCTCGGTTTCCTGCCTATAAAATAAGGATGCATGTAAAGCACTCTTGATATATTCTGATGAAGGGCACTATAAAGTTAGTGTAGCAGGTGGCCTAAAACTAAAATGGAAAAAGCTGAACTTGGTTATACATAGTGACTTAATTCAATGTTTGGGGCTACATAGCTTTATGGTATTTTGTAAAGCTGCTAATGGTACTAGGGGCCAGAAACCCTGATCTGACCAAAATGTGCTCAGCTTGAGGAAGGGGAAAGTTGACTCTAAATGACTTTTCCACTTACCGAGTCCTGAGGCCCATTTGGCCCCTAACATAGCTGAGAGCTGCTCTCCCCTCTTGAAAAAGCACAGAAAGGTCTTTAACTTTTACCTGTATTATTATGATAGATCTAGATCAGAAATGGGCAGAAAAACATTGATTTGTCTCATCTGAAGTACAGCATTTCAACAGACTTCCTCTTCCAAAGCTACAAGTTACTGCCCTGAAATATCTGTGGTGGGTACAGGACTTAAACCCATGAGGTGAGTGCTATCAAATGAGTCATACTCAGAACCAGAAGATTTAACTTCGGAAAACTGACTTTCAGTTCTAGTCCTCAAGTTTTATAATGCATGACATTTTAAATTGTGTTATGCTTCCCTTTTAAAATGATAGTGTCACTGTAGAGGCACCATATAAATGTAATTCAAGAAAGTGTTAATTATCCTTATCAATCCCTGTATTCGTCTACCAGCCTTTCATTTATTATACTGACATTGACTTTGAGTCACTCTGACATGACACTTGCATGTTTTGAATTTTTGAAAGTGTACTTTTTTTTTTCTTTTATTGTGGCTTCCTACATAGATTATACTACCATAGGACTGACACATTTTGAAATTGCCGATCTGGTAACTGATCCCTGACAGTGGCCAATACCAGAAGCTTGAGGAACGTGCAAGAAACCCTAGAGTGGACAATTTTATGTAATAACTTGTGCCAGAAGAGGACACTTCTTTTAATAACCCCCTCCACTGAGGGCATCTGTGCTATGATTAAGTCATTTCGTGTTCTGCGGGACTTCTCATTACCATTGGCTGCACAAAGAGCTACCACTGCAAAAAAAAAAAAAAAAAAAAAAAAGAACCACCACCCACTACCATCAGAAATATATCTGGCTCCTGAGATCCATGCATTCATGACTTTCAAGATTGACTATTTTATGCAGTTCGCTAGATTTAGAATGAAGCCCCATGGACTAATTGGGGTTTTTTTCAGGACAACAGTTAGCATCAGAGGTCCCTATGGACACTTCACTGCGGTGCTCCATTCACTGCACTGACTCCCCATTTAGCGTAGAAGCCAGTTCAAAGTAAGGACAGACTTTGAAAGCTCTCCAGGGGTTTCTTGAGCTACCTGAGAGAAAGTATTACCCTCCATGACAGTGATTTACCACAACAGGTATGTCTACACTGCAGTTAGACCCACCCTGCTGGCTCAGGCTTAAGGGCCGTTTAATTACAGTGTAGACAGTTGGGCTGCAGTCTGAGCCCAAATATCTACACTATAATTAAACAGCCCTTAAGCCTGAGCTTCATGAACCTGAGTCAGCTGGCATGGGCCAGCCAGGGGTATAGACATACCCAATCAGGCAAAACAAGAGCACCTACTAACTTCCTGCCTTCAGATCTAAATAGCAAACTCATCTGTTTGACCTAGCTTTCATACAGTTTCTTAAGGCAATGCAAATTTAGCATATTTTCCTACCTTGGAGCTTGAAAAGAGATCACTGCCTTTATTAAGTCTTTGTCTGCATGATGCACCTTTTAGAGACACAGCTGTGTCGCAACAGCCATGCTGCTAAAAGGCGCGCAGTGTAGCTGTTGTTTGTCGGCAGGAGAGAGTCTCCTGCTGACAAAAAAAAAAAAACAACTTCCACTCCCAGTGAGCAGCAGCAGCTTTGTCGTTTGTATAGGATTTTTTCCTATATCTATGAATATTCTTAGTCTATATCAATGTCTAATACTTTTCAACCTTACTGAACGCTTGGCTTCAATGGTATTTGTGGCAACGAGTTCTTGGGGAGGGTGGAGAGTATCTTCTATCAGTTAAAGTTCCTTTGTGTGACTGAAGCATCATTGCAATTCTTCTATAAAATGTAAAAAAAAGCTGCTGTTAGCAGTTTAGATACTTAGGAGCCATTACTGGCTTTCAGTGGCACAAGGCAGGTTGGTGCCTCCCCTTTATATATTGGATTGAATTAATAAAACCATATAGACTTTTTTGCTTACATTACATGTTGATTTCTTTGCACATGGACCTCTATGTCGTTGTCTTTACGCTTAAAAAGACTATGTAGGCTCTGTGGGGAGTAGATTTAGAAAACCCTTTTTGCCGTTCCCTTTTTGGTCTTGATACTTCAATTTGTGCATGGTAGCAAAAGCTAAAATAAAAAATGACCAGTCTGTGATGTGTGTAAGTTGCCAAGGCTTCATGTTCCTGGGATGTTGTACTGCTGAAGTTGAGACTATATTCATCATACTGGTAGCCTACGTTCTCCATCAGAGTTACAGGCAGCCATGTGTTAAGTTATAAAAAGATAGTAGCTGATGTCCAGCCCTATTCAGCAGGGAGCTGTGTCAGATCACTGTACTAATTTGGGGCAAGTAGTTATAAAATATAACTCATCACACAATATAGTCTGTACAACATACTCGGAGATTGCTGCTAAATCTACGGGGAGGAGTAAGAAAGGAGGGGAAGGAATTGAATGCTTGCAGTTGGTAGGTCACTTTGGACAAAAACATTCCTATGATTTAGCACTTCTCTGTATGCCTAAGGTTACCGCTCTGCAAAATCATAAAGAGTACCAGTCTGATTTGGACCGAATTCAAAGGGCCGTATCCTCAGCTGGCATAAATTGATGTTTGCTCTATGTCAGGGAGCTACACCAGTTTAACCAGCTGAGGATATGATCCTAAAAATGTAAATTTCTTACTGTAAAATTTAGTTTAATTTGATTAACCACATAAATCAGAGTGTCTCAAATTCAACCCTAGTGGAAAGGGATGAATTTGCCCTAATATCTTTAGTATTTTTGGATGGCCTTTGAGCCATGCTAAACTGTACATTTTACACACAGACACAAGATGTCTGTCTTGGGACTCCTTAAATTGCCTTGTAATAGCTAAATCTGAACTCTGCAGCGAGTGCATTTCTGGCAGTTTTCATTCAGATTTTGTTCCAGCCTCTGTGTGTTTTAAAACAATAAAAAATAATAATCTACAATGAATGACATGATCTCTTCTCTGATGGTCCTGGTAACAACGTTCATACAGATTGTACTCTTATGCAGCATATGATATGTATGTCTGCCTGATTTCTATAAATAAGGGTTTATATTCAAGTTGGGCAGTATTGTGCTGCTTTATTTCTTCTGAGTTTCTCTCAGAGGCTTGAGCTGTTAGCCACATCTGAAAAAAGGCTGGAGGAAGAGCTGGATGATTCTGTCAGTATTATCTTGGGGAATGGCATCCTTGCTTTTATGTAGAGTATGCACTGAGTGCAAAGAACCCCTTTTGTCATTTGCAGCTCCAGAACAGCTTGCTGATGACTCGAGATAAGGATCCAAATTAACTTAACTAGACATGACTGCAGTTTTGGGCTGTTAATATAGACTTATAAAATGGTGATGTGTAGAATACTAAATGATAGCCATTTCTAACCATCTTTCTTAGTGAACACTTTAATGTGTAGCTGCGTGCGATGAATAACTTTGTGGAAATATTTATGTAATGTCACATGTATGCACAATTCTCCACATCAGGTAAAATATGTTCATCTAAAAGCACAATGTGTTGCAGTACTTCCTTTGTGAAAAGCTGATCACATATTAGCATAGCCAACAACGAGTCAGTGTCTTGTACTACAAGAAATAATCTTACCTCAGTATTTAATCTAAAACTGCAAACATTTGTTCTAAATAGTTGCTGTCCAAAACCCTCAAGTAAATTAAAATGCCATGATAAGCAGACACTTGCAGGTGACTACAAAATAAAATCAACATCCCCTCCCTCACAGACACACTGAACTGTAAGCTTTTCTTGCAAACTGCTGGCAAGTTCAAACATCTTAATTCTTTTGTTCTAGGATATCAGGCATGAAGCCAGTGACTTTCCATGTAAAGTGGCCAAACATCCCAGAAACAAAAACCGAAACAGGTACAGAGATGTCAGCCCCTGTAAGTATCCTTTTTTTTCACAATTATTTGTAACAGACTGTTAACCTCTAAGAATTTGTGTCTCAGAAGGCACTTGGTTGTATATTTTGAATGGATGGCTATACATCCATGACTTAAATCTTGTCATTAATATACTTCATGACATGAGATCTGTCACAATACACCATAGTGTGGTATGTCATGGGAATACACTGTAGCGGTGTGCAGTAGCTGCAATGTTCATGGACAGAAGTCTTTGTGGGAAAGTAGTTGTCTCATGGTTAAATCCCAGGGACAGAGAAAGAGGATGGGTAGGATAGCACAAATCTGTTATCAGTATTAAATGTACAGTTATCCTCTCCATTAATGTAAAAATAAATATAGCATGCTACCAGTTAATATAGAATGTTTGTAGCTGTACAGAGACAGGAGGAATTTTGCCAAAACAATTTAATTGGAAGTTGGTTTGAGAGGGGAAAAAAGGAAGCAAAGAAACGAGCCTAGCTAGCTCTTAACTTAGTCACTTCAGAAACTCTGGTCTCCTTGTTTTCCTATATATCTGTTGATGAAACTTTATATTCAGTCCTCTAAGTCTTTTCTCCCTGCACAAAGTGGGTCATGATTAGGGCTTCTGATTTTCAGTTTTAACTGATAAACACTGACAAAACACCCTAATACAAAAAATGCAATCAGCGTTTATTGGATAAACACCCGAAATGGTTACTTGTATCCAGGAGCTTGTTTGCACAGACTGGTAATGTGGATTACAGGGATGTGAGTTCTAAAGCGCACTAAAAAAAATGGAGATTGGCCCTGCTTTGAGCAGGGGTTTGGACTAGATCTCCTGAGGTCTCCTTCAACCCTGATATTCTGTGATTCTGTGAATTTCTTGCACAATAATTGTTCCTGCTGGTGTTCGTTAGAGGTTCCCTTGTACACTTTAGCATATTGCTGTTTGCAAGAGCACTCTGTTAAAATACATTAGGGAACATTGCAAAGAGATTATTCATAGAAAGCCCTTGAAAGCTCCAACTTGGACCCTTACAAAACTCAAAGTTAAAAATAAACCCTGAAAAATTAAATTATAATAAACCAGAAACCCTAATCGTGATGCACTTTTGAGACTTTTCCCCTCATCCCAAGTGTGTATTTATTATGTCCTCTGTTTTGAGAGACAAGGTGGATGAGGTAATATCTTATTGGACCAGCTTCTGTTGCTGAGAGAGACGAGCTTTTGAGCTACACAGAGCTCTTCTTCCAGTCTGGGAAATGTACTCAGTGTCACAGCTACATACGAGGTGGAACAGGTTGTTTAGCATAAGTAGTTAGCACTGCTTAGAACAAACACAAAGAACAGTTGCAGTGTATGCTGCACTCGCAGGATTCCTGTACATATTGCATCTAAACAAATATTTCCAGATACTGGAAAACTTGTACAGTCACTTTAGAGACTAAAATTCCGTTCAGCCTTTCAAGAAATTCAGTAGGGACTATAATGTTGCACATAGCTTTGCTTACTGATCACTTTCAGGAGTCTTATTTTTTTCTTGTTGACCATTGTTGATTTTGTTTTCCTTTAGATGATATTCCTTTCAATAAGTTTGGTTTTCCTGTAAAATGTGGAAATTCTTATGCATTGGGGGAATCATAAATACTGCAAGCTTTGGAACTAACAGAAGTCCAGTAAAATAAGTGTCAAGTAATTTTTTTGTTCAGTAGGTGGGGTGGATAGATTAGGAAAATTTTCAGTTGAATGTAGGACCTATCAGCAGAGGTTAAGGTTTCCATTTGATGGTTATCCTGCTGATACAGGCCACTTTGTTCAAATTTATCTATTATCCAGATTTTAAGGAACTGATTTTCACAAAGACCTGCAAAAATATGCATACAGTTGTAGAATTAGTTTTTACATGCTGATTGCATGTACAAGCAGTAGCTTGATATATAAATCTGTGTGCATAATTATCCGGTTTGCACATACAATTGTGATCATTGTGTGTGCAAAATACTCCACACTTCACAACTGTTTTTAATTGGGCCCTAATTGCATTATCACAATAAAATAGTGCTAATTATTGTCTGTTCCCAGTACAGCAAGTGCAAAGAACTTTTCATTCAGAAACCATTCTTTATTGTTACTATTTCACTTTTTTGTTCTTTTAGAAAGTTACATTTTTGGTCCTAGCATTTGATGAAATTGGTCGTGGATCATAACATATGCATGAAGGCATTAACCTGTGTTTTCTGATTGTCTGTGCTACAGTTGACCACAGTCGAATTAAGCTAACCAGAGGTGACAATGACTATATCAATGCCAGCTTGATAAAAATGGAAGAGGCCCAAAGGAGCTACATCCTTACCCAGGTAACTACTAGAAAAAAAAACCAACTGCAGAATAGTTGATAGAATAATTTATACCCTCTCTCAAACCAGCAGCTCCAAGAGTTTTTGTTAAACATGACTTTGCAAATATTGTATTGTCACTTGACATCAGCACTGACTCCAGTAGTTCATTCTGACTTCCTTGTATTTTTAGCCTGTGACTTTTTATCCACACTGCACCCTACTTTCCTAGTGTGGATGGAACACCTTTTTAAACACGAACCAAATTTTGGCTTCACTGAAGTGTATTGGAATTTCACTATTGACTTTTAATGGGACCAGGATTTGGCCTGACCTGTTTTCTAAGACATGGCCTCAGTACAGTTTCCAGATCGGCCTTTGGATTAAATGGAGGCTCTTGTGTTAGATAATAGTGCATCTGTCTCGCCACTTGAGAGACTGCATCCTTTAGATGTCAAACTTAAGTCTGTTGGACTTTAAACCCATCTAGTGGTAAATCCTGATTATCCAGATCTCTTAAGGGACATCTAAAACAATAGGGTAACTGGAGTTTGGCAGAAAAGGAAACTTGTATCTCAAATCCAAAATCCATACAGTAACATGTCTAGGTTTCTAATAAATTCAACAATAGGCACACATACACAAAATATAAAATCTCACAAATTAAAACCATAACTAAATTAATGCAAAGTTAATTTGAGAGTTCAGAAATTCCTCGCAACGTAAGACTCCATCTCTGTTATTACATCTCAAACTAATTTGTTTTTTATGCAAATACTTGGGACAGCCTGATTCACTGGGAAATGAAAAGTCAGGTGCTCTGACCATTCTCTTCCTTAACACTTTCATCAAGGGTTTGACATTTAGGCTATATTTGCCAGTTTGCTATCCCTTTGGTTAACTGGTCATGCTCCTTTACACAACAATATTATAAGGAATATTAACTGTAGATGCCTATATTCTTAAGTGTAGTACCAGTTAATATTCTGGTTTTGCAATATTTTATATTTGAAATCGCATCTTGCGTATACAGGCTGTCCTTTTGTATTTGTTTTTTAAATGCACGTTTCACTGATGAAACTGGAAAATTACAAGCTAAAGAACAGTGTAGAGAGGGACTTCCTGCTAGTGGTGAAATCCTTTATTAGTGCTACATTTGGGGGAGGCTATCATAAGAATGGCCATACTGGATCAGACCAAAGGTCCATCTAGCCAGTATCCGGTCTTCCGACAGTGGCCAAAGGAATGAAGAGAACAGGCAATCATCATGTTTGTTCAAAACACCATCAATTTTAAATCTAAATTAATCCCAGTTTAGTTGAAGCAGCTGGTATGGTAAATATTGTTGAAGACCATGCGATTCTATAGAATGTTACTTGCATAATCCTTGCTGATGTTGAAAGTCTAAATATAGTGACCACCCCACTACACCAGACAAGGTATTATATACATTTTAAAACAATTTTTTAACCAAGCAATTTAATACAGGTATTAAATAGGCTGGCAGCTCCCCTATACCCCCCCCCCCACCCTCCCAAGTGCCTCCTGCCTGCCAGCGGACCCCACGGATCAGCGCCTTCCCCCCCTGCTCCTCCTGCCTGCGGCAGTCAGCTGGTTTGCGGCATCCAGGAGGCAGGGGAGGGGCCTGGGAGGCTGTGCGCCGCATCCTCACTCTCCCCCCCCCCCCCCCGAGCCTCCTGAATGCCACAAGACAGTTAATTGCCGTGGGCGGGGGGGGGGGGGGAGCAGGGGGAAGGTGCTGATCCGCAGGGTCCGCTGGTGGGCGGGAGGTGCTTGGGGGGGGAGAGGGCTGCCAGCCATGGACAAATCATGCGGCCAAATGACGTTATAGGGGAGTATTGTACAACTTTAAACGAGCATGTCCTGTAATGGAGCAGGGACATAAGATCAAAACAATGTTAAGCAAGAGGACTTTGAGTACATTAACTCCCCCCTTATAAGTTATACTTTTAAGGACTATTAAAATCCTCAGTCCTCCAACAACAGCACATTCCTGGACATGTAACTCTAGTGAAAGATCCTTCCTATGACTTCAATATAGATGCCTCAACACAGCAATGTAGTTCTCCACTAGCTGAGGTTTAAAAGTGTGTATTTTATCCACTGAGTGCAGGCTATATCACCAGTGTACTATTTAGAAGTAGTGAGGAATCTCATCTTCTAGTTTAAACCTTCAGGTCAGGCTGTTGGGAGCTATTTTCTCTTGTAAGTTTCATTTTAAAATAGTCAGGAAAAGTGTAGAAAAACAGATCTAAGACTTTTTTTAATATTAAAAAATAGCACCATTGAGTTACATTTCCTATTAATCTAAACTTCTACATCTTTATATGTAATCAGACTGAATTATACCTTAATAGCATGACTTGTTAGTTGTTAACTCTGAGCCTGTGCCAGAGTTCTTGTTTGCCTTAATGTTGTTTAGACAATGAGATTTATGGTTCAGTTTCCTGGGAACAGTCATCTGTAATATTTGTGTGTGTGTTTAAAAAAAAAAAAAAAAAAAACCACCAAATTTCGTCGTCCTACGCTTATTAGATGAAGGTAAACTGGGATTAATATTTTTTTAGCAGAAGTCAAGAGCTCTTCCTCATTTTCAGAAAATCAACACCAATCTGTAGTACAGAAGTAGACTTTTTTTTAAAAAAAACCATGAATTAATTAGGATCTGTGATGTCCTAGGAAATGAGGAAAAACAATTGTAGGTACAGATCTACTTGTTTTATTATTCAGGGCAAGGAAGTAACAGGTACACTTAGCTGATAGTTTATATCAGTTCTAACCCAGTGTTTCTTTAATCAATTTGAAATGAGGCCGCTGAGAATCCAGTTAGTCTTTTCAAGGACAATGCCACATTATTTTGTCTTTGAGCCATGCGAGGTGTGAGAAATGACAGCTGCACAATTTTGTTAGTCTAGGTTATCAAAAAAAAAAAATGAAAAAACAACCACCTCAGAGGATGTGTGGTGGTATTATATCTCCCCGCTACATAGATTAACTAACAGAGAGATTAGGGATAAAGGAAAATCTTGATACACAAGCGAAGGTGCTTTGAAAGTAGATAGCTTTGGGATCTAATGAAGAGGACTACTCCTTAAAGAACAATTGATAGAGGAGCTATTGAAGAAGACTAATGAATTCTGTATAGTGTTTGAGCAGTCCACAATAGTTGGCTCATTCTTTTGACTGACCATTGTTTGCTCTGCCTCAGTCAGTAACTTTGGCACATTATTACTAGCAAGGTCTTTATTACCTGTAATATATACTTACTGTCAATCACGGTGGCCCCAGTTTTGCAAACTACTTACTCTTAAATCCCGCTGACTGGGTCAGAGTGAGATTTCCCCCATTAGATTCCTTTTTTGCCCTTCCTGACCAAATTCTGTGTGTTTGGTTTTTTTTCTTTTTCCCACTCCCAGTTCCCTTCATGCAAATAAGACCATTTCTCTCTTCCTATTTTCTGTGGGGAAACAGATATAGTGCACACAAGCTAGTGACTTCATAGTTGGAAAATGGAACTTAAAGCTATTGTATTGCATTTCAGACTCTTAAAATGAGAAGTTACTTGCATGCATTAGGCTGTAAAGTTAGGGTACAGTGCTCTAATCTATTTCCACAGAAAATGTCGCTTACTCTAGAAGATTCTCTGTCTTCGCAGGGTCCTCTGCCAAATACTTGTGGTCACTTTTGGGAGATGGTTTGGGAACAGAAAAGCCGTGGTGTTGTCATGCTCAACAGAGTGATGGAAAAAGGATCAGTAAGTATATGTGTGTTTTTTAGCTGCGTGTATTTAAAAACAAATAAATAACCAAAACATAATGGTGGCAGAAAGATGCATATAAAGAATTTTGTCCAACAAAGCATATCTAAGATTCAGAAGCTGAATATCTGAAAATGGATCTTGGTTAACTGAGGGATATGTGGAAATTATCCAGTTCCAAATAGCAGATTGTAATTTCTTCTGAATTCAGCTATACTACGGGCTGAGTGCAACTGGAGTTTTCCATACAGGAACACTAACTTGGTTTCTCTCTTCAATCCTGCTAGGCTAGATGCTTATGTGTAGTTCCTCTTTGGTAATGGCTGGAGACTGGGGCCCTGGTTCCCATTTATATTAAGACCCTTTACGTTACTTTGGCACTATCCAGGGGCCTTAAAAGTAGTTGTAGATTAATTTATTGCCCCTAAGATCTAACAGTCTATATTTAAAGGCAGACAAAATATACAGAAAAGAGCAATGTGTAAAGAAACTGATCAGGGTGATGTTAGCTAACTTCTTGTTGTTTCCAACTCTCTTTCAAACTCTCCTGTGCCACTCCGTCTGATCTACATATTTCCTATGCTCATCAATTCACCCCTTCCCCCTACATACCTAAATTTCCCCATAGGTTGGGACAGAGAATGAGGGGAGTTAGACACAGGGAATGATCACCAGAAAATAATTAGTGAAATATCTGGAAATCTACCAGCTATCTCTGTACGTATTGGCCACTTGTCCCTGTGGGGTGCAAAAGGGGCTCAGCCCTTCTGGTAAGCAGGTGGGGGCACAGGCTCTACCACTTCTTCTCCACCGCATGAGCGAGCAGGAGGGATGGTTTAGCTTCCTGGCAGGTGGGGGGGGACATCCATCCCTAGGCCCAGGACTTGTGCTGTAGCCATGGGCTCAGGAGAAATTACCATAGTTTGCTTGTTAATGGAAGCTGCCACAGTGTGATCACAGTAGTGGGTCTGCCAATGGAGCAGATTTGATTCAAAAGTAATTGAAGATTGACTAGAACTGTACACTGAGATTTTTTTCAAAGGGGTAGCCATGTTAGTCTGTATCAGGAAAAAATAACAAGTAGTCCTTGTGGCACCTTAGAGACTAACCAATTTATTTGGGCATAAGCTTTCGCGGGCTAAAACTCACATTGTGGGTTTTAGCCCAGGAGATGTTTTTAGTTCCTTTGCTGACTGTAAGGCCATTTCAGAGGAGGGTAAGTGGGCATGTTGTGTCCACTAATGGGGATCTAGTGTTGGACACTTGCATAACCAGGAAAGAATTCCTGGTCATCAGGAAACCAGTTGTGCAAGTGAGCTGTGTTCTAACTCTGGTCTTGATATGAGTTTTTTGCTTTTTTTTTAGTAATGGGAATAGTGAAATGTAACCTTCAAAGGGGATGTGCAGTAATTCTGTTTTAATCATCCTTCCCTTTCCAACCACATGCACTCACTCTCTCTCCTTCTTCTCCTCTCCTCCCATCCCCCCCACCTCCCCCCAAAGTAACAAGGCAAAGAATTTTCAAGATCCCTTAGGGCAGAGGGCTAATGCTTCTCAACAAACAGCAGTGAGAGATTTTTTTTCAGTGGAACTAAGCAAAATGTTTGCAGAGCCATTTGGTGCAGAAATTAGACCTGAAACTAACTGCTCTGTTCTAAGATTTAATTTTTAAAAAATTGCAGAAGATAACGTATCCTTGCTTCATATTGTCCTCCTGCTCAGTATTTAACCAGTGTTGGAAGCACTGTAGGCCTTGATAATTTGTCCTACGATTCCTTCCCCATCTACCAAAAAAAAAGAGCCATTTGTAAAATGTCTCAAACTTCCCTTAGAGGTAAAATACTCTTTTCGTCCCAACTCCCATTACACAGAAACAGCTCTCACATTTTATTACCATCCCATCATAATGATTTCCTTTTCATTGGTGATAAACTATGTAATAACTAGTTTTCTTATTTCAACTTTGTTCCACTCCAAATTAAGGCCACTTTATTTACAATTTAATATAAGAAGCATTAGCTATGTGCAGTAATCCGTTTCCTGTGCAAACAGATTTGGAACACTGATCAAAATCCTGTTTTGGAGGAGCTTTGTTAAATTCTGAAAAGTAGCAGTTTAGTTGTCAACGTTCATAATATCCATATAGGTCTAGAGGTCAGAGACATGGTTGCAGACTTTATGTATTCTGCTAACAAGATCCCTTAGTGTCATTTCCCCTTTGTACAGAGCAAAATGCACTACTTGTATTTTTGGCTGACTCATTTAAGTTTCTAGCATGTCAACAGTTTATTGGTGCAGACGTTCGGTTTCCTGGAAAATTATTACTGAGAAAATTACTATGTGCAGGCAGAAGCTAGGTAACAGGAATATTTGCAGACTCCTTTTTTTAGCTCAATTAAAGTTTTCTAACTTTTAAACTGTGCCATATGGAATCACAATGATCTCCTAAGACTTTAACACTTGTGGGGAGTGAATGGATACCCCAAAATCTCATCTGACATTTTTACTTCCAAATTAGTAATGCTGTACCTTTCTGTATGTAGAATATTATGGATTCTATAAAGAAGCTTTCACACTTAAATTGTGCTGTCTTTTATTAACTCTTATTTTCCTATTGTGATCTCCTCCCTTGAGATGTTCAGTCCAACTTCATCTTATGTGCCTGTTGGTTGCAAAGTGAAACTGCCTAAAATCACGATCTCTGAAGTTCTTCTGAGTCCCCCAGCTTTTAAATGTATAGGAGCCAATTGAATCTCTTCATGCTATACGGACTACTGATGCAGGGTCCAAATAAAAATACTGGGGTGCTTTTAATGAGATTTCCTGGGGGGCTGCTCTGACGTACAGCAGCGTTGCACAGCCCTGATCCCTCCCCCAACCCCAGCACACCCCTGTGCCAGGGATGAGTACAAGAGCTACATCCACCCTAAGGCACCTTTGTGCTCTGGGAATTTTCCAGGGGTGGAGTGAGGACCAGCCTCTGGGCCTTTGTGTGAAAGATACCAAGATGTGATGAGGTAGTACTTGCATGATGTACTGGAAGCAGGACGCCCTCCTGCAAGAACTAGCCTTTCTTTTTAGAAATGTATGTTTGAATTTATTGCAATATACTAGACCTCAGGGCTCCTTAGTGCCACATTAATACATGTAATTAATAATAACTTAAAAAATACTGGATTAAGGAACACTCCTTTTTTCTCACCTTTAGCATAGACCCAAGTGACTAGTGCTTTTCCTCTGTTTTCTTTTTTAGATAAAATGTGCACAGTACTGGCCACAGAAAGAGGAGAAAGAAATGCTCTTTGAGGATACAAACTTGAAGTTAACCTTGATTTCTGAAGATATAAAATCATATTACACAGTACGACAGCTAGAATTAGAAAACCTTACCGTAAGTATGGAAAGCATACCAGTCAAATAGTGTTGTCCTTGAATTCCCCATCATGGAGCTGTATTTCCTGATCCTGGTTTGTAAAGGCTTCCAGTACAAAGGGAATGGATGCTGAAATTGGGTAACATGCCCATCAGTGAATTAGGAGGTTCTCAATATGTTAGCGTTGCTCTGGTCTGTGAATGCCAATGCAATTTGCTCTAGACTGTACTGGTTGTGGGGATAAACACTTTTTTCAGCCTTTGATTTTCCCCAACAACATAGAAGTTAAACTCCAAAGTGTAAAGAATCAACATATATTAACATTTATGAGGTTAACTGTTGTAATTCAAAACACAATTTGAATGAATAGATATTCTATTGTGACATCTTCAGCATTAGGCCTTCTCTACAGTGACAGCTACTTCTGGGGTATGTGTAGTTACACACTGCAATGAAAAGCAGGCTGCATCTAAACGTGTGTGTGTGTGTGGCAGGCTGGCCAGGGAGAGACGGCAGGGAGCTGCCAGAGCCTTTCCCCACTGCCAGACTCTTTCATTGTGTTCAGGAAAGGCCCTGGCGGCAGGGAGGCAGCGGGACCCTACTCTGCTAAACACAGCCGTGTAGATAGAGGAGGCACTGCTCAGGGAGTGTAGAGCCCTGTAGAGTACATACCCTAAGGTTCTGGAGGCATTGCTTAGATGAATAGAGTGAAGACACTCACTATCTACACTGCTATAGGGGGACATGCAGTGTATTAACTCACTGCCGCAGGTAGAGACCTAGTCTTAGATTCAGTGTGGAACGTTAGGGCAGTGTTACCTTTATAACATCACTGTGTAAAAGTCCAGTACCTCCGTACAGGAATGTCTGAAATAATGGCTCTTCCAAGCACTCAATCATTACCAATTTGCTAAGGAATGTATACATGGAGCTTTTTAAAAAACATCTTCTGAAAACACCTTTTCTTGGAATTTGTGTCCTTATCATCCCTCCTACATGGACTTAAATCTTCACCTCTTCACACT
This sequence comes from Lepidochelys kempii, assembly GCF_965140285.1. Classification (NCBI taxonomy): domain Eukaryota; kingdom Metazoa; phylum Chordata; order Testudines; family Cheloniidae; genus Lepidochelys; species Lepidochelys kempii. Next base: position 16,253,397 of record NC_136392.1, on the reverse strand, counting down.
GAAAGCCTTCAGCAAGGGAATCAGCAGCCTTCCTTACTTAGGGCTTGTCTTCACTACCAGGGTAAATCTACCCAAGTTACGCTACTCCAGCTTTGTTATTCACGTAGCTGGAGTCGGTGTATGTCGATTTACCCCAGTGTCTTCACTGTGCTGCGTCAACAGGAGGCGCTCTGCCATTGATTGAGTCTTTACTCATTCTGCTAAACTGACACCCAGCAGCGTTGGTCCCTGATCCTGCAATGAGCTCTGTGCAGGTGGGACTGTGTGCCTACATGGAGCCCCCCTGAGGCTCAGGCCCTTAGTTGCTAAAAGGGGACTCTCTGTTTTTGGCAGTGACAAAATAAAACATTACAATGGGGGCAGTGGGGAACAGTGCAAAGCAGTGCTGGGGATACACTGCACACATGGATAAACACAGCAGAGAGGAGTCGTAGCAGAATCATTCAGAGCAGAGGGAGGGGCGGGGCACTGAAACTATGCTAGAGGAGATTGGCTAAAGGGGCAGCTACAGTGAGCACATCTGATCAAAACTAACATCTGCATCTAGTTAAAATTGAAGTCCACAGAGCACCCCGAACCTGTGCTGGAGCAGGTGCATGTGGACAGGTAGTGAATGTCAAATACGTTTTAGTGACATGCTAATTTCAGTTCTACTTTGATTTCAGTTTGCCTTTTTAGTTAGCTTTTTAAAACCTAGTACTGCCTGTTATTGGATAAGCACTCTGTCCGCCCTCACCTAATATTTATAATCTCTCCTAAAGATTTAGCACCTTGCTTCTATGCTCCCTCTTGCCAGGAAGCTGAAAATAGGCCCATTGTCAGGTATAAATTTCACTAGCCAAACTATACTAGCAAGAACTCAGAATTTGTCAGAAAAAACATCCCAGGTTAGTGTCTGTAGCAGACAAACTTCTAAAGCTTTGGTTCAAGATTTCAGGAGGCTGAGAGCATCAGTCTTAAGTCTTCTGAGATTGCTTTCAACTTAGTAGACGTTGGTTGTGAAGGAAAAGACTGTGCTAGTATAAGGTCCTTGCTTTGGACAGGTCTGAGCTGCTCCTGCAACTTGAGGTACCTCATTTTCCAAAGAGTTCAGCCAGCCCATCTATTGGAAGGGCATAGTGCCCATTGTATATGGGGATAAAATGAACAGCTGAACTATAAACTGTAAAATTATGCTGTATAATTTAGTTTTATCTAGTGTCCTTCATTCAAAATATCACAAGGCTTTTATGGTGAGAGAATTATTTGTAAATTATATAGCTCCTTAGACATTCATGATATTTTACAAGCAAGTAGTGCTTTAGAATTGGGTTCAGCAGCTCTTAAATGCAGAATGGGAAAACTTCATAGGAAAAAGGATTGGGTTAGATTAAAGCAGGGATTGGCAACCTTTGGCACACAACCCGTCAGGGAAATCCACTGGCGGGCTAGGACGGTTTGTTTACCTGCAGTGTCCGCAGGTTCGGCTGATCGGAGCTCTCACTGGCTGCGGTTCACTGTCCCCAGCCAATGGGGGCTGCGGGAAGCGGCAGCTAGCACATTCCTCGGCCTGCGCCGCTTCCTGCATTGGCTGGGGATGGCGAACCGCGGCCAGTGGGAGCTGCGATCAGCCGAACCTGCGGACGCTGCAGGTAAACTGTCCTGGACCGCCAGCGGATTTCCCTGATGGACCGCGTGCCAAAGGTTGCCGACCCCTGGATTAAAGGAAAGCAGCAAATGAGCGAGCAAGCAAGTATTCTTGCTGAACGGTTAAAGAATGGAGACTGGAAGGATACAGTAATAGAATGGTGAGTAGGATTAGTCCATCATAAATTTAAAGGGAATCATTTTTCAAGGTAAGATTTGGAAAGAGAAAGCAGCGTGGCATGAATGCAATATAGGGCAGTACAAGTGAAATCCTGCCCATTTCCTTATGAACTGTAGAATGTAGATGTGTATATTTGCAGCATCAAGACTGATGTTGGAAATCCCTTTGAATGTAATATACTTTGAAAATTGGTCACTTACTAGGAATATGAATATGTGTTGAGTGGTATTCTTCCTCTGATTAGTATGTTGTTGCAGACAGTAGCTGTGCTTGAATACTCTTTTTAAATCGTATCTAGAGATTCTTATAGCTTGGAAACATTATATTTTACAGGCACAGGAAACTAGAGAAATTCTGCACTTTCACTATACCACATGGCCTGACTTTGGAGTCCCAGAATCTCCTGCTTCGTTCCTCAACTTCCTGTTCAAAGTGAGAGAGTCTGGCTCACTGAGTCCTGAGCACGGACCCATTGTGGTGCATTGCAGTGCAGGAATTGGAAGATCGGGAACTTTTTGTTTGGTTGATACATGTCTTCTACTGGTAAGAACCACTTACTCTAGATGGGAATAGGGAGTGAGTTACAACTTTGTGTAGTTACTTCTGGGAATTGCTTATTTGAAGCTCATGCGAGCCATGGCACCTTTCATGAATTGTGGTATATAGTGACACACATTCCTCTGAGACATTTGTCTCTTAACTTTTACTTTTGTCTTCGGTAATATTTTCATTCTAAAGCTAAAGCAAATTGAACTTTGAATGGGCCATTGTGGGAGTATGAAAGAAAACTATCACTGGTTCCAATTGGAGTGACTCGCAAAGTTAGGCTTTGTCTTCCCTGCTAAGAAAAGTGGTCCTTGCCTAATTTACCTTGAGGTAAAACTAAAGTGCCTGATCTTTACTGTTTGTTTTTTTACTTTGGGGATAGTTCACATGCATTAGTTATCCTGAGGTAAAACTGCATTTTTTTTTTTTTTAAAGCAGTGAGGGCCTGATAGAAGTCTCACATGTTACCTTCATCCCTATACCCGTTAACATGGGAACAGTTTGAAGCCTATGCAACAAATGAGTCGTTGTGTTGAAACACATTAGAGTGGGTATCTGTGTAAAGCAAGTTTCAAATCTTTACCTTCAGATGGACAAAAGGAAAGATCCTTCTTCTGTGGACATTAAGCAAGTTCTCTTAGAAATGAGAAAGTACAGAATGGGGCTTATACAGACAGCAGATCAACTTCGTTTCTCTTATTTGGCTGTTATTGAAGGAGCAAAATTTATTATGGGAGATGCTTCGGTGCAGGTGTGTATTGATTGCATATCATTTGTACATAGAGAAGGTGGGTGAGTTGGTTCAATAAAATATATTACATCCCCTACCTTGTGTCTCTCGTATTCTGGGACCAACGCAGCTACAATACAGCATACAAAAATATCAGTTGTAGGGTAAATTAAGATCCTCATAATTACATGTAGCCAGGCAAATGTCATGAGGGAAGTTAGCATGGTTGAATAAGGTTAAGAGGGCTGAATGAATCATTAAAGTACACACGATCCTTGGCATGAGTATTGTACAGTAATTTAAATTCTTGAGTAGTGCACAGTGCTCTTGGATCTAATGCATTGTTTTACGCATGTTGATGTGTTTGTATAAGTACAAATAGCCCACAATAGCTGCTGTCACATGGAAAGTTCTCCTCCTTGTGACCCTCTGGGAAACAGTTGGGAGATAGCCATTGCTGTGTGAGCCTCATGATGCTGTTTTGCTAAGTCTTCTGTTTAGGCCCTTAACAATTTTCCAACATGCTGTAGATTCTTCCAGTGTTGTCTCCTTTGAAGCACGCATGTTTAAGTTACTGCTAAGTAATACTACAGCACAAAATGGGGTTCATGTTGCTACTTAAGAGTTTTTCATGTAGGTGAAGCACTAAATTAAATCTCCAGTTAATGTTTCCCGTATGTGTGGTTGGGCTGTGGGCATACTGTTCAGATGCATTCACCTCTGCCCTCCCACCAACTAAACAGTGACCCTGAAAGTAAAACAATGACTGATGTGTAAAGCCTGTGTCATGTTAATGTTAGAATTACAGTGGTTTTAATATAAAATATATTATAATATAGCGGAGCTTAATACCCACTTTCTTCTGTGTAGGAGCAGTGGAAAGAGCTTTCCAATGAAGACCTAGACCCTCCGCCAGAACATACTCCCCCACCTCCGAGGCCACCAAAGCGAACATCAGAAATGCACAACGGGCGGATGCACGAACACACAGAGTTTTTCCCTAAGCACCAGGTGGTAGAGGAAGAGATCAGATGTGCAGTCAGCACTGTGGAGAAGATGGTACCTGATGGCTCATCTGTGCAGCTGGGTCCAGACAGGTAATTCAGTCAAGTTGTGCGTGTTGGACAGAACTTGACGCTTTCTTGTGACAGCGCTCCTAGAATAGGATTATAGCCCTTTATTTCCAAAGGCCCATGTGCTTGTTTAGGTGAGATGTGAAAAGGATACAAAAGCCACCTGACAGCTCTTGCTAGGCCATGATGAAAGATGGAGGAGGAGCAATGACTACATGGTTTAGCCTCACATGTAGGTGCATAAGGGGTTTGGTTATACAGGGCTCTTTTACATGTTAGGTGGATTGTCAGGCCTTCAGCTTGAAGTTAAGCCAGCTAGCTTCAACCACACCAATCAGTGCAGGTATCTGGTGCTCTACATACTTTATCAGATATATCCTGCGACATTTTCAAATGTCCTTTTAGGTCAGTTCAGTCCTCATGCTAGAATATAGGAGTGGATAACTTTCATTCAGTGTCAAAGCACCTGTTTGCCTTAAAGATGTAGTTCATCCAATTTGTTTTAAATCTACAGTTCTCTTGTCATATGTATCTTTCATGCTGGGCAACTATTTTTGCTTTCTACTACAGGTCAAATCAATTATGATCATTTAAATTCGCTGCCAAAGAGATTTTTTTTTTATTCTTCCTTTCAGGCTAGCTAGACTCAAGTATTTGGCCTAAAGAATAAACCTATAACTTGGGGGGTGGGGAAATAAGGGTTTTTTGTGTTTAACCACTAGATGTCACTGCTGCTTCACCGGTCTGAAATATAGTATGCTATAAGAAAAGGAGTACTTGTGGCACCTTAGAGACTAACCAATTTATTTGAGCATAAGCTTTCGTGAGCTACAGCTCACTTCATTGGATGCATGCTTTGTGTGTATATAAAAAGATCTTCATTGGATGCATACTGTGGAAAGTATGCATACTGTGTTGGCTAAGGGGTCGACATCAGAGTTTACCAGGAGAACAGCTGAGGGGAGAATTCCAAGGCTATCAGGCAAATAAAACACATGATCACACCTGGGACGCACCCAGTTTCGCAAGGGAATACTAGGAACAGGAGCATCTAACTTTCAACATTTCCCACAAAGTTCTGGAGATATTTTTTTGGCAAATAAATCTGGGAAACTTAGTGCCTTGAGCCACCCCGCCTTGTGAAACTGGCTGGAGAGTGACCCTAAGAGCTGTAAGTATTGACACGAAATGAGGCACGCTCAGTAGATTTTCCTCCCCTTAAGCTGGTCTCCATAATTTTTTTTATCTATGAAAGGACATGCTTGCCCTGTAGTGCCCCCTGCTGATGACCTACGTGGGAGTCAGTGTGATGCCACATGATGGAATTACCACGATATGCATCTGAAGAAGTGAGCTGTAGCTCACGAAAGCTTATGCTCTAATAAATTGGTTAGTCTCTAAGGTGCCACAAGTCCTCCTTTTCTTTTTGTGATTTTTTAAAATTATTATTATTATTATTTTAGTTGCCTTTAAAAAAATCTAGGGAACTAAGTGCAAAATTAAATATAGAATTAAAACAACTTTAAGTTTAAGAAAAATAGTACAGTATGTGATCTTGTAATTATACTCTATCCTAATGCATACACACAAGGTGGCCAAATAAAGGTTAAACAAGCAAACTTAATTCTGGCGTTTCTTTACTTTTGAGTGCTTGACTTTGCAGCCTTAATCTCTTAATTTAGGAGCATGTTGTGTATAATTATACAGAGCTGAAGCCCTACTGTCTTGCTCCAACAATTGCGCACGCTTTGGTGATAACAGGTTCAGCGTTTTGGTGCAAGTAGTGCTTGTGTGTTTTTATGGGCCTAGAATAGTTTTGAATATATTCACGGTCAGGAATTCCTATTTGTAAGGATGATTGCCGGATGTGTGGCCTTGAAGTGGAGAATCTGAACTGGGTAGATGCTTGAGTATCATCAGGGATATGGCAATCAACTTGGGATAAGAAGCAACTTGTTTACTAGCAACACCCAGCTGATTAGGGCAATAAATATCAGTTTAAATCTCTAACTGAAAGCCCTAACTATAATCTTTAAAAGGATACATCTTGTGCATCAGGTGTAAAATCTCTTGCTGATAACTGATCTACATCTTCATCTGTAAGTGTCCATGAGGTGTCTGGATTGGGCCTCAGTGTCTGCACACCTTCCCCCTCAAGGGGAGAATACTATACTGAATATTTATTTCTTCATCCCTCAGCACTAGTCAAGACACTGAACCGAGGAGGAGAACTGTTGGTGAAAATCCGTGTGCCTCGCCCCACAAAGAGGAGCCAGTGAAGTCAGAAAACATAGAAGAGGATGATGAGAACATGATGACAACTTGGAAGCCATTTCTAGTGAATATCTGTATGTTCACTGTCCTCACAGCAGGAGCTTACCTCTGTTACAGGGTATGTTTTCATTGATGGACATGTCAGCAAGATTGAGTATACAAAGAACAACAACAATTTGACCAGTGTGTAATCCGCTTCTATGAAAGAAATCTAATTGAGGCATCTGAGCCTTGTCTCAGTGGAAATATACCTTAGGTTGAAAGGCTGGAACTTTTGGTTAGGGCTTAAAGAGAGAATTGATGCACTAGGGTTTAATTTAGCCCTGTGGTCCCAAGAACATAATATTCTAATCTCAGGGCCTTAAAATATTCAGGAGTAAGCAGAGAAAATGCCAAATAAGTCTTTTTTTTTTTTTTTCCTTTTTTTTTCTTTTTTCTGGAATAATAGAATTACAACACATTGTTGTTTTTAGCCTTTTTTAAAAGCCAGTTCTTTTTCCTTGTGTTACTTCAGAAAGAAACTAGGTGCAAGTGAAACTTGCTTGTACTCTCCAAGTGTTGTAACCAAATACATGATTTATATTATTACTGAGTTCCCAAAAAGAGAGAGAATCCACATATCTGAAGAATGTAAACTTTTTGGTCTCACTTCATCTGTTAAAGACTCAGTTGTGGGCAGTGCCTGTGGTATTGATATATTTAATCATGGCATAACTGTTCTTAACTAGCTTCTTTTACATATCTTTATAAAAACAGGCTTCTGCATTTGCTCAGGGTATCCCAACATGTCAAACGTGTTTTTTAAAAAAACAAAAAGTATTTCCCCATTGACTTTTTTTGTTGCACTCTACTTGCACCTATGCCTACTTACATTGTACCAATCTCTGTAAAGTTGTTTTTACCTTTATATTCTGGGATGTGGGGGAGGAGGGAAGCAGGAAGGGAAATTCAACCAAAACATGTCCACCAGCATTTTACAGCTGTTCAGCTGGCATTTAGAAGGACCAGTTTTTAAACTTCATCATTTGGATCGTAAAAATGCAGTTTCACTCTAAACCTGGCTTGTAAGGAGTAATGTGCTTTGTGCACAAACCAGAGGGAGGAGGAGCGTACTCCAGGATGATGTGAGAAACTATTTGGAAAGCATTTCAATATATCCAGAGCAATTAATGCCTTGGCAGCTTCCTTAACAAACTTAAAAGATCAACAGAAGACCTGTTGGTCTTTGAACATACCAGTTGGCTTATCATGATGCAAGCGATTGTGTGATCTTCTTTTAAGTAAAGATTTCAAAATTGACTTTAGTTTGGTTTGAAATTATGTTGTTAAATGATTACTGGGGTAGTGGGGCATAAGTGCCTGAGGCCTTGCAGCTCTGCAGATGTGGGTGTTCCTATCCTAGCTCAAAGTGAGAAAAGAGCTGGGTGGTGCAGAGTACAGATTAGGACAAAACAACCGAACAATGGCTCAGTTGGTTGTGCCTACTCAAGAGAGGCCCAGGACTTGAATAGTGTTAGGAGTGCATCAGCAGAGCTGTGACTGGAGGCTTGCATTGCACTAAACCTAATTCTCATCAATGCTGTTAATCTTTTCCTTTCATGAGTACGAAATTCATACATTTTAAACAATAGAGAAAATCTTTGCTCGTAGGGCAGAGATTAGAAGCAAATTCACTACTTAAAGCAGTAGTGGTTATAACTAAACCATGATGACTGATCTGCAAGTGTTACTAATCAGTGCTTTTAAAATGCATTCTGGTTGTATAGCACTTAACCACCGTTCTCAGTGTAAACATCTTTATGGAGTATATTGTGTAACAGTCCTTTCACTCCATATTTATTTTTTTCAAAGCTGCCAGTAGCTCTTGCTCTTTCCTTAAATCCATAAGGTGTTGACTTGGGGTGGAAGGGTTGTTTTTATTTGTTTTGGGGTTTTTTAAATGTTAAGCTTGCATCAAGGGCTTCTCAAAAGTACAATAATAATAAATCCTCAGGTAGTACTGGGAATTAAAAATTTACCTGTGAGACTGTTGGTCAGACCAGTACTTGAAAGGGGGAATATTGTAAGCAGTCAGTATTTAGTATATTATTGGAAACATGAAAAATTTGAGTATAGAAAAATGATATAATATATAATGGATCATTTGTGTATTTAAGATACAGTATGTGATTGCTTTATCCCCGTTATTCTCTCCATCATCTGGTAGAATATTGTTGTAAGGCAACATTTGTACCCCCTTTGTATTAGAATGCATGTAAAGTCTTCTAGTGTCCTGATTAAATACCATGTGCTTGAAAGATGAAAAAACTTATACTTCTGCTTACTGATGTGCCCAAATTATATTTGCATGATCTGATCATTTAAGTGGCTGTGGTTCAAAGGGTGTTGCTGAAAGTGTCTTCATTCAGCGATACATTGATTTGGTGTTTATCAGGTAACGTACTTGCCTAATATTTGGCACGATTTTTTATTGCATTTCTGCATACTCAGTGTAACCCGGTTGTTTAGCATAGTTCATTTCAGCTGAGTAAGTATAATACAGACATTCCAAAGTGTGTATTAAGCCGTATTCACACCTCACCTCCAGTCAATTTTGGCAACAAATATCTCAACAATTTCAGAATGACTTGCTGTGCTGCCTTCAGAAACTTGCACTTGGGGAAACTCTGCTTTTGGAAAGGTCACCAATAAAGCAAGGTTTCAAGTGAGTACTTTGTGCCATCAGGCCCTACTTAATTTGTTTCTAGCGATCAAGACTTGTGAAATAAATGAGTGACCTATAAACTGAATGGAACTTACAGTATTTTCCTCTATTTGGACTAATGTAAATATTGGGGTTGATGAAAGTATGGAATCCACAGTTGTACTGTATTTTGCAACCTTTCCCACAAATTAAAACTTAGACACATCTCACTGTACAGAGAGACAGCAGCTCTAGCTAATAGGCCCCTTTCTCCCAGCTAACTTTACTACTTGGCTTTCATCTGTTTGAAGTCAAGGGGAGGCCTTGTACTGTAGTGGGAACATACAGTGGAATGCCCTATAAGCCGTGAGGTGTGTATAAGGCTTATAATGCTAAACTGTAAGCATTTTGTTTTGATGTCCTGTATATGTATGTAGTAGTTTGGGTGTGTGTATATACAGTAGTGTTTCAAAGTGGGTGTATTGATTAACCTGTTCTTGGGAAAAATGGACAAATATCCATGTTAAAATTGTTAGAAAGTTAGCTGCTCTGCTATATGCCTTAAGCAAATATTTACTCATCAGGTCTTTCTTTTTTTACAGATTGCCATAGAATAAACTTTTTTAAAAAAATATAAAAAAATAAAAAACAAAAGCTAAATGTTTTGGTATAATACATTTTCAGGTATCTTGTCTTGTGTAAGGCGCTGCAATGACCTCAGTTTTCAGTAACTGTACAGTTTTTCAATTTCCCATACAAGTTTTCAGTTCTCATTTTAGTTGCAACAATAAAATTTTTTTAAAGAATGGATGTATGAGTCTTTCCACTTCCTGTTTTATCACAGAGGTAGAGATGATTTAGTCACTCTAACAAATTTAGACCTTTAGGTTATCAACAGGATTTCACCTCCTACTGATTATTTTGTGATTTCTCACGTTAATAGAAATATTAATAATATTTCCACTAGTGCAGAAAATTTGCTTTCAGGTCAGTAACTAGATGTCTGCTGTAAAATAAAAATGCATTTTCACTACAGATCTGCTTGCTCATAGATGTTCAACTGAATTTAAATATGTAGTGTTTCGGTCATATCAGTAAACTCTCTGATGTGCAACCTGCAACATTAAAGATCTCTAAAGCACTATAATTGTTCTTACAACAGTTTACTAGCTGTGGATTGACTTGCTAAATTTGTTCTTCAGGATGGGACTATATGCTACAGCAACCTGTACAACAAGGTTTCCTGCAGATGTAAATATGACATCTCCAAGTATTCTGGGTGCTTTTTCATAGACTTTTTCATGAGACAAGCTTTGGGCCTTTTGATTACCGTTAGATCAATGTCCGTTATGAGAGTGGTGATTGTACACCGTTCCTCTGCTCTGTATGTGTATATAGTTTAAGTAAAGCTGCCTGGAGATGCCAATCCCAGTAATCCCTTAAAAAGACGTGAGAAACACCAGTGTCGAAGAGATGGGATGTGACACTGAGTCACGTTAGTGTAACTGCATAAAACCTAGCTCAGACTGCAGCTTGGATCAACTTCATTCTTGTATTGTAATCCTCTCTCACTTTTAAACAAACTCTTCCTTGTTCTCTTGTAAGGATGAAGTTATAATATATGCAAATATTACAACTGTGTGCATGCCCTCTGCTTGTAAATGTCTGCAAATTAAGTGGAGCTCTCCTGTTTTACGTTTGGAGTGGAACAGTAACCGAAAGATGCTTTTCAAGCCAGCACGTCTCCTCCCTAACATTCCTCTTTTTTTTATTTAGGAGAGCAAAAAGTTTCAGCCTGACTTTGAATGCCAGGCCTATGTTCTGTTTATTTCCCCAAAACAGCCAGAGCAGGTGCTATATAAACTTATGTTTCTAAAATAATGCTGGTAACTAAACAAATAAATTCAGGTTCACATTTCATAAGCAGTGACCATAGAACTAAATGTGATCTATCCTCCCCCATATTTGGCTGTGGCTTATTTCACTAGTTTTGTTCTAAGGGATCTGTTTAATAGTTGCCCCCATAACGTTTTCAGCACACAGACTGTTTACAAAAAGGCAAGCACTTAATGTTTTATTTAAAATTTTAGAAAACTGTACGTAAACCAACATAGAAATAAATACTGAATAGAAAAGTACAAAGCACAATATACTGTATAATATATACATAAAGACCAAGACTGTTCAAGTATTATGCCTCATGTGAAGTTCCTAAACCCATATTTGAATACTCAGTGGGTGGTCTTATTTTAAGAGCTGAGCATTCAGCACCTTCTGTTGAAAATTAGGCCACTTCTAGGTGCTCAAGTATGGATTAAGGAGCCTGACTTCAGGTACCTTTTTTTAACCTTAGCCTAAGATTAAATGATTAAGTGTATAAATTAAAAACTTGACACTTCTGCCTGGAGCTGTCCATATACAACTCAGTTCTATACACTTAATCCATAAATGTGAAGGATAGGCATGTGCTGAATTCTTAAAGTAAACAAGTGAGGTTGAAGAAATATTCCCTTAATAGTTTCCTCCTATCTATGCTTACACGGTTTTCAGATTAGAGTTAATTTCAAACATCTCTTGTTTAAAGCACTGAAATCCCAATTTGTCTACTGTACATTTTTACATTGCTTCCAGTAACCAATTAACTTTTAAGATCTTACTCAAATTTACAAGATAGCACAGACCAGCCTAGAAATGATGTTTTAAAGTGCATGGCAGCTGCTATGACATCAGACAGAACAAGTGCTGGTTAATAACTTCAGCTTGGACTAGTTTTCTGTAGATCTAACTAATATTGACTAAGTGTATATAGGTATTCTGGTTCCTGAGTGCTGCTGTCCACATCCACATTGTCTTATATCCATAAAGTCAAAACTCTAAGGCTGTAGGAAAGCTACATCTAGGACCAGCTATTCAGCTGCTGTAATCTAGTGGAGTTATGCTCCTTTCACACCAACTGAGGAGCTGACCCTTCATTTTTAAGTAGTTTGTGTCAAAGGAGGGGAAACCACTTCGGGATGATAATGAACAGGCCCATTGCCATCAGTTCAGAGTTTCTACATGTGAAGCAGAAAGGAAACCTCTATCTCTTCACACTAAGCTTTATTTCTGCTCATGCTCTCTGCACTAAGAGAGGCAGTACTGTCCCATGCCAGGTCTAAGGCTACACTTTACCTTTGCTCCCTTGCCACTCATGAATCCCCACAGAAGAGGAGGAGAATGAGTCAGGATTCTTAGTGAAAACAAACAAGTTACTAAATCTCCTGTTAGACTCCCCTTTTGCCTCCTAATGTGGGCAGACTGAGTTTTTTCAAGGTTTATTGTGCTTCCTGGTGGACACAGCCTGAGAGGGCACCACACAGTGATACTTCATGGTTTCAGCTCAGTGTCAGAAGAATTCTGATCCAGCTGCTGTGTGGTTTTTAGTCCTAACCTCCCCAATGGAAGCACTGTCCCAAATGGATGCTCCCACTCAATATTCTGAAATCTGCTAGATAACTGTGTGCGCTAATTTAACCACCTATTGGTAAATGGAAAATATACCATGGAAACCAAATCCTTCTGTAGCCACCTGGGCTGTAGGTCAGACCTGAGTTGTAGATCAGCTTCAGCATTTCATTTAGTTAAAATATTGTGATTTCAATTTCAGCTTCTTGGTATACAGTGTCTCTCAACTCACAGCATACTCTGTCCATTTTTTCAAAGGCTAGTCGTCCTTTTTCACCTACAAATAAAGATAGACAGATCATAGTGAGGACAAAAAATCTGTGAGGGAAGCTTGGATGAGGTGAGGATCTGTTAAAAGTTTCACCATAGCTCTGTACCTCCTCTTATGACCTTGTTACAACTTGGGTGTTCAGTCACTCTTGAAAATCACCGCCTTAGTGTTTTTTGGATGCTCAGCTTGAGATACCTTTAAAAGGGACCCAGTTTCAAAAAATGTCTGAGCAGCTACCTGCTGAAAATCAGACCCCTTTAAGGCATCAGTTTGGTGTGTCCAGAAAAGAGACACCCAAAAGCATAAGTAGTTGGAAAATTTGGCCTGAATGTAGATGAACTGTTGTAAAGGAATACCTTAAAATGAAACCATTCTTGTTTCCTGGGGCAATTGTCTAATCACTGGCCATGAATCTAGATGTGGTAAGAAATGTAGTACAAGTGAAAAGAGAGCCAATATGTACTATCTATGCCAAAGGTACTTGGGGAGTCTCTTTAGTTACTACATATGTGCTCCCATCCTGCCTCACTCAAACAGTAATTGCACAGAATCAGATCCCATCTTTGCTAACCTAATTTCAGTTCCTTGATGGCAACTGGATCACAGCTTAATTTTTCTCTCTGGAAAATGCAAGTTAATGAATACACCCCTTTGATATTCTTGGCAGTTACATTCTGAGCTTGACCCCCTGTGTCAATTGAGTTTTACACTGCTGTAACTCAATTGAATCAGTCTCTATATGTGCAGTTGGCTTCTTTATTTCCAACAGTGATGTCCATACTACATATTTTAAAATCAAATCCTACCTAGATTCAATAAGACTTCACCCTAGTTATCAGTCTGGTTAGACTTTTACATCTATAGCTCCCAAAAGACACACGTACCAAATGCTAATATTTTGCTAACAATGGTGTTGACAGCAATGCTGGAATATCTTTAATTTTATGCCTTGTTTGTTACCTGAAATTATCTTGATGCTCACTGTCCCTTTACAATGGTTAATAGTTTGTACAGCACTTCCCCCTCAAGCTGTCTTCTGGGCCTATATATATACAAAGCCTTGAAAGATTTAGCATGTATGTTGTATTAAGATTATTGTAATGTTCTGACCCAGTGTATCATAAAACCTGTTATCTCTGCCTTAAACAAATTCTTTTGCTGATGCATGTTGGTAAAACTTTAGGCCTATTTTGTTTTCTTAATAGCTCATCTGTCTCTCTCCTTTCAGCATCTTTATTTAAAGCTGCAGTAAACATTTACCAAATGACAGCGTTGTTTCCCTGGCAGCGTTCCGTACATCCTCTTCTTCAGACTGACACAGGCTGGCAATCTGCTCAATGCTTTCTATGGCCTGTTTGGGATAAGAAAAAACTGCAGCATTATCTATTTAATCTTGATCATTTCTCTCAAACAGTTTTCCCACCCTAACACCAAGGTACTATCTGTTACATAAATACGCAGACATGCACCAGCTGTTCAACTGCTATCTTTTCTTGTATCTCAATTCTAATATGGTTGTTTTCCCTCCCCATCCTCCCGAATTGGCTATAGGTTGGTTTTCTTAGCATAGGCATAAGTTTGCCACCTTCTAGCCTAGACTCAAAGGATTAAAGTTTTGAAGATCTAGGATGTGATTTACCACTGCATTACTCCAGTATTGTACTTGCAGTTTCAATGGAGTTACACTGGCATAAAACTGAAGTAATGCAATGGTGAACCAGGCCCAAAGAGCACTGAGTCAGCCAAGTTATTACACAGTTGCAGACACAAAGGGCCCAAGACGGCTTTCTATCAGTCATTCCTAAAAAGTAAGAGTTAGTGGCTTGGTCTATCTTGTGACTTTTTTTTAAATAAGGAAATGCAAAGAGTTGTGCTGACAGTAGTTGCTTATGTGCAAACTAACTGGTTATGAAAGTTATTGGAAGGATTTGACTCCCCTCTGTGCAGGAAAGGTTCTGCGAATTTGTGTTGAATTCTGCTGGTAACTTAAGACAGAAAGCGGACAGCTTTTTTTAAAAGATGAGAGCCTCGAGCATGCTGGGATTGTTGATGAACAGTTACTCTTAAAGCAGGATTAGAAATATATTCAGCCAATCTTAAAGCAAGAGCACAAACTCTATTCTGTGTTTGATTCCATTGTTAGTACCTTGCTAGAAGCTAAAGTCTCTCCAATCAGAACCTGTTTTCCAACCCAACTCTTCTCCCTATTAAGAGTGAAGTGGTAACTAAGAATGTTCATTGTGTCTACTCTCTATACTCTAGTTGTTGTCCCGGTTCGAATAGGATTTACATGACCATTACTCTCTCTGCTGGTTGCCTCAAGTAGCAGCAAAAACCATTGGGAGCTAAAGAAAACCTCAGTTTCCTCATGTATATGAGGTAATTTAAACAAAAATCTGAACAATGCCCACCAGAAAAAATTAAGATGAACCTTTGGCCATACAGCTGGACACAGCCCCACATGATAAAAGTCCAGTTACCCAGTCAAACACACTTACTCTGAGGTTTTTGAGAGCCAGACATGCAGCTTGCTGTATTTTTGCATCACACTCAGCTAAAATATCCGTGTAAAAAAGCAGAGCCTAGAAAATAAGATTGAGTGATTGGTTACCCTGCAAATAACTTCTCGAGTGTTCTGCATGCCAAGTGGAGTGAGATCCAGTGCTGCTTTACCTATTTGAAACTGATCAAACAACACACAAGAATAACTTCTGATGCTGAAAGGCAGCAGGCTCTGGGGTGGAACATGGCGGGTGTCAATAGTGCAGGATAGAACTGAACAGAGTGTTGATCCTTAACTCAACATCTGCTACCCCAGTGGGTGCAGGGTGTGAGCTTCCTAGAAGCAGGATGCAAAGTACAACTCCTTCCCCCCAAAATACTGCTGCTCTCAGGGAGATTGGATTCCTTGAATTATAGCATCTCACTCTGAAAACAGGTGAGAAACCATGAAGTGGCCCAATTCAGTTAATACCTTCTCCCTGAAATTCTTATTTGTTGCCGCCCGAGAGAGACAGGCCGTTGCTGCTTTGCTGACGTGGCGGTTGTCATCTAACTGCAGAATCCCAAGCAGCCGTAAAGTTTGGGGCAGAGGCTGGAGCTGGCTCAGTCGCTTTCCTTTTAGTTTCTTGATTTTCTTAAGTCGCCCAGGACACTGTAGCTCCTCAATGAGCATCACTACAAATGGAAGAATCAGTTCAGCTACAACTGTGTGCAATGTCTATAGGGAGTTGGTTTTGAGAAGTCCCTTCCAATTTTGTCTCCTACCTCAGACATGTGCCCCTTATTAACATCACTACTGAGCAAGGCTGTCTCTTAGAAAATACTTTGCGAGGTACATGACTAGGTAAGAGGTGAGCTGCAAGTACTGCTAGTCTGCACCAAACATGCTTCTTTTACCATTCTATTATCCTCCCTTCTTCCCCCAGTTTGTCCTTTTCATCTCCGCATAAACCTAGCTTGTAAACTCCCTGAGGCTGGGGCTATGTTTTTACAATATGTATGCACAGTGCCTAGCAAAATAGGGCCCTGATTTTTGACTACGGTCCATAGGTGCTAAATTAATAAAAACCGATTCGGTGAATCTGAAACCTTTTGGAAGAATGACAATTTGACTATTACTAAAAAAGAGGGGAAACTGAAAAGTTAAAATAAGCATTTGTGAAAGATAAGGCTGCACTGGTTAGGAAGAGTGTAACTGTACTATAGAGAGAAAATAATGTCTTGTTTTAAAAATAATGCAGCACACTGTCCTTTTGAAACCCTACACGCAATAGACAAACTTCCTACGCCTTTGCGTTCACATACTGAGCAGGCATGAATGGCCCAGAGGAAACGAAATTACCCCAGTATCTGCCATGGTCAGATTTTCAAAGTACTGGGTGGACGGGGTTTCAGCATGACAGTAGTGCTCTCAGCAAATGCATATTAGTTACTCCTGGAATCTTAATGTCACTGATCTGTCTCTCATCAGTGCCATTAAGACCATGCGATACCATAAACCATCTACTCAGCTGTGGAACACAGCAGCTTACTGTGCGGCCAGTTTGGTCTCTCCTTATATTGCAGACTTTGAGACCTAAGCCAGACACTTGAGCTAAATATTTGCATCAAATCTGTTCCTTTCCTGTCTAGCTATGAGCCTGATTTAATTAGAGCAGGGAAGGCAAAAACTGCATGGGCATAGTGAGGAGAATTGTATTATGGTAGGGTTGTATCCTTACTTTAAAAAATTATCCCTTGGGGATTGCAACAGATACAGCCCCATAAGCCATTCCAGCAGCCAACTAGCTAGCCTGAGGGTTGTTTGTCTGAGTGCAGTACCTGGCAGCCTGCCATTACCTTCTTTGATGAGTTCTGCCAAGTGCTTCTCCAGGCTGGTAACATGCTCTTTCTCCAGGTAGCTGTGAAACTGGAATAAGGTAAGCAGTTCTTCAGGGGGGCTCCCAGAGGGGAGCAACCCGCTGCAGGTGACGATCTGCTCCAGCAGCCTTTGCAGCACTGAACAGACATGCAGAGAAGAGCAAACAAAGAAGGCCCGCTGAGGGCAGGACACTTTGCACTCATGCATTTCATTTACAGTTTTAACAAGACGACGTTGAAGGCTGGAATTTTCAGAGGAACATAAGGAAGTAGGGGCCTAAATCTCACTGAAACTCAGTAGAAGGCAGGCCCCACCCTCGGCTGAAAATTCCAGCCAAAGTACAAAACAGACCTCATCCAACACCCACTGAAGTCAACGGGAGTTTTTGTATTGACTTAACAGACTTTGAATCGGGTCTGTAGTTGGTAACAAAAACAAGGCAGCCTGGTCTGAAGATTAATGCAGGGACTCAGGAACTAGCTGTGTGACCCTGAAAGGGCCACTAAACCTTTCTGGGCCTCAGTTTCCCCATCTGTAAAGCAGAGTATCATGATTTTAGTATATAAAACAAAGCAGTGCTCTGTGCACATGTTTAGAAGCCCTTTGGAAAAACCATGGTTGTGTAAGGGCAATTCCTTTGTTTAGAAAGATCGTCCTGTGGGAATTCTCGGCCATATTGTGCATTCAGTGCTGGGTAAAATCTAAATGAAAGGGCTCATCCAAAATGTAAGTCCTAATGTCAGATGTTGTTTGTGTCCTTCTTTTAGTCAGTTTTTATCAATTTTGTTTTCTTTCTTCTACAATGGGGGCACTGTGCGTGTGGGTGCATGTGAGCACACCCCTCTACAGCAGAGTCTGTACTGAGCTTTACTTTCAGCGTTCACACATCACCACAAGGCCATTGAGTGACATACAGAATACTTAAATGATAAACTCTTCAGGATATGGATGATGGCCCAGATTCTGGGAATTAGGCACCTAAATACCTTTGAAGATCTGGGCCTATGTCTGCCTCATGTTTGTACAGCACCTAGCGAAACAGGGCTCTCATCCCAACAGGGGTCTCTGGACACCACTGCCAATACAAGAAATAACAGTAACTCCATGTTGACTTTCTGAGACGTGTGTAACACAGAAGATAGAACACAGCACAACATTCATAATTATCTTAGCGATTAAATGCCTGCAATTTTTGATTGTAACTTCTTTGGTATATCAAATAGAAGGGAGGGATTTTCAAGAGTGCCCAAGCGAGTCAGGTTTCTAACTCCCATTGACTCCTAACCCCCTCATGTGATTTGGTAAATCCCACCCAAAATTATTACAAAACATTAATCTAACAGTCCATAATGTCATGGGAGAGAAGTAATGACTCATCAAGCTGCGTGTGCAGAGTACTATGGTCATTTTATAGTATAAGTAATAAATCAAGGGGATAGAGCCTGAATTTTAAATATAGTTTACCAAGAACAAGTTCTATGTCATTTTAAAAAACCTACAGGGACAACCTTAAACTCAGTGTACAATAAAATTAGGTGCCTTATCTTCTGCTAATTGACTGGTACCTGCTTCTAGGTGTCCTGGATATTTCTCCTTCACTTTGAACATTAATACGTATTTCAGTGGATTCTGGAATTTTTCCGATGAACAGAACAAGATATTTCCTGGCTCTGTGAATTCACTCCAGATTTTCAAACACTGCTTGTGCTTTTTCACCTTGTGAATAACTGTAGAATAAAGTTTTACAAAGTCAGCAAGTGAGCTGGAGTGCAGTTTAAATGAGACATGAGACACCAGTTGGGATGGCTAACAAATGTATGAACGTCATTTTTTTTTACATTCCGTAGATGGATTTCTTTACAACTTAATTTTATTGCCAATTTATTAAAGACTCACTGAGGACCTGATCCAAAGCCCACTAAAGTCAATGGGAGTCTTTCCATAAACTTCAGTGAGCTTTGGATTAGGCTCTACACTCATACCAGCATGTAAGTGAGAGGTCTATCATGCTCCTAGCTCATGCCTTTGCAGGGACATGGACTGTGCTCTACTAGGGATTCCCCTTCTCTAGCACCCTAAATTATCTCATTGGACCATGATCAACCTATTAGGATTGCAGACAGCCTACGACAGCATTTTGCAAGATAAAAGGGTTGTGTGTTAGGTGGTAGGATGAGCAAAGACCTACAATCATAAAATCACCTCCATGTTCTAGAGGGCAAGTAAAAAACCCCTGCTCCTCTTCCCTAGGGGCTAATTCCTTCTCAAATCCAAATGTGGGGCCTAATCCAACAGTCCTTGCTTAGGCAAAATTCCCCTAAATTTCAAGGGAGTTTTTCTGAGTAAGTCCTGTGGGGGCTGGTCAACAGTTTAATTTGGATCACCACAATAAAAACCTGCATCGTTCAGTATCTAATAATCTCATTTGTGTTGCTATTTCACTCACTCCCTTTTGCTAGGGAGGGAAAATGTTGATGTCCAAGGGTCAGATTTTTAAAGGCATTTAGGCACCTAAAAATACAAATATGCACCTAGTTTTGAAAATCCTACTGGATGCCTATCTGCATGTTTAGGTGCCTAAACTGGCCTCAAATAATTACCCATTTTCCTTGAAACCAAAGATTTAGGATTTTCAAAAGTGCTCACTGTTGGCTTAACTCTGATCCCCCTGGACTCAGTGGGAGTTTTATCATCCATTTTAAAGGGAGTTGAGTGAAGCCAGTGTTGAGCACTTTTGAAAATCCTTCAAATGCAAAATTCAAAACACTTATGACCCCCTTCGTATGGGGTGGGGGAAGCCCCTTTACATGAAATATGCAAGCTCTATGATTTACTTGGTACATACAGGGTCAAGTTAATCATTGCCTGGGGCAGCAATTCTAAAAACCCTTTCCTTTCTAACCAAGAAAGAGCTGAGTCCCAGCTGTTAGGGTTTATAACCTACCCATAAAAGCTGATTTGACTCAGAATTTATTTAAAAGCCTTCAGAATCAATCCCTGATTTGTCATACGAGGTGAGAGCCATGTTACCTGGGCCTCTCTGGTCTCCTACATATGCCTTGGCATCACACACACATTACTCACCCTCTTCAACAGAGGTGAAGCTCAGAGCTTCCAGAACACAGAGCTTTGAAACAGTTTCCAGCACTTGTTTCTGCCGTGACACTTCTTCCAGAAGGCTCTCCTGGACAATTCGGGCTATGTTTGGCGAAACCAGTTTCTGAAACAAAGTGTACTTTTTTTCAGTGGCTGAGATTAAAGCATTGAGCAAACTGAAGAAGTGCTGAACCCCCTGACTTTCAGCGCTCAACTCTCCAACAGCCAGTGGGGAAGACAACTGCCTCCCACAGAAATCCACTTTTCGCATTGTCTTGGATGAGACGGAAATAGGAGACAGACTTGTTGAAAGTCTGTGGATAAGGATAAAAGGGGTAAAAAACAAGAGTGATGTCATAGTAAGGTCTACTACAGACCATCTAACCAGGAAGAAGAGGTGCATGAGGCTTTTTTTAAACACCTAACAAAATCATCCAAAGCACAGGATTCAGTGGTGATGCGGGACTTCAACTATCCAGACATCTGTTGGGAAAATAACACAGCAGGGCACAGATTATCCAACAAGTTCTTAGAATGTACTGGAGACAAATTCTTTTATTTCAGAAGGTGGAGAAAGCTACTAGGGGAGAGGCTGTTCTAGATTTGATTTTGACAAATAGGGAGGAACTGGTTGAGAATTTGAAAGTGGAAGGCAGCATAGGTGAAAATGATAATGAAATGGTAGAGTTCATGATTCTAAGGAATGATAAGAGGGGAAACAGCACAATAAAGGTTATGGATTTCAAGAAGGCAGACTTTAGCAAACTCAGGGAGTTGGTAGGTAAAATTCCCATGAGAAGCAAGTCCAAGCGGAAAAAAACAGCTCAAGAGAGTTGTCAGTTTTTCAAAGAGACATTATTAAGGGCACAACAGCAAACTATCCCACTGCGTAGGAAAGATAGGAAGTATGGCAAGAGACCACTCTGGCATAACCAGCAGACCTATAATAATCTGAAACTCAAAAAAAAAAAAAAAGGAGTCCTACCAAAAGTGGAACTAGGTCAAATTAAAAAGGATGAATATAAACAAATAACACAAATATGTAGACACAAAATTAGAAAGGCCAAGGCACAAAACGAGATTAAACTAGCTAGAGACATAGAGGGTAACATCCTACAAATACATTAGAAGCAAGAGGAAGACCAAGGACAGAGTAGGCCCATTACTCAAAGGCGGGAGAGGGAAACAATAAACAGAAAATGTAGAAATGGCAGAAGTGCTAAATGATCTGTTTGTTTCAGTTTTCATCAAAAAGGTTAGTAGCAATTGGACGTCTAACATAGTGAATGCGGAGGTAGCATCAGAGGCTAAAATAGGGAAAAAACAAGCTAAAAATTACCTAAAGTTAGATGTCTTCAAGTTACCAGGGCCTGATGAAATCCATCCTAGAATACTCAAGGAGCTGACTGAGGAGATATCTGAGCCATTAGTGATTATCTTCAAAAAGTCATCGAAGATGGGAAAGTTTCCAGAGGACTGGAAAAAGGCAAATATAGAGCCAATCTATAAAAAGGGAAATCAGGACAACCCAGGGATTTACAGACCACTTAGCTTTACTTCAGTTCCTGGAAAGATAATGGAGCAAATAATCAGCAAACACCTAGAAGATAGTAAGGTGATAAGTAACAGTCAGCATGGATTTGTCAAGAAGAAGTTGTGTCAAACCAACCTAATAGCTTTCTTTGACAGGATAACAAGCCTTGTGGATAGAGGAAAAGCGGTAGATGTGGTATATCTTGACTTTAGTAAGGTTTTTGATACTGTCTCTCATGACCTCCTCATAAACAAACTAGGGAAATACAAGCTAGATGGAGCTACTATAAGATGGATGCATAACTGGTTGGAAAACTGTTCCCAGCGAGTAGTTATCAGTAGATCACAGTCAAGCTGGAAGCACATATTAAGTGGGGTCCCGCAGGAATCAGTGCTGGGTCCAGTTCTGTTCAATATCTTCATCAATGATTTAGAGAATAGCTTAGAAAGTACACTTATAAAGTATGTGGATGATACCAAGCTGGGAGGGATGTAAGTCCTTTGGAGGATAGGATTAAAATTCAAAATGATCCGGACCAACTGGAGAACTGGTCGGAAGTAAATAGGATGAAATTCAATAAGGACAAATGCAAAGCACTCCACTTAGGAAGACACAATCAGTTGCACACATACAAAATGGGAAATGGCTGCCTAGGAAGGAGTACTGTGGAAAGGGATTTGCAGGGTCATAGAGGATCACAAACTAAATGAGAGTCAACAGTGTAACACTGTTGGAAAAAAAAACAAACCACCCATCATTCTGGGATGTATTAGCAGGAGTGTTGTAAGCAAGACACAAGCAGCAATTCTACTCCATGCTGATTAGGCCTCAGCTGGAGTATTGTGTCCAGTTCTGGGTGCCGCATTTCAGGAAAGATGTGGACAAATTGGAGAAAGTCCAAAGAAGAACAACACAAATGATTAAAGGTCTCGAAAACATGACCTATGAGGGAAGATTGAAAAAATTGTGTTTGTTTAGTCTGGAAAAGAGAAGACTGAGAGGGGACATGATAACAGTTTTCAAGTATGTAAAAGATTGTTATAAGGAAGAGGGAGAAAAATTGTTCTCCTTAACCTCTGCAGATAGGACAAGAAGCAATGGGCTTAAAGTGCAGCAAGGATGGGTTAGGTTTAGAGTGACCATGCATCCTGTTTTGGCCGGGACAGTCCCTTTCTTAAGCCTTGTCCTGGCCGTCCCGACTTCTTTTGGCAAAACTGGGCATTTGTCCAGTTTGCTCTTGCCAACTGATCATTATTTGTCAAGAGCAAACTGGACAAATGCCCAGTTTTGCCAAAAAAAAAAAAAAAAAAAAAGTGGGTTGCAACCCCTAGCGGGGCACAGAGGAACATGCTCGGGGTTAAGCATGCAGGAGGGAGGGCTCAGGACAGTGTCTTGAGCCAGGCCAGTCCCACGTGGGTGGGTGGCAGGGGGGCTTGGGCTGCCCCATGCATGAGGGGAGAGGAGGGCCTCAGGCCAGCCCCATGGGGTGTCCCATTTTTCCTTTGGGAAAATATGGTCACCCTAGTTAGGTTGGACATTAGGAAAAACTTCCTAACTGTCAGGATGGTTAAGCAGTGGAATAAATTGCCTAGGGAGGTTGTGGAATCTCCATCATTGGAGATTTTTAAGAGCAGGGGATGGTCTCGATAATACTTAGTCCTGCCCTGAGTGCAAGGGACTGGACTAGATGACCTCTTGAGGGTCCCTTCCGGTCCTATGATTCTATGATTACATTTTGCATCTCTCTCTGAACTGGAAAGTCTTCTCTTCCCATCTGAAATGGTTATAACATTGCTGTACATGGTTCAATAGCAGCCCAAGGTTGATGTATTGTACTGATGTGTGGAGTAATCCTTGTAGAAAGCCTTTTGTGCTTCAGGGCCTGATCCTCCTGATGCTGAACACCCACTACTCCTAGTGAAACGAATAGGGATTGTGGCTGTTCAGCACCTAGGACTCCCAGAGGTGTTCAAGAGCAGAGGTTCCGAGCCTTTTTCTTTCTGAGCCCCCCCCCCCCCAACATGCTATAAAGACTCCAGAGCCCACCTGTGCCACAACAACTGGTTTTCTGCATATAAAAGCCAGAGTCAGTGTTAGGGGGTACCAAGCAGGGCAACTGCCTGGGACCCCACACCACAGGGGCCCCCACTAAGATACCTTGCTCAGTCTTCAGCTTCAGCCCCGGGCGGGGCTTTGGATTTCTGGGCTCCAGCAAGTCTAATACTGGCCCTGCTTGGATGCCCGCCTGAAACCTGCTCGAGGCTCCCTAGTGGGTCCTGGGACTCTGTTTGAGAACCACTGTTCTAGAGAAATCATCATTACTTACCCTGGATACTGGCTATTTTATTCCAGTGATACCAAATTTTCTCTCTGAAAAATTGGTCTTTTGCCAATCAATATGTAGTTCAATCCAAACCCGTCCTACTTCATTCATAGCCAGCTCACCATGCATAAGTCTTCTGAGTGCAGAGCTATTAATTCCTACTCCAGCAAAAAAGGTCCAGTTTGCAGAAGCCGTTTATGCCCACCTGATTTTCCCTTTACATAGGTCTGTGCATTGTAGTTTGAAAATCTGGCTCAAGTGATCTGCAGTTCCATTCTTAGTCATTCTACTTTATAACATAACCTCATAAATCGCCAGTTCTGTCTTTGCTTGGTGGTTATAAATGATGACCCAGATCCTCAGCTATGGCCATGGAGTCCACAGTGCAACTCAGGAATGGCGGAAAAGATGGGTGTTGCACTCCCTGATGCTGCACCAACTGAGTGAAGGGCTGGTTTCCAGCATAAATCAGGGTAGCCTGAAGCCTGCCTTATGCTTGCCTTAAACGAGCCTGAAGGCTGCCCTTGGATGTGAGAGGCAAATAGAGCAGCAAGTGCTGGGGCAGAAGTATGTCCCAGCCATGCCAGCTTTCACTCCAACCATGTCCCCTTCACCAACAGCCAGAGAAGGGTCTGGCATAGAAACCGTTACTCCCACACTATGCGACCAGAGAAGTCTGTGCTAGGGGGATTCTCATAGGGCTGGCTATGCCAGCTTTGTGCCTGTTGCAAAGTGCCTGCCCTGCATCCCGGGATCTGGGCCAGTATCAATCCACTGCAAAGGGGTTCATCCATACGCCATTCCTTACCTGCAAGAGAGCTTTGCACAACTGCAGATGAACTATCAGAAGTTTGTCTAAATCATCATTCCCTGTGGTTAATTCTTTCGTTTCTGTTTTCCTGTCATAGCCCAGTATATTGTCATTGTAAGTGCTGTTAGAGAAGTTAAGAAAGGGGAACAAGTAGTTAATGTTAACCAGCCATTGTGTGCAGTGAAGCAGAAGGATCTAAAACACCAAGAAAAAATTAAAAGTTGTTTAAAACCCACAAGGCACCTCTAGCCATTAACTCCTATATCTTCAACAAATGAATGTGAAAGTTTCTCTTCCTGTCTTCTCAATAATAATCCCCAAACTCACCAAAGTGGTCACCACTTTTGACAAATAACTGATGCTCTATAGAAGCAGTAAGCCTGTTAACAATCTTGGTTGTGTGTAAACTTCCTACAAAGGTGAAGATGGGGATTTAAATCTCTAATTCTCATGTCAGGAAGGCAACAGTATGTCAGCTAATCCTGTGACCTCGTTTTTGTGAGGACCACCATCCAAACAAGACACTGCCATCGATAATGTGTGTTGACTGGCTGGCCTATTTGGAATGACGTATTGCAAAAGCAAAATAAAAACACCTTGTTCTCTAGCAACTCCAACACAAGGATGCTTTACAGTCTGGTCTATCTGGGGCTACTCAGCACCTCGCAGGATCAGGCCCACAACCCCAAGGGTAAGTTTGAGTGTTATGAGCAAGGGTCACAAATATGAAACAGAACCCAGTAGAAGAGACCTGTGAGCTGCTCCTGGCCTGTTCCCTTGCAAAACTGTTCCTCATCATACCCATACATCTGTTTGCTGAAGTTTTAAATATCCCAACTATCCCATTCTTCAGCCTAGTAGGAGGAAGGGTTTTCCAGATATTCAGCCTAAACATTCCTGAATTTCAATCCATTTATTGCTCTGACTGAGCTGTAAGTTTCTTAGTATCCTAAACAATTCCTCTCTCTCCTGGGTGTCCACACCCTGGGCACCAACCTCCCCCCACTACAAAGTCATTGCCTAACTGAGTTCAGTGTATTTAACTCCTAATCTTCCTCTTGTCAATCCCTCCTGCCCCTCAATGGGATGCATTGGTCTGCTCACCTGGTACTGTCTGTCCTTATGCTTCCAAATAAGGAAAGCTCATCAGCACTGCAGTCCGTGTTTAAAAAGTCAAAACTTTCCAGCACCATCTCCACCATCAGACTCTCCATGGATGAATGTTTCTGATGAGATGTCTTCAGCTGTTGATAGATAGGAAATAAACTATTGTTCTTTGCAAGGATCCTGGTGTCCCCCCCAGCAGTTCACCCATACGGATTTACAAATCACCATCTATTCAACCACGGGACAGTTTGCTCCCATCAGCTCATCCACAACACACCAGAAGAGCTGGTCCTTTCACACATACAAAGCACTTCAGCCACATCGCCCCCACCCAGAAACAACTTTGCCAATTCATTTCAGGAACTAGTTCAAAAGGTTTATCCAGTTTTAAAATTCTCCTTGGGTTTCCTACAACCTCACCAGTGTGAGTGTAAGACCCTCCTTCTCTGCAGCTCCTGCCACTTGGTACAACTTTCCTGTCTTTCTCCTTCTTAAGATCTAGAGCTATCAGTTTTATACTGCCACCCATCACTATAGTATCTGAGCACCTTCAATAGCGTGCTCCTACCCCTTCATGGGGTGTCTGGCATTTCTCCCCTTTCTCTGCTTGGGGTAGAAGTTTTGGGAAAGGGGTTGGGTTGGTTTGGGGGGTGTTTATGTTTTTTTAATTTTCTTTTAATTTTTCTGAGGGCTAAGGATTTAGGA
Organism: Lepidochelys kempii; assembly: GCF_965140285.1. Classification (NCBI taxonomy): domain Eukaryota; kingdom Metazoa; phylum Chordata; order Testudines; family Cheloniidae; genus Lepidochelys; species Lepidochelys kempii. The sequence goes on along the minus strand of NC_136392.1, from coordinate 16,226,630 downwards.
GTAGAAAGCAGTATCAGTGACATTCTTATCTCAGATCTAGCTGAAATCCTACAGTGTCTTCTCTCTCTTGCCTACCCACAGGGCCTCATGAATTCCACAGCTATGGGACTACAAGTGCAATCCACCCTTTGCCACAAAGTTGTGCTCCAGAATCTTTCACGTAGGGGGAAAAATGTTTCTAGTCTTATATGGTTGTGAAGATATCCTTAAACACATGGGTGGCGGGTATAATAGCCGTGGGATGCCATTTGTGGGGTTTTACTTATTATTATGTGTCATGCAGGTTCCGGGGCAGCTGAGGCTGTATCTGCTATTCAGCTTCCGGGTTCCTCAGTAATCTCCCTGGACTCCAGAGATGGACAGCTGTGGGAGGCACACAGCCTTTACCATTCTCTGGCCAGTGACGGGCTGCTCGGGCTGGCCCAGGGCTCAGGTTGGTCGGCCAGCACAGCCCAGGCGAGCCGCGGGAGGTGGGAACGAAGGGGGGCCCTCAGGGCTCTGCCAAGGGGAGACAGAAAGGGGCCTTGTGCAGAAGGAGTAGGGCCAGGGGCTAGCCTCGCCTGAGGGAGTGTCCACCAGCAGCCCATGCTTAAACAGAAACTGAGTTTTAATCTGAATAACTGTCATCTTTCTGAGGGTGCAGAAGCCCTTAAACATTAGCTCTTATGGACTGACCCATTCATCAAGGGGGTGTTCACTCTGAAACTTATAGATGACAACATACATGCCAACATTGTCAACAATTTCACTGCTGATCATTTTAGCAGGAAAAAAAAACATGAAATGTGCTTCCTCTAATCCCAGACTGTATCATCAGATGTAGAATTTAATATAAAAATAAAACACAGTGGCTAATATCCTGATTGCCTTATTAATCTTCTTGGGGGTTTTTTCCCCATTAAAACCTCCATCTAAATGAAATGACTGTGGAATCCCACACCAGTGTCCGACAATGCAGGGACCTTACTACAGAATTTAGGTCCAGTTTGGCTCAGAGAACACAGGGCCTTGATTATACTCTGCTTTCTAATTTCTCCTTCCCTCTGTTATTCAGCTCTGCAAAGCATGTTGGGATAAAGTGCATGAGAGATGTTATACAGACTGAAATGTTGTTGCACTTAGCTAGCACTCTTGACTTCCAGCCATTTCTGAGAAATGCCTGAGCTCTGGTGGTCAAACCAACATTTTGGAAATGTGCCACTGAAAATTTTGAAGCCATCGATACTTCATCATGTGGTTTTGAGCCCTTTAGAATAGTAAGAGGAAAAATGATGAACAGCAAAAACTACAACTTATTGCACAAAGGGGAAAATAACACCACACCTTTAATTTGTCCCTGATGCATAAAACTTGGTACTCCAATTCCTCCAATTGGGTTTGCCCTGGATTCTGTGATTTCAGCAAATTAAACACTTCTTGAAGGAGTTTCTCAACTACTTTGGCACTTCCAGCTGGTTTTATGTCATCTTCAGTGTTCAAGCTTTTCCGACCAACAGACAGGACATTTTCTTGTTCCACTGGCTGGTGACTCCAGTGCTGGCTGATGGAATCTCTGCCATCTTTGCTAATGTCCCTTGGGTTGGATGGGCTATTTGGAGCTCCATCCACGGTGGGTGTCTCTTTCAGGATATCTAGAGTTGTGTGGTTTGGAGACTTGTGTTGTCTTCCTTCTGCACAGGTGTCCTGTACAAGAACCAATGGCAGGGTCCTGTGGTCTGAAGCTGGAGTCACATTTCTGGTTTCTGTTCCTTTCTGATCCTGGAAGCTGAATGAATCAGTCTCTGCAGAGCTGTGGTTGTCATTCCTTACATGCACATCAAAGTCACAGTCAGCCAAGTAGCTCATTATGGAGGGGGCTCGCGCCCCATCGTTTATGCCACCTTGGTTAACTCGTTGCTGCGAAACAGACTGCAACAAACAGGGTCAAGTGTAAGTACAGCTACTTGATAAATACAAGATTTACCCAGAAATGGAGAGTCTCAGCCTTGCCCTTCTGCAGAGATTTGGGGTGACAGACAGCTATAATGGCCAGAGAAACCTCTGAGCCCCATGCAGACCAGAGCAGGAGGACCCGTCAGGGCAAGCCATGCATGGGTCCAATATTTACATTGATCTCGCCTCAGGGAAGAGCTGAAGACAGGCAGAGATGACTCCACATTTAAAGAACTTTAAACTGAATGTTAAAAAAAATAGTGTAAGAGGCCACTGCCTGTCACATTTTTCATTCCAAAGGGGCCCTAACAAATCAGTTCTGACCCCCCTTCAGCCCAGTACAATATGATATTAAATTGGCTGGAAAACGTTTTCATGATTAGTTATTAATAAATACAGCACACACATTAAATAACTACATAGCCCCATAATGCCACTGTTTGCAGAAGACTTATCTACAAGCAATGCTTTGTACTCCCTCTGCTGGCTTGGCAGGAGCACACAAACCTGACTGTCAGGCTGACATGGGAACCTGTGTTGAGGTTAGGGGAGTGTACGCACACCATGCCTTTGCTACATATTGCCTGTGCTAATAAGAGGCAGGAGCATACGGAACAAAGCAGCAACACTAAGTGTAAATTCTGTTCGAAACACAGGAGATTCTCTGGTCCAACTGAACTGCACTTGGCACTAGACTGGGGAGAGGGGGGAGAGAAGGGGATGTTTTATACTCCACCTTTAAACCACCACTATGGTTCACTGCTCCTGGGATTGGCCAGTTCCCAGTGTAGACTGCTCTAATTTATGCCTGGCTGCACATGGGGAATATTTGGCAGGAAAAAAAATGTTTGCATTTCAAGATTCTAAAATAGGATTGAAAACAACAGGAGTTAAATTAAAAAAATAAAACACCCCATAATGATCTCCATACTGCCCTGTGTCTGTGGTCTGTCCAATTCTCTTCTGCAACAATCTGATGCACCACACACAGCCCCAGTTCACTGTTTGTGCACAGTGTTTTACTTCCCCCATCATACTTACGAGATAATATTTCTCCCTGAAGCTTGGAGTGTTTGGTGGAGTCCAGTTGTATAAGGAGCTTTTCCTACTACCCAGAGAAAACTTGGCAGTAGTTCCAGGGGACAGAAACAGGTTCTCTGTGTCAAATGGGCTATGAGCAGGGAATACAAAAGGGTAAGTGTTATCAAAGGCCAGGAAGCATTTAGGTGTTTAGCAACAGGAACAGCCACTGGGATTTGAGCCTCGTAGCATCATTCGGGTCCCTGAAGTTTATTAAATAATACTCAGCTCTAGGATAAAAGAAGAGGGAGGCAAGCGGCCCCTCTGACTTATTTCCTTGACACCTGAGCTGCAAGAGGGAGATAGTGGGGCATCATCCTTTTGCATAGAGAGAAGTACTGACTAACCTCATCCTTCAGGCATGGCTATCACAGCAGAGCCTAATCAATGCAGAGCAATCTGAGCTGGCTTCTCTCCCAGAATCAGATCAGAGTCTGATGAGAGCTCCCTCTCTTTCTGTGGGGTCTTATATCCCACACAGTAGGTCCCCACCTGTGGCCCATGAACGGCAGGGTGCTTGCAGGTGGCCAGCAGAATGGTATATTGACCTCATGGTGCTCCAGAAATGGGCAGGGGATATTAAATGAAGCATAAAAGGAGTGTGTAACTAACTTTTTCCACAAAGGACAAAACACTGTGACTTGAAAAGCCAGTAAAAAGGTATTAAATACAGTGTTGATCCTACATACACTTTAGACACAATGGTTGTAGTTGCCACAGGGATGTTATGTCATTGTGCATGGCAGGAGATGCAGTTCATGCAATTGTGTCAGGGAAGGGAGCTTCCACACACCTATCCCTATAAGATGCTGTCTGTGCTGTAAAGAGCCCAACAACCCTTATTCTAAGCACTTGCCGATTGTCCTCAACTCTCCAGAGAAGATCACTACTCTTCCCCTTTCCAGCAGATGCATGTGCTGGGAACTCTTTCCTCAGAGAAGCACCCTAAGCCAAAGCTGTGTGAACCTTCACCCACAATGCATTCCAACGCAGAGGAAGAGAGGAAAAGTCAAGGACTCCCCCCTTCTTGATAGAGCTAGGGCACTTTTAACTAAATTTGTTCCCCTCTCAGGTGTACTTTTGTGCACAAGGGGAATGTATCATTCATATTATCTCTGATCCCACAGGCAATATTTTAAATGAAGGCCAACCACAAAGCTAAGGTGTCTGCCCTCAACTGGAGCCCCTGGGAGTTCTGAAACGATTCAAACAATAGTGGGCACAAATTAGTTCCATGGAGACTTTTGCCCTCAATTCAAAGCCAAGTTCTACTTCCCTTTTATTGCAAGGGCCGAAGGCTGAATATAAACATTTCAGGCACAGACAGCAGTGTCCCTCATTGGAACATGCTGTTGTCATCCCACCATGGAAGTATCACTATCACAGTGTCAGCCTAATGCATGTCAATTAGCTAAATTAACCAGTGTCACACAGCTGGAGTTTGTCAAACAGGCCAGTTCTATGGAGCCAGATTAGCAGCCATCTGTACTTTCTCATTTTGCAGCAAATTAACTAAATCGGGTATCTGACAGCAAGAGCACTTTATCCAGAGAACGTCATGGACTTACTGACAGAGGCAAATTGCTTTCATCTATGGCATTTTGTTCTTAGAAGGAGGAGGGCTGGGGCTGGGGAATCCTTTTATTTAAGACTTTCAGTTTTAGTTTTTAATACAGCAACAAAGCAGTAAAAATAAAGAATACAGAGTAAAGATATAATGATATCAACCTAAGGCTATTCTTCTCCTGTGAGGAGATTGATATAATCCTATAGTAAAGAAAAAAAGATTAAGGGTATGTTTACACTGCACATTAAGACCAGGCTCTGACTCAGATTTGAGCCCAGCTCCCCTTCGTCTACACGCAAATCAGTCTGACTCAGGTTATCAAGGACTTGGGTCCTAGGATCCTGCTAGGGGGTTATGTCAGAGCCCTAATCCTGCTGTGACTTGGGTCCAAGCCCTGTCATATTGCAGTATGGACACAGCTCAAGCTACAGATCTAAGTCAGAGGGTCTGCTTAGCGCAGTACGGACACATTAGCATGGCTGAGAGACCCAGGTCCTGTAAGTGTAAACCCAGCTTTACAATGCACTGTGGATTCTCAAGCACAGACTTGGAAACACCGAGTCCATAAGGCTGGGTCATACAGGCCCAGGTTTAATGTGCAGTGTAGACATTTGCCCTTATGGAGTACATCTCAGGGTATCAGCCAGAAAACACTGTGAAGTACAGGGATGAACTGATGACATGGCTCATGCGAGTGAGAGGGAGAGAGAGAGAGAGTGACCATGATACTGAATGGGAGAGAATGGGAGCTGCTCAACTATGAGCCAGACCAGGGGCAGGCAAACTTTTTGACCTGAGGTCCACATCGGGTTTCCAAAATTGTATGAAGGGCTGGTTAGGGGAGGCTGTGTCTCCCCAAACAGCCAGGCGTGGCGTGGCGTGGTGTGGCGTGGCCCAGCCCCCACCTCCTATCTGACTCCCCCCCACTTCTCACCCCAACAGCCCCCGCGGGACTCCTGTCCCATCCACCACCCCCTGCTCCACCACCCATGAGTGCCCCCTGCTTCCTCATCTAACCCCCGTCTCATTCCTGACTTGCCTCCCCCCAGGACCCCTGCCCCATCCAACCACCCCTTCTCCCTGTTCCCTGACTGCCCCCAGAACCCCTGCCTGCTCCCCACCACCCCATCCAACCCCCCCTTCCTGGCTGACCCCTGCCCCCATTCAATCCCCCTGTTCCCCGCCCTTTGACTGCACCAACCCCTATCCACACCCCTGCCCCCTGACCACCCCCCCACACCCCCGCTATCCAACCCCCTTCCTCCCCCTGATTGCACTGCCTGGAGCACCAGTGGCTGGCGGCACGGCAGCCGTGCTGCCCAGAGCACCGGGTCAGGCTGCGGCTCTGCAGCTGCTCTGCCCGGCCCCACAGAGTATTGAGCTTGTGCCGTGGTGTGCTGACGCCGTGGGGGAGGGAAAACAGCAGGGGAGGGGCCAGGGACTAGCCTCCTGGGCCAGGAGCCGGGCAGAAGGGTCCCGTGGGCCGGATGTGGCCTGCGGGCCGTAGTTTGCCTACCTCTGGGCCAGACCCTATATTGCAAACAAGGTAGATTTTTTCCTTATCTCAAGTGGTAGGAGCCTGAGCTTTTAGAGCAGCAGGATCTGAGTTTTAGCCCTACCGTTCCCATGTAGTACTGAAGCGCACAGAAACAGCCACAGCCCTAAACCGTACCCCTACCATTTGCAGGGGGAAGCAGTGCTACATTTACATCTACTTGCCAAGGTCCAGAGCTGTCTGGGTGGCTTGGATCCTTGGTTCAGTCCGATTTGCTCTTTCCCAACCACATTTGCCATTAGGAATGTCCCAAAAGGCAGGTATTGTCAAACCAAAGCTTTTTGTCAGGGTTGTATTCCTCCTCCCCGCCCCCTTCACTCCAATCAAACAATGAGGCAGCCTTGACGGGGTTCACTCCCAACAACTTGCAGCCATTATGGGAATCATCATGGGCCAGACGGTGCCATGACACCCCAGTGAGGGGTGCAGCCTTGAGGGAGAATGTTCCCTTTGTGATTCTCGTTGCTGTTTGGGTTGGCCTGGTGACCAGGTCCCCTTCCCAAGCCAGCAGAGCATCTGCGTTCTCTCCCCCACAAACTTCCGATCCTCCTCCCCTAAACAAAGCTCTTAAGGTACATCTCTCTCACAGCTGGAGGTGTGAGCACAGCTCAGGTAGGCATACCTGCACTAACTTTAATCTAGTTAGTGCAGGCATGCCTAGCCCACCTAAAAGTAACAGTGAAGAGGAGGTGCTGTAAATCCTAGCCGGGGCTAGCAACGCCAGTTCAGAGTTGAGGCCCTAGTTCTGGTTGGGCTAGTACAGCCCACCATGAAGCCCTCGATGATGCAGCTTGACTGTCATGTTTAGCCATGCTAGCTTGATTAACACTAGCACAGGTCTGACTACTTCTGACTGCAGTGTCGAAATACCTCAACCAACTGGGGTCTGCAAAGGAGGCAGGAGGAGGTTTATCAGAGCAATCTCGGCTAAAAGAGCATGCACAGTTCAACACCAAAAAAAGCAAGGTGCCATTAGAGCTCTCACTCCACCGCTACTAGGGTGGAAGCTGGCCCAGGAGGGATGTTTGGGTGTCACCATTAGACTTGATTAGTCAGTCATCATTTTAGGGGGGAAAGCTGCTGTTGCTCTGAAAAGAGCTGTTATTTTGAGTGGTTTTATTTTTTAAAATGGAAACACCCTTATCTTATCACTGTGCAAATATTCCTCTGTATAAAAACAGCTTCAGCAGATAAGCTGTCAAGAATAGGAGCTGGCCCATTCCACACGCAAGTGCCCTAGAGAAGCTGCTTGGTGGGATACCAAGGTATTGCACAAACTTTACACAGAGAAATATGGCAGAAATTATCTGGTAAGCATCACGATTCCGTCTGGGGGTGCGGATTAGCTCACAGGGGATGTATGTCACCATTAACATTGTTCCCAGCTGGGCAGTCGCCACGTTGAAAACGTCGTTGCTTGGAGGCAAAAAAGTGTTACAGCTGGATCAATAGTGCCAAATATTGCCATCAGTGGTGCAAGTACGCTGTACCAGTCAGATATTTATAGCTGGTACAGCGTACGGGAAAGACACAGGAAGAGCCTGCCCCAGCCCTGCCTTTCCACGCAGCTGCATCTCCTGAGTCCTCCTGCCTGGGGTCTGTAGAGCAGCCCTGCCCGAGGACAGGGCTGGGGCAGTACAGCAGCCGTGTGGGAGGAGCTACCGGCATGGGGCTGCCCAGCAGCCACATGTTCTTCTGCTCCTTTTGCTGCTGTGGTTCCAGAGATCCCTGATCTCTCAGGAACTGAGTGGCAAAAGGAGGAGAACGTGGGGCAATTAGATGGCCCCATGCCACCAGCTCCTCTGGCATGGCTGTACCGCCCCCAGCCAGGAGATGCAGCTGCATCTCCCGAGTCCTTCTGGCTGGGGTCTATACAGCAGAAGTCTCCAGTGCAGCAGGGGGAGGACAGAGCTTCCCCCCCAGATAATGTGGGATGGATGTGGATCATGGGAAGGGGATGGGGAAAAGTCACATAAAGAGGTCACGTGCCTTGCCTTTGTGTCCATCCCATGAGTGCAGTATACCAGCAAGAAATGATTTCTACTTGCACCACTGATTTCCTGGTAATTATTTGAGTTTTTAAAATCAAGTCACTTCCCTTACGTTCATGGCTCCTGTATGTTATGCCACACTCTGCATTCACTACAATAGCTGCCGAAAGCGTTAGTAGAAAACAGCAAGTTTTCCCATTGTGAAATATTTGCAGAAAGTGAATTTTTAATTCATAAAACACAAACCCTGCCAGCTTCCATTCTGAATTACTCCTCCAGTCACAGTCCAGAAACCATACCATATGACCTCAGTGTCCAACTATAGTGAGCCACGTTTTGAATTCACACAGCTCAAAGGGATTCTGGGCTGGAATTGTTAAGCAAATAATTTTAAATAAAGAATAAATCAGAGAAATTAGGAATCTGCTCAGACAATTCATAAACTGAGAGGCAGGCTTGACTATTGGTTGTATTTTTCGTTCAGTTCTTCAGGCCACTGTCTTAGAACTGAGGTGTTAGTAGACAGCTATAAGGGAAAAAGAAAAGACCCCCTCAATCAGCATAAAAACAGCAGCATTTGATCCTCAAAGGCTTCATACAGTCTGAAGTAAGTAGAGACAGACTGAAAGCCTTAGGCCAGGTCTACTCTACCACGTTCTGCCAGCATAACTACATTAGTGAGGGGCATGATCCCTGATCAATGTAGCTAGGCTAGCAAAAGTCCCTAGCATAAACATGGTTATACCAGCAAAACTGTTCTTGTGCCAGGAACACAGAAAACTGGTATAGCTCTGTTAGCAAAGCACTCTCAGTGTAGACCTGGCCTTAATCAGAATTGAGTGGGTTTGTATGTAGAATGGTATTAGTATGTCATTTGCACACTGCAGTTGCTGCTAAGTGCCAAGAGAAGCAACAGCATGCCAGGGAGATCAGTCAGCAAAGGTGCCATTTGCCTAGTGGAGTTTTTAAATATAGTCCATGAGGTTGAGGGATTAACACAAACTCCCAGAACAAGAAGGTGCATTACCACCTTTCCTTCCCACAGAGGCACAGGAGTTTGTGTGCACGCAATTATAGAAACAGCACTAGCAGGATTAAACGCAAAGCAATGGTGTTCATCCTTGGCAGTTATTTGCCCTTGGTGATAGGGAAAATTAGATTGGAAGAGATCTCTTCCAGGCTCAGCTCTGTGTAGTTACACTCAGAACCGTGCCCCCCAGATTTTGACAGAAATACTATGGCAAGAGAAGGTTTACAGACTTATTCAACATAGCAAAAGCACTTCCAACAATGCACTCAGGGCTTCAGATCACTCATTTAGGCCCAGGAGTATGTAGGGAAGTGTTTGTTCTTGCAAAGAAATTTGCAAGCGAGTAGTTGTTTTGTTGTTTTCTTCTTTTTTGTTGAAAGCCTGAAAATACCTTGCTGCTGCTCCTGCACTCTCAAACTAGTTTGCAGTTGCTAAAAATATAAATGTGTTTAGTGTTCAAGCAAAAACCTGAAAAAAATTGTCAATTAAAAAAAAAAAAAAAAAACAACACCCCCCCCCCCCAAACCAACCCTACATTTACCAAGGAGGTTTCCATTTTGACAAAAAGGATTTTTAGCATTAAAGTCATAAACACATTAAAAATTTTGGCCAATTCTAGCCTGATGGCCTTTGCTTACAACTGGCATGCATGTAAATCCAAACATAGGTATAACTAGTGATGCTGGAAGTAAGGGTGCTGGGGGTGTCTCTCTAGTTTGAAATAGTAACAAAACACCAAATAGATGGAAACCCTGGTTTCCATGATCAGCACCTCCCCACCCCCCTAAAAATTGTTCTAGCATCCCAGGGTGACAGATAATGCAGAGATCAGCAATCAGAACCACAGTGGTCAATGCTTGCGGAATGATGCTTTGCTGTCAAGCTAATTACTAGCTCAAGCTTCCAAAGAAGAAATGTTAGGGCCCTCACAAAACCTCAGAGCAGATGCAACAAAAACACAACCAAAAATAATATGAGCTAGCGGTTCCCCCCCCCCCCCCCCCGAGCATTATAAACAGGTGCAGGCCTTGAGCTCTGCTACATAAGCATGTTTTCCTTTACTTCAAGTGCTTGAAAACAAAACTTCAGATGCTTTTGACCAGACTGATATTTTGTTGAACTACAGCAACAACCCTGAGCTAAACAGGTGTGGAAGAAAATTGCAGGATGTGTGAGAAACCATTTGCTTACAAAAAGGCATTGGAAAACAGTGTAGGATACTCCACGAATGTTGTATGTTCCAGAGAGCAACCTGAAAGGCCAGCTACTTAGCTACATTTTGGTTGGAAGACTCATGGGAAGGCACTTCACAGTATTTCACCTGTTTGTCAGTAGCCAAAGACAGCACCAAAGCAGAAGTCAAGCTAGGTTTCCAAATATTCTTAGAAATAGAACTAGGGTTTGAGAACCCAAGAGGATTAGAGTCAGGTTGTTTCCCATTCCTGAAGAAGGGCCTAAACCCACAAGTCCTTCAGATCTGAACTTTGCATCAGAGTTCGAGTTGTTACCAAATATTCCAAGACCCTTTTCCAGCCCTGATGGTGATGGAGCTGAGAACCAGCAGTAAAGGTGCTGCTCTCATTGATTTGATGGGTACTTCACAAACGTTGCTAACTTACTCTCCGCTACCTCAAACCCAGCTTTCTGCTGTACCAGAGGGGCACCCAGCACTTTGCAAGTATAAAATAAGATTTGCAATATACTGCAACCCCTGAAATATGAAATGCATTGACACTGACTAGCTCTCTCACACACAGCTGCCTCCCAGCATGAGTAGTTTGGATTCATTACAGACACCGAACTGTTGATCCAAAGGATGACAGTGGTTGCCTTGGCTTCTCAAGAAAATTGAAGCTCTGCCACATTCTGTTAAATGCGGACTAGGTCTGTTCCTTGGCTTGCTTTGCAAGCCATTTCCTTCTCATATTGGTTGGGGGCACCAGTTTTATGTGGTTTTCCATTTCAAGTTTAGATGAGTTATGGAGTGCACCTGTGCTAGTGAAAAAAATCCATAGATTAGTGACAGTCTTTTTCCAACCCCCTCAGCCCTATCAGAAGAGCAGGTCACGGCTATTTAAAAACAAAATAATTATTTTTGTTTTTGTGGCCATGGTCACAAAAATAATCTGTTCCTTCTCTTCAGCAGAAGAGAGCTACAACAACTCAAATATGCCAGCAATTGACATCAGAAGAGAACAGTTGTTAAAACAGCCATCCTACAGTCAGACAGGCAAGACCAGCATGTGGCCACATCTTGTATAGATCAGCCTCAGCCACATACGAGGATACCAAATGCAGCTTCTGTCTTCCGGGCATCTATCAGAGAGCCCCAGATAAAAGCTCAAGATGCAAAAGATTTCTGGAGTGAGGATTTTGATGCGCACCTTGCAGAAAAGAATTCAGGAACTCTCTCAATGCAGCACCCATAAAATGAAATTTTTCCTTTAATAGTAGTGGTAATTTACTATAAAACTTTACAAATTTAAAATGTAAAACAATGCATCAAATCACAGGTACCACCTAACTCTTCGGGGGCGGGGTGTGTGCGATGCACCATAGAAGCAGTCACACTAGGATCATAATAGTGTTTCACAACCGGGCACAAGCAAAACTAGAACATGCAACTGTGATCACCATGTCAAAAAGTCAAGTGTGACAGCAGTCAAACCTTTGAGGAAACCTCATTTTTAAAGGAGGGGTTGGCCCCTCTAACTGTAGTGATTTCTCTAAACCTCAACCATATTTGTATGGTGGTGTCTAACTGCTGTTTTCAGCTTCATTTCATCCTCTTTAAGTCCATTCTTTGCATTTCAGAGATGTGCCTACACCACAAACTGAACACTGACTCTGGACAAAGCAGAGCCCTAAATAAAAGCCAGATGCAGCTGGCTCCATAGTTGGCAGCCTCAACACAGAGCAAAGAACTGAAGGGCTATGGAGATAGGGGCTATCCTCTCCTCCCTGGGATTGGTCCCTCCAGATCAGGGTTCAGGCACATTGGCTGGGGGTGCTGTGAGGAGGCTTGCGCTGCTGCTACCTAGGCTGCACCTGTTATGTGAACAGAAAGAGGACTGTAGTGTTGAGTGCTGTTAAAGTGGCACCCATCACAAGCACTAAGGCCATGTTAACAGTCCTCTCCCCCATGTTTAGCATTTGAAGTTATACTCACTTCCAGACGACCTCCAACTGTAACTTGATGGTGCCTAGCTCAGTTATATCCACAATGATCGCCTGAGGCCTGGTTGTAAAGAAGTCGATGCTGTCACACGTTACCACGCCAACTAGAATCGTGGTCAGTCCCCGCAGCTCTGTGACCTACAGAGGGACAAACCCATTTTCATTTTACCAGATACCTGACACACATGAAGGATAGTTGAGGAGTTTAGGGAGGCTGGACACATGGGATTTGGCTGAGATCAGTTCATGCCCATGTGACACACAGATTCTCTACCACCCATATGAGGAACTGGCCAGTATGTCACTTTGTGTGTGCACTGAACATAGCAGCCTAGAATCAGCTCTTTGAGGTCATAGGCCAAGTTTTTCAAGCCTGGGTGCCTACGTTTAGGCCCCTAAATAGTAATAGGCTGATTTTCCACACATGCTGAGCCATATGCAGCTCCCATTCACACCAGTGGGGGCTAGGAGTGTTCAGCTCTTCTGAAAGTGAAAGTCATTCCATTTATTTAGGAGCCTAAACTTTGGCACCCTGAACATTCTAGTTTTAGTGTATATTCAAGTAATTGTATCAGACAAACAACCTGGAATCCTGGAGCCCATTTTGCTGTAAGATGTATGTTTTACAGCAAGCCTCCCCCATCCCTGGATTTCCCAAAAATCATCTAGGGTAGAGACCCATTAGATTATCTAGTCCATCTCCCTAGTAATGTAAGGCTGTTCCAGTCCCCAACTACCTCCAGAATGTGGACACAGCCCTTGTCTACCACTCCCTCCTGGGCCGAGCTGATCTCAGCTGCAGCTCAGAATCAAAGCCTACAGGTCTTCAGCGTCCCTCCTCTCTTGGTTCACAAGCAGCACCCCCTTAATTTGTCAGTCGCTCATCCCAGTTCTAGCCCATTACACATGCTTTGCAGCCTGACCCACAGCTTCTTTAGCCACAGCTGAGATCATCAATGCCAGAGAGACAGCTTCCCAGTTCTCAAATCTGTCTGCAGCCCAGACAAGTGGGGCTGGAAAACTCCCAACCAAGATGCTGCTGGACAAAGGCATATTACTACTTTTGTGCATCAAGGTGTCTGTCATACTTTAGGATCAGGGGAAAGATTTAGCAGGTAAAGTTTTAAGAAGCATGTACGTCTCATTTGAGAATTAATGGTAATTAGGAGCCTAAGTCACTTTTGGAAGTGGGACTCTGGCACTTTTGAAAATTTCACCCAATACACACTTGGAGAGGGAAAGCAAAGAAACTAGAGAGTCAGTTAGGTTTAATGAACTGGCATGAAACCCAAATCAAATAACCTCTTTCTTGAGCTTTGAGGCAAGTCGTCTTCACTGGTATACAGAGCAATTAATGTTTTTGCAAATATTAAGAGAAAACATGCATCTGAATTAGCTTCCCTTCTGATTCTCATTGTGCAGTAGGGAAAAACATTAAGAACATTTTTAAAAGCTCTACTGGCTAGAAGTCAGGAATTCTTTCCTATTTAACTCACATGCTGCCAGAAAGGATGGGGTGTTGCAATAGCTACTTTACATGTTTTCCAGGCATTGAAAGCCCTATGTTGGCACTACAAAATAATGTGTTTAACTCGTGTAGTGAAGGGTCCAGCCCAACCCTGCAGTCTATTTAGTCCCAACTCCCATTGAAGTTGATGGGAGTCATGACTGCAGGATCTGTCCTTCAGAGGATTCCAGATCACAACAGGAGTTTGCTCCTAAGCAGCAGCAGCCAGGTCAGGATGGAATGTAAAACAGGTGGAAGCCACAGTAGTAATAGTAACAGGAGGATCCAACTTTTACCTCAGTGAAAGAAAAAAGTGCCTATAATGCATCTGTATATCCGTGGCCCCACAAAGTCGCAGGACCTCCTCGTCAACCTCCTCCTAGCCCTGGCCAAAATGGCCATCTACAAAACCAGGGAGAGGCGGTTGGCCGACAAGGTTTCCTGTGACTGTGGGGCCTATTTCCGCTCCTCAATCTGTTCACGCACCTGGGCGGAATCCGCTGGCTCCGTCGATGCCTTCGAGGAGCAGTAGGCGCTGTCAGGGGTTCTCTGCTTGGTGTACCTACTAGGTTTATTTGTTTAGCCCTGTGACCTCACTCCCATTCCTGTTATACTTTTAGTTGTCCCCCGCAATCATTTGGAATCCCAGACCTGTGGATCATCCCCGGAGGCTGTGGGGAGGTCCTTTAGCAGTGGGGGCCTGCCCACTTCCTGGATCCCAACAGGATGCATCGGTATAGCAGGGAAACAGAGTCTAGGACTCTGTTACAAAGAATATAGGGGTCCTCCAATGAGTCACTCTAATGCCGAGTGGCAGAATCCTGCCCAAAGATACTGAATAATTATGGCCAACTCACACTGGCAGGTGGATCTCATTAGCTCCAATAGGATATACATGGGTTTGAGTATCTCTGGGGCAGAGGTAATTAGGGCTTGAGACAGAAGAGGTCATTTAGGGAAACCCCAAGAACGGGCAAGTTTGGCTTATATAAATATATTATACATATACACACACACTTTTTGGAGCAGGGTAAGAAAATCCCAAAAATCTTGCATGCAATATAATTACTCTATCCAAGCTGTGGACCCCTAACCACCAAATCTTGGATGCAGATCTTAAAAAGGGGTCATTCTAATATATGGAAAATCAGAAGCATTAACCCAGTTGCCATCTAACCCAGAGTCCTGGGAAAGAAAGCAGAAGCAAAGATCAGAGACCAGCTCAGCGAGCAGAACATTGATTAATTGCTGTTTCTATGGAGCTGTGAAAATTCATGTTGTTTTTTAAAAGTGTGCTCGGCAGAGAGCAGAGTGGGAAGGCAAGCTACTTGCTAACCAATGTCTGAGTGGCTGGATTGGAGCCAACTACCTTTATTTCAAACTGCTCATGAAGGTTGGGTATAAAAACCTTCTCCTCCTCATCCCATGTTTGGCTGTCATCTGTCTCAATCTTGCCCTTCAGCTTCCACTTCTGGCGTCCCAGTCGCACAAACACCTAGAAGCCACACAGGGAAGAGGAGGCTAGAATCAGCAAATCCCAAGATTCATATGGGACTGCACCATCCCTCCCTCCCCATACTGCAGAGCTGGGGCCTGTTCCTTTGATTGCTATGCTTGTTAAGAAGCAGGGGTGGAGGTGCCAAGTAGTTCTGTGCCCCATCTGTCCTGGAAGAACTTGGGTGGCTAAGTCAGATACCAAAGCGTACATGTTGTTGTAATGCAGAGAGTGAGTTACTGATGTGTAATGTCCTGCTCTGATGCAGGACATGTTTGAAAGTGATTTGGAGTTTTGTTGTCAGCAGGAAGAAAAAAAAAGTGTGTTAGAACTGAAACTACTGGGATGAAAGCCATAGGCTTTATACACAGTTATGCCGTCCTGTGCCCTTCAGGGCAGTTGTGCCAATTGGGATCTACCCTATGAACAGGCAACAGTATTGCTGCTACCCTCTTTCAGGGTGGTTTTAGACTCCAGCCAGGTCCCTCAAGGAGCAATTCTGGAAGACTCCCGTCTCCCAGGTACCTGGGCCCTGTCCTCTATCAAGGCACTTAGCCAAGTCCTTCAGCTTCACACTGAGGCAGGAATAACTCAGTGGCTGTGCAGCACCCATAAAAGCTTCTGGTTTCCCTGCACTCTCTCCTGCTCAGCCTACACATCCCCACACTCCCCACCTGCATGTTACAGGTGCAAGCCCATAATTGCAAGTTGTAAGAGAAAATGGATTGCTGTGTACTGCACCTCATACTGGTCCCCTGGGCAGAGACGTGCGTAGCCCACCAACCCTGAAAAGAGAAGGAAAATCCCTTCCAATGTTTGTAGCTTGAGAGAGTTTCAAAAATATCTACTAACAAACCTCAGCTTGCATTAAACACCCAAGTGACACTCTGATTAACTTCCCCTTACAGCGAAATCTATGGAGGAGTTGTTAGCAAGTCAAGCCATTTGTCTTACTTAACATTGCAAGCTTTGCATAAGGGCGGGGAAGAGGAAAGTCCTGCTTCAACACTCACATATAAAAGAATGCTGCAGAGCAGGGACAAGTTCGTTTCACATCAATGGGAAAAAACTAAGTTTTATTAAGAGTCAGTTTAGGTCCCGATCCAAAGCCCAGCTCCCAGACTTCCATGAGCTTTGAATCAGGCCTTTATACAGCAAAGCTGAAAAGCTTTTGGCTCAAGTGATGAATGCTGTAGAATAGAACAAGGGCTACCTTTCATTTTCAAGTGAAATTCTCCCAAGTGCACCTCCAGTGCCCCTTCAATCAGACACATATCCTGGAAGACAAAGACAGAGCAACGACGACATTGACTGAAGAGCGGAATAAAATGGTACCATGAGAAAGTGGCGGCCATTTGTCTCCATTCGTGAAGACAAAACACATCACAGACCAGTTTAGGGCGGTTTGCAAAAGAACATACATTTTACATGCCATTAACACTTTTCACTTCTGCAAACTGAGGCAGATTTTTTTTTAAATGCCACTTTCAGGATGGGAAGTTATATCCTAGCTCTGCAAAGGAGCAAGGTGGTTTAAGTAATAGGCTTCCCACAGTCTTCCCCATTTAGGGTACAGCGACATGGAGCTGGAGGTGTAAATTCCAGATTGACGAGACATATTCGCGCTAGTTCTGATGGAGCTAGTGCACCCGGGGAGGGGGCGGGGAGGAGGGAAAGGGATGTACTGCTGCTGTGGCTAGGGTCTAAGTAGAAAGGTGGGCTAACCAGCCGAAGAACAATCTTGTCCAAGACCCTACGCACATACTCAGACAGGTAGTCCCTCCCACTGCTTCCGCTGTTACAGCTATGCTATTTTGAGCATGCTAGCGCCATCAGACCTAGTGTGGGTATGTCTCCTCAAGCCGACATTTACACCTCCAGCTTGAAGTCTAGACCTACCCAGACTTACTCACACAGTAGGTTACTAACTATGACTCCCATTAGAAGTCAATGGGAAGACACCCCAAACACACACCCCCAGTAACTTCCTATGAAAGCTAGATTAGGCCCTAATGTTAACAGATCAAATTCAAGAGACTTTATATGCACCCTTCATTAACACATTTGGTTGTAAGCAAACAACCTGCATTACCCTGTGAATTTCACTGCATATTAAGGGGGAAGTTAGACAGCAAAATACTTTTATAGAGGAAGCTGTGAGTTGTAGCTGATGTTATGCATCTTCATCTAATTTTATGTTACATTCGAAGCCCAGGCCACAGGAGAGCCAACAGTTCAGAACAGTATGTCTTGGTACAGTATCCACTGCTTTGAGTTTAGACAGAAGAGTCAGTTCTTTGTCACATGCTTGAGGAGTTCTCCTACCTCTGTGCATTCTTGGAGGTTCTTATAAAGTTCTACCAGGCTCTCTCTGGAGGCTTTAGTGGAGGGAGTCAAGGAGAAGGCATGTTTCATATTAGAGGCCCCATCTCGCAGCCTGCACTGGATGCAGTAAGTTTCATATAGTTCTTCTACCTTTAATAGAAAAAAGGACTCCATGTTTTACACCACTCTGGTGTCGGTTTCCAATTTTAGTGAGTTGAGGGAAGTAACATCAGGAATTTTAGTTTGACGTTTCCCCTTGTAAGAGAGCAAATCCCATCGTTCTAGCACCGACTCGTACCCCCTACTCTTATAAGAAGCCTTTTTAACCAAGTGGATCCAAGATTTCAGACGGAGGGAAGAGTGAGTGAAGGATTAATCCCACCAGCTAAAGATTTTTTGATGTTTCATACAGTACAAGAAAAGCATGCTAATGAGAGGGTCCTACATAACCTTGAAACATGTCACTGTTAACAGTCTGTCCCAGGTTTAAGGCCAAACACTTAAATAAAAGTTCATTTCCAGCCAGCAGCAACAAAAACTACTAATCCACCACAGAGCCTGAAAGTCTCTAATTAGTTGTTCTGCAGATAACCTTCAGTTGATCATTTATAAGTTATGGGTAAATAGTTTCTTGGGGGTATTGTTTTTCTGCTGTTTTAGCTACACCGGCTTCCCTACCTCACTTTGTTTTGTCTACCACTGACTCCAAAAATCTGAGCAGAGAGCCAAGTTTCTTCCAGCACTACTTCTAAAGAGCTAGGGCACCAGGCTTTGGAAACCACCATCACCAGATACAAGACACAGAACATGTAGACCTAGAATTCTATCCAAGGTACTCAGTGTGGTAATGTGAGCCTTGTATCTGAGGGCCCTGCAATCTTTAATGCACTTCTCCTCACAACATACCCATGAGGCAGGGCAATGCTATTATCTCCATTTTACCAACGGTGAACTGAGGTACAGCAAGGCTAAGTAACTTGCTTAAGGTCACACAAGAAGTTAATGGCAGAACAGGGAATTAAACCTCAGTCTCCCAGGTCCTAGACTAGTATCATGACCACTGGGCCATCCTTCTCATCTCCAAGTCTACACAGAGGAGGCAATCCACAGAGTCAATGGGAGCATGTTGAGGTGGCTAAAGATGGGGCTGCGCTATTTGTTTAATCTCATAAAGTGACTATATAGGGAGACCTATGGCACTGATGCTTCAGTGCTAGCCCAGAGAAAGGCTCTGCTTACTCAAGCTAACCAATCCCTTACCTACATCCAAGTCATGTTAGAATGGCCTTAAATGGGTGTGTAGGATACATCAGACTCTCAAGTGTGTGTTTAGTGAGGGCATGACTCAAACCAGGGATATCCAGAAAGCAGGTTCATTCTACTGTTAACTAAGCTACGAGGTATGGAGGGTGAAAGGAGACGTGGTTTAATCCAGGGACGGACTAAGGGTGTAGGGGGCAGCCACTGAATTCTGGGTTGGAAAACACACACACACACACACACACACACACACACACACACAGAGAGAGAGAGAGAGAGAGAGCTCCAAGTATGTAAGAGAGATTTTTGAGCCCTTCAAATCAGACAGGAGATTGGCAGAATCCATTAAGTGCCACCACCTAGGCTTCCAGGAAGCAAAAAAAACAAACAAAAACACAAAACGAAAAGAATCACCCTCTACAACTCCTCCCAACAACACCTTTCTTCTGAATAAGCTGGTAGGATATAGAAACTGGTTCTGCAGGCTGAGGCTGGGCTGTGCCCAGGATTCAGTCTGAATAGAGCCAAACAAAAAAAAAAAACCCACTCCTCCTCTTCTCTTATGAAAGCTAGTTCCCCTCAAACAAGATATCATAAAAGTATTTTCTAAATCATAATTTTTATATAGCAGTGTAAGTCTCCTATACACATAATATAAATAGAGCACCCCTTACCTTGCTTATATGAAATTCCAGTTTTCTGATGTACCTTTCAACAGAGCGAATTTGCTTTAGAAAGGGAAAGATTAAAAGCTATTTAAACATTCACATTATATGGCATTAAATTATTCAGTGATCATATAGTATCAGTGCTTGCACTTCACTGTTCATTGCTTTCTGTGACATGTCCATCCCTACCCCTCCAAAAGAATGAGTACTTACCTTATCCAGATCATAATAGAAAGCCTGAAAGACAAATATGACAAGTTGCCTGTGAATTCATTTGCACATATTGAAGACATTTCCAAATCTGCTGCAGAACAACTGCCCATGCTGCACCAAGTCCTTGTTTGGAGAGTTACAACGTTGTAAGCAGCATTGTACAATACAGTGGGCAGATAGCAAGGTCAACATTTTCAAAAGTACCCTCTGCGTTTCAGTGTCTTGACTTTTGGGTGCCCAAACTGAGGCACCTCAAGTACGATTTTTCAGAAATAGTAAGGATTTGAAAATTGGTTGAGGTAGGTGGGAGGTTTTTGAATCCTTTATCCAGCCTTGGAAGGTTACTTTGTGTTCCCAAGGACAGTCCCAAATCTGAGTCTGAAGTGCTTTATACACCTTAGCACTACTAATAGCAAAGATTTTGTTGGGATTTTTGTATGTGGCAGAATCAGAGTTGCATGGACCCACTTATCAATGTTTCACCAGTTTTGCCTAATCTTTATTTCTCCTCAGTTTCTAGACACAGCCAGGCATGTATATTACTTCCCAGATAATAATCAGCAGGCAGCTACCATCCCAAAAGGGAAGGAGTGCAAGCTGGGAACACAGCAGGATACTGAGAATTAAGACTCCTGTATTCTTTCCCCACATCTAGCCTTGACTTACTTGGTGAATTTAGCAAATAGGTATAATACTAGCCTCTCACTTTCAGCATTAACAAATGGAAACCCCTTTGAGTCCCAAAGGCAAGAGACAGTGGTTGTTTTTAAAACTCTGCTCTCTTTAAACCATCTAAGCGATTAAAACAGAGAAGCATCTTACCAGTCTGGAGTTCCTTTTTGTATCTTTGTGTCGAGCAGACAGATAATCCAACTCAGCCTGATGCACTTGCAGGTATTCACTGGAGAGGAAAAACCCAAAAGTGATATTTTCTTCTAGCATCTGCAGTAGGATACTCCCTGGGAGAAGTTTAAGAGGGCCAGGAGGAGGGAGGGAAGAGAGAGATTCTCTGAGCCCCCACGTCAAAAGTAGCCAGAGGTTGGGAAGGGCTGAGCTTGTGCAGCTGAAGGAACAATTGGAAATAGGAAGGGGAGCCATGGCAGCTGGAAAACAAGATGGGCTTCACGTGGGTTAGGAGCTGTTGCCCTCTTCCTTGCTACCTCTCATCCCCAGGTATTTCCTCACGTGCCCTCCAAGCTGCAAGAACTTCCTGTTCTGTTTCCCTCACACCGAGAACACAGCCAGAGCCTCGTTCCGAGAGACCTGTTTTAGATTAAGTAAAACGAGAAACACCAAAAGTGCAAGTGAGCAGGCACAGCATGCAGCTCACTGCAACAGCCGCCATCTTGGGACAGGCTGCTCTGAGGCATTTAAAGGAGGAACGGGACCCAGGAGACTCCTAATGCTGAAAAGTGCTGTACGTAGGAAACAAAATAGTACGTCTCCTTATGCCCACACTGTATGTCTGTGTGCCCCTGCTCTCCCAGCAGGACCCTCCCTGCATCAACTTTCTTCCCCTCAGGACAACCCTTTACCTGCACAAGCCACAATCCCTTCAGAGGAGCCCTCATGTCTGGGCCTGCTCCCATGTCTCACTACCTCCCCTTTGCTTGGCCACCCACAGTGGGGAAGCAAGAAGTGGGAGAGGGAGACGTCTCCCAGCCTCTGTCTCCCCTTAGAGGGGGAAGGTGGCTTTGGGCCATGCTACTGGCCTCCTGCTCAGCTTCCCAGAGAAGCACTGGGGTAGGGAAGATGGTGTTCTGCAGCTCTGTGCTCTTTGTACCCTTGTGGCTGGAGCAGTAGCTGCCATTTGAGGAGGGAGGAGCTGCAGAGCTGACTGAGAACTGAGCAGCTCATTAGCCAGCTGTAGCTCACAAGGCCAAAGGGTCGTGACACTGAACACTTCAGCTCTCTGGGCCCGATTTTCAGAGGTGCTGAGCATCTTCAGCTCCAGCCAAAGTCAATGGGAGCAATCAGTACTCAGTCAGCACCTCTTAAACATGCCCTTTGTTTATCTGAGCAGCTGGGGACTGAATGCCACCTTTGCTGTCCCCTAGAGCAGCCATCGGCTCCTTCCCGATACTACCGTTGCTTTCCCCTTCCCCATTAAAAAGCAGGGGCCTTACCCTGTAAAGTGTTGAGAACTCAGCAGTTATCGGCTTCAGTGAGCCCCATGGCAGCTCCCAGAAGACAAAACTCCTCCTGAGCTGAACCTCTTCCAACTTTGTTTTAATTCAGAACAGACCTGAGTAAGTCTATTTTCCTCTTTTGTATTTAAAGAGCTGTAGACAATCACCTTCTGAAAAATGCTGCTTTACAAGACACAGAACCTGAGCAGCTTGATGTGTTTATGTTAAGCAGCCTGCACTTTTCCAAAAATACACCAAAAGAGTCATTTATTTTCTAACTATTATGAACACATTCCTGTTAATACACAAAAAGTGACTCCAGCATTCAATTTTCCTCTCTCCACACTTGCTGATAACAGCTCAATGCAGTGGTAGTCAGAGTTGGGTTTTTGTTTTGTAAAGTCATTTTAGGTTTTAGCAGCATTTTAAGATGCTCAGTTGGTGGGGAGGCACCCATAAGGGTCATTAGACTTAAGAGCTAGTTGCTGTTACTACCTTAAAACAAAAAACATTCCAGCAAGAACAAATGGATTTAGTTTGAATCTGCTTAAAATTTGGCCTTTAAATTATTGGATGCAGCTGTTTTCTGCAGGCAGCTTTAATTAGTTACTCAGTTCTGCAAGGAGGTTGCAGGAGTCTGACTGTGCGATGTTCCTCACAGAATTGGGACAATAACTCTAATCCATCTGACAGTTTAGTCTCCCCAAGCCCTAATAAAATATCAGAGAGTCAAATCTATTCTTTTTTCTAGGTTTAGAATTTTTATTGTTAAATTAATTCCATTAACTAGTCACTGGCGTAAACTTTTAAAGACTAAGACATTGCAGTCCTCGAGGGAAACCAAGTGTGTTTTAACTATGTGAGACATAATTAAGAAGTTGAGGTGTTTACGTTTAGGACAAATAATTTCAGTACTTTTTTTCATGATGTTCTTAGCTTAAAATCCCATGGTAATAAAATCCTGGAGATGTCAATGTTATATTTGAAGGAGCTGCGTGCCAGCATGGTTCCCACAGATTAGAAGCACTGAGAGGAATTATAAAGCCACACGAAGGTTATGATGATTTCATTTACTCTTTGTCTATTCAGCAATGGCCAGGTACCTAATGAAGTTCCTAGAGCTCCATGCTAGACCTATGGATATCATGGAGTTTAACTATTACCATTAATAGAAGCAGGATAAAATCCTTGGCCTGAGGGAGGATTTGGTCCCAAATAAATTTGTTTGCCACTAGGTAGTGTATTTACTAAGGGCCCAGTTCTGTATCTAATTAAGACAATAGGAGCTTTGCCATTGATTAGAAAGGTTACTGTATTGGGCCATTAAGCTAGAGTATAAGGAACAAAGTTTTTGCAGTAACAGAGACACTAAAGAAAGCAAATTCCAACAAATTAATACTTGAAAAGTCCTTACTTAAGTCCTTTCTTCAAAGCTTCAAAAATTTTCTTCACCTGCTGTGGTTTTGGATCCCAGATAACAGCCCCTCTCTGCAGGGACGGATGCATTTTGGAGGATTTCACAGACATTTTAGACCTCACTGAATTCCTGCTGAGAGACTTTCTGTAGGGAAGGGGAAAAAAAAAATCAGCACCTCAGAGCTGAAAGAAAGTCTCACACATATAGCTACTACAATGCTAGTTACAGAGCTGTTCCTGCAAGCTTTTACTCAAAGGAGCAGTCTCACTGAAAACAGTGGGACTACTTAAGTGAGTAAGGGAAAGCAGGATCAGGACCTGTATTAGAGCCATAATAGAGAGCCATTCAGTGTTTGTCTTTAACACATCAAAGCCAAGAAATGGCTACAGCTCACTGGGATGAGAGGCCAAAGGAAGATAGAGAAGATTAGGTTATGAGTGTTAACTTTGAATTTCCTGGCTTCAAGGGTGACCACTAGGAGTCAAGTGTGTCTCTTCTGTTGTTAATTTATATTAAACACACAATGTCCCATTATTTTGGGGAACCAGAAAGGGATCATTATTATATACTACTGATTCACAGACTGCCATTCAAACACTGAGTAATTAATCCTTGTGGTCTGCTCACAAAATAGCTTATGCCCTGATCCTGTAAACACATTCATACAAGTAGCCCTGTTATGTTTAACATTTAACAATTAACATTTAACATTTAACAATGTTTTACTCAAACAAGGTAGGTTTGTAGAACTGGGACCCAATTGTTATTATCCAGAGAAACTAAGGCAGGGTGTTTGTGGGTTACTCAAGGTCAGTAAAGAAGTAGGATCACAGTCAGGATTAGATCTCAGGCACTGCTGTTCTCCAAATTTCACTAATCCCCTGACAAATGGTCCACTCTCATCAACTAAAAGGTATCCACTAAACCACTGATTCAGTGGTTCTCAAACTTTTGTACTGGTGACCCCTTTCACATAGCAAGCCTCTAGGTGCGACCCCCCCCTTATAAATTAAAAACACCTTTTTATATATTTAACACCATTATAAATGCTGGATGCAAAGCAGGGTTTAGGGTGGAGGCTGACAGCTTATGACCCCCCCCCATGTAATAACATAGTGGCCCCCTGAGGGGTCCCAACCCCCTGTTTGAGAACCCCTGGATTAAACACTTAGGGATCATATACATGATTAAAAGTATGTTAACAGACCAGATCAGTTCTGGGCTATTAGGCAGTCTAGCAAAGATATGTTATAAAAGGACTTCAGAAATAGCTGCTGCTTGGCTGCTCTCAACATCTGTTTAAATAGTCACTCATTTATATTTTGAATCTGAAACATGCCAGCAGTCTACCAGGCCCAGATTATAAAACGATTTAAAAAAAAAGGGGGGGGGGGAGGGGGGAGAGGAGGGAAGGGGTTCCTAACCCAAACTGGCTATCTTTTTAAAGCAAATCAAAATCAAATCCCACTTAGCTCAGAAATTCTGTAAAAAGTCATTACATAATAGGCCTGCTGTGCAAATATGAAGAACAATAGCATCTGTAGTCTTTAGTCATATACCTGTGATGGGTAAGCAGAGCCCAGGATAGGCTTTGAAACCACTGCTAACACTTATCTCCTGTTGATAGATTCCTGGCTGGTTTACCTCTCTCTTTATAGGCTCATAAACCCTGATTATTTGTAGCTGGTTTAATTAATTCCCCCTTCTATTTGCTTTAACTTCCTCCTTTAAACCAAGCCTTTATTTGAGAAAGTTACTCTAGGGAAATTCCCCACTCCTGACATTTATTCATATTGTGTCATTGGGTTGAGTTGAGGCTCCCTCAGCTTTAGAGTGCTGAGTAAATCCTGGATTGGACGCACCTGGGGAAATGACAAAAATCTGGATTCTAGAGGTGGCCCATTGTATAATTCATGGGCTACCATAAAGAATGTGCATGAAACTCAAGGAGTGAGGAAGGATGGCCTGGGGATTGGCTCTATCTGTATCACAGGCTTGCTCTATGATCCTTGGGTAGGTCCTTCAGTTAGGTGCCTAAATATTTTCAAGGAGCTGGGCTTTCTGTGTCTTAATTTTCCCCATTTTACAAATGGGAATAACAATATTTATCTCCCTTACAGAGTGTTGGGAAGCTAAGTTAATTAACGTGCCTAAAGCATTTTGAGAGCTTTAGATGGAAGCTGGTATAGAAATGCAATGTATGGTCAGTGTGTGCTCAGAAGGGAGTCTCCCTGTGATCTCCTACTGTGTCATCCTAAAGTGCTAGTGAGAGATTATGAAGGGAAAGGCAATGAGCAAATATGTTCACTTTGCTGGGGAAAGTCCTCTGGTGTTTCACAATGTCTTGCTCTTAACACTTAGCATCATCTCAAAATACTTTCTTAAATGTCTGAATCCTCATTCCTGAGCAAAACTTCCCTCTATTGAAAGAGTTAAGAGGCAATGGGATTTTGCAAATAGGAAAAAAATGCATAAAGGCTGATTGTTTAGAAATGCTTTATAGCCGAAAGTAACAGAGTAATCTTAGGGGAAATCTAAACTTGCTTATTTGGAGCTTTCTTAGCCTGCTGGAGGTGATTTGGTTATAGAAACAGCTGTTCAACTCTTTTCCTGCTAGACTCCTTCCTTGTAAGAACTCCCACTATGTATGTCAAGCTCAAATCCGTTTATGTAATTTACTGTCTGTGTTTTTCTCGACAGTTTAGTTATCAGTGTGACTTTAGACATCTGACTTGTGCTAGGACTGTTATTATGCATGTTCCATAATAAATTTTATGAAGTCATGTGCAAAGACTTCCAGATTAGATTACCAACCTGTGTCAGGTTCTCATTTCAACTCCTAATTTTATAAATGCTGTGTTTGGTGACAAGGTTAATTAGTTTGTTCAGTGCTTTGAAAATACAAAGTATTGTATAAGAAGTGCCAGGTGCTTTACTGAGATACAAGCGATTACTCTCAAGGATTGCTTTAAGAAATGGAATACTTTTAGTGACATATTTTTCAGCCCTTCTATATGATTCAAATCAGTTCCCTTTTGGTATTTTTCTGGGATATGTTGACAGCCAGAGCTGATGACAATCTTCCATTTATATAGCATTATTATCCTAAAAACATTTCACAGATTATATAGGAATCACTTAATTCAGCACGGGAACATGAGCCACTCTTGGGTGGAAGTGGCAGCTATTTAACACTACCTAGCAATGTTACACAATAATTTAGAACAATCAGTAAGATTACTGGACCACACTGATGATACGGTCCTGAGACTGAGAGAACTGGGTTCTAGTCCCAGTTGTGCCACTGAATTGCTGTGTGACATTGGGCAGTTCCCGTAAGCTTTTCTGAGTAGCAGCCATGTTAGTCTGTATTCGCAAAAAGAAAAGGAGTACTTGTGGCACCTTAGAGACTAACAAATTTATTTGAGCATAAGCTTTCGTGAGCTACAGCTCACTTCATTGGATGGATGAAGTGAGCTGTAGCTCACCAAAGCTTATGCTCAGATACATTTGTTAGTTCTAAGGTGCCACAAGTACTCCTTTTCTTTAATCTTTTCTGTGCCTCTGCACACCCTTTGTCTGTCTTGTCTATTTCAGCTGCAAGAGACCTTCTCTGTCCCTATTATAATGGCATCCCAATCTCATCTGGGGCCTCTAGATGCCATTTAATATAAATAACTCCAGGAGGAATTTGGGTATGATGAATGTAATTACCTCAGTGAGATTTTAACCAGGATCTAGAGCTAACACCCTTGTTCTACTGAAAAGTGCCATGAGATTTTTAATGACTATAAGGAGTCAGGAAGTTTTACGTCTCTTCTCATAGATAGCATTGGCACAAGCATGTTAGTCACTACTACGCTGCTGGGAGAGAATTGTTGCTTCGGTACAGACTCAGAGCTTCAGTAGGGGGGTTCTTCCCTCTAACACCAATGCTTGCAGCACTCGGTGTTCTCTTTGGGATCCCAACCAAACATGGATCTGTCACAACCCTGCTTTTTGTGTGAGATGTGAGCAGCTCCCTTTGAATTCCCATCCATGTCCTTTAAATCAGTATCTAGTGGCAAGTTTGCAAATAGATTTTGCAGGTATTGCTTTGTAAGTACAATTTTGCCCTTAACACGCCAGACCCATTTTAGGGGAACTCAGCTGTGCTCTTCCTGCCAGGTGGAAGAATGATCCATACAGTCTGATCTGCTTTTGACTCTGCAGAAACGTTGGGTGACATGATAACGATAAATAGTAATTTACACGCACCTTCCATCCCAAAGCAGTTTGCAGACTAAAATTGATATGCAAACTAAGAAGAGGTTGCTTCATCCGCCGGTGAAGTGCAGCCATCTCTAGAGCATGATGAAGTAGCTGTTTAACAGTGCACAACAACAGTACAAGTCCATTTAGGACAAAAAATGTAAGGCACACCTTATGCAGGGAGGATTTAGGTTGGCAAGTGTTGACCTGTGTCTAATATCTGACTGCTCAGGGTGCATGTATTTGTTTTCACTTTTTATTCTACTTACGCTAGTTTTCTGCTTTGCACTGTGCTGAATCCAGCAAAGGAGCAGCTCCTGCTGATTCCACTCCCATCGCTGGGAGAGACAAATGTCAATTTCACTGACATGATAACTGCTCAGGAAGTCTGTCCCCTCCTGAAATAAACAGAACAATAGATGAGTCAAAACCTGCTTGGCAGTTCAGATTAAACCAGTGCTGCACTGCAGAGAGGAGAAACCACTGAGCAATACAGCAAGCACTGGAGTGGCTAGAAGAAAAGATCTGTCTGCTGAACACATTTTTCTCTCTCACACAATATAATTAATAAACAACGGAGTCATCTGAAACACACACACACCCTCAGGTATTGGCTGATTGGTGTAGCAAACTCTAGACCTCATCCTATCAGAAGCCAACTGCTGCAGAAGCCAGTGGGGCTGGAGGGCTTCCAGTACCTCATCCACTACTTCCTACAATTTGCAACAGCCCTACTGTCGAAGAAGGAGGTTGATGCAACCCATGTACTCCCAAGTCAGTCTGGGATACCAGAACAGTACTCGGGCCCCAGTCCTGCAAGCAGGGACATGAAAACAGAGCCCTGCTTCCATACAGAGCCCCATGGAAGCCAATGGGGCGCCACATGGCTGAAGTGTGTGCGTACACACCCTAGCGTAGAGCTAATGGCAGGATCGGAGCCCTTGTTTGTGGTGCTTGAGCCCATGGCAGAACTTTTTACATCAGTAAAACTCAGGCTTGTTCTCCCTTTCTGGCGAGTTTAATTTCCCTGGGATCCCTCACTTCTGTTTCCCATCAGTCATACTCTTTTGTTTCCTGGAGAATTATGTTCTCCACTGTATATGTATAGAATTCATACTGTAATACAAGTAACAGACACATCCACAAAACAGCTGTAGAAAATCATCCTAGGCAGTTAATATACAGAAGAATTCCCCTCCCGCCCCCCCCTCAGGCTGGTGTAATGTAAACACCATAGCTAGCAGCTTTGCTTTCTTTTTTTTAATGGGGCCATGCAGAGGGCCAAACCTTGACATCTTCTCTCCATTCTTACTCTCTCCTTACTCAGGCAAAACTCCCACTGAGGTCAGTGTGGAATTTTTGCTTGAGTAAAATGTGAGAGCCAGAGCATTCCCTTCTGCAGAAATATCCGCGGAAGAGGAGAACGCCACAAGGATGCCCTCATGGACTTGTGACCAAATTACTCCATGGGGGAAGAGGTATGTGCCTTGCACTGTGAAATGAGTTCCAGAGCCAAGATCCCGCAAGCTTAGTGTGTCTCTGCTGTGGCTCCCACCTTAGTAGCATGGCTTCACTTAATAGGACAGCAGTCTTGGAGTCCAGAGAGCAGGGTTCTATTCTTGACTCTACCAAGTGGTTTGCTGTGCAAATGCAGGCATGGTACCTAACCTCAGTTTCCCAATGGATGAGTAGGAGGATACTGATCCTCCTGGAAAGTGCAAGTGCTTTACGTAGGAGGGATGAGAGATTTTGAATGTGTCTCCTGAATTCTAGGCTAAGCTAAGGGCCTTCCTAATATTAGGCCTCTAAATATTATCTGCAGCAATAGTAACTATATAAATAGTTCACATAACCATGCCCATATATATTTTTCCATCTGATCATTTGAACCTGCATGAGAAGTGAACATTTTACCTGCAGCTTTTCAGCTAATTGTTGCCTGTACTACTTGAGTCCTAAGACTTCTAGGTCCCTGCATGTTTCACTGGCTTGTCCAGGCTTTGGGGAGTTCATGAGTAAGCCAATGGAAAGCAGATGAAAGGTGTTAGAACAAGATCTAACAGTCAAGCAGCGGGGCCAAATAGCCTGCTTTGCAAGAGTCATTCAAGGCAAAAGGGTCTGGGCACTAAGTATCTTTTCTCTTAGTACATTGAGCTCCACAATATCTCAAAGGGTCTCATTCAATTCCTAGTGAAGTCAATGGAAACCCTCCCACATGGCCGCTTTAGGTGTGCCCCACTCACATTTTAACCAGACACCATGGGGGTTTTGTTTTTTTTGGCTGTGAGTGGGTGTCTGGTGGCCATCACTGTGTTTAAGGTTGCATGACAGCTTTCATTCTTGCCTACAGTTTTCAGAAGCTCATAACTCTGTGAACAATCAACAATTATGGTGATCATCGGGCTGAAATAAACATGCAACTTACTGAAAAATGTCATTGCCTAACAAGTCATTAGGGAAGAAACAAAAGGAATGGCCTTGTGATTACTGCCTGCATACCCCATGAAAGCTGGACTGGAGTCCTGGGTCCAGTCTTCCACTCCCTGGGATTGGGAGTCTGACAGTGGGGTGGAGAAGTATGGAGGAGAACCTTGCCTTATTTTATTTACTTCTCAAGCCGGTTTGGTAATGGACATTAAAGAGCTCTTAAAGGGAGATTCGCAGGCTTTGAGGGAGGGGGTAATAAACCACAGACAAAAGGAGGGAGACTTGTGGGGGTTGGAAGGTTGTGAGAGGCCCCGTGCAGAAAGGACTTGCAGGTCTGAGCCCTAAATTTGAAGGGCTAAGAAGTGTGAAACTTACAGATCACAAAATCACACTTGATGCTGTAACTAAACTATACTTCAAAAAACCTTGGGCCTGATTCTCTTCTCATTTATACTGGTGTAAATCAGGTGACACTATTGAACTCCAAGGAGTTACACTGGTGCAAAGTGGATATAAATGAGAGGAGAACCAGGCCTTGTGACTGTCATGCTCAGCCCTGAACTTAAAGAAACACTGTCAGGCTTATTTAAACTCACGTGGGCTCAATTCTCAGCTGGATTGAGTATGTCCCTTTAGTTACAACATTTAGAGTTATATTTCAAAGAAAATCACTGGCAGGACTTGCAAAAACAGAAGCTTTTCTCATCAGAATGAAGGGGAACTGAAATAACCTCAGAGAAAACATCATGGGGGGGTATTTTTTTACTTTGAAATAACTGTGATAAAGTCAAATCATCTCATGGTACAAAAAATGTTTACATATTTTTGGTGGTGACCCAGAGACCTCATAGCTCAGTTCACACTTCTGACTACAAGGCCTTAAGTAGGATATCATGGTAGCATCTTTTTTTAGCAGGGAAGATTTATAAACACAGTTCTCTAGAAGAGGCTCACAGAGTTTTGCAAGCCAGTGTGTCTATATAAAGTGCTGAACTGCATTACAACTGCTCCTGGAAAAAAGCACCTGGCCACATCTCAAACCAGTTCTTCCCTTAAGTTAGGAGTAGCTCAGACAAGGACTTCCAGCAAAACTTAGCTGAAAATCAATCTCAGAAGTTTACTAACCTGGTAATCTCTACTGGATGGATCAATGTCTTCAAATCTCAAAATTTTGGGAGTTAACCCTTGGGGTCAGACTCAGAGGTACTTCTCCAATCACAGAAGTCCCAGAAAGCATAAGATGTGATGACAGCAGCTGACTGGGGCCCAGCACATGTAAAATACCAGACATCAGACCAAATGTAAGGAGCCTGCTGCTGGGTGATGGAATAGTTAGGGGAATACATCTAAGGCCACTAGAAGGATTGGGCTGAGAGGAAAAAGGACAGGGACTGAGAGTCTAAGGGTATGTCTGCACTACGAAATTAGGTCAATTTTATAGAAGTCCATTTTTAGAAACCGATTTTATACAGTCGATTGCATATGTCCACACTAAGCGCATTAAGTCGGCGGAGTGCGTCCTCACTACCGTGGCTAGCATCAACTTACAGAGCAGTGCACTGTGGGTAGCTATCCCACAGTTCCCGCAGTCTCTGCTGCCCATTGGAATTCTGGGTTAAGCTCCCAATGCCTGATGGGGCAAAAACATTGCCAGGGGTGGTTTTGGGTACATGTCGTCAGGCCCCACCTCCCTCCCTGAAAGCAATGGCAGACAATTGTTTCATGCCTTTTTTCCTGGGTTACCCGTGCAGACGCCATACCACGACAAACATGGAGCCTGCTCAGCTCACTGTCATCGTACGTCTCCTGGGTGCTGCTGGCAGATGCGGTACTGCATTGCTACACAGCAGCAGCTCCTTGCCTTCACAGTAGATGGTGCAGTCGGACTGATAGCCAACATACGTCTCCTGGGTGCTCCTGGCAGACCTCAGTGAGGTCTATCGGGGTGCCTGGACAGGCATGGCTATTCTCCTCTTAGAGCACCAAATGGGAGCCAGAGACTCCAGGTCATTCTCTTCTTTAAGTTTCATCTCATGGAGATTCAGTCCTGCCTGGAATATCATGCGAGCTGGAGGCTTCTGCCTTGGGCTGCTTTCCCAGCTGGCAGCACCACGCGGTTGCACCTACCCCAGCCTACCCCTGGCTCCCATGGCTCATGAAGCCTGGACAGTAGTAAGGAACAGTTCAGCTATAGGCTGAGCAAGTGCAGAATGGTGGTAGAACGTGCTTTTGGATGTTTAAAATCTCGCTAGTGTTGTTTGCTGACTAGGTCAGACCTCAGCGCAACCAACATTCCCATTGTTATTGCTGCTTGCTGTGTGCTCCATAATATCTGTGAGAGTGAGGGGGAGATGTTTATGGTGGGGTGGGAGGTTGAGGAAAATCGCTTGGCGTCCGATTTTGAGCAGCCAGACCCCAGGGCAATTAGAAGAGCACAGCAAGGCGTGCTGCACATCAAAGGGGCTTTGAAAACCAGTTTCATGACTGGCCAGGCTTCGGTGTGATAGTTGTATGTGTTTCTCCTTGATGCAAACCCACCCCCTTTGTTGATTTTAATTCCCTGTAAACCAAACACCCTCCCCCCTTCGAAATAAAGTAGCTATTGTTTTGAAATCATGCATTCTTTCTTTATTAATTAAAAAAAAATGAGATAACAGACAAGGTAGCCCAGGTGGGGTGGGGGAAGAGGGAAGGAGAAGGCCACATTGCTTATTGTAGCCACACTAAAAATCAAACTGTTTGAATGACAGCCTTCTGTTGCTTGGGCCATCCTCTGGAGTGGAGTGGCTGGGTGCCCGGAGCCTCCCCCTCCGCGTTCTTGGGCATCTGGGTGAGGAGGCTATGGAATGTGCGGAGGAGGGTAGGTGGTTATACAGTGGATGCAGCGGGGGTCTGTGCTCTTGTTGGCTTTCCTGCAGCTCCAACAGATGTTTCATCATGTCCGTTTGCTCCCCCAACAGATGCTTCATCATAGATTCATAGATTCTAAGGTCAGAAGGGACCATTATGATAATCTAGTCCGACCTCCTGCAGAATGCAGGCCACAGAATCTCACCCACCCACTCCTGCGAAAAACCTCTCACCTATGTCTGAGCTATTGAAGTCCTCAAATCATGGTTTAAAGACTTCAAGGAGCAGAGAATCCTCCAGCAAGTGACCCATGCCCCATGCTACAGAGGAAGGAGAAAAACCTCCAGGGCCTGGAGGAAATATGCCCTGGACGAAAATTCCTTCCTGACCCCAAATATGGTGATCAGCTAAACCCTGAGCATATGGGCAAGATTCACCAGCCAGATACTACAGAAAATTATTTCCTGGGTAACTCAGATCCCACCCCATCTAACATCCCATCACAGGCCATTAGGCCTATTTACCATGAATATTTAAAGATCAATTAATTACCAAAATCATGTTATCTCATCATACCATCTCCTCCATTAGCCTCAGCATCGTGTCCTGCCTCCGCTCTTCGCGCTCACTTAATTCTTTCCTGGCCTCTGCCACTGAATGCCTCCATGCATTAAGCTGTACCTTATCAGTGCAGGAGGACTGCATGAGCTCGGAAAACATGTCATCATGAGTGCTTTTTTTTTTCACCTTCTAATCTGCAATAACCTCAGGGATGGAGATGATAGGGGGAGCGTAGAAATGCTCTACGCTCTACGATTCTGGGGGGACTGCATGGTCCCCTGTGCTGCTGAGTGCCGCTGAGCTCGCCACGCTGACCAAACAGGAAATGAAATTCAAAAGTTCCCCGGGGCTTTTCCTGTGTATCTGGCTCGTGCATCAAAGTTCAAAGTGCTGTCCACAGCGGTCACAATGGAGCACTCTGGGATAGCTCCTGGAGGCCAATACTGTTGATTTGCGTCCACACTACCCCAAATTTGACCCAGCAAGGTCGATTTTAGCACTCCTCCCCTCGTCGGGGAGGAGTACAGAAGTTGATTTTAAGAGCCCTTTAGGTTGATGGAACGGGGTTGGTTGTGTGGACACAGTCATTTTTAAATCGACCTAACACGGCTAAATTCGACCTAACCCAGTAGTGTAGACAAAAGCCTAAGTATCCACATTTTGGTGGGGCTTAAGCAAATCTCCCAAACTGTCAGAGATTAACTCAGTCAAATGTTAAGTGTCTGATTTTGCTGGATTGAGATTCTAATTCCCTCATAATAAATTTTGTATTTTTTGATTTAAGGGAATAAGCTAATTTGTCCCAATTTTAACAACTTGCAATGCCACAAAGTCACTTTAACACTGTGCTGCACCGTGCTCATATAACCAGACTACAGGACCAAAGGTTCCACTATACTCAGCAATAGGTACTAAAACTCAGCTCAGGTTGCCTGCAGTACTCAGAATCTGTTAGTATTAGGATATTCCTAAAGCCAAACTACCCTCAGTCCCCCGCAAACAAAAACCTGGTTTCTGTTTGTGTTTATGCCTAAACTTTTCCGACCCTAGTCACATTCTTGCTTGTTTCTGGGCACAATAGTTTCAACAATTTTATGAGGAAAATATGACTCATTGACTGATTGCAAATATTTCTACTGATGTTTTGTCCTTTTAAACTAGTAGTTATGGTTTTTTAAATGACTCCAAGAAATTTATTTGCATTCATTATACTATCGCTAGAGAAGGCTTTAGTGCCTGTATAAAATAGTAAAACATCCCATTTCTGTTAATTAAAAGAAACACACTTTTTCCATTTAGTGTATATCTGAAAACAATTGTACTTGAGTTTTGCTTCCTGCAATAAATTGTGGATACATATATTAGTACTTAGATCTCCCCTGACCTGTTTGTGCCAACATATCAGATAGCTACTCATATAATTAATAAATATTTGCACCCACAGTTCATTGCATGCAACAAAAGGTGGGCATCAGCGATCTACAGCTACAAAATACTATCCACAAAAATGGAGGCCAGATTGTGCTCAAGATGAATATCAGGCCTTAAGTATGAACATCATCTCAGATCCCTAATAGTGTA
This sequence comes from Lepidochelys kempii, assembly GCF_965140285.1. Taxonomy (NCBI): domain Eukaryota; kingdom Metazoa; phylum Chordata; order Testudines; family Cheloniidae; genus Lepidochelys; species Lepidochelys kempii. Next base: position 16,191,614 of record NC_136392.1, on the reverse strand, counting down.
GACTGAGAACATTCTGTGCCATCCTTCCATAATGTTGTAATATGAGACACAAGTGACTGAGCAGAGGATGTGTTATGTCACTGGTCTACTTTGTCTTTTACTTTGGATGTTAACTTTGTTAGACACATAGTACCCAAAAAACTCTTTTTTTTTTTTTTGGTCCTACATAGATCACTCTAAATTTGTCATATACTGCTTAATGCTTACTTTTCCCTCTCTTTATTTTGATTACTACTAGTATTTATTATTCCTGATAAATTATTTTGCTTTAGCTGAATGGTAGTGGCATTGACTGGGTAGGATACACAAGGCACTCTCTTTCTTCAGGTTTGTGAAAGACAAAGGGAGTAATTGTATTTTGTCTTATCACAATTTAATCCTTTTATGCAGTAGCCTCAAGTGTGCCCAGCACTTTACATAAGGAACTATGTCTCTGATTCTGAAATTGGATCAACATATGCCAACCCCTGTGCCCATTTGGAGCTTTGTGGCTGTCAATGGGGCTTCACATGAATCTGCCTACAGTAAGTACATGGATCAGACTTATGCCTGCTGCACGCTGGCCAGACAAACTGTGCTGGCAGGAATGGTTTCTACACCATCTTTAACCAAACTCAATCTCCATTATAGATGGAACCAAAACTAAGTAAAGAGAATGAATTACCTTCTGGTAATATTTAGTCTACACCTAGAAAAGGTTTGCCGATATAGCTAGCTATACTGGCAAATCGACCTACTGGAGGTGCAGCTTTTCTGGCAAAAATGTGGTTTTGCTGGCATAGCTTATACCAGTTTTTAGAACAAAATACCAGCAAAAGGCTTTTTGTGTGTGTGTGTCTTATCCCCTTGCCCCCAAATAATTGCATGTACACTAAGGCTTTCACTAGTATAAAAATGCCATTAAAAAAATCACACCTCTGTCTGATATTATTCTACTGTCAAAAGTTTCTAGTATAGACCTGGCCTACATCTCATTTTGCAAACAATGCTTCGTTTTGCTCGCATCACATTCATATGATCAAAGATTGTTTTCTCCCCCTCATTAATTGAAAAGCTTGGGAACAATGGACTCCAACACATTTTGTAGAGAGACTACAGGCCTGATCCTGCACCACTGAGTTGAAGGGGAGCTTTGCCATTGACTTTCAGTGAGTACAGATCAGGTGCTAAATACACATTCTTAGATTTAGGGCCCAGTCTTGCAGTTCTGGGACACATGAGTAGCCTCACCTAAATCCCCATGTCTACTGATGTATGCAGCTTCAGAACTCAGCCGTTAGTTATTTTGAAGCAAGCAAACTAAACAAAAAATTAAGGCTCCATTTTACATACAACATAGTGTAAAATCCACTGGGAAAGTACACACTATATGTAATCTCTGCTCCCAAGCATTCTTTAGAGAGACCACTGACCTCAGTAGCAATGTCTCCTTCACTAGATACTTTACTGGATAAACATTCCAAATTTATGATTAAAAAACTTAACTTTTCAACTTTCCTTTTATATTATTACCCAGTCATGGCAATAATATTGTTAATGTCAGAACTAAAGAACCTTTCTCTCGTTATTTTTCTAGAGCTGGAAAGGCCATTTTAACTCCTGGAATGGGAATGTCATCTTTTTAATCCTTTCTCATAGGGACATTTTCACACAGCATTATGTATACTGCATACAAATGGACTTCCTTTCCTCAAGTGTATACTTGCCCTTGGAAACTTACAGATATAAGGAAGTGCAGGACAAGTACAGAAAGGTCACATGCCATTCAGTTTTAGTCCAAAAGATCTAATTGATAGACATAATTATTTTGGCACTGAAGCTTGTTGTCTCAGACTGGCAAGCAAAGCATGAACCCAGGTTTCCAAGAAAGCTGGAGGTAAGACATCCTTACAGACTTCCACAAAGAGCTTGTAAAATGTACAATTTTTAATTATTGTTTTTGGTTTTTAATCAAAGACTGATATAATCCCTGGAGCCAATGGGAGCAGAGTTAGCACAACACGGAGAGCTTTAGAAAATCCCACCCCAATCCACTCAAAGTTTTGCATCTTGCCTCTAACATGTTGAGGATCAAATTCTGGTTCTTCCCCTCTGCACCTTCTCCACCCCACACTCCCCAGGAGCATAATGCAACATAGGCAGCCAGACTGGCGCAGTCTGCTGTGCAGGATGTGGAGAGCCTGTCATAGAGCTGTGCTTGGCAGCAGCTTGGCATGACCAAGCTAAAGCTGTCTGGAGAGAGAAGGTATCCAGTGGCTCTGTGACTACACAGATTCACAAGCCAACCACCCCTTCATGCCCTGAGGCTGAGCAGTGGTTACAGGGCAATTCTGCTACAGATCCACAGCCTGTAAGGGGAAGATTTTTTTTACACCAATACCCATACACATGCTGCTGTGGAACTCCCTGCCCCATGCCAGTTTCACTCAGGCCCTAATAGACTTCTAGGTATAAGGTAACATTTTCAGTAGTGCCTAGGAGACATAGGAGCCTAAGTCCCATTTTCAAAAGTGAGTTAGGTCTGTAGAAGCCCAAGTGTCATTGAAAGTCAGTGTGACCTAGACTCCTAAGTGCCTAAATCATATTGACTTTGAGTTGGGCCCCTAAGGGCCTACTTCACTTTGGCAAATGGGACTTAGGCAGTTTTGAAAATTTTACCCATAAAATACATTTAACCCTTAAATATCTATTTTAAGACCAAATATCTGAAATCACTTTCCCCTTTATGCCACTCCCTCAGGCATATTTAAGAACACATTAGACTGGTTTATCATACAGCTGAGTCCCACCCACATTGGCTAGCTTCAAGAGTTTAAACCCAGCTCTGAGGGCACAGCAGATGGGGCCTTACACAACTTCCAAGAGCCAAATTCAGGGCTCTGTGTTTGCCCTGCACCAGTGCATAGCATCACAACCAGCCCCCTCAGACAGCTATCCCTGGGCTGCATATGGATCTGTGAGATAACCAGCTGCTGCAGGGAAAAAGCACAACCATGATCTCAGGCCCGGCCTCTCAAGTACAATGTAACCTGCTTTTCAAGTAATGTATTCAAAATGCCATTGCATTTCTAATTGGCTTCAGTCTAAGCACATAAAGCCAAATTCTGCTGCCTGTGACACTGGTGTGAATCCAGAGTCAGTGGAATTACTCCAGATGTACACTGCATTCCCTGACAGCAAAATTTGACCCCTATTTGAACATGATCTGGAAATTATTTTTCAGGAGTGGGAGGTGTAGAGCCTGCTGCAGTTTCCACGATATGCATCTGAGGAAGTGAGCTGTAGCTCACGAAAGCTCATGCTCTAATAAATTGGTTAGTCTCTAAGGTGCCACAAGTCCTCCTTTTCTTTTTGCGAATACAGACTAACACGGCTGTTACTCTGAAACCTGTTAGTTTTGAGGTTCACTTTGACTCTCCCCCTAGTGGCAGGATATTAGATGGTTGAAGCAGAAAAGAGAAGTTACAGGCCACATGCTGGCTGTAAAGCTCCCACTTCTTCCAGCCAGACTGTTCGCCAGAATCAGGGCAGGCAGTAAATCCCACTGTTATTTTTAAAATGCTTTGGGAATATTATGGCAAGAATCGGTTTGGATTTAACCACAAGCCCTGTGCAGTTTAGTTCCCTCCCCGGTGTGTGGCATACTCATGTGGCATGCTCATTCATCCACATGTTGAGTCCACAGTATGTGGGGTGGCTTCATGCCTGCCTGTATCAGGGCTCCACCCGTGGCACTGAGGTGTCGCTGTGAGGCTGCTCTGGCACCCTCCCTGGAGTTTTGCTTTCTTCCTCAGGGAAAGGCAGGGAACAATCCATCCATTACCGGCTGATTTACGAGCTCAGACCCCGCTGCTTGCGCCTCTGGTTTCAATTTCAAGCTTGATGACAAACTTTAAAGCCTGAACCAGGGATTCTGGAATGCACCAGGCTCTACACACTAGCCTGACTCATAGCTTGTTCTGCTTTGGCAGGATCTGAGACTGCAGTGAGATGGATTCTAATGAATACTTTAAAAAAATCCTACCAAGAGAATAAGCAGATGGTGTTGAGAAAGTGAACTATTTACAAGCAACAAACAGCCCTTTCTAGTTCTGATAAGGAAAGTCTGCCTAACACTGATGCGCCAAATTCTACAGCCACTGCCACAGATAAGCTTCCCTTTGTCAACTGGGAAATCCTGAGTATTTCCGTCAAACATCTCTCCTGTAACACACTTCTCCTTTCCCCCCAGCCCACCCAAGTGCATGCCTGTACAAATGTAATAAACAGGCTAAGTGCATGTGATTATGTCTCCCTCTAGTGGCTGGTCCCAGAGGCTACAACAGCCTGCTACTTATTCAGAGCAAAACTTCCCCTGTAGCTCTACTATGAAAGCCTTGGGGCTTTAGGGCTCAGACTCTCCTGGTTCTTTTAACCCCTGCTGGAAACCATGGTGATGTAATGTACCATGGGCACCTACATTTATGTGCATGCACACTGCAGCCAAAGTGGGTAGGTATGCCTAAGCAGTAATGAAGTTTGATGTTCAGCAGCATGAGGTGCCTTTCATAGAATATCAGGGTTGGAAGAGACCTCAGGAGGTCATGTAGTCCAATCCCCTGCTCAAAGCAGGACCAACACCAACTAAATCATCCCAGCCAGGGCTTTGTCAAGCCGGGCCTCTAAGAATGGAGATTCCACCACCTCCCTAGGTAACCCATTCCCGTGTTTCACTACCCTCCTAGTGAAAAAATGTTTCCTAATATCCAACCTAGACCTCCCCCACTGCAACTTGAGACCATTGCTCCTTGTTCGGTCATCTGCCACCACTGAGACCAGCCGAGCTCCATCCTCTTTGGAACCCCCCTTCAGGTAGTTGAAGGCTGCTATCCTCCCTCACTCTTCTCTTCTGCAGACTAAATAGCCCCAGTTCCCTCAGCCTCTCCTTTAAATATCTCCAAAAGGCCAGCTCTGCAAATCACACTATATGGGAATTTCTACCAGGACAGACTTCTGGCAATATAAGAAGGAGCCATTATACTTCTCATTTAGTCTTGACATTATAAAACTAGCCTCCCTTGCTAAAGACTCAGGTCCAGATTTTTAAAGGTATTTAGGAGTTGTTGCGCTCAACATTGTAATGTCTAACTGATTTAGAAGCCTAAATCTCATTTTCAAAAGTAATGCAGGCACTTTGGAGTCTAAATCTCAATAGTCAATGGGATTTTGGCTTCCTTTTGCCATTGAGATTTAGGCTCCTAAATCATTTAGGCATTGCAATGATGAACGCAGCAAGGCCTAAGTACCTTTAAAAATCTGGATCCTAGCCATTATGACAGCCACATGACCAAGGCTTTAATCCCTCAAGGACCCCAGGACACTTGATGTGATGGGCAGCTAGTAAGGCCATGGGAGATGTGGGATGTACAGTACATTCTGCCATTCCGCTCTTGCTCCCTAGAAAATAATGAGTCTGATAAAACAGGGTTAGTCTCCAGAAGCACATGGCAGACAGAGAAATGGAAATTAATACAAAACATCAGGTCACTGGGAATGGAGTTACTCTATAACTTGTCTTTGTCGACAGCTAAAGCTAAATGATTTCCTTAAGGCACAATCCAGTGAAGTGCTGAGTGATGATGGAGTTACAAAAAAGAGGTCAGCATTTTCACAAGTGATTTTGGGTGCCCAACTTGAGGCACCTTAAAGGGGGCTGATTTTCAGCAAGTGTTGAAAACTCACCCTCTGCGAGTTAAGTCCATTTAAGGCATGTCAAGTTGGGCACCCAGAAGTTAAGGGTCCCACAAATCATTAATCATTTTTGGAAATTTTGCTGGGGACAAATTTGGCCCAACATCTCTTAAGACAAACAGGCAAGGCTTGAAAAGTTATGATTTCTAATGAATTAGGGGTGGAGAGGTCTAGTCATTGCTGTTGCAGTACTAATCTCTGCCATTACGTTCTGTGTAACCTGTTTTCTCTGCTGACACACAAAGGCTTCCCAGCCATGGTACCTTCCTTACAGGGGACAATAAGGATCTCTGCCAATACAAGGGTGTGTTTGTGTTTTTTGCCCTTTCATTTCTAGCACACCAAAGCATTGTTCCTATCCAATCTTGGCACACAAGCTTTCGCCATTTGTAGCCCATATTCTCTTATGCTGTTACTCCCTGATTTCATTTGGTTTGGTTTGGTTTTTAATGAGATGAAGTTTGCAAATGGCCCACTCCAGCTCTTATAAACCATTGGTTTTAAATGGCCAGATTTAGAGATTTTGCAGGGGAAAAAAACAGTCAGTAACCACACAGCTCTACTTAGAAACAGATGTTTTACCCCTTCTAAGATGAACTAATGAGGTAGGAGTTTGGGAAGAACATGCCAGATTCAGTAAAAGTTCTGTCCAGATTTTGAATTACTGAGAGCCGCACAAGCATGGTGCTTCCAGACTAGGTGGCAAATCCCCAGCTTGTGCAAACTGTTACAGTTCTATTGACTTCAACAATCTGCCCCTCTGAGTCGTAGATCACATCTAAACTAGACTGCAGGCCCAGCCACAGTGACCTAAATGCTACTCACCTAATTTACAAAAGTATCCCATTGGCATATTTCATGTAAGTAAGGGAAGCAAAGCTTGGTCTTTTAAGGGGAACATCACTTCAGTAAACCAGATCCTCAGCTAGTGTAAACTGGCATAGCTTTATTGAAGTCAATGGAGCTACACTGATTTATACTAGGTGAGGATCTGGCCCTGCACCTGGTTTGCATTTAGCAGGCAAAACAAGGACTCTAAAGCCTATTTTTCAAAGCAGATCATCTAGGGTCAGATGCAACTAAAACTCTGACTGGCTATGGAAATCTGGCCAAATGTAAAATTCTTTAAACTACTTCTGTGCATCAGTTGTGTCTTAAACTATAAAGTATTTTCTGCTTCTAATACAGCAACAGGTAAGGTTTCCAGGACCACTACCACTCTGCCCAATCTTGCTCCCATCAAAGTCACTGGGAGCTTTGCCATAACTTCAATGGAAGACCTCTGTAATCATAAGCTGGCTTACACACTGGAAAAATGCATTAGTTATGGGCTTCTATAGAAAAGATGCATCACCATTTTCCCTCAGATTCATAGTTTAGAGCCTGCCTAAAATCCATCCAGGATCTGTCTTTATAAATTTCTTATTGACCTGTTCACTAATACTACAGACTGGGACTTTGACAAGAAATACTGCCTGCTCCATTAGAATGTAACAACAGCAAAAGAAATATACAGCTTTGTGAGGGTGAAGGAGAGGGAGGATGGGAAGGGAACAGAGTCTAGCACAATGGGGCCCTGGTTCTGGATTGGAGCATCTAGGAGCTAACATAATATAAATGATTAATAATGAAAATAAACATTGGTTGGCTCAGACCCTTTTTCTACTCCTTGCCCCAGAGCTTATTTTTGTGATGGATGTAGCTAAACAAGGCCCACCTGAAAGAATGCTTAATTGCAAACGATCCACACAAAATGAAATACAATAAATTATATCGTAAAGGTTATACACTTAACAAGATCTTAAAGCATGGTGACTTGGGAAGCAGCGGCTAAAGGAATATTATCTACCAGGATGCATGACCTGGAATTGGGTTGGGCCAGTAATCAGATAAAAAGTTATTTTAAAAAATGTGCCTTTTCTTTTTGAAGTAAAAAGACCTTAAAGATTTGTTTTTAATATATTTTTATTCTGCTCTTTATTTTTAACTAGAAATTCAAGCCTTGTCTAAAAAAGAAAAGGAGTACTTGTGGCACCTTAGAGACTAACCAATTTATTTGAGCATAAGCTTTTGTGAGCTACAGCTCACTTCATTGGATGCATACTGTGGAAAGTCTCTAAGGTGCCACAAGTACTCCTTTTCTTTTTGCGAATACAGACTAACACGGCTGTTACTCTGGAGCCTTTTCTAGTCTGTTATTTCTGGAAGGACATTACAGGCTCCAAAAGAGTAAATCTGAGCAGTTGTGAGTGGTCAGTCTTTTTATAATTCTTTGCAGGGTTGTTTTGTTTTTGTTAATATCTATTTCACTCAAACATCTGACACACAGTTGGGAGAAAATATATCTTTGTGAAAGATTCAACGCCCTTTGCATATTCAATTAAGCACTGAGAAAAGTTCCCCATGCTGTTTCTCTGGCCCTCCAAGGAATCCTCTAATAAAAACAAGAAAGACAAGATTTGATGTGCCTGATACTTCCAAGGTTATAAAACGAGATGAAAATAAAAGTTTATTTACAAAACTTTCTTGGACTTCTTTACATATCAAAGAGAAGCAATAGAGGGCACAATTTCCTCCACAGATTCCCTTTAAGAAGCAAAGAAATGGTAATTGACCTCATAAACTATCATTTAAAAAAAAAATCCGAGCAAACTGGTGAAAGAATTGGTTTTCTGGGGGTCATTAACCACTGTGACAGGAAACTGGACTGAAAGGAACTGGCTGTATAGTGCCTCATCAGCCAGCACATACTCTTCTGCTTATCAATGACTACCAGTAGCAAGGCGACTGCCAGAGACAGAAAGTTCACAGTGGTGTCAGACTCTTCTAATCATTTTATCAGTATAAATCACCCAAGACCCAATTTAAGAAGAGTCTAAGAAACAAGAGAGTCAGTTACAGAGAAAGAAGGAAGGAACATAACTGGAAGTCCTGGATAGAGGTTGCTGGCAAATCATAGAATCATAGAATATCAGGGTTGGAAGGGACCTCAGGAGGTCATCTAGTCCAACCCCCTGCTCAAAGCAGGACCAATCCCCAATTTTTGCCCCAGATCCCAAATGGCCCCCTCAAGGATTGAACTCACAACCCTGGGTTTAGTAGGCCAATGCTCAAACCACTCCCCTGGATACAGTGTTTTCATCAATGGAACCAGTTAGGATCAAACCACCTAAAACATTTATTTAAAAAGCTGAAACTATTTTTAATGTACTTTGAACTATTATGGGTATCATCAGCATAAACTATTAGGGGAACATATGTCAAAATGGCCTTGAATTTTGTGCACACAGTCAATAGCACCTTTGTCCCCAAGTCCTTCAAAATCTATAAACCCAATTCTTAACTCCTTTCAGCACTCAAAACTCTCACTGCAACCAACAGTTATTCACAGTATGGTCACTGTTTGGCTTTTTAAGAATCCATTCTTAGACCTTGTCTACAGTAGAAAGTTTTGTTTCTTTAACAATACAAGTGTAGTTTTGAAAGGTCTCAGAGCCCTGCACATTACAGGTCCTGCTCCCTGTGTTATACTGGTATAAAAGTACCTATACCCATATAGCTTAGGGCACGTCTACACTAGAAACACTATAGAAGCACACTGAATGCGTCCGATGAAGTGAGCTGTAGCTCACGAAAGCTTATGCTCAAATAAATTTGTTAGTCTCTAAGGTGCCACAAGTCCTCCTTTTCTTTATAGAAGTGCTGCAGCTGTGCTGCTGTAGCACTGTAGTGTAGACACTTACAACAGCGATGGGAGGAGTTCTTCCATTGCTGTAGTACATCCACCTTTCCAAGAGAGGTAGTAGCTAGGTCAACAGAAGAATTCTTCCATTGACCTAGCTGGGTCTATAGTGGGGGTTAGGTCAAACTCACTGCATCATACAAGGTGAAAAATTTTTGACAGCCCTGAGAGGTGTAAGTCAATCTCATTTATAGGTGTAGATCAGGCCTCAGGTCTGATATTAAAGCAATGCAGTTAATCTGGTGCAACTGTATGTGTGGACGCTCTTACATCAGTTTAAACTGGGTATATATTGGTTTACCTTTCACTTGTAATAAAGAAAAGGTACAAGCTAAACCAACGAAATTTAAACTAATGTAACAGTGTCCAGACACAAAGTTGCATTATCAGTTTAACTTTACACCTTTACTTAAAGCAGTGAAACTTTGTATGTAGACCACATCTTAACCACATTTGCACACACAATTACCCAATTTGTTCACACAACAGTGGTAATTGCTCATCCAGCATTATGTGCATTTTCCACACCATTTGCTAAATCTTTCAGAAATGCTGGCCTCTCATTTTAACTCTACAGATTTCATAAAACAAATCCTTTCTTATAATTTGGAGTGACCCTTTGAACTTTTTTGTGCTATTTCAATTATAGAATGTAAATATTGCAGAAATCTTGAGCACAAATAGCTAAAGGTTATTTAAATTGTATTTCGCCTGCACTGATGGAAATGTAAACCTATTCATGTTATCACCAGAGCACTAAATGAAAATCCTTTAGCACACTGAGCTCTTTCAGTTGCTCTCTTCTTTGGTTTATCTGTCCAGTCCTGGTGTTGGGGAATGGATGGGTACTCATATGGGGGGAGCGAGGGGGTGCAGCATATTTCAAGTGTGTTACAATTTAAATAATAAAAACAAGAAGTTATGTGAATTCAAAGAAAAATATAGAAAACATGTAAATTGAAAACATGCATTTTTAAAAAAAATGCATTTGAATAACACAAAAGTAATTGAGTGGACATAGTTCAAATTTTCCAAACATATTATATTCTGGGTTGAAAACAACCACAGGAAATTTTAGACCCAAAGGACAATTTTTGAGAAAATTATGAGCACCTGAAATAGAAATTTTCAATAGAAAGATTTAATTATAGCGTCTGAGTGGGGATGCGCTACACATACACAAAGACATATCCCATCTACTGAAGGGCCCAAACAAAAGAGATATGAACAAACTAGTGAGAAGTTTGGATCTGTTTGCTAACGTCATGACTGGCTCTGTCCCAAGCAGCTGCTGAATCAAAATCCTAAATCCCAACATCTCTGTATTTATGGAGAAGTGTAGAGCTGGATTTAGACCCAAATTTTGTACCCCAAACTTATTTCTAACCTTGCAGACACCAACTGTGGGCCCAAATCTGAATTCTTTGCATACCTAAAACTCCCCCAGAAGTCAATGAAATTTTTATCTGAATAAGGAATGAAGGGTAGTGACCAGTTTCTTATCTTTATAGCTGATCTCACATTGTGATGTACAGGCCTTTCAATTTGGCTAGGCCTAAATGTGTGATACAGAATGTGACAGTCCCAAAAATGACAGATCCCAAAAAAGTTATTCAGCAGGAAGCTTAAAATGATGCAGGATTCTGTCCAGAAGCATAAATAACTCTGAGTATAATTTCAGTTTCCTGATTCCTTATTTCTGATATAAATAATTTTCAACAATGAAAGTGAGGGAACACCAAAATGGCGTCCAATCCAGGTAACTTAGGGTCTAAAATGTCTGATATTTAAGAGGTATAGAGATGTCTGAGGGACATGTTTATGATAGTAAAGTAAAGTCAGGTTTTAAATTTAAGGAGTGGGGAGAGGGGAGTTAAATGAGATAAACCATTCTCAGTTTAAGGCTTTTAGGCTAACATCTTCCAGACACACAGAAGGAGAGGTCCTATCACCAAAAGTACAGAGTGTGAAATTCTTGCCCTACTGAAGTCAATGGGAGTTTTGCCATTAACATCAATGGGGCAAGGATTTCACCCATGATTTCAGTGGGGAAATCACTGATGTTGCTTTCTTCAGTGCAGAGATAGTAGGGTTGCAAAGCTGGCAAGGAGCAAGGCCTTTCAATGGCAAGAATGACAAATAAATGTGAAAACAAAAGAGCCATTTTTTGTGGAGCTTGGCCTGTTTACATTATTTCCAGACTCTTTGGCCAGGCCTACAGGTCTAGAAACTTTTGCCAGTATAGTAACATCAGTTAGGGATGTGATTTTTTTTATGACATTTCTATATCAGCAAAAGCCCTACTGCAGACTGACATATAAGTGCTTTTGCTGATATAGTTTATTTCATTCAGGAAACCAGTATAAGCTATACTGTATATAAACTATACCTGCAAAAGCACTTTTTTTTGCCAATATAAGCTGTGTCTACATTAGCATGGCTTGCTGACACAGCTATATCAGCAAACCTTTCCTAATGTAAATTTGGCCTTCCTGACTATTTTCCTTGCTATGCTACCCCAGGCAGTGTGTGCCGCTCCTGGAAGCATATGCCCCCTTTGTGGCATGTAAAAGCCATGCAGAGGGAGTTAAGCAACCTATGTCACATTTTGCAATATGAGTTTGTGGCAATAGAGAGGAGGGCATGTTGCCTGTGGCAACTATCCAGTGCCATAGAGATGCTCGCACACATCTGCCTTTCCTCTCTGCACGTGCCACCTCCAACACCATTTTCATACTCCTGATCCTTCCCATGCTGCAACTGTTATAGGGACCTCAGTGACGTATATTCCAAGCCTTCCCATGTGAGATAAAACAAAGTTATTTCCCAACTAGATTCCCTCTTTTCATCAACATGTCAACTGTTGTAGGTTAGAATGTGCTAGTAATTGTCAGCATCAAAATCTGGTCTAGTTCTATGTAGTCAGATACGCTTCCTTACTTTCAAAGAAACAACTGTTATTTGAAATTGCTTCCAAAGCACGTTGCAAATGGGGCTGAATAAATCAGCTAGCAAAATGCACAGCTTTTCAAGGAAAAAAAGTTTATAAAATCCAGTCAGGATTTAATAAAAATGTCTCTAAGGTGCATAAATCATGTCCCTAATAGAGTATTCTTCAATTTCCAGTCCTGTATGGAGAATCTTAAAATGCTAACAGATGTAGGAAAGGAAAAGTACAATTCCCCCCTACTCTTTCTGTCTCACATATACACGCATACAAAAAAAACCCCTACAGTCTCTGAAATATGTACATAACTTTTATATTTACCACTATAAAGACTATTCACTTGAAGGTCCTTCTCCCTTTAAATTGTTTCTGTGGCAACACATCTGGTACTGTAACTCTGGGCCAGAATGTTAACTATTTTGGAAGAGTGAGCTGTGTTGTTGTTTGTTGTCTGCAAGAATGTGAAGCACAGATAGCTCTGCAGACACATGTGATCACATACCCTCTTCTGCCTCCACAATGACATAGAATATTTGCTATTGATTCTCATGCTTCACTGTAAACAACAAGGCTGAAAGTGTTCCTGGGATCATTTGGGGGAAAAAAAATCCTTTGGGACTGTATTTTTAAACAAAATGAAGAACATTTAGTTATCACCATTTCTGCTCAGTGTGTGAGAAACTCTCATGTTATTTCACAGCTGAGAGAAACAAAGATCTCTTCCTGATCACAGAAAGAAGTCCTACTCCTGGGGGAATTCTGCGCCACTGCGCATGTGCAGAATTTATGTCCCCTGCAGATTTCTTTGCTTCCCCACAGAAAAATGACTTTATGACAGGGAAGCAAAGGGAAGCCACAAGAGCGGTCATGCAACCCTCCCCAGCAGTATGTTTTGGGTGACCAGGGCAGCTGGCGGAGAAGTAAATCACTGTGGGGCTGGGGGCAGGACTGAAGAAGACATGGCTGGTGGCTCCTACCCTGTGTCGGGCTCAGCTACTAATCAGTGCTGGGCAGGGGATCCAAGGCCAGGTCAGACCCAACCCCAGATTTCTCCCCCAGCTGCAGGAAGCTCTGCAAACTTCCCCCACCCATTTCTTGCACCCATTGCTCCTCAGCTGCGGGGAGAGGGATCCCTGTGCAGGGAGCTGCACCCCCATCCTCCCAACCCCCATGCGTCCAGACCCCCTCATACCCAGATCCTCACAATGAGCCTCACCTCCTCCGCCCTCAGAACCTCCCGGATGAGCCCCACTTCCCCTGCACCTGGACCATCCCGATAAGCCACCCACACCTGGATCCCCACCCCACCAAGTCCCATCCAGTTGCACCTGGATTCCCACCCCACTGAGTCCCACTCTCCCAGCATCTGGACCCCCAACTGAGCCCCCACCCCGGACCCCCCCTCCGCTGAGTCCCAACCACCTTCACCTGGACTCCCCACTCCCCCACAGAGTCCCGTTGCATCCAGAACCCCCCAACAAGCCCCTGTGCATCCAGATGCCTCCCATACCTGGATTTCCCCACTGAGCCGCCTGCACCCAGATTGCCCCACACAGACCCCTCTCAACCCACAGCTGGAACCCTTCACACTAAGTCCCTCCACACTTGGATCCTGCCTTACTGAGCCTGCCTGCCCACACCCGTGCGCCTGGCATGGAGGGGCAGGGCCTGGGATGTTTCTGGGGCGGGCACGGTCCTTGCACTGGATTGGGTGCCATCTCACCACTGAGTCTGTGTCCTGGGGGTGAGCTGCACAGTGCTCTTCCACCACCGTGCAGCCAGTGGCCTGTGCTCCCCAGTGCCATGCTGGAGCCTCCACATTTAATTGAGAAATAAAATTTGCAGAATTTTGAAGAATTTTAAAATATTGTGCACATAATTTTTAATTTTTTGGCGCAGAATTTTAATTTTTTTGGTGCAGAATGCTCTCAGGAGAAAAGTCCTCCTGGATAATGGAGAAATTAACAATACTTAGTACTTATCTTCTTCCAAGAGCTATATAAACATGGACTAACCCTTACTGCACTGCAGTATTATCACCATTTCACAGATGAGAAACCTGAGGCACACTGCTTAGGCCAAAATTTTCAAAAGTGGACATTAATTTTGGGTGCCTCTATTTTTGGTTGCTTATCTTGACACATGTAGGGCATGATTTACTGAGGTGCCGAGGATCCACAGATCCCACTGACTTTAGCTGGAGTTGTAGGTATTGAGCACCACTAAAACTCATGGCTTGTGTATCTCATATTGAGCCACCAGAAACTGACAGGTTTCAGAGTAGCAGCCGTGTTAGTCTGTATTCGCAAAAAGAAAAGGAGTACTTGTGGCACCTTAGAGACTAACCAATTTATTTGAGCATAAGCTTTCATGAGCTACAGCTCACTTCATCCGATGAAGTGAGCTGTAGCTCACGAAAGCTTATGTTCAAATAAATTGGTTAGTCTCTAAGGTACCAGAAACTGAGACACTCAAAATTGGTGAACACTTAAGAAGTTGTACCCTGAGCAACTTATTCAAAGTTACACAGAAAGAGCAGGACACAACTAGGGGTAGAACCCAGTAACCCTGATTCCCAATCATGTACTTTAACCGTAAGGCTACATTTCCTTGGTAGAGATTTATTCTGATCTTTTCCCATCTTCTTTCCCTGTTGGTTGTTATGATTAAGCAACCTCACAATAAGTATACTTACCATATAGTTCTGCTCTGAAATGTCGCTAACAATAGCATCCCAATGACTCTAGGTCAAACTATTGTCTCCCAGTGCCTTGAGATCAAATTTGCTCAGTTAACAAGTAAAGAGATGGAGGGGTGGGGGTGTTTTATAACTACCAGCCAGCCCTTCAAATTCAGCTTGGGTTTTGAAAGGCAAGCTAGGTTCTTTCAGGCTAATACATTATCACCAGTGACTATGACCCAATGAGGCCCTTTAGTGATGTAGTTAGGCTGCAGTTGAGATGGACACCTCAAGGCAAAAACTAATGGAGTTGGAACTTAATTCATAATGCAAGAGCCAAAACAGAATCCGTTTCTCTTTCACTTAACTCATTGGCTCAGCGTGGAGTAGCAGTAGTAAAACACGGTGAAAACAACTACCATTATAGCACTTTAAGTTCCCTGTGAAACAGATTTTATCACCTTACTTGAAACAGCTGAACCTACTTCTTGCTCAATTAAAAGATAAACTGGATCTGTACACTATGATTATAGCATTTCCAGGATCAGTGATGAAGAAAACAAAATCATCACAGAGTTCCCTCCATCACTAATGATCAAATTCAATGACTGGCTGAATATCAATTTTTCCCTTGCAGCCATACTCCACAGAAATCATGGCTATAGGCCTTCTGTCTTTGAAGACATATTGGTTTAAATATTGGTGCTTGGAGAGAACAAACTGGCAACATAAATGGAAAAGTTAGAAAAAGAGGATAAAATTGGTATTTCAGAAATGGCTCTGTATGTCCCTGTTGTGCTGTTGGAAGTGCCGTCTTCAGCTCAAAATGAAACTCAGGATCGTGTAATGAGTAAAGGGATGTGTAATGAGTAAAGGTCTGCTGATGCTTTTTGCAAGAGTTACTCTGTATGTAACTTTGGGTTGTCATCAGACAGTCATCATTCAAAATCTTGTACTGAGCAAACTACAGTTTGGATAATTATGTTCTGACTATTCACTTCCTCTTGGCCTTATGACTTTTTAAACCAAACTTTGGACTTTGGGATAATTTAAGCATTATACCCACATGTATAGAAACTCTTTTTTTAACCTGTGTATTAGATAATTTTAACATTAGTTTAAAATGTTTAGTAAAGCTAATATTACATATGTATTTATTGACATTTTTATGTATAAAATATCTTCTTTCCTTCCAATTCCCCTCTCCTTTGCTCCACCCAAACTTCATAATGAACAACTCTTTTTGGGTCCTTCTCCCTCACTTAACTCCTTGCCTTATTTCACACAACTGTATATGACGGGAACCCCCATCCTGCCCTTTTCCTCCATACTTTCACCCTCTCACCCTTCAAGCATCTCTACAGGACACATTTCCTGTAATCCATCATCCTTCCCTCCAAGTAAACTGGATCTTGTAGGTGCTTTACAATCAAAAAAGAAGAAAACACCTACCAGGTTCTCTTTTGGGAAACTAGATCTTGCATTTGCAAAGGGACAGATTTCAAGGGGGGGAAATGGGGTGGGGTTGGTAGAACAGCAGCTACATGGATCCACTAACCATTGCCCCTGTGGAGGGAAGTTTTAGGGAACAGAGAGGGCTCTCATCTGACAGAAAGGAATCCTCTTCTTCCTACATTCCCTCATAGAGAAGCCCTGGACACATCCCACTGTTTGGCCTATGATTCCCAGGTCTTGACTCTATGTCATCCACATAGAAATATTAGTATTTTGCTTCTGCTACAAACCGATTCCAAGGCAGAGCACAAGATAGGGATACTGGAGCTGCCATCCCAGGACAAAAAGAAAAGGAGGACTTGTGGCACCTTAGAGACTAACAAATTTATTTGAGCATAAGCTTTGATGCATCCAATGAAGTGAGCTGTAGCTCACGAAAGCTTATGCTCAAATAAATTTGTTAGTCTCTAAGGTGCCACAAGTCCTCCTTTTCTTTTTGCAGATACAGACTAACACGGCTGCTACTCTGAAACCCATCCCAGGACAGTCCACCAATCCTCCCGATCCAGTATGCTGGCTGGATACTTCATCCTTCAGAAGACCCCACTGAATACCAGGCCAGTTGTGCAATGTCATATCATATGCAGGGTGTGTGTATTTTTAGTGACTCACTTCCCCATCCCTTAGGCAAACAAGTGGGATTTGAGCTGCCATTCATTAACATCAGGTCTATCTTGTCCTGGTGTGTATTGTGCAGCCTCTTCTCTACTCTGCATGCAGCACATGTGTCACTCACTCAGCAAAGTGACATGAAGAGCAGAGGCAGTGACATGAAGAGCATGAGGAGGATCAATAGCAACACCAAGACTAGATTCGTGTGTGAGGTGTGCTCAGATTCAGGTTCCATTAGCCTCCACTGTCAAATAGCTGTTTTTAGGACATGTGTCACTATGTTCAATACCAAATATCCCTCAAGGGGAATTTTACATAGTTTGTTATCCTTCTATATAATCCTCCTTTCATTCCCATAAAGCCTTTCATTAATGCATTACAAAAAATAATTAAGTCTCATTAATAGGTTTGATAATTATCCCCATTTTACAGCCTGGGGAAACGGAGGCACAGAGGGATTTTAAGACTTGGTTCCGTGGCCAAGAATGGACCCCAGGAGTGCTGAATGCCAGCCCTGTGCTCCGACCACCATCCCATACGCTCTCCAACACAAATACAAAACTTTATTTTTCCCCCAGTAACCCTGCGCTGCCTTAGTTGATGACCAGTTCAATTTCCATATGGCCCAACTGAATCCACACATTTTTTACAGAGAATCTAAACATTGTCAACGGGAAAATGTAACCGGCCTGAGACCCAACACCCGAGGCTATATTTATGAGTGAATAAAACAATCTCCATGCAGCCAAAAAAGAGTCATTCCAATGTAACCAGCCCAGGCAACAACACACCCAGAACACACGGCGGAAGAAGCAGGGTCCTGTGCCTCTGCCCTGCTTGTCCACCTGCCGCAGACAGCCACCCGCTTCCTCCGGCTCCTCGGGTCTCGCCTGCGCGTGCATTTACACCCTCCTCAAGGGCAGCTGCGCGTCTTCGCGGCTGTGCACCCCCTGTAGGTGCATCTGCAGCCCTCGGCGCCTGTGCCCCTCCTACAGCTCGATGCATGAGCGTGGCTGGTGACTGTACCCCCCCCCCCCCACACACACACAGAGGGGCCGGCACATCTCGGAGTGGCTACACACCTGGGAGCCGCATGCACACGCCCTGCAGGTGCACCGACCCCTGCCGGAAACAACCCCCCCCCCAGGTGTCTCTAGCCCCTTTCCACAGGGGCGGGTGCACCGGCGGCGGGCAGCGCCTCCCCCACCCCCGGCCACCCGAGCTCGGGTCACCCTCCCCCCCGCACCTGGGGAGCCGCCGGCAGGGTCTGCCCCCGCGCGGCGCGGTGTCTCCTACCTGCCTTCAGCGCGGGAGGGACGCGGGCTGCGAACCTGCCGCCGGGCGCGCGCTGTCTGCTGCCCAGCCCCGCAGCTGGCGCCCCGATAGCCGCCGCCTTATCGAGGCTGCCTGTCCCGTCCGCCCCCCCGAGCCTCTGCTTCCAGGAAGCGGCGGCTCCGGGCTGCTGGTTGCGCTGCTGGATGCGGATCGCCCTGTTCCGTTCGCTGCCTCTCTCCCCCTCTCTCCCCCCATCCTGGCAGGGGGGCTGGGAAAGTGCAGCGAGACTCCAGCACATGCTGAGCCTGCGGTCACGGCCCGGACCCTCTGCTATTCATCAGGAAGCATCCCAGGCGCTCTCTCCTCCAATCCCCACCGTGCTGCAGGCTAATGGCAAACAGGCTGGGCCCTGGCGGACTCCCTGCCCGCCCGCACCCCGTTCCTGCCCCTCTTCCCACCTCGCCTTCTCCCCGGCCCCTGCCTTTCACTGCCCATTTCCTTCTTCTCCCAACTTTTCTTCCCCTTTCTCCCCCCATCCTTAGCCACTACCTCTCCCACCTCCTTCTCCCCTGTCCCTAGTCTCACACTCTTCCCCTCTCCTTGGCCCACCCCACTCCTTTCCCTCAGTTTTAATCCCCCCTTCTGAAAGGGTGCTGAACCTGGTTTGCCCTGCACTACCCTTGCAGCTAGCGCATGTTTGGGGCAGGTTCCACTGCACCCATTCCCTATACCAGGGGCCACATGCGGCTCTTCAGAAGTTAATTTGCAGCTCCTTGTATAGGCACCGACTCCGGGGCTGGAGCCAACTTTCCCATGTGCCGGAGGGTGCTCACTGCTCAACCCTTGGCTCTGCCACAGGCCCTGCCCCCACTCCACCCCTTCCTGCCCCCTCCCCTGAGCCTGCAGTGCCCTCACTCCTTCCCCCCCCCCCCGCCCCAAGCCTCCTGCATGCCAGGAAAGTGCTGAGGTGTAAGGAGGGAGTGTGAGGCGCTGATCCGCAGGGCTGCCGGTGGGTGGGAGGCACTGGGAGCAGGGTGGGTGAGCTGATGCGGGGGCTGCTGATGTATTACTGTGGCTCTTTGGCAACGTACGTTGGTAAATTCTGGCTTCTTCTCAGGCTCAGGTTGGCCACTCCTGGCCTATACCCATTGTCAGTAACAGGCACCTTTGCTTCTGCAGACAGGCCAGTTTCCTTCTGCAGACAGGCCAGTTTTGCTCAGTTTTCACTCTTTCTTGTCTTTTGTCATGTCACACTTTCATAGCTCTCATAGAGACTTCGCCGGTTAAAAGCCTGCATTTATAACATACAATACCAACAGCATATCTCCCATCCCCATCCCTTTCTCCCCAGACCACTCCCACACAAACACACACCCCTTTTCTTTTTAACAAAACCCTATAAATAACAGATCCAAACACACAAACCAATATTTCCCTCTTTGCAGGTCGCCTCCCAATCTAAATCCAGGCTTTGGAGCTGCAATTTTGCTTTCACCTTGGTTTTCTGCACCATTTTTACAATGAAGCCAAGTAACAGGCCTTTCACTGTCACCACAGAAGTCTGGTCCTGGTCCTGTGAGATAACTGAGTTGCCTTTCATGGGAGATGTGGCTGCTCAGTACCTGCCAAGTTTGGGCCTTCTCGATTTGTTCAGCCCTGCTGGTGGGCTCAGCACCATTCAGAACAAACAGGAGATGTTTCATCCTGTCTCCCAGAGTTTAAAACCTTAAAAAAATAAAAATCCACCAAGGAAGACTCTCAAAGCACCTAGTGAGGACAGGCCCAGTAAAAAGAACCTAGTAGGACAACGTTATTTGTTTTCTTACAAGCTTCCCTGAGGAGAAGATTAATACTCTCTTCATGTCAATCTTTATGGCAGAGAGATGTGTGTTTTGAGGAAGGAATTGAAATAGGAGAGGGGTGGTTCTTCTTGTGAAGTTGGCTATGGAGGGCATTTCAGGCACAAGGAAATGCATGAGGGAAGCCATGGAAATAAGAGTGGGAAGAGAAAGCAGAAAGGCAGGAGGTTCTGGTTGAGAAAAGAGCTCAAGGGCTGAAGGGGTATGGAAAGTAGGAGGAAGATATTTGTGCTGAAATGTAGGCAGAAGGGGAGATGGTACCAAATCTTAAACATAAAGACAGGGATCCTGACTTTCAGATCCAGGAAGGTAGTTAAGCACATCCAGAACTACATGAAAAATCCCACTTGCTTATGTACCTTCCTGAATCGGAGCCTTTGTATGCTCATGTCTTTTCTTGGGAGTTGGACTATATGGAAAGGGATGAGTTGGAGCAGAGGGAAGGTCAGGATATCTTTTGAAAGCCCAAGGGGGCTGCAACAATGGCTGAACTCCCATAAACCAAATGTGTCTTAAAAGTGACCTGCAGGGGAAAATGGGATTGTGTTTTGTATGAGATAGATATAGATACATATGGAGAAAAAGAGAGAATTTATTGTGGTTACAAAGTGGTTAGTAAATAGTAAAAGTTTATTACAGTGTAAAAATGTGTATTCCCACATTTAAATTCACTTGTTTCAAAATGGGTATGACCTTTGATGTATATTTATAAATTACACTGAGAAATAAACTCTTCACAGATCTGAACTAAAAATTTATAATCCATGGTTTTATGTAGTCTTTTTAAAAGTTATTAGCTTCCTTGGCTTATGATTTAAATAACAAGCAGATAAATTATTAAACAATCTTAATTATAAGGTTAGTTATTGTACAATGAAACAATTGTTTTTATAGACATAGGCTAATGCTATCATTACAAAGTAAAATTATATTTAACATCAATCATAATAACTACTCACATAATCCAAATATGTTTAACATTCATTCTGAATAGATTACATGTATGATTTCATCCTAGTAAATCTATTTGAAAATACCAGATGTACAAGTAATGTGCATATTGCCCTCTACTGGATATTTTTTGAATTCCCTGTACAATTCAATGTAATACATTATTGGAGGCTGAGGGGGACATTGTTTAAGTAATGTTAAACAGACCTGCCAAATTTAATCTGGAGGGAGACTCCTTTGTTTTGCATTAATTTAAAGGGAGTTTAAAAGCATATCCCTCTTATGCAGAAGGATTTTTCTTTGTGTTTGCAGTGAGACATTACAAATCTCAGACCTATGGCTTATATGAGATTTATTATGTTCCATCCTTAATCTTGTGTGAAAGCTCATATATCACATATGCACTGTAATACCTTAGACACATAAGACTGTGTTAAGGATACAGGGTCAGATTCTGAACTCAGTTACACCAACGACATTTGAGTTTTGCAGCGTCTTCAATGTGACGGAAATTTAATGGAACCATTATTTTTCTTAATATGTATATTATTAATGGATCCTGGGGGCCATAAAATGTCAGTGAAAGTGTATGAAGAATTTGCAGATGGACACAGTAACCCACACTATTTCCTTTTGAGCTGAACAGTGGAGCCTTGAATCCATATTTCATTGACAACATACTCTGGATCCCTTGGAACCAGTACTGAGGACAGTGTCTACTGGAGCTTGCGTATATCTTGTGTATACCTTGGCAGCAGCCATGTCACTTTGTGTTGTGATACTATTAGAATACACATGCTGTGCTGGGTCAGTACTTGGATAGACCTCAAACAAATAACTGAGGCTACATCTACACTGCCAGTGGGGGTGTAATTTGCAGCTTCTGTAGACATAGCCAGGCTAGCTTTAATATCTAGCTCACTAAAAATAGGAGTGAGGACGCAGCAGCATTGGCTTAAGTGCAGGTTAGCAATGCGCATATGTAACCAGGGGGCCAGGTGGGCTTTGACAACCCATGGTAACACTTCCCTATTGCTATTTGCAGCAAGCTAACTAGGGCCATGTCTACACTACACATCTGTGTAGACAAAAATGACGTTGACACCCAAAAGTCAACATGTTAAAAATCACGATTTTGTGTTCACACTTGCTCCCTCTGTCAGCAGATCGCATTCACAGTGGGGACACCACTATCAACAGTGTGAGCAATGCACTGTGGGTACCTATCCCACAGTTCTTCTGTCACTAGGAGTTATGGGACGACGGAGCAGAACACAGCACATCTTGGTACAGTGCTAAATGTCCCGTGATGCATTGCTTTCTGTCCCAGCACTCCATGGGCTTCTGGCTTTCTTTCACGGCATTTTTTCAATGGCCCTTCTTTGCTGTGCACCCCGGCATATCTGTGAGAAGGGATTGATCCTGCACGGCTCTCCTATGCTCTGTTAACTGTCATGAAGACATCGCGGATGGTAGTGTAGTTTATTGTGAAGTTCCTAACTGAAGAAGACTTGCAGGCGCCTGACGTTCTGCATGACATGGATAGGAGCAACTTGAGATTGCTTTGGGCATTCACAGAGCAGGTGCACAGGGTAGACTGTCGCTTTGGGGTTCAGGAAACAAGCGCTGAAAGGTGGGATCTTACCGTCACGCAGGTGTGGACTGATGAGCAGTGACTACAGAACTTGCGAACTTGCGGAAAGCCACCTTCCTGTAACTGTGTGTGGAGCTTGCCTCAGACCTGCGGCACAAGGACACCAGAATGAGAGCTGCCCTCTCAGTAGAGAAGCGTGTGGCAATTGCTGTGTGGAAGCTGGCAACTCCAGACTACTACCAGTCGGTCGCAAATCAATCTGGAGTGGGGAAGTCGACTGTTGTGGCTGCGTCAATGCAAGTGTGCAGGGCAATAAATCGCATCCTGCTACAAAGGACTCTGGGAAATGTGTGTGAAATAGTGGATGGCTTTGCAGAAATGGGTTTCCCTAACTGTGATGGGGCGATAGATGACACACATATTCCAATTTTGGCACCAGACCACCTTGCGACAGAGTACATCAATAGGAAGGGGTACTTCTCCATGGTGCAGGCACTTGTGGATCACCATGGGCATTTCACTGACATCAAAGCAGGTGGTCTGGGAAGGTGCATGATGCACACATCTTCAGGAACACTGGCCTGTATAGAAAGCTGCAAGGGGGGACTTTCTTTCCTAACCAGAAGATTACAGTGTGGGGTGTTGAAATGCCAATAATGATCCTGGGGGACCGTGTGTATCCCTTACAGCCCTGGCTCATGAAACCTTACACGAGACACCTGGACAGCACTAAGGAGCAGTTCAACAACAGGCTCAGTAGGAGCCAGATGACAATTGAATGTGCCTTTGGCAGATTAAAGGTGCGCTGGTGATGCCCTTATGGCAGGTTGGACCTCACTGAGGATAATATTCCTATGGTCTTAGCCGCCTGCTGTACGTTGCATAATCTCTGTGAAGCTAAGGGTGAAAGGTTTGCTCAGGAGTGGAGTGCTGAGGCAGACCACTTGGTTACTGATTTTGAGCAGCCAGATACCAGGGCTGTCAGAGGAGCCCAGAAGGGAGCTATTCCAATCAGGGACGCTTTGAGGCAGCACTTTGACAATGACCACCAGTAACATATATCTCTGTCTGAGTTGGTTCAATGTTACATTACATGTAGCTTTCCTAGGGGGCAATGGTGACATTTGTGGCCTTATATTCCTGTAATAAAGTGATTTAAATGCCTGGGCATGTATTGGCGGTGCCTGCAATCTCACCTTGTAGAAAAAAATTAAAGATGATTTACCATTATAAAAGTTTGCTTTTATTGCACAGGAAATAGCACACACAAACACACAGATGCTTGGTGGGAAAGGAAGAACCAGTAAAGGGCAGACTTTCACAGCTGTGTGTAGGTCCAGCTGTCATTGTGAAAGTTGTCTGAGGGGGTGAAGTGAAGCGGAAACCGAGAAGTCCCAGAAGGTGGAAAGGAATGTGTGGGCGGAGTTGGGGGGGGGGTGTTGACTGGATTTAGAATGGCCGGAGACCAGTCAAGAGATTCGTCTCCCTACCCACCTCTATCATCGGCGTTTTAAGATTGCCCAAAGTAAAAACTAACAAGGAAGTGCAGGAGTAAAACTCAGGTATGTTTATTAGACTAACAACAGTTCAACAAGGTAAGAAAACTGGGTATACTTTAAGGGACTCCCAAAACAGGTAAGTAAAACAAACTGGTAAAAGTGACATTATAACTATACTGACTGTGTCCAAAAGGGTTTACTCCCTCCCCAAGACGGATGTCAGGTAAGGGATATGAAGGACTTAAAAGGTCTCTACCATTTCTTACAGCTTATCTGGAGCATCCTGACCTCATGGCACAAAGCGGGTCTGGAACTGACCAGATGACTCGGCAGGGTGAGAAGTGGACCCCAGGCAACTGATAAGTGGTAACTGTGATTTTTCTTCCTTCTTCCCTGCAGCATCATGGGTGCAAGTAAGATCTGGATGAGATCTTCTGCATGCAAGTATGTTAAACCCTCCCACAACCCTAAGGCACGGTGCTCTGGCATACACACCTGAGTACAGCACTCTGCCACTTAGACGGGCAGCACCCTCCCTCAGACATGCTAGCCCTTATATGCCCTACTGTTACTGGACAGATTGCATGTCACATGGTTGCCCAGTTTCCGGCCTTTTGGCAAAAAAGGGCGGGAAACTAACCCTGAGGAGGAGGAAGAAAGGCAGCAAAGATGGATTCCTAGTTGTTGTTGTTGTCAGGAATTCAAAATGGTGTATGGATATTAACAACAAAAACAGAAATATGGAAATTCTCCCCCTACAAGGGGGCATGGAAAAGAGTTCTGAATGTGCTGCAGTGGAGGTCGAGCACTGATCTCCTCAGTCTGCAGCATTATTAAGGACTTCAGCATCTGCGTTTGCTCCTCCATGACTTTAAGCATCCACTTAGTAGCATCCTTAACAAATGCGTGATTCTCTTTTCTGTCCTGCCGTTCGGCTTCCCAGCACTCCTTTCACAACCTTTTTTCTGCATTGCAGCACTGCAGGACCTCCTGGAACATATCTTCTTTGCTGCGTCTTGGGCGCTTTCTTATCTGGTGGAGACGCTCAGCCGGGGTGCGTGGGGTGTTCCTGAAGGCTACATCTGGTGAAACACAGGGGACAATGCACAGAAGTGGGATTGTTAAATTCACGCACTGCATTGAAACATTTCTGTTAAATACACCTTTTGCAACATTGCCATCACTTTCTCACTGACCCTAGCAAGGCACACATCTCTGCGAACACTCAAAGCCTGGTGAGTGTTGGCGGCGGTGGGGGCGCTCTACATGGGGAAAAGAGCACACACTTTTTGAAAGGGTTGTGGCGCAGCACTCTGCGGAACAAATTCTAAAATTCTCCCACACTTTTCCACAGGCAGGGGTAATTCTAGCAGACATCTCACTGCTAAGGGTAAGCAGGGAAACACGGATACATCTACTCCATGCTTGTGGCTTCCACCCTGTTCCCTATGCTGCTCGCCTATGTGCCACTTTGGTCCCTGCACAAGTGATTGCTGAATGGCGTGGGAAAGTTTCCTACAGTGGGGGAAGGAACAAAGCTGCTCTGCCACGGAACCCTTGGCAGAGGATTGCCCAGTACTCCCAGGAAACTTTCCTGGAGATCTCTCTCGATCTCGGCGTGCATCAACACCCTGTTCTGCCGCACCAATTAGCTACACAGGGAAATGTCCACCTCACAGAAACACAGCCAGCCTCCCACATTTCTATACCCCAAACCCACCTTTGCACTAGACAAGCCACAGCCACTTACCAGGAGTTTCATCTCCTGCTTCTTGTTCGCTTGAGAGCAACTGCTGAGACTGGCTAGACACCTCTGGAGTGGAGAACAGTTCCTGGCTGCCTGCCCCATCAGGTGACCCCGCTGGGAGCTGCACATCCTTATCTAACTCCACCTCTTGATCAATAACTTTGTCCTCCGGGTTAGGTCCTCTTTCTGCTGCCTCCGTGCGCGCTGAAGTATCCATAGGGCTCTTGGCGATGGAGGTGGGGTCGCCACCAAGGATAGCATCCAGCTCCTTATAGAACTGGCTGGTCTTAGGTAAAGCAACTGAGCGACAGTTTGCCTCCCTCGCCTTATGGTACTCCTGCCTCAGCTCCTTTATCTTTGCTCTGCACTGCAGTGTGTCCCAATCATAGCCCTTTTCGCACAAGCTTCAAGAAATCTCCCCATCGGTATCCCAATTCCTATGGCTCAAGCGCAGCTGGGACTGCACAGCCTCCTCTCCCCATATACTGAGCAGATCCAACATAGAATATCAGGGTTGGAAGGGACCTCAGGAGGTCATCTAGTCTAACCCCCTGCTCAAAAGCAGGGCTCATCCCCAATTAAATCATCCCAGCCAGGACTTTGTCAAGCCTGACCTTAAAAACTTCTAAGGAAGGAGATTCCACCACCTCCCTAGGCAACGCATTCCAGTGTTTCACCACCCTCCTAGTGAAAAAGTTTTTCCTAATATCCAACCTAAACCTCCCCCACTGCAACTTGAGACCATTACTCCTTGTCCTGTCCTCTTCCACCACTGAGAATAGTCTAGAACCATCCTCTCTGGAACCACCTTTCAGGTAGTTGAAAGCAGCTATCAAATCCCCCCTCTTTCTTCTCTTCCGCAGACTAAACAATCCCAGTTCCCTCAGCCTCTCCTCATGAGTCATGTGTTCCAGACCCCTAATCATTTTTGTTGCCCTTCGCTGGACTCTTTCCAATTTATCCACATCCTTCTTGTAGTGTGGGGCCCAAAACTGGACACAGTACTCCAGATGAGGCCTCACCAATGTCGAATAGAGGGGGACGATCACGTCCCTCGATCTGCTCACTATGCCCCTACTTATACATCCCAAAATGCCATTGGCCTTCTTGGCAACAAGGGCACACTGCTGACTCATATCCAGCTTCTCGTCCACTGTCACCCCTAGGTCCTTTTCCGCAGAACTGCTGCCCAGCTATTCGGTCCCTAGTCTGTAGCTGTGCATTGGGTTCTTCCGTCCTAAGTGCAGGACCCTGCACTTATCCTTATTGAACCTCATCAGATTTCTTTTGGCCCCATCCTCCAATTTGTCTAGGTCCCTCTGTATCCTATCCCTGCCCTCCAGCGTATCTACCACTCCTCCCAGTTTAGTATCATCCGCAAATTTGCTGAGAGTGCAATCCACACCATCGTCCAGATCATTTATGAAGATATTGAACAAAACCGGCCCCAGGACCGACCCCTGGGGCACTCCACTTGACACCGGCTGCCAACTAGACATGGAGCCATTGATCACTACCCGTTGAGCCTGACAATCTAGCCAACTTTCTACCCACCTTATAGTGCATTCATCCAGCCCATACTTCTTTAACTTGCTGACAAGAATACTGTGGGAGACAGTGTCAAAAGCTTTGCTAAAGTCAAGATACAATACATCCACTGCTTTCCCTTCATCCACAGAACCAGTAATCTCATCATAGAAGGCGATCATCATAGAACAGCTCTGCAGTGGTCCAAGCGGGAGAGTGTTTGCTGCGTTAACCCGCCATGGTCATCTGGGAAGATGCAATGAGACCTCTCCAGGCCAAGCAAACAGGAAATGGAATTTCAAAAATTCCCAGGGCTTCTAAGGGGGAGGGAGAGAGGATGGATGGTTGTTTACCTGGCTGCAGGGCAGTGGATTCAAACTGCTGACCAGAGCGGTCAGGATGGGCATTGTGGGACACCTCCTGGAGGCCAATTAAAGCAATGAAATGAAGCGTGGTGTCTACACTTGCACTTTGTCGACCAAAATATAGAGGAAAAAGATGTAAATCTTTCATGAGGGTGGATGTATTCTGTTGCCAAAACCGGGCCTTTTTCCCAACAAAAGTTGCCTAGCAGTGTGTATGCACTCACTGTTTGGGTCGACAACCGGCAGTTTTGGTGACAAAAATTGGTAGTGTAGACAAGGCCTAGGTTAAAACTAGTGCAGGTACATCTACACAAGCTGTAAATTACACCATCAGTTGCAGTGTGGACACAGTCTGAGAGTTGCAAGAAGTGTTGATGACTCAGTAGCTAACAGTCTTTCCTCTGGATTAATGCTGTTCTATAGAAGAGTCAAAAAGGCTCTCCTGGAGTGAGTATTATTATTTATATACTGCTATCAATGTGCAAGGTGCTTTTCCCCATCAGGTACGAAGAAAAAGTCATCAAACAACTTACTGTGGAGTTTTCAGTCTAAATTCTGTCGCTGGGAATGAGACAAACTGAAGTTCTGACCAATGAACAGACTACACTAGCACTACTGCGGGTGGACCTGCAGCAATGGGAAATGGTAAGAGAAAAAGTCTTGTACAGATACAGCCTTAATCCCCCTGGGTCTCAATTTTTCCACCTGTAAAATTGGGATAATAGTACACACCCACCTGTGAGGATTAAGTAATTAATGTTTGTAAAGTACTCTGAAGATGGAAAGGATTAAATATTATCTACTGTTTTCTTCAAGCCAATTTAGAAATAAAAAGAAATAATAAATCATTAAGCTATAAACATAGCTGGGACGAGAGCACTGTGATTAGCACTACTTTGTTCAGTTAATTACTTTCCTTTTAAACAAATCCAGAGTTGTTTTATGCAAGGGGGAGTCCAAGGTTAAAAAGGATAAAAACCGTTTTTAAAAAAGACAAATCGGATTACTTAGTTGCAACACCCCCCAATAGAACAAATCAATAAATTAGGGCCATCGCTCAGTTTTAGGCTCATAATAAAGATGCATCCAAAACAAGCACACATAGATGCAAAAGCCTGTATTCTAGCCAACAGCAGCCCGTGCCCAGGAATAATCACAGAAGTATGTTTCGGACCCACCACTGCCAGGCCAGACACACACTCACATAAACATGTGCATCACATCTGTCCTATAGGCCCTACCACAAAACGGCTGTTCTCAATTCTCCCTCCTGAGTCCTCTGACAAATACATATGTGCAAGAATTTGACTTGGGCCCCAATCCTGCAAACAGTTCTGCATGTGCTTAATCTTAACTCAATGTGACTGCTCATGTGATTAAATTTAAGCATGTGTGCAAGTATTTGCAAAATCAAGGTCATAATTCATACAGCATCATAAGCAGATATTTATTCATTAGCTGGCATGATGTCAAGACAATTTTACACTTTTAAAAAGCTGGACAAAATCAATGTTACAAAAAAAATCACCTCACTGGCAAATTAGCATATTTTATTACAGAAAATAACACATATATAAAACATTATAAATCACTGAATAAACATTTACTAATCAATTAATCTTCACAACATCCCAAGTAGGTAGATAAATATTGTTATCCTCATATTATAGTGAGGGTAGCCAAAGCAGAGATTAAATGATTTGCTGGAGTGGAGACCATACAGTGAGTCAGTGGTAGAACCAGGATTGGAATTCTTGTGTCCCATCCCTCTGGTCCAGGGGTGGGCAAACTTTTTGGCCCAAGGGCCACATCGGGGTGCGAAACTGTATGGAGGACCAGGTAAGGAAGACTGTGCCTCCCCAAACAGCTTGGTCCCTGCCCCTTCCCACTTCCTGCCCCCGACTGCCCCCCTCAGAATCCCCCCCTCCTTGTCCCTTGACTGCCCCCTTCCAGGTCCCCCCACCCCTAACTGCCCCCTGGGAGCCCACCCCCTACCCCCGTCCCCTGACCGCCCCTCCCCTGAACGTCCGCCCCATCCAACTGCCCCCTGACTGCCCCCCCAGGATCCCCTGCTCCATATCCAACCCCCCAGCCCCGGCCCCTTTACCATGCTGCTCAGAGCAGCATGTCTGGAGCTGTGCCACCCAGCCAGAGCCAGACACGCTGCCCTGCACGAGCGTGCAGCCCCGCCACCCAGAGCGCTGCCAGCACAGCAGCATGGCTGCAGGGGAGGGGGAACAGCAGGGGAGGGGCTGGGGGCTAGCCTCCCCGGCAGAGAGCTCAGGGGTCGGGCAGGATGGTCCCGTGGGCAGGATGTGGCCCATGGGCCATAGTTTGCGCACCTCTGCTCTGGTCACTCCTCCAAACTATGCCATCTTTCCATACGTGAGATAATAGGCGTTCTTAAGAAAAGTAGACAAGACAGATAATGTACAATACCGGCTTACTGAACCAATGAATAGTTTTAAATACATCATCTTTGGATCCATACATTTCTTCTTCTATATTTTATAAACAAGCTGGTAAATTCCCTTTTCAATTTTTTACAGATATGGAAATACATTTGTTAAGCCTTCCCAGTTACCTATAGAAAAACACTGTAAAAACCTAATTGGCAGAGGAGTAGTGCTCATGAGTTGACGGAGTAAGGTCATTTAGGGATTAGCTATGCACAGAAGTTGTACTGCTTTAAATATAGAGATATAGTTATATCTGTACAACCTTCAAGTGTGGACACAATTATACTTATTTCTGTACAGAAAGACAATAAGGTATTCTAGTATAAGATACCTTTATACCCCTATAGCTGCATCCCCACCAGGAGTTGTATTGGTATAACTATTTTGGTAAAAAAAATCACACCCCTTAACTGAAAAAATCTGTATAAAAACCATGTAAAGCAGCCTGGGCTTGCAGGTCTGATGCAGGAAAAGCCTTCCACAGCAGCTGGCACTGCATGATCGGAACTTTAACTTTTAGCTTTGATGGAAAACTGTTTGGATCTGATTTAGGACATTAAGAAATGTGATTTATCATCTCAGCCCATTCCACAGCAAATATTTGCCCTTGTTATTTGCTTTAATATTATTATTATTAGCACATAAACCAAATCATCAGGCAATTGGGGTTAATTGGCAGGCTTTGCTTAGGACAAACCCAGTGTGGCATATTATTATTTATATATTACCACAGGTGTGCCTGATACTTTACATATATAAAATAAAACAAAGTCCTTGCCCTAAAGAATCTAATGTGTGGTATATAGGTTTATATATCATGGACAGCATCAGGAATGTTATGGAAGGAATGAAGTGCATGTACAGGACTATGAGTGGACCTTGAGCTAGAGCTATACATTTTTCACATTCATGAACATTAAATGCCATAGAAAATGTGTTGTTTATCTGTATGATCACTGTACTATGTGTGCAAGAGGGAAGCAATCTGGTCACACAAGCTTATGTAGCGTTCTGACAAAGCTGCATTTATCTGAGGCAGAGAGAAAGAGAGTGTTAAATTCCTTTTATTTTTTTCTCTGTAAGAGTAATGAATAACTACATTGCATTTTTGGAAGGGAGAAGCTTCAGTACGAAGTAGGGTGAATGGGTGATGTGTCAAATAAAAGCTGTTAATGATGCCAAACATGATGGTTTACAAACTTCAAATCCTTTTATGAAAAGAAAGTGTAAGAACCTATGTTATGACCTTCCTATGTCTATCTTTCTCTTTTCTATACAACTCCCACTGATATTTTTTTCCACTTATTTGCTAATATTGAACAAAACTACCATTGGTTTCAATGGGTTCCTGATTAAACCAAATCTATCTAATCTACTGGGCCCTATTCTGATCTGACACTTTAAATGAAGAGTAACTTAATTGAAATGTAAAAACAGTGCCAGCCCTGGTCTACAATAGAACATTTTACCACTTCTGAACCACACTGTTGTCAACAAAACCAACGAGGAGACCGGTGGCACCTTAAAGACTAACAGATTTATTTGGGCATAAGCTTTCATGGGTAAAACCCCCCACTTCAGATGCAATCACCAACATGGTGCTAAATACAGGCCTAGTTCTACACTACAAACATTTGCTGTTATTGTAATGTCAGTTAAGAGGATGATTATTTATGAGATTTCTATTCGAGCTAAAGCCATAGTGTAACTGCAGTTTTAATGGCATAAAAGTGTTTTTGCTGGTATGGCTTATTTCACTTGGGGAATCAATATAAACTATACCAGTAAAAGCATTTCTTTTCTGGTATAAACTGTGTATTGTAGTTACACAAGGAAAGTTTGCCAGTACAACTATACCAATATAGCTATATCAGCAAATCTTTTCTAATGTAGACCTGGCCTATAAGTGTGATCAGAATCAAGATCTACATATAGTATAGATGCAGTGCCAATCACCACAGTAACTAAGCATTGAGTGTATGAGCCAAACCTTCCTCCTGCCCTTCAATCTGAATTTTATCCCTCAATGCAACCTTTCAGCTACTGGGTGTGTGGAATAACACACTATTTAAAAAGTAGTAACTCGTGGGATGAGAAAGCTACATTATGGGGGAATACTTGATGGTATTGGAGTTCTGACCTTGGTGGTAAATGTGGGTGAGAGGGAGTTAAAAAACAACGAAAAATTAACAACCATTTCTTCCGGCTATAAATAGGTCAGTAGAAACTAAACATTCCTTTCTTTGGGGGCAGTGAATAGTTTGAGTAAGTCTGAATCACAGGTTTTATGGAATTTGTGACTAAAATAGCTCTGTAATCTTGTGCTCCGCCTGGCATGGAAGTCCTTCCCCTCTCCTTACCTTTATCTGAAATCAAACTGTTCCTCACATTCCTTCCTTACACAACACTAGTTCATTGTGATGCAAGCTAGCTAGTGATTAATACCTTTTTATGAGGTTGGTTCCAGTGACTTGAGATTATATCACCATGGCTGTCTCAGAAAGCATGAGACCACACCCCATTGTGAGGAACTCCAACGACTCCTGGAATGCAAGAGAAGAAAAAAAAAGTCCTTAAAAGAATCCTAATAAATATGTAGCAATAATATCACCTGCATGGTTGTTTCAAGTGCTGGGACCTTCCTCCAGGCTTTTTCACATCAGAAGAAGGCCAATTCAATTGCTCTGCAAATCCTTGGGAAGGCTGTGTTCTCCTCTGCACCTTCCCACCATGGTCTGGCAGAGCTGAGCAACTTGCTTGTAGAAGATGGCAGGCTTAGAAAAACAAGTTGAGCCGCTGCCCATCTCTAGTTTTTGGTAATTAGTAAACTGATAGAATTAGAGGTTTGATTCCACCCTGCTCACACAATGTAATTTCACTGACTTCTATTTACATCAATGTGAGAAAAGAA
Source organism: Lepidochelys kempii (assembly GCF_965140285.1). Lineage (NCBI taxonomy): Eukaryota > Metazoa > Chordata > Testudines > Cheloniidae > Lepidochelys > Lepidochelys kempii. The sequence goes on along the minus strand of NC_136392.1, from coordinate 16,158,201 downwards.
AAAGGCTCCAGACATAGATAAGAACTAGCAAGTCATGTAAGCATTCTCTTTTGCCAGTGTAAAGAAAACATAGACCAGAGAAGGCATAAGACTTGAACTGGATACCAACTGATTTGCTGGCAAATACTCACTGGACAACAACCTCTGTCTGTACTAATCAGCACTTGTCTGGCTGAGTTGAACCAGAGTGAGAGTTGCAGTTTCTTTGCCTTTGGTAGGGCTGGACTTGGACCTACATGATCTACTACATGCAAAATTGCGCTGGTTTAACTAAAGGTGTGATTTTGAACTGATTTAGTTAAATTAGTGCAACTTTGTGTGTGGATGCTCTTTTATTGGTTTAATCCTGATTTATATCCAAATATAAATACAAACCAGGAGTAAACCAATATATAGCCATCACACTTACAAAGTTCATTCTATTACTGGTTTTAATAGAATTCCCCCTTTTAAGTATAGGGAATATTGCTGGATCTGGTAATATCTCTAAAACCAAATGAACTTTTTAAATGTGCCCAGTGAGTTGCACCAGTTACACTAAATAATTTTAAACCAATTTAAATCAAACTGGTGCAACTTCTTTGAGTATACAAAGCTTTAGAACTTGCATGACGCTGAGATGTTTGAGAGATGGATCAGTCTGTGAGTTGGTTCCTTTTCTGGGCCTGCCGCTGACAGAGAAGATAGGTTTCAGAGTAGCAGCTGTGTTAGTCTGTATTCGCAAAAAGGAGTACTTGTGGCACTTTAGAGACTAACAAATTTATTAGGGCATAAGCATCCGTGAGCTACAGCTCACTGCATCCGATGAAGTGAGCTGTAGCTCATGAAAGGTTATGCTCAGATAAATTTGTTAGTCTCTAAGGTGACAGAGAAGAGTGGCCCATAAATTCCAAATATGTAGCTCTGTTCTGTAATAATGACTATAAACTAATCTCATGCTCCATGGCTTCAGCTGGTTGCCTGAAGGGGATGAGAAGGATTTTTTCCTCCCAATGTACAATTATAATCTGGGAGAGGAAGGATACTGGTTGGGGTAGATCAGTGATCATCTGAGGTGGTATCAGGAATTGTGTTTTAGATGCCTGGCTGGTTTGCCCCGCTCACATGCTCAGGTGATCCTCAGATTTGGGGCTCGGAAGAAATTTACCCCCGGTCACATTGGCAGGGATCTTGGGAGTTCTTCACCTTCCTCTGCAGCATGGGGCATGGATCACTTCCCAGGATCATCTTGGCATGTCTCACCTAATCAATTCCCAGCATTGGATGGGCCTCTCAGGGCATTGGCAGCAGTCTGTCCTCTGCCTGTGGCACAAGACAGTCTATTTTTCTGAGGACTGAAAGGCTTTAGTTTGACTGAAGTAATTGGGCCCAACAGGGCTATCTGAGAGAAATTTGATGGCTTCTGATGTGCAGGATTTAATGGTTATGATTTAATGGTCCTTTCTGGACATAAACTCCAGAAAACTATGTGCAGGAATCCCTAAAAGTGAAGGGCCTCACAAAGCTGATTATGTTTATTTGTAGTTGAAGCCAATCCTGATCTTTGGTGCGATACTACCGCCCTTATTTCCTTGAACACAGTCTCACAGCACCAAGAGGAGGCGTATTCTGTCCCCGTCCACATATTCCCAGCCTCACAGGGGTACTTTCACCCCCCCCCCCCATGATCCCACTATAGGTGATGCACTGTGGCCCTCATAATCCCAGAATTGTGGGGATGAGTGCTTCTTTAATCCCCGTACCGGGTGGGGTACTATGCCCCCCACAATCCCAGTACCGGGTGGGGTACTATGCCCCCCACAATCCCAGCACCGGAGGTTACTGTGCCCCCCACAATCCCAGCACCGGGGGGTTATTGTGCTCCCTGCAATCTAAGCACCGGGAGTTACTGTGCCCCCCACAATCCCAGCACTGGCAGTTACTGCGCCGCTGCAATGCCAGGATTAATCGGGCGGTGTGCCGAGTCCCCCACACAATCCCAGTTCTGAGCGTGGGTCTTTACCCACAATAACCTCAGTAGCAGGAGGGGACTGACACCTCCCAACCCCCGCCTCGCGTGCGCCCTCCACTTTGGAAAGCAGGCGAGCGGGGCTCACGTTGGACGCACGCGCACTGGCTGCAGGTGCGCCAACGCGCTCTTTCCCTCTCGTTCGCCGGGCGACAGGTGCGCATGCGCGCTCGCTGCAGGTGCACCGAGACTCCCCCTCCCTTTTGTGAGTGTCAGGCGCGCATGCGCTACCTGCCCCTAGCCCTCTCCTGGGAGCGGCAGGTGCTAGGCGCAGCTAGGCGTTCTGTGGGGCGGCTCTTCCCCCGGCCTGGGTGCGTGTGAGGAGGCGGCTCGGCGGCAGGTTGTGGCTGGGCTCGGAGCTGCCCGGGTTCTCCCCCTTCCCCACAGCGCGCCCGGGGACACGGACCGTCTGGCGGAATGAACCGGACCCACCGCAGCGCTGGGGGTAGCCGGGGCCTGTGCACCATGGAAGTGAAGAGCAAGGTGGGTAGCGGGCCTAGGGCGACGATCCGTGAGGGGCCGCAGAGGGCGGACCGACCCTTTGGAGGGCGAGACCCCAGGAGAAGGGGCAGGGCGGGGGCGTCCGCTCCGTGAGGGGCCGCCGGGGGCAGGGCGAGCCCCAGTGGAGGCTGTGGGGGGGGGCGTCCGCTCCGTGAGGGGCCGCCGGGGGCAGGGCGAGCCCCAGTGGAGGCTGTGGGGGGGGGGCGTCCGCTCCGTGAGGGGCCGCCGGGGGCAGGGCGAGCCCCAGTGGAGGCTGTGGGGGGGGGCGTCCGCTCCGTGAGGGGCCGCCGGGGGCAGGGCGAGCCCCAGTGGAGGCTGTGGGGGGGGGGCGTCCGCTCCGTGAGGGGCCGCCGGGGGCAGGGCGAGCCCCAGTGGAGGCTGTGGGGGGGGGGCGTCCGCTCCGTGAGGGGCCGCCGGGGGCAGGGCGAGCCCCAGTGGAGGCTGTGGGGGGGGGGGGCGTCCGCTCCGTGAGGGGCCGCCGGGGGCAGGGCGAGCCCCAGTGGAGGCTGTGGGGGGGGGCGTCCGCTCCGTGAGGGGCCGCCGGGGGCAGGGCGAGCCCCAGTGGAGGCTGTGGGGGGGGGGGCGTCCGCTCCGTGAGGGGCCGCCGGGGGCAGGGCGAGCCCCAGTGGAGGCTGTGGGGGGGGGGCGTCCGCTCCGTGGGGGGCCGCCGGGGGCAGGGCGAGCCCCAGTGGAGGCTGTGGGGGGGGGCGTCCGCTCCGTGAGGGGCCGCCGGGGGCAGGGCGAGCCCCAGTGGAGGCTGTGGGGGGGGGCGTCCGCTCCGTGAGGGGCCGCCGGGGGCAGGGCGAGCCCTAGCCCCAGTGAAAATTGGGGCCCCAGCAGGAGGGGATCGTTGAGGAAGGGGGCCATCTGGGCTCAGGGAATCTCTTGTGGGAGCACACCCAGGGCTGCCTGTGAGTTGTCCCGGCATGGGGCTGGGCTGGTTCTGCACTGGGTGGATACTGTATGGGGTGAGGGGGAGCTGGGAGAGCTGCTGACTCACCTGCAGATGGCACCTTGCCAGGGTGGGGAGTATGTCTGCAAGGAAGATCCAGGTTGCCTAAGGGTAGAGGGGTGCATCTCCATGTTTTCAAGGGATCTAGGGCTGTTCCTTTTGCTTGGTCCCTGTGCCATGGCCTAGGAGCAAGATGTGGTATTAGTCAAACAGCTATCACCATAGGGTTGACACTAGTAATAATTAATGCTGGGTATTGTCCCTGTAGCCTTCTCTCAGCACTAGCCCCCTTGTCAGATCACTCTTCACTTTTTCCCCCCCTCTATCCCCAACAGGGTTGTAGATGATTATCCACTGCAAAACTTGATATTCTTTAACAAAAGTTACAGTAGGACTTTACTAATTGGGCAGGCACACTGCTTTCCCTACAAAAAGAAAAGGAGTACTTGTGGCACCTTAGAGACTAACCAATTTATTAGAGCATAAGCTTTCGTGAGCTACAGCTCACTTCATCAGATGCATATCGTGGAAACTGCAGCAGACTTTATATATACACAGAGAATATGAACCAATACCTCCTCCCACCCCACTGTCCTGCTGTAAAACAAGACTGAAAAGGTTCCCCCTGAAACTGAATGCAGACTAACAGAATGCAAACTATATAAAAAAACAAATGGAGACTATATAAGAAAGTTACTAGGAAAAAAAGGCGCTCAAAAATCAGTTTAGCTAACATGTTTTGAAATGCCCCTGATACTATGCTTTTTGACTAGACTAGGATAAGTGTATTTTTAAATACATGCTAGCTAACATGTTAACATGATTTAAGGATCTTGTGTGAACAGAACAAAAATAAGTTGCCTTCCTAACATGTTTTTTGGGGGAAAAAAAAATCTTTTATCCTAGTCTATACAAGATCCTAATTTAGATGCAGTACAACAGCTCTGGAATCTTATCTGCTCATATAACCCACAATTGTCAAGGTGTTGAACTGTGTCTAAACGGGGTGTTAAGGAGTGTTTCATGTCATTTTAACTAAATTGACTTAGAGACAAGGTGGATGAGGTAATATCTTTTATTGGACCAGTTTTCAGAGTAACAGCTGTGTTAGTCTGTATTCGTAAAAAGAAAGGGAGGACTTGTGGCACCTTAGAGACTAACCAATTTATTTGAGCATAAGCTTTCGTGAGCTACAGCTCACTTCATCGGATGCAACATTAAATGACATTAAATCCCAGTGTGAATGCTGTTGTTCAGAATTAATATGGCTGTAATTTGGTTTAGTTTAATTCATGCTGATCTAAAAAGCATATTTTCCCCTTGTCTAGGCAAGGCTTAAGAGTGCACATACACTGAGGAAACTTGTGTGTTTCTCCACTAGTGGAAGCTGTAATGCAGACTGGTTATAAACATTTTTACCAGTGTGAAGCCTAATCCTTAAATCCTGCGTCCTGTCTATTCTATAGATTCCATTTTAGTTTACAATAACTGGTAGCTTTAGTGTGGACAGGGAATATGCATTTTTAAGGGTTGTGACATGGTGGTAAAAATATACCAGTATCTTCTGCTGTAGGTTGTATTGGTGCTAGAGCAAGTGAGGAACCATGGGAGAATTTCAGAAGATTTGTGTGAACAGAAGCTAAAGGATGGTGGCACCTGCTGACCATGACTCCAAGTAGTAGTTAAGCATGAGTGAAACTATAGTTGCTCTGAAGTTTTATTCTAACTCTCTTCATTGTAAATAGCTAAAGCAACACATGAGTATATATTTAAAAACAAACCCTATTTCATCCCAGACTTCTAGGTCTCAAAAATCCCCAGACAAATGTGGGTGTTCGAAAACAGGCTGAAAGTATATCATGGAACCAGAGATTTTTATAGGTTCATGCCTGTTTGATATCAACATAGATAGAAGAGGCTGTAAGTTCTTAGTGAGAAGGACAGTCTTTTTTGTAAAGTGTTTGTACAAGCTAGCATAGTGGGATGGTTCCTGGACCATGATTGGAGCGCCTTTATGCTACTGCAGTAGAAATGCTTTGATTCAGCACATCTTTTGTCATAATGATCATCTTCCCTGGTTGGGGTTGAGGAGAGAGATATACTTATGGTAAAGCTTTACTCTTTACCACACCCTGGAATTCTTTGCAACAAATGTTGTAGGTAGGTCTTTTTTTTAAAGACTGGATAATTTTATCACTAAGATATGTTTGTAGTTTGTATTTGCTGAAATAAGGGTAACAACTTATATCCCAAATAATGATATTTAAATTGCTGTTTAGGTCATGGGGACATTTCCCCCTTTAATACAGAGCTGCACAATAAGCAGTGTATTGAGGTTCCTCTTCCTAGAGGCATGGGGTTCAATCTGGTATGACAAATTCTGTGTCAAACTGGTTCTAGTATTCTAGACACATGGATAGGTATGTCTGCATTACTTCAGATCATTACTCCAAGAAGTTATCAAGTAATAGAGGCAGGATGCTACAGCCAGCACAAGACCAGTCAGCATTAGTCTGTTCTCTGTAACAATGCATGCTGAAAATCAGGGTTATCTTTTCTCAAAACAGTAACTATCAGTGTAGATCTGACAATTTCCTAGCATAGAGAAGAGATTTGTGCTTTTTGAAGTGCTACAGGGCACATCTTCACTGGCAATGTTAAAGTGCTGCCATGGCAGCGCTTTAACTTGGCTTGTGTAGTCATGGCAGAGCGCTGGGAGAGCGCTCTTCCTCTTAAAAAAAAAACCCACCTCCATGAGGGGCATAGCTACCAGTGCTGGGGGCGCAGTCTATACTGGCATGTTACAGCACTGAAACTCGCAGCGCTCAGGGGTGTGTTTTTTCACACCCCTGAGCGAGAAAGTTGCAGCACTGTAAAGTGCCAGTGTAGACCAGCCCACTGTTGGATAAATATTCTACTCTATTCTGAAATCCACCTCTTCAAGCACTCTCTCCTGTCTGAATAATCCCCCATAACTTTCTTGTTCTGTGTTTTGCATAGTGCAGCTTGTCTCTTTAAGAGTAAATACATGATGTACAATTGCAAAAATTATGTTTTGGGAAAGAACACAAACTACAATGAAAGTAGAATATTTGTTTTGAAGTGGAAACAACAAGCACTACATTGGAAAAAATATGGGCCAGATTGAGACTCTCACTTGCATGATTGCAGTACCTGCACAAGCATGCAGACACAATAAATATGCTTGTAGCATATGCATGAAACTGTGCAATTATTTCTGAAAAGCTGGCCCTGTTACAATATTGTAACTTCAAACATGCTGTCCTTTTTAGCTCATGTCAAATTTTATTTGATGTCTGTCACATTAAACTACAGCACTACTGGAAAATTATAAGTAATATACAAAAAGTTGCAATATACATATGTGGGAAATTCCTTGGATGTTGCATATTTCAAGTTCTTGGGGAAACAGTTAATGGGAACAAAGGAGAAGTTCTTTTATTGATGTCATAATAAAGCACACTGCTCTTGACTAAAGGGAGTTCCTCCTGCAGGTTTTATTTACTTATGCACAGGTGTGACTGAAATCAGTATGTGAGTCATTCATTCTACCTTATTGTTGACTAATGTTACAGTACTTAGAGTATCTATAGAAGAGTATTTGCAGTGAATCCTTTATTTAAAAATCTTTAGGGGAGGGAGGAGTGTTGGAGTTCAGAAGGTATAGAATTCTTAATTTGTGTGCTAACTGGATGACTTGGTGTCATTACTAATGAGCAAACGATAGGGTCCTTGTCTCTACTGGGTTTTCAGACTCCCAAGTTGAATGCAAATAAAACTTCTGATATTATTTTTGAAAGTAATATGAGGAAGACACAGAATTGGTCACAACAATAGCAAAGGCCCCATTTCCTAATTGGCACATTAGACCTAAACTATGCAACATGAACCCAAGAAATGTGGTGCTGTCTCTTTAATCCTTCCCTGATCCACTCAAACTGTTTTATACAATTTATTACATTTATGGCTCCCAAAATCTTAAATTGTACAATTCTTGCTTTGCTAAGTGACTGTATTATAGAAATTGCTGGAAACTTTTGGGTGTCATCTCATTGTGATGTTCATTTTAAGGGATATTTATTTTGATCTATTTGACAGCTTTCAAACTATTTGGAATATAGCAGTCAGTTTGGACTCCCTATCTTGATTATGAAAAATCCAGTTCAACCTCATGTTCATTACTGATCAGCTACAGAATATACAAAAATATTTCCAACAATCAACTAATGACTAGGCAGGTGGCAAATTGATGACTTATTACACCTACAAATTGTATACCCAGACTATGCAAAAACAGGCTAGTTTTATTGCTGACTTTTTCTCCCCTGCATCCCCTGAACCTGCCTTCTTGTTTCATGTAAGGGATTATGTTAGCTATCACATTTTAAAAACATACCTTTTTCCTCGTGTAGACTTCAGTCTCTGCCCCCAAAGCTTACATTCACTCATACAGTCTGAACAGTGCTTAGCACAGTGGGGCACTTTGCTGGTTATGGTCTCTAGGTACTGTTGTAATATAAATAGTATAATGTAGGAGGGAGAGAAGTCTTGAAGTTTGGGGAACTGAGTAAGGGACAGTCTGCTTTGAAACAGGACTACTGCAAAGTGCATTAGTGAACTGTTAACGCACATCAGTAGGGTCCATACAGGAGGAGTGGCGCAAGCTGGTACAAGGTAGATTCACTATCAGTAGAGCTGCACTGTAGAGCAGTGGTTCTCAACCAGGGGTCTGCAAGCAGGTTTCAGGGGGTCTGCCAAGCAGGGCCAGTGTTAGACTTGCTGAGGCCCAGGCCAGAAAGCTGAAGCCCAGGACCCTGAGCCCTTCCACCTGGGACTGAAGCCGAAGCCTGAGCAACTTCGCTTCACGGGTGTCCCTGTGGCCTGGGGCCCCAGACAGTTGTCCTGATTGCTAGCCCCTAATGCCATTCCTGGCGTTATGCAGAAAACTAGTTGTTTTGGCAAAGGTGTGCTATGGAGTTTTTATAGCATGTTGTGGGGGGGGAGACTCAGAAAGAAAAAGGTTGAGAACTACTGCTGTAAAGCATTTCTGTCATTAGGGCTGAACTGGTGGTGAAATAAAAATCTGAATCTTGCTAGCGTGAACAGGCCTATGAAGTTTTTGAGGAATGGGGTTGTATCCCCTCTTTGCCTCTCCTTTTTAGGTAGGAGCAGAAGGGACTTAAAATTAGGGAGGGCGGAAATATGAATTCATTTCCTTCATGCCAACAACCCTTGAAAGTAACTAACTTCACCCTGGCACCCCACCACAATATCTGCCACTGCATCCAAAACCAGAATCATTAACTATATGATTAACTTGATGGTTCTGCTTTAATAATATTGATACGTGTCCTCTGCTCTGATTTTAGTATTGCCCTTTTCAGATGAATGGGTCGGTTCATACCTCTGAGGTATTATTTCAAGGTTGCATACAGACTTGCAGCATACAGTCACTGCATGGTTTTAAGTTTTCTTCATATATTGATGAGTTTCTTCTCAACCATTAGGATGAAATGGAGTTTTTTAAAGCTAAAGCTTGGTCTTAGACTGGTAATGGGTTGCTGGCCTTTTTGTGACTGTATTGGGTCCTGAAAGCAAAATCTTGGATACCAGCAAAATTTTTTAAACCTAGATTAAGATGAGACAAAACCAGTTTCAATAATACAGATAAATGGTGTGAAAAATCTCACTCTGTAATAGCTTTGAAATTTTAAGTTTTGCCTTCAAGTACAGAAGTTTAAGAAACATGAGTTGGCAGTATCTAACGTTTTTGTTGCTTAGATTCTTATACATATATAAAATCGGATGTCATATTCTGGAGTGACCCAGATCCTAAATGACTGATGCTTTTAATTGCTCATCTTAGCTATTCATATATAGTTGCCAGTCAGTCTTTCAGATTGTTTGGTGTCATCTCAGGGTACATCTACACTACAGTGGCACATCTATGGCACTGCAGCTGTAGCATGGACACTTCCTATATCAAGGGAAGGGTTTTTTTTGTTGGTGTAGGAAAATCACCTCTGACAGATGGTAGCTAGGTTGTCATAAATATAAAGGGAAGGGTAAACCCCTTTGAAATCCCTCCTGGCCAGGGGAAAGCTTCTCTCACCTGTAAAGGGTTAAGAAGCTAAAGGTAACCTCGCTGGCACCTGACCAAAATGACCAATGAGGAGACAAGATACTTTCAAAAGCTGGGAGGAGGGAGAGAAACAAAGGGTCTGTGTGTCTGTCTATATGCTGATCTTTACCGGGGATAGACCAGGGATGGAGTCTTAGAACTTTTAGTAAGTAATCTAGCTAGGTATGTGTTAGGTTATGATTTCTTTAAATGGCTGAGAAAAGAATTGTGCTGAATAGAATAACTATTTCTGTCTGTGTATCTTTTTTGTAACTTAAGGTTTTGCCTAGAGGGGTTCTCTATGTTTTGAAGCTAATTACCCTGTAAGATATCTACCATCCTGATTTTACAGGGGGGATTTCTTTATTTCTATTTACTCCTATTTTTATTAAAAGTCGTCTTGTAAGAAAACTGAATGCTTTTTCATTGTTCTCAGATCCAAGGGTTTGGGTCTGTGGTCACCTATGCAAATTGGTGAGGCTTTTTATCCAACATTTCCCAGGAAATGGGGGGTGCAAGTGTTGGGAGGATTGTTCATTGTTCTTAAGATCCAAGGGTCTGGGTCTGTAGTCACCTAGGCAAATTGGTGAGACTTTTTACCAAACCTTGTCCAGGAAGTGGGGTGCAAGGTTTTGGGAAGTATTTTGGGGGGAAGGACGCGTCCAAACAGCTCTTCCCCAGTAACCAGTATTAGTTTGGTGGAGGTAGCGGCCAGTCCAAGGACAACGGGTGGAATATTTTGTACCTTGGGGAAGTTTTGACCTAAGCTGGTAAAGATAAGCTTAGGAGGTTTTTCATGCAGGTCCCCACATCTGTACCCTAGAGTTCAGAGTGGGGGAGGAACCTAGACATAGGTAAATGGAAGAATTCTTCTGTCAACTAGCTGCATCTAGAATCATAGGACTGGAAGGGACCACAAGAGGTCATCTAGTCCAGTCCCCTGCATCCATGGCAGGACTAAGTATTCTGTAGACCGGGGTGGCCAACATGTGGCTCTGGAGCTACATGCAGCTCTTCAGAAGTTAATATGCAGCTCCTTGTATAGGCACCAACTCTGGGGCTGGAGCTACAGGTGCCAACTTTCCAGTGTGCCAGAGGGTGCTCACTACTCAACCCCTGACTCTGCCACAGGCCCTGCGCCCACTCCACCCCTTCCCGCCCCCTCCCCTGAGCCTGCAGTGGCCTTGCTCCTCTCTTCGTCACCCCTAGCTCCCAAGCCTCCTGCATGCCACAAAATAGGTGACTGAGAGGTGTGGGAAGGGAGTGGGAAGTGCTGATCAGCAGGGCTGCTGGTGCATGGGAGGCACTGGGAGTGGGGTTGGGGAGCTGATGGTGGGCTGCTGACGTATTATTGTGGCTCTTTGGCAATGTACATTGGTAAATTCTGGCTCCTTCAGAGGCTCAGGTTGGCCGCCCTGATCTAGACCATCCCTGAAAGGTTTGTCTAACCTGCTCTTAAAAATCTCCAATGATGAAGATTCCACAACCTCCCTAGGCAATTTATTCCAGTGCTTAACCATCCTGACAGGAATTTTGTGGTAATGTCCATCCTGAACCTCCCTTACTGCAATTTAAGCCTATTGCTTCTTATCCTATCCTCAGACGTTAAGAATTTTTCTCCTCCTTGTAGCAACCTTTTATGTACTTGAAAACAGTTATCACGTTCCCTCTCCATCTTCTCTTTTCCAAACTAAACAAGCCCAAATTTTTCAATCTTCCTTCATAGGTCATGTTTTCTAGATCTTTAATCATTTGTTGCTTTTCTGTGGACTTTCTCCAATTTGTCCATCTTTCCTGAAATGTGGCTCCCAGAACTGGACACACTACTGCAGTTGAGACCTAATCAGCGTGGAGTAGAGCAGAAGAATTACTACTTATGTCTTGCTTACACCACTCCTGCTAATACATCCCAGAATGATATTCGCCTTTTTTTTTTGCAATAGTGTTACACTGTTGACTCATATTTAGCTTGTAGTCCACTATGACCCCCAGATCCCTTTCCGCATTACTCCTTCCTAGTCAGTCATTTCCCATTTTGTATGTATGCAACTGGTTGTTCCTTCCTAAGTGGAATACTTTGCATTTGTCCTTATTGAATTTCATCCTATTTACTTCAGACCATTTCTCCAGTTTGTCCAGATCATTTTGAATTTTAATCCTATTCTCCAAAGCACTTGCAACCCTTCCCAGCTTGGCATCATCCTCAAACTTTATAAGTGTACTCTATGCCATTATCTAAAATATTGATGAAGATATTGAACAGAACTGGACCCAGAACTGATCCCTGCTGGACCCCCCTTGTTATGCCCTTCCAGCATGACTGTGAACCACTGATAACTATTCTCTGGGAATGGTTTTCCAACCAGTTATGTCCCCACTAGTAACTCCATCTAGGTTGCATTTCCCTAGTTTATGAGATGGTCATGGGAGACAGTACCAAAAGCTTTACTAAAGTCAAGATATACCATGTCTACCACTTCCCCCCCCCCCCCCCATCCACAAGGCTTGTTACCCTGTGTGACAAAGTTCCTCCTCTGCCTTAGTGGGTCCTGCGCTTATTGATGGATTTGCTCGCCTCAGAGGTTCACAGCAGCCCTCAGTTTGGCCACTTTCATGGCTCAAATCTGCTGTTCGCTCAGTTAGCCTCATCACTGGCGAGCATGTGGAAAGGAAGAACAATCCCCACAGTCTCTGCTGATCCACCTAGTGGATCGGGGAACAGGCTGGAGACCTTCCCCTCTAGTGAAACCCACAGTCCGGTTCAACTCCTCCGGTATCGAGTTGGGGGAATGGAGGGAACCTGGGCCTGCCCTCTACTCTGGGTTCTAGCCCAGGGCCCTGTGGATTGCAGCTGTCTACAGTGGCTCCTGTAACAGCTGCGTGACAGCTACAACTCCCTGGGCTACTTCCCTATGGCCTCCTCCCAACACCTTCTTTATTCTTACCAGAGGACCTTCCTCCTGATGTCTGATAATGCTTGTACTTCTCACTCTCAGCTTCTTATGCCTCTTGCTCCCAGCTCCTTGCATGTGTGCTGCAAACTGAAGTGAGAGCCTTTTTAAACCCAGGTGCTCTGATTAGCCTGCCTGTCTTAATTGATTCTGGCAGCTTCTTGATTGGCTGCAGGTGTTCTAATCAGCCAGTCTGCCTTAATTGTTTCCAGAAATTTCCTGATTGTTCTGGAACCTTCCCTGTTACCTTACCCAGGGAAAAGGGACCTAATTAACCTGTGACTAATATATCTGCCTTGGGGGGGTGGCGTGTCCTGCGGAGAGCCCCCCCAGGCCAGGTCGTGATCTGTGTCCCTTTGTGTCTAGTCTGGAATTGGTTCCTGCCCAATAAAACACATTGGACCCCCCCCCCCCCAAATCACTCTCCTGTCATCTGGCCTGACGCTGTCACAGAAAGTTTTGACAAGTTTTGTTCTTGATAAATCCACCCTGACTGTTCATAGAATATCTAGTCCAACCCCCTGCTCAAAGCAGAACCAATCCCCAACTAAATCATCCCAGCCGGGGCTTTGTCAAGCCTGACCTTAAAAACTTCAAAGGAAGGAGATTCCACCACCTCCCTAGGTAACACATTCCAGTGCTTCACCACCCTCTTAGTGAAAAAGTTTTTCCTAATATCCAACCTAAACCTCCCCCACTGCAACTTGAGACCATTACTCCTCGTTCTGTCATCTGCTACCATTGAGAACAGTCTAGATCCATCCTCTTTGGAACGCCCTTTCAGGTAGTTGAAAGCAGCTATCAAATCCCCCCCTCATTCTTCTCTTCTGCAGACTAAACAATCCCAGTTCCCTCAGCCTCTCCTCATAAGTCATGTGTTCCAGTCCCCTGATCATTTTTGTTGCCCTCCGCTGGATGTTTTCCAATTTTTCCACATCCTTCTTGTAGTGTGGGGCCCAAAACTGGACACAGTACTCCAGATGAGGGCTCACCAATGTTGAAGAGAGGGGAATGATCACGTCCCTCGATCGGCTAGCAATGCCCCTACTTATACAGCCCAAAATGCCATTTGGACTGTTAATCACCTTATGTTCTAGATGTTTGCAATTGATTGTTTAATTATTTGCTCCATTATCTTTCCTGGTACAGAAGTTAAGCTGATTGGTCTGTAATTCCCTGGGTTGTCCTTATTTCCCTTTTTGTAGATTCTCACTATATTTGCCCTTTTCCAGTCTTCTGGAAGCTCTCCAGTCTTCCATTAATTTTCCAAGATAATCGCTAATGGCTCAGTTATCTCCTCAGTCAGCTCCTTGAGTATTCTAGGTTGCATTTCATCAGGCTCTGACTTGAAAACATTTAACTTGTCTAAGTAATTTTTAACTTGTTCTTTTCCTATTTTAGCCTCTGATCTTACCTCATTTTCACTGGCATTCACTGTTAGACGTGCAATCACTACCAACTTAATGTACAGTTGGGGCATATGTTTATATAGCTACATCGCACAGGGTGCAGAATTTTTCAGAGCCCTGAGCAGTGTAGCTAGGTTGATCTGATTTTTTAGGTGTAGAGCAGGCTTTAACTTTACATGTGGTTATTTGGGCTCTGAGTGAAATATAACAGTAAAAACAAAAATATTTGCACAGAATCAAAAGTAAACACATTCTGATCAAGACTTCGCATTGGAGCAGATTACTTCAAGACAGAAATAATTGTATACATATTCTGAACTATGTGGCATGGCCTCTGATATTAGTACATCTAAAAGGTCACCTTTTCACTCAAATCTTTAGAACCTTTTGGCTATGCAATAAGTTTATCATATTTATCATATTTTTGTAAATTAAATTTTTGATCTGGTGAGCACTTACTGTAACTTTCAAGTTGTCCTGTTGTCTTGGGGTACATGGTGATTTCTGTCTTACTAAAATCAGATGTCTGTCTTGTAGTTTGGAGCTGAATTTCGACGGTTTTCTCTGGAAAGATCCAAACCTGGAAAGTTTGAGGAGTTCTATGGATTATTGCAGCATGTGCACAAGATCCCCAATGTTGAAGTTTTAGTTGGGTATATAGACATTCATGGAGATCTGCTGCCTATCAACAATGATGACAATTATCATAAAGCAGTTTCCACAGCCAATCCTCTGCTCAGGATTTTTATTCAAAGAAAAGGTAAGTTCACTAATTTTGTGCGTTGGTCGTGTCTACTATGTATAAAGCAGTATCCATGCACACGGTCACATATTTGCACTAGTCTAATTTTTTTTTAAAAGTCCCAATTAGACATTATCCTGTTTCTCCATGTTGACATGTACTGACTTCTTACTGATCTTCACTGGGAACTCCCAACTATCCTTTGCAGCAAGCTGTTTGGAAACATATTGTGCACCATTGCTGTAGGGCTTGAGATTCCCCTCTGTCCTATACCTCTGCTACTAAGCTACTTTTCTCTTTTTTTCTTTTTACATTTGGGAATGTCTGTAATACATTGATTTAAACCCCATTCGCTCCATCAAAAATCCATCCTCACTTCAGTAGAAATACTGCTTTTATATGAAGTCTTCATTTATGAACATATTCAATGCTTAGTTTACTCAAATTGGATAGAAACATTAAAGCTGAATCAGCATTCTCCAGTGAACTTTTTGTATATTGTTTAAAGGCAGTTGCTCATGTCTCCCTTTGTTTCCACTGAAAGCTTAACAGTATCATGCATTCGTCAGGAAAACAGGTGGCCTGGTCACACGTTAACCAACATGAGGTTAAGTTCAAATGAAGGCAAGGCAGTTTGTAGTTTTAACACTATTAGCAGGTCGAGGTAAACATTGCATTCCTGCTAGTGTTTACCTCAACTTGTGAACAGGTGAAAACTAGAGACTGCCTTGTCTTCACTGGAATTTTATGATGTAGTAAGAGAACACTTTTTCTCCTACTGTGGACACACCCTAGCAGGGTGGTGATTATTTTTACTTCTTTCTAATTTGTTAGCTTTATAAAGAGTTCATTATACTATGGCTGTGCTAGAATAAAAGTTAAATTTCCCCAGAGATGAATATTGTCTAGGTTAAGTATAACATTATCACCTAGATTAAGAGACAGTAGCTCACTCCTGTCTGCATCCTGAAGTTCCTTTCATAACAGATTAACAGGTATTGTTGATGTGTTGGAAGGGGTAAAAGGGAATTCAAAGGCTGAACTAACATGGCTTTAATTCAGTCAAGATATATGGGAGTCTGTCTGCAAGAGAAACCTGACCTAGGGGTGAAACAAATGTGAAGGCCAGCTGGGCATATCTTTTTGCCCTCTTCCACAATATAAGAACACAGGGTACTCAATGAAACAAAAGATACAGGGAAATACTGGGTTTTTTAATACTACTTTACTTAACTTGTAGAACTCACTGTCACAGAATATTAAAGCAGCAAAGTGAAAATAATAAATTTGACATCTAAAGGTGAAGAGAGACTTAGGAAATCACTTAATTCTTCCTCGCTAATGTAAGCTTGTTCACTGCAGCACTTTCTGGCATTTGTGTCCTGCAGTATGGGGCTTTCTTTTTTTACCTGTGGATGACTATTCCATAGCATAATAAAGGTAGCCTGCAGTTACACTGGCTATAAGATTTTACAGGTGTAATCAATCTTCATGCTTCAGGACATAGACTAATAGGCAGCTAATGTCATGAACAAATTACCCCACAACAAAGCTGGACTGTGTGATTCTAATCACTTCCATTATGTGACCAGCTGCAAGTGTAATACTACTTTGCTTCAGCTTAATGCTTCCCTGTAGAGGTAGATACAGGGTGGCTGAGAGAGAGATTCTGAGGATAGACAAAAGCAGTAACAGTCCTAATGCTCACCATTGCTTTTTAAAACGAGAACTGTTTAGTCACTAGTTTGCAGAAAAACCATCTAATTGTTTCTGGCACCCCATTAATCCTCTATGCAATTAATTTTGGTCCTGCTTGATAACTGGTGGAATGAAAGAAGAGCTGGGTCTGAAGAATGTCTCTAGATGTTTTCCCATGCTTCCAGTCTTTTAAAACACCTGTAAAAGTTTTCCCAATTGAGTTTTGAAATGCCTCTAATCAATATTTAGATCTCCATTCTTTTCATAAATGTTAAATACTAATGTTAGGTTCAATGTGACCTTTTTTATTTATTTTTTTTAATCTCATTAAATTACAGTTTTCCCCCCAGTATTGTGGTACTCTTATCAAATGTCTTCAGATGGTTCTGTTTATCTCTGGAAACTTGATGCTTGAAGGATAATTTTACCAATAAGTCCATTCCTTTGGAAGCATATCAGAGGGCTTGTCAACAAATTGTGCAATTCCAGGTGTTGAAGAATATCGGGTTGAAACTAAGTTTCAACAGTTGAACACTTTCTTTTTTTAAATGATACATCACATACACATAAAATTAGTATAACCAGTGAGTTTGAGACCATTAAAACAGGAAGTTTTTATACCAAGTTGACATTCACCTTTACATCTTTGTTGTTAACACCTTGTTCTTTGGCGTTCTGCCAAAATATTTGTCACTGTAACTATAAACTGATTAGCTTGATGTCGGTACAAAGGTGTCTTTATACTCAAGGATATTGTTTTAGAAAATTTGTTCGGGGATCTAGAAGTGGTTAAACAGAATCTTGCTGCCTGGCAGAGTTATGGGAATTAATTTTCTTCAAGCTTTCCCTACTTCTCCAAATTATGTAACTCTAATTTTCTACCTTAAATTTTGTGCTATTTTAGAATCTTTAGACAACATCCAAAGCTAATTAGTATCCCAAAAAACCCTAATGGTTTGTATAGTCTGTTGATCTGGAAATGTGGTAGCATTCTGACTTGTAAGTTCATGAATACTGTTTTGTGTGTGTGTGTGTCCCGCACTGTGCATCATTGAGCTTTAAGAAATGGATTTTAAAAAGTAAAACACCAGCTCAGTAATAGAGATTTCTGAGAGAGTTACATTTACTGTGTTTTGAGGTTTTCTTTTGGTGGGGGAGGGGGCTGTTTTGTGTTGTAGGATAGGGTACTCTTGAAGTTCAGATCTTTTCTAACAGAGGCAGTTTCCAAAATCTTAATTTTCTTTTAAATGGCCCTTTCTTGCATTTTCAGGCATGTGTTCAAATGGAGGTGTCTTCTGTGGTATTCTTTAAGTTCTAGTTGCAAAAATGAGTTTAAGAAACCTGCTTTTGTAACTGGCGTTTAGGTTCCTATGGTGACTTCAATAAGTCTGACTTAAACTGGGGGAAAAAAATCTTAGTTCTGCTAAACTCTATTTGCAAACCCCATTATGTCAAGATTACAGATCTTAAAACAATTAATGTTGCAAGTACACAATTTGCATGCAAGTTGCAGCTTAAATGTAAAATCAGAAAATGCAAAAGTTAACGTTAACTTGGTTCTGTGGTGTACATTTTACAAGGAAAGAATGAACGAAGGAGTGCATACTACAGTTGTGCTATGTTACTGTTAGAGTCCTAACTCTTGCATTTTCTGTTTAATGTATACTGTACATTCTTGAATGTTGCAATACATGCTTCTTATGTACTGTAGCATTTAATTTCAGAAAGGGGAACTATACAAAAATGAGGAGGTTAGTTAAACAGAAATTAAAAGATACAGCACCAAAAGTAAAATCCCTGCAAGCTGCATGGAAACTTTTTAAAAACACCATAATAGAGGCTCAACTTAAATGTATACCCCAAATTAAAAAACATAGTAAGAGAACCAAAAAAGAGCCACCATGGCTAAACAACAAAGTAAAAGAAGCAGTGAGAGGCAAAAAGGCATCCTTTAAAAAGTGGAAGTTAAATGCTAGTGAGGAAAATTGAAAGGAGCATAAATTCTGGTGAATGAAGTGTAAAAATAATTAGGAGGGCCAAAAAAGAATTTGAAGAACAGCTAGCCAAAGACTTAAAAAGTAATAGCAAAGTTTTTTTAAGTACATCAGAAGCAGGAAGCCTGCTAAACAACCAGTGGGGCCACTGGACGATCGAGATGCTAAAGGAGCACTGAAGGATAAGGCCATTGCGGAGAAACTAAATGAATTTTTTTGCATTGGTCTTAACGGTTGAGGATGTGAGGGAGATTCCCAAACCTGAGGCATTCTTTTTAGGTGACAAATCTGAGGAACTGTCCC
This sequence comes from Lepidochelys kempii, assembly GCF_965140285.1. Classification (NCBI taxonomy): domain Eukaryota; kingdom Metazoa; phylum Chordata; order Testudines; family Cheloniidae; genus Lepidochelys; species Lepidochelys kempii. The sequence goes on along the minus strand of NC_136392.1, from coordinate 16,139,501 downwards.
AGATTGAGGTGTCGTCAGAGGAGGTTTTGGAACAAATTGATAAACTAAGTAATAAGACACCAGGACCAGATGGTATTCACCCAAGAGTTCTGAAGGAAGTCACATATGAAACGGCAGGACTACTAACTGTCGTCTGTAACCTATCATTTAAATCAGCTTCTGTACCAAATGACTGGAGGATAGCTAATGTGACACCAGTTTTTAACAAGGGCTCCAGAGGTGACTCTGGCAATTACTTCAGTACTGGGCAAACTGGTTGAAACTATAGTAAAGGATAAAATTGTCAGACACATAGATGAACATAATTTGTTGGGGAATAGTCAATATGGTTTTTGTAAAGGGAAATCATGCCTCCCCAATGTACTAGAATTCTTTGAGGGGGTCGACAAGCATGTGGACAAGGGGGATCCAGTGGATATAGTGTATTTAGATGTTCAGAAAGCCTTTGACAAGGTCCCTCACCAAAGGCTCTTAAGCAAAGTAAGCAGTCATGGAATAAGAGGGAAGGTTCTCTCATGGATTGGTAACTGGTTAAAAGATAAGAAACAAAGGGTAGGAATAAATGGTCAGTTCTCAGAATGGAGAGAGGTAAATAGTGGTGTCCCCCAGGGGTCTGTACCGGGCCCAGTCCTATTCAACATATTATAAATGATCTGGACAAAGGGGTAAATAGTGAAGCTGCAAAATTTGCAGATGATGCAAAACTACTCAAGATAGTTAAATCCCAGGCAGATTGCGAAGAGCTACAAAAGGATCTCTCAAAACTGGGTGACTGGGCAACAAAATGGCAGATGGAATTCAATGTTGATAAATGCAAAGTAATGCACAGTGGAAAACATAATCCCAACTATACATATAAAATGATGGGGTCTAAATTAAGTGTTACCACTCAAGAAAGATCTTGGAGTCATTGTGGATAGTTCTCTGAAAACATCTACTCAATATGCAGCAGCAGTCTAAGTGAACAGAATGTTGGGAATCATTCAGAAAGGGATAGATAATAAGACCGAAAGTATCATATTGCCTCTATATAAATCCATGGGTCACTTCTTGAATACTGTGTGCAGATGTGGTCACCCCATCTCAGAAAAGATATACTGGACTTGGGAAAAGGTTCAGAAAAGGGCAACAAAAATAATTAGAGGTATGGAACGGCTGTCATATGAGCAGAGATTAATAAGACGGACTTTTCAGCTTTGAAAAGAAACTACTAAGGGGGGATATGATAGAGGTCTATAAAATCATGACTGGTGTGGAGAAAGTAAATAAGGAAGTGTTGTTTACTCCTCATAACACAAGGACTAGGGGCCACCAAATGAAATTAATAGGCATCAGGTTTAAAACAAACAAAAGGAATTTTCACATAACATACAGTCAACCTGTGAAACTCCTTGCCAGAGGATGTTGTGAAGGCCAAGACTATAACAGGGTTCACGAATTTATCTAGTTTTTTTTTTTTAGAGGATAGGTCCATCAATGGCTATTATCCAGGATGGGAGGGATGGTGTCCCTAGCCTCTGTTTGCCAGAAGCTGGGAATGGGTGACGGGGGATGGATCACTTGATGATGACCTGTTCTGTTCATTCCCTCTGGGGCACCTGGCATTGGCCATTGTTGGCAGACAGGATACTAGGCTAAATGGACCTTTGGTCTGACCCAATATGGCCGTTCTTATGTTCTTATCTACCCCTCAGTTTTTAATGAAAAAACAAACAAACATAACCCTGAAGTCCACAATCAACAGTTACGCTAAGGCTAAGCAATATAATTCTCAGCCTGTCTTATTTTCACACCTAAAGGGCACTGGTAAGCCAAAGACTAGCTGATGCCTGTTAATACTGGGTAACACTCCATGGTCTGATAGCTGGATGTGCAATTTCTCCCCTGAGGCTTCTTAAAGCTAATTTTCTTCAGTCTCAAGAACAAAGTTTATTTCTGTAGTTTTAACTTCAAAACAGCTCATCATAAATGGCTCAGATTTTCCTAGAAAATTTACCTTTTGATGAGACAAAGTAAGGAAAACTGTTTCAGCTGAAGAGATTTCCTTTGGAAAGTGATGAGCACCTGGAAACAGAGTTGTAACTGACAGCATTTTACTCTCAACCATATTTACTACCAATGCTATAATAAACAGGTGATTTTTCCACATCTTTTTTATTAAAATACCAAGTTACAACTACTTCGACAGTAAAAGTTACCAGGCTATTTTAAAAGGAAAACATGAGCATTGGAGTGAGAACTGCATAAAATGAGCACTCTAGATATGTTATCAGCAATCCAAATTTTATCATTAATAAGTAATGAAGCAAAAATACAGTGCATGTGCAACTCACCTCTGATGCTTGCTTTAAAATGGGTCTACTCTACAGAAAATAGAATAAATATTATGAAAACTGAAGTCTGTGTTTAGGTTTGACAGAGGAGGGGCCCATTCAAACAGTATACATCCTGACAGATTTACATAGCGCATTCAGTGACTCTTAAAAAAAAAAAAAAAAATCCCCCACTAATTGACCTTTTGAGCAACAGTGAGTTAAACCTTCTTGCATACCCAGTAGTAAACTCATGAAGGGTGGTGGCACTGCCTCACCTCTGCAAGGGTGGACTTTCCAAGGGGCAGAGGAACTCGTGGGGAGACGCATACTGCCTTTCACCAGCTTAGCTGAATTTGGCCTTGATTGTACAATCTTAAAACTAGACTTCTAAAATCTTAGGTATTTAGATAATTTCTAAATTTCTATTTATATGTAACAGTAAGCCCTGTAAATATTTCTACATCATTACAAGGCCTTTTCTGCATAAACAATCAGTGAGAGAGGCAGAAATTAAAGATCCCATGACTAAAACTAAATCCCTTGCCCCAGCTAACATTTTCTTAATAAAACAGGTTCTAATGTCCAAGGCTGTGTAACCTATTGTTTATACCTACAATAGTTTCTCCCTTTACCTACAGTAATTGTGCAGCTATCACTTAAATCAGTATCAGTTGAAAATCAACACGTGAACTTTCAGCCTAAAATTAAACTCCAGAAAAATCGCATTTATAATCACAGATTTTTAACTAGAAGGGTTACAAATTCTCTGACCTGTTTTGAGAGCTTTTCATAGTTTGTGTTTCTTTCAGTAGTTAAATTTCACATTCAGCTTACAGTACCTTTGGTGCTGTAGCGAATTCTTGTGGTGCTATGTGGTGCTCTTGTTTGGATTAACCATCTCTGGAAAAAGATAGACACTTCTCCAGGTATTTATTCTAGGGGTATGATTTTTTTTAAAAATGGTCTTAATTGATGTCAAAGCTTCAGAAAAAATACATGGTGATATTTAAAAGTTTACAAACTTCTGGTTTACAACCATGTATGCAGAGTGGATAAAATCTATTTTAAAAAATGTTTAAATGATTTTCTTTTTAAAAATAAACCTGTTTTAAAATGAAATTTGAATTTAATACAAAATATAAGGCCTAAACTTATTGTAATCTCTTTCATTTAAATAAAAATAAATATGCGGAATCCATGAGCCTCTATCAAAAACCAAGTGAATTAAAGGCTGTGTTTCTATATAAAGATCTTTTCCTATGTAAAGAAAGATTATTCTAACTTTTGAGGTCAAGCTTTGTAAATATGGCATGATAGGTCAGCTGAAGTAACTTGTCTTAGGGTACATCTAAACTAGAAACACTACAGTGGCACAGCCGTAGTACTACAACTGAGCCTCTGTAGCACTGTGTAGTAGAGACACTTACTACAGCAACAGAAGTAGTTCTTAGAGGTGTAGCTAGGGTCAACAGAAGTTTTCCATTGACCTAGCAAAGTCTACACATTGGGGTTTAAGTTGGCTTAACTACGTCGCACAGGGAGTGCAATTTTTGGTAGCCCTGAGCATTGTAGTTAAGCCAACTTAACTTTGTAGGGTAGACGATCCCTTTAGGAGACTCTCATTTTTAAGAGACTTAGATGAGTAGGAACTTAAACTCTAGTCACTTTCACTTACACATATTTGATATTCCTGGGGGACTTCTGCATAACTGTGTTATACCAATAAAATAAAAACCAGCAGGATCTTATTAAAGGGAAAAAGGCAAAATACCACGTTTATTGTGAATACAGAAAGAATCATAGTAAGCAGTTAGTTCAAGTTATAACATTCCATTCAATCTCCTATTTATTCACACATTCACACACACACATTCACACACACACACACGTTCTGCAAGGTTGTTATCATAGTTACCAGCCTTAGAGTTGCTCATGCCAAGCCACTGGCCAGGTGGCCTGGACATGAGGAGGGAGCAGGGCCTTGTCAGATGCTCATCTGATGCTCCTGGAAGTTGGTTTGCAGAATCAGACCCCAAAGTTCTCACTTTTTAGAGACTATTTTTATAGGAATTTCTTCCTATGCCAGTCTATGGGAATTGCTTCATCATGCTGTTGCTGAATCAATCGCAGATAGCACATTCCTGACGGCTCCAAGATGTTATCTTGTTCTTTGGTTCTCCCATTCTTGAGGCTGTTGGGTGGATTCCAGTCTGCCCTCCGGGGGGTCCTCTGGTTAATTCCACTTGACGCCTTCTTCAGCCGATGGACACTGGATTCTTAGGCTGGCACCTCCCTGATCATTCACTTATTATCCACACCAAGCATCCATCCACATACATCCTCTATCTCTATTTTAATCACAATTGTTAATACAACAAAAGGGCGGGGAGTCTCTGGGTGCTGTTTCTGTTCTTAGAGTATTGCTTTGAGTCTCTCTCTCTGTGAATTGCTTTGAGAACAGACTCTGTCTTAGAATGTACTAACACAGTTAGCAGCTTGCAAGTTTCACACATAGAGGGAGAGAAACAGTACCAAAAACCAAGAGACCTCTTAATTAGTAATACCCTGGAATTTGAACTATGGGGAATCAAACTCATTTGTGATTTTAATACAGAACGTCTTTAATATGATCCAACAACTGCGCATGCGCAGAATTCATGGCCCCCCACGGATTTCTTTGCTTCTCCACAGAAAAATGACTTCTGATGGGGGGAAGCAAAGGAAAGCTGCAAAAGCGGTCACACGGCCCTCCCTGTGGCGCAGGCAGGTCGGTTCAGGCGCCTGGGGCAGCCGGTAGAGACATAAACTACTGCATGGACAGGAGGGGCAGTCATGCGTTTGAGGCAGAGAGAGACACTCTGTCCTCTCCTGCTATTGCGGCATGCTTGGCATGAAGGGGCGTGGCTTTGGGGTGTTTCTGGGGAGGTAGGTGTGTCCCCTCAGGTAGAGCAGAATGTAGCAGCCTGCCTGACTTTTTTTGGAGATGGTAGCCCATATAAATTGTGAGTTTGAGTCCCCAGCCCTCGCTTACTCTTCAGTTGCCTATGATGTAACACTGAGCATATGGCTGCATATATTTGTTGACTAATAACCGAAGTAAAGGGCCAATACTCGTTACATTACTATTAAACAGAGCGTGTTTGGGGGATTTTCTCCAGTGCTCCCCACACCCATTCTTCACCCATTGTATTGTAGTTTAAATAAATTACCAAAATAATTGAAACCAGTGTGATTATATTGCATTATTTTAACAAATAAAATATGCAGAATTTTAAAATATTGTGCATAGAATTTTTTATTTTTTGGTGCAGAATTCCTCCAGGAGTAATTTGAAAGTTTTCCCAGGCAGACCTGAAATCAGTTTAATTCAGTTAATCAGTTAAAATCATTTTGTATTAAATGTGAAACGTTTTGATAAGAGGTGTTTAGGAATCCAAAACACTTAAGGTTGTTTTGTTTAATAATAAAAACTGCTTATTGTTTTGTTTTAATTTAATTCCATTTACTATCCTAATGCAGCTTGACAATCATGAGCAAAAGTTAATTATCTAGTAAATAAGTAATGTATTAACCATTTTCTAACCTACTAAAATATGCAATTGAGAATCTAAAAACATTAAGCTATATAATTGCTTAAATATATGTAGTTATAGAACTCCTTCCTAAATAGCAAAAAGATATACCAAATTTAATGTAAGTCAACATGTTTTTTAATGGTTATATCAACAGAGTGCACTTTTTTTTTTAGAAAATAACTGAAGCAGAAATGGAGGCCTATGGAAGTTCTTGCCTCTACTGTCCTGGAAGGTAGTCGTTCTAGTGGACGTTACCTGGTTCAGGAAAGAGGCCAAGCTTGTTGCTCTGTCCTTTCTCCCTATTTAACTTCCACCAAGATACAGTGCTATTTAGAACATGCCCAGTCTCCTTCCGAAGGACCTGTCAGTTTTGTGTGTGATGTTTGCTGGCCTCTTAATTTAATGGGGACCTTTCTATTCAAGAAAACTGGCAACCTAACGTGTAGGCTCTCCATAAGGATTGGGAGCACCTAAGTTTGTAATAATCTGATGATTCAGAGCTTCCTAGTTTTTTAGATGATCAAGGCTCATGCTCCCTGAGTGACCAATGTCCAGAAGGATAAGTAAAATTGATTATAGATTTTTTTTGTAACATTCAGAATGATTACTTAAGGCCAGAATTTTCAAAACCTTAAGACCACAATTGCTGTGATTGTGTGCAAATGGCCACTTTTAATCAATTGTTCAAGTATGTAAATTCACAGTATTGTGAGCCCAAACCCTAAAAATCCAAACCTTGATTTTACCCCCTTTCCTTTTTTGGGCTGAAAATAGTCAGCATTTTATCCATTATTTACTGATTTTCAACTAACACATGCTCGTATTCCAGATGAATATTGTTGATTTTATGCTACAGCTGTTTGACGTTATAAAGCTGAAGATCTCTGTGTAGCTCACAAGGTTCTCTTTCCCCAGTAGAAGTTGGTCCAGTAAAAGATACTGCTTTACCTACCTTATCTCTCTAATATCCTGGAGCCAACAGAGCTACAATAATGCTGCAAATGAGTTTATAACATTTTATTTAATGAAAACTTAAAATTCTTGATTCCTAGGACTGCGCAATACCAAATTGAGTTCTCAAGGATGTCTGATATGGTGGGTGGACAAATTGGACTGAGACTGACAAGCCCATCTTAACTTTGATCTCTGTGGACCTTCCCATCACCTCTCTGTCCCTGTTGAATGTGTAATCATTGGCTTACACATTCAGTTTAAAGTTACACGCTTTGCACCTTGCACCCTGAACTTAAAAGTGCAGTTGTGGACTTTGAATGTACTGTCCCTAGATTACATTTTCCAATATATAACACATTTAATTTTCCAATATATAACACATTTAATTTTCCTAACTTTGCATCAATTTTTTGCATAATTTTTTTCTTACTCTGAGCAGAAGAAATTAAGTATCCACAGCAATCTGAACTCTGCCATGTTGCATATTTATTATTTAAGGTGCATATACAATGCTTAATTTGTGCCAGGGCTGAGCCCCAGCACCTCTAGACTTGGCAGTTCATAGCCCCAACACCTCTGGGCTTGTTGCATCAGTTATAAATATATAAAAAAAAAAAAATGCTTGAGCCTCAGCACCTCTTTCATGACAAATTAAGCACTGTGCATATTTAACATAGTAATTTGAAGTATTGGAAGTGACTCCATAGTTAGTGTTGCTTTTGAGGTTTGTATTTACAGTGAACTAAAATCATCTTTCACATTTGAGCAGTTGAATTTAGTCACCAAATTTCATGCAAACTCTTCAGGAAGCAAATGGATTTTCTGTAACTTTTTTTGTCAAAGGTTACAACAAAGATTTAGCACAGGGAACACTTAAAAATGAGCCCTTATTGATATACAACCTAAGTTTTTTAAAAATTTGGCCCCAATTCTTGCTTTTTTTTTTTTTTTTTCGTTCTCTAAGTAAAGAACCACAATAGCTCCAAACTTCTCTAACAGGCTGCTTTTTAAATTTTAAATAAAACAAAGTGAATCTTGTTATAACCTAACTAAACTCCCTGAAATGTAGCCAATGGAATTATTCCACTGAATGCATCCGAGGAAGTGAGCTGTAGCTCACGAAAGCTTATGCTCAAATAAATTTGTTAGTCTAAGGTGCCACAAGTCCTCCTTTTCTTTTTGCGAATACAGACTAACACGGCTGCTACTCTGAAACCTGGAATTGTCAAGTTCTTCTAGTTCCTTCCCATTTTTTACACTTCCCAGTTTTTTTTCTTGCTGTGTTAGCTGTGTTGCTTTAACTCTTACCACTCCTGATCTTGGGAAGTTGGGGAGGCAGTGAGGGGGGGAGGGAGAGGAAGAGGCCATAGCATGGGAGGACACTCCCCAGAGCATTGCTGATTTAAATTCTTGGCATACCTCAAGCAGCAGCACCACAAAAATATTTTCTTTGCACTTGAAGCAGTGGCATATGTGGGACTATCCATGGTGGTCCTACCATAGCTCCCTCAGCTCTTCAGGGAGCAATAGCATGGAGGCTGGCATTGGCAGGGTTGAGTAAGTGGTGATCGGAGGGGTGAGTGGATATTTTGGGGAGACACCATGGCCTTCCCAGTGGGAGTTATATAGGAGTCCAGATAAAGGCAAGAAGTAGTATTGGATGTAGTATGGAAGTATTGATTTAACTAGAGACTTCCTTAGATTTGTAGTGTCTCGATTGATTGAAAATGCTCTTGAGCAGCCTTAATGTAAATTAGTTTTCTTTGTGTAGTATAAAATAGTGCATGTTTAAGGGGGTATATTAGTTACCATAGCAGCTAACTTTAAATTTCCTAGCTCTCTTGTTCACTTAAATTCTCAACCTTACATTGCATTGACCAGTTATTGTTAAATATTTAACATTTATATTACCTTGACTCTATATGAAGCCATGGTATACCAGATAATCAACTGGTAAGATTTATATATTTCTTTTCCCTTGTCTAAAACATGCACTGTTAAATTTCATTGCATTATTTCACAAAACTATAGGCCACAGATTTACTGTGTCTCCAATAGGCCTGCAGTAGAGGGCTTTAAATGGGATGCATAGTATTTATGGGTAACCAAGAGGATACTTCAGGTCTTGTCTCACTTAATTTAAAGGCATTTTGTCGATAATTTTTGAATGTGCAAAGCTTGTGACATTGTAAACCATTTTGTTTAGTACACTGAAGGTCCATCTGTGCCTTTGATATTTCTTTGTCTGGGGCACTTAGTATTTTCCAACTGTTACATTCCAGAACCCCTTTTTTCAGACCATCATTATTATGTTTTGTATTTCCCGCTTTCAAACAACCACTTTAATGTTTACATTTTTTAGTATTTAAATTTGAAAGAAATTAGTTAGGTTAACTATTTAGAATTTGCCATCTTGGTTACTGAACTCGGTATTTAGATTTCCAAAGCACATTGTAGTATCTTGCACTACTGTGGTTCCTTTGCAGCTATTAATGTTCTAAGTAAACACAATCAGTACAGTTCACTTTTTAAGGGGTGAGGAAGATGTTTGCTAGTTTACTCTGACATGTTTTTCTGGAACGTGTATCTTATGAATCCCATATATGGAGCATTGCAGTGCACTACATATTTTTTTAGTTCATCCAATTTACTTTCAAAGTCCCATGCAGAAACTTCATAAAGTTTGCTCAAATTTTACCGAAATTATGGAAATACTCTTTTCATGTACCGTTTGGATTAATATTTATCCTTTGAACCCTTCTGAGTATATGGCATAATTGATAATTAGGGCACCAACAGCGTGTACAAAGAAATTCTAGCTCCCTGGATCAAAGGGCTAGTTAGTCCCAGAAGGTCATATGCTAAGTGGAAAAGCAATGTAGTGGTGTCAGTTTTTCTATAAAGGGAATACAATGTTTGTATTTAAGATGAGGCAAAACTATAGCATAACATTGAAGAAGTCCTAATGTTAATTCAAGTAAGCCTAGTGAAATAAGATTGTTGTGAAATATCAAAACATTTATTGAGAATTATGCTGCGCAAAGATATAACCATAGAAGTTGTCTTTGAAATGCATATTTAGCAACGTTTAAAGTTGGAGGAAAATGGGTGAGGCAATATGTTTCACTTCATTCACCTTGTGTGTCTAATATCCTGGGACCAACATGGCTATAAGAACACTGCATTTGTATTTCTGAACTAACAAGTAATTTTAGAGTGTTCTATAGCTAGCTAATTTTCTTTTCCATAAAAAACAGTTGGTGCATCTTATGCTTTGTAGGCTTCCCCCATCCAAAAAACCAACAAGAACAACAAACAAAAAGAAAAGGAGTACTTGTGGCACCTTAGAGACTAACCAATTTATTTGAGCATAAGCTTTCATAAGTTGCATCCAATGAAGTGAGCTGTAGCTCATGAAAGCTTATGCTCAAATAAATTGGTTAGTCTCTAAGGTGCCACAAGTACTCTGGGAAAAAAACAAAAAAAACCTCTTGAGCAAATATAAACTATTCAGACACTTTTGTCACTCCAAATTATGGAAAAACAACTAGGAGTCCTTGTGGTACCTTAGAGATTAAGTCGTTGTTTTTACTGATACAGACTAACACGGCTACCCCTCTGAAACCAAATTATGGAAGTTATAGTATTGGCTACATCACTTGCCTTAAGTATTTCCTGCTGTGCAGGGTCTGTTTTTAGTTTATTACCAGCGATTTTTACCTACACCATGTAGGAGCAGGGGACAATATTGTGTGGAATGAACTAAACTTTCTGGAGATTGAATCCAGGTCAATTGGCTAACATCCAGATACTTGACAATAAAAGGGAAAGCAGCCAGTGAACCCTTTTCATGCTTTCTGTTCCAGTGAACTGAAACTTAGGGGGAAGGGAGAAATTTTAATAAATTGAATCACTTTCTGTATAAGAATTTTGGGGGTGTGTGTGTGTGGAGAGAGAGAGAGAGAGACTCTGACTATTTTTGATAAACATCTTGTTTTAAAACAGCTGGATTCTCATTCTTGCCTCCTCCAATACACTATTAATTTTGCTTAATTTTTTTGAAATACTTACAATAGCTTTTTTCTTTGGTGATTGTAAAGTGAAGTGACTTTAAATCAAGATAGTTTATTTTGTTAATGTTAGAAATAATTACCTCCCTGACAGAGAAAATTGTTGCTGGTACAGAATGCTGAGAACTTTTTACTAGACATTTTGCACCTTGTCAGCCTAAAACTTTCTTTACTGACAGCCATGCTATGCAGACCAGAGTGGTTCACACTGTACTAATTACCAACATATGCTGTCTTTTTACAGAAGATGCAGACTACAGTGCCTTTGGTACAGATACTATGACAAGGAAGAAAAATGTCTTATCAAATGTGTTGCGTCCGGATAACCACAGAAAGAAACCACATATTGTCATTAGCATGCCGCAAGACTTCAGACCAGTGTCATCTATTATTGATGTGGACATTCTCCCAGAAACCCATCGCAGGGTGCGACTTTACAAATATGGAACTGACAAACCACTTGGATTCTATATACGGGATGGCTCTAGTGTCAGAGTAACACCACATGGATTGGAGAAAGTACCTGGGATTTTCATATCCAGGCTTGTTCCTGGAGGCCTGGCTCAAAGCACAGGCTTACTGGCAGTTAATGATGAAGTACTGGAGGTAAATGGCATAGAAGTCTCAGGGAAGAGCCTTGATCAAGTTACAGACATGATGATTGCAAATAGCCGTAACCTGATCATTACAGTGAGACCAGCAAATCAGAGAAACAATGTTGTTAGGAACAGTAGGACTTCTGGGAGCTCAGGTCAATCTACTGATACTAGTCTTCCAGGTTACACACCACATAGTGTGCAGAACTTCCATCCAGAAGAAGATGACAGTGATGAAGAAGACATCATTATTGAGGATAATGGTGAGCCACAGCAGATTCTAAAAGCTGTCCCTACCAGTGAGAGTCTGGAATCATTAACACAAATTGAACTCCTTCATGAGTCAACACAAAATGGTTTCATTCCTTTTAGTGAAGTAAACTTATGCCATTCAGCAGGCAACATTAACATGGAGTATGAAATACACGATCCAGACAAAAAGTCCTTAGAAGATGGGACAATTATAACATTATGAAACTGCCTCAATGGTGTATTTTACATTAACTGAAGATGCCATACAACTTTTAATTTTGCTTGATGTATAATGCAATTTATACCTCTCAACCTACCAGTCTTTAAGACCTGCAAACAAATGTAAGGAAAAACAGTACATGCAGGAAACTTAAAATTATGTGGGCTGATTAATGTCAGTTTTATAATTCTGTAATTCCATGTAAATATTTTGTAAGGATAGAAGGTAGATGACCCTGGCTGTGATGGGATGGCGGTAAAATGAAGGATAGTTGAGAGGTATTGACCGCATGTTTACTTCCAGAGGTACTTATACTACTGGTTTTAAAGAGTAAATTTCCATTACCATGTGAGGTGGATCAGATAGTGAAGCTGCATGTCTAATCTGAATTTATGGTCATGTGAGTTTACCCCTTAATGACACAATTAACAATGATCTTAAAATTCTAATGTGAAAGTCTTACTACTACTCCTCTTGTACCTTGAGGACCAGTTCTCTTCTCTTCTCTTAGTTTACAGTATTGTATAAGGTTGTTGTTTTATGCTAGGCTTAGACACTAATTGTAGTAAATTACATTAGATAAATGTCTAAAGAAATCAAATACAAAATTAATAGGATGAAAATAACATTTTACCTGATTACCATTTCATGCTCCAAAAATGGTCACGTTAAAAGATATAAAGATTCTTACAAATGGGAGGAGAGTTATTTGAAGTTGATGATAATGAACAGTTCTGTCTTAACTATAAAAAAAAAAAAATTATTATCCAGCACAACTTATATCACTTGATTTTTTTAAAAAAATCCACAACTTTAGGCTTTGTAAAACTAACTTGCAAACTTATGCTGTTACCACTTCAGAATTTATAATGAACTAAATTATAAATGCTGGGGTTTTTTTAATATACCACCCTTGGTAGGGTATCTTCTTTGAATATTACAAAACTGCTATAGGCAAAAAACAAAAATATTGAAAACTAAAATCCTGATGCTACAAACTCTTAAGCAGGAGTGTAAATTGACTCTCATGAATAGCTGAATAGTTCATTGACTTCAGTAGAACTACTCATGTGGTTTGCTTGCAGCATCAAGGGCTAAAATTGTGTTTGTATTTAAGAAATAAATTTAAGACATAAAATTGTCTTCAAAACAAAATTAGTTCACTGCTAATAATGAAAATCTATTAACTTTTAATACATTAACACAGTTAACTTTTTATACATACAAGCTAAAATTTTGAAAAATAGCCTTCTAAAGGTGGAATTTTCAGGTGTTCCAAAGTTCCTTCATACTGCAAGCCCAGATAGAAATAGCCTGGTTAAAGTATTTCAGCCTTCCTGACTTGTGAAAATTCAGTCTAATGGAAAGTGGTGTTAGCCCAGGCTACATTTGCAATTTCCTTATCAATTTTGTATTTATCTCAGTAAGGATGTAGCTTCTTAGTAGAACAAATTTCTGTAAGATGTGAAATTTACAGTTAGGAAACGAACCTCTTGAGGTTCTTTCCAGCCCTTATTTCTATGATTTCTAAAGAAAAAAAACAAAACATGCACTTAACAGTTTGACTTTAAATGGGAATAAAAGTAAGAATTAGCAACAGGTACTCCTGCAGAAATTCTCCACCAAAAAAATAAAAATTCTGCATATTTTACTTATCAAAATAACATACTATCATGCCAGTTTCAGTTATTTTGGTAATTTATTTCAAAATACTTGTCAGCAAGTATGTCTAACAATATAGACAACAAAAAAGGGTTCAGGAAATGTTTTTTTGACAGATTCCTTACCATGAGTATTAATACAGAACTTTGAGTAATTGATTTAAAGTACAATATGAAAGTGTATTTCAATGCCCCCAGGCCTCTGCACTGTTGCTGAGGGATGTCAGGGGTAATGGAGGAGCTATGGCAAGGGAGTAATTGCTGGGAAGGAGTCTGGGAACAAACCTGGAGGGTTGTTAAGTGTGGGTGGGAGAAGTATGGAACAGATTGTTTTGCAGGGAGGGGGGCGTGATTGTTAGGGAGTTGGGGAGTCTCCCTCATGCAGATGCTGGCTGACTCCTCGCCTCTCCCATTTAATCAGACACATCTGCCCGGGTGTGTCCCTGCACCCCGATTCCCCATTCAGTCAGGCATATCTGCACATCCCCGTGTGTCCTGGCACCCTCCATCAGCCCGGCCTAGCTCACCTGTCTCCATGTGTCCCTACATGCCCACTCCCCCATCCGGCCTTGCATCCCCACTCCCCATTCAGCCAGGCATAGCTGCCCTGTCTCCTTGTGTCCTGTCACCCTCGCTCAGCCACCCCCCATCCGCATGTGGCCCTGCATCCCCACTTCCATTCAGCCCCTGGTTCAGTGCGGTCACCCCACTAGCTCCACTCCTCCTCCCTCTCCCCTATCCCATGCCTCTTCACATGGCCCTGCCAGCAGGAGCCTGTGAGGAAAACGAAAAGGAGTACTTGTGGCACCTTAGAGACTAACCAATTTATTTGAGCATGAGCTTTCGTGAGCTACAGCTCACTTCATCAGATGTTTACCGTGGAAACTGCAGCAGACTTTATATACACACAGAAATCATGAAACAATACCTCCTCCCACCCCACTGTCCTGCTGGTAATAGCTTATCTAAAGTGATCAACAGGTGGGACATTTCCAGCACAAATCCAGGTTTCCCTCTCCATGGCTGGCTGCTCTAGCCTGTGAGCCTGCTGCCCTCTCCTTTTGCCACCTGGTGAGTGAAAGGTGTAATTGCAGCTTCCCTTTGCCTCCCTGTTAAAATCTGCTGGGGACATCAAGTGCAGAATTCCCCCAGGAGTAAACATATAAATTTAAAAACTGATTCTTTTTTTAAACTTATTTTTTATCCATGCTGCTCCCTTTTTATTTAGGGCATGTGTCTTACTTTAAAATTGGGTTTGGTTTTTATTCCTTCAGCAATGGGACGACTTTCCTGTATCGTGTTAGTGTGCATTCACATGCCTTTTTATTTACTTGAATGTATTGTGAATAATCAAAGTGGTAAAATGCACTTGGATTAAGAGAAGAGAATGAGATCCACGGATACAGATGAAGATAAACTAGTACCACACTTTTTTTTATGTAGAGGTGTAACGCTTTCGTTCAGTGGAATTGTTTTATGGATCTAATATGGTACATTAGTAGTGTTGCAGCTTGGATGTAGAATAAGCTATTAACTTACACATGAGCCTGGCACCTGAAAACAAGTTACAAGATACTAATTTATTGCTTAAACACAAACACTTCAAGGTAGTATGCTGCTAAACTTTTGTCCATTACCTAATTTTGAAGGTTTTTTTACTCATAGCATATGCATTTTGGGTATATATGCTGATAATAACTTAAATCTTAAAAAGGGCATATAGTATGTAAGTGCTCATGAATTTCCATCATGAAGGATTAACAAAAGTTTTTGTAATTAAAATGACAGACTGCACAATATGCAGTTGCATAACACTGCAGTTACCATAAGAGAGATTTTCTAAATATCTTCTATCTGCATCATACCACTCGACAAATTATTACTAAACATTTTAAAAATCACTATTCCAGGATAATCAACTTTTGAAATAAATGGTTACATTTAACTTTATATATAAAATGGTACTCGGTTCAGTATATTATTTTTAAAAGATGATACATATATTAGCCTTTTATACACTACCTCTTAAAGTTAGTTTTTTTTAACAGTTAACATCTTTCAAAATTTCTCCCTGTGGGGAGAAGAAAATTCAAGGCTTGACTATTTTGTACTGATTTTAACTGTAAAATCTAAAATTATGCATGACTTAAAATATCAAGCTGCTGTCAATGCACATTCTTTATGTATTCAGTATCCTAATGCACATAAATTATATTTTAATCCAGATTTTATAAACTAATTTATATCCAAATTATTGCAAAATGCATTGGAATACCAAAATTCCTTTGAATAGTGTTTATATGGATGTGTACATGCACAATAAAAGCAATCTGTCCCTCTTCTCTGCTGGCAGTCTGAAAACAGATTAACCTTTTAAGTGCACCTTATGAGAAGAGAGCAAATGTTGCTGGAATTAAGGTACATTCACTTTGGATCTCTGTTATGGTATCAGTAAAAGTCAAGCTTAACTGTGAATCATGTTCTTCCACAGCCTCAATAAATTTAGGACAATGTCCTCGTGAGCTGTCTGCAACATGTACTTTTGTGAATATTCTGTATTTTCTAATTAAATTTTACTTGCAACTTGATTTTTACGCAAATGAAAATTTGTTTAAAATGTCAAATATCAGTATTTTTCTTACAACTTTAATGTATAATGTACATTGATATCTCACTAAATGAACTTTGATTTTACAAAATCAAACTAGCTTTAGCTGTATATTAGTCTTATATTTTTACAGACTGGAATAATAAATAGATATAGAAATATATATAATTGCTTTTTTAATTACTTTGGCAAGTCAGAGAATCAAGAGAATTTGTATTGTTCTAAAACATGAAAACATGGATACATTTCAGGCACAGTTCTCAAAGGACTCTTACTGTGTACATGCTTTTCTTTACCACCAGAATATCAAGTACTTCTATAACCCTGTTAGGATGGAGAAAACTGACCAAGGTGCAAGAAGATGTCCACATTCACTTGTTCCCTCACCTGGGCTGCTATTCCCCTCACACCTGTACAGCCCTTTAATGTGAAGACAGGGTTTCACAAGCATAACTGATGGTGAAATTTGGCTGATGGTATCTATTATTATTGATGTACAGGCTGGAAAAAACGCAATTTAACTCTTGGATTCCAGATCAAGTTTGTAGACCTGGTAGTGGGAAAATACATTTCTTTACTTGGCATGGGACCTGTCTATGCAGACCCCCTTTGTTTCCAAGAGCCGTGCTAACCCAACTGCCTGGAACAAGAATTATGATGAAGACATTAAGCTTAGAATTCACTACATACCTAAATTAACCTTATTTTTTAAGCTTCAGAATGTTGCAATTCCTATGTACCTGAAAATTTTGGAGAATGTTTGAATTGTCAAAGTGATGGGTTTGGAGATTTTTGGGGGATGGGGTCTCTAGAGGAGGAGGTTTTTCTCATTATTGGCTGTTTATGTTTAATTGTAATTGGGATGAGTTATTTTCTGAACACCACTGAAGACACAATAACTAAGATAAGGCTTTGCGGTGTGGCTGTTCTCACGTGAGCTAGGCTAACCTGGGTGCTAGTCTCCTGGGCTAACTAGTGATGACATTTTAGATTCTTGTCAGAGGCACTTGCCAGGAGAGAAAAACATCCACTCCCCCAGAATGTGATAGATAGAAGCAGCTGAATTGTACACAGACATATAGCAGAACTGACTAAACAAAAATTGTACTTTTTCCAATAGTGGAATCTCATTTAGTTTGAGAAGGGAAGGTAAAAGCATGTGTCTCATCACTAAAGCCACTTCTAGGGTGGAACACAGCTGTTGAGTACATAGCAACACTGTGCAACAGTTAAGAAAAGAGGGGCAGGGGAAGTATCCAACCAAAACTGCAGAGGGAATTTAAGCCTCTATGCTTATAAAACAGTACAAGGATATTTCCAATGACAGTGGTCAATATCTCTTTTATATATATGCTGAGATTAGTCTCTCAGGCCCCTGTTTTCCTAGACCATACAGCCATCCATCTACAAAGAGCCCTTAACTGTTATGATGCCCAAATCTACATCCTTCTGATGACTCCATGTGGATGTGAAGATTCTGCACCTACAGTGGATTTTACATCTTGCATGACAAACTTCCATTCAAGGGAAAAGTGCCATGTATTGTATCATCAATATCCATTACTACTTATTCTTTCCTCCAAATAGCAATTGAACTCACCCATGCTTAGCGTGAGATGACATGATCACACTGAGATACAGGATTCAAAGTTTTATATGGTAACTCCGCAGATATGCAAACTTATTAGGATTTTCAGAACTTGCCAGTGTTGGCCTAATTCTATTCCTATTTGAAGTCAATGGAAGATCTATTAACTTCAGTCGGAGATATTTGTGTTAGCCTATAATTATTAGCATAAAGAAATACATTATGTAATAAAGATGTTATGTTCTTGGCTAGTAGTTGGATTAGATTAATAACCAGGTATATGAGGTAGCATAGTTGAGTGCTTGATATGCTAGCCAAGACCTCAGAACTCTAATCCCTTATTGTGCAGCCCTGGGCAAGTAATTTATTTTGACAGGTTTCAGAGTGGTAGCAGTGTTAGTCTGTATCAGCAAAAACAACAAGGAGTCCTTGTGGCACCTTAGAGACGAACAAATTTATTTGGGCATAAACTTTTGTGGGCTAGAACCCACTTCATCGGGTGCATGGAGTGAAAATATAGAAACAGGTATAAATACATGAAAGGATGGGGGGGTTCCTTTACCAAGTGTTCTGTTACTTTCTTTATTGGGCCTGTCTTGTAGTAGGTGACTTCTCAGTACCCTTCTGGCTCTGTCAATTTGTTTCTTCACTTCACCAGGTGGGTATTACAGTTTTAAGAACGCTTGATAGAGATTCTGTAGGTGTTTGTCTCTGTCTGAGGGATCGGAGCAAATGCAGTTGTATCTTAGAACTTGGCTGTAGACAACGGATTGTGTGATACGGTCTGGATGAAAGCTGGAGGCATGTAGGTAAGTATAGCGGTCAGTAGGTTTCTGGTATAGAGTGGGGTTTACAAAGAAAGTAACAGAACGCCACTAGCTGTCACTTACAGCCCCCAACTAAAACCTCTCCAGCGCATCATCAAAGATCTACAACCTATCCTGAAGGATGATCCCTCACTTTCACAGACCTTGGGAGACAGGCCAGTCCTCGCTTACAGACAGTCCCCCAACCTGAAGCAAATACTCACCAGCAACTACGCACCACACAACAAAACACCAACCTGGAAACCAAACCCTGCTACAACCCCCAGTGCCAACTCTGTCCACATATCTATTCAAGGGACACCATCATAGGACCTAACAACATCAGCCACACCATCAATGGCTCATTCACCTGAACATCTACCAATGTGATATGTGCCAGCAATGCCCCTCTGCCATTTACATTGGCCAAACCGGACAGTCTTTACGCAAAAGAATAAATGGACACAAATCTGACATCAGGAATCATAACATTCAAAAACCGGTAGGAGAACACTTCAATCTCTCTGGTCATTCAGTAACAGACCTAAAAGTGGCAATTCTTCAACCAAAAAACTTCAAAAACAGACTCCAAGGTGAAGCTGCAGAACTGGCATTAAGAACTGGCATTAATTTGCAAACTGGATACCATCAGATTAGGCCTGAATAGAGACTGGGAGTGGTTGAGTCATTACAAAACCTAAACTTAATTTCCCCAATACTAATTTCTCCCTACTGTTACTGACACCTTTTTGTCAACTGTCTGTAATGGGGCCACTCTCTTACCACTTCAAAAGTTATTTTTCTTCCCTTGGTATCCTGCTGTTAATTGATTTATCTCGTTAGACTGACCTCAAACTTGGTAAAGCAACCCCCCAACCTTTCATGTATTTATACCTGCTCCTGTATTTTCACTCCATACATCCGATAAAGTGGCTTCTAGCCCACAAAAGCTTATGCCCCAATAAATTTGTTAGTCTCTAAGGTGCCACAAGGACTCCTCGTTGTTTTTGCTAATTTATTTTGTGAAATGGGAGATAAAAATCTGTCTCGCAGGGGGTTGAGCAGAGATTGTACAGTGTTTTGGAAATGTGAAGTGCTGAGATTTAGAAAAGTGGTGTATTATCTCATTAGCCTAATATAGTTATAACATACTACATTAGAAACTTTACTTATACCATATAACCTCCAGATCCTATGCAGTTACCTCAATGCCTGAAGAACAAGGAAATAGCATATATTTCTTCAGGAGCTTGGATAATGACTAATGCCTGGAGCATGTTCTACATAACCGTAAGTACAAAGCTTATATAACAGTGTATACACTGCACCCATGTTTGATTTCCACATGAAAACACTTGCTGTCCTTTCCCTTGCACTGTGTAATGACATTTTCTTTTGAACACCCAGCTGCTGCTATGAAAACTGTTTTGTTTTGCTTCATTTACATAGTCACAAACTTCTGACTCATATGCAAACAACTGAAATTCCTCTCCTCTCCAGTCACTTTGAGAATAGGGTGTGTGGGAAGGAGCTGGGGATGGTAGGTGAAAATGGAGAGAAAAGAAAAGGCCGTAGTACCAGCAAATAGAGGGATGTTGCCTCACAGAAAATAGAGGGCCATATCAATCAAAGGTTTTTACCTAGGAGGCAAATCTTGTGTAGCCACCAGGCAGAAATGCCAAGCAAAGCTAAATCTGCAGGTGTCCTTTCAGATCTCCAGAGAGGCTGGCCAGTTGTGGGGGCATGAGAGAAATTAAGCAAACAGAAGGTAAATGTGGAACCGTGAAAGAAGTGAGACAGAAACAGAATAGTGGAAAGGATGATAATGGGGGACACAATGGACCCATTAGGGCTGACACTGAGAAACTACCGAATCTATTATTGACCATTCCTGTCCCTACTGTCCTAATAAAACCTGCACACCTATATCCTTTCCTTCAGCTGGGGATCACAAAGCGCTTGACTATCCAACCTTACTATATCTCTGCAAATTATATACTAACCATTGCACAGGCAGGTAGACTGATCTGATTTGTCCAAGGTCACACAATGACTGCATGGGAGAGTTGATACTAGAACCAAGTAGTTCTAACTCCTAGTCCCCTGTTCTAGACATTAGACTACATTTCTTCCTTCTCTTCCATGATGTAAGGTAAAAATGCAAAGGATCCAAGCAAATAACCTTTTGCATGTTTAAATGTAATTTAGTTTCTAAAAGTCTAGTGCTAAAACTATTAAAGACTAATTTGGACTTATTCTGTAAGGGAGGAAAAATCTCATCCAGTTGTATTCTTAAAATTCTGCCATCTTTTTTCAAAAGAAACTAACAATTTTTCAGGTAGTCATTGCATGAGACCAATGTATGATCGAAAACAACAGATGGTTTAGGTCCCATATGCAAAATAAAATTATGCTAAGTCAGTTACTGAACTAAAATGACACTGCACTTCTGCTGCATAGGGTTCTTCTTTCTAGGATTTGATCATGCTTTATAGACACTAAAAATATTACTCGTGATAGCGATGGTAGAAGTATATCCCAGTTTTACAGAATGGGAAATTGAGACACAGGGAGGTTGTGACTTGCCCAAAATCTTAAAGCCAGTCAGTAATGTACATGGGAACAGAACTCAGATCTCCTGGCTCCCAGGGGGTTCACATGGTTATTTTAAGGGGGTTGTGGTATTGCTACCCTTATTTCTGTGCTGCCTTCAAAGCCAGACAGCCGAATAGCAACGGCTGTTAACGGGGCGCCCAGCTCTGAAGACAATGTCCCACCAGCAGCAGTGCAGAACTAAGGGTAGCAGTACTGCCCCCCGCAACTCCTTTTTGGGTCAGGGCCCCTAAAATTACAACACCATGACATTTCAGATTTAAATAGCTGAAATCATGAAATTTGTTTTTTAAAATCCTATGACCATGAAATTGACCAAAATGGACCATGAATTTAGGAGGACCCTACATATGGTGAACTTGAAGTACAATGCAGAGATGAATTCTGGGGGTGGGGGTATTCTCCCCTTGGTACTAAGTTTGACATTTGGATTTTTAAATATTGTAAAAGCATACAAAGCAATGTGGATGGTCACTTATTGTATGCTTCTAATCTAAATTAGTGGTGATCCCTGGTTGCCAGAATGGTTGGTTAGTGTGCTGACTCAGTCAATATTTCTTCTTATATGCATAAAACTGAACTTAAAGCTAGGCCAGTTAGGTGTTGTTTTCTTTCATTAAAAGTAAAGTTCCTGGAAGTTATAAATGAAGATCTGTTAGGTAAACTGATTAGATGATCTTATCAATGCATGACTGTTTCCTACAGTTGACTGTCAAGTGTGTTTGTTCAGTGTGGCTTCAATTTCCCTTGGGGGACTACTCCACAATCTAATAGATGTCACTATTAATAACCTTTTTCTTATACTCGGCCTAACTGTTTTTCTTTTTAATTTCCTTCCTATTTTCCCTCTAAGCACTTCCTCCTCCTCCTCCTATCTTATATATGCGCCTATGACACAAAGCTACTTAAAGACTGAATCTGTGAGATTCACAGGAGAGGGGGAAAAAGGTATTTCCTTCGGTGTTTTTTAAAGCTTCTCACTTAACAGTTCCAAATCTCAGCCAAAGTTGACAGAATCAGGCTTGGACAAGTACACGCACAAGTAACTGCTGCCCATAGTTTCCCCATTTCACAGAGCTGCTGCCTTTATAAAAGGGATCTTTTCTTGTTTTTTGTGTGTGTGTGTGTGTGTGCAACAATGCAAGTTAACTGCAGGCTTAAAAGAAATTCTCTTATACTGGTCCTCACTGTGATGTAAGAGTGAAGAATGGGTGCTTTGGGACTTAAAACACAGGTCTGAGACTCAGGAGATATGGGTTCTAGTTTGGTTCTATCATTGACTTTCTGTGACCTTTGACAACTCACTTACCTATGAAGTGCCTCAGTTTCCCTATCTGTATATTTAGCTTAATATTGCTCTACTTTGGAGGGTTTTATTAGGCAGCCCACCTGCATACGCTGTCTGCACAATCTTTTGAGATCCTGGAAGGGATCATACTATAAATGTGTGTTAGTGTTCAATTTAGTTTCCTGTTATATTGCTTTATGCCAGTTTATAGTGTGTGCATGTTAAATTTGATCAGACAGTATATCTGTAGGGGGTCATGGAATTCATAGCCTTATGTTGGCATTTTAATAATTACACCTCACAAAGTGTTACAAATATTAACTGAATGCTGATAGTACTCCTCTGTGGTAGACAACATCCCCTTTTCTCAGGTGAGGAAACTGAAACAACAGGTTAAGGAGCAGCTGTAAAGAAGGGCTGCTTTTGAAAATGACTTGCTTAAGGGCATGCAGAGATGGTGGTGGGGCAGGGATTAGAGTGTGGACTATTTTAACTCCTCCGTACTCCAGGCCACATTATACTATTAAAAAGCAGAGATACTATTAGAAAAATAGGATTACATTTTGAAGAAAAATACTAGGAAGGAAATGGTGTTTGTGCCTTGTGCTAACACAAGAAATACTGTAAAAAGAAGAGTACTTGTGGCACCTTAGAGACTAACAAATGTATTTGAGTGTGAGCTACAGCTCGCTTCATCGGATGCATCCGATGAAGTGAGCTGTAGCTCACACTCAAATACATTTGTTAGTCTCTAAGGTGCCACAAGTACTCCTTTTCTTTTTACGGATACAGACTAAAAGGGCTGCTATTCTGAAATGAGAAATACTGTGTTAGTTATCCACATTCCACTAGAGCAAGAAATTCTGCAACAAAGTTATGTGGCAACTTCTTTAGTCTTAAGAATCAAATTACTTTGAAGAAAGCAGTTTAACTCTTATCAGAAGAAGGGTTTTCTGTATGATGCCCAATTAAATGTCTTGTTCTATGAGTCATGGGTTGGATAGCCTTGCAAAGAAGTAGTGGATTTTCACCTTCTCCCCGGCAAACACCATTAGAGCTGGCTGAACGTTTTCTATTGAAATATTTTTGACAAAAAATTATTCTTTCTACACAACAGAAATGTTAATGAAATGTCCCTTGCTGGGGGGGGGTTGGTTGCTAAAACAGCCTTTAACACATATTTTATACCTCTCCATACTCTAATCATCTTTAACATAAAGCCAGCCACCCTATACCTTAGATGTATCAGGTATGTTGAGTCTGGTCTTTCCAGATGTGTGCGTCGTCTTAACTGGAAAGTTGGGAGTGAATCTTTAGGAAGGCTGTCCTGTCTCCTGCGGGGTTGCTATGCCTTGGAGTTAAAGAAGGGTGAATCCTCCCCCACACTCAAACTGGCTGAGCCCAGGGCCTTCCCCTAGCTCAGTTTTCCTGAAGTTGTAATTTCACTGCTTCTCCAGCCCGCGGCCGCAGCGCCTTCTCCCAGGTGGACGAGCGCTGAATGTCTAACGTAACCAGGCAAGGAGAAGAGCCAACCTCCCTCCCTCCCTCCGCTGCCGCGTCATGCTTTTACACGGCAACAGATCTGCCAGCGGGGCAGCCCCAGCTCCGAAAGCGGCTGGTCCCCGCTCTCCCTCCGAACGAGCCGGGCTCGGAGACGCTCGGCTCCAGGGCAAGGCCCATTCTTGCTGTAGCAACGGGCGGGGCAGATGCCCCCGGGTCTGTTGCAGGGGACTGGGTGATAGCTAGGGGCGGGCTGGGCACCGGGGGCTCCCCGGCGGGGTGGGGGGAGCTCCCCTTTATAGGAACAATTAACCAAGGTTTCCAACCCCCAGCCTGGGGGTGGGGGGGGAGCGCTCCCGGGGCTGCAGCAGGAGGGCGGCGGCGGCAAAGCACCACCCCACCCCCTGTGCCGGAGGCTGCCGCGTGGGCGGCCCCCCTCAGCCACGCGCGGCTGCACGGAACGAGCTGCCCCGCCACGGGAGAGGGGCGGGCGTCGGCTGCGGCTGCTGCCGCCAGGGCTGCCCTAGGAGCAGAGCCGCGGCCCAGCCGGGGGGTCCCCACCGAGCCCCCGCGCGGGGCGGGAAGCGCCCCCCAGCGGCCGGCAAGGCGGGAGGGCGGCGCGTTCGCGTTCGCCGGGGCCCAGCTCCAGGCCTGAGGGCAGTCGGCCTCCTGCCCCCGGGGGCAGCGCAGCGCAGCCGGCGGCCCCCGTTCCCGCTTCGCCCCGCTAGGTGGCGCCCCGAGCTCGGTTGCCGGGCGCCAGAGCGGCCGCAGCGGGAGGCTGCCCCGTTAGCTCGGCTGTAGCTGCCGGGCGCATCCGGGCAGCCGGGCTGGGGGAAGCGCTCGGGCGGCGCTCGCTGGGCAGCCGCCGGGCCTGGGCCGGGAGGAGCCGGGGCTGCCATGAGCGCAGGCGGGGGCCGGGAGGAGGGAGCCGCCGCGATGCTGCAGCTGCTCCGCGAGCAACCGGAGCCCCAGGCGGAGGAGAGCGGGGCTGAGCGCTTCGCCCTCTGCCTGCCCCCTGGGGAGGAGGAGGTAGGCGCGGGCCGGCCGGTCGCAGCGGGGCGCGGAGGCAGTGGGGGCGTTAGCTTGCGGGGGTCCCTGGCAGCCTGGGGGCACTAGGGGGCTGGGTGGCGTGTGTGGGGCGTGGGGGGGGAAGGTTCCCCTGGTGCTCGGGGAGGATGTTGCGGGCACGTCCCTGCCTTTTCTTTGCCCCCCACTTTCAGCGGAGGGAGGGGAATAGCTCGCTCTGCGGCAGGCGTGGGAGGAGCGGAGGTGACTGAGGGTCGCTCCCCTCTGACCTGTAGCTCGCTCCCGCCCGATAGCGGGTGTGGATGTGATAAGGGGTGACTCTCTTCTGTGCCTTGGCGCCGGACCTTGTCCCCAGGCCAGGCAAGATGGTTAAACTTGTCCCCTGACGTGGGAAAATTCCCCCTGGATCATTGCTGCTCCTCCTATGCCAGCTCCTCTTCCTCGCCCCTTTGTTGGCAGTACAGTTCCCTGCTTATTTATTATCTAGGTCAGAGGTAGTGGTGTGGAGCCAGGTGATTCTTTAGGCTGCTCTAATTGTTCAAACGCTTCCCAAGCCAGAAAGTGTAGTATCCCCTGTCACCTCCCCTGTGTGCGTTTGTTTCAACCCCTGCCTTCCCCTCCCCTCCTCCTGCTCATCCCCTTTCATCTCCCCATGTGTTTTTCTCTGTACTGTGCATTTAACCAGGCTACTTAGCTGAGCCCACAGCTTTGAGATCTTTCCCCCCTGTACCTACTCAAGGTGTAAATCCATGCAGTTTCCCTGTCACCAAGATCCCCAAAGAATTTCCACACTCATTGTACCATTGAGACCAGTTATCAGATCCAGAATTTGATTAGCTGAATTCTTCAAAGCTGTTTAAGTGGACCAGGGGCAAGCATATTTTTAATAATACAACCTATAAACAAGAGTGGAGGGAATTTTGCCTAAAATGCAAAATGAGAAGTTCTGAAACTTGACTAGCTATCCACTTTTGGTGTTTTGTGCTATCAGACTCAGATTTAGAGCCATTTGTTATAGAAATAAGTTTTATTGCAGTGTTACTTAGAGTGTAAACTCTTTGGAGCAGGAACTCCATCTTTATCTGTCTTGCAACATAAGTAAATATATACATAATATAATAAATATAAACATAAACAACATAAGTAATACATAATAATATGTAAGACTAGAACAGGGGTTCTCAAATGTCATTGCGCCGTGATCCCCTTCTGACAACAAAAATTGTTACATGACCCCAGGAGGGGGAACTGAAGCCTGAGCCTGCCCAAGCCCTGCCACCCTGGGGGGAGGGGGCGGGGTGTCAAAGCCAAAGCCCCACTGCTCTGTGGGAGAAGGAGCCAAAGCCTAAGGGCTTCAGCCTCTGGCAGGGGCCTATAATCTGGGCCCCACTGCCCAAGGCTGAAGCCCTTAGGCTTCAGCCCAGACAGTGGGGCTCAGGCTTTGGCCTCGGTCCCTGGCCCCAGCAAGTCTAAACCAGCCCTGGTGACCCCATTAAAACAGGGTTGTGACCCACTTTGGGGTCCCAATCCACACTCTGAGAACCGCTGGACTATAATATTCACTATCCCACATTGAAATTGGCTACATCTTCCAAGTTGCAGCTGAGCACCCAGCCTGTTTGATCCTATAGGAATATTAAAAAACAACATATGAACTTTGTTATTTGTAACTTTCCGTCCTGCCTCTCCATGTGAAATTAACCACTTTTTTTAACACTGTTCTCTGTTTGCTCTTGCACACCCTTGTATCCTGTTCAATATAGATGATATGACAGAATAATCCAATCTCTATTTACAAATTAACTATGGCATGTGTGGGATATTCTTAAATGTTTCTTTCCAGGGGGCCTGCCCTTGCTAGCTCAGCTCTATGCTCTATCATCATCAGCAGCAAGAATTGAATTTAAACTTAAAACACCCAGTAAACACCAGCAACCATCTAAAACTCATGCTACTACTTATTAAAAAAATTAGAAGGAAAAGTTAATGTACAACATATGCAATCTTCTTCATGGAGAAGATATCTTTAAATTATGTTCATTGACTGGTCATGATAATTGAAACTTCTGAGGCTGGATGAAGAACGAACCTATAGAAGCATGACAAAGGCATTGTGGAGTCCAGAAGAACATTTAACAAACTCAAAGTTACATCACAGTCTAAGTTGTGACTGCTAGGCCCATGCTCCATGGGAGTAAATAACTTTATCTGGTCCAAATATATCCTCTAGAGTTGCAAGAGACTCTGATTTATTTTTTGTTTTGATCTAAAGATATCTATTTGTCTCATTTACAAAATTCCGTGCTCTTGTTTCCTGTTATGTTTTGAATGTTTCCCCTCTCCCTCTCTACTGTTTTCTTCTTGTAATATCCTGAACCTGACATTGGAGGGCATCTTACTGAAGAATCAGTTAATTTCAAGAAATATTGGAATGTTTCTGTGTGCACTTGCAGTATTTTTTAGAGATGTGTAGTTCTTCAGTTCAATTATTTTGAAGAGTCATCTGTTTCATTTGGTCTCCATTAACTTCCCAGGGAGTCCTTCAGGTTCTGACAAAGGAAGTTTAACTTTTGAGTGGGAGATAAGAGCTTGGAGGAAAACCTTGTAGAAGAAACTTGATATTGTTTCTTAATATTCCCTATTGTAAATTAATATTAGTGATATTGCCTGCTGTAACAAATTAACATGGCACTTTACTTACATTCCCTGCCCTGAAATGGTTACAGGCTAAGATACACCAGATCCAGGACAGCAGTTTGTGTAAAGGAGGGAGTGGTTACTGGTGTGGAGAGTAAGGAAGGTAGGTTTCCTGAAGAGGAGTGTTTTAAAGAAGAGATAGAGAGGACTCTTGAAGCACAAGAACTAGAAAATGGCGCAGGGATGAATAGGGGCATAATGTTGAACCTGGGAGTAAATGAATGATGCTAAGGCAGGTCTGAGATTATATAGGACTTTGAAGGAGAGGAGGAGGAGTTTGAACTTGGTGTGGTGAGAAACAGGAAGCCAGTGCAGGGGTTCACAGGGGAGTGGTAAGAGAGGAAAGTGGCTTTAAATAGGTGGGAGAAGGGCAGAGAAGAGAGAACCAAGTTGCAGAAAATGTGGCAGGCCTTGTGTTGTGGTCAGTGGTTTTGCATGAAGGAATAAACAGAAAGGAAAACTCTCAAGGCCAGACCCCACATGTATTTTTTTCATCTTAAGTTGAGAAGTGAAATAGTGATTGTTTTCATTTCACTTTTATTTCTTTACAACAAAAAGCATTGAGAACTTCAGAGGTCTTTATTAATTAAACACTTCAAGTTAAATATGACTGCAGTCCCAAAAGGGGACAGAGGCGGACTAATGCCAACCTGAACTGGTGCTCTTGGTGCCTTAAAGGATCAAATGCCACCCTGTGTTGTTTTCATAGCTCTGAAATTTTCTGAGTGGGTTTTCTCTCAGACCCTTAATGCTGAGATGCTTCAGGTGTCTGTCATATAAATGTGATAATTTCTGTAATCACCTGAAAGGAGCTTGTTGCAGTCTGCTCAGTAAGTGCTTAATTACAGGTGATTGAAAACGAGTGTGATTTATGCTGCAGTTTGTTATAGGCCCCTCTGAGCCTTTACAGAAAGTGCAGTAAATACATAATTAGGGGCTCAGTCTACTTTTCCCTGTTTTCACA
Source organism: Lepidochelys kempii (assembly GCF_965140285.1). Taxonomy (NCBI): domain Eukaryota; kingdom Metazoa; phylum Chordata; order Testudines; family Cheloniidae; genus Lepidochelys; species Lepidochelys kempii. The sequence continues at coordinate 16,110,768 of NC_136392.1, read as the reverse complement.
ATTGCTATGAAACAGTTGAACACATGCAGCTGAGTCCAGTGTAAAAACAGGATGTTGGCTTTGTCTAAGCCTGCTTTGCCATCCCATTGGGGTATTTTAAAAAGACAGTGTCAAGTAATCTCTTAGAGTTTTTATCTCTTCTCTTTTTTTTATTTTTATTATGCCCTCATATGGAGTGCACAATGGTAACTAATGCTTCCAACAGTAAAGCATTAAATAATGTCAGTCTGGCTGGAATTGGCTTAAGCTATTTTTTAATGAACATAAACATCACTCCTGTCCTGTATCCTTTCTTATTCCAGTCCTTGTGACCAAAGACTGCCGATCATGGGAGGGTTAGTGATGTTGACAAATGCCCTCTCCTTGTGTGCCTGGTAGACTTTGGGCTGGTCTACATGACCTCTTAAGTCGATGTAATTTACGTTGCTCAGGGGGTGGGAAAAGACACCACCCTGAGCAACGTAAATTCCATTGACTTAAGCGCTGTCCAAACCATGCTAGGTCGGCGGGAGACGCTTTCCCGCCGACATAGCTTCTGTTTCTCGCAGAGGTGGAGTCATTCTTCAACAGATGCGCTACAGCGGTGCAGAGGCGCCTGTGTAGCACGGTAGTGTAGACATGCCCTTAGTCAAAGCAGGACAGGAGCCAAATGCAGTTTCAGTCCATGGATGCAGCTTCCACTGAAGTTGGTGGAATGACACATACTTTGCTTTCGCTGTGTCTCAGTTGCTAGTGTGTTAATCATTACTGCTTATACTGTAAAATGTACTGTTTGCAAAAAGGCTAGAAATTGTGTGGCCCCATCATTCCTGGTAAGCTATAACTTGATGCATGCTGGGAAAAATAGCTGAGTGTGACTTTTTTGAATCCCTTACAGGGCTTCAGTACAAGAAACAAAAATTCTCAGGAATTAAACGCACACACATATCCACATGCTAAACGTGTCCTTTAGTAGTGTGAGCTCACGGGGAACAGTTGTAGTCTTTATTTGAAGAAAGTAAATTGTGTTTTTTTCCCCCAGCAGTGGTCTTCTCCAGTGCTATCATGTACAGTGCCTGCCAAGGGGGAACATTTCTCCCCTCTCTTCTGGAATAGGGAGTAGGGACTCAGGTTCCACCTCATTGTGGTAAAAGTTATAAGTATGCTAGGGAATTGCACTTACCTTCTGATGGACATGATGGGCCAGATCATCAGCAGGTGTAAATTGACATAGCTCCCCTGACATAATTATGCCAGTTTACAACAGCTGAAAATCTGTTCTGGTAAGTCTTAGAGAGATAAGATGGGTGGGGTAATATTTTTTATTGGACCAATTTCTGTTGGGGTGAGAAACAAGCTTTCAAGCCACACACAGAGCTCTTTTTCAGGGCTACACTGCATACTGATAAGTCTTGTTAAGTTGGAATCTTCACCATGATTCTTCAAAGAGTCCACAGGGCTGTGACGACTCTTGGAGAGTCTCCTCCTATCGAAAAGGGAAGGAGACAGAGGGTGTAGTATATTAATATTTTTAATCTCTGTCTGCAGCTGGACAGAAGATCCTTCTGATTGAGACAACTACCATTTAGACATTTAGGGCCAGGTTTTAGCATTCTGTGGGCAAAACTTGTATGTGCAAATAGCGTGATAGCCTATGCTATCAGAGACTTCACACACAGTTCAGGAAATCTAGGCCTTGATGCGTGACTATAATTAAATGGCTACTTGATGTTACGTGACTGTGTCACAGATTTACAAGTAGTAACTATAAGCGCACACTCGGTAATGGCTCAAACAGATGATTTATCTATTTGCATGTGCAATTGTCATCCACAACCATGCAAATCACATTAGGAAATAAAGTGTACAAATCTGCAAGTGCATTTCTGAGACTTCCTGCCCATATTTATGTGTGCATGTAGATAGGGCCATGTGATATTAATGGGAGTTATGCACTTAAATCTTTCCTACTGTGCTTTGAAAATGCAGGGTGCCTCTCTCATGAATCAAGTTATTAGCTTATGAGGAGAGAGAGCTTTTGCTGCTGGCAGTGCTGCAAGGCTGTGGAATGGTAAAGCTCCATTCTGTAATCTTGTATATCTTCCTCAAAATTCCCTCCTGAATTTGGATTCCATGATCTTTATTACTGGTGGCACTTTCTCAAGTGGATAAAAAACAGCTTGGTTTCCAGACACCAGGTGAAGCCTGTAAGTGCTGAGACTTAGAAAATTTCTGCCCTGACTTGTAAACTGAGCAAATCTGATCATTAAATAAATTGGTGAGGAAAAAGTATTTAGAGCATTCAAGATGCTGTTGTTATTGTATTATTTTATATATTATATGTTTATATTGCAGTAATACCTAGAGGCCTTGATCAGAATCAGGACCCCTTTGTCCTAGGTGCTGTACAAGCACAGAAGACGACATCGTTTCAGGCCCAAAGTAAAGTGTTTGCCACCTAAGAAGGCAAGCAATATACAGAGGGTGAAGGAGGGATGCAATCAAACATACGGGCTTATGTGTACATTTGCTTTTTATATATAAATACGTAAATATTGTTTGTCTCCAACTGCCTCTAGATGTCATTAGCCAGCTGGCTACTTGTCTCCTTTGTACAGGCACTCTTCTGACTGTTGCTGAGGCTTTCTAAAGATAGCCAAATTTCCTTCCATTCTTCCTTCCTGTTACAGTGCTTGGTCTATGAAGGAGGTGGAAACTCTAGGGACAAGGTTAAGCATATCAAAGACCTATAAAAAAAAATGGGGATATTTGCATCTCATTTATTGTGGCCTTTAAACTTTAGCCTTCCCTTCAAAGCAGTAACATCTTAAGAATAAAGCAATTGTAGAACCTACAAGATGCATCTAACAAAAGAAACACGTGATCTTATTAGTAGCACGAGTCCTGCTTGTTTTCCCTGGCCTTGCTTGCCAAATGCTTATCTTCTGTTGTCATGCAATCTGGTCTTCTTCCTGTTGAAGTCCTTGGCAAAACTTCCACTGATGCCAATGGGAGGGGAATCAGAGCCCTTAGAAAGTAAGCTAAAGTAGGGATTCTGTCTCTCCTTTGCCAGGCCTGTTTATGGTGTTGTATGAGCAATACACTTATTTCATAGAATTGTGGAAACGTAAGGCTGGAAGAGACCTAACAAGTCATTATGTCCAGCCTATGCTGAGGCAGGACCAGATAAACCTAGATCATGCCTGACGGATGTTTGTCCAACCTGTTCTTAAAAACCTACAATGATGAGGATTCCGCAACCTCCCTTGAAAGTCTATTCCAGAACTTAACTATCCCTACAGTTAGAAAGTTTTTCCTAATATCTAACCTAAATCTCCCTTGCTGCAGATTAAGCCCATTACTTCTTGTCCTACCTTCAATTGTTCTCCATGTCTACTGATCACAGTCTTCTTTATAATAGCCCTTAACATATCTGAAGATTGTTATCAGGTCCTCTCTCAGTTGTCTTTTCTCAGACTAAACATGCTCAGGTTTTTTTTTTTAAACCTTGCCTCATTGGTTAGTGAAATAAAACTAATAAGTTTTTGGCGGAACTTCATATACAATATCTGACCAAGAATCCACACCACTCAGTAAATGGTACATATATATTTCCTGTGCAAACACACACTGCATCCAGTCCCCCCTCTGGTAATATTGCCATGGCTGAGTTCTTTTGCCAAAGCTTTGGTCTCACCAGCTAGGTAGATGTATGAGTCTTAGATTCCTTTCATAAACTTGAGCAGGTGCCTGAGATGTCTCCTGCTGGTTTAGTACCACAGACTCACTGCGTGCTCTAAGGCAAGTCATTCTGCTACTCTGTGGCTCAGTTTAACCATCTGTAAAATGGAGGTGGTGTTTGAAGCTTAGTTTCTTAATGTTTGCAAAGAGTGAAATGTCACTGAGGTGCAAAATATTAGCACTATTAATACATGTGTTTGCAGGTTAAATTGATCTTGTTCCATTTGTGCAGTTTATTGTGGTGTTGCTGCTCTTGTGAAAACAGATGTCCGGTAACGGATTATGTCCTGCCTCCATGTGTTTGGTGCCTTGTTCTGCTCGTCCCCTCCACCCATTTTGTGATTTCATGGTTTTCCCTTCCTGGCCTCTGAGTGTTGCTCTCCTGAACTTTTCCCCTCCTACTCCTCCTTAGCTGCAGTTGCTGCCCTTGCATTCCATCCAGACTGCGTTCTCTTTCCTTAGCCACTGATCTGCTCCTGCCTTCTGTAGTAATCTTGCTGTAGCTGCGTAAAGACATCTCATTAGTTCACGGGTTCTCAGATGGGGGGGGGGAGGGTCGGGTCATGACACCCTATCCTTTCCTTGTTGCTAAATTGGAGGGGTCCTGCTATAGAATAGGTTGAGAAATACTGCAATAGTATTTATTTGCTTTATTAATTATGTCTTTTGCAATAGTGCCTAGGAGCCCCAGTCATGGGAAGTGAATTTACCTTACACACTTTTAGTTTTTAGTGTGAATGGGGTCAAAATCTTTAATCCAGAGTGTGTTGTAATTTTCTGCTGCTAAGATTATACAGTTGACCTTTTCTCTTTGGCTCATCCACATGTGCAACGAGCGAGCTGGTGCTGCCTAAATATCATCCTCACTACATAAGAAGCAAGTTTCCTATCCATGTCTGGATATCACTCAAACTATTCATTCACAAGTATTTTAAACAATGTGAATCTTTGTTCACTGGGGTGAAATGCAGATACCCCCTTCCTTCCCAACCCTTGGGGTTTAGGAGGCGATAGAATCCAGTCCCTACAACCTGCAAGAAGGCTGTAGTCTGGAATAGTGTCCACAGTTTACAAGGAGGGTTGTTCCACTGAATGCATGTAGTCCTGTGGTCTCTCCTTGGGCTACTTCCAGTGGCAGCCCTTCCCCGAGTACTGAGAATGCAGAGTTGATGTTTGTGCAGTGCTTGTCTTTCCTTTCTTCCTCTCCCCCACGCTTCTGGCATTAGGCTTTCCCCCTTCCTTCCATGTAATCTTATCACTGTTGGTGCAGGACTTGTCTCCTCTGCAACTCCTGACATCTGGAACAGACTCCCTGCCTCACTGTGCTGCTGTGACTGTTTCACTATCAATCTCAACTGCAAATTGCTTTTATGCTTCTGAAGTCCTTTGACCCTTTGCTGGGATATTGAGTCTAACTATGTGAAGTATTTCGATTGTATTGTTTGTACAAATGACACTTTGCAAAGTAAAACTGGATGATGAATTGCATGGCATGGAACCCACCTTCAGTCCATTCAAAACATAACCTCCAAGATCATCTTCCTTGCCTATTTCCTTGACCACATCACACCCTTTCATTGGCACCTGCTCCTCCACTGTATCAAGTTCAAGCTACTGTATTTTATTCTATTAATAAAAACAAAGTTTGTACTCCACCAAGCTGTGCATAAGCCCTCACTAAGAAACGTCATTGTTATTACCCCATCCCTCCTCCTCCAACCCCCTCTCTTCCATCTTGTACCTTTCCTTTATTATGTAACATCTGATATTAGCATGTAAGCTCCCTGGGACAGGGATTTTCTTATCTGTATTGGGAGGCACTGGTACCCTGCTGAGTGCTGTATTGATATCTACCCAATCTAAAGCGCATTTTGGCAACTTAGATTCATCTTCTTTTATCCAGGCAAAATAATAGTAAATTTAGGATAAAAGCTGAAGAAATCATTGTTAGTATGAGTTGGAATGATGAAGGACCTTACTTAGACACCTTTACTCTTGTTTCTCTCTTTAGTTGGCTTTCTCAATGAACATTTAAGCAAACTAACCTTAACAAATGGGATAATTTCCCTTTGATCTGTAAAACTTTCTTCAGTTGCAGTATTTTCATGCTGTGGATTGTGTGGGGAGAGCTGAGGCCAAGTTAGAAATCACGTGTTCACTGCATGTCCCAGTCAGAGGCAGAAGGTTGGATCCAGGATTCAAAAACTGATTAAAGTTGAGGGACAAATTATACTGTAAATATACCTTTTCTGTTTACAATCTCTCTATTTTTAATATCCCAATGATTTAATTTATTTTTGAAAATATGACCAGAATGAATTTTCAGGCTATGGATAGTTCTGTCTGCCTTATAGGTCACACCACTTTACTGAGATCTTCTATTATCACAGCTTTTTACTGCCAGATTTCCTATAAATAGCAACAATTCGGCAGGTTTCCTGTCTCTCTGCAGACAGAGGGTATGTTGAAGGTCTTTGCTTCAGACAGCCACACGTGCAACTCTTCTGTTGAGATCTGCAGTATTTCTGAATTTTTGCTTCATCCTTGATAAATTTATGAGAAAACAGTAAAGCGACCCTCCCGAAAAATTTATTCCAAGAATTTTTGGCTTTTCTTCAAGTGAGTTGTGCATTAATATATTCAAAGTGTTTTTTTCTAGGTATGTTGTAGGTCTTTTAATGGATTTAAAAAAAAATTCTGTCAGTAAAAATAACATGGGCTATAACAGGTGTTTTGAGTTTTAAATCACACTTTGGTATTATTTGTGTCCAAGTGTTAGTGGTGGTTTTGGAATGGAATGATTTATTCTCTCTTTGAAACACAGGCAGAGCTTTTAAACAGTAAGGGCTGTTCCTGCAACGAGCCATCTCTGGGTGAACTGCCATTAAAATCAAGTGGGGTGATACAGAGAACTTATTGCAGGTTCAGGACCTTAAAACACCTATTACATGTGCAATGGAGACATCTTAGATAGTGGTGTACCCAGAAGATGCCAGGCTTGGAAGAGAATCTGGCTGATTGCAGTGTTGCCAGCTCTTATGTCATTATCTCAAGTCTTTTTATTTTTGGAGCTTTTCATGAAGCCCCAGTTCCTGGAATCTTGTTATATAAGAGATCTTACTTTTTTTTTTATAAATGAAAGTCAAGGTAAGTATCAGGCCCTCCTGACTGAGGAAGTAAGTTTTTGAAAACATGAAACCCAAAAGCTCAAAAAGTGGATTATAAAAAGAACCTAAAATTATTTAAAATCTCATGATTTTTAGAACAATCCCATGATTTTGGGCACCCAACTCATGATTTTTGAACTCTTGGATTTGGCTATACTGTGGTTGCTTGAAAATTCCTCAGGTTGACCTAGATTCTGTATTTCCGAGCAGGAAAGAACGATGTACCATATCTTATGGATAACCTGAAATCAAAACACTTCCTTCCATTCCCAGACTTAGCTTTTGACAAATAAACATACTTTTGATCAAAACAGGATTTGGCTCACATTGTTGTTCATTCTGAGAAGGCTGCGCTGCCTTTAATTCACAGAAGCAACTAAATACATACGTATGTACATATAATATATTTGTTTTTCAGGTAAAAGAAGTGGAAGAAACCATAGAAGAGATGTTAATACGGCTGGATGAGTTCTGTGGCATGACTGATGTGGTATGTGTTTAGCTTATAACTCTGATTCATCCCTACTGACACTATTATCAGCTCTCTCCAGTAGGTTTCTGAGGAGGCCATGTTGGTAGTGATTTGAAACCATGCAGTTCAAACAGGGCAGCAGTCAGCAGTGGGGAGGGGAAAAAAACACACACAAGTATTTCCTGAGGCAGCCATCTTGATAACTCTTCCATCCCCTGAGATGGTTTTATTACACAAAGCAGTGACGGTTGAGCCACAAGGTGGCAGTCTCGTGCATTAATATTTAAGACCCTAGAATGGAGCACTATATTTAACTTTCACAAGCTCCATACAGTTCACTGTACAAGCATCTAGGAGATCTCCTGATCTGCTGTTCTTTGTACACGTGAAAGCACAACACGCATAACTTTTACTTTTTGCTTTTTTTTTTTTTAGTCCTTTCCCCAGCTTGGTTAGTATCATGCTATATTTTCCCCTCTAGATATAGTAAAATAAACCCTAATGACATACCGGAGAATTGAATGGGTTTTTTTCAGAAGACTTTATTTCTCTTGGGAAGCTTCCCTTTATTTAAGAGGAGTTTTATGGAAAATTCTTCAAAGACTCCATGCTCTAGTAGTGTCTCAATATTTGGATCACTTCCAGGGCGTGGTACCAGGCTGGCTCATGTGGGCATCATTTATTTAATATTATTACTTTTTGCATTGTGGTAGCAGCTAGAGGCCCTGGAGGCCTGGTTTTGTGCTAGGTGCTGCACAGACATAACAAAACCAATCCCTGCTCCAAAGAGCTTGCCGTCCACGTGTAAGGTGAGAGACAACAGGGATGGGTGCAACAGACAAACTGGGGGAGCGCAAAGTAACACAGGGGTGATTATGCTTGTGTGATGAGCAGCAGTTGTACCATACAAGCTCCCCAGTGATTGTCAGTCCCTAATCATTTGTGATGAACTTGAGAACAGCAGGAGAATGGATGAGATACAGTTGGACCAAGGAACGATATTGCTTTGCTGCTCTGTGGTCTCCTACACAGAGAGATCCAGCTGCATGCAGGCTAATTGGAGGTGGTGTTCACGATAAAGAAAATGTCATTTTTCAGACAACTTTACCTCTTCCTTCCTCCCCCTAATGTGGAAGAGTTCAAACTGGCTAGGGCAATCCAAAGCTACAGCGTGCGTCTTCCTTACACATTAGAGGGTAGGACACTATTTCAGGGGTTCTCTTACAGTTTCATAGTGTGGACCATGTCTGAATAGAGGGATTGTCTTCCTTCCTGTTCCCTAATATGCACACCATCTCCCCATCTGTTAGCAGCCACACACATTCCTCCTCCCTACTCACTTGCACTACTGCATACATCCCTGTGGCAATTACATCAGTTGTTTACATGGGAAAGCGATATTGAGTAAGTATTAAATGTACCTGCTGGTGTTTTTATATCAAATGAAATGAAGGACAACCAAAGAAATAGTCCATCTCTCATCTGGATTTGTCCTATGGGGGATTTTCATTAAAGCTTCTGTAAGCATTGGGTCCTTCTGCCTGTTGGTCAGGAGCACACCTGACGCTGTTGGCTGCATCCTGTAGGAAATCATAGCTTCCTCAGGTGAGGGGTCTGTGAGCTTTCAGAGCTCCCATGAGACTTTCTGTCTTTCCAACCTCCTCTACAGCAAACACTAACCTAGTTTCCATGTTTCATCTTTGCTTTACTCATGAAAACATTTTTCCACAACCTGCAGGCTATGAATAATTAGCTTGTATACAGATGATTGACCTTATCTGGGAATATCAAAGAGCACTTCATGTGCTGGTTTTGTGCCTTGCAATGCAGTACCTGCAGTGACAGGTTCCTTGCAACTGCACATTAAACGGTGTCTGAGAATCTGATATCATGTAATCTTTGGATTGACTCCAATTTTTGTATTTAACAATAATTTGGCCTTTTGACATGCCAACAAGAGGCAAGGGGAATTTTTTGTGTGTTTCAATCAGGTGTTCCATAAAGCATTTACATAAGGGTAATTTTTTTTTCTGCTTTGAGCATGCTGCTTGTCCTCACCAGTAAGTGCTCTTGACACACAGGTTCTAATAGTAAAGTAGTACGAGGCGTGGATCCAGCCATAGGAAGACGTAGTGTATGAGAGCTTCCATGTTCGGACCACAGATGGTGTACCTTGGGAGGTATAGTACTTTAACCAAGAAAATGGAACTCTTCTGTTTATCTGTAGAACAGGTAACATGGGCAGAGCAGCGTTCTCATAACAACATTTTTGGTGGCCTGAGAGTGTGGCCAGTCTCTCTATCCTTGCCTCCTGTGGCCCTTCAGCGAGAACCTGCCTCAGGGATGGTGGGTCGGGAACTCGCCGGACACCTGTGGAGTCCCAGGCTCCCGGTGCCCTGGCCAAGCAGGAGCGGGAGAGCTGCCCTGGGGAGCATCCCAACAACCAAATACCATCGCCGCCTCCGGCGCTGTGCACACTAGCCCCACGTGTCTCCAGAGGTGCTACCTGGAGCCCCCGAGGAGGCTGCGTGGTACAGGGCACCGATCCCTGCTGGCAGTGACAGCACAAACACCAATGCAGCACATCTCGCTGCCCTTGGTAACAGCTATTTAAGAGCAACAGCTGGGTGCTGCAGGGAGAGGCTGCCACTTTGTGGCCCCCCCCGCTCCCCCACCAATCTCCACCCATGCTTCGGAGGCTGTCGTGGCAGCAAAAACAATCTGCTGGTGGCCGCAGTTGAGAAACGCACGTTTCATTGTTCTTCAGCTCTGCCTTGAACACATCGCGGTGGAGGGTTAGACAGTGTTTGGCCTCCCTCGGAGACTGCCAGCATGGGTGCCAATTGTGGAGCTGTTTTTTCAAATGTAGCACATGGACTTGGACCTAGCAAATTAATTTCACAAAAGCCACTAATTTCACAGCAAGCCAAGTATAATTAACAAGTTCTGAGCTGGTCCAGATTTGAATTAGTGAAATGTTGATATCCTATAAACAATCTAATTCTACTCTTTTCATTTTCTTCTTCTCATTGCTGGGGTCTTTATACTTGCTGCTCTTCTCTCCTCTTAAAAACAACCCCTCTGCCCCACTACCTACTAGCTTAGTCAGATGTGAAAATTCACAACTTTGCTCTGATTTCTAATCCGTGAAGGGAATGCATGGACATCTGGACATCTCTGCTGGTGTAATCTCTTGTAATGGGATATTTCCCATCAAGTAGAATATCTATTACGGTCCTCCAGAGCTGGATAATCTTTCCTAGAAATAAAGTACAGACACTGAGATGTCAGCACATGGGAGGCTCTGAAAGCAGAATACCCCAAAAGGGATGTGAGATGTTATAGCTGTATCTTTTCTCTATTTTATTGCACCCACTTGTCTTTTTAGACCAGTGATACTCAGACTGAGGCTCAGGAGCTACAAGTGGCTCTTCAGTGTGTCTTCTGCAGCACGTGATATTAAAACACTGTGTGATATAATTATTAACCAGTCTAAACTATTAACCAATCAGGATGCTTTTACTATGTTATTAACCAATGGTAGAACACTTGGTCAGTCATTTTGCTGTGAGAATAATATATGTAAGTATATATAAAAAAAATAAATGAAACGAATTCACACGACTGTGGCTCTTTTGGGTAATGATGATTGCTAATTTGGCTGCGGAACCACTGAGATCTGAGTATCACTGGTTTAGACAGCTCTGTGCTGTGTTTAACCCTTCGTACATGACAATGGCCACATAAAGTGTTATATTAAAAAATAAAGTGAATAAATCATGAATGGCATGATGCACTTGAAGATTTTTGGATCAGGCTTAGGCTTAGAGGAGATTTCAGTGCTGTCTTAGCTTATGTGCTACTGAAGGTAGTTTTGTCCCTCATTGGGTACAAATCCTGAGTTCTTCACAGAGCTCTTCTTGCAGACAGCTTTGCATTTTGTTCAAATTTCATTTGACTTTGTTCTCCACCCCACCCATTTCTAAGGATGCAGACTCCCGTCGTTAATTCTTTTGTCTTTCTCATTGTGTGCATTGGTTCAGTATTGCATTACAGTCCACAGCAAACATTATCTTTAGGTGTATTTGTCTAACTGTATACCAGATCCATCTAGCTAATAAATATCAAGAGTTCTATAATATGTTTTCAGTTGAGGTAAGAGGTTTTGTTTATTGTGTGTAATCTCTGAGGATCTTGGCTTCTGTTTTTCAATAAATGACACCACAGTAAAGCATGTGCTAAAATTCTATAACTAAAGATTCGTAAGACAGAAATCTTATTTTGCCATTTCAATTGTGTTTTCATTGTTGAATTGTGATGAATTTGTTTTTTAATGAGCATATTAGGCACACAACTGTGCACTCACAATTTGTGTCTAAAGTGCTCAGGCCATTACCATGATGTTACCCAAAATTTTGTGAGATCGTGTGCAATTGGCTAATTGTGCATAGCTGCACACAATCACCTGGTTTAGCAGCACAGCAGTGGTAACTCTGCATGCAAATTAGGTGTGTGATTCAAAGACTCTAGGCATGAATTTGAGGTAGGCTTGAATTCCAGCTAGAATCTTGCTGGCATGGTGTTGGTTTTTAACCTATAAAACCTAGATGTTTTGGAACCTTGTTATGTGACAGATTCCCCGCTCCAACAACATCCTGCCGTCTCCCCCCCCCCCCCCCCCCCGCCCTACTGCCACATTTGAAATGTCAGGCTGGAATGTCCTTGATCTAAAAGAAAGGAAGTCCATTCTTTCTGTGTTTCTTTGTTAGGGTGGGGGCAACTTCTTTCAGAACTCACTCCCCTCATTGATCTTTCCAAACCTGCATTTGCTAACCTTTGCGGCAACATTTCCAAGCCCACCTTTGCTCTCTGTTTTTTCCAGCAATTTGGGAGAAAGTAAACTGAGGGCTGAAGTGGCTATGTTTATGGACAGTCCGTTTTGTGTTATTTTGTGTGTTTTAACCCACGGGTTGGGTGCCCAGAGCAGAGGACGGCAACCTACAGATATATCTTCTAATTTCAAATAAATACATCTCTGGGATTACCAGATTTTGGACATATTCTTTGACTTCCAGTTACTGTTCCAGCCACACACATGGATTCTGTTGTGTTGAATATCACTTCGTTTATTAACTCTAAGTTTGTTTAAAAATATTAATATATCAAAAATCTATCCATGTTTAATTGGCACCATTTAAATTCCAGTGTGTGCTTTGGTTCTAAGGTTCTGCCATTGGCACCGTTCTTATTTAACTGATGCTGCTAGAACTCTACTGCATGTTTTGGTTCTAAGGGTTTGACCTTGATACATAAGGCTCTTCCCTTCAAGGATGCCATTTGATGTGCAGCATTAGGTTTTGCTGTGTCTGGATATCTGTCCTACTTGGAGCTTGCATGCCATTTCTGGCTTGTGTTTTAGGTCTCCGTTATTACTCGGTTTACTCTCTATGTTAGGCTTTTGCTCTCAGTCTGTTCCCTCCCTGAGATTAGTCTTGCTGACTCGAATCGTTGTTAAACAAAGCTCAAAATGTTTTAATCTTCCAAGTTAACATAGCAAAGCTCAGTAATGGGAATGCAGATTTTCCCCAGGGACCATTGTGCTCTGGTACTTGTGCTGAGCACCCAGTTTAATCTTCAATAAGGTAAAGTATAACAAATTGCATGAAGGGGAAATTAATCTTGTTTTATCATGTGGAATTTCCAAACCACTCATGCTTTCTCTGGTTGGAAAAAGGTTACTATACCAAGAGAAGTACTTCCCTTCTTTGTTATGGGCTGACTCCTCTTGAACTCTTCTGTCGCTGTGGTTCTGCAGACTGCTGCAGAATGACTCTTCTTGAATCATATTTGCATATCATTTCCTTTCATCACTGACTGCTTGCTGGAAAATTTGCTCTCCTGCATCTTGTACTAGTGGTTTGTTTTTGCCCTCAGAGACAATTTAGATTTTATTCCATGGCTGCTTTGACCTTGCTGTAGCGATAATTTTTACCCTCACTGTACATGGTCTGAATAACTTCTTAGTTGTTTTGGCTACCTCCCCAAACTGTGTTTGTGTGTATTGTAGTTATCTAGTGGTAGGCTCTCTGAGTGGTTTCTCCCCAGCTCCTTTTTAACCAACACTGGAAAGCACTGTTTGCTGCCTTATCTTGGATAATACGAGGGTCAAGCAAATTAAATGACTTACCCCAAACTTGTCACCAATCAGTGTTTTGTAAATATTGTGTAGCAGAGTGTTCTATCTGCCCCTGGCCTAAAGGGCACTAACCAAACGATTCCCAGGCTCCTCTGTATTAACTGTCTCATTCTGTATTTTTGTTTAACAGAAATACCTTTCTTTTAAAAAGGGAAATGAGAGAATCTGGTTCCCTTTTGAGGGGATCTCACTGTCTGAGCTGGTTTTCTGTCAGATATAATGTGCACAATATGTTGTTCTTATCCAAGTGTGTACATATGGGTGCGTGTGTGGATGCATACCATCATACCAGACCAAATGGTAAGACATCGCACGCATAAGTGTTTATCCATACAAGGAAACATCTTGATTTTAATTTGTCCACGTTACAAGTTGTGCCAGTATAACTATTTTGTTAAATCACACCCTTCACCAAAATAGTTACACTTAAAAGTTTTTCCAGTGTCCATCACCTCAGAAAGCACTGTGTAAGTTCCTTTCCTGTAGGCACGTTTAAATTGGGTTCTCAAGGAAAAGGGAAAATCTCAAAATGCACAGCAAACCCAGGGTCTGTCAGCACAGCTTCATTCCCTTTTCACCTCAGCTGAAAGACCCCAATTCCAATCTAGTCAGTTCCAATAAAACCTTGTTTGCCAGTGGTCTGAAAAGGGCCTGGGGGAGGAAAATATCCTCAGCCTCTGGGACAAAACGGCTGCCAGAAAATGCCTCTGGGGAAGGCTTCCCTGAGCTCCCAGAGCGAGGCAATTATAATTCTTGGCAGAGCCGTGACAGCCCACGGGTTATGTAAACCCTCCTCTGCTCCATCCCACTTAGGCCCAACAAGATTCCTTATATAAGTAGATCCAGACGCCCTCTTTGTTCCTTTGGTTCACGTGTTGCCACTGTGCGCCATTTATCTAATCTCATTGTTTGCTTGGGTGCTTTGCTGTTTTGTTTTTGTTAAATTAAGGCCTGAAGTTAACTGGAATTTCTTTAACACTCATATTCACTTAAAAGAAGCCACTTCTTTGCTGGATAGAAGTTAAAGCCTGTTGGAGAGAGTCCCATCAGGAGCCCTCTTCCACAGCACTGTTTCCTTTTGAATGAATGGCTTTGCAGCAGTTGTTTGGGGTGTCACTTGTTGTGTAAGGGCCCCTTATTTTTTGGTTCCTTTGCTGCTGCCTTTGATGCTTCCATTGTTAATAATTTAGGAGGGGAGAAGTCAGCAGAAGCAGAGAAGCACTAATTACAGCCTCTTCACTGCTACTGTACAGTCTTTCTGGAAGTGCTTGCAATCTTTTTTATGGCAGAACCCGTTAGCACACAGAGAGGGGCAGGTTTGCTCGGATACTTTAAAATGAAACAAGCATCATACTTTTAAGAATATGCTGCTGCCTATACAAACCTCCACACTCTACTGGCTCAATCCAGCAGTCCTTACTTAGGCAAAACTCCCACTGATGACAGTTCGAGGTGCGGGGGGCTCTGCCTGAGTAAGGATGCAGGGTCAGGTCCCTAATCTGCATAATAATAAAAGTGATTTGGCGCAGTGTACAATTTTGTAGAGTCATGTTCTAATATACTAGTCAGAAGTCATCATACATTAGATCTTAGAAGTGGAGAGCAGTAGGAATAGCTAAAGGAGTACTTGTGGCACCTTAGAGACTAACCAATTTATTTGAGCATGAGCTTTCGTGAGCTACAGCTCACTGCATCCGATGAAGTGAGCTGTAGCTCACGAAAGCTCATGCTCAAATAAATTGGTTAGTCTCTAAGGTGCCACAAGTACTCCTTTTCTTTTTGCAAAGACAGACTAACACGGCTGTTACTCTGAAACCTGTAGGAATAGCTGTTTCTCAATTCCTTCCTTATCCCTCACTTTATTTTGTATTCTCTGTTCTGCTTGCGGGCCCAAAATTGGAGGACAGGTATGGTATCTGACTAGTTCTCAATAAGCTAATCGCTTAAGGCTGTTTATATACCACTAACTTCACAGAACTCCAAATAAGGATCAGACATTTATATAGATGACGCCTCCAAAAAACTTGAAAATGGTTAGGCCGCTGGTGTGCTGATATCACTGCTGATCATGATGGCCAATATGACGTCGTTTTCTTGTACTCCCCATCTCTCTGTATCCAGTTGCTGTCTCTTATCTTTCATACTTAGACAGTAAGGTCTTTGTAACCAGGGTCTGTCTCTTGCGTTTGTACAGCACCTAGCACAATGGGGTCCTGATCTCTGGCTGAGTCTCCTCAGCCCTACAGTAATACAAATAATGTTAATACAAACACCCACAGTTCCCATTAGATAATATAAAAATGTATGTAAGGGGTATAAACCCTCCTGCTTCAGGGCACAAATTACCACTAACTTGACAGGAGTTAGGAAGGAACTTCCTCTGTGCAGATTATGCCATCATTGTGCATGATGGATATTCTCACTTCTTTAAAACATCTGATACAGCTAGTGTGACTAGATGTCCCGTTTTTAAAGGGACGGTCCCAGTTTTTGGGACTTTTTCTTATATAGGTGCCTATTACCCCCTACTCCCTGTCCCGTTTTATCGCAGTTGCTATCTGGTAACCCTAGGTATAGCCCACTGTTACAGACAAAATACTGTACTAGATGGACCACAGGTCTGATTCAGGATGACAGTTCCTACATTTCTGTGCTTTGTGCCTGTCTACAGCACAAATCGAACAATGTTAGTTAAGTGTAAACTGTCTCTGCCTTTCTTATTGGATTTGATGACAGCTACGGTATGGTCTACACTAGAAAATTAGGTCAGTTTACGTTTGTCAGGGGTGTGACAAATCCACCCCCCTGAGCGGTTTAGATAAACTGACCTAACTCCCTGTGTACACAGCGCTAGGTCAGTGGAAGACCTACCGCCTCTCAGGAAGGTGGATTACCTACACCAGTTGGAGAACTCCTCCTGTCAGCGTAGGTAGTGTCTGCACTGAAGCAATGCAGTGGCACAGTGTTTTAATTGTACACAAGCTCTAAAAATCAACCTTTTTTTTTTTTCCCCATCGGCTACCAGGGCTGATAGCTGTAGGCTAAACTACAGGCTATCCTTATCAAAAACTGTTTGAAATTGTATTCCTCCCAATATGAATCAATTCCTCTCTGATCAAATCAAAGTCAGGGGATGGAAGGAAAATAAATAAATTTTTAACCATTGTTAGTTGTATTGACAGCAGAACTGCTGAACGGAAAATGAAAAGCTCTTTTGAGAAAAGATTTGTGGGGAAGTAGTTTGGGTCTAGTTGTTAGACTGGGAGGAGGCAAGGGCTTGCACTCAGGATCATGGGTTCTACTCCTGGCTCTTCCACTGACTCCCTGAATGACTTAGGAAAGTCATATAACTTCAGTTTCCTCATTTGTATCCTGGGTAGAACACTAGCTGTTTCAATGGGGTGTTTTGTAATTTGCCTAATTAATCACAGAATCATAGAAATGTTGGGCTGGAACAATCGCCAATAGGTCATCAAGCCCAGCACCCTGCGGAGAACCAGGACCAAATAAACCTAGAGTTCCAGACTATCCCTGACAGGTGTTTGTCCAACCTATTCTTAAAAACCTCCCTTGGAAGCCTATTCTAAAACTTAACTACCCTTAGAGGTAGAAAGTTTTTCCTAATATCTAACCTAAATCTCCCTTGCTGCAGATTAAGCCCATTATGTCTTGGCCTACTAATGCTTGTGCTTTGAAACGGTCAGGTGAAAGTTGCTGTTGAGGTGCTGTGTATTTATCACGATGATGCTTTCTGCTGTGAGATACTTTGTTTTCTGTGCAGATTAGAAGCGATACATCCCAGATCCTGGACGAGACCATTCCACTCATTAAAGCCAAGGTGGTAGAAATGAACAACATCTATGCCAAAGTTGATAAATTAGAGGTTTGTTACATTGAATTTTGCGTTCCTGGGGGGGGAAATGTGCTTCTGAGGTTGCCCTCTCTCTGGATTTGTGCAGAGTGCTCACATATTTGCAACTAATTTTGTTCCCTTTGGCTGTATGTTTTTTGTTTGCTTGTTTGTTTTAAAACAGTGGGACTCTTGCCTAAAATATAGCACTTGTGTAAGTGCTTGTGGGATTGGGGCCTTAAAGAATAATTTATTTTTCTGATTCACCAACTCCGAGTATTAGATTTAAGGTATTCATAATGATCAGGGTCTTGGTGACTTGTAGGGAGATTTATGCCACGGTGTTTACTGTTTTAAAAAAAAGAAAGTCAGGTCTCATGTCCATCAGTTTCAGCTTGTTGATAATAGTCTTGTGTAACTGTGTAAAAGATATCTCTGTGCTCCCCTCTTCAGCAGCATTTTAGTGTTTGCTGTATCCTGAATGAGGGAAGCCAGTACGACTCACTAAAATGATGTCCTCACCATATTTAGTAAGCAGTATATTAAAATTACAGTGTCAGCTCAGGGCAAGGTTGCCTCTGGGATGAATATAATTAAAACATGACAAGATAAATCACATAATGTTTAATATCACTTTTAACTGACTCGGAGAAGTGGAAGAAGCTAAATGTTCATGGCATCAATTCCAGGTGGGCATTTCTCAAGCTTTGAGCTCAGCCCCTTTACAAAGTAGCAAAATAACTCTCCCTGTCCCTGATACCGATCTGTTGAATAAGGTGGTGTCGTTTGTACAAGATTTATTTTCAGACTAGAGCTACTCTTCAAAGCCTTGATTCAGCAAAGTACAAAGTGGGTTCTGTAGAAAGATAAAGTAAGAGAGTACCTGCTGCAGAGAGCTCACAATTAAGACAGTCCTATAAACTCTGCCTTGTAGCAATTTGTGTGTACATGGGAGAGTATTACAGTGGAATCTGGGTTTTAGTGATCACTCTATTGTGAACATTTGGATTCATGGATCAGTTTTTTTCCAAAAGCCAGTTCCAATGTGTGTCTGAAGCTTGTGCTGACCAGTGAGGGGCATTCAGCTGAAAGGATCATATGGGAAGTGATGTATTATTTTATTTGATGTTTACAAAGGTAGAAAAGAATTTCGCACCTTTGAGTGTCACTCGGCTGCAGGTAAAAAAAAAAAAAGTTAGTGGGAGCTATTTTTATCCTGGCTGCCCTGACTTGGCATTCTAGGATGTCTAGCGGGACTCGTGCCGTCCTTGCGAGATGGAGACTCCGTTTCTCTGCTTGTGATTGATTTGGCGTGTCACTGTTCTGTGGATCTGAACCTGGTGATCGTTCAGCTAGAACACTCCAGTGTCCAACTCTTCTTACAACAGGGCTCAACAAGAAGTCAGAGGATGTCATAGGCCAGAAGTTCAGAGACCTCTGTCTAGTCACTAAGACTAATAATAATTTTGCTTCTGCTGTTTTCTACCCACAACCAATTATGAGTGCAAATGAGTTTAGTCTTCTAGCCACCCAGTTTTTAGGTGTAAGCAAATAGTGTAGTTGGATGTCTGTGGTCAGATTTTCAGCCAGTGTGCAAGTGCTCATCTAGTCTGTGTGCAAACAAGGAGCAAAATTGTGCATTTGAGGTGTATTGAAAAAAATGGCACTAAATCATTTGCCCCCGTGAGTAATTACTCATCTTACTGGTTATAGGTGGAAAATTAGAGTCCAGGTTTGAAAATGCATCCCGTTTGCGACTCCTATTAATAATAGTGCATTCTGGTATCTTGCTGAAGCCATTGATTTGACTCTGGATCAGTAGCCAGGATAGTATTGAAAACCAGTGTGCAGATGCTGGTAATTCTCATTAGATTTTTTTCTGTCCCCCCCCCCCCCCCCACAGGCATTTGTTAAAATGGTTGGACGCCATGTCTCTTTTCTAGAAGAACAAGTGCTTCAAGCTGAGGGGAACCACAACACTGTGTCTCACGCTGTTCGCAAACTACTTCAGTCTGCAGCTATACCTTCTTTTAAAAATGTAAGTGTTTGAAAGCTATTTATAGCACATGGGGAAAGTGATGTAACAAATACTCCTCCCTCCTACTACCAGCATGGGCCTAGACAATAGGCTTGATATTTCTGGGAAGTGTTGTAAACATTACACTGGATAATTGATTGTAACTAACCAGTGCAAGAGAAGAATATTATTTCTTGTAGTGAAAGTGAGTAGCTAAGAAGTCCTTTTCTAAGCTGTTATGTGGTGTTGCTGTGAGTTAAATAGCTTTTGTGTTAAATCTGAGAGATGTCCACATTTGGTGGGGGGATGAATGGAACAATTCCCCTGTGTGTGTGCGCACACACATATATTGTTTGTAGAATCCGTACATCATCTTGGGATGAAAGATGCTCTATAAGCATCTTGTGTTGAAATTACATCCTCTCCATAGACTTGTCATCTTCTGTGAACCAGCACTACAGGGGGATGAGGCACATGCTCTTTGCCGGTGGATTTCAGTGATATTTACTGACAACAGAGGAATGTTGAGACTCAGGACGCTGGATTTCCTTTCCAGGTTCTGGAAGGAATTGTGCTGTAGTGGGCACCCTCTTCTCTCCTCCCCTCCAAACCTGTCTCTGGGCCAGTGCTGTCTTGTTCCTCTCTTTTCCTCTTCCCCCTCCAGCTCCTCATCCCAGTCTCCTCCCCTAGCTAATTCCAGTCTTCATCCTTCTCCCCCAGCTCGTTATCCAATTCTCACTTCCCACCCCGCACCACCGCCACCACTCTAGCGCCCAGTCTCTTTCCCCTGGGTCTATATCACAGTCTCCTTGCCCAGCTAGTTCCAGTCTCCATCCTCTCTGGCTCCTCATTTGATCTGTCCTCCCATGCCCCGCACGCTCTCAGTCCCTCCCTATCCCAGTTCCCTCCCTCCAGCATCCAGTCTCCTTGTCAGCCTGTCCCAGTATCCCCTGCCCTCCCAGTCTTCCTCCATCAGGCTCCTTGTCCTAATCTGCTCAATCTACCTCTCCTTGTGGTCCAGTTTGTATCCTCAGCAGAAAGGCTGCTTCCTCCTCCTTTTCCATGCTGCCTGTGTGTCAGCCAGGTCAGCACTGAGAGCACAAGAGGGACAATCTGCCGGCTTTCAGTTTCTGGGCTCAGTGCCGCAGCAGCCCCTGGCAGCTGCAGTAACAGGGAAAGTCCTGCTTACCCCCTGCCATGTTGGGATGGAGCATGCCCAATCGTGCTGTGGGAATGGCATGTACCCAGTCCGGTCAGCACATAGGAGCTCTCAGGGGACAGAGCATGCCAAATTCTAACGACTGAACTGTGATTGTTCAGAGGATTATAACTTGATCAGATTCTCACGGGAACATCCCTGACACCAGCATGACCCCCCAGCCAAATTTCAAATCCCTCCTCCAAAGCATGGAGGCACAAGAGCTTCTCAATGGTTCTAAGCATTTTTTTTTTAACATGGGCAAAGCAACATCTTTTGCTTTGATTTCATTTGCTGAAATGGCCAAACCGTTTTTGCTATTATTTTCCACACAAAAAATAATTTCAGCCTGATGCAGATAACCAGCCTGGAAAATTTCTGTCCGAATGGTTAAAATTTGGTAAAGTTTTAAGCAACTGGCAACAGGTTCTTATAATGGGAAGTGTTGGGCAACCTTAACTATAGGTGACGCTATCAGCTCCACCTATAACAATAATAATGATGATGATGATATTAGTGGTAGGGAAACATGAACTTTCAGCACAATATACATAGCTGGGAAAACATTGAGGTTCTCTCTTTCTGCATCCAGAAGTCGAACTGGGCTGGGTCATGGCGAACTTGTTCTTTTATCTGGGCACATTTTAAAAAAATGAAAGCATACACTAAATGAAAAGTCCCTAGCTCTCTTGTGGTTGCAAAGACTTTCAAAATATGAAGTGAGTGTAACTGATATAGTGATACCTGCTTGAGTTTGCAGACAGCGTGGAACAACAGCTTTGAGAACCGCCCGGTTTATTTCAGATGGGTTGTTAACTCTGAATCCTAATGTCAGTAATTGACATCTGTATAAAATAAATAACTTTGATTGAAGCATGCAGGAAAGGATAGGGACCGTCTTACTATGAAGATGAGCTGTCAGTGGAGTCTTGTTTTGGTGTCTCAAGTGGGAATTTCAGAGAGTACCACTTTTTTTTCCATTTCGACCCTTGTCTGAAACGCAAGGCTCCAAACTGCCACTTCCCTTTTCCTGCACTTCGGCAGCTTCCCGTATCACCCCCCACCTTCCAATGGTTCATCACTCCCTCTCCTTCATTCTGAAAGATCCCATTGCAGTGCCTCAGCAAATTTGGCAGTTCTCTGTGCTGGGGGGCCTGTTGCCACTAAATGACAACTGTGCATGGTCTGGGATTACCACCTCCCCCTTCCCCCCCATGCCCACACTGAGTGAGACTTGAATCTTGAGCAGCTAAGGCACAAGAGGGGAGCATCCTGAGTGGCTGAATCCTGTGATGAGACTTTCAAGGATAGCAAAGGTGGGATCCTGCAACGTGGGTGGGTGTCACAGGCAGGTTTAACATGTTTGGCTGGTTCTGAAATGGCAGGCTGCCTAGACTTTGACCCAGGAAGAAAAAGAGCGGGAGTTGCACTGACTACATTTCTCTAAAATGAAATCAGGCTTTTCCTCTTTCTCTGGGCTGGAATAGACGGTGCATTCCACCTATTGTTTCCCTGCTTTTAAATTAAATATACACACTGAAAAGTGCAAGGAAAATCTCATTCTCGTTCTTTGTTACTATATCCCAAGGTGCAGCTGCAGAAACAGAGTTTTGGTTCCTCCATGCATACTATTAGTTTAGGCTCTCCCATCCAGGACTGGTACCATTCGCTGCATGGCAACTTGTTAAGTTGTTGGTCTTTTGCATCTGTGGTTCTGCATTTTGGGCATTGAGTGGTTAGTTTCATAGTTGTCTATTCAGGGCCTTGTTGAGCAAAGTGTAAAATCTGTGGTAGAAATGGGCACTGATACAGTTCTCTCCTCATGTTAGGAACATGTAGGGGGTTGTTGGAGAGGAAGGGCAGCATGGCTAGCCAGGAAATGGATGGAGACTTGCTGACGTATTCTGCGCCCGCCCTCCCCCCGAAATGTGATAGAACTTCTTAATTTCATGCATATTATTGTCAGCACTTTACAATGTAACTTGCACTGCACCAGGGTGATGCTAGTAACTGTGGGAAAACAGAGCTTCTGTATAGGTAGTAGGAGAGTGGGAGATAGAGATTCCTCTCCATTTTTATAGGGATTTTATGGGCCCCATCACCATATTATTTGAGCCCTTCACAAATATTAATGAATTTATCCTCTCAGCATCAGTGTTGCATAGAGAGGTCTCACTTTCCCTATTTCATAGGCTAGGAACTGATGCATAGAGAGGTTAAGTAATTTTCCCAAGAATATACTGGCACAGCTGGAAATTGAGCCCAGGTGTTTGGCGTTCCAGTCTAGTGCCTTAAGCATAAGATTATCCTCCTCCTTCAGGAACAGGAACCTGTGTCTGGGTTGGAGCTGGAGGATGAAAGTAACAGCTGGGAGATAAGAATTTGTACCCAAGTTCTTTATAGGTGGGAAGTATGGGCAATCTGGGTTCTTGCCTGTATGGCATGTAAGAACTCTTCAGGTGTGTCGCTCTGGCCCCGCTCAACCGTAAAGCATCTGTATCACCATAATGACAGATTTCAGAGTAACAGCCGTGTTAGTCTGTATTTGCAAAAAGAAAAGGAGTACTTGTGGCACCTTAGAGACTAACCAATTTATTTGAGCATGAGCTTTCGTGAGCTACAGCTCACTTCATCGGATGCATACCGTGGAAACTACAGCAGACTTTATATACACACAGAGATCATGGTATTGTTTCATGATCTCTGTGTGTATATAAAGTCTGCTGCAGTTTCCACGGTATGCATCCGATGAAGTGAGCTGTAGCTCACGAAAGCTCATGCTCAAATAAATTGGTTAGTCTCTAAGGTGCCACAAGTACTCCTTCTATCACCATAAGCTGAAAAGCTCTACAAGGACAGAGCTCTGGTCATACGGTTAGGAGCAGTAGGTGTTTGACTGCATACTAGTTTTTGTTACTGTTTTACAGGATTTATTATAATCCTTCCCTCTAAGCAGGATGAATATAGAAGCTGCTTCTTTATTTTTGCTTTATGAACCTTCAGAAAAACAATCTGAAGCCATTTGTTTGTGACCCTAAGTATTTGTATGGAGTATTGAAATCCTATTGAATTTTCAGAATTGCTAAAGCAGAGATCAGTTGTTCCTTGCAGACTTCTGTAGCTTCAGAGCTTTTTATTACTCTAAATTTCAGTCCTATATGTGCAGGTTCTTCTCAGTGAATAGCAGTATAGTATCTCCGATGGCTATGTCAAAAATGGAGTTAAATTTGCTCCATTTTCTTTTCTTCTTCTATCATGTTATCTGGGTGTATATGTGCAATATCTCTCTCTCTCACAGTGTAGGAAATAGTTTTGCTAGTGATTTCAGAGAGTGTTAAAACACTCCCAAAATTTTGAGCACTCTTATCTGAACAGTACTCTTAGTTCTTTGTGTTTTCCATTCCTTTTTTTCCCCTGCTTCTTTAAACTGTCCATTACGTATAATTTTCAATAGTTCTCCATTTAGCAATTTATAGAACATATCTTGCAGGCAACCGTGTAAACAATTTTACACCAATTGTAAATATGCATTGCTGTACAAAACTGACAGATTACAAAATATAATGTCACACCGAAAGAGATCACTCGGAAATTGCAAAGCAAAAGAAATGCCTTCTCCTGTGAAGTCCATATACTCTGCAGAAGAAAAATAGAGTTTGGGCTGTAAGGGAGAAGCTGGCTGGTTTTTGATACATTTCATACCTTTTATCTAAAGATTTCACCCGTGCCCTTGGCTGAATGGGGCTCTTCCACCATCCAGAGGAGACTGGAGAATTGTATTTTAGAAAATATCAGAGTTCTGGTTATAAAGAATCAATACCATCTCTTTCTTTCAGTGGATCAAAACCCTGTATTGCCAACTCTCACACTTTTATCAAGGATCTCGTGGTATTTGATGTCTTTCTAAAAGCCCTTGCTCCTGAATTCATGTGATTATGTGAGAATTACTTTTTTTTTTTTTTGATGAAAGCTGTAAGTTTTGAGACTTTATGGTTGTAGAGAAAAGTTTGAAATTGTTACCCTAAAGGTCCCCAAACCTCAGTAGTCAAATATAAAGAAGCCAACACTTACTATTTTTTAAAATCTTAGGTTTTTAAGCCAATATTATTCTGGGGGGCCTGACTCATTATTTTTGAATGTTTGGGGTTGGCAATACTGAAAACCCTCTCCAGCCTGTGATTCCATTAGTATCTGGCCTGCCAGAGCAATACTGTGGAAATTCAAAACCACACTACAGCCGCTAGAGCTTTGATACCAAATATATTCCTTCTCTCACAACCAAAACCACATTCAGCATGTGGAAACAAGGATAAAAGTAATTTTGCAAATATATTGAAGGAAAGAAAAAGCCATTGGCTACAATATTTGCATTTGATGCAATTCCTTATCACTCTGACTTTAAAAAACCAAAACTCACCTTTTTAAAGGGAAACTTCAGTTCAGATTCAGCTTAATTGTAAAACAATTAAGAACATAAGAATAGCTATTCTGGATCAGACCAGTGGTCCATCCAGTCCAGTATCCTGTCTTCCGGGAGTCGCCAATGCCAGATGCTTCAGAGGGAATGAACAAAACACGGCAATTTATTGAGCGATCCATTCTCTTCCATCCATGCCCAGCTTCTAGCAGTCTGAGGGTTAGGGCTAATAGCCATTGGTGGACCTACCCTCCATGAACATATCTAATTCTTTTTTTAACCCAGTTATTCTTTTGGCCTTCACAATATCCCCTGTTCTCTGTAAGATCTAAAACCAATAGAAATGTTTCCATGACTTTTTATTAAATTCCATGGAGATAATTGCTTTTTAAAAAAAACAGTAAATGCTCTCTTGTGTCCAAATATTGCAGCATTGGGAATCTGAAAGTGAAACCAACTATATATTTTTTAAAAGTTAAATGAATTTGATCAATGTGTATAGTCAAAGCTGAGACAAATGCAGAAAAGGAAAAAAGCATAAAATATTAGAAAGTATATTGGATTTTAAAACTTCTTTCAATAGAATTGTGTGTTGTGTTAAGACCTACTAAACTCCAGTGTCTAACATTTTAAATAAATAAAGCTCTTGTTAAAGATCTGAGGCCGCCAGCCCTTTAGGGTGTGAGATCTCTCCATTAACATCCCAGAGGTCCTCAGGTAAAACCTGGGAAGACTGGAGTTGACATTCATAATATTTCTAAAGTTAAAAAAATAATTAAGAACTCCTTTCAAGATTTTATTATCCATCATAAAGAAGCAAAACAGGCACAAACCCATTTAAAAATAATCCTTTACAGGTCTCAGAGTAGCAGCCGTG
This sequence comes from Lepidochelys kempii, assembly GCF_965140285.1. NCBI lineage: Eukaryota > Metazoa > Chordata > Testudines > Cheloniidae > Lepidochelys > Lepidochelys kempii. The sequence goes on along the minus strand of NC_136392.1, from coordinate 16,084,854 downwards.
TTAGTTTGTATCTGCAAAAAGAAAAGGAGGACTTCTGGCACCTTAGAGACTAACAAATTTATTTGAGCATAAGCTTTTGTGAGCTACAGCTCACTTCATCGGATGCATCATGAAAGCTCACGAAAGCTTATGCTGAAATAAATTTGTTAGTCTCTAAGGTGCCACAAGTCCTCCTTCCCTTTACAGGTCATCTTTCGTAATATACGGTTATGTTAATGACATTGTAAGCAAACATGTTTACCTGATTTAGTTGATAGTGTCCCTTTAAAATATAGAGAGAGGAACATTCCCACTTTTCCTTTCTTCTCACTCATAACTCCATGCCTACAACATCATTAGTATTTCGCTTTGCATTCCATTTGCAGGAATGAATGCTCTTTCATTTTCTTTGTAATAACAGCTTTCAAGTTAATATTAAAGATATATTTATGCCAATTGTCAGGAGCATGATAATTATTGACGATGCTTTCCTTCTATGAATTATCAGAATTTCTTATTAGACTGGGTAGGATAAAATAGGCAGTTTCCTTTCCATTAAAATTGTAATGTTAGCTCTTGAGCAGCAGCTGCTTAACTTAGTCTTCATTCATCTGCTTCAACTGATGGCTAACCAACTTTTTTCTGATGCCTAAGGGAGAGAATGGTTTTCTAAATGCCATTGTTGGAAAAGTGGCTCGGGGGATTGATAATGGGAGATGAAGCTTACTTTGTGCTACATCATTAGGTCAAGCTCAGCCCACCTTGCTAGTGCGTACAAGTCATTGCCACTGCAATTATTTAAGTGTCTAAGATAGAGATCCCAGGGATACAGTTCTTTTTGTGGTTGCCTGTGTGACGTGGGTTGGTGGGCTCAGTCCAGATTCTGGCTGGCAAGTATCCACAAAGGTAGTTACCAGTGGCAGTAATATGCTCCTTTGAACAGAAAGGCCACTGCTCAAATGGATCAGGAGATTGAACTCTTCTGTCTGTCAAGGAGAGTTTTCTCCCCATGTCAGGGTTGAAGTTCTGATTGATTTCCTGGGGAATTAATATTAACAAAAACAAGGTTATAAACTGCCTGAATAAGTAGCCCTTCCCCTTTCAGTTGCTCACATTTCACCCCCTTGGTACTTGTTATGTCATAATCTCTGTAGATCACCTTTAAAATGTAACTGGATGGTGTGTATTTAATATATGTCAGGATCACATTTTCCAGTGTCCTTTCCCCTCATACTAGACTCACAGGAGGTATGGTTTAAGTTAAGACTGGGAGTCAAGAGGCTTGTGTTCTACCCCTGCTTTTGCCACTGACTCTCTGTGTATCCTGGGGTAAGACACTTCACTTCTTGTGCCCTGGTTTAATTTCTGAAGATAATGATCCGGATCTCCTGGGATATTGCAAGGCATAATTATTTGTCTGTAAAGGGCTGAGAGATCCTTGGGTGGAAAGGGCAAAGTATTTATTAATCTTTTTCCTTCATTTGTATTACATAGCACAGGGGAAAGGGGCACAGAGAGAGCAAGTAAGGCCAAGATTTTCTAAACTAGAACCCTAAAGTTAAGCTCCTGTGTCCATATTTAGGTAGCTGCCCGACTTTCAAAAATGCTAAGCACCTGTCAGCTCTTACTGAACCCACTGGAGGTGTTGGGTGCTCAGCACTTTTGAAAATCAGACAGATGCCTAAATATGGATTTAGAAATTTAGCTTTAGGCTCCTAGTTCTGAAAATCTTAACCTAAAGGCCTAGACAGTTACTGCAGCAAAATGCAGGCACTGAAATATAATGAATAAATAAAAACTGGTAGAAAAATTCTTAGTCTAGGTGAATGCTGTCTAGGTTAGCACCCTGCTCTGCTCTGTATATGTGTATTACCTAAGAAAGTCCTGAACTTCTGGCTACATATATAGCTTTTATGAGACTGATTAAAACAAATAAACAAGTATGATCTGTACCAGAAGGTGGAAACCCCACTTCTGCACTTACTGAGTTCTGAAGGTGCTCTGTATCAGTTAATCTATTGGTGTTTATTGTTGAGCTTTAAATAGGCTTCACAGTGAGTGGTTCACTAGGCTTTGATGATGATTTTTTGTGGGTTTATAAATTCCACTTAGAACATTGCTCTGTGTAGAATTAAATTGAATTAGCTGCTGCTGCAGAGAAGAGACATAGCTGGTTCCAGGGAAAGTAAGAGGTGGATATTCCCCCTTGCCTTGGGTTCCTATTGGCTGCTGCTGTGAGGAATGCAGCAAGCAGTGGCTACTGCTGCACTATTGACTAAGCATCTGCGTGTTATACATTTCAGCTGTGCACATGCGTGCCTTCTGGGGGAAATAGAAGGTGGTGCCTTGAACTATATCTGATTCCTCTTCTCCTATCAGTTACGTTTCCTCTCTTCATCTGGGGATCTAACCTCTATTTCTATTGTTAAATAGGCTAGCTACTCTCTACGTTCTAAAACTACAGGTATAAAATACTCCCTTAGCTCTTGCTTCTCTAATGGTTAGGCCCTGACTCATGAAACCTGTGCTGCCCTACTTACTTAAAAAAACCCAAACAAACAAACCCAACCAAAACCGGACTGCTGTGTCTTCAGTTTGAGCTCCCTCAGAGCAGAGAGCAGCATGTTGAGAAGAGGTGCCGTTAAGTTAGGCTATGGCTACGCTACAGAGCTTGCAGGGCTGCTTGTGCAGATGCCGTAAGCTGACAGGAGAGAGCTCTTCCGTCTACTTAATTATGCCAACCCCCGCAAGCGGCGATAGCTATGTTGTTGGGAGAAGCTCTCCCGCTGACATAGCACTGTCCACACTGGTGCTTAGGTCAGTGCAACTTATTTCGCTTAGGGGGTGACTTATTGACCCCCCTGAGTAACATAACTTACACTATACTAATTTATTTGAGCATGAGCTTTCGTGAGCTACAGCTCACTTCATCGGATGCATACCGTGGAAACTGCAGAAGACATTATATACACACAGAGACCATGAAACAATACCTCCTCCCACCCCACTGTCCTGCTGGTAATAGCTTATCTAAAGTGATCATCAAGTTGGGCCATTTCCAGCACAAATCCAGGTTTTCTCACCCTCCACCCCCACACACACAAACTCACTCTCCTGCTGGTAATAGCCCATCCAAAGTGACAACTCTCTTCACAATGTGTATGATAATCAAGTTGGGCCATTTCCTGCACAAATCCAGGTTCTCTCACTCCCTCACCCCCCTCCAAAAACCACACACACAAACTCACTCTCCTGCTGGTAATAGCTCATCCAAAGTGACCATTCTCCCTACAATGTACATGATAATCAAGGTGGGCCATTTCCAGCACAAATTCATGTTTTCTCACCCCCCCACCCCCATACACACACAAACTCACTCTCCTGCTGGTAATAGCTCATCCAAAGTGACCACTCTCCCTACAATGTGCATAGTAATCAAGGTGGGCCATTTCCAGCACAAATCCAGGCTTTCTCACCCTCCCTCTCTTTCCGGGACACACACACACACACACTCTCACTCTCCTGCTGGCAACAGCTCATCCAAACTGACCACTATCCAAGTTTAACCAGAATGTCTGGGGGGAGGGGGAGGTGTAGGAAAAAACAAGGGGAAATAGGCTACCTTGCAAGTACTCCTTTTCTTTTTGCGAATACAGACTAACACGGCTGTAACTCTGAAACCTTACACTATACTGACATCAGCTAGAGTGTGTACATATTCATTACCTGTCGTAGTAATCAACAGAATCCCATTTTAGTTATTCCCAGAAATAATTATGGGTATTTTTGCTGTACTAGAAATGGGATGTGTATATCCACTATTTGGGTTATTTCATTTTCCTTCATTAATTTCCACTTTTTTCCCTGGAGCCAGCTAGTAAAGTCCTGTTGATATGCATAAACGTGCTGCAAATCGCACCTGAGATTTTTCATCCCAACATATTGTGTTATAGTTCACTGAGAGAACTTTCTTGCTAGTGGTGAACTTGTATGGAAACTTTGCTTTACCATATTTCTGTGGCTTATTTTCTTCCCAGCATGGAATATTCCACAAGCTCCTGTTACATTTTATAATGGAGTTTTCTCAGAGAACTGTGCATAGAAATTGGGGTCTCTATCTTACAAAGGCATAATTTTAAGTGTGCCCAATTGATGTATTTGCATAAATTTGAATGGGCACAAAATTTTCACTTTTGAATAGATTCTATATCTTTAGATATTTCTAGATTATTATTATTAATAATTTTATTTTATTAATACTCTAGGGCCTAAAGGCCCCAACCAAGATAGGGGCCCTATTTTGTTAGACACTGTATTTATTAACCCATAGTAAGGGATAGTCCCTGCCCCAAAGAGCATACAATATAAATAGACCAAAGAGACAAAAGATGAGAGAAGAGAAGTGTTATCCACCATGCAGATGAGGAATTGAGGCACAGAAAGATTTAGCGATTTGCCCCAGGTCACAAAAAAATCTATGGCAAAGCCTGGAATTAAACATGTATATCCTAAATCTCAGTCTAGTACGTTAGCTTCAAGATTCTCCTTTGATGAGGCTTGTTGTCTGCTTGGCCCAATATATTGCACTTTTCATCTGAGGATCTCTTACATTTTACAAACAATAAACAAGCTAAATACAGGAGCTGGGTGAAATAGGTGAATGTTCTACCCATTTTATAAATGAACTGAGATTAAGCCCTAGAAAACACTGAGTTAGTGGCAAAGCTGAGAATAAAATTGGGGAATCCTAACTCTCAATATTCCATTTACAATAGTTTCTATATTCAGACTTGGCATGATGCATTGAAGTAATGTTGAAATGGAACTTCTAGTTTTATGTAACTATCCTAAAGGCGTAGTTTGACTTCTGTAGTTGCGTGGGGGGGCAGCTCCAGTCAGGCAAATGGTGCCGTGTGTGGGGTTGGAAGTGGAGGGCAAATTCCGCACCTGCCTGAGACTTGCAGTTTGGGTGGGCAATGCCCGCCTGCCCCTTCCAAATTACACCCATGCCTATAATATCATTCTAAAGTAATGTGCAAACAGAAGTGACTTCCTTTGTAAATCAGTTTATTTTCCATGGCCACTTGCTGGAAGTGTGGTTTTTGTTTTTGTTTTGTTAGGAAGAATCATATGTGAGGGAAGCCTGAGAAAATAACTCTCACCCTGCGTAAACACTTTCAAATGAAAGTAACTTTAAGCACATGTATAGCTGGGACAGTGAAGTTACTCGTAAGGTCTTATTATTTTCAGTATCAGGCCCTAAATTTGAGCTCTCACAGTAGTAATTGATTTGGATATTTTTATAGTTAAATATCATAAACATAAGATATAGTGGATAGTCAGAGGGCATAGTTGTAATTAAGTACTGTACAAATCATGTGTAGGCTGGTCCCCATAAAGAATGTAACTGAAATCCATAATTAATGCTGTGTGATTATCGTCTTATGTTTGCTAATAATGTTACCCTCCAAAATGATTATTGGATTTATAAAGCATACTCTCTCAAAAATGGGCGTATCACAAGACCAAAAAGACAAACAATGATAGATATAACAAAACTCAGACAACACTGAGTTCAGCCACTTCCAGGGTTTCTTGTACTTTAGGCTAAGGAGGGCAGCTATGGCAATAGAAGGATAATATAATCTCAGCACAGGTATGTTCTGGAGAATGTGGATTCTATAGTTTTGCTCCTAGTAAAGCTGGGCTCTTTCTTTACCCTGTGGCATGATCTGGTTTATGGAGTTTTACAACCTTCCTGTCTCCCCTCCCCCTACCTCACACACATGTTCAATTAACTCCCCACACACTATTTCCTCCATTTCCCAGTGGCTTAGCGCTGCCACTTAGACATTCTGACTTTTCTTGGGCACACACCACCTTCTAAAGGCATTTTGTCAGTTTATTTCTGATGTCACTGGCTCTCAGTGGGAGACTCTGGTGTAGACAAACAGACTCCTTTTCAGGTCCAGTCATCTCCTCTGTTGCTGAATTACTTGAATAATTGCTCCTGGTTTTCTGTATTTGTTCACACCTCCATCACTTTTAATTTTTGTTCAGGACCCAGATTTGGAAAATTATTGTGTTCTTGTGTGTGAATGTAAGATTATATATATATAATCTGTGTGTGTGTATTTTAAAGGAAAAAGATACAAAAGTGCATGGATAGATAAGTAAACAAACAGGAAATCCATTTAAAAATTGATTTTACAATATTGTGGTGTCTGCCTTCTGAAGAGGAGTATCATGTGGTGGTGAAACTTTCCTGCAGAAGTTGTTTAAAGAAAAACCAAAAAACCAGCCCCCCCCCACCCCCCCAGTATACATGTACACACTATTTGAATGCTGTTCTTTTCAGTAATTGGTATGTGTTTGTTGCAGTTTAGATCCTAACAGTGGCTTTCCACCTTGTGTTCCATAGAGATTGTTTCTTTGAGTCAGTTTGTCTGGTAAAGGCTATAGGCTTGTTAAGAATGAAACATGAAATTACTCTAAAAGCAAAGAAAGATTATAGGTAAGTGAATGGTTTAGTTTACCTTATAACCTGGGCCAAAATCATCCTTGTTGTAACTCCTTTAATATCAGTAGAGTTATACCTGGGATGAATTTGGCCCATTGTACTTCTGAAAATAGGTCTTTTCTCTTTGTAATATGAAAAATATCCCGATTGGCTTTTCTCATTTCTCCTAGAATCAAAATTGTCTCCTGCTGAACAATCAATTTGCGTACTAAATTTTCAAAATTATGAAAGGGGTAACAAAATCAATGAGACTCCGCCCCCCCACCCCCATTACTGGCAGAGGGGTTCAGAAAAATATGCCAGTCAAAAATTAGGAAGAGGACAATAAAGAGGAGACTGAAATAAGACGACTTCTCTCCAGATCATAAACACCTGGAATCCCCCAACAGTGAGGGTGATTGAAATGGTGGAAACTCTAAACGAGTTCAAGAGACACCAAATTTATTTGTGGAGAAGAAAGGTTATTGAGTGATCTGGTGTAGAAATAGGAAGCCTCTTCTACTTCCAAAAATGTCCTTACCTTTTAGCAATTGTAACATGAATAACATTCTGAAATTGTCCTCTTCTCTTTTTAGTCATTAGCATAGGCTGGCTTTTGCTTCCTTATTTTGGTGAGTACTATGTTGTTTTGTTTGCAAGATGTTATTTTGATTAACTTTTCCAGTAGTTCAGAGTAAGATCACAGATAAATGACATTTTATCAACATCTCATTTTGTGGTGGATAATATTTGGAATTATCATGTCTGTGGAACACCACAGAAATTAAGTTACTTTGCAGTCTTATGGAGACCAGTAGGGTCCTGAGGACTGGTAATGGGATATAGAGCTTTTCAGCCATAGGTCACGGGTTCAAGTTCCCTGCTGTGACTTTGTCACTACTGTCACAGTTTCAAGATAATGGCTATATCCTATATTTCCTCCTCCTTGGTCCCTTGAGAGCACCCACTTAAAGGTTTCTGGTTCCTAGCCATCACCTCTGCTGAGTGGAGACCCCCATCTCACTTCCTTGTGACTGGGGGTTTTAAGTCTTTACAGCTCCCTTTTCTACCCTGTGATATTCCCAGCAAGCCAGTCTGCTGAAAAGGTCTGTGCCTGTGCTTTGCTCTCTTGCCAAAGGCTATGACCAACGTGTTGCCAGCAGTTACAATTATCACACAGCTCTCTCTAAGCAAGCACATTTTTTCTGAAGGTAAAAAGCATTAACACAGAGAAAGCATATAAAACCAAAAGAACCTACAAGCATGCTAAAAAGCTTACCACCCATTTCCCTCAACTCCAACACAGGGCTATGGTAGGTGCCAGTCCTTCAAACCCCACAGTTGGGTTTTCCCTGTGGTTAGAAGCCCATATCAGGAACCAGAACAAACGCCCCCAGTCAGTTTAAGCTTGGGCTGTTTATCCAAAAATCCCTTTTCTGTCTTTTTTGGTTTCTGGAGAACCTGTTCTGAATCAAAACATATAAGCCTCCCCAGGAAGTGTTAACTCTCTGGAAGTGCTATAACCTGAGTGATTTGCCTTAATCATCCCCTTTTATTTTCAGAGTGCATATAATCCCTGCCCACAATGATACATAAACCATTTATACTCTTAATACAATATGGTCTCCCATAGATTTTGCAGGAAGCTGCCCTGTCTGTCACAATTACCAACCAGGGGAGCGTGTGGGACATAGGCGCTGACATATCAGCTGTTCCATGGCGGGCAGGAGGCACTGGGAGGGAGGAGCAGGCACAGGGTGTGTTTGGGGGAGAGGGTGGAACTGGGCAGGAAGAGGCGTGGTGGAGTGAGGGTGAGAAGAGGTGGGGCAGAGGTGGGGGTGGGAGCAGAGCGGGGCGGGGAGGGGGTTGAGCACCCCCAGGGCCCTGGAGGAAGCCCTCTGGTGTGGGAGCCAGGGTTGGGGTCCAGTGGTCATTTGGTGATCTGCATGAAAGGAGCTTGTTGGGTCATAATCCAGTTTCCAGTGGATGAGCATCCACATCACAGAAACCACCACCATATATTGTGCTCGTTGTCCTCCTCGTTGGCAGCCAGCCACAGCAGAGAGGCATGTTTTAGAGGTGATCTCTTCGGGTCAGGGTTATGGCCCATTGATAAGGGGAAGTTTACCCTGCTGCTGCCCATAATGCACCTGGCCTGCTGATGGAGAACTTCAGACTCCAGAACTGTCAGTCTAGAACTTTCATGAGCCGCTCTTTAGTATAGACAGATTTTAGAAGGAGTCAGAGTGTTTCGAAGGATTTTGTTGCTGGTAAAACATTTTGAGAATCTCTCCATGTGGCAGATAACTTTAGGAATGTTTACTCCTTGATGAGCTCTGTATCTGATCTATCATTTTTCTATAGAGCCTATCACTGTGTCACCTAACTGCCTAAGTGTTTTAGCAGGAGATCACCCTTGCAGAGTGTTGATGATACTACACTCCATTTAGGTTTTGAAGGCCACATAAAGTATGCTAAGCGTCAAAGGACATTTTTTGTTGAGATTAAAACAAGATTCACTGTTACCCTAATACCTTCCACGTCCTTGCCCAGGCTACAGAGAGCAAGGTCCCCAAGCACCTTGATGTGCCATAGGGATAAGAAGTTTGACTGATATATTTCTTAAAAAAGAAAACAGTTTCCCTTTGTAGGAGTTGAAAAATTATTTAAAGTCTCCAGGCACCCAGAGACGAGGAATGTTGTGTCTGTTGGAATCTGCTCTTGGCTGGGAATTATGGCCATTTTCTGTGGTCTGCAAGCAGTTCTGCCTATGATGTAATGTTGTTGCAGGAAAGGTGCTTGCTCTGCTTCAGCCTGTAGGAGTCGTAATGCCTAGCAGTTCTCTCCCCCGCCTCCAACGTGCGCACATACATACGCTCTCTCTCTCCCAGAAAGTTGCCCTTCCCCCACCCCTTTTCACAGTGCTTCTCCCTGAGGCAAATTTCTTGCTGTCTGGAGTATCAAGCATGCACGGGTGCTTTCCTTTTTCTTTCTCCTCTTTTGAATTTTCCTGTGTAGTTATTATAAAGCAGCAATAGCTGAAAAGACAGTTTCACCCTGGTTCTTTTCTCCAGTTATGTGTCTGCGTGTGTGTGTAAAATAAATAAATGAACCCCACAGCTTATAGATGAGAAGCCAAGCTTGGGTTTTTTTAAGTGCCTTTCCTCAACATTCATCATTTTTTCTTGTGGTAGAGATACAACATAAGCAGATGGCAAATATTAACATACAATACAGTGCCTGCTAGAAGTGATTTAACAATGCTCTAGGTTTCTGTGCCTTTCAGTTAGTTAAGTCGTGTTTACAAGTTAATGAATTTGTTCCACTTGAAATATTTGATGGTATGTACAGAGGTTCAGTGGTAAAGGGATCCTTTAGGAGTAATCGAGGAATGTTGTGTGTTTCTAGGCATTGTGGTTATGGGTGACGTATTTTTTTCTTCGAATTTTAGCATTTTCACGATGGTGCTGAAAAGAGGATCAGAATGAGCAGTCTTATTAGGTAATAATACACAGCTTTTCTTTAACCTCAGTGATGTTGCTTGTAGGACCTTATGAACCTGGAAGTGATACCATGGATAATTGCAACCCCATCCTATGCTATAGAGTTTGCTCTTATATTTGTATTGGATCTCCATAAGCCTTAGGCAAGGATTTGAAGAACAAATGCAAATTTGGGTAGCAAATTGGACAACATACTGTTTTTTTTGAGTAGCCCGTTTTCTTGTTTTGGAACTATGAATGCAAAATATTAAATAGGCTGTCTCATATAAGTTAACTTGCATTTTGCAGCAAAGGTGCTTGGAAGGGCGTGATATAACTCAATATATTCTAGACCCTGTGTAAGGTTTCTTGCTAACATGCTCCCTGCTATGTACTTAGCACAAAAATCTAAGCCTTCTTCTGCAGTTGTACTCATGCTGGGAAACAAAAAAAATCTGTTTATATCTGGAAGCTGAGGGTCGTGTAATGTAGAAAGAAGACTAGCTGCAAGCTATGGCGCAAACCTTGTGCGATTAATATTTTACACGGAATTCTCCAGTCATGCAGTAATCATGTAAATGAGCTTGCACTTGGAATATGCAATGTAGTTGTAGCTGTGTCAGTCCCAGGATATTAGAGAGACCTGAAGAAGAGTTCTGTGTGGCTCAAAAGCTTGTGTCTCTCACCCACAGAAATTGGTCCAATAAAAGATATTACCTCACCCACCTTGTCTCTACTTGGAATATGGAGTCTATCAAAACTACTGAAGCTGCAATTGCAGACAGTCCTCTTAAACAGTCCATTGGCTGACAACCTGTAAGCCTCACTGAATTTAAAGAGTTAATGCCATTCACTATTATTTGACCACTTGGGACCAAAAAAAAAGTTTTTAGAAGGATTTAATTGATGGCTCTGGTATAAGCCCTTTCTATGTGTAGGATTCTCAAACTGTAGGTTTGTCTTTTCATAGGGCTCTTTTTTAAAAAATGCATTGATCAGTTTAATAATACCTTTATTCAATAAGAAGTGAAAATGCACGGAATCTGTTTCCCATTTGAAGAGGTACAATACCTAGCTCATCATTGACTTCACACAGGATGCCATACCAGACAAAGCTAAGTAGCTTAAGATGTGCCTGTGTATATCTTTCATAACTTAAATTTGACAATGATTTACCATATCCTTAAATAAGGCTTCCCTCAGCAGAAACAAACAGTGAATAAGCAATAAGACAGTCCAGTGTGAGTGACAATAGTAAGCTTGCATGGCGTTGAGGTCTGAGGTCCAATGACTTTAACTACCTGAGAAGCACTATAATTAATCTGCAATATGTTTCCTGGAGTGTCATGGATACTCTTATTACCTGGAATTTATATGCAGAAATCAGACTCGTTAACCTATGTGTTTTACCAGGCATTATAGATGTCTTACATCATTGGGAACCAATCAGAAAGCTCTCTCTAGGGCAGAGTTTTAAAAGCCATTTCATAATATATTTATATTCAGTGCATATACACTTTTTTTTTTTTTGTAACATTCATTTTGCCGCAGAGTCCAAGTGTCAATGTGGTCTGAAAATGCATGAAAAATAATTTATTCGCCCTGGGTTTTTAATTCAGTTGTGTACCTAAGTGCTCTAGGAAGCATAGCTGGTACACTTGGGGGGGAAAAGTTATTGTGTAGTGATTGTATTTCTGTAATAGCAGTATTGCTGCAAGATCATCTTTGGTGGTGGTTAATCCCTCTTCGCCACATTGCTCCTTTTCAGAGGCACCCTAACCTGCAAATATTTCTAAAGCTGATTCTGAAACAGTCTGGTTTGCCAACAACAAAAATACCAAGACAGTCTCCAGAAAAAGAGAGGAGTGAGTGTGTGTGTGTGTGTATTTGTGCGTGCGCGCAGTCCTCTAGCCAATAGAAATAAAGGATTCTTCCTGGCCTGCCTGGAAAATTCTAGTCCTTTCTCTCTGGTTTAGCTGATTGCAGTTGCTGTGTCTCTGGCAGTTGCTGTTACATAGCGTTTCAGTGCAGTTTACCCAGTAGAGCTCAGCCTGCAGGAGTCGCCGCGATTACTGCAGCTTCTCTTCTAGCTGCCCATCCCCCAACCATACTGCAGTGCCAGTTCCATTGGGGGGGGGGGTGTGGGTGTGTGTGTGTGTTTTCTTTCACATAGGCATACACAGACTATTTTTATCCTTCATTAGCAGGCAGAACTTTGCCATATTGAATAGGAACTTTCAGGCACTATTCACTAATATTGAATGTTCCAAAAAAGTCTAGTTAACACCTCCCCAATCCCCAGGTTTTGTGTAACTCTTTCATTGCCAGAGTGCACCTTCCATCCTGTAAGCATATGGATGTGTTTGGAGCTTTTTAACCATGGTAATTTTCAGGCCACATTAATGACCCTTTGGTATCAGTTTTTATCAGGCAATACCTGTATTTCTTTTTGTAGCAACGCCTCTGTGATGGGACCACCCATCTCATTGCAGCTGGGCAGGCATGAGTACCTAAGCACTGCATCTGGGCCTCTGCTCCACAGTTAACAGGCTACGTTCCCGAATGGATGGGATATGGGGGCCTGGCTGGAGAATGAGTGGTGAGAACTGGCTCCATTAGTCTGTTACTATTGCAAAGAGGTACCTCTAAAGTCTCCCTGCCACAGGAGGGGTCTGGAGGAGGGTTTCATCTTTATGCCAGCTGATTCCAGCAGGGCCAGAGATCCAGGTGCTCAAAACCTGCCACATCTCCCCTCAGGCTACCATGGGACAGGCCACAGCCACTGACTTGAAGTTTACATTTGTGCCAAATCTCAACTCACTTTATTTCCTGCCACTAGAAGCTCATACACAGTTTACTGTCTGCTCTTGCCTCGGCGCACTCTCTCTCTCTCTCAATCTGAGTACTGCTCTCACAGAACCTCCCTCCCATTGACCATCAGTGTTCAGAGTATTGTTGGATGTTTTCCCAGGCTGAATCTTATTTTTCACATTTTGACCTATAATTTCTGATCAGTGTGGGGGCTTGATCCTGCAAGGTGCATGAGTGACCCCTACCCTCATTGCCTTTGGTGGGAATTGAGGGCACCTATGCCCCTTTATGTTATTTCTTAGCCAATGCTGTTTTTTGGCAGCCTCTCCCAGTTTAGTATAATTATTAATATTTTTGGAACCCTGATCATCAGAAATTCATATGAAAACCAAAAATGTTCCTAAGAAATCCTGATTTTTTACAAAGTTCTGGCATGTCCCTGGGGCTGGAATCAAATCCTGGTACAATCTGTACACAGTTTTTTTTAAAAGTATGTTTTTGAACTAGTTTTTAAGTTGTACTATGCACATGTGGTCTTGTGCTGTAGCATGCCTTAATATAACATTACTAAAAATAAACTCTGTACACTTCCTCTTTTCTTAGTTTATCAAGAGAAAAATTAGGTTATATATAAGCATGACATAATCTACTCATCTGTCTGAATACTGTATATCTTCTTAAATGTACCAGAATACTATTTTGGGGTGTTTGCAAGGAGCATCTATTTTACTTTTACACATACACACATTCTTCACAGATGGCCGCTAGAAAATGTAGATGGTAAATTGACAGGCAGGACACAATCCATATTTTCCATATTCTGTGAAATGTCACAGGAGCTCCCTTCACTTTACTAATAAAATCATAGCATTTTATACTAACGGCTTTTCCAAAGTGCTTTATGAATGTGGATGAGCATCACTGTTCCCATTTTACAGCTGGCAAACTTGAGACACAGAGAAGTGAAGGGTCTTGCTCAAGGTCATAAAGTGAATCCCTGGCAGAGCCAGAACTAGAACCCAGGAATCCTGTCTTGTTATGCTGGGCCCTGTCCACGGGGCTACACTTACTTATTAGCGAGCTGATCCAACTCCCATTAAGTCAGTGTGAGTCTTTCCATATTTAACATGAGTTTTATTATTTTGTTTAGCTTTTCATTGTGACGCTGCTCCAGAATGAATAAGGGGGAAGAGGCTAAGGGGGCTTCCACAGGTTTCATATGTGAGAGGCTCCAAATGTTTAAATGCAGACAAGAAAGTGTAGCTGAGTGACTTTGCCTGTAATTGGAGCCTATTGCTATACTGATATGCCTGATACGATTCACTTTACTCTCGCCCATGCTTTGTGATGTCGACTAGGCTGACCATCCCATCCCCATGTTCTCCCTCTCCCCACTAAAAAGCCAATAAGCCCCATTTTGCCATGACCCCACCTGCATTGAGAATCCTGGCAAGAGGATTTTTGCCTTGTAAAATGACTATAATTATAACACTTCTTAATGAACCAAAAGATGCTGACCCTTTTGAGTATGGGGTAAAGCGTTACAGAAAAGGGAACAAGACAGGCTGAAAAATGAATCTTTTACTCAGTATTTGTGTGATATAGTGCTTAGGAGCCATGGACCAGGCCTCCATTGTGCTAGGCTCTGTACAAATGCAGAACAAAAAGATGACCCCCTGCAAAACATAGTCTACAAGCACAAATGGGAACAGTAGAGGAGGATAGCTACTGACTGATGTAGCATCACAGCTGTGGGTGTTGCTTTAGAGAAAGTTGGAATGACAGTGTCCTTGCTCTGAAGTGCTTACAATAAAAATGTAGAAGAGGAAGAGACAGCAACACAGGGGTAGTTGTAGAGGAGCGTGAAGCAATATGATCATGATGTCACTGAGGAGAGTAATGCATGTGCCTTGAGGGTTGCAAATCAGGATGGTGACAGGTGGAAAACAGGGTTTTTTTAAACTAAGAATTGCATCCTTTCATCTGTAGCTCACGAAAGCTTATGCTCTAATAAATTGGTTAGTCTCTAAGGTGCCACAAGTCCTCCTTTTCTTTTTGCGAATACAGACTAACACGGCTGTTACTCTGAATCCTTTCCTTTGTGTGTCATTTATTTACTTTGTAAACTCTTTAAAGACAGGGACCCGTCTTGACTATGTATAAAACACCTGTCACACTTTCGGGCACTGTATAAATAATGCTAGAAAGCAATGTATTCACAGTGTGTTTGGAAGGGGTATTAAACCTTGTGCTTCAGAGTTTACACTAATCTCTATAAGAGACCAGTTTCATGTCTGCCTGCTGTCTGGGATGCTTACACATTCCTCTGAAGCATCTTGTTCTGGCCACAGTTAGAGACCAGATACTGAGGTCTGATCCAGTCTGGCAGTTCCTATGTTCACAAAGCAGAGTGCACATCTTACAGCTTGAATGCTTTCAGAAGTTTGGATCTTCTTATTTTTTGTGAAGGAGGGGGAGGGTACATGGAAAACATCCATGGGGAAGTTTTTTTCAAGCATAATTGTAATCTGTAGCTCACTTTTATGCTACTTTTATATGTAACTCTCAAAGCATTTAGCAAAAGAGGGTCAGCATCGTTGTCTATATTTTACAGGTGGGGAAACTGAGGCACGGGAATGTGACTTGTCCACATTCACACAGTAATTCAGTGGCAGAGCTGTGAGTAGAACCCAGATCAACTGACTGAGTCCAGTGCTTGAATGTGGGAAGCAAAGGAAGCTTATACAAAGTATTGAGCAGGTGGCCTTCTAGAGCAGGGGTGGGCAAACTTTTTGGCCCAAGGGCCACATTGGGGTTGCAAAACTTTATGGAGGGCCAGGTAGGGAAGGCTGTGCCTCCCCGAACAGCCTGGACCCTGCCCCCTATCCGTCCCCTCCCAGTTTCCGCCCCCTGACTGCCCCCCTCAGAACTCCCCCACCTATCCAACACCTCCCTCCCCCCCCGCTCCTTGTCCCCTGACTGCCCCCCTCCCGGGACCCCACCCCCTATCCAACCCCCCTGCTCTCAGTCTCCCGTGTGTCCCAACCCCTATCCAGACCCCCACGCCCTGACTGCCCCCCAGGACCCCACCCCCTATCCACCCCCCCTGCTCCCCATACCCTGACGCCCCCCCGAACCTCTGCCCCATCCAAATGCCCCCTGTCTGCCCCCTGGGACTCCTGGCTCCTTATCCAACCCCTCCCCGCCCCCTTACCATGCTGCTCAGAGCGGCAGGAGCTCGCAGTCACTCCGCCGCCCTGCCTGGTAGGAGCAGCGGGCCAGAGCGGCAGGTGCAGCGTGCTGAGGCTGCGGGGGAGGAGGACAGCAGGGGAGGAGCCTGGGGCTAGCCTCCCCGGATGCGAGCTATGGGGCTGGCAGGACGGTCCTGTGGGCTAGATGTGGCCCACGGGCCGTAGTTTGCCCACCTCTGTTCTAGAGAGATTACAAAAGGTTAGAGTTATGTACAGACTTGAAAGTGAAGCTATATTAGAATCTATTACTTTGGCTTAAAGTCCAAATGCTCAATCATTTGTCTTCCTTGCTCCCACTAAAGGAGAAATGAGGTTGGTTGTTCCTTGTTTCAGTATATCTGTGGGCATGTGGTCCTAAGTGAGCATGTAAGCCAGGTGTCGTCTTCTGCATAACTCTTTAGGCATATGGGCCTTCTGCTTCTTTCAAATGCAAAGCTGTGGGTCTGTAACTCAAACAAGGTTATCAGAAAAATTGCCCTGATGTAATAAACGTTGCTTTGCTTTTCATCTCCCATGTCTTGAGTATATGTATAAAAAAGTGTGCTCCGTTGGTGCAAATGATAGACTTCATTGGAGGTCAGAGGTAAGGGTGCGTAGTCTCTGGTCACAGTTCTGCAAATCCACCCATGAAATGTTCATTATGCCAAGATAAAAAATGCAAGCACAACCCCATTTTATCCCATAATCCAGGGACCGTCTGGATTGACAGCTGCTCATCTTTGAATTTCTATGGCTGCAAATATTAGACAAAGCCACCTGTTGTCACGCCTGTTTTCAAACCTCTTGGCTGGCTACTCATTACATTCAAGCTTATTGTTCTTACCATGCACATCTCTGCTCCTGCCTATACCTCAGCGCTCAGACCTTCCTTCATGCATTAACTTAAGCCATGCTCCTGCTGAAACATCTCTTCATTCCTCATTGTGGTCTTTGCAGTTTGCCCCATAGCTGTGATAGTGTCTGTTTCCTCATTCAGAGCTTTGAACTCACTTTTCCTGCTGTGCCTCTTAACCTATAGTTTTCCTCTGAAACTTCACTACAGAAATATAAGAAGCCACCTACGATGTCACCAGATCTATTCCCTCTTTCTCTTCACCCTGCAAGGGTTGTATCCCCTTCCTTTTATTTGCCTTTGTGCTTTCTGTGTTAGTCTTTCATTGTTTCCTCAGTCTGAATTGTAAGTGTCTGGGGGTAGGGAACCTCCTCTTTATATTTACCTGCAAAGTGCTGTGTGTGCCTGTAGCACCCTAAAAAAATAATTTGAAAGAGGCGTGAGTTCTGATTCTAATCTTGGCTCTGCCACTGACTTGCTTGTGTCTGGGATAAGCCGCTTAACCCTTTTGCCTCAGTTTCCTCAGCTGTGAAATGGGGGCTGTAGTACTTACCTACCTGCAGAGGTGGTGTTGGGATCAATCTTCAAAGTGCTTTGCAGATATTAACTCATGAAAAGGCAGATCCATGTCCTTGGTTAAATTCCTTTTGTGCTGCTCCAGAAGCACAAAGGAGAGTAAAGTTTCCTTACTCAGGCAGCTCAGGACTCTCTCCCACATGCTAGGAGACATTCCGAGCCATGTCTTCAGGGGAGGGGGGAGCTGGAGCCTTCCACACACAAGCCCTATGGTGCCACTAGCCTCTATCAGGGAGAAAGGTACTGGGCATAGTTGAGGAGCCAGCTCCATAACTGTGACATGAAAATTACTGTCCGAGCAAACTTAAGGAGAAGTGTTTCTAGATATGGTGCTGCTTCATTTAGGACCCCTTTGTACGCTTCTCAAAGGAGCCATATTAACTGAATTCCTTGGCATATACTAGCAGTTTGTCTGATGAAAGATGGTAGGTCTCAAAGCTTTAGATGGGCTGCAGACAAGACTCACTGTCTCAGGATTCCATTTGTGGGGTTTTTCTTGTTTTGTTTGGTTTTTTTTAAAGTGAGAGACTGTCCCTGGGAGGTTGCAGAATCTTGGTATTGGTGTGTTTGGTGTTGAGAATAATGTGTTGTGGGTAGAGGGGACAGCTGAGAGAAAAATCAAATTATTTCAGGCAGGGTGGAAGATCATGAGAATTCCTGTTATCCAGAACCTGTCAGTGGTGAAGTGTGTGTGTGAGAGACCATGGAAATCTGGACAACAGAAGTATTCCCCTACTTTAAAAAAAAAAAAAAAAAAATCCGGTGTGTTGAAGACAAATTTAGATGTGCTGAAGATTCATACCATAGAGTCCTTGTTGCTTTATGAAGGCAATTGGACCGAATGTCTTTAGGTTCCCTCAGACTCTGACCTGTAGTCAGGTACTTACTGACCCTCTGAGTCACACACAACAATCTTCAGAAGTTTGAGAGCTGAGGCATGCCTGCTGAGGCTTGAGCTCTGTGGGGAAGGAGGGCTCAGGGCCCTCCTCCCCACTAGACAGAAGCAGAGGTGATGAGTGTGTGGGGTCATATGCCCTCAGATTTTTGCCAGGGTTTGCTGACCCTCACTCTCAGCAGGCACCGGTCATCTCTGGTAGAAGCTCCTAGCCTCACCACCCTACTGCAGGGCAGAAGCCCTGAGCTGCTCTCTCCCCAGTCTGGTATGAGGAGAAAGGAGAGGGTGTTGGAGATGCTGTGAGTCGCACTTTAAAGAGCCACATGTAGCTTGTGAGCCATGATTTGGCTACCCCTGTGCTATAGCAATGCCTATTGTCATCCAGCCACTGGTCTAATATTCAATACGACAGCAACCAGAACCAGATGCTTCAGGGGAAGGTGCAAACAGCCCTATGGAGGATAATTACAAAATCTCTCTCCATAAGGAAATTGTATTTCAATGTTATCTAAATGAAATATTTTAGTGGTCTGAATTAAAAATTTTCACTTGTGTGGGAAATTTAGAAATTTCAGCATTTCATTCCAATTCAAAACAATTGTTTAAAAAAATTAGCATTTCCTGTGGAACAAAAACTCCCGTTTTTGACCAGCTCTACTCAGAGTTGTACTCCATTAAATACATGTGAAAACGATCAAGTGCTGGGAATAATTAGTCCTACCAAATATCACTTACCCATCCCTCCTTAGTGCTGACCCTGTCCTCTTACCAGACTATCAGATTCCTCTTTTTCCTAATTGGGTCACCTCCAGTCCCTCATGTCCTTGGAGTTCAAACCTCTGTGGTGCACGTGTCTCTGGGGGTGGATCTAAGTTACGCAACTTCAGCTACGTGAATAATGTAGCTGAAGTCGATGTACTTAGATCTGCTTACTGTGGTGTCTTCTCTGCAGTAAGTCGATGGCTGACGCTCTTCTGTCGACTCTGCCTGTGCCTCTTGCCCTGGTGGAGTGCCAGAATGGACAGGAGTGCACTCAGCGGTCCATTTATCGCATCTAGATGCAATAAATCGACCCCTGCTGGATTGATTGCTGCCCGTCAATCCAGCGGGTAAAGTATACAAACCTTTAGTGTAATAGGCAGGAGCAAAACCTTCAATGGGGACTGAGGGGAAGGTGCATTATTGCTAGTTTAGGTGGGTGGGCTCACAGCAGATGAAAAGTAAATGGATTCAGGAGCTCTGGGAACATGAGCAGAGCTGCAGGCCGAGGCAGCAGCAGGATCTAGTATGGATCTGCATTAGGGACAAGATATTTATTACTACTACTTTTTTAGTTTTGAAATTGTTGTGTGGGACAGGAACTTTAAGTCTGAGGGATAATTGACTCAATATAGTTCCTGACAGGTTTCAGAGTAGCAGCTGGGTTAGTCTGTATTCGCAAAAAGAAAAGGAGTACTTGTGGCACCTTAGAGACTAACAAATTTATTTGAGTATAAGCTTTCGTGAGCTACTTCAAAAACAGACTCCAATGAGAGACTGCTGAATTGGAATTAATTTGCAAACTGGATACAATTAACTTAGGCTTGAATAGAGACTGGGAGTGGATGGGTCATTACACAAAGTAAAACTATTTCCCCATGTTTATTCCACCCCCCACCGTTCCTCAGACATTCTTGTCAACTGCTGGAAATGGCCCACCTTGATTATCACTACAAAAGGTCCCCCGCTCTCCCGCTGGTAATATCTCACCTTAAGTGATCACTCTCGTTACAGTGTGTATGGTAACACCCATTGTTTCATGTTCTCTGTGTATATAAATCTCCCCACTGTATTTTCCACTGAATGCATCCGATGAACTGAGCTGTAGCTCACGAAAGCTTATGCTCAAATAAATTTGTTAGTCTCTAAGGTGCCACAAGTACTCCTTTTCTTTTTGCGAATATAGTTCCTGTTAATACATCTGAGTTGAGGCACAAAATCCTGAAATTGGCTAGGCTCACAGGGAACCTACTTTGCAAGAGTCCAGATCTGGGGGTCGTGGTTGATAGTTTTCTTTCTTGGTTCAGAGAAAGAAAACTGTCTGGTGGCTGCAAGGCTTTGGTTTGAGTTTCACTTGTGTACTGGGAAACTCGGTTCCACTGGGGAGGAGCTTACATGGTTAATTTCCATTCCCTGTATGAGGTATGTTCTTCCTCCCTCTTTGCTCAGGGCCTACCTGTTCTTTCAGCCTTTGGAAGTAGTTACCATTATGTGACACTGATAAATAGCCATACTGCAAGTTACTTATGAAAACCAATAGTTTGGAATTGGACAGGAAGGCCTTATAGTAACAGCAGATCCCTGGTCTGTGCGTGGGGAAAGAGTGAGTTATTGGGTGGAAGGAAAATAACTTTTGTCCACACCAATACTGCATGGTATTTTCTATAGCACCCACCATAAATGTGATGTTGCTATGCAGTAACTAATACAGGCTGGCTTACGTTTACTATGTGCAGTGTGGCTTTGGAACGTGCCCGCACTCCTCCCCCCTCCCCCTTTGATGAAAAGTAAAGTCTGAGTGATTGTGGATTAAGCTGCCCTGAGGGGATGGTTTCCTGAGCAGAACACACAACCAACAAGTGCTCACCTTGTGACTGAGTTATACTGTTCTAGTGCTGAGTTGCAGTTGTCAAGAATAATACTACTGTATTCACATCTGTGGGTCACACTCATGTTACTTTCACGTTTCCTTTAGCTCTCTAGGACAGTATTTGGGGTACATTTCTCAAGTAGAGGCCCCAGTGCTTCAAAAACACAGAACCACAGAGCTCCTCTCCCTAGATAACTTGGCCTCCTGATAAGGTTTAACTTACTGAAGTCTCTAAAGCTGCCACCAGAGGTTTTAATCCTTCAGGCATGATTCTACATGCCATTCCTTTGAATTTTCCTGTAAGTACAGAATGCTGCATGTGCTTCACTTTGCAAAAGGTTGCCTCAAATTCTAATGGTTTTGTTTCAAATCATAAATATCCTGTCTAGTTTTATCAAGGCCCATGTTTCCTGCTACAGAATGTTGAGTTCCCCTTATTTTTTTATCCTTCACTTCCTCAGCTAATCACTGTTTATGGGATCTTTCAACTGAAAGGTGTAAGTTACAGTTCCCTAAATTGAGAGTGGAGTGGGGGGTGGATCCCACTTCAGATCTGTCTACAGGTGGATCGAGTAGTTTCTTCACTTCCAGTGTTCCCCTTCAGGAACTCCGGAGCAACTCTGTCTCTCTCTCTTTTCTTTACGTGTATCACACATGATAACTAGTTTCAGAGGAACAGCCGTGTTAGTCTGTATTCGCAAAAAGAAAAGGAAAATTTCTGTGTGTATATAAAGTCTGCTGCAGTTTCCACGGTAAACATCTGATGAAGTGAGCTGTAGCTCACGAAAGCTCATGCTCAAATAAATTGGTTAGTCTCTAAGGTGCCACAAGTACTCCTTTTCTTTTTGCGAATACAGACTAACACGGCTGTTCCTCTGGTACATAGTCTTAAATTTTCAGTTTTGAGATTTGGTGTGGAGGGATTTGTTTTAAGTGCTCTCAGTACTGGTGAAAGGTGTCAGACTGAGAGGCTGAAATCCTCTGTCAACAATTCTCATACAGTACAGGCAGAAACAGTACAAGCTACTGTCCTACCCCATGCCCTGTCTAAGAAAGCACTAATAGAAGTGACAAGGAGTTAGTTACTTATGAAGTGCTATAGGTCTGCATAGAACTGTAGAAACCTTGCCTTGAGGACCTTATAGTCTAGATTAGACATAAACAGAATTCATTCGTCTGGCTGACTTGGTCTTTGGCTCGCTGCTTATACTCACTGACAGGGCCAGCGCCACTTGTGGTATCTTTTGTGGCATGGATGCCATCCCGCAGGGAATTGGACTGAAGGCTCCTATTTTGAAAGACATCAAACCACCATGATACAACAACATCCTTTGCACTTTACTAATTTGCCCCAGATGTGAACCAAGTGATCTAGGGCAAAAGAATCCTGTTACTTGAACCTTTTTCCCTTTTGATTTCTCCTGTAGTTTTGGATATTCAGATTCTCCCAGGGTTTTTTTCTTGGCATGGAGCTATTGCTTTTCCTTTGGGTTTCACTGTAGCTTGACCACAGAAGAGCCATATCATCCCTTGAGTGCGTGACATGAATAGAGATTCCTCATATCCTGGTATCTGTGTTACCTCCGTATCTTACTTGTACAGTTGTTCAAGATCCTTTCCTGTGAACTGCTCCTCCTGAAGCACTGTCCTCTGGATAGTTATCTTTGTCTCAGCAGTTGGCATGGATTCAGCAGCTGCGCCAGAAGATTCTGAACAGACTAGAGCAATCCTTTTTTAACATCATCTGAGACCTAGAGGGGAGCCTTAATGAAAGTTAATTGCAGGTATATTTGAAACAGACATTAAATTTTTTTTAATTATTTAAAATAATTTTAGTTATTCACAGCATGATTACACAACATGTAGTCAGCCAGAAGAATTCATTGCATCAGGAGATCATAAGAAACATAGATTAATAGGGATTAGGATGGGATGGGATAACTTTATGTAGTTGTAGTTTAGCATGGTAAGGGGAAGACAGGTATACAGATCTTTATACTTCAAGGCATCAGATGATCACTGCAGGGGTTAGGAAGGAATTCTTCTCTCACTCTAGTGTACAGCATTGTATAACTAACTTGCTATATCATAAATTATTATTATTAATAATAATCTTTCTTTTAAGTATCTAGTATTGGCCACTGTTGGATACTGAACTAAGTTGGCCAATGATGTGATCTGGTATGGCAAATCCTCTGTTCAGGCCCTTTGTCAGTTTCATTACTTAAGTTTCACTGCTGTCATTTATGGTAGTATTGTTGCTTTTAAGAGGTTTTAAATCAGTGTTATCAGCCACTGGCAGTGATTTCTCTGAAGTGAAGGGCAGATGATTTTACTTTGAAAAGCCAGAGTGTTTTCTGTCTCCTTTTATTTCCGACTTTTATCCACGTTCTCTGTAAAACCACCAAAACTCTCAACTTTCCACTACGACTGCATTCTTCATCTACTGCTTTCACATCTCTGCACTGTTACTGCACCTTGTCACTGGCAACTGTTTCCAAGGGCTACCTGGCTTGCTGGTTTAGTGTCTGCCTGGCCTTGTGCAGAGCTGGAACTGATGACCAGCTGCTTCTGCTGTCACTATTTATTTTTTCTAATACTACTACTTTTATATTTCATTTTTTGCAACTTTCTGTTGTGTTAAAGATGCCTATCCCTCCTTCCCCCTCAGGTCCGTATACACACAGGTGCTCTAAAACAACATGATCATTGATGTGAGTGGCTTACTGGTCCAGTATTCCTATAACCACCCTCCTCCAGCCTGTGTACATTAGTGGCTTAGAGCAGGGGTCTCCAAACTTTTTGAATCGCGCACCTCCAGGGCCAGCTCTGGGGAGGCAAAAAAAAAGCTGCCGCCGGCCTGCCGCCAAAGACGGAGCAGGGAGAGCCGAGCTGCCGCCGGCCTGCTGCCAAAGAATCCAAGGTCCAGGAGCGCTCCTCCTGCCGGGCACCCCCACAGCTGGTCTTGCGCACCCCACTTTGGAGATCACTGGCTTAGAGGGCAGTTCACTGAGAATGTGCTGCCACTTATCCCAGATGTGCAAACCAGGGGAGTGTCAGCAGAACCATCCCAACTCATCTCATCTGCTGTGGTGAAGAGGAGGGATTGGCATCTTAGGAAGAGAGTACCTAGGCCATAGTGGGCTTTATAAATCAATACAACACACTGAATTGCCCCAAGAAGCAGATAGAGAGTCAGGGTACTCTGGGGAATTATGTAGTAAGTTCCCCATACTCCACACTGCTAAACAAGCACACAGCTACCTTCAGAGAGCTACTGCAATTAACTGTAAGTAAACAGATTAATCAAGAGCATGCTAGTTGTGAAATGATCTCATCTAACCAACAGTCTATATCTTTGAATTGAGGGCCTGACGTTGTGAGTTGCTAAGAGCACTCAATCCCATGGAGGATAGTTTCTTAATTTCCCTTTGGGTATGTCTACACTGCACACTAAACCCACCTCTGACTCAGCTTATTCCCCAAGCTGCCCTTCCATCCACATGCACACACACTAGTTTGATTCAGGTCAGCAAGCATTCAGGACCCAGTCCTAGAACCCTGGTAAGGGGGTGGGTCAGAGCCCAAGTCCCTCTGTGACTTGGGTCCAAGCCCTGTCATTCTGCAATGTGGCTGCAGCTCAAGCTGTAGACCCAACTCGGAAAATCTCTTTAGTGCAGCATCACTATGTTAGCATGGCTGAGGCACCTGGGTTCAGCAATTGTAAATTCAGGTTCACAGTGCAGTGTGGATGCTCAAGCATGGGCTTGGAAACACTGCGTCCACAAGCCTTTGTCCCACAGACCTGGGTTTACTACACATTATAGACATACCCTGAGAGACCTTGTTTTTTGGGGTGGGGTTAAGGTCTTCACCATGGCAGAGAAGCAAGTGTGGTCTCCTGCGTGTTACCTTGCAGAATGGGTAGCTCATCTTATTCTTACGTTATCTGAATTAAGTTACTTTTTCAGCCAGACAGTTTCTTCTCTACTTGGACATTTTCTGCAATGTTACTACCTCTGTTTGCAATTCCTTTCTGTTAACTTTCCCCCACACCTCTCTCTGTTTTCTGCTGCTGAGCATAAATTAGGGTGCTCTCCAAAGACATAAGCATAGGGGACTCCAGGTAGATTTAACTTTCCTCACTGTATAAGAGTGGCAGTTTGCACCCTTAATTAGTTCTAGTGTAAGATTTTTAAAAGCCTAAGACCCATTGCCTTTCAAAGAGATTTAGGCACCCAATTCCCATTGATTTCTGAGAGTTAAATACTTTGAAAAAATGGATACAAGTGCTTAAGATACTCTGGAGAATGGGACTTTAACATCTAAATCACATTGGTGCTTTTGAAAAATTTATCCCTGGTCAATTTTGTTGTCTTGAACTGGTTAGAATGTGAATGTAAATCTGTTTAAGAAACCAAACAATTTTTAAAAAGCAGAGTAGATACTATTGTCATGATATGAGCAACATCCATGAAGTCAGACGGCTATGGTATTGTCTTAGACTCTGAGCAATTTGGGGCAGCAGCTGTCTATTATTGGGCTCTGCACTGTCCCTAGTAGTATGGGCCCAACTTGGTTGTAGCCTTTAGGTGTTAACTGCAGTACATTTATCTGTGACTCACCACTTAATGGTGATTATAAAGTAGACTCTAGATGATTTTTCCCAGTTAGACTGATTATGTCTAAATGCATCTTTCCTCCTACCCCATTGCCTTTCTGGTGGATGACCTCACTACCCCTTCCCTCACTCTAGCCTCTAATCAAAGCATCTCCCTTGCCCCACACTGAATCCTAATCCTCATAATACTGAATTGTCCCTAACTCTTCTAAACTCCAGCTTTCCTTTCTATGCAGTCTCCTAAACTGTCCAAGCCCTCAACATCTCCTGTCCTGAGTACTGCAGCTTCCCCTCTGACCTTCACCACCCCCATTGCTTTCCTCTGGTCTATCGAAACTGCAGCTACTAAGGTGATATTCCTTGACCAATTTCTTTAACCACACCCATATGTGCCTTTTTTTCCTCTGGATCCCTGTTTTCTACTGAATCAAGTTTAAGCTTCCCACCCTCACTGTCAGGGCCCCTCCCTCCTCATTTCTCTGATATCCTTGGCCAAAAAAGAGAACTCTTATGAAAAGTGTCAGGGAATCTTTAGCATTTATGCAAAGCACTGTTTTATAAGGGCTCGGTCAAAAGGCAACCACATGCAGTAATTCCTAAGGAAGTAATTTTATCTACTTTTTAAGCACTAAGAGCTGAACCTGTCCTGCTGGGATGCTAAATTTTGCACATCTGAGTTTAGACCAGTTAGCTAATCCCCATGGCATCTACTAGAAGAGGGGTGCACAACTGATTGAAAAACAGCATTTGGAGTAGTTGTCAGTGGTTCACAGTCAAACTGGAAGGGCAGATTAAGTGGCAACCCGCAGGGATCTGTCCTGGATCTGGTTCTATTCAATATTGTTAAATGTTTTTGGTAATGGCATAGACTTAGAAAGTTTGCAGACAATACCAAGCTGAAAGGGGTTGGCAAGCACTTTGGAGGACAAGATTACAATTCAAAATGATCTTGACAAACTGGAGAAATGGTCTAAAAATAAATAGAATGAAATTCAATAAAGGCAAATGCAAAATACTACACTTAGGAACTAAGTAACTTTTCCACTTGCTACAGCACTGTGTCCATTCTGGACACCACACTTTGGGAAAGATGTGGACAAACTGGAGAAAGTGTAGAGGAGATCAACAAAAATGACTGAAGGTCTAGAAACCATGAACTGCAAGGAAAGATAGAAAATAACGAAGTAACTTTTCCACTTGCTACAGCACTGTGTCCATTCTGGACACCACACTTTGGGAAAGATGTGGACAAACTGGAGAAAGTGTAGAGGAGATCAACAAAAATGACTGAAGGTCTAGAAACCATGAACTGCAAGGAAAATAGAAAAAATTGTGTTTAATCTGGAGAAGAAGACAGAGGTGGGATATAAGTCTTCAAATATGTAAAAGACTTATAAACAGGAGGCTGATAAATTGTTCTCCTTATCCACTAAGGACTGGACAAGAAGTAATGTGCTTAAATTGCAGTAAGGGAGATTTATGTTACAATTAAGTTTTTCCTAATGTCTAAGGATAGTTAAGCACTGAAACAAATTACCTAGGGAGGTTGTGAAATCTCCATCATTGGAGGTTTTTAAGAACAGGTTAGACAAACAACTCTCAGGGATGGGTCTAGATCAGTGATACTCAGGCCTCAGTCATTCAGCAGCCAAATTAGCAATCAACATTACCCGAAAGAGCCAAAGTAGCATGAATTTGTTGTTTCATTTACTATAGTACTATATATACATATTTTAAGAGTATGACGGGGGAAATCTATATATCTATCTCACAGCAAAATGACAGACCAAGTCTTATTATTTTAACATAGTAAAAGCATCCTGATTGGTTAGTAACTTAGATTGATAAATAATTAACTCATGCAGTGTTTTAATATGTGCTGCAAAGAGCTGCAGGAGACACATTAAAGAGGCACATGCAGCTCATGAACCTCCATCTAAGTTTCACTGGTCTAGATATGATTTAGTCCTGTCTCAGTGCAGGGGACTGGACTAGATGACTTCTCAAGGTCCCTTCCAGTCCTACATCTCCGTGATTCTAAATACGCAGCACTGAAAAAATGTTCACAGCAGGCTTTTAGTTGCAGGCAAAAGAGCTTAACATGTAAAGAGAAAAAGAAGCAGGGGAAGTGGTCTAGATTGAAGTAGGATTACTAGAGAGAGAACAACCCCCAGGAGTGAATAGTTACAAGACCAGACCTATGAGGAAGCCTGCTGGATGAGTGGACAGAAGGTAAGTTGGTGTAAGTGGAGTAAGTGCATGGATGGGTTGGGTTGGGACTTCAATTTGGTAGTAGGTAAGGAACATGCAAAGAAGGTAATATAAGAATATATATGGGAATATAATTCCCATAATATAAGAACTAGGGGCCACCAAATGAAATTAATGGGCAGCAGGTTTAAAACAAATAAAAGGAAGTTCTTCACACAGTGCACACTCAACCTGTGGAACTCCTTGCCTGAGGAGGTTGTGAAGGCTAGGACTATAACAGGGTTTAAAAGAGAACTGGATAAATTCATGGAGGCTAAGTCCATTAATGGCTATTAGCCAGGATGGGTAAGGAATGGTATCCCTAGCCTCTGTTTATCAGAGGGTGGAGATGGATGGCAGGAGAGAGATCACTGATCATTACCTGTTAGGTTCACTCCCTCTGGGGCACCTGGCATTGGCCACTGTCGGTAGACAGGATACTGGGCTGGATGGACCTTTGGTCTGACCCAGTATGATCTTATGAGGTGATATGGTATAGCTACCACAGCTTTTTAGAGCCTTGGAAGTTAGTCTGGATG
This sequence comes from Lepidochelys kempii, assembly GCF_965140285.1. Lineage (NCBI taxonomy): Eukaryota > Metazoa > Chordata > Testudines > Cheloniidae > Lepidochelys > Lepidochelys kempii. The sequence goes on along the minus strand of NC_136392.1, from coordinate 16,056,490 downwards.
GCAAGAGAGGGAATTTCAATAGTCAAGATAATACCACAGTTCTCTACTGCTGCTTAACTATTGCTGCATATTAGTTCCAGATGCTTTTGACTATTTTTGAATGGCTTGTTTGGCACAACAATGAAAAGAGGAATAATGAAAATACAAATCACTGCAAGAGAATAGCTTTGTATAAAGGAGCAAATTCACTAAAAATGGCAATTTGGGGAAGATAGGAACCCTGCATGCGGTTTTAAGACCAGGAGACTCTACGTGAAATAAATTGCATTAATGGCACATTAACTCCTAACACTGAGACATGAAGGCTAGGAAATTTGACTAAAAACTGCACGGACGATGATTTGCCCAAATCACCAGAAAAAGAATAAAGTCTCCAAGTCTTAAGAGCTTTCTAATGCTGGGCATCAGTGTCCACCATGATCTGGAATGGAATGTGAAGTGAGAATTCCTAGCGGCAGAGCCTAAAAGGATTGTCTTAAAGGTTTGAGATTCAATGTGGTGATAGAAAATGACCTGTATCCTGATGCACTTTCTGTTTCAGTACTCAAAGTAACAAAAGATGATGCAGGATCAAATTCAAATGTGGTTTAGTAGGGTAGAGCTGCACTGGCCTGGGTCAGCTGACTGGGGCTCATGGGACTAAAAAATTGCACTGTAGATGTTTGGACTTGGGCTGGAGCCTAAGCTCTGAGGTGCCTCTTTGAGACCCGGCTCCAAGCCCTAGCCCAGAAGCCTACACTGCAATTTTATATCACTGTGAGCCTGCGTCAGCTGACCTGTGCTCTGAGACTCAGTGCTGAGTTGTTTATCACCACCTAGACATACCCAAGATGTACAACTTCACTGGGAGCTGCATCAGCTCAGGCCATGCCTTCTCATTTTTCCCTGATCAAGGGGGACAGACACTCCTGGAAACCACTTAAGTTCTAGTCTTTCCCCAGCCATTGTGTGTTGGAGGGGGAATGTTCTCCCCTTGTTTGGTACATAATATATACTCTGAGGTATGTGAGAGATCATGTTGACAAATTGCAGCATCCCACATATGCCCAGGTAAACATATTACCAATTAAATTCTTTTCAGTGGTAAAGTTAATTTTTCTCCCATTTTCTCATTTCAGAAGCACACTCCCTCAGCACAGCATACATATGACCTGCCTAAACTCTACAGAACTGAAGATTATTTTCCTACGAACTACGTAGGTACAAAGTATCAAAGCCACTAGTAGCTGACTTCATCTTATAAGCAGCTTTTTGGGGAGATGTTGCTTGAAATTTTTTCATGATTCATGCTTTGTCCTGACGAATAACATCTCGAGAATTCTGCTAAGAGCTAAACGTATAGCAGTGATGGGGTAAGAGTAGCTTACGGATTTATTATATATACAGTTAGCTCCCTTATTTTAAGGGGAGCCTAAACGGTATGCATGGGGAAGAAATGTACGTATAGTTCAGAATAGATTTGTTCATAATGGTTTTAAGCATGGAGGTGTTTATGCTATTGCTGAAAAAAATATATAAAAACTCATTTTGTTTGCAGTGACATTTTGGAAACCAATTTGTTTACATATTTGAACATAAGGTTGCAGATTGCAGTGTGGATAGCATATTAAAACTATTTCATGTTATGTGATTTTCCTTCCACGTTTGATATAATTGTTAATTATAGATATTAACCACAGTTTTTAGGTGATATTTCGTATCAATAGCCTCCCACTGTTTTGAATTTACAAGATAAATCTCAAACCTCTAAAATCAATGTGGTACAATTTTGGAAATTCAGTAAGTTACACATGGCTGAGACTTTCATTGAAAATAGGATCAGCTTCAAAAGCTGTTGTGTAATGTAACTTGAATGGTGTAAATAAATTTCTGCAAAGCTACTATGGACCCTTTGATGTGAAGTTTTATCATGAAGCTTCTACTAAGCTAGGGCCAAAGGTTTGCCATCTTCTCACAAAGTTTTGTTTTTCTTCCCACCCAACATAAGTCTATTGAAACAAAATATAAGCATTTGGCTAGGAAGAGGATTTGTGACTAGTGTATGCTAGAAGAGGTCAAATTTAGGCTAGCCAGGTATATAGAAAGTCTCACAGTTGCAGAAAGGGGGGAGGACAAGGAATGTATCAAATCAGATGTCACTTCTGATTATTTGCAAGTTACTTATCTGTAAGGTGCAGTACATGTGAAGAAATAATGCAATACAGGCATCTAGGTATAGCAACTTTATCAGATCTGGTATATGAACACAACTATTAGTGAAATACTAAAGATGGAAGGTACAATTGTATGTAAATATGGACTTATATTCTAAGTGAAGCTACATGCATCTGACCATCAATGCCTCTGCTTTTGGGTGGCAGTAGGTGTTTAAGTCACCTCACTACTCCATATTGGTTAGTGGGAACTAGTGATGAGATGTTACAGTACTGCAGCACATATCCAAAAGGAATGTGTGTCATGCAATCAAAGCCTGTTGTAGAGGATGTATCAAGTTCTTACACTGGTACTACCAAGAAGCAGAGTACCATATTTGTAATAGGGCTGTCAAGCAATTAAAAAAAACACAATTAATCAGGCTGTTACATAATAGAATACCATTTATTTAAATATCTTTGGATGTTCTCTACATTTTGATATATATTCATTTCAGTTATAACAATACAAAGTGTACAGTGCTTACTTTATATTTCTTTCTTACAAATATTTGTACTGTAAAAAACTAGATAGTATTTTTCAATTCACCTAATACAAGTACTGTAGTGTAATCTCTATCATGAAAGTTGAACTTACAAATGTAGAATTATGTACAGAAACTTTAGAGCCTACAAGTCCACTCAGTGCTACTTGTTGTTCAGCCTGTTGCTCAGATAAACAAGTTTGTTTACATTTACAGGAGATAATGGTGCCTTGCTGCTGCTTTACAATGTCACCTGAAAGTGAGAATTTGCTGATGGTTCTGCTCAATAACGGACCGAAGCATGTTCATTTTCATCATGAGTCAGATGCCACCAGCAGAAGGTTGATTTTCTTTTTTGGGGGTTCAGGTTCTGTAGTTTCTGCATTGGAATGTTTAACAAATTTAATTAACACATTTTTTACCGAGTTTCATCAGCATAAAAGCATGTCCTCTGGAATGGTGGCCAAAGCATGAAGGAGCATACAAATGTTTAGGAGATCTGGCACATAAATACATTGCAGTGCCAGCTATAGAAGTGCCATGCAAATGCCTGTTCTCACTTTCAGGTGACACTGTAAATAAGAAGCGGGCAACATTATCTCCTGCAAATGTAAACAAACTTGTTTGTTAGCGACTGGCTGAACAAGAAGTAGGATTGAGTGCACTTGGAGGCACTAAAGTTTTACATTGTTTTGTTTTTGAGTGCAGTATGTAACAGAAAAAGATTGCACTACAGTACTTGTACGAGGTGAACTGAAAAATACCCTTTTTTAACATTTTTACAGTGCAAGTATTTGTAATCAAAATAATAAGATAAAGTGAACACTGTACACTTTGGTATTCTGTGTTGTAACTGAAATTTATATTTGAACATGCAGAAAAACATTTAATAAATTTGAATTGATATTCTATTGCCTAACAGTGCGATTAAGCACGATTAATCAAGAGCCCTAAGTAACAAGACTGCTTTTGACAGGCTTTTATCCAAACATCAATGTTCAATACACCCCAAAGCCTGTCTCTCTACTGTCACTTTTTTAAAATTGAGGTATCAGCTTTGACTAAGTTTGGTCTAATAGTTCTTTGAAATATTAGCATTATAAAATGCCTGTTGTAGCCTTTGACATACCTAAATGTTGAAACACTGGTCTAGTTAGGGTATGAAAAAATTCACATTACCGTAAACGTATTGCCTATTAAATCTGATAACAAGGAGTAATTTTTTTAGATGCTTGCTACAAGAAGATATTCAGATACCTATGCTCTGTTTCAAAGATGAGTTAAAGGGTCAAACAATTTAATTCACAATTAGAGTATTACAGTTACACACTAATTGTATGAGCTAAGTCCCAACATCCACAATATACAAAATTATGTTCCAAATGCCAATCATAGCTGTATTTACTGCTGTAATAGCAAAAGCCTGACTTGAAATAAGATACCGGATCGCTAGAGTTTAGCCTATTTTATAGGCCATCATAGGTAACATCTTTTGTAGAGAGAAGACGGTAGAAGTTCAAGTTTTCACATAGTTTTTCATTTTAGCGCACACTTGTTAATAAGATTATGTTGGCAGGTCATAAAGACCTCTTTCAGGAAATGTCCTGTCACCCACCGTAAGGGCCTGTGATTTGTGGATTAAGCCAAATTGCACAAAGGCCCTCTTAGTGGGCAATAAGTGACCCACACACAGGGAGTTAGTAGAGAATAGTTATTGTACTTTAAGTTCACACGCTAGTTTATTCTGCACTAAAAGACAAGCCCAAAATCTGAAGATAAGTAATTATTTCTCACCTACCCACCCCTGTAGTGACTGCATCCTTATGTAGTGCCTCCTGTCAAGTAACAGCTTAATATTAAGGCTGCTCTAGTCCTATTTTCATCAGGCCAAATCCTTGTCTCCTACTCTCCAATCAAGGGCAAGCTTTCCACTAATATAATGGGACTAAGATTTGGTCCTTCTACTTTAAAGGGAAACATTCAATTTACCAAACATCATTTAGTAGTTTCAAGTACTGCATGTGCCTTAAGTTTGCCACTCTCTTTAAAAAGAAAATAATCACTCTCCTACTGTTTTTTTGTTTAAAAAAAAAACAACCTGCCCAGCTGCTGTATGCAAGACCTGTATGAACTGGGAAAACAGTCACCGTTCATCCTGTCCAGTTAGCACTTTAGTCTGTTTAAGCTATCAAGTGTACACTAAATAAATGAGAGATTTCTCTCTAATCTGTTAGAAGATTTGGATGTTACAAATAAATAGTAGGTAAAATATTTAAAATAACTTTCCAATGACCTCTGGTATATGCTGCCCTTTGAACAAGAGTAGGGCTCTAGAATACTTCCATGCCCAAAGTTCAACTTTCTGCAGTTGCAAGTGAGTTTTGCTTTAGCCATGCTACCCTACTATATACACCATCAGCAAGTCAGTACAGTTTCCAGCATGAACAAGCAAATACTGGGGTGAATGGGTGGGTGTTATGGTACATCACATTGCTAGGAAGCTATTATGCATACTATAGCAATTCCTCTCAAAGTTAATTTAGCACAAATGAAATCTTAAATCTCCAAATATGCACCTATAACCTCACTGGTCTATGATTAAGTGAAAAGCCAAGAATCACAATGAATGTGAGCATTAAATCTTGTCTAAGCTTTCAGTGGTATTAATAGCCTGTTAAAGAAGTTAAACTTCAGTTCATACATTTCTGAAACAGCATATTAAAAAAAGTGTTCAGTTTGCACTTGTGAAACTAGAGAGGTACTTAAAAAGTTTAATGCACAACATTCAAAGGAACAAAATGTATGAAGACTGGCAAATGTGCCATTAATGGAAGACACTTAAGTGTAGCCCAGTAGCCCACACTTCTCTGCTGGAAAAGAATGGTTCAGTTCCGGTCAACAAACTTTCATCCAAACCCCACTCCAGGGAGAGGGAGTTAAAAAACTAACTTTTATAGCCCCTCTTCAATACATTTTTAATGTGGGCTCAATGTAGATCAGTGCCCCATGTAGAGATCTTCAAAAAAAATGAGAGATATTACACACATACATGAACACAAATACAAGTGGAATATTAAGGGGCCATACAAATTGCTAGTGGCCCCAAAGTCACTGGTTTCTATTTCATTACTAATTATTCAACCACAAATAGGACAAGTACTGGTCAAAAGTAAACTTAGGAGTTGTACCTGCTCTTACTAGATTCCAAGTTATGCAGCCTTGTATCAGACATCTTCTGTTTGCACTCATTAACATACTACATCAGCGCAGACATTTCGTAAAATTGCATCTAAACAGTGAGTTGTTTTAGGGGAAAAATATATGTAACCTGTTTAAGAATCAAAACCAGAAATCGTTAGGTTGACCCTTTGGAGAAGTGTCTTAGTGATCTTTCCAAACCCCACTGGTGGGGATAAAGCTTGGGCAGATTCATGGACAGATTGAGGTGGTACTAAGATAGTCACGGAGCTGTCTCTTCCCCTTTCCTTCCTGGGATCCCAGTCGGCAGAGTTCACTTTCAAGTGTCAGCCTCCCAACATGGCTGCTCTGCAAGCAAAGCTGTAATGTTAGTAAGTAACATTCTGCCACACTGTGACAGCATTTTTTATTTTTTTTAAATATAATTTGCTAGCTCCAGTAGAATTAACTTACGTCCATTTTGAACATTGCTCTCTAATATTAATTTTATTGGTCCATTCCCCCTGCCTGTAGATTTCTCAAAGATGAGTAAAACCTTGTAAAGAACAAAAATCTTGAAATCAGCTTCAGCTGTCTCCTAATGTCTTAAGAGTTGCCTTTAGGTTTCCCCCTCCTCTCTGACCGGTCAAACAAATACAATTTTTTACAGAGCATTGGAATGACAATCATTAAGAGGTAAGTATCATAATGTCCCGCTCTCTGCTAAAGCTAACAAATCATTACTATACCTTTTGATAAGTCAAGTCATACAGTTTTGAATAAAGTGGTTTTATCTAATCACTACAAACAGTTAGCTATACTACAGAATTGCAAATGGAGCCATTCTAAATATTTCATATTTATAGTCACCCTTGGATGGCTAGAAATGGCAACTCAGATGAGGAGGCTGCCTCCGATCTTCAAGCCTGCTACCTATAAATTCTTATTTAAATGGACATCAGCTTAGACTCACACATTAAAGATGAATCAGTTAAAGTGACTGCATCACTCAGGGCTGGTCTACACTACCGCGTGGCGTCAATCTAAGACACGCAACTTCAGCTACATGAATAGCATAGCTGAAGTTGACATACTTAGATCTACTTACAGTGCTACGTGAACAGCTGACGCTCTCCCGTCGGCTCTGCTTGCACTCCTCGTTCTGGTGGAGTACCCAAGTTGACAGGAGAGCGCTCAGCGGTCGATTTATCACATCTATACGAGACGCGATAAATTGACCCCTGCTGGATCGATCGCTGCCCGCTGATGCGGCGGGCAGTGTAGAAAGCCCTCAGTGTGGTGAATACGTTCAGAAGATACGTATCGTAGAACCTGTCTGAAACCAACTGAAGAGAATATGAAACTCAAAAGAGGTACGGTCAACCTGTTTAAAAATAAACAAAATATCCAGTCTACTAATCATCTTTAAAAATATCTATCCTGCCTGTTTGTTCCTGCTGGAGCCAATGGGAACAAACTTAACAGCAGCCTCTTGTGCACAGTGGTACCTTGGAAGGGAAAGAGAAAATGAGAAAACCTGCACCACCCATTATCCAATCAAAAGTCTTTGCTTTGAAACAGTCATCACTTCCACTTCTATTGATCGACCAGTCATCCATGTGAAAGCTCACTCTGTGAAGCTAAGAGGATGTCTACATAGCAATAAAAATACAGCTGACTCAGGGTTGTGGTGCTTGGGCTGTAGGGTTACAAAACTGCAGTGCAGACACCTGGGCACCAGGTCCCAGAGCCAAACTTCAGCCCAACCATCTATACTGTAATGGTATACTTCTGCAAGCCTGGGTCAGCTGACCCTATGTTAGCCACAGGTGTTTTATTGTAGTGTAGACATCCCCTAAGAAGTCAGTGTGACCAAAAATTGGGGAAGGGGTATAATACATTTTCAATACATAGACCATATTAATAAATTTCAGCGTAGGCTTGCATGGCTCACTTATTTGTTACACCAGTCCTTTTCTAGACCTACCTGTTTATTATGTAGATATACTCAAATTTCTGCCCAAGATGGTTTCAAACATCAGATCCATTTCGTAATGGGGATTTAAAAATATTTCCTTTAGTTACACTACTGTGAAAAGCTTCCGCACAGAAAAACTGTGGATAGGTTAAGCTATTAGTAAAACAGTGATGACTTTTGTTTCCTAGGCACATCATATCATACCCTAACTAACTTCCATCTGCTATCTATCACTGGTTGTAAAGTCTGCCAATATATCCTGATCATACCCTTTCTGGGTTAACATATAAAACCCTGAAAAGGTACAAGAAATTCAAAACCACAATATTTTAGGATGTATACTTTCAGCAAATCAAGCTTTCATTTGCTCTGATATGCAAACGTCTTGCTCTAAGCACATCTGGATTTTTCAAGGAAAGATTACATGAATGCATTCTGAGGACAAGAGGCAAATCTTTGTTACAGTATGTTCTTGCCATACTACTGGAAGACTGGTTTGACCCCCACCAATCAAAATGACTAACATTAACTACTAAACTGTGCCATTTGTATATGGGATTTATTCAGTTTCTGAAAAACTAAACAATTGCATTTTTCCAAGGGAGTATTCCATATGACACAAAAATCTGTGTTTTAAGTAGTCAGTACCTTCCCCACTACCCACACTTACAAATATATAAAAAGCTTGAAAGATTCTAGGTAGAAAAGATTCTTCCAGTATGCTTGAACTTTAACTTAATTGATTACTAAGAACAAGAAATGAAAAAAACATGACTATGGTGGTGCCTTTAGATCCTGAAGCTTATGGAACTAGTGAAGCAATACGAGTCTATTTATATGCTCCTGTTCCTAGTAATAAGTAAAGGAGGAAGGTGAAAGCTATTAACTTACTGGTTAAGTTGATCTTAAATAGAAAATGTTTTAAATTTTCCCATAAGCAATCAGTAGATCTGAAACAACAGCACCACACAAACTTGCCATAGCAAATCCCCAGAGCTTCTTTCTACAGGGGTCCATGTAATGAAGCACAATTTAACAAACAGCGATATGGCACTAGTAATAAAGCAAATGTTTACATTAAGCACAATACAGCAATTTATTTAGATGCTTAAATGAAGAATACAAAGGGAAATAAAGATCACAAAATTATACATACTACAACAGTGTGTCATATATTAGATGGTATAAATGAATACAACACCTTGTTGGTGTTAACTAAAGATAAAACTAAATATCCAAAATGCAGCATTTTTATTTCTGTATGCTGCTTCAACACAATACACTTTTATACAGATCTAAAAGGTGTCAAAATTAGTAGCTGCAAACTTGTTTCTTGCATGTGATTTTTTCTTTTTTAGCTTAAAAGATTTCAGAAAATGGCTCTGAAATACATTTGTCATCAGTTGTAATGTCAAGGATATTCAGAACAAGAAAATTCTATAATACAATAGAGTCCAGATATAATTTTTTATGTTGCTGGCCTCAGTTTTGAGATTGTACAAGGTTATGTGCAAAAACTAAGTTTGTCAAAATTCATACTATAGCAGTTTCAAGCTTTTGCTAGGTAAACTAGATACAGCATTTATTACACAGCAGGGCAACACTAAAAAAGAGAAACAAATCTATGATGGGTACACAAGAACAATTTCATAAGCTTCACTTGAATAGGTCTAAAAGACTGTACAAATATACATTTCAACTATTCAGAATGATACATGAAAAAAAATCAATTTCCCCATAGTCTACTATACACATTGAACTGGTAGCTCATGTTGGCCCTATACTACCATGTGAAAAAGGGTAATGTTTAAAAAGACATACAACTGAACATATCGAAGAGTGAAATAAATGTTGAAAATGCAGATAAAGAAAACCTCTGCTTTTCTTTGTGTGCATTCTGGAGCCACCAGCTTATCTGTTTTCACATTAAGTTACTGTGCTCATCACAGTAGGTATTCTCAAGCAAATTTAGCCAACAGCATACTTAGGAATAACCACTGGAATAATAGTGGCCACATCAACCACTAGCCAGATGACCTAGCACTCAAAAGGCAGTACCAGTTAGAATTAAGCTCAGCAGTCATATTGAAATGAAAGTATTTAGACAGTTGTAGATTGAAGCATATTTACTCATGCTTCTGAATTGAGCAGCTTATGCTTGCTGGCTACTCAACTCTACACCAGTTAAGCTGCTATGCATTGGTTCTGCTACACCATCAGTCACATTGTCAAACTGATCTCCATCTTCGCTGTCAATTGTGCTATTCTGCCATTCCATCTGCTGATTTGACAAACTCTCCTCAATTTCTGATGCATTTTTCCATTGTGACTGGTCCTTAGACCAAAACTCTTCTACTTTTCCATAGGAACTAGTCTTCCATTTTGATTGCTCCTCATCACTTTCAGATGCAACCCCTTTTATTTCTGCAGCTGGTTTACTACTACCAGCATCTTCACTCTGGGATGATTCATCTGTCCAAACTTCTGGTTTCACCTCTGATGTATTGTCTTCAAAGTCAGAAACTTGCTGAGAGCCAGGTCCACTTTCAGACTGCGAAGCTCCATCTTTCCATTCAGCAGCATCATCTTGATCTTCTTGATCACCTTCACTATCTGAGGCATCACCTACCAGTTTAATTGGTTCCTTGGCAGAGTGAATCTCTTCATATTTTGAGCCTTCCTCCTGTTTTTGGTCTGATTTCTCTGGAGACTGTAAGGGATTTTCATCAGCTGTCTCCTTGGATATGCTGTCTTCAGGATTCTCTATTATGCTATCAATAGAGGTTTTACGACCAACATCTGAAATTGGTTGACCAAATGGACTATTGCTTTCATTAGATTCCTCTTCTATATTTTCGTAACTGTCTGAAGAACTTTCCTCATCTTTTTCTAGGTTTATTTTTTTATCAACAGTTTTACTAGCATTGACTCTGGAATTCTTTTCATCATGATTTTCAAACAGCCATTCAGCATCAAAATCCATTTCGTGTTTAACTTTGTTTAATTCTTTCATGTTAAAACCAAGTAGCACACCAGGCTTGTACTTTTCACAATCTCTAACACATTTCTTTCTTTTGTTGCTAAAATGTGAAGCAATATCTGATTTCCATAGCCATAAACTGGCAGCCAACTTTTCAATTTCTCTCCTACTGGGATACGGTTGCTTATTGAAATATTTTGTAAGAAATGTTTTTCTGGCTTCATAAGAATCATCTTCATGACCTTTAGGGTCTAAAGCTAAAACTACAGGTTCTTCAGGCTTCTCTTCAAAGGCAGATGGTGAGTCATCATCATCCATTTTTCTTTTCTTCATCAGAGAGAATTCCATGTGTTCATAAGTACGTTTCACAGGTGCTACAGCTGGAGACTGATTTAGTCGAGATGGCGCATTAGCTTTGTCTTGGCCATTTTGGGTCTTCCCAACCCCTCTGCAATGAACAAGGTGTAGCGTTATAGTTGAAGCAGTCATATTACTGGTATACACACCAAGACAATGAATGCATTTATATGTTAGCTTTTTCTCAACTGGATGAACTGTTTGAATAACTTGATGCCTCTCCCTTAAGTGATGTGCGAGTGCATCAGATATAGGTCCTTTTAGGATTGAAAAGCAGAGAGGGCAGAGTGTTTTACCCACATCTTTTTTGTAGGGGACTGCTGCTTGAGGAGAACTTTTCACAGGTATATCTGCCTTCTCCTGGATTTTCGGCTGTGGTTTTGGAGGAACAGGAGGAGTATTCTGAGCATGATAAGCTACAGATTCAGCAGGGGCATCTCTCAGATTGTAGGTGGTTACAAGTAGATGTATATTAGTGTGACTACCCTGCTGCAATGTCAAATCAAAGGTTAAAGTGGAATCAGTTTTAGGTCCCATTTCTTCATCAACATGAACCATTCGCATATGAGCAGCCATCTTTTCAACATCATTGAAAGTTGAACGGCAGTATGGACAAGACAGTCCATGGATTAACATATGATTAAGCAACGTATCAGTGGGTAAATAGCGATTACAGTATAAACATTTGCTAGTGAAATTGTGTATTTTCATTATATAGTTAGCTACTGCAGGCACCTTTTCAGCCTTGTGCTCCTTTTCAAAGTGAACACTGTACACGTTTTCAGGAAACAGCTCATTACAGATTGTACAAATTTTCCATTTTTGTGTCGATGAAGTATTGACAGCAGAAGGACCTGTAGCAGCCACAGGAGGCTTTGAGCCAGACTGACCTAATACTCTTGATGCTGCCTGAGACTGAGATAATGACGTTTGTTTCAACTGGGCTGATGAAAGAGAAGATGAATTGGCAGACTGAAGAGAGTACCTTGCTGGAGTCTGAGATCTCTGCTCCCCTCCAAGGGTATAAGGCCTTCCATTTCCACTAGGTGAAAACTGTTTCATTGTTTGAGACTGTTGTGGAATAGAAACTGGTGCATTACCACTTAAGTTTAGCCTTCCCCCCGGCTGTCCAACGTAACTTGGTGGTACTGATTTGACTCCATAATTGTTCTGTTGTAGGTGAACATTTGACATCATATTCACTCCTGCGGAATTTAATGTAGGCTTTGGTATAGTAAGTCGATTCATCATCTGCTGTGATGGAAGAGATCGGACATTCCCAGGGGAAAGGGGACCCATCCTTTGAGGCAGTCCCATAGGCTTTTTATCCTGTGGTTTGGGAGCTATTAGCATCAAAGGTTTGGATCTTGGAACCACTACATTAGTGTGCCCTATCATTGCTGTAACCTGATATCCTATACGTTCATGGTCTTCAATAACATGCTGTACTAAAGCTTCATATGACTTCGGCATAAAAAGGCATCGTTTGCAGTGAATACTACCCTCCTCTCGGGTACTGGAACTTAAGGGAACTGCACCGTTGAGTGACTTTTCACCTGCCTTTGCTACGTAAGGTGCAGCAACATGCTGAAAATGTTCCCTGTAAATGTGCTTTCTAACTATTTCATATAGAGGATCTCGGTAAGTGCACTTCTTACAATAATAAACAGCTTGTTCTACACTGTCAGCCTGCTTAGGTTTAAGGCTATCATGTTTGTTTTTATCTTTAAAAGTGCTGATGCCTCCACTCGGTGTATTGGCATTTGGAGCATGAAATATTTTAATGTGCGTTTCCAAAGTCTTTTTGTCTGCATTGAAAGTACAGTAGGGACAATTAAGAAGAATCCTATTTTCAAAATCTTCACTATGAACATTCCGGAAGTGACTTTTATAGGCTGAAAAGAACTTCGACGAAAATGGACATGCACTGCAGCAAAAGGGTTTTGTCCGATAGTCCTTAAAACAAAGAACAAAACAAAAACTAGATATCAAAAAACACATTTTTTTTAACAAGACATTTTGCACTAGCAACATGGACAATGTGGAATTTCAGCTCATCTCAGAGACCATTACAATGGGTCAGACCAGCTTCAAATCTGCCATTAATTTGGCATTCACATTTTTTGGCCTATAAATCAGGTAATTAGAAGTTTAATTACCAGACTGCACATGTAAAATGAAAAGTGCCAATTTAGAGGTCACTTTGAAATCATAGCCCAGTGTGTCATGTTTATGGTTAATTCATAAAGATATCACTCTTTCTTAGTAAGGGAATGGAAACAATGCTGCCTGTCAGGTTGCATGGAACAGAGACTTTACCAGCATCTTTTGCCAGAAGATGTGAGCTTGGCTGTTAAAAACTGTAATGTACTATTAGTTGGCAAGCTCACAGAATGAGGCTTTCAGGCCAAAAAAGGTCACTTCAGATCAAAGTATTTCACAAAATGATATTTTTAGATATTTCAATGTGCTTTAATCCAGTCATTAGCAACAATTAACAATTTTCTTTTAATACTGTCCTTAAAAGCTTTCTAAATTGGTGCAGTATTTTGAAATAGGTATTTTTAACTGCCACTTCTAGTGTCATAGCCACACAAGCCTAGTGCCTCTTTTTGTATTATAGTATCTTACTCACTTTTGAGAATGGAGCAAAACTGAGCAGTTTAGCTCCTCAGTCCTGTTGCTTCCACACAGATTAAAGCAACATTAATCAGGGCACAATTGAAACAATGTAACATAGGCGGTGGGGGATGAACATGCAAACTATGATGCAGAAGTTATTTTGCAAATTTGGAATGAAGCAGAAGGAATACTCTTCATGAAACATAAATCAGATCCCAAAAGGCATTATTTAACTGTAATGTTTAATTTAGATAATATAATCATCCTATCAGCGATACTTGAGAAGTAGAGCTACAAGCAACCAACTTTTTCTACTGACCAAAGCTAAATTGTAAATTTTTCAAAACTCACCATGGATCAGGGGGAAAAAAAAAAAAGAAAAAAAACAAGGCTTTTGAAAAATTCTACTCTTTTATATAATACCACCTAGCTCTTTCATAGTGCTTTTCATAGACCCCTTGCTCCCTCTAAATTGTAGCAGCTTTGAAAGGGTTTCTGATGCAGTGTCAACTGTTACACTTCAAACTGAAATTAAACTGTATGTGATTCGTGTCTATCTTTGAAGTCAGCCTGGCATTTCAAAATAATTTAACATTAAATATAAAACATGACCAATTGAAATAACTATGAACAACATTCATAGCTATACAAGTGAAGTTATGCAAGTGAAGCTTCAAGGTGCAAGTGCATCCCCTGAAGTTAAGGAATGAATTATTCTCCCCCTCTGTACAAGTGAGTAGTGAGCTATGTGTATTTCTGGCCACCTTCTGAAGCCTCACATATTGGCCATTGCTGGAAACAGGCCACAGAATTAAGAGTTGTCTGCTTTGATGTGACAAATCTTTTTGTTGAATTTATTAGAAGCAGGAAGAACATACTGATGCACATCAGGCGCATAGCAATAAAGGAAGTCTGGTTTTACAAATACCAGACCAGTGATCCATCAAATATAAGCATCCTGTTTCCAGAGGTGAGCAATACCTGATACTTATACCACCTGATTTCATAAGTGAAATGTTCACCTGTCAGTTTCACTGCTTATTTTATTAAATATTATACTAAAAGTAGAGGCTATCATAGAACCAAAGTGAAGGGCTTCTGTTAAATTTGTTTAGTCAGTGGAATAAGACAGAAGTCACTATCACAGTTACATTTCTTTTCCTCCATTTCTCCTAGCTCAGTTCAAACCTCCTTAGCTTTACAGTCAATTCAGAAACATCTAGAAAAGAATAAATAAGATATCCAACAACACTGCCACTCCATTCTGCTGTATTTAACTGTGTGCCTAAACTGAACAGGCTCTGACACAGATGGGTTATCACCAAGTCCTCAGAGATGTAGCAGACAGCTGAAAGCTATGACTGGATAAAGCAGCAGTTGGATTTATTCTACTTAATATTTTTCTGAATTCATCATGAAAACAGATGGCGGAACTGAATTAGGGAGAGGTGAAGCAAATCTTGTAGAAACAGTCTGTACAAATAGTTATACTTTTAACTAGAGGGATGGTGAGTTTGTGCTGAGCTGGAAAACAAGGATGGCAACTTTTTTTTCTTCTTCTTCTTAAACTAAAGAATAGAACAGGTGCTTAAAATTTCTCAACAGTGAAGTTCCTCATTCAAATAACTGGCCCTTAGCATGTTTAACCCAATCAAGACTAGGATTATTACTTGTACAACAAAAGCATCCTTCTAATAATCCTTTAAGTAGATTATAAAAGCCACCATTAAAACTGGTAAAATACAACAAAAGAAATTGGTATAATTGTGCAAAACACCATTTGAAAGTTACTGCCTTCAGGATCTGAGGTGAGATTCTGTGGAACCATTACTAACCTGATTTTTTGTAAGCGAGGGATCCCACAATCCTACATCTTCCCATGTAGTGTTTTTCAAATAAAAGTCATTAGGTTCAAACTGCTTAAAATCCTGGAAAAGGGTGGATGGGAAGACAGAGAAACATCAAAAACAAAAACTGATTGCTCCCCATTAATTACTCATGAAGACACCCACACAGCCCTGTGTCCACCAAGAACTACCCACAAGTAGTACAAGAGATTAACCAAGGGAAAATTTCCCCTCATGAAAATTGTAAAAATGCATCTTATACATTTATTTCAACTAAAGTTTCCCTTGACCAAAAAAGGTGGGTTCCCAAAGAATTAGCAGTTCCAAATAAGCAATTCTGAAAAGTACAGGCTCAAAGACACTAAATAACCGAGGGCCAAGATTTTCAAAAATAAAATCCTGAAGTCAGTCCAAGTCCGACTTTCAAGATTTTCAAAAGTGTTCAGCACCTGACAGCTCCCACTGAGATCAATGTTGAGTATTTTTTAAAATCAGATGCGTGTTTAAAGATGGACAACCGCTTCTATTTTTAAAAATTTTGGCATAGGGACTTAGGTGAAGTTCTTAAAAGCACCTTAAATCCCAAGTTTTGAAAGCACCTAAGGTACTCTTAATCCCAAAGTGTGACTGAAAGCCAATGGGACTCAGGCCTAAATCACTTTTGAAATTTGGATTCAAACTCCTTTGGAAATTTTACCCTGAAGCCCATTATTCAACCCATACTTATTCAAAGTAACTGACCCCAAACAAAAAGGGATGAATACTCATTTTATCTGGAACAACAACATGAAGAAGAGGAGCTAGTTTAAAACTAGAACAAAACGCAGAAGGCTACTACCTATAGGGTGCTGAAGAGCCATAGAGCAGATGAGTGGAAAGGTGATCATACAGGGTATTCATTTCAGGAAAAAGGTTTTTGATAAGCAATATCTTAAAGTTTGTCAGTAAGATGAATAGCAGAATATCTCTTAAATATCAACTTAAGCCATTATAGAAGGCAGTCCTTAACATGGTAACCCATTGTTCTGCACTGAAATACCTGTAAAAATCTCAGTTCATCTCTTGGCCCCTAGGACAGCAGGCTCTAAGGCCTTGTCTAGGCTAGGATTTAAAGGTGTCATTTTACTACAACAGCTAGCACCTGCTAACACATTTTAAAAGTCTAGCACAGACAAAGCCCACTGCCTTCAACACATGCCAAACCAGACAGTTAAAGCCTAAACACGTTAGCTAACACTACACCTTTACATCCCAGTTTAGATGAGGCTTAAAAGTGTGTGACTTGCTTCAGCAGCAACTCCTAGTAACCATTTAAGAATGACTCTTCTAGATGGCAGTAATTCTGTAACAGAACCCCACATAACTCATTCTCATCTGGAGGTCACAACCCCTGAGGTAAAGTGAAGGGCTAAAACTGAAGGTCCTTAAAGGTCTATCAGAAACGTATAGGGACCCCGAAAAAAATCTGATGTGGTGGTAGCTAATACAATGTTTTTATGAAATCTCTATAATAAATATTTCAGCAGAAAATTGAATCCAAGTGCCTCAATTCAAACCAGAAAGCTAAGTCAGATGTCATACTTACTTCTATATGTTCTTTACAGTATTCCAAACCAATATCACTAAGTATTTTTTTCACAGTTTTCCGGGCTTTTCTTAAACTGCCAAGGTTGTTGACAGGAAGTTGGAACATAGTTTCTATTGAAAAAGAAAGTAATAAGGGGAAAAGAAGTTTAAGTCAAAATATGTTTGGTCTCATGAAGAGCTGCATTTTTAATTCTCAGTAATATATTCTTACTTCACCCACATCACGGAACATAAAGAGCTGTCACCATTTCTTAAGAAAAACTAGTACATTTTCTCTCCGGTTTGTTCTTAAAATGAGGTGGGCTGTGAAAACTAGATGTTGTCAAACTTTAAAGGGAACACTCAACAGAAGAGTTGATGCAATGACTGCTGAAAAGAAAAAAGTCGAACCAAGCAGCACCTGGGGACAACTTTAAAAAATATTTCCATTTAGTGTAAAATTTACCTACTGTGTCAAAGCTCTTACAAATTCAGTCCACTCTTTTGTGCATATGGATACTAGCTCATCTGGAAGTTGAGAAATCAGGGCTCCAAAGAATTTTGTTTTTTTGAGAGACTTCTTTTAAATCAACCTATAGCAGGTTTCTTAGCTATATATCCAACAGCAGGAAAGTGAACTGGTTACATGTTCAATGACATTTCGCTCAAGATTTTGGGTAGCCCACGCTGTGCTCTTAGATACACTTAACATTTTTAAAATAACCCTATCACATCACCACCACATTGTGATACGGAGTCAGGGAAAGAACCTCTGTTCTCACAGAGAAGTTTCTGGTGCAGAACATTGAGCACATTGGGTTCAGTGCTACTCCATTTTCCATAAAGAAAAGGAGTACTTGTGGCACCTTAGAGACTAACCAATTTATTTGAGCATGAGCTTTCGTGAGCTACAGCTCACTTCATCGGATGCATGCCGTGGAAACTGCAGCAGGCTTTATTTATACACAGAGAATATGAAAAAATACCTCCTCTCACCCCACTGTCCTGCTGGTAATAGCTTATCTAAAGTGATCATCAGGTGGGCCATTTCCAGCACAAATCCAGGTTTTTTCACCCTCCACCCCCCCACACAAATTCACTCTCCTGCTGGTGATAGCCCATCCAAAGTGACAACTCTTTACACAATGTGCATGATAATAAAGTTTGGCCATTTCCTGCACAAATCCAGGTTCTCTCACCCCCTCACCCCCCTCCCAAAAACCACACACACAAACTCACTCTCCTGCTGGTAATAGCTCATCCAAAGTGACCATTCTCCCTACAATGTGCATAATTAAGGTGGGCCATTTCCAGCACAAATCCAGGTTTTCTCATATCCCCCCCACCCCCATACACACACAAACTCACTCTCCTGCTGGTAATAACTCATCCAAACTGACCACTCTCCAAGTTTAAATCCAAGTTAAACCAGAACATCGGGGGGGGGGGGGGGAGGAAAAAACAAGAGGAAATAGGCTACCTTGCATAATGACTTAGCCACTCCCAGTCTCTATTTAAGCCTAAATTAATAGTATCCAATTTGCAAATGAATTCCAATTCAGCAGTTTCTCGCTGGAGTCTGGATTTGAAGTTTTTTTGTTTTAAGACAGCGACCTTCATGTCTGTGATTGTGTGACCAGAGAGATTGAAGTGTTCTCCGACTGGTTTATGAATGTTATAATTCTTGACATCTGATTTGTGTCCATTTATTCTTTTACGTAGAGACTGTCCAGTTTGACCAACGTACATGGCAGAGGGGCATTGCTGGCACATGATGGCATATATCACATTGGTGGATGTGCAGGTATACGAGCCTCTGATAGTGTGGCTGATGTTATTAGGCCCTGTGATGGTGTCCCCTGAATAGATATGTTTTTCTGAATAGAGTATTTTTTCGTATTTTTTCATATTCTCTGTGTATAAATAAAGCCTGCTGCAGTTTCCACGGCATGCATCCGATGAAGTGAGCTGTAGCTCACGAAAGCTCATGCTCAAATAAATTGGTTAGTCTCTAAGGTGCCACAAGTACTCCTTTTCTTTTTGCGAATACAGACTAACACGGCTGTTACTCTGAAACCTCCATTTTCCATATATCTGGATTTGATTTGAGTGGTTGACAAGCAATTAAAGATATCAGTAAAGACTGTAGTCAGCAGACTTCTTTACCATTAAAATGTGCACTGAAGACTTTACTTAGAGTCCATTTCAGGGTTCTATGTTTCTCTTTCAACAATTGCTGAGATCACCAATCACCTAGAGTAATGTAGTTTGAGGCAATCAAACACTGAGGGGGAGACAGAGCACCCTACACTGAGGTTGTCACAGGTAAATAAGGGAGAAACTATTTGTAAATTAATTCTAACTCCATTGTCTGTTACTGACTGGGAAAGTTTATGAACTGATTTTCAGATCAACTGTAAAGGAAAGGCTAAATTTGGTACTTTTGAAGCTACAGAGATTCCTGAATTCCCTAACAACCAGAATTAAGAGCTCATCCAACCCACAAGGCAACAGTTAGATCCACAGCCTCAGCAGGTTTGTGGATACTGGAATCCTCAGTTTATGTGTTGTTCCTATCACTGTAACAGCAAAGGACTGCACAACCATTAAGTCATATCCTGAAGTACAACAATGGGGCATTTGCACTGGAGGATGGTAGTGGTACAAGTGGTAGAAATCTGAAAAATGTCTCTTTTCTTCAGACATTATAGATACCTTTTCTGGGTACTAGAGATTAAAGGAAGTGTATCCTCACCCTTTTCTTTTTTTCAAGAAAAGTGAATTTCATTTTTTTTAAGAACTAAGGAATTATCAGAGGCGAAGAGCTTGTTTCAGTGAACTGTAACAGTAATGTTTGTTGTGACTGGAATACTTTAGAGGGCTAGCAGGTTTCACTGTTGGTAGCTATTATCTAGATATGCTGTGTGATTAAGTGGAAAACAATTCAATAAAATATTATTTTGTTTGAATGATACACATTTCTGCTCTTGTAAACTAATAACCCCATCACAGGGCCAAAATCTATCCCAGCTCCACTAAAAAAAAGTAGTGTCATTTTTAACCATGTCACTTGGCTTTTGATACATCTGTAGATACAGTTTTAACTCTTGCTCATCTTTACTTAAGTGTCATCTCTGGAATTTGAGATGATTAATAAGTAAGGCTAAGTTTTTGTCATGCATATTTTTAGTAAAAAATTCATGGAAGTCCGTGACCTGTCCCTAACATTTACTAAAAATACCAGTGACAAAATGGGTAGCCTGGGCAGCTGGGGATGTGCTGGAAGGAGGGCTGGGAGCTCCAAGGTCCTCCTCAGCTGGCAGTTCCAAACTGCATGGGTTCCCACTGCTGCCCACAGGGGACCAGTGGGGATTCCCCCTGTTGCCAGGTCCTGCCTGCTGCCCCCGGGGGTGTGTGGGGGGGCACGGCAAGGGAGCAGCATCGGGAAGCTGCGGGGCTCCCCACTGCCACCCACAGAGGCCGGGCAGCTGCCTGCCTCCACAGGTGGCAGGGACCCTGCAGCTCCCCACCAGTGCTGGCTGAGGTCATGGAGATCTTTCGAAGTTATGGATTCCGTGATGAAATCGCAGCCTTATTAATAAGACATCTACAAAAATACTATTTAAAAAATAGGTTCTCTTTTAATTCTATCATAAGATCAGTACCAATTTCTATTAAGTTATAACAAGACTGACAATGACATTTTCGTAAACTACAAATGTGTGTGGACTGTGATTACAGAACTATAGTTAGGTATCTGACAAACCCTCTTCCCCCCAAACCCTCACCACACACTCCTTCCAAAGTTTGCTTCTTTTGACTATCTACATACTGGCCTTTTCAGAAAAATGTCCTGGTATTTACACTGGTGCACCAGCTGTTAAATCAAAGTCCAGACAGCCTCTAGCATCTTGCCTACACTAGGGCTCCCACTGTTAACAACACTGCTGGTGGAGCTGAATTTGGCATTAGCAACGGTGTGAAGTTTTTCAGAAAATAAACCTAGAATAGACAAGGTTTCCAAATATATAAGTGCTAGTGCAGGTCACTGAAATCAATTTCACAAGCTGCAAACATTACTGGCAGCAAGTGCTGCTAGCCAATAACTGCCTCATTCTTAATTAATTCAAAAATGGCTCCCAAAAAAAAGCTGTGGATTGTCACAATATGGAAGTTTCCTATTAATACAATTTACAGATTATGTGGGAACCAGACCCAATTTGCAGAAAACTCTATGGTAAAATTTCAAAAGTGTCTAAACCATGGGAAGTGGAAACATTTTCATTCAAAAACTAATATAAATAACCCACTATATTAAAAGGTAAAAAAGCAAGGACATTTAGTGTAAAGATAGGTTTCAGAGTAGCAGCTGTGTTAGTCTGTATCTGCAAAAAGAAAAAGAGGACTTGTGGCACCTTAGAGACTAACAAATTTATTTGAGCATAAGCTTTCGTGAGCTACAGCTCACTTCATCAGATGCATTCAGTGGAAAATACAGTGGGGAGATTTATATACACAGAACATGAAACAATGGGTGTTACCATACACACTGTAAGGAGAGTGATCAGGTAAGGTGAGTTATTACCAGCAGGAGAGCGGGGTGGGGGTGAGGGTGGGGGGGACACACACATTTGTAGTGATAATCAAGGTGGGCCATTTCCAGCAGTTGACAAGAACGTCTGAAGAACCTATCCTTGCAACAAAGCCCGTTGCAAACTGTGTCCACAAACTATTCAGGGGACACCATCATAGGGCCTAATCACATCAGCCACACTATCAGAGATTCGTTCACCTGCACATCTACCAATGTGATATATGCCATCATGTGCCAGCAATGCCCCTCTGCCATGTACATTGGCCAAACTGGACAGTCTCTACATAAAAGAATAAATGGTCGCAAATCAGACATCAAGAATTATAACATTCAAAAACCAGTCGGAGAACACTTTAATCTCTTTGGTCACTCGATTACAGACCTAAAAGTGGCAATTCTTCAACAAAAATCTTCAAAAATAGACTTCAACGAGAGAATGCTGAATTGGAATTAATTTGCAAACTGGATACAATTAACTTAGGCTTGAATAAAGACTGGGAGTGGATGGGTCATTACACAAAGTAAAACTATTTCCCCATGTTTATCCCCCCCCCGTCAACTGCTGGAAATGGCCCACCTTGATATCCCCCCCCGCTGGTAATAGCTCACCTTACCTGATCACTCTCCTTACAGTGTGTATGGTAACACCCATTGTTTCATGTTCTCTGTGTATATAAATCTCCCCACTGTATTTTCCACTGAATGCATCTGATGAAGTGAGCTGTAGCTCACAAAAGCTTATGCTCAAATAAATTTGTTAGTCTCTAAGGTGCCACAAGTCCTCCTTTTCTTTTAGTGTAAAGATGTTTGCCTGTCTATAAATATTTCTACTGTGTTTAAAGTGTTTCAGGGATGACAGAGTTAACTCACTTGTAAAGAGTATTAGCAACAATGGAATGACAAGGACAGAATGAAAACATAATACTAATGGTCTATTTTCAAACCACAAACAAGGAAATTCAAAGATATTTCAATAGACTTTTGTATTTAATTTCCTCTAAGTAACACGTTTAAAGAAAACCCTAGTAATAATACTACCACAAACATCACGACTTGTTTGACATAGATACTGTGTAAATTCAAGTGGATCAACTGAATGCTATACAAGTTAAAATTACTGATGTAGCTTTAGAAGATTTAAATTTGAATGAGACTGAAGTACTAAAACAATTTCACTAAAGTACTTATGTATGCACAGCTACTTTTCAGAAGGTACATTTATTTTTAAAAAACAACACTAAAACTTCACCCTTACATAGCACTTTAATTTTAAGATCTCAAAACACTTTACAAACATTTAGTGACAGCATCCTGAAGTATATCTATTTTACAACTGAGGAAAATAGAGACCAAGAGGTTAAGTGACATATCGATGGTTTCAACAATTTAGTTACCAAGTTGGGAATGGAAGACGGGTGCCCTAACCAACCTATAACAACTAGGCAATATTGCCTCCCATTAAAATCAAAACCTTTCCCATTATAATTACCCAGTTAGATTATCCTAGTCCATTTCTCATAGAACAAGATGCAGACCAAAATAACTGCATTGCTACTGACATCTTTGATTAGAAGCCAAGGACTGAGTGGACCATGTTTCCTAGTCCTTCACTACAGTGCTGTGACACTCCGGGGGAGGAGGGGCAGAGGAGAGTGAGAGCCCGGAGAGAATCCTGAATTATTGCCTGTACTGTACCTGTTCTGAACAGGGGATTTCAGTTGCCCACTGTTGTGAATCCAGCATCTTTCATGAGCAATGAATTTACTTGTAATTTAAAGTAACAAATCTTTTTCAGTGAAGTGTATCTGTTACTAAGAGGGAGTCTGACCATTCAAAAATTAATTGCTCAAATAATTGAAGTCAGCCTTAGTGAATCCTATTCACCCTTTTGCAATTTTTTTTTAATTATGGTAAAGGTGAGGAAAATAATTTTGTGCCTCAGCTGGTAAATTTTCATTACTATTTTACAAGACTGATTCAAACTAACTAGTTATTGTACAGAAGTCTGCATTCAAACCCTTGATTTATTACTTGTTAAAGTAAATTCCAAGTTGGTCCACAAGGCCCTTTCCTCTTTCAGATCCCTCCTTAAGACCCACTTCTACAAAGACGCACACAAGAAAGGTAACCATAACATTCAGCTATTTTTAAAAATACAAGAGTATCTTGAACCATTATGCTGTGCATTAGGCTCTTCTGAATAGCCACATAATATTTTGATAGTCTCCCATCTCTGCCACCCCCCACCCACCTCCCAACGTACAGGTTGCCCTCTTTTTGTAGCATCGTGTCCCAGTTTTTAAAACTCTTCTGGTCAGAGACTATGTCCTCTTATTTGTATTGTGAAATGCTTAGCACATTTTTGGGTGCTGTAAGATTATGCAACTTAGGCCAAGATATAAACCCATAAAAAGAATGGTAAATGTTTCATAGTGGAAATAGGTATTTGCCCTCTAGGTAGAGCTCTGTGAATGAAACATCGTAATAGTATACATATTTGAGAACTCATGCAATATATTTAATATTAAAAAGAGCATTACATGTAATTACTTCCACAGATGAAACAGAAGTAAAGTCATAACTAAAAGTCCTAGGTGTTTAAGATACGTAATGTGACAATAACTATATTTTTTATATCATTGAAGCAAAATTCCTAATATGGCTCAGCTTTGAACCAGATATATTAAAAAATAAATATTTTCCAAGAGCTATTCAAATTGCAGACTTTTAATTTATACCAATAGGGCCAAGAAATGAAGTGACACTCAGTTAAGAACTGTAAAGTGTGAGAATTAGCAAAGTTCTACAGTAATTGTTTTCAAAGAAGACTAAGACTGATAGCTTATTTTTTCCACTTGGAAAAATTGCCGTTACGCAAGAATTTCAACTAGATCAGTGGTTTTCAATCTTTTTTCATTTGCGGACCCCTTTGGAAATCTTAGACCATCTGTGGACTCCCAGAGGTCCACAGACTACAGGTTGAAAACCAGTTAAGTAGTTGGTTGACTAAAGCCAATGGTTAGTAGGGTCATGTCTCATTTCTAATTTCCCAATTACCTTCATTTCCCCCCTTATTTTTAGTCTTTGGTTGAGTGAATTAAGTGACCCTAACATTCCTAAAAAGAAATGGAAACTCTGATTTGCAATGCATTCTCTTGGTAGAGTTGCTAGGAAACACCTATAGGCAAAGCCTTTACACATAACCTGGCTCGTAATGGACCTTAGATTTGTGATTCTAAAGAAATACCATTAGCTGGAATGCAAGGAGGCATTTCATTTATTTTTCAAAAATTAAATATGGCTAGAGAGATCACCACTAACATTTTTGAGGAGGTCAAATTGGATGGGACAGAGAAGAGAAGCTGTACCTTCAGAACAGGAATGCACTAAAAAAATGGGTTCTACAAAGTCCGAAGTTCCTTTCCCTCCCACACTCTGCCAAAGAAGTCAGAAAACATGATTTGCAATACTAATATTCTGCAATAAAAAAAAATGAAGACCAGACTTACAATGCTATTTCATACAATAGTGAGAACAGATTATTGTTCTTATAATGCATGTATATTTGCAAAGCAAAGTTATCCTTTACTTAAACTGAAGAAATTGTTCTCTCTCTGTACCCCGAGTTCTCATTAACTGCACTTGTATTAAGGCAAAAAATGATGAAAGAGCAGTCTCCGAATTTGACCAAGAAATTACACATGGCTCCAACAGCTTTTTCCCATAAAAAGAATCAAAAGAAATAAAGCAATATTGTTCTTGACAGAGTCACTAGATATGGTGCACATATCTACTTTACAGCAACTTCTTCATACAGTTAGATGTCTGCACAGTCTGCATCATACACACCAAAGACTAAACGAAGTAACATATAGTAGGACATGGGTAGAATCTGACTGACCAAAACTGACAATGAATTTTGAATCCAGACAGATGAAATCTTAGTAGTCACTTTACACCGTGATTCTAACAAAATCAATGAGTATCTGAGTTACATCTGTAAGGACAGCAGACGCTTGAGGGTATTAAATTTTCTGCAAATTTTGTTATATTCTCTAGAATCTAAGATTTCATTTAAAGAGCAGATCTAGTCCTGACTGCAAAGAATTTTTTTTTCACACCGTAAAACAACTGCTGTAGAGTCTGCTGTCAGGCAGCGAGACAAACGTCAACAAGGAGTAAGTTTTATTTGTTAATAGGGCATTTATTTTGAAGTTTAATTACAATCATTTGAATGCCAAGCATTGTTAACTGCTTCATTTCTAAGGAGATCAGCTATACTAAATTAGTCTGCGAATGCCAATTAACAGAAAGTATATCCTGCTCCAAGAGCATGAAGTAAAGAAAACTTGTACTAGTTATGGGTGGGAGGAACAATTAAGAGATCTTCATACCACTTGAACCCTCTTTCTGTCAAGGTTACTAGTGAAATCTAGTGGATATAAAAAAACCTGTTCTCTCAGAATTCTACCACCCATCTCCAAGAATACAGAAATCTCATCAGGTCTCTCAGATCTGAACTGACTTCCTTTTACAAGGAAGACCAAATGTGCCCAAAACAGAGAAGTCCACCTCTAGTACCTGAAAAACCAAAATCTGTTAATAGTCATATTTGCCAGGAAAACGTTCCCCTCTTGGAAAAGGATGTAGAAACTCTTCTGCCAGAAAGCCTGCTTTGCTCAGCGAATTGCCTTAGAAAGCTGAATCCACCTGATCCTTAAAAAAAAAATCCTCCTTAAAAATGGAAAGCCACTGCAGATTGAAAAATCTCCTGGCTCTGGTCTACACTACAAAGTTTTGATAGCAAAAGGCAGCTTTTGTCGACAAAACAATGAAGGTGTACACAGTACAATGCTCCTCCCGCTGACAAAACTGCCCTGCTTTGCCAACAAAATAAAACCACCTTGACGAGAGGTATAGAGCTTTTTGCGGCAAAGTTAAATCGACAAAGCATCAATGTAGACACATTTGTTTCATCGTAGTAACCGGCTTTCAGGAGGTATCCCACAATGCCCACTGTGACCTCCCTGCTGTTTTGAACTCCACTGCCCTGCATCAAGCTATATGGGCATGCACCCCTCCCCTTTCAAAGCCCCAGGAATTTCTGAAACTGCTCAGCATGGAGAACTCACACAGCTACTGCCCAGCTGAGCATGCCAATTCCCAGCAGCAAACACACTCCTGCCTGGACTACAAGGGAGGGGGTGGATCTCCTTGGTCAGTGGGGAGAGGAGACTGTGGGAGAACTTGGAGGGAATCACGGAATCAAAACATTAATGCAGAATCCTGCTCTCCCCGGCACTAGGCAGCGACAGGCAGGCAGGGCAGGCTGCTGCTTGGGGGTGGGGGGAAGAGACTTCTGTTCAGAGCCAAGGAGGAAGGCAGACTGTCCACCTCCCCCTGCTGCTGTACCTGTCTACCCTGAGCTGGGTGAGAAGGGGACACCAGTTGTCTGTGCACCAGCTTCTGCCACATGATTGGTTGCTTCCAGTTGGTGTTTGAACTTAAAGAGACAGTGTGCCAACACACTCACTGTCCCCCGTCCCCCACACAGTGTCTCTCACATACACATACCTCCAACCCCAACACACACACAGACACTCTCCCAACACACCCTTCCCCCCACTCACTCCCACTTCAATTGAAAAGCCGCTGCCAATCTAGTACCCATGGAATGATGGGATTGAGAAACCATCACATGATGCTGTACCTGCCCCCATGAGGCATTGCAAACCCTTCCCAAAACACCCTGCAGCCAGGTGCACAGTGGGATAGCTACCCACAGTACACTGCTCTCTGGGTCGATGCAAGAGCTGCTGTTGTGGATGCGCTCCACCAACACAAGGAGCATAGTGTGGACATGCAACAGCGATTAAATTACAGTGGTGGCTGTATGTTGGCGTAACTTGTGAGCACTGAATCACCAACATTAGCTGAGAGCCACAAGGAACCTCATACTGTTAAGGCCCATGATGGCAGAGAAAATGTACTCAAGCAGCTTCAGTGACTACATCACTACATTACTTCGCGCTCTTCTTGCACAGCTTTGAGATGAGAAGGCATAAATGGTGAGGGTTCAGAATGAATCTTACCAAATAGCTGTTTAAGCATGAAATTATTCCAGGACCTGGATACTCCTTGCCCAACCTAAAGCTCCTGGAAAGGAAAGGTCTTGGAAATTGTCTGCACCTGGGATGTGGGTGGTAGAAACTGTCCTCTACTGCCCTTGTAGATCCTAGATCTAATGACTCTTACCAGGAAGCTCTACTATAGGCCGCATTGACTGGTAATGGTGAAGCAGCCTGGTACTTTGATCTGCCAACAGAAGTCAGCACTGTATCTTGACATTCTGGGCTGTTATCCCAGTAAGAGCAGAAGATACCCATAATGAAGGCTCATATTGTGCCACAGCAGCTGTTGCACTTGGGCAACACCCCCCCTTGTCCCCGCTTATCATTTTAGAAGTTAGAAGAACTGGAGGAAAAAAGAACATTAAAAAACTGCACTGAAAAGCCAAAAATGAGAGACATTGCCTTTGCTGTTTTCCTCGTCAGCAAAGGCGGAGCAGGACTGAGAAGACAAATAAGGAGGAGTGCTGACGGGATAGAAGTAGTGTAGACTTTACACATTCATTGGATTGCCAATCCCTACTGGTTAAGAAGGAAAACTATTTATCTGATTAATAAATAAATAATAAGTTATAAATAATAATAATAATAATAATAAAATATGCTTGTATAGAGAACTCCCCATCTGTAGAACTCAAAGTGATTTACAAAGATAAGTAACATTACTCCTCCCATTTTTAAGATGGGGAAATTAAGTAGAGAGAGGTGAAGTGATTTACCCAAGGTCACAGAACAGCTGAGAACAGAACCTCTAGTCCACATTTGATAGACCATACTGCTTCTTCATTTTATCCTGTTTTAGTGGCAAGCAGGATACAGAATAGATTCTGCCAGTCTCCTGCATATTTTCACACTGATCCTAGTTATTCATGCACAATAATTTACAATGTGGTAAGTAAATATTTAATTCAGTGACTATCCTCTTTGTATTGAAATACCATGTACCCCTTATGCACACACACAAAATGTGTGGGGTGCAGGAGAGCCGGTAAAAATCTGCTGAAACAATTCTACTGAAAGATTCCCTAAACATTTCTATCATCCCTAGTCGTCAGCCACAACAGTTAGATCGGCCCATAGGCCAACCTATTTAAGTTTATATTCATGATTTAACTTGCAATTTGTGCCAGCTCCTCCATTTCTTTTTTCTCTGCCTGTTCTAGATTTCTGTCCCACCGACAAGCACATTGAGAAATCCAATGAATTTGAATCCAATGAAGGTGATGAATTCCAGTTCCCCTAAGTTTTCCTTGAAGGAACCAAGTTACACTAAAATCCACATTTAAAGGCTGTGCAGAACACTCCAGACTGAAAAAAAAAAATGGATGCTTAAACAGAAGTATGATTTTACTTTCCTTCTGGTAGTAACTTTATTTATATCTCTTTGTAAAACCTGTATTACCCCCAAAAAGATCCTGAGAACCCTATCTCTACAAAATCCTGAATATTAATGAAACTAAGTGGTTTGGTGACAAACACATATTGATCTGGATTGAGTTTCATAAACACGTAGGGTTGCCAACTTTGACAAGCTATTCCGGGGGATTATTTTTTTCCAACATGACATAATGTCATTTTCATAAAATATCCTATTAAAATCTCCCAAATTGCTTTCAACAGTCATCGGGAGATCGATGCTGATTCTGGGAGACTCCACGCCAATCCTGGAGGGCTGGCAACCCTATACAACGGTCACAGGTCTACTATACAGTTTTGCTAGTATAACTTTCAAGTTACTCTTCCATGGTCAAACAACAGGCTGTGACAGAATTGGATGTGTCTACCAAACTGTGAACTCCATTTTCTATTCCAACCTTCATTTAATAATGTACCCTCCATTTTGGATTAGAACATCCATTTTGTATTAGGGACAATGGCTGACGAGCCATCACAGGGCAATCTAGGGCCATCAACTTTCATGGTTTTGCACTAGTAGTTGAAAGACTATATGACAATGACTACTTGTGGCACCTTAGAGACTAACCAATTTATTTGAGCATAAGTTTTCATGAACTACAGCTCACTTCATCGGACGCACTCTTATGCTCAAATAAATTGGTTAGTCTCTAAGGTGCCACAAGTACTCTCCTTTTCTTTTTGCGAATACAGACTAACACGGCTGCTACTCTGAAACCTGTCATATATGACAATGGACTCTCTGCACTGAAGCCTGACTGAGGGCTGGTCTACACTGGGAGCTAACATCAGCATAGCTATCTCTCTCAGGGGTGTGAAAAATCCACAACACTAAGATGTAGCTATGCTGATCTAACCTACAGTGTCTACAGCTTATAGAATAATTCTTTTGTCGACCTAACTACCACCTCTCGGGGAGGTGAACTGCCTATGCAGACAGCAAAACCCCTCCCTTCGGTGCAGGTAGTATCTACATTGAAGCACTACAGCAGTGTGGCTGGAATGCTGCAACTGTGCATCTGTAGCAGTTTAAGGGTAGACATACCCTGGAGGAAGGCTGGAATTTCCCAGCTGGAGCACACAGGCAAAAAAGGGCAGTGGCTACTGCAGCGAGAGGGCTCTCCCTGAGCAAGAGGGTCATTCACCACAACATGCTGGAAGACCAGGCTCGAGAGAGAAGAGGATGCAGAATGATCAGTCTTTCAGGCTAGGCAGACCTGACTGGACTCAGAAAGGGTTACATCATATTTTTATTGGGGGGAGGGGAAGGAGTATCTCAGGGCTAGTTGGGATTTTGCAACGATCACTAACTCTCTAGTACTTTAAGAGCGATTATGGCTAATAAATTCCTTTGATAAGCCTGTATTCCTTACTTACCTGACACATTGTCCCTGAAGGAGTTAATCAAGAAGCTGAGCATGCCTACAATGAAATGGAACTCAGAGAGCATGTATTATCAACTGGAGTTGCTGGTTTTGGAATTTATAGCAGCCGGGCTGGGGAGCCCCACGTCCCAAGGAAGGGTGGCAGAGACAGGGTCTGAACCTGGAAGTGTCCCATAAGAGACCTAGAGCTAAGAATAGTGATTCTGAGGGCTTAGTCTATTCACAACAATCTGGTGTCTGTCCAGCAAGGGGAACTGGGCCAGCCTGTGACATGGGGTGAATTGTTCAGCTATAAATTAGTTACTTCTCCTTTTGAAGGTGTCACCCAAACTCCTGAGTACTTAGCTAATGTAATGTAATGCAATAAGGTCAACTGATATTGGGGCTAATACAAAGCCTGTTG
Organism: Lepidochelys kempii; assembly: GCF_965140285.1. Classification (NCBI taxonomy): domain Eukaryota; kingdom Metazoa; phylum Chordata; order Testudines; family Cheloniidae; genus Lepidochelys; species Lepidochelys kempii. The sequence goes on along the minus strand of NC_136392.1, from coordinate 16,025,360 downwards.
TCCTCAATGGGAGCCTTTCCAGTGCCTTCAAAGGGTTTTAGACCAGACCTGTTGTAACTCTGAACAGACCTCAACGGAGGATTACTTTTGCTTCACTGCAAAGTGACCTTAAATATAAATTTCACACAATGCAGCATTTGGGGTACAATTCCTAGCTATCTGCTCTTACAGTTTTATAAGCTTGTCAACCAAACTATATCAGAAAAATTATTAAAATGGTGTGAAAAATATTGCATAACATCTTTAATTACTTTCTGGATCACAGGGAGGTGTGTACACCAGGGCTCTGAACAAAAACAGAATTATAAAAATTGTGGAAGAATTTTGCTTCATTGCCAGAGGAATTAACAGTATGAATACCCTAGATGCAGAAGACCACAAAGTTACTCCACTTTCTACGGACACATGACAAGAGCAAAAAAGATAAAAAAAGAGCTCTTAGTAGGCAAACTGAGTTTACTCATAAGAGGAATTTTAAACCAGTCCTGTACTCTTCATGATACTGGCAGCTCAAATTCCTCATTTAAGTATTCTAGTATTTAGATCTACTCACTCTTCTGCAAACAGACCCCAAGTGACCTTCAGCTCCTCTTCCTGGCTCTTTAAATTCCAGATGAAGAGGCAGCTGCAGACATATAGTGGCCATTTTAAAACAATCTAAACTGTTGCAGATTGCACAGCCTCCTCTATTAAGTTAATTTACTTTTCTTTGCCTGGTAACTTTTAAACCATATGTTAGCCTTTAACAAGAATAATCACCTTCACTGTATGGTATAAAACTGTGAATTTCACACCTCCAAACTAAGGTAGCTATGTAATCCAATCCCCTTAGCAAACCAGGTACCATGTGACAGTTAGCAACCCAGACAATCACTTCAAAGCAATGGAAAAATAGAGGGTTTTTGCAAGACTACTAGGAAAAATACTAAGTATTAGAAAATGTTAACTAACACTATGTGTTAACACTCAGTATAGACAAGGACTGAAAAGTCAATGTTTTACACAGTATTAGAAAACGCTAATGGTTTTCCTTGGAAGGTAAAAGTCCCTTGCTTCATACCTAGAGCCCCATTTTCCACAAATTCAGAACAAAACAAAACATACAAAACCAAAAATGAAAAAAACTCATCCATCAGCAGTAGCTCCTGGTGCTTCTTTCCCCCAGGGCTTTGTCCGGCTCCCCACTCAAGGTGTGGCAACGTGGAGCACAGGGTCACAGCAGTACTCAGGTCTGGTCCAGCTGCCTGCCTCTCTGTCATGACAAGGGGTAGTCAGACAAAATTTAAGTGATTGGCATTGCAACCTGGTGACAGAGGGACAGCTGGGCCAAACCTGAGCACAGCTGCGATTCATGCGTCAGGCTGCAACACCCAGAGCAGGGACCAACCCCAAAGAACTGCTGCTGCTGTGGAGTGAGTGTGGGTCATGTTCACTCTGCAACAGCCCCCGGGGCCTCCCAACCCTCTTGGGTGTCAGCACTCCCCCCCCCCCTTGAATAAAAGAAAGTAACAAAATTCCCAAAATTCTGAGAGAGAGAGAGAGAGGGGCAGGCTATTTTCAGAGCCTCATGACACTTTCTTTTATATATACATATATTACACCCTGACATTTTATATCTATATATCTATTGATAAATAACTAAATAACTAAATAAATAAAAGAGTGTCACAAGGCTCTAAAAATAACCAATATTCACAACCAGAAAGGTAAGAACCCACAGGAATGCATGTGTCCAGGGAATGTACTCCAACTTGCCACAGGTGCTTCTTTCTCACACAAAGGAGAAGAGGAAAGAGGAAGCTTCATCACATACCCTCTTGCTAAGAAGCTTCCCTCTTAATTTAATCCCGGAATGAACTAGTTTCTACTCCAGAATGAGAAAAGCCCCACTTTCCAGCTAGTCTACAATGACCAGGCCTTTTACAGAGAAGAATCTCTGAGTCCATCATCTCTGTTACTCCTGTACAGTCATTTTATAGACTCTGAATATAATCAAACTGAACAGTTTCTCTATTTCATAAGAAAAATTGCCCCTTGAGGTTGAAAAGTGACTATTCAGAGAATACTACACTTCTGACACTGAGCAAATTTTGTCACTTTTTAAAAGAGGACAATATTTCCTCTGACTTGAGAACGTCACCCAATCAGGTGTCCCTGAAAAACAGAAGAATCAGAGACTGACATTTTTGAAAGTTATTCAGAAGATTAACTTAATAGTGGTTTGATGATCCAAGCTTCATTGCCCTTAAAGGAGGAGACATTTTATATGACTACTGTTCTATACCAATAAACACAGTAAATTATTAGTGTCCATAATTCCACGATCTTTTCAGAAATGTTGTGGTAAGACCTATAAACAATCACAAAGGAATAATTTTACAAGAAGCCATTCCTGCACAAAGGAACCAAGATAACCCAAGCTTTTCCTCATGGTGAAACTTTATCACTTCATCAAAGCATTACTAATCCAAAATTTTACCATCTCCTCATTAATAAGAGGTCAGTTTATGCCACTTGGAAGACTACAATTACCAGCATATTTGGAATTGCCAGATAAGCTTCTACATGTATGAACCTAGACATTCCAGCAAGTTATCTGCACATCCAGAACTTAATTTGCAAGGAGCTACTTCGCGAAAGTGCACTTTTCCAAACAAAAAGTCCTTTAAAGCACTATACAAAAATTGAATCTAAGAATATTTTACTTCTATTTAAAAATCTCAAATTTTGAAATACCGAAGCGTTAGATACCCCAATGCTTTTTAAAATGGACACTGAAGTATTTGCCCAGTATGGAACCAAACATGCTTTTTAAAATAAAATAAAATAAATAAATAAATAAATAAATAAATAAATAATATGTAAAGTCAAAATCACAGATAAGTTTTCACTCCTTTCTTATGCACCTCTCTTTGGCTGTCTCAATCCCTTTGTGATTTCTGTGCACCATAATTCTAAATTTCACTACACAGCTGCCAGTGGAGCACAGACTAGACTGACTGGAAAACAGAATTAATCAAGAAAAGGAAGATAACAAGGAAGTGCTCTTCTGGCATCAGAAACCAAAATTAGGAAGGAAGAATGAGAAAGAAATAAAAAGAGAGCAAAGGGAAGCAACAGAATGTAAAGCAAATGCATGAAAATAAATGTAGCTTGAGTACATTTGTTAATTCATAGTGGTACTGAGTTTTCCTGGCAGATGGCTCCCAGAGCTGTGCATTTGTTGTGCAGGGAAAGCCTTCAGAGTGGGGGTTGGCAAGGTGTCAGAGAAAAGTAGTGTTAGGGCAGAATACTGCCAACTAATTAAAGAAACAAGTATTTTTCAAGTCAGTTGTCACAGCAAGCAACTTTCCTTACCCTACCCCTACAACTCAAAAAAATTCAAGCCCTCTAACTTAGCTCAGGGGTGGGCAAACTACAGCCTGCAAGCCGTTTTAAGCCGGCCCGCAAGCTCTCACTGGGGAGCGGGGTCTGGGGCTTGCCCCGCTTCGGCGATCCAGCCAGGGTGCCAGGTCAGGAGCCGCACCATGTGGCTTGGCGCCGGGTTGGGGTCCGCACCACACAGCTCCCGGAAGCAGCTGCATGGCCCTGCACCTAGGGTTGGGGGCCACTCCACATGTAGGGGCTGGAGAAGGGACATGCCACTGCTTCCGGGAGCTGCTTGAGGTAAGCGCTGCTCAGAGTCTGCACTCCTGAGCCTCTCCCCACGCCCCAACACTGATCCCCCTCCCACTCTCCAAACCCCTTGATCCCAGCCTGGAGCACCCTCCTGCACCCCAAACCTCTCATCCCCAGCCCCACCCCAGAGCCCGCACCCCCAACCAGAGCCCTCACCCCCTCCTACACCCCAACCCCAATTTTGTGAGCTTTCATGTCCCACCATACAATTTCTATTCCCTGATGTGGCCCTCAGGCCAAAAGTTTGCCCACCCAGGCCTCAGCTAGTTTATCTGGAAATAGCTAATGCTATAATAAAATGTTTTGTACAAGTTAAAATTAGTATGATGCCATATTTAAGGAAAAACACAAAATGCAACATAATAGCAGCAATACTAGGGTTTCTCACCTACTTACGACTTAATCTCAAATGTTAAAGCACAAATAAAAATTAAAGGCAATCACTGATTTGGACATTAGGGCTGAGGTTTTCAAAGCTGCCTAGACAATCTGGATGCCTAGCCAGTGGCTTTGAAAATCTGAGCCTAAATCTTCGGCCCTAAGTCAATTACTGGGAAGACAGAAACTGGTAGATAATGAGATGGAATTTAATTCATTTCTGACTTCCTGTCTTTCCAAACTATCACTGCTGTGTTACTATTTACAATCAGTTGAGAAGGAGTATTGTTCCATGGGTGACACGTTAACATGAGCTCTCCTGAAAAGTGTTTACTGTTGTCAGTATCCCCTAGATAGCACAGAAGCCCACCAGTCCTGCAAGAATAAACACAGCAACATCCAAAGCTGTAAAGATGAGAGCAAATAAACATCCAACTTACACATGATACCATCCCTTTATCAAAGGGCTCTATATTTTGAAACAGCAGAGGATTTAAACTGATTGAGTATCAAACTGAGCACTCCAGAGGGCCAGATTCTCCTCAAGCTCAATTCCTTTGCCAGCTTACAAGTGCAGAGTTGGGATTTTATTAACGTTGCAAGTCATTTTTATAATACTGGATAGAAAGGAAAATCACATGAGACTTAAAAAATGTGATTTTAAACAAGAGGGAAGCAATTTCTTGCTTATCTACTGTGCACTGCTATTTATTTCTACCAATTAAATGGATATTTTATGAGACACTGCAACACTTCTTAGACTCACCATTTAAAAATACTGAGCCTGTTAGATAATTTTTTAAAGTGTACACTGGTAACTTCACACTAATTTTTATAAGGACAACTTCCCTAAAATGCTATTTTCCCTCCCCAAAATTGAGGCTGCAACAGGAAAACCAATAACTATGCTTCTGGGTGACATTACAAATTATATGTATATAATTTTGACTCTTTCCATAAACATATTTGGGTGATCCTTCCTCTCTATGCTGTGACTATTTTACTCTTGTACAAAAGTATGGAAACTTTTGAGCACTTCAGTGACTTGGATTAGTGTGATGAACTGCAAAAGAAAGTGTCAGATCTGTGTACACACAAGAGATGGGCAAGTTTGCAAATACTTGTATGCCCTAATAGTCGTCTCTGCCACTGCGCTTTTTGGAAATAATGCAAAGCGTAATCTGTATGCACCTGCACTCAAACAGCCAATCTTGTACACCCTATTAATGTAAAGACGACTTAGTCGGAGTTGGAATAAGTCCCATCTTATTTACCTAAGAAAACATGTTTTTACAAGCAAGTTACTGTGTTACACAGGAAAAACAAATCTGACATTTCCCTGGGATGCACCATGACATCAAGCTGTTTTTGACAATAAGAGGCACCACTACAACCAAACTTTTTGAACAGATGGATTTTTATTTGGAAGCTTGTCTCCCAGCTTCACATCTAACATATTCGCAAATATTTTAACACCTGCATTTTAAAAGGTCAGAACAGCAAGAGAGACCACAGAGAGAATTTATACTACTACAGCTATACTAAAAAGACCTTGCTCTAAATCTTTACACATTTTGAAAAAAGTCTCAGTTTTGCTTTTCTAGTTGCAACTCTTCAGCTCCATAATCCAGCTGTGGCCTAAATACTCAGTGAAGACATTCTAGCAGGTAAAACAGGTGAATTATTAGGTTCAACACTGGATGCCCAAAGTTAAGGCCCAAAACTAAGTGCAACTCAAGCAGTTTAAAATATAGTCTCTATGACCCCTCACCTTTAATATGGAGGTGCAGCCCATGGACACTATTTGTTTCATGCAATGTTCCATCTTGTTCCACAACCACTCCTACAGAGAAAACTTGACAACAGTCTATTATTTCATAACAGACCCTAATCTTGGAACACCTCCCTTTTCCTGTGCAAAAGTATATTCCCTCTACTTGAAGTCCATTTTCACTTATCCTTCTAGATGACTGAATTGTATTTAGTTAAATCAGTTGTAAACTACTCAGGGCAGGAGCTTTTGCTGTGTCTGCAAAGTGCAATGCAGACTATACGATTGCAATGCAAACATTCAAAAGGTTATATACCCCAGCTGATCTACGTTAGAGGGGAAAGACCTCCAGATTTTTATAGTGAATTTGAAAAAAGCCTACCACTCTCTCACATATTAGGTATTTCACATTATGTAGTCTTTTCCTGTCATCTCTACAACAGCAGACACATACTAATCCAGAGTCGGTGGGGGTTAATCAAAAATGCTAGTGACAAAGGTTTAGCATAACAAATCAAGCATAACTGAAATGGACTAGCCAATACACTATCTATATAGAGTCTACTGTGTTTGTAGGATGTCTGTCTTGATGATCTACATAAAGCAGAGGTAGGCAAACTACAGCCCGTGGGACCGTCCTGCCCAGTCCGAGTTCCCGGCCAGGGAGGCTAGCCCCCGGCCACTCCCACGCTGTTCCCCCTCCCCTGCAGCTATGCGGCAGCGCGGCTTGCACCCGCCCAGCTCCCAGGCTTTCAAATAAGCCTGTTCTGCCACTCTGAGTGGCAGGTGGTGGGGGGAACGGGTTGGATAAGGGGTAGGAGGTCCCGGGGGGCAGTCAGGGGACAGTTGGATGGGGCGCAGGTTCGGGGCAGGGGGCGCCTGTCAGGGGCGGGGGTGAGGATAGGGGTTGGGATAGTCAGGGGACAAGGAGCGGGGGGATTGGAAGGGTTGAGGGTTCTGAGGGGGGCAGTCAGGAGGTGGACAGGGGGTGGGGGCCACGCTGTTTGCGGAGGCACAGCCTTCCCTACCCGGCCCTCCATACCGTTTTGCAACCACGATGTGGCCCTCAGACCAAAAAGTTTGCCCACCCCGACAAAGTCTGATCTACATAAAAACTGGTTTGTTGGGGCTTGTCTACACTACGCAGCTTTTAGCAACAAGACTGTATCGACACAGTGTAAATGCTCTGTTGGTATTTTGTCAGCACTTTTGCCAACAAAATACTTCCAGCCCCAGGAGTGGCATTACCTTTGTCGGCAGGAGCGCCACATTCACACTGCCACTTGCGTCGGTAAAACTTTTGTCTTTCTTGGGGGGGCTTTTTAAAGTATCCGTGAAAGACAAAAGTTTTGTGGACAGTGTCGCAGCGTAGACAAGCCCTTGTTAACATATATAACAACTTCCAACTTCACTCAATCAAGACGTGGAGAGAGGTAATCTCTGTTTACCAAATTATGTGCATTTTTCTATTAATTGATTGTGCTACATTTCACTTTGCAGCACCCTCTCCTTTTAGTAGTTTCTCTATTAGGTAGTTATTTCTCAAAAAATACTTAACAGCACAACCAGGATTCAATCAGCATACAGGACAAGCATTGGTGCAATTCTCAAATTGCAAATCTTTAAAACAGATTTAATTTCTCCATTGGTTGTAAACCAGCACTACATTATTGTTGTTTACTAATCCAAACTTTATTTATTCAATACAATTTTCAGTGTACTTTATCTTTAGCATTTCATCAGTACTTTGATTTTATTCCAACAGATATTATGAAGAAACCTTAGACTAATCTAAATATCACATGAAACTGAATAAGGCTGCTGTAAAGGTTGGTAGAGTTAAAATTTTACTTTTTTCCTTCTATCCATTTGGAAAGTAATTTTTTTCCCCCTTTTAAATAAGTGACCTTCTCTCTTCCCCCTACGTTCCTCCCATTATACAGAGCCCAGCTACTCAGCATACTTTTCAGAGTAATTTATGTGGAAATGATTGAAAATTGTTTTTAAACATTTCATTTACAAGCTTCCAATGAGTTATAAACAATGAAGTTGTCATTTAAAAGTAACATATACCTTGTAAAACTAAGGAATAACTTCACTTAAAGGGACACTCAATCACATTTTTCTCAGGATTATTTTATCTACGCATTACAAGTGACAGCTAAGTTTACTATACAATTGAGATGAATATATTTCTTCCAGTTTTTTTACTTTGTGCATGACAGTACTTTGACAATCAGTTTCATCATTTACCCATATAATCAGCTTCCCCTTCTGTGTGTGTTTTTATACATAAGAAGAAGGGAAAACATTTTGTAAAGAGCCAGTAAATTAACTGTAAAACCAAGAAGACAGTCAGGGTGACTCAAACAGGTATGGTACCTGAAAATTTACTTTTTTAAAATGTATCTAGATTTCAAGTTGGTGTTCCTTTAAGTGTAAAATTGCCAAATTCTACACATTCAGCCCATTTCCTCAATTTTTTTGCCCATACTTCAAACTCTTCCCATTTTTATTCAGTACATATTATGAGGCATTTACCTCCAAAATTAATGGTGCTTGGGTGTCTCAGACTCATTGGGCAAGTTTCATGCAAAAGCCTCCAAAAATAATTCTCCTTGCAGAACGCCCACCTCAGCGATTATATTACACCTACTGTGTGAGGCCAAAGCCCGGACATAGGAGAAGGCTCATATCCTGCTGTACAAAACAAAGTGTTAAAGACAAGAGATAAGAATGTAATAAGGGTAAGTCTTACATTTATAAATTATGTTTCATCATGAAGGACTAATGCCCATTGTGAATCATACATACAGGTATCACGACTGAAATAGAGGTACTGCTAGAGTTTAACCCAGCAGCCTTCCTTCATTGGCAAAGTTTCAAAACATTTTAGCAGGTTTTAAATTTTAAGCAAAAAATTCCTCTATAGTACACTATATGACACTATAGTAGAATATTTTGATATTCAGAACTCAATTACCCAAACTGGAATTCCACCAGGATACCACAACTAACACTGCTATTCACATGCCATCTTTTGATCTCACAAGCAGTTATGGCTTCCAGTTTTACATCTCATCTGAAATACAGCACCTTCAGCATGACAGTGCCTCCACAGCCATGATTCATTCCTGATGAAGAGGTGAAGTGCCACCTACTGAGTCACCAACTGTACCTGTTTTCTCCTTGGAGGGTTTCCATCCAAATACAGACCCATCTTGCAATCTAGGGTTTTAGGAGATCATATAGCCCAGGGTAATACGGCTGTCAACCACAACCATGAGGAAATATATTCAGTAGGGCAAGATTCAGATGAGCAGTCTCATTCAGGTTCGTATCTGCTGGCACTAAGATGTGAAGTAGATTATCCTGGGTGTTGGAATGTATTAGACTATGTTCTATAACCCACTTGCTGCACTTTAATTCATCTCACTCATTCATGTTAATAAATGAATCAATGTACTTCTATTTTAGGCAGGTTTTGAAGCAGAACAAGACAGGTAACTTCAGTGTAGGGAACCAGGAGTGAACAAATCCATCAAAGCTTCCAAAATATCTTTTAGTTGACCATTAACTTATTAGAGCTTTTCAGACAGAGGAGAAAAAGTTTACCAGATTTTCCCCATGAGTTGTTTGATTCAAGTGATAGTCTCATGGATTTCAAAAATTTCTGACAACATCCACACCCTAATAAAGTATTGGCACCACTACAGGTACTGGATTAAGTTTCTGGAAATTTGTGGACTAAGTTTATTATGGAAATAAAACTTTAATGGGCTGATATGACACAATATAATATATTAAATACATAAGTTTAAAGCAAAGACTTAAAATGTAACTATTGTTTTAAAAACCTCAGAATTTACATTCTAAAGAAGAGATTTACATTACATACTAGTAAACTGGGCTATTGACTAAGATTGGGGGAACTGAGTTATTTTATTTGAAAAATATTTTTACTATAAACAATAAATTTATTTCCCTGCCATACTGGATTACTTTTCTGACAGAGGACTGGACAGAATGAATAGTCAGTCCTTTGCATTTCTGTCAAGTCCCGATCACTTCATATTCCTCTCTTCCACCTGAAGACCAATTATATAAACTACCTGCCTGGCTGAGGCCTGTTTGGAGCACATCAGTTACAATTACTACATCAACCTGAAGATGTGATCACTGAGCAAAGCAAGGCACTTCATTCTGTACCAGGGTCAAACAAGTCCACCCCCAAAGACTGAAACTAGTTACTCTACATGGTACAAATCATGATCATCAAGCCTCTGGCATTTTTCTGAATTTTAAAAATCGTGAAAAGTTTTCTCCAATAGCAGAGTCTCATTTTACTGACACTTTATTACGAGTTAAAGGGAATTATTGGTTGAGATATAAAAAGTACAACACAATACATGTATCAGAACTGGCTGCAGCTGCATGCTTCTTATTCAAAGAAGTAAAACATGTTAGTTTCCTATGAGACTCCACTTTTTTCTCTGGCTTCACTAGTCAATGTACATTTTAAATGTGGTCTATTTCCAAAGACCCCCTTAGTTAATTATATGCAGTAGCATGCTCTGAGAAGCCAGCCATGAAAGTAGAATGAATAAAAGACTGTTAATACAACATTATAGTTGAGATTTTTGAACATACTATTCTGAAAATATTAAATTATGGCTCCCCCAGTAAGAGAAATGCAACCTCCTTGTGCCTATGAACTATTCAGCCATGTATCCTATTGTGCTCTGCACACCACAAGGTGAATGATGGGAGATGCCTGTTTACCAGGAGGGGGCTGGAACACTGGCACCTGAACATTCCACAGCAGTTGAGCCAAGCGGATTTGACCAGCAGGCAGAAACAGCACCAAGAGCCTGGGGGACAGAATAGAGAGAGATGGGAGAGAAAGCCAAGATAAAATAAGGAAAAAACACAGCAGGGTCAGGGACATCACAGAGAGAAAAAAAAAACAGTGACAAAAGCCAGAGAGAGAAGTGGCAGAGAAAGAAAAGCTGACACAGAAACCTCCCTGAAAAGGTAAGTGTGGCTTCTGGATAGCTTTGTTCCTGCACTGAGAGGAATAAATGGTTTGAATCCTGACACAGCCATTTGTTTACATTAAATACTTCATTTTCCCTCTGTCAGACTACTCCTCACATGGTAGTAAAACAGCTCCAGCCGACTTTCAGAGGTGCTGAGCACCCACAGCTCCCTGTGAAACCAATGGGATTTACTGGTGCACACCACTTCTAGAGAGTCACCACTGATGTTTCACTCTTCCAGTAACAGCTATAAACCTATGAAGGAGATTGGTTTTCAATATAAAACACATTACACTCGTGGTAATTTCTTTATGGACAACAAAAACACCTATTTCACCCCCACTCTGTCACAAACAACAGATACTGTACTCAGCTTGTCAGCTGGTAGGAGTTCACTCATGGTAGATCGATCCTTAAACAAGGGCTTGCTTTCACTGCTACAGTTAAGGAGTTACTCTACTCAAGCTAACCTAGCTCAGGAGTGGACACACTGTGAACCACACTGCACTCAAACTACACAGAGCAAATAGATTTGCAGAATGAGGGGATTAGCAGATAATGAATTATACTAACTCCAGCTGTAGCCTGTAGCTGCATCCTCACTGCATTACTAGCTCTAACAGCAGCAGCACTTGAGTATCAACCCTGATGAGCCAGTAAAGCTCAACTTAACTCAAACTAAAGATTTGGGCGTGTGGAGGGGAGTCAGGTTAAGGGTGACTGGAGTTATACCTTGAGTTAACACCGTAGTGAAGCCCTGAGATTAGTCTGATGGTCCTAACTACATGTATATCTATGGTGCAATCAAAGTTGTAATTGCAGCACATTCAGACATACCTGCCTACCTTTAATCTAGCTAGCCCTGACACCAATAGCAGTGAATACGCAGCACAGACTTCAGTGTGGGCTAGACTCCCAAGTGCATACCCAGACTTGTACTTGGGCAGGTAGGCCTCACTGAATCCCATGCTGCCATGGCTTCACTGCTATTGGCAACTGCAAACTACAAAAAGCTAGCATGGTATGTCTAACCACACAATCCGAATGCAGTGTAGACATATCCTATGTGCTCATAGGTTGTGTCCACAGTTGGACTGAGACTATGCTAGCTGCTTTTATAGGATGAAAACTTGAAAAAGACATCACATACCTTCTGAAAATTTTGTATGTGCTAGTTTCAATACCAATATCACTATAACTTAAAGTAAGAAACAATTATTTCTTTATTTGTTCAGTTTGTTTACTTTGTACAGTTTACTTCATTATGTACAGTCAAGTCCCACCTCCTCCCACCCAACTAAATCAGTTTCTCCACTACTGGAAAGTCCAACTCCTAAAAAAAAATTTTTTTTTTTAAATATTCAGAATATACTATTTAAGAAATGCTGTATCAGAAACTGGATATTTTAAATTAGCTAATCACAAAAATTCAGGTTGTCTGGCTCTCTAAACAAAGTGATTGTTAGCACTGCTTCCCTGACCAATGTGAAGTTGTTCAGTTTCCCATTTTAACTGTTTATATAACCAAGTATATATTCCCCGGGGGGCTGGGGGGCAGGAGAAGTGATGGAGAGTTCATCTACAGCATGGTTTTACAACACACCTATAAAAATCCCTGTGCAGGAAATTCTTATGCATACTACATTTCCCTGCCTAAGACCACAGGAACAGCAATAATGAGCCAATGCTCGAGAAGTTCACTGTCTCTGATCTCTTTGGGCTTACAGTCCAGCTTCATGTTGGCTGTTCTTGCATAAGGGTCTCCAGCTTCCCATCATACATAAAGAACTCTAATGAAAGGCAGCCAAGGTTCTAATGACAGAAGTATCAACCGTACAGCTGAGATTTCTTCCTCTTCATTCCTCTTTTTAGGTTAAAAATCTCTCTCTCATCCCCTGCCCATCAGACAGGGATATTCTAACTCAGTGGTTCTCAATCAGGGGTCCAGGGCACACTGGGGGGCCACGAGCACGTTTCAGGGGGTCCACCAAGCAGGGCTGGCATTAGACTTGCTAGGGCCCAGGGCAGAAAGCCGAAGCCCCACTGCCTGGGGCTGAAGCCAAAGCCTGAGCAACTTAGCCTCACAGGGCCCCGGGCAATTGCCCTGCCTGCTACCCCCTAATGCTGGCTCTGGCTTTTATATGCAGAAAAACAGCTGTTGTGGCACAGATGGGCCATGGAATTCTTATAGCATGTTGGGGGGGGCCTCAGAAAGAAATAGGTTGAGAACCCCTGTTCTAACTCACACTTTTCATTCTTTCTTGATTTCTGGAATTTTCCACTGGTACCAGAAGCTCCACCTAGTGGATGTGTATACTAACTGCACAGTTTGAACAGGAATTATCTATTTCCTTACCAACTGCTAATAAGCATATGTAATGTTAATAATGTTTTTGTTTTAATTTACTGTGCAACATGGCCAAATTTTCATTTATTTGGGAACTGTAACTTTGAATTTCCTGAATTGTGTTTAGAACAGAGGTGGGCAAACTACGGCCCGCAGGCCACATCCGGCCAGTGGGACCGGCCTGCCCGGCCCCTGAGCCCCTGGCCCGAGAGGCTAGCCCCACGCCCCTCCCCGCAGCCACACAGGCAGCGCTCTGGGCGGCAGGGCTGTGCGCTCATTCAGGGCAGCGCATCTAGCTCCAGCCAGGCAGCGTGGCTGTCAGACATGCTGCTCTGAGCTGCATGGTAAGGGGGCTGGGGCGGGGCCAGGGCCGGGGGGGTTGGATAAGGGGCATGGAGTGGTTGGATGGGGGTCAGAGGACGGGGAACAAGGGGGGTTGGATAAGCATGGGAGTCCCAGGGGGCCTGTCAGGGGGCAAGGGTGTGGATAAGGGTCGGGGCAGCCAGGGGGCAGGGAGCAAGGGGGTTTGGATAGCAGGTGGGGTCCCGGGGGGGGTGTGTGTGGGAAAGTTAGGGGACAAGGAGCAGGGGAGGTTGGAGGTTCTGAGGGGGGCAGTCAGGGGGCAGAAAGTGGGAGAGGGCGGGGCCCAGGCTGTTTGGGGAGGCACAGCCTTCCTACCCGGCCCTCCATACAGTTTTGGAACCCCAATGTGGCCCTCGGGCCAAAAAATTTGCCCACCCCTAGTTTAGAACCTGAACTAAGATGTCACAATAATTTAGGTTTGTGATTTTAAAAAAAGTTGCTCATTTATTTGACCATGCAAACATTTAAATACACAAAGCAGGAATCGACCTTTCTGATGTGCCCTAGAAACTAATATCAAAAGTTGTTCCGTCTGTATGGCACAATATAATTAAGTGTACAGGAAGTCTAAAACTGGAGGCACCAATGGCCGAGAAGGCAGGCCATCATACATAGTAGCCCCTTTAATACCTCCTTTAAATAAGCATTTGAAATAGCCAAGGATATGTTATATATATATATATATATATACACACACACATACACACACACACACATATACACCAATAGCTGCAGTGAAATCAATATGTACTGCACATGCTCAGTATGCCATTCTCACTTGTCCATAGCTATTTCTTAAAGACTTTTGTGTTGAATGTAATAAAGCCTCAAAAGAGGTCATGATTTTCTTATACCATGATATATAGTTCAATGAGTGGAAACAAAGGCTAAATGAATATTCCTCAAATTTCAAAAATAATTCTCCTCTGGAATGAAACTAAATATGAAAAATTCCAAAGCAAAATTTTTTGCTGGAAGCTTAATCATGTGTAGGGCTCTACCAAATTCATGGTCTATTTTGGTCCATTTCATGGTCATAGGATTTTTTTTTACAAACCATAGATTTCATTATTTCAGATATTTAAAGCTGAAATTTCACAGTTTTGTATTTGTAGGGATCCTGACCCAAAGAGGAGTTGTGGGGGGTTGCAAGGTTATTGTAGGGGGAGTTGCAGTAGCCTTACTTCTGTGCTGCTGCTCGTGCTGGCGCTACCTTCCAAGCTGGGCGGCTGGAGAGCAGCAGCTGCTGGACAGAAGCCCAGCTCTGAAGACAGAGCAGCGCAGAGAAGGATGGCATAGTATGGTATTGCCACCCTTACTTCTGTGCTGCTGCCGGCAGAGCTGGGCCCTCAGTCAGCAATCACCACTGTCCAGCAGCAGCACAGAACTAAGAGTTGTATGGTATGGTATTGCCACGCTTACTTCTGCGCTGCTACTGGAGGGGCATTGCCTTCAGAGCTGGGCGCCTGGCCAACAGCCGCCACACTCACAGAATCATAGAATATCAAGGTTGGAAAGGACCTCAGGAGGTCATCTAGTCCAATCCCCTGCTCAAAGCAGGATCAATCCCCAATCAATCAATGCCCAGCTCTGAAGTCAGCGCAGAAGTAAGGGTAGCAATACCATGATCCTCCTAAAATAACCCTGTCACCCCCCTGCAACTCCCTTTTGGGTCAGAACCGTGAATTTGAGAAACGTTGGTCTCCCCCATGAAATCTGTATAGTACAGGGTAAAAGCACACAGAAGACCAGATTTCATGGTCCATGACACGTTTTTCATCGCTGTGAATTTGGTAGGGCCCCAATCATGTGGAATCCTGAAGTACTCGCACTTGCTGTTTGGAGCATTCCAAGAAGCATTCTGACACTTTGTAAGCTCTTTAGATTCTTACCAAGAGACATTTATTAAGTCTTTCTAAATTTAAAACACAGAAACAAAACATGTAAGCTGCATACAGGTGATTTGATGTGCCAAAACCAGTAATACATATTGCTGGGGTGTGCTGGTGAATGATGAGTAGCAAAGCTCTGCAAAAGTGTGCATATACGGACATGCACTCCGGAACATGTTACAATCTACTCCAGCAGTTCTCAAACTGGACATGACTCCATTTTAATGGGGTCACAAGAGCTGGCATTAGATTTGCTGAGGCCCGGGCTCAAAGTTGAAGCTCCACCGCCTGGGGCCAAAGCCAGAGGGCTTCAGCCCTGCGTGGCGGGGCTCAGGTTACAGGTCCCGGGCCTGAGGCTGAAGACCTTGGATTTTGACTTTGGCCCCTCCGCCCGGGGCAGGTTTTGGTTTTGCTCCGGCCGACTCAAGGTTCAGTCCTCCCATCCTGGGGTCATGTAGTAATTTTTGTTGTCAGAAGAGGGTCACAATGCAATGAAGTTTGAGAATCCCTGATCTAGTCAATTCCCCAGCCAATGTGTGATGTACTCCTCAGATAGTGGATGTATTATATATTAAATTGATAAAACACTAGCCAATTGGCTAGATCTTAACTAACAGGCTATATGTACATTTTAACTAGTTAAATAAGTAACGACCATTCAGCTTTTTCTCCCCCCACAATCCCCATATGTATCCCAAACAAAAATGTAACTAGTCTGTGGGGTTGGACAAGACCTTATATACAGACTTCTCTCTCCACATATTCCTACCTTCCTTCCCTTTTTTGCCTAGACAATTCCCAAGCACTCCAACTCCCTGACTAGATTCCAGCACTAATCCACCTCAGCTGCTGTCTTTGGGCTGGCTCATGGACCTTTGATATTCAAAAGACTTCATAGTTTGAGCAGTGGGAATCAAAAACCATACAACACAGTTCTTAGAAATTTAGAGAAAAGTATTTTAAACTCTTTTCTAAGTAACCAAGAGACTTGTTTTAAGGAACTTTTTGTCTCTCGCTGCCACTGATCCACATCAATACCAAAAAATGTTTTTTAGCTCCACTGCATCAGCACAAAGAACTGCTAGCTCTGGAATCATGTCAGGAATCAGGCAGAACAGGACAGGTAAAATTGGGTAAAGGCAAGAGAACAGATGAAAGTCAGGGGACTGGAGAACAGCTGAGACAGAACTGAAAGGCCCTGGCTAAAAGCATCCCCCCCATATGTTAAAATGATTGGCTGAATGAGGCAAAACCATCCACCCACAGTACTTGTGGCACCTTAGAGACTAACAAATTTATTTGAGCATAAGCTTTCGTGAGCTACAGCTTATGCTCAAATAAATTTGTTAGTCTCCAAGGTGCCACAAGTACTCCTTTTCTTTTTGCGAATACAGACTAACACGGCTGCTACTCTGAAACCACCCAGAGTGTTAACTTTCAATGGCTGAGGAGGTTGGGGTTTTTTAAATTATTGAAGTTTTAAACATTACCTTAGTAGTATTTTATTTTACAAATACATATTTTGCCAGCTGACCTGTTCAATCAAGAACGTGTAAGTCTGTTGTGCGCACTGGGACACAATTACACAAGTTTAGAACCCAACAGCCAACATCAGTTTTCTTCCAAACCATTTTTAAATGCCAAGTTTTTTAAAACTAAGGATATAAATGGTTTAACTGACAGTGACTCACTGCAGACGAATATGGCATTTGTTCCACTCTTATTTAAAACCAAAAAATGTCACACACATTCAAAAAATACCAATGTATGTGAGATTAAAGTGATGCCCTCCAAATGTGGGCCTCACATTTGGGCTTCCAATCTCAACTGCAATGAAGGTGTCAAAAGCATACATTTTTTTCTTAAAACATATGGCCTTTGGGCAGGTAAATAAAACAAACTAGTTTCCTTAATCTGATCTCAAGTACATCTTTAGATATTTTATGTCAAGCTGAAGATTCTCTTGAAAGTCCGGAATGAACAATTCCATTTCCCCCAAAAGGGTGTGTTTTTTATATCGTGTTAGTCCAGTCAAGTTAGACTTTGTCTAAACACAAAAATTGTACTACTTTACCTTTACTGATATAGTTAAAGTGGTACAACCCTCCATGCTAGTGTGGACAGTTAGGTTATGTCTACGCTGCAGAGCCTGTGTTGGTATAGTCCCCTAGTGCAGACACAGTATACACTGACAGGAGTTTTTCTGTTAGTGTAGGAACACCATCTCCGCAGACAACATCAGGTATATCAACAGAAGCACTCTTCCACTGACACACCTGTGTCCATGCTGGGGATTTTGTAAGCATAATTATGTTGATTGAGGTCATGGTTCTCTCACACCCCTGACCAATATAGCTGTGCTGATATAATGTAAGTGTGGACCATGCCTTAGGCCTTGTCCACTCATAAAACTTAGGTCAACACAGCTATGGCCATCCACTCCCCTGACTGACATAGTTATGCCAGTCTGACACACATAGGTCAGCAGAAGAATGCGTCTGTCAACCTAGCTACCGTCACTCAGGAAGGTGGAGCTCCTAAAGGAGCAGAAAAATCCCTTCTGTCACTGTAGCCTACATCCGCTGGGTCACAGCAGCATACCTATGGCACTGTGGCTATGCCACTGTAGTACATACAGGCTATATACCTGTATAAAACGTGCTTATATTCATATAGCTTATAACCTTTCCTGAACAGGAAAAAGTTATACCAATATAAATACACATACCGGTATAACTGTGTCCACGCTAGGGGTTGTACTGTACCAGTCCTTAGTTTAATATGATTGAAAAGCCCTAATGCTTGTTAAGATGTAGGCTAAAAGCTGAAAGCCCAACTAACATGCCTTCAAACATATTAGCCTCCATCTTAACGAGCATTAAGAGGGCTCAACACAACTGAAAAGCCAACTGGACTGAGCTAAAAAAACAGGGTACAAGTATCCTAAGGGGCCAGTGACTACCAAAGGACATATCTGGGTAGAGCACATAATAGGTGAACAATTTAAATCAAATAGCTATTCACTATTGCTCTTTTGGGGATTTGATTTAAAATATACGTCCTAAAGACTTCAGATCCTGATGAGGATGATCGTAGTCTAATCTTGATTTTTTTCTCTCTCTCTCAACCTTTGTGCACAAATATTAAAGTGAAGATAATTTTCTATTTTATAAATTGCTAATCTGACTGCTACAGCTTGTTCATTTAGAGCTTCTCCAAAATAAGTAAATTAGAGTCTTTAGTTCTCGTGTCTTTTCTCTTACCCAAATATTTATTCCAATTTTTTCCTTTACACTAATATAGCTAGATGTCACCTTCCCCATTAAAAACAAGTCATATAAAATTTACAGTTTAGACTGTGTACATGTCTTAATTCTGCCAATGCACATGTCACTGAGATACAGCCATGCATGTCAGAAGTGCTGCTTTATAACATTTTTAATAATCATTTTCAAAGGTTGCAGTTATTCTCATGTACCAAAGCTGGGGGAATAGCCATCCCTTATTCATGCTGGTGTATGTTGGAAGCACAACTTACCTTGCACAGAGAGGGCTTGTATATGCACTTATTTAGAAATCTAGTTGGCATTCCCCTTCTAATTTAGGAGTCAGTTAATGAAGTGGAGAGCCTAGTACAGTATAATATCACTGAATTACTTCTATGCTCAATTAAAATGCTTTTTTAAGGCACCATTGTAAGTTAATGCAAAATAATATATGAGAGTTGGCATCTTCTGACAATTGGTACCTTCAATCCTGCATACAATGAAAAGCTTCTCAGTTTAATGCTGCAGAGCATGCGTTTCACAAGCAATCTAGAAGTTCTTCTGAAATAGGGCTCTCAGCCCCAAACATATTGAATACCACCACATTCTGTTCTTAACCTACATGCCCTTTTTCTTAGAGCAAATACAAGCCACCTTTCATATTTTCTCACACACATTCAAAACACTATTTACCTCCCAACATTTAAAACTAATGCTCTTACATTAATGTTTTTTTAAACTCTAGTAGCTTTACCCAATACACATTTAGGCGTTAAAGGCAAATTTAAGCATTATGGGGGGAAAAAATGAAGTTGTTTTCTATAGTTCATTCTCATGTCACCAGGACTTGGAGTTATAAATATAAGCCAGTATTTGAAACACTGGGTACTAAACAGTTAACTGTTTCAGACATAAAAGCAAGATTGCATTAGCTTCTTAAAGCTGACTGCAAACTTTGAACAGGTTAAATATGCCAATCACTGTTAAGTGCTGAAAAGCCAAATATAAAATAAATAAAAACTACTGTGGACAGGTCAAAATCACTTTTAGCAAAGAGAAGTTAAAACCTGTATAAAGCATAATAAATTCACAAGTATAAACAAGCTTAATATTCTGCTTAAATATTTCTATGTTGGGACATGTTATCAACTGTATGTCAAAAAGACATCTCCATTCTAAGGCTTATCTTTGTGTAAACTGGAAGCATCTTCAGCAAAGATTTAACCACCAAGTTACAATGAATCAGCCTCAAGTGGCAATTTTTAGTAGCAACAGAATATGTTTCTTTTCATTTCTGTATAATACTCCAACTTCACTACATATTGTAAGGAAGATATTGGTTGGATTTGGTTGATACTAAATCGCTACCCAACATCTGTAAATATATATTACAAACAGTACAAGGCATTAATTAATCTGTGTTGTTTTAAAAGCAACTGATTTTAAGGGGATGGTTCATTTTCCACATCCAGAGGGATGGTAACTGTGATATGAAGCATTGGTAAATCTTTATAGCTGCTACAGTTACCATTCTCCCCAAGTGAAAGTTCAGTTTTTCCAGATGGTCCAGCTGAAACCCACGTTACTTGAATGGCACTGCTGCTACCAGGGAGCCAGGCAATTCAATCTGAATGTATTTAAGTAAGCCATTCTGTGCTGCACAAGTAGTGACAATACTTCTTCATCTAAACACGTCCTCCCGCCTCATCAGTGTTCAAATATGAACAAAGTTAGTGGAAACATCATGGCATAAACTAAGGAAAGCTCTGTCCTATTTTTCTAAAAGATACCAAAGCTCTTAAGCCTGTCAAATATTTTCATTAAAACCAAAATCATGAATCAAAATTATGGAGGAATCCCAGTTGTCCAAGCAAAGCACAGCTTAACTCAGTCTACAGATAAAGCACTCAATGCTTTAGTAAGGCACCATAACACTGAAGTTTCTACATCACTACTGCCATGCATTCAGAATGTGTGAAAAAGCCATGCAAGTTTATAAAGCAGATGGCACCACAAGCCACAATCAAGTTTTCATACAATTACTACATTCTCCATGGAGGTCCATGTACAGCCGTGCAAAAGAGACAGAAGTCATCCAAGTGCTCTATTTCTCTCATTTTTCCATTTAATCAGTATGATCTCTGAATACAAGTATTCTGTCAACTTCAAAAGTGATCTCAGATGATTATAGTGGCACAGAGTTGATCAACCCCTATGAACTGAACGAAAGTACATAGTAGTAGTATCGGGAATGGCACTGAGAATTTGATGCCAAGAACACAATTTGGTCACTGTAGTTCCAAAAAACATATTGAAGTGATCAGATTCTTCTCTAAATCACTGCTCTATTCACTAAATCCTTTACTATGCTGCTGTCAGCTCATAAGAGCAAGTGAGCACTTAGTGATAGACCCATTTTCCCAGGTCTGTAGAAGGCGCTGTGTGGCAGCTCCTCTCTATGCATCTGGGGCCCTTCCCCCTCTCTGCAGCAACCTTACCCAGTGCAGAGAATGCGCCCCCTACTGACTTGAACACTCATCTCTCCTTTCCACCGAATTGGCTGCGGTGCATTTTGGGTGGGAGCTGGTATTTTTCTTCCATGGCCATAAACCAGATGCAACAATATAGCTTTAATCCAGCCTCAACGCATACAAAAAAAGGAGTCACATTCACGTTGGTGCTTTTAAAAAAATCCACTTAGACTGCAAACAAGAACGAAAAGCAACATGATGGAGTGGGTGAGGAGGGTGCAACCTTCAAACGACAGAGGCAGAATGCAACATTTTAGGGCTTAATTTCTCCTGCCTTTGTCTGAGAAATGGGTTACAGTAGCTATGACCCGGGATAGAGAGAGCAAGGGGAGGATGAGTGGCTGGGTGAATGTTACTCCAGCCTGTAGCCACTGTTCTGCTCAGGGAACCAGTCATGAATCGCGCCTTTTCCAGCAGACACACACCCCGGCTAGTGGGGGGAGACTGCTCTGGTCTCCATTCATTGCACCGCAGCCACCACTGCTTTCCGGCCACTCTCCAGCGCCAACTCTGCCATTAGGGACCTTCACCGGGCAGGCGGCATGTTAAAGACAGCTCTGAGATGCTAGAGGTGATGGATCCATACATTCACTGATCCATCTCAGCCGCTTCACCTCCCATCCACCGCCGCCAGCGCAGACCATGCAATGAAAGCCACCCTCGAGGCACATCCATGTGCAGCCTCCGCCGCCGGGGGTGAGGAGGGACTGAGGGAGGAGGCTGGGGCTGCATCTGCCTGCCGTACGGGCCCCGGGAAGGGAGAGGGGAAGCCGGTAGCGGTCCCTGCAGGCGGGAGAACGGGCCAGAGCACCGAGGAAGAACTGGCCTCTTCAGTGCACGCAAGTCTTTTCCACATGTGTGCAGCTGCGGAGAGGGGTGGGAGCTGCCCGCAAACTCCGCAGCCCCCGCCTGCAGCGGGCATCGCGGTGGACACTGCACTGTGCGGGGCCGGCATGGGGCTCCTGCCCAGCGGCTGAGGAGAGGGCTGCACGGGGCTCTGCCCCGATGCTTGCGGGTGGAAGGCAGCTGCACAAATCGGGAGGTGGCGGCTGCCCGCTCCCAGCTCGGACCCGCGGACTCACCTACCTGCCTGGGCTCTCCTCAGCGGAGGAGGGCGGGCGCTCCCCCGGCACCTCTGGCTGGGGGTGGGGGTGCGCGGAGCTGCCTCCCTGGCGCCGCCCGGGTCCCTGGGCGGGCGGGCGGGCGGAGCGGAGCCGGCGGCGGCGCGGGGGAGACAAAGGGGGCTGGATGGCGGGGGGGTGAGTGTGTGTGGGGGTGGCCTATGGTGAGCAGGTCCCGGGGGGAGGGGGCGGTGGCGGCTCCACTGCGCTCGGTCCCCGGAGGGGGGGGTGTCAGGCTCCGGGCCGGGGGGGGCTCCCTGGGCGCCCTGCAGACAATACAGCCGGGTCCCTCCTGCCCAGAACCTGCCCTGGCCAAGATGGCGGCCGAGAAAGAGCGGAAGTGACGCGAGACTCTCATTAGCATACGGGACTCATTGTCCAGCGGGAGGGGAGGGGGCCGCGCCCCGGGGGGGAGGGGGCCTGAGCCCCGATGGGGTCCTGTTCGCCTAGACCCCATCCCACTTCGGGGTGCGGGTCCTTTAAGGGAAGGGGGAGGGGAAGCAGGTTACATAACCCTGCCGATGGGGGGGGCTCTCGCGAGAGGGGGAGCCGGCGGCGGGATCTACCCCGGGCCCGCTAGGAGGCGCCGCGCCCTGCGGCTGGGGCCTCAGCGGGGTTTGGCGCCGCCTGCTTATCCTTCCGCCACCCCCCAGCCGGAACTACATCCTGCCCGGAGGGGAGGAGAGGGGCCTAGGCGCTGTGTCTGGAGCGGGGGTACAAGCATAGGGAGCATACGCCCACGTGACACAGAAGTGACAACATCACGTGACCTCATAATAGTGAGCACACCACCTCGTGCCCTAGCGATGGTGTGCACACCTTGCACCAGGGACACTCCAGGAGTGGGAGCATCAGGCACAGGGGTTGGCCCCACAAAGACAGAAGCAGGGGAGGCCAGAGATGGCTTTTGGGTATAGGGAGATGGGCCTCCTGTTTGCATCTCTGGCACATCATAGTGTTCTGAAGCACATCTGAAGCAAGCATTGCACTGAGCAGCAGCAATAGAGGCCAGGTTGTACAGCATGCATAGGACAGTAATGTACAGCATACACCGAGTAGTAGTTATCACAAGTGAGCTGTGGTGACCACTTACAGAAGTAGCAATCACACCATGGACAGTGCAAGAGTGACCATACACATCCATAGCATTCACACCTCACACCATGGACAGCGCAATAGTGATCACACTGTGCACAGAGCAGTAGTGACCACACCCTTTGGCTTTAAACGGTACAGAATAGAGAAAGATGAGTAGCTAAAATCTTTTGAGAGAGTTGGGTGGTTTTGATGTTTCTTTTATTGTACTGCAACAGTTACCCATATTTTATCTGGCTTTCGAAAATAGCAACAACACCTTCTTGTAAACTATTCATTTGCCTTGACAAAACTTCCTTTTACACAGTTTGGACTTCTAGGAGTAGGTCATACTTTATATTTGGATAATAAACCTCCCTACTTAAAATTGTCCCTCATGGAAAAAGCTCAGGGTTGACTCATCCTAAGACTTAAGGTTAAATCATAAGACTGGTTCAAACTGGGACAACTGGAATTAGGAAGATTTAAAATTAAATTAAGGAAATTGTAAATGTCTTATTACCTACGTATATTGCAATATCTTTCATTCTAAAAGAGAGAGACACTTTAAATATTGCTCTCTTTTTTTGCCACCACTTTCCAAAACTAATTGAGATTTGGCAGGTTTTGATCTAACATACAGAAAAGAAAGGGTTCTCTGAAACTAGAGTAATATTATATATCATTTATTACTTAGCAGCTTTTACACACACAAAAGTAAATAAATTGTATCTTAACAATTTTTAGGTTATATTTCAAAACCATAGTTTCTGAATTAAAACAAGTGTAATCTCACAAACTAAGGCCCCAGTTGGGCTACTCATGGTGCATAAACTTAAAGTA
The DNA here is from genome assembly GCF_965140285.1 of Lepidochelys kempii. Lineage (NCBI taxonomy): Eukaryota > Metazoa > Chordata > Testudines > Cheloniidae > Lepidochelys > Lepidochelys kempii. Next base: position 16,001,057 of record NC_136392.1, on the reverse strand, counting down.
AACTAAGGATATGCAAGGTCCCTTTGCAGGATCGAGGTCTAATTCAATAACAGTGCACAAAGTATCTTTAAATGAGATGGGCTGGGAACTTTTATTACACCAAAATACTGGGATATTTTATGGATACAATGTAGCTCAATTCATTCAGTTCTCAGTATTTCAAAACTTGTTGATTAAGGATGAGGTGTATAACAGTTAGGTCACTAGTACTGAACAAACAAAAGTCTAACAAGTTTTTCAAACCATGGCCTGCAGTTTAAGAGCAAGGAAAACTTGTAATACATTACTTAAACTTCACAAAAGTTAAATCCCATATTTTCAAATGGCTCTAATCTGAAACACACCCACCCTTTTTTTGGTAGAATTTTGTGATATTTTGTAGAATTTTCAATTTTTTTCTCGCTTAAGACTTTTACTTGTTCCTCAGATTTTAGAATTTATTCTTTGATTCCAAATGACTATATGCATTTTCACAGTAAATTCACTTTAGTGGCATAAGAAACAGTAAGCCACGAAAACAATCCTTCATTTACAATGTCACTGAAATACACAAAACTTATTGAACCCTACAAAAAACAAAAACAAATTAGCCAGTGCTATTTACTGTAAGAGGAACTTCTAGAAAGGTGATATCTAATTGTTCTTTATGTGCCTTCTAGAAAACCTGACAATAATTGTGCAACTTTAAGCAAAGCAAAAAACTATTTTAAGTTCTTATATAACTTTCATTTGCTTTACGAGGGTAGATATTTTCATTTTATAGTGCAATATAGGAAAAAATGCTGGAAAGCATTTGCAAAGCATAGATAAATGGGAACCATATTCTTAAGCTAACCAGTTAAAAGAAACATTCTACAACGTTTGCATCCCTACAGAGCCCATGGAGAAAGACACCCTTTCCTGAGATACTGCTAAATTGACTATACCACAGAGTGAAATATAGTAATATGTACTCCACATCCAATTAAATCAATTTGATGGCTCTATGTGAAAACAAAAACACCCCCAAACAAGCCTTATGACCTTTAAATTTGCTAGATTTGATTTTTTCCCACTCTATCTCTTTTTAGCTATTGCTTATTAATATTGCAGTATAACAGATGCTATTATTTCCTAAACTTGGCTCTATCTGGTCAGAATTTTGGTTTTTCTTTTTACAGTCAATTATGATCTGAGTAGTGGCTTGCCATTTGCAACACATTTAATAGAGAATTGCTAGTCACAACCTTTTTGCTGAAATTAAAAACAGGACAAACTAAGATGATCTAGAGAGGGAAGAACACTGATAGGTTAGCGTCAAGGAGGGAAGCACACCAATGGAAGAAAAAAGTACTCTCCGCACTATTGCAGCTAATTGTTTTGAGCTGAAACACATATATAACTGAGATGCTTTACATTGTGCAGACTTAACTGAGAAAAATGAATAGTAGTTACAGATAAGTAAAATAGAAGTCACCAAGAATTAATTTAGATTTGTGGTGGCAAAATAGTCCTAAAGTGTATTTGTATGTACTTAGAAGCTGTGGAAGGCAAGGAGGAGTATATCAGTAAAGTGATTGCTTAACTATTTACCACTATACTGAGGAGCTATGGAATGAGTTTATGATGTGTAGCATAGAAATTTCTGTTTTTATATTTGTCAGTTTAAGTCAGTGGTCAAGTCCAAATACTAAAATTTATTTTTCCAGGAATTTTGAGTAGTATTCCTACCACTTGAAAAAACAGACTGTAAAAATATTGACTGCACAAAAGGAGGATAGTACTGTAAATTCTAATATTCAGAAAGTCTGTTAGAAATCAGTATTATTATTTATGTAGCACTGTCAATGGACACAGCTTTTACAGCAAATAAAATATATAATAAAAAAGAAAAAGAAATTCCTTGGTCATTTTTCAGTCTGAAGGCATTAATATTTGTTGTAGAAAAGCACACAGGGAGAGAGATGCAATCCTTAGAGAAGCCAGGCATTATAGAACAAGAGATGAGCAGTTTGAAGGAGAGGTAAGATTTGACAAACCTGCACATAGAAGGTGACATGAAAATGTGGGCATGTGAAGGAAGCAGGTGTCTCAGTTCTGAGCCGTTCACTTAGGAGAGGGAGTGATGGGGGATTCAAGCCACGTTTGCGTCACCGGGTTCTGTGCTCAGCTAGCAGCATCAGAGCAGCCTCTGAGCCTGCTCTAAGTTTTGGTGGCTTCCCACAGGCATCTAGAGGCCTCTCTGCCAGCCCCGAATAGCTGGAGTGCAGAATGCTCTGAGCACATCCTTCCTGCCCACAACACCTGTGCTACGGAATTCTTGGTTGGAGACTGCTTTCCAGTCCCTTTGTGCGGCTGGCTCACAAACCAGAACTGGGGCCAAAGGGATCAGTGTAGAGAAAAACTTGGGAAGAGTTTAGGAAAGGGGATTAGGTATGAGAGGAAACTTAGTTAGATATGGGCAGAACAGAGCAGCAAAGCAAGAGGAAGCTCACAGTCCGTGCACCAGATGGGAAACCCATGCAGAGATTTGTGAAGGCAGGGAACACAGAGTCTAAACAACAGGAGAAGAAGATAAATTTAGCAGCTGCATTTTGCATAGAATAATGCAGGGATGAATGGGAGTTCATGGGCTATGACCAGTTCTTGGGCTAAAGTTTTGGCAGTAGGAATAGATGGATTTTATGCAATGCTGTCTAGAAAGCAACAGCAATATCCAGGGCCTGCTCTTGCTCCTATTAATTCAATGAGGGTTTTGACTATAGGCTTCAATAGTATAACACTGGGTCAAACAGTTGCAAGACATAAGAGCACAAGGAAAGAGGAGTCAATGAGGACACTAAGGTTGCATGCCTTGGTGTCAGGGTGTATACTGGTGTTAAAAGTTACCTGCAAAGTGGGGGGGAAATGTTGTGCCTATATTTTGCTTCTTTGTGATGTGTATAAAACTGCAGGAAAATTTATTTAAAAAAAAAATCCTGTCTGCTCTTTACATCCGAAATACAGATTTTTTTCTACTATGAAAGTCTGTGGCACATGGAGAATTAGTGAAATTATGGCATCACAAGAAATAAGAGACTTAAAGTTGAGCAACTGAGAGGGAAAGGGATGTAGTCATGGCTTGCCTACACACAAAAGATACATAGGTTTAACTGAAGGTATGTTGTTGTACTGATTTAGTCAAACGTTGGTCTGGGGCAAGTTAAACCAATATAAGTGTCCTTATACAAAGTTGCACCACTTTAACAACATCGGTGCCATATATTTATGCTTATTTATTTAGTTTTAAAATAATAAGGATGCATATCTAAGGTTCTAGGCACCCCAAAATAATTAATTACACAATACATACAATTACATTAAATCTTTGCAGCATTAATCATCAGTTCCACAGGAACTCAGCCAGCCAGCCACCGACCCTCCTTCATCATCTAGGAAGCATATTCAGACATCTCCAAAAACCTAAACAAGTAGTTGGCTTTCCAGTGTGCCCAGCAAGTCATCAAATTTGGGCTATTTTAGACCAAGGGAAGCAAATTCCAGAGTCTCAGCACCCACAAAGAGAATGCCCTGCCAACAGCCCCCTCTCTTTTATAACGAGGTGGATCCAGCTCAAGTGCCTCTGCTGACCACAATTGTGGCAGTATGGCCTAGGAAGAAAGGTAATTCCTTAGGTGGGTTGGTCCCAGGCCATTCAGGGCCTTTACAGGTCATAATCAACACCTTAAACTCCACCCACAGACCAAGGAGCATTCAGTGCAGACCAGTGACCACAAATGTCATATACTTCCAATATGTTGCTCCACTCAGTAAGTGAGCTGCTGCATTCTGCACCAGTTTTCATCTCTCAGTGGTTTTTAGGTGTAGCCTCATGTAGACTGACAAAAAGAGAGGTCAGGTCTCAGCCCTCATAAAAGATATACCTGAAAGTCCAAAATGGCAAACTTCAGTACTTTTATGGCGTTTAAACCAATGGAAAATAATTATTCCTAGGTGAGGAACTAATACATCATGTACCAGGTCAAACAAGCTTGACACTATAGAACTTGGGGTAAAATTCAGGAAGACTTGTGCTCCTACATGCCTATATCACTTTTGAAAATGGGACATAAATCACTTAGGTGCTTTTGCAAAAAGAACAAGGAGCACTTGTGGCACCTTAGAGACTAACAAATTTATCTGACCATAAGCTTTCGTGGGCTAAAGCCCACTTCATCAGATGCATGCAGTGGAAAATACTATAGGAAGATATATATATAAAGAGAACATGAAAAAATGGGGGTTGCCATACCAACGCTAAAGAGCCTATCGATTTAAGGAGGGCTATTATCAGCAGGAGAAAAAAAACTTTTGTAGTGATAATCAGGCTGGCCCATTTCAAACAGTTGACAAGAAGGTGTGAGTAACAGTAGGGGGAAAATTAGCATGGGGAAATAGTTTTTAGTTTGTGTAATGACTCATCCACTCCCAGTCTTTATTCAAGCCTAATTTAATGCTGTCCAGTTTGCAAATTAATTCCAGTTCTGCAGTTTCTCGTTGGAGTCTGTTTTTGAAGTTTTGTTGTTGAATAATTGCAACTTTTAGGTCTGTAACTGAGTGTCCAGGGAGGTTGAAGTGTTCTCCGACTGGTTTTTGAATGTTATAATTCTTGACTTCTGATTTGTGTCCATTTATTCTTTTGCGTACAAACTGTCTGGTTTGGCCAATGTACATGGCAGAGGGGCATTGCTGGCACATGATGGCATATATCACATTGGTAGATGTGCAGGTGAATGAGCCTCTGATTAGGTGCTTTTGATAATTTTACCTTTTGTCATTGGGGGATTGGATGAATAATGGGACTGGTAATGGAATAATGAGTCATTTCTAGATCACTTCATCTTAAGATGGTAGTAAAATCCCCTAATGGCTGTTTGGTGGCCTCAGTCTTCATCCATTTCCTTGTGGACATCACAACTCATAGTCTCAAAACAGGGACCATGGATTAAATGGGCATAGAAATCTAAGTGTCCTCCTAGAGATAGGTATCTCTGACCTGGAGATAAGGCGTACCAGTAGGGAAGCTTGTACAGCCATTAATTGAGATAAATCACTTCTGTATATGCTGCTGAAGTTTCCTCTGTTGTCAATCCAGCACCTTTCATAAACACAACATTTACTTAGTGAGAAACTTGAATTTAAAAAGTATAATTTAAATCCTAACTTCAGTGATTTCATAATTTATCATTTTTTTCATAAATGGATTTTCTCTTTCACCTATCATCTGGATCCTTTCTTGCAAATTGCTTTGATCAGGAAAAAAAAAGCACAAAAGATTTTTGGAAACATTGAAATTAACCAAAACAACATGCTTCAATTTTTCAACCTGGAGTCACAAGGGGAACTAGGTGCTATTCACAAAATGGAGGTGGAGTTTTGCCATTGAGTTCAATCAGACCAGTATTTCACTCTATTATTGACCAGGCATGACTAATTTTGTATTGTTATTTAAAAATTTGTACAATCTTGCATTGAATTTTCTAGGTACTTCATTGGACGAGCCAATGTCTGTATGTTGGCAACTAGATATGGTCTGAAGTCTGTGTGTTTTAGACACAGATTAAAGCTATTCTGAAACACCTATTTTTACTAATATGTGGTTATATTATAGGTGCAAGAATATAATGCACAAAGGTCAACATTTGGCATTTGAGACTTATGCAAAGGAAACCAAAATAGAAAGGGAATTAATCACACCTGTGTACACTGTCCACTGAAAGGGATGCTCCCATGGAATCTTTTTGCTGCAGTAAGGCATTAAATAATTCTAATTTTCATAGGAATTTGAAGAATTGAAATAAGAAATTTTATTTTTTGTTAAACAGATTGTTACCTTTTGTGTTTTGAATTGGAGTAAAGTTAACAAGACTTTTAAAAAAAAACCTTTATTGTTAAAATGGCATCAGCAATGTCAGCACAGCTTAAGGACTTGGAGGGACAGCAGAGGGAGCAAAGACCATTTTATTTTTGCAAAACCTAGAAGTAGTAAGATTTGTATAGTACTTTCTTAAAAATAATTTAGATTTAGGGTCTGATTTTAAGACATAATTGTATGTCTAATTTCCCATGCAGTCAGGCATGCAAATCAGGTAGCTGTATGTGCAAATGACCTTAGCCAATTTGTGTGTGTAATTATGTGCCCTACCTATTAAAAAAAAACAAAAAACAAGGACCTTGTAATCCACAGGATTTTCCACATCTATAAAATGAATACAACTAATATTTTTAGGTCCAAACTTTTACCTGCTTCTATGTTCCTTTCAAATGCTATTCCAAGAAAATATTCCAATAAATATTCCAAGAAAAAAATTGTTCTGGATAGTTATTCCATAATTTTGGTACTGTGATTTTATATAATTCAATAAGCTTTATTTATATATTTAACCATAATTGGTAAGCTATTATTGTTTGGAATCATGTACAAACAACTTTCCAGTACATAAAGAATTAGAAATTTGAGGAAGCATCAGCTTAGTTACATTGATTAAAAAACAAGTCATGGAGTTGTGTAATGGAGTGAAGTGATTTGTTTTAGGACAGTGGAAGAGGCATGAGGCCTCGTGGAAGAACTGCTCAAAGAACAGATCTAATTTTCATACCAAAATTTAGGGAATTTGAATTTCAGGAAGTGGACAGCCCCCAAACCGCTAAATATTCTACCACAAATATGTAACTTTGCTTATTTGAGCTAAATACCCCAGTGCTAGGGTTGTACTGGGCTCAATGCAGCAAGGTGCTGAGCACCCAGCCCCAATCCAGCAACATACTTAAGCATGTGGGTTAACTTCAGGCACAAGTATTTCTGTAATTTCATTAGAACTACTCATATGCTTGAAGTTAAGCACATGCTTAAGTGGTTCAGTGGATTTGCAGGACAGCCTTCTGTGAAAGCCCTAAGGAGAATCCATTTATTTCCCCTACCCACAGTCAACACGTCTCCATTCTGCAGTTGCACAGATCTAGAGGCCCTGCATTATACCTATGAGCTCCCAGTCCACAAGGACTGACTGCCTCCTGCCTGCTTCTGGAGCTAGCCAATCAGCTGTTTGGGGAAGGGGAGCGTCACTGATACAAAGTACAAGGCACTTCCTTTCCTTCTTACCCATTAAGCATGCTGAGCCAAATTCATTCCTACTGTAACATCCCTGACTTCAATGAATTTACACCAGGACTTAACATGGCCTGCTATCCTCACAGGGCACATGGATTTCTGAGAGCAGCGCAGTGCGTCTACTCTAACATAATGTTCATGACTTTGTGGTATATAAATATAGGCAATGTAATAACCCTCCCCAGAAAAGCTAAAATGTATGAAATTATGATAAAACAGGCATTGATATCAACACTTCCAGTAGGTTTTAGTAAATTTTACCCATCTTCCCTCTCAGGATTTTCAACATAAACCCCGCTGAAAATAATAGCCTTTGCAGGAGTCAATGCATGACTGTAAAGCAGTTCACATTATAAGCCCCTTATACGTATGCAGTTTTTTTTTTTTAAATCTCCTTTTTGTCTGCAATTTTCAATGACTGGTTTCTACCCAAAAGAGAATTATTTATTTTTAAAAAGTTAAAAGACAAACCATTCAAGTGTATGACTTATGTAAAGTTTGGGAGGGGTGGGGGGAGCATTTTCCCCATTATAGAAGAAATTACATCTTTATCATTTTGGTCTGTCTACCTCAAAAACAGAATAAATTTGTAACATTGTTAGTGGCCCTTAATGAAGACTATTAATGGCACTAAAGTTGAAAAATATTAGCCTTTTTTTAAAAAGCATGTCCATTAAAGTTCTGACCAGCTGATGACAACACTGCGCTATTTATTATTGACATATTGGCTTTAGCATGCACATCAGTGGCACTTCTAGTCCTATCCCCCAGCAGTGCAACCAGTATTTCACTGCACAAAATGGTGAATTTGGGGTTGGTTGCAGATCTTGTATTCATGGGGGCTTCCTATGCTGCACAATACAGTGTTTGTGAGCTAAGGAGGGTCAGGAGCAGAGGATCTATTGTTGTACAAGTCTCTCAGTCCCATGAACAGGGGGTATACTAAAATTGTGAAGGCTACTCTAGCCCCTAAGCTGGAGAAGCCTGATTGGAGAAAAAATGCTCCACAGTCCAAGAGGAAGAGAGAAGGTGAGCAGCTGTTCTCCCAAAGACTCTCTTAGGCCAGTTCTAGGACGTGGATTTGGGCATACATTCACAGTAGACAATTCTGTTGAGCCCATGTGTTAGGGTCAAACACCCTTGCCCCACCCCTTCTCTGAGGCTCCGCCCCTTCTCAGAGGCCTGCCCTCACTCACTCCATCCCCTCTTCCTCCATCACTCGCTCTCCCCCACCCTCACTTACTTTCACCAGGCTGGGGCAACGGGTTGAGGTGTGGGAGAGGGATGAGGGCTCTGGCTGGGGGTGCAGGCTCTGGGGCGGGGCTAGGGATTAGGTGTCTGGGGTGGGGGAGAGGGCTCCAGGCTGGGGCAGGAAGTTGGGATGTGGGGAGAGTATGGGCTCCGGGCTGGGGGTGTAGGCTCTGGGTGGGACCAGAAATGCGGGGTTCAGGGTGCAGGAGAGGGCTCTGGGCTGGGGCGTGGAGGGGTGAGGACTCCAACTGGGGGTACAGGCTCTTGGGTGTGGCCAAGGATTTTGGGTGCAGGAGGGGCTTTGTGCTGGGGCCAAGGGGTTTGGAGTGTGGTCTCCACCTGGGGGTGTGGACTCTGGGGTGGGGCTGGGGATGAGGGGTTTGGAGTGGAGGAGGGGGCTCCAGGCCTTGGCAGGGGGTTGGGGTCATGTGGGCTCCGTGAGGGAGTTTGGGTGCCGGAGGGGACTCCGGGCTGGGGCAGGAGGTTGGGGTGCAGAAAAGGGTTCAGGGTCCTGGTGGTGCTTACCGCGGCTCCTGGGAAGTGGCCACCAGGTCCCTGCAGCCCCTAGATCAGGGGTTCTCAAACTGGGGATCATGACCCCTCAGAGGGTCACAAGGTTATTATGTGTCGGGGGGGGGGGTCCACAGCCTGTCAGCCTCCACCCCCAAACGCTGCTTTACCTCTAGCATTTATAATAGTGTTAAATATTTTTAAATGTGTTTTTAATTTATGGGGGTGGAGTCGCAGTCAGAGGCTTGCTGTGTGAAAGGGGTCATCAGTACAAAAGTTTGAGAACCACTGCCCTAGATGCATGGGCAGTCAGGGAGGTGTTGCCCCCACACGTCACAGTTCCTAGCCAATGGGAGTTGCAGAGCCATCCCTCAGGGTCAGAGCAGCATGCAGAGCCTCCCTAGCCGTCCATGCACCTAGGGGCTGCAGGGAACTGCGTGGAGCTAGGGCAGGCAGGGAGTCTGCTTTAGCCTCAACCCCCTGCTGTGCTGCTGATTGGACTTTTAACGGCCTGGTCGGCACCGCTGTCATGGTCCCTTTTCGACCAGGTGTTCCGGTCAAAAACTAGATGCCTGGCAACTCTAGCACATGTATCCACTTCCAGAGAGACTCCAAGAACAAACATGAGCTGCTTCTTCAGAGGTGCAGGCTTTTAAGACCAGGTTAAAAGGGACCTAATTTTTTTTTTTCCCAACAAAATGAGCTTTTGCTGCCTAATTCCCCTCCCACCCACCCCCACTTGTTTTTTTTAGAATCTTAGAAATATCAACAATGGTCATTCCTGTTTTTTATGGAGAACATACTGGATAGCTACAACAACTCTGAGCTGTCGCTCTTTTAGAGGAGCAGTGGTGTCCAAACATTAACAAAAATTCTCTCTTTCCAAATTGTTATTCACAGAAGTTTTATATAAATGTGTTAACACACACAACCACCACACCATTGTTTTGAATAGTGACTTTTCCCCCTCAATTGCTCCACTTTCACTCTCTTGATTCTGTAATTTGACAAGTTTTGAGTTAACAGAGTGACTTTTATACTAGACAAAAATCAATATTGCTAATGTAAAAGCAGTGTAAAATATTTATTTTTAACAGTGTTCAGGCCTGTGTTATAAGACATGAAGAAATTTTTTCGTTGCTTTGCATGTTGCCTCTAAGAGATAGCAGAAGGGGGCTCTCTCACACAAACTGGTATTCTTTCCTCACTTCTCAAAAATTTAGTAGCAGGGCATTGAAAGGATTTTATTACTTAAATAAAAAGTTGTCTGTTCACAAATCTCACTAATCTGCATTGGGTCTTCTGGTCAACAGTGGGTGACATTCACTCAATACACAAAGAATGAGTAAACAGGCTTCATACAGGGTACTCCATTGTGGTTGGGAGTGGAAGGAATTCATTTCCCAATTTGAAAACAGGGTGCATAGTTGCAGCCACTATTTCAGCCCATGACTTAAATGGGGACCACTACCCCTTGATCCAGGGTTCCTGGCCACTAGATCCATGTAAATATGGATCTACTTGTCCCTCCCAACACTCCATTTTAGAGGGGCCTGTTCACATTCAGCAAAGAAGCAACCTCTCTAGCACAGGGATGGTGCAGAGGGCCCCCAGACCCTCACTGAGGGACAGCATGGAACTTCAGGAGTGTAGGACCCTGGTGCACATCCCTTCACCAAGAGGTGAATTTCACACTGGTGAAGTTCTATTGTCATTTCAAAAAGGTCATTATCTGCCCACCCACCCACTGATAGCATGGGGCAAGTATTATAGTTTTTCATTTGAGGTTTTCTACTGGTTCATGCTATTCAATACCACTCTTTGTAAAAAGAGTAAGAAAAGTTAATTTACACTTAATATGCAAAGTAAGAAAAGTTCTCTATATAGATGAATGTTGCTTTTATGCACCAGTATTAGAGATTTTGTTCCAAATTTTCACATCTCTGCAAACAAAAACGTGTAGGCACCTGTGAGCCTAATTTGCACACACAATTACCACACTTGCATTGATAATCAAGTAAACTGGACAAAGACACGTTAGACACCTACCTTTCACAAGCAAACTGCAGTAACTGTATGCACAAGTCAGGTGCACACATTTTTAAAAAATCCAATTAAACACAAATTTAGAATCTAGGCCACACTGTGTTGCAGTTGTATTACAAATAACTGACAATAGTGACCTTCAGGACCTATTGCATACCTTCATCACCAGTGGGCTATAAAACTACCTAGAGAAAAAATGTGATCTCACTGTACCCCCATTATACGTTTTAGCTCATTTTAAAGCTTTACGGTGACATGGAAACAACTGTAATATTTTGGAGTGTAAGGTAAAAAGACCTATAATTTAATATAAAAGTAGTTACAAACATTTTATGTTTTGGGCCCTGATCCTGCAAATAAGATGTCCATAGGTGGACCCTATTCATTTCAGACTTCATTGGGCTTACCCACCTTTGCAGGATCAGGGCCTTAGAGTGCACCAAATGAAAATATATAAATATGGATATAATTTGTTAGAAGTGTGATATACAAACAGACAAGATATTATAAGGTGGATGGCTAAGTCAAATCCAACTGCAATTAAATTAAAAAAGTTGTGACCACAAATGGTTTGGTTTTTTTTTAAATAACTGATTATTAATATTATTTCCTCTGAACTCTTACAAAACTTTTAAACTAAGTAAAATTTTGGAATATATACAACTTTAAGGAGGCTATGACACCAATATATGGTAGACTTCCCAGTGATAAAATGCTGCTTAGAAATTATTTATATTGTAAATATCCCAAGTGTGAATTAATCTAACATTCCTTCTGGTGTTCCATTTTGTTAACTAGAACCATAGATCAGATGTTTATATCTACCAAGATAAAATGCAAACAATTAAATAAAAATAATTATATTTAATGAAGTTTTATTTCATTCTTTGGCTGCTTTGTCTACCCCCACTCTAATTTTTCTAATGAATGTATTTTTTATTGGTACCAATTATACACTCTATTACAATTCACAACTAGATAGTACTCTATTTTACATATAATTTGGTATTTGTACTTTACAGCCAATTCTTTTCAGAGGCTGAGACATACTTGTCTTAATTATATTTAACATTCTTAGAACAGCAGTATCCTCTGCTTTCCTCCTCCCCCATGAATGTTTGATTGCACTCCACAAAATAGGATTTTGAAGTTTCCACCACCTAAAAGTCATCAGTGAAACATCGAAAAAATATAGAACTATGCTCTCATTCAACAGGTTCAACAAATTCATTAAACAGCTTCTAGAACAAATACAACTTCTGCATGGAGAACTATTGGCTAGAGCCTTCCCACATGAAGTCAACAGGAGGGGTCTTTATTGATTTCAGAGATAAGTGAATTGGGGCCTGTGTCACCATGGGTTCAGGTGGGATGGGTCTCTCTTTTTAAAAAATAAAAGTTCAAAGAGTATCAGATCGTTAAAGAAAAAATTATCTATAATCACAAAAAACTAGAGTAGTCCACATTTGTATATCTTCATATTTCTGTTTTAAAGAGGCTTCTGTTTCTATCACTCCTGTCTAATAGCATGTTTACAAAAAACAAGTCCCTGTAAGCATTTGTATTAGGAAATTCCTAAGCAACTCAATATTGTGTCATTTTACATAGTCTTACTTTTCTCCAGCTCCCCTGTAAGTTTTGTAGAAATGGTCTTTCTGACATTCTATGTAGACTTTTGTTGGGAAAAAGAGGGACAGCTATTGGTACAAGTATGTATAAAACCCCAATTATCTACAAACCACAAGGCAAAGATAAGATAAATCCTGTTTTTTCTGTTGTTACTTTCCTCTTATTTTAAAGCCATCTTTAACTTCAACATGAATAAGATGATAAATTAATAATGTAAGCATGCAACCAAGCTTTATGCAAAAGATCATTTGGATTTATTTGTGTATTATTCTTAACACAGTATGTCTGACTGAAATTTTCAGTATTAGTCTGGAATAAAGAAAAAATATTTTGTCAGAATACAATTTAGAAAAACTGCATCTTTCTGTATACAGCAGGCTCTTGCTAATTTGCACACTTTATAATTTTCATGCACGTAATAGGAAGAGGTATCATGACACTTTTCAACAAAAATGTACAGCACAGAACTGAAGTGTGGTCTAATTTATTAACACTTCATTATTCGTACGAAAAACAGTACTGCGTGGGTTTTCATTATTATACATTGTTCATAAATACACTAGTTCATCTAATTTGAAAATAATATTCTGTGATACAGTTTATTTGCTTTATTATGGTTGGTTCACTTAATCACAAATAGGTGATGGGTTTCCTGGTCACTAGGCAAAGCAGCAAGCTTGCACAATTGAATATATTTTAAAAATTAAATTTAACTCATGAGAATGTTGCATTTTAAATAAGAATTAACTTAGGGTAAGCTCTTATCATGTAGTTGCAAACAAAGTTAACAGTCCTTTTAAGAAAGACACTATTTCATTGCCTCCCAGTTTAGATTCACCATAGACACGGTCCACAAATGATATAGGAACCTGTTTAAAAAACAAAAACCACAAGAACAATTTATTCTAATTATTTTAGGAATTTAACTTCATTAATATAAAGAAAACACAGCTTGAAATCTATTATGCATTTTATATTACATTTAGCACAATCAGTATGTTCCGAACACAGCACATCATCATTTAAAAAGTGAAACTATTACAGATTTAAATATGTAGTGTGCTGGTTGTGTTAGCAAAGCCACTGTGCTTTTCCACACGGAGACCAGAATAGAAGACTCAGGTTGACAAGAGACTTAGCAACAACACCTGAAGTCTCCAAAGATGGGTAGAATCTGCATTGGTGGTTCCTAACTTTTGTTGTTGAAGCCTCTCCTAGCAATTGATTTGTGGATGAATGCCATCTTCTGATGTCCCTGAATGCTGTGCCAGGTATAGTTGTGTCTGGTCTCACTGTGCTGTTTTTTTGTCTTCCATTTTTCCCCCCTTTAGTGTGGATTTGTCGTTTGTTTTTTTTAATCCCTTTCTGATCCGTCACCAGAAGGCTACATGTTGCATAGGATTGATGTCCATTAACAGTCTCATACACATCTGGGCTGCCTGTGTTCTCATTGTTTAGTGCCTCAGGAGTAAAAGGAGAAGAAAAGAGCAACTTAGGTTTGCAAGCTGCTGCCTGAGCTCACGGCCCTGATTAAGTGAGCTTCCATCCTGGATAACTACATTAAGAGCTGCCACAGAAACAGAGAAAAAGGCTTAGAGGAATGCCCAGCACTTTACCTACAGTTGTGAGAACACACTTGTAAGGGAAATGGGGCAAATATCTGGGATCATGCTGCTTTCTTTATCATCACTGTTCTACCATCAGTCTTAACTATGTCTCACGGTTGAGATACTAGAGTGTATTGTGGATCACACCTAGGGACAAGTCTAAAGATATTACTCTATCATTAGCCACTGAGTTTTCTGAACAAACTGTTCTCAAAGACAGGATCAGTGAACTGGACACCCAAGGGCTCACAACATGCTGTGAAGTTCCAACCAACCTCCTTATCTAAATTTCCTCTGGGTCAGTGAGGCAAATGTCCTTTGAGGTGGTTTAGGCAGAGATTGCCACAACTGGAAGTGGCAGAATTAAACAAGTACTTGCTTGATGCTCCAACATCAATTCCTCATCATTGGCAAGAGGGGGGATCATGAAGTGGCCTTCTGCTCAACTTCACTGACATAACAGAGCTGTATACAGTACTTGTAATCAATGCACATTTGGTATACAACATCCACTTGGGTCTATGGATCTTCAACAAGCTGTTATATTATTTTTAGAAAAAAAGTTGCTTAAAGTACATAATTTTTAGTTCCTTCAGTTATACAAACATTGTCCAAATTCACTTGCCGTTCATGAAAGGTTATAAACATATTGCTTCACCCAAGTACTTCTGTCCATTATTTTGCCAGAATGATATAAATACATTAGAGAAAGAGGAAGACCAAGGACTAAGCAGGCCTATTATTCAATGAGGAGGGAACCCCAATAACAGAAAAAAATGGAGCAATGGCAGAAGTGTTAAATGCTTTTTTGTTTCAGTTTTCTCTAAAAAGATTAGCAGCAATGGAATGACTAACATAGTGAACATCTGCGCAACTGGGATAGGATCTGAAGCTAAAGTAGAGAAAGGACAAGTTAAGAATTATTTAGACAAGTCAGATGTCTTTAAGTCAGCAGGGTCTAATGAAATACATCCTAGAATACTTAAGGAACTAGCTGAAGAGATTCTGAGCCATTTTCTTTGAGAACTCATGGAGGATGCGGGAGATCCCAGAGAACTGGAAAAGAGCAAATATAAAAAGGGGAATAAACACAACCCAGGGAATTATAGACAAGCCAGCTTAACTTTGGTATCCATAAAGATAATGGAACAAATAATCAGTCTGTAAGCAGCTAGAAGATAACAAGAACAAATCATCAAACCAACCTAACATCCTTCTTTGACAGGGTAAGAACCCTTGTGGACGGGGCAAGCAGTATATGATATACATCTTGACTTTAGTAAGGCTTTTGATATTGATTCACATGACCTTCTCATAAGCACAGTAGGGAAATATAGCATAGAGGAAGCTATCAAAGTGGTTGCACAACTGGTTGGAAAACAGTGAGAGTAGTTATCAATGACTGACAGTCAAGTTGGAAGGGCATATTGAGTAAGGTCTCATAGGGATCTGTCCTGGGTGTGGTTCTATTCAATATCTTCATAAATAATTTGGATAATGGTATAGAGTACACTTTAAAAGTTTGCGGATGATACCAAGCTGGAAGGGGTTACAAGCGCTTTGGAGGACACGTTTACTATTCAAAATGATCTTGACAAATTGGAGACATGGTCTGAAATAAACAGGATGAAATTCAGTAAGCACATATGCAAAGTACTACACTTAGGAAGGAATACTCAATGGGAAACGACTGCCTAGGAAGAAGCATGGCAAAAAATAATCTGGGGGTTATGGTAGATCACAAACTAAATGAGAGTCAAAATGTAATACATACTGTTTCAAAAAAAGCAAACATCGTTCTAGGATGTACTATCAAGAGTGTTGTAAACAAGACAAGAAGTAATTCTTCCACTCTATTCAGCACAGATAAGTCCTTAGCTGGAGTCCTGTGTCCAGTTCTGGGAACCACACTTTGGGAAAGATATGGACAAATAGGAGAAAATCCAGAGGAGAGCAACAAAACAGATTAAAGGTCTAGAAAACATGACCTATGAGGAAAGACTGAAAAAAATAGGGTTTGTTTAGTCTGTAAAAGAGAAGACTGAAAGAGGACATAGACTTCAAGGTACGTAAAAGTATGTTGTAAAGATGATGGTGATAAATTATTCTCCTTATCCACAGAGGACAGGACAAGAAGCAATGGGCTTAAATTGCAGCAAGGGAGACATAGGTTAGACATTAGGAAAAGCTTCCTAACTGTCAGGGTAGTTAAGCACTGGAACAAATTACCTAGGGAGGTTGTGGAATTTCCATCATTGGAGATTTTTAAGAACAGGTTAAACAAACACCAGTCAGGGATGGTCTAGATAATACTTAGTCCTGCCTCAGTTCAGGCGACTGGACTAGATGACCTATTAAGGTTCCTTCCTGTCCTACAATTCTATAAGAATTCTTAATATTCGAATAGAAAAGCATGTGTAAAATAAGAATACTCCAGGGCCCAAATTCAACAAAATTATCTCTGCAGAAGCATATAAAATAAAAAATTTGGATCTGCACTCAACTGGCAGTTTCAATCAGAAATCAGCTGGCATGTGTAATATAAATACACACCACGCCCTTGTTATTGTGCCAGAACTGAGTATGTCTCATCTCCAGGCACAGCTGCCTATGCCAAGAGAGAGGCCAAGGCAATCATCTGGTAGATACAGTTCTACTTCTCACAACAAGAACAGCTAGCCAAAGAAGAACATAAACTAAGACATCCAACAAACTCCCCTAGCTTTCTCACTAGGATCCCTTTGACAACATTGACAAGCACCTCAACAGTTATATTTAGCTGGGATAGGAAGGAAAAAAAATATCAGTAACTCCATGCTGGAGAGGAAGTCAGTGCAGGATGCTTAAAGTGGCATGGCATTCTATGAACAGTGAAAAGAGAACATTTTGTAGTCACAAGCCATCCAACATCATGTATCTTAGGGCACAATTTCCTCCACAGAATTAGAATTTACCTCTTAAACTGTTGCTGGACTCCACCTTCTTGTTCAAGAGTATGTCATATTTTTAAATGGTGATGATTTACATAGTGCAAAGGCTGTAACCCTGATACCACCAGAGTAAGCATCCTGTGCACTGAAGTGAATTTCACACCTGGTACAAGAGAGCAGCAAAATAAAACAGAGAAGCATAGGAGACCATCCAGGTACGGCATATGCCAACTCTGCTACACACCACACAACTGTTCTCTTTTGAGTTGGTAGATCTCAACTATCTTTTTCTTTTCATGGCCAAGTTATGTCATATTAAACTTTGACTACTATTGAATTTTAAAGTATGCACAGAACTGAAATCCTAATCTTCACATGCAGATTTTGAAATGGTGTGAGCATACACATACACACAAACGTGCCTAATTTAGATCCTAGCACCTGCAATTACCCAATCTGCATGCACATTTATGTGCCCGATTTTTCTGAAAATCAGGGCCTTAAAGATCTGTATCTAGATAAGCATTTCCAGGAAGAATCTGTCAGAAACAACAAATATTTGTACGGTTCTAATATATATGATTTAAACTACATTTATACATTTTAAAATGTGTCATGAGTGCCTAGAGCTTGAGGATTTATCATCATTAATTTTTGCATTACCATAGCATCTAGGAGCCTCAACCATGGACCAGGACCCAATTGTGTTAGGCACTATACAAACTCAGAACATAAGACTGTCACTGCCCCAATCTAAGTATAAGACAGGAGGCAGACAGACAGAAGGGGGAAGTACAAGCAAACAATAAGACATTGTTGGTCAGCATAATCAGCAGTTATATCAGTGTACCAGCAGCCTAACTGTTGTCAAGTATTTTTTAGGCATCCTGGCAAAAGAGAGTTTTAAGGAGATTTTAAAAGAGGATAATGAGGTATCTTTGCGGATGTTTTCAGAGAGCTCCTTCCAATTGTGAGAAACTACAAAGAGATTTGACAATTTAGCAAGTGGACAATGGAAGCTAAGAGTAGGTGCAAGGGAGATCAAGAGTTGGGATGGGTTGGGGACCCTGGGACAAGTGGAGAGGTTAGCGGAAGAGAGCAGATGAGAAACTTCTGCATCTGACAGGAGAAAAGGAGGAAAGAGAGTTACAGGAGGGGATGGAAAAGCAAACCAAGGGGACAGAGAAGGTCATATTATATTTTGTCAATTTTCTCTTAGAAGAAATATGCAAGATCCTGCACAGAGAGACAAGTGGAAGAAGGAGGGGAAGGTCTGAAGAGTGAGTCAAAGGTGGCAAAAAAAAAAAAAAAAAAAAATCAGCTATGATTGCAAGTGTGGGATTTAATTATGTTGGAGAAGTAGAGTTGTGATCATAACCCCCTTAGGGTCATTTGAAAATCCCAGCCCATAGCTGCAATGACACTTCCTAGGAGTTCTTGCTCGGCAGTTTCTTTGCTTCTAATAGCCCATACCCACATTTACAGTATAAAATTGAAATGTGATTTTCTATGCTTTTACTGTACCTCTCCAATAGTGTATCCTAACTGTCTAGCTCGAACAATCATCTCCATCTGGAAGACATATCCTTTAGAAACACATTTTTCCATTAGTTTCTGCAAGACCTCCTTTCTGTATAACCTGTAAATTGAAATGAAATTGAAACCTGTGGCAAAACTTTGGATTTCAGATACAAAAACAACATGTACAGGCATTGTACTAGCAGCCTACCCACATAAATACTGTTTAAAAATAGTCACTAGAAAGTTTTATAACTCCAATCCATCTTTCTTTACTCAAATAGATGTCATAGTTCCCACTACATATTCTTGGATAACAATTGAGAAAATTTTAATACAACCTCATAGTTACAAAAAAAAAAACAAAAAAAAAACAAATGAGCCATGTACCTGAAACTTCCTGTTAAATCTGACGCACCTGGTCTCAACAAAACCTGAGTGACAAAGTTGGCACCACGACTGTCAAAGAAGATATGCATGTCAATAACCACTCAAAACAAAGTTTAGAAAGTACAAGCAGGGTTTCCATAAAAGAATTTACCATTTTAACATAAAAAAGGCAAGATTTTATTGCTTTATATGGAAAGTTATATAGCTAAATAGGTTTTCACTGCACTAGACTGGATTAATAAATGTGGAATTTGAAGTAAAAAACATTTAGATCAGTAAATACACATTTTGCTTTTCAACTGGAAGTGAATATACAGATAACAATGTTCTTTAAAAAACAAAACACTGTTTTTAAAAGCCAGATTTACTATCCTTTTACATGTTTATAGTAAAATTATCATATACAACCACACATTATACTGCTCTGTAAAGCAAACTGCAATTAAAATTATATTGCAATATAATTTTAGACAGATTAGTCTTCTGCTTGGATAATGTTCGCCTGTAAGAGGAGGAGAATGATGGCCTAGCAGACAGGACTCTGAACTTAGATGTAGAAGATCTGTGTTCAGTTCCTGGCTTAGGAAGATTTCCTCTGTGACTGTGGGCAAGTCATTCCTAAAGTCTCACAACTGTAAGGGGGCATGACTTCATGTATAACTCTGTAGCTCCAAGCACACTTTGGACACTAGACAGTAATTATATATAGCCAATATATGAATGGAATCAGTACATTCCACTTCCTCCAGGCTTTTGCTCTAGTCAGTTTGGTTTGGTTGGCAGGAAGATGAGAATAACTCATCCTGCCATTTCTGATTGTTTTTAATTATCAGAAACTTATTAATAAGTTAAGAGACTGATGTGAATTGTTTGAAGTGTACAAAAAAAGCATTTCCATTTATTCTGAGGTATCCAACTCTTGGTTTGGGGTTCCCATTTAATTTTTAACTTATCCAATCAGCTAGCAAACAAGTAGTCCCTCTCAAAGAATGCAGCTCTTCTCTTCAGATTTAACCTGGCTGCAATATTATATCGTTCTAAACTCTACCACAGTTTCCAATCTAAGAACGATTGTTCTATCTCCATCAGTTCCTGTGGGGTCTGACTTAAATCCAAGAGGAAAAAGCACCCACATCAGCTGAAGCTTATACAGAGCTCTGTGTAAGCTCAAAAACTTGTCACTCTCATCAACAGAAGTTAGTCCAATAAGAGATATTACCTCCCCACCTTTGTCTCTCATAAAAAGATGAGTAGTTATTCTAGCCATTAAAATAAAAAAACCATAAACATAATAGGTGTGGTGCCAACTCCTTTTCAAAATGACACCAGGGCTTCTGCTCCCAATTCTTTTGAGGGCCAACTGAGTCAGACTTGTTTTGAGTGAACAGACCTCAGACACATTCAAGAAGAGCAAGATTTTATGGGGGGGGGAGGGAGGAGGGGAGAAATCTACCCCTGCTGATTCAGCCCTCAGTGATTACAAGTCCACCACAGAATTCAGAAGCTGATCTCATGTTCATATGTGACTTATAGCATTTTTATTTTGTCTTCTCCTTAGGAAAAAAAGATTTCCAACTGTCTATGGTTAGAACTGTATTAGACTTTCTGGCAAGATCTAAGGAATGGTTTATATAGGCTGGTAATAAATTTTCACATGAAAGCTTATGTTAGATAATGCTTAATAAATGAAAGACAATATTATAACCAAAAAGAGAGCAAGTGGTTTACTGTCCGGGGGAAAGGCCAGCACAACCTTTCAATACAAAGGTACACACCTATGAACTTTGAAGAAATGTAGCAGTAGAAGCTAGTGTTCTATAGGTGGCTAGACCAAAAACTGTCCCAAATTGATACAGTGAAGATTTACCCACAGTAGTGTTCCAACTCTGACCTAAGTAGTCCAATTTCCCCAAAAAGATCACATGGTTAAGTTCTTTCTTGATGTTCTCTTATCCAGAAAATATCAAAGCATATAAGTTTCTATTCTATTATTAAATAGGATTTTGTGATGAGAAATACTGTTCTGTTTAAACTACTTATACCTCCCCTCATCACTGTTTTATTTTAGTGCTTCACAAATTTTATTCTCAACATCTTTGGGATGTAGGGAAGTACTATTATCCTAATTTTACGAATGGGGAATAGAGAGGCTAAGTAACTTTTGTGTGTATGATCTTGGGCAAGTCTCTGGTGGAGCAAGGAATTAAGGCTGGGTTTCCCAAGTCTGATGTTATAATGCCTTAACCACTGGACATTCTTTCCTAGTCATTTGAGATCTAATCCAGTTCACGCAGAACTGCAATTTGAACTCCCAGGAAGGGGGAGTCCCAGAGATGAAAGGCATGATGATTTATCGGTTGAGTGTGCTTTTCTTTGAAATTCTTGAAAAAAATTTGAGCAGTAATTTTCTTATCCGCAAATATATAGGTAAAAATACTAACCTGATTATTTTTCTTTTCAAATCCCAGCCGTGCACACCTCCATTTCCTTTATACCGAGTTCCAGACACAATGTCAAAGTTACCTTCTTTTTGCTTTCTTCAAGAAATATAATTTATTTCAAACATGAAAAGTCACTGTATTAGTTTAAAGCAAATTTATATTGTATAGACCTTCAAACAAGGTAGGATAGAAATTGGCATGAAGGCGATAATTATGTTGGGTACATTTATATACCTTTTTAAACTACTCTCTTTACATTCTTAAAAAGCAGAACTATTTCAGAACATCTCATAGAACTTCAAAGACTGCTTCATGAATAATTTATCTAGACCTACTTATTTTAAAAAGGAAAAAGAAAAATTAGACTCCAATGTAAAATGGAGATTTAAAAAAAACAACATATTAAAATATTTAACCACCACCACAAACCGACAGTAACAAGGAAATTAAAAGATAAGTCTGATGTTATCCTGCGCCCCTCACTGTACCTAGCTCTTCAGAATATTATATAGAATCCTTTGTTTGAGATCTTCTGCATTACATCCCAGAAAGAGGAAAATTATAAACAGAGTGACACCCTTAACTTTGAAGATACTTGCTCTCGATTATTTTTGATACAACTTTTAACGTTAAGGAAAAAAAACTTCCATAATTAGTGAGAGTTAACTCTATTTTGTAACTGGGTACTGCAACTTTTAACAGATCACTGAGTCATTGTGGAAAACAAAACTTTTGTTCAGGGACTGTTCTTGTAAAATAAAATCTAGTTTTAGTCTTTAAATTTTTTTGACTGATCTTTTAACTACACATATACTTCTACTCTCAAAATAATAAATAATAGTTGTAACTGTTCTATCTAGCTATCTCACAAAATTTAAAGTCTGGTTCTACTCTGAAAATTAATAATTCCAATTGTGGAGTTTCATGGTTATTGTTTATCAGTGACTCAATATCAGATATCCTCAGTGTGCAAGTACAAAAGATATTTTTTCTTTGAACTGGAAGCCCTGCAAAAATTAAGCTAGGATCTCTCCTTCTTGTGCATCGTCACTTGTAAACTGAATTCCACCTCAATTACACCTGTGTAACCCCATCACGTTTAACTAGTTTGCAAAGGTGTAACTTATTAAACACCTCTACTGATGATGCACTAGCAGGACTAGAATCCAGCTCTCTCTCCACTATCCTAGCCCCTGCAAGGACAACAGGAGTAAAAAACTTTATTTAGTCATTCAACTCAGCATCTTTAATGCTAACTGCACACTTGAAGCAGAACTGTAGAGTAAGAAGATACCATTTTTACTAAGTTACTTTTCAAAGTAAAACCAGTTAAAAATAAAAATAAGTGCTTAGTAACACATTCTTTCTTCCTTTAAAGACATGTTCTTGTAGTCCTTAAGCAAATAAAACTTCCATTGAAGTCTATGGGAATTTTGCTGGAGTTAATATCTGCGGTACTGGTACTTTAGAAATATTTGGGTCTTATCAGAGCCACCCAAATCCTTGCCCTGACTACAGTTGCAGTTGGTGCTAAGCCTTGAAACAGTTTTTTCTGATGCAACAGCCATACAGTAATGGAAGGTATTCAAATATTAACATGCAACTTCAACAGCTTAAAAGTTATACTCCAAATATTAAAAATGGTACCCACCTGATGAACTCTGGAATAAATTTTGGCTGAAAACAGGCAGATGGGTGGGAAAAGAAGAAAAAGAAAAAACAAACAATCAGTAACAATTAATTAAAAACACCTACAAAAAAAAAAAAGACCACACAAGATATAAAAACTTACATGGTGGGAGAGGTCCGCATCCATAATAATAATGAAATTCCCTGTGGCATGCTGCATTCCATGAATATAAGCAGTGCCTGATAAAGACATCATAGAAATAATTTCATCACTATCTTAACATGCACACAGGTCTCTAACCAAATTCAATCTTTCTACAAAGTCTCAAAATTATATTACAAACGTGGATTAAGTAAATACCCCTGAGGTTTTTGTTTTAAAAAATAGGATATAAAAATCATCTTAATGTTTGAAGATTGCCGTTTCTCCAATAATTTCAGTACTAGATTCCAAAAACGTAAAACTTTGCAGGACAAACTTCACTGCAGTAGAAATAACCAGAAAAACATGACTTCGTAAATGGATAGCCACTACCGGTAAGATTTTCCACAGTGCCTAAACTACTTGAAAATAGACTTACTCACCTAACTAACTCATGTGCTTTTGAAAATTTTACCATTGACCTTAAACATACTTCTTATTAACTTCTACTTTGTTCAGTCAGTCAACATTTACGAAAATGCTCCATCTGATGCCTAAGCTTAAAATCTTTCCTTCCTCAATTTAAATTTTTTTGTTTTAACCACATTATGTGAATCAGTTCATCTATATCAATAAGAGACAGAACAAGCTAAGGTATCCAAGTTTTTCCTCAAGCAGGCCACTTTCTGATCTCAGTGATGCTGTTTTAAGTCCACATTTTTTCCAATAAAGCTACAATGGCATAACTGAAATCAAAATCTGGCACCCGCTCTTCATTACCTCAGATTAACTTTGCTGTCCTCCTAGAAATTTTCCAAAAGGTAGATGTCAGTTTTTGAAAAGCATGCATCCAGATGTGGACCTTGGTGCCCATATCAAGCATTTACACAGGGAATTCTACTTCTAGTTAATGAACAGCTCATCTCTTGTCTCTTTCTCATGATGTTTGCAAAATTACAAGCCAGGAACGTAGCTGATCCATGCAGTGTATATAATTAGTAAATATATTTATTACAGGAAAGACAGGGTGCATTAAAAACCCAGAACCAAGCCAATTTTAATAAATATAAATAAATATAGGATTTTGTTCTTTGAAACACGGAACAGAGGATTACAACCAAGGTAAAGATAAATATTAGATAGAAAATAAAAGATACTTAGGCTTTTTAAGGGCTCATATCTAAATGAGAAATGCAATCTGATATAAAAGGTGAATTTAAATACAGACAATTCAGTATCAAGACTTAGAACTTTGTTCTCCTTTTGAGTATTGGCACATGCCATAGTTAAACATTTCCTGTGGGATAAGTAGATTAATTGCACAATACTTCACCAGCTTGTGGGAGAGGGAGGTGTCAAGAGATTCAATAAGAAACAAATACTGATTTTCATTAAGTCAAGTAGGTAAGTTGTGTTCCCTTGCTTTTTCCATTTCAATTACTGGAGGTGAAGAAATCTGGCATGACTAACCTTCCCCCAGTATGTTTTGTGATAAATGTTTTCATTTGAGTAAGAAAATTATGAAATGCTTAATTTTTGCCTTTTTTTAAAAATAACAGTGAAAAACAGACATGTTCTGCATATTCCTCGAGTAGTAGTAATGAGGCAATGGTGGAGCTACAGAAGATCCAATCTTGATCATTTAAATTCACAGCAATCTTAGAATTGATTACAGTGGTTCAGGATTGGCCTCAAAATTAGGACTACATCCTGGTATGAGATAAGGAACTCTTGTAATGTGCCTAAAAGACTTCAAATTCACACCGAACTTAACAGGGGAGGATGGTGCTCCCTTGCATGACTGGCCCATTCAGGGAAATGTATGATTTGAATTACAGTAGTACCAGCATGTCCCAATAAATTGATTCAAGCCACAATGAGCACTGTACAAACCACACAGTAGGAAAGAGTTCCTGCTCTGAAGACCTTAACAAATTAAGATCCCAGTTCTGCACTTTGCTGCATGAGTAGACTGTTACACTTGCGCAGAACCCTAGTGATTTCACTGAGTCAATGGGGTACCATGTGGGCACAGCAGTCTGCCCATCTACAAGTGGCAACTTGTTTAAATTTAGGATCTGACCGCGTAAAAAGTAGGTGAGGCAGGGGAAGGAGGACGAGCATAGTAACTGTTTTCCTGCTACTATGTAGACTGGCCAAGACCACAATTTGCAGGTTTGAGGTTGTGGGGAACTTGCTGTAAGTTCACTATAATATAACGTGTGTGGTTTTTTAATCACTGCACATTTATTTGCTTATAATTACTTGATGAAAACGTTTATTTCTGTCTGAGGGTTCCACTATGACTCCTCCTATGGAATGTTAAAACTAAAAACCAAACAAAACAGATAGCAGAAAGTTTTACTCTAAACCAGAAGCTTAATGAGTACTTACCCAATCCCAGCTTTTTTGCTCTGGGCCTTAGAAGCTGCAAGATATTTGGGGAAATTAGGTCATAAATTAATAAAGTTCTATTAGCTTAGACTACAGTTTCTCACACTTTCTGTGACATCCCACCATTACATAGTTCAAGATGCTGAACCAATACCGAAAGAGTGATTCTTTTCCTTTAAATATCTAGATACTACACAGAATCAAATTCACCTAAGGAAAGACAGGTTCAACAGAAACATATTAACTGGATATATAAACTAGATTAAAAGCCAATCTATTTTAAATTGTACTGAAGAACTTCTGTGTAACATTCTGGTTGTTTTCTTAAGCCTCTCCTCCCACAATACCCACTTTTTGAAATACCCTCTTACAAAGCTGAACACACAATTTCCGCCCCACCAATTTTGTGGGGCGACAAACATTAAGAGGTAATATCTGAGCAAACTCTTGGAGTGACTTAAAATAGTCAGTACTGAATATACACTTTTACACACAAGTGTAATTCAGCTTAATAGTCGGTCACCTTACTGAGGTATTTTTTCATATTCTCTGTGTATAAATAAAGTCTGCTGCAGTTTCCACGGCATGCATCCGATGAAGTGAGCTGTAGCTCACGAAAGCTCATGCTCAAATAAATTGGTTAGTCTCTAAGGTGCCACAAGTACTCCTTTTCTTTTTGAAAATCATCAGTAAGTCGTCAGAGGGAGCTCAGCACCTCATAGGTCTAGGTTCCTAGACCAAGGTTCCTAGGCCAAGGTTTTCTTTTTTTAAAAAAAAAAGAGTCTAACATTAGACATTCAAGTCCATATTTAGATTCCCGTCTGATTTTCAAGAATGCTGAGCCCCTCAAAATTCCCACTGACATTAATAAGAGTTGGTGGGTGCTCACTGAATAGGGTGAACCAAGTATGGACTTTGAAGTGAACCAAATATGGACTATGGGCTAACTTTAGACTCCTTGATTTAAAAATCTTGGCTTCTTTTGATCCATTATAAGTGCCTGTGAGATTATAAACATTAGTGTGAAAACCAAAGGAGAACAAGGATAGACCTCCTGTAAAAAGTCAGTTGCCATTAGAACTTCTGTAGAATGGTTATTTTATTCTCTTTTCTTTTTCCCAAAAATCTTTGCACAACTCTGTGTAGGAATCTCAGTTCCTCTGTTTCTCAGCCAGTTTTAGAAAACCAAAAGTAAACTTCTTGACCTTCAGTAATGGAGTTTCCTCAGACCAGGATACAGTTACTACCTAGTAAACAGGAAGCACCATCAAATTTTTTAAATATAGACCTTTGTGCATCAGTCAGAACTGATTTTGCTCACTACCTACAATTAATTTCAGGAAACAAAGAAAACTGGACTACAAAGAAATCATAACTGATTTTTACTGATGCTCTCTTATTTTCCTGACATTAGATCAGGGTAAGCAGATGTCTATGCCTGCATGGAGTTCCACTGAATTATATGGGACTCCACGCAATATCAAGGGTCAGCTCATGTGGATCCGACTGCAAGATCGGGGGCCTTCGAGACAAGTACTGTAGTGATCTGCATTTGGTATTACTGTTTTATACAAAGTAGCAAAAGAAAATACAACAAAAAACTCCAAACTCCATATACACACTTATCCTTACACAATCTTTAAAAATATTATTTTAATTCACAAACACAATCTTAAACTTCAGTCCCAGAAAATGAAACTTTACAACTGTCAATTAATGGACCCAGGAGGTGGGGGAAAGAGGGAGATAAAACATATTACATTTTTTGTTGCTCAGAACACTATGAAATTGAACTTTTAGTTCTCAGACCATATTATGGTTATGTGCTTTTATCACTGAAAGGAAGCATCTGTAAATACTCAAAGTCTGAATGAATTAAAGTGATATTTACCCCATCATATATACTTCACTTTATTCCAAGATATTGTTCTGGAGTAGTACAGAGAACAGAAACCCCTAACAATCCTGTTAGAAGGTTCTTCATATTAATTAGTATATTTACTTAGTCTGTTCTTCATAATTTACTTCTAATATACATCTGCCTAGTTACTCACACCTGCAGCCAAAGAAAGTAAAATTCAGCTTTATCTACTCCTCATCTTCCCTTTTAAATATGCCCAGGCCAAGTACAATCATCATAATTTCTTTGACCAGGTGCATGTGCACAAAATACTGAAAACATTTTGTAAACATTAATTCATGGGGCTTCACAATATTCCCTGTGAGGCTGCTATTATTACTATCCTCATCATTTATCATCATGGCCTCTTAAGAGCTCTTTTAGTAAAACACTTCTATGAGTCTATGATTTTATTGTAGGCTAAACTGGGTCACAAAAGTTAAAACAGATTGCCCAGGGATATAAAGAAAGCCAGGTCTTGCACCCAGAAGCCCCAACTTTAACCCCCATTCTAACCACTTTAAATACTTCTCTATCCAACAAAAAAGAAAAGCAAAGAAAAAAAACACTCACAATTTTATCTGAACCATATATCTTTTCCAACTGTTCAGCAACTTCCCATGTCCCATCTGGGCTTCCATCATCTATGACTATAATTTCAAAGTTGCTTCCACTGAAATGACAATTATTTTGAAATGAACACGTGGGAAGCCAATTTCAGCAGCTATGTTGTTTCAAAAGGCTTGAAACAGAAGAAAAAAAATGCAGAGTGGTCCACTAGCAGCAAAAATACAAAAAGTTGCAGCTTTTAGAGACATATTTTAATGTACTCCTGTTTCACTTGCATCTTAAGATACAGTTGCTTCACAGCAAATTGAAACAGTACCAGCCTGTCCATCATCTTACTACAAGACTCATTTCTAGTCCCAAGCCTGTTAGACTCTGGATATTAAAAGGATCACTGATCCCTTGATCTAGTAATTTTTCCTCATAGTGGTGCAGGGCTGATTACAAATGCCAGATTCGTACTGTGTTTACAGTAATTTTGTTTCCCTAAATAAAGAGTGGGGAAAAAAGGAACTCTTCACTGTTAGATGCACTTTCCACTGCTAACAGAAAGAATGTAGACGTTTTCACACCCCGAATGACTTTATTATCCCTCTAGGCTATTGCTAGTACTTTATAAATTCTTATGGACAGGGACCAACTAGTTATATGAATACTTATGCTCAGATTTTCAAAAATGTGTTTGTGTGCGCGCGTGTAACTGTGCGAAAAGCCAAAGAGCTCCAAAAAGCAGGCCCAGAAGAAGTTAAGAGCACTTAATTTGTAAGCTTCCTGGGGCAGGCACCGCAGTTGCTGCTCTACAGGTGTGACCCCGGACGCAATGGGGGCCCGGGTTAGGCTCTACCACAACCCGAACAGCCATGCTAAAACCTGGCCTCCCACTGCTGTGACGCGGGAGAGGTTACTAATGCGGAGCGCTCGCACGGCAGCAGCCGTCCCGGCGGCCGGAGCCTGGCGAGCTACCACGGCAGCCGACCCGCGGCCAACTCGGCTGGACGGGCCCGTCCCCGCCGGCGGCCGCGCTCGCCCGGCGTACGTTCAGCCCCCGCAGGGATCCCCGCACAGAGGCGCCGGGTCCGGCAGGCTCCCGGGGACAGGGACCGCGGGGCTGCGCGGCGAGCACGCAGCACCGTGCTGGGGAGGGGGCGACGGCGCGGCCCGGCAGGCCCCGGGAGGGGGCGCGGAGTCAGGCACGGGTGGGCGGGGGAAGCCGGGCCCCGGGTACCTCTCGTGGAAGCTTCGCACCAGCAGCCAGACGATGAGCGGCAGGTTCTCGCGCTCGTTGTAGGTGGGCAGCAGCACCGAGTACTTATCCCGAGCTCGGTTCAGGCTGGCCGCGGCCATGGCGGGGCCAGAAAGCACCCGGAACTAGCGGAGCGGTTACTACGCTCGGGGACTGAGGCAGCCAAGGCCCAGCGAGCCCGGCGCGTGGCACCGACGTGTGCGGAACGGGCGGGGCTCAGCAGCCCCGCGGTCGGCGGACCGGTTAAGGTGTTGGGCCGGAAGCGGAAGTGTCCCTCACCTCGTGGCGCTTTGCGGGCCGGGCTAGGCGCGGGCTGCTTGGGCCTTCTCTCCGGTCATGGCGCTCAGCGAGGCGGCCCGGCTCCGGGCCGAGATAGACCGGAAGGAGCAGGAGCTGCGCGCCCTGCAGGGGCAGCTGGCCGGCGTCCTGGTGAGAGAGGCCGCTGAGGAGCCGGCGGCGGGGCCGGAGCTGCCCCCCTTGGAGGCTCGGGCCGCCCTCAGCCCGGCGGAGATCCTGCGCTACAGCCGGCAGTTGGTGCTTCCCGAGCTGGGCGTGCGAGGGCAGCTGCGCCTGTCCCGCTGCGCCGTGCTGGTGGTTGGCTGCGGCGGGCTGGGCTGCCCCCTGGCCCAGTATTTGGCGGCCGCCGGCATCGGCCGCTTGGGGCTGCTGGATCACGATGTGGTGGAGATGAGCAACCTGCACCGGCAGGTCCTGCACGGGGAGGCTAGGGAAGGGCTGCCTAAGGCCCTGTCTGCAGCGGCCACCCTGCGGCAGCTGAACTCCACGGGGCAGTATGTGCCCTACCACCTGGCCCTGAGCCCCAGCACTGCCCTGGAGCTGGTCCGGCAGTACGACGTGGTGGCCGACTGCTCAGACAACGTCCCCACCAGGTACCTGGTGAGTGATGCTTGTGTCCTCGCTGGGAAGCCGCTTGTATCAGCCAGTGCCCTCCGGCTGGAGGGGCAGCTGGTTGTGTACAACTACCAAGGGGGACCCTGCTACCGCTGTCTCTTCCCAAAGCCTCCTCCAGCAGAGACCGTGACCAACTGTGCAGATGGGGGAGTCCTGGGCGTTGTGCCAGGCATCATGGGGTGCATCCAGGCCTTGGAGGTGCTGAAGATAGCTTCAGGAATAGGTTCTACT
Organism: Lepidochelys kempii; assembly: GCF_965140285.1. Taxonomy (NCBI): domain Eukaryota; kingdom Metazoa; phylum Chordata; order Testudines; family Cheloniidae; genus Lepidochelys; species Lepidochelys kempii. The sequence goes on along the minus strand of NC_136392.1, from coordinate 15,970,588 downwards.
TTCAACCAGTTCATGCTGATGTTCGATGCCCTTGAAGGCAGATTTCGCAACATCAAGTTAAGACCCAAGAAACCAGACTGTGCCATTTGTGGTGACAAGCCAACTATGACCAGCCTACAGGATTATGAAGCATTTTGTGGTTCATCAGCAACAGACAAGTGTAGAACTTTACGCCTACTGCCAGGTGAAGAAAGGATATCTGTAGAGGAGTACAAAAAGTTACTAGATGAGCAAGTCCCTCATATACTGGTAGATGTTCGTCCACAGGTAGAAGTGGACATCTGTTGTCTTGTACACTCTGTCCATATTCCTTTAAGTAAACTAGAGGGAAAAAATGAAGAATGTTTGAAATTTTTAGAAAAGAGAATATGTGAAGCAAAGCAAAGAACTAATGGCAAAACAGCTTTCCCAGTGTATGTTATTTGCAAACTAGGAAATGACTCCCAGAAAGCTGTGCGAGTTTTACAGGAGTTGCCTGACAAAGGACTTGGCTCGATATTGGCTAAGGATATCAGAGGGGGGCTTATGGCTTGGGCTAGCAAAATCGATCCATCATTTCCCCAGTACTAACATTCTAAATATTAGAATAGACATTACAATAAATTTCTACTGCTAAATGGTCTAGTGTCACACCTACTCTGTTGAGTAAGTACTATGGTGCATGTACAAAATGGGGAGAAGATACCACAAAGTTATGTATTAAGTGCTTTCCATGTTCACTTCTAAAAAATCTGTATATGTTTGAAATTCATTAACATTGAAATTTGTTAACATTCTACATGTTTGTATAAAAGAAATAATACACTTGGGTTTTTTGTGTTTGAATTGTGGATGTTGGGTGTAATGAATTGAACGTGGATGTGGGAACTACTGAGTAGCAATTCTGGTCCTGACAGTGACTCACTTGTTGCACTTCCTTTGAAAATCTTTACCTGTTGCTGGGCTAGCACCATTTCAGCTCCCTTGATACCAACGATGGAGAAAGCTTTAAGGGTGCAGTGGTAAAAATTGCACTAGCACTTCCACCGTTGATAACATTCAGGGTTGATGCATCAGTGTTAGACCAGTGGGATGATACCAAGCTGAAAGGGTTGCAAGCACTTCAGAGAACAGAACTAGAATTCAAAATGATCTTGATAAACTGGAGAATTGGTCTGAAACAATAAGATGAAATTCAATAAAGACAAGTTGAAAGTACTACACTTAAGAAGGAAAAATCAAATGTATTTGTACAAAAGGGGAAATAACTGGCTAGGCAGCAGAAAAAGATCTGGGTTCAGAGTGGATCACAAATTAAATGAGTCAACACTGTGATGCTGTTTCAAAAAAAGCAATTGTCATTCTGGGATGTATCAAAAGGAATGTCGTATGTAAAACATGGGACATAACTGTTCTGCTGTGCTCTTTAGTGGTGAGGGCTCAGTGAGAGTATAGTGTCCAGTTTGGGGTGCCAAACTTCTAAGAACAATGGACACACTGGAGAGAGTCCAGAGGAGCACAACAAGATGTTTAGAAACCATTACATATGAAGAAAGTTTGAAAGAACTGGGCATGGTTAGCCTAGAGCAGAGAAGGCTGAGGGGGAACATAAGTCTTCAAACATGTGTAAAAGATAGTTGTGAAGAGGATGGTGATCAGTTGATCTCAGTGTCCACTTAGAATAGGATAAGAAGTAATAGGCTTAGTTTGCAACAAGGAGGATTTATGTTGGATATGGAGAAAAACTTTCTATAAGGCTAGTTAAGCACTGGAACAGGTTACCTAGGGAGACTGTGGAATCCATGTCCTTGGAGATTTTTAAGAACAAGGTTAGCCAAAGCAGCTGTCGGGGATGGTCTAAGTATACTTAATCCTGCCTCAGTGTAGGGGGGATGTACTAGATGATGTCTTGATGTCCCTTCTAGCTCTACATTTCTATGATTATATGAAGGCCACTTTAGACAAGTCACTTAATTTTTTATTTTATTTTTACTTTTCATGTCTATAATATTGCTTCACAGCTGCTGCTCTTTCTAGTGCTGTCTGAGAATGAAAAGTGTGATGTAAATGTTGAGTGTTATGAAAGACAAATTATCATTGCACCAGGACAAGGACAGTAGAGTTACCACACTCACAGTAACAAAACCACAGAGGATCACTTCCTTGTTCAGCGACTGTTCCTGGAATGCAGCCAAGTATAAAGCTAAACTCCAGGTCTCATGACATTTCTATAGTGCCAACTATATAAGAACCTTTGTAGACTGCTCTAGAAGCAGCTTTTAAAAAATAAACAAATTTGCAATTAAATTTAATAATATAATTAAATAGTAGTAGTTTTGAAAATTTGTGTAAAGGAAGTGTAAAAATATAAAATAGTTTGTACACTGATCTAAAAATATTAAGCACTATAAAAGTGCTACATATTGGGGGGTTTGGTCAGTTTAGTTTATACGGCGTTCTTTACTGTATTCAGATTTCATTCATACATTTGATGATGGATGTTGTTGCCTCTGTATGAATTTGCAGCTGGGGGTATACCTTGAAACTCCCTTGGGCAGCACTGGTCTTGTTTCTCTGGGCAGGGAAGATGAATGGAGTGTTATGAAGGGTAAGCATTGAAAAGACAAAAAGCTCTAGTTCAGAAAGGGGGCTGGTAGAAGATGTAAGGAAAGGACCATAGTGAAGGATGGGCAGCGCTTTCAAAGATTGATAGTGTAGGGTATAGAGAAGATAAGACATAAAACACCTTTTCCAAGTCCTAGGGCCTCATATTTATTAACATTGAAAATCTCAATAATCTGTTAGCTGTAACAGTAGGTTGTATGTTCCCCGGAGTGCTGAAAAACTTTAATTGCATGGACAGATATTTGCGTCTGAATAGCTATTCCTGTCTGACAGGAAGAAAGAAATAACCAACTCTAATAGGGAAGCAGGATGAACCCTCTTCCCTTGCACATAGAAATTATCTTTTAAAGATTTTAATTAAGGTATGGATTTCTTTTACATTCTGGGGAGAAAAAAGCCTATCTGTGGTGACTAATCTTTCACTGCACAAAGGGAAAGAAAAGGAGTATTACCAATATTATAGTTGAAAAGGCATAATGTAATAGCACAAATTGTAGTATACCCATACCCTATCTACTTTATTATAAGATGCCATAGGTCCTAGCACTACAAATCTATATACTCTGTTGTGAAGGAAACGGTGTAATGAATGTATAAATACAGGGCTAAACCTCTTTCAATTTAAAGTACAATGAAAACATCTAAGGCCAAGATTTTCAACTGGATTAGTGAGTTTTAGGTTCCCATCATGAGATATATTAATGGGGTTTAATTTTTCAGAGGCTGGATGGATTCCTGAAAATCAGGCCTCCCTGGGGTGTCAATTGTTGGGAATCTGAAAACAGAGACAGCTAAAATTATTAGTCACTGTAGTAGCAAGAAGGAAAACCTAATCCAAACACAAATGTAGAAGAGGAGGATAGAGCTTCATCAGTACCCCCAAGGTCCCTCTGCATATCAATCAATTGATTGTGTGTCTGGATGCCTACTTGATGTGAGCAAACAATTGCTCTTCAGTTATCCAAAGGCAATGAAAATCCACTACTCACAAGGTTCTCACTGCTATTCTTTGGTGGAAAATTCCTCTCTGATCCTAAATCTGGTGGTATATTAATTCCAGTGCATGGGAATAAGGATCACTATTATAAAGCATTTTATTACATTTTTACTTCAATCTGCCATTGCTAGCAGAAATTATACATAAACTGAAAGAAATACAAGGCAAAATCAACCAAATGAAGCCTACCCAATTTGATACAGGAGATCTCTGTAACCAGAGTCTTTGCATCAAATCAGCAAATAGGAAACAAAATGTAAACATTCATCCTGTTTTATAGCAAACAATATTCTACTTGTGTGCCAAGGCCTGAAGGGCTCCACGTGAAAAAGCAAGGCTTCAGATGTGTAAGAGCCAACCAAAAAATATTGGAACTATCCAAAAACTTAATGCATCAAATCGGCCAAATGGGAAATATTGTAAGATACATCATGAAAAGTGGGAATCTTTGCTCCCAAAGACTCATTCAAAGGCCCCTGAATTCCCCTTGATTTTGTGTAGCTTTAACTGAAGAATCTTGAATCAGAAGAATCCTTTATTCCACAATACAAAAATTAAAAACAAATAAGTATGTAGATTAGCAAGTGATATCATTATAGGAAGGCTTCAAGCCTTCAAGATGTTGTAGCCTACTCCATGTAGCTTTTTCCCTTAATGGGGGGAACATACTCCATATCTTCTGAAAGGCCAATCAATATCATATCAGCCCACTGACCTCCAGTTTTTCATGGGATTATCTGAATTCCGTATTCTGCTCTTGGATGATATTTCATCCTCTTAAGTGTGAGGTGTGACTCCAGCTTCAGTCAGGCAGCAGTGATTAAAGAAGCAACTGCTGAAGATGATCTGAAAACGTAGGCACTTTTTAGACACACAAAAAAGATACAGTCCCTTGCTCTGATGAGTGTACAATCCAAATTTTACACCAAGAACAGTCTGAGCTTTTTTGAATGCATTTTATTGACTATTAGAATGCTGATATTTTCTAGACTGCCAACCAAGAGCTGATTTAACAAAACACTTAAAGACGTGCAACTTCAAGCCCTAGTAGTCCCAGCTGAATTCAATTAAACAACTCATATGCTTAAAATTACAGCCATACTTAACTGGTTTTCTGAATTATGGCCTAAGTGAATGCTTAGGATAACACAAATGCATTTTCAGTCTCCAAAAAGTGAATGGCACTCTCTCAAGTTTCATGTGTCTGTTTGAACTTTACAATATTTTCCAGTAATCTGAGAAGAATTTGACATAAGCAAAGCCAGACCTTTGTTATAGGTAAAGAGTGAGGGAACTAAGCAATATTGCCAAGTAAACTAGACAAGGACTTATGGGACTATAACTTACAAAAAATAGAAGAAAATATACTGCAAAGGTCAAATTTTTCAACTGCAGTTACTTAAGGTGCTCTTGCAAATTCTCCATACAGGAACAGGATTTATGTGAATTATCCAGGCGATTGCATGTAGAAAAAGGTTATTATAACAGCATCCACTATGAAGTTTGACTTGCATCCTCTTCATTATTATGTCGGAATATTCGCCACATGAAAATCCATGGAATGCTGAGCTTCCCAAATCACACATGGGCCTAGAAGCAAAATTCCTATGTTGCAAAGACAAAACAAGTTTATTAGGTATTTTAGTGCCATGGCAAGTCAAAGGAATCTTTCTATTGTCTTCAGGTAAGGTACTAATGCTATTGTGCCTTGATAGTGTAGGTTTAATCAATTAAGAATTTCCTTGGTTTGGGGGTTTTTATATCATAAAATTACAATAATAGGATAAATTCTGCCTTGGTTTTATCCATACAATACAATTTCATTGAATTTAATGATGTTATGCTGCATAAAAGTCAGTGGAGAATTTGGCCTAGCGCTTTCAAAATGTGAACGCTAGAATTTCAGAATCTCTCTGAGAACTTTATTATTCCACTCATCAATGTAATGTCTGTTCAAAGCTGATTTTAAAAATAAATCTTGCACTGGGTGCTTAAAATACATGCTTTCAATATTTTCATTCTCTCTTTTTATTTAGTATACCATTGTAGGCTGCCCCCTTTAAAAATGGATGTTTGTTTTTGCTAGGTGGCACTATAGGTTAATAAACTATTCTTTTATAGAGATTACAATTTAGCAGAGCTCAACAAGGGATTAGATTAGTCTGGTTCCTTGTAAAAAATAGTTCTGGTCACATTTTTTTCAAATATGTGTTGAGAGAACTTAAAATGCAATGCTGCAATTTGACATTAAATGCAACAATCCAAGAAAATACAATGAAAACCACCAATTTTAAAAAGCACTACATTTGTTTTAGATACCTAACCTGAGACTTTGTGTGGTAAACTTAATCTCTCAGGAAATTTTGTAGTCAAGGTAGAAAATCCTATAAAGGAGAGTTTATTGGAATTACTAGCACAATTTTACCTTTAGAAATTTTAGGCCTTAATTCTGCAGAGCAACACTACCAGCAGATGTTTAACACATGAAAGGATTGTTTTCAGCTTTAATTGTGTTAGGTCAGCACTAATTTGTGTGTTAAAATAATCCAGAATTGGCATTGTAGTTTTTTAAAGCATTACAGGAACAGTTTCTTAAAAATTACAGTTTTCCTACTTGAGTGATAATCTGCTTCTCATAAATGGAAAACATAAGGAAATATTTATCTAACGAGCTACTGAGAGTTCAGGATTTTCAGCCCTGGTTAAGACAGTTTTCTATCCATTTGGAAATGCAAGAAGATTTTCTTTTTCTGTTCCTTGCTTTTGTAAACCTGGAACTGAAATATTTATTGTAGCCGTCATGCCATATTTGTTTTTTAAATTAAAAAACCCTCAAAAATGGATATCACTGAACCTGCCCCACCAAACACAACAGAAGCAAAACACAAAACTAGCAACAGCCCAATGTATGTAAGTAACCCTACAAAGTATCACAGCCCAAAATTCATGAGCAATCCTACAGTAACAAGGTAGTTTTTGATTCCCCCAACATTGACATGCATCCTAAAAATAACAGACCTCTGTGCTCAGACAGGTACTGAGGAAAAACTCTACAGAAGCAAACCAGGGTGCTCAGTCTAGAAATCACGAGCAACTTGATAACAATACATCAGCGCAGAATTCTCAAGAAACTGCAATAAAGCAGTGTGCTCAGTCCAGCACTCCATGGAAACGCTAGAGTAACAAGACACTCTGCATATGCAATGAAGCAACAGGGAAAGGACAGCAATATTGATTTCATTTTCAACTGTCCAAAATATCATTAAGAGGAAAGTTGGTCATTATTTTAGTACACTATTATTATTTATTAAATACAAATTTAATGACAATCCTTTGACAATATTTTTAAAATCTTTACATCTGTTCAGACCGTTAGGTTAATGGATGGCTACCTTTCCAAGCTTTGGATACACCATTAATGCTAAAAGAAAAGGAGTACTTGTGGCACCTTAGAGACTAACCAATTTATTTGAGCATAAGCTTTCGTGAGCTACAGCTCACTTCATCGGACGAGGTGAGCTGTAGCTCACAAAAGCTTATGCTCAAATAAATTGGTTAGTCTCTAAGGTGCCACAAGTACTCCTTTTCTTTTTGCGAATACAGACTAACACGGCTGTTACTCTGAAACTATTAATGCTGTGATTAAACATTCACATTACAAAGGCTTAATGTGTAACATTCACATTACACATTACACATAAACATTACACATAAACAAAGCCCTGGCTGGGATGATTTAATTGGGGATTGGTCCTGCTTTGAGCAGGGGGTTGGACTAGATGACCACCTGAGGTCCCTTCCAACCCTGATATTCTATGATTGATTACACTGGAGGTAGAGCCTGACTCACTTCTTGCTTACCCTGGTATAAATCAGAACTCCATTGCAGTTACACTGAAGCAAAACAGTTGTAATTGGATTCCAGATGTCACTGACTACAGAAATGAAAAAGATGTCACCTATATATGCTACTTCCAACAATAGACTATCATGAAACTGTTTAAACTGCACATATGCTTAAATCTTGTTTTAGGTGACTCAGCTTTTTGTTCCTGAAACTGAATTATTCTATCACTAAAGATGATAGGTTCACTTATCACTCTGTATTTTACAAAAAGTTGAGTCATTACAAACTCAGCTAGAACTTCACTGGTGACATCTGGTTTATAAATGTCTCTGAGACTAACTGTTTCAATAGCTTTTAAACAGAACTGAGAAATCTGAGAGCATGTAGAGTAGCAGGGATGCAACAATGCTTTCATAAAGTTACCAGCTGGGTTCAGATAACCTGTGCAGACTGCTCTAGAGGTTAAAGAGGGGAACTTGGCATGGGCAAGTCACTTGACATATGCTTGATATAGTTTCTCCACTTGAAAAAATGATATAATTGCCTGTCTCACAGACTGTAAAATGTTTCTAAGGACTTTGAACAACTGTGAGAAGATGTGTACTGTGCCAGTAGGTCTGTGTAAAATATTATGGAACAGTGGTTGTCATTCCGTAGTTAAGCTTGAAACTAGCTTCCTGATTTTCAGAACTCCTCCTCCATGAGAAACAGATCCCTATGAAATTTAACATGTCTCATCTTATGCCTGGGTGGGATTGTGACTGGGGGGAGGGGAGGGGAAGAAGCGACAGGAGCCCATGAACTCTATAGTAGCCCTGATCTACAACTACAACTTAGGTCTATCGTAGCTTGCTTTAGGGGGTGTGAAAAATTCACATCCCTGAGAGTCATAGTTAAAACAATCTGTGCCCTGGAATAGACACTGCTAGGTCAACAGAAGAATTATTATTCTGTAGTATCTGGCTGGTGAATCTTGCCCATATGCTCAGGGTTCAGCTGATCGCCATATTTGGGGTCAGGAAGGAATTTTCCTCCAGGGCAGATTGGAAGAGGCCCTGGAGGTTTTTCACCTTCCTCTGTAACATGGGGCTCGGGTCACTTGCTGGAGGATTCTCTGCTCCTTGAAGTCTTTAAACCACGATTTGAGGACTTCAATAGCTCAGACATAGGTGAGAGGTTTTCCACAGCAGTGGGTGGGTGAGATTCTGTGGCCTGCGTTGTGCAGGAGGTTGGACTAGATGATCATAAGGTCCCTTCTGACCTTAGTATCTATGAAACTATGAAACTATTCCTCCATTCCTACCACCTTCTGATGGGGTGGATTTACTACAGAAGTGGAAAAAACCCTGCTGTTGCTGTAGCGTCTATTCTACAGTGAAGTAGCTGCTCTGCTTCAGCTGTGCCACTGGAACACTTGTAGTGTTAACACAGAGTAAAGATTCTGTTTCATACAAATGTCCTTTGTAAGTAAGAATGCAGTACTACATGATATCAAAAGGGAGTTAGTTCTAAATGGAAAGTGTTTCAGAGTGTTCTGCGAGGTGTCAATAAATCTTTAAAAAGAAAAGGAGTACTTGTGGCATGGCTGCTACTCTGAAATAAATCTTTAGACGATTCAATTAAAATTCGTATTGATAACAGATGGCTATTCATTTATAAAAGCGTAGTTATTACAAAGCTATGACTATTCTAATTCAGCTTTAACAGCATTTATAGCTAGCATATCATATATGCATTTATAGCCAACATGGCTCCTGATAATACTCTTATAATGCCCAGTTCTGCAAGACCATTGAAGTCAATAAGGTTTCTGGGAGTGCTTGACTTGCAGGCACTGCCCACTGAAGTCAGTGGAAATATTCTCATTGATTTGAAGGAGCATGGGCTCAGACCTATAATGAGGTTAGCAGTTGCCTGATGCTGCAATAGGTATACACTCAGGACAGGAATTCCTTTCCACTGTAGACTATGAAGGTAATGTTTGTGTATGCTAATTGAAGTGTGTTGAAATGCAAGTAGGGAGCAGGACTTTAGGCCTAAAGTTTAGGCTGCATATTAGCTAAAGTTAAGCTGTTAGCATAAGTGAATAAGAGTTATTAATAGAAGTGACTCAAGGCATATCCTGTGGTCATGGAGTAAACATGCTTTTGTTTTAAATGTTTTTAACCAGTGTTGTTGGGGAATTGTTGGATGTTTTGGAATATTGGTAACTGAAGGATTTGCATTGATGCAAATGATAATTAGAATGATGTTTGATATTAATAGCCAGTAAGGAAGTAGAAGATATTTGGATTTTGGAGTATGGAAGAGTAAATATGGTAATGGATGAATAAATATGATACAAAGGGGGATTTATTGTTAATTAGCTTATTATAATTTACTATAAATAGGGTTGCTCCCAAATTATGAGGCACTCCATACACCATCATCCACAGCTTAAAGGAAGGACCCTACACCCATTTTTTCATCTAGGAACTGACTACCCCTTGGTGTTATTTCATTTTAGAACTATGAGTATAAATGTAGAATTAAATTGTTATGCTGTAATTCTTTTATGCATGCTTGCTTTAGTTTTATCATATAATAAAATTCTGAATTTCATCACTCATTGTGGCACTCAAGGTTCTTTGACCAAATTAAATAAATTACCTGTAACCGAATCAAGGACCGAACCTTGGGCTTATATTATTTTTAAATTTTGCATCGAAACATATTAATGGCAATATCTGAATCAAAGATTACACCCTGTGAAACTGAAAGCATCTGTCTTTTGCTCCTCTGTGATCACTCAATGCTAATGAAATGTGGCAGCTGTTTGCTGTGGAAGAAGGCAAATGGTTTAACCTAAGCAGGTCACATTTATCTAAGATCATCTGAGAAATGCTCCCTCTGAATGAGAAGAGACTAATAGGGGGATAATCCAGTACCATCATCCTTTCATTCACAAATCCTAGTCAGTAAATTGCAGGACAGAAAATTTACCTGTCAAGATTGTATTATATGCAGCGTTGTTGTAGCCTTGCTAGTTCCAGGATATTAGAGAGGCAAGGTGGGTGAGGTAATATCTTTATTCTGGGACCAACTTCGGTTGGTGAGAGAGACAAGCTTTCAAGCTTACATAGTGCTCTTCACATCTGGTAAATATACTGAGTGTCACAGCTAAATACAAGGTGAAACAGACTGTTTAGCATAAGTAGTTAACACATATTTCAAGGGTCCATTCAAGATGAAGTGGCTCATTCACATCCCTCCAGTCATGGGGGGGAAAGAAGAGGGAGGAAGGCAGCTGGGGGCATTGTTAGTGGGTTATAGATTGTTGTAATAAGCCATAAATCCAGTGTCTCTAGTCAGTCCATGATTTTTAGTGTCTAGCAAAATTATGAATTTAAGCTCCCACGTTCATCTTTTGAAAGTGTTGTGCAGATTTCCTTTGAGGATTAGGATTGGTAGGTCAGATACAGAGTGATGGCTTTGTGAAAAGCAAAAATGGAGAATGCAGATTCATCCTCTCTGTTCCACGGCTGTGTGGGCTTTCAAGCAAAATTGAGTTTGCAGGACACAATCCCGCAATCGTAACTCCCCCCTGACACAATGGGAGTTTTGCCTATATAAGGCCTGTTAGATATATTTTGGGTGCAGTAACTATGACAAACTCAGCAGAGGCATGAACATGGCTAATCTCCCATGGTTAATGAGGCCTTTAGAGGAAGGGAAGCCACGCAAAGCTGTGGACAGAGATAAATAGCAAGGCCGGATTTAGGGCCTTTCTTGTGTTGGCCAGGCTCTTCCCCTTTAGCTTCTTTCCTCACCTTTCAGTGGGATGATGTGTCCGCATAAGTTTCCTCCTCCATTTCCCACCGGGGGGGATGATCCGTCTAGTTGAGCAGTCCCGGGATGACCATCAGAGCAAAGTACTGCCCAATATGAGTAAGGTATGGTAGGATTTGCAACATATTTATCGGGTGCTAATGCAAACCACAGAAAAGTTATATATACTCTGTGGTTTGTGGTATAAACCTTCTGTGTTTTTCATTAACATTAGTTAAATGTATCAGGCCACACTGTTTACCTCAGGCTATAGCTTTGAAAACTTTGTGGTGGGAAATAAATATCATAGTATCATAAAAATGGGCAAGAAGTGACCTCAAGAAGTCATCAAGTCCAGCCCCCTGCACTGAGGCATGGCCAATAAATCTAGACCATCCCTGACAGGTGTTTGTCCAACCTGTTCTTAAAAACCTCCAATTATGGGGATTCCATAACCTCCTTTGGAAGCCTAATAAAGAGTTTATCTACCCTTATAGTTAGGAACTTTTCCTACTATGTAACCTAAATCTCCCTTGCTGCAGATTAAACTCTTACTTCTTGTCCTACCATCTGTGGATATGGAGAACAATTGATCACTATCCTCTTTATAACAGCCCTTAAAATATTTGAAGACTGTTATCAGTTCCCCCTTCAGTCTTCTTTTCTCAAGTCTAAACATGCCCAGATTTGTTAACCGTTTCTCATAGATCAAGTTTCCTAAACCTTTTATCATTTTTGTTGCTCTCCTCTGGGCTCTCTCCAACTTGTCCACATCTCTCCTAAAGTGTGGGAAGAGATTTCCATAGCTTCCTGCTATAAGTAAAGCAGAGTTGCATAAAGGAAGGATAGTTTTGTGGTTAAGGAAATAGACTGAGACAAAAGAGATCTAGGTTCTCTTAAGCTGTGGCACAGACTTCCCATGTAACCTGGGGCAGTTCACTTATCTCCTCTATCTGTTATGTTGTAAAGATACATTCATCAGTGCCTGTGTGGTGGTCAGATACTATGGTGATGGGACCCCAGAGAAGCCTGATTATAAGTGTTATTCTGGAACAGCTCTTAGAACTTGAACATGTAATATGACTCACATACTGCACACTGGGGTCAGATGATAGGATATTGCTGTGACTCTGTTGGAAACAGAGATAAGTTGTTGGTGACTTCTAGTACAGCTGTATTATATCCTTTTATTATACAGTCAGTAAATCTAGTTGCACATTTGTGTGCTCTTCTTGTCCGTACAGCAACAGAAGAGAGTGCCTTACATTCCAGTCCTGAAATCAGGAAGAAGAATGGATTTTGTTTGCATCATTTTCAAAATCCTTTATCATCCGGTGGATTAATTTTCTTTACAGTGTTTTTCATGTGATTTGGTTCAGCTGATTGTTAAAACCCACTGAAATCTGTCCATGTCATGGTGCTGCTCTGACCTCTTGGTTCTCTCTATTTTTATTGTAAAGCATTTGCAATTCTAATATTTCATTCTCATGCCAAAGACTGCAGTGAAGAACAGAAAAATAACTCAGTGTCAAAGTCTATATCTGTCCTATGAATTTAATAAGAAAGGGCAAATGGTGTAAATTTAGCCTATTCCCTTTTTAGTGTTTTAGATTATAAGTATTTGCATTTCTCTAAATGCTGGCTATTTCAATATAAGGTTTCAAGCCAACAGTGAGGCTATTTTTATGTCTTAACAAGCTTGCTTAAAATTAAAGTATCTAATTAAGTCTAGACACAAGCCATAGCTAAATCTATAGAATCACAAAAGCAAGATATGGAAAGGACCTATCCGATCATCCAAGCCTTGCCCTGGGGCCCAAGATTGCTCCATACAGAGAATTCTCCAGTCCTCTATCCTCTGTCCAGTCCAATTTTAAATATCTCAGTCATATCTCTCAAAGTGAGACTACTGCACACTCCTTTCTTCTCCTACTCCTCCTTCTCCTTCCCCACCCTGCATCTCTGGGGTTGGGTCATCATGCAAGCATCCACCATCTTTGTCTGTCTGAGGCAGTACTAACGTCTATCTGCTTACCATCTTTTTTGATGCAATACATCCATTGCTTCCTATGCTTTCTTTGGGGTCCCTTTCCTACTACCCTCTCCTGCCATCTTACCTTCACCAGGTCCTCTTCATTCATCCTCTGTAGGTGTCCAAACTAGCGAAGTTGGATTTTGTCAGCCACATTACAAATTGTGACGTCCATCCTAATGCTTTCATTTCACAATCTTACAGATTAATCCAAGTCATGGAATATCTTTCCCCCTTCCCTTTCACAAAATACAGACTCTGTAAGTGCTGGAAAGGAAAGCTACACTTGAAATTACCCACTTTCTCTTGGTGAAGTAGTTTAATAAAATTCCAACATTATGGGTTGTGTAAAAGAAGAGCTGTTATACTTTTAAGGCGGGATTTTATGAACTCTCATCATAGGTTTTACTCTGCTCTCTTTGGAGTCAGTAGTAAAACTTGGACTTCAGTTGGAACAGAATTCAACGGGAGCAGATAGGCCAGCACTGAGTGCTTTTGAAAATCTCACCTTTAATTAATGAGGTAGGTTCCTTGGGTAGCTTGTGGATTCAAGATACTGCGATGGTGGGTGCATTATAATTTCTTAAATTAGTTAGGTAGATTAGACAGACTGTGCATCCTATGAGACTTTGCAGAATTATCTCTGCAGTTCCCATATACTTAAATAGGTTTATGGTCAGAAAAGTGAATTTGTATAAATGAGCCCTGGTACTATGCCTATTGGCTGTTATGGATATGGTCAGCCTTAGAGCTGAGTGCAATAAAAGCAACTGTGATGCTGTAACAACATGTTCAAATTATGCATCCAGTTGCACTTTCCTTTTGTATGCACATGTGTTCAATTAATACACTAGATCTACCCCTTTGATTCTTTATCTCTGTCAACAAAGAGAGAAAGCATATATGTTTTCCCTAAAGCATAGAAAGAAATTATTTTCTTTCTAAACAAAATTCATTCCATCTGTGGTGCTTGCTGTCAGTAGTGCAGGATGTCCTAGGAGTTTTCTCTGGAATAACTCTTCCATTCTCACCTGTAACATTTGGTATTCACCCTAGTGTTCTGATCTCTAAACTTGCTCCTTGTGGTGGGGTGTTCCGCCCCTTTAAGAATCAATCTAGAGTTTAAGCCAAGACACTCTGGGCACAGTCCAGAAGCATCCTGCCCTGTCCTTGGGCCAGGGTATATAAACAGGAAAAGGAAGTTGAGCAAGGAAAGGGTGTGTGTGTGATGGGCGTGGGGTGGACCAGAAGTCACGCTGATGGCTACAGGTTGCAGGCCTGCTCAAGCACTAGGACACTAGCCTAGGGCCTATAGACTTTTGTTTTCTGACTTTAAGGGCTTGTCTACATAATGTGTAGTCTGCACTACAGGGGAGTAAATTCTAGTGCACACTAGTTTTTGTATAGTAACAGATACATGTGGATCTACTGGTGTGTACTAAAAATTCCCTAGTGTGTAATGTAACGTACTAGTCATGTAGTATGCTACATGAGACTACTACATTAATGTGCATTAGGGAACTTTTAGTGTGCGCCAGCAGGGTCCATGCAGGCCAGTGAGTGTACAGAATAGTGCACCATGTATACAAGCCCTATGTTTGGTTGCTCTGGTTCAAGGCTGTGAGTTAAGGGCTTCATGAACTTCATTAAGCTGCTTCTTCCCTGACCTGCTGCCTAAGGGAAAGGGAGAAAATCTGCCTGCTTCCTAGAACAATAAGGGCACTGGGAACTCTGCAGCCATGGTTGGTTTGGAGGCCTTCTTAAAGGGGCTTGCATTTATTTATTTTTTAAATTTATGAGTTTGGTTTTGGCCTTCCCAGTCTCAGATCCCATACACTCCCCACTAAGTAAGGAATCCTGCTCAAAGTCTCCAAACCAACATGTGCGATGCAGAGCTTTTTGTGGGATCTACTGTAGTAGAGAGATCACATCTCCTTGCATGACCATTACTCCCATTGTGGCTGCCTTCCTCTGGAACAATGAAACTATTAAGTAGTAGGGGGAGGCTCATTATGAGTTCCGGGGACAGAATTTGCTAAGGAGTTGGACCTAGTCTATGGCACTCACTCCTGCAAGAGACAAGTATGTCCTTGGAACAAAATACAAAACTAATTTCTTCAACTTATTTTTCCCTTGATAAATTCACAAACACAATACACTTATAAAAATACATACTCCCTTCCCCACAACCCCTCTGCCCCCCAAACTAATCAAACTATTTTTCCTACAGGCTAGGAAGGAAGGAAAGGAGAGTTGTTACTGACTGTCTATAACTGCATGGGAGGTGCTCAGATACTATGGTGATAGAGGCCATGTAGGTACTTAGAGATAGATCCCTTCCTTCCTTTTTTCAGTGCGGCCCTGAGGTGTGCATCTGCAACAGATTTTGCTGACAGAATCATTCATAATGGATCACCGAAGGAAGAAACTGACAATTGAACATTCTTGTGGCTCTCCCTACCCCTGGCATGAAGCCCTTCTGTGCAAACCACTGTTGTTTTATTCACAAGGTGTTCCTGCCGTTGCTAGGAGACTGACTCTCTTCTTGGGAAGAAAGATTATTTCCAAATTTAAATTGGCTCATCTCCCATCTTTAACTTGGAAATTAATTCTCTTACACAAAGGGGAATTCACCTGCCCATGAATATTGAACAGAAGCCCAGATCTTGTGATAAAAGTATTTGCCCCCACCAGCTAAGGAATGGTTAGTTCTCTGTAAGGCAGATAAGGGTTTTAACTTTTTAAAGGACAATAAGGGATTTAATTTTTTTCTCATACAAACACAAACATACTTAAGGTAACATATGATGGCATCATTGGTAGTTTTTCAGGTGTAAGATGAATGTACAGGAAGCACTCCCAAAGATGTACGCTGTGTATTATAGGTTTCAAATATATTTTTGGAGCCATCTGATCTAGACTACAATTCTGTTACTGAACCTGTGGGTGACCAAAGATGTAATAATAATCAGGCCCAATTCAAGCACATATGCGTGCCTCTCTGTCCTGCTGCCCCGCATCACTGACTCTTAGAACTGAGCTCCTCACTTTCTCTCTTTCTGCTTTTCTCTGTCACTGTTGATCACACCACCATTCTCCTTGTCACTCAGGCCTTAAACCTAGGGCTCATTTTTGACTCCCTTTCTCTGCAGATCCAGGCTATATCCAAAGCTTGGCACTTCTTCCTTCATAATATTTCTAAACTTTTGACATTTTCTTTCTGGTCATACAGTCAAAGCTCACCAAGCCCATACCATCTCCTCCCCTGTTTATTGTGACAAGCTTCTCCTCTCCCACATAGCCCCCTCCAGTCCATACAGTATAGCTACTAGGATGGACTTTCTTCGTGGTCACTCTGATCCCATCACCTCCTCTTTGAATCCATATACCCCTTGCTTCATCACATCAAGTTCAAACTTCACATCTTCACCTTGCAGGCCCTTCAAAACTCTGCCCTTCCTTATTGTGTCTGCTCTTGTCTCTTATCACAAGCCCCCTCCTTTTACCTCTTTTCCCTAGCTCCTGTTGCTGCAGCCTCCGTGTCCCAGACTTTTAGAGATCAATCATATTGCATGAGAAATATTTATGCTATTCGTGGGAATCTTTTGCAACAGGTGGGCGTTGATGGGAATAATAATGCTTTGCACTTTTCACTCCAGGATCTCAAAATGTAAACATTGACTGAAGCAGCATCACAACATCCCTGGGAAGAAAAATATTACCTGTAAGGGGGTGTCAGCCCTACACAAGACCTGATGGGTAAGTTAGGCCAATTAACCTTAGGCTGTACCTAGGGAGTGGTAGGGCCTAATTGCAGATGAAGTCCAGCCGGGGGAGGAGCTGGGCAGGGTTTATAAAGAGAGGAAGTTGGTAGGCTGTAATAAGGGAGGAAAACCTGCAGTTGCACTCCCTGATACAAGGATGAAGAGCAGGAAGCTGCCCAGGGAAGGGGCAGAGAGAGAAAAAGCCAAGAGCTTCTGGGTTGAGGGTCCTGGGTCTGGAACCTGGTATACAGTGTGAGCCCAGGTTCCCAACTGGCCACTGGGGGAGTGGCCTGTCTGCGACAGTTTGTCTCAAAGGACTTGTGATGCCCTGGAAGGGGGGAGAACTTTAATATGACTTAGCCAAAGGGCTAAGCTATGAAGAGGACAGTGTCACACAACACAGGAGGGTTGATATTGGGACTAGAACCCAAAAGTTGTGCCTCCTAGTTCTAGAATCACTAGATTCACTCCGACCGTAGTAATGGTTCCATTGATACAGACCGGTTCTACATGAGTGGTGGACTTGATACGGCATCAAAGGAACATGCTTTTTGTTCACAAGCAACTCATACCTTTGTATTTACACACAGCAGTTCTGGAGAAGCTATTGCTGGGTCACTGGATGTGCTATTCTAGAGCTCCAGGAATTTTTGTTTGCGTGACAGTTTTTTATTTTCCTTTTTTCCTCTCTGAAGGTGTCAGTAATAGGAAGAGGTTAACAACATATCTCTTTACTGATGTTGCAATGGCCTTGTGCAAGCATGGGCGCCAGGTTTGTATAATTTTTGGTGGAGCCCAGAACGGGTCCAAGCAGAGCCATCCTGTCCATAGGATGGAACAGGGCAATCGCCCTGTGCTTCAGGGGATGCGGGGTCCAGGGTGGCCTGGGAGGTTAGCAAGGGGCCTGGTGCTGGTAGCAGTGAGTGACCCGGCCCCAGCCCACCCTGCTGTGTCCCACTAGATCCCAGCATTGCTTGGGGGAGGTGGTGGAAGCTAGAAAGAGGCAGGGGCAGGGGATTGAGAGAAGGGGTGGAAGGGTGGTGGGGAGGGGGCAGAGCAGGGGCAGGCTGGGGCCAGGTCGCTTGCTGCTGCCAGTGCCAGGCCCTCCACTAATCCCTCAGGCTTCCCTGGACCCAGAGCCGTCCTGTCCATAGGACGGACTGGGGCAACAGGCCTGGGCCCTGCACTTTGGGGGTCCCTGTGCTTCAGGGGGATGCGGGGTCCAGGGTGGCCTGGGGGGTTAGCAGGAGGCCTGGCACTGACAGCAGCGAGCAACCCAGTCTGCCTCTGCTCTGCTCCCTCCCTGCCCCCATTCCACCGCTCCCCCCAATCGCCCGCCCCACCTCTTTCCAGCTTCCACCCTCTTCCCTGAGCAACACCGGGAGCTGGTGGGGCAGAGCGGGCGTGCTGGGGCCGGGTCGCTCGCTAACCCCCCAGGCTTCCCTGGACTCTGCATCTTCCTGAAGCACAGGGACCCCCAAAGCACAGTAAGCCCAAACATTGATGGAACCGGGCCCACATTCCTAAATATTGGTGGCGCATGGGCACCCTGAACCTGTATAACTCACTGCATATGTGTGCAAGTGCTGCTCGCATCACCCACAAACTTCCACTTTACCCCCAAAATTCATTAATCTGCTCCCTTCTCCTCCTCCAGATCTCACTTCTGATGCGATGCCTACAGGGCAATACCTATCGATTAGGCAGGTGGCAAAGCAGCACTGTGTGCCCAGCTAGTCTATAGGAAAAATGCTCTTATTAATTGTTACCTTTTTCTTTTTACCCCTCAGTCCCACCTGTTTGTTCCATTTATCTGTTGTGTCTTGTGATTATCAGCTCTTTGGGGGGTAGGGACTGTTTTTAATCCATGTTTGTACAACACCAAAACAATTGGGCCACTTAAATCATAAATCAACTATTAACTTCCCAAAGCCTTGCAAATCTTAGGCACAAATAAAAAAGAGGGTGAGATTTTACCAATTGCTCCTTATTGGGCCTAACTCTGCTCCACCTGAGATCAGAGTGGATTTGACTATTGATACCAGAGGGAACAAAGCTAAGGCCACGCTAAGCGCAGCCCTTTTGAAAATCTCATCCAGGAAGCCTCTCTAAACTCTGAATTTCTGTACTCCTACTAACGATTCAGAGGGTCACATTTTCAACAGGCCGACAAAAATACTCCTGCAGAATGGAGTGATGGAGATATCACTGTGGGTGCATGGCACACACTACATAAAGCAAATGTAGGATTTCTGTGTGCAGCTAGACATATCCACAAATATTGTGGGTGTTTTGGGGGGGATCCATTGAAAATGTGCCCCATTGGCCCAAGTTTTCACAATTACACAACAAATTTGCATATGCGATTACCACAACTGGCTCAATCAATTGGGTGCACAGTTTGTGTGTGCTATTGCATGCCAAACTTTTCTGAAAAATTGAGGCCAGAATGTTGTTTTCAGCATGGCTTCTTGTATGTTTGTTTTCTGACCTTCTTCCCTGACAAAGCAGCCAACCCTCAGTGCTTTGGTTCTCATTGAAGAGAACACAATAAAGGTTTCCTCTAAACTGCAGATTTATGGATTAGCCCAGTAGGGGGTGCCTTGCTTTCAAGAAGGTAATTTATTGAGGTTTATGATAGGGAAGTTTTGGATACTTTACCTGTTTGGAAAGGTTAAGAGATTGTTGAAGCCTGTCATTGGATCAGCTCCACAAGTGGTTGAGATTCATGTGTTCCTCACAAAGAGAAGGGGCCTCATACACAAAAAGCTGTGTTACAAATTTGTTAATTCCTTCCTCAAAACCCATGCATTTTCCCCCTGCTGCACTTTGAGATTTATTGAATGCTGTTGCTGACAGGGCTCTCAGCTCCGAAGGCATCGGCAGGCCCTCCCCTCCTCCCCCTTTGAAATCTGCCACTTCACAGGTGCACCTTCAGAATGAATAAAGTGCTTGACCTAAGCCTGCTTTATACAAAGCTGGGCTAATCGGGACGAAAAGTCCTGTTTTCATTTTTCCTCTTACAGTGTTTTAGTTTATTTTGCGTCTGGCTCAGACTGTTCTGTAGCTGTGTGACATTTCTCTGCCAGTATATGTGTACCACTATAACCATTCAAATTGACTTCAGGGATCCTATACTTATGACAGTGCCATTTTTGCTTCCTTCTTCACTTATTTTAATGCTCTACCTTGGCTTTTGGTGGTATTAATAATGAGTTTTGCAATGGATTTTTGCGGTGTCTAGCTATATAGGCTGCATTTGTGGTCTTTTTCAGTTATGTTAATTGTTTAGTTATTTACATCCGTAGGTCAGTTTAGAACCTGTAATGCCTATATTTCAGTTTATGTTGACTACATTTCCAAACACACTTCCCAAAACAATAAGCATTCAGTGCACAGGATATAGTTTTGTTTGTATGGTGGAATTGTTCAGTTTCTCAGTTCATTTACGGCAGTGAGATCCTGATGCTATAAACACTTGTGCACTTGCTTAACTTTTGTCCCCTGGAACTACTCACATGGTTAAACTTAAGCACACGTGTAATAAGTGTTTTTAGGATCTGGGCCTAACTACTTAAATGCATACATTCACTCTACTATGCAATTATTAAAATATCTTGTAAATGAAGAAGTGTAAGATGGTCCCTAAAACAAGTGTGGCCCAGAATATTCAAATTTCAGGTGTCCAGGGGACTGAGTGAGTTTTTGTGTGTGCAAATTTTTTTGTGTAGGGGGAGCCTCTTCTAGAGGGCACACCTAAACATATATAAACCATATATAGTGCAACAGGAGGTAGCCGTTTCTCTAGCAACATACAATTTATCTGAGAAAGTTAAAAGCTAAAGTATTACCATGTGATTAAAACATTTATCAATTTACAGAGAAACAGATTTATTTATTTATTTTTTTGCTCAGGAGTGATGGGAAGCAGCTAAACAGGTATTGCTCCTTTGGTCAAAACAGTTCACCAGAATTCGGGACCTGGCAGGGATGTTTCCATTTGGGTGAGAAATGATAGGTCAGATATATCCTCAGTGTAATCTTGTTTTATTTACAAAAGTGTATATAAAGTCCTTGTTCTCTGAACACAATAGAAACAAACAGCATCAAGCAGTTTCCTTGCTCAGAAATCCCCAAGTCTGCCACTCCAGAGAGCTCTCTGTTTTTATAGAGCATCTTTAGTTTTTACATTTTGTGCAAAAATGAAAATATATACTAACAAGTAACTAAATTTTAATGAAAGTACCAGTGTCATTTTTTCAATGTGCGCAATCTGTCCCTCTTGGGTTGATTTCTGAATGTGCTTTAAATTTACATAGCTAAACATACTCCAATAAACTCTTTCTGGCATACAGAGGTTACTTAATGGAATATAGGGGTTTGTGTGTAAATGCATCTCAAATTTCACTTCAGCCTCCATATGTGAATAAATAAAGTTATGAAAAGATGCTGAAAACTTTAAAAATCATCCTGAAAGACTGAGTCACTGAGTTTGGCAAGGATAAATTTCATATTGATGGTAAAAAGAACAAGAGTACTTGTGGCACCTTAGAGACTAACAAATTTATTAGAGCATAAGCTTTCGTGAGCTACAGCTCACTTCATCGGATGCATAGAATGGAACATATATATACATACACAAACATACAGATAAACAATGCCCCTTTGCCATGTACATTGGTCAAACTGGACAGTCTCTACGTAAAAGAATAAATGGACACAAATCAGATGTCAAGAATTATAACATTCATAAACCATAAACTTGTTTATGTGTGGGGGGGTGGGGAGAAAACCAGGATTTGTGCTGGAAATGGCCCACCTTGATTATCATACACATTGTAAGGAGAGTGATCACTTTACATAAGCTATTACCAGCAGGAGAGTGGGGTGGGGGGAGAGAAAACCTTTTGTAGTGATAATCACCCATTTTTTCATGGTTTGTGTGTATAAAAACGTCTTCGGTATTTTCCACAGTATGCATCCGATGAAGTGAGCTGTAGCTCACGAAAGCTTATGCTCAAATAAATTGGTTAGTCTCTAAGGTGCCACAAGTACTCCTTTTCTTTTTGCAAATACAGACTAACATGGCTGTTACTCTGAAACCATTCATAAACCAGTCGGAGAACACTTCTATCTCTCTGGTCACGCAATTACAGACATGAAAGTTGCGATATTACAACAGAAAAACTTCAAAACCAGAGTCCAGGGAGAGACTGCTGAATTGGAATTCATTTGCAAATTGGATACAATTAACTTAGGCTTGAATAGAGACTGGGAGTGGCTAAGTCATTATGGAAGGTAACCTATTTCCCCTTGTTTTTTCCTACCCCCCCCATTCCTCAGACATCCTTGTTAAATCTTGGATTTGTGCTGGAAATGGCCCACCTTGATTATCATACACATTGCAAGGAGAGTGATCACTTTAGATAAGCTATTACCAACAGGAGAGTGGGTTTGTGTGGGGAGAAAACCTTTTGAAGTGATAAAAACCCATTTTTTCATGGTCTGTGTGTATAAAAACATCCTCACTGCATTTTCCACTTTTATGCATCCGATGAAGTGAGCTGTAGCTCACGAAAGCTTATGCTCAAATAAATTGGTTAGTCTTTAAGGTGCCACAAGTACTCCTTTTCTTTTTGCCAATGCAGACTAACACGGCTGCTACTCTGAAACCATACAAACTGTGAGAAGCTAATTAGTTAAGATGAGTTATTATCAACAGGAGAAAAAAAACTTTTGTAGTGATAATCAAGATGGTCCATTTAGACAGTTGACAAGAAGGTGTGAGGATACTTAACATGGGGAAATAGATTCAATATGTGCAATGACCCCGCCACTCCCAGTCTCTGTTCAAACCCAAGTTAATGTTATCTAGTTTGCATATTAATTCAAGCTAGATACCATTAACTTGGGTTTGAATAGAGACTGGGAGTGGCGGGGTCATTGCACATATTGAATCTATTTCCCTATGTTAAGTATCCTCACACCTTCTTGTCAACTGTCTAAATGGGCCATCTTGATTATCACTGCAAAAGTTTTTTTTCTCCTGCTGATAATAGCTCATAACTAATTAGCCTCTCACAGTTTGTATGGCAACTTCCAACTTATCTATCTATCTATCTATCTAATCTTACTATATGTTCCATTCTATGCATCCGATGAAGTGAGCTGTAGCTCATGAAAGCTTATGCTTTAATAAATTGGTTAGTCGCTAAAGTGCCACAAGTACTCCTGTTCTTTTTGCGGATACAGACTAACACGGCTGCTACTCTGAAACTCCCTAACCCTAATCCTAACCCTAACCCTAACCCTAACCTTGATGGTAGGCTTCAAACTTGCTTAAAAACTTTAAATATATCAATAAAACATTGTATTCAACTGATACTTATTGTAGCCAGGGAAACTAAAGTTCAGTGATTCATTTTAATAGCAGAAAAACATGGATTTTTTTTTTTAATTCTCTGATTAATCACGGAAAACTAGGATCCCTGTTTATCACTAGGTTACAAGCCTCTGGAGTGAAATACCATGAATGGGCTGTAGATGGCAATGTAGGATGCATAAATCTGAATCCTGAATTTGACTCATTCTTTAACTCTCCACTGATGAAAATCATTATCTATGTATCTCGTAGACTGAAGCACTGTTGCAGTGTATATTTTACAAATCACAGAACCTCTAGCTTTTAGCAGGACTGAACACAGCTGCTCCTGTGGTTTATCATGGATCTTCTGAGGCTGGACCTTTTTAAAATGAGCAGTATAAACCTCTACAAAGTTTACAAACACTGACTAGAATTTTGGCTTACAGTGGAAAATTGCCCATTGGCATTGGATATCAGTTGCATCCACTAAGCCTGTGTGAGCAGCATGGCCTTGTGAGTGTTTATGAGTTGCCTTGGTTTTGAACCAAGCGGCATCTATAAATGGAAGGCCAGGGAACCAGTAATGGGAGAAGATGTGTGTATGGACTCATGGTAGTCCCCAGTGCAGAAAAGTGATATCAGTGCAATTTTTGTGTACAGACAAGGCCTATGGTGGGGCAAGGTGCTAACCTTAATTTATACTTCTTTTCTTTAGGTGCTCTTTCCATGCTTATACCATGCCCTCTTTTACTGTCATGTCCATTTTTTAGTTTATTCGCCCTATTTCCACCACTCCCTAGAAGTAAAATAATTTATGACCCATTTACTTTGCCACACAATGCCTCACTCTAGTGCTCCTCTAAAATGTACCTGCCTAGTTTCTTAAAATACCCTTTATACTAGCACAGCATTTGGCCTATTTTGCTTTGGGTTAATGCTGCTTTTACACTCCACAGGGTATGGCAATTGGTGACTCTTGCAGTGAGTCATCTTTCCCTGGGATGACCTGATAGATTTCACTGTAAAAGCTGTAGGATGAAATACATCAGACTCTTTTATTAAGTATTTAGCTAATGAAAATATGTATGTACTGCTTAGATTCATAGCTCAGCAGCTGTATGTCTTAATGTAAGACATAAACATGTCTTAAACACTGTATGTCTCAAAACACAATATCCAGCTACCATCCCAATATAATTAACTGTGCAGGAAATACGTGCATGTCCATATACTTAGTGAAGTGCTTATTGCAGAAACATATACTGAGCTGTGGAGCAGAAAGTGATATACATCTAAATATGGAAATACTTGCTGACCCGCTGTACTTTACAGAAGTTTCAAAAATTGACAACTCTGTAGCCTGGGAAGCAAACAACCTTGGCTTTTAACTCAGATCCCCAGATGATAGTATGGAGTAATACTGTGTATTCCAAGTTCGCCACTTGAGCATCAGATTTGATGCATGCTAATGACCAAATTTTCCAGCTGTTTTTTGGACTCAAAAATAAAAGTAGGAACAAAATGATTACCAGAAAAAGAGGCTTGGGTAAGGAGAAGCTGAAAATTTGGCCTTAAGGTGCTAAGATTTTACAGTGCCAGAACTAACTTCAGAGAGTCACATGGGTATACAAAGCCTATCAGCAGGGCTACAGGGTAACAATGTGGTTGTGGTAGCTTGTATACATGTAACACACATTCTGTAATTAGTCTGTTTGGGTCTCTGTGCTTCTAGCTAGGACAGAACTTTATTTCTGTTCAGGTGACATTCATTTCTGGATTAGGTGTTTGAGGCAGAGAGGAGGCAAAATAGCTATTGGACAGAGAATGAGGAAAGATCTGCCAATATCATGTGAGCTTGCTAGCTTTCCTCATCAGTAAGGGCTGTAGCTTATCAGCTGTGCTTTCAGCATGGTTAATGGTGTCCATGGTGATTTCTGTGGAGGATTTCAGAGAATATGAGATAATGGAGCATTCCAAAGAAAGGCAAAAGAAACAGACACAATAGTAGGAAGTTGTCATTTTATTAATTATTTTGGGTCAGATTCTGAACTCCTTCTTTAATCAATACACAGACAAAATGCCCATTAACTTTACTGATGATGGTTAAACTTGCATACACTGGTGGGTCAGTGCCAAACAGATAACCAATATTGTCCCAAAGGGACAGTAACAGTACAAGTCAATACAGAACATGCACAGAGCCTGCATGCTGCAGTGAACTAGGTTGAATTTTAGAAGGATCTCATCTAGTCTCTGTTGCACTCCAGGTTTTCAGACTGCTCATTACCATAGCATCTCAGAAGGCAATGAAGGAACAATGATAAGTAAATGAGCTGGTGGGTCTAGCGTTAGGCATTTTAAGCATTAGTATAGAAATATGCCCTTACAGGCTTTTTTCCCAGTGTGGGGCAGGATTTATAAAACATGACTCCAGTTTCATGCCCTGTGACACTACCTGATCTCTGGGAATGGCTCTCTTTGGGTATGTCTACACTGCAATTACACACCTGCAGCTGGTACATGCCAGCTGACTCAAGATGTTTTAATTGTGGTGTAGATGTTGGGGCTTAGGCTGCATCCCAAGTTCTGGGATGCTCCCACCTTGCAGAGTCCTAGAGTCCGGGCTGCAGCCTGAGCCCAAATGTCTAAACCGCAATTAAACAGCCCCTTAGCCGGAGCCCCTTAGCGCAAGTCAGCTGGCATGGACCAGCTGTGGGTTTTTAATTGCAGAGTAGCCAGACCCTTTGTGATCTCATGTTGGAGATCTTCTGTTGGAGACTTCAAACTCACTGTTCCATAATACACTCTACATCCTAGTTTTAAACACTGATGGTTTGTATTTCTGAGACACGAGGCCTAATTCATCTCTGGGATAACTGGATGCTGCAGCCCTGCAAAATCCTCCATGGGATAAGCAATTGAAAAGGGCTGTTAAAATGCAGCAGCTGGGACATCTGTTAATTCAGTCAGTTCCAGGCTGCTGATTAATAGTATAGCTGATTGATTGATTGATTGACTACATTTATAGTTCATTATGAAAAATGTTCAGAACACCAAATAAAAAAGCTTAGCCAAAGTTTATTGTTTAAGACATAGTAGTACAATATGAAACAGACATACATACCTCTCCTTTTGGAAAGAAATGTTTATTTCACAGCATTTTCACCTTACACAGTAGGTGGTCTTCAAAATATACCCCCAAAGTCACTTATATTTATACTACTGTTGCTTGCAAGTTAGAATGCACTTTGTGTCACCTGAGATCCAACCCACCAGTTTGCCGAGTTCCTTGTGGTTCTGTACCTTCCCTTATCTCTCTTTTGGATACTACATTTTAAACCAGTTGCCCATGAAGTTACCAGGACAAGGACATAGAATGAATGTATCTTGCCTTTGACAGCCTTTATATTTGCTAATGGCAAAAGCTACATTTAGCTTTGCAGAGTATGGTGGGGTATATATCTTGACATAAGTGAGCAGTGGAAAACATTGTGGGAAAGATGTAATACAAATTGGTTAACATAACTGCCCACATGCTGGGTATAATACAGTATTAATCTGGTATGCTCTACGCCTAACATATATGTGTTCGCTAACAAGGTGTAAATTAAAATGGCCATGTGGACAGTCCCTTCCACGACCCTAGAGTAAACAGTTCAGGTTCTAGTTAATACCATTGGCTGATCTGTTCTCAGAGATTCCTCCTCCCATCTTCTAATTTGTATTTGACACTCTTTAAATTTCGTTTTTGATTGAATATGTTCATTTCAATCTGCACAGATTTGGGAGTATGCTGTCCAGTTTTCAGTCTGTTCTGCTGTGCTAACTTCTACTGGCAAATCTGTGAGTGGGATTTGGTGTTTCTTAGCTTTATCAGAAATATTTATCAGTTTCTTTGTTTTTTAACTCATTAACTTTTTTTTTTTAATTCCTCTCCTATAATATAGGGTATAGTTAATCAGTGGTCAGTCCTGAATCTCTTAGTATCTGTTATCTGCTACTGTGTTATTTAGCTGCTCTGAGTTGATAGAGGCCAGCTCCTTTCTGGGCACTACATCTGGATTTAATGGGCACTATGTAATGAATAGGATGTTCAGTAAGCAATTGAATGGGGGATGAGGGATGGAATTGGTGGTACTGTACAACTGAAGACTTAAACTGTTGTTCAAGGGTTAGTACCTCCTCACCTATGATAGGGTATTTTTATTGAAGTATCCTGTAAAGACTAACTCTTATCAAGAGACAAGAAAAGCAGTGGAAAAGAGGTACTGTTCCACCACAGCAATTTTTAGTTTTACATCAATCTGAACACTCAGCTAAACTCTGCCCACACGTCATGAATGTGCAGGATGTGCCAGTTTTCCTTCTCAGACACGTGTACTAGATGATGCATGAATCCATGACTCAGCCCTGCACAAAAGGTTTTTGTTTAATAGGACATAGCCAAAGGCATTGAATATTCATATAGGAAAGACTGAGAGTACAATGGAATGACATTACAGTGGGACCCAATTCCTACATCTGCCACAAAGGGAGATTTCCCTGAGTAAGAATTGCAGGACACGGTTCATGGTGAAGTGGCATTGAGTAAACCTCTAGTAAGGGAAGTATAATGCAAGTCTCCCATTCTTCCAAATGCATGGCAGTGTGCAGATTGCCACTGCAGTCAACGATCCACATCAAATGATGTTCAGTGAGGGAAAATCAAAGAGAACCTCACTGTATCTCTATTTTTTTGCTATAGAAATGTGTTTAAATGATTTTAAATATATATTACACTGATCTGCTGAATTTTATTTTTTGCCACTTTTGAGAAAAGTGGGAAAAAAGAAGAGATTTTCAGGAGTGTAATTTAATGAGTTGTCATCCTAATTGGAAATGCAGGTCTCTGCGGGGATTCTTCTCTTCACTTGAACTCCCCATCTATTTCCTATTCATTCCTTCAATTTCTCTCCCTGATTTCTTCTCTTCTCATTCTTACTTAGTTTTACAAACAATTTTAAAGTTATGTTCTGACTGGCAGGGGGAATGCGTAAGTTTCTGGCTCTCAGAAACACATGAGAGAGAGAGTTCCTGTACTCAAGCTGGTGAATTGGCACTTAGAGCCTAAGGGTGCACTAGAAGTACATAGGCAGATAGAGAGATTTTGACTCCTGACTAATGCTCTCTTCTGTAGCCAACCTGCTTCAGCTAGTGATGTTCATTGCCCAAATCCTCTCTCCCAACTGGTAGTCACTTCCTACGTGGGACCTCAGAACGTCAATCACCCATGTAAGTTCTCCCACTTTTGCTTTCTTTGCACCCTCTTCCATCCCTCCCTTCTTGCAGCCAGGCATGAGAAATGTGTCACCAACAGAGGATAAAGGTGAATGAAAGTCTTCGTCCGCTCTGAGATTTACTCCACTATTGCATCATCATCTTGCTCCACTGATGACACTTCAGCTGCTTGTAGTAGCCAGCCTGCATTATAAGCAAGCACATGAAAATATAAAGAAAGCCCAACTCTTTATTCATCAAAATTAATATAGCTACTACCATTCAATTTGAAAATATACATACTATTGCTGTATATACAGGATAATACAAATAGCAAAGCGAATCCAGCTCTAGTAGGATATTTGACAAGTACCACTTTTTATCAGTGGCAATTTAAACAATTCCTTTGTACTTCATGAAAGCACAGAGTGTTTTTAAAGGAACTTTTTGTTAACTTCACATGCTGTTAAAAAGCAAGAAAGGAAAGCTATCAGACTCAGTAGCTGTCAGCTGTGTGGCTGGAAACATTTCAGAGTCAGCTTTTGAATCAATCTACAATTTCATAAATTTGTCTACAAATTGAGATAATACACTGTAAAGAGTTATAATAATTTAAAATCTTCAGGCTTCACAGTAGAAACTGGAATTCAGCATGTGGGATTCATGCTAATGTTGTATTCCTAAGACATATAGCTGTATTAATTTAGCATAAGAACTACAGTATGTATCACTTTGCTGTAAAACATAAGCAATTTGTTACAATGATTCATAGTACAACATGTTGATTCTCGTACAAGTTATTTGTTGCCAAGTGCAAAATTACAATGGGCTACATCCTGAAATCCTTACTTGTTTCCTACTCAGGCAAATCCCCCTCCGGCTTGGTGCTTAGTACCCACCCTTAAGGATTTGACTCAAGTCATGACTTCAGGATCTGGCCATAATTTTACAACAGAAAAAACAATATCTGAAATACACTTACTTAACGCTGATTTAAACTTACTTAACGCTGATTTAAACATAAATTGATGAAATTAGGCCAAATCCTCAGCTGGTGTAAACTGGCATAGCATGGAGCTCAGCAGAGGATGTGGCCCATAATCTCTTGATTCATGTTTATTTTGACATACAGCTTCTCCTTTAGGGCCCAGTCCTGCAAACACATACAAGTAATTTTACTCTTTCAAATAGTCCCATTAACAAATCCTTTTATAATGGATGCTAATACAAAGGAATAAAGACCTCGAGTGCTTGTGTTGTGGTTAAAGTTACAGCTGGTCAAAACATTTGGAATTTTTTTTGATGGAGAAGGGACTATTTTTTCATGAAAAAATAGTCCCTGTTTTTTTCAACTCTAATTAAAGCACAAGAATGGGGGTCAGCTAGGACTATAACCCACTTCTTCTAGGTCACACAATTGCTGTGACCTTGGGCTACTCATTTGACTCATCATGTCTCAGTTTCATTGGAATATTTACCTGTATCACAGCAATTTTGTGAAGCTTCATTCATTAATATTTGTAAAGTGCTCTGAGAACTCTGGTTAAAAAGTGGTAAGGAGGTTTGAACTATTATTTCTTAGTAGGAAAACATAAGATGTCTATTATGATAATTGTATACATCTAATATTATTTTATTATTATTTATAACTTAAGTCAAGTCACTGTAACATGGAGACTTGGCCATTCAGTGTAGGCCAATACACTAGGTTTCACCTTTCACAGACAAAAATTCAAGTGAAGATGAGTTTTGCATTTCATCCCCAACCTCTTTGATATAAATGACAAAACCATCATACAGTTTAACACAATTGAAAGTCCCTGTTTGAGAGAGATCAGAGACCAGAACAGGGATTCTGAAAAATAGGTTTAAGGTGAGATGGCAGAGATGCTGGGAACTTTCATATTTCTTGGCTCATGACAGTTAATGAACAGGAAATTGACATTGTTCTTTTAAACTGGGAAACTTCACCTAAAGTTAAGATTTTCAACACAATACACACTCTCTAAGAGACAAATCAACCAATTTGATTTCTTTGTTAAAGTTCTGGACTTTGTCTCTTGAGCTGCCATATAGCCCAAACCTGCTCTGATTGAAATGAATGGGAAGTTTGTCATTGACTTCTGGGGGAGCCAGATCAGGACCCAATCCTGAAAGCCTTATTCACCCATGTGGTCCCATTGACTTCAAGAGAACAACTTGTTTTTGGACTAGTAAAGTAAAAGATGCAGGATCGCGCTTCTTTAGTTGTCTTTAAGTTTCCCAAAACAATTTTTCTTCAGTGCTATGATGCCTGCTACAAGTAACAGTGAAGGAAGAGCTAATTAGCTGAAGGCTTTCCACCTTATAGTCTTGAGTCACTGGAGACTGACTTAGTCTCCCATGACTCAATTGGTATTATTTCCTTTTTACATCACTGGCAACTTGTTGTAATACTCCTTGATTTTTTTTAAAAGAAGCCAGATGCCATACAGTCAATGCACAGCACCAGAATCAACCTGATTAGTAATGCTGCAGCTTCATCTAGAAACAGAGTCTTTTTAATTTCTGTTTTCTATCTGGTTTAAAGGGATAACATTGAAACAGACATCATTACTATGATGTTATCATGCACATTTGGTTTAATTTGCAGCTAGCTACCTCCTTGTCATCTGTACTGGATGTCACAAAACGCAAGACCCTCTCACCCATCACTGGGAATATTTTGTTGAACTATATCAGAGCTACAGTATAAGCCCATTTAAGTTTTGGAGCTGCTGAGCTATAAGTAATTACATCTTCAGCACATGCCTGTCCCAAAGCACGCACAAACCAATAGCTCCTCTTCATTGTTATTGTTATTTTCAGGAAAGGCTCACAAGGAAAATACTATGTTTGCCTGCCCTAAATGACACACACCTGGTTTAATCCTCTCCAAGGGCACAATGGGTAATTTACATACTTGGTTAATTCTACTACAGTCAATGGAGGTACACTGGGGATGAATTTAGACTTGAACTTGTTATCTTTATAGTATTTATATACATGAAGAAACTAAAGAAAAACTTATTTAATTATCAAAATTAATACCTACATAATGTCTTGGTTGGAAAAGGGTACATCACTTTATATTACAAATACAACACAGCCTGTGTCAAGTATGTATTTTACATTGTTCTCATTTCAGTCAGAGAACTCAAATTCCTAATATCCCACTGCATGATCTCATGGGGAAAAACTGTCTTAACTGTACATTTTGTTGAAAAGAAAAGAAAAAGCCTTTAATAATAGGCTTTTAAAACCACATCAGCTTGATGGCTAAAACCCCCTTTCTTGCTATTTGTATAAAGATTTCTTTAAATGCTTCCAAAGCAAATGGTAAGATGGGATCTCTGACTGCATAACTTTGCCCAATATCAGACAATTATGGCAACTTAAATTTCAGTTGTTGTCCCTAGTCTCAGAAGAGATACTGGGAAATAAAATGTCACTCCTTTGTGATTCATTACTTAGCTGAGACTTAGTTTTTAATAAGAATTGTGCTTTCCTGAACATGAGTCTTTCCTGCTCTTGCTTCAGCTCAATGTAGGAGCGTGAAAACGTGTGGAAGATGGAGGTGACTGGAAATGCCATGAGGAGAATGCCACTCAGAATGCTGCTTAAAGCCACCACCTGGCCTGGAATGCTTCTGGGAACCATGTCGCCATAGCCTACTGTTGTCATGGTGATTACTGCCCACCAGTAGCACGCAGGGATGCTGGTAAACTCCTGTGAGTCCGCCATCTCATTCTCAATGACATACAAGAGCGGCGCAAAAAGTGCAATGGCCACGCAGAGGAAGAGCAGCAAGAGTCCAAACTCCCGGGTACACCTGCGAGCGGTGAGTCCTAAAGTCTGCAGGCCGAGAGAGTGCCTGGCCAGCCGCATGACATATAGAATCCTCAAGGCACGGAGTATGCGGAGCACCAGACCTACTTTGTCCAGATAGATGTTGCCAGAGGTTGGCTTTTTAAAGCCCACCGAAGTGGTATCTACTAGTAAAGTGATATAATAGGGCAGAATGGCAATAATGTCAATCAGGGTTAACGGTCTCCTCAGAAATACAAACTTGCTCTTTGCCTGAATGAATCTCAACATGAATTCCAAGGAAAACCATGCCACACAGACAGATTCCACGATGAAAATATTGTAGCACATCTGGGAGCATTCACCCTAGAAGAAAGAGAAGGAGTTTATACTAAGTAAATGAACAGTCACTGTTTTAGTTGGTAAAGTGACAGGAATGATATTTTTTTGGTCTTTAAAGCCATAATATTAAATGAATTGAAGCTGTATTAAGGGGTAACCAGTTTGGCAAATCCGCTGAATTACAAGCTAAATACAAAACTTACCAGACCCCCAATACTTCTTCCACTGAAGTCAATGGCAAAACTCCCCTTGACTTCAGAGGCAGTGAGGTCTGGCTCCAACTTCCCTAGTTTCTATCAGTAATTATGGTGTTCTTAAGCAGCACAAACAAAGCTTCAAAAATTCATGATATGGCTGTCCAGAAGAATGCATATTTACAAAATGTTTTTGTCAGAGAAAAGTGTCATTTACAACTTTCAGTATCTTTATCTACAGGCCTTATCCTGCTTGCCCTGAAGACAATTACAAAACTCCCACTTGCTTCAATGGGAGCAGAACTAGGCCCTGTATTTGCTTTACTTTTTCCAAAGAGTGATGTTTTACCATCCTGAAAGTCAACTTACTCTCTCCTCCTCCTCTCTTAAGTCGGGCATGGTGCTGATGGATAGGTTCACTGCAGTAATGGTCACAAACAATACAGACAAACATGCAAATACTTTCCCAGGAAGCCCCGACTGAGGCCTCTCCACCATGTCTTGTAACTTTTTCATGCACAGGCTGGCTCTTGTCTCTTCCACTGTTTCACCTGGGTTTTCATTCTCTATGAGGTCGTCCTCCCTTTCGTTCATTTCTGTAAACTCCTCCATTTTTTGCAGATACCTCCTCTTGCAGCACCATTCCAGACTGTCCTCCTCAATGCCCCAGTAGAGCAGCTCCTCTTGGAAAGAAAGAGCGCACATCTCTCGCATGAGCCGAAGCTTCCCAACCCGCAAAAATGTCAGGATTGTCCTAAATGCCCCCGGGTTGCGGTCGAAAAAGAATTCATTGCACGTCACATCGTAATCATCGCAAATGTTTAAAATGTCATCAAAATTATTACAAAATTTCAGTTGGCCCAAGCGTGTCAGGGGAAACTCATCAAGTGTGGTCCAGGGCAGCAAGTATTTAATGCCCCCTACATTTATGATGATATGATGCTTCCGGTCCTCAGGTTGAATGCTTTTAAAGAGATCCTCTTTAGGGTGAATTAGCTTGGCTCTTTGGTAAAAAACTCCCTTGAGGGTTTCTGTTTCTGGAAAGAACGTGTGGTTGAAGGAGGTATCTGAAGCACAGCTCAGGGCGCTATAGTCATAATCAGAATTTTCTCCTGTTAAAAGAGTCATTTTGGAAGCTAACTTCACATCCCTTAGACACTCCAGCAAGAGTATTCTGCAACAAAGAAAATACAGATGTTTGGTGTTAATGTATATGTTTGCCCTCTGGATCTGAAACAAAGATGGTGATTGAAACTTGACTATCTATAGGGCTGCTAAAGAAATCACAGAGAAAATGTATGCCTGCAAGTGGCTCTGTATATTTAGCAGAATGCGAATGTAAAAAAGAAGTTATCGCACAGACATGTAGAGTTCAAGTGTGTGGTGCAGAAAAGGAATTGGAAAAAAGCATTCCTGTTTGTTTACTATATGTAAAAATCTTCTTAAATATTTTAGTAACAATTACGTACATATAAAAGAATCCGAAGTTGATTATGATGAACTTCACTAAGTATCCTTGTCTGTTCAAGCAGTCTTAGACTGCTTTCAAGGAAGTCAAATGGAAACAATGTTGACAAAACATTTGCACTGCTATTCATATATAATGCTTGCCAGTTATGTGTAACTGGACATATAAATAGCATGACAGCTTGCTCTCTGGAGCCTCAAACCTTATTCAGAGAAGATAGTTTAATAACTTTATATGAATTTCATACAAATCATATACTATTCTTTGGATTCAATAATTTTGTTTAATAGACATTGTTCTCACTGTACTGCTAATATATTTAATATAGTTGGAGCAAAGGTACCTTTCTCTGTCATTCTAAGAGTCTTCAAAAGGTTCTTATGATATGGTTCTGAAAATATGAAGGAGCAAATTCTGCTCTCAGTTACACTAGTGTAAATTTGGAGTGACTTCACACAAGGAATGGAGTGATCTTGGGTTCATGCCCATATAAAAATTTGGCCCTGAAACTGCTAAACTCTCTCTGCCTAACTTGCTGCACTGCAACATTCACTTGAATTACTTTGGAAGGTGGCTGTCACATAAGAAAGGAATATGCCACGCTGGCTCTAGATTTCTCATCTGTATATTCAGCCACATTTAACATGAGTAGCTATTTAATTTTATTGGGTGGGGGGGGGAAGTGTTTTCACTGAAAAACAATTGAGTGCAATAAATAACTAGTAATCACACTTGCTAGTCACAGGCTCACAGAGGGGCAGCAAATATTCCATGCTCCAGCCTTCCACAACAATATATTTTTGCTGCATGTGCTTGGGACACTTACTCTGTCTCCTTTAATGGGTGGGGAGGGAGACAGCAGCGACAGTAGGCTCCATTAGACACAGAACTACTCTTCTCTGGTGTTAAAGATTATGAATGAAGCCATTTATTTTAAAAGCTTGTATACTTATAGCCAGAAGCACCACAAGTATCACGCTGCAGAACAGCTGCATTTCAATCTCAGCATGATGGGCTGCTCATGCATGTCCAAATTCTCTGTACATGGCAGACTTTAATGTTACCATTATCTCAGCTATTCTCTACGCTGAAGTTTAATCCCCCTTCCGGAGCTAACCTTTTCCTGTTTCCTCATGGCAGATGGACTCATGTTCTTGGTGGAGTGATACCTTCATGCCTCTGACACCTCTCAGTATAAAAGGAATTCAATAATCACCTGCCCTTAAAGAGAAGATGGAGGATCCTGGGTAAGGAAAACCTATGTAGAATACACAAGTATAGCCAAAGCTTCATTCAGATCCTGCTAGAGCCACAGCACTCTTTCCTGGCCTGAGGTAAGCAAAGAGGGCTTTGTCGTCTTGTTTGTATCATGGAGTAGGATCTCCACTGCTGCTCCCCCGTGCTCCATGAACACAACTCACAGGAAAGGTGCCAAAAACTCCTATACGTTCAACTTTCCCTGCCTTATTACACAAACTCTCATTCACAAAACTGAGCTCTAAGTTGTTCTGTCTTGGCCAGGAACATACACGTATGGCAATGCCCAAGGCAAGAGAAATACAATTCTAAAAAACCTTTGGAACTGAAAGGTGGAGAGCAAACAAAGGGGCAAATCCACTGGTTGTTAGGCAAGGTTCAGTAAGTGTCTTGCCTGAATAAAGACTGAGTAATGGGCTATTGATTGACATGTCATATTTTCTGCAGAAACATTAACACAAAATGTAATCCTATGTAAAAAGACACTGTCAAGGTTCCTTCCCCACTCTGAACTCTAGGGTACAGATGTGTGGACCTGCATGAAAACCTCCTAAGCTTACTTTTACCAGCTGAGGTTAAAACTTCCCCAAGGTACAAATTAATTTTACCCTTTGCCCTTGGATTTCCACTGCCACCACCAAACTTTATCTGGGTTTACTGGGAAACATAGTTTGGACACGTCTTTCCCCCCCAAAATCCTCCCAACCCTTGCACCCCACTTCCTGGGGAAGGTTTGGTAAAAATCCTCACCAATTTGTATAGGTGACCACAGACCCAAACCCTTGGATCTTAGGACAATGAAAAAGCATTCAGTTTTCTTACAAGAAGACTTTTAATAGAAGTAAAGGAATTACCTCTGTAAAATCAGGATGGTAGATACCTTACAGGGTAATTAGATTCAAAACATAGAGAATCCCTCTAGGCAAAATCTTAAGTTACAAAAAAGACACACAGACAGGAATAGTCATTCTATTCAGCACAGTTCTTTTCTCAGCCATTTAAAGAAATCATAATCTAACACATACCTAGCTAGATTACTTACTAAAAGTTCTAAGACTCCATTCCTGTTCTGTCCGCGGCAAAAGCAGCATAACGACAGACACAGACCCTCTGTTTTTCTCCCTCCTCCCAGCTTTTGAAAGTATCTTGTCTCCTCATTGGTCATTTTGGTCAGGTGCCAGCGAGGTTACCTTTAGCTTCTTAACCCTTTACAGATAAGAGGATTTTTCCTCTGGCCAGGAGGGATTTTAAAGGGGTTTACCCTTCCCTTTATATTTATGACAGACACGCTCTGGGAAATTCCAGCCAATAGTGAGATTATTAGTGAAGCTTCATGACAAGTGACGGTTCTCTGCCATTACCTACTGGTAAAGCTGCAGAGTTCAGATAAGCTAATAAATCCTGTATAGAATGACAGCTGCACTGCAAAAGTTTGCACCTGCAAAGAACAGAGGTCAAGAGGTGCAAATTTAGAGGTCATTTTTCAAAGATTGGCTCCAAGGGTAGGTTGGTGTTAGCTTCTACTTCTCAGAGAATGCTTTTACTAACAACCAAACTTGCAGTTACCCTGAGATATAGTCCTACCATATAAAGCATTCCCATTGACTTTACAGCTAGTCTACTAGTAAAGTACTCCTGAGATGATGTTCTCTGTGAGAATGATGCCCTGGGGAATTCAGGCTATAACTCCTGCTGAGATGTGGGAGACCCTGTCAGATGCTGAACTGACACCCACACCCCCTCCTTCAGTGTTCCCCAGTGTTCTGTTTCAAAAAAATGTTTTATTCTTACCAACTTGACTGTGTCTATTGTGGGGTTGGGCCAAAGGGAACGCTGATACGTTTACAGTTCCTGGAAATTGTGAATAACCAGAAGAGGAGTTATATTAACCGTTTTCCCTTCTGAGGTAAGCAAAGAGGGCTTCTGCTATATCAGATGATGTGGGTTAATAACAGCTTATGCCCTTAATTGCAGCCAGAAAAAAAATGAGGAGGCAGCTAATCTCTGTGATTGGTTTGCTCTCCCAGTACATCCACTGATACAACGTGAGGAAATGGGAGAAAAAATGTAAATGTTATGCGTGTGTCAGGCTTGCACTGTAACCCACAGGCACCAACTGTGAAATCATTAAGCCATAAAAATGCGTTTTCATTGCCTTCCCACCTCTGTCTCTGTATGTGTGCAAGACAACAGGCCAAATTAATCCGTGATGTAACCCACTGAATGGCTGGGACTATAAAACTTGGCCATTGGCTACCCTTTTCCTGTAACGAGAGGTTGAGAAGCCTAGATAGTACAACTAGATGCTACAATGGTGGATGCCTAGTAGATATCCATCTCTACATCTCATTTACCTCACATGCAAAAAGCACAACCTCCCAACCATCCCTATGTCTGGCTGAAGCTGAACACAGGCAAGCCACAGGTGGTAACATTTGGAAGGTGGGAAACACTTTGAACAGCTAGCTATCACTTTTTGTTTACCCTCCATGGAAGAAGTCTACCCCAAAATGGCCAAACTGGTCCACAACATAAGGTCTTCTCAATGCTGCTGGACTCATGGAGAGTGATGAGCCACAAAAATTATTTTATTTAGGACTAGCCAGAAAACTGAACCCTACCCTCCACACTAGGCTATTACCACTGGATCTAGGTATGAACACTCCATCATCAGCAATGCTTCAATAACTCCAGAACACAGCCGCTTTCTCTTCAGCAACACCAAATTCGCCAGGAGCACTTTGTTGCATCCATCCATCCCCGTTCCACTCACTACCCTGATTTCCTGTGGAATACTGTGCCAAAACTCAGAGCTAAGCTTTATGGCCTTACAGGGGATTGTCCCAAGGTACCTCAGAGAGCGCTGTGACAACACCACCCTCCACAGCTGCTTTTCTCAGGAAATGTGGAACTGTCAACGTCCAGGATGGATCTCGTGAAAGCAGAAGACAGGACATTCTTGGCAACAGGGCCAAGTCTCTGGCACTCCTTACTGGGGAAGACCAGAATGGCCACATATTCCATAATCTTCAAAATGAGGTTTAAAACTCACTCCTTCAACTTGGCATTCCTGGAAATGTGGCAGAATATGACAAAGAAGGGGGAAAAAAAGGGAGGAGAAGGAGGCAAGAGAGTAGAAGAAAATCAAAGATAATAAAAAACAAGCCCACAGTCCCTGACTGTGTGAAGCAGGAAGGAAAATGAAACAGTACAGTGTTAGTATGTGCTGTTTGTATTATTCCTTGGGAGGCACGCCTATGCTATGGTTATAGGTGTTGCCAGAAGACCAAGATGGTCAGGAGAAACATGACCAACTGCAGATTTCTGTTGCTGAAAAGCTCATCAGCAATGAGCAAATTCTATTCACCTCTCAAGGAACACTATACTATAAGCAAATATTACGAGTGTGCTTTTTCTTTAAAAGATAGGTAAATTCAGCCCTTGTATTTGTGTAAAGTTTCCATTCAGCAATTTGACTTCTATGCCCTTTTCAAAGAAAATGTCAGTTTGAAAATTAAAAATGTTCTGTGGTTACAAGGAAGCTACAACAAAGCTCGATAACAACCAAGTCCATCCTTGGGGTAACTCTACTGGCTGCAGTGGATTTATACCAGGAATGAACTTATCCCATTTCAGCCCAACCCAAATAGTGTATAAAAGCAATAAGCTACAACCATATTTTCATGACACACAACAGACCAAGAACCAAGCAACACTACCATGATAGCAAATCAGCCTTGTACCAGTTCCACAAAAGCACCGTAAAACATCAATTTCAATTAAGAGATGTTTTAAGTCAGACACTGCATCTGAACATTAACGCATTAGACAAACTAGTCAGCCCAGATCAGTAATTATTCTGCGTGATGAGACAGGTCAAGCTCTAAACAGGTCCTCTTGTATTAGCCTGCTCTACAGAAACAGCTCTGGGTAATGCCCAGTGATAAAAATCCACTGGCTCCTTTCATTGCCTTTGAGACAACACTCTCTCTGTTCTGAGTGGACTGGGACTTGGGAAATGTGGGTCCTGTTCCTGGCTGTGCTGCTGGCCTTTTGTGTTACCCTGGGCAAGTCACTTGTCTCTGTGGCTCTCTTCCCTCTCACCCTTTTCTGTCATGTCTATTTAGCTTGCAAGCTCACTGGGGCAGGGGCTGTCTCTCACTGTGTTTGTACAGTGCTTAGCACAATGAAAGCTGTGATCTTGTTTGTGACCTCTACGTGCTACTGTTATACAAGTAATACATAATAACAAATATTCGTGTGTGTGTGTGTGGGAAATATCCTTGGTTAACTTTGTTAGGTTGCAGTTGTGTGTGTGTGTGTGTGTGAGAGAGAGAGACAGACACAACCTCTTCAGAAATATCTCATGCTCAGTTTGTATGTTCTTATCAATTATGTTCAGTAAGTAAACCAAGTTAGAAATCCATTTGATTGCTCTGATTATCCCCACAATTGAGGGAGACTATCAGACTAATTAAGTTAGGGGGAAGGGATTATTAAGGATGCCCTTCTAAAGCAAACAGAAACAACTAGTCACTTGTTAAAACTCCAGTTCCAAATTTTTCTGAATGTCCTCTGCAGCATTTTGATTTCTGCAGTGCATCTCTGATGTAATCAGAAATCCTGCAAGAAGCCTTGTTACTGTTCTGTTGCAGAGACAAGTCAAAGTTGTGCCTGGATAAATAACAACAGTGCTAGGGGGACATGGGTCCTATAAAGCCTATAAAGTATCTGAATAGTTCCCCAGACTTCTGTCCCAAGTCTGGTTCCTAGTACTTCTTACATTTGCTGCTGTTTACCACTTCCTCTTGTAAAACATGTTCCAATGCAGTACGACTACTTATATAATTACCTCTCCAAAAAAGGCTCTGCCATAAAAAGCTTTCCTGCCATTTAAAAATTATCCCTGTGTTATACTTCTCCAAATGAAAAAAAAAGGAAAAGTTCCATATGCTTCTCAGGCTGTATTGGAAATCCAGCTTGTTATTCTCCAGGACCTGAAGCTCATCGATCCACCATATGGCGCTCACACTAGAACACCTGTCTGAGGCTACCATTCTGAAATACTCCAGACTGCAGGGACACAACAACTTATGTAGTGACAGGGTACTCAAACTTCTACTCTACTTACAAACACACCCTAAACATTGCAACCTAAGGAAGTTCCTCAGCGATATGTTTCCCCCACTAGATTAACTGTTATTACTTCTCATCAAAACAAGACTTGGAAAAGTTAGTTTCTGACATTAAAATCATATTAATAAATATATCCTATGAAAATAAATAAGCACATATCTGCTGCTCTGTTTGATCTGGTGCAAGCAGTTATACTTAAGGCCAGGGCATGTTATGTTGTGCTAACCCACAAACTAAATGCTGACTTTCCTTTTATTTGAGCATGTTACTGAGACTAATGCTTCTGTCAAAAAACAACCAAAAGAGAAGCAACTTTGCCAAAAAAGAATCCCTATCTTCCTCAGAGATTACTTCAGTATTGATTATAACTGATAACTTGCTTTCTTACTTCCAAATAGTTTTTTCATTGTAAGGAATTTTAAATGAGATATTATAGTAAATTTTAAGCAGGGTTTTAATAAGTAAATGAGATTTGTAGTGTGTTTATATAGATATAAACAATTAGTTCACCTTTTGCCATCGAAATGAAAAGTGAACACTGGGTACTCATAGTACATATAGTAGCTTTCCCCCCCAGTATAACCCTTTCTGATGGATAAATAAGACTGAAGCACACTACTACTTGTTAAAAACAGCTTTTAAGACAATAAACACAAAACAAACAAAAAGTCATGAAATTAACAGGATGAAACAGAGAACTTAAAATAATTAAAATGAACTGGATAAAGGACAATCAGAGCCCGGGCAAAGGACACACGACTCTGAAAGTCAGGAAATCGCACTGTGCAAACAGACAGCTCAGAGAGAGGGAACAAGACACGGAGAAGGAAACAAGGAATGAAAGCGGATGTAAATAAAAAGCCATGTCTAGCTGATGGATTAGCCGAGGCAGCTGTCGGCGAGGCTCTCAAAGAAAGGAGGGAAGGAAACAGAAAATAGGCTGGAAAGCAGCGGAAAGTTCAGGAGCTCCCGGCACTTTCACTACCCGGATAAGCCACTTTAATGAGCTAAAGAGCCATTATTTTAGTGCAACAGTAGGAAACGGAGGCCGGGTGAAGGAGCAGGATTCCTCCTGTTAAATCCCTGCTGAGGGCTAAAACCTGTTGCTTGAACGAGATGTGTATGAGTCTGAAATCATCATCCCAATGTTCCGGGGAAACGATCAAAGCCTCCGGCCAAGGGGCAGCCTCCCAGGGCTTTCCGGCCGCGGCGGTGGCTCTTGTCCCATGAGTGCTGGTGACCTGGGGACTGGAGCGAGCGTAAAAAGCAGCTGGCTGCCCTCTGGTCTCTTTTTGTCTCCACCGATAAACAGCCTGAAAGGGAGAGACCCGGGGAGGGGGGACGCGCGCTCAACGCTCTTCCAAGGAGCCGCAGCCAGGCAGGGCTCCAGCCCCGGCGGCTCGTCGCGGGGGAGGAAAGTTCGCTAGAAACTTGCCCGGGAAGTTCCCGGACGCGGCTGGGCAGGGAGCCGGGGAGCGCAGCTGTGCGGGAGAGGGGGGCCGCGCTGGGCAGGGGAACGGGACGCGCTTACTGTGCTGTGGCGGCTCCGGCCGGCTGGGTCCGTCCCCCGAGGAGCCGGGCAGGCGTGGAGGAGCCGGGCAGCAGGAGCAGCGAGCGCGGCGGCTCCGGAGGGAGCCTGAGCTGCGCTGAGCAGGGCAGAGGCACCGCGCCCAGCGCGCAGGCGGCGGGGCTGGGGCTGCGCCCACAGGACGCTCCCTGCTCCAGTCCCTTTGACGGAGAGGGACAGAGTCATGGTAACCGTGGCTCGCGTCGCAACCGGCGGCTGCCGCAGCAACCAGGGCCGCCCGGGAGCCGCCGGCACGCTCCGGAGAGTCGGGCACCGCACGGGCAGCCGGCAACACCCGCCAGCGACAGCCGCGCACCCGCGCCACCCCCGGCCCATGCAACCTACCGCAGACGCGCACGGGCGACCGGCGCGTGCCCATCCCGCACAGGCAACAGGCCGCCGCACACTCTGCAGGCTTGCACCCCCCCTTCCCCCGCGCGTGCAACGTGCATTGTGCTCACACGCACACACACCTATGAACATGTATTGAGTAGGACAAGCCCCACCTGAATCCAGTTCAGGTTCAACATGGACACAGGCGATAGAGGCCCACACACGCCGCAGGCAGTGGCATACGCCCACCATAGTGCACACGCTGGGCGCAGGCATACACACCAACAGTGCATCCAGCGGGCAGACGAACACACTTTGCAGGCACACATGCAGCATTGCTTACCTGCATGCATACCTATATTGCCCAAAAATACGCCTATGGACATTGTAAACTCCGAGGAGGGATACACACACTCTGTGTATAGTATACCAGCATTGTGGTAGGTATTTTACACACAAATATAAAGACAAGTTTTGGCCCATTCTAAGTGTGTATGTGGATTGGAAATACCTGCATACAATGTGCATGTTCCCTGTGCAAGCACAGGCATGTACATAGTTCATGTGCAGCACATTTGCACACACTACATCTTCATGTTAAAACTGCAGAGAAATTGGCCAAGCTACCTTCTGAGAATGTGTATTTTGCAGATATTTGTTACACAGACTTTCAGTTTTTACTTTGCCCACATGCCTCTGAGGACCTGACCTGACTGGGAGTGAAGGGAGGAGCTGAGCATGTCTTTCCACAGAAGCAGTTTGTTTGCTACATACATGAGATACTTTGCACCTTCTGCACCAAACTATTTAGGGTGGGCAGGTGACTGCCTAGAAGTTTATTCGATTGTTACAGGCTGTTCTCCAAGGAAAATCCAGGTCCCACTCAGATGAAACCTCTAAGGCCTCAGGCTCTCAGTGCTAAATTGATGGCAACATTTCACCTTTTTCTTCTGCAAACACTAGCCTGCGTGGTTCTGGATGCGGAAAAGCTGGTGCTGTGCCCTGCAGTTGGGCCATTGTACCGCATGGTGTCGCTGCACTGCTGTTTGCTTAACAGGGTAACCTCAAATTGATAACATTTTTGTGAAGTTGTGGGAGACAGCCAGTGACACATTGGTTGCATCACATAATACTATTGACAGTAAACCCTTGGTTCCATCCCCCATTCTGTGCCAAGGCAACTGAATGCTATTTAAAAATAGTCAGAACAAATGACAATTAAAAATATAAATCACATAATATAATCCCACCCACACCAATAAAAACTAAATGAGTATTCATACGTATCATTCCTATGGCAAGTCACAAAATTTGATTAAAATTAATGATCTCCTATTCAAGTTTTGAAAAATACATGACTCACCGTCCTTGCTATATTTCTCACGAAAGATGTATGGTCTAGCAGATAGGTAAGAATCCCTTATACCGTATGTACAGATCCATTTGTATGGATTTAATCTTGATTTTAAAGGAGTATTTCTTTATGTTAAATGTTGGTTAGGTAGTTAGGGAACTGGACTGAGATTTAGGGGATCTGGGGTCAGTCCCCAGCTCTGCTGCAGACTTGCTGTGTGAGCTTGGGCAAAACACTTAATCTCTCTGTGCCTCAGTTTCCATCTGTAATGGAGATAATACTGTTTCCTTTTGTCCAC
Source organism: Lepidochelys kempii (assembly GCF_965140285.1). Lineage (NCBI taxonomy): Eukaryota > Metazoa > Chordata > Testudines > Cheloniidae > Lepidochelys > Lepidochelys kempii. Next base: position 15,926,143 of record NC_136392.1, on the reverse strand, counting down.
CATCTGTTTTTCTTGTCTGTTTGGGCCTCAATCCTGTGAAGAGACCCATGAAGGCATACCCCTGGACCCACATGTAACTACTTGTAGGACTGGGACCTTAGAATGTAAGCAGCCTAGGGCAGGGACTACCTCTTACTATAAAGTATTATGTACTGTGCCAAGCAGACACTGGTGCCAGAAATAATGCCTGAAGCACTGGAACAACTAATCAAGGTGTTTGGTGAGCACTGTGGTCCCAGACAGAATGACACCATAGAGAGATACTGGTTTTTTGCCTGAAATCAAGAAGCAGAAGAGGGAATAGAGACTTAGTTTGCAGAGCTGAGAACTCTGGCATTCACATGTAACTTTGGAGACAAAATACTTCCTTATTAGAGACAGGATCATTTGTGGGACACATGATTCTGGCTTAAAGGAAAGATTGAGAGAAACAGATCTAATCTTCAAGAAATGTCTCCCATAGCAAGGGTAACTGAACTGCGCAGGGAAAGATATACAGGTTCAAGTTAAAGGAATGCAGGAAGCAGGTCAGAGAGAAACCTACTGAGAATGCATCATGGTCCATGGAAAGCAACATGAAAGGCAGAAAAAAAAAAGCCCAGCCAGGGCAGCTGTTCAAGAGGTGTGGAAAACAGAGCCACTTTATGTCCCAATGCTGCAGCTACCCCAGGAAGAAAAAAGTGACACCACATGCAGTGACTGAGGAAGTAGAGACTTCCAATAAAGAGTGTGACTTTAGCAGGTACAAAGACTCTAAGTGTATATGTACTGCAGAAGAAGGTTTCCAGCCATTCAGCTGACATTTGCAACTAAATTATAAGATCAGCGACCTATTTGATTCCAGATGGATTGTGGAATCAGCTGCAATGTAATCCCAGCAACACTGATAAGCAGCAATATTAGTCTGGGGAAGTGCAACCAAATGCAGGTGGTGTACAATAAATTCTGAGTCCAGTGAGCAAATGCAGGCTGTAGATAAGAAACCCATGTAACAAGAGATATTATCACTTGGAGTTTATAGTAATTGGCACACAGGAATACCACCCACTAGCAGTTCAGAGCGGGCCAGGGATTTGATCACAGTATAACACCACAATATTCTCAATGTGACAAGGAGGGATAATAGTCACCCAGGGCCCTGTCTAGCATTCTAACAGCAGATAAGGATGTATTTCAAGAAGGTGGATACCTAGAGGCAAGAGTAAATTAGAAATAGAGCCCACATGCAGCCTGTGAGACTACCGAAATGCAGAGTGCAGTTAGGCCTAGTGGAGCCACTGAAGAAGGAACTGGCAAACCTGCCAAGAACAGGCATCATTGCACCCACTGAAACGAGTGCAGAGTGGATCAGCAGCCTAATAGTGGTGAGAAAATCTTCAGGTAAACTGAGGATTTGCATGGACTCAAAACCACTGAACAAAGCATTGAAAAGAAGTCACTACCCATTACCAATAATTGAAGACATACTGTCTGATTTATCCAGACAGTATGTCTTCAGTTGTGCACAGTTTGTGATGGAAAGATGACAAGCTTTTGGCAGGACCTGCTGGATACAAAAACCTATGGGCAGCAGCCCCACCTCAGAGGTGTTCCAAGGTAAACCAAACCAGGTACTTGAGGGATTCCTAGACATGAAGACTGTAGCTGTTGACATTCTTATTGTAGTAGATGTCAAGGAAGAGGCAATCCAGGATCATGATATCAATCTGCAACAACTCCTGACAGGTGTCAGGAGTGGAATATTAAGCTGAACGCAGACAAGGTGGGACTGAGGTCCCCTATATTGGATGTTTGTTGACTTCTGTGGGACTCCAGCAGGATACTGAGAAGGTGAAGCCATTAGGGAAATGCCTAGGCCAGTGGGGAGTGGAGTTCAGTTATTGATAGGAATGGCCATCTATCTTTCCAGATTCTGCACACAGCTATCAGAAGCCTGTGAACTCTTGAAACAGTTAATGAGCCACAATGCAGAGTGGGAATGGCCAGAGACACAAGAACTGGCTTTTGAAAGGAGTAAATGAAATGTGAATCACCAGTCCTCCAGCCTGACAACCCAGAAGAGCAGCTAGCGCTACAGTGCGATGCCTCAGAAGGAGGCTGAGGAGCAGCACTGATGCAAAGCCAGCAGCCCACAGCGGACAGTAGAACAGTTCATACTCCAGAGTTGGCTATGTCGTAAGGAGCAAGTGCTACACAAGATCACCCCCTACTACTAGGATTGGGATGAGCTCTGTGTGGAAGACGGGATTGAGGGGTTGGAGAAACATGACTGCTTCCCATGTGGAGTAATTTCTTGGAGCCTAGTGGGAGGTCAATAGCCAGTACACAGAAGCAGTTAAGGGAATACCAAAGTAGGCAGGCAGCCTGCTACAACAAAGGAGCCAAGAACCTGAGGCCTCAATGCACAAGTGAGCGGGTCTGGTTCCAAACTGCCAATAGCCACAGAAAGCAATGGCAAAAGGCAACAGTCCAAGCTGGTCATATGCAGTAGTTACAGACTCAGGACAGTGGTGGAAATGAAACTTAGACAATTGCATAGTAGTGGTTGGCAGCTGGCACATCTAGTCAGACAGGGCCAAGGCCAGGATCAGAAGGATACAGAAACAGCCTCAGCCATTGGCTGACCTAACCTAGGAGAGTTAGAAGAAGTGAGGTATATGACCAATATGGAGGACCAACAGGACACCACCCAACAGAGTGACGATAACACCAGGATGGAAACAAGTTCCCTACCAATAACAATAACACAAACAAAAAGTGTGAGACTGGCTCAAAGGCTAGCATGCTTGAAGGACTCTGATGCCTAACGGTAAAGGTCATATCCCTAAAGGTGGTCTATGAACTAGTAATCTCTGACCTTATCAAGTCCACAAAGGCTTGCACAAAAGACACAACAATAATAAAAATTGAAAAAGGAAATGATGCAGCAACCTCTTGGAATGATGGAGAGAAGAGCACAGGTTGCAGAGGGAAGAGTTTGGAGGAGGCACCAGGAAGTCTGTCTGTGTGCACATGGCTGAAATGCTGGCTACAGTTGCAACATCTCTGTGAAAAGTTCCTCTTAATAAAGATCCAGTTTACTTTTAGAAGCAGGGAGTGTTTTAATGTTATTACGTAGACATGGCACATGAAACACTATGTTGCTAAAATAGTATAATTCAACAATTATTTAAAATGGCTAAATATGTACAAGGCTCTCAGGGTCTGCTTCTCTTTCCCCATCAATCTGTGGCAGTTCTTTTGATCCTTCCCTCCTTGCAGCTATCAGACTCAGTCCTGTCCCACACCGTAACACACAGCAGAACCAATGAACACCAATCTCAGGTCTACTTGACCAGGACTGTAAAACTTTAATGGGGTTCTGGACAGAGCGAGCGGCAATCAGAGAGACACCATGATTTACGTCCTGTGATTTATTTCTTGTCATGTAGGTAAATCTTTTTTCTGGGTTACGTTTGTGCCTATCTTCACCTCCATCGAGGGTAGGGAAGGCCATTTATGCAGCAAAAACACAGTGAATGATTGGTCTTTTTGCACAATATTAACTAATGAAAATAGGTTTTTGTTAGCCTCGCAGAAGCATGGAGCCTAAATAATTCTTGTTTATTATTATTCCACCACTGAATGTGTGAACCTTTTAGTTATTGTAAGCCTGTTGTTGAGTGTTGGGTGCTAACATTAAAACTTCCGAGAGAAGAAAAAGCATGCATAAAGAACTTAAACACAGGCAAGGAAAACAAGGTAGCTTCTGTTTTGATCCTGTAGCCTGTATATCTGTTCTGTTGGTAAATAGAGGACTTTGATCTGCAGGATGTCATACCAGCATCTTTCATGAGTAGTGAATTGACATGTTAAACAAATTCAAATACATGCCCATGAAGATGATGAAGAGGGGGCTAACATTTTTTCTGTAGTGATAAATTGACGGCATGTTTGACTGTCTGGAGATTTCCTGAGAAACCAAACACTCTGTGCTCCTTGAAGAATTAACATTGCTGCAGAGGAAAATTTTAATACTTTTTTCATGACTTTTTGTTGCTTGCGGGCTGCCTTTCCTTCTGTTCCTTTGAATGCTGAAGTTGAAGTGCTGTTCTACCTTCTCTCTGGCTGCTGCAGATAATTCTAGCATCACTCTGCAGTCAGGAGTGATGGTACCTGCAAAACAGAGTATTTCATCTTTGTGGCACCTCTGCCTTCTTGCTCCCTAAATAAAATAGGAGAACAAATTCATTTCTTATGAGGTAGGATTAGGATATCTGCTAAGTCAAGTAGTGAGGGGTTCCAATACCAAGCTACAGACCAAGAATTATCCACACAAAATTATTCAGCAAACAATTTCAGCTAATGAGTACACTAAAGAAAAATGCCATCTGTTTGAGTGTACCTTTGTAAACAGAGAAGGAGGCAAAACTCTTTGACTAAATTATTCTTTACAAATTGTTTACCTGGTCTTAGAAATCCCAATACTTCTGCCTCTAACAGTGCAGATGTTGTTCAGTGCATGCACCAGATGTTAGGTTGACTGATTGACTCAGTGGGTAACACACACAGCCTACAGTCATTTTGGAAGCTTATAATTGAGTCAAACTTTTGCTCACACACATCAGAATGGATTGGGATGCACAGGGACAAAGAGTTGCTTTCTTCTAATACTAAGCAAGGGTCCATTAATAGAAATAAAGAAATCTGTCCCTCTATTTCCAGGCATCAGAGTTCCTTTCAGAGCCTTCCCCAGGTCCACTGCTTTCTGCTACTTTATTAAAGAAACAGCACACCTATCTCATGCTTTTAGCCTCTGGGGATGCAACACCTGAGGCACAAGCACCTCTTACAGCCACTGTGGTGTTAAGTAGTGTTCCAGGCTCCAGTCTCACTGTGTGTGAACCTGAGTGGGATGGAAGGGGGTTAAATGGGGGTAATCAGAATGAAGTGTGGAATTATGACCTGCTCTAAAACTCATGAGGTATAGGCTCAAGAAGGGACAGTCTCTCTGATTTACTGTAAGCAGCAGAATGCAGGGCTTCAGGCAGAGTCTGTTCTTAGGTGGAAGGAATTCACAGAAAACACAACTTAAGAAGCCCTCTAAAGGTCAGTAACAGATGTTCCTTGTACTATTTGAATGAGTGCTCACATAGAACGTTTGTATGAATGAATAAAAGCTACTGATGAGAGTAAAAGTTTCAAAATCTGGCCCCTTGAAATTTCCTCACAAATCTCCTAGTTCTGGTTGGCAATTCCTTTGTTCTCATGTAACTGGAAGGCATGCAGGGGCATGGGTCCAACATTTTGAACCGCCAAAAGAACTCCCACAAAACTCGCCACACAACAGGCAGATACTTCCTCCAAGCCCAGAGTCTTTGGGGTGGAGTCTCTCTCCCAGCCACCTTGATGCATGCTTATCTTGCACCCTCTCCTGTCTTTCTGGATCTTTTTTCCAGGAGACGTAGCCTGCTCTGCCCCTGAAAGCAGACAGCCAGACCGAAGCAATCAGCTATACTGCCTCTGACCCACTGTTCCAAACTCTGTTTCCAGGATCCACCTGACATAATCCATCAGGAACATATGTGGCAGATAACACAAGGTCTTCATAATGATTATGAGAATACTTTCCCCTTCTTAAGTGTCTTTCTCTAGAGAAACCCAAAGTGCTTTACAAATATTAGTTCAGCCACCTTGCAAGATAAGTGAGTGTCATATCCTCATTTTGTAGGTGAGGAACTGCTGCCTGGTGAGGGAAAATCATTTGAATAAGCTCACATAGGGTTCAGGAGCAGAACCAGATTTACTGCCTCAATATCCGAACACACAATCCCTGCTTTAACTTTTAAACAAAGCTACAAGGGTATTAGTATTGCTAGAATAAACTGTAGCTTTTGTTTTTGATTTTTGTGTGTGCAGAATTAGACTTTCCTTTTTGCTGTTGAACAAAATCAGAGTATGATCAGATAAAACTTGTGCTAGAGTTTCCCCACTTCTGTATTGTGTTATCTTTGGCACTGATGGAGTACAAAGGTAATGTACTCCTCCTCCATCTGTGGTTGCATAATTATTCTGTTTATGTTTTTAAGGTGGCCGATGTGACTGAAATTAATTTACAGATATCTTACGTTTTACTCAAATGCTTTATGATGTTAATCTCCTCTTACCTCCCCAGTGCAGATGCACTGATAAGTATTCTGCCTATTTTTCTGACTGAATACTGTGCAATTGATGGATGTGTCCTAACATGCTGAAGTCTGACATGCTATAAATGAGATGCACATGTGGGTATAAAAATGCAGTCAGTGTAAGCATTCACTCTACAAAGAATGTGGGAAATAGTTTGAAAAACAGCGACCTGCGCACACAATGGCATGCGCAAAATCTCTGCTGAATTTGAATATGCAGTTACTGCAACTGCATGGGTATCCCAGGTATCTGTATGTGCAAATAATAATTAGCCATTTGCACATCTCTATGCAGGTTTTGTGCACAATCATTGTTATTGCAAGAGCAAATTAAGCACAAATGTTAAACCCACATTTTTAAATGATTAAGCTTCCAGAAGTTCAATGCAATAAAATATTTCATGTATTTATTTATTGTAAATATTATTGTACGTCATGTACTGGCAATAACCAGTGAAAGTATTTTCAGAAGAGGAAGGCTGTTCAGCTATAATGAGCTTAGGGAAATGCTGTATAGAGAACTATCAGGGACAGTGTATTGTTTATCAGGGTCCTGGCAGTGTTCCATAAAGTCACTCTTTTTTTGGAGCTGCTGAGCTGAAGGAGCATTGTAAGGATCTGCAAATCGCTTTTCCACATATGTGCTGAATATTGTGTGGCTTTGTGAGTTGGAATGGATTAAGTTCCAAATACTCAGATGCAAAGATAATCGGTCAGTATCAAATTAAATCAAGAAAATCATTTCCCCTATGATGTGTTCAGGCACTATGAAAATACCAGTTTGATACATTTGTCTTTATGACTCTAATGATATGTCTTTGAACCCGATTGATGCAAGTGTGGATTTTAATGAGCTGTAGTAAACAATGCTGGATAGATGTGCCTATCAGTGTCACCCAGTGTCACTCAGGATACATTTTCCAGCCAATCCCTTCTGGTCACACTCTTAATTCAGGAAATGAGATGGACTTCTATTACATTTGTTTTTCTAAATCTCAGTCATTTTTAAAACTGGTGACATAATCCCAAGGGAGAGTGCATGGGGAGGAAGAGCACACGGCAGCCCTGGGAAGGCAGGTGGTGTGGCCCCATCCCCCTGGAGCCTAGCGGTGCCACCGAAGCTGGGCCTGGGGGTGGGGGCACGGAGTGTGAGCGGGGCCACGCCTCGTTGTTTGGGGAGGCACCACCTCCCCTAGCCTCCCCTACTCCGCCCCGGGTGTGGTCGGTCCTGGAAGTGACGTCACTTTCGCCCTGGGCCCCGCACCCCTTTATGGAGGGGCCTGCCAATACTTGTTAATGCACAGATACACGTAATTTACTCATTCAGTAGCCATGACTGCATGTGCAATTGCACAGGTAGACAGCAGGATCTATTGTGAATAGGGCATTAGAGTGGGAGTAAAGAGATCTGTGTTCTATTCCTAATTCTGGGCAATACTGAGCAAGTCAGGTCACCTCCTGTGGGTCTGTTTCCCTCCCAACCTTAGTCTATATCGTTTGCTTAAGGGGAAGATTTTTAAAGGCACATAGGGCACATTATGACTTTGGAAACCTCTCCTCTTAGACTGTAAGTAATTTGGAGGACAATGCCTAAATACAACGGGGCCCCAATCTCATTTGGGACTGATGGGCTCTACTGTAATGCAGCTAGTTATTATTATTGTTATTAATAAAAGCATCAGACTGGTCATTTGCACACAAATTTAGCATATGCTCACATACATTATTGTTAATGTTGTGCTCAGATGAGGTAAACCAGTGTGTGAACACATAGTGTGTGTCTGTTTGTTGCATGGAGTTGTGCAAATGGGGGGCCTTCCTGTTAATTTTCCTTCATTGTTCACAAACAGTGTTTTGCTGTTTCTTTGTGTCTCAGTGCTGCTTGTTAAATGCAGCGTGTGAATGTTTCATTGTACCTTTCACATTGTGCTCTGCATTTTTAATGTAAATACACGTTTGATTGGTTGAAGGCTGTGTAGAAAAAATAAATTGCCATAATTTTGACAGGTTTCAGAGTAACAGCCGTGTTAGTCTGTATTCACAAAAAGAAAAGGAGTACTTGTGGCACCTTAGAGACTAACCAATTTATTTGAGCATAAGCTTTCGTGAGCTACAGCTCACTTCATCGGATGCATACTGTGGAAACTGCAGAAGACATTATATACACAGAGACCATGAAACAATACCTCCTCCCACCCCACTCTCCTGCTGGTAATAGCTTATCTAAAGTGATCACTCTCCTTACAATGTGTATGATAATCAAGTTGGGCCATTTCCAGCACAAATCCAGGTGGCCCAACTTGATTATCATACACATTGTAAGGAGAGTGATCACTTTAGATAAGCTATTGCCAGCAGGAGAGTGGGGTGGGAGGAGGTATTGTTTCATGGTCTCTGTGTATATAATGTCTTCTGCAGTTTCCACAGTATGCATCCGATGAAGTGAGCTGTAGCTCACGAAAGCTTATGCTCAAATAAATTGGTTAGTCTCTAAGGTGCCACAAGTACTCCTTATAATTTTGAAAGTGGCAAAACAAAGGATTTAGCTGGATAATAATAGGCTAACCCTGTAGGTGACATTTCTGAACCTCCACAAATGTTCTGCATACTGTGGCTCAATGAAAATGAAAGCCAGCATTTTAAACACAAAAAGTCAGATTATGAGACTCTGACTCCACAAGTAGTCTCATTGACTTCAGTGGGAATGTTCAAGGATAAGGCCCTATTCACAGTCTATCGCAAACAGGCCCACAGGGTTCAAAATTGTTCACCTTACTTACCCACTCATGACTTTGAAAGGATTTTGCTTACTCACTTGAGTAAAGTAGGTCAGATTTGAGCCTTACTCTGGGTTACACCTAAAATAGTCTAGATTCTCAGATGATGTAAAGCTGTAAAGTTCTGTTGACTTCAGTGGAGCGACACCAATTTACATGAACTAAGAATCTGGCTCACTGTCTGCATTTTTATTACTGTACACCCTTAGAGTGCCCCCTTTCATCGGGGCATAACGTGGCCATTATTCTCAGTTCCTGCAGGCCATCTGCCTGTCTTCAGGTGTTCCATGGCTCGGCCCTCTCCAGCCACATCACAAAGTTCATCCCCCTTCAGGAATAACTGAAAGGTCCGAATGAAAATCCGACTAATAATTCTTCTGCCTCCTTGTGCTACAGAAATCTTCTGCTTCCACTTGCAAACCCTCTCTCAGTGCTGTCCCCCACAGGAGCCTACTCTACTCCCTGTGGGGGTTTTTCCATAGAAGAGTCCTGAGTCCTCTGCAAACTCTTCTTGGGTATTGCCCCTTTCCAGGGCCAACCACAGGGATCAGTTCTGTCCCTGTGGCATTCCTTAGTCTGCTTACCTCAGGCCCTTCCAAGAGAGCAAGAGCACACACTTCCTACCACCTCTCTCCTGGGCCTTCTCCTCTCAGTTGAGTGCCCTCAGTTCCTTATACCGTTGGGTGCCTAATGGGTCCTTTGCTAGTTAAACCCCCTCTGAATGGGAGGCTCAATGGTAATTGTGATGTTGACATGTGTCAATGTATTTTATGTACAGAAGGTGTGGCAATTTTTGGGGTGTACTGGCCTGGGTCATATTTGAACTGGCAACTTACATACCAATCACCTGAGCTTCGAGCCGTACTCGAGGGATTATTTTTTTAAAATTTCATTGCTACTGCAATTAAGGCCAAATGTGTGGTCTGATATTAGTGTAATATTTTAACATTTCAGTCTCAGGCCTGGTCTGCACTATGAAGTTGGGTCAACGTAAGTCAGCTTAGTTATAGTTATTGACCTAGTTATACATGTGACTACCCTAAAATTTTTCTCTTGCTGATGTAAGCAACCCATTACAGCACCATAAAAGGGCCTTCTGGTAACCTGCAAGGTTTGGGTCTCTTGCAGTCCTTGAGATGTTTTAACAGCAGCATAGGTATTGTCTTAGTCTGTAGAAGGAAGAGTTATAGATAAAGTAATGTACATATAAGTCAGATAATATGACAGATCTTCAGAGAGCTGTTAACCAGGCTACTCCATGATAAGGGATAGTCATTAGTCATCCAAACATAATCAAAATTTTATCCCATCAGAGGAATATTGGGTTAAAATTGATAACCACAGTGCAGAACAATTTTGCAGAATCATTGCGCAGGAATACTTGTTTACAATTGATATTTTTGCAGAATCTTTGCAGAACATCTGGGTACAATTGGGTACAATTGGTGACCAGATTATACAGTAATCTAATAACTTTCCTGAGAATTTCTTACATTGCAGCTAGATCCCAGCTACATATAGTATCTTGTAATAAATCCATCTATAATGCCTCCTTTTGTGGCTGGTAATAGCTACTGGCTAAATTCTACCTATAAGTAGTGTCAAAAATAAATTCCTTTCACGAATTTTCAAATGCTTATTTATGGGTTATTGAATTGTGTGGAAATATTCTTCCCTAGAATATTATTGGGCCTGATCCTGAGAGGTGCTTAGCACATACCTCTTCCATTGACTTAGAGGCAGCGTGGGTGCTTAGCTCCTCTCGGGATTGGATGAGTTACTGTGATTAAATTATCTATGGACCTTATTAGCAATTATAAAAAATGAGAATACCAGAAAAAATCTTTCCAGCAAACCTCCTCAGACAGGCAATTTAGCGTTCCCTATGAATGAAATTAACAACGGTACTTGGTATATAATTCCAAGTTCAAACAATACATAATTCTTATAATTCAGAAATGGAACCTAATATTCAAGAAGCAAAACACACATAATGTGATTATTATACCTAATTACTGTTCAGCCATACATCTTGCTTACAATAAAATTGCCACAAAATGTAGACCAGCTTTCTGGTTAATAAGATTTATTTTCTTATTATTAAGTTTATGAAACATTCCTCTAAAATAATTCTTATTTTAGGAATCATAGAAATATAATAAGGTTCTGTATTGGTAATTTACTATGCATTACTCATTCATATTTACCATATTTTAAAAAATCAAGTATTTATCTAAAAATAAATATTATGGCTTGACATTTCCTGTTAAGTTATGATTGTGCTCGGCTTTGTCTTCCTCCTAGAAACGCTGCTAGGCAATGCATTTTAGTTGGATACATTTGCAGTTCAGAGGATGCTCTTGGAAGGCTTGATTCTGTTCCGATTGAAATCAGCAGCAAAATTCCCTTTGACATCGATAGAAACTCCTATAACTTTCTCGGTCTAGTTAAAGCTCCCCAGTGTGGATATAGTTATAATGGTATCATGGTGCTTAATACCAGTATAGCTCTTCCTGTGTAGGAAGGGGAATAAGCTGGATCAGTATAACTGTTCACGTTAGGGTTGTACCAATATAACTGTCTGGTAAAAAAAAAATCACGTTTAGACTAGACTGGGGCTCTTCCATTGCCTCAGTGCCTTCCTTCTGAAGGCAATGAAGGAGAGAATTTAATGTTAGTTATCTCCAGTATCTGAGAAGGTTAGACTCTCTTTCTTCTCAGTCTTTGCTGTTTTGCTGTGAGGCTCATATGCCGGAAGAAAATGGAGAAACCTATCTGCTTGCTCATAGTTTTCTGAACATAGAAATTTGATAGACTAGCTGGGTCCAGTTCTCCTCCCAGCTATACTGGTATAAATCCAGAGACAGTAAACTCTATTTTTGTGTTACTGAGATCAAAATTTGGCCTATAGCACCTTGAACAACTGAGATGGAATAGGTATTCTGTTGGATGGTGTAGAATGATCACTGGCTGGCCAGTGGATAATGCTGCTGTTCAACTTCCAGCTCAAAGGGTGGTGCAGTCTCTCTTTGGCATGCCCTATGTTTTAGCAATTGGTGTGGTGCTTCTATCTGTTCGGATGGTAACTGAATCCTAACTGCAAATGAATCACTTCAGCTGCTGTGCTTTGCTGAGTTTCTTTCTTCATCTCTACTGAGTTGCCTGGATCTCAGGAATATCTTTGACTGAGTTGCTAAGCTTAAACATCAGGATTATTGTTGTTCTTCTTAAACATTTGCTGTTTTGGGTGGCAGCGAAACTATGTCCTTCTATCCTGCTACATGCCTGGCTGTGCTGATGAATTCAAAAGAAACACAGAAGTAGGTTTTAGCCCATGAAAGCTTGTGCTCAAATAAATTTGTTAGTCTCTTAGGTGCCATAAGTACTCCTCGTTTTTTTCCACAGAAGCTAAAGGAGCTCTATGTAAAGAAGCTGCTCCTACTCATGCTGATGAGCTGTTCCCATAGTCCAAGACTCAGCATTACTCAGATATGGCTACATTACAAAGAAAAACCTGTGGTACTGAATCTCAGAGCTTGGATCAACTGACTTGGGCTCAGGCCGGGGTCTGGGCTACAAGGCTAAAAATAACAGCGTAGATATTCCCACTCCCTCCCCAACTGGCATAAAGCAGGTGAAATTTCCTGCTTACACCAGCTGCTCTTCCCACTCCTGGTACAGTTGGCATGCTGGGGCATGGGGAGGTGGCATGTTGGGGCTGTGGCGGAGCATTGTTCTGCTACACTGATCCTTCTTTGAAATAATGCCCCTTATGCCAGTGGTATGAGTTAGAGCACACCTCAAGCTGGGGCTAGCTGATGCAGAATCAGGGAGCTGGTTATGTCTCCCAGATGTTTCATCCTCTCCTGGGCTGAGCAAAACTCAGTTGGAGAGGAGAATTGAGCCTCTAGAGTCAATATTTAATGAAACATGACCATAGTAATGCAGATAGCATGATCAGTCCAAATAGGCATGGCTGTTCAAAACAGATGTCCTTTGTGAGGGGAGGAAGCACAGTGGCTATACTGTGCAATGTCACACAGGCCTACTTATGCAAAATATGATTTAGGGTAAGTTTAGATCTGAGGAATAAATTACATGGTAGCATCATAAAAAGGGATTTACATGTTGGACCAAATTAATTTGAGGGTAGAATCTGGCCCATAATGTTTTGATAATTTAACCATATATAGTTTTTAGCAACATTAGCATAACAGGGTTCAAAAAAGAACTTGATAAATTCATGGAGGATAGGTCCATCAATGGCTATTAGCCAGGATGAGCAGCAATGGTGTCCCTAGCCTGTTTGCCAGAAGCTGGGAACGAGCAACAGGGGATGGATCCCTTGATGATTACCTGTTCTGTTCATTCCCTCTGGGGCACCTGGCACTGGCCACTGTCGGAAGACAGGATACTGGGCTAGATGGACCCTTGGTCTGACCCAGTAGGGCCATTCTTATGTTCTTATGAAGGAAAGCATTTATTGACAACAGTACTGCTTTAGAGAGCAGGGACATTTTAAAATAGCAATAATAAAAAGATACATGTGCTCAATTATCTTTGTTTGGTTCCATCATTGTTAGTCTTGTTACCATCGCTACCTGCCGCATGGGTTCAGAACAGCACAGGAATTTCATCAGTCACTTATGCTTACGAATAGCCCTAGATTTGTGGAGCTTGGAGATTTCATTTTACTTTGACAATGATGTTTCAGTCTGCAGAAAATAGCTTTTCAGTCTCTTTTCCAAACTATAAATTAAAAGAATGATTTATCACAGAAAAGTAGAAAAATGAGCTCAAATGGCATGAAAGTAATGTTTATTTTCCATTGCATAAAAATATACCTCAGATGTTTAAAATAATAAGGCAAATGAAAGAGACTGATTTCAGTGCTGCTACATATTATGCATATTCCATGCTATCTTTGTTTCCTTAATGATGTATAAAGTAAACAGAAATAAAACAAATGTGGTTCAGATTTTCAAAAAGGCTTTCAGAAATCCTTTTATCAATTCAGTGGATAACCTACTTATGTACAACCCTCCCTCCTTTTTGCAATCATGGCAATTTGGGGACATAATTTCAGATCCCTGTGTGTGAAAATGTATGTGCAGAAACATGAATGTATTTGAATACGTAGGCACTGCTCCTGCAAAAGCTTGGGCATGCATTTAATGTTAAGCATGCATATAGTCCCACTGAATTTTATAGGTCTTCTCATGTGTTTAAACTTAAGGACATGCTGAAGGCTTTGGAAGATCGGGTTTTTAACAGTATGTGCATTTAATGCAGTTGTGCATGTACTCATGGTTAGTATATATATAAAACAGCAGGTATGTATATAAAACAGCAGTTAGACTAATAATTTGTCATATGCATGCATATTTTTCCTCACTTGCATGCACAACTGCAATAAATTAAAGTCTTTTACGTTCAGGAAATGAAAATGACTCAACCATTCAGTGTGTTAAGCCTGTCACTTCTCTTTGTAGATGTAGTGATAAAACATTATAGTAATGATTTTTATGCTGTGGACACCTGTGTTTTAGGAACTGGACTGAAACTGTCAACTCATTTCAGGCCGGTTGCAGAATCACTGATCTACCCTCAAGAGTTCAAAGGCTCTCTATTATATTACTGCTCCACAAGTGCCCCCCCGTTGGTAGCCTGCAGAACAGTCTTAATGTTAGGCGCAGTCTCTCTAGGCCAGAGGTGGGCAAATTACAGCCCACAAGACCCTCCTATCTGGCCCCTGAGCTCCTGGCCCGGGAGGCTTGCCACCGGCCCCTCCCCTGCTGTTCCCCGTCCCCCTCAGCCTCAGCACGCCGCGCCACGCTCTGGGCAGCCAGGCAGCACAGTTGCAGAGCCGCGGCCTGACCCGGTGCTCTGGGCGGCATGACTGTAGCACCGCTAGCCACCAGTGCTCCAGGCAGTGCGGTATGGGGGCGGGGGTGTGGGGGGTTAGATAGAGGGCAGGGGAGTTGCGGGGGTGGTCATGGGGCAGGGGTGTTGATAGGGGTCGGGGCGGTCAGAGGGCAGGGAACAGGGGGGGTTGAATGGGGACGAGGTCCCGGGGGGGCAGTCAGGAAGGAGGGGGGCAGTCAGGGGACAGGGAGAAGGGGTGGTTGGATGGGGCAGGGGTCCCGGGGGGCAAGTCAGGAATGAGAGGGGGCGTTAGATGAGGCGGCAGGGGGCAGTCAGAGATGGGAGGTCTGGGGGTGGTCAGGGGACAGGGAGCAGGGGGTGGTGGATGGGGTAGGAGTCCCGGGAGGGGGCCGTCAGGGGACAGGGGGATTGGATGGGGCAGGAGTCCTGCGGGGGCCATCAGGGTGAGAAGCAGGGGGCAGTTGGATAGGAGGCGGGGGCCGGGTCATGCCTGGGTGTTTGGGGAGACACAGCCTCCCCTAACCAGCCCTCCATACAATTTTGGAAACCCGATGTGGCCCTCAGGCCAAAAAGTTTGCCCCCCCTCCGTCCCCCGGCTCTAGGCTATCCATGTAAATCTACAAATGCTTTGTTACTGTCCCTTCAGACATCAGTGAACTGCAATCAGCTCTAGGGTGGAATGTGATATCTCGTTTAGCAGCAACACTACACAGTTTGGACAGGAAGTGAAGAATATGAAACAGCTGAAACTATAAAAGAAATGTAGGTAGATTATAATTCCCCAAACTGGAATTTGGCCAGAACTCCAGACCCAATAACTTTATTTTTTTAAACCTGCCAATGTGCCTGACTATAAAGAATTTGGCCCTCTTCTGAACAATGGCCCCTCTGACAGCTCCCTGCTCCCACATACTGTGCTGGGAATTGGTTCAGTGGTAACTCACTAGATGGTTTGCCACACACTGAATTACCAATAATTGCTCTCTCAGAATCCTGATGGTTTTTGACAGCTCCCCCATCCCAGCAAAGTACTACTGACTGGACCTGACTCTGCTTAGTTTATGGGCTCTGATAGGTCTCATATTTATTTTCAATAATCCTTTTTACAAAAATCAGAGTTGGGGATTTTTGTTTAAACTTTCTCAAATGTGTATGGGCTCTGGTAGCTGTTAAATGTTTCACTTGCCTAGAGAAAGAACAGTTAGCCAATCTTTTAATATTGTAAAAATAAAGAAATTTGTACCTAACTGGAGTGGGCTTGTAGGCCGCAGTTTAGGCCGGCATGACAATTTGTGGTAGTTTATGAATCCTTTATAAAAGGGATTTGAAGCTTAGTTCAAACCCACTGAAGTTAATGTGAGTCTTTCTTTTTGACTTCAGTGGGTTTTGGACCAGGCCCATAACAGGAATATTGGCAAAAATTTTCAAAAGAGCCTAAGAGATTCAGGAGCATTTCTCATTTTCAAAAGTGATGTAGGCACTTAGAGCTTGTCTTCACGTACAGCGCTACAGTCTCTGCGTGGCTATAGCGCTTTAGTGAGGACATTACTATGCCGAAGGAAGAGCTTCTCCCCTGGACATAGTTAATCCACCTCTCCCATCTACATAGCACGGTCTACATAGGGGGTTAGGCTGGTATATGTACGTTGCTTAGGGGTGTGGATTTTTCACACCCCCAAGCAACATAGTTATACCGATATAGGTCTGTGGTGTAGACCAGGCCTTATGCCCATTGACTTAGAATAAGACTAACTCCCATGGGAGTTAGGCACCTCAGCTGCTTTTGAAGGTCCCACTAGGTGCCTAGAAGTATCTTTAGGTGCCTAAACCCCTTCAAAATCTGGCTCTAAGTACCTACGTCACTTTTGAAAATGGGATTTAGGCTCTTAAGTCACTTAGACACTTTTGAAAAGTTTACCTATTGACTGATCCTTATACATCATGATAATATTGATGGCTTTGGATATTGTGTGTACTTTAAAAATACACAAAAGGTATCTCAGTTTTCTGGAGATGTTTTATTCGGGGCACACGTTATCTGTGATCTGTTCGTGTGGGTGTATTGATGAATGAAGAGCTGCATAAAAATTAAACATTATCCATAAAACAACATTTTGGGTACATATAAGAAGTAATTTACACAGATCTCTGTTTCTTTTTAATGTGACCATATTTGTAGCTTGCCATCTAAACTGGAAATTTAGCAAAGAACTGACAGCCAATTAATTACTCAATTTCAGTTTTTTGTAATCATTGTTAATTACACTTCAATTTTGAATACTCTACTTAATTTACAAATGTTGAGGAGCACTTTGTGTCTTTGAGACGTTCTGATTGCTGGTCTCAGCAAGATGGGTACGATGTTCGTAGGCACACTGTGAACAGGGTTGTATCTGTCACGGATGAAAATACTGTATTTATGTTTTGCTGTAATAATTTGCTGGTTTATGGACCTACAGTCCTCCAAGGAGTATCACAAATCCTTATGATGTCCCTGAGAGCTGGACTGTGCATTCAGATATCTGAGTTAGATGAGAGAATATCATCTAATGCCAGACTGTGCTGTTGCAGAGGGAGCTTGAGGCACTAGTTATTATTGTGAGAGTCTGCAATAAATTACACTGAAGAAATAAGCTGCTTTGTTACAACGACTGTACCATACCAATAGCGTACAACTAAAGCATCCTCTTGTTCTTGGAGGGAATTAGCAGGATCTTCCCAGTTTTACTCCACATGCCAAGTCAACCTCCTAGTCAAGGAACCTGACTCTGATTCAGCCAAAAGGAGGTGATAAAGAGCAACACGAGGCAAAAGAAACACGTCTCTAGAGGTGAATGTTGCCTGCACAGCAGCAGTCTAGTGCCTTTACCCAACTGCCTATTCATGGGGCTTGGAACCTCATTAGACTTCCCAGCATGGACCCCCTCTAAGGCTTCTAAGGCCTAAATGTGTGACAAAGACTCAAAAGGAGTGACACAAAAATTATTCATGCAGGAAACTGTTAATGCTGTTGGATTCATTCCTCTTACTATAACCTCAATCTCATTAAGTTCATTTCTGATATAAATTAGACTCAGTGGGATGTGTGGGGCATAGGTAACTTTGGGAGTAAAATGAGTGCTCTCCCTCACCATGGGAGACATCTGAAGGGCATGGCCACTAAACTGTGAGAGACAGACAATTCTTTGGCCCGTTCAGATAAGCAATTTCCTTTTTGGATCAGAATGGTGGCCCATCCGGTCCAGTATTCTGTCTCCAACAGTTGGATGTTCAGGTTCCCTGTTTAATATCCATTCTGAATCATCTCCTCTAAATATACTAGTTATAAACCTGCAAACTGTATCCTTTATGAATCACAGCAGTTCAGGCAATTGTGTGGAGCACTCCCCAGGATCAATCCAGGTGTCTTTATAATTTTCTCTCGTGTGAGGGCAGATGGATGGAAACTCAGATCAGGCAAGACTGTTTAACATGGCACAAAAATTTAAAAAACACAGATAGAGCTGTTTCTGTGCAAGTGCATGATGACCCTGTGAAACAGGCCCTGGGTCCATTTCAGTTGGGGTCCTGCATGGTTGGAAGTGGCATAATTTAAAAAAAAATTCCTGGGCAGGGACAAGTGCTCCATTCTAAACCTACCTTTCCAGATGTTATTGGAATTTTGGAAAGTGTCAATGCATGTTGGGAATTAAATCTGAAGAAAGGACAGCAGCCACTTTGGATAATTGTCAGATTGAGTTACACTCTCAAAGACACAGGAAATCGGTGTCAGCTCGAGCATAGTGAACACGGCACTGGACTGGACTGGGAGTCAGGAGACCTGGTTTTTAATCCCATGGTTACCACCAATCTGCTGTATGACCTTGGGCAGACACTTCATCTCTGGGTTCTCCTCCCACCCTCTGTCTGTTTACACTGTAACCCTTTGTGCAGGGTCTGTCTCTTACTCTGTGTGTGTGTGTATATATATATAGTGTCTAGCATAATGGAGCCTGAATTGTGACCTCTAGGTGCAATATAGAAATATATAATTTAATCCAGCCCTGTGGTTAGACAATACCTCTGGCTGCACTGGTATAAATGACTTAAAACATTTTTTTTAACGACAGTCCTGGCTGTTAAATTTCCAACTACTCTTCAGGAAGAGAGTGTTGTGTTTTTATTTTTAACAGGAGCTCAATGTTATTTACTGGAGTCCACCCTGAAGGATAGGATGAGTTTTAAAGGACCAGAACTATAGATCAGATTAGTTTTTTTCTCTGTCCCATCCCAGTTACTTCCGTCTTCTCCATAAGTTTGACTGATGATAGTGGCATGATCTTAGTTCTCAGAGCATGCTTTCTGACCATGCTGTACATGATATAATTCTTTAATCAGCGACTCTTTAGAAGCTAGGGAGACTCCCTGGAAATGGAGCCTTTATTCAATTCAATTTAAGGCAGATCTTATTAACTCCTTATCCCCCTAGTTTTTCCCATTTCACCCTCCAATCCTCTCTCCCCACTGTGTTTCCCGAATACTTTGGCATCCTTATCCCAAAGAGGGTGAGGTGGTAAGAATGAAAGGTGCATTTTCCAGGCAAAGTCTTAGCTGGATCACTTACAGCAAGAGCCACTTCACTCATGGGATTCTCACATTTCAGCCCATGGCCCTGTACCAAGCTGGTTGGTCATAAACCCAGAGAGTTCAGTTCCCAGCACTGTTTCTCCACCTCCTGGCACAATTATAAATGAGCCAAAAATATTTACCAAAAATCATTCATTAAAGAGAGGGGAGAGAGGGGAAAAAAGTGATGCACAAAGTGAAATGAATCAGCAGGTTGATGGAAGCAAACATCTTTCAATGGCATTAAGCCATATAATTGATGGAGCTTCTTTGGAAGCTTTGTTAAATACCCTGAAAGAACTAACCAACCAGTAGAGAATTCATGAAGATGAAATCCTTAATCCTTTTATATATACCAGTGCACAGCTAACCCCATCCTCATTTCATCCCAAGTACTAGCTCTGCATGCGTTGTTTAGTAGCAACTGCCTTCCTGAGAAAAAAGAAAAGGAGTACTTGTGTCACCTTAGAGACTAACCAATTTATTTGAGCATAAGCTTTCGTGAGCTACAGCTCACTTCATCGGATGCATTCCTGAGGTACCTCTTTGAGGTATGGGTGTAATTTACATCCATATGGTTGCGTAACTTTTTAGCATGGTTTTAAGCATTAAGGCAATGGTTCTCAAACTTTTCTTTTCGTGGACCACTTGAAAATCGCTGAGGGTCTTGGCGGACCACTTCATGGTCTTTCCAAATGTTGTTTGTACCATAAGCTAACTATTGTAAAGCGCTTTGGATAAAAGTGCTATATAAAAAAACTAAATAATAATTAACATGTTTTTGTTCTACAAATAAAAGCACACAACTCATATTTTAATATCAGTAGTCTTTCCCCTGCTGTGGCAGCCACCGAGCTGGGCTGGGAAGGGGTTCTCTCCCCGGCAGCCGCAACCCTGGGGCTGCAGCAAGTCACCTCTTTCTCTGGCTGCCCCAGCCCTGCACATCCTAAATTCCCCCTACCCCCTCTGCTCACCCCACTGCCCCCCACCTACCTCCTATTTCCCCCACCTCACCCCACTGCCCCTTCCCACCTACCCCCTATTCCCCCCAAGTCCACCACCTCAGCTTACATGTGCATCTTCTCCAGGGTCCAGGCACCTAATTAGTGGAGCCACGCCTGCGCAGCTCCACTAATTAGGTGGGCAGCCCTTCATTCTCTTGTGTGTGGCTGCCCAGGTGCACATCTTAGAAGGAACTATATGCGGACCACCTGAATGGGGCTCAGACCACAGTTTGAGAACCTCTGCATTAAGGTATGTACTAGAGCCAGACTATAAGATGGTGTAAATTGATGTAGGTCCACTGAAGTCAGTGAAACTGCCCTGAGTTATACCAACTGGAAATCTGGACCCCTAATAACAGAAAAGGAACGGAAGTGTTTTAGCATATTCAGGAGCTTCATCTCTATCTTCAGTGTGCTTACTGATTACTTTGGCTAGTGGTTAGAAGAGAAGGACTTGGGGTTAGTAATTAGATTGTAAGATTTCTGGGGCAGGGTCTGTCTTCTCATTCTATGTTTGTGCAGAGCCTAACACAGTGGGATCCTGGCCCATGAGTGGGGCTCCTACGCACTTCTACAATACAAATCATCATCATCAGTAATTTTTGGTTCTGTTCCCAGTTCTATCATCTCAGCTAAATCACTTCCTGTATCTCTCTTTATGCACATAAGTTTTAGCATTCAAGCTTTTAGAGTTCCAGTTCTGCCTCTATATATGTTTTCTTGTCTTTTGACCTGCAGCAGAGGGCATAAAATGAAGGCAAGAGAAGTGTAGAATAATTCCTTATTTCCTTCCATAAATGGAGATATATGGAAAATATTGAATGCTTTATTATCTCATCGTAGTTTGTGCTTTGCTTTGGTTTACAGTTTCTTGGCATGTTTTATAGTGCTGCTGGAAAATCAATTTTTCTTCTCCATGCTACACAAGAGTATACGTCTTCTTAAACAAATTACTGCTGTAACAACTAACATGTTTAGTCTTGCTTCCCCTGGCATCACCATTATATCCATTCCAGCTCTAGATAGTCTCTATTTTTAATGCTGCTTTTGGAAATCACATTTAGTTTAAGAACTCTGTCAAATTGTTAGCTCATTATACAATGATACTGGACACATATTTGGAGTTCTATAAAAAGGAGTAGTTGTGTTTTAAATACACTTCATAAGCTGCAAAATATCATTGGCTATTTTCCTCTCACCTGTCTATCTATCTATCTATCTGTCTATCTAATTAGAAAGTTAACAGTGGATCAAAAATGAGGCTTATGACTAAATGCTTTTTAAAACTTTAAGGCCTGATCCTGTGAGCTGATCTTTATGGGTTTCAGTGGGGCTCTACATGGATGTAAAGGCTAATGTGGATTGCCTTGTAGGACTGGAGCCTTAACTATGGAATGATATCTATGGTTCCATAATAGGCTTGATCCTGTTCCTTACATGACGAAAACACTCACGGACTTTAATGGGAACTGTATGTTCATGAGGAATAAAGGATTAAGCTCACTGTACCTAACTGCTTCTCTTCTGGTGGGCTCCAGTGGCTGCTTTTAAAAAATATCATGGCACTTTCTAGGCTCCTGTGTTCATCAGCCTGTACAAGAAGACTTGCAAAGGAAGTTTCTGGGACCTGATGCCCAATAGGAATCAGACCCTGGCCGTTCTCCCAAAGAAAATCTCATATTCTCATCTCCAGGACATGGAAGGGGGACAGACACTGATTTGTGTGAACACCATAATGTAGACATTTGTGCTTATCTCCATTCAGTGTTGCACGTGAACATTAAGGCCTTCCCAATGCAGTGATGTTTGTTGAACCTCATCCTGGTATTGGGAACTCTCAGGGAGAGACTGGGGCTGAGTTGTTGACAAATATGGGAGATGTCTCGGTGATGGTTTGGAAAAGCGGAACAATTCTGTGTATTGGGAGGGGAGATCAATCTGCCCTTATTTGTGATTCCTTGAAGGAGAGACTAATGCTTCTTGTCTATTTGCAGGCCCATTGACAGCAATTCCGGGCCTCACGCATGGACAAGCTGTGCCTGTGTTCTCCGTCGCTCGCTCTCCCCCACCCTCACTCACTTTCACCAGGCTGGGGCAGTGGGTTGGGGTGCGGGAGTGGGTGAGGGGTCAGGCTCTGGGAGGGAGTTTGGGTGCAGGAGTGGGTGAGCGGTCAGGCTCTGGGTGGGGGTTTGAGTGTGGGAGAGACTGAGGGGTCAGGCTCTGGGAGGGAGTTTGGGTGTGGGAGTGGGTGAGGGTTCTGGGAGGGAGTTTGGGTGTGGGAGTGGGTGATGGGTGCAGGCTCTGGGAGGGAGTTTGGGTGCAGGGTGTGGGCTCTGGGAGGAAGTTTGGGTGCAGGGTGCGGGCTGTAGGCTGGGGCAGGGGATTTGGGTGCAGGAGGCTATCAGAGGGTCGGCACTTACCTCAGGCAGCTTCTGAAAGCGACCGGCACACCCCTCTGACTCCTGGGCGGGGGCGGGGGGGGGCTGAGGGGGTTTCTGCGTGCCACTGCCCACAGGCACCGTCCCCACAGCTCCCATTGGCTGCAGTTCCCTGCCAATGGGATCTGTGGAATCGGCACTCGGAGCGGGGGCAGCATGCGGAGACCCCCTCCCCAGGGGCTGCAGGGCGTGCTGGCCACTTCCGGGAGTGGCTTGGAGTGAGGGCTGGCAGGAAGCCTGCCTTAGGCCCACTGCGCTGCCAGCGGCTGGGGGCCCCCAGACCCTTTTAATTGCTTGGGCCCATGGGCAATTGTCCCCTTTGTCCCCCTCCCGTTGGCGGGCCTGTCTATTTGGGAAAGTTTGTTGCCCACTGGTTCGCATGTGATGCCATCTCAGGGTCAGTTAATCAGCCTCCGTATAGGCAGACATAGCTTTGAGCGGCTTGCTTGCTGGTAAAATGGTCATCATTATTATCATTTGATTTTATTCTGGTCTGTGAGGATTAGTTCTTTGTTTACTATATTTCTTTTGTAAATGAAGCTTTGTTCTTTTATGCTAAGTGATATACCACTGAGCTTTGTACAAGTGGGACAATGAAAGATGCTGATGGATGGATGTCTATATTAATATTAAAAGTTAAACAGAACTTTCTGTTTGTTTGCTTTATCTGTTAAACCTGCATTTAAGGTTCTCTATTTTCTCCTGCAACAGCAAGGACAAAATTATGTCTTTAAGGAACCTACTCTACAGTGTTAGTGGTATAGATCCAGGGGGCAGAAAGCACCCTGATCTCGCCAGCCTGGCTGAGTAATGTGTAAATTGCACCATAGTCTATTTTCCACTGCTGTACCTGGTTCTCAGAGCATAAGCTAATGTAGAGGAGAATGGGAACCATAGTTCTAATTCTTCTTTGGCTCCATGGGGAGATGTGCCAACCTAATTGTTCACTGGCAGCCCGATCCAGACTTCAATGGGTGTTAGTTCAGGCCCCAAAGGAGCAGTCCCTGCACTCTGCTTGTCATTTATCTTTGTGTGGGGCAAGTGAGAGGGGATCAAGAAGTTTTCTTGCATCCTGGCCATGCATTTGTGCAAGGGCTAATCCCAACGTAATTCTAATGGATATCAATATATAGAGCTGCATTACCAGAATTTCTTGCACTACTTCAGGTAGTAATGGTGTATGGAATGCTATAGGGCCATCCATTCTTAATTCCTGGTCAGGATTTTGGAACAACCACAGAATAGGCTGACCCTAGAGAATCCATCCCTGGCTTTACATTGTGCCTGGAGCATTCTAGGAGGGGAGTTTTGGAGTTTAATGAGTGCTGTGGGAATAGGTATGCGGTGCAGATGTGATCAATACAGCTAATAGCTATAAACCTCACTAGTGAGTCAGAAACTGACTGCTGGCTCCCTTGTGCTGCTGGTCATTTATACTTGTGTCAAGTGAGTGTAAAATACAACTGTCAATGTGTGCATGACTCCATAAAGTACAGAGCAGTAGAGATTCAGGCCCTTAGTGCCTTGATTTAAAGACACAACAGTGTGTTAATTGTTATTGGAGAAACACAGAATCTTGTATTTGGCTGTTGGCAGGTAAGTAGAAAAACAGATTTTCCAACCATTTAGTTCAAAAATGTATTTAGTCTCCATCCTCAGTAAGGGTGGAGGATTAGGCCCTAACTGTAACTCAAAACAAATCAGCTAATTTTGGATCTTAAAAGGATTTTGAAAATGTATTTTGTAGTAATAATAATAATAATTAATAATAAAAAACCTCCCAAACTCTCTTTTGTTAACCTTTAAGACAACACGCACTGTTGTTCTCAAATGCAAGATGCAGGGATGGGTGAGCCTTGTTATCTGAGATTTGAAAACTTCTCAAACTAGTTCTGGGTTTGCAAAACTTGTTCAAGTTCTTAAACCCTGGAAGTTGCATTCTCCCTAAGAAGAGTGTTTTCAGTTTTAAAAAGAACTCGATGCATTGCATTTTCTATCCAAACGGCAACATGTTCTTTGTGTTAATGATAGAAGATCCCCTCCCTAAATGTTGAGCTGCCAAAGGCCTACATAGGGTACAGATATGCTTCTGTTTCCTGTTAAAACTTCTCACTTCCCTACTCTGCTTCTTTTCTTTTCCACAGTCTCTTTGCAATAATCTTTTGTTCCCTGCTTCATACTGATCCCTACTTCTTAACTGGATTTCCTCCTGTTCCCCTCTGCTACTCTTAATCAGTCACCCTAACCAGGATGCAAACCCAACAACACTTGAATTCAGGTTAAACATTTGAGGCCCCCAGTGTCTAAGAATGTCTGGAAGTAAGTAAACCAAGTTTATCTATCTTTAATGAACATATCAGGCACTCAAACAAAACTGTCTGGGAGAAGGGAAAAGAGACAGGGTAAGTCAGTGTTAATATATTCATGGCAACAACTGCTTTTTGCAGGGGTGAATTGGTGATACTGAATGAGGACAATGTGAGGGATATGGATGAGGAGTTTGCAAATTCAAGTCTAGACCTGCAGTTTGTACTTGCTGTGCTGGTAGAATCATTGTGACTACTCTCAGTGGCTAAAGGTAAGCATGTACACCAGTCTTTCCAGATTTGGAGTTTTAGTAATTTGAAGGCACGGCAGGGGAATCTTGAATGGTGGAAAGCTAAGAATGTGTAGCAATTGTGAACCATATTGGTAGAAACATTGGGATGTGAAATGGGCCATTTAGTTCCAAAAGATAAAGTGATATAAAACATTGCTCCACAGACAGGCTTTTAGGCAAGCTTCTCATTAAACCAGGCCATCGACTGGACTGAATTCTCTATCATATTAGGTCCACCTAGGAAACAAGCCAGTCTTGGTGGCTTGTCTGCAGGTCAACTTCTCAGACAAACTAATTCTCAAGACAAGTAATCATCTGGGTGCAATATAATAATAACATCACAGTTAACAGGATTACAAATAGATATGAGCCAAACCCACAAGCTTAGATCTAGACCCCTTTATCTGGGGCAGTTTCAGATTCAGATCCCCATGTCTGAAAGCCCTTAATGTTTTGATTCTGCGTCTAATCAGAAGTATCCTATTATTGAGAGATTTTTGTTCAGTCTCAATAGTAGAAGTGACTTTGTCCATAAATCATGGTGTTGGAAATCTTATATGGTGAGCAGATTTGGCAACATTTTTGCTCTTTGAGGCCAAAATCTCATGAGAACAGTTTGGTTAATGTAATGCCTTTAAAAAGGGCCACTTCCCTCCTTCTAAGAGATCGGGGTCCAGCCAGCAGTTTAAGCAGTCAGGATCTGACTAACCACCTGCTTATCTACAATTTTATCCAAACTCTCTTTTCAGTTAGTTGGCCTTCCAAAGGTACAGAAACAACCTTTTGGAGCCTGTCAATAGGAAGTGTAATCTTCTTTCTTATTAGTCAGCATGAAGTTTGTTTCTTTATTAAGTGTATAACTTTCTTTCCAGTCTGTGTATTTTAAGTTGCCCCTTTATTTTTAATTTGCTTGCAGGCTGTTTTGTTGGTGTGCAAGCCTGGGAATATGTCACTGTTTGCCACCTTCTGTTTTTGCCATTTGGAAAAGTTATTTTTGGCCACAGGGTTTGCTTCCAGCAACTTGTGATGAGCTGCTGCAGTGATGTACAGCTGAGAGTGCCTTTGGAAGGACC
This sequence comes from Lepidochelys kempii, assembly GCF_965140285.1. Lineage (NCBI taxonomy): Eukaryota > Metazoa > Chordata > Testudines > Cheloniidae > Lepidochelys > Lepidochelys kempii. The sequence goes on along the minus strand of NC_136392.1, from coordinate 15,899,594 downwards.
CGAACACACTTCTGGGGGACGTGTGAAGTTTTTTTTTTTCTCTCTCTCTTCCTGGGGAACCTATTCACAGCCAACCCCAAACTATGCTCTTTTCCTGTACGTGTCTTCTGCTGCTTCTCAGTGAGTCTCTAATTGAGGACAAGGAGGAGAACTATAATTACTCAGACTCATTTCCCCAATTTAATTAGCAGTGTAAATCACTGACTGCTTCAGACTTCTGTTGTGTTTCAGCAGCAAAAACACTAAACCCTCCCCTACCTGAAACTTCTTAAAATTATTTGTGCAGCTGCCATAGAGGAGAAGTTGACTGTAGAAGGAATTAGGCCAGGTGGCAGACTCAGGCCCTATGCCAATGGTCAGCCAAAGAACTTCTAAGTTCCTTGGACTCAAGGTGTGAAAGTCTGATTCCTTCTCCTAGAAGTCGGATGCCACCTCAGGTTGATGAGTCAGCGGTTGTATAAGCAATGTGTGTTTGTGTTATCTGCTGGCATAGAATTTCTTAAGTGGCCTTCTGTTGCTACTGAAGACATGTCCAGAGCATCTGTCAAGCCCTGGAGATCCTCCAGTGAAAGAGCAGTTAGTAAATGACAAAACCTCTATGAGAGACAAGGCATTCATGGAATCCATTTTCAGGGTTGGGTTGGAAGGACAGAAAGGTGATCTGGATTTTACCTGTGGTTTTCCACAGGTGTGGTGAAGTGTGGATTTCTAAAAAAGTATTCCAAATGCTTTAGATGGAGGGGTGTTGTTTCCAGAAGTGGCATGAGTTTAGGGCTGGGATAACTCATGTTTTATCTGTGAGAGTCAAAGATTAAAATACTTTAAATTTAGGAATGAAATGACCTTGCTCTTTGATCTCAATAGACTGTATACAGATTTACAATGGACTAATTGAGAGCAGGATTTGGCCCAGTGAGTATAAGTTAGTATAACTAAATTCTGACCCCCTCAGCCTGTCAATCATCTTAGCTTCACATCTGAATCTGGCCCATTAGTGGCTGGACTTCAAAATGGCAAAAACCAGGCTGGCAACCTGATATGGTGGCCATAGCAACACACATTGCTATGTGGAAACCTGTGATATAGGTAGAGTTAAGCTCATCCAACCCCAACCAATACACCCCAGATCTGAGCATACCTGAATATTGGGCAGATTTGGGTTTGTTTCCAAACTTGCTGGCTCAGGGTCATTTCTAGTGATGGTGATTCTTACGCCAGTCATGTTTTTAAGGTGATCTTGAATGTCACAAGAGTTATCCTTAAGAAGAGCTAACACATCTTTTATAGTTTAATTAAAATATAAATCTGAATACTATTAGCATGAAATGTTTGCTCTTGTGATTTCTTTTTCCTGCTTGACATTTTGGGGGAGTCGGTTGCTGTGATATGCTGACAAATTGGGAAACTATACCTTTAAGGGAGGTATAGTTCTTAGCTCTGATTTAGGTATGAGTTTTTTATCTTTGTATTGATTAGACCCTATTGATGTCTGACTGAAATAATTCAGATCCCCATAGGAAACTCTAGATGAGAGGTTGTGGCCTCAGGAAAGACTCTGTTTCTGAGGAGATCTCCTTGGATTCCTTTTGATCTTATATTCTCTTTCTTTTGGGGCGTTTATGACCTAATGCATATGTGCTGTATGGAAAGACTTTTGTTACTTAAATGTTCTTAGTGTGCAAATCATGTACTGTTCCTCAACTATTATAAAAATATTATAAAAATTTGGAATGGCGTTGAGAAAATAGCAGTATTTGTCAATTAGACATGCACTGAACTGAAGATCTTTAATCTTTATTTTTTTAAAAAGTTCAACATGAACCCTGTATCAGCCAAACTGTCTAATTCTAAGTGGACGTAATGTCTAATTGAGTCTAGTGAGACTTCATATCCCTTTTCTTTAGTGAGGCTATTATCGTAGCTTGTAAGTGCTGTGGGTTTGGATTGGACTCTTCCCTTCCTGGCTTTCTTGTGGGGTTCATTAGACAATCTGTTTGAAACTAAGTCTACGTGGACTTAGAGAACGGTGTTTGCCTTGGGGTAACTTAGCCAACCAGACCATTCTGCACAGTTCTACTAGAGTCTAGGAGCCAGTCAGATGGAGATTTTGAAAGCGTTAGAAAAAGAAGGGAAAAGACATTCAAAATTTAATACATTATTTAATATTTATATTAAAGTAGCACTCAAAGACCCAAGTATGGATCAGAGCTTCAGCTGTGCATGAAGATATGCATGGCCCCTGCACTGGAAAGCTTACAAAAAATGTGTGGTAACACCCAGGATATGTCTGGAAAACGCCATAGATACATAAGTGGTGGTCCTTTCCTGAGTAGTTCTTGTGGGGTTCATTAGACAATCTGTTTGAAACTAAGTCTACGTGGACTTAGAGAACGGTGTTTGCCTTGGGGTAACTTAGCCAACCAGACCATTCTGCACAGTTCTACTAGAGTCTAGGAGCCAGTCAGATGGAGATTTTGAAAGCGTTAGAAAAAGAAGGGAAAAGACATTCAAAATTTAATACATTATTTAATATTTATATTAAAGTAGCACTCAAAGACCCAAGTATGGATCAGAGCTTCAGCTGTGCATGAAGATATGCATGGCCCCTGCACTGGAAAGCTTACAAAAAATGTGTGGTAACACCCAGGATATGTCTGGAAAACGCCATAGATACATAAGTGGTGGTCCTTTCCTGAGTAGTTCGAAGTCTGAGACATTTGAAGTCTTAAGACCAGAGAAACAGACAAAGGTTGGAAAAGCAGAACAAAAGGGCTTTTGTATACAAATCCACAGAGTCACTATAGGCAGCATAGTAAAGTGGGTTTCTTAAGTCCTTTTAAAATGACTCCATAGATCAATAAAATATCCTCGTCAGCATTATTTTGGAATTCCCTGGGGCTCACCAGAACTCTAGGTATGTCTTTGCACCTCTGAAGTCTGTTCTTGAAAGGTGGTAAGTGCACTCTTAGACTATAGTCGCGGAGGGGTGGAGGGTGGGCGGGAGAGAATGACATGATAACTGAAAAAATATGAGAGATGAGGTAATACGTTTTATTGGACCAATTTATTGTTGGTCCAGTAAAGGATATTGCCTCAAACTACCTTCTCTCTCTCATATCCTGGGACCAGCACAGCTACAACACTGCAAACAAGGAAATGTAGAAACATTAATATTAAATTGCTATGACTGCATAATTAAAGTGACTATTGCTGGTGCTGCTGTTGGAGAAAGAGCTGCAAAATCCAGGTCATAACCCTCTTTCCTTCCAGTGCTTGGGGGAGATGGAACTGAGATCTCGGTTCAGCTCACTATAAAGGAATCACCTCTGAAACATGGATCTTAGTTTGAAATCTGGCCCTTTTCCTTCTCTGTCCCAAGATCAAGGGGGATGGGTGGGTTTGGAAACCCCCCTTGACCTTGGGACAGAGAAGGAGAAGGGCCAGATTTGAGCCTATGTCCAACAAAAGTGGACCAAATGATTATCTTTAACTTGTTTCACATGCTCATCCTTCTGAGCCTCTTGGTCAGTTTGGCTCTAGAAGTTGCTCCTGTAGCATGACAGATTTGGAAAATATCTGACAGATGTGACAGACGATTTGTAGTATGCTAGTCTGAACTTCAGGAGACATATCCTCTGTGCTCCTCAGTTAGTGAGGTGCAACGCCGTTCTGAATAATTCATCATCTTGCCTTGTAATGTTAAATGAGTGATGAATTCAACACTGGTGATGGCTCCTTTTGATATTTTCTCACCTTTCTTGGCACACCTCTGGCCGTGTTGCCTCACAGTTGCTTTTTCCATGATGAATTTGTTTTGAATCACAATATAATATTTGAGCCAGTGATTAGATGCCAACAGGACATTTGCTAAAGAGGGAGCACAGTCCCCCGGTCAGACTGAACATGTTGTATTACATCAATCTTGGGAGAGGGCAGTTGAGACGGTATATATAGGTTCCCCATATTAAATGTATGTAGGGCTGGATCCTGAAGGTGCTGAGCATCCTTGCTGGGTCAAGCCCACATCCCAGTGGTGTCATACACCTCACTTGATGTATATTACATGGCCTGCATGTCATAATTGCAGGATCCAGACTTTCATTTAAGTGCAGAACAAGCTTCTATCCTTCACTGTTTGAAAGATAACTTTCCATGTGTGAACTAAGTGTAAAATGAGACGGTGTTGATTTCCTGAGTCTATAAACCACTGGAAGCAATGGCAGGTGTGAACTACATCATCCTACATTCATCTCTTCAGGAGCTTCTCTACAGCCTCACAAAGACACTTTTATTAACTGTTTAACTGCTGATCCATTTTAGCAGACAGAAAAGGGAAGAGACTGAGACTGAACCAGGAGGGGAAGAGACTGAGACTGAACCAGGAGGATGAGACATTATACTTGCATTATGGAAGGAAATGAAGAGGGGCGGGTGGGAAAGGAGGAGAGAAACAAATGCAGGGAAAAGACAGCGGAACAAAGAAAGAAGGATTTGGAAATATGAGAAGCAGAAATAGTAGTTGTTCTAAAGATGAGTTCATGGGTGCTGCTGAATGCAACAATAAGGTACTGAACAAAAACAATCTCTCATACTATGTAAGTATCAGTTTGTAGGCTTGATCTTTATACACACCTTCCCTTGATGTGAGTGGGAGTTCAGCCATTATGACTGATGATAGTATATAGTCCTAAACATATGCCCATGAACCATAATTAAAAATGGGATTCAGTCCTTGCTGCATGAGTTTCCCTGCCATAACTACTAAACATTTCTACAAGGTAGAACACAGTCTTGGTTAACTTTTAAAATGTATTATATGGAATTTTTGCCTTTGTGGTTGATATTTAGAAGTACTCAGCCTGCCAGATAATATAATTTGTTCTATGAAGACCTAGATGCTTCATTGTTGTCCTTCTGAGTAATAGCTCCAGTGAGCTCTGGGCTTACTATCTGATTCTACTCCAGAAGTAGTCCCTTATTCAGAATTGAGCATTTTAGTTACTAAAGAAAGATGTGGAATTGAATTCAAGTGCTACACAGTCAGAATTATATTCTGGGAAACATTCTGCATACTTAAGTGTTAGAAGAATAAATGAAATGAAGATACCCTAGGTAGAAACTGTGGGTGAGGTAATAGGGAGAAACAGAGCTATTGAGAATTTATTTACTGTACACATTTCTATAATTCTCTGGATCTGTTTCTATAGCAACCCCAATGTGAAATGTGTTGCTAGAAAAGGATTAGTTTCTATAGAAACAGCTTGTTTTATAAGTGAAAAAGTTTACTTTGTAACACACAATACCTAATATTAGTTTTGGGTTTTTTTAAGCGAAACCACCCACGTATGTATGTTGAATCAATAAACAGAACATTGTACCTTTAAAGATTGCATAGCTAGAAAGGTATGGAACTTGCTTGAATTTCAAATAAAACCATCTGGTGATTTTGGAAGTCAGATTGACTGACTAGGTAAAAATTAAGATAGCATTTCAAAGGGCTTTTGTCCAACACACAATACAAGTTTTCTACTAATATCTGAAGATAACTGAAATATAAGCTGAAGCTTTCTTTTCTACCTGTAACCCTTAGGATTGTGGAATGTTTTTTGGTTTTTTTTTTTTAGTATTTTTAAATTGTCTTAAATCCAAGTTGGGGAGAGCATAACTAAGGCTGGAAGTATGATCAGGATTCTAGGATTTAGAATAGAAACACTCTCATTGACTTCAATGGCCATTGAATTAGGATCTAGTCCCATCAACTATAGATGATCCTGCGTCAGATCGGTTTCATTTTTGTAAAATATGTAGTTGCTTGTGTAACCCGTGCCTGCTTGGTGTGGCGCTCTGTCCCCCTCTAGTGGCACCTAGCCCATCTAAAGATTAATTGATCTACTACAGGCTTGACTAAGGGGTTGGCTACACTTTTAAGTTACAGCGCATTAAAGGAGCCCCAGGCGCACTAGCTCAGTACCCGTCCACACTGGCAAGGCACGTAGAGCGGTCTGACTCTGGCTGGTATGCTCCTGGTACTCCACCTCGGCGAGTGGAATAACGTTTTTTGTGCCCCCGCTGGAGCACAGCGGCGCCAGTGTGGACGTCCTGGTCTGTTAGTGCTCTCTGATTGGCCTCCAGAAGTATCCCACAATGCCTGTTCTAGCCACTTTGGTCATCACTTTGAACTCTACTGCCCTGCCCTCAGGTGACCAACCGTCAGACCCGCCCTTTAAATTCTCGGGAATTTTGAAAAATCTCTTTCTGTTTGCTCAGCCAGGCATGGAGTGCTCTCAGCGCATCTTTCCAGGTGACCATGCCTCCACGCGCCAGGCGATCCCCAGTATGGAGCAATGGCGAGGTGCTGGACCTCATCAGTGTTTGGGGGGAGGAAGCTGTCCAGTCCCAGCTGCTTTCCAGCTGTAGGAATTACGATACCTTTGGGCAGATATCAAGGGACATGATGGAAAGGGGCCATGACCAGGACACACTGCAGTGCAGGATTAAAGTGAAGGAGCTGCGGAATGCCTACCATAAAGCCCGTGAGGCAAACAGCTGCTCCAGTGCTGCCCCTGTGACCTGCTGTTTCTACAAAGAGCTGGACGTGATACTTGGGGCCGACCCCACCTCCACTCCGAGTACCACCATGGACTCTTCAGAGCCCAGTTCAACAAGGTGGGAGGAGGAGGAGCAGCAAAGCAGGAGCGAGGGTGCTGAGGTGGAGGAAGACACTCCGGAATCCCTAGATGCATGCAGCCAGGAGCTGTTCTCAAGTCAGGAGGAAGGTAGTCAGTCGTGGTGGCTGGTGCTTGGGGAAGGACAAACACCAGAGGAGGTTCCTGATAAGTGGCTTTTATTTTGGGAAGGAAGTTATTTGGTGCAGGCTCTTGAGGTGAGGAGGATTAGGGCTGCATGCATGACTATATGCGGAATAGGGCGTTGATGTGCTCTCTCACATTGTAGTAATTGGCCTCAGTGATCTCTTCAAAGGTCTCATCCAGAACTTGGGCAATGTGCTTGCACAGGTTTCTCGGGAGAGCCACTGTGTTCATTGTCCCAGTAAGGCTAACTTGTCCATGCCACTGTGCCGTGAGGGGTGGGGGGACCGTTGCTGCACAGAGGCAAGCTGCATATGGGCCAGGGCAGAATCTGCATTGCAGTAGAAGACCTTCCCTTGCTTCCCAGGTCATCCTCAGCAGCGAGATATTTTCCAGGACGAACTCCTGTGGAAAATGTGGGGACAGTGTTCAGTATAGGGGCCCCCTGCTGCTGTTGGCTCTCCCCAAGGCACAGAAACCCAGAGGACAGTACAGCCGTGAAACAATCAGTCACGCTTGACCCTATGCTTACTCACCATTTTGGGGCTCCTGTGGGTTATGTGTGCTTGCTTTGGGATGAGCAAATTATGCTATTGTGTAGACTGTGCTTGCCCTTAAGTGTGGGGGAATCATTTCTCTGTCTGGTCTGAACAATGCTGACACCACTGTCTGAAACCTTGGGATCTCTGGTGTCTTCTCTGTGCCTTAAGGCCTGGTCTATAATGCAAAGTTTCTGCAGCATAGCAATGTCTGCCAGGAGTGCAAAAAATCCATACCTCTAAACAACAGAGCTATGTTGGCAAAAGCCTTAGTGTAGATGCAGTTATAAGGCAAAAAAGGCTTTTTGTCAGCATAGCTTTTTTCATTGCGGAACTGATGGTATAAGCCAGGGGTAGGCAACCTATGGCATGCGTGCCAAAGGTGGCACATGAGCTGATTTTCAGCGGCACTCACACTGCCTGGTCCTAGCCACCGGTCCTGGGGACTCTGCTGCTGGCCTGGGGTACCAGCTGCCAGCCCTCTGCCAGCCGGGATTCTGTCCGCTGGCCCCGCTCAGCTCGCTGCCGGCCCTGGGTCTTGGGGGCTCCGCTGCTGGCCTGGAGTCCCGGCCACCAGCCCGGTGCTCTGCAGCTGCCCCCAGCTGTGGCCCACTGGCTGCAGCCTGGGGCAGTGTGGGGTGCAGACAGGGGCAAGAGAGGACGCAGCTCAGCACCCCCACCTTAAAAATTGTTCCAGCGCCACTGTGCTAGGATATTCTGCTGGACGTGCCTGCCAGTGAAATTTAACTGTTTTAAGAAAATTGCGTTTGCAATGCTTTCACCATTTGGATCCACATACCTGTGTGAATAGGTATTTTCACACATGAAATCTGTCCTCTGTCCCTCTTGGAGCTGGTTAACAACTGATCACTCAGAAGCCTGTGTGCACCTTAAAGTATCCAAATAGGTTCCAGACATTGGAAAACTCAGCAAGGAAAAGCAAGAGCAAGGATCACACTAAACTGATAAGATCTGCATTTTAATTTAATTTTAAATGAAGCTTCTTAAACATTTTAAAAACCTTATTTACTTAACATACAACAATAGTTTAGTTATATATTATAGACTTAGAGCAAGAGACCTTCTAAAAATGTTAAAATGTATTATTGCCCCACGAAACCTTAAATTAGAGTGAATAAATGGAGACTCGGCACACCACTTCTGAAAGGTTGCCGACCCCTGGTGTAAGCGAAACTGGCAAAAGCACTATCTTCACTCGGAGAGTTTCTTGGTATAGCTCTTGCTAGTCTAGGCAAGGCCATGGCTGTCATGGAAGTTGTTTTCTGAGCTGTGTGATAACTTCTCCTCCTAGGCAGCTTAGTGTTATGAAGTGCAGACAGTGGAGCCTGGAAATGGATTTTTAAATGTCACCAAGGTAACGATTATCAGTCACCTAACTGAAGTTCGAGATGTAGGTGAATCCTCTCTGTAAGTGGGAGCATATTTTTTGTTGGAAAATGAGTCCAAAATTCACATGCTTTGTGATGTAGCAAAGTTTTTATTTCTTTATATTACTCTGCAGGTGTAGTTGTACATGTTGGGCCTGATTCTGTGCTGAGTTACACCAGCGTACAGCTGGAGCAATTTCCATACAGCTGATGGGGACTTTAAACAGGAAAATCCTTTACATTATCATGTTTTAATTTCTAGTTATTCTTGAGTGCTGCACGGCATTAACAGATAACTCATGTATATAATTCCTTTGTCATTAACAAAAGGACAGTTACCTATCACGTAGGGTTTTTTTTTAATACTTTAGTTGTAATATGCATTTCTATAACACCATATGATTGTGGATCACTAAGCTTACAAATGGATTCTGATCATGACCCCTGTGAAGCAGGTAGGTCTTGGTTTTATATTTGTGTAAATTGAGTCCCGGAGAGGTAAAGTGGATTACTTAAAGCCACACAGTAAGTTGGCGGTAGACTTGGAATAGAACCTGGGAATTTTGACTCCCAATCTTCTTCTCTGACTATTTTGAGATTCTGCACCTGGGTTTTCAGAAGGGCGTAATGCCTACAGGTCCCAGTGACTTAATTTGGAGTTGTTGGTGATTGGTGCTTGTGAAAATCAAGGCCTTTACATCTTCAAGTGTTGGCTGAAATATAAAACTACCTTCAAATCCCACCAGACTGTATATTTCAGTTCCTACTTGGAAATGTTCTGGAGAAGAATTTTGGCTTGAAAATCTCTCAAATCTATTATTTGAAGTATGCCATGATAGTTCCAGGCTGGAGGCTCTTCTATCTGCCTCTTGTAACAGGGCCAATTAACTGTGGGAGATACAAGCAGAAACAAAGCCATTTTGGTATCCACCTCTTGGAGTATGGCCAGAGCTCTTGAAATCACAAAATGTTAGATCCTTCGGCCACGGGGGTTGAAGTCTCTGGGAACTGAGTTTATGAGAGAAACCTGATTAGGCAGAGTTTGTAACTTGTTGAAATTTAGGTTTAGTCTTAGAAGCCCATTTTTACTTTTGTTTGTTTGTAACTGTGATGGGTTTGAGCCCTTGGGTGTCACCTGATGTGCTGGGATGCCACTGAGTCAGCCTATTCTGCCACCCTTTACCCAGCCTTGCTGGGTTAGGCTCAAAAGCCTCTTCCAGCCTAGCACACAGGCAGGGCCACACCCAGCTGCACAGACAGAGAATCTGGAAAGATTCAGCCTTAGAGGCTTTTCCCAATACTCTGGTGCCCACTCCCTTTAAGGGGCACAAACCCAAAGGTTTTATGAAATTCACCCCCTTCCTCAATGTGGAGGGAGATAGGCACAACTTCTTGCCCTTCCAGTTAGAAATTACATAAACTGGATTATAAACAAGAAATATGTTTATTAACTACAAAAGATGAATTTCAAGTGAATATAAGAGAGAACAGACAGAACAAAGCAGATTACTGAGCAAATAAAACAAAGTACGCAAGCTAAGCTCAATATACTTAACAAATATGTTATACAATGTCATTCCTTACCCTAAATGTTATTTTAGGCAGGTTGCAAAGTTTCTGTGGTTCAGAGTTCCAGTTATATTTCTTTTCAGACTGGACCCCTGTCTCAGTCTGGACTCCCCACTGCCTTCCCTTCAGGTGGCTTTAGCGGTCTTTCTTCTCGGCCAGACAGGCCATGGAGAGGAGGAATCCTGTTTTTCTCCCTCACCACCCTTAAATAGGATTTACATAAGGCGGGAATCCTTTGTTTCCCAAACTTGATGCCCCCCTTCCCTTCCAAGAAATTACAAAAAGTCCCAGGTAATGTTTAGTATCAGGTGACAAGACCACCTGACCTAGTAGTGTCATAGTTATGTCCCCAGATGCCTCACAGGAGGAGGAGAGATTAGTATCTTCACGGTTTTGTTGTTCCTTCCTGATGGCTCATCAAATTTGATGGCCTTTCGTCTGGTGGGTGTCTTCCCAATACACACCCAGTTATAATGTTTACATAGTCCATACTCTTAACTTTAGATACAGAAACGATACATGCATGCAAATTGGATAATCACTTTCAGTAAATTATAACCGTTCCAATGATATCTTGCAAGACCCATCTTGCATAAAGTGTATCCCAGTTATGTCACATTCATATCATAAGCATATTTCCATAAAGAACATGGAGTGAAATGTCATAGTAACCCTTTCTATCTTTTTTCCTTATACTTGGTATCACTTAATCCAATATCTTTTTGTTAAACTTGGTCTGGGTTGAACCCCAAAGCATCACAGTTACTTAATCTCTTAAATTATCACCAGTATGGTCCTTAAATCTGAGGCCCATGTTTCTGGAGCCAGTTTTCTGAATGCTATTCCCCATACTGTGGGTGTTTTACACTTTTTTTAATTTTTAGGGCTGACATTCGTGGTGTCTGTTTGTACATACAGCCATGGATTATCACAAATGTATGAATAATGAATGACAGAGACAATCTTTCTAATTTGTGGTGAACTGAGGTAGTTCTCTAAAAATCCTTCCTGTAAGGTGACTTATACCTAAGGCTATGATTTACGTAGAATCCTTGACTTCCAGCGACCTCCGTGACTTCAGTTTGTGGTGGTTGGGAGCTGCAGGGTCCCCTGCCACCCGCAAGAGCAGGGAGGTGCGGGGTACTCCCTGGTGCCTCTGGCGGCCCTTGGAGCTCGCAGGCAGCGGAAGTCCCGGAGCCCCCAGCTGCTCCCCCACTTCAGGCTATGTGGGGACCCGCAGATCCCCATTTTGTCATGGATATTTTTAGTAAAAGTTATGGACAGGTCATGGCTTCTGTGAATTTTTCTTTTTTGTCCATGACCTGTCCGTACCTTTTACTAAAAATATCCCTGACAAAATCTTAGCCTTACTTATACATGATGTGCAGATCTAGGGTCTTTGAGACACTTCCATTTAGATGTTGGTAGATCGAGTTCATGTAACTTTACTGTTCCCAATTTTTTTTTTTTTATTTGGAGATCATGGTTGTAAAAGCTCTCTGCACGGCACTCTGGCTTTCAACTCATCTTTTGCATTTGCCAGCTCCCTTTAATCAGAGCCTCTTGTGCCTTATAATCACCTGTACATAAATCTCTAACGGTGTCATTTTGACTTTCAGAACTCTGGAAGGCAGGGTCAGCCTTGCATGTCTTTAAACCTGGAGCTGTGCTGTGGAAAGAGTTTTTCTTTCCATCCTGACAAATGAGGCGCTCTGCCCTTGAAAGGATTAGAAAGCAAAAAGATTAGACAGGCCTCAGCTTTTTTCTCTCTGAAATCTGAAACTCAGGGTGGAAACATGAACGCATAAGCTGTTGTTTCTGAAGCTCTTTAAAAGTTTTGTTCTCTTGTTCTTGCCATAGAAACTTTCCCTTGGATATGTTTGCATGGAGCAGCCGTGACATAGCGTGATCGGTCAGTTAGTCACCTGCATGGTTCCCAGAAGACAGAATCAAAACCAGCTGCTCCAATTTGAAAGCTTGGAGTAAGGCAAATATTATCTTCCTTCTGGCTCTGGTGCATCTGGTACTGAAAGGCCTTGGAGTCTTCCTATCAGTCTTTGATTCACCGTAGGGAAGGCTCTGTTTTGGTGACAGGTGACACGATCCTTGTATTCTGCTTTGTAGATCAGTTTAAGTGATAAAAAGTGCTTAGGTGCTACATGAGGGCTGCATCAGCAGAGGTGTTTGCATGATTCAAGTGGTGAGCAAGAATCCCTCCCTACCACTTGCCCTCCCTTGGCATGGATGTACAAAGGCATCTCATAGGAGAGCTTTCTGTGCTCTTAGGAGTACAGGGACTTGCTTGCATCTTCTTCTCCATCCTCCAGGGAGCAAGATTATGAAAAAGGGTCAGAGGAGGTGGAGCCACTCCTTGGTCCCCATTCTGCATGGGGCCACTGCTCCAGGGGGAGATTGCTCACCTTCTGCACACAAGAAGCTGTCCTGGAGAGATTATTTCTCTGAGCTATAATTTCTTCCCCGCTGCTCTTGTAGCAATATGTCTCCACAGCGCCTCCTAGGTGGGCTACATAGAAGTAGGTTCCCTTCTAAAGAAGGATGGCTAAATCTGCTAGCTAATGCCACACTTACACATGACCCTTCATGCAGCAAAATGGTATAGGAGTTTCCTTCTTTAAAATATAGCCTGTCTATTATCCTGAAGGGAGACCCCAGAGGCAACTAGTCCCTCTAGTGCTCGTTTGAGGCTTTTCTGTTAAAACAATCCTCTTTGCCCCTCTTATCTCACCAGACTACCACAAGAGAAACTCCGAGAGCCTTCAGAAAGGGAAGCTGAACTGAGGTTTCAAATTTTCCTATCCTCAGAGGGAGTGGGAGTGGGAGCCCATTAGTAGCTTTTTACTGCCTGCCTAGAGCAAGTAAAAGAAATGAGCACACTCATAAAGAATGAAGGCTAATGTCCAATGAACACATAAAGAAGCAAGAAGTGGAGAGGCAAGCCGTAAATATCACTTAGTTGAGGCTGCTGCCAGACTTGCTGAGCAGGGCTCTGGACACAGAATTTTCTACTGTGTTGCTTTTAACCCTCTCTTTGCCAGTCTGGACTTCAGAACCGCTCTGTTGCATTAGGGCTTTCCTGATTCTTAGACTACTTAAGTGCTACTCGTACTACAGCATCTCTTACCAGTGTCTGGAAGTCACTCCTTTATGAAATCTCTGGGAGGTGATAGGGAGCTGTGCAAAGGTCCTGATTAGAGCTGATTGGAAAATGGTGGGGAGGGGGGAGTCAGAGTGGGGCTTTTCTTTTTTCATCAAAAAACATACCGGTCTGTTGTCTTTTTTTGAGCTGCTCATATCTTGATGCTGTGGGCCTAGGTGAAAAGCCCAAAGTAACCAAATTCATATCCACAAATGAAGACTGGAGAGAAAGAGGTGATTCTTTCCTGTATTAGTAAGTTAAGGACAATGTTCCAATTTTGATGCCTAAAGTTAGGCATCTGCATGTAGTCCCCTAAAATAAGAGTGGTCTTTCTCCCCTCCTCCCCCGATGTGTGCTGAAAAATGCTTGTGAGGTATTGTGGCCTCTACTTTCATTGAAGTTGTGGGCGCTTAGCACCCTGCAGGATCAGACTCTAACGACCCATTGTGATCAGTAGATTTTGTGGATGCAGCTATGCATGTGCACAAATTTTGGATAATTTAAAGGGCATGTGTGAGTGTTTAATATTTTTAGCAGGCATTTGTACCTGCAAAGCACAGGTAATGCACACACACAAAGAAAGACTGGAAAACATATCACTCAGTACCTTCAGCCTTTTATCCCCTTTACTCTGTAAATCAGTGACACTTGACCAGTCTGTGCTTCTGCAATAGGTTTCCCTTCACCTCCTTGGCCACCCTCATGTCATTTTCATATGAAAGACTGGCCAATGCACTCAGTGTCTTCAGCTATGCACTCCCTTAATCTCCATCTAAACTCTGTGTCTTATGTTTTCCGTGGTGGTGCTGACAACCAGAAGTGCAGGTTAAAAATAGACATAAAAATGAAGCAAGGAAAGCAATCAGAACACCTAAAATCAAGCAGTATCTTTAATCATTAGCAAAAAAACAGTATCAAGTGTTGTTTGATCACAATCTAAACACAGTCTAAACAGCCCTTTGAATTTGCAAATGACGTGCCACAGGGATATTTTTAGCTTGTGGTGTTCAGAATCTGAGTAGGATGTTTTGTGTGCGTGTATTGCGGCTTATCTCACTTCTCACCTAATAAACTCTAGTTCTGCTTGAAGGTTTCACTGTTTATGTAATTATTATGTATGCAACAAGGTTTCCTCTTGTGCACCCCAGTGGTAGTTTTTATTCAAAAACAGATATTGAGTGATTTTTTGAAAGCTATACTGGAGGAAAATAATGTATCTGTTGATTTATGTAGGTGATTAAAATAACCTAATGAAAAGTTTTGAGCGGAGTGCATTTGCTTTTTACAGCCATTCTTATGGTAATAGTTCCCCTTAAAATTTGTTCCCAAGCCTATGGGTATTAAAGTTCCAGTGACAGGATGGATGATATTCAATGTGAATTTCTATTAAGTGGAACGGGCCACAACTTTAACATGATGTTTGCTAACTGTAGAACAGCTCTATTCCCATCACCATGACTACTCTAGTACATTTAAAATATGAGGGCCCCTCCCACCTTGGGCCAGCTAAAGATGTACTTACTGGCCAGCTGAACCAGTTAATTACTGCTGCTATCAGACTTGCTTGACCTTCCCTGATAAAAATGAGTGAGTGGGGAGTGTATTTCTTGCAGGCATGTCCCCTCACACAGATATTCTAGGCTAAAGACTGAAACAGATTTTGCAAATGATGTCTCCATTTGTGTGTGATTAGCAGAGACTTAGTCACACACGTCTGTACAAGAGTTAAAATGATCTTCCTTTACTTAAAAATAATTAAAGAAAAAATCTAGTGTTCAGATGTACTCTTCTACCAACTGCTTTATATTGATAATGAAAGAAGAACTAAAGATCAGTCCCATTGGAAATGTCTACACTGCAGTTAAAAATCTGCAGCTGACCCGTGCCAGCTGACTCAGGCTTGTGGGGCTTGGGCTAATGACCTGCTTAACTGCAGTGTAGACATTTGGGGTCAGGCTGGAGCCCAAGCTCTAGGACCCTGTGAGGTGGAGGGTCCTAGGGCTCAGGCGGCAGCCAATCCCAAACATCTACCCTGCAATTAAACAGCCCATTAGTCTGAGCTTCTTAGCCTGAGCCAGCAATGGGTGTCTAACTGAAGTGTAGACATCTCCATTGTCTGCAGAAGCCACTTCTGTTTTCTTGAAATGAATACAGACTTTGAGAATATATATGAGACGGAGCTAAAGAAAGAGAGGCTTATACAGTTTTCATATACTGAGAAGACTTGAGGAAAGCCTCAACAAACTTTGTACTTTGGGTTTTAGTTTCAAAATAAATTCTGGTTTTAAGAAGCATTAGAGCAAGAGCCTGGGGTAGTAGGTTTGGAGACAATGCTCCAAATCTAGTATTGGGTTAAATGGGTATAACTGCCATTAAATTTGGCGGCTCATTTTGATCAATGGGAGATGAGCCTGCATATGCAGGTGCTGAATCTGACCCAGTGTGTTTGGGTTAGCATAACTCTGCTCCCAGACTGGAAGAGTGAGAGCTTGTCTATGCCTCAAGGTGTGACACCATTGAAGCCAGCATACCAGGCTTAATGTACTGAAGTTCACAATGCCAAGCTGTGCGGAGAATGGTGCGTTCTGACTTCCTGTCAATTTCACCAGTATCTACTGATCTCTAACATGAGTCAAATGAACAGGTAATATCACAGATAGCCTGATCCTTACTCTTATTGAGCAATAACTTACACTACGAGTGGATTTACTGAAATCAGTATGAGTTCTTGAGTACTAAGGGTCTGATTCAGCTCCCATTGATCTCAGCTAGAGTTAGATCAGGCCTTGAAATATTGCTGAATATGAACAAAGGTGTTTAGAAGTGGGCTCTGAACTGCTGTTTAGTACAAGTTCACAAACTGCCTTGATGTTCAGATAAGGCTTTCTCTACCTACATGTCACTTTCAGTTTGATATTTTGGGAGCTCTGACCACATAGTTGTCAAAGGAACTACTTTCTAAACGTTATGTTGACTTATTCCGTGAGGCAGTTTATTGTGTTATCAAATGCTGACAGTAAAATGTGACAATGGATTTGCAAATGTCATCAAGGTACCTACGGCAGTCACTTAATTACAGTTTCAGATATCGATGAATTCTCTCTGCAAATGTGAGTGTGTATTTTGGTTGGGAAATGATTTAGAGATTAAGATGACTTGTGATATAGGAAAGATTCCTCTTGCTACTTTATGGGTTTAATTGTACACACCTAAGTTTTATGTAAAAAAAAACAAACAAAAAACCTTAAAAGTATCCAAAATTATTATTGATGGAGAATTAAAATGCTTTGGAATATGGGTCATATTTGCTTTCATATGCCTTCTATTCCTTTGTATTTATTCCTTTAAGTTTACAGATCCATAAATAGGCCTGTCATTTTACAGACAAAATACACAGACCCAGTCTCAATGATGCAGTCTAACTCTGATTTAATTGGAATTATTCCAGACTTACACAAACATAGCAGAGAGCAGGGTGCAGATCAGACCATGGTCTGTGCCACAAAGGATTTACAATCTCAGATTGGATTTCACATGACCGGGACGGCCAGGGAAAATGTGTTAGAGCTAGTAGAAGAAAGGAGGGTGTGAGATGGGATAAGGGCTTGTAGTTGTTCCATTTACTAGGGACAATTCTGAAAGGGCCAGGGCTTTGGGTTTTAAATAGTGGCTGCTTAAGAATATGGATGGTTGATAATGGATTTTTGTGTGTGCTGGCTTTAAGAGAGGCAGGAGAAACTGAGGTGGTGAGAGAGGAGGAAGCCAACTGGGGGTGGCAGGGAAGAGAAGGGGCAGAAAGGCTGTTGGGAAAAGCACACAAGAAGAGAATAAGTATAAATGTGGCACTAGTAGGGGTAAGGAAAAGGGTAGGTAGGTGTAAGTGAAGCCAGATAAAGTGCTCATCGCAGCTTGATGTGGTGGGTCCTTGGATGGCAGAAAAGGGGTTGTTGCCCCTCCCCAGCAATTAGCTCATCGGAGAGGAGCAGGAAATGGCTGGACCAGGTAAGAGGGTGGGGAAAGCACTGCCCTTCTTCCTGACGGAAGCGTGGGGGGTATTTATACCTTGGAGAAGCCCTGTACAGAGGAGTCCTGTCTGATACTAAGGAAAGAATCTGTGATTACCTGGGAACTTGGTAGGGGGTAGGGTCAGCCAGCTAAGCATAATTTCTGGCTCTTCCTTGTGGTCAAAGTCGGTATGGAAGGGGTACGGTTATTGGATAAAATGGATTGAGACTGAGTTTGAAGGAAAGCTTCTCTTAAGGGAGATGAGGTTCTCTTAATTGCAGTGTACTGCTCTGTCACCTGCCCCAATAAAGGAAGGGGTTTGGGGCTCCTACATCTGGTACATTGGGGAGCTGACCCCCTTCTTTTATAGCCCCCTTTCTTCTAGGAGGGGAGGGAGGCAGGGTCACAGCAACAGAATGGCTGGCACCAGGCTGGAAATGATGGAGGAGATTGTACAGTGGAGGTCATCATCATCTATCACTGGCTACTCCCGGATATTTTAAGTGAATAAAGTTACAGTCTAATTAAGCTACATCCCTGACCTCCTTCCTGCTGGATAATGGGAGCCATTGAATCTGCTCACGGTAGTGATCAATGTCCCTGATAGGGAGGGTGTGCAGCACAAGGCATGAAGAGAAATTAAAGCAAGCCTCGTGTGGATGCTGGGAGACTTTCAGTACCCTAGGTTAGTACTAAAAGACCATATAACACAGATAATGTAGACTGTGAATTTTTAAAAAAGTTTCTTATGTTGTCTCCTTCCATAAGAGTCCACATGAGTTTTACACAGTAGAAACGGCTGGCAAATCTATTTTCTCTGTTACTTTTGTTGTTGTTGTAAAAATCCTATATTTGGGAGGCTAGAATAGTCCTCTCCATCCTTGTCTGGTGGTGGGATTCTGCTGTGGCAAGTTATTTTGCTTAAAATCAGCAGTGATCCTACCTGTGTGTACTTGAAGTGCTAAAGTCATTTTAGATGCTAAAGAGGCATACAAATGAATAACTTAACATGAACTTAGCACTTCGTGCTTCACTTTGCATTGTTTTTTTCCAATGAGGGCCTACGCTTGTGATGTAACAAAAATTACCCAGAGCTATGCAATAATTACCAGCTTGGAAAGGAGAGGGGAAGAGCCTTACAAAAGAATGATGCTTATTCACGTCAAGGTTTGCTTACAAAACTAAGCTTTTGAGAAATATACAAGTTCAGGTCATGTCTGCTCCATATTTTCAAACTCCTTTAGCTCCATTCCTTCCCTCCTCCACCCCAACCTCTTATCTAAGATCTAGTCCCCAGATTTCAGGATCTTTCTTCAAAGAACAATAATCATTCAGTGTCATTAAAGTACTGTGTGGGCTATTAGAATTTAATTTTTCCCTACCATTAAGAGCAATCTTTATGGTGTATGGAAGTTTCTCAATAAACCACATCATCCTTTTTTTATATAAAATTTCACAATAAAGGTGAGAAGAACAAGGATTTGTTTAGCTCTCAAGGCGAAACTGTATTATAAACAGCGTCCTGATTGCTTGACAGTGCTAAGAATAGTGGACTAGCTAAATGGTTTGTTAGCATGTGGAAAACTGAGCAACATATTTTACTGCTGTCTGAAACTTCAGTGCCAAATATTGCAAGAATTATGCTGTTATAAAGAATGGCGAGACAGGCTGTTTTGGCAAGAAAAAATGCACATCAGTATATGGTGCTGGGAGAGGGGGATAAGGATATGTTAGTGTACAACCCTTTAGAGCAGATTTAACCTACAAATAGAGCCTTTAAACATATTCCCACAGCCAACAGGAGCCATATTTCAGACAGCTTATGTTTGTGAAACCCATGCACAATTATGTACCTATTTTGAGCAGGCGGTTGTTATGTTTGCTTACATGAATTGCATATCAGCAAGCATAAATGCATCCTTTTAGCTAATTTTGAAGACGGCTGTCTGGTTAGCAAGTGCAGCTGCAGTAGTTTTCTGCATGCAAGTTTAGCATTCAGTTGCACAGCTGAACTGATAATATAGCTCCAGAAAGGTTGCAGTCACTCTTCCAGCTGAGTACAGAGGGGGAGATTCTCTAGTTGCACCACGAACAGTTGCTGTTAGGCCTAGGTTATCACTGGCCCTTGCTGGGGGCATACAGGGAAAGGGAGGGTCCAAGTTTTACCCGGGGCTACAGAACCCACACCGGGGCGACTTAACTATTTCAACTCCAGGTGGTGTCAGGAATAAATCAATAGGAACAAAGCAATTCTGTCTGATCAAGGATTAAATGCGAGTAAGCGTGCTCTTGTCTAATACTTCAGTTTATTAGATTTAAGCACACACAGACATAAGCAATAGGTTTAGAGCATCCCAGATATATACCTAGCATCTGGAACAGTATTGCATAATTAACAGCAGGTTCGCAGTGGCCAGTTGCTCACCTGCCAGTGAGAGAGGATGTCAGGAAAAACATCTCTCAAGATGGCTTCAGAGGACTGCTCCAATATACACTCTATTAGCTAATCTTTTATAACTAACTTCTACAAAACACGTAAGTCAAAATGACCCCTACTGGATCATCACTTTTCTAACTTTCAATAAACTTTTAATATCAGGGGCATCTAGATTCACGGTTTTCCAACCACCAAGGTTTTCAATCTCAATTGTTTACTTGTCTGTCCCCTCCTCCTATTCTGATTAGCAGAAACTGTAGCTAGTTTTGATGTTGCTTCTGAAAGCCTGTCTTCAAATTAACCCTTAACAATGTGGTATTCTATTTCATTAATTCAGGGTGGCTGAATGCACACAATATGGTTGCAATTAACTCGATCACACTCTGGGGTATACACACCCCTCAAATTCTGGGCAACACAAGGAGCCTTCCAGTCACAGTGGGAGTCCCCATGCTTGGCGGAGTGCAGGAGTGATCCCTCCA
The DNA here is from genome assembly GCF_965140285.1 of Lepidochelys kempii. Lineage (NCBI taxonomy): Eukaryota > Metazoa > Chordata > Testudines > Cheloniidae > Lepidochelys > Lepidochelys kempii. The sequence continues at coordinate 15,879,208 of NC_136392.1, read as the reverse complement.
GACTGTGGGGGATAGGGAACCAACATTGCATCCTAAAAGGGGCAAAGAGAAGGCAGAACCACTGATGGAATGGATTGAGCCTTGCTGGGACTGTGTGTGTGTGTTAAATAGCTTTGCTTTCTTGATCTACTGGCCTGCAAGGTATCTTTCAAACACTGTCTTTCATGTTTCTGTAGAGAGATGAATAGAAAGCAGAAAATGAATGCAAGTATCTAGTCCCCATACTCAGGGCCTGTTACAGCAGATGTTCTCCTTGAGGGTGTGATCACACCTTCTCATGTCTTTACAAGTGTAAACTCAACCTTCTGGCCTCCTTATGAGGTTTTTGCCTAACACAGGAAGTGCTAAGTGTCAGGTGTAGTTCAAGATTGACTGCCTCCCTGGCAAAGCCATGGGAACAGAATCCAAACTGCAATTTTTTTTTAATTTTTTTTTTTTTGGGGAAACCAAACACATTTAGAATAAAGAGGTGTCTCCCAAAGATGAACAGTGAGGAGGGAGAAATCACAAAAATGCAGTTTCTAACTTCACTGTCCAAAAATCAATTCCCTTATTATATTATCCAGTTTGTTACACAGTAGCTGAGAAATCCAAGCGATTCGTTTGGGTTTCTGATGAATTTGCTATGTAACTTCTTGCATGAAAATGAAGCATTTCCTGTGTCTTGTTCAGTTAATCTGTTTTTATGATTGTTCATAATGTGGAGAAACTCTTTTTTTCTACATTTGGTTACCCCCTTTCTTAAAGTCAGATTAAATTATTGGGATGTTTTCCTTCATGATGATCTGACCTAGCCTGTCCATAGAAAGGCTTCAATGGGGCATTTTCTCCTCTTGAACAGATAATTTCCCCCTCCATGTATTTGGATGTCAGCCTAATAAGGAAATGCACACTAAGGAAGTCATCGGAGTGTTTCCCAAGAAAACTTTTCATTACTGAGGAATGTTCCCCTGCTGCTTGTTCTTGAAGAGATAGTGGAGGTCAGATTCAGAAGAACTTCTGATCGTTTTGGAGAGAAATTTATCCTTCAGCCAGGCCCCCTACAGAGAATCTATAGGATCTATAGGGAGAAAGATCTTAATTGTTCAGCTAATTTCTGTGTAGGGCCGGCCCACAACATTTTGGCACCTGAGGTGGGGAGCTCAAATGATGCCCCCATTCCCCCTTGCTTGGGCCAAAACTTTGAAAGGTCTCAATTCTGCCTTCTTCCTGTTCTACTCCTCTCATGGTACTGCTCTGCCACCTACCCCAATAAAGGAGAACGTACAACTTAAAATGCCTTGCTCCACCACACTCTTCTCTGATCTACACTTTTCGTCAGGAATGTGCATGGTTACATCCATTTGAGATGAGATATGGATACTGCAGTAGCTGCCAGGTCACCTGCACTCTGACTAACTGGAAGATCAGGCATCTCCTCACCACTCATATCCTCACTGGAGCCGGAAGGCTCACCGTGAACATGTGTGTCTATGTATCTCAGGAGAGCTCCTTCCTGCTTAGATAGAAAAGCTTCCTTTGCTTTCTTTCTTTTTCTGAATGCTGCCCCATGCTGCCCTTCTTTCACTCATGACTGCTGTTCTATGCCAGCTGTAGTGGCTCTCAACACTCAGTTGAAGGGGACAAATAAGCAGGCTGGTAGCAGGGCCTGAGTGAGGGAAGATATCAGCGTCTTGAGGGCCTAACTGGCTTCTACTACTTCAGTTGACTGCCTGTTCTCCTCAGGTGGGTTCAGGGAAGCAGCAGGAAACAGGAAGTTCCCTGAGAAGCTGGTGTTAATCAGTCCAGGCTCCTGGGGGTGCTAGAGAGGTACATAAGAGGCTCCTCCTCCTCTCTACCCCTGCAGTTCCTGCTGCTTTCTGTTATTCCCTCTCACCTTTTCTCCTGCCTGCCTGTTATGTCTCTTGTGCCCTCCTTCCTCCACCTCAGCACCATCTCTGTGCATCTAGAACAGAGAGAATACATATGCACCAGCATCAGACACAATTTTCTACATTCTGGGGTCTAGTGGCACCCCCCCAGATGGTCGCCTCAGTTCTCCTCATGGTAAGGTCAGCCCTGTTTCTGTGCACAATGGCAGTACTTGAATGTCATGAAATCAAACGTGCACGAATAGACATTTACATGCATTTGAGCATACCAGTGTAACTCTCTCCCTCTGCTGTGTTGCTGAGGGGAAAAGTTACTAAAAGTTAGAATTGCTAGGCCAATTACAAGAAACCCATCTGTTTCCAGGCAAGTTAGTCTAATGGGCAGGCACTTGGTCAACTCACACTGAGGTGAGTGAGCCCACTCAATATCCTCGTAAGATACCATGGCCATCTTAGGAATGTCAGCGAGTTTCCATTGTGCATTCTCAGCAGGGGAATGCTCACACTTGGTAATCAGATTGAACTCTTTGTGCCCGAGGTAGCAATACGAGGTGGTTGGTTTGTTATACCATTTGATGACTCTAATGACCACGGATTAATTACTCATGTCAACAGAAGTTCTCATCTGCCATCTTGAATCCATCTGAAACCTCTTTCCTAATGATGTTTACTTTAACTGATGCCGTGTTATAAACAGGTGTTGCAATGGGACTGACTTAAGTTGCAATTCCAGAGATGTGGCAATTGGAGAATCTCCCCCTGTATCAGAGGGTGGTAGCCATCAGCACTGAACTTGTATCATGCTCCTTCAAGCAGAGAGTAGCTTTTTATACAAATTTTTAAAAAGGAAAGCTGGACATTTTAAGTTACCGCTGACTTGAAGTACAAGAGATGCTCAAAAGTTTTTGAAAGGTTAGGTTTAAAAGGTCACAAATGCATTAATATAAACATCGAGTATCAAATTGATTGTAAATACAAAATTAACTCCCTGGTCTAATGACTTTCCTAGAGTTAAATGGGGTGAATTAAAGATGGAGAGGCCATTTCATGCTTGTGTAGGTTTAAAGCTTGCGCCTTAGTGTTTAAATGTATTTTTTCAGTTGAGTTTTAATATAGTCACAATTTCTGTAGCTCTCTTTGTGATGCTTTGAATTCACTTTTGACAAAGAAAGATGGAAATGTCTAGTTTCCTTTCTCTGTACTGCTCCTAGGTAAATTCAGATAGGGTTATATTTGCCAATTTCTGATTTTTCTTTTCTTTTCTCTTTCTTTCTGCAGTTAAACAGCCCTTAGGGGTATGTGCTGTTAAACAGTTACTGGAAAGATCTTAGACACTATGAGTTTGAGGCAATCTGGGTGGGGTTATAGTGGATAAGAAAGCAGTCAGCAGGGGGTATAACATGCTCCAATTTGAAATTAGGATCTACAGGCCTTTTTTTTGTTTAAAAGTATGTTGGTAGAGAACAAAAAGAAATTCTTAGTTTACTTTAAGTGATATGTGCTTATGCTAGTGACTCGTATATATTCTATAATCATTTGACATCACAAAGAGATCTGTCTCATGGACCCATCTAACTACTCCCAGTCCTCCATGGCTTGGTTCTTGAAATGTTTCATTCTCTAGCTCACCAAGGAGTGGCTTTGCACTGGTGGTCTATTAGCAGTGGTGGGCAACCTGCGGCCCATCAGGGCAAGCCGCTGGTGGGCCGCCAGACCGTTTGTTTACATTTGCACGGCTGCCTGCAGTTCCAAGTGGTCGCGGTTTGCCGTTCCAGCCAATGTGAGCTGTGGGAAGTGGTGTGGGCCTGGCCTGGGCTGTGTGCGGGCCGCAGGTTGCCCACCACTGGTCTATAGTGTGAGAGCCACTGGTCTAAGCTAGGTTTCAGAGTAACAGCTGTGTTAGTCTAAGCTAGTCTAAGCACTGGTCTAAGCTAGTCAGGGAGGTTTGAGGTATTCGGGAGATAGTCCAGAGTTCACAATGTCACTTATATACAAATACTTTCTAAAGGAGTTGTGCAAAATGTAAGCCCTTTAAGGCGAAGGTTGTCCCTTTTGTGTGTCTGCAGTGCCAAGCAAAAGGGCCTTTGGTGAGTTTGAATCAGTGTTCTGCACTACAGCATAATCATATAGGGACAGCAAGGTTAGACTACGAGGAACTGATAGTGTACAGGTTGTTTCTGTGCATTCAGATATCAGGGTTTTTATGATGTCCTAATTTTGGTAAATACAAAATACAATGAAATAAATGTTTCTTGGTGGGTACTGTATTTTTCTGACTCCTTGGTTGGTGTAATCTCTCTGACTTGGAGCAAATATGGTACATTTCAGCCAGGTTGCCATGAGTCTTGGAGCAGGGTGTCAGTGGATTTTTAGTAGAGGACAGCATCCTATGGGCCTTCTCCACCACTCCACTTCCCCATAAATATGGTGCCTTTATGCCTGATCTGTGGAACTCTTTTAACAGTGTGGATCAGTTATGTGGCAGCAAAATGGCTGCAGTGACTTGGCCTGATGAATGAGAGAAATGTCTATGATAAGGTGACCAGATAACAAGTGTGAAAAATTGGGATGGGTAATGGGTGCCTATATAAGACAAAGCCCTGAATATTGGGACTGTCCCTATAAAATTGGGACCTCTGGTCACCTTAGTCTATGATGGATGTTGCATTTTTGCTATAACCTACTAGTATTGCTCCAAGAAGAGCGTTTATTTTCCCCTTCTGTTTTGCCTCCTGCAGGATTATGAACAGTGAGTAGAAATGGGGCCTGAACACTGCATTTGAGCTACTCCAAATTTGGGGATGGGCTTGGACAGTCCCTAACAGCAAGAAATGACTTCTCAGTTAACTTTTGGCACTGACATGTAAAATCAGAACAGCCCTCAAAGAAAAGAGAAGAAATATTTGTCTCACGTGCATCCTAGCATGCAAAGCATGTTGATTTGTCAGCTAATATATTCAATTTACTACCATAAACATGAATCAAATTCTTTTTTTGTCTGCATAGTTCTTGTCTATTGTATATTCAGTGCAGAAAAAAATAGAGCTGGAAAAAGATGAGTTAATTTTTAGGCAATGGAACATAGTCATTAAAAAAATTCAGAAGCTATTAATTACCGGTCTATTAGCATATTATGAGTTCCAAAGTTCTACTTACTATATAATTGCATAGTCCGTCTGGCAGATGTACCTATTTTTACCCCTAATTAATGGAATATTATGGAAGAGGTAGTGAATTAATTGTACTTCAAGATTTCTTTATTGAGAAGTTAATTGTGTAAAGACTGTTGCAGTTGAAAGAGGAAGCAATATTTATAACTAAATTGCATTGTGCTCAAATAAAAGCCCAGGAAAAACACATGGGCCACTTGAATAATGTCATTGGGTAATGTGATGAATAGGTTAATTGGCTTTCTGCCCCCTTGTAGCCATCTGCTAATGGTGTTCTATGCAGAGAAATATATATCTGGATTTTGCTCTGTGAACAACTACCAAATAAACAAACACGTGGGTCTGAAAGAAGCTGACCGAATAGCAGGAGCTGCAGCTTTGTAATACTGCTGTTTCTTGGAGTAACCTCACAAACCTGAGCTAAAAAAAGCCATCTCACCGGCTTTGTCTAGTCTAGAGCTTTTTGTTGTATTGTAACTCGTGTTACAAGACAACCAAGAACTTTAGTCTGGACCACTCTTCTGATGAGGTCTGAGGAGAACACTTAGGAAATTTTAATGGCCTGATTCTTCTTTCACTTGCACTGATTTTTACATCTGTGTAAATTCACTGACTTCAGCGGAGCCACTCTTGACTTACGCCATAAATGAAAGAAGATCTGAACTCTCCGTAGTACTCTTTTACATTTATATTGGCGAGAAGAATTTGGGGTGGTTTTGTCTGGATTTATTATGCTTCACTTTTAAATGAACCTCAGTTTTGTATTACTCAGCCTCAAATACAATTAGAATTGGGCCCAAAGTAAACTGCCGGATCCAAACATCCCTAACCTTGCAGAGCTTTGGAGTCAAATCTGAGGTTTGTGGTTTGGGCCCATCTGTAATAATACTTATAAAAAAACAGATTGTTCTCTTCCATCCAAAGGCCTCAAAATACTAGATATGAGTGTAGTATAAGAACCTAACTTAAGAAAAAATAGAAGTGCTGTAATAATCCTTCTTTAATCACTATTAAGAGAAGAATTTCACAGTTCTTGTTGAACTCTATGAAATTCTGCACTCAGCCTGGGATATGCAAGATATCCTAGCAAACGAATTCCCATGATACGTTCAGCACCAGGTATCACATTATGTATCAGTATGATGCTAAATATAGCCCATCAAATCTGCCACCATTAGTCAGTTATTCATATGAGTAACCCCTTAAAATCAATGTTAGTGGCACTTGACCTGAATAGGGGTTGCAGAATCAGACCCTAAATGTAAGTTAATAAGCAGACAAATTTCTAAACATAAAACTTTGGAAGTCTAATGATATCCGGATGTCCACTGTAATGGAATGCTAAACTGTATTATACTGTTCAGAGACTAAGTGGCACTGAGTATAAATACCTTATTTAAGCTAACCTCAGCCATACCTGGGACAATGTTAAGGGATCTTATGATTTATGTACCTGGCTAAGAAGGAAGCTCTGTAGCCAGTCTATATCTAGTGCAGAAACATAACATCCACCATCATAGTTGTGTCCATCCATCCATCCATCCATCCAGAGACCTTTAACAGGAAGCAGGAGACCCTGGCACAGATACTAACAAGGGGAATTGCAGCTGAAAACTTCCATTTGACATACTCTGAAATATTGAAATGTCTGAAACTTTTGAATTGGCCTTGTTAGCACTGACCCCCCACTTGGTAAGGCAACTCCCATCTTTCCATGTGCTGTAATATATCTATTGCCTACTGTATTTCTCACTCAATGCATCTGATGAAGTGGGTTTTAGTCCATGAAAGCTTATGCCCAAATAAATTTGTTAGTCTCTAAAGTGTCACAAGGACTCCTCGTTGTTTTTGCTGATACAGACTAACACAGCTACCCCTTTGAAACCTGAAACTTTTAGTTCTGATCATTTGTGCATAGTATTATCCATTTAGCACACATACTCTTGAAAATGTCATAAGTAGTTAAGACATGAATTTTGCATGCAAACATCAATTCTGAGTCAGATTTTTAGAATTCTAACTGTGTGTAGTGATTGTAGACATGTGAGCCTACTCTACACATGCAGAGACATCTTTGTAAATTCCAAAAAATCTGTCCCATTAGTCACACAACAAAGCTAGACCATTTGTACAGAGCAGCAACACCATATGCTTGCATGGAGATCATGTACTCCTGAGGACATTCTGCGCCAAAAAATTAAAAATTCTGTGCACAGGTTGTGGGCAGGAAGGCTCAGCAAGCCGGGATCCAAGTATGGATTGGCTTAGTCTGGGGGGATTCAGGTGTGGGTTGAGAGGGTTCTGTGTGGGGCAACCTGGGTGCGGGCAGCTCAGTGGGGGATCCTGTGTGGATGCACAGGGACTTCTTGGGGGGTTCTGGGTGCAATGGTAATGGGACTCTGTAGGGGGGTCCAGATGAAGATGGTTGGGGCTCAGCAGGGCATATCTGGGTAGGCAGGGAATAGAGCTCGGCAGGGGGGTCTTGGTGTTGGGGCCTTAGTGGGGGTCCAGATGCTGGGGGAGTGGGGCTCGATAGGGTGTGGATGCAGGTGTGGGTGGCTCATTGGGGTGGTCCAGGTGCAGGAGGAGTGGGGCTTGTTAGGATCTGGGGGACAGGGGTTAGGCTCGGTGGGAGGGTCTGGATATAAGGGGTCTGGATGCACAGGTTTTGGGCAGATGGGGGAACAGCTTCCTGTACAGTGGTCCCTCCCCCTGCAGCTGAGGAGTGATGGGTGCAGGAAGCAGCGGGGAGAGGGAGTTTACAGAGCTTCCTACAGCCAGGGGAGAAATCTGGGGGTTGTTCTGATCCAGCCCCGGATGTTGTGCAGGGGAAGAGGAAGTCCCATCCTTCCAAGCCCAGCCAGGACTAGTAGCTGAGCCCGGTGCAGAGTAGGAACCAGCAGCCAGGTCTTCCCCAGTCCTGCCCCATGCCCTACAGTGATTTACCTCTCTGCTGGCTGCCCTACACACACAAAACTGCTGGAGAGGGTGTCATGACTGCTCTTGTTGCTTCCGTTTTGATTCCCCATCAGAAAGTCATTTTTCAGCCGGGAAGCAAAGAAATCTGCAGTGGCGCAGAATTCCCCCAGGAGTAATCATATCATTGAGTGAAGAAGAGTGCAGAAGGGCAATGAATGTTAATGACAATGGTTAGACCTTACAATGGAAGCACAAACAATTAATATGCTGCCTTGGAAAAGTTAAAATGGGTTGTGGCAAGAAAAACTCTTGTTGACAAAGTTCTGTCATTGGATATTTTGAGCTCATCAATAACAAACTTTTTAAGGTTCAATTGGATTTCTTCTCTACTTAAAGTTTGACACAGCCTGTTCATTTTCAGAAGATATTTGTTCCTTTGAGGAGACCCAACACTCTGCAGTCAATACTCTCCTAGCATTTCTGTACCCCACTTGGCCCTGACAGTTGTTACTGAAAGCCTGCCTTTATTATTCCTGTACAACAGAGGTAAAACTCGACTATTCTGATGCAGCACAAAGTTGAATGCTACAAGAAACACTGTATGCCCCCAACATTCTACATACTTAAAGAGACACTTTGAACATTAACAGGTCTCAAGTTGAACCTGCCTCAACGAGAACCTTTTCCAAGAAAAATTCTTCCAGATTTCGGTGGGGGTGGCAGGGTGAATCTTTTTTCAATTTCAATACTGTTAAAATCCCAGTTTTTTTCCTGGCCATCCTGTCATGGATGGATTTGTGAGCAAGCCTGGGTGCATGACAGCACACGGCAGCACCATTCTGCACTGCCTTCTGCAGCAAGTCAGAGACTGAAACATACCAGTCTCCTCTAAGCCTTGTCTACCCCAGAAAAGTCTGCCATGCTAAGAACAACATGGCACCCCAGCACACGTGTAGAGCATATTGGAGTGGTTCAATTTGAATACATGGAATAGACTTGTTTTCAGTGGAGCTAAATACTGGTTTAGTCTGAACCAGGTTAATACCCATGTAGATGGTGCCATCATGATTCAGAAACAACTCACAGATCCTGCACTCTACTATATATAGTGATTGCACATAGGCAAAACGAGCTAGCCAAGTGCGATACCGTGTATAAGAAAGGAGACCATTTATATCACTGTTACACAAATTACTGATATACTCCTCTTCAAGTGTACCATGTAAGGTGTCGATGGAAAAGTTATGATTTGCTAAGTATGTTTATATGCATGTATCATTTTTGTATAAGAAGTTATGAATATTGGCTATGTGCTTGTATCTTAAACCTGTGTTGTATTCCTGGCGAGCCGATGTGCAAACACTGCATAGTTCGGGGCTCATGTTCTGTTACTCAGCTGGTGAATATTGTGCCCCGCTTTGGTTAAACTCTGCCCACGCTAGACTACTAGTCACACAGCTCAGCCATGCCATGACAATCGTTAGAGGCACACTGAAGCCAACAAAACCTGCATAGTTACCAATCCTAGCCAATATTCCTCCACTAACATCCAGCATCGGACGGCAGCCAACAAACTGGTTATCAAAGTACAGCAAAAGCAACATGTACAGGGGTGCTGGAACAATTTGTACAGTGGGGGTGCTCAGAGCCTTTGAACCAAACTGCAACCCCTCCTGTCAAGGTTCCTCCCCCACTCTGAACTCTAGGGTACAGATGTGGGGACCTGCATGAAAAACCTCCTAAGCTTATCTTTACCAGCTTAGGTCAAAACTTCCCCAAGGTACAAAATATTACACCCGTTATCCTTGGACTGGCCGCTACCACCACCAAACTAATACTGGTTACTGGGGAAGAGCTGTTTGGACGCGTCCTTCCCCCCAAAATACTTCCCAAAACCTTGCACCCCACTTCCTGGACAAGGTTTGGTAAAAAGCCTCACCAATTTGCCTAGGTGACTACAGACCCAGACCCTTGGATCTTAAGAACAATCCTCCCAACACTTGCACCCCCCCCTTTCCTGGGAAATGTTGGATAAAAAGCCTCACCAATTTGCATAGGTGACCACAGACCCAAACCCTTGGATCTGAGAACAATGAAAAAGCATTCAGTGTTTTACAAGAAGACTTTTAATAAAAAAAATAGAAGTAAATAGAAATAAAGAAATCCCCCCCTGTAAAATCAGGATGGTAGATATCTTACAGGGTAATTAGATTCAAAAACATAGAGAACCCCTCTAGGCAAAACCTTAAGTTACAAAAAAGATACATAGACAGAAATAGTTATTCTATTCAGCACAATTCTTTTCTCAGCCATTTAAAGAAATCATAATCTAACACATACCTAGCTAGATTACTTACTAAAAGTTCTAAGGCTCCATTCCTGGTCTATCCCTGGCAGAAACCAGCATACAGACGGACACAGACCCTTTGTTTCTCTCCCTCCTCCCAGCTTTTGAAAGTATCTTGTCTCCTCATTGGTCATTTTGGTCAGGTGCCAGCGAGGTTACCTTTAGCTTCTTAACCCTTTACAGGTGAGAGGAGCTTTCCCCTGGCCAGGAGGGATTTCAAAGGGGTTTACCCTTCCCTTTATATTTATGACACCTCCATATGATGGAAACCACTTCAAGCCATGGGGTGTGGCAGCACTCATGAACAGGTGCCACTGTTCAGGGATATGAGGGATGCACCCTGCCACTGACAGCATCAGAGAAATTGTCTGCTCACTACTGCCCACTATGCATTTTCAGAATCCAATGTTTTTGAGAGCCAAGTGGGAACCTGAAGCACTTGCATGAGAGGAAAGTGATCAGGGACAGTCAGCATGGATTCACCAAGGGAAGGTCATGGCCTGACTAATCTAATCGCCTTCTATGATGACATTACTGGTTCTGTGGATGAAGGGAAAGCAGTGGATGTATTGTATCTTGACTTTAGCAAAGCTTTTGACACGGTCTCCCACAGTATTCTTGTCAGCAAGTTAAAGAAGTATGGGCTGGATGAATGCACTATAAGGTGGGTAGAAAGTTGGCTAGATTGTCGGGCTCAACGGGTAGTGATCAATGGCTCCATGTCTAGTTGACAGCTGGTGTCAAGTGGAGTACCCCAGGGGTCGGTCCTGGGGCCGGTTTTGTTCAATATCTTCATAAATGATCTGGAGGATGGTGTGGATTGCACTCTCAGCAAATTTGCGGATGATACTAAACTGGGAGGCGTGGCAGATACGCTGGAGGGCAGGGATAGGATACAGAGGGACCTAGACAAATTGGAGGATTGGGCCAAAAGAAATCTGATGAGGTTCAATAAGGATAAGTGCAGGGTCCTGCACTTAGGACGGAAGAACCCAATGCACAGCTACAGACTAGGGACCGAATGGCTGGGCAGCAGTTCTGCGGAAAAGGACCTAGGGGTGACAGTGGACGAGAAGCTGGATATGAGTCAGCAGTGTGCCCTTGTTACCAAGAAGGCCAATGGCATTTTGGGATGTATAAGTAGGGGCATAGCAAGCAGATTGAGGGACGTGATCGTCCCCCTCTATTCGACATTGGTGAGGCCTCATCTGGAGTAATGTGTCCAGTTTTGGGCTCCACACTACAAGAAGGATGTGGATAAATTGGAAAGAGTCCAGCGAAGGGCAACAAAAATGATTAGGGGTCTGGAACACATGACTTATGAGGAGAGGCTGAGGGAACTGGGATTGTTTAGTCTGCGGAAGAGAAGAATGAGGGGGGATTTGATAGCTGCTTTCAACTACCTAAGAGGTGGTTCCAGAGAGGATGGTTCTAGACTATTCTCAGTGGTGGAAGAGGACAGGACAAGGAGTAATGGTCTCAAGTTGCAGTGGGGGAGGTTTAGGCTGGATATTAGGAAAAACTTTTTCACTAGGAGGGTGGTGAAACACTGGAATGCGTTGCCTAGGGAGGTGGTGGAATCTCCTTCCTTAGAAGTTTTTAAAGTCAGGCTTGACAAAGCCCTGGCTGGGATGATTTAATTGGGGATGGGTCCTGCTTTTGAGCAGGGGGTTGGACTAGATGACCTCCTGAGGTCCCTCCCAACCCTGATATTCTATGATTCTATGAACCTGGAAGGTGAAATGGTTTAGAACAGCATTAGTGTGGACAGGGGGCAAAACTACAGCATCTGACTAAGGCAACAAAATGGCCAAATAGTGGATTTGGTGATGAAGCCACTGGTCCACTAGGAATTGCCCCGGGATACCAAATAGTTGAGTAAAGTCTTTCTATTACTACCAGTCTGGAATAGATTCAAACCAGCAATATAAATATGAAAAAAAACCCTCATAACCCATTAACAACCCCCTGAACATCCATTCCCACACCCTCCTGCAATGCATTTTCAATAAGTGAATGAACTGAACCCAAATTCCACAGGGTATCTCATTCCACCTCCTCTAGAAACTAAGGGGGGGAACAAGGTTTCAATCATGCAGCTCAACGTGTGTCTGCCTAGCAGGTACTAAAATGATTTACCTATCTTAGTGTTACCTATAGTATTCAGCACCATAGCACCTAAGTGCCTGTTTCTGCACCCAATTCAGAAGGCAGAGTGGATACATTTTAAGTACCATTGGATCAGGCCTGCACAGAGGGCTATTTTCTGTCTCCCTGCTTTCCTTTTTGTCATTGGACATTGCAGCCTGAAATGCGCTGTTTTCCATTAGGCCCTAGCGTATAAGACTGGGCTCTTAAGAACCCCATTGGGCCATATTGTTCCTGCTCGTCCCAATGAACAAAACAAAACAAAAATCCATATAGTGACACACAGGATAACCTGCAGCTTAAGATGCTGTCCAAGTTGTTATTGATGTAACTTTTTCCTGCTCTAGGTCTATCGTCTTACTGGTGTTTAGTCTTCTCCCCCATCCCCCAACCCCCCCCCGCCCCGCTCCCCAGCTTACAAATATTGTTTTCTGCCCCAGTCCTCATCTCTCTCTTATTATTCCCCTGGGTAACGGGCATAGTGATACCTCTAGAGCAGCAGTTTTGTGCAATGAAGAGATTGCTATTGTTTGTCTCTAATTCTTTAAGAATTAAGATCAGTGATATTAGGTCCCATTTAGAAAATGATCAGCTCTGCTTTCAGTCACCCCTTTGCCTCATCCTTGTTTCCCCCAGAGGCATTTTCCTACTTTGTTTTGCCACACTTAACCCACTCTTTTCCTTTAGGACACTTATGGCTTGACGCTGTGCCCACTGAAGTCAATGTATAGCTCCCACTGACTTCAGTGGTGCCGGATCAGAAAGTGGAGTCCCCTTCTCCTTCTGGTTTCCAGGGCACACAGGAATTTGTGTGCCCTGCAGTCATACAATGGTCACAGTATGAATAGTTAAATTCTGCCAAGTATTTTTATTTGAGTGATCTACTTGCAAAGCAATGCTCCAAGTAGCAAGAGAGGGACATGAAGCACATGAGCACATTTTTGTTCATTTTATGCCCCATCAAAAGAGTTATGGATCACAGGGTCACACTCCATTCGGACAACACCCCAGCATGCACTATCTTGGTGAGCTTACAACCACGGAGCTGCAGTGGAGAATGGAATTGGCAGACCATTTCTTTCCTATATAAAATATAATGCAGGCTCTGCAGCTGTATTTTAGTTCTGCCTTGTGCATATAAAATAATTGGTTAAAACTTTACAGACCCCAACTCTAGTCACTTTTATCTGCAGGAAAATACTGTACAAATACCACAGACTGATGTCACTAAGGCTTTATTCATTGCTAATTATTTTGCGATAATTTTCTCAGTAAACATTGCTTTCAGTTTAGTCATCCAGCTGCAGCTGTGTCATCTTCAGCTAACTAATCCTCTGCTTTACTGCTATCCTTTTTAAGAAAAGGAATGGATAGGGTAGTGACAATTTGTCTGGGATCATTCAGCACAGGAAAGGTGGTTGATAATACAAAATTAACAGGTGATGGCAAAGAATTTCAAAAGGGGGTCTTTAATGTGTGCTGCATTGTCAGCTTGCGTCTTGCAGAATAGCCAATTCAAAAGACTGGGTATTCCACCAACACAGATTGTACATGAGAGACAGGTTATTATGCAAACACATTAACACATTTGCCATGGCAGTGGAGGTAAGACATACTGCAATTATGATCATAAAAGCAATTGAATAGTTTTCAAAAGCAAAAATCACAGTGAGTTATAAGTGAACAGCAGGGAAAAGGTATGGGGCCCTTCAGAAATGGAGACTACCTCTGAAGTCCACAGAGACAAACAACAATTTGTTCCAGAGCCTGAAAGTCTCAGATGAGCAAAGCAGGACTTGGCATTACAGTTGTGCTTGTTCAACTATGTGCTTGTTCATCACAGGGCAGATCCTAAGCTGGTATGAATTGTCATAGCATTGGTCATATCTCTACTGATTTCAGTGACATTCACACCAGTCAAAGATCTGCCCCCATGAACTGAGCACGTTTTTTTTTTAATTTGCTGGTGAATAGTCACTAACCAAGTACAGTTTCTTCACACTTACATTATTCGTAAGTATTCACTATTTGTTTAGAGTGTGATTTGGAACCTTCAGATTGTGCACATTTTAGCCTTTGTGACCTATGATCTTATTACCCTCATCCTCTCCTTCCTTTCCATTGTTTATTACACTAACTTGTTGCATTTTGTCTTCAATGAGATTTGTCAGGTCTAGATTTTCCTGTGTTTGTACAGCATGCAGCACAATGGGGCTCTATTTCTGATTGTTCTCTTCAGCTATTTGTTCTTCATGGTGTGCAGTTAGTCCTGTAAATCACATGGTATTACTGCTGCTTCCCAATTTCAACAAGCAACAGGGGAACAAGGAAGAACAAACAAATAACACTTTTGACTATGAATTTTTTTTATGAGTCATCTTTTGTGCTAAAATGCATGAAAACTTCCAAATTTACAAACATTTCAGTGACTATTGAGCAATCATCCAAATATGCAGTCTGAATAAATTGATACAAATAGTAGTAAAAATAAAGGGTCTCTTCTATTCCACTCACTCTACTTGCAAATAGTCCCAATGACTTCCTTGAGTCTACTCCTGTGACTGGTAAGAGCAGGATTTGGCCATTGACTTGCTGTGTTAGGACCTCTGACTTTCCCTGCAAGTCTTCCAGGACATGAAAGTCAAGGGGAACAAGTGAAGAGGCATGTTGCCAATTACAAACAAACTCAAGAAGAAGAATGGAAAACCAATTCACCTTTGATGAAAAGGGGAATTTCCCTACATTTAAACTATGGTCCCGCTCTAGCACTCAGTGAATTTAACTTTAAACACTAGGAAGCCAATTTTTAAGATGTTCAATCCATCCTCCCTAGATGCCAATAAGACACGTTCCTGATCCACCTAAAAAGGTTGCAGGATAGGGACTGCGTTGTGTAGAGACCATGAACTGCTATAAAAATGGAAATGTCTCTGTTTTACAGATTAGCAGTAAAATAAGACAGGAAACATGCAGCCAAACATATCTGGTGTAATTCCACTGAAGTCAACCTAGTTACAGTAAGGTAGGAATTTGTTATACAGATTCACCACAACTAATAGGGTGACTTTGATAGTAACGCTGAAAGAGAGAATGATGATTTATTCTTATGCTGATGTGCTTCAGAATCAACAGGCTGCATTTCTCAAAGAGAAACTAACATGTTATAGAAGGTTATCCAGTTACTTTATTTTCTTGACCAATTTAGTACTTTTTCCCCTGACACCTGACCTTTATGCTGAATGCATTGCACTCCACTGTCACTCTTCCTCAGTTCATTCACATGGCTTCTGTCTCACCAGAAAACATCCAAAATGCATTTCCTTTGTTGTTGGAAAACTACATGAATTTGTCCAACATTCAAGAAAAATTTTCATTTTGCCAATGTTTATTTCAACCATATCATGCATTTTATGGTTAGGCTGGTCAAACAGTTTGTGGACTGTTGGTCATGTATGATGCCATTCAAGCTATGCTCGCATACTCAGATCTGCTGGCATCTGCGCACACCGCTGGCTAAAACTATGATTGGAAGGAATAGGCTTTGGTGAGCATGTTGTAAGTATCTAACAGGAGTATTGCAAAACTATTGTGAAGTCAAGATCCATTTCTGGGTAATGCTTCACATGCATGTGTGTGTCCGATAAAACAGGAAAGTGATTAGACAGCAAGATCTTAGAGCCAGTAATTTGAAATGTCACTCATGTAACTTAGAGCTGAATTTGGTCCATTGGGTTAAAATCCAAGTGTTGAGATCCAGAATGTTAAATTCTTTCCAGTTCTCTAGAATAGTTTTCAAAGAAAAAGATGTGTGATTATTTAATAGGCTTTTCTGTAATGTCCTTGCTTTCCAGATGAAAGTTAATGGATTGAGTAATAAGCCTCTAGCAAAGTCATACTTTATATTGGTTATTTCTCTTATGAATTACCATATTTGTAGCTAGAAGTTATGTACTGACATTCAAATAGCCGATGTATAGCAATAATGTTGCATAGCATTTCACCATCGAAACTTATCCTTTAGATAGTACTGAGAGGCTAAGAAAGCTTTCTGTACAATAAAGGAGGATGATTTCTAATATACAGAGTGCTGCTATGTTAATAATATCTCCTAGATATTCCAAGACATATTGCTGCTACGAGTAGGTTTGCACAGACATACAGTAAAGCCTTAGTTATCCTAAAGTCCTGGGGAATTTTCAGAAGGCAGGGGCTTCAGGTCACTGATGGATGTTGGAGGCATAGCCTTGTTGCTGGTGTGGGGTCTTTTGGGCTAATCAAGTCTGAACAGGACACCAGTTTCTTCCTGCAAATTTGCTTAATTCTGCAAGAAAAAAACCTTTCAGTTAGGTTATGTCACATTGCAGATTCTGCAGTTTGCAACTGTTTCAGCTAAGAGGACTCCGCAAAATGGCTTTTGTTTGTTTTTTCAAGTTATATTACCTAGCCAAAAAGGTAATATGTTGCAGCTTGCAAGGACATACAGAAATATGTTTATAAAACAGCTATTTTTATTATTCCTATTGCGGTAGTGCCTGGAGCCCCTATATAAGGATCAGGGCCTCATTGTCCTGTGCATTGAGGATTTCTATTGTTTGTGCAAAGGGATTTGAAAGAGTCCCCACCCCCAAACCCTTTTTGGAGAGGAGCGAATTGTAACTTTGTATTGTAAATCAGACCACGTTGCCTAAATCCTTAGTAGGATGGAAAGGAAAAGCATTGGGCTTCTGCCAGGATCACAAATTCACCTAATCTGCACGTGGTTTAGAATTACTCTAAAAGTTAATATGCAGGCTACAGGAACTGCCAAGCAAACCTGTATAATCAAGGGAGCCATTTAACACATGAAAAGTAAAGAACATTCCACTTGAATAGAGCTGCCTTTCATTTGTGCCAAAGAAATGCATGAAACCTTCTAATAGCTAGGTTAAAAAGGCTTTTCTATGGGGCACATTGTAAAGAATATTTGTTCCTTTCATTCTCTTGCAGAGCCCGCTAGCCTTGTACTAATGAGAACAACTAAAGCTATAATTTCCTCTTTTCATAAGTGCTTCATGGGTTTGGCTGACCTTTAGAAAGCGCGTTCTTTTCTCTTGACCATTTTCCTTAATGACAGCTGCTTTTTCAGGGCACACTGTATGGTCCAGGACCTCCCGCTCACAGCAAGGCACCATTTGTACTGAGAGGAGCGAAACAGGGAGACACACAGCTCAGAAGACCACACAGGCTCTGATGATGCACTGCCTCCACAAGAGAGGTGGTGGCAAGCATACAAGAAAAACATTATTAGTCACGAGTAAAGAGCACACTTGGACTTTTTATTTAATTCTACCACTGATTGCACCACTCTCTTCATAACTAGAGCAGCAGCAAAGTCAAGTGCTTAGAATCAGGACTCCTGGGTTCTAGTTTCTGCCATTAACTCTATGTGTGGCCTCAGGCAAATCCCATGGACCCACACACACTTGCAGTTTGCACATCTAATCTGCTGATGCATTTACTTGCAAAAGTGCACAATCTGGACAAAGACATCTCCTTGGTTATTTACCTAGACAGTTACATAACTGTGCACACAGCCACGGTAACTGTGCATGCCAATGAGGTATGCAAGCAGGCTTGCCTTTGCATGTACAACCCAGAATCTAGACCTGAACCTTCCTATGCTCAATTTAATCAACTGTACAATTACAATTCCTCCTTCACAGGCATATTAAAAGCCTTCATTAATTAATGTCCACAAAGGATTTGGGGATCCTTGGAAGAAAGCTGTTCTACAAATGCAAAGTGGAAAATATATCTGACCTTTTTCAGAGTGGTAGCCGTGTTAGTCTGTATCAGCAAAAACAATGAGGAGGCCTTGTGGCACCTTAGAGACTAACAAATTTATTTGGGCATAAGCTTTCGTGGGCTAAAACCCACTACATCAGATGCATGGAGTGGAACATACGGTAGGGATGTACAAAAACTAATTTCCCCCTGCTGATACTTACACCTTCTTGTCAACTATTTGAAATGGGCCACCTTGTTTACATTGGACTCATTAGCACTGCAAAAGTGATTTCCACCCCTTCTTGTCAACTGTTGAGACTAGCCCACTTCCACCTTAATTGAATTGGCTCATTAGCACTGACCCCCTACTTGGTAAGGCAACTCCCATCTTTTCATATGCTGTGTATTTATACCTCCCTACTGTATGTTCCACTCCATGCATCTGATGAAGTGGGTTTTAGCCATAAAACATGGGTTTTATGCCCAAATACATTTGTTTGTCTCTAAGGTGCCACAAACCTCCTTGCTGTTTTTGATGACTTACATATTCTTTCAATTTCTATAGAGCCTTAAAGGTTAAGCCTGACACTCCGAGGAGGAATCGGGAAAGTCTGAGTGGTAGGGGACAAAATATTCCTGATCCACAGACCTAGCATACGGAAGAAGCCAGAAGCTAATTAGAAGCCAGCTTCACAAAGTGTGAGGTGTCAGAGACATTTCTACAGGTAAATAATTACTTATACAGCTTGCAATCCACAGAGTGTAGGAGGGTCAGAGTCTAGAGCGCCCCACTTAAGGCAGCTGCATGTTAGCTGAGGCTGTTTGCCTTCTGACAGTGAAGTTATTCTGTAGGTCATCAGCTCCTTCTCTCTGCTGCTATTG
This sequence comes from Lepidochelys kempii, assembly GCF_965140285.1. Lineage (NCBI taxonomy): Eukaryota > Metazoa > Chordata > Testudines > Cheloniidae > Lepidochelys > Lepidochelys kempii. The sequence goes on along the minus strand of NC_136392.1, from coordinate 15,860,105 downwards.
TAAGTATTTCTTCCATTTTATACCTAATAAACAGACAAGGGTCCCAAGAGCCCAGTACCCTTTAGTCTGCTGCAATTAATCCCATGTCATTGTCTTAATTTGACTTCAGTGGTTGAAAGGGTGGCAACTGACTATATATAAATTGTTTATGTATTTATACCTATCTGTTTGCATGTTACTCTCTGTCAAGGTTCCTCCCCCACTCTGAACTCTAGGGTACAGATGTGGGGACCTGCATGAAAAACCTCCTAAGCTTATCTTTACCAGCTTAGGTCAAAACTTCCCCAAGGTACAAAGTATTCCACCCATTGTCCTTGGACTGGCCACTACCACCACCAAATACTGGTTACTGGGGAAGAGCTGTTTGGACACGTCTTTCCCCCCAAAATACTTCCCAAAACCTTGCACCCCACTTCCTGGACAAGGTTTGGTAAAAAGCCTCACCAATTTGCCTCAGTTTGGTAGATATCTTACAGGTAATTAGATTAAAAAACATAGAGAACCCCTCTAGGCAAAACCTTAAGTTACAAAAAAGATACATAGACAGAAATAGTTATTCTATTCAGCACAATTCTTTTCTCAGCCATTTAAAGAAATCATAATCTAACACATACCTAGCTAGATTACTTACTAAAAGTTCTAAGACTCCATTCCTGGTCTATCCCCGGCAACAGCAGCATACCAACAGACACAGACCCTTTGTTTCTCTCCCTCCTCCCAGCTTTTGAAAGTATCTTGTCTCCTCATTGGTCATTTTGGTCAGGTGCCAGCGAGGTTACCTTTAGCTTCTTAACCCTTTACAGGTGAGAGGAGCTTTCCCCTGGCCAGGAGGGATTTCAAAGGGGTTTACCCTTCCCTTTATATTTATGACACTCTCTTGGTCTCATCCTATCCTTTTACCTTAAAGCTTCTGCACCAACCTTTCATTTAAATCACACTCTCCTAATCAGGCACATTAAAATAGTATTGTAGACAACCTGGACATTCCTGCAAACTCAAGAGTTTTTGTTTGTTTATAAATCACTGCTCTTATTTTCACAGGGGAAAACAAGTTTTTTTTATTATGTGGCATTCAAAGGCGGTGGTTCTCAAACTTTTGCACTGGTGACCCCTTTCACATAGCAAGCCTCTGAGTGCGACCCCTCTCCCCCGTATAAATTAAAAGCACTTTATAATATATTTAACACCATTGTAATGCTGGAGGCAAAGCGGGATTTGGGGTGGAGGCTGACAGCTCGGGACCCTCATGTAATAGCCTCACGACCCCTTGAGGGGTCCCTGCCCCAAAACCTTTGAGATAAACTACTTAACAAGATTCTTGATATTTTTAAACTAGTTATTAAGAATAGCAACACAGCCTGTTCACCATGGTGTGTGGAAAAGTAGATGTCCTAAAACAGCGAAGTGCTTTCTTAAGAGTTTGTTTTGGGACCTCATGCTGGAATCTGCCACTGACCTGAGAGAACCCAGAACAGAGGGAACTGCCATTATTTGAGATATCACTGTTCACTCATCCCAGCATGGAGCCCAGGCACTTTGGGATCTGAAGAGGCAATGGAAATGCTGTACTGTAGCAGCAGGGATCTGATGAGCTTTCAAGAAGAAAACAGTTTCCTAATTGAGTGCAAGTTGAGACACTATGCCTTACTGTGACAAACTTATGCATATGAGAGAACAATTAGGCGGAGCTTATCCAAACCATTTAAGATACAAGGTTAAGCATTATGACTGAGAAAGAAAAGTTGGTACTGTGGTGTTTATTTTGCGCTATGAAAAATTTCTGAAGGGAGAAAGGCATTTAAAAATATATATACCAGCAATAGCTCTGTTTCCTCAATATTGTAAAACTATTCAAGGGTACTCTTCTTCATCTCTTTGTTTCACATCAAGACTAATGCTGCAGCCACTTGTCTCATTTTTTTCAAATCTAAGCTTCCACAACCAGACACTTTTGCGTCTGAAGTGCCTAAATCAAAGACAAAGAATAACTGGCCATTTCTCTGTGCAGATACCAGGTTATGTGGGTAATCATTATGGATACATTCTACATATAGTTTTGTGTCTAAACTATTTATAAATCTGATTCATTGTTTTGCATGCTGAAAAATGGCTTCCCCCTCAGGTGTGTATTGGGGCAGATTATCAAAAACATAGCCTTTGTTTGTGTGTGCATGATTTTTGTGCATTGTAGTTTTGTTTGCAAAACCAGAAGAATATCCCACAAAGTATAACATTATTTTAGTACATTAGATTGACAGTTTTGTGGCTGTGTTTAAAGTAACTTTTCTGAGTACAAACTATAACAGAGCTCACGAGCAATCCATAAAATCAGCAAAATAAAGGAATGGGAGAAACCTGTGCAGTTTTTTCCTCTTAAAGTTAAAAAGGACAGAGATGATGATAGAAGCGGCCAAGAATATTGCGCAGCTCTCTGACTCAGTACTGCATTTTGCATTAGATTGAACAGTGAGGTGAACTAACTCCATCCAGATTGTGTGTGTGTATTTGTTCGAAGCAGCCAGAGCGAATCTTTTATTTTCAGATGAAAAGTGCAGTTTTGGTCCTGCTTCCAATCTAGAGTACCATGTGGCCAGGTGAACTGGTTTTTATTAGGGCATGGCTACACTTGATGTAGAGCACTTTGAGTTAAACCAGCCTTCGTAGAGCGCAGTAGGGAAAGCGCTACAATCTGTCCACACTGACAGCTACAAGCGCACTGGCGTGGCCACATTAGCAGCTCTTGCAATGGCCACAGAGAGCAGTGCATTGTGGTAGCTATCCCAGGATGCAAGTGGCTGCAACATGCTTTTCAAATGGCGGGGGTGGAGTGTGACAGGGAGTGCGTTGTGTGTATGTGGAGGGAGAGAGAGTGGGTTTTTGGCAGGGCTGAGAGCATGTCAGCATGCTTTCTTGTAAGTTCAGGCAGCAGCATACTCCCCCTCCCTCCCACCTCTCTCTCTCTCACACAGCATTCCACAGTAATGGTTGCTTTGTCTTGGAGCAGATAAGCAGCCAGCTGTCAGAAACAGAGCTTTCAAAGGGCATATCCGCATTTCTACAGTGAGTTCAAAACAAAGAGAAGAGTGGCCACTTGACTTAAGCGGATTATGGGACGTTTCCGGAGGCTGATCAGAGCACAGTAATGCAACACCTCGTTCACACTGACTCCCGAGCGTTTCAGCCAAGGCACAACAAGCGTTAATCTTCTCGCCGAGGTGGAGAACCAGGAGTGCTCTAGCCGTGGAGTCAGAGCGCGCTACGTGCCTTGCCAGTGTGGATGGGTAGTGAGCTAGGGTGCCTGGGGCTGTTTTAACTTGCAAGTGTAGCCAAGCCCTTAGAAAATGCCAACCTGATCCTGAAAACATTCACACATGTGCTTAACTTCATGTATGTCAGTATCTCCACTGATGTCAGTGGATTCCTCAAGCATACAAAGATAAGAACATGCATAAATGTTTGCAGCATTGGGGCCAAAGTCATAGTCTTTCTTTTCCCTTTATAGAAGGCTTTAAATGATCTCTATGGTACTGAAGTAGTTGATTTAATACTTCTGGGTGATCATTTGGCCCCTGGTAGATGTGGGAAAGCAAGAAGCACCTCAAGCTTCTCTTATGCGACATCTCTGGCCACTCATGGGGTGGCATTAGTACATTCTGGAGGGTATCGCATATACCTGCTCTCCATCTCGAGGCAGGATTGCTGAATTGGGGGACATGAAGATGTTGGGAGCCCTGGAGGATGTGCTGGCCTGAGAAACACTATTGGATTTGTAGTGAAAAGTTGATTTCTGGGAAGGTCTTTTTGACTATCCATATTCCATGCAAACTTCTATGGGGCCCTCTCTTGTAGTCTTGATTCAGGCACAACTTCTATTAACTTCAATGGGTATAGGACTGGGTATGACATTAAGAGGAGTTTTCCCTGAATCAGGCAGCAGGCTTGGGCCCAGGGTTAGTAGGGTAGGAGTTTTGGGATAAGCACCATTCTGTCCTTAACTCTGTTCCTCTTGAATATATCTAGTACAAGACCCTGCCCTTCCAGCCATAGAAATTAATGAGTTTTACTGTTAGGGTGATGAGACAACAAATGAGAAAAATCGGGACAGGGGGCGGGGTATTAGGAGTTGATTGCCATCTTTGGGGTCGGAAAGGAATTTTCCTCCAGGACAGATTGGAAGAGGCCCTGGGGGTTTTTCACCTTCCTCTGAAGCATGGGGCACGGGTCACTTGCTGGAGGATTCTCTGCACCTTGAAGTCTTTAAACCATGATTTGAGGACTTCAATATCTCAGACATAGGTGAGAGGTTTATTGCAGGAGTGGGTGGGTGAGATTCTGTGGCCTGCATTGTGCAGGAGGTCAGACTAGATGATCATAATGGTCCCTTCTGACCTTAATATCTATGAGTCTATGAGCCTATACAAGAAAAAGAACCAAAAATTGGAACTGTCCCTATAAAATCGGGACATCTGGTCACCCTACTTACTGTTGACTTCAGGGGGAGTTGGATCAAGCCCCAGGACTATGGCACCGTTCTGATGTCAAATTTGTGTCTTGTATCTGTAACTTGCTGCATGCCTTCTTATTGCAGTGTTTGGATACACGGTTTTATTTTATTTAAAAATTGCAGCATAAAAATTGTTGCTGAAAGTCTCAATAAATATTATGATTCTTCTTTCATGAGCCCAGTTTACCATGACTATTGTTTCTGTTTAAGAAACCACTCAATTTTTCCTGCACTGTCAAACATATTAGAAGGCATGGGCCCTACCCAGAGAAGTTTGTAATTTTTCTTTTTTAATTGTTTAATAAATCCTGTCTCACTGGGTTTACATGAAAGTATTGCATATTCAAGAGAAGTTCAAATAGCCATATAATTCCACGACCTATATGGGCTCTGGCACCGATGTTAATACTCTTTGCTTTAGTATTCAAGAAAACCCATTGTCTAATATAAGCGATGAGAGCAAATACTCTTGAGTTTTGGGAATATGTGGATGTGATAGTGGAGTGATTTAAATCCCTGGGTGAAGACATTACAGATCATAATTCCTCAGAACTTGTGTCTGTATCAGTGTTTTTATTTTGTAGGCAAACAAAGTAGACCATATTTCCTTCCAGTAGATGAGAAGAGATAGGGAGGGATAGCTCACTGGGGGTTAGAGGGTTAGAGCACTGACCTGCTAAACCTAGGGTTGTGAGTTCGATCCTTGAGGGGGCCATTTAGGGATCTGGGGCAAAAACTGGGGATTGGTCCTGCTTTGAGCAGGGGGTTGGGACTAGATGATCTTCTGAGGTCCCTTCCAACTGTGATATTGTATGATTCTATGAGTTTTGCAGGGCAACAAACAAGGTTTGATTATGACTTATTTCAAAATGTAGAATTACAGCAAATGTAATTTTGTTTTCCTAAGCCTCATGTTGGAAATATTGGTCTAGGAAAGAAAATTAGATTTGCTAAAGTTCAAACCTAGTTTAATATCACTAGAGCCAAATAGATTTCCTTTGGAGATGTGTAAAACTGGCCATTGATCATTTTGTATCGATTTACTCTACAGCAAGAAACAACCTACATAGCTTATTACCAAGTAAAATGACCCCACCCCCCAAGGTATTGGGAATGATAAGGAAGAAAGTCTTTTGATTATCTGTCTTCAACCACCTAGTTAAGATTTCACACCAGATAGCCTGGCAACTGAGACATACTTTTGTGATTTTAAGATACATCCTGTATATTTAAGTCTTCCAATGGCTCACAAACACTCCTGCGGCCACAAAGAGATTATAGTGTGTTGCAGAATAATACTCTGTACTTTGATAGCACCCTCAGTCCAGATATCCCGAAGCACATTGCAAACATTGATTTGTGCCTCACATTGTCCCTGTGAGGTGCAAGGATAACACCTCAATTAACTCTCGGAGGGGGAAGCTGAGTCATACAGGTTAAATGACTTGCCAATATCATGAAGCAGGTCAGTGGCAGATTCAGGAATTAGAACCCAGTTCTGCTGACTCCCAGTCCAATGTTTTAACCATGAGACAGAGTCCATCTCTATAGGGTGCCTTGAAAATGCTCCTCTGTTATCGTTAGGGATGTGATAGTAGTAACTGTATGTATATTGGGCAACATGCTGAAATGCCAGTTGTGAGCACAAAGTGATACTGTATCACTATATACAATATAGGTGGAAACGAGAAGTAGGGCGTTTTGAAGAATGAACCATTCGGTTTGGATAGAGGTGCAAAAAACTGGCAGTGAGGAGGTGGAAGGGGGGAGAGTTTGGGGTTGAGCCAAAATGAAAATGATTTGAAATTTTCAGCAAATGTGAACGTTAAATATTTTGTTTTGTGACAACTGCAATGTTTTGGAAATGCTGAAACGAAGCATTTGATATTTCTGACATTTTTTTCATTTTTTTTAAATTAAGAACAATTCACCAAAATTGACCCAAATTTACAAATTGCTTCAGTCAACACAAATTTGCATTTGTCAGTGGAAAAAAGGTTTCATAAAGAAAAATTTCACTGAGCTCTAAAGAGCAGTGATATTATTAAGGTCAAGTCTCCTCACCACTTCTAGGTATTTGGTGGTATTCCACTCTTTTATACAGTTTCTTTTTATATTACAAGATCCAAACAATACAATAAAACTACAGATACAAATACTGTAGGCCGAAAGCAGTGCAAATCTTCACTTGAAAGGTTCTTACATTAGATAGATTTTGTTTTCATGTTAGGAGAAAAAGAAATGTGTCTCTATGCAGAACAATAAGAGAACTAATTTTGCCAGCAAAGCAAAGTGGGAGCTTTGGGAAGTTTCTTAAATAGGGCTCAAAAGATTCAGTTTGAATTAGTCATCAAAGTTTGGACTCCTGTCTACACCTTTTTGGGCTGAGATTGTGACTAGAAATCTCCTAAGACCAGGCTTTTTAGTAAGATTTTCAGTACTTCCTGTTTTAGGCTGGACCCTAAATATGGTGAAAGCCTCTTTCTTCTGGCATTTCTGCTTCTGTGCCAAGCCTGGAATTTCAAATCAAACATAAAATGGCAAAACACTTAATTGAAAAAAATGTGAGCATCAAACAGGATTTCGGTTTGGAATCATTGAAAGGGATGGACAAGATAAGACATTTCTTATTGGAGTCACACTGGTTTGCCAGTCTCCAGTATTAATGTCACCTAGGTCCAGATACATACTAGTTGTGGAAGAGGGACACATGCATGTTGTGCTCAGGCAGAAGTCTTGGAAAACTGCACTTTTGGAAAATCAAGCATGTCGTGTCTTGTAAATCTCTGCCTGGTTCTATGCTGAGCAGACACTAGGTCAGACTCTGGCATCTCTTGTAGGTATTCTGGGGTGAGCAGGCATGGCAGTAACCGCAGTTTGACTAGAAGTGTAAGTGGTGGGAGTCAATCAGTCCTGTGTGCAACAATTACTGGCCTGCAGAGAGTGTGCCTCATCTCTACGTACAAGTAAGCACCAGCAGGGGAGAACTGGGGTAGAGCACAGGCTACTCCTTACTTCACTCTCTCCAGCTTCCCATGAAACATTAAACATTTTCCAAGCAAAATGCCTTCCTCCAACGCAGCTGGAGTGCTAGAAGTGTTTTCATCCCCTCCAAAGGCTCACAGGGCCATAATTTGCCTCACTGACTTTTAGTATACTTTTCATAAGATTGCATACACTATCAATGCTTTACTCTTCTTGAAATGTTTTATGCTGCATAGCATGTTCCCATTACCTCCTTATCTGAAGGAAAGAAGCTTATGCACCAAATGTCAGAGGTCTGGCACAGCTTGATGCAAAATCTTTAAATCTGCTCCTCATAATATATGGAGTCTATTTACCAGTGCCATCTCCAAAATGCAATTTTGTACAATAAGCTATATGTTCATTCACACTCTCCTGTGATTTTTATTTTTTCTCCCTTGGGAGATCTGTACCTTCTTTGAAGGTTCCAAAAATGTTTTGACTTAGTTGAGTGACATTTAGTTAAGTCAGTAAAGAGATCTATGCTCATGTAGTTAACTGTGCATTTTAGTGTACACTCATTTAAGTCCTGGGAGAATCAGCAGAGATTTAATTTAGTTCTTTCTCCAATTCTTTGCAACGATGATGACTTGGGACTTGCTATTCTTGTGTTACATTTAATTAAGAACTGAAAGTATATATTGCAACCGAGCATCTGGCATAGCCTGACTCTCTCCCTGCCTCAAAGTAATATGGTGTGGTATTTCACACTGCTTATCATTCAGAAATAGCTTCTCTCTCTCTAATACTTAGAGCTCTAGTGGTGTATTTGCCAAGTGTTATTGCTATCTATTTTAACAGAAACTTCAATAAAACTTTTAAATTACTCTCTAGAAAATGCCTTGCTTTTATTCACTGCAAGACCCAAGTTTTAATATATCGACTTCAGCTTGACTTTGCTTGTTTAATCTATTTGATTTCATACTATTTGCATGTTATGTACAGGCTGCCTAGTTTAATGAAACACCAGCTTTTCTACTGTCCTGGTATTCTTCTCAACACCAGTAGCTAATACAAACGCTTTATGTATTGATTCCTAATGCCATTTTCCTTCCTGGTTCATACTAAAACATCTCACAATATTTTAATCCTCAAGGCAAAAGTATTTTATTAAATGTAAATATTTGATGCTTTTGGGGCTTGGCATTATAAAATCAAACCTTGGAATGTGCTAACTTATTGTGAAAATGAATGGCTTTTGGTAATGTTGTGTTCTGGAAACCAGGAATTGTAGAGATTAAAGGAATAACTTCAAAATGTTAATTGAGCTCTCTTGAACCTCAAAAAAAGGCCCAACTTTGGTCTAAGTTTCAGGTGAGGATCCTGGTCAGTTCTTATTTAACTAAAATGTTTTGTTCCTCCTAATAAGTGTTTTTTTTAACGTCTAAAGATAATTACTTTCCCTAATCATTAGTAGAGATGGGCTAAGGAATTGGGATTTCTGGTTTTGGTTCAAGGCTGAATCAAAACTAGGGGACAGGTCAGGTTTAAGATTGGAATCCACGCTGTGGGAAAGGTAGTTAAGCTCTGGAATAGACTTCCAAGGGAGGCTGTGGAATCCCCATCACTGGAGGTTTTTAGGAACAGGTTGGACAGCTGCCAGGGATGGTCTAGGTTTACTCGATCCTGCCTCAGCACAAGGAGCCGGACTTGACAACTTCTTGAGGTCCCTTCCAGCCCTACATTTCTATGATTCTATGAAATCTCACAAGCCATTCTTGTAAGATTTGTCTTTCAGACCAAGGGAAAAATTGTGAGATATCTACCACCTTACATGGTGGAGATCTTGAGGTATTCTGCCAGTTTGGGGATGAAATCTCATGAGATTAGCTTTTCTCTTGGTGTGTTTTGTTGGTTCTAGATCTGACCCAGAACCAAAACTTTGGGGTGTGTGGCGGTTCAATGACAAGACAGCACAGAGCTTTAAGCAAGCAAGCAAGCTGGTCTTCTAACGGGCTTCTGCCTGTCAGCTTTCCACCTTCCCCTTTATTCTTTCTCGCCCCCCGTGCATTACATTCTCCAACAGATAAAAGGAATACACTGGCTTTGTTTAACATTCTTATTTACCAGTTTCTATCTACCGCATTCCTTGCTCTCGGGCCTTGAGCCCAGTCCTGGGAGGCTTCCCATGGTTCATGTCAACTGGGCGAGATTCCAAGGTTGATGCCCTTGAAAGGAGCTGTGTGTGCACAGGTCCAGCACAACACTCCGGGTGTGCCCTGAATGTTGCCAAGCACAAGAACCTTGTATGAATCCTACATCCCCTCCTTTTTTGTTTATTTGTGCTCGGCCATCTCATGGTAGCCATCAATTTGCTTTTGCAAGCCAATTAACTCCTGGACAGACGAGGTCATAACTCGTGGAGCCTGCCAGGGCGGTTCTCGACAAAGCCTTAACAAAAAGGAAATACATTGCACACAGCAACAGCAAAAAATAAGCTCAAGAAGGTAAAGTGTAATTGGCCGGGCCCCAATTAGCCATGCTAGAGTACTGGGAAGAGAGGTTCGTGTAAGCAGCGAGCATCATCTTATTTCCAATTTCCTCAGGGTGATGACATACTGGAATAAGGCACGTACCTAACAATTCTTCAGCTGCTACAAAATCAAATAAACAAAAGTGGGTAACATTTGCTATTGAAGCCAATCTTTCCCATAGGTTATATGTCATTTGGGCTCGTAATGGAGAAAGCGCTCCCGAGCCAACCCCTACAGGAAATAGCAGGCACAAAAGGCATACAATCAATACAGAATTAGCAGTAATTTGGGCAAGAATTGCCACAAACAAAGTCTCAGAAGTCTTTGGCTGTTGGTTTGCTGCCAGTCTTCGTTGAGCCGCGGCGACCAATGCTTTTACTGCTCCCCATGTCACGGGCTGGCTTGGGATGCTACGCCTCCTCCGTTTCCGTCCTGCCGTTGTCGACCTGGGAGGCATCGCGTTCTCCTCCAAGGTCAGCTGAAACTCCGGTATGGGGTTTGACAGCGCCTGGTGCCACGCCATGCTGTTTCAGTGCCAGTCGCACACACCGGGCCGGAACCCACAACGGTCCTGCAGGGAGAGACACAGCAGCATATCCCCGACCCCAAGTAATTAGAGGCACTGGGCCCAACCATTGCGGATCGGGCAGCTGACGGTAATAGACATGCAGTCTTTCCAGTACCTCGGATTTGTGAAAATGCCGATCCGTGGGGGGTCTGCTGATCTGCGTTCAGCGTTAAATTATTTAAAGAGAACAAAAGGATATGCAATTGTTGCTGAATGTCTCCTAAGGTTCGGAGACGCAGCTCCCCTTGTTTTAATTGTTTGTCGAGCAAGGTTTTTAGCGTGCGATTTGCATGTTCAACAATGGCTTGGCCCGTGGAATTACAAGGGATCCTGTGTGTGAGACGGACGTCCCATTGGGCACAAAAGATGGAGAGGGCTGTGGAGCAATAGGCTGGGGCATTATCTGTTTTTATCTGGCTCGGGCGACCCATAACAGCAAAACAGGCTAGCAAATGGTGAATAACTTTGGGAGTGGCTTCCCCACGCTGTGGGGTCACCGAGAGGAATCCCGAATAAGTATCAACGGAAACATGTAAAAACGAATAGGGACGGAATTGTGGCACGTGAGTGACATCCATTTGCCACAGCTGATTCACTGCGGTACCTCTGGGGTTAATGGCATAAGAAAAGGTAGGGGCAGCAGCGGCACAGTGGGGGCAGGAACGAACAATAAAACGTGCATGATCAGCAGGAATGTGAAACTGCCGGGCCAAAACAGAGGCAGACTGATTGAAAAAAGGAATGGCTTTCAATGGGGTCAGAAAAAAGGGAATTTACCGGATCACGTAACGCGCGATCGGTGCGCGCATTGCCTTCAGTAAGTAGCCCAGGCAGAGGGGTATGACTGCGAATATGAGCAACAAAATAAGGGAAATTACGAGTGGTAAGGAGATACTGTAAGGACAAAAACAGGCAAAGAAGGTCCGCATCGACCTGTGGGGTAATGAGGGCAAGGGGTAAATGATCAATTACCTGATAAACATAATGCGTGTCCACGATCAAATTAAAGGGACAATCAGCACAAAGTTGAAAGGCCAAAATAACAGCAGCTAGTTCCAAGGACTAGTAAAGCTCTCCAAGCGCTGTGCATGCAAATATTATTGTACAAGTGAATGAAGCGCTTTCAGCTTTTCTAGGGGGAGGGGCCACTGGTCAATCCATACGGGCTCTAAGGATTGCCATACTAATGGTAATGCGGATGGCAAGGTGGGTGAGGGAGGATTTCGGGCCATTATATATTAATATCGAGGGTGGTGTCCAGCTTTGTAAGTAAGTCACGGCCCCAAATATTGAGGTGGACAGGGAGTACAAAAGGGCGGATTGTAGCAAGGGCACGGCCTCCTGGTTTAGAGACCGTGACCCAAGACAAACTTTGGCGCCCTGGTTTGCTACCCCCGATCCCCCACAACTCTTTAGAAGGAACTGTTGGCCAACCGACCGGCCACTCTGGATCACGAATCACCGTAACGTCAGCTCCAGTGTCCACCAGCTCTGTAAAAGGAACATTATTTAAGAGAAGTGTTAACTGAGGTTTCGAGGGGCGGACCGACATTGTTAGAGCAACAAGTGGAGAGGACGTGTTGTGAGATGGTGACTGAGCCAGAGTCGATCCAAAGCCGCCTCCGCCCCGGGCTCGATCCTCTGCAGCTGGCACCTGATAGGGGACTAAAATCAATTGCGCAATTGACCGTCCACGCGGGAGCGACTGCGGAAGATGGGTCCATACCTGAACCTTAATAACACCGGTGTAATCGGCGTCAATGACCCCTGGGATGACAAAAAAACCCTGTTTCTCAGCGTGTGAGCGAGGGAGAACCAGGCCCACAAATCCGGCAGGGAGAGGTCCCGTCACCTGGGTAGGTATGGCGCAAACATCCCCCAGCAGCCGAAAGTCAGCATCCTCCTGCATAATCAAATCAAGCCCTGCACTTCCGGCAGTCACCGCCTTCATGGAGTCTATGGATTTTAAAGCAGAGGAACAGTTCTCTGAGTGGGAAACACCCCCGTTTGGCCCTGGGTTCGGGGGGGGGACCTGTCGTGCAGTTTCCCGACCCGCTACGACACTGATTAGCCCAGTCATAGCCCTTCTGACACTTGGGGCACTTCTTTGAGGGGCGGGCGGGCGCCGCCGAGGAGCGGCACTCCCGCTGAAAGTGACCCTCCTTACCACAGCAGTAACAACGCTTCCCCTCCTTCTCGCTTTTCCGCAGGGCGGCAGCCAGAACTCCAGCCTTATGGGCTTGGGTGCCGATGTTTTGGCACGCCCGCAGCATGTCTGACAGCTCTAGAATCCCAGAGGCTTGTGCCGCCTGGAGAGCATGGCGGCAATCCTCGTTCGCATTCTCAACTGCCATTTTTAACAGGATCTCCTGAGCTGCTGCAGGGCTATCCACCTGCCGGAGGATAGCCTCCTGCAATCTGTTGGTAAAATCCATAAAGGACTCTGATGCACCCTGACGGATACTGGCAAAGCTTTTGGTAGGCTTGCCTGAATCCGGGACCTTCCGGAAAGCATGCTGGGCGCAGGTGGAAATAATGGGGAAGACGGCCTGAGGGAGTTGAGACTGCATCTGAACGGTAGCAAACTGGCCCTCCCCTGCCAACTGCTCATAAATGACACCTTGCTCTCTATATACCTGGGCTTGGCGTTCTGCCATCTGCCGAAATTCACTAAGCCAAATAACATACTGACTAGGTGTCAGCATCATGCGCAACAGCGCCTTCCAGTCTTCAGGGACCAGAGAGTACCCAGAACCTAGCCCTTCAATGAGACCACGCACATACGTGCTAGTGAGGCCGAACTCGCGGATCACTTTCTTTATGTCTCTGATCACCGAGTAGGGCAAACTGACCCAGTTTGTAACCTGGTTGCCCTGGCCATCATCCTGCCAGGTCACCGGACAAACTGAGACCAGCTCAGCCAGCTCCTCTGCTGTAAGATCTGAGCGAGTCTTCGCTGCGTGAACCATTTGTTGCACCAGCGAAAGCCCCTGAGCAGACGCGGATGACCCTCCGGGGGGCCCCGGAGCATGGGGCTCCACGGGGGGAGGGTGATCACACACCGGCTCCAGTGGGGAAGGCCAGGGAGGCGCTGGTAATAGAGGCCCTGAGGGCAAAGCAGGGGGAGGGATGGTTGCAGGAGCGGACGGGGGTGGCGAGATCGGCAGCCCCTCTGTTGGCGTGGGGGGGGGCCTGTCCGAAGCGACACGCTGTATCGCATCGCGGCAGAGGTGCCAGGCGTGTAAAGCCTGCACGGGCGCCCGAGGCTCCTTGTGCAATGTCTGGCCCAACCGCTCCCAGACCGCTAGCTTAAGGGTTCCAGCTTCAGGGTACCACGGGCACTGGGCACTCACCTCCTGTAGCAGGAGAGTGAGCTCTCGAGTGGGACAGTTATGCTGAGCCTTACGCAGCAAATACTGTAGCTCACAGCGGTGTTGCACTTGCAAAGCAGAGAGGGAGCTTCCCATACTTACCACAATGAAAAATACTCACCGGGATCCGCAAAGCGGATGAGTGACGCATCTGAAACCCTTGCCGGGCGAGGTGAGTGCTGAGGGCCCCACGTTTGGGTGCCAGTTGTGGCGGTTCAATGACAAGACAGCACAGAGCTTTAAGCAAGCAAGCAGCTGGTCTGCTAACAGGCTTCTGCCTGTCAGCTTTCCACCTTCCCCTTTATTCTTTCTCTCCCCCCGCGCATTACATTCTCCAACAGATAAAAGGAATACACTGGCTTTGTTTAACATTCTTATTTACCAGTTTCTATCTACCACATTCCTTGCTCTCGGGCCTTGAGCCCAGTCCTGGGAGGCTTCCCATGGTTCATGTCAACTGGGCGAGATTCCAAGGTTGATGCCCTTGAAAGGAGCTGTGTGTGCACAGGTCCAGCACGACACTCCGGGTGTGCCCTGAATGTTGCCAAGCGCATGAACCTTATATGAATCCTACAGGGGTGGGTTCACATGTAGGGATTTAAATCCCATTTCCCCTGAAATTCAAAGGGACTCAGATTTGAGGTTATGATTTTGGTCCATCTGTCCATCTGTAGTTAGCAGTAACAGACAAAATCATGTATTTAATTTCCTACCACATATCCCTGATGATGATGCATTCAAAGAAGGCCCAGAAAAGTTGGACAGGCTAGCTTGGTCCCCAAAAGAAATATAAAGTTTTGCAATCTGGCAGGAGGTTCAGGCCCAGGAGAATGCATTTTATCTTGTGAGACACAGTTCTGCATTCTGCTTTGGAAGCAATATTTGTCAGCACATTAAAAACATCAGTTAGACTTGTTGATTAAGACTTTTAATATACAAACCACAATTCAGTCTTGCTTCTCAAGTTACAGTAAAAATGCTAACATGAAGTTATGATTTTATTATAATACTAATTTCTGCATTTCAGAGCTAAACATTTGCTCTATACAGCCCTAATTTTGATGGTAGTTATCTGCCATGTCTCAGAAATACTAACAACGTAAGAGGGCATATGCATCTACAAGGATCTGAGTAATAATTTTCTTTGCCTTTTATAGTGCTTTTCTACTGTAGATCTCAAAACACTAGTGGGCAAGCATTATTATTCCCATCCTACAGATGGGAAAATGGAAGCACCATAGAGATAAAGTAACTTGCTCAAGATCATTAGAAGAACTGGGAATACAATCTCTATTTTCAAATGCCAGGTCCAGACAATCCAGTAGACTGTAGGTGCATAAATCCCGAGAGGGAGAGGAATTATTTAGGGTAGTAGTATTGAGTATTGGGATGAAATTACTAAGAGGAAAATGTAGATTGAATATTCCTAACTGCTATAGAGTAGAACAGTATTCCAACAGGAGAACGACAAACCCTACTGCTTGGACCACTTTAGGATGGGATTTTCAAAAGGGCTGAACAATGGTCTAACTCTGCATCCAGTGAAGTGTAATGGGAGTGTCACCATTGACTTCAGTGGGAGCAGAGTTAGGAGAAAGTTAAACTCTCTTGAAAAATCCTACCCTTGCAATATACTGGTCCTGACCCTAGAACATATGCTGTGGGGAACAGTTCTGGGTGGTAGATTAGATGATCTCACATTAAATGAGTTGCACTGGCTGAGCACTCCAAAATCTGTCTGTGAGAACATTTGTTGGATTTCTGAACAGCTGTTTGCTTAGGCCTTGTTTGTACCACTTTATAAATTGTTATTCATGAATGCTGATACAAACATAGGTTTTGTTTCATATGAATGTTCGGGGAATAGCTGTTCTTTGTGCAAGTACATATACCCAGCTGCAAACAAGGTACCATATTTGTGGGACCGCAGGAGTTTTCACTGTTCTCAGTGGCATTTCTCTTTCTGTATTCAACCGTCCAAAAAGCTTCACTCAACCAGTTAGGGAAGAGAAACAATCCCATGCAATGCAAGTGATAAGTCTCACACCAGGTGCAACAAATAGCAAAGAGTCTGTTTGCAAACAAACCATAGTCTGAAGATCATCTTGTATAAATCACTAGGTAAATACTTAGTAATTAATCCATTCACAGAAATGAATGATGAATTTACAAAGGATTCACAGATTGTGGGGAAGGGAGGAGGAAAGGGCTACATTCATCAGATAACATATCTGCTACAAATTATTCAACCAGCTCCATTAATAGGCTTTTCCCTCTAACTTTTGTGATCCCATCACTCCCAAGTTTTTATAATCTTCTGCAAGCTCTCCCTATAGCTCCTTCTTTTAAAAGCTCCCAAGAACAGTTTTGTGATTGTCCTCCATCAGCTGAATAAGAGGGAAACAAAACCATGTGTGTGTGAACCTCATGAAGCCTTAATAGTATGTGTATGAAGATGTTTGCTCAATAAATATTTTCACCAATTGGTCACTGCTGAAAGCAATGAGGATGCAAAATTAAGCCTTGAACGGATAACGCTGCAGATGATTATATAATGTTTTGGCTTAAATGAAACCCATACATTTTAAGCTCAGGCTTGACAAAGCCCTGGCTGGGATGATTTAGTTGGGGATTGGTCCTGCTCTGGGCAGGGGGTTGGACTAGATGACCTCCAGAGGTCCCTTTCAACTCTGATATTCTATGATTCATCTTTTGCTGACAGGATGTGCATTATAATAATGCAAGTTTAGAAATTACAAGAGCATGTCAAAAGGAATGGCTGCATGGCTTGCAGGCACAAATTTTTTACAGTCTTTCCTGGCAATCGCAGGCAAGAAAGCAATATGGAAGTGCACCTAACTAGCTGTAAACAGGAATCATGTTATCATACTTCTGTGGTTCAAAGGATCAGGTTGCAACTACATTTCTGGGCTTCAGATAAGAGCTAGAGGCTAGCATAACTGAGATGGACTCTCCCTGCAGTTTCTCATTCTCCATTAATAAATTGGCCAACTAAATTATAACAATTAAAACCATATAAGAATGTAACAGGAAAAACAAATTCTAATCATCGGCTGGTTTCATCATCACCAATTCTAGGTGTCACTTGTGGGTGGAGTCAAAGTGCTGAGAGTGATCATCCTAAAATTCCAAAAGCAGGTGTCTACATGTGGCTAATATTCCATCTGACTCACTGTCAGAGCATAAACATATAAACTAAGAGATCATTGCCCTCGAATGTATATTATCTTATAATCCAGTTGAAATCTAGTCACTATGAGAAAAAGTGGAGTCGTCCTTTCAAGATTGGATAATCTGTTTTAGATTCTTCATGAAAAGGACATCAGACAACTATGAAACAAACCAGTCAGTACCTTCAGGTATCTTCAGTGCCTTATTAATATGAGTACACATGTTTTTTGTGTAATTCAAAGCCAATTAGAAAAATGATCAATTACTTACTGCCACATTTGTTCTTGGCTAAAAGGGTGAAAACCAAAACAGTAACTTTCTGCCAATATTGTGACTCTCATAACATGTTTATAACATATGCTTCAGGACAAGAGCCATATTTCCATAGGTTAAAGAGGATAATACCCATTCTGTTTGGCTTACTTGGGGATCAATACGTCCTAGGTAAAAAAAGATCCTCATGTAGTTTCAGCTATGTGCAAAATGGCATTTTTCATGAATCCTAAACTGTTGTGTAGTTTTGGTTTATGCCACTAACTAGATTCTACATTCCACCCCGAAGGCGGTTGCATATCATTGGTACTTGAAGTGATTCCTGCATATAGATTGATAGGGATCCTTTGTGAAGACAAGGTGCTATAGATACGAGAGACTAATTTTAACTCACTGGGGAAATGCACATGACATGTTAGCTATAAACTGGGGAACGGATACGGAATTTTTAGGAGATGATCCAGTGAAGGCAAATGGTGCTGTGTAACATGCAAGTTAAAACCCTCTACAGTGAATGACTCATCTTCAGATCACAGGGCTACCAGTCAAAAACTTGGAAATGCAGCAGTGGTGAGTTACACATTTCAAGCATTTGAGTCTGTGTATCCTCGGAAATGAATGCATTTTAAAGGCTGTACAGAAAGCCACGCTGTATAAATGTGGGTTATACTGGCATTGAAACATTGTGGTTTAAGAAGGCAACAGACTGGCAGGTCCATGAGTGTCTGATGCCATTTAGTCTTCATGTATGCAGTATAATTGTTGCCATGTGAGTCCCAGGATGTTAGAGACACAAGGTGGGTGGGGTGATATCTGTTATTGGACCAACTTCTGTTGGTGAGAGAGACAAGCTTTCAAGCCACACAGAGCTCTTCCTCAGATCTAGGTGGCTCAAAAGCTTGTCTCTCTCACCAACAGAAATTGGTCCACTAAAATATATTACCTAACCCACCTTCTCTCTGTTTAGTCTTCATGCAATGTCCATGTCACAGTGGTCCTTATTGCATTGCATGAAGAGACTGTGCAAATGTTTAATGCTCATTGCAGAATGTGCCAAGCACTTTACGTATTGTGGTCAGAGGAGCTCACATAGAAAAAGTGCTGTAGGAACGGACCCCATCTGAATGTCTCTGAATTTGGTGGAAATTCAGGTCTGGATCTGGGTCCTGTCTTTGTCCTGGGTTGAGCGCTGTGGGGGAAGGTCAGTTCCGATGCTTGAGCCTGACTCTGAAATGCAGTGGCATTTCCCATGCTTCAAGGACTGTGACTATCATTAAGGCTCATCAGCAGGTTGATTATTTGATCATTTTCATGAGCACAGCTGCAGTCCTTTCCGGCTGCTCTTAGGATGATGTCATGAGAGTGCTTTCTTGACAGAAGCCAAAATAGGCCGATCTGAAGTACAACAAAATAAACAAACAAAACACCTCAGCATAAAACCTGTAATGAAGATAACTAGGGAAATATAACAGCTGCTCAAATAAATGGAAGGGAAGGATAAAATGGCCTGAATTACAGTTAGAATTTTTTTATAATAAAAGAGGAATAAATCAAAGGTATTGTCCCTATCAACAGATGTGGTGCAATTCAAATGAAGGAGTTTAACAATCATAAGGTAGTTCAAAGGGAAAATTGTATGCAGGATTTGAGTCTCCTCCCATGATGATGGTAATTTCACTGTCTGGCTATTGTGTTGGCCTACTTCATGCTTTTCATTCTTATCACAGAAATATGAGTGGAGAAGGAGTGGTGATGCTAGAGGAATTATTGATCAGTGTATCCCTTATGGTAACTTCAAAATTGAATCTTTTGTGCCAACAAAGCAGGCACATAATAAAAACGTGGGCTGCTTTATTCTGACAGGCTAAATTTGCAGCAGCTGGGGACTGTGTCAGGTTTCACAAGCTAAGTATGGCTAGCCTGGTCATAGCTCAGGTGCTGTGGGAAATGGTATTGTGGATTGAGTGGCTAGTATTTTTTCAGTCAATAGGGGGTCTTGTGGCAGTGCACTGGGTCCTGTTTCTGGGAATGCTGGTCTCCTACATGAGATATTCAAGTGAAATTCTAACCTCCTGTGGCTGTTGGAGATCCCATGGCACTTTGGTGTTAGCAGCAGTGTCCTGGCCAAATTGCAGTTTGGCATAATTGAATTCTGCCTCTTTTAAAATTCCTCCTGAAGCTTCAGTTGGAAACCATGTTCCAACCATGTTCAGTTGGAAACCAACTTCTGAAACAGTTTTGGCACCTATGCTTTTGAGTGTTGGCTGGAACCAGGAAGAGCAGAGGAGAATAAGAATGAAAACACTTTCTGATGATCAGAAAGTTTGAGTTCTGGTTCTCATTGTAATCAGATTCATTTGGGCTAGTCATTCATCCCTCCTGTTGAACTGGGGTCAGCTGAGTGAAAGAGGGAGAACGGGGGGTTATAGCTCAAGTACCTGTAGAGGAGAAACACCTGCTCAAGGGTCAAAAGGCCATACAGTAGAGAGAGCTTGGGTAGTTAAGAGGTCTAGTAGAGAAAAGGGAAAGCTGGCAGAACCAATATTTTCAAACTCATAAATATTATCAGAGTGATGGATTGCAGCAGATCTATGTTCCTGTGTGATGAGGACAAGAGCATCAGTTGCACCAACAGGGCATATCAGTACTCTTGTTTTAGCTCGCTCATTCCAGACTGGACCAGGTGTGAAGATGACTAAAGCGAGGAGCACTTCAAAATTGGAATAATTGTATGGTGAACTTTACCGTCCAATCTCTCTGTGGCAGGGTCCATCTTGTTTGTTACATGTCTCTACAGTGCCTAGCACAATAGCACCCTGCTCCTTGACTCAGAGGTTCCTGGGTGCTACTGCAATACAAATAATTGAGAGAAGCTCTTCTGGGGAATGCATGTATATTGCACTCATTAACATCGCTGGGAGTCAGATATCTGCATCAGAGGGCAGAATTTGGCCACAAGAGGTGGAGAAAACAAGCAGCATCATTACAGTGTTGAGCTCTGGACCTTTAACCTATCTATCCAAGGTGTGTGAGGCTGGCAGTACCAATGACATCAGTGTTACATGAGTTCGCTTATTGGCTGAGCTGGCTCTTCTCTTGCTGTTGGTGCTCAGCTAAATGAAATGGTATTGCGAAGCAGGAAAGCAGCTCCACTGCAAACACAATCATGTGAAAATAGCTCTTCGGGGTTTGGGCGCAGTTTTTTGTTTGGCTGTTGCTTATATGTCAAAATAATAGATGATAATTGAAAAAAATAGCCTTGTAAATGGCTGCTGGGCTGTGTGCTCTGAGATTCTGGAAAGAGATGCAAAGCAAGACCATTTGGTATCAAAGAGCAGATAGATGATGCAGGCTTTGTGCCAGGCAAGTTTATACAAGCCTCAATAAATCTGCGACTGCAGAAACAAGCAGGATCCAAAGGCTTGGAATATGTGCATAAAAGCAACGTAAGTCCATTCATGTAGAAAAATGTATTTTTCTAATAACTGATATATGCACTAAATTGAAACCATATTTTGGTATGTCTATAAACTCTGCCTGTGTTTGTATGGCCATTTGCTGACAATGTGCATGTGAATGTAGACAGTGAAGTAAGGGACATGCCACAAATTGGGAATTTGTACTTATCTGAGTTGCTTCAGCCTGAATCAGGCTAAATCTCATGAGAACAAGCTGAATCTTTGCTCACATCTCTATGAAACTCTCCCGCTCTATCTCCTCAACTAATACTTGGTGTTCTTATTCTAGCTTTTAATATATTAAATTATTACCATGTGTGTTAAAGCTAGTTGAAAAACTTGTTCTAATTGTTCTATGGATTGCAAAGTTTCCAAGCAGCACTAAAATCCATAAGAATAAATACACGTGGGTTGTAGTCTGCTCTCATTCACACTGACTATCATTCAACTCCACTGAAGCCAAAATCCCTCCTAGCTAAACAGGAGCACCTTTGCTGAAGCTGCAGCCAGTGACATCAGTGGTGAACTTGGCCCACTGCCTAGATTTACTGCAGCAGAACTGAGAGCAGCACAGTCTGGTCCACGTGCTTCCAATCACTGCAAACTCATTCCTCTGCTATCAAGATTCTTGTCCCTTCAAATTGTTCTGGTATTCTAGTGGATTGAGTTGCTATGGCCTCATTCACAGCTGAACGGTTGGCAGGAAAGAAATTTTTTTTCCAGATAATTTTAGTTAGGGGTTATTTTCTGACTTCTTGAGTTGTTATGACTGGAAGCTAATTTCAGAAGTGGAAGGCGAAGGAGCTGCTTGCACTAAAAGGAACAAAGTGTGTTTCATCCCGGCAAATAGTTTCTGAAAATTAAGCACAATGGTTTATTTTGGGGTCCAGTCATTGGAATTTATCTCCTGTAAAAAGATACAATATTTATATCTTTGTAACAAATCTGGGACTACACAGGATTGCCTGTTTGTCACTATACTGTGCAGCATGGCTGCTCAGAATCTTATGGGTAACAACGGGAGTAGAATTCCCATTTTCATGGCTGCTCTACTCCACTAGAGTTAAAGAAGAATCTCCATTCGCTGTTAGCAGCATAGGTTTTATGACAGCCAGCTGAGTAGTCTCTATGGGGTGACTTCATCCCATGGAGAAAGTTAAAAAAGAGCTCTTCAGGGGGATGGAAGGGGGAGGAAGACCTAGCTATTAAGTTCAGTGCCACACATAACAGTATTAAAAGAAGATTGAGAGCCTGTTAGACCTCGAATTGGTCTTCAATCATGCAGTGCAAAAGCTATTGTTTTAGATTTCTGGTATTCTGGTTAAAGTCAAGTAACACTGTATAACATAGTATTAGTGCTGGTCAAAAATTTTCCCTTGAAACTGTTTTTGACAGAAAATTTGGGTTTTCAATTAAACAACCTTTTGCAAAGTGCCAGCTTTCTGTCACAAACTTTGGATTTGACTGATTGATTTTGGAAAAACCAAAACATTTTGGCTGCCAACTGAAATATTTAGCATTTGGATATGCTGCTGCAGTGCCTCATGGGAGTGGTAGTTTAGCTGCCTCATGTCCCCGTTCTCCTGTATGGACCAGGCTCCCAAGAAAGAGGAATGTAGCTTCATTAGTATGTAGTCCAACCAGGGACCGGGGTCTATAGAGGAGAATTGGGGCATACGGCATGACATCATTTCTAAATTAAACTTTTCAGGTTTTGGCCCAAATATTTGCATATTTGAATTTTTGCTGAAAGACTGAAGTTTTTCCATGGAGGGGAACCCCAATTTCTGACCAGTGCTGTATAGTATCCAATATAATGCAACATAGTGGGCTTAATTCTTCACTGCTTTGCGCCTTGTGAAATCATGTCCAGCTGCACAAACATGGTATAACATGGTCCCAATTGAGATTTGGTAGCATTTTTATACTCTTTTTGCATAGGCGTGAAGGCTGACACAAGGAGCAAAGAATGGAGAATAGGGCCCAGTGGGTCAGAGCCATCAAATGAAAAAGGCCTTCTGCTGATTTAAGTACTTGCTGCCATTTCAAGGACTTATTGCCCAGCTGAAAATTTATTATGACAGAAATGAGATGAGCTAGTTCTGTAGTGCACTGCTTGAGAACTGACAAGTACTTGTACGGTATTTGCCATTCACCTGAATTATGCTTTTTCTCAGGAGAGCAATGCTAAAGAAGGCAAACCTTCTCCCAGTTAGCTGCCTGTTTGGATAGACCTGTGAAACGTATTTCTTGTTTCCCATCCTAATATAGCACCATAAGGTCCTGACCTTGTAGACAGTGATTTGTTTTAGATTTTTCAAAACCATGAATACCCGCCTATCTTTGGAGCTGCTGTTTTACTCACTGAATTAAGCAGCTGTCCGACAATTAGAAGAGAAAGTATCTCTGGAATTGGGATGCTGGGATTAATGATATTCCAGGCCACATTCAGATGAGCTTTGATCTAAACTGTATTACTGGGAACAAAAAAACATCTCTGTAGTGATGTGCATGCTGTACAAGCAAACCTTAAGAAAATGTGTCTTTTCTGCCTGGCTAAATAAGTCTCCAGTGATCCATGTGGGAAGTAAATGCCGTTTTCAGCTGCCTGTGGGAGACTTACTTTATTTTTTCCTATTTTAGTATGAGCTAGTGGCTTTTCTTTCCTTCTTGGTTTGCTGTAAAGTGAGGGGGTCTTCACAGAGCAATTGTGATCAGCAGCTGGAAGACCTAACTTAGCTTTACAGTCATTATTTTTACATTAAATTAGTAGTCATAGCAGTCAAGCAGAACTATATAATCTGATGGCTCTGTTTCAGAAAGATAGTCTCCCCTTCGGGGAAGAAATGCTTTTGGTCCTTTTCACATTAGCCAGAGGGCAAAAGGTGCCGAAATTCATTCTTCAGTTAAAAAAGATGGATGCAGCAGGGAATCCAAAACGGAGAGAGAAGAAATGGAAAATTTTCGTTGCAAATGCTCCCAGTTAGTGTTGTCTATCAGCATTTTGGAATCTAAAGGCATATCTACATGGGGAGGGGGACAAAGGCCCAGAATAGCTAGTGCATGATCACTTTATATAAACTATTACCAGCAGGAGAGTGGGGTGGGAGGAGGTATTGTTTCATGGTCTCTGTGTATATAATGTCTTCTGCAGTTTCCACAGTATGCATCCGATGAAGTGACTGTAGCTCACAAAAGCTTATGCTCAAATAAATTGGTTAGTCTCTAAGGTGCCACAAGTACTCCTTTTCTTTTTGTGAATACAGACTAACACGGCTGTTACTCTGAAACCTATTGCTAAATAGCTATTCTTCACTATCTTCTCACATGGACACTCTTATTTCACAGTAAGAGAGCTTTTATGTGATTTAGCTAACCCCCTAAAGGCCCCCCTAGTTTGACATAAGTGTGTCCCCTTGGGGAATTAGTGAGAAAGAGCTATTGTGCTTTAAATTCACACCCTCGCTATTTTGCATTAGTTTCCCATGAAGACAAGCCCTAAAGTTTTCTTGCTCATTCATAAACAGTTGACGTGTACAGAAGGTGCTTGCTGCTTAACTATGGTTCTACAAAGTGCAGCCAACTTTACACTAAATATACATAAAGTGGGGAAATAACCAACAGGTGCTAGAGGAAACTGGCTGTGGCTAAGAAAATTCACCAGGAGTGTGATCCTGCAGACTTTACTCACATGAGGATTTCTACTGGCTGATGAGAAGTAAAATGGCCTAGTGGATGCAGGACTAGAATTCAGAAGATATGGGTTCTGCTCCCAGTTTGGCCACTGGCATGCTCAGTGACCTGGGAACAGTTATTTTAACGTCTCTCTCTGCCTCAGTTTTCCCATCTGTAAAATGGGTAGAAGGATACTGACCTCCTTTTTGAAGTTCTTTGAGATCTACTGATGAAATGTGCTATATAAGATCCGGGTATTGTTTGCGTTATCTTTTTATATGTAACAATCTGTGTCTGGCCTCTTAATCCAGGGCACCTAATAACTCATGACTGGACCCCTTATGAAGAAAAATAAATATATATCCCTCCATTCTTTAAATAAGGTATATTCAGGTGACCAAAACTATAGATTCATAGAAAATAGATTAGCGAGCCCAGAGGGGTTCTGATGTTAGTCATCTTTGTGCAAGGATCTAACTAGGTACGTGAAGGTTGTGCCACATAGGATGGCACTCCACTGGAGAAAGTGCTATCCACCCTCTGCTGGTAGAGCAAAAAATAATTGAGGAACAACAGGAAAAATGAGTGCTCTATTTCAATGTGTTATTTTCAGAAAAAATGCCTCCTACTCTGGTGTGTGGGTGAGTGAATATCTCCCAACTAAAGCTCCCCATTCTACATTTCTGATTCAGTATTACCTAATGAGTGGAGATTACTTTGGCCAGAATAACAACCTGGGATGGGTAAGAGGTTTTCACTTTAGTGAGCAAAGGGCTCTTCCAGATCCTTTTTTTAGAGTTCTGCTTTTGTAACATTCAAGACTGACCTTTCCCATCCTGATAAATAATTGGTAAGCAAAAAATAGTTCATTAAGACAAGATGGACTAAGGCCAACTTTATGAAGTGTTACACCAGGGTGTCAGGTGGAAGACATAAAATTGTTAAGCCCACAGAGCACTTGACTTTGTTGGTGACGTTTCACTTGCATACAGCACAAAGTCACACCAGAGGTGCCTGACATATGAGCCTTTCCCAGTCTCTTAAGCATCTATGGGTTTTTGAAAAGGCAAAAAAAATTGTATAATTAAAAATGTCCTGTTCCTTTTTGTGTGTGATGCATCGTACCCAAGGGTCAGTAGCTGCTCTTGATGAAACCTCAAGCTACCCTATCTCGACTCATCCTCTGTACACCTTGATTGCATCTTGCAAGCTTATAATCAGGCATTCTCTATTGGGTCCATCAGGTGGTGGGAAGGGTGATAGTCCCAAATTCCTAGTCTCTCTTTCTAGATTCTTGGCATATGATATATATTGTGCATTAAAGATGATGCAAATAAGCTGTTCAGGGCCTTATAGGTCACTGAACCATGTAACACCAACATTGCTCGTAACTTGGGTCAAACGCTTTTTACAAGCTCACAGGGGCGTAAATCACATTTTGCTCTCTGGCTACCTGTGGTCCTGGATGATGCTGAGCCCTCCCTAGGAAGGGCTAGACTTCTCACTGAAGTCTAGTTGGTGGGGCTGAACATGCCAGAGTATGCAGGAAGGAGTCCTAGCTTTGCTCACCATCTGCTCTAGCCATTAGTACTGGGGTTGTGAGGCACCTCACCACTCCCCTCCTTTAGTGGGAATGACTCTTTTCTGTGCCTGCTGTGGATCAGCTGCTGAAACCAACAGTGTCTGGCAGCGCGAGCACTACCTTCCAGGCCTCTGGAATCCTCGCGCTCTCTGTACAGGTAACAACAGACCTAGACTAACCCCCAAGTCCTCGGCACATTCCCCACAGTGTCCAGAGCCTTATCCACTGGACCTTCACAGAATGACCAGGCCTGCTATTCCCAAAGGAACAGTATACACCAGCTTGTAAAATGCAGCTCAGGACTCCCACCTTGCTTACCACCACAGGACATAGATAGATTTATAGTGAAAACAAGAATTAATTTACTGTCAAAGATTCAAGTAGCAGTGAATAAGAATATTGGAAACAAAAATGGTTACATAAAAAACAAAATCATAACACAGTTTAGTCTCTAGGAAGCAGCAGGTTAACTTCCGGACTAAAGACGTTTATCTCACCCAAGTCTTTTTTCAATAGCGGGATCTCAGCCAGCCTTTTTCACAAATGCAACTGCACTGTCCTAGATGCAAGATACCAGGGAGTCTCCACTTCCTTCTAGAAATACCCCCCCAATGTTCATTGTCTTTACTCACAGACAGGATAACTCCCCCGCCCCCGCTCCCACTCCCACCCCGGACTTGTTTTTTCCTGTGTGCTGCTTTCCTGTTGACTTCACATCTCTTTGTTAACGTATGACTTCATATGTAAATGGACATCCATTGCATTATCTGCTTCATTTACATCTCTGCAGAGAGATACATGTTTCTTGCCTCCTGTCTGAAAGAACTGGTCTAAGGTATGTTGCCTTTTGGTGATCTGCTTTTAATTTACATGCTTAAGATCATGACTTTCTGGTACACATACATCAGTCGCATAGTACATGTACACACATTTCATAATGATATTAATGATCAGTGCGCCACCGTGCTTTTATCTGAGACCTCACATGACATTCTTTGGAGAACCAGAATGTACGTACCAGAACTAGAAGACTCCTGTAATTACATTGCACTCCCTCATTAGTTGGCATTATGAGGTTCTTTAGGGACAGAGCTGACCCCTCTTGGGGTGAGGGAGGGAAGGAATACGAGTTGCATCCTCTTTGAACAGCCTTGTCAGCAGCCTGTTGCAATATTTTCTGTCAACAGAGAAGGCCTAAGGGGAACCAGGGTTGGGGCGGGGGGACACTGTTTGGATCTGCGGGAAAGGACTAATGGAGATTCCCTCCACAGAGTCTTCTCTCATAAGTATCGTTTTGAGAGGAATTGATCTTGGCCGGTAATGATATAATGATAGCTGGCTCTATAGTGGGTTGGCTGCTTAAGCCAGAAAAACGAAAATACCCTGTTTTTGGAACTTCTGCTCAATCTCCTGGTGGCTATGACTGAAATGGTCATTGCAAACAATGGCACAGGCCTCACTCCTTTGTGTGCTTCCCTTCATGCTCACTGCTACTGATTCCATCTTGTTCCACTTCTATTATATAGACGGTTGTTGCTTTGAAGTACAGCTAGCCTCCTGTGTGCACATGGATGCTTTTGAATGAACGTTTCAGAATGATTACACCCACTCACCTCCAGAGCAATCATTACAATGAATAAACCTAGAGATAGCAGCCAGCATTTCAATTCACTCCCATTTACTACAAATATGTAAAGAGTAAAATTAACGGTGACAAATCTAGAGCTTATGTTTGCGAAAGAGGAGTTAATGAGGTGTCTGGATGGTCCAGGAAATGGGTAATGAGTCTTTCATTTCTAAACTGCTAGTTCAAATGTGGCCAAGGTTCAGGGCAAGCGACAGGGTCCTGCTGCCTCTGAGGTGTAGTGTTGGGTGTGAAGTCCCTCCTGAAGCAGAGCTACTGCTGGCTGCAGATGGCCTGGCCATACCCCTTAGGCCAGGCACTGGAAAGAGTGTAGTAGAGGAGCCACTGTGGTGGTCTTAGGCTGTGGGACCCCTCCACTGGCCAGTTGAACCAGGTTTTTAGGACGCTTTGTAATGCTGAAGCAGTGAGCAAGTGGTCGTTCATTAGCAACTCAAGGTCAATGGACTGAAAATCAGACTTACTCCTTTTTATTAAGCTGATTTTTAATGATCTTAAATAATTTGAACATAATTTTTCCCCTACATTTTAAAGTCACTCAGCACACACACTCTTAGGACCTGTGATTGGTGCACACACCCTGGTTGTACGTGCACCTGTAGATCCTACTGTTATGTGTAATGCTTGCTAGAAACCTTTGAGTCTCTAGAGAGAGAGGCCATTACAAACAGATGCTCTCCTGTGCAAGTCTGACTTTTCCATCCAGTAGTGGTGTACAAACACCTCATCTAGTACAGTAACGTGTCACTGCATCGTGCGTGAGACTGAGAGTGTGAGTGAGAGACTGATGTTATATTACCCAGGTGGCAGGCCACCTCCAGTGTGAAAGTTTGAGTTTTGGTGCTGCTCTCTTGGGAGTCCAACGGCAGAGGACAGGGCTTGTGTTCACTACATTGTTAGCTCAAGCTATAACTAAGTTTTGCCCTAACCCGACACCTGTCTGCACACAAAAATATCTAGCTTGAATTAGGTGGCGCTTTAAGAATGAGCAAGCTGGCTTGTCATTGGCAGAGTGGGGATGGGAGATTGAAGCTTGATGGCTGCTGACCTGACTGGAGCTGGTCATGAAGTGGGGATGCAGCAGCTTGCGTTACAACAGCTCATCCACGGTGAAATGAATCACTCTGCTGATCCAACCACTCCGTGTAGTGTTGCAGTCTGGTTGTGCTTACTCTGCTCCCACATCAGTGAACTAGGCCAGTTTGAGGGGAGTAACTCAGTGGTACTAGTGTGAGCTAGCTGTTGCAATGAAGAGAAGCCCTCAGTGCACTAAACTCTTCCTACCTTATGACCTTCCTTACTACACTTCAACCCTGCCCTCAGCTACACTCTTGGTGGTGGAATTTGGTCCTTTTTTTTCAGTTTCCTACTGCGGAACCAATTGTTCTGAAAAACAATTTGAAAAGACAAGAAAAACAAATTTTTCGTGGTAGGAGACTCAGCCCTGTCCCCGCACTGCAATTTAGCACTTGAGAACTGGTTGACATTTTTTTGCAAAAAAAATTTGCACCTCCCCCCCCAAGGACAAACTCTTCTACATTTATCTTACCAAATATATAATTATATATATAATTGCTATTGCAGTTTTTTTTGAGCAGGTGTACTCAGCCCACAAGAGACTCCCATGACTTGAGGGTAACCTTGGGAAACTTGTGACAACAGTCTGGCTTAGATGTTCCTCTCCAGGTCACCAAAGCACTTAAGCAGATGCTTAACTTGTGAGCACAAGCTTATTCTCTGGGTATACTTGCCTACTTAAAGTTAAGCATCTGCTTAAGTGCTTTGCTGAATTGGGGCCTTACTTTCCACCGGGTTTCCTGCTCAGACCTATATCAGGTTCTTGTATGACTTCTGGGTTTCTCCTCAGTCACTGCTCGTAGGTCTCTAACTGGATGGGACCAGATCCCATTGCAAGGAGGATAATGCCCTTCCCTGGCCATTTTCACTGATATTGCTAGGTTAAAGTGGGCGTGTATTGGAGATGCTGTTTGTTCAAGTAACAAGTAATGTTTCACTTCCTTTTTTTGTCAATTTTTGACTCCTGTTAAGCAAATTTAAATTAGAGATCCATGTATATTAGGCTTGCTTGCTCCCTAATGATTATTTTTTTTTGTACAGCCTCTAGTACAAATGGGGCCCTAATCCTGATTGCTGGAGGGGACTCTTGGTATCATTACAGTAGAAAAAAATAAACAACATTAATTCTTCATTCAGTTTTAAGTCATTTACTGCGGATGGAGCAACCAGTGTCACTATTAACTTCTCTCTTTCTCAAACACCTTAGCACCTCATAGGGGAACAGTTCCCCAACACTATCAGGAGCAGGTAGGTACAGCCCTTTAACAGGTTAAAGTATGTTATTTTAACTATTGGTTTTTCACACTTGATGTGAAGGGAGGGGTGTTCATTGGTTCAGACATTGGACTGCTTTATGTTCTAGTTCAACGGATAATCCCTCAAAGGAAAAAAAATAGAAGCAACTGACTGTTGAGAGGAACCATCACAGGTTACAATCCATGAGTTCTTTGAGTAAAACCATTTATATTTTCTTGCATGCAATTAGAGAACTGAAAGATGAGCTCAGTCAGTTTCTGGTCTCTACAACAGTGAGGGGTTCTTCTTTAACAAAAGCAGCATTATTTATAGCAGTGAATGAAATTTTCTTCAGACTCCAGCATGCTACTAAATTGTGGTGTGTGTGTGTGTGTGTGTGTGCGTGTTTTTTTTTCTTTCTCCTAAGCCCATTGAAATCTCTGGTTCCATAGGCAGCTCCTTGATTGGCATTGCTATTCTGCTTGAGAAAACACACATTCTTTCTGCAGTATCTGAAATGGAATGATTATTGCAGCATACTTGAGTTACTGCTGTATTACAAGTGCAGCAGCCCTTCTAGTAGAGCCAGAGTTAAGGATCAAGGTTTGTCAACATGTGTATTCTAATGCCTGTTCTTAGACATCTAAATTATCATCAAGATGTTACGTAAATTAACTCAGGAACGTTTTGTATGTGTGTGTGTCTCTGATTATAGTTGCAGCAACACCAATGGCACCTGGTACAGGTTAGTTGTGATGAGTGCTATATTTGATGTAGGTATTTGTGTGCTATGTCCAAATGATGCCCTCATAGACTTGTGTAAGGTAGAATTTGGCCCTGTATTTTTAAAATTCTCCATTTTGTGCACAGATTCCCTGCATTTTCCATCAGTTCTTAGAAAGCTGGTCTCAAACATGTTACTTAATCTTTGAACCAGATGATCGAGAAATCTCAGCATTGTTTGTTTTAGATCTTAAATATGTTTTTTTCCTTTCTTTCCAAGACTGCTGTGGACTTGTAATAGTTTATAGAGAAATTTTCCCTGAATCTTCCATTGCTCTGTTACTGTGTGTGCAGTGCTAGACCCTTGCCTTTCTGTCACATCAGCATATCACCTCTTGCAGGTTTCATGGCATCTGGTGGCTGACATATTCTGAGATATTTCTAAAATGTCACGTGAATCATTTTGTCTGCTTCCTTATTGTTTTGCATGTGCCGTTTTGTTAGACATGTTGGCATTTAAACTCTCTCAATTTATACAATTAAGCCATAAAGAAAACAATCAAATGTAGCAGCGAAGAGCAAAGTGGATTGCATATCTCTTTAGCTTTCATCTTTTTCCTGCTATTCTAATTTACATGCTATTGAATGCTAACCTGACCTTTCGTTTCTCTATTTATGATTCTATATCAGAAAAGAGGAAAAGGGATTCTGATTTTTTAAAATACATACTGTATAATAAAAGGTTTATAAAATGCAGACAAATCATAAAAGATCCTGCCCTATGTGTAAGACAAAAATTCCACTGTCAGTGAAGTAACTTTTGTTTTGGAACAAACAGTGTTGTTCTAAGCAGCACTCTGATAGCCAGGATTACATTCTGCACACAGCAATGCATTGAAACCATTATTACTCCCAGGAGAATTCTGCATCACTGTGCATGCACAGAATTCATGTCCCCTGCAGATTTCTTTGCTTCCCTGCAGAAAAATGACTTCTGCCAGGGAAACAAAGGGAAGCTGCAAGAGTGGTCACGTGCCCCTTCCTGGCAGCGCAGTCAGGTTGGTTTGGGTGCCCGGAGCAGCTGGTAGAAATGTAAATCACTGCTGGGGCGGGGGGATGGACAGTCGTGTGTGTGTGTGTGAGAGAGTGACACTTGGTCCCTCTTGCTCACTATTGCAGCACGCTTGGCCTGGAGAGGCAGAGCTTTGGGGTGTTTCTGAAGAGTGAGGCAGGCTCTGTCCCCTCAGGCAGAACAGAATCTACACTCCTGGGGGGATTCAAGTTGCAGTGGGGGAGGTTTAGATTGGATATTAGGAAAAACTTTTTCACTAAGAGGGTGGTGAAACACTGGAATGCGTTACCTAGGGAGGTGGTAGAATCTCCTTCCTTAGAGGTTTTTAAGGTCAGGCTTGACAAAGCCCTGGCTGGGATGATTTAACTGGGAATTGGTCCTGCTTGGAGCAGGGGGTTGGACTAGATGACCTTCTGGGGTCCCTTCCAACCCTGATATTCTATGATTCTATGATTCTGCATCACTGGGTAATGCAGAATTTTGCAGAAATTAATGTGACTGCAGAAATTCCTTTCCCCCACAGAAATGGGCTGCAGTGTTGCTGGCTGCCACTTGGAGCCACTGGATCCAGCAGAGCCCAGCCCACACATAGAAGACACTGCTGGTGGGAGGGAGAGGGAGCTAGAGGGTTCCTGGCAGCTGTAGTTCCCAGCATGCCCTGCGGGAAGGAGAGGGCAGCATGCAGTGCAAGCCTGGGACCAAGCATCAGGCTGTTTCTCCCTCTGGATCCCTGGGCTCGGGGCGGGGGGGGCAGAAGGGGAGCAGGTATCTGAGCAAGGGAGGGCCCTGTGGCTGGGCTCTGGGGGGAATGAGGTGTGGGTATCTGGGCTGGCGTGGCCCTGCGGCTGGGCTATGGGTGTGGAGGGGGTTCAGGTGTATTGGCTGGAGGGGCTGTGGCTGGGCTCTGGCGGGAGAGAGATGTGTCTGTGCCCCTGGCTTGGCTCAGTGGTGGAGGGGCAGAGAAACATGAACTGGGTTGCCATAGAGGTTTCTTTAACTCCTTACTCCTGGGGGAATTTTTGTGTGTCTGTATTGTTACAGACATACTTGCTGACAGGTATTTTGAAATAAATTACCAAAATAATAGTAATGATTATATAGTGTTGTTCTGACAAATAAAATTTGCAGAATTTTGCAGAATTTTAAAATGTGTGCAGAATTTTTAATTTTTTGGTGCAGAGTAAACCATTGCAGACATTTGGTCCGGGAGACAACAGAACTGCACGGCTATTGTTTTGGAAAATTTAACAGGGCTTGTAAGTAGAGCTTTGATATAAACCACAGTATTAGTGGCAGTGTTGTTCTAGAGGGTGTCTGTTGGGGAGTGCCATTAATTGGGATTCCAGTAATTGGAGCATCATAGTCTAATGAAAGTAACTATGTAAAATAAGATAGCGGCTAATGCAATTGTCCACTTGCATATTCAATTACCTGCAGTGCATGTTCAAACTAGGTCCTTTGAGTCGGTTGCTTTCAGTGTTTTCCAGTAACAGCTTTATTTGTCTTAGGCGTTTCTGTATCATCTATCACTACAGTATTTAATGCTAATGTTTTTAGTCAATTTTAATGGAGATGACATTTCTAATTCACTTTTTGTATCCTTTTGAGATGCTTGTTTCTCAAATACAAATATTAAGAGTTAACCTGAACATAAATACTGTACTAATAGGGATTCTGGGTTTTTCTTTTGGAATGGTTTAATGTTCAGTTCTGTTTGCTCTTATCTTGTTGCTTTTCTAAATAATTTTAGGAGGCACATTGGACATAGTTGGCAACTCAAGCTTTTATTTATGTTTCCCAAATAATCCACAAACCTTTTCTGATTTATTGGTGGAAGTAAACTGATGAGTGGATTTCCTACTCTTTGTTTCTAACCAAGTACCTCCCATGTTACTTCATTAAGCACAGAAGTGTCATTGTACGCTGCAGAATTTGTAACTGCAAGGGTGTGCCAGGGTATTGTAATTCACCAGGATGATTTTTGGATGAAAATAACAGTTAAATATCGTTAGAAGAAACTGTCAACATTCAATACCTGACTTTATTTGGAAAATAGACTCTTTAAGCATCTGTTGGTTTTCTCTGCAGCTCTTCAAATTTATCCATGATTTCTTTTGGATTTTAGCAGTCAAATTTATTGACGTATCCTCAATAAACTCTGTTGCCACAAAGAAAATTTCTGGTAAAATTTAGAAGAGGAGCTGCTTATTTCCAATTCTGTCTGTCTTCATCCCCTTCTCCCACCCTCATCTCTGAATTTCAAGACTTTACATCTGGTCCAGTGTTAAATGGTTTTAAAAAATCCCTTCATATTGAAGAAACCACAAATCTTTTAGTCTGCCATAGCTGCTAGTTAAATGACAGCTGACTGTTGCCGGTGTAAGGAAATAAATATTGCTGTTTAATTGTACTCTGTCCTTCCAAACCCAGCTTCACATCAGTTCTTGCAGGAGGGCATCATAACTGCAAAATGATTTTGAGGGAATTTATACCAAAAATGAACTCCTTTAAGGGGAAAATACCTCTTGAATTTTAGATGTGATATGCTAGATCTTGAAGTGTGAGAATCGTTGCTGTGTGGCTTCATTCTTCTGACTCATTTTTATATTCCCTTAGTTTCAGTATGTGTTAAGATTTTGTCTTTGAAGAGTTTCTTCTGCTTTATTGCGCTGTTTGCTCAGCTTTCTTCTACCAATACTACTGTTCCTAATGGGATGTGGCTAGAGATGGGTCACAACTGGAACTATTATCCAAAGCCCCAAAGTTTCGATAAAAAGGGGACCCTTAATCTGAGCCACCAATGGTTTTGCAAATGCAGTAGACTATTGATTAGGGTTTGCAAAACCAAAATCCTTCCTTTTGTTTTTTCTCACTGCTCATATTGGTCTGTGGAAAGTTTTGCTCTCTTTGAGCTGTGGTGTGTATTTTGCCATCTGTTTTGCTCATGAATTTACCCAAATGTTGCTGTCTGTCACCTTTCCCAGTTCACATATCCATTGTCTTTCTAGGAGAGTTTGTCTAGTTGTGAGAAAAACCCCTAACAATAACCTTTCTTCATCTCCCTCCATCCTCCCCCAAGTATTCTCCAAGATTTAGGTAACAGTTATTTAATATGTTGATTTCGTCCATACCCCAATTCGATCATAAGATATGCTCCCTTATTAGCCACTTTGAACCTTGCCTTTCATCTTTATCTAGTGAACTGAAGTGAGATCTAAACTCTTCAAGTGAGCCTGGAAGCATTTGAAGGCAAAATCTCTGGTAAACATTGCTGTAGTGGTAGGGAGGATTCATTTCTAACTGGGGAAAGATACTACTGAACTGAA
Organism: Lepidochelys kempii; assembly: GCF_965140285.1. Taxonomy (NCBI): domain Eukaryota; kingdom Metazoa; phylum Chordata; order Testudines; family Cheloniidae; genus Lepidochelys; species Lepidochelys kempii. The sequence continues at coordinate 15,824,908 of NC_136392.1, read as the reverse complement.
TTGAAGGCACAAGCAATAGTTTGTTTCAGGACCATGGCTGTAAGGTGCAGGCTTGTGCTTTTGTATCTGGAGGAAGCCACTTACCTGACCTGCTTATTGTTTTGTTGATCCTTTAGTGGGTTCAATTAACATAGTTGTCAGACAGTAGCTTTTAATTCTGCCATTCATCTACTCATGCGTGAACTTTCATTTTGTTTTAGCCTTCATATTTAAACCTCTATTTGCCGGAATATATAAATAAATCATAAAAATAAAAATGACTACAATGTAAACCTGAACAAGGCTTCTGCATACCTCAGTCCCAGTCTCTCACCAAAGCTAAGTTTTGTCCCCTTTCTCATTTTGTTAACTGAGACTACTGGAGATCTATTAATTAGAAGCGAAGAAGAGTCAGGTCAGGTCAGTGCCGTTGTTGGAGACCTGCCTAGACAGCCCAGATGATGCTGTTGAATAAGTCATTGGCACTAGGCCTTCTCAGTCAACACAGAACCAATACCCCTTTGTGTGGCTGTGCCGCATGCTCTTGGATGAGATTTAGAACTGAGGTCCTGATTGCTTCAGGACATTAAAGGTCTTGTGGTACTCTTCATAAAAGCTATAGAATTAATCTGACGTCCTGACCAAATACCCCAGGCAATTTCAATGGATAAAATATTCTTCCGACCCCCTTCTATAATCTCTGGCATAGTGTTGCTGTGTGCTGTTAAGCATTTGCCAAGTTTCACCCCAGAGGTGGCTTCATTTCAGATCTGGATTAAGTGATCCCATGCTGTGTATGAGGCCTTGTCCATACTCTGAAGGGTTTGTCAACATAGATATACTGGTATAGCTATACAGTATAGATATTACCACACCCCACCCAACCCCCGCCAGTGGAGATGACATTTATACTTGCAAGAGTTCTTTTGTTGGTATAGCTTAAACCAGTTCCCCAAAGGGAGTAAGTTACATGAGCAAAAGGAATTTTTTGCTGTTAAACTGCACCTTCCCAAGGGCTTTTGCTGGCATAACTGTGTCAAGGGTGTGATTTTTTTTTCACACTCCTAACTGACAGTTATATGCTGGCAAAACTTTCTAGTTTAGACCAAGCTTTAGTTTGTAAACGCACTTCAGGATCTCTTGGGATGAAAATCACCATGATGATCATTTGAGTATGTAAGAAACAAATTCTGCTATTCAACCCATAGACTTCACCTGGGTTTGTACAGGTGTAAATGAGGGCGAAATTTCACCATAAGCCTCAATGAGACTTAAGCTAGCCAGAATGGTGTGTGTTGTCTGGATTCAGATTTTCTAGGAACATTTTAGTGTTTGCTCACCAGATATAGAGGGTCTGATTTTTAAATGGCTTATGAATGCAATTATATAAACAAAATGTATGCTCAGTTGCATGTCTATTTGGCAAGGGCTATTAATACATGCACATATAAGGTATCTGTGTATGGAAATTAGCCATTTGCACATACCCCCAGGAATGGCACACATAAATTAGGCACGTAATGATATGCCTGTTTTGCTCATGCACTTGTATTCCTTATGGGCTCTGAAATCAGGTCCAGAATGTCTGGTAAACAGCTTATTGTAGTTGAACTCCTGCTGTTGAACAGTCATAGGATGTTGGTTACATACACTTATTTGGATTTATAACACAGAAGCAAGTTCCTATCTATGGCTGTATGTGCTGATGACAAAATTTAAAATCAATGTGATTAAAAAAAGACTTTACTGTTGTCAAATTTCCGAACAAGTGGAAGCAGAAATAACTAACACCGAGAGCAAGAACACAGTTTGAAAAGAATAACTATAGATTTCAGAGGCTAAAAGGATTATGGAGAATGAAAAATATAATCAAAGGTGCCAAGTAAATAGAGTACCTTGGAAAGATAAAGGAAAAATTCATTTAGTTACAGAACCTCTGCTGGGAGGTTTTATCTTTAATTAAGTAAATGTAATTAGAGGATCCAGTTAATGGCAGTGGAGAATGCATCGTGTTGTACATCTTGAAGTTTACTCAACGTACAGCAGGATCAAAACACAGCTGTGAGAGCCTGAGAAAAAGTAGGTCTATACTTTTGGGAAGTTTACTTTCTAAATATCTTGATGTGAATGTGTATCTCCACTGAGTCCAGAGAAGATGACTGTTACTAATTATTGTATTCTGATAGTGCCCCAAAGCCCCAGTTATTATCAGGGCTTTATTGGCAGTCTTTGGCTTAGTGGATTGAGCACAGTATGGAGACCCAGGTGACTTGGGTTCTATTCCGAACTCTGCCACTGGTCTGCCAGGTGACTTTGTGCAAGCCACTTCCTCTCTTTGTGCTTCAATTTCCTCACCTGTAACATGGGGATAATGATACTGACCTCCTCTATAAAGTGCTTTTAGAGCTACTGATGAAAAGCGCTGTGTGAGAGCAAGATGGGGGCATTTGTATTGGGCTGGGCACTGCACAAATACATTAATAAAAGAAAGAAACTGCCATCAAGATCTTATAGTCAGCAACAAGTAGGAGTGACAGGCAATTGGGAAGGGGAGGATGTTAATGGCCATAAGCCGAGCTATGTTCACAGGTAAGTGCCTTTGAGTTAATTACATATTTTTGTGATTAATTTTTTTAATTAATTTTCACAAAGAAACAGACAGTAAAAATACAAAAGTTAAATGATACACAGCTTGTATATCTATCCAAATACCATGCATTTCATAGGATAACCAATAAAATTATGCCATTACCCACCTTTGTCAACCTGCAAGCAGAGGCAATACAAAATTAGACAATATTACACAGACCTAATATGTTTGGTTGGTGTAACAATAATAATAAAGGTTTCAGAGTAATAATAAAAAGACACACAAATAGGCAATAAAGGGAAGGAAAGGATTGGGGGGAAGAAGAGGGAGGGGAAAAAGCAGAGAGGTCAGGTGGAATGGAAGTCTGGGCAATCGGAGCATTCTTTATCCAAATATATCAGTAAATGTGGCCCATGTAATTGCTCTGCCTGTCAATAAGCTATTTTTTCTTTCACTACTAACTCAGACAGGTCCAAATACCAAAGCTCTTTTCTGCGCATAAGCCTACTTCATCCATTTTTGTAAAGTTGTACGCTCAGTAATAATTGCTGCCCTCTTCCTTCAGTAGCAGGGAGGGTGGCAGATATACAAGTTAAGGGAATACAATCGAGCTGAAGCAGTATAAATTATGGTAAGCATGCGTGCTGTTATCTATGGCTGTACACTGTAGCGTTTGCAAGGATCTCAGACCAGCCTTTACATTAGTAAAAAGAACAGGAGTACTTGTGGCACCTTAGAGACTAATAAATTTATTAAAGCATAAGCTTTCGTGGGCTACAGCCCACTTCATCGGATGCATAGAATGGAACATATAGTAAGAAGATATATATATATTGTGATGGGGCAAGGCCAGATGGCTATAGAAAAGTAGTGGGAGATAAGATATATTAGCTCCAGGCTAAACAAATCCCTGGTACCAGGTTAAGTGAAATGGAAGCTGCTACAGGTCAGTTAAGACACCTGGTGCCAATTAAGAACTTTCCAGAAGGCAGGGAGAATGCTAGGTTGATTGGGACACCTGAAGCCAATCAGGGGCTGGCTGAAACTAGTTAAAAGCCTCCCACCCAGTCAGGTGGGGGTGCATGTCAGGAGCTGTAGAAGGAAGTTGTGCTGTTGGAGAGGCTGAGTAGTACACACCATATCAGGCACAAGGAAGGAAGCCCTGAAGTAAGGGTGAAGTGGAGCTTGAGGAAGTGAGGGCTGCTGTGGGGGGAAGTAGCCCAGGGAATTGTACATGTCATGTTTCTAAAAGGTCAGCTACCATAGCTGATACTATTGGGGTCCCTGGGCAGGAGCCCGGAGTAGAGGGTGAGCCCGGGCTTTCCCCTCCCACCTTTGCCCCCTGTTTAATCACTGAGACTGGGAGACAACAGAGACTGTGCAAGGAAGGATAACTTCTCCTCACCTCCCTTGCTGGCTTATGATGAAAATAGCTCAGTAGACTGTGACCCTTTTCTCTAGAGAAAGAAGGGTTACGTGGAGGGTCACAGTGAGCCTCTGAGGCTAGCGAAATACGCCAGGAAACGCAGGACCCATGGAGGCAAGGACAGAGCTTTGTCACAATATACATAGAGAGAAGGTGGAAGTTGCCATACAAACTGTTAGAGGCTAATTAATTAAGATGAGCTATTATCAGCAGGAGGAAAAAAAACTGTTTGTAGTGATAATCAAGATGGCTCATTTAGACAGTTGACAAGAAGGCGTGAGAATACTTACCATAGGGAAATAGATTCAATATGTGTAATGACCCAGCCACTCCCAGTCTCTATTCAAACCCAAGTTAATGGTATCTAGTTTGCATATTAATTCAAGCTCAGCAGTTTTTCCTTGGAGTCTGTATTTGGTAAGTATTTTAAAGTGCAATTGCCTCACATCCAGTATTTGCCTCCTTCAGGGGATTCTCATGCTAATGGCTGGATGCAACAGTTATGCTTGTGATTACCATAAGAGGTGTTGTGTAAAGATGTCTTGCTTCTGTGACAACCAAATTAATAATAATGATAATTAATAATAAAAAAAGCAGTCACATAAATAAGAGCCTCTCTTTGGCTATAAAGCAGAGATGTCAGAAAAAACAAGTTGAACATCCTAATCTTCATTGAGACCTCCTGAAGGGAAGCTGGGAGAGGTCTCCCCTTCCTTTCACTCCATTCTTACAAAGAACAGTTCTTCCCACCTGGAAGCTGGATGTACCATAAGGAAAGCTTTGACTCTTGGGAATCTCTTGCTGCTTTCTCATCTGAGTGATTGCCCTTTTTTTTAAAAAAAAAAAATCTGAGTGTTTTGGTTTGGTTTACAAATAAATGGGACTCTCCTCCTGCTACATCCCCCTGTGCAGTAGGAAACAAAGGGGAAATGCATTTTTGGATAAGAAGTGTTTCCATGCCTGCTCTCTATTGGATGGAGTTAGAATGGCTTATATGGCTCATTAGGCTCTATACTAAGGACCGTTTCTTCTTTTAGTTGAAATATTAGGGCCCAGTAGTCTGGGGGAAGGAGGAATACTCTCCCTACTGTTGCTACAAAGTTCAGAGTAGCCATAATATGCAATGTAATGACAGTAATACAGTCATAGATGGCTGTGGCAATGTTGCACTTGTGCTAGGCTGGATATGAATATCTTTTTTTAAGGAGCACCTTAAGACAAGCTGGTTCTTAAACCTTCTCTGCTGACATGATTTCCTGCTGGTTGAAGATGTTCTATTTATGGGCCTTTCTTATGGTTGTTATGGCAACCAGATGCCAGTTACTGGAAGCTTTTAAGGGCCTCTGTAATGAACAGCGGGTTTAAGTGCTGCACCTGCTGACTCTTAGTGTCTCTGATAGCTTCAAGAGCTCAAACATCCATGAGAATGGCAGAGCCAAACACTTGGACATGGTGGTTCAATGCAGCATCGAACCTTTGGGTAAGGCTCCATCTGAACACTTGGCATTTACTATATGGAAGCGGGATTCATTCATTGTTAGCTTTGAGAAATGTGAAGTTAATTTTAGACACATGCACTCCTGAAGCCTTTCTGTCTTTTTATGTCTGGGCTGTGTGATTGCTCCCTCCTTCTCTCCAGGCCCCTTTGCTCTTCCAATTAATTTCCCTTTGCTTCTTCAGCCTGGCGCTGTACCTGCTTGTGTGCCTCCCCCTTGTAACTGGAATGGCCTTTTTGACTCTGTACTCCGTACATCTTCACTCTCCTTTTGCTAATCCCAGTCTCAGGACTTTTCTTCCATCACCCATCTCCACCCCTGTCACTACTTGAAAATGCAGCTGTAATTAACCCTGCTTGAGGTTGAACCTGTGCGCTCTGGATCCTAAAACATGACTCCCCACAAAGCCTAAGCCAAAGGACCATCTCCCTTAGCAAGATGGCATTAGAAGACACCTAAATCCTCTGTGGCCCAACCACTAGAGGGTTACAAAGACCAATACTTCCAACAACCCCATGGGAGTCAAGGGAAATCCAAGCAGAAATGGGCCCCAAACATGGCAGATGGCAGAGAGAGGTAATAGCTTTGGCACTTGGTTTAGGGCAAGAGCATTGCAATTCCTGTTCCAGTGCTTGGAGGAATCTCAGTGGCATCCGTGAGGGCCGAAGATAGGGGGTGGGAGTTGGGTGTCAGGGATGGCAGTACTGGATTTGGGTATATTGATCCAAACTATGAACTTTTGGAGGTTTTTTTTTTTCTACCACTGCCTGTCATGCAAGAAAACCACATAAAGGAATTGCAGCGGCTCACACTATGCTTTTTGCAGAAGGCTTTAAGGAACAGAAATACTGTGCTATGGTTGCCCTTCCTTTTGGAGGGAATCTCCTTTTTATATTTTATTTTTTGTCATGTGCTTATTATAGCTATTTCCCAATTCGTTTCTCTTACTAATAGCTGGCATATTACATCCAGTCAGAGAGAGTTGTAGAAGTCCTAGGTTTTAACACTGAGTGACTACAGAGTGGGGCACTGCCATTTTTCTTGCACAAATGACTATGAGAAAGGATGGTTTTAGTGCTGTAATAATGAGCTTGGAGGGAGAGGGAAGAGAGCCAATCCCTCAGAGGACTGCAGTGGGTCACGTTATGGTCTCCTAATATTCCCTTTTTGTCTACTGTATGATTCTAGTGCACTTTCTAAGGGCATATATTCCACCCTGTAAGTCATCTTTATTTTATTCTATATCAGTTTTTTTGCTGCTGGGTTTTGGGTCACCTTCACCATGGTATCTCGATGTCTTACCAAATTTTGATAGAAGCCTTCTTGTTCAGAGTCAGTGTGGGGTATTAACTGTGGGAGGATACATCTATACATGGGTAAAAAAACAGATGTCAGTGTAATTATGCACTAAGGCTGGTATCTTATCAGCAGTAATATCACTGCCAGGTTGTGAGAGCATAAAGGGCCCCTCTGAAGCTACTGGTCTGCACAGGCAGAGGTGAGAGGACCACAGCTCGTGCTACTCGATTAGGTTGGGTTATGGAGTGATTGAGCGTATATGATGAGATGATGTTCTGAGAATAAGGGATGTTTGGACCCATATCCACACTAACTTTGCTTGGGATTTGAGGCTGAAGCAGAGTTCAGATTCAATTACATCAAAATCTCATGAACCTTTTCCACAAAAGTTCAGCCCTAAATGGAATCCAACTCTTTGAGGTCCAGTGTTTTAATGAGGTTTCCAGTGTCTCTTGTGTTTTTGGCTCCACTGTGGAACTAAATCAGCAGGGTGGTTTGGCACCAAGGTTTTGCATAGAAATTCCTCTGGCATTCAGAAGGTTTCAGATTGAAGTTTCTGGTTTTGGCCTTTCTCCAGAAATGAGAACACACTTTTTTAGATTTCCATTTAATTTACACAACTGCTCCAAATGCCTGAAATAGTAGAAGAGCTATAGACAGAGCATCTGCAACTGGAAAACTGCCCTCCAATTGCAGTGTAGTGTAAAGTGGGAAACTGAGGCATGAGTCCACCCAATTAAATTTTCAGACAATCGTTGTCACTTAGTTTCTGATTTTATATATATGAATGAACAGATAAGAGAGAACAGGCATGGGGCCAAGTTACTATGTTCTGGGGTATTGGGAAGCTCTCCACTTCATGATTGTTGTCTCAGGCTTTGGTCTGGTATTTCCAACTTGGGTACTTGTTCACTTGGGCTTTTTGTATCTTTCTTCATTATGTATTCATTTGCTTTCTTCCAATAAACATTAAGGATGATCTCTTACATAACCCATACATTACACATGTGAAAGCTTCAACTGACATAACTTTTGCTGTCTATATCTATTTTCATGTCATGTCAACGTGAACAATGTGCCCCAATATCCCCAGTGTCAGCAGCATATTCTTATCTTTTCCAAACATGGATTTCCAGAGGACTTTTTTGCTCAAAGTTTAGCACTATGCTTGTAAATCATTAAAAACCCTGGTCAGTAATTTTTCCTGTTGCATGTTAAGGTGCTTCATTCAGTTTAGAGCCTGGGTATTTAATTGTTCCCCAACACTAGACATACTCCAAAATGATCTGAACTTCATGCAACATGAAGCAGTTGCTAACTCATTCAGTGTCCACCTCTCTCCTCGTGCCATGTTTTCACACACACAAGCTTAATGTTTACTTTTGATAGCTTCCTCTCATCTGTTTATTTAAAAAACACATTTAAATGTTAAGCACTGATTAACATCACTTGTCAATTGGAAGAGTAGCTTGAACCTCTTCCTATGCCTTTTTTTATCCAACACTTTAATAAAATGCAGTCAGACCACCAAGCTTTACATAAGATTTAAGATTGGTCTGAAATAATTTTGATGATACCCTGATTTGGTGTGACAGCGAGTGATGGGAGCAAGAAACACCATGGTAGAACTGAACTGGCATCATATTCAAATATAAAGATTTTATTCGTGCAATTTGGTGATGTCTTTATTCAAAACACTTAGCTATTTATCACTGCAGTTATACAATGCCATTATTCATTGAACTTTTCCTGTTGTTTTTGGTTTTTTTCCCCCTTTCATCTGCAAATTATCATTATTTTGCTAACATACACTGACCTTATCAGCTAATGCAGTCAAAATTAGGTTGATTCGGCTACCATCCCTCGTTTTACTCAGGTGTCACAGATGACTTTAAACTTATTAAATGATCCCTTATGAAAAAGCCCCATAGAACTGAATTGAACTTACAGGGCAGGATACTTTTTCCTGGGGGGTAGTGAATCTGAAAAGGACTTGGGGGTCATGGTGGATAGTCAGCTGAACATGAGCTCCCAGTGAGATGCTGTGGCCAAAAGGGTTAACACGATCCTTGGATGTGTAAACAAGGATATATCAAATAGAAATAGGGAGGTTATTCTACCTCTGTATTTGGCACTGGTGCAACCGTTGCTGTTATACTGTGTCTAGTGCTGGTGTCAACAATTCAAGAAGGATGTTGATAAATTGGAGAGAGTTCAGAGAGTGAGCTCCTTGAGTCAATCAATGTGCATAGCTTAATAGAGAGAAGGTTATAGACAATGATCAAATCACCCCATAACTGCCTACAGGTTTGATAATACAGTAGGTGGCTTTTCAGCCTAGCAGACAAAGATTTAACAAGATAAAATGGTTGAAAGTTGAAGCTAGAAAAATTCAGAAACAACATTTTTAACCATGAGGCTAATTGACCATTGGAACACCCTACCAAGGGTTGTGGTAGACTCTCCATCACTGGAAATGTTTAAATTAAAATTGGATGTTTTTCTAAAAGATAGGCTGCAGTTCAAACAGGAATTAACTCAGGGAGGTCCTGTGCCCTGTGTTATGCAGATCAGACAAGATCACAATGGTTCCTTCTAGCCTTATCTATGAATTGGAGTTATGAAAACAATAATTCCATAGAAATTATTAAATTCTATAGGTTTTTAGAGTAAAGAGGTAGCTTTTCTATCAAATGTTTAAACCACCCTAAAGAATGTAATATAGAATTCTGTCTGCTATGGAAGTTTGTAGGATTTTTTTTTAAAGTACCCCATTTTGCATAGGAGATCATTCTCCTTTTCATAAGGGTCAGGAGGTCTTAAATGTTGAATACTGAATCCTCCAACCTTTTCCAGACACTGCTGTGAACATTAACCCCTTAATTGATGTATTATTAAAGCAGTAGGTGAAACGAGGAGTCAAATAGCTCAAAACACTCGAAATGTTGTCTTCAGGGTCTGATCAGCTGAAAGGTCTGACAGTTGTTCCTGCATTTGTCACCTCACGCATGGGTAATGGCAATGAACTCTGTGTAGGGCGACCTTTGAACCTCATCAAGAATGCTATTGCCTACCTCTACAATGGGGTGAGCCGATATGAGCATCAATCGCCAGTGCTTCATGCTCTGCCTTGGCTGTCTATTCAATTTTTAGTGCAATTGAAGATGTTGATGACCATCTCTATAGCCTTTGGTAGCTTGGGACCTGGCTGTTGGAGAAGCTGCCTCTTTCCCATCCCAAGTCAACTTGGGGCACTGTTGCTGTTGGTTCATAGAGCTGAACATGGCAAAGAGGCAGTGTCAGAGCTTTCTTCGTGGAAAGACCTCCTCTGCAGAATTCATTCCAGGCGACTTTATGAATCCCAGCTGGCAGCATGCAGGTGACAAGATAACTACATCTGTTGTGTTTATTTATGCATTTATTTTAATTACAGTGTTTTCAGCTGGCAGGATAACTTTAAGTTCTAACAAAGCAACATTATTTCTATTCAGTTTGTTTCCACTATGGAATTTTAAAGCATAGCTCTAGTTGTAATTACTGAGTCTCTATATGTTCACAGAAAAGTATCACTTCATAAATATTGAATTGTGCTATTATGTACAGTCCATTTTGTGCGTGATGGTTACCTAGAAATAAATTATCACTGGAGGTATTTATGAGGATTTGAAAGCAGATAAATAATAAATAGGAATGTTGTTTACTCATTCAGCTTTAAAACCAAAGAACATTCTTGTCATTATCTCATTGATGCATCCGGTCCAGTAAGCAGGAAGGACTATGTGAAGGAAGAAAAGAAAAAAGCTAAAGGCAATCTAGGTGTTTTACAGGCAACAATTGTCACCGAAAACAGGCCAACATTGGGGATGCGGGGACAGGGTCTTGAAGAGGAACAAAACTGCTTAGTAGATTGTTTCAGTAGACTTTAGTCCCTGGGTGCTTAAAACTTCTCAGGATTAGGCCCTGTAAAAGATGACAACCACTTGTACCCTGTATCCATTGAAGTTGGGCCCTGTCCCAATTTAATAAAACACTTAACTGAGTTTAAGTGCTTGCTCAATCTGGGCCTATGTAAGCTAAGTGTTTATCAGTTTAAACTGCCTGCACGTGTTAAAAATTCATTCTGTGCATCACTCCTTTCTGCTTCACTATCATCTCTGCCAATGAGACCCAGCATACTGAAGACTCTGAAATATTAGGATATTGTTACTTCCATGATTGCCAGCAACAATATAAAAAACACCACGTCATTTGATTTTCGTAAATCTTATCTGTACCTAGAGGTGAGATTAAAACCAGGTTGCATTGTGTGACTAAGAGGACAATACAATGGTTTCTCTTAATTTGTTTTTACACTTGTGCTTCACCAAATCACCTATTACAAAGTGTACATTGATTTAGACATTTTGCAGGGGCCCTGAGCTCAGAGTGGTGTCTGAACTACTGCTGTGTAATCATCTTCAGTGAAGGTTCTTTTTATCATCTGCATTGGTGGTTAGCCTTCCCCTGCTTCCCCTCCTATTTTGCCCTATTTCAAAGTTCCATTAGTCAAACTCTGTTTGATAAAAATGCCGAGGTCTCTTGTTACCTTCCGCCATGTAATGGCTTTCTTATATATCCCTCTCTGTGCATTGTTGATTTCTGACTTCATTTGTCTGGCTGTTTACAGTCATTTTCTGAGTCCCAGCACCAGAGAAGCAATTTATAGACAGAAAGTAGAGAAAACTTGTGTGTTTATCTTGGATACTTAAAAAATAATTTTCAAACATTAAAAAAACAAAAAGCTAGGCATTTCAGCTTAAAATATATTCATATGTTGAGAGTCGCAAAAGCAAGTATTATTTTCAATCAGCTGTGTATGAATCAAAGTTAGGATACAAACAATGTTCAGAATCTTTACTCAAGCTGCTTATGTTCTACTGGCATTTGAGAGGGACAGGACTGAATTTATTGATGTTTTAAATTCTGTTAAAGAATATTTGACTGGCTATATGTGATCTTTCTGAGTCCATTGATATTTACACCTTTTTCCTACTTGTTATTTTCAGACCATCTTTTTTTTTCTTATGAAAAACTGCATTCTTTTTATATGTTCAATGATTTTTCTCTTTGAGTCAGTACTGAATCATTCTCCCAGCGTGGCATTATGGCACACTGCATGGCTGGCTGTGTCATCCATTGGATGAGATGTAATATTGCAATGTTGAACACTGGTGGCTGTTTAAAAAATCAAACAAGCAAAAAACTCACTGTCACTTTTGGGACTGTTTATAACGAGTGGCAAACTATTGGAAATTCAAGAAGTAAGGGTTTTTTTTTTTTTTTTTGTATTTCATCGTGAATTTAAAAATGATCCTATTTTGCTTGCTAAATTATCTAAATATAGTTAATTTCTTTTAAAAAAATTGGTGGACCAGTTTGAGTGAAAGTAACATACTGGAAATGAAAGAATGTGTCACGTGAATGTAAAATAACCATTTTGTCAAAGTGAGGAAACTCCAAATTTGGCTAAAAATGAAATGGTTAAAAAACAGGGGGAGGAGGGGAAGGAATCACTCACTGTTGTCTCACAACCTCAATGTTAACCTGATAAAATTCCAGTGTGGGTAAATCTATCCTGCCTACTTAACATTCCCCTTGTAGTCTCATGAGGAATAAGATAGACAATATCTCCTGTTCTCAAGTTTTTGATAGTTTTGCTGTTGTATAGGAATTGGGAGCCCTTTAGATAGTTTGGGAGTCCTCTAGTGGACCTCCCAGTCTTTTATTGTAGAAATCACCAGATCTTAACAGATAGACAGTGTGTGTATATAGAGAGAGATGTGGACCTTGTACGATTGTATGTAGTCAGTGAGCTTCGTTATTTAGAACCCACCTGTGCCCATGTGGTTTCCTAATATTATCAGTGCTGTGAGGAGAGTAAAGACACAACAGCTGGACACTGTTAATAGCTGCTTTGGTTTGCTGTAGAGGTAGTTGCACTTCACTAGTGATTCTTAACACTACTTGCAAATATCTTGGTAAAGTTTTTGCAAGGCATTCTGGAATGCTTCTAAATGAAAGACCCTATATATAATTAGAATCATGATTAGCCATAAGTAACCATAGTGCAAAGAAGACAGTTACTACATCATTCCGTTTTGTGGCCTCTTATTACAGTTTAGGAAAAGCTCGTTCCCCTGTCTAACACAGATTTGATGCTTTCAGTTCTTCAAGGTTTGACCCATGTTACCTTCCATCTTGACATGAAACTGATCATTATATCATAAGGCAGGAAGAAAAATAAAACCACATCTAGATCCATTAATCAATGCAGTACTGGAATTATTTGAGCTGATTTCCCCACCCCTCACACTTCCCTTCTCCCCAGATTGATGGAAATATAATAGTTAATAAAATGTGTTTTCGGGATAGCCTCATGCTTTGGATAAGGAATCACTTATCTCTAATGTGCATGTTATTGCATAAAGGCCAATGGAAAAACTATTTAAAGCATACAAAGCTGCCCTTTTCCCTTCCCAATAGCTGCTAACTCTTATGTTCCAAGATTTTTCAATTGCTGGCGCAGAGAAATGATTAAAAAAACAAACAAACTTGACGTTTGTTTATCAGTTAAACTCTGAACAAATAGGTGGTTTGCGTGGGAGCTCTGTGGGCTGCAGTTACAAACTGTGCTCTCAGACATGCTTGTAACTAAAAGTTCAGTTTAGCAGATCCTTCTGTTCCAGGGTGTCTGTTTGGGGAAAGCATCCGTGAGGCGAATAGGGCTGTGCCAGCTGTACCGTATGGAAACTAATCCTGTTCCCATTGAAGGCAAAGGGCCCAGGATTGGGTCCATGGTACCTGACCTTTTTTCTTTTTTTCTTTTAAGTTCTGATCTGGCAATTTCTGTGGATGAAATGAAAGATCTTGCCTCCAAAGAGCTAGTGACCTGGTAGCAGTGGGTGAAGTACCTGAAATGAGGAGAAGAAGATAAAGAGAGAAACCTCCGAAAAAAGACATTTTCCACTCCTCCAGCTCCTTTATGGTGCTCTGTTGGCATAAAGGGGGGCAGAAATGACACCCCCCCACCCACCGGTCCTCTTCCTCCCAATCCCTCCTTAGGGTGAAGTTGGGAAGGGAAAGAAGTGGGACGGGGTGGAGAGAGGGTATCGCCAGATCACTGCTGCAATCTGGGTATTAATTGCCTCTTCTATTCTCCTTCTCTTGGCTCCTTATGAGACTTTGATTAGGAGTTAAACTAGGCAGGATCTTGGCGGGGTCCAGAATATGGTGGTTCCAAAGTGGCTCACATCTCCTGCCGCCTTCATTTCTGCACTGAGTGCAGGAATTGGGACATGAGGGGAGATTTTCCATTGCCTTGCCCTGTGTGTAGTCGTTTGCACCTGTGCAAAGCTGGGTGTAAAATGCTGCTGTTTCTGATGTGGGTGGCTGTATGTGACAGCATAAGGTACAATACAAAGGCGAGACAGGTTCATAATGATCTGTATAGGAGCTGCTCCTAAAATGGCACAGTGTTCAGTTTTCTTCTTTTGAAGGAGGCCTTTTTGTTTGGCCTTTTCTGGTTGTCTGGGTAGAATATTACAGCAAATATCACTGAACAGCCATGATTAGACAGATTGCTGTTTGTATTCCCTCGGTGCACTGGGCAGGAGTGTTTCATTTCAAACATCATTGACAACTTGCTTCAGTGATTCTATGGCATCCATAGCATAACCCTATCATGAGGGACAGATGAAAGGGAAATATTTATATATTTTATTTTGGAAGATAGGCACATTGGACACACACATCCTTGCTTTCCCACAACAACAGCTGTATTGAGAGCAAAGAAATCTCACTATCTCTCAGCCCATCAAAGATCAAAGCAAATGTAGTTTTTACTTTGTTGTCTGAAAGTTCCATTTTAAGATTAGCTGGCACAATTTTCATTCCACTTATCATGATTGAGCTCAGCTGATAGTGAAGTCACAAATCCTTAATGCAAGTCAAAAGGATATAGAACAAGATATTTGTAATGGGTTCTTTATACCTATTAACCTATGGTAACCTTGTTGATAAATACTGATTTTTAAGTTACATGACAGAAGTGTATTGCTTGACTTGGCTGTGTACCTTGCATGAAATCAGAGCTGATTTGAAGCATAAGGAGTTATGAGTTAGTATCCTGGTAAGGGATCTTTTGCAATCTTATGGATAGTCCCACTGGTTTCAACGGAGCCTCTCACATGAGTAAATATTGCAGCATTTGGCCCCTGTACACTAACAATAAATAGCCATAAGTACATTAATCGAAATTCCAATTGTTTTAATTAAT
The DNA here is from genome assembly GCF_965140285.1 of Lepidochelys kempii. Taxonomy (NCBI): domain Eukaryota; kingdom Metazoa; phylum Chordata; order Testudines; family Cheloniidae; genus Lepidochelys; species Lepidochelys kempii. The sequence continues at coordinate 15,809,804 of NC_136392.1, read as the reverse complement.
AACTGGGAAATGAATCTTTCTTTTCTGCTCCCAATATAATCACAATGTCCTTTACTTAAAAATTGAATTAAGAACATCTTTCTGAGGCTAGCCTGAGTTCATCACCTAGAGCAACTCTCTTGAGCTAAGCAAAGGAAAGTACATTACTGTTCAGAATGGTGGGTCCAGTGCTGAAAAACTAAGTGTCTTCGAACGTTCCAAGTAAAGTAATTGGAGTGGGGGGTATTGTGGTGCCTGGAGTGGGTCAAAGCTGTGAGTGCCGGTCACAGGTCAGACTGTCAGAAAACTGGGCAGACACACCCAAGCTGGTGGTATATTCTATAATTAGATTTTACTAAACTAGAAACAAATGTGCGCTCCTGGATCACTACATTAGTTTTACCATAGAGTGACAATCTGCCTTAGACTCCACAGCCTGCACTTTACCACCTAGACAGACTGGACTTTATGATGAAAGGTTATTAAAACCCAAATCACTGCACATTAGGTTCTTCCAGCCCCAAAGGGCCAGTCACTTACCCTAGGTCAAGGTACCTGTCAGATCTCACCAAAGACAACACTGGAGCCAATTTCTGTACTAAAGTAAATTAAAGATTTATTAGCTATGAAAAGAAAAAAGAGTTGTTGAGAGGTTAAAGCAGGTAAAATACATTGCAGATTAATCAAAGTTTGTAAGTCCAATCTGATAGCAGAAATGGTGTATCTGTTTACTTCTCCATAAGTCTCTCAGGGCTGCCCAAAAATGATTTTGGTTTGGGGATCTCTGTCTTGTATCTGGAACACTCCCTGACAGCATCCACATAGATCAGAGATGAAGGATTTTCTTCTTATAGCCATTTTCTTTGGAAAGCAATCTGGCAGGTGTTTTTATCACAGCATGCATTTTCCACTGACGAAGAATAGGCAATGTAGACAATGTAGTTTGTGAATCTCCATTGTTAAACTAAGGAATCTTGCTTTGAAGACAGGATGCTTCCTCAGTTACAGTTCTAAGGCAGTTTTCATGAAGCTTTCACATCAAATACATTCTTATCTTAAAACGAACACACTGTAAATTAAGGTTATTAAATTACCAGAGAGTACATAATAGGATAGCCGGAAACAATTCTTCATTGGCTTTCATATCATTTACATATTAAGTATGTTCACATATAAACACTAAATACAGGCCTTTTGACCTAATGTTAACTAAGTAGAGTTGCATACTTAATGTACAGGTAATCACAGAATTACAGGACATGAAAAAGGATATAGCAACAACAGGTTAATTTAGTTACACTAGTATACATCAAACAGGATATAGGTAGATGAAGACAAATACAATTAACATCTGTTTTAACAAGTGAATTGTCTAGATGCACAACAGTACCTTTTAACACTCCTTTGTAGTTTCACACACCAGTGAATTGCCCGAGGGCTCTGATCTGTCAACATCACAGGGGGAAATTGTACAGAACAATATGTCACCAGAAATGGTGGTTGTTTGAGGGTTTGGTTGTATAGACCTTGTGACAGATATGGGGCTGTCTCTAATAACTTATGAAAACCATATGTTAGACTGATTATTGAAGTGTTTTCTGTATGACTGTATGCACTCTGGTATACACTGCTATTTGCACTGCCTGAAGTTGGAACTGTGGGGCACTGTAGACAAGCCCTTAGGATAAGAAGACAATCCATGGCCCAAAGGCTGTAGTCTAACAACTGACTCAATAACTTGCCATGCTTATGACTTTTGAAGTTTGAAATTAGAAGTCTAGATATTAGAGATAAAACCTCTTTAAGTCCCGTCCCCCCCCCATGGAAAACAAAATTTTCATTGAAAAAATTGAACACTCAAAAAAGAAAAAAAATGTTGGTTGTAATTCAGAAAATGTTAATTTGGCAATGCTGCCATGGTGCCTCATGGGAATTACAGTTTGGGTGCCTTGTGCCCCCGTTCTCCTCTGGGTATATTACATTTTCCATGATGCCCTCTGTTCTCCCCTCTTGCAAAGCCACCATGAAGCAGCATGGGAGATCTAGGCCAGCCATCAAGCTCATCCCACAGAGGAGAATGAGAGCATGAGGCACCCATACCTACAACTCCCATAAGGCACCATGGCAGCTATTGTGAAACTAAATTCAATTTTCAAAGGTTTAATTTCTCAACAAAAACTGCATTATTTTGTGGAAAGCAGACCCTTTTCACAAACATAGCTGAAAACCTAATTTTCTGTCAACTTGTTTTGACAGAAAACTTACAACAAGCCCTACTAGAGATGGGTCTGAGCTGCAAACTTTGGGCCCAGATCCAAGTTATGAAGGACATTTGAGCTGCTGGTAATATTTTTATGAATATTATATGCTCCATCAGTTTGTCTGTTGTGGTGTTTACTCTATTAGTATAAAGGGTTAATTCAATCAGGAGCTGACAGCAGGTAGACAAAGGGAGACGATGACCTGGTAACATCTCCTACAACATCTGGGCAGTGCTGGAGTAATTTGATGTGATGCTCTGGCTAGATCCTGTTTTAATAACTGGGCCTACAAGGCCCTTAATTGTGAGCAAGTTTATAACGTGCCACAATAACCTATAACTATAAATGTTAATGGGGAAAGATGCAAATGAGAGATGGAGAAACAAGCAAAAAGATCTACTGATATAAATCAAGGACTGTGTTCAGATCATGCCTGGCAAGCAAGAGAATTGTGGGACTGGAAATTAAGGGACCAAAACTGGCATGTCAGAAATTAGGCCTAATTGGTGGACAAAATAACGAGAGGACAGGCTGTTCTTTCCATGACTCCCTTTTGGGATTCTCAAAAAGAGATTTTTGTGGTGAAAACTGGTTGCCATGAAGGATAACAGACGGAAAGAAAGGGATGGAACGAGCTCCATCATTATGGCTGCCAGCCCCACCATCTCCTGGGATCCAGTGTGACAACATTGTGCCTTCTTCTTCCTAATCCTGAGAGAAGTCCTGACTAGACTGGGCCAGAGAGATGACATCACCACCTCCAATGCTCTAGCTAATCCCAATTTCCACCTGGGATGTGAGACTTGGTTACACTGCCCCTCTTCCCTCTTCCTTGTCCTTCCACACCCTTCTCTTCTTTCCTTATCCCTTTCCTTTTTCCCCCTTTCTGCATATTTTGAAACGTTTTAAATATGTGACCGGAGAGACAGCCAAAAACGACGTCCTAAACACCTTGACGCTGATACGGGTTTGCCAGGTTTCAGAGTGGTTGATAAGGCCATGTGCTGTTTCTGTGTTTTTCCACCAGCTAGGCTGCAAGTGAGAGTCAACCCAGAGACAGAAGCTGCATTTTCTCTTTGCTGTTCTTTTCTTTCCACTTTTGTGTGTTTGTCTTGTTTTGTCTTCTAGAAAATGGGATCGAACTTTAACAGCTCCAGTCTACCTCAACTAACATCTTCTCTTTTCCCCAAAAATGAGTTATTACCATTTGAGACTGTCAAATAAAGGGATTTTTTCTTCTCAAAACTCTCTGCAGTTAAAGGGAAAAGGAACACGGGATGTTGTTAAAATGAGAGCAAATGCTTTAACTTTTTTTCTTTTTTCTCTCTCTATGTTTAATCAAAGGTTTTGTTTTTTCACAAAAGGATTTTTAATGAGGTATTTACCTTGGTACTAAGCAGGCTGAGATCTCTGTATATCAAACCCTGAACTTTAACACCATTTAATATTGGAGCCTGGTAGGGTTAAGTTAACATCTTTGACTCTTTGGGCCCATATATTCCATCTAATACAACAACCTCCTCCTACTGGGTTTGCTAAACAGGTTTCTCCAGGAATGTCTGAACTTCAGCAGTTAGGGTGTGGGAGATTTTTTTAAAGACACAGAGGCCAGACAGTTATGGGAGAGATTATTGGGGAGCAGTTTGATATTCATACCCTGAGGTCAGGAGGGTAAGATAGGCCTTTAGATATGATAGACAAGCATATAGCCTGTGGTTTTAAAATCCTTTTCTCTTCTTAGGTTATGGTACTGTTAGGATTAAACAATGCTTTGTTTTAAGAAGGCTGCTTTGTGCTCCCTCTATTCTTCACTGGTCACAGTCCCAAAGGGAGGATTTGCAGGTGATGACCCTAGTTGGCCCTGTTGAGAAATCATGGATGACACACAGAGGGCTGTAGCCTGGGGACCTGGTCTAAGAGTGGGAGAATTGCAGGATTTCACCCAGAGAGAGATGATGGCACAGGCCCTATTACATGAAGTGGTACCTGCTGAGAGGCCCGAGAGGGGTCAAAGGTGCAGCTCTCTCTAAATGTGACTCATGACTAAAGTCCTGGGAGTTTGGTTTAGGGGCATCTCTACTGCAATCTGAACTTCTGCTTGGAGAGTATTCAAATATCATGTGAAGAAAAGTTAGGTGATACTGTTTTCTCTAGGGAATTTGGAAATCAAAATTTAACACAATATTAAATGGAAATAGAATTTGAATGTAAGCTATATTTCTGTCCTGTAAGATGAACAGTATGTGTAACGTAATGAAAAGGTAACAGAAGAAAATGAGAAGAGAACATTGTAGAAGAATTGTATTAAAATATATAGCACTTCCCTCTATGTCCAATATTATATGCTAAAGAGCCACTTACTGTAATAACTTACAGGCAGCATGGTCCTTAAAATAGGTTATGATGAGAGTGGGAATCAGGAGAACTGGCTTCTGTGTTCAGCCCTGCCACTGACTTACTTTGGCAAGTCATTTATAGCTTGATTCTGCACCCATTGAAGGCAGTAACCATATCGACTTCAATGGGTGCAGGGTCAGACTCCCATAGCTTTCTGTGCCTTAGTTTCTCCGGGTGCAAAATGGGCATAATCACACCTACCACTTCTGTAAACTCTTTGAGATGTACCGCTGAACTGCTAATTATTGATATTGTTATGAAAAATAGTCTTGGAACTGTATTTTCTGCAAATGTAAAGATCCTTGTATTAGTGCTCTCACTGACTTTCATTCATATTTCACATTAATATTTTGCTCAGCAACCACCACCAAAAGAGAGAGGGAGAGAGAAAGCAGTGGGGGGAGGGGAGCAAAATCAAACTGAAATCTTAAGGCCTTAAGTAGATAACGTACTGAGAGACAGAAGCATGGCACAGGATTACCAAAGTAACTTATCATTGGCCTGATATAAAGTGCTGTACTGTGCCTGAATTATATCATTATATCACTGTGATCAATGGAGGCTAATGCATCCATCTCTACAATCTGAGCCGACGAATTATAAATCCCCCCCCCCCCCCCCGCCTCTGATGAACAAAGTGTGTCATCAAGTTAGGTCCAATGTAAATGCAAATCATCAGCATTAATTAACAGGAACTGCACAGCAGTTATTATGTACTGCAAGAACATGTACAAAATTCATAGATCCCCTGCAGCTTTGTCTTTTGATAATTAGATTTCTTAGAGAGGAGAAGGAATTTCAGAAGGCAGCAATTGCTTTGGACAGGGAACAGCCCTGACACGCTTGTCTCACTTTGTAATACCCTGAGTGTAATCACTATGCAGAGTGAGCCATCCCTTCCCACAGCAGTCACCAACCCCTCACCATTACTGAGATATGGCCCTGCAGGAACAGAACCCTTAAAATAACACATGGTGCATAAAGCAGTCAGAAGGCAGAGGTGTTATTAAAGCATATGTGCAATTTTTTAAAAGGCCTTTTATGTTGCCTGCAGCTGCATAATTGCCAGCTTTCATGTACAGGGGAAGGGGCTGTGCCGCTACTATACAGCATTTTAAATACTTGTTCAACAGGAAACATCAAAAGGCCCAAAGATACAATTGTGACAGTAGCTAGTCTCCAGTAAAAGCCATTACAAATTATCCATCAATGTGGCTAGTCTATTCCTGTAATTATTCGAGCTGTCTTCCCATCTTTGTTTCAATAAAGGTTAGGAATCTTACAAATGTGCTCCATATATAACGATGCTGTAAGATCAGCCCTCTAGTTTTTAATTAAACAATGTATAATTGGGGAGTGAATGTCACTGTGGATTGGTGGGCTGAGCTCTTTTACCTCCAGAGGGCGATGGCTTTCTGTACCAATGAGTTGGCAGGGATGAATGATAAGGTAAGCAGTGGATCTCACTTCCTATCATACAGTATCCATTCCATGCAATCAGGCTTCAGTGATATTTGCTTTTGAAAGGCCAACAATTATGTGTTTGTGGAAACCAGATTCTTTCTGAACTTAGGAGAAATGAGGACACATTGTGGGTTGTGATTTTTCCCCCCCCAGGTCTTCAACTTTTTAGGTTCTATTAACTCATCTCTTACTTCCCCCAAATCTGCTATGGGACAAAAGTGTCCCATATTTTAAAAGCACATTGTTTTATTCTCGAGAACACTTGGATTTTGCAATGCGTATCTTTGGTATCGAATATGCTTTTACCAGGCTGTCAAGAACAGGCATCATGCTGGGATTACAATGTGCTTTTAAAATATTAATTAAGCCTCAGACTATCCCTATGAGTCAGTGAAGCATTAACCCTATTTTACAGAGGGAGAAACTAAGGTAAAGTGACTTATCTAAGATCGCCAGGGGGTCAGTCAGTCAACAGGGCCACTAAGTGTCTCTACTTTCGGCCCCTATTTCTGGCCACAAGACCATGCTCTTTTATTGTGCTCTGCCTGCCATAGTGCACGTGCTTTACAACAGCCTTGACTTCTCAAGTTTAGGCAGTTATGAGCTTCCTGAGGTTTTAACAAGATGATTTAATAAATAATTAACTTTTGCCTTCTGATGGGATGTTGTATTGGGGCTCAAGCCATAACATTTGCATGGTGGACCTCTAGATGTCTGGGAGCAGTACAATTAAACTTTTCCAAGTGCATGAGGCTGTTGGGGTGTAGAATTCGGGGTCAGTCCACTCCAGAGAAATGGACCTTTGTGAAGCGTGGCTCTTTCTGAAGGCTTTTGCTTGTATTCTATCTAATGTAAATAGCACCATTTTCCCAAACAACCCTATATGTTTCAGAGTAGCAGCTGTGTTCGCCTGTATCCGTAAAAAGTAAAGGAGGACTTGTGGCACCTTAGAGACTGACAAATTTATTAGAGCATAAGCTTTTGAGAGCTACAGCTCACTTCATTGGATGCATCCTTATATGTTGTTTCCTATCAATCATGAAACTGTTTGCAGCAAAAATAAAAGTAACTGTGTGCGTGTGTGTGTGTGTGTGTGTACTGAAAGCTTTGCTATGCTGCTGCAATACAGGTATTATTAGACAGGCACCCCTTCACTTCCCCCACAGCCCCCTTATTATCTACCTTCTCCTCTAAAAAAACAAGCCTGCATTGAATCCTTCGCTGGTGATTACATTTGTCTATTGACAGGTTTCAGAATAACAGCTGTGTTAGTCTGTATTCACAAAAAGAAAAGGAGTACTTGTGGCACCTTAGAGACTAACAAATTTATTTGAGCATAAGCTTTCGTGAGCTACAGCTCACTTCATTGGATGCATGCAGTGGAAAAGTATGCAGTGGGGTCAGACAGCAGCAGTAATCAGAGTTAAGTGCATACAAAGCACTGACACCTGGTGCTTTAGATAAAACAAGTTAATTCTTTGGCACCTTAGGCGATGGAAAATATTTTGTATTTTAGTCTGTATTTTAAATAGTTCTTCCACTGAAACATCTTGATTTCAGGGCTGGTTGCGTTATGGTAAGAGAGAGTGTCGCTGAGGTGAGAAGAATTGTGTGGACTAAATTTTCTAAAAGGAGATGCTTCTGTACTCCAGTTATCACTTTCCCATGGGATATTTCTATTAATATACTGGTGAGGTGCCTATCATTTTAGGAGTTGATTTCTCACCTACATTTCCTCTTCCTTTAAAACAAACAAACAAAAACAAAATACGTATCTGGGACATTTCTGGGGGTTGAGTGAAATTCTAATTAGACCTGTCTCTCTCTCATTGATATACATTATTTTCTTCCTTCATTCGCTTTGAAGAAAATAATGTATATCAATGAGAGAGAGATAGGTCTAATTAGAATTTCACTCAACCCCCAGGTTTCAGAGTAACAGCCATGTTAGTCTGTATTCGCAAAAAGAAAAGGAGGACTTGTGGCACCTTAGAGACTAACCAATTTATTAGAGCATAAGCTTTCGTGAGCTACAGCTCACTTCTTCAGATGCATATCGTGGAAACTGCAGCAGGCTTTATATATACACAGAGAATATGAAACAATACCTATTCCCACCCCACTGTCCTGCTGGTAATAGCTTATCTAAAGTGATTTCCAGCACAAATCCAGGTTTTCTCACCCTCCACCCCCCCACACAAATTCACTCTCCTGCTGGTGATAGCCCATCCAAAGTGATAACTCTTTACACAATGTGCATGACAATTAAGCTGGGCTATTTCCTGCATAAATCCAGGTTCTCACATCCCCCCCACCCCCATACACACACAAACTCACTCTCCTGCTGGTAATAGCTCATCCAAACTGACCACTCTTCAAGTTAAAATCCAAGTTAAACCAGAACATCTGGGGGGGGGGGTAGGAAAAAACAAGAGGAAACAGGCTACCTTGCATAATGACTTAGCCACTCCAAGTCTCTATTTAAGCCTAAATTAATAGTATCCAATTTGCAAATGAATTCCAATTCAGCAGTTTCTCGCTGGAGTCTGGATTTGAAGTTTTTTTGTTTTAAGATAGCGACCTTCATGTCTGTGATCGCGTGACCAGAGAGATTGAAGTGTTCTCCGACTGGTTTATGAATGTTATAATTCTTGACATCTGATTTGTGTCCATTTATTCTTTTACGTAGAGACTGTCCAGTTTGACCAATGTACATGGCAGAGGGGCATTGCTGGCACATGATGGCATATATCACATTGGTGGATGTGCAGGTGAACGAGCCTCTGATAGTGTGGCTGATGTTATTAGGCCCTGTGATGGTGTCCCCTGAATAGATATGTGGGCACAGTTGGCAACGGGCTTTGTTGCAAGGATAAGTTCCTGGGTTAGTGGTTCTGTTGTGTGGTATGTGGTTGTTGGTGAGTATTTGCTTCAGGTTGCGGGGCTGTCTGTAGGCAAGGACTGGCCTGTCTCCCAAGATTTGTGAGAGTGTTGGGTCATCCTTTAGGATAGGTTGTAGATCCTTAATAATGCGTTGGAGGCGTTTTAGTTGGGGGCTGAAGGTGACGGCTAGTGGCGTTCTGTTATTTTCTTTGTTAGGCCTGTCCTGTAGTAGGTAACTTCTGGGAACTCTTCTGGCTCTATCAATCTGTTTCTTTACTTCTGCAGGTGGGTATTGTAGTTGTAAGAAAGCTTGACAGAGATCTTGTAGGTGTTTGTCTCTGTCTGAGGGGTTGGAGCAAATGCGGTTGTATCGCAGAGCTTGGCTGTAGACGATGGATCGTGTGGTGTGGTCAGGGTGAAAGCTGGAGGCATGCAGGTAGGAATAGCGGTCAGTAGGTTTCCGGTATAGGGTGGTGTTTATGTGACCATTGTTTATTAGCACTGTAGTGTCCAGGAAGTGGATCTCTTGTGTGGACTGGACCAGGTCATTTTGAGAACTCATAAAGCAGCTAAAAAGCAGATTTTTTTTTTATAGCTTTGGAAAGCTTTCATGCATTTATTCCATTTAAAGAGCCTCTCACTAATTCTCTTGAAGGGTATCCTGTTTCCCCTATTTGTTTCTCTTTTTCTTCATGATTTCCAGGATGGTACTGGAGCTCCTTCTGATTAGTGCGTGTCCTGGTTCAACACAGTGTCTGTGTAACCTGCTAGTCAGTGTGTTTCATGTCCTCTGTCTCAACCTGATTCAGCAGGTTTGAGTATGTTACAGCTCCAAGCTACTGAGATATTCGTTTAGCTGTAAAAGTCACTGGTTCAAGCCCCGGCATGACTAAGATAGATTCTGTTAACATCTGCATAAGTAGCATGTGTGACTGATGTGAAGGAATAATCAGAATAAATATGGACATTGCTGCACAGCAATGTGTAACTCCAGCTCTTAAGTCATTGTCCTGTGGAATCTCTCTGAAATCTTTTTACACAACTTCCTGGCTCTTCAGCAGAGCATTTTAATACAAATACATAGAGGTTCTGTACTGGTGTGTAGTGTGATGCGGGAAGAGGGTTCCTGTCCATAGGAGCCAGCTACAATCATGTCTTTATGCCCTCACCGCACAAGGACCAAGTAAATCTAACTCCATTCTTGGCACTTGCAACATCAAAGGAGAAGGCAGTCTTCACTTAAAAATTAGATCTTGAGGCTGTGAAAAATTTCACACCCTGAGTGCTGTAGTTAGGTTGAGCTAACCCCTGCAGTAGATGCAGCTAGAATTCTTCCCTCAAACTAGCTACTGCTTCTTGGAGAGATGGATTATCTACATGGAAAAACCTCTTCTATTGATGTAGGAAATGTCTACACTACACCGCTACAGCTATGCCTGAAATGCTTAATGCATTTTTAGTTATTATAATACATGGATCTAAATAGTATATTTTTAAAAACTTTTTGCAAACTGCTTTACAAACAGTAATTCTCATAGCCTAGTATTATCACCTCCATTTTACTGAACTGAAAAAAGACGGCTTTTTTTTAAGTGACTCACCCAAGGCCAGAAAAGAGGCTGCTCTCACAGCTGGGATTTGAATTTAGGAGTTCCTAGCTCCCTATCATATGTTCAGGCCACTGGGCCATGCCAGTTCCAGCTGATTCCATATTAAAGCATACAGCACAACATTACATGATATCTGTTAAGTGACAGGTTGCATTACTCATCCTGTTTTTACATAAATTTAAAGGGCCAGATACTGGGATCCTTAGTCAGGCAAAAATTCCATTGAAATTAACTGGAATTTTGCCTGAATAAGATCTGAGTAAGAACAGCAGGATTTGGCTTAAGGTGTGGTTATCATAGGAACGTAAAAATGACATTGTTGGGGTTGAATTGGATCCTTCAGCAGTATACAAATGCCATTAATCATAGTAACAAAGCCATAGCATTGATTAATTTGAAATATCTGTCTGCTCTAGCCCTGTGGAATACCCTATAAGAGTTCAATCCTATGGTTTAATAATAAGAGCTGTATATATATAAGCTAGGAATTACTATTGTTACTGTTAATGAAGTTCACACAATGACTGTAGATACCTAAAGGGGGTGGCTAAATTGCAACATCGGATGAGACCATTTTGTTTCTCTCCAGAGGCTCCTCTAGCCCACCTGTTTGTCAGGATCAAGATTGCTTTAAATTCATAACTGTTTTTCAAGACAGTAAAATCTCCCATAACACAGGAAAAAAGTCTATTTGGTCTCAGGAAATTTTGAAAGTCAGTTCTTCCCTCCCTCTCACGCATCCACTCAGCCTCATTTTCAAAAGTTTAGATACCAAAAATGTGTGAAAACTATAATTATTTTTTCTTAAAATACATGTGTATTTGTGTCTAATTCATACAAGCGATCACTATGATTGCACACAAATGGATTTTTTGTGCAGCCAATTAATTTAGTGGCACAACTGGTTGTGCCTGTAAATACCTGATTGCATGTGGTTGCTGTAATTACATGTGCAAATTAGATGCATGTATTTTTACATGCATGCCTGGTCACTTGACCTTTTTGAAAGCCAGGCCCTTAGTTTCTTCAGGTGCTCATATCTCTCAGCTCATGTGGAAGAAGGAATTGAAAAGAGAGAGGAACACCTGTAAGTGTGGATTACCTGAGGCTTCTGCTCCCAGTAAACATTGTCTAATAATATGCAAAAAGAAAGAATAGCCTGTTCTATAGCTGGCAGTTAACTGGCAATTTAGGGATATAAAATGTTGTAGAGCTTTATAAAAGTGGCGATAATAAAATGCTTCCTGCTCCTGGCAGCCCTGTTTTTGCTGGAAAAATTGATAAGCTGCTTGCTTGAATATGCCATGTATAGATTACATAGGGTGTGTGTGTATTGATCTGGCATTTCTAACTTGTGGAAAAGATTCAGTTCAGTCTCTTTTAATTTCTATGGCTACCATCTTTTGGTGAGAGACTCCTAATGGCCAAGATCAGGAACTTTTAATAAAGTAAGAGCAGGATGTTTACATAATCTCCCCCAACGCTTTCTTTAGCAGTGGTTACAAAATGGGACTCACCAAATTTGGCAAGGAAGGGCTGTGCCTGAAATACTGACCCAGAACATCTTCAGCCTCAGTGGAGTATAACCCCTAGCTGCCCATGGGGCGATAAGTGTCCTAGGGTCAGACGGATGTAATCCCGTAATCACTGATAGTTTCTCCTGTCAAAACAGCCTCAGGGAAGCTTGTAAAATGTACTATGTATTGAGACAAGCAATAATGAAAGACACTGTACTAATCAAGCTCAATGTATGGAGGTGTTCAGAGACCTTCACTGTAGTATTTGCCTACTTAGTGCTGGATTGTGTCCCTCTGTGGTTGCAAGAGGGACACTGTGGTGTGGAGGGCATAAGGGTGGGAGGATGTAGTGCTATTGTTTTACAAGGACTAGAGAGGGGGCATGAATTCCATACTTATGCTTCTGGCACGTATGGACTAGGGACTTCAGTACAGATGCTGGTACCAGAAAGCCCATAGAGGGCAGGGACACAGCCCCTGTAGCCATTTTGCGCTAGCTGTTGAATGCTGGTGCAATGTGGCGCATCACACTTTCTTGAAGAATAAAACTGATGTTATTGTAATGTGGGCCCACAGTGGCCCTTGAGAAGCACAATACATGCCAGGGCTACCACCAGCACTTTTCACCTGCACCGGGGCAATGAGTTAAAACCACAGTTTAGCTCTCAGTGAATTAGAGCTATGACCTTAACTTGAGTGTACAGAGCAATACAAGCTGGGGGAGACGGGGGGACATTTGATGGAGTAGTATAAAAGAAATAATGTTGTGATCTGTAAGAAATAAGTTTATCTTCCTCTTAAATCAAACAAACAAAAACAACAAACCATCCACATTAGGAGTACAAGAATTGTTGTTCACAGGAATATAAACCTCATCATTAGCAAATGAATCTTCTTACCTGTTACCTATATGGATAAGATAATCCAAAAGCAAAAAGTCAGACACAGGCAATTGGAGATATATATCTGCCATATGTGTCATATGTTACATTTATTGAAACCACATGTCCATGGGTACATCAAGCAGCTGTGTGTGTCTTTCAGGGAAATACACTCTCGTGGCCATGCAATTGATTTGTATTCATCACATCAGAGTGAGGGAAGCTGCAGTCAGCACATGGAGAAGGTGTGCTCTGGATTCTAAAGGTGAGAGCTGTGGGGCTAAACTGACTCTTTTTTAACTCAATCCACTGTCACACTGGAGTTTCCTTTAGCTCTTAATGTTGCTTGATGTCGTCATTATTGGTGCAGCCGAATATCTAGCAGTGGAATCAAAATGTTGATTTCCCATTCATCCTGGGTAAAAGAATTAATGTGTGAGACATATGGCATACAATCTCATGTGACAGGAGATCTGTGTGATCCAGTTGCTGTCCTGGTACAGTAGGATTATAATGTTAAATGACACTGGTACTGGGCTTTCATGAATTTGTGAAAATAACGTCCTCCATATGAATTCCACAAATCATAAGCTTGTATCTTCTGGTTTTTGGTTTAATTGCTAACAGTCCCTGTTTAAATGGGCATTTTTTTTACCAAGGCACATCTGGGTTTTGGAATAAAAATTTAAAGCAGTACATGAAAGAGATAAGAGAGAGACTGACTATATGGAGATTCCCCCACTGAAGATTTTTACGCTGATTCAGAATTACAATGAGGAAATATTTTTGTCTGTGAAGTAATTAGTGATATTCAGCAAAGAGAAGAGACAGTGTCTTCCTGGAAGCATTAAAGGGATCCTTTTGTTTTAAAAACAATTAAACATTAATAAACTCATTCTCATTTGCAAGTGCCAATATCATAAATGGTGTAGTGTAGGAATAGTTTTAGCCTTGGTCTACACTAGGAGTTGAGGTCGAATTTAGCAGTGTTAAATGGATTTAACCCTGCACCCGTCCACACGATGAAGCCCTTTTTTTTGACTTAAAGGCCTCTTAAAATTGATTTCCTTACTCCACCCCCAACAAGGGGATTAGCGCTGAAATCAGCCTTGCTGGGTCGAATTTGGGGTTCGATGGACACAATTAGACGGTATTGGCCTCCATGAGCTATCCCAGAGTGCTCCATTGTGACCGCTATGGACAGCACTCTCAACTCAGATGCACTGGCCAGGTAGACAGGAAAAGGCCTGTGAACTTTTGAATTTCAATTTCCTGTTTGGCCAGCGTGGCAAGCTGCAGGTGACCATGCAGAGCTCATCAACAGAGGTGACCATGATGGAGTCCCAGAATTGAAAAAGAGCTCCAGCATGGACTGAACGGGAGGTATGGAATCTGATCACTGTATGGGGAGAGGAATCCATGCTATCAGAACTACATTTCAGTTTTCAAAATGCCAAAACATTTGTCAAAATCTCCCACGGCATGAAGGACAGAGGTCATAACAGGGACCCGAAGCAGTGCCGTGTGAAACTTAAGGAGCTGAGGCAAGCCTACCAGAGAGGCGAACGGCCGCTCTGAGTCAGAGCCCAAAACATGCCACTTCTACGCTGAGCGGAATGCCATTTTAGGGGGTTCAGCCACCACTACCCCAGCCATATTGTTTGACTCCTTCAATGGAGATGGAGGCAACACGGAAGCAGGTTTTGTGGACGAGGAAGATAGCTCACAGCAAGCAAGTGGAGAAACCAGTTTTCCTAACAGCCAGGAACTGTTTCTCACCCTGGATCTAGAGCTAGTACCCCCCGAACCCACCCAAGGCTGTCTCCTGGACCCACCAGGCAGAGTAGGGACCTCTGGTGAGTGTACCTTTTAAATTACTATACATGGTTTAAAAACAAGCATGTTTAATGATTAATTTGCCCTGGCATTCGCGGCTCTCCTGGATGTTGGATGTACTCCAAAGCCTTTGCAAAAGGTTTCTGGGGAGGGCAACCTTATTCCATCCACCATGGTAGCACACTTTACCACTCCAGGCTAGTAGGACGTACTCGGGAATCATTGTAGAACAAAGCATTGCAGTGTATGTTTGCTGGCATTCAAACAACATCCGTTCTTTATCTCTCTCTGTTATCCTCAGGAGAGTGATATCATTCATGGTCACCTGGTTGAAATAGGGTGCTTTTCTTAAGGTGACATTCAGAGGTGCCCGTTCCTGCTGGGCTGTTTGCCTGTGGCTGAACAGAAATGTTCCCCGCTGTTAGCCACAGGGAGGGTGCAGGGTGGAGGGACTAGCCATGTGCTGGGGGGGGGAGGCAAAATGCGACCTTGGAACGAAAGCACATGTGCTATGTATGTAATGTTAACAGCAAGGTTTACTGTGAAAAAGTGTACCCATTGTTCTATAAAAAGTGTCTTTTTAAATACCACTGTCCCTTTTTTTTTCTTCACCAGCTGGATGTGTTTCAAGGATCACAGGATCTTCTCCTTTCCAGAGGCTAGTGAAGATCAGAAGGCAAAAAAACCGCACTCGCGATGAAATGTTCTCTGAGCTCATGCTGTCCTCCCACACTGAGAGAGCACAGACGAATGCGTGGAGGCAGACAATGTCAAAGTGCAGGAAAGCACAAAATGACCGGGAGGAGAGGTGGCGGGCTGAAGAGAGTAAGTGTTGGGCTGAAGAGAGGGCTGAAGCTGAAAGGTGGCGGCAGTGTGATGAGAGGAGGCAGGACTCAATGCTGAAGCTGCTGGAGGATCAAACTAATATGCTCCAGCATATGGTTGAGCTGCAGGAAAGGCAGCAGGAGCACAGACCGCCGCTACAGCCCCTGTGTAACCAACCACAGTCCTCCCCAAGTTCCATAGCCTCCTCACCCAGACACCCAAGAACGCGGTGGGGGGGCCTCTGGCCACCCAGCCACTCCACCCCAGAGGATTGCCCGAACAACAGAAGGGTGGCATTCAATAAGTTTTAAAGTTTTAAACTTTTAAAGTGCTGTGTGGTCTTATCCTTCCCTCCTCCATCACCCCTCCTAGTGCTTCTCTCCTCCACCAACCCTCCTGGGCTACCTTGGTAGTTATCCCTCTATTTGTGTGATGAATTAATAAAGAATGCATGAATGTGAAGCAACAATGACTTTATTGCCTCTGCAAGCGGTGATCGAAGGGAGGAGGGGAGGGTGGTTAGCTTACAGGGAAGTAGAGTGAACCAAGGGGCGGGTGTTTCATCAAGGAGAAACAAACAGAACTTTCACACCGTAGCCTGGCCAGTCATGAAACTGGTTTTGAAAGCTTCTCTGATGTGCACCACGCTCTTCTAACCACCCTGGTGTCTGGCTGTGCATAACCAGCAGCCAGGCAATTTGCCTCAACCTCCCACCCTGCCATAAATGTCTCCCCCTTACTCTCACAGATATTGTGGAGTGCACAGCAAGCAGCAATAACAGTGGGAATATTGGTTTCGCTGAGGTCTAACTGAGTCAGTAAACTGCACCAGCGTGCTTTTAAACATCCAAATGCACATTCTACCACCATTCTGCACTTGCTCAGCCTGTAGTTGAACAGCTCCTGACTACTGTCCAGGCTGCCTGTGTATGGATTTATGAGCCATAGCATTAAGGGGTAGGCTGGGTTCCCAAGGATAACTATAGACATTTCAATATCCCCAATGGTTATTTTCTGGTCTGGGAATAAAGTCCCTTCCCGCAGCTTTTGAAACAGACCAGAGTTCCTGAAGATGCGAGCGTCATGTACCTTTCCTGGCCATCCCATGTTGATGTTGGTGAAACGTCCTTTTTGATCCACCAGTGCTTGCAGCACTATTGAAAAGTACCCATTGTGGTTTATTTACTCGCCGGCTTGGTGCTCGGGTCCCAAGATAGGGATATGGGTTCCGTCTATGGCCCCACCACAGTTAGGGAATCCCATTGCAGCAAAGCCATCCACTATGACCTGCACATTTCCCAGGGTCACTACCCTTGATATCAGCAGATCTTTGATTGCATTGGCTACTTGCATCACAGCAGCCCCCACAGTAGATTTTCCCACTCCAAATTGATTCCCGACTGACCGGTAGCTGACTGGCGTTGCAAGCTTCCACAGGGCTATTGCCACTCGCTTGTGAACTGTGTGGGCTGCTCTCATCTTGGTATTCTTGCACCTCAGGGTGGGGGAAAGCAAGTCACAAAGTTCCATGAAAGTGCCCTTATGCATGCAAAAGTTTCAGAGCCACTGGGAATCGTCCCAGACCCGCAACACTATGCGGTCCCATCAGTCTGTACTTGTTTCCCGAGCCCAGAATCGGCGTTCCACCACATGAACCTGACCCATTAGCACCATGATGCCCACATTGCCAGGGCCCGTACTTTGAGAGAAGTCTGTGTCCATGTCCTCATCACTCTCATGACCATGCTGACGTCACCTACTCGCCCAGTTTCGCTTTGCCAGGTTCTGGTGCTGCATATACTGCTGGATAATGCGTGTGGTGTTTAATGTGCTCCTAATTGCCAAAGTGATCTGAGCAGGCTCCATGCTTGCTTTGGTATGGCATCTGCACAGAAAAAAGGCGCGGAACGATTGTCTGCCATTGCTCTGATGGAGGGAGGGGCGACTGATCACATGGCTTACAGGGTTGGCTTACAGGGAATTAAAATCAACAAAGGGGGTGGCTTTGCAAGAAACAGAATGGCCCCCTCAAGGATAGAACTCAAAACCTCAAGGATAGAACTCAAAACTGGGTTTAGCAGGCTGTTGATTTCACGGAGGAAGGGAGGAGAAAATGAATACAAAACAAATCTGGTCTATTTCTCGTTTTGAGCCACTTGGTCTATCTTTATACATCTTGCTGGCAGCAGACTGTGCAGTATGACCGCTAGCCATCGTCATCTCCTAGGTGCTCGGCAGAAGACGGTGCTGGATGACTGCTGGCCATTGTCTTCTGCTGGTGCTGATTAAAAGACAGTGCAGTGCCAGTAGGACTGCATCACCATGAGATGAAGCTTAAAAGGGAAATGACCTGGCTGAGTCACTCCCATGTTTGCCCAGGCACCCGTGACCTCATCGAGGTCAGTTAAAAGAGCACCCTGGACTACGTGGATGACGGCTACCAGTCATGCTGCACTGTCTGCTGCCAAAAGGCAATAAAGTGCTGCTGTGTAGCAATGCAGTACCGCGTCTGCCAGCACCCAGGAGACATACGGTGATGGTTAGCTGAGCGGGCTCCATGCTTGCCGTGGTATGGCGTCTGCACAGGTAACTCAAGAAAAAAGGCACAAAACGATTGTCTGCCCTTGCTTTCACGGAGGGAGGGAGGGAACGGGGGTCTGACAATATGTACCCAGAACCACCTGTGACAATGTTTTAGCCCCATCAGGCACTGGGATTTCTACCCAGAATTCAAATGGGCAGCGGAGACTGCAGGAACTGTGGGATAGCTACCCACAGTGCAACGCTCCGGAAGTCGACGGTTGCCTCGGTTCTGTGGATGCACTCTGCCGACTACATGCACTTAGAGCATTTGTGTGGGGACACACACCATCGCCTGTATAAAAACGCTTTCTACAAAACCAACTTCTATAAATTCGACCTAATTTCGTAGTATAGACATACCCTTAGTTTTAATTCCAGAACTTTAATAGTTGCTCTTAATCCTTAATTGTAAATGACATTGCAACACCTCTTGCAAAATTTCAGGAAATGGATCAACACAGCAGCATGTGAAGATTTCTGATACATCAAATGATCATTATACCTTTTTACTTCAAGAGCTCCTAGGAATAAAATACTCCTAGTAAATTACATGCATTGCAATCTTCATAGCAAGTAATCCTATAGGCAACAGTCCTGTAAAATGCTGAGTACCATCATTTCCCATTGACTTGCATCTCAGAAGGTGCTCAGGACCTTGCAGGATTGGCCCCACAATTTGCAATGGAATGACATTCTGATTACAGATAATTTTCTAAACATACCCTTCATGCCATGTCACTTCGGTGACTCTGAGGCCATTCCATTCAACCCTTGTCATGTGTGAATAGCACAGACCCTGATTTTGTAGAGTAGAATTTAAGTTAACTATCAGCTATGATGTATCAAAGTGGTGGCAGTCAATGAACAAATCTTGTTAGTTGCCATAATACAGTATGTAATTACTTGCAAGCTGATACTTTTAGGGGCTGGGTGAAAGGGTTTGTCTAAAATCAGAACTGATGACTCAAACTTCCATCCAATACTCTGAGTAAACTTATTTGTGGCCTGAAATAAAATGTATGTAACTTCCTCCCCTTTAAGTTTAGTTTTATTATTTTCACATTTCTCTGCACATCCTTCTCAGGGCTGGAAGTAGAGATCTGTAGTACAACAAGACAGGGTATTTCTGGCCCAGCTGGAAGCAGGAAATCCAAAGAACTTCCTAAGGCCTGGTCTACACTACGAGTTTATGTCATTTTAGCAGCGTTAAATCTGAATTAACCCTGTACCCGTCCACACAACGAAGCCATTTTTTTGACATAAAGCGCTCTTAAAACCGAATTCTGTACTCCTCCCCAAAGAGGGGATTAGTGCTGAAATCGACATCGCCGTTTCGAATTAGGGTTAGTGTGGACGCAATTCAAAGGCATTGGCCTCCGGGAGCTATCCCACAGTGCACCATTGTGACCGCTCTGGACAGCACTCTGAACTCGGATGCACTGGCCAGGTGTACAGGAAAAGCCCTGGGAACTTTTGAATCTCATTTCCTGTTTGGCCAGGCAAGCTCATCAGCACAGATGACCATACAGAGCTCATCAACACAGGTGACCATGCAGTCCCAGAATCGAAAAAAAGCTCCAGCATGGACCGAACGGGAGGTACTGGATCTGATTGCTGTATGGGGAGAGGAATCTGTGCTATCAGAACTACATTCCAAAAGATCAAATGCCAAAACATTTCAAAAAATCTCCGAGGTCATGAGAGACAGAGGCTACATCAGGGACACAGCGCAGTGCCGCGTGAAACTTAAGGAGCTCAGACAAGTGTACCAGAAAACCAAAGAATCAAGCGGATGCTCCAGGACAGAGCCCCAGACATGCCTCTTCTACGCTGAGCTGCATGCAATTCTAGGGGGGGGCTGCCACCACTACCCCACCCCTATCCGTGGACTCCGATGATGGGGTACTCTCCGCCGTGGCTGAGGATTTTGCAGATGGGGACGATGAGGAGGAGGACAAGCTTGGGGAGAGCCCACAGCACACCATTCTCCCCCACACCCAGGATCTTTTTATCACGCTGACTGAAATACCCTCCCAACCGAATGAAGCCGGAGAAGGGACCTCTGATGAGTGTACCTTTTTAAATATAATACATGTTATAAAAGCAAGCGTTTTTTAATGATTAAGTAGCCCTGAGGACTTGGGATGCATTCGTGGCCAGTACTGCTACTGGAAAAGTCTGTTATCATGTCTGGGGATGGAGCAGAAATCCTCCAGGGACATCTCCATGAAGTTCTCCTGGATGTACTCTGAAAGCCTTTGCAGAAGGTTTTTGGGGAGAGCAGCCTTATTCCATCCTCCAGGGTAGGACACTTTACCATGCCATGCTAGTAGCAAGTAATCTGGTATCATTGCATGACAACGCCTGGCAGTTTATGGTCCCGGTGTTTGCTGGCATTCAAGCAACATCCGTTCTTTATCTCTCTGTGTTATCCTCAGGAGAGTGATATCGTTCATGGTAACCTGGTTGAAATAGGGGAATTTGATTAAGGGGACATTCAGAGGTGCCCATTCCTACTGGGCTGTTTGCCTGTGGCTGAAAAGAAATCCTCCCCACAGTTAGCCACACGGTGGGGCGGGGAGGGGTGCCATTGGCGCTGAGCTGTTCGCGTTTGGCTAGCAGGGATCTTCCCTGATACCAGCCAGGCGGTGGGGGGAGGGGAAAAGCAATCATCCCAGAGAATTGGATGGGGGGAGGGGGTTAGTTTGGTTTCTGCTGCTGCACGTTAACAGGAAAACTGCAGCACTAAATGGCCAACTCAACGGGCTTTGCTTGGTATGGGAAAGGAGGGGGCTGCTGTTATGAAGGTTGCAGAAGCCGAAAGACTATGGCTTACCATGGCCGTCTGCAAGCCGAATTCTGTTACCTGGCCCTGCGTGTGTGATCTCGAATACCAAAGCCGCAGGCACTCAATATAAGATGCAAAATGCGATCTTGTACCAAAATCACACGTGCCATGTAATGTGAATAGCATTGTTCACCGTGAAAGAGTATAGCCATTGTTCTGTAAAATGTATCTTTTAAAATACTTCACTCCCTTTTTTTCCTCCAGCAGCTGCAAATGTTTCAAGCCTCTCTCCTCCATCCCAAAGGCTATCTCAGATAAGGTGGCGAAAAAAACGTACGCGCAATGACATGTTCTCTGAGCCCATGCAGTCGTCCAGTACTGACAGAGCTGTGTGGAGGGACACAATAGCAGAGTACAGGACGGTGGCCGATGAACGTGAGGAGAGGTGGCGGCAGGAAGATCAGAGGAGGCATGAGGCAACGCTGGGGCTACTGCGGGATCAAACGGACATGCTCCAGCATCTGGTGGAGGTTCATGAATGGCAGCAGGATCACAGACTGCCGCTGCAGCCCCTGCTTAACCGCCCTCCGTCCTCCCTAAGTTCCATAGCTTCCCCACCCAGACACCCAAGACCGCGGGGTGGGAGGATCTGGGCACCCAACCACTCCACCCCAGTGGACAGCTCAAGCAACAGAAGGCTGGCATTAAACACGTTTTAAAGTGGCCTTTTCCTTCCCTCCTACCCTCCTCCCGCACCCCACCCGGGCTACTTTGTGAGTTATCTCCCTATTTTTGTAATCAATTAATAAAGAATAGATGTTTTTTAACTGATAGTGACTTTATTTCCTTTGCAAGCAAGCTGTGATCAAATGGGGAGGGCAGGTGGCTTACAGGGAATTTAGAGGCAACCAAGGGGGCGGGTTTTCATCAAGGAGAAACAAACAGAAGTGTCACACAGTACCCTGGCCAGTCATGAAACTGGTTTTCAAAGCTTCTCTGATGCGCACCGCTTCCTGCTGTGCTCTTCTAACCGCCTTGGTGTCTGGCTGCGTGTATTCAGCGGCCAGGTGATTTGCATCATCCTCCCACCCCTCCATAAATATCTCCCCCTTACTCTCACAGCGATTGTGGAGCACACAGCAAGCAGCAATAACAATGGGAATATTGGTTTCCCTGAGGTCTGAGCGAGTCAGTAAACTGCGCCAGCGACTCTTTAAATGACCAAATGCGCACACTACCACCATTCTGCACTTGCTCAGCCTATAGTTGAATAGCTCCTGACTATTGTCCAGGGTGCCTGTGTATGGCTTCATGAGCCAGGGCATTAAGGGGTAGGCTGGGTCCCCAAGGATAACTATAGAGATTTCAACATCCCCAACAGTTATTTTCTGGTCTGGGAAGTAAATCCCTTCCTGCAGCTTTTGAAACAGACCAGAGTTTCTGAAGACGCGAGCGTCATGGACCTTTCTCGGCCATCCCACGTTGATGTTGTTGAAACATCCCTTGTGATCCACCAATGCTTGCAGCACCATTGAACAGTACCCCTTGTGGTTTATGTAATGGCTGCCCTGGTCGTCAGGTTCCAAGATAGGGATATGCGTTCCGTCTATAGCCCCACGACAGTTAGGGAATCCCATTGCAGCAAAGCCTTTTAATATGACCTGCACATTTCCCAGAGTCACTACCTTTGATAGCAGTAGCTCAATGATTGCGTTGGCTACTTGCATCACAGCAGCCCCCACAGTAGATTTTCCCACTCCAAATTGATTCCCGACTGACCGGTAGCTGTCTGGCATTGCAAGCTTCCACAGGGCTATTGCCACTCACTTGTGAACTGTGAGGGCTGCTCTCATCTTGGTATTCTTGCACGTCAGGGGAGGGGAAAGCAAGTCTCAAAGTTCCATGAAACTGCGCGTACACATGCAAAAGTTTCGGAGCCACTGGGAATCATCCCAGACCTGCAACACTATGCAGTCCCACCACTCTATGCTTGTTTCCCGGGCCCAGAATCGGCGTTCCATGGCATGAGCCTGCCCCATTAACACCATGATCTGCAAATTGCGGGGGAACGCGGTTTAAGAGAAAAGTGTGTTCATATCCTCATCACTGTGCTGCTGTCGCCTCCTCGCCTGGTTTTTCAGGTGCGGGTTCTGCATACACTGCACGATAATGCACGAGGTGTTTACAATTGTCATAAATGCTGCGGTGAGCTGAACAGGCTCCATGCTTGCTGTGCTATTGTGTCTGTTCCTGCTCGGGCAATCCAGGGAAAAGGGCACGAAACATTTGTTTGCTGTTGCTCTGATGGAGGGAGGGGTGACTGACAACATGGCTTATAGGGTTGGCTTACAGGGAATTAAAATCAACAAAAGGGGTGGCTTTGCAAGAAACAGAATGACCTCCTCAAGGATAGAACTCAAAACCTCAAGGATAGAACTCAAAACTGGGTTTAGCAGGCCATTGATTTCATGGAGGGAGGGAGGAGAAAATGAATACAAAACAAATCTGGTCTATTTCTCGTTTTGAGCCACTTCATCTATCTTTATACATCTTGCTGGCAGCAGACCATGCAGTACGATCGCTAGCCATCGTCATCTCCTGGGTGCCCGGCAGAAGATGATGCTGGATGACTGCTGGCCATTGTCTTCTGCTGGCTGCTGATTAAAAGACAGTGCATTGCCGGTAGGACTGAATCGCCATGAGACGAAACTTAAAAGGGAAATGACCTGGCTGAGTCACTCCCATGTTTGCCCAGGTGCCTCTGACCTCATCGAGGTCAGTTAAAAGAGCACCCTGGACTATGTGGACGACGGCTACCAGTCATACTGCACTGTCTGCTGCCAAAAGGCAATAAAGTGTTGCTGTGTAGCAATGCAGAACCGCGTCTGCCAGCACCCAGGAGACATACGGTGACGGTTAGCTGAGCGGGCTCCATGCTTGCCATGATATGGCATCTGCACAGGTAACTCAGAAAAAAAGGCCCAAAACGATTGTCTGCCCTTGCTTTCACGGAAGGAGGGAGGGAAGTGGGGCTTGACGATATGTACCCAAAACCACCCGCGACAATGTTTTAGTTCCATCAGGCACTGGGATTTCTACCCAGAATTCAAATGGGCAGTGGAGACTGCGGGAACTGTGGGATAGCTACCCACAGTGCAACGCTCCGGAAGTCGACGGTTGCCTTGGTACTGTGGAAGCACTCCGTCGACTACATGCACTTAGAGCATTTGTGTGGGGACACACACAATCGCCTATATAAAAACGCTTTCTACAAAACAGACTTCTATTAATTCGACTTAATTTCGTAGTGTAGACAAGGCCTGAGAGAATCTGCTCTCTTGAGACTTCATCCCATGTTTGCAAACTCAAATGGACAGATTTACCCCTTGTGTTACTCCATTGACATAAAAGTTTATCTCCAAAACTTTGAGTTTAAAAATTTGGCATTTAGTCTAATTATTAAACATTTATTCAGTATCAAAGATGTGCATCATCCTTTGGAGAACAAATAAGACATGGGCTTCTCCCCCAAAAGCCTAAACAAACTTTAACAATGTGTAGTAGCTGCTGCCAGGCTGTAAAAAGAAAGACACATGGGGTACCAGGATCAGTGAGAAGGAATGGTTAATTATGCATGTTTCATGGTACAGAACTAACCTCAAAATCTTATTGAATAGTTTTAACTAGAGATGGGTCTGAACTAAAATACTAGGTTTGAAAGAGCCCATCATTTTGGAGGCAAAAATGTTTGGAATCCAAACCTTTCAAACATCCCTGGACTTTGGTGTGTTCTAAATCAATATCAAAACGTTTTGTGATGGGTTGATCTCTAGGTTTAGCCTATCAGGAGTTAAAATGGGAAAGAACACGATTGTTGACTGCTGCAAATTATTGTTGCTTTGAAAAACTGGCAACACATTTGGCCAGGGATTTTGCTTTTTGTCAGTGTTTCTTGTGCACTGTGGTAAGAGCATTATACATGAATGTAATTCCATCTAACAAAATAGATTTTTCATTGTAGATTACAAAAAAATATCATGCCATTGTGTATTTGATTTATGAAACCATTAAAATGTCACACCAGGGATACTTTATCACTCCAAATCATGAATATAATATATCAGTGCCAACATAGAATGGATGTGTCATAATATTGCGTGCTGTATGGTACTGGAAAGATTATGATTTGATTCTAGACACCCCATAAAGTGATTCAGACAGCAGAGGGTATGATGGATTTTATATCATTTCTCATCTATTTAACTACATTAGATCTAAGATAACATATATTCACTAGAAGCCTGGCATCTGTCTCCTCAAGTATGTAGGTTGCTTAGCAGGGTCAAGCTATACCTCTAGTATTTGGATTTGCATGCCCATTTGTTGTGCTTTGTACAAGCATGAGTACAAAACTATTTCCCCATCTTTTTCCTTTCACACTTTACTGGCATAATTTCATATGTTTCAAAAACATACTTAAGTCTGACAGCATGAGGATATCAGTGATTTTGCAGTGGAACTGTATAAAGTCATTCACCAAAAATGTGACATGATCAACGTTACTGGGTATTATTAGCAACTAATCAGAATTTGCCCATTGTTACTATATCACTTCAAAATCCCTAGAAGTTCCTTCTCATGCAAAATTTTCCTATTGACTTCAATGGGAGTTTTGCCTGATGACCCTTTGATTAAGGAACTTGGCAATTGGGCTCAGTGATTGCAAATATAGAAGTAAAACACTTGTGGTGCTATAGTATTTTGTATCTGTTTTTACTGGACTCTTGGAATCCATTGTGTAACCCTTTGTGTGTGTGTGTGTGTGTGTGTGTGCGTTCACATGTGAGTAAATTCCTACAGTGTATAGTAAATTCCTACAGTGTATAGCACATACTAGAGCTGGTTCGAAAATGGGAGGTATTTTCTGCAAAACACTTGGAAGGAAATGAAACTTTTTGTGGAATGGAAAATGTTACCTTTTGCTGATCAATATGGTAGTCTCCTTCACAGGGCAATTATGATTAAAACCAAGGGTTTATATGGGGTGGATTGTTCCACAAATGGCAGCAGAAAAATACTGAAACTGCCAGCAGCACCCAGTGTGGTTATTTGGCATTTGATTTGTTGTTAGATATAAACTTGAGGTGGGAGGAGCCCATCTGTCTTCTTCATTGTCAGCAACATGGGTGGCACAAAAATGTTCCATTTTGCCTTAAAACGATGACATAGTTTTTCTGAGTTCCTATATACTGATGCCTTTTATATCCAGGAAGGAATGATATGAAAGCATGTTGGACTTGCTTTTGCAACATCCAGGCAATACCGATGAGAAAACTGCATTAATTTGCATGTTGCTAATTAATTTAGCTGATTGTTGTCATAAAATGTAAGGTTAGCTTTCATCACTGGCTGATTAGCTGTGTATCAGGGATTCTGAAATTGTTCTTGCATGTTCAGAGGATGATTGTTTCAGTTCAAGTATTTTTTTAGCTTTATCTGTGGAGATGGGGCTTGAGCCTCTCTGTCATGAAGAAGTCATTGCCTTTGTCTTGAAGAAAAGTGCTCTCTCTGAATGAATAAAGGTTACAAAGAAGGTGTAACCACACAGCTTGCTAAATCCGTTCCAACAGTCACATATGCAGCTTGGGAGCTACAGTCTCATTGCACAGGTTGAATCTTGACCTTTCTACTCTTGACTCCCCCTCACAAAATGTGTACTGTTTATACAGTAGAACCTCAGTGAATTGACACCTATGTTCTCAGAAAGTTATGTCTTAGTTGTACCGCAGTAGTGTCTAGAGGCCCCAGCTGAGATTGGAGTCCAGTGGTTTTAGGCACTGTATGAACACATAGTAAGAGTGAGAGTCTCTGACTCAAAGCTCTCAGTCTCAGAGAAGGCGGCAAGCTACAGCTGGGTGTGGGGTGGGGGGGTATGGGGGGAAGGGAGGGTGTGAACCAGAGGCACAGACACTTGCTCAAGGTTGCACACTGTGAATGGCAAAGCCTGGTACAGAAACCAGGTCTCACATTCTGGGTGCAATCAGACCAGTGAGGAGTTGTGTAACTGCCTGCCCTGTTACCCTGGGTGCCTTAAATCCTCTGCTGCTGTGACTCACAGCCTGGACACCAACAACCAGCAGACAAGCATGCACTGAGTGGGTCTGTGTGTTAAGTAGCTCTGGCTTAGCACTTCTTTCCAGCAACTTGCTTTTTACATCCCAGCCACACTCTGGTATCTACCAGCAATGGTTACTGCTAGCCAAGTGACTCCAACACACTTCCCGTCCTGATTTTCCCTAAAACGATGTGCTCTGCAGTCTCCAGCCCTTTCTTGGACCATTCAGGGAATAATAAGGTCTGTTTGCTCCTTTAAAGATACAGTACCCAACAGTTTGCCACATTAACTGCTATTAACAATCACTTCAATTCAAATATAGCACTGGGTTGGTTTAGATTAAAATAAAACAAGTTTATTAACAGGACATAGGCTAAGTGATGCGAAGTAAAGGAAATAAAGGTAGAGATGTTTACAAGCAAATAAAAATGAAAAACACAGGTTTAAAACTTAATCTAGCACAGCACAGCCTTTGATTAAGATGATTTCTCTCACCAGCCACAAGCTGTCCAGCTTGGCTGACTCTCTCTGTAAGGCCTTCCACAGAAGAACAGGGTGCTGGTTCCCCATGTCTTCCGAGATGAAAGAAAACTTGGGGTTCTTTGTCCCTCTCTTTTATAGTACAGTGAACCTTTGAAATGGATTCTTCCAAAAGTTACCCCCCGAAATAAAATTCATTCCAGCTATGAGGAAGGAGACATGGAGAAGGAAGTTCCATGCTGGTTTCTTCCCCGATTGTGTTTGCTAAAATGCAAATTGATCTGTTCCTGCCCTCTTCAATGCAAATGAATGGCACTTGACATGTGATAGCTAATCGACTCTGTCACCTGGATGGAGGCATTGGCTTGTTCTTTGTCTAGGATAAACTGTTTACCCACTCCCCAAACTTGTCTGGTAAACATATTTTAGTTCAACGTTTCCTTCATATTTGTATGGTCTCATGGACATTTACTATACACACACCATGCAAGAATATTAATTATCAACATGGTATTAGTTTTCTAATGATATCTTACATGACACACATCAGATACAGTTTGACATTAGTGAATTGGGATACACTGAACTGCTCAGGCCAGCTGAAACTCATTACCAGGTAACAATGAGCCTCTTGCACTGTGATGCTGTTTGGGTCACACCAGATCTGCTGATTCCCAGTCCAATGCCTTAGTCACTAGACTATGCTGCCACTCATCTCCTTTGCCTACTTTGTGTCTTTCGGAATGTAAGTTCTCTGGGGCAGGGATTGTCTCTTACCTATATTTTTAAAATGCCCTGCTGTGATCTTGATTGAGGCCTTTGTTGTACATTATAGTATAAATACTTACTACTAGTAAAACTATAAATGACACAGAAATATGTCTGGATGATCCTAAAGCTTACTCAATGAGCTCTGTGCATCATTTGAATAATTAAGGTTGCACTGAATGGTTATACTTCTTGTTTTTTTTATTACAGCAGTTTTTACGAACTCCTCTCAAGGATCATGCTCATTGTACTAGGCAAAAAGAAAAGGAGGACTTGTGGCACCTTAGAGACTAACCAATTTATTTGAGCATGAGCTTTCGTGAGCTACAGCTCACTTCATCGGATGTACTAGGCAGTGTACCAAGAAGAAAGTCCCTGCCTCACAGAGCTCCAAATGGACATGATGGCTGGGATGTAACAGGTGGACAAAACAGACAATTGGGATGCGGATGGATTGAGAGAAGGAATCAATGATAAAACAAACGGGGTAGCAGAAGTGGCAGCTCATCATTTGCCTACTCGATGTCAGATGGGAGTGATTTGGAGGCATCCCAGCAGAGGCAGGCTTTAAAGACAGATGTAAACTTAAAATAATAAAAGATAAAGCCAGCATTTTTGTGAAAGAAATTGTTGTGAATCGTCAGATATGTTAGGCTGCTCATTGGCAATTCAGAGGAATATTACTCAGCCGTCTGGTAGGTTGGAGTTTGGGACAGGTTGCTGAATGCCCCAGGCTGGAACTGGCTGAGCTTCTTATTATCACATAAATAACACACTGTGTTTGTTAATGCACAATGTAAAGGTGTTTTTTCTTTGTTTGTTTATGCCTACGGCTGAACTGTTAGTAATATGTTGTTGTATAGTAAAAACAGTAGTAACTACTTTGTCTGGAAACCTACACAGATGTGCCTAGCTGTGTACGTGGGGAAAGGAAAGGAGACTTCTGATGAATCTACCAAGGACCAGCCACAGCATAGCTGTGCATAGAGGAGCAGCATAGAGCAGCATAGAGGAGAACATTTGCTGAACTCTTTAGTAGGGTGGTTTTGCTGCTATTGTAGAATGCACTCTGAGCCTCATGAAGAATTTAAACTAAGTCCTCCAGAATTTCTCTTGGGGGAGGGCAGGGGTCCGATTAGCAGCATAGCTTCCTCTACACCCCCTCCTCCTGTGTTGCTGGGCTGTGTCTTGAACGTATCGCCTATCCCAGAGTTCATATGACAGATTTGCATCTCCATAGTTAAGGTTTAAGCTAACTTCCCACTATAAACCTGACTGTCAACCTTCTGAAGTCCCCCTCCCCCACAGCCCCAAAGAAACTAATCCCATTGAAATTTCACGTTACTTGAGCTACTGGGGTAGAATTTTTCTGGGAAATCTGGAAAAATCACAGATACAATTTGAAAGTGATGGTGTTTGCAAACCTTTCATTGTGGTTGACTTTCCCCCCCAAACTTTTTATTTTGTTAATCTCCAAAATAATTTGGTCTAAAAACGCCACGTCTGTGTCATTTCATTGGCCTTGCTAAGGAGAGGGGATGTTTAGTGGTATTTTTGGGGGGTGGGGCAGGAGTAGGGGGAGACAGCCTGGAAATTACAAAGATACATGACAAAACCAATTTGTGATGGTAGTGCAAATCAGCTGTCATAGGATCAGTGCAGTGTGGCCCTCCATATCTTCTGTTGTTCTCAACTCATCCCTTTCCTTATAACATCACTTTCACAGCCTTTACATCATCCTTGATTCTGAACCTCCATTCTCCTCCCACATGTGCTATGTCCTGCATATAAATTGTTGCCATTGCCAGTACATGTCAATGCCTTAAACCCACCTCTGCTGAAATGCTATTCCACGTCTTCTCCACCTCCGATCAACTTGACTACTGCTGTCCCTTCTTTGTAGCTTTCCCATACTTCAGCTCTCCATACTGCAGCCTGGGCAGAATGGCTCAGTTGACTTTTCACGCTTACAAAGTCTTGCAGCTCCATCATCTTACAGATTCTTCATTCATGTTCATATCAGACCTAACTTGACCACCTTAATTTGTGGATTTTGCTCTTGTGCACCTCTCTGTTCCTTCACCGTGATTTGTGCTTGCTGCTTCTGCCATCTGGGACAGTTTCTTTGTGTCTAAATGCCTCCTTGACATGACTCCTGATTCCAAATCTTGGAGGTGAAAACCTCTGTTTTTATTGCCTATTTATTTCTCTCTCCTTTTTGGTTTTTGTAACACTTATTTAACTATGAAAGGCATTTTAGTTAAAGTTTGTATGAAAGACTTTGTTTGATATGTCTATACAAATGGAACTCCTTCTCTTAAGATTTCTATTCTTTGTGCAATTGGATCATATTGGATCTAGATTGAAATGAAGAATGTGAACATCAAAATGAGTGGTAGCCAGACAGTGCCTGAGGGGAAGAATAGAGAAGCTAGTATAAAGGAGAAAATGTGGAAGTTTTTAATTACAGTAAAACTTTATCCTCATGAATATACTTGTTATTCCTCCTCCAGTTTTGCCCAATTTAATGAAAGCTTGGAGAACTTTAAATCCTGTACACCTCCTGATTTTTAATGAAAACCCATGGAAGGGAGTAGATATTTACTTGTAATCTCTTTGGTAAAATGAATAGATGTCTTCATATTACAAACCACTCCTGCATAAAAGCGCCTATGAAATGCATTTTTCTGTATCCCTGCTTTATTTACTTCCTGTTTTAACGGACAAAATCTGCTAATTCTGATATTCACTGGGGACATTCGTTTACACTGGAGAATGGAATGCTAACTGGTGGTTAGAAGAAAAGTTGGTGGGTTAGGACTCCTGGCTTTTCCTTGTGACTCTGCCACTGACTTACTGTGTGCCCGTGGGAAAAGTCCCCTCTCTCTGCCTCAGTTTAATCCTCTGTGATGTAGAGATAAGATTTAGCTACTGCAAAAGGAATTGTGAGGCTACGTTCACTATAGTTTATGAAGCTTTGAGATCCATAGATGCAACGTGTGATGGTACAAATTTACTAGCAGTTCCTTTTGAAACACTTACTGCACAAATAACACAAGGGGAATCAGATTCAGAGATGTTTCAGATAGTTATACAGATACTAGAAATGTGTCAGAATTCTATTTTACTCTGAGAAAAGACTTTAATGTTTTCTTCACTAAATTCAAGGACATTCAAATATTCAAGGACATCCTTCTTCTGGAGTGATCCAAAGAGCCTATAAGCAGATTCATTTTGCTGACAGGTGTCTTCCAATAAGACATAGAATCAGTCATTCTGAATGGGAGCTTGAGGCTTGAAGGCCCTGGCTGTCACCATAATAATATTAATTTAACACTTACAGGCCCAGATTTTCACATGTGCCCTTCTGTACACTTGAGTTGGGTTTTGCACATGCAGAACCCAACATGTACAAGTGAATTGGGGTTGCACGTGTGAGGTATGCAGTAAAGTGCACTTCTGAAAATCTCTCTCATGTAGTTTCATCTGGGGATCTCAAAGTGCTTTACGAAGATGGGAAAAGTTAGAGAGTTTAAATGATTTGCCCAATGTCACTCAGCAATTCAGTTTTAGAGTTAGGTGATAAGATGGGTGTCCTAATTCCTCTTGCCCTATTCTATTAGATCAGCGGTCGGGGGCGAGGAGTAACATTCG
Organism: Lepidochelys kempii; assembly: GCF_965140285.1. NCBI lineage: Eukaryota > Metazoa > Chordata > Testudines > Cheloniidae > Lepidochelys > Lepidochelys kempii. Next base: position 15,777,763 of record NC_136392.1, on the reverse strand, counting down.
GGGTGAGGGAGGGTAGCTGAGGCCCAGACCAGCCCCCACAGGGGGTGGGGAGGCAGCACCACCCAGCTCCACTCCTGGCAGCCTCGGCCTCCTTACCCCTGTCCATGTCCCCCCTCCTGGAGCTGTGGCCCCACTCCCGGCTCCATGAGGGAGAGGGGGCGTGGATGGGGCAGGAAGGTAAAAAGTTTGGGGATCACTGTTCTAGATCATGCAGCTCTCACATATCTAAGGCATCTAGAGTGTGGAACATTCGTTGGCCCTCGCCGCTTCCCGCAGCCCCCGTTAGCCTGGAATGGCGAATCGTGGCCAGTGGGAGCTGCAATTGGCCAAACCTGCGGACGCTGCAGGTAAACAAACCATCCTGGCCCGCCAGTGGATTTCCCTGATGGGCCGCGTGCCAAAGGTTGCTGATCACTGCTTTAGGCCCTTCTCTTAATATTTCTAACTTGGTGTTTTGTTGATGGAGTTAGTTTGCTTTAACAGGCATTCCTGCACTGGATATGAGGGTAGAGTTCTGCAGAAGAGATTAGAAATTTTTAGTTGCGTGTATGTGGGAGGAGAACTTACGTAGTCGTGTACTTTTAAGATAAACTCTTGCTGCAGTTTTTCTTACTTGTCACTTAATAGTTAATTACTTGTGCTCCAGATTCTGTGGTGATCAAAACTTTGCTGTTACACTACGGCCTTGGCTACACTTGCAAGTTAGAGAGCATTAACTCAGCCCTGGGTGCCCTAACTCCTGAGGTGGCCACACTGGCAAGGCACTTAGAATACCTGGACTCTGCAGCTGGAGCACCCCAGTAATCCACCTCCACGAGAAGCATAAAGCTTGCTGTGCCCTGGCTGAAATGCCCGGGTGTCAGTGTGGATGACGGGTTGCATTACAGCGCTGTGATTGGGCTCCAAAAATGTCCCATAATCCCTTGAAGTCAAGTGGCCACTCTGGTCATTGGATTGAACTCGGCTCAGGCATGCGGATATCCCCTTTCAAAGCTCCGTTTCTGACAGCCTGCATACTTATCTGCTCCAGGACACAAAGCAAACCATTACTGTGGAATGCTCCTGCTTCACAGGCAGGCTTTTGTGCATGTGTGAGAGAGAGGCGGGGGGGTGGGGGCTGATGTCGGGGTTTCCCTCTTCCCCCTGCCGCTGTCTGAACTTACAAGACAGCATGCTGACACACTCTCTGTCCCCCCAAACACACTGTTTCTCCTCCCACATACACACAACGCAATCCCTGTCACACTCCACCCCCGCCATTTGAAAAGCACACTGGGATAACTACCACAATGCACTGCTCTATGTGGCGTTGCAAGACCGGCTAATGTGGCCACGCCACTGCGTTTGCTGCTGCCACTGTGAGCACACGGCAGCGCTTTCCCTGCTGCTGTCTTCGAGGGCTGGTTTAACTCCCAGTGCTCTACATCTGCAAGCATAGCCATAGCCTTCATCTAATGATAGAGCATTTACCCAGAAATACAGATGGCCTCTATGTCACCTCCTTTAATTAGGCAGGTGGTGACTCTAAATCTGTGGGATTATTCTGAGAGTACTGTACTACTGACCATGAGTAAGGGTAGCAGGATTGAGCCCCTTCACTTTCTTTGCACTGCACAGTATTCTTGAATGAAGAGCTGCTCAGATTCAGCTGTCTAGAATTTATAGGAAATGCTGTATGTGTCCTTAAGTGAAATATCATTAATGCTCAAGGCTGAGAGGTAGATCCATATTTTGCTGGCTGAAAATGCCAATGACCAGTTTCCATGTTCCAGATGTGATTCATGGGGCTGCTGTCTGAGAAGTTTTTATATCCAACCCTAACAAAGATAAATAGAGTGACACAGTTTATTAAGCCGGAGGCAAAGGTAAATGATAAAAAGCTGCTGTGTAAGAACCACATTAAACACATCCTGTTACATGATATAAACCAAATTTTGTAGTTGCTTAAACTTAACACACTTTTTTTATTTCTCTAATTTCCCAGTAATTTTAAATCTCTATCACTCAAGTTTTTTTAATGAGGTAGGAAAATTTATGAATTGTGCCTCTTGTACATTTTAATACAAATATTATCAGTGTCAAAATACTACATGGAATAATGTTATTAGGATAGATATTGGTCTCTAAATATTCCGTAGTTCAGAAAGGGAGCCTCCTTTTATATCCACACAATTTTTTACCCATAGCTGAATTGTGAGTATTTGTCCCTCTGCTTGCTTGTGGGCACTAGTCAGGTAGTTAGGTATGCTACTACTTAGATTTACAGACCTGCAAGTCGATTTGCAAGCACAGAATTGGAAGGTATAAATCGCATCTACAAACAAGGAGGCTGGGCTTCAGGGTGATTGCGAATATACCCTTCAAATATGACTGCAGGTATTAGAACAAAATCTACTGGCACTAGTAGGTTTTCACATCCATTGCCTGCAATAGGAAAAGAATTAATTTGGCCTTTAGTCCATTATCAATTCAACTGACAGGGTCAACCAGGGAGAGCGGGTTTTCTAACAGGTGCATTAAGAGATATCTGTCAAACTGTACAGACAAGCAAGGTGTTGGCAACGACACCAGCTACTAATCTGCTGTCATGGCCTTGGCTATAACAAGAGCCTTTTATTATTCCTTTGGGGCAGACTGGACAGCTGGGTACAGTTTGCCGTGTGAGAACCCTGTTAGGGGCTTCTTTTTAAACGTACCTGTTGCAGACAGGCTTTCCGCAAGTTTTAATCTGTTCCATTTCTCTGATTTTTTTTGGTGGATAAATGCAGCACCACAGCATGTGATCTCATTCAGACAGGCCCCTCCTCACCAAATCTGGGACTGAAAGCCCATCCCACCTATGTTAAAAACAGCTGCAATAAATATTCTGAGTGGATTGCAGCTGAGCATCTATGGCCCTCTGGCATTCGTTAAGGGTTACTGAAGACTTTTCTCTGTCAGGAATAATCTTCGCTAATGCAAGGGAATGTGAGTGTAAATAACAACTTGTGGAGCTTCCACTGATTCCGAGTGAAAGGAAGGGTGTGTGTTAGCTAGGTGCATCTAGCTTTCTGAAAGAGGCCAGAAGTGTGGTGGGTTTTTTTTTTTATATACTTGATTAAATGCTACCAATTGGGAGCAAGGTTTTTAGAAATGTTCTGTGCAGACCGGAATGCAAAAAAGATGCACAATACCCATGGATGCACATAAACATTGCATGTGCCAGTGGGTATAATTAGGGCCAGATAGTGGCCTGGTTTATGAGCATTGCAAAGGGAGCAAGGGGGTGAACTTGCCAGCTACCTGGATTATGGGAAAGCAGTGTGGGGAGGAGAGTAAACTCTTTGAACTTTGAACCCTCTCTGCTTCCAGAACATTGCACTTCATTATTTTTAATTTTTAAGCGCATCTGAATCATAGCTACTGCTAGATGTGGAGGCAGAGGTCTCCAGACAGTATGAAGGAAGCTGGTTTTTAGGTAGTTTTATCATGACCAGGAGTTGAAACGTACTGGAAATCTGGCTCAGAAGCCTCTTTTTCTGATTTCCAGATAGATTTTGCAGGCTCCATAGGCTCAGTTAATCTAAAGAAACATCTGAACTACATTCATTTTACCTGCACCACCTTACCTGAAGCTTTGGACACTTTTCCTAACTAGCTTGTGAGATTTGCACTAAGACCACATCAAGGTACCGTATAGCCAGGGAGATCATCCATGCTTCCAAGCCCTGCTAAATCCCACAGAGTAGAGAAACTCATGCTTTGGAGTGATTTATTCCTGCTAAAATGAGAAGTGTTTCCATGTATCACAGCTTTATCGCCTTCTTTTAGAATTTTGTTTGGCATAAATTTAGATGTAATTTGTTGTTCGTAAATGTGAGAAATGGAAATACGGCCTTGAAAGATTGAAGGATATAAAGGATTCAGATGCACTGCAGGTCTCCACTCACTTGCTCAAAGTCTATTGTTGTCCCAGTCTTTTATTGTTCCAGTGTTTGGCCTACTTTTCTGAAACAGATGCTGTCAGGTTGCATGTGATATGTGGATAAATATCCATTCATTACTAGGTTAATACTTGCTTTCTTCATGCATGAGAATGAATTTAGTTAATGAGAACAACAAAACAAGAAAGAACAAAAGTAAAGTGTCCATGAGCAAAGCACAGTGGATGTATCTCTCTTCCTTGTGGAACAGGCTGCAGTAGCTCTGAGAACAAAATGGCTCCTTTTCTCTACGTATAGGCAGTGCTCTGAGAAATGTGAAGATGCAATGTACCATGAACAAAGGCATCACCGTTTCAGAACTCGTGTGCCCCAGTAAAGATAATCAAATTCATTTTAATTGTGTCTTCTTACATTTGAAACCAAAGGTGTTAGTAAGTGGTGAAAAAGAGAGTAAATTTCCCTCTCTTTGAACCCTCTCCTAAGGCTGAAAAGGAAATATTGAGCTCAGTTCTGAATCTGGACATGGAGAGGAGGGTTCAGGTTCAACTCAGACAGACTTCAAGTTCACTGGACATAGGGTTGCCAGCATTGTATTTCAAAAATAAGGGACTGTTTTCTTAGCACCCCCACTCCACGCCTCCTCTCAATATTATTATTATTTATTAATAAGCGGTACTCCCCTACATTCACCAGGGGTATTTCTTGCTGCTTTTTGCAGTACTCAGCAACTTCCGATCTTGTTGTACAGAGATGAAAAAATAACACCAAAATCTCATGAGAACAATAATTCTCACAAAATGTTGGCTATGTCTGAATCAAGCCTGGAAAATAGGTTCTTTGCTTTTGGCCTGTGGAATTTTGTGTGTGCATATATTTATATTAGACTGTTTAGCAGCTGTGTGCATTTCCCATCAGAAAAGTAACTAGATTTTAACATAGTGTAAAGGGCAAGCATAGACCTATGTTATCTCTCTTATGAGTGAGGCGCCCTCTCTGTGCATGTCATGTGATCCAATTTTGCTTTTTGAATTTTTCATTTACACACTTGTGCAGTTTCTCTCCTGATAACCTGCTGCTCTCGGCCATAAATGATCAGCAGTTGTAGCCCTGAATAGTTCCACAAAATAAGCAATCAGTGCTACTTGCTCTACTCTACTTCTGTAGCCTTTGTGGTTTCTTTGCTGTCCTTACATTTGTTCAGGTACGGACGGGCTGTACTCAAGTTGTTCAGCACTAGGTCCAGTAGATGTTACACTTAAAAAATGTTTCAAAAGAATATTCTTCAGGGAGTATTTTTTGTGCTTGTACCATTAGGGCCATTAGATTTGGGTGCCTATTACACCCCTACATGCTCCACAATTTGTGTTTTTCCTCCTACCTTTTTAAAAATAGCCATCTCAGTGCTCTGCAGCATCACAGTGTGTTGCTGTGGAGACGACTGTGATGTTGCCTATGGAGACTGTGACTTCACTGACAGACTCTGAAGCAGAACAGAAACACAGAGAGCGGTTATTGTTTTTGTTTCAGCGTCCAGTCCCTAATGACTTCATTCTCACAGTTGGCTGTGTTCCCCATGCTTTTACACACTGCATATTGAACTGGAATTAGTGCACCAGTCCCCTTTCTTTCTCCATGCTGTCTATGTTTTGCCATATTTAAATATATTTAAGGTAAGCCCAAATGTAGTCTGCAGAAAGACGCAGAACATGGGCATCTAGATACTGATTTCTACGTGCAGCTGTTGTTGCCCAACACAAATTTGTACAATATGGGGGCTGAGCTGTTTTCTTGTATGTCTTCCTTGTAAAGGTCAGCATTGTTTACCTTGGGCTAAGAGCAGGCTTTTCCCGCCAATTCACACCATTGCCCAACAACAAACAAAGTAACTTTTTGCCCCCAAAGCCACTGGATTGCAATGCAAAGGTAACCTTCCCCGACTCCCACAGCTCCTCCTCTCCTCTTCCATATTTCTCCTTGCCACCCTCAGGGTCAAGTGTGAAGCACAAATGAGCCTTGCAGCATGACCTGAAGGGATTTGGCATTTGGTGAACAGCTGAGAACCCTCACCGGGAATGCCCCGTCTCCAGCCTCCTCACTTCTTAAACAAGAGAAGTGTCCGTTCTAGTGCTTCAGGTTCTAGTGCCATGGTTCCCTTTTAAAAATGTTGTTTATTACCAGAAGGCCAGGGTAACTGTTGCAGAGTAAATTATTTATTTTCATTAGATCCATGTGTGGAAGATGCAGGGAGTGGCATTCCAAGAGAAAAGTGAGGGGGCTGGGATAGGGCCAGTTCACCAGGCATCGTTGTCCGTCCGTCTTGAGCTCCTGGTGGAAATGTAATGCAATTCCAGGTTGTGTTACGGAGCCCCGTCTGCACTCTGGGTATCTTAATGAGAAATGAGTTGCATGGGAGTTGTTGGGAGGCCATGAGGACACAGAGTTGGCTTGGACAGTCTGTGGTTGGGCCCTGTGGCCTGTTCTTCTGCGGGAGATGAGGAACAAACCCCATCCTCTGATGGAACGACTGGAGAGAAATCTTGGTGAGGAAACCTTTTAGTCTCCTCCTGTGGGTTTTTCCGTGGCATGGGGTAATCAAGCCCTTAGATTTATAGCTAGATGGTACTATATTGGAGCTCCCATGGTCAATGTCAAACTAATGTTCTCTTCCAGGCTAAAAGAAAATCTAACTCCAGTGACTAGAGCAGACCCTGTATGTCTATTTGTGTAATTTGTAGTTCTACAAAGTTTTGTATGAAACTCCCAAACTGTCTAAACGAATGACAAAGTTAGCACTCTAGAAATACAACATATTTCTTTCTGGCAATCTGGGAGCTCATATTGAAAACTTCTTGCACTCTGATGGTAATTGGGTGCCACTTGATTGCAGCTGAACTATGAATCAACTACAGCCCATGTTTAATAATGAAGTACTAAAACATATTCAGAAATGTACTTTCCAATGCTCTGCTACAGATTACAACAATTATGTGCAGGAGATGGTGCCCATGGCCTCCTCTTAAGAAAAATTCAATCTTCAGAACAGCTGATTTGACATGAAATGGAACAGAATGCAAGAACAAATATTGCTCTTTTCTGTGCCCCAGTGCAGTCCTGTTTCTGACATCCTGTTTGAGAGGAACTTCCTTTCATAGCCACTATGCAATGCCAAAATAATCAGCAGGCATTATTGTTAGTAGGAGTGAAATGTGTGCTTTAAATCAGTTGTGAAAATGGTGCATTAACCTCAAGTGTGGATAACTGAAAACTGTATTTTAGCTCTCCTCAATAAATGACAATGCCTGATAATATTAATACATGGATAAGATACTGGGGTGATGGAGGCCATATAAATAATTAGATAGAAATGAATATATGTGTAATACCTTTCAGGTGAGATCTAACACCACACCCCTGACCACTAGTAGCCATTAATGATACCTTGGCACTTTGTGGTAGGATAGGGTGTGTTAGTACTAGTGCTCAAGCCAAATTCCTTTTTTCTTGGCTAAAGGCTTGATCCTGAGCACATCATTGAAATTAATGAATGTTGCACATTTTCAGCACACTTCAGGTGTAGAATTCCTCCAGCAGTTCCAAATGGTCCTGGTACTCCTTACTTCCTATCCTAAGCTGTTGTATGGTCATAGTGTGTTAAACAGTTTCCTTATTCCTCTCCATTGTTTTATCATCCTCCAGCTCTAGATACTGAATTTTGCCCAGGTCATCTCAGCTGAATAGAATTCTCTTCCCATGAGGTACATTCCACCTGAGCAAATGCAAATTCCAGACAAAACTCCAAAGCTGATACTTTTCTAGTTCTCGCCATCTCAGTTCCTATTGATGTCCTTTGTTTGGTTTCCAAGATTCAGTGCTCTGCTATTTGGGAAGAGAGCTCCATTGGATTGTAGACCTGGACTCAGTTTCCTTATGATTTATGGCACCCTTTGTTTCTTGTGGCAATTATGGTGTAAGGGCAGTAGATCTGCTCCTGCAGAATAATCTTAGAACAGGGGCAACTCCATCTGGCTCAGAATTGATGCAGCTGGCTGTACAAAATACAGGTCAATGAAACAGGTGGTCTGGGCCATGACTGGGTTAAGGGGACATGGCTGGTGCACCACTGCTATATTCTGCTGACACAATGGCCCTGAGGAGCCATGGACTACTGAGGCCCGGTTTAAACTAGAAAATTAGGTTGGTTTAACTATGTGGGTCAAGGGTGTGAAAAATCCGCACCCCTGAATAGCAGTGTTAAGACGACCTAAGTCTGCATAGATGGCGCTAAGTTGACGGAAGAATTCTTCCTTTGACTGAGTTAGCGCCTCTCAGGGAGGTGGATTACCTACGCTGGTGAGAGATCCCCTGCTGTCAGCATATGTCGTATCTAAACGGAAGTGCTACAGAGGTGCAGCTATAGCATTTTAAGTGTAGATATACCCTCTGTGTGTGTTTAGAGCAGCACCGAGGCTGGCTGAGCAGATCCTGGACAGCCACAGGTGCAGTGGAGAGGTGCAGTGCACTGGTCAGGAAATGCCTCATCTCCCACCCCGGAAAATGTCAATAGAAATGAAAAAAATGGATATTTAATGGAAAAGCACACTGATTTTTTCAGGTTTTGGCCAATTTTTTCCCCTAGTTTTGGGTGTTCAATTTTCCACTGAAAAATCAATTTTTTTCAAGGAAGCCAGATGCTTTCAGGAAACATTTGTTTAGTTGAAACCCAGGGTTTCCATCAAAAATGTTTTGGTGGAAAATTTTCAGCCAGCCCTAAATGTCACTTTGCCTCTCTCTGAGCCCAGGCTGGCCAGAATAGACAACTGGGTCCTTTAACTGCCTCCATCTTTGTCTGTAAAGTGCCTGCTGCAGTTTGGGAGCTGGATATGTAAATAATAGTAAAGATACAGTACCATTTAATTAAAAAGAGGCCGGGTTAGTTATTAATGTTTTGCCCACAACTTGTGTCAATCTACAGGATCTAATACAGTGATTAAAAATGTTAAGAGTACTAGATCATGTCTGACCTCTGCAGGTCTTGCTTTTGTCAGAAGAATTGGTTTAATTGGCTAGGCTCTTAGAATCATAGAATCATAGAATATCAGGGTTGGAAGGGACCCCAGAAGGTCATCTAGTCCAACCCCCTGCTCGAAGCAGGACCAATTCCCAGTTAAATCATCTCTTTGGCACTGATTGTCAGACCTGCAATCTTCAGTTAATCTTCAGGAAGGGACTCGGGACTCAGTCTGTGGAGAATTCCATGAAATGCTGTTCAGTGGATGATAATAGAATGACATGGATAACACAAACTGGGCAAGGAGAACAGCAAGGTTAATTTACTAAAACTGGCACTTTATGAGCTGTTGATTTATTGATGAGCTCTGCTCTGCTTGCTGAAGAGATTAGCTGGATTAGCTACTTTTAATTAGTCTTTCTGAACTTTACTGCCTTTTTTTCAGAACCAACTCATGCTTTGCTAAATTGAAGCAGATCTGATTAAATCAGAAGAAAGGAAGGGAGCAGTCTTTTGACTTTAAATGCTTAGGGACAACACCGTGGTGGGGAGAGCTGGCTGCAGCTTCATAGAGTGATCGGTAGGTTGACTTTAATGTGGATTACGAGGGTTAAATTTCTCTTTCAGTTTCTTTGCATTCTACATGTTGATACAGGGCAGAGAAGTGTTACTCTGCTGATGAGGTTGCATCAGTGGTAAAGGATTTGTATCTCCTGATTGAACAGGCCAATTTGGCTCTTTTGCAGAATTCTGGTGTCGTGGTAGAAATGAAAGCTGACGTGGTATAAAAATCCTGACTGTTGCTATTAGCAGTCCCTTTGGAACAGTGATCAGATTTCCTTTTTAGGTAGTCATACTCTGAAAATGAAATTGAACCAAATCTGCAGATCCTTGATGCGTTTTTACTCAGTTCTTACTCAGTCAAACTCCCATTCAGTAAGTAAGGATTAATTTAAATAAAGGCTTGAGGGCCTTTGGGTTTGATCCATTGTGAAATTCCATATTTACTCCCTTTCAATGACATCCAGGTCCTGGTCTTGTAACTTTTCTTACTTAAGCAGTAAAAGTCAAAGTCTTGCTTGCCTTACTTAGGCAAGTAGATTCATTGATTTCAATGGGACCACTTGCATGAGGAAGGACTATGGAATCAAGCCCCAAATATGTGATAAGTCAGGACCTGAATTTTCTAACATCTGGCATTTGTTCTTCTGCCTCCTATATTAACCCCAGTAATAAAGACTCGAGCACTGAACTTAGATGAGTGTTCTGGTGGTGATACATGATGAGGAAACAAATCCAGCTCCCCCTTCCATTACTCCTTTGGCTCTGCAGTGTTGAGAGAAATGAAAACTGGTTTTGTCAATAAAATAAATAGATGTGGATGAAAGAGCTAGAGGATGCTGAGTAAGAATGTGCTACTTTAACATTTTCTGACCACAAGCACAGTTTATCGTGGGTCTTGATGGCAGCTGTGAGTGACTGACTGTGATGCATTTGCAAGGGACTTCACACAGCTCATTTGCAACACTCTCTACTTGCTCTTTTGGTTTTCCACTGTTTCACATAATGACCGTGAAAGGAAGGTATCAGTCCTCCAGAATTTTTTTGTGATCTTAACCGGCTTGAAGACAAACTGCCACCCCAGAAAAGACCTTTGTTCTCTCCTATGAGGTCAGATGTGATAGTGATGGATACTTTAGAAATGAGGATAATAAATGACAGTGTTTAATGAATGATGAAAAGGGATGTGTGTCAGCTTATAAACTGAGTGAACTCCAATGCTGTGAATGTAGGGTTGAGCCATCTAAGGGAACGTATTTGTGTTTGCACATAATGCTATAGTTTTCCCCTCATTAGTAGCTTTCCTTCTTCTCTGAAGAAAGTTTCCAGTTATGCCTTTTTGAGTGCATAGGCATCAATATCACTGAATATATCCTCAGCTTTTAGCTAGGTGTGATGCTTTCTCGGGGTGTCCAGAACTGTGAGTCACTCTATTACCCTTCTGCTTTAGCAAAAGAGGAGCTTGTTGGTGCTACACTGTGTGACAGCTCCCTGTCACTCCAGTTTGTAAACCTGACAAAGTTCTTAGGGTTCTGCCAGTCCTTGCCATGATGGTTAACACTTTGTGTGCTTCAATTTCTGAACTCTTCAGAAGTGTCTCTCTGCAGCATCCGGCCTCTGTCTCTGGATGCCTGCAGGAACACCAAGCTTGCTGTCTGCAGAGATAGAATATCATTAGCTCAGCTGAAGATGCACACCTCACTTTAATATAGCAGCACTGAGATGAATTGATAATAAAACAAGAATAAGAGGTACTAAGCAGAGATAGGAGAAACAGAAAATGGTTGTAAATAAAACATAAAAATCTAATCATGCTTTCTAGTGACTAAAAGTTAACTCAACAGGCTACACTCCTTGTCTTTTCTCACCTACAGCCAGTCCTTAGTGTCCCCAGCCCCACACAGTTGGGGATCCACCATTCATGGAATGCAAAGAGCACTGACCTCTCTGTTTCCTCCATGATGGGATAACAAGATGCCCTTGTGCTTCTCCTTATATTCCCCAAAGTTCACTGTCTTCGTCTCAAGAGTCAGGATTACCCCTGGTTGTCCTCTGGTTTTCTGACACCAGGCTGTTTCCTCATCCTACTCATAACTGGTGTTTCCCGCAGAAGCAAATGACCCTCCCATTGTCTGTGGCATCCCTATGTTCAGTTTACATCAGAGATGCTGGCAAATCAACATTCCTTTGTCAAGGACAAACGTATTTATCATCTGTGCCCCCAAAGCATGTTTTAGGAACATGTTTCCAGCACATATACATAACTTTTTACACACCATCAGTATATACTTTACCTAATGATATTAATAACCAGTGAGTCACCAGCCTTAATTTGATACTTCACACATCACTCTTTACAGAGAAGTACTATGACAGCAATGGGCTAGGCGTAGTAAGTGTGTCAGTCCATATAGGAGTTACAGAAGAGTGGGGCCTCTGCCAGTTGCATTGAAGGGCTCATAGGGTCACACCGGTTAACTATAGACATTAACTATTTTATTACTTAGCATCCAGCTATTACTGGGATTCTGAGCACAGCTTGATTCTCCCCTTTTTGCCCCCATTATCTGATTCTGACGGACCCACCAAGTTGCACCTGCTTTCACACACACATGTTGAATTCCATATGGGTTCATATCTGTCCATGCTGAACCTTAGCAAATAGTTCAGTGAATCTGAATTAAGATTTGAATTTGAAACAAAAAATGACACCACACATTTAGTTTTCTTTTCTGCTACACATGCAACTGTGCATGCAGTCACTGTGATTGTACACATAAGCTGGACAACTACCTGTGCATTTGACTAACTCTTTGACATTCTGACCTGTGGGATATGGAGCTACCGGACTGGTTTGTGTTGTCACTGTAACTGTGCATTCAGATCAGCTATATATTTGCATGTGCGGTTTAACACATGCAACTGAGCACAACATTTAGCAAATCAAGCTTGGATCATTTTGATTTCAGAAGGACCTCTAGTGGACCATTTAGTCCATGATTAATTTTTGTTATCCTTCAAGTTTAAACTTTCCTGATAGTGATATCCAGTCTAAGAGTTTCTGGGAAACTTTTAGGGAAGGTTTTAGAAGTTATACCAATATGGTTAAGCTGCTATAGTTATACTTGTATAACTCCCCGTGTGGACACTTTTATTCTGGGGAATAAGAGTGTCTTTTTCACTTCAGTTTAAGGCAAAGTGACAACAACTACACTGAAAAAAGCCATTCTCTTATGGTGGAATAGGAGTATCCACTTTGGGAAGGGGGATGAGTAGCTATATTGGTATAACTGTATTTGTTCGCATAACTTTTCTGTGACAAACCCTTTCAATCTCCAGTTAGAGAGGCCTATAACTGACACTGGTAGTCTCTTTCTTTGCCAGGTTTCAGAGTAGCAGCCGTGTTAGTCTGTATCCGCAAAAAGAAAAGGAGGACTTGTGGCACCTTAGAGACTAACAAATTTATTTGAGCATAAGCTTTCATGAGCTACAGCTCACTTCATCGGATGCATTCAGTGGAAAATACAGTGGGGAGATTTATATACACAGAGAACATGAAACAATGGGTGTTACCATACACACTGTAAGGAGAGTGATCAGGTAAGGTGAGCTACTACCAGCAGGAGGTGGGGGGGGGGGGAACCTTTTGTAGTGATAATCAAGGTGGGCCATTTCCAGCAGTTGACAAGAACTTCTGAGGAACAACGGGAGGGGGGTTTAATAAACATGGAGAAATAGTTTTACTTTGTGTAATGAACTATCCATTCCCAGTCTTTATTCAAGCCTAAGTTAATTGTATCCAGTTTGCAAATTAATTCCAATTCAGCAGTCTCTTGTTGGAGTCTGTTTTTGAAGTTTTTTTGTTGAAGAATTGCCACGTTTAGGTCTGTAATCTAGTGACCAAAGAGACTGCAGTGTTCTCCGACTGGTTTTTGAATGTTATAATTCTTGACATCTGATTTGTGTCCATTTATTCTTTTACATAGAGACTGTCCAGTTTGGCCAATGTACATGGCAGAGGGGCATTGCTGGCACATGATGGCATATATTACATTTGTAGATGTGCAGGTGAACGAGCCTCTGATAGTGTGGCTGATGTGATTAGGTCCCATGATGGTGTCTCCTGAATAGATATGCGGACACAGTTGGCAACGGGCTTTGTTGCAAGGATAGGTTCCTGGCTTAGTGGTTCTGTTGTGTGGTATGTGGTTGCTGGTGAGTATTTGCTTCAGGTTGGGGAGCTGTCTATAAGCAAGAACTGGCCTGTCTCCCAAGATCTGTGAGAGTGATGGGTCATCCTTCAGGATAGGTTGTAGATCCTTGATGATGCGTTGGAGAGGTTTTAGTTGGGGGCTGAAGGTGATGGCTAGTGGCGTTCCGTTATTTTCTTTGTTGGGCCTGTCCTGTAGTTGGTGACTTCTGGGTACTCTTCTGGCTCTGTCAATCTGTTTCTTCACTTCAGCAGGTGGGTATTGTAGTTGTAAGAATGCTTGATAGAGATCGTGTAGGTGTTTGTCTCTGTCTGAGGGGTTGGAGCAAATGTGGTTGTATTGTAGAGCTTGGCTGTAGACAATGGATTGTGTGGTGTGGTCTGCCTGAAAGATGGAGGCATGTAGGTAGGCACAGCTGTCAGTAGGTTTCCGGTATAGGGTGGTGTTTATGTGACCATCGCTTATTAGCACCGTAGTGTCCAGGAAGTGGATCTTTTGTGTGGACTGGTCCAGGCTGAGGTTGATGGTGGGATGGAAATTGTTGAAATCATCGTGGAATTCCTCAAGGGCTTCTTTTCCATGGGTCCAGGTGATGAAGATGTCATCAATGTAGCACAAGTAGAGTAGGGGCATTAGGGGACGAGAGCTGAGGAAGCATTGTTCTAAGTCAGCCGTAAAAATGTTGGCATACTTCGGGGCCATGCGCATACCCATGGTAGTGCCGCTGATTTGAAGGTATACATTGTCCCCAAATGTGAAATAGTTATGGGTAAGGACAAAGTCACAAAGTTCAGCCACCAGGTTTGCCGTGACATTATCGGGGATAGTGTTCCTGACGGCTTGTAAGTCCATCTTTGTGTGGAATGTTGGTGTAGAGGGCTTCTCCATCCATAGTGGCTAGGATGGTGTTTTCAGGAAGATCACCGATGGATTGTAGTTTCCTCAGGAAGTCAGTGGTGTCTCAAAGGTAGCTGGGCGTGCTGGTAGTGTAGGACCTGAGGAGGGAGTCTACATAGCCAGACAATCCTGCTGTCAGGGTGCCAGTGCCTGAGATGATGGGGCATCCAGGATTTCCAGGTTTATGGATCTTGGTAGCAGATAGAATATCCCTGGTCTGGGTTCCAGGGGCGTGTCTGTTTATCCCCATGTTTATTTCCCTCCTCCCCCTCCCCCCGGGGCGGTTCCTCAGACGTTCTTGTCAACTGCTGGAAATGGCCCACCTTGATTATCACTACAAAAGGTTCCCCCTCCCACTCTTCTGCTGGTAATAGCTCACCTTACCTGATCACTCTCCTTACAGTGTATATGGTAACACCCATTGTTCCATGTTCTCTGTGTATATAAATCTCCCCACCGTATTTTCCACTGAATGCATCTGATGAAGTGAGCTATAGGTCACGAAAGCTTATGCTCAAATACATTTGTTAATCTCTAAGGTGCCACAAGTCCTCCTGTTCTTCTTTCTTTGCCCTAACTCTTAAAACATCCTTTCCTAATAATTAAACCACTCTTTCTTGGCTGCATCTTAAATCCATTTACTCTTCTGTTTTCATGAACATGAACTTACTGGTACCCATTTTCTTTAGGTATCATACCTCCAGTCTATCTTCTTCTCTCAATCAGATTAGTTTTTTGTACATAAATTTATACTAGTCAGTATTTCCCAAATCCCCAGGAGGTCTTCAGCTCATGATTTTTATTTGTGAATTGGAAAGTGCATATATTTTCACTTGTTCTTACAGCATTCACATACAGTGTTATTATTTCTAACAAAAACTATTTAGTATGCAGATTGCAGTGTAAAAGATATTACCTCACCCTCTTTAGTATGCAGTGTTACTTTACTGATTAATACCACAACTAGCCTTATATACTTCAAAGTTTGTTTGCTTTATCTACATTTGTTTGTACGCAGAATTTTTTGTTATAATGCCAGAAAGCAAAATGTAGCTTCATGTCTCTTCAAAGCATCATAAAACACTAAACAGAGTCAAGAAAACTAGCAGCCCTGAGAGTGGCACAAAGCCAGGAGCCCTGCATAGAAAAGTAAACTCTAGCTAGCTCATTTATTTGTTTCTCATCAAAATAATGGAATATATATCACTGTTCTGTAATCATAGCAGTACTAAAGGATTAGTGTATGGCACAACAGATCTGCAGTGTATGGAAAGAATATTTTTAAAGCAATTGTGCCAAATTGTGCTCTTATACCAGGAAAACCTGGAGGGATGTATTACTCCAGATGTACACAGGTACAGTGTATCTCCTTTTAGGAGGGCTACTTTTTACTCCAAGTGAACTGTTTACATTTCTCGACCCTTTGCATTTACTATAAAGTAAGAGGGCAAAATGTACTTACAATTATTATAAGCCAGTATAATTTGTGTATGCATTTCAACAGGTTGACAGAGAATAACTTGACCTTGAAGGGTAAAGGTGTGTTTGGAAAGAGGGAGCAAGATTATCTTTGCTTTAGAATCATAGAATATCAGGATTGGAAGGGACCTCAGGAGGTCATCTAGTCTAACCCCCTGCTCAAAGCAGGACCAATCCCCAATTTTTGCCCCAATCCCTAAATGGCCCCCTCAAGGATTGAACTCACAACCCTGGGTTTAGCAGGCCAATGCTCAAACCACTGAGCTATCCCTTAGATTGTTGTTACCTAAAACTGGGCCAGCTAGTAAGCTTAGGGAGGACTAATGACCCACCAGAGTTTGGGAGAAAGCAGCACGTTTATTATACTGATAGCTAAGCTCAAAAGAAGGCGGGGGGTGTCACACTCACACTCGCATACTCATGTTCCCAGAACAGGCACAGCACTGGAGATGTCAGGAGCCTTCAAGGTAAGTGTTCCACTGTGCAGTGATGGATGGTGTGATGAAGGTAAGTCTTCCCGAGGCACGATGGAATTCAATGTGGTGAACCACTGGCCAGGTGGTCCCGGCAAAGGGCCTTTACGGGAGGTACAAGCTTGTGAGTGCACTCCTGAGCACATGGCCCCTTCCCCTTTTAAGGACCCGCTCCTCATGGCCTGCCACTAGAGATGACTTGGCCGCGTCTGGCTGGTCACACTCCGCCTCGGCCAGTGTCCTTGCATTGGGTGTGTGATCGCTGCCTAATTAGAGTCCCAGACACCTTGTCTACCTGGGAGCTCTTCTGATCTTCCAGCTGTTCAACCAGCCCATTCATCCCACAAGCCTTCCAGGAGGGAGGGGGAGGGGGAAAGCCACTACACAGGTATTCAAAGTGGGAAAGGAGACAAAATGGGGGGGAAAGTGTAACAGACCTTTTGAACATACAGGTTATACAGAGCACACAGATCACTGCTGCTCCTACAACAATCGTAATTAATTTTTTCAACTCCTTAGTGACAGCCCCTATTGCCTTTCATGATCTTCCCGCTCCAGGGGTCGTGACCCACTGGTTGAGAAACACTGCATTAATATAAAGGAGGGCAGAATTTGGTCCTTGTCATATATCTTGGTAGTGCATATAGGAGTGAATGCCCATGAGGATGCATTCCTAGGGAGACCAGATAAACCATTTTTATAGGGACAGTCCCGTTTTTTGGGACTTTTTCTAATATAGGCGCCTATTACTGCCCACCCCTGTCTTGTTTTTTCACAGTTGCTATCCTGTCACCCTACGCATTGCAAAACATGGGGCCAAATCCTGAAGTTCTGACACAAATTTTACTTACTGATCACTCACTCTTTACTCAAACTTACATTTGAGTCTCACTCCTGAGAGTAAAACAAGGTGCTTAATTTTTTTTACTGACTATGGGAGTTCTGCTTGAGTAAGGACTGAATAAAGTCCACATAGTTTGTTTCAGTGAGAGTTTGCCTGAGTAAAAGTGAAGTGAAGCGTTCAAGATTTGCCCCTAAAGCCAATACACACTACCACACAGCAGTTTGAAAGCTTACACTTCTAATCTATTAACTGGCTCTAAGGAGATAACAAATGGACCCAGGTGCTTAGCAAACATCATTATGTGGTTGGGGAAACATCATTCTGTCCTACTACTGAAAAATTAGACTTTAAAGAAAATGTTAATGCAGCCTGAAATCACATTTGCATTGCAAACAATGCAATTAGTTCTGCTTTTGTACCTGATTAATTTGAGCTCTGTTTGTTGTTTGTTTTAATTGTGAAATAGAATAATGAATCTCCTTTGGGATCCCATCATTGTGAAGAACCTTTCCATAAGCGAGGCAGGGTAAATTAAAACTTTGCTAGACAGACAGTTTACCTCTTCTACTTTCTGACATTCATTTTATCAGCCATCTTCAGAACCCTAATTCTGGCAGGGAGTCCCATTCTCCTCAGAAACGAACAAGAAATATTGTTGCTGGTTTGTTCAGTTAAAACAAGGATTTGAATTGCAGCTAAACTGGGTGAGTAGCTCGGGTTAAGCTGCAGCACAAAGTGGTCTTGTTAGCTCTTTAACTTACAGTAAACAGAATACAGAAAACTATATGCATTATTTGGTAACTGATTAAACATCTAATACTGTAGCAAGCCATAGAGGATGTGAATGCAGTGTAGACAGTAGTCCCTTCCATTACTGTATGATTGGTTAGTCTATCTGGGCAGGGATGTAGGGTGACTCTGGATATGGTGGTACTAGGTTGCCTAGGTGGTGTTTAGTTAGAGAATACAGAGAGAACCACAGAATCTGTGTCTAGCAACTTCATTACAATACAATTTGGCTGGTAGCTATGCTCCATCTAGGTTCTTGTAACACCACAGTATCTTAGGGTTGAGACAGATCTGGGAATTTCACTACACAATGCCTGGTGTGATGTCATCAGCCATGGTCACTCTGGCTAGCGCAATGGTCCTTGGTAGACTCTGGGTATCTGATGATGATGTATACTTCAGGGCTATTTTCTACGTCATCCCACATGACACCAGGCCATTGTTTAACCACAATATTGTTGAAGAGACATTGCCCAGTACAATAACCTCGAATCCTTCTGAGTTATAAATGCTGGTGAGGGAGACAGATTGGAGATCCTGGGTCAAAACCTGCTCCTCCTACAGCTTTGTTTTCAGATTGCACCCAAAATTTCACTCCTGGCTTGGATGCAGTATTTGAGCAGTGCTGATGAAAGCCGTATGACAGTATCTGTATGGATAGTTGCAGCTGAAATCTTGTGAGAACAGACCTGTGGTTCTGAACCCTTGGCCCGCAGGCCACTTGCAGGCCAATCTGCACACAGCTGCGGCCCATGTGATATCCTCAGGGCCGTACAAGTAGTACACATGTGTGGATTTGGCTCTGATAACACACAGAGAGCTGCATATGCAGCCCACATTGGTAAATAGGTTGAGAACCACTGGAACAGATTGAGATTTCAACACTGTCTAATCAGAATCTGAACAGAAACGGATCTGTGTTCACACAAAACAAAAACAAACAAACAAAACACCCCCACCCCCACCAAAACCACAAAAACTTGCAGTATTATAAAGAAGTCACGAACTGCCAACAGCAAACACTGCACACACACACCAGCCCATTCACTACTATCAGCTTATTCATAGAACTCAGAAACCTGCTCTGTTATGAATTTGTCATAAGCTAGAATGACATGCAAGTCAGAGCATCCTGCTTGGCTTCAGAATTCCACGATTCTGTATGGATGTAGCAAGCAGCCTTGAAATTGGAATGGGGTTTCCACAGGCCAGGTTTACATTCTGACATGTTTCATCTTGTTTGGTAACTGATGCAGAAAGATAGTAGGGTTTATCCTGGATACTTACAGTGAAGGGCAATAAAAACCCTGTGGATTTACTAGTCCAGAAAACAAGTGACTGTCAAGAATAGGCAAATTGGTTCAGATAAAATAAGAACCACTACCAAGGCTCATGTAGAACTCAAACCAAATCTTTTTGAAGCTTAAGGAAAAGGTTTTTCATACTGTTCCCCCATCCCACCCCCCCAGTTTCTGAGTCCTCTCTGGGTTCTATTCAAGACCAGAGTTGAAAATGCCAGAATATGATGAGAGGCTGTTCTGATGGATTTTCTGCTTCAAATGGAATTGGGAGATTGTGATATTTCACTCCATATTCTTTATGAAAATATGCTTATGATATGAATATGACATGACTGAGATGTACTTTATGCAAGATGGGTCTTGTAAGATATCATTGGAAAGGGTATAATTTACTGAATGTAATTATCCAATTTGTATGCCTGTATCATTTCTCAGAGTGGCAGCCGTGTTAGTCTGTATTCGCAAAAAGAAAAGGAGGACTTGTGGTACCTTAGAGACTAACCAATTTATTTGGGCATAAGCTTTTGTGAGCTACAGCTCACTTCATCAGATGCATGCAGTGGACATTTCTGTATCTGAAATTGGGACTATTGACTATGTATCTGTATTTCAACTGTGCTACTTTGGGTGACGCCCACAGCTAACACTTCTGGTACAGCAGTGGAAAAGCTGTCAGTGAGGACAATGGACTGTGAAAAGGCTTGGCCTTCCTGCAGATGGATGCCCCATATTGCCCTGACTCATGGACACTGTGATACTACAGAGTCAGATGGTTTTGTCACCTGATACTAAACATTACCTGGGACTTCTTGTAACTTTCCACTGGAAGAGAAGGAGGGGGGTGTCAAGTTTTGGAAACAAAGGATTCCCGCCTTATGTAAATCCTATTTAAGGGTTGGGAGGAAGGAAAACAAGACTCCTTCTCTCCATGGCCTGTCTGCCCAAGAAGAAAGACTGCTAAAACCACCTGAACGGAAGGCAAAGGGGGACTCCAGACTGAGACAGGGGTCCAGTCTGAAAAGAAATATAACTGGAACTCTGAACCACAGAAACTTTGCAAACTGCCTAAAATAACATTTAGGGTGAGAATTTACATTTTGTAACCTGTTTCTTAAGTGTATTGAGCTTAGCTGGCGTACTTTGTTTTATTTGCTCAGTAATCTGCTTTGTTGTGTCTGTTCTCTCTTATATTCACTTGAAATTCACCTTTTGTAGTTAATAAAACTTATTTCTTGTTTATAATGTAACCCATTTTATGTAATTTCTAACTGGGAGGGCAAGAAGTTGTGCCTATCTCCCTCCACATTGAGGGAGGGGGTGAATTTCATAAAACCTTTGGGTTTATGCCCCTTAAAGGGAGTGGGCACCAGAGTGTTGGGGCAAGCCCCTAAGGCTGAATCTTTCCAGAGTGGATCTCTGTCTCTCTCTGCAGCTGGGTGTGGCCCTGCCTATGTGCTTGGCTAGAAGAGGCTTGTAAGCCTAACCCAGCAAGGCCAGGTAAAGGGGACCCAGGCTGACAGAATAGGCTGACTCAGTGGCATCCCAGCATATCAGGTGACACCCCAAAGGGCCCAAACCCATCCTCCCGTGCCCCGCCTGTTCCCTCCCCCTCCTCCAAGCATGCCACATCCCCGCTTCTTCCCCATAGAGCATTCTGTCAAGTGATGGCATCACACAATGAAGTTCATAAGTAAACTGTGACTAGCAGAAAAGGTTATGCAATGCTAACGAGCAATTGCCTTGCAATTTCATAACTTTTGCTTGTATCAGAGCAATTTGAAAGGAGGTTGATATCTTAATAGGGTTTATATGCCTCATATGGCAAATGCTATGAGACTGAGTGCAGTGTCTGATTTAAACAGCAATTTTTCACCATTTACTTCTTTTTTTATTCCTGTTACATGGTTCTAGCACAAAAAGTGAGTGAGTGAAAAATTGCTGTCATAAAAGACTCATCTGCTTTCCATTACAGTGACATTTAAAGACTGTACACATTAAAGTTTTCTTACCTGCTGCAGCAACTGACATGGAAAAAACAGAACGTACAGTATGTGAAATTTACAACAGGTGGGAGATTTTATAATTAGACAATACATTAAAAAGAATCCAATGATTTAGATACTATAATGCTCTCCCCACACCTAATCTCTTCTCACTCCCACATATATCTGGTTGTCAAGAGGATGAACTGCCAGTAGAGGGGAAACTGGGTTTCACCTATCTAATTCTTCACAAGGATCATACTACTGTAGTACAGGAACAAAGTCAGTTGGCCAGGTTCCCTGCTGGCATAATTCCTTTGAAGTCAATGGCTTAATATAGACCAGCGGGTGTAGTCTATTTCCTTGGTTACAGATGTAAGAGAGCATTTTTGTTTAAATAGAGAGAAAATTGGTTCCCAGCCCCTCCACTCTCCTTTGGGCAGTGTATATCCCTGGTACTGTACGTGGGATTTATGGCAAGATAAGGAGGAAAGTTTTTGTAAGAGCCTTATTAAAATTCTAGCAGCACATCTCTGCCTATGGCAGATAAATGACTCTATCGTTAGCATGTGAAAACAAAGGGGAGAGCGTCTCCAGGCCACCCAGGTATTGGCAGCAGAATGGAATCCACCTACCCCACAAAATCTTGCATCCACTTTTTACTGAGTTCCAAAGGCACTACAAGGGGGCGGTGTTCAGACAATGATTGATTTGTTCATTGCAGGGATTTTATGATGAAATCAACCATATCTGTAGGCTTGGCAGAATTTGATTTTTATTTTTTATAATTTTGATGAATAATATTGATGTTTATTTTTAAGCATTTTTTCTATTTTTATCAATTTAAATTTTCACAATGGTAGGAAATTGTGGAGACAGACAATGCTGGGGAGGAGGTCCCAGGGGTCAGACAATAGTTATGTAATAACAGTAGATGTTCCAATTCAAAAATTACAGCTTTGTAACCATTAAAACAAAAATTGTCAAAATATAAAAGGTAAATATTCTTAAATCAATCTAAGTTCTTAACCAGCATTTTTTCTTACTTTGCTTAACTGTAAACTTTGATTATCAGTGATTAAATATTTTTTCAGCAGTTTGTGTGTGTATGTGGCGAAATCGACATTTACCAGTAAAAATCTACTCCTTCCAAGCCTACGTATTGGATATATGCTATCAAAAATATGACAAAGCTAATCAATTGCAACTGAATTTTGCCTTGAATAGAAATGGGCTTGAAACAAAATAAGGAGCAAACTTTTAAGCATGAGGGTAATTGACCATTGGGACATAGCATGGTCTCCCATCATATGAAGTCTTGTTTTTAAAATTAAGGTTACGTATCTTTTTAAAAAGACATACAGTAGCTTTAACAGAAATTATGGGTGTATGCAGAAATTACTGGGTAAGGTTCTCCAGCCTGTGGTATGCAGGATGTCACATTAGTAGATCATAATGGTCCGTTTTGGCATTAAAAATCTGTGAAGCACCTGGGAAGTTTAGGGAAATCACATTTGTGGATCCCCATTTTGTAGCTTCACCCTATCTCTGGTCTTGAGCTTTTGAGTTTGAATGAACCCTTAACTCAGATCACATTTCTTCTCATGAAGGTCTCTGAACCAAATCTACAGGAAAGGTTTGAGTCTTTTATTTGAACAAAAAGTGCAGGATTTTCTTCTCAAGCATTCAGTAGTAGAGCATCTGATTGTCTGCACCTGTTTTTTAAATCTGCTGGACAAACAATTGTGTGTCTAATTTGTGCACACAATTATTGTAAATTGTACGCACAGTTCAGGTAGTTGTGAATGTAAATAAAAACATAAGAATGACCGTACTGGGTCAGACCAAAGGTCCATCCAGCCCAGTATCCTGTCTACCAACAGTGGCCAATGCCAGGTGCCCCAGAGGGAGTGAACCTAACAGGTAATGATCTAGCGATCTCTCTCCTGCCATCCATCTCCACCCTCTGACAAACAGAGGCTAAGGACATCATTCCTTACCCATCCTGGCTAAAAGCCATTAATGGACTTAACCTCCATGAATTTATCCAGTTCTCTTTTAAACCCTGTTATAGTCCTAGCCTTCACAACCTCCTCAGGCAAGCAGTTCCACAGGTTGACTGTGCACTGAGTGAAGAAGAACTTCCTTTTATTTGTTTTAAACCTGCTACCCACTAATTTCATTTGGTTGCCCCAAGTTCTTTTATTATGGAAACAAGTAAATAACGTTTTCTTATTCACTTTCTCCACACCACTCATGATTTTATATACCTCTATCATATCCCCCCTTAGTCTCCTCTTTTCCAAGCTGAAAAGTCCTAGCCTCTTTTAATCTCTCCTCATATGGGACCCGCTCCAAACCCCTAATCATTTTAGTTGCCCTTTTCTGAACCTTTGCTAATGCCAGTATATCTTTTTTGAGATGAGGGGACCACATCTGTACGCAGTATTCAAAATGTGGGCGTACCATGGATTTATATTAGGGCAATAAGATATTCTCCATCTTATTCTCTATCCTTTTTTTAATGATTCCTAACATCCAGTTTGCTTTTTGACTGCCGCTGCACACTGCGTGGATGTCTTCAGAGAACTATCCACGATGACGCCAAGATCTTTCTCCTGATTAGTCATAGCTAAATTAGCCCCCATCATAATGTATGTATAGTTGGGGTTATTTGACTATAAAATGACACCCTGGGGTTTCTCTCTTGTGCGCCATCCACCTTTCATGGACTGAGAACTGTTTAAAAGACAGGGAACAAATGGTAGGAATAAATGGTAAATTTTCAGAATGGAGAGGGGTAACTAGTGGCATTCCCCAAGGGTCAGTCCTGGGACCAATCCTATTCAACTTATTCATAAATGATCTGGAGAAAGGGGTAGACAGTGAGGTGGCAAAGTTTGCAGATGATACTAAACTGCTCAAGATAGTTAAGACCAAAGCAGACTGTGAAGAACTTCAAAAGATCTCACAAAACTAAGTGATTGGGCAGCTAAAATGGCAAATGAAATTTAGTGTGGATAAATGTAAAGTAATGCACATTGAAAAAAATAACCCCAACTATACATACAATATGATGAGGGCTAATTTAACTACTACTAATTAGGAGAAAGATTTTGGAGACATCGTGGATGACTTGTAAACTGAGCAAATTTGTAAACTGAGCAAATAGAGGCGAAGGACATGCAAAACATGGTGTTAGATTCCTGCCCTCCCCTGCCCCCCCAAATGACGCCATTGTGCATATCATTCTCTGTTCATTCTACTTCATACAATGTCCCTGCCAGCAATTAAGCTGGAATTAGAATGTGGCTGGCAGTGGTGCTTCTGCTGTATGACACAGAAAAGAATAGTTTGCACTTTTGCTATTATATGAACGCTGCATCTTGAAAGGAGAAAAAAACTTGATTTTGTCAGTAAACAAAGCTGCTTAGTCCCAGAACATGGATCCTAAGGGGAGTAAGTATGGAGAGTATCAAGGTATCATGGTATTCAGTGTGCACAGTTTTTCTGACCCTTAAAACGCATTATATAAAATGCATCTTTCTGCTTAGTAGAAATTCTCTGTCTGCAGAAATAAGATATTTGCTATTTTAGAGCAAAGTACAAAATGGAGTTAATTTATGAAATGGGTAAAATTCCATAATTCCATAAAATTCCATAATAAAATTCCAAATTTGCTCTTAATCAAAAGCAAAACTGTGTGTAGAAGCCTGGAATCCTGACTCCCTGATCCCTTTCTCACCCCTAAACAGATTATATCCCTATGTTAGTTAACATTATAAAAAAGAAATGGAATTGTCTTGGCTAATCAGAATACAGAGATGCTATACATTTACTGGTCCATAAATACTCTGGTCTAATTAGATGAGGGGGGGTCCTGATTTGCACAATAATTTTAAGATGTGTACAATATGACAATATAAAATAGCAATTAGGGACAATTAAACACACCAGGAGCCAAATAATAAACTCTGGCCTACATATCTGTGGATGCACTTCTGCAAATGTTGATGCTGATGTTTCTCACTCCCAAACGAACTGCGGGTTCAGTATTTCAGCCCTGAATTTATGGCTTTGCAAACATTAACTGTGTGCAGAGATAACAGTTTTCTTGGTGAGAGGGCAAGATTCACTCTATTTAGAAAAGACCAACAAAGGGATAGAATGAATGTCAATACCGTACTATGCATTGCAACATTTAGCTGGTGTGTCAGGGATCAATAACAGCCACTTTCTTTTTAGCAGTATTCTGTTGCCTGTTGCATTATGTGATCTGTTTTCTGTAAATACTGAGGATATGAAACAAATGCTCCTGACAAGATTAGTGGGGAATTGTAATCAAAATGGAGACCAAAGACTATTTGGCAACCCATTTGTAGGGCTTGGAGGAGGGTTAGCAAATTGAAAAGGAGTACTTGTGGCACCTTAGAGTGAGCTGTAGCTCACGAAAGCTCATGCTCAAATAAATTGGTTAGTCTCTAAGGTGCCACAAGTACTCCTTTTCTTTTTGCGAATACAGACTAACACGGCTGTTACTCTGAAACCGGTTAGCAAATTGTAACAGTCCTCTTTGTTATAAAAAGGCCACCGGTACTTCTAAACACCTTTTATTATAGCTGGGTGAAGTTTGGGCAAGTCATTTAATGTCTCCCTTGGTATCTCAGTATCCCCTTTTGTAAAGTGGAAATAGCAATAGAAACTGTTATGTAGGAACAGTATCTGAATCCAATGTTCATATTTTAAATCCATGAATAACACTTATTAAATTGACTAATGGTATAAAACACTCTGTGTTTCTTTTCCCAAGGTTTTCAAAGTCTTATAACAAAACCTGAAATAGAGGGAAGGGTGATCTTAACACACAGGACTGGAACACAGGAGAACAGTGTTCAGTTCTCAGCTTTCCCACAGACTGCCTCTGCAACCTTGGGCAAATCACTTAAACCCCAGTTTAACGTCAAGCACACAAACAGTTCTATTGACTTCAATGGAGCTATGAGCTTAAAGTTAGGCATGTGCTTAAGTAATTTGCTGAATTGGGGCCTTAAACTTTGTGCCTCAGTTCTCGATCCCTAAAATGGAGATAATGATACACCATTTCTTCCACCTTACTTTTCTTGTCTATTTTGGACTGAAAAATCTTTGAGGCAAGGGTAGTCTTTCACCATGTGGGTGTACAGCACTCAAAACAATGGGGACTCTAGATGCAGTTGTAGTAATAATAATAAATAACATAACTTAGGTTCACAAACCTCTCAGGCACCTGGTGTTGTTCATGTAAATGCCCTTAAATGCAACGAGGTCTATGGAAGGATTTATGATTCTACTTTGTTTAGCTTCTTTTACCATGGCCACCACCACCGATATGAGCCATAACTTTGCACATGGTTTGGAATCAATTTGGTGTTTTTAAGCTTTTTTTTTTAAATTTTTGGTTTTGTTTAATAAAAGTTAAACAGACTAAACCGAAAGAACACACTGTGATCAATTAAATCACCATGGCCCGTTGGAAAGAAGCACCTCTTTTGTGTGCCTGGTTTCTAACTGATCCATTGCAGAGTTTTGCTTGGATTGATGTAACTTGGGTGCTTCCAGAAACTGGAGCATCAGCAAATGCTGCCTTAATATGTTCTAGTTGGCAGAAAATACAAAATGAGCTACGTGGGCATAATATGGAAGCAAGTATGGTCAGATTTAATCGAGGAGAAATACAGATGGGTTATTTGCAAATGAGGAAAATATCTAAAGGTGTCTTTTTAATTATTTTAGCCCTGATATTTGCAGAAAATAGTGCCTCAGTCTCCTCTCACTTATACCAGTTTTAAACTGGTTTAACTCCATTGGCTTCAATTTGGTTATGCCTGATTCTACCTTAGTGACCATCAGATGAGAATCAGGCCCTTTATATTCACATTGTATGTGAAGTTAAACACATTATTTTTGTTTTAATTTAGAACTGGGCCTCAAGCCAAAAACCTGCAGATAATCCGTCTGTGGTTTGCACTAGATCTGGATGTGATGGCTTGGCACCATCTCTAAAACAGGGAGAACCAAAATGCTGGACCCTCAGTATCCCCAAGCTTTGGGGAAGATTGACTCTGGATTGAGATTCAGGCTTTGTGGTGTTAGTGTTGCCAACTCTCATGGTATTTGGTGTTTTTGTCGCTAAAGCCCTAGCTGCTGGAAACAGGAGATTGCATGAGAATCTCAGCTTTCCTCTTAAAAAAAGGGTTTTAGCCTTTGTAGTTGTAGAAAAAAGCTTGAAAATGTGAAGCAAGTGCAACTTAAAGGCTCAGAAACCAGAAAGCAATTAAGAAGCACCCAAGACTTCTTATTATTTTAAAATAATGACCTCATGATTTTTAAACCAATCTCATGAAACTTTGAGGCCTGACTCCAGATTTTTAAATTCTTGTGGTTGGCAACATGGGTGGTGCCAAGTCTGTTTCTAAATTACATGCATTAGTGGCTCCTACATGGTGGAATGAGGTAATTTTGGGAGTAGTCTAATGTCCCTCAAACAGACTTGGGCAAGGGAAGAGAGTGGTGAGCAATAAGGACCACAGAGAATCTGACAGGAAAGACTCAGGAGCGAAATCTATTTAGCATAACAGAGAGAAGGTTAAGGGGTGACTTGATCACAGTTTATAAGTACCTACATGGGAAAACAAAAATTTGATCATGGGTGCTTCCATCTAGCAGAGAAATGTATAACAACAACCAACGGCTGGAAGTTGAAGCTAGACTAATTCAGACTGGAAATAATACGTATATATTTAACCGTGAGGGTAGTTAAGCATCGGAATAATTTACCAAGAGTGATGGTGGCTTCTTCACACTGGCAATTTTAAAATCAAGTTTAGTTGTTTTTCTAAAAGCTATGCTCTACTTCCAACAGGAATTAATTCAGGGATGTCCCATGGCCCGTGTTATGCAGTAGCTCAGAGTAGATGATCACACTGGTCCCTTCTGGCTTTGAATCTATGAACCATGGAAGACATCATTAAGTTTGGGATTTACCCATTAGCACTCAGACACTGTGATCAATGCGCTTGAAATATGCTGGATAGATGAGCTAGGTTAGATAGTAACAGCTTGTCAGTGAAATCATTTTACCTCACGACCAGTAGAGAATTCAGGGTCACCTTGCTTTCAAAACCTAACCCTTCCCTCCACCTTTCTCCTGAAAAAAATATTATTTTGGTTCCTTTTAATTGTTTAACTCAAGCTCCATACAATAAAATCATGCTTATTTATCAAGCTTTTTTATAGGCTTGTCACATTTCACTTTAATTTCAGGTGACCTTCAGCAATGATCATGTCATAATTCGAAGAGCACATCAACAGAAGTTAACATCAATTTAAAAGAAAATCAAGGGTGATTTTTCAACTAGCTCTGTTGCTATTTGTATTGATGAATGAGAGAGATCATGTTTTTGTGATTTCAGTCACTTTCTGTAGAAAAGTAGGTATCCCAATTAAAAACCCCAGACATAAAGATCCATAAGTCTCAGAATCCTGAGAAATTATTAGTAATTCAGTAGGATGAATAAATTGGTTTTCAGGTTTTGAGAAGGAGTATTGACAATCCTGGCATTCAAAAGTCAGGAGTCAGGCCCAAACAAGTCATGAGATTGGCTTACAAATCATGACATTTAGAAAAAAAGTTATAAATGTTGGTTGCTTTTTATTTGTCTTCTGGCTGTTGAGTCTTTAGTGGGCTCTTCAGGTCACTTTTCAAGCATTTCCCCATATTCATGAGGGCTAGAAACTTACGTTTTTAAAATGAAAGCTGAGGTTCTCTTGTAATCATTTGATTGCTATAGCTGAGGTTTTGAGAAAAACTTCAAATATCACAAGACTCACAATATAATGGCAAAAGTTGGCAACTCTATTTCAGGCATACTTTCAAGTTTTATACAGTATATTAAGTTATATTTACATAAAGTTAGTCTTAGGAAGGGGACTATTAAATTAAGTTAATTGGAGAATTGATAAAAATATCATCTGAGTGCCTTTATTTTCATAATCTTTACAAATTGCATAAAAAGGCTGAATGCATGTGGCAGAACAAAGGGCATGCAGACATTTGTAACTCATCATGGAAAATAAGGCAGGCAAAAGAAAACATTATTGCCTCTATTACAGGACAATTCACATTCTTATATTTTTGTTAGGGTACAGGTAAAGTAATTGCATATGAGTCAACATTTAAGCAGCAAAAGAGATCAGGAGTAATTCCTAAAAGTCAGTGCAGTTACACTGAGGAGAGGAGAGTTGCAGAGGAGAGGAGAGTGTCTGTCTATAATTGACCCAAGTTATTTCATGCTTCAAGAGGTATTCAGAGAAGGCAGTGCTACTTTAAGCATTTGAGAGGCACAATAATGCAAATATGGGGTTTTGAAGGCTTAATGGGTCCACCCATGCACCTTCCTTTTAAAATCTAACTTTGCCTTTCAATAATGCCTGACATCCAAAGATGGCAGAGGGAGATGTACTTAATTAATTCAGTGCAATAATTAGTAATTAATTAAATGCCCTAACATTCCTGTGAGTTAGGTCAATAGCATTTATCCCAAATCGAGATCCCCAAGAGTTTAACCGAAGGAACTGAATATCTCCTACAAGCTACTGACCATCCTTGCTCTGATTGACGACAGTCAAAACATAAGAATGGCCATACTGGGTCAGTCCAATGGTACATCTAGCCCATTATCCTGTCTTCTAACAGTAGCCAATGCCAGGTGCTTCAGAGGGAATGAACAGAACAGGCAATCATCAAGTGATCCATTCCGTTGTCCACTCCCAGCTTCGGGCAAACAGATGGTAGGGATATTCAAAGCATGGTGTTGCATTCCTGCCAATCCTGGCTAATAGCCATTGCTGGACCTATCCTCCATGAACTTAACTAGTTCTTTTTTGAACCCTGTTATATTTTTGGCCTTTGCAACATCCCCTGGCAAGGAGTTCCATAGATTGACTGTGCATTGTGTGAAGATCTTCCTTTAGTTTGTTTTAAACCTGCTGCCTACTAATTTCATTGGGTGACCCCCCCCCCATGAATAAGCATGGCAGTTCCTGATGCCCTTTATAGAGAGTACTGCTGGGGACACTGATGTCTACTCTGCAGTGGCTACAGAGGCACAGATATGGTGCTGCAGCTGTGCCGCTGTAATGCTGTAGTGTAGACATGTCCTACATTGACAGAACGGGCTTTTCCATCAATGTAGGCAATCCACCTCTCCAAGAGGCAGTAACTATGCTTACAGTGGGGGTTAGGTCAAACTCATTTTTCACAGCCCCTGAGTGATGTAGCTAGGTTGATCTAATTTTTAAGTGAGACTCGCCCAAAGTCAAGCAGAAAGTCAGTAGCAGATCTCTGAACTTGGCTTCCTTGTACCGTGGAATGTTTAAAGAATTGTTAAACTTTTCCCATATTGGTCTCCTTTGATTTATGTTTTCAGTAATACTCTCTCCTTCCAATTTGACAGATATTGCTATATATTTAAACCAGTTATTTATAATGATAGTAAACCCTTTTATAGTTCAAACTCTTCTTTTTTGCTTTAAAATGCTCATCTTGGATAATTTTATCCTTCCTATCAGAAGATTCAAATATTGGCAATCTAATATAAATTGGATATATAGAGAGTTAGATTATATACTGGAGTTGCATAGCTGTAAGATTGGAAGAACACAGTTGGATCTGATCCATATTCATAAGATTTGGAACATGGAGTGGCTTGGAATAAGTAAAAATCCTTTATAAAATATTTTAATTCTTTCCCAGAAGGGTATTTTATTATGGGTATTTTATTATTGTTTACTCTATAATACTGTTGCCCCCTTTCACCTGAGCAACTAGTCAAAGTTTGGGGCCGTAGTAGGGTTTCCAATTTTCCAATCCCACAAAACTGAACACCCTAGCCCCGCCCCTTCCCTGAGGCCACGCCCCCTGCCCCCGCACCTTCCCCAGGGCCCTGCCCCCCTCTCACTACATTCCCCCTCCATCAGTGGTGCTAGGTAAGGTAGACCCTGCCTGTTCCGTTTGAATGGGAGATTCACCTCTGCAACAGTTTTCCAGCCTCAACTTCCACACCTACATTCTCAAATAGGGGGCGGGGGCTGCAAGCCAGTCTGAAATTCTGTCCCTGAAACTGTAAGCACTAGCATCTGTGTCCAATATGAAAGGGGGGGTTGAACCATGGATAGGACAAGACAGTCTTAGTCCCAAAAGCCCTTTTCAACTCTGAGAATGCTAAATCATACCATGTGACCACTGAAATGGTTTCCCTTTTTTTACTATTTGTCCGAAATATTCAGCAAATGAACAGGGATTGGTTCCTGTCTCCGATCCACAAGAGCTTTGGCAGCTAAGATTCCCTGAGACCTGGGGTCTCAAAACAGGTTTCAACTACCCCCGTCTTGCCCTTGATGGAAAGCTATCAAAGCACATAGCTGTTATAATGGTTTCTGCACTTGAGGGCAGGATAATATGTTCAAGGCAAACCAATTACCTAAAAACCATTTGTCTTATGTGCGCTTATATCTTTAAAGGGATTTTCCACAGCATGAATTTGTAGAACACCTTTCCTGGCGTTGGTTACATCGTTATTAGCCATAAGGAAATCCAAGTTAATTATTAGCTCATCCACTATTTCAGCCAGCCACACTTCTTCCTCGAATTCCAGAGGTCTAATCTTCAAACCCCATTTCCCCAGTTTTTGGATAGGTATCTTTGCCCCAGTCACTTGTCTCCATTTGAGACCAGTTTTAGGTAGTTCACTTTGGATCCCCAATTCCCTAGGCTTTTTAGAATATCTGGTTTTATGATTGTTATGTTTGAGCTATGTGACAATCACTGCTGTGTTGTTTATCGATCCTCTTTCAATATCCAAGCTCTCAGTATTGTTGATTAACTGCCCAGATCTAAATAAAAATTGTGAAGCTGTTCCTGATACCTCCACCAAACTTTGTCCCTTTGTCCCTTCAGCTTGGTGCTCCCGTGTTTCCTGAACTGGGAGAGAGGCTTTCATTAGACACTTGAGACAATCTGTCTTGGCCTGCTTTCCATTTATAACAAGCTGCTGTTGTGTGGCCAGTTTTATCACATTACCAGCACTGAACTGAATTGTTTCCTTTTATTTTTGCATTATTGCCAATTTCCTGTTTTTTGTTTTGTTTTTTTTACAAACCAAATCTATCAGTTTTTCTAATCATTCAATAAGTCCATGAACAGATTAGAATCCCTTCTTTCATTGTACCTATTGGACACACGGCTGTATTTACAGAGCTCGTGGCGATCAGTCTGGTGAACTGTTTCAAGCAAAGATTCAAGTTCTGTGGCAAATTCCACAGCCTCACATAGTGTCTTTGGCCTCCTTTTACTGATCTTTCACTGCAAGTCCAAGTCCAGCAGAGCAGTTATGAATTGGTCCATTGCCAGTTTATGTTGGAAGGCCTCAGTGGTATCTGGGTGTGCCAGGAACACAAGTCTCTGCAGGTCCTCTGCCAGTTCTTCTTTTCCTCTCCTTCTAGCTCTTGACTGTGCCCTAGCCAGCTCTCACTGATGGCTATCTCCAAACCGCACGTCAGGAGTTTGTACCAGGTCAAGATAACTCAGTCTTTTCTGGCAGTAAATTCTGCAGCATTGTCAAAACTGGGCCACCCAAGTCGGTTGCTAGAAACCCCCCTTTCTATCCATCTTCCCAGCCGTTCATTTGAGCTATAAAGTTGAAATGAGCCAAGTAAGCCTCCCAGTGAGTTTTCCCCCTCAAAGCTAGTGGGGCTTTTGCATCATTTGCAATGGGACAATCCCACCTCTTTCCTCTGAGCCTCTGTGGGTTACAAACAGGGCAGAAAACTGTTGTAAATGGCCTCTGGCTCAATTCCTCATCAAGCCAGCTGCCTTATGTGACACCCTTTGATTTCCTTCTGGAGCTGAATTTTCAGTTCCTTAAGTCCTTGCTGCAACTCACCTCTGTTAGCAAGTTCCAAACTGGCCAAAGCCTGTTTGATTTTCCACTATTTCCACTAGATTTTAGTAGAAAAAATCTACTGGTCTGTGATAGTCAGATTGCTGGTCGCCTCATCAGTCCGTTTTACCATTCCAGCCTGGGTGTGTTGCAGCTGGATTTTGCAATGTGTCTGGGCTCTTTGTAATTGCTTCTCCAGCAGGGATCTCAGCCTGCAAGTCCTCTCTGAGCCTTTCTGGGAAATCTTTAGCTCTTGCTTTAGGTCTTGTGTTTAATTCCTTTTGTGAAGTATCTAGCTCCTATGCTTTGTCTTGTTTTAAATCCCACTGGCCATTTTTGATGGCTGCGAGCACTGCCATCATTTGTTCCATCAGGATTCCAACTCACAAGCTTTTCCCTTGGAAATGATCCCATGGCTAATGTCAGTGTTGCCCCCTTTCAGCCTGAGTGGCTGGTCAAAATGTGGGGTCTGATAGAGTCACAGCATGTCATGGGTGTGTGCATGCATTGCTGTTTGATTACTAGTTGGTAAGGTTTTGTGAGGAAGTTTTAAAATTAATGGAATAAGATACTAAATTTTACAGAAAAAATATTAGGAGGCAAAATTGAAGGGCCCTTAAAAATATTACATAGGACTTAGTGAATACTAGTTTGGCTGCAACAATGGGAATGTTAAGAATATAACTGAGGGAACTGAACATCTCCTGCAAGCTACTGACCACCCTCAATTGTGATTGGAGACAACGGGCATGGTAGTTTCTGATGCCCTTTGAGGTGCATCATATGTAAACTTCTCACTGCTTAAAAATTGTAACACATCTGATAGAGCAGTTTTAAATCTCAGACCCAACTACGGTATGCATGTGTCTATAAAGGAAGGCAGTGTGGTCTAGAATGAGAGTCCTGGGCGGGGACTCAGCAGACATAGGAGATTTTTGCAGAGCTCAAGTATTGATCTCGCAGTTCTGATTTCACTTGGCAGGAACCAAACAGAAATATCACAGCTGGGATTGTTGAAGGTTGAGACAGATAGAGACCCACACAGCACCCTATTAAAAATTAAGAAGAATTTGAGGTGAAAAGGAAAGCAGAAGGAAGGGAAGTTCTTTCCCTCACATGCAAAAAGCTAACCATTGAGTGAACACAGTGCCTTTTAACTTCCAGCCATGGTCCAGATCTGTTGTCTTTGATAACAACAACACGATCCTGCCAACCCTTTTTTCCTCTAAAGGATTTATTACTTACCTGTAGTCTGATGATAGAAACACCAGTCAAATACTGTGGGCCTGGCAAAAGCTGATTTCATGCTATGTACTTCACAGTCCTTACGCTTGACTCACCTTAGGAAATGAATATGGCAAGTCTCATCCACTTGCCATTGACTTTCAGAATTTATATGCAAAAGCTCTGGGCTTGTCTGCATTGTCTGTAGCCACTAGACCACATCTAAGAGCCAGGAACAGAAACAAAGTTTCTGGATTCCCAAAGTTCCTCCGCTAGTCATGTATTGACAAGTGAGCTGTCCATATAGCTTTGTCTTCGTTATTAAAAAAAAAGTGTTCTTAACTCAAGTTTAAAATATGACATGACTGTAATATGTTTTATGCTAGATATGCCATGTAACATATCCCTGCAAAGGTTACGATCTACTGGATATATTCATCCTATTTACATGCATGTATCATTTTTGTATTCAAAGTTATGAATATTAGCTATTTACTTGTTTGATTTTAAGTAGCCTCAGTGAAGCAGTTGTTCAGCTTCTTGAGAAAAGACTATTCTCAGTAAGTGCCCAGTCAAGAAACACTTAAGCTAACCATGAACTTTGAGAGATGCCAATTCACATCTGAGCTTTCCCGGGAATGTGGCATAGGCTGGTAAAGTTCTGAGTCATGCATGGACATGTGACTTGCCCATGTGACTCCAAAACTCCATCTTGCAGCTGGATTCTGCATAGGAGAGGAGAAGGGGTTTCCACCCACAAGAGAAAGTCTATTTAAGCCCCTGGAAACCCCTTCATTTTGTCTTCAGCTGGCTGAAGAGGTAGCCTCTCCACCCCCAAAGGATACCTGAAAGAAATTGGAACAAAGGACAGTAACTACAGGGGTGTGAGTGATTGCTGGATCCAGACTAGAAGGAGCCTAGTATGTAAAAGAAGCTTATTGGAACATCTCTGAGGGTGAGATTTCATCTGTAATCACTTTTTTACTGTATTAGGCTTAGACTTGCGTGTTTTATTTTATTTTGCTTGGTAATTCACTTTGTTCTGTCTGTTATTACTTGAAACCACTTACATCCTACTTTTTGTATTTAATAAAATCACTTTTTACTTATTAATTAACTCAGAGTATGTATTAATACCTTGGGGGGTGGGGCAAACAGCTGTGCATATCTCTCTATCAGTGTCATAGAGGGTGAACAATTTATGAGTTTATCCTGTATAAGCTTTATACAGGGTAAAACAGATTTATTTAGGGTTTGGACCCCATTGGGAACTGAGCATCTGGGTGTTGGAGACAGGAACACTTCTTAAGCTGTTTTCAGTTAAGCTTGCAGCTTTTAGGGGACATGGTTCAGACCTGGGTCTGTGTTTGTAGCAGGCTAGCATGTCTGGCACAACCAGGCAGGGCACTGAAGTCCCAAGCTGGCAGGGAAAACAGGCTCAGAGGTAGTCAGGTGGCAGTCCTAATGGGGGTTTCTGTGTTTCAACCCGTCACAGTGTTCTTAGGCAATTTTGACTGCTGGATTGTCAAGATTTATGGATACAAGCTTACTCAAAGGTTTGTTTGTCTTTCTTTTATCATCAGTATGTTTAGTGTTCAGAGTAGAAATTGCATATGAAAAGAAACCCTAAAGTGGACCTGCAACAGAAAGATAATTGGGCACATGTTTTGTATATATTAAGGGGTTTTCTTCTGCTTGTTTTTCTCTGTCAAGTCACGTCTTGCCAGGTAACTCATTAACATTGTCACATATGGTTTGTGAGACCTTTCCTATTGTTTAATTGAAGGGGGCAGAGGAAATAAAAACATCTTTACTCTGAAGTGTTTCTTAGATGTCCGAGTTAAAGTAGTAGTAACAAAACCAAACAGCTTTAAATAGTCACCTCCCATCTCAATGATTTAGGATGATAACAGCAGTGATACTGTGCAAGTGAAACCTATCAGTTCTCCAATCATCTTGGAAAATCTGAGTAGATAGGGCCTGAATGTCCAATATACAAACAAAACAGAAGAAGATATTTTTATAAAAATTAAATAAAAATAAAAACATTTGGACCTTTTTTAAAAACACCAGAAGGCACCAAAGATAAAAATAAAAAAGGCTCACAGCCTGTCCTTTTTCCCTTTCAAAATCCCCTTAATAAGGTGTTTTTTATTAGGAACAACTGTGTCAGTTTTGTTCTTTGCTTCCGTAAAAGACTTTCTCCATTCTCTGTGGTACTTATTATTAATTAGGTCTGTGATTTTCAAAATTAGGCAGCTAAAGTGAGTTTTCTACACTTATGCACCTCGGCTGAGACCCTGAAGAGGTATTTAGGTGCCTAGGTTCCTCTTCCGTTATTTTTGAGGATCTGGGTCTTAGGGCCGGATTCAGCTCCCTTTAAACTCAGTGGAAAGATTCCCTCTGACTCCCAAAATAGTGGCCTGATTTTCAAGGGCGCTGAACACCCATTTACTTCACTTTTGAAAATCACGTTTTTAGATTCCTGCTATAGATTTATTTAAGAGCTTAACTTTATTTTGCATAAGTTTGGATATCTTGGCCTAGAGATTTATGTCCAGCTAATAAAACAGCTCATGGTTCACCAAAATGCTTCAATTCTCTTTCTCCAAGGTGATGCTTCTAAACGTAGCCTTTAATGAGGTACTTGGGTGAAAACAAGTTCAAGAGGTCATCTAGGAGGATGAGGTTAATAGTCTGTTGGTTGTCAATCCTTCTGCATCATTAGTGACTGTTCCTTGGTGGTATAAATAGTGTTACTAATTACATTAATATTAACATCACCACCAATCTGATGAAACTTCATTATGGATACAAATTAGGTTTGCTTCAGGATCAGAGAAATCAGCAACAGAGGGAATTTGTGATGGACTCTTGCCAGTGTCCAAGCCACACAAGCACATGCATGCCTGTAAATTAAAGTAGTTTTGAAATATTCAGTCATTAACGCTTCATTTTCTTCCTCTCTGGCGTGGATGATAACACCAAAGAGACCAACCTAACTCTAAATCAATGGAGCGACTCCAGCTGACTTTAATAGGAGTTGGACCAATCTTCAAGGCAGGAAGAAGTTTAGATCTTGGCATCTAAGAGAAGCAAGAGAGGCTTAGAGTTGCCTTTCCTCATTGTTTCAATGGGTAAAGTGAGCCAAGGGAAGAGAATACCCAATGCGAACTACAAAGAGGCAAATTGGGAGAAATGGAAGAGTCACCCATAAGATGATATAATTTAGACTTGAAATTAGACAAAGGTTTCTAACCATCAGAGGAGTGAAGTTCTGGAACAGACTTCCAAGGGGAGAAGTGGGGGCAAAAGACATATCTGGCTTCAAGACTAAGCTTGATAAGTTTATGAAAGGGATTATATGATGGAATAGCCTAATTTTGGCAATTAATTGATCTATGCCCAATGGCCTGTGATGGGATATTAGATGGGGTGGGATCTGAGTTCCTACAGAGAATTCTTTCCTGGGTATCTGGCTGGTAAGTCTTGCCCACATGCTCAGGATTTAGCTGATGGCCATATTTGGGGTCAGGAAGGAATTTTCCTCCAGGGCAGATTGGCAGAGGCCCTGGGGGTTTTTTGCCTTCCTCTGCAGCGTGGGGCACGGGTCACTTGCTGGAGGATTCTCTGCACCTTGAAGTCTTTAAACCACGATTTGAGGACTTCAATAGCTCAGATGTAGGTTAGGGGTTTGTTACAGGAGTGTGTGGGTGAGATTCTGTGGCCTGCGTTGTGCAGGAGGTCAGACTCGAGGATCATAATTGTCCCTTCTGACCTTAAAGTCTATGATTCTATGAAGATTGTAAGTGCGAATTATTAGCAATCAGGAATATCAGGAATTAGCAACCAGAAATATCATGATTCTCACAATATTACACTGTATTTAGCAGTTTCTGCTCTGGTCCCAGCTAGAAGCAGGAAGAGCAGACACAGACTAAAAAATGACTAACAATAAAGAGTGAGATATAATTTCTTTGTAGCTTCAAAATGGTGGTGGAGGTTTTGGATAAGGGTGTAGATTGCTGCTTGTTTTTTGTACACCGATTCCTCCATTCCTAATCACCCCTGAATCTGCTGCCACAACCAGCACCCAAACAAAGGGGCTTATCCTGCAAGCTAGCAAGTACTTCCTGTAAGACTATGGGCACCCTCAGCTCCACTCACCATTTCAGGTGGAGGAGAGGCTGTTCAGCACCTTATAGAATTGCCTAAGAAACAATCTAGTAGGGGATATGAGGGGATGTTGACAACCCCATAATCAAAACTCCAGGGTGCCTTCATAGATAAGCATTTGCTGTATCCTGTATTTAGGGTTACACATGTGCTATTCACAGTGATAACCCTGCCCCACAGCAACTTAATAGCAAGAACTCCACATAAAAATTGTGATCGACAAAGAGAGGCCAGGATTCCTAATAAAAAACTGGAAAATGGTGAAAACTGATGCTGGGCTGTATTATGCTAAGGACTTTCTTTAGAAAGAGAGTTTAAAACTAATTTGGATAATTTTTCCTCTATCAGTAAGTGAAAGCCTGAGGAATTGGTTATTTCAAAGAAGAAGGGAAGTTTTTCTTTTTCTTTTGATTATAATTCTTGGCAGTCTTAAGCTACTTAAAGAAAATTCCTGCGTCCTTCTTGCCAGTAGATGTAGATATCCGAAGTTAATGGCCTTTGCACAAGACAGTCACTGTAGAATCAAAAGCCCTTGAAATCTTTAAGTCGCAGCTTGATTCAGACTATTGTGAAGAAGTCTATTAGTGCTGGACTGTTGCTTGATGGTGTATGGAACGTAGTCTTCTACAAAAGCTGAGCAATAAATGGGACTCCCTTTGAGTTCCTGCGGTACTACATGTTCTCTGATTCTACTGCTATGTGAATGTATTATGTAACTACATTCTGCATCCATAGCAGCCAGAATGAAAAAATAGAGAGGAAAGCTGCCCTTAAAAATGAAGAAATGGGACTGTAAATAAGATGAGGGGAAAGAATAGCCAGATGCATGCAGCTGAGTTTTTGACCAGCCAACAAACAACCCCCTAAAACAATAGAGGATAAGATGTATCCTCTGTATTAAAACCAGTCGGAGAACACTTCAATCTTTTTGGTCACTCGATTACAGACCTAAAAGTGGCAATTCTTCAACAAAAAAAATTCAAAAACAGACTCCAACGAGAGACTGCTGAATTGGAATTAATTTGCAAACTGGATACAATTAATTTAGGCTTGAATAAAGACTGGGAGTGGATGGCTCATTACACAAAGTAAAACTATTTTCCCATGTTTATTCCTTCCCCCCCCCCCCCCCGCTGTTCCTCAGACATTCTTGTCAACTGCTGGAAATAGCCCACCTTGATTATCACTACAAAAGGTTTCCCCCCTGACTCTCCTGCTGGTAATAGCTCACCTTACCTGATCACTCTTGTTACAGTGTGTATGGTAACACCCATTGTTTCATGTTCTCTGTGTATATAAATCTCCCCACTGTATTTTCCACTGAATGCATCTGATGAAGTGAGCTGTAGCTCACGAAAGCTTATGCTCAAATACATTTGTTAGTCTCTAAGGTGCCACAAGTCCTCCTTTTCTTTTTCCTCTGTATTAAGGGGTCCAACTCCATTCAAGTAAAAGCACCATGGGCTACATTCAGCCCTGATGGAAACAGGTACAACAGCTCCATTGGTTTCATTAGCTTATGAGTTCCCAGCCCAGAGGTTGCAACTTACAACAGGTCACACAATGACCCTGCCCCTCCCATATTGCTCAGTGGGAGACTAGATCCCTACCAGCTGGAAGGGAAGGAGGTCCCCAGTATGAAAAATGTTGAGAATGACTGCACTGAAGTCACCAAACACAACCTGGAATTAAACTCTTGGAAGTCTCCAGGCAATGCAAGCCGTCATTTAAGTTACAAGTTGGGGCCTGATTCTCCCTGGCTTGGCAGCTCGCAAATGGTACACATGTGCCAAGAATGTTAAACAAAATCAATCTGGCATTCTCCACTTACTCATTCAGCAGCAGTTGGGTTTTATACCTCATATGCACTCACCTGGCTCAGATATAAATAACTAGGCAAGGAGCAAGGGACACCCAGACCATACCTCTTTTCCCCATCCTGATTTCCTCTGCCAATGGCTGGGAGGGGAGGTGGCACATGCATCACCCAAACATTTCCCCAGGGAGGAGCTGGATCCATTGTCCTTAGGGCTGCTTTGCAGCACTGCAGTGGTGCAGGGTGACCAGAGCACCAAGAGAGTTAAGGCTTCAGCCTCCAAGTGTAAATTGAGAATACATCAGGGAGTGGCAAAATAATGTAACTTGGACTGATTTTGCATTCAGCAATTGTGTAACTTACATGCTGAGATGGGTGTTTTAGCAGGAAAAGCAGCTAGCAGGAGGATATAAAATAAAGCAGTTCCCACCTCATGCACTTAAAGTTATGCCCACATAATCCCCAGAGCAAACTCAAAGCTAGCATAAGTGTGTGTGGCTTTCGTTGCTTTCCATTCATGCCAACGCTGAATTTGATCCTTCCCTCCCCAGTCCTTTCCAGAAAGTGGCTTCCTCTAAATCCCAAATTTGAACCCCAAATCAGATCCTAGCCCTAACACATATAGGAAGCAGGCTGTTCAACGATTAAGGTAACATTTAGTCACTCAGGCCCAGCTCCTTTGAGTTATTTAGGGGCCTAACTCCTACTGTTTTCAATGGGACTCAAGTGCCTATATACCTCTGAAGATCTGTGCTTCCCTGCTAATGGTCGACTCCTTTGGAGAGAGTTTCAGGCTCTTCAAATGCTCTGAGCCCTGGATCTTTATATCCTACCAGTCTGTCTGTTCTGTAGATGCTAAGGAAAGATAATAAGGAAAACAAAGTTAATGGAACTTTTTCAAACCTCAAGAGAGTTTGTTTCAGGTTTTTGGGAAAGGTTCAAGTTGGTTTGTGCCATCCATAAAATGGTACTCTCAATATGCATAGGTTAGTACCTACAACCATGCTGGGTGGTGTGTACACCTATGGTGGAGGCAAATACCCATATCTTTGGTGAATGCAGAACTCTAGCCATCTTTCATTATTAATATTATTAGGAGTATTTAGTGAGTGCCAGTAATGTGTATGGTGCTGTGTAAGATCCAAAATGCAGTGAGTCTCTGCTGTTGCCCTTGCTGTACTGGTTTTGTAAGTATGCAAGCAGGCTCTTGCAATCCTTGAGCTGTAATCCAGCAGCACTAAAAATTAATCTGCAATGGACATATAAACAAATGAAATGCTTGTGAATGGAGCGGGAGGCTGGGTCTGGGCATAACTAGACCCTAGTCTCCGTCCCCTCCCTGGCAGATAAACATATCTACATAATTATTATTTTTTTAGAAAAGAAATTTACAACCATCGTCCGGGTTGCCATGTTGTGAAAGTCTCAGGCAAGATGTAAATTGTGCCTCACCTGGGAGCACCATGACTTTTACTTCAAGATAGTTCTGTTTTTCATCCAAATAAAATTGACATTTCCAAACTAGCTGTCTCTGTTGCTCTCACCTTGAGGGATGAATATGATTTGTAACACGTGGAGTGTAGGAGCCAAATGTCTGACATAGGAAAACAGTCTTGATCCTACCTTTGACCTTTAGAATGAGGTGTTATCTTCACTGGACCTCAGGTTACTTCACTGCTATTGTAACCCAAGTTAGCTAACCCAAGTTAAGTTTCAGAGTAACAGCCGTGTTAGTCTGTATTCGCAAAAAGAAAAGGAGTACTTGTGGCACCTTAGAGACTAACCAATTTATTTGAGCATGAGCTTTCGTGAGCTACAGCTCACTTCATCGGATGCATACCATGGAAACTGCAGCAGACATTATATACACACAGAGATCATGAAACAATACCTCCTCCCACCCCACTGTCCTGCTGGTAATAGCTTTTCTAAAGTGATCATCAAGTTGGGCCATTTCCAGCACAAATCCAGGTTTTCTCACCCTCCACCCCCCCACACACAAACTCACTCTCCTGCTGGTAATAGCCCATCCAAAGTGACCACTCTCTTTAAAATGTGTATGATAATCAAGGTGGGCCATTTCCTGCACAAATCCAGGTTCTCTCACCCCCTCACCCCCCTCCAAAAACCACACGCACAAACTCACTATCCTGCTGGTAATAGCTCATCCAAAGTGACCACTCTCCCTACAATGTGCATGATAATCAAGGTGGGCCATTTCCAGCACAAATCCAGGTTTTCTCACCCCCCCACCCTCATACACACACAAACTCACTCTCCTGCTGGCAATAGCTCATCCAAACTGACCACTCTCCAAGTTTAAATCCAAGTTTAACCAGAACGTCTGGGGGGGGGGGGTAGGAAAAAACAAGGGGAAATAGGCTCAGTACTGTGTAAGTCATGGAGAGGAAGCTACCAATGAGAAGTAGTCCTCTGGTTCGAGGATGAGAGTCATATTGGCAGGGCTGTGTGGAGAAGCTGGTTGTGCTGTACCTATACTGGGGATAGTTAGAATTCAGCCTCTAGGACTCTTGTTCAGCTGTAGCCCCTCCAAACAGCATTTAATTCAAAGTTTTTGTGGGAAAAAATAACTGCAGCTCTCTGTGAATTACAATAATTACAATACAGGTTGTTTACCACTTTTCTCCCTTTTAAAAAGATTTTCCTTTTAACCCACATGCCCTATCCAGACCTGTATACCCAGAGAGCACTCTCCATCTCAGATCTATAAAATTGCCTAGGGTCCTCACTTTCTTTTGATCCTAGGCAGCCATTATTCACTAAACAATCTCATTTCCCCTTTTTATAGATCAGCAGTGTTAACCCTGCAGCTATGAAAGCTCACAGTCTCCTTTGAGACTCTGCTGATAGTCCAGAGCTGACTGCCAGATAGAGTTAGTATAGGTCTACCTGTGGCTACCTACAATGAGTGGATTTAAAATAAAAAGAGAGCTGATAGGTGATAAATGAGTAACACCGGCAGCACAGGGAACCAGGGTTGGAGGGCTTGATTCTGATCTCACATTACTAGTTTTGCGCTTTTTTTCTGTCTCATATACACAGTGTTACATCTAGTGCT
Source organism: Lepidochelys kempii (assembly GCF_965140285.1). NCBI lineage: Eukaryota > Metazoa > Chordata > Testudines > Cheloniidae > Lepidochelys > Lepidochelys kempii. The sequence goes on along the minus strand of NC_136392.1, from coordinate 15,734,022 downwards.
GGTGAAGGGTGCTGAACTGACAGGACTGGAGGCTTCTGTTTATTCACCAAAAGGACACATCATTGAACATAGTACATGCAAACTTCCTCACACTGCACCTTAATCCTCACTTGGAATAGAGATTATCATTTATAATTTTTTCTGCAGTTGTACCTAGAGGTCCTGTCAGAAGTATAAAGGGAAGGGTAACCACCTTTCTGTATACAGTGCTATAAAATCCCTCCTGGCCAGAGGCAACATCCTGTTACCTGTAAAGGGTTAAGAAGCTCAGCTAACTTGGCTGGCACCTGACCCAAAGGACCAATAAGGGGACAAGATACTTTCAAATCTTGGGGGAATTGGAGGGGGGGAAGGCTTTTGTTTGTGCTCTTTGTTTACATGGTTGTTCTCTCTTGGGACTGAGAAAGGCCAGACAGAAATCCATCTTCTCCAACCCATCCTAATCCAAGTCTCCAATATTGCAACCAGTATAGGTAAGCCAGGCAAGGCGGATTAGTTTATCTTTTGTTTTATGTGAATTTTCCCTGTGTTAAGAGGGAGGTTTATTCCTGTATTCTGTAACTTTAAGGTTTTGCCCAGAGGGGCATCCTCTATGTTTTGAATCTGAATACCCTGTATTTTCCATCCTGATTTTACAGAGATGATTTTTACCTTTTTTTTTCTTTTAAGAAGCTGACTGATTTTTCCATTGTTCCAAGATCCAGGGGTTTGGGTCTTTGATGATTTTGTAACCAATTGGTTAGGATATTATTCTCAAGCCTGCCCAGCAAAGGGGGTGTGTAGGGCTTGGGGGGATATTTTGTGGGGAAGACGTCTCCAAGTGGTCTCTTTCCCTGTTCTTTGTTTAAAATGCGTGGTGGTGGCAGCATACTGTTCAAGGACAAGGCAAAGTTTGTACCTTGGGGAAGTTTTTAACCTAAACTGGTAAAAATAAGCTTAGGGAGTCTTTCATGCAGGTCCCCACATCTGTACCCTAGAGTTCAGAGTGGGGAAGGAACCCTGACAGGCCCCCACTAAGAACGGGGGCCCCCTGGTGCTAATCACTGTACTGACACAGTATAGTGACAGTTACAGCCCTGAGGAACTTGCAGTCTAATTAGGGGTGAGAAGGTCATTCAGACTCCATGTCCCTCAGTCTTTGCCTTTTGAACCTGGGCTGACAGTAAAGGTGCCAATAGTGGTGGTTGCTTTCATAATATCAATAGCTACCTTCAAGGAGCTGTCTTCCCCCAAATCAGTCTAAACTTCTCTCCAAACAGCCATCAGCTAGAACTGACTTATTCCTCTAAATATCGTTTAGGGCCTGATCCCAAAGTCAGTGGCCCATTGACTTCAATAGGCTTTGGATCCAGACCTTATTCATTAAAATTCTACCAGTGAAAAATATCTGCCTATTATGGGTTTCATGATTTTGTCACTCGACATCAGTAAGGGAAAGTATGGCTTGCTGAACTATTAACTTGTTCGTATAATACAAGGATAATGTGCAGAATGAACCACTTAGGCAGTTTTAATAGCAGGCATGACATTTGAGCATTAAATTAATGACCACTACTCTCCCTTAATCCAGCCCTCTGTTATCTAACATAGAACTTCAAAATGAATGATTTCGGACTTCCATGAGAAGTCTGCAAATTCCCTTAGTGACCATAATACCCTGAATAGCGAAGAGTGAGAATTACATTGTGACCCTCTAATTGCAGAAAAAAGTTATGCAAATCTACAGATTTCCTTGCAAAAAATCCTTGCATATTGAGGCTTTAATGGTGCATGTATAGTACAACCAGTGTTCACTAAAACTTTGTGGGTGTGTTTCTAAAACTTTGTCTCTATTTACCTGTTTTAATGATGACTCCAAACTTTTCTGCCCATAAATCAAAAGACATACCATTCAAAAGTGGCTTCTATGTGACAGTGAATTTTGGACAGAATGTCTCTCCAGTTACAGAAGGAGAAGGCTCCCCTCTTGTGGCTGTGAAAGAAAATTACTGACTTTTGTTTTACTGTCTTCCTCACATCTCTGGTTATGGAGGGAGATAAACAAGAAAGTTATAAAATTCCAACCCCGCCTTCCAGTTACACTAAAAAATACGGTACTGTACACTTTTGTAGAGGTGTAGCAGAATCACAGCAGTCTTTTCCATGACTGCCAAAGCTACATTAGGGCTAAAAGAGCGGTGTGCTGACACTATTCTGCACAGGTTGTATTTAGTCCGACGGGGAGCGAGACAATCTCTAAGAACTACATGTTTAGTCTGTGTCCAGCAGCCTCAATAAAGAATTTGTATCTAACACAACCATTTGGTGTCTCTTCTCTGTTGCAAAGGACATTGAATTTTTCATGGTACGTTTTCTAAGGGAATTTTATGAAGAGGAATAACTTCACTCATCAACAAAATGCAGCAACTTCTGGGCTGGACCACGGCAACTGTTTAACACAGCACTGAGACACCAAATGGGTTAGGGCAGGAGGTTAAATTAGAAACACATCTGCTAGAATACATGTGATTTGGGGAAGTTTTGGAATCACAGCACAGAGATGTCTTGTATCTTGCAATTTGGAGAAGACAGTCCATATTCCAGGGATTGGATTGATAGGTGGGATTCGTATCTGAACTATCACAAAACCCAAAGAGTTATGGATGCAGAGCTCTGCTTTTGGCCTGCCCCTGAAGGAAAATATAGGCAGGTTGGCTCAAGACACTATAACTATAATTAAAACAATCCCTCTTAGTTAAAATTTTCAGCTATTTCTGAAATACAAATATAATAATCCCCAAAATCTAAGCAGTAAAACCTGGTTCCTTTCCTTATGTTGAAAAGAAGAGTTTTCTAGTGAGGAAGCTTTTATTTTGTAAATTTTCCAATTTGTGGTCACTGTCCATTTTCTTTAAAGCAGAAATATTTAGCCCAATAGTTTGGGATATTTAGGAGCATTGTCTTTTTTGCTACAGCTTTAACATACGAGGACACTTAGTCTTGAAACTTTCCTTGTGTACCTGGCAAGTAGCTCTGTTCGAAAAACTGAGATTAGTATGGAAATTGAATCCATCTTTAGGGTATGGTACGAATGGAAAAGAAGCCTAAGCTCACTTCATTCTTCAAACTATATTCTCATCCAGGAGCAGCGGCTCAGGTGCAGCAGACAGAGCTGTAAGCAGGGTGGGTTGAATGGGAGTTCTGTTGAAGGAGAAGGGAGGAACAAGCCTGTGGTCCTTAGGGACAGCGAGTGAGTGTGTTTTTGTGTGTGTTGTGTGTGGTTTTCTGTTTTGTATGGGTGGCCTTTATTTTTTTTTCCCTTCTCCTTGTTCGGTTTGTAGCGGCTGATAGGGGGCAGTGTGCTGTGAGAGAAGTAGAGACCTGGTTAGGGGGTGGGGCTTCCCTGGTTAGGGAGTTTATAAAGGCAGCCAAACAGTCAGCCAGCAGCACAGGAGCAGCAAACAGAGCTGTAAACAGGGGGGAGTTTGAGTGCGAGTAGTCATGCTTGGAGTACCGGTATTGAAGGGTACGTACTGTTCAGGAAAGACCGAAATAAAGGCAAAGGTGGTGGAGTAGCACTGCATATTAATGATGAGGTAGACTGTAAAGAAATTAGAAGTGATGGAATGGATGAGACAGAGTCTGTTTGGGCCTAAATCACTTTGGGGAAGAAAGCTGCTGGAGGTTCCCCTGATATAGTGCTTGGGGTGTGTTACAGATCACCAGAATCTGATCTGGATATGGATAGAGACCTCTTTAATGTTTTTAGTGAAATAAATACTACTGGGAATTGTGTGAGAGACTTTAACTTCCCAGATATAGATTGGAGGACAAGTGCTACTAATAATAGTAGGGCCCAGATTTTCCTGGATGTGATAAATGACAGATTTCTTCATCAAATAGTCGCTGAACTAACAAGAGGTGATGCCATTTTAGATTTGGTATTGGTGAGTAGTGAAGACCTCATAGAAGAACTGGTTGTAGAGGACAACCTTGGTTCAAGTGATCATGAGTTAATTCATTTTTAAACTAAATGGAAGGATTAAAAAAAAAATCTGCAACAAGGGTCCTTGATTTCAAAAAAGCTTACTTTAAAAAATAAAGGGAATTAGTTCGGGAAGTGGATTGGACTGAAGAACGCAAAGGTTTGATTGTGGAGGAGACTTGGAATTACTTTAAGTCAAAATTGCAGAAGCTATCTGAAGCCTGCATCCCAAACAAGGGGAAAAAATTCATAGGGAAGTGTTGCATACCAAGCTGCATGAGCAAGCATCTCAAGCAAGTGATTAAAAAAAAGCAGAAAGCCTACAAAGCACATGAAATTGCAAGCCCAATAGCAAGGATTTTTAATGAATCTGTACCTCAGGGGTCATACTGAAAGGCGAACTGTCAGGCTGTAGGGAGGTTACTCATGGAATTCCTCAGGGATTGGCTTGGGACCAATCTTATTCAACATTTTTATTACTGACCTTGGCACAAAAAGTGGGAATGTGCTAATAAAATTTGCAGATGACACAAAGTTTGGAGGTATTGCCAATGTGGAAGAGGATGGGAATATAATGCAAGATGATCTGGATGACCTTGGAGTAATAGAAATGGGATGATATTTAATAGTGCAAAGTGCAAGGTCATGCATTTATGGAATAAAAATGTTTAAATAAAAATAAGAATGTTTGCTGTAAGCTGGAGACTTATCAGTGACAAACGAGGGAAAAGACCTGGGTGTATTGGTTGATCACAGGATGTCTATGAGCCATCAATGTGATGTGACTAATGCAGTCCTAAGATGCATCAGGCAAGGTATTTCCAGTAGAGACAGGGAAGTATTAGTACCATCACACAAGGCACTGTTGAGATCTCATCTGGAACACTGTGTGCAATTCTGATCTCCCTTGTTTAAGAAAGATGAATTCAAACTGGAACAGCCTATCCAAAAGAAGGCTGAGGGGAGATATGATTGCTCTCTATAAATACATCAGAAGGATAAATACCAGGGAGGGAGAGAAGTTATTTAAGTTAAGCACCAATGTGGACACACAAACAAATGGCTATAAACTGGCCATCAACAAGTTTAGGCTTGAAATTAGGCAAAAGTTTAACCATCAGAGGAGTGAAGTTCTGGAACAGCCTCCGAAGGGGACCAGGGCAGCAAAAACCTAACTGGCTTCACAACTGAGCTTGATAAGTTTATGGAGGGGATGGTATGATGGGACTACCTATGATGGCATGTGGCACATTGGCAACTGCCGGTGGCAAAAATCCCCTACGGCTGGAGATGGGACACTAGATGGGGAAGGCTCTGAGTTATTACAGAGAATTCTTTCCCAGGTGTCTGGCTGGCGGGTCTTGTCCACATACTCAGGGACTAATGGATCACCATATTTATGGTCAGGAAGGAATTTCCCCCCCTCCCCCAGGTCAGATTGGCAGAAACCCTGGGGGTTTTTCACCTTCCTCTGCAGCATGGGGCACAAGTCTCTTTCAGGTTTAAACTAGTGTAAATGATGAATTTCCTGTAACTTAAGTCTTTAAACCATGGTTTGAGGACTTCAGTAACTCAGCCAGAAGTGGGTGGGTGAGATTCTGTGGCCTGCAATGTGCAGGAGGTCAGACTAGAGATCACAGTGGTCCCTTCTGACCTTAAAGTCTATGAGACTGAGTCTGAGACACAAAACTAGTTTACAAAGAAACATGAGAGTTGTCACATCAGATCAGAATATGAGGCCCTCTACTTTAGCATACTGCCTTTGGCAGTGGCCCACTCTAGATGCTATTGAGGAAGACAAGACAAGGAAAAAATTAAAAAAGAAGAAAAAGAAAGAAGAAGAAGAAGAAAAGGAGTACTTGTGGCACCTTAGAGACTAACCAATTTATTTGAGCATAAGCTTTCGTGAGCTACAGCTCACTTCATCGGATGCTCACGAAAGCTTATGCTCAAATAAATTGGTTAGTCTCTAAGGTGCCACAAGTACTCCTTTTCTTTTTGTGAATACAGACTAACACGGCTGTTACTCTGAAACCTGGAAAAAATTGAAATAACCATAATGCACCTTGTCGGTTTGTGCACTGTTATATCAGCGAAATTTATATGGAAAATGCTTTGTCTAACCCTCCCTTATGCACACGTGGAACTTGAAGCATGAGGTTTGAATATACCCTGATTGTACTTTGCATACACAGGTGCAAATGTTATTGATGGTCAGACTGATCCAGTTCTTTCTTGTAATTCAGACAAACTACCATTTTGATTATTATTGATGATTTCCTGTGGCAGTGGTAATTTAACACATATGGCACAGCAGGAACAAAAGTGACTCTGTGTTGCTGTTCTTTGACAATGCAGAGAACATCTACAGCTTTTCAGTTGGAAATATCTCCAAAGTTGTTATTTTTATCTAGTCTGCATACATTATGCATGTCCTTAGGCATGCTGTGGGCTTCTCCTAAGATGTAGATGTGACCACAATATAACTGAATATTTATTCTCATCTGGTAAATACATATGTATTACAGAAGGCAATTTCAGACTGCTGCCTTTAGACCTATATCACCATTTGTACAAACAGTCTTTCTGGAATAAAGGGCACTTAAGAACTCTGTCTGTGCACTTAGAAATGGATATACAGTGCACTTAAAGAGAGATCGAAAGTCCTGTTGTTAACACTGTGTCATCCCTTGTTAGCTCTGTTCTGGTTGTTAGAGCTATCTGATATAGATGGTGTTTAAAGGTGTGGCTGCATAACTTTTAATCACAATTAAAAATGAAAAAATGCTGCATATCAAGACTACTGTGGAGGCTGACAGGGGAAGTGAAAAATGGGAGCTATTCTCTTTACCTGTTGTCTGTGGGGGGAAGTTCAGACATTATTATGCTTCCCTTAAAGAATTGTGCCCTAGACTCAGGTTCTGCCATTTCGCATCAAGCAGTTCATGGTCTAGAACTGTATGATTCAATGACCAGCTACAAACTAGCCTCCCTGGTGGCAGGAATACTTCCAGGGTAGAGTCAATGGATTCTCTATGGGGAACAGCTCTCCCCCTGAAATGAATGGCACAGCCTTATTTTCTGATGGAGATGAGCTCTGTTTCTCAAATAGATATGAGAAATGAACAAAACAAGTTTATGCCTTTTATCTGAGCCTGCGTTGGGCATCCGATTAGAAAGCGGAAGCTGGAGCTGCAAAATTTTTATTTGGATCTACATTTTTTAATATCTGGATCCAGAGTTCTGATGTGGCCCATTGTAGGAAGAAGAGGTTGTTTGCAAAATTTGGAGCTGGATTTGTGTCCAGAGTTTGAACTTATCCAAAGGTCAGAGATTCAAAGATTCAAAAGTTTTGGCTGTAGCTTATCACTGACTGAAATGTGAGTTTTGCTTTTATTTAACAAATTAATATTATTTTGTTAGGCTCCACCTGGCTGCAGTGTGTTCTGGCTCATGAACTGCAGGGGACACAAATTTTGCTTTTGAGTGACTGGCTTACGAATGACACAGCTTCAGTGAGCTTTAGTGAAAGGTTAGCAAAAGAATTTGATTTCAAACTACTCTATTAATAGTGTACAGTGTGTTAGCAAGAACATTTTTTAAAAATGCCTCTAAATATGTGCCCACAATACTTAACACCCACATCATTTGTGGGTGCAAATTCTGACATCTAGCTTCTTGAGTGGAACACATTTGCATCTGCAAATTAGGGAGAGAGATAATAAATGTTTTTTATTTGTGCCTTGAAAGGCTGAGGCACGTACAATGATGGGTGTAAAGGTAGAGACTGGGAGGAGGTCCTTTTGAAAGTATTTCCATTTCTGTGATCTCGTCTTATCTCATATGCTGAGCAGTTTCACTCCTGGCCAAAATGGGGATAGATCTGCAAGAACACCTCCTCCCTCCCTGGTACTCTGAAAAGTGGTTTGAAGGTCAGTTGATGGCACACTCCTATCTGCGTCAGTCCCAGAGATGGATCTAAATCTGATCCAAACCTCCTCAGATATCTTTGAGCATACAGTAGAACCTCAGAGCTATGAACACCAGAGTTACAAATTGACTGGTCAACCACACACCTCATTTGGAACCGAAAGTACACACTCAGGCATAAGAGACCAAAAAAAGAAAAGCAAATATTGTACAGTACAGTACTGTGTTAAACATAAACTACTAAAAAAAATAAAGGGAAAGTTTAAAAAAAGATGTGACAAGGTAAGGAAACTGTTTCTGTGCTTGTTTCATTTAAATTAAAATGGTTAAAAGCAGCATTTTTCTTCTGCATAGTAAAGTTTCAAAGCTGTATAAAGTCTATGTTCAGTTGTAAACTTTTGAAAGAACAACCATAACATTTTTTTCCGAGTTACAAACATTTCATAGTTATGAACAACTTCCACTCCTGAGCTGTTCATAACTCTGAGGTTCTACTGTATTCACGTCCTGATGTGAACTTGGTTTGGGCACATCCCCCTTAGCGACTCACCGTGGTAGTGGAGGGTATGTGCAGTGAGCGTGGCTGTTTCTTTCTGAAAGATTCAAAATCCAGGGCCAAATCCTGCTTTCCTTACTGACGTGAATCAATAGGGTTGATCGCTTGAGTAAAGAAAGCAGGATAATTGTCTGCAGTCAGTCAAATACTAATGCAAGACAGATGCTTGCTTCTGTGTGAAATTCAGCCCTCATGCAGGCACCAGCCCAGGGCCTATGTCCCATTTATGCTCCATTTTGAGGTTTGGGCCTATATCTGGTAGTGACCTACATAAAACCATGCCTTGTGCTGTGCTTTATACAGGAATACATTTTTCCTAGTAGGCATGTAGGGACTGGAAAGAGGAATCCCACAAGGTGTATACAAACTGATCCTACAAACCGACATGTTTTTATAGCTCTTATTTGAGTGAGGAGCCCCAGTAGCTTCAATGAAACTATTCATGGTAGTAAGGATTGGGCCCTTTATACCTCATGGTGCCTTTATACCTTCACATTACCCACTCCATGCTAACCTATCTGTGCTTTACAAAGAGTAGAGCTCACTCACACTTGCAAATTTGTTAGTTTATAAGATCGTTTGGAGTTCTCCAGGGTAAAATGTGCTACTGGAAGCGATGCTGGTTTTATGTTCCAGTTACAATAAGAATTTAATTAGCCCCTGGTTTTCAAAGGTGATGAATATTTGCACAATAAATAGATCAGTAATATTGAAAATGTGTTACAACTTTATTCTTCCCAGCACTAAAGATTATGGGTGAAATCCTGGCTCTGTTGAAGTCAATGGGTCAGATTTTGAAAAGTGGTCACGCTCAGCAATTTCCAGGGAGAAGAGTGGGAGTTGCTGGGTGCCTCACTGAGAGCTGAGCACTTTTCAGAATCTGGCCCTGCTTACCTGCATGACCACCCCATTTGTATACACATTTATGCATGCAGCTTCTTGTACTGTATTTGTAATAGCTTCACCCATTTCTAAAACAGAAACTCTGAAACATTGCTCTAGTGAGCGGGTTAGAATCATCGCTTGTGTCTCCTTGCCTTGCCGCCATCATTAATATCCCAGTGAAAAGCTTTTATTTTATCATTAAACAAAAGTCTCAAAACAAACAACAACAAAAACATTGCCTCCATAAAGGGGGCAATTAAGTTAAAATAATCATGTTTGTACTTTGTTAAAAAAAATGTTTCTGTCCTATTAATAACATTGTAGATTATTAAAGTGAATGAATCTGACAAATCCAATTTGCTTTTCATCGTTGTTTGCTTTTTGCATCACTTTCAACTGGAATAATGAAAATAGTCTTGTGTTATTAATAATAATAATAAATAATATTTGTATTTATTATTTACTGTACTTATTTTATGTCAATAGGAGGCATGCTAAGTGCTTCAGCAAAGACATATAAAGACAAAAAAGTGTGCCTTTTAAAGTCCGTTTCTGGTCACTTTTATGTTGTGGTTGTCATTCCCAGGCACACTGTTGAAACATTTGTGTTGCAAGCACAGCAATTGGTTGTTTACATCCAAACAAAAACCAATTTTTTGGAACTGAAAAAATTAATGGGAATGTTATTGATGTTAGGCTTTTGTAAAGTCTTTTATCTGGGGCTAGATTGAACTGAACAAAAAGGATAGCCACTGGGCATAGCTCCATTGACTTCAGGGAAACTGTGCCAGTATATACCAGCTGAAGAGTCAGCCCCTTGTGTTAAAAATATGTTATATTTATTTATTTGTATTAGTAAAATATGTCTAACATATTATGTGATTCTGCTGCCAAGTAAAGTAAAATCCCATTGATTTAAAAGGAACATGATGGTGCCCATTGGGCCTGATTCTGATCTCACATTCATTGGTGTATCTCAATGAATGGAGTAACACCTCTGTAAGATTGGAGTGAGTTCAGAAGAACAGGTCCATGATCTGTAAGAACAAACAACACAAATGTAATAAAACATGTACAATATTCCATCTAAATTGTCAGGAATAAACCAGGCCCGTATATTGAATGCTCACCTGTTGTTCGTTGTGTATCCATTATGATTGAACTTCTTTTGAAAAATGTCCGTTTTCTTTCTTGTTGGAATGAATATAAATACCAGGCCCATGAAACTGAGTAGATATGGAAAAGCCTTCCATGATTCCATATGGATAAATCTCTTCTGCTGTTGGCAGAATGTCTGAGACACAATGCACACTGATGTCATGGTGTCCCATCACTCTAAATTACCCACCAGTGTGTCTGTGGTCAGCCAGGGTCTAAAAGTGTCTGTGCCATTATGAAGTAAGTTTCCTCAGCTATGGGTTTGGTTACCAATAATTGCTTGTGTATGTACAAATGAGAAACAAACATTTCTGGAGACTTGCAATGCATCATTTGGGACCTTCAGTACAGAATAAACACCCTGGAACCCTAGAGCTCATAAATGAACCTAGGCAATTTAGAGCTTACCATTTGTAAATTACAAATGCCTCTCATTTAAAAAGAAAAAGAAAAAGAAGGGCCCTAGGATTTTTAAGTGGAAACAAGCATGTTTGAAGGGTCTGGTAACAATTTTGTTTGTTACTATTTACTTGTTCTGTTGGAGTGGGAGGAAGAGGTGGGGCGGGGGTTCTTTTTAGGGCAGAACCTTTGGCAGCTCAGTTTAATAGTTTCAGTGATTTTCATTGTGGACTTCACTCTCCCCTTTCACATGTGAAAGAGAGAGGAAAGGCATCAGTGACACCCCACCCTGGCTGTCCTGGGCTGCCGGTCTGTCACGTCATGGTCCCTGGAACATCGGGCATGGTAGCAGAGTGGGATGGATAGGCGTGTTCATGATCCTTGGGAACAACAGGGCCAGTCGCGTATCTGCCCATCTGCGTTATCCACCCCATGGTCATCATCAGCCTGAGAATAACCACTGTCGAAGGGGGATCATTCTGGGGTGTATACCTTCTGTGTTATTGGTGTGGCAGAGAAAAAGGGGATGTGGTTAGAGAAAGTGGCATATCCGGATGTCCCTATGCTAAGGCAGTCCTGGACTATATGTTTGGACCTTTTCGGCACTAAAGTATCTCTTGGGGAGGAAGGAATGCAAAGAGTTGTAACAGGATGGTATAAGGGGGGGCTGTAAATTCCCTTTGTCCTACAGACTCTGCATTTGAGCTGCAACTGAGGAGCTGAGCCCAGAGGTTTTTATGGCATCCAAATTTTTCTTTCATAAGGAAAATCTAAGCTAATTCAGTGAGATAGCTATTTATGTGCACTCAGTGATAGTGGGGGTTATTTGAGGCAAGAGATGTGTAGAGTTGCCATTCATAGGAATGAACTATCTGTGGTTATAACAAAGAAGAAGAAAAATATCTTGCCTTCACCCTGCTCTTTTCTTTGCTTATTATACCCGGGGCTGAGGTTCTGGAAAAGTTTATGAACATTTTATAGGACTTTACTGGCATTGTCTGCCATATGAACCACTTCCTATCATAACAGTAATTTCCTAGCATTATGGCAGTGCGTTTGTGATGCTCTGGCAAAGATGCGTCAGTGTTTCCATTAGAAATTCTGTCTTTCCAGAGTTTTGTAACTGTGGTAGCAATTCCTTCCCACGACAAAACTTGGTTTATAGGGTCTCAAAGCAGGCCCAAGGACACTTCTTCTATAAATGCTGGGCAATTGCCAAAAAGTGATTTACTGGAAATGGGCCACAAAACCAACCCAACAGTAACTCCATTAATCCCTCCACCCAAATTATTACTACTGCTATAACAGTAGCACCTAGAAGCCCAGCTGAGAATAGAGCCCACGGAACTAGTGCTGCACAAACATATACTGAAAGACAGGGCTTGATATGATGAGTTTAATATTCAAACAGATAAGACAGACAAAGGGTAGGAAATGGGAAGGATTATTATCTGCATTTTACAGATCGGAAAATGAGGTGCAAGGGATTATGGCACTTGCCACACAGAAAATCTGTGGCAGAATGGGGTTTAAATGCAGATATCTTGAATCCCAATCCAGTGCCTTACCCACAGGACCATCTTTCCTCTCAAAAATCAAATAAGGAATCCAATTCAATTAGAAATATTCCATGGAGCAGCCATCAAAAATGTTACTTCATAGAATGCTAACATCAACAGATGGAAAATACCAATTAGATCATCCATCTTATTTCCTTGAGACATTAATGAGTTTAGTCTCACAATACTCATGAGATAGGGTAAGGATTATTATATTGACTGAATATATATTATATTCAGATGGGGAACTTGAGCACAAAGGTTAAGTGACTTGCCCAAGGACATGCTGGAAGTTGGTGTCAACAAATAATCCTGACTCTATTCTGTACACTATTTCTTCCTGTTGTGTCTTTTATTGTTATCCTTTCCTTGGACCATGTTATCACTTCTGGTATATTCTTCGTTGACTTTGCAAATCATTACAAATATATAGGTTTCAAACTTAATGGAGGAACCCTGACAGATACATGTTTCTGTGAGGCCAAATTGTCAAGATACCTAATTCTACAGAGAGAGAAATTTTAAGACAAAGCCCAATAGCTCTGAAACAATCTGTATTTTCAAAGATTGTGAGTTTTTAGTGTAGATGAGAGTTGAAATTTATGGAGCCTTTCTTATTAATCTGTTAAACCAAATGGACCATTCCTAATAACATATTCACAAGGTCACCTCTGCCAGTTCCAAAGGAGAATTTCGAATTAGTCTAGATTTCTCATACAGTCACAATGGGTTTGGGCTAACGCCAAAGGAAGCAATGCAGGCCAGCAATAAACAAGATACCCATGAGGCAATGTGTGCTGCCAGGCTTTCATCCAGGGGATGTTTGGAGAGGAGCTGGGAAGCCAGCAGAATCATGGTTTAAGAGGTAGCTCTCCTTTCCATGGTCTTCCTCCTTGTTTTCCCATATTGTTGATCACATGGTCTTCCCCATGAGACACGTATCCCTCATTTACTCTCCTGCTCCTGCTTGCTCCTTCAAGACGTAATTGCCCTATGTGCTGCTTCTTCTCAACTCCTCCATGTGGGGTTCCCCTATACTGTAACTGAAAGAAAACAGTTTGAACTTTATGGACAGGTGTCCAATATTTGTGTGCAAAACAGACGTATGTATTTGCATGCATAATGTACATATGCGCTCATTGAGCTTGCATATGTAACTCTGATATTTATGAGAGCAAATGGCCAGTTAAAGGCCTAACTTTCCATTTGCATATCAATCACAGTAACTGCAAGGGTAGCTGCAGGCACATTTTGCACTCAGACTTCTGCAAACCTGGGCCGAATCCTTTAATTTACTAAAAGTCCTCTCTGAAGGGCTGCTATCATGATCACACAGAATTTCTGCTCTTATTACACAATGTCTGGAGTGGACTTTGTAATTCACTAGATCAGCACGCCTCTGAGGGGATGTTTGCACAGCAACAGCTGCGCATGGGCCAGCCTACCTCCGGTAGCTTGAATCCAGCTTGTGTGGGTAACACAAGTAATGAAACCAGCCCCGCGTGGGCTAGCGAGCCAAACCGGTGCCCAGATTCTGTGCAGGGCTTGTAGTACTGGCTGTGCTGTTTTCACTATTGTTACCAGGACTCGCAGGGTTCAAACTCAGGTGGGCTGGCCTATGCACAACTTTTTCTGTGTAGACATCCCCTAAATTACACGCCCCTTTGGGATACGTGTTCTCCATGAGACACAAGAATTGTACTCGGGTGCTGGCACTGCAATGTTAGAAATCCCGCAGCTTTCAGATGAAGCATTATGGACCACGGTTTTGAAGGGCCTCCAAAATCGTGCCCACAACATTTGCCAGTTCAAAATTTGCACAGGAAAAACCCTGCCTGTGTGTGCACAGCTGGGCATTAGTGCACCCACAACGTATGGGTGCATGTATATGTACCCAGTTTATAGATGAAAATGCAGGGTGCAAAGTGGACACCCTGGGTGGGTGCATATTCGAATGCCATTTTACAATGTGGCCCAACGTATAAAATACAAATCTCAAGACAATAGCTCTTTGGCTGTGAATTTTGGTTCTTTTGTGGATTCTAGTGGCAGCTTTAGCATTCCATTAATTGTATTTTGGATTTTAGAAACTTGACGGGCCAGAGATGTGTTTTGTTTCCATTAATGTTATAATTGGAATTTTGTGCATGAATCTCTCTATTCATCAGAGTGACAGCATGGCTGTTTGTCTGTGAATTGTATCATATACTGCCACTGCTGATAATGTATTAGCATAGTTATGTGTTAATAGAATTTTGATACTCCAAGGAAATTATGGAACTTTGCTAACAGAATTAAATTGGAATAATATATCAGGGCAGTAGTGTCACTGGCAGCAATGAAGACTTTTAGAAGGTGACAGCGTAGAACACTGCCAGCACTGCAGAAAAACACTGAGGACTGTCCATAAAACATGTCAGAATTAAATATTATATGGGTATATTTGCCACAAACTTCCCATTAAATTTAGTAGGATTTATGCATGCACAGCCAGGGGAGAATACATATACTTACACACAGCTGCTCAGTCTTGTCCTTCTGCTATAATGGTTGAAATCTCAGCAAAAGATCTGGTATGAGATTATTACAGCACATTTACCACATGTAAAAGTTTTATAAGTCACCCAGTTCCAGACTTTCACCCTTGGACTCCAAATTTGGATGCTCACGTTTGTATTTCCTGAGACATACAACTGCTAAAGTATAAAATTGGGATACTTGGATGCAGAATTACTGGTTTGAGTGTGGGGTTTTGTGCACATCAGAGAGGTACTAAGTGTCCAATTTTTGGGTGTGGTCAGATGCAAAAACAGAGGCTAGTGGCTGGTGAAACATTTGGATTTCAGCATGCAATTTTGGAGTTACACACGCTGAACCAACCATTCTAATGGTCCCAATGTAATCATTTTGCCATTGTCTGTTTTTAAGATGTCTAGCTACTTGCTATTCATTTGAGAAAGGGACTCACATCTGAGGCCTCAATTCTTCTTAGTAGTGATGTCTATTTGCCAATATGTATACCTGGATCTCTTTGTGGGGATAGTTAAAATTACTGAAAGTTTAGAGTCCATTAAAGGATGCTGGAGATTTTTTGTTTTGTTTTTTAATTAATGTTGGGCTACATGCCCACACAAGGGAGTAAGAACTCCCCTGGCTCATTTGTGTGGGCTGCCTAGACCTTGAGTCCAGGAGTTATGGGGTAAGCACTGTATGCTACCCACTTATTCCTATCCTTGGAGCAATTGGTTGGAGAATGGGAGGGTGGATGTGGGCAATCAGAAGAGTCATGACTCCATCCCTTCTACTCAGTGGTCTGGGTAGCTGAATCAGCAAAGGGTGGGGCTCTTATGCCAGCAGCAAATTACTGTCTCTCTGGACCAAGGGGCCAGCAAGTGAGGAATTAGGACCCAGAGGGATAGCTCTGAATCACAGTGCTGTGTAGGGCTCCTCCTAGTTGTGTAGGGTACAGTTTACACACCACCCTTTTCTCAGGGCTGTGCTTACTCGCCCAGCTTGATTCTCCCCATGTCTGAACTCTGCTGTCTGACCGGGGATGGGTGGGTTGTTGGGGAGCTGGTTACAGCTCCAGGATCTGCACTGAGTATAGACATCTCCACATTACTTTAACTTATGCCCCAGTGTAAGGTTCCTAAGGGCCTTGCACCCATGGAAGGTCATGAGTAGCATAAACACCATAGGTACACAGGTGGCATTTGTAAATGTTCTCATGAGTTAGAGTATTCATTTCTGAGATGTATTTTTAGTTGGCCACCATTATAAACTCTGGTGGCTTCTCTGTTGAGTCTGTAAGAGCTGTGAAAACAGAAATATCCAATATGTGATCGTTGTAAACTACAGCTGGCTTCTCTGGCTCTCTTGTTTGGTTTCCACCCATCTTGAAATTTCTTCACTGGCATAAAAGGCAATAGTACCTGGATTAGAGGATACCAAGTACTTTAAGGGAGGTGCTGTGTGCGACTCATTCTAATTAATAAAAAGAAAAGGAGGACTTGTGGCACCTTAGAGACTAACCAATTTATTTGAGCATAAGCTTTCGTGAGCTACAGCTCACTTCATCGGATTAATTAATGTCAGTGACTGTCTGTAGTGCACTACAAATGGCAGGAATGTCCCTAGATTATCAAGGCTAGCAGAGTGCACTTTGTGTCCACCTCTACATGGTAGATAAATGACAGGAGGGAATCAGAAGTTATAGGGCCTCAGGATGAAATAAAGCTCTACAAGTCCAAATCACAGCATGGTCCTGTCAAGCTGGGACCTTAAATTCTTCAGTTTATTCCATGCCTGATGTATATTTTGCCTTGTGGGAGGTAGTAGTGGAGCCATATGCTGTAAGAAATCCTCCAGGCCCACAAAAGAGCACATTGGAGCTGGCAGAAGGGGAGAACTAAAACAATGAGGGGAGTGAGAGTCCTGCCAGAACGGATGACCAGATGAATGGCTTCAGATACACCATGTACAAAGCCATCCCAGAGCTCCACAGTGCAGGTTTTAGCACCTAGATTGAACTTTTCTTTTTGGCAGCAAGAGAAGAATGGACAGACACCAGTCTGTTTGAGCTCTCTATTTGCAAATAGCTGGGTGGCTCTGCTAAAATGATCATAGTTATTGATCTTTAGACTTCAGAGTCAACAACCACTGAGATAGCTAGGGCCAGCTCACACCAGAGTGCTTCATTCCTCTATGTGCAGACTCTGAAGGTGAGCACTTAATGGGTCACTTGTTTTTTGAATGTTTTTCCTCACAACCAAGATGGCTAGGAATTGAATTTCCTTTTAATGAAAGCTTAAATTCTGCAGAAATTGAAGGGGCCCCAGAGAAGTGCTGGTGCAATGATACCACTGAGTACCAGCTCAATCCAGCCTCTGACTTCAGAGAAGATATTGAGAACATGTTGGAGAAGGGTTACAGTGAACAGAGCAGGAATGGAAAGGGTTCTTTTTAAGTCAGTTAATCATAATTTCTCTCCAGGGTGTGATGGCTGTAATGGCCATCTGCAGTTTTCATACTACCCAAACAAAGCAAGTATTAGAAAGGGAAGGAAACACTGAGAAAACCAGCCTTGATATGCTACTGGTTAATTTTAAAAGCTGGGTGGTGTCTCTGGTACTCCAATATCTGACTAGGGAACCAATATCTGAGCAGGGGTATATTCTACTAGTTAAAGTATTGGGAGCCAGGACTCCTGGGTTTTATTCCTAGTTTTGTTAGTGACTTGTTGCCTGATCTGTAATAGTCACTTTACTGGCTTGTGCCTCAGTTTCCCCATCCGTAAAATGGAGGTAGTACCACCTCCCTACCTTTTTGAGTTGTTTTACAGATTAACTGTTAATATTTATCAAGTGCTTTCAGATTCTCAAATCAAAGGTGCTAATTTTATATCTTTATGCCAGATTTATTAGATCTTAGCGTGTGTGTGTGTCGCGTGTCCTTCCAAGCACTAAGTCTGAAAAAGGGCTCAGCATCTGAAGAGTTAACAGGAGAAAAGTAATTCAGCAACTTCTCTTTGTTTTCATTATGGCACAGTCTCCACTGTACTTTGAATTCCAGCCAATATGAACTACCACCCTGCTTGCAACAATACCTTCTTAGTGCACTCAAAATGTCTCTCTCGTCATGACTTTGTACTTCAGGTCTCACCAAAAGAAATAAAACCTGGTATGCATAGCTCCCAGAATACCAGACTGAACTCCTCTCCCCCCACCTCCCTTTCTTCTGAAGGCTGCAGGCTCTGAAGGTCTGAAGTCAGTTTAGTAAGTGTTCTCTGCAGCATTTTTGCTTTTTATTGTGCCACATTAAACAGTCATTTTTTATTAAAAGAGCAAAACCAGAGCGTTTCTTTTTGAATGTTCCTGGTTTAAATTTTATTTTGAAGTGAAAGCTTTATGCAGAACACCCTACATGAGAATATAGAATCATAGAATTGTAGGACTGGAAGGGACTTCAAGAGGTCATCTAGTCCAGTCCTCTGCACTCATGACAGGACTAACTATTATCTAGACCATCCCTGACAGGTGTTTGTCTAACGTGCTCTTAACAATCTCCAATGATGGAGATTCCAGAACCTCCTTAGGCAATTTATTCCAGTGCTTAACTACGCTGACAGCTAGGAAGTTTTTCCTAATATCCAACCTAAACTGCTGCAGTTATTGTTTCTTGTCCTATTCTTAGAGGTTAAGGAGAACGATTTTTCTCCCTCCTTCTTGTAACAACTTGAAAACAGGTTTCAGAGGAACAGCCGTGTTAGTCTGTATTCGCAAAAAGAAAAGGAGTACTTGTGGCACCTTAGAGACTAACCAATTTATTTGAGCATGAGCTTTCGTGAGCTACAGCTCACTTCATCAGATGTTTACCGTGGAAACTGCAGCAGACTTTATATACACACAGAAATCATGAAACAATACCTCCTCCCACCCCACTGTCCTGCTGGTAATAGCTTATCTAAAGTGATCAACAGGTGGGACATTTCCAGCACAAATCCAGGTTTTCTCACCCTCCACCCCCCCACACAAATTCACTCTCCTGCTGGTGCTAGCTCATCCAAAGTGACAACTCTTTACATAATCAAGTCGGGCTATTTCCTGCATAGATCAAGGTTTTCTCACATCCCCCCCACCCCCATACACACACAAACTCACTCTCCTGCTGGTAATAGCTCATCTAAACTGACCATTCTCCAGGTTTAAATCCAAGTTAAACCAGAACATCTGGGGGGGGGGGTAGGAAAAAACAAGAGGAAACAGGCTACCTTGCATAATGACTTAGCCACTCCCAGTCTCTATTTAAGCCTAAATTAATAGTATCCAATTTGCAAATGAATTCCAATTCAGCAGTTTCTCGCTGGAGTCTGGATTTGAAGTTTTTTTGTTTTAAGATAGCGACCTTCATGTCTGTGATTGCGTGACCAGAGAGATTGAAGTGTTCTCCGACTGGTTTATGAATGTTATAATTCTTGACATCTGATTTGTGTCCATTTATTCTTTTACGTAGAGACTGTCCAGTTTGACCAATGTACATGGCAGAGGGGCATTGCTGGCACATGATGGCATAGATCACATTGGTGGATGTGCAGGTGAACGAGCCTCTGATAGTGTGGCTGATGTTATTAGGCCCTGTGATGGTGTCCCCTGAATAGATATGTGGGCACAATTGGCAACGGGCTTTGTTGCAAGGATAAGTTCCTGGGTTAGTGGTTCTGTTGTGTGGTATGTGGTTGTTGGTGAGTATTTGCTTCAGGTTGCGGGGCTGTCTGTAGGCAAGGACTGGCCTGTCTCCTTGTGACAGGCCAGTCCTTGCCTACAGACAGCCCCGCAACCTGAAGCAAATACTCACCAACAACCACATACCACACAACAGAACCACTAACCCAGGAACTTATCCTTGCAACAAAGCCCGTTGCCAATTGTGCCCACATATCTATTCAGGGGACACCATCACAGGGCCTAATAACATCAGCCACACTATCAGAGGCTCGTTCACCTGCACATCCACCAATGTGATCTATGCCATCATGTGCCAGCAATGCCCCTCTGCCATGTACATTGGTCAAACTGGACAGTCTCTACGTAAAAGAATAAATGGACACAAATCAGATGTCAAGAATTATAACATTCATAAACCAGTCGGAGAACACTTCAATCTCTCTGGTCACGCAATCACAGACATGAAGGTCGCTATCTTAAAACAAAAAAACTTCAAATCCAGACTCCAGCGAGAAACTGCTGAATTGGAATTCATTTGCAAATTGGATACTATTAATTTAGGCTTAAATAGAGACTGGGAGTGGCTAAGTCATTATGCAAGGTAGCCTGTTTCCTCTTGTTTTTTCCTACCCCCCCCCCCCCCCAGATGTTCTGGTTTAACTTGGATTTAAACCTGGAGAATGGTCAGTTTAGATGAGCTATTACCAGCAGGAGAGTGAGTTTGTGTGTGTATGGGGGTGGGGGGGATGTGAGAAAACCTTGATCTATGCAGGAAATAGCCCGACTTGATTATGTAAAGAGTTGTCACTTTGGATGGGCTAGCACCAGCAGGAGAGTGAATTTGTGTGGGGGGGTGGAGGGTGAGAAAACCTGGATTTGTGCTGGAAATGTCCCACCTGTTGATCACTTTAGATAAGCTATTACCAGCAGGACAGTGGGGTGGGAGGAGGTATTGTTTCATGATTTCTGTGTGTATATAAAGTCTGCTGCAGTTTCCACGGTAAACATCTGATGAAGTGAGCTGTAGCTCACGAAAGCTCATGCTCAAATAAATTGGTTAGTCTCTAAGGTGCCACAAGTACTCCTCAACTTGAAAACAGTTATCATATCCCCTCTCTGTTTTCTCCAGACTAAACAAACCCAATTTTTTCAGTCTTCCTTCATAGGTCATGTTTTCTAGACCTTTAATCATTTTTGTTGCTCTTCTCTGGACTTTCTTCAGTTTGTCCACGTCTTTCCTGAAATGTGGCACCCAGAACTGAACACAATTCTCCAGTTGAGCCCTAATCAGCGCTGAGTAGAGTGCAAGAATTACTTCTTGTGTCTTGCTTACGACACTCCTGCTAATACACGTTTCAGTTCCTGCATGCAACGCTGACTGTCTGGAGGCAAACTCCAGTAACCTAGCCTGTGGAGGGAGGGCTGATTCAGACTTGCCAGTGCTATACCAGTTCAAAAAGCCACTCATTCTCCCTCCGCATCCCAGCCCAGAATACCCCTGCCTCAGAAGGCTTTCCCTGACACGCATGAAGATGGCTTTGTTGTCTATGTGTTCACAGGGAGGGACAGTCTGTTCTGAAAAAGTGAGTGACTGGGGTGGTCCTGTAGCAAAGTCTATAGGAGGTATGGGCAGTCTGGTGCATGGTGCCTCCCATAAGGCTATCCAAGCCTGCACCAGGAGCTGAACAGACCTCCAGCAGCACGAGGTTCAGAGCTGGGGCATAAGCTCCTTCCTGTCAGTCTCTGCATTCAGCTCTGTACCAGGGAAGGGATGGCTTGGGGCTGGAGAGAGTCCATGTAGATAGCTCAAACCAGCCAGGTGCTGAAGGTCTCCTCAGCAGTGTATTAACAATGTAGACAGTTGAAAGTATTCTTTTAAATAACAATATTTATCTATTACGGTTGATTCTGCTGTTGTCAGGAAATGGGCCACTCTCATTACCACTTCAAAACTTATTTTTCCTCCCTTGGTATCCTGCTGTCAGTTGAATTGTCTCATTAGACTGACCTCGCACTTGGTAAAGCTACTCACATCTTTTCATGTATTTATATCTGCTCCTGTATTTTCCACTCCATGCATCTGATGAAGGGGGTTCTAGTCCACAAAAGCTTATGCCCAAATAAATTTGTTAGTCTCTAAGGTGCCACAAGGACTCCTCATTGTTTTATCTATTACTGTTGACTGTATTCAGAGTAACAGCCGTGTTAGTCTGTATTCGCAAAAAGAAAAGGAGTACTTGTGGCACCTTAGAGACTAACCAATTTATTAGAGCATAAGCTTTCGTGAGCTACAGCTCACTTCATGTACTGTACTGATGGGCACTGCAGCAAAAGAGAGGAAGGAGGGCTTGAATGCACAGATTGTAGTGGCTTGGCAGATTAGAATTTCCTGTCCTTTTCTCCTCAGAATTACATTATGGACTGTGACTGGGGACCTAATGGGGAGCCAGCTATGATCACTCAACTTGGGTGAACTGCAAAGAATGGGGCAGATGATCCTCATAAAGCTGGTGGATATTCCAATACTTAGATTTACCAAGCCAGCATAAAAACAGCTTCTTTATTACCTTACTGGTTACTCAGAAGTCCAGACAACACTGTTTCCTTAAAGTGATCCAGCCTCAGGCCTCCATCCAGGTACCTAAGTCAAATATGATGAAGATTCCGGAAAATCTTATTTCATCATATAAAAGAAAAGGTTCTACAAAGGATTGGACACATTACCTCCCAGGTTATTGAATGTTTCAGACCTTACCCAAATACACTCTACAGCCAATTCTTATGAATTAAACTAAAATTTATTAAAAAACAAAAGAGAGAGAGTATGGTTAAAAGATCAATATACATACAGACATGAGTTCAATTCACTGAGGTTCAGATTCATAACAGAGATGGTGAACTTTGTAGTTGCAAAGAGTTATTTTAGAAATAGTTCATAGGTTATAGTCCAAGGTCCAAATATCATATTCAGGGCGTACCAACATAACTAGGACCTCAGTCTTGCGACTCAAACTTCCCCTGACGAAGCCTAAGCAGATCTGAGATGACAGAATCAGGACCTAAGGATCTTTTATACAATTTCATGTCTTTTGACAATTTGGAGTTCCTCAGGGAACAAAAGGTAATTTAGGATGACTTTGAAGGAGGTCTGTCACCGGTACTTAGCTATAGAATTAACATAAGGCAATTTATTTGTTCCTCCACCATTCACAGATTATTTGCTATACATTTCAAAGAGAGATGATTACAGAGATATCCCTTGTTTACAATTCATTTAAACGGATGTTCTTTTGATCTCTGAATTATCAGAATACAGCAAAGACAGGGACTGTTGATTACATTGTTGACCCTACTCTAACATATGTAAATACACAAAAACACAAACATTATCTCCCCACTTGTCTTTTGAGGATTATTTATTTTGCAGGATGTTTAACCCTTTCTGGCCACCAGTCACATGGACCATACCCTGCTCCCATTGAAACTAGTCAGAGTTTTGCCACTTAATTGAATAGAGCAGGGACATGCATTAGGGAGATTCTGTATGTCTTTTCTAAATCTTAAGTTCCAGAGGGGGATTTCAGTATCTGTGTTAATTGCCCTGACTCTGCATTGTTGGTCCATCCTATTGATGTGGACACAGTGGCAAAATGAGGGCAGACACATGCATGGAATTAAGCATCAGGTGCAACTTTTATTAAACTTTAACGCAGGGGAGGGGTGCTACTTGGCCAACACTCATACTGTCCTATACCAGGCAGTTAATTGGTTCCAGTGTGGGGAATACAGGGCTCCTTACCATATAATGCATAATGCGGGGTAGGCTCTCCTCAGCCTACTCCCCAGGACTCAGCTCTCTCTGAGTCCTAGCACCCTTCCCCCTGACACAGGGGGGACAGAGGGTGCAGAAGGGTGGGGACATCAGCCCGCAAGAGGCACAAGGCTCTCACCCTATCGCATAAGCCCAAGGCCCATCATCAAAGTAACAGGTCTTTTACCTCTGGGAACCGTTCATTTTATTCTCTTAACCACCTGGAAGTCGTAATGAATAAACAACTCCACCCCAGTACCTAAGTTAGGTACTAAATGCATTCCTGCTTAACCCATTGTGGCTTGAAGGTGCTTTAAGGAAGGCAAAAAACTCTGTGGTCCTCTGCCAATTGGCCTGTGGGAGAAAAAATTCCTTCCTAACCCCCTAAACGGGCAATCGGCTAGACCAGCAGCATCTGTCTGGCCGGATTCCCATCCTTAGACCAGGTGGGTAGGAGCGGCTGTTGGAATGGAGTTAAAAGAAGCTCCACATGATCCCCATATCGGTTAAATCCTGGGAACTGAGGAATGCAAGCCAATCACCACCCTTCTCCCCAGCTGGCCAATGGGTGCCAGAGACTTCCGGGGGAGGAGCTACCTATTGTCCCTTGGCAAATGTCTCCTCCTTTTGCTGCTGGCCCCATCAATTTCCTCTACCCCCTGGTGCAAGTGAGTGGCATTTCTGAGGTTGCTGGTGGTGGTGATAGTGAGTTGGAGGGATAGCTTTGGGGTTTGTAGACAGATAGGGTTTGATAACTGGAGACATGCAACAGTCTTCATTGCAGAGAGGTGTTCCTTTAATCCAGGCTTCTGAGGGCTCAATCAAAAAACATCCCACCATTATTTCAGACAACCCATGTGTTTCAGTGTTCCTGACTGCTCCTAGATGTGAGATGGTTGTATCAGGAAAAAAGAAGGTTAGATATACAAGATGATAAAGAGGGGGAGAAAAAGGAAAGATCAGGAAAGAGAGAAAGGAGAAGTGGATGGGCGAGGAACCTTCTTTTTTAAAGCATTAAATATTAAACTCGTGAATTCAACGACCTGTTGATAATTATCATGACCACATAAGATACCAAAGCTGTTTGGTATTTAAGCCATGTATAGATTCAAAGATGAGTCACAAACCAGCTCTGATATTTTACCCTTGGGCTACAGTGGTGGAAGGCTTTTTAATATAAAGATCTCTTCCTTCTCCCTTCTGCCCCTAAGGCTTTCCTGTTCTCAGAAGGTTAATACCATTATGACAAGCAGATTGTTTTCCATAGATGCCTGAAGCCAAACATAGCATGAAGTTTATAGCTGGTGGGACCACCGATTATTACAGTCTTAATTATTTTCTAAAAAAATTAGTTGGGAGAAAATATATTGCTATTCAATAGCACAGGGAAGTTCCAAGTTCCCACTCCCAGGGAGTACCAGTTAAGAGGGGAAATCCATCTGGCCTTGCATTCCTATAAGAAGCTTTGAGCACAATTTTGTGCTGTTGATGGATGACTCGCCAACTGAACTCACTTTTTGAGCACCTTTTTATGAATAGGCAGTGTGTAA
The DNA here is from genome assembly GCF_965140285.1 of Lepidochelys kempii. Lineage (NCBI taxonomy): Eukaryota > Metazoa > Chordata > Testudines > Cheloniidae > Lepidochelys > Lepidochelys kempii. The sequence continues at coordinate 15,708,987 of NC_136392.1, read as the reverse complement.
CATGTTAGTGGGCTGGTTAGTGGACACTTGGGAGATGCAGGAGGGTGTATCCAATGGCATGAAACAATGTGAATCTACAGTAATATTGTGCTAGGTTTCCTTCCCCTGAAATTGGAGTCAAGCTCAAGGTATGGCAGATAATACCAAAGTGGGCTGCACTTTTCCTGAGAAAAGTATCCCTGATCTTGGAGTCACAAGCATCAAACACTGCTCTGCCTTTGGCTGGCATATTTCTAGAGTCATAGCCAGCAAGGTAACAGACCTGTCAGAACATCAAGAGTATTGCTCTGCAAATGTAGGTCCTATGACAGAGGATGTAATATTAGTAAGAACCTCTGCAAACTCTGACATGATCACCCTTCCTTCCTAGCCCCCTTTCTTCCTTGTATCAATGGATCTTAGAAGCATCACTGTCTTTAGAACAGTTTAGGATGCTGAGTAAGAACATATGCTTAGTGCCCTTAGCCTTTCCCATTTTCTAGCCTGTCCCTATTCACTGTCTGGTGCACCCACCCACCCCGCTCCCAGGAGACTACACTCACTAGTGTGCAGTGCAGGGATCACACTGTGAAGGATGTCCATTTCTACAGGGGCTCCATTAGGTGGAGAAAACAGGAGGATGAACCCGTTGGCTGCGGCTCTTGCTTCCTGCACACGCTTGCTGTAGTATAACATCTTCTCCATTTGAGTCCTTTTTATTTTCTCTTGCCTTCATCCCTCCTTTCTCCAGGCTGGGATCAATGGGTGGAGAGCAACATTTATCTTAATGGGTAGAGCAGGAACATTCCGGTCACATAATTGCCATGAATGCTGCTGAGTGTACCAGACGGTACCAGTTTGTGCTGATATTTTTCCAGAGTGTGCCAACAATAGGCGGCTGCTGCATGAGCAGAAATTGCTTCATTTTTGTGTGTGTTCACATCTGTATTTGATTTTCAATCAAGACTTGGTTGGTGAAAGGCCAACTAATCTACAGCGCTGAGTTTTTTCTTCGAAGGGCTAGTTTGAGCCAAGTTTAGAACCATGGAAGTAGTGTTGTTGTTTTTTTTAATTGAGAACTGTTGGACATAGAATTTTCAGATGGATCATTGGGGAAATTTTTGTTATTATTTATTTACTTATATTGTGGCAGTGCCTAAGAGCTCCAGTCATTGACCGAACCTCATTGTGCTAAGCGCTGTACAAACACAAAACAAAAAGATGGTTCCTGCCCCAAAGAGTTTACAATCTGAAGTCCTTCGGGTGAGATGCCCACCTAAACTGACCCCGTCATCTGTGCGCTCTAGTCATGAGAGTGGGTATAATTTGAGCTGGGTGAAAACTGATGAAGAAGTTTTCACAGGATTTTGTCTGACATTTTTGGTATTTTGTTTGGGATGGAGTCCTTACACGCCCCCAGGTTTAGCTTTTCTGTGAAATTCGATGAAGTGGCTGTTTTTCTTTGAGGATGCCTGAAAATTCAAATGTAAAATTATAAATTTCAGCATTACACAAAATTGGCCTATTTTCAATCAAGTCCTCACCACAAAATATATTACATTTGGGGCATAAGAGGCCTTGTTTTCAAGCTGGTACCAAAATGAAAAAACATTCCTATTTCCCATAGTTCATCTTTTGCTGCAATTATACTATGAATTACAATAATATAAAACACTTAACAATGCCTAGCACAACTTTCCAAGGAATATTCTAACATTGTCTTTCCTGTCATTTATTTGTCCAAGTGACAATCTCCATTTATATTAGGCTCATTTTTTAAAATAGAGCGTTTAGTTTGGAAGTGCATTTAGTGCGGTTGAAAGATGCTGGACTGACATCCTTGGTGAATGAAGCTCTTTCTTTATGCAGAATGGGGGGAAAAAGCACACAGGTTAAAAAGTAATAAAATAACCAAAATAATTTGTAGCACTGTAGTATGCTGTAGAGTTGTTCACCATTATACAACAGTCAATGTTATAAAGATGCTTTCCCCATACTGACTTGCTGAAAGGCCTCGTTGTTGCTTCTCTGGAAGAGCTCCCTCTATAGATGAGCTATGGTAGTTGAGATTCATGATAAAATAATCATTTATCTTTCTGCTGCCTGTACCAGCTGTGGTAGTGATTTTTGGGAGGTGAGTACATATCTGGTAGGAATTAAACTGAGATTGCCTCGCTTTCATGTCAGACAGGTCATTGAACACCCGTTCACTCCCTAATAAATTCCACCTGAGCTGGATTTTTAATTTGTGGCCAAAAAAAAATGAGACCTTGATATTTCCCATCTCCTATCCATGTGGCTTTCCTTAGAGAGAAAACATAGGACCTGATTCTCCACTCCCTTTCATCTTGTGTCATCATTTACTGGTGCACCGCAAAGTGTGTGTAAACACTGCCTCAGTCAGAATGCTTGTGTTTTATACCTACTTTTTCTCTGATTTTTTTAGGGGAGTAAGTGACAGCACCAGGTGAACGGTTAGTGGAGGACCAGGACTCCTGCCATGTCTTTGGCATCCATGCATAAACTGTGAAATGATGATAAATTTAATAATGTGGCTCTATTAAATAGCTGCAAGCGAAATGTGTGTGCATGTGTGCACACATAGGTTAGGCTGTGTCCCAAGGGAAAATTATTTGTATTGCAGTAGGGCACAAAATATGTTAGGTTCTGTATGGAATACATATGGATGTAGGAATGCACCGTCCATGCTCTGAAAAGCTTATAGTCTAAACATTATAAAATTTAATGATGTGGCAATATTGAATAGCTGCTTAGTTGCCAGGACAACTCCTTTTGGGTCTAGTAAGTAAGCACATGTTGGAACTGGCAGACACTCTTCCTTCAGCAGGAACACAGCTGTATTTATTATTTTACTGATGCTCCCTCTAGTGGTACCTCTTGAATATGATGAGTGTTACCTTTTGTCATTAAGCATGGTGAGGGTTTTATTCTTTTTACTGTACTGTGATACCTTTCAACAAGTTTGCTGAAGCCTTTTTTCCCCTAAAAGGACATGGCTATGAATGAGGGTCTAGTTCTACCACCCTTATGTTGGAAAGTATGTTGCAACTAATCCTTTAATACTACTTGTTGTAATAGCTACTACTCACTAGAAGAAGCTAGTAGCTTAAATGTTTGTGAGATTATAGACTGACCATAATATCTTCAATCATATGCCAAAAGCTGAACGTTAGTTTGAATAATTGACAATCTGGATAACGAAGTCTCTCATTCTACATTTGATTAGTCACATTTTGGCAGGTGGAGAGCTCAGTCATACTCTTTGCACGTAAAGCTGCTAGTTTATTTCCCATCAGTAATTGCCTGGGTCAGTCCTGCAAGTCTGGATGTTTTAAAAAATGTAATAGGTTGAAGACTAAGTATATTTCAGGAGCTTTCTGCACCATGGTTTTGTGTAGCAGGCCAAATGATGAAAATTGGCAGTCCTGATTGTATAGGGAGTTAACTAACTGCCTGGCTATTAAAGAAGGCCCGTTGGAGTTGTCGGTAGCAATCATTGCTAACACATGCCTGGTTATGATGCCATCAGCTTAGGTGACTACATATGAGTGAAACATTCATTTAGAATTTGTATTTTTAAATGAATTTATTACTGTTGGGGCAGATTGGCAGACTTGTTTCTTCCAGATTGAGGTGGCAGTACACAAGGGAGGTTTTAAAGGTGCTTGCACCCCATATCCAGTTCAATGCTTGGCATTTTTGATGAGCTTGCACAGTATGGTACACCTTCTGTAATACACATTAGCATGTATTGGTGTCTTCCCTGCAATGGTTGAAAACATGCCTCCTTCGGTCTGAGTTTCATGTGCATATCCAGTGTATTTTCCCCTCCATATGACTCGTGCACCTCTGTGCAAACATATAACCTGTGATTTTTGGTTTTCTTTTTGAAGTCTCCTTACTTCTGCCACACTCAGCCTGCCGCGAAAAAATAGTTTTTGTTGTTGTTTTTTAAAGAAAAAATACTGAACTTCTGTTTGCCTCATTTTTGATTGAACAGAGCCCTGTGTGTTAATCCTCCTCTATACAATGGAACTCTGTACAGTAAACATTAGCTAAGCGACTCCTTATTTAGAATCATTCATCACCATGGCACAATCTCATGTGTACAAGGCAGATTTACATCAGTGAAACTGAGAAACCAAAACAAAGACCTTATGATCTGAGGGTGGGTGGTTATTATTTATGGAGTGTCAGCAATGTGCTAAGGACTAGGTTAAAATCATGGATTCATTTCAAAGCCTGGATCACTCTTCAGTGGTGCTGGTGGCACTGTGTCAGACCACAGAATGCTGCTATAGGGAGGAGAATGGGAGAATGTGTCCAGCACCTCAGGGCTAGATTCACAAAGGGACTTAGCCTAAATGCTACTGTTGGCACCTAAAAATGTAGGCACTACTAGCATTCACAATACCCCCATCCAGCTTTCCCCTAACCCTGAGGGTGCCTAAAATTCCTGTTTCCACTGTTAAAGTCCCCAAGGTACTTAAATTTTGGCAGCTGGGCATGTGCATAGCTGCTTCAGTTCTATCATCACCTAGCATCTTGGTCCCAGGAGGGATGCTTAGATTAGGTTTTTCCCTGTCTAGCTTGCCTTCAAGGCCCAATCCACTAATCAGTGGGCCAGAGAACAAGTGAGAATGACTTGATAGCCCAGTAGTTAGGGCATTCGCTGAGGAGGTGGGAGACCTAAGTCCCAGTTCCAGTGATTGTTTAATTATTTATACAGAGTGAAACAGCTTCAACAGGAGAGATTAAGAGAGTTTTATCCCAGAACACTCAATAGTCCAATGGTCAAGGCATTCTGCCAAGAGATAGAAGATGTGGGTTCAAATCCCTGCTCTATGTCAGGAAGTAAGGGGATTAGAAACTGCTTGCTGGCTCCTGTGAATCACATTCTGATGCACCTACCTCTCCCTTGCATTGCACAGGGATCCTGAGGCCTAACTGAGGGCTGCTGATACCACTGGGCAGAGTGCCTGAAAGCTGGGTGCGGCAATGCTCAGCCCGGCAGTGCCTAAATCTTTAGGGTACGTCTACACTGCAATAGCCCCATAGCCCAAGCCCTGTGAACCCAAGTCAGCTGTCCTCCCCGGCCAGTTGGGGCACTGCTATGGGTCTTTTATTGCACTATTGACTTACCCTTAGTCTCCTCAAAAGGCATGTGGTAAACGTCAGTTGTGCATTGGCCCCTTCTGATTTACCTTTCAGATGATGAGGCCGTGGCTCGTGGAGACTTGTGGGCTACGATGGATGGCAAATTGGGTTAAAATAAAAAAAAAGGAATCTCTGTGATCCTTCCTCATTTTATACCTCCGCTTAACAGGGCCTAGCCAGGTGGCGAACTGGACCCTCCCAGGATTGGGAAGCCACAGTGATAGCTTAAAGTCTCTCTTGCCCCTCCAGGTTTTTTTGAACTTGCCACAGTATTTGCCTGAGCAGTTACCTATTTTGCCCAAGCAAACTAGATGCACTCACAAATGCAGTAGGTGCAGCTAAGTTGAATTGAAACTAAAGTCCATGGAGCTTATCATTTTCCCCATTTTAGGAGTCCCAAATATATATGTTCACTTCTACCATTTGACACAGTTTACAGAGAAAGCAGTACAATGACCAGACTTTGAGGTTGCTACCCAGGGGGCTCAAACCCACGGGTCACACTCAGGCTAGGTTCACTAAGAGCTCCGCTTGCGTAAGAACTGCAGGGTTTCGTGCACAGTGATGTGACATCAGCTAAACAAATGTATTACACAGCTCATTCACAAAACCTCTGCTTTACCATGGAGATGGTGGCTAAACAGTCAGTTGCTAGGCAATGAGAAGCATTACCAGAGGCTGTGTGCACTAGTGTTTTTTGTTAGAGGAGAAACTGCAACTCTTGGCTTGTGGGAGTTCTTTTGGTTTCGTAGGCATTTCTGTTTGGTGAGTGTCCCCAGCTGCAGCACACCCTTTCAGAGAGGGCCTGACTCATGCTTTTAGCTGCCACAATGAATCTGTTTTCCTAAACAAAATTAAATGTGCTGTGTTTGCTCATTAGGGAGACTTAAATTCAGACGTCTCTGAGCAACCAGGAAATATGTAAAAAGAAAAGGAGGACTTGTGGCACCTCAGAGACTAACAAATGTATTTGAGCATAAGCTTTCGTGAGCTACAGCTCACTTCATCAGATGCATTCAGTGGAAAATACAGTTGGGAGATTTATATACATAAAGAACATGAAACAATGGGTGTTACCATGCACACTGTAATGAGAAAAGGAGGACTTGTGGCACCTTAGAGACTAACCAATTTATTAGAGCATAAGCTTTCGTGAGCTACAGCTCACTTCCTCAGATGCATATCGTGGAAACTGCAGCAGGCTTTATATATACACAGAGAATATGAAACAATACCTATTCCCACCCCACTGTCCTGCTGGTAATAGCTTATCTAAAGTGATTTCCAGCACAAATCCAGGTTTTCTCACCCTCCACCCCCCCACACAAATTCACTCTCCTGCTGGTGATAGCCCATCCAAAGTGACAACTCTTTACACAATGTGCATGACAATCAAGCTGGGCTATTTCCTGCATAAATCCAGGTTCTCACATCCCCCCCACCCCCATACACACACAAACTCACTCTCCTGCTGGTAATAGCTCATCCAAACTGACCACTCTTCAAGTTAAAATCCAAGTTAAACCAGAACATCTGGGGGGGGGGGGGGAGGAAAAAACAAGAGGAAACGGGCTACCTTGCATAATGACTTAGCCACTCCAAAAAGAAGCCCTTGAGGAATTCCACCATGATTTCAACAATTTCCATCCCACCACCAACCTCAGCCTGGTCCAGTCCACACAAGAGATCCACTTCCTGGACACTACAGTGCTAATAAACAATGGTCACATAAACACCACCCTATACCGGAAACCTACTGACCGCTATTCCTACCTGCATGCCTCCAGCTTTCACCCTGACCACACCACACGATCCATCGTCTACAGCCAAGCTCTGCGATACAACCGCATTTGCTCCAACCCCTCAGACAGAGACAAACACCTACAAGATCTCTGTCAAGCTTTCTTACAACTACAATACCCACCTGCAGAAGTAAAGAAACAGATTGATAGAGCCAGAAGAGTTCCCAGAAGTTACCTACTACAGGACAGGCCTAACAAAGAAAATAACAGAACGCCACTAGCCGTCACCTTCAGCCCCCAACTAAAACCCCTCCAACGCATTATTAAGGATCTACAACCTATCCTAAAGGATGACCCAACACTCTCACAAATCTTGGGAGACAGGCCAGTCCTTGCCTACAGACAGCCCCGCAACCTGAAGCAAATACTCACCAACAACCACATACCACACAACAGAACCACTAACCCAGGAACTTATCCTTGCAACAAAGCCCGTTGCCAACTGTGCCCACATATCTATTCAGGGGACACCATCACAGGGCCTAATAACATCAGCCACGCTATCAGAGGCTCATTCACCTGCACATCCACCAATGTGATATATGCCATCATGTGCCAGCAATGCCCCTCTGCCATGTACATTGGTCAAACTGGACAGTCTCTACGTAAAAGAATAAATGGACACAAATCAGATGTCAAGAATTGTAACATTCATAAACCAGTCGGAGAACACTTCAATCTCTCTGGTCAAGCGATCACAGACATGAAGGTCGCTATCTTAAAACAAAAAAACTTCAAATCCAGACTCCAGCGAGAAACTGCTGAATTGGAATTCATTTGCAAATTGGATACTATTAATTTAGGCTTAAATAGAGACTTGGAGTGGCTAAGTCATTATGCAAGGTAGCCCGTTTCCTCTTGTTTTTTCCTACCCCCCCCCCAGATGTTCTGGTTTAACTTGGATTTTAACTTGAAGAGTGGTCAGTTTGGATGAGCTATTACCAGCAGGAGAGTGAGTTTGTGTGTGTATGGGGGTGGGGGGGATGTGAGAACCTGGATTTATGCAGGAAATAGCCCAGCTTGATTGTCATGCACATTGTGTAAAGAGTTGTCACTTTGGATGGGCTATCACCAGCAGGAGAGTGAATTTGTGTGGGGGGGTGGAGGGTGAGAAAACCTGGATTTGTGCTGGAAATCACTTTAGATAAGCTATTACCAGCAGGACAGTGGGGTGGGAATAGGTATTGTTTCATATTCTCTGTGTATATATAAAGCCTGCTGCAGTTTCCACGATATGCATCTGAGGAAGTGAGCTGTAGCTCACGAAAGCTTATGCTCTAATAAATTGGTTAGTCTCTAAGGTGCCACAAGTCCTCCTTTTCTTTTTGCGAATACAGACTAACACGGCTGCTACTCTGGAAACTGTAATGAGAGTGATCACTTAAGGTGAGCTGTTACCAGCAGGAGAGTGGGGGGTGGGAGGGAACCTTTTGTAATGATAATCAAGGTGGGCCATTTCCAGCAGTTGACAAGAACGTCTGAGGAACAGTGGGGGGTCAGGGTGGGAGGAATAAACATGGGGAAATATTTTTACTTTGTGTAATGACCCATCCACTCCCAGTCTTTATTCAAGCCTAAGTTAATTGTATCCAGTTTTCAAATTAATTCCAGTTCAGCAGTCTCTCGTTGGAGTCTGTTTTTGAAGTTTTTTTGTTGGAGAATTGCAACTACGCTACCAGCACTCCCAGCTATCTTCGACACACCACTGACTTCCTGAGGAAACTACAATCCATCGGTGATCTTCCTGAAAACACCATCCTAGCCACTATGGATGTAGAAGCCCTCTACACCAACATTCCACACAAAGATGGACTACAAGCTGTCAGGAACAGTATCCCCGATAATGTCACGGCAAACCTGGTGGCTGAACTTTGTGACTTTGTCCTCACCCATAACTATTTCACGTTTGGGGACAATGTATACCTTTAAATCAGCAGCACTGCTATGGGTACCCGCATGGCCCCACAGTATGCCAACATTTTTATGGCTGACTTAGAACAATGCTTCCTCAGCTCTCGTCCCCTAACTCCCCTACTCTACTTCCGCTATATTGATGACATCTTCATCATCTGGACCCATGGAAAAGAAGCCCTTGAGGAATTCCACCATGATTTCAACAATTTCCATCCCACCATCAACCTCAGCCTGGACAGATCCACTTCCTGGACATTACGGTGCTAATAAGCAATGGTCACATAAACACCACCCTATACCGGAAACCTACTGACCGCTATTCCTACCTACATGCCTCCAGCTTTCATCCAGACCACACCACACAATCCATTGTCTACAGCCAAGCTCTACAATACAACCGCATTTGCTCCAACCCCTCAGACAGAGACAAACACCTACACGATCTCTATCAAGCATTCTTACAACTACAATACCCACCTGCTGAAATGAAGAAACAGATTGACAGAGCCAGAAGAGTACCCAGAAGTCACCTACTACAGGACAGGCCCAACAAAGAAAATAACAGAACACCACTAGCCATCACCTTCAACCCCCAACTAAAACCTCTCCAACGCATCATCAAGGATCTACCTATCCTGAAGGACGACTCATCACTCTCACAGATCTTGGGAGACAGGCCAGTCCTTGCTTACAGACAGCCCCCCAACCTGAAGCAAATACTAACCAGCAACCACACAACAGAACCACTAAGCCAGGAACCTATCCTTGCAACAAAGCCCGTTGCCAACTGTGTCCACATATCTATTCAGGGGACACCATCATAGGGCCTAATCACATCAGCACACTATCAGAGGCTCGTTCACCTGCACATCTACCAATGTGATATATGCCATCATGTGCCAGCAATGCCCCTCTGCCATGTACATAGGTCAAACTGGACAGTCTCTACATAAAAGAATAAATGGACACAAATCAGACGTCAAGAATTATAACATTCAAAAACCAGTTGGAGAACACTTCAATCTCTTTGGTCACTCGATTACAGACCTAAAAGTTGCAATTCTTCAACAAAAAAACTTCAAAAACAGACTCCAACAAGAGACTGCTGAATTGGAATTAATTTGCAAACTGGATACAATTAAATTAGGCTTGAATAGAGACTGGGAGTGGATGGGTCATTAAACAAAGTAAAACTATTTCCCCATGTTTATTTCCCCCCCTTCATCCCCCCACTGTTCCTCAGAGGTTCTTGTCAACTGCTGGAAATGGCCCACCTTGATTATCACTACAAAAGGTTCCCCCCCCCACCCCGCCCCGCTCTCCTGCTGGTAATAGCTCACCTTAAGTGATCACTCTTGTTACAGTGTGTATGGTAACACCCATTGTTTCATGTTCTCTATGTATATAAATCTCCCCACAGTATTTTCCACTGAATGCATCCGATGACGTGAGCTGTAGCTCTCGAAAGCTTATGCTCAAATACATTTGTTAGTCGCTAAGGTGCCACAAGTACTCCCTTTCTTTTTGCGAGTACAGGCTAGCACTGCTGCTACTCTGAAACAGGAAATATGTGTTAGGGGTTAGAGCTTTATTCATCTTTTTTTAAAGCTCAGGGGAAACATTTGAAAGAGCAGTTTTAAAAAACACACCCAGTGGATTCATTCTCCTGGTATGAGTAGAAATGCACACCACAAGGAGCTGGCTTGTTGGATATTCAGTAGTGGTTTGCAGGCCTCACTGAGAGCCGAAGAAGATGGTCTGAAGTGTGGCATTAGAATTGCACAAAGCAAAGCAGGAAGGAATAGGAAATGTTAAGGAACTGAGCTTTAAACAGCATTCCAAGTTAGTGCTGGTGAAAGGTGGACCACTTGCAGACAGAAGCTCTGTTCAGTTCTACAAAGCAGGTACAATGTGGGCACTGAGAGCACCAGCCTCCCCCACTCTTCCCAGCCAATGTTTCTCCCATACCTGTGGTTGCAGGAAGTTTAGTACTGACTCCATGGCTTCCTGGCATGTCCATGGCTCCATGTCAAGTCTCTAGTCCTTCTCGTTCCTGGGCCCCCCGTTAAGGCTTCCATCAGTGGTAATAGTCGATGCCATTTCTGATGGTGGCTAGCGTTTGTGACATGGATGTGCTTTCCCTAAAGGCTGGATTAATACCACAGATTCCTTTTACATAGGAAGAGCCACCAGAGAGTAACAACTTGTGGCCACTACTGAAAAGGGACAAATTTAGACAAGGGCAAACTGTGCAACTGATGCAAAGATAAAGTGTAAGGGTAGCATTCTGGAGAGAGAGCTGAAGTCTGAAGCAGCATCCAAGCTCTTAATTGATCAGTCTGCTATAATATTGCATAACTGTTAAGTGACAGAAGTCATAAAACTGAGCAAGCAGTTAGAACCCCAAAAGTAGCATTTTGATTTCATCCAAGTTTCATATAAAACAATCAAACAAACAAAAAATGCATTTACATCAAGCATGCAGATGGAATCATCTGAAAGACTCTGAATAGCATGTATTCTTGGTGTAGATAGAGCACTGCAGAAGGAAAAGTATATATGAGAATCTCCCAGGCCACCTAACAATGTTATAATGAATAAACCCCAATATTTAATAATCTCAGCTACAAATAGTGCAGTGAACCATAAATTCTGGAAACAGATAAGCCCTATTTTGGTATATATCTTGCCCATCCCAGCTTGCCAGTGCAGGATTGTTCCATATGGTATATTTCCTACTGCCTTGTCCTTCTGTTTTTTAGTGTCTCCAGTGATGAGGTTTCAGTCACTTCCCTTGGAAATCTATGACCCCGATAGAATTAAAATGACAGAGAATCCAAGAAGGAGATTTGAGAAACTCCCAACACTGCATTCATGATTCCGTCAGAGATAATTGTCTCTAGCCCCAGGAAATAGGTAAATTTGGTGGGAAAAACTACTGTGGTCATAAAACCACTGGAAGGCAGTAGGAGTAGTTCTATTTTCATAGCTATTATTTTCTTATATGGTGGATTTTTATCCCACCCTTTGAAGAGAGATTCTTTATCACAATAGATATTAATTAGCAACAAGTGTTATTGCTGGGTAGAAAACAAACCTTGAGTTTCTATTCTTAACAAAACCCCTTTGCCTTTTTTCTGTACAAATCTTGAGTCCTTTGAGCAGAAAATCAGTGTGGAATTTGCTGTCTCTGCATTAAGAATGCATTTCAGCCATTCCTGAAATCCTACTTCCCACCACACATACAGTAAGCAAAGTGGATACTTTTCACTTGTGCTCTTGAGGGATCCATAACTCAGAAGTGGGGGAGAGCGGAATAACAAGGGTGTTTCTGGCACTAACATACTTGACATATATCCAGTGCCAAGAGCAACAATGACAACTTGAACTGCAGCTCGTATGCCAAGCTATTAAATGTACCTTTGCTACAGCGCTTGCCTCACCTTTCAGTCGTAAGAATAACATCAGGTCTTCAAATGATAGGGTACAGTCTCTTACAGATGTCACACCTCGGGAAGATAGATCTGCAGCCTAATTTGATTGATTTTTAAAAAGAGGTACTGTGAGCCAATGGATAGTGCACTAGACTGGGACTCAAGAGATCTGGGTTCTATGACACTGTCCTGCTGTATAACCCTGAGCAAATAACTTCACTTTTCTGTGTCTCAGTTTCACCTTCTGTAAAAGGTGGTTAATGATTCTTGCTTTGTAAGTACTTTGAGCTGTGGATGAAAAATGCTGAGTAAGAGCTACACATGATTTAACTTTTAAAAATTAAGTAACGCTTTTTAATGTGTGGACCTTTATTTTTTTGGGATAGACCACTGACTCAGAATACCTTTCAGCTGAAATTTGCATATGCAAAACTGAGCCTAATTGGTGTTCTGCTAAAGGCACAAATGTGCACATGGAATCCTGGAAATCTGGACCTGAAGAACCAGGTCTCATAAAGGAAGGCAGTTTAACCAAGTGATTAGTGTATGGACTCCATGGTATATCTGTAAATCACACCCCAGCTAATGTTTGCCGTGTTGTAGCCATGTTGGTCCCAGAATATTAAAGAGACAGAATGGGTGGGGTAGCATCTTTTATTGGACTAACTTCTCTTGGTGAAAGAGACAAGCTTGGGAGCTAAACAGAGTTCGTCTTCAGGTCAGTGCACAGCTGATGATATTTTTCCTTCTTTTGGCCTGGGAATCTCTTGTCACTGAAAAATGCACAGACTGGAGCAGTGGCCAGGTTGAAGGAGCTGAATTTAATTCCCAGCTCTGTGTGCACTTCAACCTCAAAGTCTGATTACTCAGACACAGTCCCTCAAATGCCTCTCACTGAAGGGTCCTAAATGAATACCTGTTGAATGTTACTATTTCCAGATAATTAGCTCTTGGAGCCAAATCTTCAGAGGTATTTTCATGCCTAACTCCCACTGAAATCAATGGGAGCTAGCTGCCTAAATACCCTGGGGGATCTGGGCTTCAGTCCTAAACATGGTGTCCTACATCGAGCTAAGGGATTCCAAAACGTTATGTCCTATATCAAGGTCTCTGTGAAATTCTGTTTCTCATTTTTAAAATGCTATTACCTCACCTACCTTGTCTCCCTAATAAAACAGACATGGCAGAATTCTCATCAAAAACTTCCACACCTGCTGGGCCCACAGGCTGCATCTGGTTCTACATTACAATGAAAGCCCAAGCTACAAAATTCAGATTTCAAACAGCCCAAAGTTTGTAGGTGTTTAGATCTCGTCTTTTAGTTTGAGACATTATCAGGAGAGAGGTCATCTTAATAACTCTTGATCCATCTCTAGTATACTGTAACTAAGTAATTTTTGCTTGGGATTCTGTCATTATCTGTTGGGCATGGAGTTCCTCTAAACCACAACCAGCCTCAGCCTCTGATTTTCTTCTCAAGCACAAGACCCCTATTGCTGCACACCTCCTCTCTCCTTAGTGGGAGAGTCACTGCCTTCTCCTGACAGTATCTGTTATATGGCTAAAAATAAAATCATCATTAATCTTCTTATTTCAAAGGGTTCCAAGATGGACTACAAGATCTGGCCTTATCTGATACAACTTTAGTGAAGATGATTAATGTTGGACAATAATGAAGACAAAAATGGATCTCATTTACACATGGCCTCTTGTAGAAGAATTCAAAAGTTTATCGTAATTTATTACTAAGGAATGTAAGAATCATTCATTCAGTTGTTTATTAATTGCTACCAAATCCATCCACAATGTAATACAGCACCACATCCATCTTTCAGAGAAAACACACAGTATGAAATAATCGTATATTGTTTCCTGCTTGTTTTGTACAAGGGAACTAAGTTCTTACTCAAGGTTTGCTGTTCTGCATTAAGCTGCAGTGGCCTAGTGAATAGTACCCAGTCCTGGAAGACAGCAAACCTGAGTTCTGCTCCCACATCTGTCACTAACTTGCTATGTGAACTTGGGCAGATTCATGTATTTTGGTTTCCCCATTTGTACAATGGAGGTATTTCTGCTTGCTTGAAGGATGGAGGGTACATTGCAAGTGGGAAAAGTTTGGAGCAGGACACAGGAAATCCGTCTGTGTTCACATGGCTAGAATGCTACTCTGCAGTTATAACAGTTCTTTAATTGTTGATCTAGTATAGAGACAGTTTAATTTAATAAGTAAGGAGTCCTCTTGTATCATGATTCAACATGTGGTACATGAAATATGGTGGAGGCAGTTAGCCTAGTGAAGACCCACAGCAAGGAAGAGAGTGTGATTAAAAGAGAAACAGTGCAGCACCTGCAAACAGGCAGCATGGAGAGACTCAGACCACTGGGAAGGCAGGATTTCCAGACAAAACACTTTGCACAAGCATGAAACACCTACCAGCCTTGGCAAAGTGTTGTGAGATCTATGGGTGAAGAAGGCATCCTGAATTATTATTACTTCCTTTGGATGGGTGTCACTATTAAGGCACAAATCATCATCTTCTTTGCATGCAAATGCCTCTAGGAGGGAAATGATTTCACCTGATCTTTGACTTGCAGTGTTTCTGCTGCATTCTCCTTTTAGCAGGCATGGGATTATGCAGAGAAAGTTTGTGGTGCCTGGGGATCCACACAGGCAAATTCTGCAGAGTGAGGGAGCAGACCAGCACCTTGTCAAGTACAGCCATCTTCTTTCCTCTCCCATGGCAGCCTGGCTGTCTCAGGAGTCCTCTCCTGCATGTATAGCATCTATTTAACAACCGCTTTGGCTAGGAATCCTCTGGATTGCTCCAGAGTAGAGAGGATGTTCCCCAGCTCCAGATCCCTCGGAAAACCCAGCTCAAAGTTCCCAACTACCTGGTGCTTGAACTGAGGGGCATTCGTTCAGGCCCATTTCTGTTTATTTACACTCCTATCCAATAGACCAGAGGTTCTCAAAGTGGGGGTTGGGACCCCTCAGGGGGTCGTGAGGTTATTATATGGGGGGTTGCAAGCTGTCAGCCTCCATCCCAAACCCCGCTTTGCATCCAGCATTTATAATGGTGTTAAATATATTAAAAAGTGTTTTTAATTTGTAAGGAGAGTTGCACTCAGAGGCTTGCTATGTGAAAGGGATCATCAGTACAAAAGTTTGAGAACTACTGCAATAGACCTCATGGGATCACAGCGTTAATTAAGATTTAGGGGGGTGCGGGTGGGGTGATAAGTTAACAGCTTGCTGCTCTCTAGCTGGGTTTTCATCATGTCCTTGGGCTTCTTTGTTCTCCTCGGCTCAGCACAAATGACCGCATGTGTTGAGAATACAGTGACAAGTATTGAGTATCTGCATGCTCACTTGGTGGCATGTTAATATGAGTCATCTGATGTAACTGGATTCATAAGATCACCAAGGCAGCTGTGATCGCTGCTTTCCTCCAGATGGCAGTGATAGTCTGCATAGCACTGAATCCTTAGCCTCAATTCTACAGTGGCTTTTGTTTTTAAAAGGGGGAAACGGTTCTTTTTACTCAAAAAAAAAAAAAAATGGGTTGAGCCTAAAGAACAATTTGTGTCTAAACTTTGTTTTGGCACCACTGTAGAGGCTAGAGGGAGCAGTGCCATTTGGAGGGAAAGTATTTCATATCCCAAACACACATAAATGTGTTGAAAATGTAAGAAATGTGGGCCTGGTTCAATTACATATATTCTTTCATTTAGTTCTGGTGTTGTATGGCTCTTTTCAGGAAAATGAGGCCAGAACAGCATCTTGCAAAATCTTTTGCCTGGTCAGCAGGAATCCTGATTTATAGAACTGTTTGAATGAATGAATGAATGAATGAATAAAAAAAAAAAAGAGAGAGAGAGACACTTCAGTACTAATGATAGAGTGAGCGGTTCACCAGGCACCTGAACTCAAGGAGGGAGCAAGCACTTCTCCTTTTCCCCACAGCTCCCTCCAGCAAGGCTGACTTGGGAAAGTTTGTAAATTCATTATCTGTTAAACCTGGATGGAGAAGCAAGCTGGAGTCCAATATTTAGTCTAGTCTGAGGTGCTTGCTAGTGCTAATACAGTCAAGAGTTTGTGAATAGTCCAGCGCCCTATTTTCCATAGGTTATATAACATGGCCATAAAAACGTACTTCAGCCAACTCTCAATATTAAAAGCAGTCGGTTCACTAATGAAATAGCTTTACCTTTAGTGGAAGCATTCATCTGTATTGTTGGGTATATTGAGAGAGGACATGGGTCAAACCCAAGACCTTATTGTGAATCTAATGAAAGTACCTTTCCTATCACTTACGACGTGTTTTGACTCCAAATTTTTCTAGATGTGCATGTCCAAGCCTCTGGAAAAAAATTACCATGAAAGTAGTGCTCATATAATGTTATCCATTTAATAAATAGGCAAGTGTTCTGGACAATATCCTTTTCGGCTCCTCCCAGGTTCGCTCAGCAGTCTCTGTTACTGATGTGTCAATGCCGATACTGTGTGGACTATTTCACTGCCTGCTGGAAAAGTTAGGATTTCATGTGACATAATGAGCCCTCTTCATAAGTTAGCTGGGAAGGCTAAACACTGGTAATAATCAATTCTCCCTCCAAAAGAGGCACCAAAAAAAAATCCAAATTTATGGAGAGTGAAATTAAAACCCTATGATTAGAGATGGGCTGAGGCTGTTGCAATGTAGTCAGCAGTCTCTTCAATGATTGCTTATTCCAGGCTAGGTTTCTGCTGACACAAATAAACACAAACTGAGTTGAGTCAGTGTGGGTGCTGGAGAATCCGCGAGAACCATAGCATTTGTCTGCATCCAGCTACCTCAATATTAATGTATATCCCATTTATATTTTTTAGTACTGAGTCTTGTCCCTTCTCTACCGTGATGGAATTTTCAGCCACACCATTGGATGCAGATCCAAATGAGTTCCTAGCGTGAAGGGATTTCTAGCTAGAGTTTTAAATTCAGGCTTATGTCTCCATATATTGCACTCTTTTCTATTCAGCAACCAATATGATATCACACAGTATGATTGTCCTGAAATATTATAACTTTGTTTCTGAATGTGTTAGGAATTTTGACTTCTGCAGTCATCGCATTTTGAACAAATAAGTCATGTGAGGTGCAGCTTATGAAATTTCCTACTAGTGCAAAAATGTAAGTAAATAAAAATGAAAAAAATATATAACTGTAATAAATACTCATCTGTCAAAATTTATACAAAATCAAAGTTGACTCCTTCCAGAGTTACTCATAAGACATCATTAGGGGCTTGCCTTATTGGGTACACTCAGGAAAGTTAACCTGAATGAACTAAAGGTGTGAATTCAAAGTGGATAGTTAAACTGCATTAAACTCCTACATGGAAAATCTCATTCAGAATTAAAATTGCCTTAATTCAGTTTAATTTAATTTTTGATTTAAGGTGACTTTATAATTCTGAATGAGAGTGTCCACACAAGTGTTCAGTGAAGTTTAAGTAATCTACTTTTACACTGTCTGAGGGCAGACACTGTGGGCAATCACAAAGAGTTTGTTGGAGAATTTCTGCGAGACTTTTAAAAGGTTCGTAATCCATTCCATATCTTCAACAATATTTGGGGATAGAGCGTTTCTGTAGGCACCCCTCTGAGCGAGGGGTGATGCATAACCTGTTTCTGGTGGCATATCTGAATCATACTTCCTCCACTGCTTCCGTTTTACTTGGCGAGGGAAGGGACCTGATAGTAACTTGCTGCTGCTCTGTGGCAGAATCAAATTATAATGCCCTCGCAAGGGCTCATCTGAGTGGACGGGGTTGTGGAGCCAAGACTCTGCCCACCTGTAGTAAGCAAATAAGCAAGAACAGAGCACTTGTTGTCTCCTATGCACCTGGGCCCTAGGTCTAGGTAATCTGTACATAGATTTGAGGATTTTTTTATTTCCCCTTACTCCTTTACATATGTTTGTTGTCTGAGATGCAGTAGAATGTACTGCTACCACAGGATATGATTAGTTTTTTTGTCCTTGATGCAATTATCTCAGTTGTGCTCCAGCTATATATTGAGGGCCTTTAAAAAAATTATGGGGCGTGATTGAAACTGTTAATCAGACACACAGACCAGGAAAGGCCATCAAGAGGCCAACAGGCAGTAAATTAGCATGGCCGTGGTAGAGAAATGCCCTTAACATAAGAAAAAATTAAAAACTTTAGTAGGAGAAGAGATAGGAGCCTTGTTAAAAATCAGAGAATTGATTTCTCTCCTTTCTTTTGTACCCAAGAGACTTTTGTGGTGTTAAGATACAAAAGTATCAGTGGTGAATAATCAGTGCCCATAGGTTGACTTGGAGTTCTAGTCTGAGAAAGAGCCAGCCTAGTCTCTCTCTCCCCCAGTTTGCCAGGCACAGGGCTATCAGATAATCCAGATAATTGTTCCTCTGCAGGTCAACAAGGACTAGACTGTTTGGGGTTGCTAGTACCCTAATCAATAGCTGTCCTGAGCAAGCTGCGTTAAAGACTGAGCCGTCTCAATCAGGCTTTCTGAAGCAGCTGCACTAAATGATGCTAACCTTTGCATGCATGGCTAGCATGGACATTGTTAGACAGTGCAATGACAGAAATGAGAGTCACAACTGTCCAGTTCTAATTTTTTTAAACATTTGTTTTTGTGTGTGTGTGTGTGTTACAGATTTCAGAACGACTTCCCATTTTTGACATAGTGCATGTGTGTTTTAGGCATGCTTTCTGCTGTACCGGATGGGGTAAACTAATTTGTTTTCATCAATTGACCACAAAACTAGAATGGGGCTTAGTTAGCAGCAGCAGACAGAGCTGTAGGTGTGTGGTTGGGGAAGAGAACAGATGGAACCAAGACCCATTGCTGCAATCAGCCAAAATACAATCTCTTTGGCAGTATTATATTAATTCACTACACAGCAGCTGGGGGTTGCTGGGTAACTTTGCCCCTACGCTCAGATGAACCTAATAACAGCCTTGCCAGGAAGGATACTTGAAGAAGCTGTCATTCCCTCTGTTTTAGTTGTTTTATAAACCTGCTTTTAATGAGCATTTCAGTAAATTTGCCTGGTACCAAAGTGAGGTTCATGGGGCTGTAATTCCCAGCTTCACTACTATTGTCTTTCCCAAAGATAGGTAACACATTTGCTCCCATCCTCTGGAGTATTGGGGAGACTGCATATTTTTGATAGTAACTCAGGCCTTGTCTACACAAGAAAGTTTACAGCCGTTAAATTGATTTTAAAATCCATTTAGTTAAACCAGTGCAACCTCCCCTGTGCGGACATTCTTATTTCAGTTTATGAGCAGTTTATTTCAGCTAACCTTAAGCTGATTCCTAATTGACTTAAGCTAAACTGAAACAAGCCTGGTTTATATTGAAATAAGAGTGGTTTAACTAAATCAGTTTAAACTCACACCTTTAGTTAAACCAGTTCAACTTTCTCATGTAGACATGGTGTCAGTCAGCTGATTCTTACATTCCTTTAGAATCCTTGCATGTACGCTACCCGGAACTGATAAGGTAGTGTGCTTTAATATGTCAGTCTGTTCATATACCTTGGACACTTTGAGCACTTCCTCTGGTCTTCTTGCTTCCTTTTTTATTTAAGAATATGCATGTCTTCTGTGACACTGTTGTGGTATAGCCTCAACGCTAATTGTATGTATTTTAATTTCCTTACTTACACATTGTGGTCTCTTTGACTAGCTTCCTTTCCTTTTTATTTGGTAAACATCCCCTTCCTAATGCTTAGTGTGTGAATACTAGGTTTTTGGTATGGTATCTCTCCTGATTATGATGATTCTATTACAATGACTGTAACTATACTTTTGGTCACTGTTGCTTCTTGAACCAACTCTCTCATGCGTAGGGTCCTATCAAATTCACGGCCATGAAAAATGCATCACAGACCATGATATCTGGTCTCCCCCTGTGAACTCTGGTCTTTTGTGAGCTTTTACCCTATACTATACAGATTTCATTGGTGTGGGGGGGGGGAGACCAGCATTTCGCAAATTGGGGGTCCTGACCCAAAAGGGAGTTGCAGGGGGCTCACAAGGTTATTTTAGGGGAGTCGTGGTATTGCCACCCTTACTTCTGAGCTGCCTTCAGAGCTGGATGGCCGGAGAGCAGAGGCTGTTGGACAGGCATCTGGCTCTGAAGGCAGCGCCCTGCCAGCAGCAGTGCAGAAGTAAGGGTGGCGATACCATACCATGGCCCCCTTACTTCTGTGCTGCTGCTTCAGAGCTGGGCAACCGGAGAGTGGCGGCTGCTGACTGAGGGCCCAGCTCTAGAAGTAGCAGCGCAGAAGTAAAGTTGGCGATACCGTACCGTGCCATCCTTACTTCTGCGCTGCTGCTAATGGCGGCTCTGCCTTCAGAGCTGGGCTCCGGGCCCGTAGCCGCCGCTGTCCAGCTGCTCAGCTCTGAAGGCAGCGCCTCTGCCAGCAGCATGGCAGAAGTAAGGGTAGCAGTACTGCAAACTCCCCCACACTAACCTTGCAACCTCCCCCCACTCCTTTTTGGGACAGGACCCCTACAGTTACAATAGCATGAAATTTCAGATTTAAATAGCTGAAATAATGAAACTTACAATTTTTAAGATCCTAGGACTGTGAAATTGACCAAAATGGACTGTGAATTTGGTAGGGCCCTATGCATGCGTATTTTGGCCCAAAATCCAGAGCAGCCTTTATACTCTTGTATTCTCTAGAACCAGCTGTTTCCAGAAGGCATCATATAAGGCATAAAAAAATTGCCTCTTTATATCGTTCTTTGACCAGAAACTGGTGGACAGCTGAAGTCACTAACTAGTATTTCCTTATTAGATTTAATTGCCTCTTTGGTCACTGTCAACATTATGCTCTCAGTATCCTTCCCCTTATCAGGAGGCAAGTGGTAGATTTGTATTTTTATGACTTGAGCTTTGTATCCATATAGATTCTACTGCCTGGTCCTCTGTACTCACCAACTGTATCTCTTTAGGCTCTATGGATCCTTGTAGGTTCAGGATTACTTCCCCAACTAGTTGTTCCTTTATATCTTGGTAAACATCAACATTTGTCATTCCACCATGTTTCAGTAAAGCCTATTATTAAAGATCCTCTGCCACTACCAGATATTACCCTCAGCAAGTTTGCAGGTGACACTAAACTGGGAGGAGTGGTAGATATGCTGGAGGGTAGGGATAGGATACAGAGGGACTTAGACAAATTAGAAGATTGGGCCAAAAGAAATGTGATGAGGTTCAACAAGGACAAGTACAGAATCCTGCACTTAGGATGGAAGAATCCCATGCACTGCTACAGACTAGGGACCGAGTGGCTAGGCAGCAGTTCTGCAGAAAAGGACCTAGGGGTTACAGTGGACGAGAAGCTGGATATGAGTCAACAGTGTGCCCTTGTTGCCAAGAAGGCTAACGGCATTTTGGGCTGTATAAGTAGGGGCATTGCCAGCAGATTGAGGGATGTGATCATTCCCTTCTATTCAGCATTGGTGAGGCCTCATCTGGAGTACTATGTCCAGTTATGGGCCACACACTACAAGGATGTGGAAAAATTGGAAAGAGTCCGGCAGAGGGCAACAAAAATGATTAGGGGTCTGGAACACATGACTTATGAGGAGAGGCTGAGGGAACTGGGATTATTTAGTCTGCAGAAGAGAAGAATGAGGAGGGGGGTTTGATAGCTGCTTTCAACTACCTGAAAAGTGGTTCCAAAGGGGATGGATCTAGACTGTTCTCAGTGGCAGCAGATGACAGAACAAGGAGTAATGGTCTCAAGTTGCATTGGGGGAGGTTTAGGTTGGATATTAGGAAAAGCTTTTTCACTAGGAGGGTGGTGAAGCACTGGAATGGGTTACCTAGGCAGGTGGTGGAATCTCCATCCTTAGAGGTTTTTTAGGTTTTTTGACAGAGCCCTGGCTGGGATGATTTAGTTGGGGATTGGTCTGGCTTTGAGCAGGGGGTTGGACTAGATGACCTCCTGGGGTCCCTTCTAACCATGATATTCTATGATTCCAGGTCACTTATTTTACTCTTTTGACTTCTTATGGGACCAGACCCTCAGTTGGTGTAAATCACTGTGTCTCCAGTGATGTTAATGGAGATATGCCAGCTGAGGCTCTGGCCCTAATAGTTTTTATTTTATGCCATGTGCCTTCACTCCTTTGCCTGACAATTTTATTTTTATGATCTCCAGCTCCTTTTCAGCTGTAATTTCTGTCCTACCCTTTGCTGGATAAGGAGTTGCTTTTTGTAGTGCTGTCACCCTAACAGATATGTCTGTGCAAGTTGAGTGTAGCTCAGCACCTGCTACCTTTTCCCTGGGCTTCCAAGCTGCCCCCCGACCAGCAATTTTCTGTGCCAGCAGTCTTAACCTTTGGTTATGGTGGAACCCATAGGCTTTCCATTCCTTAAAAAGTTCCTTGGTTGCTAATAAATATAATGCCATTCTCTTCTCATCCATGCATTGGGACCTAGAAGATAGCCTCTCTTGCTCCCATCTTCCTGCTATCTAAGCTGTCGTCATGATGAGTGGGGACCATGATAACTAATAGGATTTAAGATGTAGTTTGGGGCACATTTACTAGTTTGGGGCCTTAATGGCAAACAGTTTAAACTTAGTACAGTGAATGCAATGGTGCTGAAAGGGCATTTATTACAGAACAAGACATTCATCATGATGTATTTATAAAAAGAGCGTGGTATCAGGCTGAAAAGGGGCTTCTTAAATGCAGTAAATTAAATTTGTTGTCAAAATCTTGTAGATCACTTATTTACACAGTGAAGCATGAGAACTGGCAAGTTACCATACTAGATAAAATCCAGGACATTCACAGTTCAGAATGAAAATTTGGGGTACCATTGTAGGATTCTGTTTTGGGCCCAAGAAATTAATTAAAGCCAGAGCATCAGCTCAGGTGCTAAAGTTTTCAGCCTTACTTGTGGAATTTTGAGGTTAGGTTACTTGCATTTTCCTGTTGCTGAATACAGCTAAAATTCTGTGTGCCATGTATTTGCTCGTCATAAAATGTTCCCCCTAGCCAGTAACAGCTTCTTTGTTGGCTAAGCTTGTCTGGTTTATGGGCTTCCCAGCCTTTGTGCAGTGTAATGGGAGTTAAGAACTTCCACATGGTTCTTACCCCGAATAAGCAAAGCATTTGCTTCCATGTCCAACAAATGCATCAAATACGGTTTGAATTTTGTGTTTTTAAATGCAAAGGATAATATTGATTTTGTTAAGGTAAATGTCTTTAATCGTATGCTACATAAACTTAACTGTTACCAAGAAATAATGGGTTTTCTGGGTACCTTTCCAGCACAGCAGTCTGAAAATGTACCTTTTAGTGTGTCCAGAAAAAAATTGCACAGTTGGGATTTAGATGAACACAAATTAAACGGATCACATCCCCAATAACTGTAAACTGTGTATATGCATACTTTGCTTAAATGGAACTTAAATTTGTACCATTTTGTAACACTCTACAGAGCATCTGTTAATTTGGCCTGTTTAGTTCTCTTACTAGGAAAACAGAAAATGACTGTTCAGAGCTAAGGATGGACTTTATTATTTCTTTTCACTATGTAATTCAATCTGATCTACAGAAGCCGGAGAAGACCTTGATTCAGAGGGACACTGAGTTTCTAGTTTGCAAACAATGGTGCCAGTTCGGAAATCTTTACTCATACTAGCGTGCCTGAAGAGTTCCACCAAAGCAGTCTCATTGGCATTATTCGGGAAAGTGAAGGTTACAAGATCAAGCCTAATTACTGTAAATAAGGTGATACAGGTATTTAAGAACACAGAAACACACATGCTGCAATGTTGTCCTTTGATTTATTGCTTAACTATCATAGTACAAGCTATATAAAAATATTTTACAGATAGGAAAAATCATTGAATTGGAGGTTAACAATGTTTTGCATAGGAATGTGTGTGATATAAATCCCTCTTCACGTTTTAAACATAGACTTTTGCGCAAGCAATTTAGTAGTAAATGTCTGTTTGTAAGTCATTTTTCACTTCAGGTGAGTATCCGCATTTAATGCAGAGTGTTAGCTGAACATAGTTACTTTTAAAATTGATTTACTTACTTATTGCCCAATTATGCCACCCTTACTGACACTGAATAGCACCTGACTACACCCATAGTTTCCAACCTTCCAACATCCATTGGACTGCTCATGTAATAAGGTACTGCTCAGCATGAGTATGAGCATTGCAGTCTAGTCCTTAGTACTATTTGAAAATAACCCATCTACTCTACAACAGATATATGGATTGTTTGGAAACTCAATATATCCATGTAGCATCTGCATAGGTCATTATTGCTGGAATCTTCCAGCTTTTCTGTAGCAGTTTCAGGGGAGTTAGTGAAGGAAACTCATAATATAAACTTTTCCCCTGATTGCCTTTCGTTGGCAGCCTATATGATCATATACAGCTACCAGCACCTGCATTTGAAACTTTATTGCAACATTAGTCAGGTACCAGTTTATTTCTTTGGATTATACACCAGGAACAATTAAAAAATAGATAAACAAATCTTACATATCAGAGGGGTAGCCGTGTTAGTCTGGATCTGTAAAAGCGGCAAAGAGTCCTGCGGCACCTTATAGACTAACAGACGGATTGGAGCCTAAGCTTTCATGGTTGAATACCCACTTCGCCAGATGCATGTAGTGGAAATTTTCAGAGGCAGGTAGAAATATGAAGAAACTTCGAAGAAACTGCTGAGCTTCAGTTCATTTGCAAATTTGACACCATCAGCTCAGGATTAAACAAAGACTGTGACTGGCTCGCCAACGACAAAAGCAGTTTCTCCTCCCTTGGTGTTCACACGTCAACTGCTAGAAGAGGGCTTCATCCTCCCTGATTGAACTAACCTCGTTATCCCTAGCCTGATTCTTGCTTGCATATTTACCTGCCTCTAGAACTTTCCACTACATGCATCTGACAAAGTGGGTATTCACCCACGAAAACTTATGCTCCAATACGTCTGTTAGTCTATAAGGTGCCACAGGACTCTGCCGCTTTTACAAATCTTACATAGACTATAGTCAGGTGATTGATGCTGGTTAAGCAAATTGTTAGCAACTGTCATTTACTGGGATTACACAGTAGCACAGGTGTAAGAGAAAGGTTTGCTAACTTGATGGGAAATGTTCAAAGGAGTGGATAGTTCATATTGTATTAAGAGCTAATTGGTACATTGGTATCTATCCCTTTTCATATCAAACTAAATGCTTTAGAATTGCATGTGTGAAATCATGGACAGTACAAAAAACACACCACAAATTCCATAGGAAACAATAAGTAACTGAGTTTTGGGGAATCTGTGGTTCACTTTTTCTAAATCCAATGTGGGCACCTCTCCCAATTCCATAAGCACAAACAGTATAAATAACAAACATTCAATGTAGATACTAAATTGAGCCATCACATAATTTAAAATGGGTGAAACCTAGTGGTGTGTGACCTAGTTTTATATCTTAAATTTAGGCAGACATTTTCTTGAATCCATGTAAGAAACAATTGTTCTGTGACAAGTAGCAATTTGGAAACTGATTCATGGGAAAACAAGTCACACTGAAGTATTTAGAAAAATACTGTGTTCAAAAACACATTTGGAGTCTTTGGAACACTTATCAAATACCAACTTGAAATCATTTATCTTATAGGGGGAAAGTTCAGTAACAAATGCATAGAGAAATTAATCCACTTGGAAAAAATGCAAAACAATCTTTTATAAATACCATTTCTAATGCAAAAGATGCTGCATATTTGGGGCAGATAAAAAGCATAGGCACTTTTATTTTTTAAGATATGGATTACAAAATATATTAAAAAACATGCTAGCTAATTTTGAGAACTGTTTTAGATATATTATCAAGCAGCAGCATTTTTATACAATAGAGAATAACATAGTGCTGTCTTTGGAAATATACTACATTCAGAAAATGGTGTATTCCTACAAGAAGAATGAAGTAATACATATTTACATGGATACAAATAAAGCAAGTGCAAAAAACATGGCTCTTCTACATTCTTTCTACCAATCGAAAACACATACAATAGACACTTTCAATCCACTGCTGCTGTTCAGATCTTACATTTTGCTCATTCTCATGGAGAAAAACAAAACTGGGCTGCATATTTCATTACAAATCTCTTCACAAGCAAATACTCCCCTGGCAAACTTTACTTACAACATTTGTAGCTGACATAAAATCTTCCTTATAGCTGTCAACTCCCATTACGCTCTCAGATTGTTTATGTATCAAGAATGATTATTTTATTTTATGTATTTATATAATTGATGCAACAGTTTATAGAAGTGCATCCTGTAATTCGCAGCCAAAGCTAGGATGGAAAAGTATGTGTGGGGGAAAAGACAGCTAGACGAACTTTGGGTTACAATGAGCCCCATGTACTTAGCATGGTATAACATTGATGGAAAACGCATTAGAGTTGTTCACCCTGAGGACAGTATATTTGGAGGGCCTTTGGTACAATAGCAGGAAGGCACTGTGGTGAAACATTCAGATAACTGAGGAAAGACAGAATTTCCTCATGTGCAAATATGGCTATTTTCCAGATAAAGTGAGAACAAATTACTCACAAATGCTATTAACTCTTCCAAGGTGAACCTAATGTTTCTACAGAGAGAGCAAGAGAGCAATTTTTATTTATGTAACAATATTAATACTGGAAAAACACTGCTCAGCAAAAAAAAAAAAAAAAAAAAAAGAAATAATTTAGTACTATATATTTTGAAGCTATTCAGCATAGCTATAACATTTTTGAGAGATAAAACTGCATAACTCTGTGTCTTAGGATCCTCCTTCCTCTCTCCAGAAATAAATATGATGTTAGTTAAGACTATATTATTTATCGAATGTTTTGCATGTAAAATGATGAAAAGCAGATACAGTAGTATAAGCAGACTACATGTAGCTGTAAATAAAACCACTAAAATGTAGTCTATATTATATACATGTATGAAGAGCCTTGATCCTTTAGCTGACATCATGCGGGTGCAGTGATCTGTCCCTTTGGTGCCAGTTGCAGGATTGCAACCCAAGTATATAACATATGTGTGTATATGCACATACACAAATACATCTAATTAGCTATGTGTTAAACTTTAGGAAGAAAAGCATCCAGCTTAATGCAAGCAGCAATAGAAACCTTGAAGCACATAAAAATTACTATCCCACCCTACCCAGCCTAGCTCTTGAAGGAAAATGTAAGATCAATGGATTTAAAAAGAAAAACAAAACAAGTCTTCCACCAAAATAGGAGAGAGAGCATGTTTAACAGGCAGATCCTGCAATGTGACTTCTGTGGAATTCCACGGGGGTGTCACATTGTAAGGATCAAAGCCTTAGTTCCTGTGTGGTTTATACATTAATGTATCATGGTAAGAAAAGCCTAATTATGTAAAATGGGGAAATGATGCAGGATGCTCAACTGATAATTTAGGGGCGAGCCAGAACAGCTAGGCACTCTTAATGGGAACACCTGTACCATGATTTCACATTTCATCTGAGTAATTGCGTGTTGAGATGACCAAGGTTTCTAGTGGATTTGTGTGTGCAATTACCCTATATACTTGTCCAAGTCAGGCATGCATTTATTTGTGTGCATAATGCTGTTGAAAACCTGTCCCTTCTTGGGGATTTATTTTTAAACTATCACCTAATGAGTGGCAGTGTTTTTTAGAACATGCCATCTAGCCAATTTATTATGTAAACAAAATAATTAGTTCACATATTTCTTTGTGCTGCTTGTTAAAATCCAACAAGAAGAGAGTCCATATGGGAAAAAAATCTGCCAAGTAATTTTTGTGGTAGCTTTAAATTACTTCTGTGCGCAAATTGTGTAAAACTGGAAAACTCCTTTGGACTACACTCTTGCTCAAGTAAAGTCAGCTGAAATAAACAACTTGTGCAAGATGACTTTGCTCCTTGAGAACCAAGACAATTCGAAACAATGGGATGTTTTGCCTGGAACTGTATCTGCCTTAGAAAGAACCAAAGATCTTGAATAGCTCATGGTACACTGCATTATTAAAGCAAGTTTTGAGGAAATTAAACATATTAAAACAGAGCACCTAGAGTTGTTGAATAATATCAATAATTCCACTACATCTAGGTAATTTTTAATTCATCATATTCAAAGCCCCAGGCTTGTTCCCATGGAAGCCAATGGCAAAATGTCTATTGACTTCAGTGGGTACAGGACCAGGACTTGATACTTTTGTTGTATTATTTACGGATGGAGCATGTGTAGCTGGCTATATGAATGGCAGACTGAAATATCCACTGCTGGCAGTATTGAGTGACAGTCACCTTTTGTATTGCTGAAATGGCATATGGGAAAATGACCTTCTCAAAAAGATTCTAATCGTACAAAGCAGAATACCTTCCAACTGGAAGAAATGCTCCTGCTTGGTCTGTGTGTTACACTAGCACTGTATACATGAGCAGTATATGTTTGACCCACCTGAAAAAAAAAGACGCAAACTTCATGAGCAGGCCACATATCTAATCAACTTTTCGATTAAGAATAGAAAGGGGCTCAAGCAAGCCACAAAATTCTGTTCAGGCTATAAACCCAGACTTTTAAATGACCTAAGAAGGTTTGAATCCAGGCTTTTGGTTTTTCCCGTTTGCAAAATTCTGATTTCAGATACTCCAAAGATCCCAGGTTGTTTAAGATCCAAGATTTTGGTTCAGGTCAATTTCTTAATCAGGCATTCTGAAGCTATGCAAAGGCTTATATCCTGGAGAGAGTTAGTGAAATGCTATCCACTAACTCTCTCCAGGATATAAGATGTTGCATAGCTTAAGTAGTAGAATTTAGTGGCAGAAAATATATATTTTCACAAAACTCACGAAGAATAGCTGAGCCAAACCCAGTATTGATTCTATGGGGGTCTATGCACTTATCTTTCTTGCAGCATTGGGCAAACATTCTACAAAAGTTCTGCTGATCTAATATTTTCATACAACCTAATTCATGCTGTCACCATGTAGACACATGGGTACTGGCAATCTGTGCTTTGAAACCCTTGAGACTTTAGCAAGTGTGCCTTCTAAAGCAATCTTTAGCACTGCAGATTTCCTACAAGCACTCTTAAGGATATCGATTTCATTAATTTAACAAAAGATTATTACATATTTGCAGCAATATTATGGTTAGCCCTTAATGTATTTATATTATCCAGGTATGATATCTTTTTATCTTGTCACGGAAGCAATAACACACTAAAAATGGAAAGCGTGAAACTTGACAAGCTTACTAGCTGTGCAACTGCAAATGGCAAATATTATCCATATTCTGTTTCTTACTGTGATTAACTGTCTTGAGCACAGTATATTCAAACTATGTGTTAGAGCAAGAAGTCATACATAGCTAACTTATTAGACTAACAAGGAGGTTCAGCCTTTCTGTAAATTGCTGCTGGCTTTTCAAAGCAAAAGAAAAAAGGACAAATAAATGTTTGGCTTCTTTTAGATGTAATTACTTTCCCCTGCAGCTTGCATGGTTAAATGTTGTGGTTTCTAAATGAGAGCAGTTACGAATTGAAGGCAGGTTTTACATGAAAATAAACAGCAGTACTTTACTAGAATAAAAAAATTAAAAGCTGTCAATGTATTGGCTAACCACTAATTTGGGTCAATCACAAAGTCTTTTGACAGGCATAATTCTGCTTGAATTTTGTAACTCCAATAGATGCATCCGCTTCATTTTATCAGGGGTTATTTTAACTTGGGCTGTTCGTTAGAAATTTGTAATTGCTCTTTTAATTTAATTTTCTTTAAGCATCTCTCGCCTTCAAAGGCACATCAGCTCTTATTAAAAACAACAAAGAAAGTCTTGGATTCATGTGGCAACTACAGTTTGGTGTGCCGAGCACAGGAGTAAGAGTCAGGAAAGCTGGGTTCTGTTCTCAGATAAGACTGAGACTTGGTCTACTCTAAAATATTAGGTTGACATGGCCACACTCTTGAGTACCATAGCTTTGCTGACCTAAACCCCGGGATAGATGCAGCTAAGTTGATGGAAGAATTTGTCCATTGACCTAGTTGCTGCCCCTGGGAGAGGTGGATTACCTACAGCGATGGAAAAACACCTTCCATCAATGTAGAACCCATAGTGTAGATGTGGCCTGACTTGTGCAAGTCACTTAACTGCTGGGTGCCTCAGTTACCCCCATTGGTAACATTGGAAATAATAATGTGTAACCTGTGTTTGTAAAGGGCTTTGAGATCTGGATGGAAAGGTGTTGCTATTTAAATGCAAAGTGTTGTTGATCTTATATAAAACGCAGGCACTCCCTCTACTCTTATTTCTCATCCCCACTGACTTAAGTGCTAATATATAACCACATTTGTTGTAGAACAGAGCTCTGGAATGACGCCTTTCTTCTCCCTTATTATGATATCTATATGTTTTTGCAGCAGGCAAGACACATACCGTGTTATATGAGAACAATACAATCTTTGGACTAAAGGAAGGGTGTCCTTTTGATGTTTACAGAGAGAGGTGGCGAGCTGCTTAGTCAAGGCTGTCAGCTTGATGCCAATACATTGTTCCTTGCATTGAATTGGTGCCTTGAGATGAACGATTAAGGAAGCAGGAGGTTGAAGGGGCAGTGGAAGGATCTAAACAGGTCAGTTATGGAAGGATTCAGTAAAAGTTGTCTCACAAATCTCTTCTTCTATGTCTGATTTCTGGCAGGGAGTCCAGAAAACTCCTTCCTGATAATTTCATTAACTGTGAAATGAAAAAGCAGAAAGAGATTTAGCATGTTCTGAAAGTGATGGGAATCCAAAGCAATACGAGCAGGTTTTGCTATTAAGTCTCAAACATCCTTTTGACATTTTATAATGATAACACATCTATTCTTAACAAAAAACCCAAACACTCACATAACTCAGTTCCCAACTGGATCACCAAAATATGCACATGCCTAAACTGAGTAACCACATACTTTTATTTGATTTACACTTTGTCACTCAATCCTGTCCATACTGTTTAACCCCATTTGTTGTGTCATGTCTAAAGTAGGGCTTGATCCTGTAAACACTAACTTATGGGTGTAGTTCTATATATTAGCATACTATTTACTATTCCAGACTATGCCTCGTTGAAGTGGTCACAGGATTGGGCCTTTAGATGGTAAACATTTTGGGACAACACCCATGTATTGCTGTTTTTCTATATCGTGTTCAGCACATTTCAAGCACTATACAATCAGAATGACCTTTTGTGTCCTGTGATGATGCATCTGATGTCCCTTGCATAAAATAATTATTTTCCTGCTTCATAGACAAAAAGTCCCAAAGAGTCAATGGATATTGACATTCTTACCAAGATGAAGTAAGAAAAATTAGAAAAGTGAAGCACCAGATTTTGGGAAGTGCAGTTTTACACATGCCAAACTTATGTGCTTGGATTGAAAATTCTGTGTATGTAAGTCATGTGCAAAAGTATTTTTCTGAAAATCTGGCCTTAAACATATTTGTCGCATAGTGTATTTTTCTTTACAACACAGAAATAAAACTTCCATGTCTCTTTATACAATTATTATTCTAACCTCCTGACATTGTGTGCTGGTGATTAATAATAAAGGCCAACAGAATGCATTAGTGTACTCCCATCCTTGCTTTTCTATGCAAAAACCCAAACCAACATCATTATGTGTTACCATATACAGTAGAACCTCAGAGTTATGAACATCTCGGGAATGGAGGTTCATAACTCTGAAATGTTTGTAACTCTGAACAAAATGTTATGGTTGTTCTGTCAAAAGTTTACAACTGAACATTGACTTAATACAGCTTTGAAACTTTACTATGCAGAAGAAAAATCCCCCCCACACACCTTTTTTTAGTAGTTTATGTTTAACACAGAACTGTATTTGACTTTTCTTTTTTTTTTTTGGTCTCTGCCGCTTTTTTTCCGGTTCCAAATGAGGTGCGTGGTTGACCAGTCAGTTCATAACTCTGGTGTTCATAACCCTGAGGTTCTACTGTAGTATGCAATATTGTAGCTGTATCGGTCCCAGGATATTAGGTAATATCTTTTATCGGACCAACTTCTGCTGGTGAAAGAGATACACTTTTGCACTTACACAGAGCTTTTCTTCAGGTCTGGGAAGCGTACTCCCACATAGTTGTTATTGGGACATTTAATGCACTGGATGAGGTACACCACATGTAATGATAGGCATGTGTAGGATCCACGGATTTGAAAGGTGTGTTGAGAGGGGGAAGGTTTTCCTGAATCCCCTCTTCTGGCCTTCAGACAACCCCTCAACCCCTCCAAGCCCATCAGAAGAAGAAAACTCCCCACACACCAGGACATACCAACTGAAAGCGGCATCAGATCCTGCCAGAACAACTAATGCAAAACCTACAGACATATCTCCACTGCTAAAATGGAGATAATGGGAAGCTATCTCATTTGTATCTGGCACAGCAATTATGTGTGCATATTTTTGCCAGAATTTGCTATTTGTGGGTTCAGTTTAACCTGTCAGAATCATGGCAATTGCATTTGCAAATAAGGTGCATAATTATGAAGATATGGGTCTCTCAGTCTATCTTGGTAAATTCTTGTTAAAATCATAATAACCAAATATTCAATTTTAGAAGCCCAGATCTATGATCAAAATTATTTCAACTGCTTGTGCAAATTGATTATATGCTCACAATAGTACGCTACTAATTTTTGCATGCAATTACTGGGGATGCATTACAGATGGATTAGTCCAGAACACCAGATCCAAACTCTCTTCTTGGCCCAAATCTTTGGCAAAAATTCTGATTTGGATCTATGTCCAGATCCCATCTCTAATTGCTCTTGCAATCACAGGCACACTTTCTTGCATGGGGACTTAGAACTGCCATTTGATTTTTTTGTTAGAACTAATTCTCTTAAAACAGTATGTATCCTCTGCCCCAAGCCACTGTACAGAGAGCGAAAGAGCGAGAGAGAGAGAGAGACACCAATTTAGGAAAGAACTTATGCTCATGCTTCAGCACCCTATCTGAATAAGAAGATGCTTTTCTGAAGCAGGGTTAGAAAAAGATAGAACTACACTGATCCCTTTTTAATTAATCAGAGAATGAACCTAACAATAGAATAAAAATCCAGTGCCACATGTTAAGATTCCATAGAAAATGAACCTGGTAAGGGCGAGGGCTGCTTCAAAGAGGCAGTGCCAGGGTAACAATCCAGTTGGTGTTTTACCCTTTTGAAAAAAACCTGTGGGTGCAGTGATCTCTGCTTTATTCTGCTGATGGGATTTGGACTCCCTAAATTCTCCCCCCACACCGATACAGCAGAACAATATTAAGTTCAATGCATTCAGGGCTTCTCCATGCACAGAAAGCCCACTGGTAGTATGCCTCAGAATTTAGCACGTCTTCCTACTTCCAGTCAGGATATGCTTTCATGTGCTTGACCTCGCTTTGATTGGTGGAGGCGCCAACTGAAAAGCAGAGGTATGCTAGAAAAAACTATTATACAGTGAAGGGGATTTTTACCATCTCCTTGTGCCTAAACTTCCACCTGCCATATCTTATCTCAGCTTCTGCCCAAAACCGCTTGTGCAAGTTCACTGAAACGACTGTATAGCTGAAGGTTATTAGATCTGATGTGGTTCTGAGGCTTTGCAGTGCAATCAGACTGCCAGTGGGAGGTGAGATTGCTCTAGTTTCATACAAAACCGACTTAGGCTCAGCTTAAAGGACTTCCTGTTTTCTCTACCCAGGAAATGAGAGGAGCAGATCTTCAATGGAAATTTTTCATAGCCTCTGACTGCTAAAAATAGCAGTGAGGTGAAAGAAGTGGGCACCGACTCTATGGGGTCATTTCCTTTATAAAAAGGAGTGGGCTGAAACGGCAGGCTGAATTATTTATCAACACGTTTGTTCAGTCAGTGTCTCAAAAACATATTGTATGTACATTTCCTGTCAATTTAATACAGCCACCTCAGATGGAAACATCACATTCTTCCTGATGACAAGAGGTCATTTCAGTCTAGGGACGGCTAATATTTTAGCTGAAAACAAAAAGGTGAAAAAGACTTACCCTATTTGGAAAATAGACCTAAACTAATCTTCTTAAACTTACTGGGGGAAATTCATCTGGGATGCTGAATTTTTTTTCATTTGTTTCTACAGCTAAAAATAAAACTCAAGGAAAGCAAAATCTGCAGGACAGGGCTGCCAAGCTAACAGCACAGCGACAGGAGAACAGCTACTATCTGGTCTCCAGCGCAAATATGGATGAGACTATAGCTGGTAGGTGCAAAACAGTGTGGACAATGTAGTGAAGCAGTTGAAATCTAGTGGTTATGGGGTTTATTTGACAGTCAGCTTCCCTTTCTCCCCTGCATGCTGCATTCATTTGCATTGCAGGGTTTTATTGGCTGAGGTGACAGGGTGGACAACAGTGACTGTACAACAATAAAACCAGCAGAGCAACACAGTGAACCAGACAGTTTTGTAACCTGACTGGTTACCGTTTCTTGGACTGCGGTGGGGCTTCACGGGTGTAAGGAAGAGCAGAGGTTTGTCTGTGCTATGACAAGTCAGGCTGTTGGTTCCTGAGGGCTGCAAAGCAAACTCTCATCCTTGTATATATTTACTACTAATGAAAGTCAGCATGAATCAATAAGGCTGTAAATTAAGCTAGCCAGAGGCTGCTGTCTTCTTACTATAAATGGGCCTGAGCCACAACACTGCAGCTTTAAGAGAAGGACAAGCAATCCTGTTTGTACAGCACCTTGCACAACTGGTCTAAATCTGGGGCTCCTAAGCACTACTGCGTGACAAATAAATAAAATAACAGCAACTGGAGCCAATCTTCCCAGCTCAGGGTTATCTCGACACTGGGCTGAATGAAACCATTCATGTTGAACCTGTCTTCCCTAGTATTTTGGGAGAATCTGAATCCATATCCAGATCTGATTGTAGTGACCTGAGTTTCTATTGTGGGCTGAATGGGAGCTACAAATCCAGACACACCCAAACTTTGGAGGAAGTTTGCATTCTGATCTGACTTTCATCTCTAAATGTCTCTCTTTTTGTGATAGCATAGGCCTGGTCTACACTACACCATTAGGTTGACGTAAGGCAGCTGACATCGACCTCATTCTGTCAGTGTACACACCACAGCCTTGTCCCACCGATGTAAGTGCCCTACTACACGGACATCATAATTCCACCCCCAGGAGAGGTGTAGCGCTTATGTTGGTGTAGTCGGTGTAGACACTGTGTTACTTATATCAGCTGTTGGCTGTCTTGTCAAGAAAGCTGGGCAGTTAGAGCCCAGAAGCCTCCAGCTGCCCACTCCCATCTGGGCTGCTGCCTGGAGACTCCCTGCTCAGGGAGCTGAGAAGCTCAGGCAGCTGCCCTCCGCTTCCGCCTGGGAGCTGGGAGGCAAGAGCTGAGGGCATAGCTGGACTTCCTGTGGAGAGCTGCGCAGAGCTGAGAGCCCTGGCTCTCAGTCCCTCCCACCCTGCCACTCTTCAGTCAGTGGAAGTGCTCCGGGTGAGGATGCGCACCACCGACAGAAGAAGGGTAGTTATCGTGCTGGCTGTAAGTCGACCTATATTAGGTTGACTTACAGCTGTAGTGTAGAAATGCCCATAGTTAAAATATCCAGTATAGGGTGGACACTTCCACATACCCAGAAAACATTCCAGTATTTCCAGGAATGGCGTGACCCTATCCCTGCTGACATGACTTCACATGCACTGTGCAAGTGAAATCACACTGCATGAGGAAGCCATTTTGAAGACCACCTTCCCCCCTCCCTTGCTGGTGTGATCTCATACGTATGGTGCATGCTGGTGGGGTGAAGGCGGCATGCCATTCAAAATGGTTTTCTCTGTCTGCACAACCACATCCGGTTTTGTCTCAATACCAGACAGGGGCCAAACCCTAGCAAAAGAGGACTGTCCAAAGTAGACTAGACAAATGGCTGGCCTAGTCCAGTGTCGGAGTCCTCTGAGCCCAATCACACTACTCTTTGGCTGAGAGTAAACAGAAATGATCTGACTAATAAATAAAATGTTATCATTTTAAGGTGCCTGTTGTGTGCCTGCTTTGTCGTGTACTGTCGCCTATGTTTTCATGAGAAGCCAGAAGAGCTGCTAAAACAGGACAAGCCACATTATGAGGACATAAGCAAACATTATGAAAATTAACTAATAAAGAATGAACATTTAAATAATATCTGATGTCAGCTGAACAGAACAGGGAAATTCTCAGGCTAGAATTCCTACTGCAGCTTATCCTTGTGTGTGACTCCATTTAATATGGAATACATGAAAATAATACTTGGAGTTCCCTGCAATAGCTACAAGCAACAGTATAGCTCAAACATCATGCATTACTGCAGTCTGCATTACTTTGGGTTAGAGTTAGTACTTTACTGTCCAGTTTTCCAAGGGCCTTCAAAACCATGACTGCAACAATGCCTTCTCCCCCATATTTGCACATGCAAATAAGCACCTGAGCAAAGTGAGACAGTCGCTTTTCTATTAGATTCCCATTTGGCACATGCAAATGTTGGCTGTGTCATGCACAAATACTGAGCCACATTTTCAATAGGATGGTTGTCATTTTGTGAGTGCAATTTGCACTGGTAATTTTGCTCTTCACTTGGATTATGGGCATGAATTGAAGTGCTGGCATCTTCAGTGACCTGCTTGAGCATGTAACTTGGATTGTTACAGGCACAAGAAGTCTGATTTGCAAGTGCATGATTCACTATAAATACAAACTGTACACGCAAAAAAAAAAAAAGCCCTTTGAGAATTTGGCCTTTGACTTTTTTTAAATCATATTTTTAATTTTTAAGGTAATATACATAAAAAAACACAATAAACCATTGAAAAGACTGTAACTCTGAATGTGTTGCAGCCCTGATATACAATCCTTGGACTCTGTAAAGATGCAGCAAAGTGTGGTATGTTGTGCATAATCTGCCTGAACAATGGGAGGTATTAGTGTACAGTGGGTGAAATTCTCCCAGTGTAATAGCAACCAAGCCACTCCCCCTATCCCCTCTCAACACTCCTGCATTCACCAGCCCAGTGAAACAGGTAGTTCTGCTGTATGGGGAGTGAGCGGACTGGCAGACACAGGGATGTCAAATCATCTGCCCAGCCCACATAGGTCAGCATGGAGAGGTGTTGGGGACTATACTAGCAACAGTACCGATTCAGTGGTCACAAA
This sequence comes from Lepidochelys kempii, assembly GCF_965140285.1. Taxonomy (NCBI): domain Eukaryota; kingdom Metazoa; phylum Chordata; order Testudines; family Cheloniidae; genus Lepidochelys; species Lepidochelys kempii. The sequence continues at coordinate 15,671,404 of NC_136392.1, read as the reverse complement.
CACCTACGTTAAGGGATTGTGCTGCGGTCACAGTGGTGGCTGGTGCCCTTCTTGAGGAACGGATTCTGCCTCTTCATGTGCTGCATCGTCTCCCTGCACAAGCTTGTTTATTTGGTCTCTGTGCCGGGGGTGGATTCCATCCACTCTGACTTTGACATTATGGATCCATAATGCATAGGAAGGGCTTGTAGTTGGGGGAATCTAGACAAGACCTGGGTGCTGCTGGCAGCTCACCACAGACATCCTGCATGACCTTGGGCAAGTCACTTAAACTCTCTGTGCCTCAGCTCACCTGCCTAATGGGGGGGGGGTGTGGGGATAAATTCATTAATGTTTGTGACGAGCTATTTTACTGTGGCCTTTATGAGCCTAGACAGATAAAACCCAAAGAGTCAAAATCCATATGAGAGATCTGAATTCTTTTCAACCCTCAGTTCAGGTGTCTATTTTTGTTGCTTTACAAAAGGTCAAGTCCACATTACACAAGGTAGATCCTCAGCTGGTGTAACCTGGCATAGCTCCACTGGAGTCATTGTGGAGGGGTTTAAATTACAGATGGCTACACCACTAGAAAAAGGGTCCAGAATTGAATGTCCCCTTGACTTTTCAGTTTAAATCTGTATTATTGCAAAAAGGCTGCATGTAAATTTGTAGTAAAGTAGCTCTTTACAAGACAAACACAACAGGGTCAAAACTCTGACTTGCAAAACTCTACTGTGCCAGGCTTTTGCTCAGAGCAACTTTTAACAGATGAGTAATAAATCCCTTAAAAAGGGGGGGGGGGTGTTAATGATAGAAAACACCCTGCCTAACTCATTGCAGCAGGGAAGTTAGTGGGAACTGTAGTACTCATGTATACATTCGAGACTTGCCAGTTAAAAACAGTAGAAGCCTTAAAGGATTCTTGCTAGCACTTTTACTGTGAGGATGTTAACCAGCAATAGTACAAGGACTGCTATTGTATTTTTGCTGGTTAACATCCTCACAGTAAAAGGACTGTTATTACTAATGTCATGGGCTGACGATGCAAGATCCCAAGTTTACATGCACATGATAAAGTCAGTTTTAATAAATAAATACATTTAAAAAAATCAAACCCCCTCTTGATAAATAAATTTAAAAGCTTGAGCCAGCAAATGAAATATCCAGGCAAAGATTTTTTTTAAAAAGGGGTCATGGAGTTCTCAATCAAGCAATGCTCCATTCTAAGCAGTGGGCCAAAGTCAGACTTGATTTAAGTGGATGTGTAGCCACTTAAAGTGAGCTTGATTCTCTTCTCACTTAGGACCCTACCCAATGATCATTGAAATCAAAGAAAATACTCTCACTGGCCATGGTGAGCATTGAGTCAGGTCCTTGTGGCTGCATAAATCAGAAGTAATTCTTAGTCACATCACTACAGCCAGGCCACCATAAAACCAGGGCAAGTGAGAGGACTTTCTTGCCCAGGTGGAGTCCTGTGACAGTGAGGTCTGCAGGATCTGGCCCAAAATTCTCACTAAAGGAGATGAAACTAATCTGCATTGCAGGATAAATTCCCCTCTCTTCTCTGTGCTGCAGTTAAGAAATCCTGCTTATTCGTAGACATTGCCAGTGGTTCTGCATGTGAAACAAGTGCAGACTATGCCTTAAGGAACTGACTGCATAAAAGAGACCCACAGTGAGGAGTGGGGAGGACGATCTTTCCTCACAGTTGTAGAGTGACATGTTTGCTAGGAACACAGTTTGATACACCCAGGCGAACTGGGGGTTCTAATGACACAGAGTAGCCACCAAATGTAAATGTCAATATTCTTATACACAGAGCATGCACAATCCAATGCCTCTTCCCTGCCCACCAAGCCCCAGATATTTCAGGAAATCTACAAGGTATATAAAATGGAAGCAAGAGGAATTTTAAAAAAAGATTTAAAAGCTTTTACGCCAAATTAAAAGTGGCAGAATTTTTAATTTTTTTTTTAAAATAAGTATAAGGTTAAGAAAACACACAGCTGGAGAAAAGGCAGAAAAATATCAATTACCTTTTACTTTGATTGCTTGGATCAAAGATCACAGTCATTCTGTTTCATATAATGTTTTGTATCCAGCTAAGGTGTGTATCTATCAGCTCTGAAAAAGATTTGCAAAACCATTTTTGAGAAAAAAATTTTAACCTTCAGCCTATTTCATAAGGCCAAATGTTACAGTTATCGGCTACTCTTTCATAGTGTGTCTTGGTTTATTAAACGGACATTTCGGCATACACAATACACAAGGCAGAACTTAACCGCTGACCTTTTGTTGCCTCAGATCCAGCACTCTATTTTACTGGGGTTTTTTGCATTTCCTAACTGATAATATTATCTAAAAATGAATATTAAAAATTATTCTGCTAAATGACCTTGATTCAAACTGTACGAGAAGTGCCAATAATTTGATCTGATATTTCTGAGGCACAGGAGCTCCATGTGTCTTATAAGCCAGGTCAAAGACTAGTCACTGCCTTTTACAGTAATTCCATATAATTATCATCTTAGTGGCCCAAATGAAACATGATACAAATATGCCAAATCTAATCTCAGCCTCTTTTAGATTACATGATGGCCATGTAAATGCATTAGATTTTTGCATTATCTACGAAGAACAGGAAAGTTATGTGCAAAGAAATTCTGAAAGTTACATCTTTGTTTCAACCACAAAGGAGGTGAAACTTTTTTCTCATAAAATGGCCATACTTTATAGTCAGTTTCTTTTTATCTGTCAGATCTCTTTAGATTTCTTTTAAATTCATTGTGAAAGCCTTTGGCTCCTATTTAAACACAGTGCAGAGATTAAAAAAAATCATCATAGTATTAAAGGAATAAAAATGCTCTTTCAAGAATAATCTAATTTTGAGATTCAGAAATGTCTTTGCAGTTGGATTTCAGTTGGCTATATATAGAAGAGAAATATTTTATTTGGCTCCCTAAGATGGTGCAGCCACATATTATGTGCTTGATCCTACCATTCAGTATATGAAATATGTTATACCCTCTGTCTTGGAAAACTATCCTTTGAACATGTGAGCACATCAACTTCCTAAGGTACAGACTCAGATATATCAGAAGGAAGGAGCCAAGCCCCAGCAAGCTACACTGGTAAAAAAACAGGGGAACTTACTAGTTTTGTAAATAACAGAATGAAAGATACATTCTGGGATCTAGAAAGAGGTACTCAGCTCAGACTCATTGAATTACTCCTAATGTATTCATCTGTTACAAAATTCAACTCCCTAGTTTAAAGAATAAGTTTGAACCCCACCTGGACCCATTCCTCCTTCTCCTCCCCATTAGCTGTGTGTTTCCTCACTCTCCCACCATCCCTCACATAACAAGCTAGGTTGTTAATGTCATTTAATTAAGCAAACTCTTGAAACAAGATAGATATTTAAAAGTAAATGGTAATTCTGCCTCCATGCCCAAACTTTATGCCAGTTTAAATGGACACAAAACCCATCCAACCAACAAGATCTTTCCAAGAATCTCACATATCATCTAGAAAGCTGATGGAAAACAGAATCTAAATACATTGCACTGCAATGAAGTAATATTTGCACTTGTGGCTAAAGCTTGGCTTCACCTAGATTAATATCAAAACTCTCATCGAGTTCAGGGGACCTGGATTTGGTCCAGAATGTTTTGAATACCCTCTAGTTATCATACTTCAATAGGGCTACTTGCAAAGTAAGGAACAAAGAAGAGAAAATGGATATTGTGCTACTGTACCCAGAATTATTAACAGGGAAGCTGGGCAGGTCTGTGAGAGAAGAGTGAAAAAATGTCTGTTCCTTTCAAACCCAAAATCTCCTGTGTGCAGAATGCATCACAAGTATTGAGGGAAAATTCTAGACAGATCAGTAAGTTGTTCACATTGCTGATTATTAGGACCCTAGAAATCCAGAGTGGATTTTGCATAGTTCTATTATTGTCAATGTCCCTCCTGACAGGGAAGCTGGGCATCACTCGTTTATAAAAATTCACCCTTAAATGTGTCACTAAGAAGTGTTACCTTGTGGTTAGAGCACAAGACTAGCTGCTAGCATGCCTACGCTTGGTTCTCAGCTTTGCCACTAACTTGTCATGTAGCTTTGGCCCAGTCACAGAGACCAGCATTCTCTGAAGTGTCCACTAAGGGTCTGATTTTCAAAGGTACTGAGGTGCCTAAAGATGCAGATTAGCACCTAATGGGGTTGTCAGAATTGCCTATGCAGGTTAGATGCCTAACTCCTGGAGCCACCTCTCTCCATCTTTAAGCATCTAAATACATTTGCGAATCTGGCCCTAAGTGCCTAAGTCTTCAGATGTCCACCTTGAAGTACTCAGGGCAGTTTGCATAAACTTCAATCAAGTTATTAGTGCTCAGTACCTCTGAGAATCAGGCCTTAGATGTTTCAGTTTGGACATCCAAAAATTGAGGCAACTCAGATTAGGTAATATGTTTGAAAACTTGGACCTTAACAGCTCTATCTCTGCATTTACTCATCTTTGAGATCCTCAGACAAAAGTTACTACCCAGAAGTGCAGAATACTATCATAAACAGCAAACAGTCTGGGCCAGGAAAGTGGTCCTTAAAGGCATTTTCTTCTCAATGAAGTAAGGAAAAAATGAATGTATAAAGAGAGAAAAAAATGGAGCTGTTTGCCAGAGCATAGCTAATTTGAAACTTGCACTGGCCCCAGACTCCATTCCTATAACTGCTTGCATAGTTGTTGGATTCCTTTACTGTTTTGCCATGCTTCACATCAGGCAAATAGTTACAGCCTTGTAAATTAGTAATAAGTCACACCTGAGTTTGTAAGTCACTGGTTAAGTCATTACACTTTTGTGGCCAGAGGGCTTTCACACAGTTAACCTGGTTGTTTAATTCTGTGGAAACCAGTTTATTAAGATCCCACAATAAGAGGACTGAAATCTCAAGTACAAACAGCAAATGGGGGAGAGGTGTTATTTATAAAGTCCGAAGTCTCCGCTGGGAAAAGATAGCAAATATCACATTATGAAGAGTGAGATGTTAAGAGTTTTAAATGATAATAAAGGGTTATCTGTGGTGGTTTCAGTTATTTAAATGTTTTCCCTTTTTAAGCCCACTGGATGCCAATGAATTAAGGATTCTAGACTGCTTCTCCATGAACTGGGAATAACTGGTACTGCAGTGTTTCTAGGACGCACACATTAACTTGTCACTTAACTTTTCTCAGCAAGGGAAGGTTTGTTGATTTGCAATTGCAAAGCAATTTTTGTTTCAGAAGTGTGATTTCCTGTTTGCTTGATGGATTACAGTATTTTATCATTGGTTTCTCATAAGAAGATTCTAAGATAGGCACAAACTCTGCCTACACATTGAGCTGGAGGAAGAATTTGCGTCAGCTGGAAATCAAGAAAGTGCACTTTCATGCAAAACTTTCATGTACTTTCCCTCCTTTTCTACAAGCCATTAGGTATTAACATATTGTTGCTGGAGGTATCTTGATCTGATTTGGAGACTCTATCCCTCTAATGCCCAGAAAACTATCATATGGGGGCTGAATTTATGACTCTCAATCATCAGGGGATGGGGTGGATCAGCATGCCATGCCAGTCACAGGGAATATTCAACTCTACAGGTCTTTCATAGAATCATAGAATATCAGGGTTGGAAGGGACCTCAGGAGGTCATCTAGTCCAACCCCCCTGCTCAAAGCCGGACCAATCCCCAACTAAATCATCCCAGCCAGGGCTTTGTCAAGCACCCTTTCCTAGCACCCTTCTGAGTGGTCTACAGCACTGCATGTACTCAAGCTTGGGTAGACCACAGACATTCAGTATGGTACCAAATACAGTCATTGGTGTTCCAATCCATGACTCAGTGGAGTGAGGTACTAATCAGTGTGAGTAAGGCTCTATACCACAATCAGGCCCTGTATAATTAAGGAGCAAGACTCCTTAATCACATCAAACCTCTAGACCAGTGGTTCTCAAAGCCGGTCCGCCGCTTGTTCAGGGAAAGTCCCTGGAGCGCCAGACTGGTTTGTTTACCTGCCGCGTCTGCAGGTTTGGCCGATCGCGGCTCCCACTGGCCACAGTTCGCCGTTTCAGGCCAATGGGGCCTGCGGGAAGGGTGGCCAGCACGTCCTTGGCCCACGCCACTTCCCGGAGCCCCCATTTTCCTGGAATGGCAAACTGTGGCCAGTGGGAGCTGCGATCAGCCGAACCTGTGGACATGGCAAGTAAACAAACCAGTCTGGCGCACCAGGGGCTTTCCCTGAACAAGCAGCGGACTGGCTTTGAGAACCACTGCTCTAGACAATCATGCAAAGAATGAGGAGCCTAAATATTCCACTTATAGTGCTTGATTGTTTGTCTGTTCAATCTTTATATAAGTTAGGAAGACCTACATGATGGACTGGAAAGTGATTCGAAATCATCATGTGGGAGTTCTGGAAGTGTAAATTGTGACTTCAAAAATATATATACTGCCAGTGGACACCTGAATTGGATTTGGTGTGATGTGGAAGTCCAGCACCTCCTTGCGGATTTGATTTGTATTAGCTAATACCAAAGTTTTTTTAAAAACTTTATTTCTGTTTGCATATATTTAGATATAACTTTCATTGTGCAATTATTTGATGCCAGGGTGTTTTAGCTGAAATTGTAAGAGACGGATATGTGTTTGAGTCATGCAACTGGCTCTCTGTGATTGATAGTAGTAAGTTACTGAGAAGAGATTAAAATGGAGTTTAGTTTTAGTTAACTTGTGATGAGATCAAGTGAAATAGTCCAAGTACCTACACTTGCTCATTGAATAAATATGTACAAACTTATATAGAAGTGGGGGAGGTAGTTGATTTCCTTAAACCAGAATGGATGGTTAAAGCAATACACAAGTGTTTACTTCCAGCAAACGGACTGAAGCCAAAGAAGGGACATAAACACAGGACAGGAGTCTCCACTGGTATGTCTACACTACCCACCAGATCAGCGGGCAGCGATCAATCCAGCGGGGATCGATTTATTGTGTCATCGACCCCCAAGCGCTCTCCCGTCGACTCCTGTACTCCATCGCCACAAGAGGCGCAGGCGGAGTCGACGGGGGAGTGGCAGTAGTCGACTCACCGCGGTGGAGACACCACGGTGAGTCGATCTAAGCATGTCGACTTCAGCTACGTTAGTCACGTAGCTGAAGTTGCGTAACTTAGATCGATCCCCCGCCTGGTGTAGACCAGGGCTTGGTCGCTCCTATTTTAGGCTGATGTAACCCTATTGCACTGGTGTAAACTGGAGTAATGCAGTGGTGAATCATGCTTACACTTGTCTATGAGTGGATATGTTGAGCCCTATCAGCTTGTTAAATAAATGCTGAGATAAGATGTGCTGTTCGCTATTAACAAATCTTACTTTTAAATTCAAAACAGCAAAACCAAAATGGATTTAGGGGGGAGGGATAGCTCAGAGGGGGAGGGATAGCTCAGTGGTTTGAGCATTGGCCTGCTAAACCCAGGGTTGTGAGTTCAATCCTTGAAGGGGCCATTTAGGGATTTGGGGCAATTTTGGGGATTGGTCCTGCTTTGAGCAGGGGGTTGGACTAGATGACCTCCTGAGGTCTCTTCCAACCCTGATATTCTATGATTCTATGATTTTTGCTACTGTAATGTACACCTCTTGTCTTAAGTACTAAGGCAAGTCCCAGCAGTTACCACAATACCTCTAAAATAGCAAGAACTGGGAGGAAAAGCACACATACTAACCTACTGTTGTTCACTTGTCATTCTGCAGTTTCATACAGTCCTAGACTTAACCTCTCTGGGAGGAGGTGATAGTAGCCATTTAATGAAGCATTTTAAAAACGAGAATGAAAAATGGACTGGGAAAAGGGCACTTTTGGCTGAAAATAATTATGGTATAGGAATCAAAAAAGCTAGCTACTGCATGTTCATGTTCATCCACTGCTTATGTCTTCTAAGTGCTGTTACTTATTAACTTTTCTGCCACAAACAAATTATTAGAACATATATTTCATTGGCTGGGAAACAAAACCATTATTTTTAGATAGTTTTTTTAAAATAGATGTACAGGCAATAACCTGATCTGTCCTGTCCCCTCCCAGCCCGAAAGCACCAAAGCGTTTCTGGTGATTTCAATTTAGTCACATAACTAATTACTGGGCCACATTCTGCCACCCTTACCCATGCTGAGTCATCCTTTATTCTGTAAGAAGCCCTACTGTTAAGGCACTTAACTTCCTTAGGGTCTATTGAAAATCTCAGTCTTAAACTGAATAAAATCTGTTCTTGTGTATATATCCCACTCCCATTACACGCCCTCCAAAAGATGAACATTTTGAGCTTTGGGCTACTAATATTAGGACGAGAGTTATGATCCATAATAGAACCTTGTTGTGAAGATACCATGTCCAGTGCATGTGCAGGTATTAGAATATATGACATGCCCAGAAGATCTATTTATTGCAGAAGCTTGCTAAAACCCACCAAACGACACTGTAATTTCAAGAAAAAAACTAAAGACTACAGGAAACCAGCACTACATCTGTATTTGCATTTCATCTAAATAAGGTCTGAAACCTTTTACCAGCAAATAGTCTGAGATGATAAGAAAACTTTATATCCATCATCCAAAGAGTCAAAACTTTCAGTATGAGTAAATTGTGCTAGTGAGAAAACTTTTGTTTTAAGTAAGAAAAAAAGGTGCCAATTACCAGAAACTACATTGAACTCTTCATTGTACAGTAGCAGATAGATCATTTTATTTTTGAAGGCGGGATTAAGGGTTATAAGGTTGGGTAATTCCCAACCTCATAATAATAGCAATAATTTAAACCAATGGGGCCCTGAGACTATTTTAAAAATCTGGGCCCAATGCTTTGGGGACATCCCCTCCAGATTCTAGGTCAAGACTTTGGAACAATTAAAGAAGAGACTGCCCCAGAGAATCTGTCTCAGGTTTTAATGAGCCATTCCAAATTATACAACTGTACAAGACTTTGTGCTATGTATATACCCATGTAGTACAGGCAAGACCAATAAAGCTGTATTCATCATAGAATCTCAGGGGCATGGTTTAAGAAGCGTCCAGTAATTGTCAACTGTATGACAATCTACAGGTCTATACACTTGCATACATGGCCAGCCTATGACCCTGCATTTGTAACTTGTATTGAATATATTTGTGTTTTTGTTTGTTTTTACAAGAAGCACATTACCCATCTCTGGCTATGATTCTGGGTGAGTTTCAACCCAACTAGAACAGGTTTTCGAACTCTATAGTAATAAAACACCCTCCTCTCTAAAATCAAAGCACTTGCTAATGTCTGGCGTGATCTCACTGGAGAATGGAGTACATCCAAAGACAATTGTCTATTATAAGTATAGTCATAGAATCAGAGAGGTGTAGGGCTGGAAGGGACCCAAAAGGTCATCAAGTCCATCCTCCCATGCTGATGCAGGACCAAGTATGCCTTGACTGATGTTTGTCCAACATGTCCTTAAAAACCTCCAATGATGGGGAATTCCTGATCTGTTATCAGGTTCTCCCCTCATACTTCTTTTCTCAACACTAAACATATCCAGTTTTTTAACCTTTCCTCATAGGCTGGATTTTCTAAACCTTTTATCATTTTTGTTCCTCTCAACAATTTGTCCACATCTTTCTTAAAGTGTGGTGCCCCAAACGGGATACAGTACTCCAGCTCAGGCTTCAGCAGTGCTGATTAGAATGGAACAATTACCTGCCATGCTATACATACGACACTACTGTTAATACACTCTAGAAAGATATTATCCGTTTTTGCAACTCCACATTGTTGGCTCATATTCAGTTTGTGGTCCACTATAACCCCAGACCCTTTTGTGCAGTATTGCATCCGATGAAGTGAGCTGTAGCTCACGAAAGCTTATGCTCAAATAAATTGATTAGTCTTTAAGGTGCCACAAGTCCTCCTTTCCTACCTAGCAGTTATTCGCATTTTTTGTATTGATGCAGTTAATTTTTCCTTCCTAAGTGAAGCACTGTGCACTTGTCTTTATTGAATTTCATCTTGTTGATTTCAGACCAATTCTCTAATTTGTCAAGATCATTTTGAATTCTAATCCTATCCTTCAAAGTGCTTGCAACCTCTCCCATCTTGCTGTCATCCTCAGATTTTATAAGCAGGATCATCATTTACTATGGGCAAGGTGGTGGTGGTGGGGGGCAGTTCCTCCCAACATTAGTTTGTCCCCTCCCCACTTTTCATAGGTCTATAGGCTCCATTTTTTGTCCTCTTCCCCCACCCCCAGAATTTGCCAGATAAAATATAATCACATGTAATGTTCTAAATGCTCACAAATGATGTCCCTGTTTATAAGCATTCTCTCCACTCCTTTATTCAAGGCACTGAGGAAAGTACTGAATTGTACCAAACCCAGGGCAAACTCCTATGGTACTACACTAGATGTGATCTCCCAGTTTGACAGGGAACCACTGATAACTATTCTTTGAGTATGGGTTTTCAAACAGTTGTGCACCCATTTTATAGTAATTCCACATTTCCCTAGTTTGCTTATGAGAATGTCACGTGGGCCAGTGACAAAAGCTTTACTAAAATCAAAGAAAATAACAGAACGCCACTAGCCATCACCTGCAGACCCCAACTAAAACCTCTCCAGCGCATCATCAAGGATCTACAACCTATCCTGAAGGACGACCCATCACTCTCACAGATCTTGGGAGACAGGCCAGGCCTTGCTTACAGACAGCCCCCCAACCTGAAGCAAATACTCACCAGCAACCACACACCACACAACAAAAACACTAACCCAGGAACCTATCCTTGCAACAAAGCCTATTGCCAACTGTGTCCATATATCTATTCAGGGGACACCATCATGGGGCCTAATCACATCAGCCACACTATCAGAGGCTCGTTCACCTGCACATCTACCAATGTGATATATGCCATCATGTGCCAGCAATGCCCCTCTGCCATGTACATTGGCTAAACAGGACAGTCTCTACGTAAAAAAATAAATGGACACAAATCAGACGTCAAGAATTATAACATTCAAAAACCAGTCGGAGAACACTTCAATCTCTCTGGTCACTCGATTACAGACCTAAAAGTTGCAATTCTTCAACAAAAAAAACTTCAAAAACAGACTCCAACGAGAGACTGCTGAATTGGAATTAATTAGCAAACTGGACACCATTACATTAGGCTTGAATAAAGACTGGGAGTGGATGTGTCATTACACAAAGTAAAACTATTTTCCCAATGTTTATTTCTCCCCACTACTGTTCCTCAGATGTTCTTGTCAACTGCTGGAAATGGCCCACCTTGATTATCACTACAAAAGGTTGGGGTTTTTTTCTCCTCTCCTGCTGGTAATAGCTCACCTTACCTGATCATTCTTGTTACAGTGTGTATGGTTTCAGAGTAACAGCCATGTTAGTCTGTATTCGCAAAAAGAAAAGGAGTACTTGTGGCACCTTAGAGACTAACCAATTTATTTGAGCATGAGCTTCTTGAGCTACAGCTCACTTCATCGGATGCATACCGTGGAAACTGCAGCAGACATTATATACACACAGAGATTATGAAACAATACCTCCTCCCACCCCACTGTCCTGCTGGTAATAGCTTAACTAAAGTGATCATCAAGGTGGGCCATTTCCAGCACAAATCCAGGTTTTCTCACCCCCCCGCTCCCATACACACACAAACTCACTCTCCTGCAGGTAATAGCTCATCCAAAGTGACCACTCTCCCTACAATGTGCATGGTAATCAAGGTGGGCCATTTCCAGCACAAATCCAGGCTTTCTCACCACCCCCCTTTTTTCCGGGGACACACACACACACACACAAACTCACTCTCCTGCTGGCAATAGCTCATCCAAACTGACCACCCTCCAAGTTTAAATCCAAGTTTAACCAGAACGTCTGGGTAACACCCATTGTTTCATGTTCTCTGTGTATATAAAATCTCCCCACTGTATTTTCCACTGCATGCATCCAATGAAGTGAGCTGTTCTCACGAAAGCTTATGCTCAAATAAATTTGTTAGTCTCTAAGGTGCCACAAGTATTCCTTTTCTTTTTACTAAAATCAAGATAAGTCACGTCTACTGCTTCCGCTCTATCCACTAGGCCAGTAACCCTGTCAAAAAAGGAAATTAGGTTGGTTTGGCATGATTTGTTCTTGACAAATCCATGCTGGGTATTACTTATCACCCTATTATCCCCTCGGTGCTTACAAATTGATTGTTTAATAATTTGTTCCAGTCGACTGTATTTCTGCAGGGAAGGCTGCTTAGATGGGAATAATGTTTGTTTTGTAGAGTGGGGAACTAAATGAAGACAGAACTATAAAAAACATTCATAGTGAATCCTGAGACCATACCAAATCACCATTGCCCTTTCAAAGTGCCCTTATGGGGATAGCAAGATTCCTTTCCAAACCAACAAGTCTAAATTTCTTCCTGGTGTAAATACTCAAGAGACAAATACACCCACTTCAACAACACATTAGTAACATTTTGGATCTTCATCTTTTTCTCAATGACTAAATAAATAAATGAACCAATTTAATAAATGTTTTGTGTTTGTAAAGGAATGTTGTTTCTGTTCATATAAATTGATACTCCGAGGCTCAGAAGCATGTGGCTCCCCCCCCCCCCCTAACAGATATTAGTCACCAATTAGGATTGCCCAACTTCTGAGTTCTTTTGTAAACAAATATCCATTGTGCACATTGGGACAGATTTTGCAAAATTATAGCTATGCAATTTCATGCTTAATATGTGCACCCAGTCCACAGCTATATGAGAAAATCCGGCAACTGCATATAACTGCAAATGTAGTTATTTCCAATCACCTAGTTTGCACATGCTGTTGTAGTAATTATGAACACATATGAGAAGCACAAATTAGCACCCATGGGGTATGATACTGCAAGTTTCTGAGTGCCGTCTGCCAGGTACTAAGGCCCAGATCCTCAAAAGTATTTAGGCACTTAACTACCATTGAAATCAGTGACATGCCCAGCAATCAAATGGAGTTTAGGTGCCTAAATCATTTCAGCTCCCACTGGGAGATAGGCACGTATCTGGATCAGGCCCTCAAAGTTTTTCAAAGTCTGGCTCATACTATATCTCTTGCTCTGTATAATCTATCAGACAAACACATTATTCAATACACAACAACAATGGAAGTGCTACTCTAACAATTGGCAAGAGTCATTACAAACCGTGGATTAAACAGAGGGTTGAAGGGTGACGGGTTGGCAATAATAAGAGCAGGTATACAGACCCGGCTAATTAGTCGTGAGGTGATGTTGCCTCCTCATGGTTTCAATGCAACATCATTTTGATGAAGGCTATTGATGTAATGTTGCAGCGTTGTGTCGTGATAATGCAGTTCTCACAATGGGGAAGTGCTGCTTTGTGATGTGGCAAGGCATGACCAGAACATGTCAGTTTTTTCTTGAGGACTTGGGCCTGTACTATGGAAATTGGTCTGATAGGTGACTACTGCCGGTTTCCATAGCCCATGGCTAAGTGCAGAGGGGAAGGACCCCGAGCCAGCTGTCTGGGGAAGAACGCCAAAATCAATCAAAAGAACAGCTGTAAATTCTAATTACCACACTCCCATAATTTGTGTGATTGCAGGTGACTTGGCTGTATAACGCACCACACACTTAGGCATTTGTCAGCAGCTGGATGCAGGCTCAAATGGTATTCTACAGTATAGCATGCTTTCCTGGCATCTATTTGCAGCCAGTAGTAAGAAGCCTCTGGGATGGAATTACCTTCTTGGTCATGTGGGCCAGCAGCAAGAAAACAAGAAGGTGCCCAGCCATGGAGAGAAAAGATTCAGGAGGGACAAAAATGCTAAATGTAAAAGGAATAAAAATGAAGGGGATTCTTTGCTGGGGAAAGGTGCCAGACTGAAGCCTCTAGAGACTGACTCCAGTAAGGCCCTGATTCAGCGCTTCATCCCTATTCAGTAAAGTCCTTAAGTGTGTGCTTAAGTCCTGCTGTCTTCATGATACGCATACGCTTATGTGTTTTGATGAAGAACAGCTTGCAGTATGTGCATAAATGCTGTGCTGAACTGGAGCTAGAGTGGGCAACAGCAATGAAGGCTTTCCCCTTATTGCACTGCGAGTCTCCTGGCTTCAGGAGTGAGAGAGTAGGCCCATCTCTGTGGCTAATTCAATGATCAGCCTCTCAGCAAGGCTGCCAGTCAGCTTTAGTTAGATTCTCTGGGACAAGGGCTGTCTCCTATTCTGTTTGTACAGCACAATGGGGTCCCATTCTCGGCTGGTCCACAGGCACTACTGTAATCAACAATAATAATAGCTCAGTCTTTATTTTTGATGTAAATCACCACTTTTTAAAGGATATAAGGTCATCAGTTGGTAATGACTGCTGGTCACTGCTGCACCTGGTCTGCCTCTGAATCGCTGACCTGCCTATGGAAGGCTCCACTTGCTGTCAGCACCAGTTCTTGGGGACATCGACTCCCATCCCTTCCCGCCCCCAAATGTCTATTTTCGTGCAAAAGTTACAGTGCAAACATTATTGGTGGATATATTTCCACACCCATAAATGTTAGCTATAACAATCTCCAGGTTGTTTATCAAGTGCCCAAAGCGACCTGGGGTGTCACTGTGTGGGGGCAGCGTCAGAAGCGGGTGAGAGAGTTCTTTTTATTTTCTTTTTCTTTTTTTTAATTCTGAAATGTCATTTGCATCCAGCTGTTGATATTTTGGAAATCTGCTGGGCTTTGTTTTCCTCTGTGGTTCAGCATGGCTGCCTCCAGCTGCAAAATCCTAGGCAGCCAATGGCTGTACTTAAAGCAACAGCCTGTGAAATCCTGTGTTCTGCCTTGCTACATTCTTCTGTTAAGACTCTCTTAGCCTGCATTGCTTCTTTCCCTTCAAAAACTGACTTAAAAAACAAGACTGGACAAAACACTAGACAATGTACTGAAGGAAAAAATTGTACATTAGAGTCTAGAGGATGGACTGGATGATGTAGAAGGTCTTTTCTGTCTCCAAATTCTATGAGAAAGGGGACCCTGACCAGCATAGGGGATGCCACCTTGTTTATAAGCATCATTTTCAGGGTAAAATAAAGACATTGATAGGTGAGGCAGTTCTAGGTAGGATGTGCTCACTGCCCAGTTTGTAAAATCTTGTGGGGGACACACTCCCAACCACAACCATCGTCAACCCCAGCCCAAATTTTTGTTAAAGGGCAGGGACAGTTATAAAGGGCAGCATAATGTGGGTACTATCATAATACAACTATGAAGTATTAATGAAATGGCAAAGTACCCTGGCAACAGAGTAATGACATCACAGGCCATAGAAAATATGGTGGGATTTTCCACATTGTCCAGTAAGTAGGTACAGGAACCTAAAACTAGACAAGGACTTCATTCCTTTTGTGATTTCGCCCATCTAGTAGCTGAACTCATATACCCTGATTTTTACACACACAATGGTAAGTGCATTTGCACTCCTACTTTGCATGCTTAAGTGCCATGATTGTACACACTATCGATCCTTTATATTGAATTGCAGTGTTAATACAGAGAATGACTGTAAGGGATTTAGAGTAACAGCCGTGTTAGTCTGTCTTCGCAAAAAGAAAAGGAGTAACTTGTGGCACCTTTCTCTAAGTCTCTAAGGTGCCACAAGTACTCCTTTTCTTTTTGTAAGGGATTTGATCGCCTCACTGGCACTTACATGTTTCTACATACAACCAATGCTGAGCAGCAGTGGATCAGCACTTGGAGATACACGTATATTGAGAAAGTTAAATGAATGGATCAGAGTCCCAGCTGCAGCAGGGTGCGGCAGGGCAGGGGATGATTTTAGGTGCGGTGTCAAGGAAGTATTCACAGAAGGGCTTTGGCAATTGGAAGTGGGGAACTCATGCGATGGTGGGCTCACTAGCTTTGTGGGGAAGAGAGGATGAGAACATATGACAAGTCTGGTTGGAGAGCTTTAAGGTGCATAGCTGTTTAGCCAGTCTGCTGTCACTTGCACTGGGTTAGATTGCTGGTTTACAAAAACCAGCACCTATTTTGTAAAACCAATACCAAGTACCTGGAACCAGGGATATTTCATTTTCAGGGACTCATTTTCACCCTATGCTCTTGGGTTGCTGCAATGTATAATCACGTGCTGGTTGTGAGTAAAAGAGACAATAGAGATCTAGCGACCACACATACAGAAAAATACAAGGTAAAGTGGTTACACAAAAACCCTCCTGAGGTATTATACAAAGCAGAGAAGCAGAACATCCTGGCTGAACATAAATCCTGTTAGCCCTGAGTTTAGTTTACGATGCTTTTGCAGGACATCTGTTGGGGGAAAAAAGTAATTATAGAAGTATATGGTGCAGGATGCTTATAAGGTCCCTAAACTAGTGATAAAAGGAGGTATTTTATTTCCCTTTTACCCGGAATCAAAAATAACTAAAAAGCCCCATCCTCTATTTACCAAAGTGAAAACCCCCCAACCCTTTGAGGACAGGGATGGTTAAAAATGCCTCATTGATTTCATGTTGTTTTACATCCCCCAGAAGTAGAACCTTGTAGTGTGCCTTTTACCACAGCTGAACTCTGGGCAGGCATATAGGGGGAGGAGGAGAAAGGGGATGTGAAGTTTGCTGTGCAGTCCAGTAGATGAAAACACTACTGCTGTTTATAGAGGGAAACCCAGTTTGTCAGCCCAAATGAATTCCTTTGCTAATCCATGCAGGCTTCATGTTTTCCACCAGTCCCAGCCACTGTGAAGACTATCTTTAGGAGGCACAGTGTGTTTGGAAAGGAGCAGCTGGAAAGAGGAGGACGTTAATGCCAGCTTGGCAGGCTTTTTGGTATGGAAAAAGAGGAATGCTCTCTTGGGTCCCCCCACAAAATTAAAGCATATTCGTCCAGAGCAAAGTGATGCCAAGCACAACAAACAAAAACGGCTTTCCCCAAGCCTCCTGGGCAGCTTCCCTCCAAGGTTTCACAATGGTTTCCATAGAACTTGTTTTGCTATCATAACAAATTCAATCTATCCAGGCACTATGGCGCGCACTGTGTTCTGAAGACAAGAAAATTAATTTCCTGGCTTTTTGGCCTGCCAAGTCATTTTTGTCTAGGTGCCACAGACAGGGACTCCCCAGATAACTGGTGCATCTGCCTTTCAGCAAACTGTAACATTCGGCTTTTTAAAAGCCTCTTGCAATCTTTTAGTCTAAATACAGAGGAAAGACGAGTTAACTCTGCTGCAAGGGCTGAGAGGAGATGTTTTCCTTGGTTGAGCACTCCAATTCCGTGGCCTCAGATCATCCCAATTAAACCAAGCCAGCCTGTGTGCAATGTGTCTGTGTGCGGCAACATACATTTCCTGTAATAAACCAGCCTTCTACTGCATGTATCTCTCATTGCGTACATAAAGGAAACGAATGTCTCACTTTACTCACCACAATATTGTTGAAATGCTAGAAATTATTAAGGCCTAGTTGCGATTAAAGACTTGATTATTTGCACTGCTGAGCTGAGGTACTTTCTCTGAATGCACGCGAGGATAAGAAGTGTAGTGGAAGGTAACACACAGGGGAAACCCTCCTTGAGCATTTTAGCTGAGAGAGTCACGTTCCTCAAAGGTTTTAAATAGCCAAGATGTTTTCCTAAGTGTCAGACAAAATGGGGAAGCCGAAAGAAACGACTTGAACCACCAGGCCCAGACCCTCAAAGGTATTTAGATTCCTAACTTCTGCTGAAATCAATGTAAGTTAGGAGGCTAAATAACTTTGAGGGTTTCGGCCCCAGAGTTTTGGGAAACTCTAGGTCTTGATCTCAACTATATGGCTAGCCCCTAATTCTAGTTCAGAAATTCAATTCAGAGAAATCTGAATACATATTTGAACTATCCAGATCTTATTGAAAAGTGTTGTAGAATTTAACAGGGATAAAAGAACTAGAGTATAGCTTACTCTAAAAATGACAGACTATAATGGAGAATGGGAGCCTTTGGATAGGTTCTTATTTTAACACCACCCTCTCTAACTGTTTTGCAGGAATATAAATATTAAGTCTGATAGGATTACTTTTTTTAAAAAAAAACAGACAAAACAAACAAAACAATACTGCAAACATTACAGGAAGTTTCCTTTAACAAAATAAGTAATTAAGCTTTTGAGTTTTCCCTTGGGGGGAGACCTCTAGCATATCCAGCACTGAGCGGGGCATTTCATAAGACCAAGCAGTCTTGTGTGACAGCTGGTCAGATATGCCTGGTGGTCAGGATGGTAATATCAGGAGACAGGTACTCTGGTGATAACATGGCACATCCACCCCCAGAAAGTATAGATGCACTGGGAGGCGGGGGGAGGAAGGAATTAACAAAACTTAAAAAACAAAGGAAACCTCCTATATTATCCTATATTTATTTTCTGATTTAGCCTGTATCTGAGTGAGGAATCAGATCACTTCTTATTTTAGCCAAGCCAATTTTCTTACCCCCTACTTTGCAGTCTCACCTGTGTCTGGAATGGATAGGGCTAATGCATAACATTATTTCTATAACTATTTCATTTCAAAAGAACTGCCTGGAGAGTCTCCAATGTCACATGGGAACATGTTCTAGTCTGATAATTATTTACTTACACAAATACTGGACTAAATTTTCAAATATGGGTGCCTTTTAGTAACACTTGCTTTTTTGTGCGGCAACCCTTGCTATTATAAATGACAGCTGCGTGCCTCTGAAAAGTTAATTGCTCACACAACTAACCATTTTGATGGCTACCTGGAAATGAAGGTGTTAATACAACATCTATGGGCAGATTGGGTACAAAGGCAAATGCTGAGGATGTTACTTAGGTCAAATGGCTACAAATGCACAGAACTAGCCCTAGGCATTATTTGGTGCTATTTAAAATGAGACATTTGGGGCACCAGACAGCTTCCTTTCCAGTGGGCCTGTACCACTGTGGCTAGTGAGTCTGGTAAAGGCTGCCCAGGCAAGTGGAGTTCTTGTGAAATAACCAGTGCTATTATTGCTCATAATGACCAGATATTTAACCCAAGAAGGTTTTGAATGCCATAACTCTTCCACCACTGGCTCCTGGCTCATCCTTCTGGAGTGTCTCCCCTTCAGTTAGTCATGCTCGCTCTTTCAAAAGAAGCTTAGATACCACCTAAATAAACCAGCACAGATCGAGACATTGCAAATGTCATAAGAGTTATTCATATGTCTCACTATTTGTCCTACATTCGATTCAATTCATTCATGGATGATGAAGTCATTTTATCATTAAAAAAACCAAAAACCCAAACCTAACCACACTTTGGGGACCTTTGACTAGATTACGCTGGTACCGATGATCAGAGGGCGTGATTACAAGTTTATACTCCCCCTATTTCATTGCTTTTCTTTCTCTGGTCCAAATTAATTTGTGCATATTAAATGCAAAGTTCATGAGTCTTCATGCTAATTCAGGACTAATTCAAAGATAAGCATTATACATGGGTTTAGGTTGTCACAGATGTACAATTAACTTTCAAGTAATTTGGATTTTTCAGTAGGGCCTCAACCCAGTCTTCCCTGGTGCATGCACAATTTTTCATTCATGCAAATCGTGTGCACTTTGAACCACTAATAGCTGCTAATTTGCTCTAGTAGAATTGGCATGTGAAAATCACGTGTGTATACTATTGTCTGTGCTTCAAAGTGCATATACAAGTGTGCACAAAGGCAAATGTGCACATGGGTTGGTGGAGACAGCAAACTACAAATCTTTGCATTTTACTTTGAGGCAGTCTGCTAGTATAACGGTGAACACATATAAGGGCAAATTCTGCCCTCAACTGCAAACATACAGCACCCTTTAACATGCATGGGTGAAATCCTGGATGTGTTGAAGTCAATGACAATGCGTTCATCAACTTCAATTCAGCCAGGATTTTGCCCCATAGGAATTGTGTGTATGTAGCTGAAGATAGAATTTGGCCCATGCTTTCAAACTGGCGTGGAGTTTCAAAATTAAAAGTCCGTACTGGGCCATAGCTTAGCGGACTGGTTGGCTTAGAGCTTTCCTCCTGTGATATGGAGACTATTCGGTCAGAAGCTCAGTGTACATTAGCATAGCACTACATTGCTAGTGAAATTCCTAGGAGAGACTTCAGTGGAGCTATGCTGATTTATACCAGCTAAGGAGATGTCCCTTGTACGACTAAAGTAGACCACCACTTTACTTTATCCCAAGGCCAGGGATAACAAAAGTTATTTCTATCTGATCTCTGGAAGACACAGCACAGAGACCACAGACTTAATGTGGCTAAGACTATAACAGGGATCAGAAATGAACCATTAGCCAGAATGGGCAGGGATGGTGTCCCTAGCCTCTGTTTGCCAGAAGGTGGGAATGGGTGATAGGGGATGGATCACTTGACGATTGCCTGTTCTGTTCATTCCCTCTGGGGCACCTGGCATTGGCCACTGTCAGAAGACAGGATACTGGGCTAGATGGACCTTTGGTCTGACCCAGTATGGCCATTCTTATGTACCAGAGAGACTATAGTATGTGTATTAGAGGCGGGCACACACACCAGAATTTGTTTTTGATTTTGAATGCCCCAAAGATGTATTGGGGGGGGGGGTTGGTTGTGACCCCACCTGTGAAATTTGCATCTGGATTTACCCAGATTTCAAACACTTGCAAAACTGGAGTTTGGACTTTTGATTCTGACTCATCACTGTGATTTATCTATTTTAGGTTACCTGTTACCTTCCCCTTATTTCTTCTTTGTTAACCTTAAAAATAATATATTATAAAATGAGAAACAAGGAGTATGAAAGTCAGCAGCCTGATACAAATTACTGAGATGTAAATCAGCAGGGTAAGGATGTTCAGTCATTTTCTCCCCCATCTCTGACTGCTGCTGGGTTGGCCCAAGATGTGCTGCTTGCTTTTTCAAATCACTGAAGCCAAAGATGTAAAAGACCTTTCAGGTCATCAATGCAAAATTGTCCCTACAGTGTTTCTTCTAGAATACTTGTCCAGTCTGATTTTAAAGTTTCTCTAGAAACATACAGCATTGAAATTAGAGCATAAAAGTGTGTTGGAACTGGTGAGTAAGCGGTCCTATAAAACAGTCTGTGAGAGTAAGCTCATAGCAGCTTCTGCTATGGACAGAAAAAGGGCTCTCACCCTTGAGAGCTTTCTTAAGAAAACTGACTTGCAAATGGATGGAAAATTCAGATGATTCATCACCAGTTTTCTTTTTTTAAAAGCACAGTGGTCAGTAAAAAAAAGTTTTTATGTGAGACAAATTATGATGACCAGGTGGAAGAAAACTATATTTTAAATGCCTCATCCATAAGGCTTCATTTGTATTTGAAAAGGCCCATCTTTCCAATGTGTTAAGAATGAACGATCATGCCCCAAATGATCATGAGATTGGCTACAAATCATGCAATTTTAAAAGAAATACAGTTGGGGTTGTTTTTATTTGCCTCTCGGTTTCTGAACCTTTGCGGTTCATGTTTCCAAGTTTTGTTCCACAACTACAAAGGCTTGAAACTTACTTAAAACAAACAAACAAACAAACAAATAAAAGCTGATATTCTGACTCCAGGCACTGGGTCCTGGAAAAACATGAAATATTGCCGAACTCACAATAAAATTGCAAGAGCTGGCAATACAGTTGCGCTATGCATAAGGCCTTGGATACTGATTATTTGGTTACGTTAACACGAAAATGAAGGTACTGATTACAAGGGAGTGAGAACTGGATGTACTCGCAGAACAATGACATACATGAAAGACTCATGTGCTGGGGTCATAAGAAAAAGGACAAATCCGCCACACAATTACAGCCAGTGGATTGCATTAGCCTTGTCAGAAGTACATGGCCATTAGGATCAATTTTTTCAAAAGGCAGAGATTTGGGTCCTTAGCTAAGAAACATGTGCAAAGCTCATGTGATTATTGCCAATGTGACCATCAGAGGTGGTGTGTGCATAAATAGCTAGTGAGGCACCTAGGGAGAAATTACCCCTGTGCATCTCTTAGGCGTCGTTTACACTTAAAGGTGTTGGCAGTTTAGCTATGCTGGTATAGTTAAACCAGCAGAGACATCCTAGTGTAGACACAATTATATTGGTATAAAAGTATTTCTACCAACATAGCTTATCTGGTTTCCCTGAACAGACATAAACTATGCAGATACAAGCACTTTTATACCAATATAACTGCATCTAGGGCTTAATAGCAATGTCAGCAAAAGAAATCACACACCCCTAATCAACATAACCAGGTGGTAAAACTTCTAAAAGTGTAGACCAAGCTTCACAGCCCCTTTCCCAGGGCTTACATGGTGAAGGGGGCACTATATGGGCCCGGTACAGAGAGCACTGTCTGGGTGCTGTGTACAGTGATGTAGTTCACCCAAGCAGCAATTTGTTCATACATTTACCTGCTTTGCATGTGCACTTACAGTAACTGCAGGCATGGTCATGCACACAGATTTTTATCATGCCTTTTATAAATTTGGCCTTTGGGGAAATATTTCAGTTAAAAATAGTAAAGATTTTGATTTAATTAAAATAATCTTTGCACAAGCAACCTAGCAGCCCCTCTGCATATAATGAGCTATTAGGGAGGAGGAAAACTTTTGATATATTTTAACATTATGTTTACACGCTTTACACGCTGACACGTGGTACAGTCTAGTGGATCACACAGAGAATTGGGAATTAGCACTCCTTGTTCTATTTTCACTTTTGCCAGTGACTTCCTGTATGAGCTTGGGCAAGTCACGTAACCACTGTGTGTCTCAGTTTACCAATCTGTGTCATGCAGACAATAACACTCACCTGCCTCCCTAGCTAGTAGTGTAAGGCATAATTCATTAGTGTGTCTCTCCCTAGAGTGAAAGGTGTCCCAGACGTGACAAGTACTGTGGTTATCCCTTTAATTTAAAAGTTCTGTGTGAATTGAGCAAGTAAAAGTAAATATATGGCCTATTTTGGCAAGTGTCTTCCAGCAGATGGACATCTAATGATGTTCCTATGGTCTTCTTTATAGGAGCTGTCTGCTGCCCATGATTCAGACTGTCTATGGAATGCAATGAGTGTAAAGTAAGTGAACAACAAGTCTGGGAATGGACTTTTATTGTGGTTTAGAAGCTTTCAGTTCCCAAATGCATGAACACATTCCTTTTTCAAGTTATTGTTTTCCAGGATTTCAAAATTACAATCGAAAGTTGTTTCATGCCATCTGGAAGCTGACTCCTTGGTGCTGATAATCGTCAACTGGTTTAGTCTCCAAACAAGCTTGTCTTCCACCAGCAAGTAGATGGGATGTTTTCTTGTCTTGGTGCACCAGTTGTCTGAGAGGCCCTACCCACAAACACAGTGAGCGTATATATACCCCTACGTGACTATCCGTTCTCCACAGTCTGCGTGCTCTCTTAATGGACTTTGCATGTTCTTCTGAACAGGAAATGCTTTGTCAGAAACTTGCCTGTGGGCATTGTGCTGCACCAATTAAAGATTCCTGAACTCAAGAACAAAGGGATGCTAGTGGAACTATGCTTTTAATCACTTGGTTCATTTTTTTCCTTCCTCCACAGCTGATTTTGGATGTATGGCGTGTTTTTTGTTTGTTGTTTTATTTTGGTTTGGTTTTTTTGGATAGCTACTCAGGAATGCTGCTAGGGAAACATCTTCATTTTTACATATGCAGAGAGGATGTCAGGCTACTTATGCAAAGGTTACTTGAATACAATAAAAATATTTACTATTTTTAATTGTAATATTGCCTTGAGTGCCAAAAATGTTTAGAATTGGAGTTTCTGGGGTTCGTACACATGTGAAAAAATGCTTGGGCTTTTGTGGTCTTGTTTTGTTTCAAGAGGCCTGTGAAAAATCAGGTGTGAGCCAACCATGACAATAATAATACCTGGCACTTAGCCAAGTAAATGCCACCTTTTCCCCAAGGATTCTTGTGCATTTTACTAACATGCATCAACTTGGCCTCCCAACACCTCCTGTGAGGTAGGATAACTATTAGGATACATTTTTACATAAGGGTACACCAAAGCCCAGAGTGGTTAGGTGACTTGACTTTTTCATGTCCCTGGCAGAGTTGAGAATAGAATGCAGGAGTCCTGCCTCCCATTGTTATGTTCTTTCCACCTCTTTTTAATAGATATTAAGCTCTTGAAGGCAGGGACCATCTTTCTGCTCTGAATAAGCAGAATAAGTAATAATAATAATAATAATTAATAAAATATATGGGGTGCAGTGGAACCAAAACATAGAATAGTGACCTCAACTGAGACCAAGTGGATAATGCTCAGTAGTAAGAGCTATAGGACCAGCATCAGATTGGCTAATGCATAGATTTGCTTTAATCCAGGTGAAATTGTTTGGAGAATGTACAGGCTCTACTCGGAGTCCACTGAATCTGTGACCACACCTTCTATGAAAAGTAGTTCTAATCATAAACAGAAAGTGGCTTTTTTGATGCAAATGTTTTCTCTACTCAAACCACAGCCCTACAAAATACAAATTCACTACCTTCTATAATGCGAGAAAATAGAAAGAGAAAAAGGCATTTTTCTCCCTCAACTATAGGCTCCTTTGTGATCTTGTCCAACACTCATAGGTGGGAAAAGAGAGAGCTAAAACTGTAACGTAAGCATAGGAGACCATGTTCTGTGCAGCCTGAAGTTGAAAGAAACAGTGTGACTCAGAGAGATAGCTTCACTGAATCCAGTCAAAGGGCTGGATCCTTGGCCCCAGGTAAGTTTTCTGTGCTACTGCAGTAGCGTGAAGGGGACTTTAAGCTGCCTTAATCATGCAGCTAAGGTTCCCCTTGTGCGGGGGAATCCCCAGCTGACATAAAGCTGACATCGCTGGCTTTAGGCCACGTGCTCCTTTACCCGCAGCAGAGGGGGCTGGAGAGGGCAGAGCTGGAGCTCAGTGAGCTGTGATAATTCTGGCCCACAAGAAAGGTCCAATGAAGACTGCTCCAGCTGGAATAAATTAGAGCAGCCCTGTGCCCTGCAACTAACTGCAAGTCCTTCCTCTTCTTTCCTCCCATATAGATATAATCCTCACCTTCCCTAAATACTGCTTCTTGCCCTGAAACACAGCCAGGGCCTTGCACAGGAGCACAGCAGGCCCAAGCCTGCATTGGAGAAGTGCAAGAAGCCTCCCCATTTGCCCCGCCATCGGTGAGTCCTGATGCTCTGAACGTACAAAATGTCTGGGGTCAGATGCAGCCACAGTATGGGCTAGCACCACGGTTGCAGTCCCGTCCAGTGGGTGGTACAGCGGCTGCACTATGCGGGTGCTCCAGGAAGCACTGTGTTTTCTTGAGATACGCTCCCTCCCACAGCATCTCCCGAAGGAGGGCTGCTTTGCATTGGACGCCCAGTGGAAGCCTGTGGCTAACGATACAACCTGGTTCATTATTAGTAAGAGAGAAAACAAGAGATGCACACTTCAACTCCTGGACGAGTCCTGGGGACCCTGTAAGGCCTGGTAACTTTCTCAGAGTGGGCGGAAGCATGCAATAGAATAATTTCCTAAGCATCTGGTGACACTTTTGTGTCATGCTGAACAAAGATAAGTAGAATCATCCTGAAGTGTCAATAATCAGAATAAAAATCTCATTTGGGCGACAATTACTGTGGTGTGTGGCAGAACCCACAGAGAGTAATATCCTGGTCTTAGTGAAGGTGAGTGAAAGTCCTAGGTCATTTATATGTATCACAAGGTGCAGGTTGCAATTTCAGTTCTACTGAAACATCCGTTTCAAGTGCAGTTTTTCTGTGAAGTAACTTTGCTATAAAAGGGCTCCACGGAACTGCAAGTCTGATGAACTGCGGGAGTTGTGCCTACCGCCTTCCTTCTCACTGCTCTTCTAATTACTGACACACTGAAAATAATTCAGCTATATTGCAGCAGAGAGGCTATTTTGTGGTTTTGAGATGTGGTTAGATAGTTGCCATCTGAATGACAAACATATTTCTTTGTGAAGTAAAAAAACATGTAACTTACGTATTCTCAGGCTGGAAAATCAATACCACTTTGGAGAGCAGCTACATATTTATTTACTTATTTAAGGCCAGATTCTACCACCTTTATTTACTCCCACTGAGTCTGTCTAAGGTAGTTTTGTGGCCACTATTTCTGTAGTATCTGAGTGCCTCACAATCATCAACATATTGATGTCAGTACCCCCTCACCAGGGTATTGTGATTTTTCCATTTTACAGATGGAGAATTGAAGCACACAGAGGCTAAATGACTTGCCCAAGGTCACACAGGAGCTCTGTGCAATTGCAGGTACTTGAATCTTTGTAGGCTAGTTCCCTAGCAACTGTGCCTTCCTTTTTGTACCCTAGATTTAGAGACTTCTGTGCCTAGTGGCACATGGGGCAATCCACTTTGCCCACTGCTGTCTATCCAGAGCAAGATGTTTGATTCCACTGGAAGTTGTCTCTGTGATGGCAGCATCCTTTTCAATTATCCTGCGCTAGGTCATTCTTTGTCCTCCCCACCTTCTCTTTCTTCCAGGTGGAATCCAATCTAAGATGTATCTTGTGCTTCTAACACAGAGTAGCATGGGGGAAATGGTTGAAACAGGTCCAAATCTGAACCCTGGATAAAATCTCCCTGAAGAGCTGGACAGACTTAATTTAGACAACATCCAACTCAAGTTATCTCCATCTGTTTTCCATTTCCAAACAGAACCTAAACTGCTGGATAGCTTTGTTCTATGCTCCCTTTAAATAATGTTATGGAAGGACAAGAAGTTTGGTGGTTCTGTCAGCCCTTGCCTGTGAGACTAAGGAAGCTGAGAAGAAGATGGAAGTGAATGGCAGTGGATTGGAAAGGTAGTTAGTGGAAGTGTAACACCGACAAAACCCGGTTGCCAGTGGGTGGGATCGAACCTGGGACCTCTGAAGCTTAGTGCCTGAGCCTCTAGTGCATGAGCTAAAAACCAACTGGCTGTTAGCTAAGGCTGCAGGGCAGACTCATTTAACTCTCTCCTTAAGTGGTCTCAGTGCCACTAGATGAGACAGAACACCACACCCAGGAGGTGTGTGGGTTACACAAGCCAGCTGACCTCTTGTTGTAAGGTGGCACACACAAGTGGAACTATCATAGGAAGGCATCACCGATGAGTATGTGTAGCATTTGGGCACAGGAAGTGGCAATATTGTTTGGAGGTGGAACAAGAATCATATTTTAAAAGTAAGATGAAAAGGAAGGGCTACGTGGATTACTCTAATAGTATGTGTCAGCGGCAGGGGTCCTTGGAACCGAGAGTGCACTGGGCAAAGAAAGAGTCATGATCTCAAAAAGAAGAAAAGCTGCTTTTTAGCTGCAGAGATGGGAGGAGAATTACTACAGGGAGACAACATAACGGACCTGGCAGCAGAAACACAATAAGAGGGCCAGAAGAAAAAAAGAGAAATAATATTAATAATAATAATAATTGTACCCTGTATTTCTCTGGTTGCTTCCAAGATTGTTCAAACATTAATGAACACTATAGCCCTGTGTGGCAGTAGTTGTTATCTCCCATTGAACAGATGAGGAACCGATGGGGCAGGATTTGCCCAAGGTCACACAGGAACTTCATGTCAGAGCTGAGAATAGATTCTTAGTTCCCTGAATTGCAAGACTTTGCATTAACCACAAGAGCAAGGGACTTGGAAACAGAGAGGAGAGGGAAGGATGCAACTGTAATACAAAAAAACCCCAAACCAAACCAAAAACCCCACCAATCCTGGCGTGTCAGCAGAAATCTAGAGAGAGAAGAACAGGATGAAGGACTAGAAGGAGAAAGATGGGGAAGGGGAAGAAAAGAGAAGGGAAGCAAGAAACACCAAAACAACCATGGTCTTAGTAGTAACTATGCAGAAGTAGTCAGCTACAGCACAATACAACCATCCAGCTGGTTAAACCTAACCATGGGAAGGAAGAGACAAGGTGGGTGAGGTCATATCTTTTATTAGACCAACTTCTCCTGGTGAAAGAGATAAGCTTTGGAGCTACACAGAGCTCTTCTTCAGGTCTGGGAAAGGTACTCAGAGTATCACAACTAAATACAAGGTGGAACTAGCCATGGGAATGATCATCTAAGCATCTACCTGATAAGTATCACAGCAAGATTAATCACCTCTTATAATCTCAGGAGATCGATTCAGCCAAAGGGACTTGTCAAACTTCCATAATTGTATTGCTCTGGGTTTCTTTTAATACTATAAAGTGCAAAAATAAATTTTATAGTTAGCAAAATGTGGTTTTTGTTATATTCTGAATCACTTTTCCCCATGGAAAAGCAAAGTGGTTTTCAAGACCTGAACATTTTGGAATCATGTGTTTTGCAAAGTAAAGCATAACTACCCCAAGGGCTCCTTCTTAATAAAGTAAACATGTAGGGAAGGGAAATACTAGTGTGAATAGTTCCCCATAGTCCATCTTGGGCATAATACCTTATAATTAATCTGAGAATTCTGAAAATTCAGATGATTGAGAGCTGACCTCTAGTTTTGACCTACAATGTGCAATATCATGATAATTTGTGCATACTTAATATTTCCATTCCATGGATGGATGTGGCCTCTATCCTAAAAAAATAGCTGAAAGAACCCTCTGAATAAGAATACAGTTTATGCTAAGGATTTTAAGGGCTCCAATGAGCTATTATGATTTAAACAGGTAAATAAAATGTGTCCAAATGTCAGACCAAAGCAGCTCTTTTACCCTGTTGTGTCACTTGCAAAATTTCTCCATAGAAAAGGGTTCTGTTCTGTAGTCCTGACTCAGACACAACTCCCACAAACAACTAACTTTGAGCAATATTGTATGCTCAGGGGGCATGCAATTTTTTCATGCTTTTCCGAGACAAAGGCACCTATTGTGAATGTAGGCACTAATATCCCATAGAGTTCAGTGGAACGTTAGTATACAGACCAGCAGCCAACCTGATGACAAAGATGTTCAAACAGAAGCCTGGAATTTCATTCCCAACTCACTGCCAGTCTTTCACTTGCACCCCCTGTTTTATAACACATGCTTTGAGGTACACTGTGCACCATTCTGATGCACTCATGGTATAGTTGGGCATTACAGATGTGATCCAAAGCCCACTGAAGTCTTTCTTTTAACTTCAGTGGGTTCTGGAACAGGCCCAAAGTTCATCAGACTTAACTTTGAATTTCTTTATTTTTTCATTTGTATTGCAACCATGAGATTTTTTTGTGTGTGTCCAATATTTATAGAAAGGAGGAAGAATCTCTGATGCCCTAATATTAAAAGAATGTAAAGACACAGTGGCCACTTCTATTACAGAGAAAAATTACCTCGCGCTGTTATAATGCTGCTTTCGCTGAGCAGTCCCTGGCTTTTGCTTACTTTATTTATTTCAGGTCCAAAAAATACTAGCAAAATTCTCTCTGCAGACAAAGATCATTTTATATTTGTAAGAACTGCCCCAGAATGATTGCTGTAATGGGGCCAAGATGACATCAACTGCCATGGCTGAATGAAGAAGCTCAAACATTTCAAATACAGACTACATTAAGAAGGAAAAAAGTGTGTCTGTGAGGGGTGGGGAATAGAAACCTGTTCTGCCCGCAGCAAGCAGCCATGATGATCATATCAGATAAATGTGTCCTCAAATACTCAGTACCTCTAGGTTCACAGAGGAAAACTGACAGGGCTAGAATTTCAAAATCTATACCTGTATAACTGTGCATGAAAGATCACTAAGTATTGTTTGCCTAATTTATACATCGATTGTCAGAATTGCACGTGCACACGCATGGGACCAAAATTAGCAATTTGCACAGGTAATACTTGGATTGTGAGTGCAGTCACAGTAACAGCACATGAAAATTAGGTGTGCATTTTACATACACAATTACACAATCCAGCCCACTCCACTTATATGCAGCATTCTAATCAAGGGCTTGTGCTCCCATGGAAGTAAACATGGGTTTTGCTACTAACTTTAATAGGAACAGGATCTAGCCCCCAAGCCTTAGCTTTATATTTTTTGCCTGCTATGAAATAGTACTAATGTTTAACAAAACAACCAATCAACCCGTTTGCCAATAACTCTTATCTACCTAAGGATAAGCAGGATATATTCAAACAAGGCTTTACTTTTGCTTTTATTCACTGCTAACAGCTAAATCTACTGGGCTCACAACAAAGAAATGACATTGTTTTACTAATCAATGTACTACTGTTCATCTAGAACATCTGCAATAGTTTTGCCTGCAGCACAACCCCATTCATTATGTATCTTCATGGACTGTTCAATTAGGCTTTTTAAAAATGTATTTATTAAATGTATAAAAGGGTTTTACATTGTGGAATTTGCATTGATATAAATAATTTTTAAAAAAAACCACTTTTTGTCGGTTTCTCCATTTTCAACTAACGTTTGGCAAGTGGAAAAAAAATTAGAAACAGTTTAAAACCTGACAGCTCACCCCGTGACTTAAAGACAGAGGTTTTCTATGGACTGTGGAAATGCTTCATTTTTTTGCGTTGCTATCTACCAAAAATGCAGCTGATGAAAGGCTCTTACATTAAGAAAATATAAAACTTTACAAGGGATGGGTTCTCACCCTGTCAAGAAGGAGGCCACATTATTTTTGTACAGAGGACCAGATGGAATTATATGTAATAAAAAGACAGTGCTGCTTACCATCATCCAGATATGCCTGGTCCAGGTTCTGTTCCTGTTTAATAGTGACTCCGGCTGGTAACACTTCTTTCTGATCACTAATGGGTGGTCCATTTTTTGCTGCTCTTGGGCTTGTGGCTGTCTGCTGCTGAATCACGGTAGGATATGAACTTGGACTTATCCTTTGTGCTTGACTGACCTGAGGCTGGCTGGGTCTTGCTACATTAGAGGTAAAATTTTCACAGCACATGATATGCTGGAATTCTTGATGACTTCCACACCTCAGCTGCTGATTGGTTGGAGAATAGTGTATCACGGGAGAAGATTGTTGACTGCTTGGAGAGTGGTGGAGCACAGCTGAGGTTTGGCCTGGGGAACCAGCATGTACCAGCACTGACCTGTGTGCATCTGAAATGGAAACCTGTGTGGCCATCAAACTGGATTGCTGGTAGCCTAGTTGGCTAGGACTGAGACTTTTGCTTCTTTGGTATATTACAGCTGCTGGATTCTGTTGATGATATCGAGAATCAGTAGAAGATAGGCCTGAACGCAACTGCTGGCAGGAAGCCATAGTGGCCACAAGACAGGAAGGGGATTCGGTGACCATTGTGTGCTGTGAATAGTAAGGCTGTGTTACTGTTCCCAGACCACTGTGTACTGTATTGCAGATTAAAGCTGGATCATAGTCATCAATGGGCTCTGTTTTGATTGATGGTACTAGAATAAAGCATGCAAAGGACATTATTCTTAACGAGCAACTGAGACACAACGATTTTTTTCCCCTGGCACTAAGAAGAGACCTAAATCATTGTGAGAGTGTGTGTGGGTGAGTGCACTCTCCACAAGGGCACTACAGGTAGTAAATTGCTTGAGTGCAATCATGGGAGAATCTCTCGTGAAAGCACTTAGCGTTAGGATGGACAAAAACTTTACCCAAAACTTAAACCTCATATTTCTCAAGGTTCAAACATTCAAATTAGCTTATTATTTTTATTGCTGTGATTTTAATTAATTTTTGTCTCAGTTCTGCAATTTCTAGTTCTAGGTGAAACCCAAAGCAAAACTACAAAGAAACCAGGAGAGAGGCATTCCTCATAGCACTTCTGACCCCAATGGAAAACGGAATTAATAGACAGTTTCTGAGACGTGCTGATATCGCAAGATTTGCAGCCCTGTTTTCCAGTCCAAGAGATTAATTAGAGATCCAAAGGAACAGACTAGGCTTGACCATTTTTTAACGCTGTCTTCGAGACCCAACCTTTTTGCATAAGTCTTCCCCAGTAACAACGGCCGACATCATCAATAAAAGGAGAATAAACTCCCATTTGTAAAAGTCGACTGAATCTTAATGTTGTGGGAAAAGAAGGGTTTTTTGCAGGCAAATAATGCAATTTTTACTTCTTGTAACCATCCCTACATCTTAATGCCCTGAATCTTAGTGCAGATAAGATTCCGGGCATACCAGGCAGACTGGACAACAGTTATATAGACAGTAAAAACAACAAGGAGTCCTTGTGGCACCTTAGAGACTAAGAAATTTATTTGGGCATAAGCTTTTGTGGGCTATAACCCATTTCATCAGATGCATGGAGTGGAAAATACAGTAGGCAGGTATAAAAATACAGCACATGAAAGGATGGGAGTTGCCTTACCAAGTGGGGGGTCAATACTAACGAGGCCAATTCAATTAGGGTGGATGTAGCCCATTCCCAACAGTTGACGAGAAGTATCAACGGAGGGAAAATTATTTTATATTCTATTATATAAATTATATTTATACCTGCTTACTGTATTTCTCACTCCATGCACCTGATGAAGTGGGTTATAGCCCACGAAAGCTTATGCCCAAAAAAATGTGCTAGTCTCTAAGGTGCCACAAGGACTCCTCGTTGTTTTTACTGATACAGACGAACACGGATACCCCTCTGAAACCTGTAGACAGATAAATTTCTAATGGAATCTTATAGCTTTTTTTTAAAGTTTACATTTTGAGGCTCTTTTTGAAATAACAGCGTATTTACAAATGTAATTTCACAGTGCAACAATTTAGTGGCCATCAAAAGCCTTAACTCTCTCTAACTGTGAATCAGATAGAGCAGTGAAGCATTTTCCACTAGGGACTGGTGAAATGCTTTGTACTAAGTAAGAACTGATCAGGATGTTTCCCCATCCTTAGAAATTAGTGGCACTGAGATATTAGTTCAAAGCTTGAAAAATCCAGTCAGGTTATTTCGTGCTTTCTGGTTTCCACTGAGAAAATCAGCCAAAACTAGGAAGTGCTGGGAATTTCATGAGTAATCCTGTTTCACTTCTTGCTCACCAATTCCCCAGGGAAAGAGTTTGAGAAACATCCAAACTTTTCTTTCATATCTAAACTGGCCCTCCATTAAAGAATATGTCCCACTCTTCTCCTTCCCTACTCTAGTACTCCTTTCCCTGGGTCTGATGTTAACTTACTGTGGTATATGTCAACTAGGGAAGGCAATATTCATTGTTTTCACAGGGTCAGAGCACATAAGTGTCTGATCCTGCTCTCACTGAAATCATTTGCGAACTCCTATTGTCATAAATGGGGCACGATCAGCCCATTGCCTGGATATCTGATGTAAAGCCCCCTTACATACATATATGTATATATAAAAAAATCCTCCTCCAAAATTACACGCAACCTTTAAACCAAATAACAACTGGTGATCTGGCAGTAACTCTGCATTAAATTAGAAAAATTCAGATGCTTAATGACAAGAGAATGAGGTATCAGACTACAAAGCCTGCCCTATGAGACATTGTAGCCCAATCTGCCCTCTGCATAAAGAATTACCTGGGTGATAGGTAAAATGCTGTGGCTGACTTCTTTTTCTTTTTCCATTGATGACATAGAAATTCACCTTCACCGGTGTACGGATGTGTTTGTTCCTATACTCTGGTATCTCTACAAAAAGCATGCTCTGAAACAATGAAAGGAGACAATATCCTATTAGAAACTGAAGTCCAATGATCAACAGGCTCTCAGGTAACTACCCCATGGAGTACATATCCTTGGAGGAAGGAAAAGGAATTTTCTTGTTCCCCTCTGAAAAGGAGGATGTGGGGAAGGAAGGGACAGGTGGGTTAGGACTGGAAGATTTCTGATATCGGGAAACTGCTTTTTAAATGTCACATCCTCTGTGGCTTCTGTTGCTGATGTCCTGATGTTGAAGAGAGAAGTCTCAGCTAAATACAGAACACACAGAATACTGATTAATGCTCTAGTGCTTTGACTACTCCAATGCACTTGATAAACATGAAATGTAATTATTCAAAATGTGTATTTATTACTTTTTTACAATCTGATCCCACTGATCCAACTTCCATTGCAACAGTGCCATTCACTTCCTTAGGAGCAGATAAGGCCCATTCCACTATAAGGGCTGGAACCTAGAAGGCGCTGATGTTGCACTGTAAGGTTCCACCTCAACAGGCGTCAAGGCTGCTCAGCACCTTGCAGAATCAGGCCCTAAATGTAAATAAAGCAACGCAAACAAAGGGTCCCAGCCTGCAAAACTCCGACCAGCCTGGATTCCCACTGAAGTCAATGGAAGTTGGAGGTGCTCAGCACCTTGCAGAAGATATTCTCAGCATATAGCTGAAACGCAGGGAGTAAAGGACATACATTATTTTGTATACTTACAGGTTGGCTCTTATCTTTATCCACCGTTGCCTCCATCTCCCAGATCTGCTGACCATCTAAAAGTAATATTACACTATTAACTTATTGAAAAATATTATCAGAAACCTGACTTAAATAAAGTCAAATCAGTCATTAAGGCTCAGATTTAGTAGAGCACTTAAGCACATGCTTAGTTCCAGCTGAAGTCAATGGGATTTAAATATAAGCATGTACTTGAGTACTTTCCCGAACAGAAAAAGATTTATGCACATGCTTAAAGTTAAGCACACACTTAAGAGCTTTGCTGAATTGAGGCCCAGCTGATGCTTTATATGTAAATATTAGGAATGTTCAATACACATGAAACATCTGCTTTTCAGCAAGAGTCTGACTTCAGTCAGCAGGACTGACTGAGGGTACAAGGAGGTCAAATGATTTGACCAGAGTCATAGTGTGAGTCAGTGGCTCAGCAGAACCCGGTTGAATCTTCATTGTTTGTTTTAACCACAAGACCATGCAAGTCTTCATTTTCTTTAATAACATTCATGTTACTGACTGGAGGATTGGTTTCTGGTAAAAAACTATTATTTTTTGAAATATAAGTCCTAATTTTTCACCTTATTTTGGGTGTCACTGGTTTTAAGTGCCCAAATTGAGACACCTAGGGCTTTGATTTTCAGAGATGCTGAGCATCCAGAGCTCTCACTGAAATCACCTGGTAGTGCGAGTGCTCCACACCTCTGAAAATCAAAGCCCCAGCTTTCTTTAGTAGTAATTTATAGGGTCAAATTGTCACTGCAGTTTTTTTTAAACAGGAAAAAAGATATTACCCAAAGTGAAGGGAAAGAGGGAACATTGTTATTATTATTAGAAGACGACTCATCCATTTGTTTGATTTTATTCTACCCAAGCTTTTTAAGAACCATAATTGGGAAGACAGTTACAAAGTGTCTGATTTCTTTGTGCTATTTGTGTCCTCTTCCTGTTTCATAGGGGTTTCTGATATGTACAACATGAAGCCTAAATTTACATGATAGCTATCTATCAACCCATCTACTCTAGCAAGTAATAAAAATGCTAGAGCTAGATAGGCACCTTCAGTATGTCTTTACTCCAAACTTCTAACAACTCCCATAGACATTCACTGTCTGGCTTATCCAACTATAGTGGATTGAGGATTTACTGTATATGCTCTAATTAGCAATAAATCGATCACATCCATGATGATGGCCACTGAAGCACAGAATCTCTTTCTGCTGCCTGTTACACTCATGCACTTCCAGTGAGTTTCATGGAATTACACGGATATAACTGAGAGCAGAATTTGGCCCACAGTAATTCAATCTGTTTTCTTTCTGTTGCTTACTAGTATTATCAGTTGCATAGTCCAAAGTCTCTTAGCAACCCAAGGCTAACAATATTAGGTAATTCATATACCCTGAATAATTTTTCATTTAAGGGCTGTTCAAAGAAATATACAAAATATGTCCTGTGAAGTGCCTAGCAGTTACTTCTGAGACTGCCCGAGGGCTTTGGGGTCATTGCATATTTAGTCTCTATGAGGTGCAATGTCACTTTGATTGTGTTACACATATTTTTTACATATCCGTCTAAAACAGATTATACATACAATGCTCTGCCACTGCATTCTATGGACTGTACCTGCATCAGCCTGGGACATTTCTCACAACAGTACGTGGGTGTCCGTTAACACCAATTTAGCTCACTGGCTGCTACTGTAAAACTCTGTGTACTCTGCACATTGATAAAATGGCATCCCAGGTTTTGTGTGTGAAATGTAAACTGTTGGACTGAAATTAAATTTTGCAGAAGCAGAAATAAATGTCTCCTTGGAACCTTCATGATTGGACCATATGTTGTGTACGATGCCTACATAAATCTACCCGCCTTATTATCTTTATTAGTTGTACTGCTTGCATGCTTCTGAGCCACCTCTTATGCACATAAAACCTACCTACTAAGAGCAATTTAGTTATCTTACTCAGAGACCAGTTTACTGTAGTATATACTCTACATATGCTGTAGGGCATTTACTTGAATGCACTAAAGCATGTTCAGAGCATGTGACAATAACAAAAAGTTTTATATCAGTAGAATTAAATTGGTAAGGTTCAAAAACTATAGGTATCCAGTTGTGTACCCAATTACCATGTGTACACATGCCAGGCAAGCTATTGCATGTACAAATGGTCAATGCAGGGGTTTTGCACATGCATTTTTAATACTAGTGCACAAATTAGAGGCTCAATCTAACCAGGAATATCTCTTCATTGACCCAAAAAATAATTTGGAAGCTGCTTTTTTTTTTTTTAAAGACTTTGAGCCCTGCCGCTAACATTGTCAGTACATTGCATTGAGTTTTCAGTTCGGTGATTTACTTTAAAAATTTTGATGGCGTGTAAAAACGCCGAATAGCTCTCTGACAATTTGGTTACTGTGAATTATGGGAATTGTGCATCCAAATCACTGAGCCGGCACCCAAAACTCTTTCAACAGTTTAGCCACTAGCTGAGTGTTTGTGCTAGAGGGTGGGGGAATCTTCAAAGGTGAGGTTCTGTGGGAAGGTTTCCCTGAAGCTTATACATGTGCTTTGGGTCTACAGAACTGGGGTGGAAATCTAATGAAAACTGCTTCTCTCAAGACTTCTTATTTTTCCGGATGCCTGGAAATTCTGCAAGAGCAGCCTCTCTCTTGTCTCATATTGGGACTTCTGCTTCTTGTCCAAATGGAAGCAAAGAACGCAGGAAAATTAATTGTGAGGATTTTTGCGTTTTATTTAATGCACTTTGCACCTTTTATGCTCCTTGGTTTCTCTATATATTCCACTCCCTGTGGCTAATGAGAACTGACATGACAGTTCCTCTTGGATGTCTAGTCCGTTTCCTCCCTGCAGCCCATAAGCAGAGGCTAATTCCAACTCTAGGAGACATACCTGTGCTTAAGCTTAGCCAGGGTGGTGAGGGGCTAGCTGCCCTGAGTATGTACCCATCCAAGATGCTAGGTGTGTACTCAGGACAACTAGCCGCTCCCACGATTTGTGTTGCTGCTGGTACCCTTGTAATTTTAGTGCATGAGATGGATCAGATCTAAAGTAGGTATATCTCCTCCTGCTGGACTTTACACCTTCCAGCTTGAAGTGTAGACATACCCTAAGTAATAACAACAACAACATGCCATATTCATGCCAGTGTAACTCCATCGGCTGCCATCAGGGATGAATTTGGCCCAGTATGTGGCTCTTCTATAATGCCTTTCATCCAATGATCTCAAAGCACTTATCCAACAATAAATAATTAAGTCAGCACCCCTATGAGGTAGATAAGCGGCACCCACTGCTGAAATGCAGCCACCTCTGGGCTGGAATATGGCTGCTGTTTAACAGTGTGCAGCATCACTACACACTGGAGAGCAGAAAGTGAAGAATATTCAATCCAGTTGAAGGTCCAAGGGGATTTGTAGCCCAGATGGAATTACTGGAGTTGGCGTAATCTAACTGCTACTACTACTACTGAATTACTACCCAGGCGAGGCTCTGATTCAAACAGCCTCTCAAGGGGGAGAAGGAATCCCCCTTACATCCATTCTAAGGGCTAGCTGGAGCTGGGTGCACAGGCATAAGTGGGGGCCACTCACCCACTTACTCCCTCCCTGCAGCGGAGAGAGCTTTCAAATGGCTGGAGACTTGGTTCCACCCACCGCGCTCACTGAACAGAGTAGATGAGCCAATGCAAGGAGTCTGTAGCAGTTTACTACTGTGACAAGTGAGCAGTAAATCACTCTCCCCTCTCTTCTTTCCCCCAACAAGGCAGCGTCAGGGGAGGAATTATGACTCAACATGTCTCTGAGTCACAGTACCTCCTTTGGGACTACTTCTGAAGTTGTATAGTTTATGCACGGCCCGGAGCTGTGCCTAAAGGCACAATCTACCCCTTTGTCTAAAATCTGGAGGCACAGATTTTTCAGAACTGCACTCTCTGTCACCAAGAGACTCTGGACAATCATAGCACTGGCATGCAAAAATGCCCAGTTAGATACTCTATTACTTGCATGTGCAATCAAACACAAATGCCTACACAACCATTGCAGTGCAAACTGGGACTGCAGATATGCGTAGGTTATGAAAATCTGGGGCTAGGTGTCAACATTTTCTCATTTATTGTCATCTTTAACACCCTCTCAGATACTTTTTCTTTGTTACTATACAGGAAGAAAATGCTCGATAATTTCCTTTTAGTACTGAACAGTTCAGTTCCTCCAAAGTGAGCCCGTTGTCTCTTCTATATATATTTATAGCATGTAATGGATTTCCAGAGTGCAGACAGCATAAGCAGGCTGTAATTAGAGTCTGCAAGCCTCTCACCCGATTTGCTGCTTAGCCCTAACATCCCAGAGGACCACTGTGTAAATTAACGGAGAGGATTCCAGAATTTTAATAATAAGCATTTATTTTGGCCACTGCTGTGGACTGTCACAGGTTACAGCTATGCTTCTGTTAACACATTTACTGCTGAAACCTATAGAGTCAGTTGAAATGAAAACACCTTTTTTGTGTGTGTGGCAGCTCTGGGTTTACTCCAGCAAAAACAAGGGCATCTCCTGGCTGAAAAGCAGCACTTACTGAAGGATTCCCTTTGTAGCTGGTCATCATGGTGAAAGGCCATCATATTAACTATTAAGGATTCCTCATAAATCAAAAATACCAAAGAGACAGTTATTGCAATTCCCTTGAATGTAAGAGGAGGAGGAGATCAACAGCAAAAAGTATCTTACAGTAAAATAGTTTAGAAATAAATCAATTAGGAGTTGACTGGGGATTTTTGTTCTGCTCAAGGAATTGAAGGATAGGGTTAAAGCAGTTGAAAAGCACAGCTGGAGGCAGACACCTTGCAATGGTGCTTACACTGATCTGGTGATGTACTTCACTTTTCACCTGCTGCAGCACATTGTCCCATACACCACTCTGCTAAAGCACCTCCTGCTGTCCTAGTCCTGGGTCTCCACCCAGCTCTGCCAAAGCACCTCAACTCTCAACATGCAAAACTTCCTTTTATTACATTCCTGCTTCTCCATATTACTGCCAGTGCCTCGAAGGCAGATACTTGCTGTTTCCGCCCTTGGCATCTTCAAACTACCACGTAAGTGGTACTGTGAGACATGGAAATTCACTACAGATTCCGTTTAATTAATTTTCATTTTTGACCTTTTCTTGCCTTCACATTTAAACCCAGGACTTCATGGATGACAAGCTGGGCACTCATTGTTCCAACCAGTACTTAAATTGATACCTTTGGAAAAGGTGAAGGTTAGAGGCTTGTTTGACACATAATGGAGTTTATGGACTGTTATGAGATTTTGCTGGTGTAGGTTAGGTACTGTAAGTTCTTGAACTTGGAGAGGAGTTAAGAATTCGGATAGAGCTGAATGTCAAATTAGCCAAGAAAATCCTATGTGTAAAACCAAAAGCTGACTGGTATATTTCTAGCTACAAGTCTGGGTGCTAGTCTTCCTCTCAGAACTGCATGGGTTAAACAGTTCCTTAACTAACCCTAAAAGCCAGCAGGCACATGCATATAACTTTGAGTCAACTAAACAATGCAGTATGACCGATCCCTAATAACAACTAAGGCAACTAAATGGGACTTTTGACACTATTCTTCCTCAATATAGAATATGATCATCATAGATTGTGTGCTGTAGCCCAGTGTTTATATAACAGAGTTACCTTGGCATAGAAGTACTACAGGCAGAGTTTTATCTGTCAGTAATGCATGAAACAAAGGCAACACAGGCCTCAGAGTCATATTCAATACTCAAGAGGCTTGTGAAGCATATGCAAACCACAACAACATTCAATTTGATTTAGTGACTGAGCCACTGAAACAGCATTGAAACCTAGTGAATCCACGCATAAAAATCAGATGTTGATTAGACTGAGTTCAAAGTCCATGGGGATTAAGAGTGGGAACGAGACTAACGCCAAGTAAACAAGGAATGTATTTATTTTGGGGTTATCATTCTAATGATGACGGATGCTTCTACATGGATCTATTTATGCCCACAGCCGTTAACATTTTCCTATCAAATCTGTCACCAGTGACAATTCCTGTTCTTTAAGCACTGAAACGCTGTTGAATATAAACATTTTGCAGCTCATGCACTGACCTTTATGCTTAAATATCATGTAGCGTGCTCCATCTGTCTTGCTGCTTTTCTTTTATAGTCATGAACACACAAACCCTAATTTTAGATGGTCAATATTTGCTTTTCCCTTAACCTCCATTGCTATGATCAGTGGAGCGAGCTTCTGGCAGAGAAGATGAGGCCATGCACTCATTAAAAAGAGCCCCACTTTACTCTATTTTTTTTCATAACAATAATAATAAAAAGAAACCTCTGAATTGTGCACACCCAGAAAGGTAACTAAAAATTGGAATAAAATGTGAAACAGAGACGGCTTCTCTTGGATTCACTGATGGGGCAATCTGGGACAGCCCTGAACACAGAATACTTTTCACACAGCTGCCAACACAATACATTTCACCACCATGAAATATGCATAAATGTGGGGGGGAGGGAAGGAGAGAGAGAGATTGAAAGAAAGTTTTAAAATGAACTATTAAAAAGATGTATCTTGTGTAGCTGTAGCCGAGTCTCTCTCTCTCTCTCTCTCTCTCTCTCTCTCTTTCTCTCTCTCTCACCAACAGAAGTTGGTCCAATAAAAGATATTACCTCACCCACCTTGTCCCTCTGTTGAAAAGGTGGAATTTTTACCAGGAAGGTCGATGCACTGAGAGATGCATGGGTTACTAATATCTATATTATAGTAAAATCTATAGGCCCCATCTGACATTGAGATGTTATAGCCTTTCTGTAGGCTTGGAAGGATTCGCTTTTTATCGGTAAATATCAATAAATGTTGATTTCACCATGCCCTTGCGCACACGCACACACCAACCGACAAATAAAATATTTCCACTGAGAAAGCTCAATATTTTTACAGATAGGCAAAGTCAGAAAAATGCTGCTTGAGAAGGTATCAGACATGGATCAAAGGCTGTGTATTTTGACAGGACATGTTGACAATTTGTTTTTTAATGGTTGTAAATGTAACATTGACCCCCTTGATTGTCGTCAGCAAGGATCAACCTGGGACCTTTTGAGCTAAATGCATGAGGCTCTACTGCCTGAGCTAAAAGACTTGTGTCTCTTAGTCAACCTGTAGCAGGCTCATCAATCACTAGCTGGCCTAGCCACCACTAGAGGGAGACAGAGTGCCGCACCGAGCAGGCAGAAGTTACACAAAGTTTTAACTTAAAAAGAAAAGGAGTACTTGGGGCACCTTAGAGACTAACAAATTTATTTGAGCATAAGCTACAGCTCATAAGCTCATAAGCTTATGCTCAAATAAATTTGTTAGTCTCTAAGGTGCCACAAGTACTCCTTTTCTTTTTGCGGATACAGACTAACACGGCTGCTACTCTGAAAAGTTTTAACTTGTTGAGTCTCAATGTCTATTGTCATTAAATAATTATTTTCTGACCCCTCCGTCTAACCCACCCCACATAATTACCTGCAACTGTGAAAATTTAAATTAATAATTGAAAAAAGGCTTAAAAAATAACATCAATATTATCTATTGAAATTAGAAAAAAATAAAAATCTAATTCTCTCAAGCCTGTTTTTATAGCTGGATGCAAGTAGGTTTCTTCCCCACTGAGCAACATGCCCAATGTCAGAATTGGAGGAACTGCATAGTGTTTAGCTATCATAATCAGGCTCTCTCCATGAGTTAGATAGAAATAAATTTTCAAGTCGCCTCCTGCTTGCTAACAGAGAAAACTGGGCATCAGCCTGGCTGATAATTTACCCCCAACCATGTGTGTAGAACACTGCCCTCTGCTGGACAGACTCAAAACTTCCCCAACTGTATACTGAAGTAAGGAGGCCACAAAAGCTCAGCAACAAGCCTTCAGAATGGGTTCTTGCACTTCACTGAACAGCCTAACTGCCCTAGAAGAGGACTGGCATATTTTCCAAAGTCGCCTCTTATTATTGTGCACAGAGGTAACCAGAATGGGTTACCGAGCTTGACCTAAAATTTGGACCCAGAGCCACAGAAGGAAATTTAAAGTGGAGGCTGGTGGTGGAATATGCATTTCAAAACCGTTGGAATCTATTCAGTTCTACACTCTGTTAAAGGTTTGGTAGGCATTTATTTCTGACCCTGTACACCAGTTTCTAAAAAAGGGGACATAATGCACTGTAGCTAAACACACTTTCATGATTTTTTCACCCCTTTATCATCATGTTTACTAAGTCTTCATAAGCACATGAGAGTGGCAATGAAGCCCCTGTGTGCCCTGTTACCTAAAATCAGAGGCTGATCTATCCCTGAAAGGACACCCACTTGAAAACGCATTGCCATTACTACCCAAGACATGGTAGATGAGACCAGCTCCAAGCCGGTTCATTGCCAGGGGTCCATGTGAGCAAAGAGTCTCTTGAATTCTGTGTGAGGATTTTACATACCTAATTCAGACTGCATAGCTGAAAGGCCAGCAGATCAACTAAAGACAGTAAATGTAGCTGGATTTAGACCTCTAAGCCATAGTAGCCTTGATAGCCGACTTCTCCGTTTTTACCCGTGTGGTTCCCT
Organism: Lepidochelys kempii; assembly: GCF_965140285.1. Taxonomy (NCBI): domain Eukaryota; kingdom Metazoa; phylum Chordata; order Testudines; family Cheloniidae; genus Lepidochelys; species Lepidochelys kempii. Next base: position 15,628,358 of record NC_136392.1, on the reverse strand, counting down.
GTATTTGTTCATTTAATAGTTGTCCTAGTTGGCAAGTCTATAACCCTACAGTGCAGTGAAATGTTCAGGAAATAGCTGATTTTTGTACTGCTTCAGGGCAGTGAGCTTTAGCACTAAGCCCTGATGAGAGATCTGATTGTGTCAGCACTCTCTGTAGGAATGAATGAGTTGTTAGAAGAATGTAATTCTACCTTTCTAGCCCAAACCATGATCATACCAAAAGTCTTGCTTCAAACTTTGGGGGGAAATCAAAGTGTCAATCTGCATTAGGAAAACTTAGCATGATCCTCTGCAGGTCCCTTGTAGTTGTTTTTCTTAATTAGTCAACTAAGTTTTCTTGAACCAGTTACAGCCTTTGCACATTATTCACGATTCCTTATTCATTATTTTGGGATTGTTAACTAGCAAGAAAATGAGCTTTCTGCCTTAGCTGACTGAGCTGGCATGACTGATGGACTGAGACGTTCAGGAAATTCTCTTCACAGTTCTCACAAGCTAAAGACTAACCGTATTATTCTGTGGATTCTGTAGCATCTGGTAGGTGATTTTCAATTGAAAATGTACATTGCCTTTTAAGGCTTACACCAATTATTTAAGGGACACTATGTTAACTTTTCATCACACAGTAAGCCCACGGCAACTCCTAAAGGAATTTAGCATGGCTGGTAGGACAGTTGCTTCATCACTAAACGCCTATATAGAATTGCCTCTGGACTTAGCTATTCACAGTGCTTCCAAAATGCATGAAGATTAATATGTCTCTGACTTTTTATGAGCAGGCGATAGGCTGCCCTCCACCCCACCCCAAGAAGAGCCTAGAAAATTTTTCAAGATGCCCTGAGAACAAAAACTATCACAACTTTGCCAACTCCACTGTTCCAAAGGAAGAGACTCCACCTATGGAATGTTCAGATACATCCTGGGAGACACTGTTAGGGGATGGCATCTGATCTCAGCCAATGGCATTACTCTGAGTCACACCACTGAACTGTGAGGTCGGAATGTGACACTAGGCAGAGCTCCCCAGGAGCGTCCAGTTAGAGATAACTCTCAAAGTTAGAGTTACTGCACCTTGAACACATTTAGAGCTCACCCAAAAAGGGCCACTTAGTTCTTCCTAAGGGTCAAATGCTGTGGACCCTTTTGTTTTGTTTTTGGATCAAAACTCCCATTGCAGTTGTTTGTGGTAAGCTGAAGCCAGTGCTTTCATTTCACTGTGGACTTGAATTTGAGTCACCAGGGCCAAAGATACATGTCAGGGTCTGGGAGGTAAAAGGCCAGCGAATTAGTCATCCACCACTCAACCCCACCCCAAGTCTGACATTTGGTACAGTGAGAACAAGTCTTAGAGGAGCTGTCTATTGTTTAAGGAATTCGACTTGAGTTGCAATGAAACAAATACAGTAGTTGAGTAGTGAAACAGCAGGGGCAGATTGTAGTTCCAGAGCTGTTCCAAATAATTCCTTAGGCCAATTCATGGAAATATACTTAGGTTTTTTTTAATAAGAAATATATATCGGACACATATTTCTATATTTTATTAAACAAAAGCTCCACTCAAAATAAAACTACTGGGAACCTCCATATAATAAAATGAGTCACACCAGGATGCAATGACTAAGTGGGAGAATGGGGAATTCCACGACCCACGCCAGCTTTTTATATGATCAATTTGCTTTCAACAGGTGATGGGAGCTTCTCTCGCTGCCTTTTGTTTATTCCAAGAAATTTCATTGTTTTTTTTGTAAATGCTCTTTAAACAATTAAGTTTCAAAGCTGAATAATCAGGAACAGGCCTGCTTCCACCCAGAGCCCCCATAGTAAACAGTTAGCCAGGGAATCCAAGCCAGTAGTGGCTGCCTGTGTTAATAAGGATTTACCAGCTGTAAAATTCCAAAACCTTGTGTCATACGGGGAAACCTTCCAAAACACTGGATTCCACCCTGTCTTAGTGAGTCTCTCACAGCTATGGCAACTCAGCTTCGGCAGCCGCATTTTTAAAATATAAGTATATACTTGGTGAATGTATCCTTAGATTTTTCCCCCTGTTTTGCAGTGAGGTTTTTGGGGGTCCCCAGTTTAACATCTGACAACTTCCCCTTGGAGTGTGAGAATGCCACACCCAAGCGAAAGCATGCAGCTGGAACGGTTGGCAGTGCTTTTTCAGCAACTGTTAAACTGAGAAAAGCAGAACGTCCCATTTACCAACAAAACTTCCAGTCTGCTCAACAGAAAAAAGACAAACTTTAAGTTGCCATGAAGGCCGACATAATAAGCATGTGGCATGTTGATGGCTGATGCTCCTCTTCAGCCAAATGCTCAAGCACTGGAATTTATCAAGGCATCTTTGTCTTTCTTCACCCAAAGCACTGCCCTCTACAGTTCGTGCTGAAACCTGACCTCTTTTGGCAGCAAAACCTCCCAGCTGGGCTCTGGGCTCTACTCTCAATTCTGCAGACATTTTTCTTTGGTGGCGTGCAAGCCATAAGGAGAGGAGATTAACTTGTAAGGCAGTCGGTCACCTTTAACTAATATAAAAAGCAGGGGGGACTCCCCACACACAGAAGTATAATTTATTCCCCTGAACCATCCCGCTGCTCTGCAGGGGTATACTGGGAGAGGATGTGCATCCAGAAGCATCCGGCATTAAAAGATGGATTGCAGTCACAAAATGAGAGGACCAGAGAAAATCCTAGCAATCCAGTGCACCAAGAAAGGAGCAATACTAGCATTGTAGCACGTTTATTTCATATAGTCCCTGAGAAAAATCTTGTTGATCCATAATCAATTAAGTAATCCCATGTTCAAAGGTGACAAGCTCAGATCTATTGAGTCTGTTGCTTTTCCCAGAGTCTACAACTCCTTTTCTGGCCTCTTCTACTGAAAAACTGAATCAAATTCCTGTTGTTCCTGATGCTGAGTTCTGGGTTCAGTGAGTTATGAAAACAGAAAGTGGTGTGTGTGCATGGTGAGATTTTTATAAAATCAGAGAGTGGTATGTTAAACTATAATCTCTTTAAGTCATGTTCTATTGCTCTGGCTGCTCTCAAAATTTAAATTTTCCCATTTCAATTCCTTTGCATTTGAAATTTGCTGTCAGAATTTACTGGGACTTCCTTGGAATCCTGCAAGTTGTTCTCTAGGGTCAGAAAGTAAACCTTTCTGCGGGGAGAAATGGGAGTGCTTTATTGTGGATCCTTAATTTTCCAGGGTGTCATTAAATCCAACAGTACAGTTGTTGAAAATAGCCTGAAATTTTTGTATTTCCTTTGGATGTTTTTGAGGTGAACGGCATGATCATTAATAAACTGGGAGGATTATTAGAAGGTAGCTGTTCCCCTATTTCTCACCTACTTTAGACTTAGTACTATGAAAAAGAGAAGAAGAATATTGCTCTAGGGCAGAGAGTGTCTTCTTTATACTTGGGCACAATGGGGCCCTGACCTTGACTGGGGCTCCTAGGCACTACTGTAATATAAATAAATAACTGCATATTTGAATTATGGCCTGGAAATGCATGCAATTATCCCATTAAATTGGAACTGTGAAAGTAAAACTTTAGCACTGGGAGGGCATGTGCTTCTAGTGATTTGTGCCTGAATTTATGCATGTATATGACAATCAACGCAAGTGTGAGAGCATGTGTTTAAATTAAAGGTATGCTGGCAGGTATGGACTGCAGAATGCCTATGTGCACATTCTGGCAGGGCTCTGCACACCAGCAAAACTGTATGTCACTAAACAGCATGCCAGTCACAGCAAAGCACAGAAGGGCACTTCCAGAAGTGGCCCTAATTAGGGCCAGATTTTAAGAGCAACATCTGCAGCATTCATTTAGATTCAGTGGGATCTGGAGGTGCTTAACAGGATTTAGCCATTGATGTGCCCATGTGCAGCTAAAGCCCCACCAAAAAATTTGTCCCCGAGATGCAACTGTGTTTAGTTTCTGTCCTTGCATGGTTTCTGTACTCTCCCCCAGCTCCCCCTTTGCAACCTGGCATTATAGAGCTAAAAGACCTGATGCTCTGGGATGCTGAGGATCCTGAACTCCCATTAAAAAATGACAGGTTTCAGAGTAGCAGCCGTGTTAGTGTGTATTCACAAAAAGAACAGGAGTACTCGTGGCACCTTAGAGACTAACAAATTTATTTGAGCATAAGCTTTCGTGAGCTACAGCTCACTTCATCGGATGTATTCAGTGGAAAAGCCTGATGAAGCATCCGATGAAGTGAGCTGTAGCTCACGAAAGCTTATGCTCAAATAAATGTGTTAGTCTCTAAGGTGCCACAAGTCCTCCTTTTCTTTTTATTAAAAATGAGGCTTTCCCCACTCCTCTGTATGCATTCAGTGCCTTTTCGGCCTGATTTTCAAAAGAACCAAGCACTTGCTGCTCCCACTGACTTCAATTGGAACTGAGGGTTCTCAGGACCAGTAGACGTCAGGCCCTAAGTGAAGAGAGAGTTAAGATTGAGCTTTTCTTATTTGATCAGCAAGTGTTCATTTTAACTACATTTTAAAGATATAGTGGCAATCCACACATTTCCTCAACTAGAGGGGGAGATTATAAAAGCCACAGTTTCCTTTAAACTATGGTAGACAGCAGTATACAATGTATTTCAGTAGGACTGACAACAAGCATCCAATTTATCTTCCTCTTTAGAGGAGAAATGCCAAACAATAGAAAGTGCCCCTACACTCACCTGCTTTGAATGATATGCTCCAGGAATATTTAAAGAGTTCAACCTTTGGCAGAAAAATTGATGTAAACTCTGGTTTTTTTACAATTGCAGTGATATGTTTCTGAGAACTGGCCGTACTTGCCCACTGTCAGAGTACTGATGTGTGTGGTGAAGGCTGTGCTGGTGTTAGAAATCAGCAACAGAAATAGTGCAAATGAACTCAGTTGTTTATTATTAGAGGGCAGCGCAGGATGGGTATTCAAAAAACTTGGCTTGCGTATTTGCATGTCTACCTATGTGTGCCGGCATAATTACTTTGTGCAAAGCAGGCAAATGGAGCACAGATGGTTTATTAGGCACATTTGAACATGCAATCACCCATTTTGTGTATGCAATCAGGGACTTGCTCACACAAAGTAGAAGCACATGTATATGTGCACAAGAGCAGTTACAGGAGCTGCTTTGACAGCTGTACCCAAACAATCTCTCTGACATATTGTGGATTTCCAGCCACCAGCTCAAGTTAAGCATGGCTAAAACGCAGCTCCGAACTTCCCCCCGAAACATTCCCTACTGCCTCCTTTCTCAATCACTAGGGACAACACCATCATCCTGCCTGTCAAATAGGCCTGTAACCTGAGCATCATCTTTAACTCAGACCTCTCTCTAGATCCTCGTATCTGGGCTATGTCTAAATCTTGCCAATTCTTTCTGCATAACATCTCTAAGACACGGCCATTCTTATCCATCCACACAGCTAAAACTCTCATCCGGGCTCTTTATCATCATGCATCTCAATTACAGAAATAGCCTTCTCTCTGGCCATTGACAAGTGCAAACCTGCCCTGCTCTTATCCACTCAGAATGCTGCTGCAAAGAGCATTTTCCTAGCCTATCACTTTGGTCAACACAAGTTGCCTGTATTCACTTTCAAGGCTCTTCATAGCCAAAACCCATCCTACCTGTCATCTGTCACTCATGACTGAGCTGTTGATGCCAGCCTCCATTGCCCACTTGTTACATTTTCAAACAAGCCCCTGTGTGCTGCCCCCTACACTTGGGAGAATCTTCCTGTGAACATCTGCACAGCTACCTCATTATCTACCTTCAAATCCTTCCTCAACACTCTCTTTTGCTTTGATCCCTACAAAAAACTGGACAACCATTAGACTGCTGGTGTGCAGAGAGCACAGCCTGTCATGCTGACCAATATTGTCTCACTGTTTCCCTGTGCTCCCCTATCTGCCTGTATCCATCTTTTGTCCCTTGTCTTATACTTAGCTTGTAAGCCCCTTGGGGAAGGGATCATCTTTTTGTTCTGTGTTTGCACAGTGTCTACTAAAGTTGGATCACAGTCCATGACTGGGGCGCTATGGCACTATAATAAATAAGAACAGAGCAATGAACAGATATGCTCCTTAACAGAGCAGGGACTTTGCTTTTGGATTCACTGTGAGGATGGTGTTGGGATCACTGAGACTGGGGTCTCAGTGAGGATGGTGATGGGGTCACTGAGACTGGATGTAAATCAGGATGAGAAATCTATTCACCTTTTGTAGCTACCAGGGAAACACAAACTGTTTTTGCCTAATTTGAAGCCTGCTCAGATATCATGGGTTGAAAAGTTCATCTCAAAACTTTAACAATATCAGGTTCCCATTCTGCGTAGGGCAGACTCTGGGAAAGGGAGCAGAGAGCAGTGGAGAAAATTTCTAGTGGACCAATTAATACGCTGGGCCAAATTCGGGATTCCTTACACTGGTGCAAGCAATCCTGGTGAAGACCATTTTATTATTCCCACTTGTAGGGCAGGTATATCGCCTGCAGTATATTTTGTACTTAAGCACGGACAATGGCAGGGAATTGCAGGAGATACTTTGTATCATTTTCTCCCCTGAGCCATTTTCCCAAAATGATCAGCCTGGATGGACACTAAAGGGCCAAAGCCTGTACTTGCTGAATTTCCAGCCCAACAGACAGTGCTTACAACATCAAAGCAAACAGTTATTTTTTTAGACTTAGTCGGTAGTTGACATAACACAGCATGACACTGTGATGATAAATTATACCTGTAACGCATGTTATGTCATGCAGTCTCTTGCATGACATAGTGAATGCTACTGAGACACCTTCAAAAATGAAGCCGCGGACTCTGTACAACTTCCCGCAGGTGGAACAAGAAGAGGGTTGGCAGTCAGGGAGTCGTGAGCTTTTGTCTTGGCTCTGCCACTTATTTTCTGTGTTGAGTTTGGCAAGTGCCTCAAGTTCCTCCATGTGTACAAAGAGATAATATCGACGGTGCAGTCGTAGATGACTCGTGCCTCCCTATACGGGGTGTGGGGGTGTTACACTAAAGGGGAGGACACGTGACTGCCCCACGCGTCTACCCTGCCCAGTGACACCCCCCCCCACACACCCTGTGCTCAGCCCTGCGCCCAGCCCTGAGTCACCATGCTCGCCCCGCCCCATATTACCTGCAGGGGGAGGCTCTGACCATCTCGCCCTGCACCTCCCCCAACACACATGTTCAGCCACTCTCCCTGGTAGCCATGGCGGGGACAGAGGCCAAGTGAGCTAGAAACATGCCGGGGGGACAGGGTGCCCCTACTCGCTTGGCCACTGTCCCCGGCAGCTAGGGCAGCAGTGGGCCGCTCCCCGCCTGGACCCAGCTGCCAGGGACAGGGGCCGAGCAAGCCGGAGCTCCTCCTCCCCCGCCCCACCCACAGCATGCTAGGCCCCTGTCCCTGGCAGCCGCGACTGGGCAACCACATGGAGCTCCTTTGAAGTCAGTCGGCCTCCATATAGAGCCAGGGGTTCATGTATATACACTGCTACCAGATTGGAGCCTTAGATACCATAGAGATGGGAACCTCAGAAATGTGAGATAGACAGACTCCAGAGGGAGAAAAAAATCAGGATTCTGCTGTCTGAATCTGGAGGGTTGAAGTTATTTTTCTTAAATGGACTTTAAGCATCAATGCATCAGAGACCTCAACAGCTGCACCAAGTTCAAAGGGCACAGAGGCAGCCACCTCCTCTCCCTACACTGTATAACTGAGTTAATGAAAGATTTATGGTGGATCTGCTCCAAAGACATACACTTTCCATCTGGGTTGTTCTTCCACCTCCCGCATTGTCCTACAGATGATTCATGATGTCTATGTGGCCACCATAAGAGTTTGGCAAAGGAAAACACCGTGCATATGTACGATTCTCCCAGAGGAATACGAAGCTTTTCTAACACTTGCAAAAAGCAGCAGTAACCAGCACACAAAATGGGAGTAAATACAATGCAACTGAAGGCATGTAATTTGCAAATTACTACATGGTAATTAAAACAAATCTAAAAGGGAAATTCCAGAACTTTTTTTTACATGGATTTTACTAGTAAGATCGAGACTCAACCAAAACATGGACAGCCTTGAATTTCTGGACCTTTGAAACCCTTCTCCGACATTGGAGCCCTCCTCTACCAAGGTCAAGATAAAAAGAATAATTTGGCCTCAGAAAATGAATTCTTGTCTGCAGAATCACTTGCTCCCTTATTAAATTTTATAGACTCAAGTATTATATTTACTTGAATTAGCACCAAGTAAGTGCAAATCTTAACCCACTTTCAGCCAGATTCTTAACTGATGTAAATCAGTGTAGCTCCATTAACTTCACTCAGCTATAATGACTTACACCAACTGAGGATCTGGCCCTTAGTTCTGAGATGCCTTCTTAATAAAAGCATGCAATGCAGTACATGGTTGGAGCTCAAGACTACAGTGCTTAACAGTAGCGCCCAGCCACTGAAGTTCACTTCCTGCTACCATTTCCTGTACCAGTCTTAAAACGACAGTCTTTTATATAGTGCTTGTTTGTGTTGTGGTCAGTACAACAGAACAAGCACCAGTTATTTTAACATTGCCAGCCAAATATATTTCAGCCTATCACCTAATGAGTTGCCCAGGGAAAAATCTATAATGCCCTCCTTGCTGTAATGAAATAGTTTGTACACAAAATCCAGTAACATTTACCATTGTTCCTTATGGATGCATGGAATATCGTATGTTAGTATCAAATATGGGTAGAGTTTCATTTCTCTAATGATGAATGTTGAGTTGTCTATAAAAGCCAAAGAAGAAATTGAAAGGTCATCTCAGGAATGGCAAATTTAGGGTTTCAGTTTAGAGAGTCAAGTTTAATTTATCATGAAACACTTTAATAGCACTTTAGCTCTATTTCTTATTGCACACCATGTCATACATCCTCAGTTCCCAGTTCAGTGGAGAGACTGGCCTTTTGACCCCACATCCAAACACACCCAGATTCTGGAGTGTTTGCAATTAAGATCAAAATTGTCAGATTGAGCAAATCTCAGATTCACAGCGAAAAAGGTTCATTAAAATTTCTTGCTGCATGGAGATGTGTGTGCTAGTCGATTCTAATCCTCACCCCCGCTGGTTCTGTCAGCTGGGTTGCTAGGGTGGCCTGAAACTTCACCTTTTAAGGATCATGTCATCGAAGCATGCTCTGAGCAGGTGTACACACTGTACAGCATTTAAACGCCCATACTTGCTAGTGCCCTGTTTACACTAGCGCTCCCACCCTTGCTAGCACTGATGGACCTGAAACGGGGACAGCCAATGTTGGAAATTTTTGAGACAATTTCCCCATGTGGACAAGCCCTATGAGTTCACAAAGTGAAACTCAGAGATAATCATACTTTCCCTGTGTGCTGGTGCAGCTTCCTTCCTTCACAAAGATATAATCCTTGCATAGGCTCACTAGGGCAGCTTCGCTATCTGAAAGCGGAAGCAACAATGACGGGGGCACCAGAAAGATGTACAACCCACCTACCATGGGTTTATTTTGGCTTTGTTTGCTTCTGAACAGCTTATCAGTGTTTCTTATAAGATAGCATGAAGATCAGAGTTGCAGCATGCAAGCTACTCCTTTAAAAAAAACTTCTTGGTGTTTCTCCAGCAGCTTGCACGCAAGGATCTCAAATACTGTTATAAACATTAATAAATTAGGTCTCACACCCTCACTCTGAGGCAGGGGATTGCATTATCCCTCTCGTTGTTTCCTGGTGCTCTCCTGTCTGTCTGTTTTGTCTCCACCTGTTGGCTCTTGTCTTAGGCCATGTCTACACTACCTACCGGATCAGCAGGTAGTGATCGATCTATCAGTAATCAGGGATTGATTTATCACATCTCGTGTAAACACGATAAATCGATCCACGATCGCTCTGCTGTCGACTCCGGAACTCCACCACGGCGAGAGGCGGAAGCGGAGTCTACGGGGGAGTGGTGGCCGTCGATCCCGCGCCTCGAGGACGCAAAGTAAGTGTTTCTAAGTTGATCTAAGATACATTGACTTCAGCTATGCTATTCCCGTAGCTGAAGTTGCGTATCTTAGATTGATCCCCCCCCCCCCACAGTGTAGTACAGGCCTTAGACTTAGACTATCTTGGGGGCAGGGACTATCCTTTTGTTTTATGTTTGTACAGCACCTAGCACAATAGGGTCCCGGTCCATGACTGGGGCTTGTAGGTTCTCCAGTAATGAATGTAATTATTAATACTACTAATAATCCCCATTTTATAGATAAGGAAACTGAAGTACAGAGGCCCCGATTATCAGAGGTGCTGAGCACCTGCAGCTCCCACTGGTTTCAAATAGCTGGGAACAGAACCATCTTTCACCTTCAGTGCCTTAACCACAAGAGTCCTATCCTTCCTCTCTTCTTGGACTGATATTCCCTACATCCTGCTATTTGGAAGGTACCCCCCTGGCAAAAATTAAGGCATTTGCTGAAACAGATCAAAATTAATCTCAACATCATTTGCTTGGGGTTAGCTATGAAGATATGAGCTATATTTTTGCTCTGTTATCAAAAAGACTTCCTTTGCGCCGTCAGTTTGTAAAAATGGTGCTCTGGCTGTATTGGAAAGATTTTCAATCCCATCACATTCTGTTGTTTGGAAGACACCTAATGTTCCACTACCCACACACAGTCTCCATTAACTGTGTCTCATATTTTCTCTCTGGTAGTACGTCCATGCAATGCCACCCAGATAGCATTACATGGCGTTCCACAATCTGATGGATGGGGATCATTCCAGGTTGAAAACATCAATCTCAGACTGATTTTAGGTCTTTATTCTTCTTAGAGTAGATGCCCTTAGATTTCACGTGGTCAGAACTCTTGTTTATTTCACTTTCTAACATCCATTTTGGTCACAAATTTCTCTGGAAGTCCTATGGAAATAGCAGGAGGGATTTCAGATGCTGCTTCAAAATGGCATTGAGAGGAGCCATTGACCCTCTTTAGTCTCTGCAAAACAGCTAGCAGTGCTATGCTACCAAACATACTCTCATGCACCCCAACAATTCACTGACATTGACGGAACAATGGCAGCACAGCAGGGAAAGAATCAACACACAGGCCTAATCAGAAAAAAAGTGAACCAAGAAATTGCTCTGACTGACATTAAAAGTTCCAAGGAAGGATTGGTGGCCCACAGACCGCTTGTCTCTCCACTAAATAGCAACACACTTTCTGATGGTGTGTGGAGCAACTGAGGCTGACCGCACTTTTTATTTTTAATTATGTCTATATTGGGCAATTACTGGCCCTAGCCTTCATTTCCCCCCCAAAAAAGACAATTATCATTAATCAGACATGTTGTATTAAAATTATACACTGCTCAAGAGACCCAAGCCCAATTACTCCTATGAGACCTTGGGAACATCACTTAATTGTTCCATGCCTCAGTTTACCTACCCATAAAATGGGAACAACACTATTTGCCTTATCTTCCGAGGGCATTTCAAAGCTCAGTTAAAAGGGACAGATTCCGCCTCTTTTGTTCAGGAGTCCCTTACTCCTCAACTAGTCCTACTGAAATCAACACGAGCACAAGTGGCAGAATCCGGCCCTCCACATTTGTAAAGTGCTTTGTGATCCTTGGATGAAAGGGGCTGTATTCTGTTAGACTTCATTATTATTATTCCTATGTAGTGCATTGTTTAAAATATAAAAGTCAAGTCTCTTGTAGGATAAGTTATACAAAACTAGACAACTTGTAAAAATAATATGGGTCCTTTTTCTGAGAACAAGAGAAAATGTAGTATAGGGCATGTACTGCTTAGAGAGTGGGCTAAGCTGCGTTCATGCATATGTAATCAGAACAGCAACAAGGCTCCTCTCTGGGAAAAGAGGTAACGAACAACAGCAGAATGCATTTGTTTGCATTCCGCCCCGGTAAATATGGTAGTCTGGATTTGTGCTACCTTGCTTAAAACCATTACCAGGGCTTCTCAAACTTCACTCCTTCTGACTACAAAAATTACTACACAACCCCAGGAGGGGGGACCGAAGCCTGAGCCCTTCCACTCTGGGGGAGGGGGCCAAAGCCCGACCCACAGTTTGAGAACCGCTGCATTAGACCATGCTGAACATATTTTCTGAGGTCAGGTATACTTTGACTCAGAAACCAAAGGGTTGCTGATTCTGATTTTGACATACCATTATGAACACACAGTCAGGAGAGGTCAGCAAAGATGGTAAAGTTGACTCGAGGAAAACTAAAAATCCCTGCGCAACTATCATTATTTTCATTCTAGTAACACTGCGAGGATTCGGTGGTAGGCACTGTAAAAACGTATAACAGGCTGTACGCTTGTAGAGGCAGGGACTCCCTAAGGGCTTGTCTATGCAGTGGGGTAATGCACATTACAGGGGTATGATTCCTACAGCGCACTAATGTGCAGCACATTAATTGGTCCATGTAGACCCCGCTGGAGCACACTAAACAGTTTCAAACAGTACTATGTTAAAGTGCACTAGGGAACCTCTAGTGCACTCCAGCGGGGTCTATACGGACCAATCAATGTGCAATTCAGCTGACTTGGGCTCACAGGGCTCAGGCTGTGGGGCTAACAATTGCAGTGCAGACATTCAGGCTGGGGCCGTAGCACAGGCTCAGAGACCCTCCATCTTTGTGGGGTCTCAGAGCCTGGGCTCCAATCTGAGCCCAAACATCTACATTGCAATTTTATAGCGACTCAGCATGAACCTTGCAAGCTCGAGTCAGCTGACTCAGGCCAGCTGCAGCCATGCCGGGGGTCTTTTATCTATACAGACATACCCTCAGTGCCTTACAGAATCAGTCTCTTAGTCAAGAAAATGTATATCAATATGATACAAGTTTTGGATCAAGAACAATATCAAGTTAGTTGGATTATAAAAAGCATTGTGCAAAAGGGGAAATAATTTTTTGTGAAATTTCTCATGAAACTATTTTCCAATTCATTTCAGGACTTTTCACATGCCTGAAATTTCACTTTTCTATGGAGGAGCTATTTTCACATTGAAAATGTGGAAAATTATGATTTTGTTGTTGTTTTGCACTAAAAATTGTTCTCAAAAATTGTTCTCTCTAAGGAAAAGGTTGAAATTATAGGTATGCAATATATATGCAACAATATAGGAGATTAAAAGTAACTTTCTTTTGCATTTCAATATGAATACAAAAATCATCCTATTTTTACAAAAAAATACACGATTCATGTTTTTTTCAAGGAAGATGGACTCATTTTGTACTAGATTTGCAATAGAAAAAATTCAGTTTCAAATATATCTATGATAGTATTTAGCTTTTAAAAAATGAAATACAATTAGCATTAGAAAATTGCAACAATATACCTAAATGTCATCTTTGTACTCCTCTGGGCCCTGCATAACAAGGTGGCCTTGATTTACCATTTATTTATTGGAGCCTGAAAATTAAGGGCCTATCGCAGATATTTACGCCTACGAGTAACTTTACTTTATATGATTAGCTCCATGGAATGGCTTTACTCATGTGAACTTTAGTGGGATTACTCATATGAGTACAGATACTCATAATGTGTGACATATTTTTAAGACTAAGACTATACATTTCATCAGGGAAACACTGCAAAATCTGCCTTACCTGACGTCTTCTCAGTGAATACAACTTTAGACTCTGCTGTGAAATTCTGACCAGACAGGATCATCTGCTGTCCGCCGTAAACTAGGCAGCTCTCAATATCTTGTCTTTCAACCATTGGAAGCTCATGAGCAGATCTTTGCGCTGTGGACAAAATGCAGACATGAATGAAATCAAATATGGTTTACCAGGACTTTCCAGATCTTCACAGAACTATCCACGGATTGATCTTGTCATCGTTACCATCCTCTTGCTGCCAAAGGAGCTTCTCTAAGATGCTAAATTTAGGTTAAAAAGGAAAAATAAGCTTACTCAAGACCTTTTATTTGGAATCATTCAGGAGCTGGCTCCAAAGCTGTAGCTGTGCTGGCCTTACTCCTTGTCCTTGACAAAGGACAACTTGGATGAATGAGCTGGAGCGTGCCCATGTCTGTTTCCAAATAAATGGCCAAATTTTAAATGCTCACACACTACAATCCTGGAGCCTTAACATTCCACCTGCAAGAAGGATTCCACTGAACAACACTGAATTCCTTTTTAAGAGAACCAATGCAAAACTCCACGCCTGTCCAGCAGGACAGACAACATGAAAAGGCTTCAGAACAATCCGTTCAAAAATGCACAACTGCTGTGTACACAAAGCCCTGAGAAGAAAAGGAGGACTTGTGGCACCTTAGAGACTAACCAATTTATTAGAGCATAAGCTTTCGTGAGCTACAGCTCACTTCTTCAGATGCATATCGTGGAAACTGCAGCAGGCTTTATATATACACAGAGAATATGAAACAATACCTATTCCCACCCCACTGTCCTGCTGGTAATAGCTTATCTAAAGTGATTTCCAGCACAAATCCAGGTTTTCTCACCCTCCACCCCCCCACACAAATTTTGTGTGGGGGGGTGGAGGGTGAGAAAACCTGGATTTGTGCTGGAAATCACTTTAGATAAGCTATTACCAGCAGGACAGTGGGGTGGGAATAGGTATTGTTTCATATTCTCTGTGTATATATAAAGCCTGCTGCAGTTTCCACGATATGCATCTGAAGAAGTGAGCTGTAGCTCACGAAAGCTTATGCTCTAATAAATTGGTTAGTCTCTAAGGTGCCACAAGTCCTCCTTTTCTTTTTGCGAATACAGACTAACACGGCTGTTACTCTAAAGCCCTGAGAGAGAGTTATGAAGCACATGAGGCTCTTCTACAGAAATGTAATATAGCATCTTCCAGATCATAATCACTGATTAACATGAGTTAGAACAATTCATACGGGCAGGAAAAAAGCTTCTAGGAATCACATCTCCATCCACATTAATCTGTTTCCTCAAGCAAGTCTGCTTGTTCACAAGCAGCAGGATCTGAAAAAAAGCCATGATCCAGGAGTCCTTCCCCAGAATAGACATCTGGAAAGGATCAAACACCATCCTGGGACCAGGCCCGGTGTTTAGCCCAAATGTATTTCTGTGCGCAATATTGCAATTGATGCTATGGAGGCTGGGTACAGGCTCAGCTGACAAACTCCACCTCCAATCCCAGAATACACTTTATGCTTATTTTAAAAATTTAGTCTGGTATTTATCACTGTAACTGTGTCATTGTAGATTTTTTTGTTTTGTTTTGCTTTGAATTTAGGACAATCGTTTGCCTTATTGTGCCCATCAAATGTATTATGACAGCTGGACTAAGAATATGCCAATTAAGAGTATCTTTGCAGATAACTTTCACAGAAGCTGTTAATTTCTTCCACATGACTGTATGATTAATCCCTCTTTTTAAATACTCAAGTTTTGATGAGTTCATAATTGGATTTATCACAAAGACAGATTTATAGCCCTGAAAGCTTAAGAGTAAATAATATTCATCAAAAACCCATCTACTGCATTTTAAGGAGGACACACTTAAACTTCACCTGGGTTTGAATGTCCTCTCATTCAATCCAGTGTCATGTCAGAATGAAGGTGTGATGTTTCTTTATAGGGTCACTATGGGCCTAATTTTCAATGGAGCACAGCACGCACTGAAGCGTCCATTGATTTCAGTGAGTGAGGCAGGACGCCTTAAATCCAGTTTCCTTAAGGGCACATGCTTCCTCCTGCTTCTGGACCCTGCTTTTCCTTTTAAAGGGGCCCACAGAGGGGAACAGATACACTGGGAGGTGTGCATGCATTCCAAGCCCTAGTGTTCCTTTATGGGCACCTTTAATTCTAAAAGTACTTTTCACACTGGCCCATGTGACTATGTATTCAAAATCCACACTTGATTTGCCCCTGTAGGTTCAGCAACCGTGTGGCCAAATCTTGCAACTGCATACACATATCGGCAATTACAGTCATTTGCCTGCATAATTACCAATGTGAGCATGCAGCGATCATAACTACATGTATAAATTAGGCCCATGGTTGCAAGTGAATTTTGCGCATGCAACTGCACCTCTTGTTCCCCTGAAAATTGTGCTTGTATATTGGGATCATTTTGCCCATCATTGAAAGGCAGCCATTTCTGGGGGTAAGAATGGTGACAACTCCCCTCCCTCCCCCCGAAATACTAGATGACACTTTAGGACAGTGAAACATTCCATATCTAATTAATATGTCAGGATCAGAGGATTAAAAATATCAGTCCTAAGAATTTCAATCACAGGGTTTGTTTTTTCTCCTTGAGGCTGGCATAAGGTTAATGGAAGCACATGGGGAAGAGGTGAGGTCATGGTGCATAACATGGTTTATTCAGATGACATTTACCTATATGCATCCAGCTGCCTTTAAGTTGTTTGCAAATTCAATATTCTATTATTATTATTTACTATTATTTTTAATGTATTATTTTCTCCCTGAGCCACAATTGTAACAGAACTGACAAAGAAATTAGGATCTTAACATATGCCATGTTTTCACTTGTAAGAGGACAGAAGATTCACTGGTGTGTTGCTTCCGCAGGATTATTTTGTTTTCCTTTGCAAGGAATATTAATCACCAGTAAATCCTCTTCCTCTAAAGCTCAGGAGGGATGGCCTGTATGTAATAATTTCACATTATTTCTTCTTCTCCCCCAGGGGTCGGCACTTCATAAAGTGACCTCCAGCTACTGTAGTTTATGAGCTTGAATAAATAAAACACTGTTGATTTAGCCAGTTGGGGTGTTTACTTTCAATAGCAACTGTTACTGACATAAGGCAGCAAAGCAAATGTTAAAGAAATACTCGCACTTGGCCTAAAGCAGCATGTCAACCTATTAAAGTCTGCACTATTTTTCTATTTTATTTGACTGTCTGCAAATCAAGATGTCATGGATCCTCAATGCCAAGAAATACAATACGCCCAGCAACATGAGAGAAAAAGGGAACTGCTGTCTGGGGGGGCTGTGGTGTGCCTCTGCAAGCCCCAGCCTCACAAAAGGGGAGGAGGGAGGGAAAGGGGGAAGCAAATCACTCCACATGCCACGCTTCAGACGTGCAGAGCACACGACAGGCAGAATGTGTGACAGGCAGGAAGGGAGGTAGCTCCTACATCTTTCTGGTAGTGCAGCATGCTTTCCTCATTCACATTCATAGATCCAAGGCCAGAAGGGGCCATTGGGATCATCTAGTCTGACCTCCTACATCACACAGGCCAGAGAACTGCCCCCAAACAATTCCTAGAGCAGATCTTTTTAAAAAGCATCCAACCTTGATGCCAGATAATGAGGAAAAGGGTGAGTCCATGCCTCCCTTAGCACTTTGGGGTGGCTAGCAATGCCAGAAGGATTTATGCTGGACTTAGGGTGCTTGAGGATTGGGATTGTGTCTGATCCCTGTGCAGGTGTGCATGGGTTCGGGGAAGCTCCTAGCACCTGCTCGCTTTTCCCTTCCTCCTCTGTCCAGCTGCACAGAGCCAGCTACCATCTGCTCCTCACAAGTTCCCTGCAGAAGAGCTGATGGTTCCTTGTATGAAGAAGTTGGAAGACAGCAAGTGGCTCAGAGACCTGATTGGAGACAATCAGCCCTTGAGATAAGCACCACTGTTGGCCCAATCCTGCCCAAAGGGAGTGTTGTTAATGGCTGTGTAGCAGGCAGCGGTGGGATCCAAGTGACAAACTCTAGTAACGGCCTTACAAGCATTATTTTAAAAAATCACTGACCCTTCCAGCTTCACCTGAGACCCGCCTCCCCCATCACCCCAAGAGGTGCCACTCTTCTCTTCCACTTTCACCCTGCAATGCGTCACTTTGGATAAGCAGATCTAGTCCTACTTTGGGGTCATGCTTCCTTCCATTGGCTGGGAGGGCTGCCAAGCATTGCTCTGTTTTCCCCTCATGCCGACAGGGGGATGACAATGACACAGCGATTTTTGAGGTTCCAAAGTTTGTTTTAGTCCAATGCACAACAGAAACACTCAGATGTTTTTGATTTGGGGAAAGCCAGGTGTGTGGGGGAGGGTGGTTTGGGAGCTAGGGCCCTGGCCTGGGATATGGGAGACCCAGAGAGTGTGAGAATCTCTCTCTCTTCCTCTCTAACTTTCCCAAGGAAAACTTCATTGAAACCAATACGTCTCAGGGAGACATTTCCACTTTGGTGAAACAACATATTTAGTTGAAATTTCATTTAGCCAAAGATCTTCTGACCAGCTCTCGTACTGACTCATTCTATGACTAAACTTCATTGAGTCCAACGCTTGCCTGAGTCCCCAGAGAGGAACTTCTTAGGCATTCTTTGTGTGTTTCTGTGTGTGCATGGTGCGTGTGAAAGGAGCAGTGGGGTGGAATGGGAGATGTGAAGAAAACCACTAAATTGATCTGCCTCTTGGGAGAAGTAGACTCGTGGGCTCACTGTGGGGAGCACCAATCCAGCCATCACATAATGAACAGATGCTCTGCTATGTACACAGAAATGGCTGGATCCTGTCCCCTTTTCTCAGGGGACGAGAGCATTTTCAAAAACTAAATAACCAGGATTAACATATATATATGCTACCTTCACTATGATGCTTTTACATCATCAGGAATTACTCACATTGATAGGAATGTTAAAAGGTAGGATTTGATCCTAAGTCTATTGAAATCAAGAAAGGGCTCCCATTGACTTTGTTTGGCTCTGGATCAGTGGCTTACTTCTATTCTATATTGACTCTTATGTTGCCCTCATCACTGTGTTATCTCGGCATCTTAATCTCCGGGGCCTGTTCCAGTCTAGTTGCAATAATTCCTCTAAGAGCTTTACCCTGACCTCCAAGAACACTTATGAAGAGAGAGTCCAAAGAACAGGGATGGACTCAGTTATGTACCCAAATTTCAAACTCCTGCAAAGTTCAGGTTGTTTGGTCCCAGAGTTTTGGTTTGACCTATTATCATAAGGTCAGCTGCAAAATTCTGATCTGGTGCTTGGTTTGCATTTTGATCCCTCTCCAACTCAAAGGTTAACGGTTTTTCAAATCAAGGTTGTTAGCTTGTGGTCATCCCTACCTGAAAGTTGAAAGGATCAGAGGCAGGATGTCTAATGAGGAAAGTCTGAAATGATGATCTATGCATGGCTCAAATCAAAGACAGTAGGATAGTACTGGAAAGGAATGGCTGAACCTTACAGGATTTAGAACAGAGGCTTAGTATGTAAAAGCATCCAAAAGCACCTGGAAGCTAAAAGTGCAAAAGCTTTAGATAAACAGTTCAGAAGCTCAAAAGAAGTTTGGCTGAGTTTTGGATGAAGGTTCAGATGTTCACTCTTATTTTACCTGACCTGGTTTGCCCAATCCGTAGGGCTTTGCAGGGAACCAAAAGTAAGAAGAGAGATTATTTGGATTGGTCAAAAGGGACAAGGAGGCAGCGATGAATGGAAGTAACGAGGACACTGAAAACTGAAAGCGAGATGGTTACGGGGAAACATTGCTACCACAGCTTCAGTCAAGGGCTGGCGCTGGATCTTGAAGGAGCTCCACCAAAGCACCATCACAAGTAGAGCTCACAAGAAAAAATGGACGCTTGAGGAATTACAGCCTGGATTCACATTGCAATTGTCCCCCCGTGCAAACTTCAGGCATCCCCTGGACATCTCCCCCTCCCCAACCCCCGCCTTCCCACCCGGTGTCTCAGCCAGCCAGAGTTCGCCTCAGCCAGCCTGAGATCACCTTTGCAGGCAGGCTTTCAATTCACTGATCCAAACAGAGTCCCCTGATTCCCAAGGCTCTTGACTCAGTTCAATGCCATATGGGGGAAGAGGAACACAGGAATAGATGACTGAGGGGATGCTTTCTGGTGCTAAAAATATCTGATCCTATAAAATTCAAACTAAAACCTGAGAGCAATAGGAACAATTCTTCCTTCTCTTCTTTTTAGAGTGAAACTTAATGAGCCAAAGTAAATATCTCTTTCCTCCTGTCAGACTGTGTTTATTAACCACAAGCTGCTCGCCTGAGGCAGGGTAGACGTTAGCAGAGCTCCTGAGCCCCATGCCTAATCGAAGCACAAATGTTCCGGAGGAGACTTCAATCCAACAATCACAGTCACAGAAGCACTCCAAGTCTTCTGGGATACATGCATGGGAAAGCTGCAGGAGAAAGGAGACAAAGGCTGGAGGCCGTGCTTAATTTGTGCCAGGGCTTGCCAGGGCTCAGCCCTGGCACCTCTAGCCCCAGCACCTGTGCCATGTCAGTTCTGAAAGTAAACTAATTGCTTGAGCCCCGGAACCTCTTTCATTACAAATTAAGCCCTGGCTGGAGGGAGATCTGGATTCTGGGATTTCCACAAGGAGACCAGGGATGGGAGGTAGTTTCAATAGAAAGGGTGGGATATTCTGTTTCCAGATAGGAGTGAAGGATGGTGAATGGCCTATGTGAAAATTGCATCTTTCATTAAATCAAATCAATCAATCAATAAAATAGCTATGTTTCTGGACCTCAGGGTTGCAGAGAAAAGCTTGAAAATATGACCTAAGTACACCAAAAAGGCTAAAAAGAAGTCAAAGAAAGAGAACCTAACATTGGTTTAAAAACAAATCAAACTTTGGGACCTGGCTGTGCTCAGTGCTTGGGGTTGTCAATACTACCCTGTGTCCCACACTATTAGCCTGCACAAGGCTAAACGGTCCCATGCTAGAACTATCTTGGAAAATGGTAGGGAAATGCAGTTCTGGGAGAGCAATATGGGATGAGAACAGTTTAGAAAGCATTTGTTGCCAGCACAATTGAAGCAGCAGTTTGCACAAGGCCTTTCAAACAGAAACAATGCACAATAAATAGAGGGCTTGTTCATGCCCTCCCCTTGCACATTACTGTTTAAATGAAACCCTTGGGGAGAAGGAGTAAACAGCATGGATGGTAACAAAGTGCGTTAAGAATGGTACTTTCTATACTGCAACCAGCTCATCAACCCAGCACGTGATTAATGACAGGAAAACCATGGCCTTGCTTCACTTCACTGCAAAGCAACTCTCTGGGTATGCACAGCATTTCCTTTTAATCCCTCATGGAGGAGATCTACCGAGATTAACCTTTGCTCAAAAGTTTATGGTCTGCATAATGCATTGGGTTGTTTGCTTACACTTGCAGCAGCACCCTGATGGCAGGCAGTAAACAGGAGTTTACTCTCACACCAGGACTTTCAGCCTGAAACTGCGGGTATGCATTGTCCCACTGTCTGCAGCTCACAGCTACCGGGCCGAATTCTGCCAGCAGGCACTGGGGTGAATATGGAATTGCTATTGCCTAGATTTACACAAAATGATGTTGAAAGAGGCAAACATTATCTCTGTTGCAATGAAATTTCCAATTCTAAATTTTGAAATTTACCTAGGGAGGTGGTGGAATCTCCTTCCTTAGAAGTTTTTAAGGTCAGGCTTGACAAAGCCCTGGCTGGGACGATTTAGTTGGGGATTGGTCCTGCTTTGAGCAGGGGGTTGGACTAGATGACCTCCTGAGGTCCCTTCCAACCCTGATATTCTATGATTCTATGAAAGGGAAAAATTTAAACAAATTTTTTTTTTAAACCCACAAAATTTCAAGGTATGTTTTTCTGATGCTAAATTGGACAATTTTCATGAAATAAAAAAAAGTTAAGTTTTTCAAATTTAATTGAGAAAATTTGCAATCATCTTAGCACTCATGCTCTATTAAAGGAGCAAATTAAACAATCTACCAATTGCCACTAGATCATTTATTACTGCTTTTAATCGCTATAAACTAAAGCTCCTCTAGCCTGTCACTGTAGTCTGATCAGCTGGGATTCACAGCTGAGGAAAAGCAATAAATGATTTGACAAGAAGATGACAACATTCTTTAAAATGACTAGCTCTTTCCATCATAGTTATTAGTGTGCCATATGTTATAAACTGAGAACATCTAAATTATGGGAAAATCTACTAGAAGAAAAGAAAAATAAAGGAAACTTGCAGGGAAATTGATTAAAAGTAAACAAAATCTTTGATCCAATTTAGTGGAACAAAATTAGAAAATCGGAACCATCTAAATTTCTCAGATGGACACTGTATTAAAGGAAGAGTTTTTTTTA
Source organism: Lepidochelys kempii (assembly GCF_965140285.1). NCBI lineage: Eukaryota > Metazoa > Chordata > Testudines > Cheloniidae > Lepidochelys > Lepidochelys kempii. The sequence continues at coordinate 15,606,247 of NC_136392.1, read as the reverse complement.
AAACAAAGCAATCAACCAACCACCTTATAATATAAGAATAGGTTTTCAGAACTCTCTGTTATGTCAACTGCAACCATTGTAAAGAATTTATGAGGCCGGCATAACATCAGCTAACATAGACTACATAGGTTTCAGAGTAACAGCTGTGTTAGTCTGTATTCGCAAAAAGAAAAGGAGTACTTGTGGCACCTTAGAGACTAACCAATTTATTTGAGCATAAGTGAGCTGTAGCTCACGAAAGCTTATGCTCACATAAACTGGTTAGTCTCTAAGGTGCCACAAGTCCTCCTTTTCTTTCTATAGACTGCATAATAAAAGGGCTGCAAGATACTTCAAAAAAGACTAACAAGCATCTACTAGAACAGAAGCTGTGACACAGCTTGAATGGTATTCATGATTCTTGCATTCATTTCCCATGAGGGATTTTTTTTGTTTGAAAGAACCTTTGAGAAAGCAAAATGCCAATGTGTCTCAATGCCAGAAATGCTCATGGGGCTACCTGGAAATCCCTCCTTCTCTTTATAGAAGTTTGAGTCAAGGAGCAGAAACAAAACCATCTGACTCAGGTAGCCAATCACATACCAAGAGTAAACCTCAGCCGATAGTAAAAGATGCAGTGCAAGCAAACAAGCTGAAGTAATTTCACAGAAAGGGTTTGAATAATTCTGTAATATTGGACAAGCTTCTAAAGATTCAAAACTGTTCACGGATGAGTCACAAGGAGGAAAAAAGGAGGGAGGATAGATATATTCGCTGAATAAGCTATTCATGATGGAGAGTTTGCCAGGCTATAATAGCAGCTATGTATCCAGAAACATCATGCTGAACCTAACATAGACTCATATTTTGGCACTAAAGAAATTAGGGCTCAGATTTTCAGAACCAAAGACCAGATTGTTTCTTATGGGCGAGCAGTCTTCCACCTTTGTACCCCTGCACAGCAACAGGACAGTCACATCCAGGGCAACGCAAGGACTGCTTTTTCTGAGAGCCCCTGGGGTTAGGGTTGCCAGGCGTCCAGTTTTTGACGGGAACACTGGGTCGAAAAGGGACCCTGGTGGCTCCAGTCGGCACCGCCAACCAGGCTGTTAAAAGTCTGGTCAGCAGCGCAGCGGGGCCCTGGGCCTAAGGCAGGCTCAGCTCCGCGCAGTCCCTGTGGCCCCTAGGTGCATGGGTGGCCAGGGAGGCTCCGTGCGCTGCCTCCACCTGAGTGCCGGCTCTGCAGCTCCTGTTGGCCAGGAACCGTGACCAATGGGAGCTGCAGGAATGGTGCCTGTGGGTGTGAGGGCAGCGCACGGAGCTTCCCTAGCCACCCATGTGACTAGGGGCCGCAGGGACCTGGCTGCTGCTTCCTGGGAGCCGTGGTAAGCGCCGCCAGGACCCCGCACCACCGCCTGCACCCCAACCCCCTGCCCCAGTACGGAGTCCCCTCCCGCATCCAAACTCCCTCCCAGAACCTTCCTACCGCACCCCCACACCCCAACCCCCTGCCCCAGCCTTGAACCCCTTCCTGCACCCCAGACTCCTCATCCCTGGACCCATCCCAGAGCCCACACCCCGAGCCAGAGCTTTCACCCCCGACCCCCTACCACACACAGCCAAACCCCTGCCCCAGCCCGGTGAAAATGAATGAGGGTGGGGAAGAGCGAACGATGGAGGGAGGGGGGATGGAGCAAGTGGGGGGAGAGGCCTTGGAGAAGGGGCAGGGTAGGGGTGGGAAAGGGGCATTCGGTTTTGTGCGGTTACAAAGTTGGGAACCCTACCTGGGGTACAAGACACCCCTGTGCACCAGGCAGAATATGCTGCACCTCCTGAAATGTTGTGGTAGGTGACACACTCCCACTGTGTGTCCTACAGCCCACTGGGTTTGTTGGCTCTGCACCGCATGTATTGCTCACCTAGGCCCTAACTCAGCAAGGTACTTAAGCATGTGCCTAACTTTAAGGACATTGATTTATGTGCTTAAGTAACTTGTTAAATAATGGCCCTAATTTGTGCATTACCACAAGTACCTACGCAACGCACAGGTGACTGACCAGTGTGTGCAGGCACTGGGATTGTGCACACACAATCACAATAACTGCACAGGCATATCGCCTGTGCAAATGCGCTCATGTGCAGAGCAGTTTGGGGGCTGGGGGAACAACCAGGTGAACACACTGCTATTTGGATCCACTGGCTATAGATCTCTGCAGACATCTGGTACAGTTGTGGAGGCTAGTACAGCATCAGGGCTCCACAGCCTGGAGGGGAGGATTCCTACCAGCCCATGTAGAACCCCCACCAGTGCCAAGCCCAGGAGGGAGTGGATTCATCCACAATCAAATGTTAACGGTTGCTACAATTAACAGTGCAGTTTAAAATTCCTTTGCCTCATCGATTGCTTCAGAGTAAAAGCCACAGCCACAAAAGTCACTAGCTGCCGAATAATCTAGATGTCTAGTTACAGTTTACTCCTAATGATATTTTTAAAATCACTCCTGAATCTGAGGCTGAATCTGACATGAGTGAGGTGGAATAAGACCTCCCCATAAAAGGAAGATACTTCTACAATTCTGTGATTCACAATTTCTGCTTCGTTGCAGGAACTGTTCTGCTGACACCAAAGGGAGTTCTTAAGCAAGCTCAGCCTCTGTTGAGGTGGACAGTCCAGCATTCTGTTGGAAGCAACAGTAATCTCTGGGGAGCCACAACCGGCAGAGCTAATGACCAGTTCACTTGAAGCTGCTACGTAATGATGTTCCCCTTGGGGACATTTTAAACCGCTGCTGGATACGGTGGGTCTTACGGGAGGGTTTATCGTGGACCAGGACTCCCAAGTGACAAAAGGGAAAAAATAGCAGAATAGTGAAACCACATTAATACTAGAGGGGGGCGAGGGGGGTGGGGGAGGAATGAGGATCCGACCCAGTAAGTATCCTGGATTGTGGCATCCATGGTGACTCTACACTTTGTGATGCTAACCATGTGATTTGAACTAATCTGAGTCAAGGCTAGAAGGCGTTATGTTTCTATAAACTAGTCCAGAGGTGGGTAAACTATGGCCCGCAGGCCACATCCAGCCCACAGGACCATCCTGCCCAGCCCCTGAGCTCCTGGCCCGGGAGGCTGCCCCCCCTCCTCTGCAACCATGCCGCCATGTGGCACAATGCTCTGGGCAGCGGGGCTGCAGAGCCCAGCCTGACCCGGTCCTCTGTGCTGCGTGGTGCGGCGTGGCTGCCTGTCCTGGTGCAGCCACGCTGCCAGCCACTGGTGCTCCAGGCAGCACGGTAAGTGGGCAGGGAGCAAGGGGGGGTTGGAATAGAGGGCAGGGGAGTTTGGGAGGTGGTCAGGGGCGTGGATAGGGGGCGGGGCAGTCAGAGGGTGGGGAATGGGGGTTGAATGGAGGCAGGGGTCCCAGGGCAGCAGTCAGGAAGGAGAGGAGGGGTTGGATGGGGCGGCCGGGGTCGGTCAGGAAGCAGGGGAGGTGGATGGGGCAGGGGTCCCGGGGGGGGGGGAGCAGTCAGGAAGGAGAGGGGTGTTGAATGGGATGGTGGGGGACTGTTAGGGGCAGGGGGCAGTTAGGGGCAAGGTGTCCAGGGGTGGTCAGGGAGAAGGGGTGGTTGGATGGGACAGGGGTCCCGGGGGGCAGTCAGGAAGGAGGGGGGCTGGATGGGGTCACGGGGGGCAGTTAGGGGGGGAGGGTCCAGTGGCAGTCAGGGGACCGAGAGCGGGGGGATGGCAGGGTGGATAGGGCAGGAGGCCTGGGGGGCTGTCAGAGGGTGAGAAGCGGTGGGATCGGATAGGGGGTGGGAGCCGGGCCATGCCTGGCTGTTTGGGGAGGCACAGCCTCCCCTAACTGGCCCTCCATACAATTTCAGAAACCCAATGCGGCCCTCAGGCCAAAAAAGTGTGCCCGCCCCTGAACTAGCCTGTCTGAACACAGCTTTCTCCTTTATTGTGTGAACTAGGCTGAGGTTAGTAACTGGTGCTGCCATTTGTAAACACTGATAATTAAATACCGGACATTAGAAATGGAAAAGACTTATTACTCCTAATTATCTAGTCCATCCCATCAGACCAACCAAGATGGCTCCCTAAAATACATTACAGTGCTTTGTCCCAGCCAGGGTTATGTTTCCCAAGTGATGGGGCTTTCTCTTTTTTCCTTAGGGAAACAAATCCACTTTTTTCCAACGGGAACTTTAGTTACTTATAATAGGAACCTAAATTTTAATTGACTCAATTTAATTCCAGTAATCCTAGCAATAAACCACCTGGGCCAATCTCTGTCTTCTTGGAGTTTACATCCTTCAAATATTTGTATAAAGTTATCATGCCACCAGAGTAAATGTGTAGCCACGTTGAGCAGGCCAACATTTTCAAAATAGCACAGGTGCTATTGCAGCAATTCCCCAGGCAAATTAAACATGCATGTGCAAAATGGCGTATGCAAATAACCAGCTACCTGATTGACTCCTACAGTTCTGTTGACTGTGTGCACAAAGTCAATGCACAATTGCGGATGGTTTTAAAAAACTTCAGGCTGCATTCTTTTCAAAAGAAAGCATTGTTCTTTGGGTGGGAGCCCAGGAGCCTGAGTTCTCTTCTATGCTTAGACACTGACTCACTGTGTGACCTTGGGGCAAGTCACTTAACCACTCTGTGCTCATTTTACCTCTCAGTAAAGTGAATATAAGACTTACCCTACCTAGCTCACAATGGTCCATTGAAGCTTAAATAATTCTGAAAACTGCTTTGATACCATCTGTTAGTCTCTAAGGTGCCACAAGTACTCCTTTTCTTTTTGCGAATACAGACTAACACGGCTGCTACTCTTAAACCTTTGATACCATCGATTGCATTGATATCTGATCTCTTCAGATGAAAGTAACTAGGGAGATGTAAAGTTCCACTAACCTTCCCTCATAAACCAATCTTCCTTCCTCTAGCCCACTCTAGTCACTTTTGCTGCTCTTCTCCAAACAAGCTAATACCACGAGTAAATTTATATTTGTAACACTTGATTTCTTATCACAAAACTGCTTCTCCTCCCACACAACACTTACACTAATTGCTCTAAACAGAGCCTGCCTCTGAATTATAAAACACATGGTGGCCTCTTCAGTAACCTCCTTCACATGGCTTACTACAAAACACTCTTTGTTCATGGACATGAGTCATGCAGTGCAAGGAGTGAAAACTGTTCATGATGTATTTGTGAAATCCCCAAACAATCCAGAAAGCTCCCATTACCAACAAAAAGTATCACAGGATGCACACAGGCCAGATAAGTAGGTGGAGACCTTCCAGAAATGACTCTCATGATTAGGTGCACTTTATTAGAGACCTTTTCATGGCCTATGGTTTCTTAAAGTCCAAGCCTGTCAGGTGCTGAGTGTCCTCAACTCCCATGAAAACTAGTGGGAGATGTGGGCTTTTCAGCATCTTATAGGATCTGGTCCTTAAAGAATCAAACTCACACTCTTTCCTCTATCTCTATTATGTTCCCCATCACAGGAATACCAGAAAACCAGGGGCTTTTCATGGTTTGTTCTCGTGCGCTTCTGCTATGCCCGCAAGCTTTTAGATAAATTAAATAGCTATCAAAGATGAACCCAAGCTTCAAAATCCAGATTGCCATTGCACATCCTCCCCTTCAAAGCTCCCTCCCCCCCCCCAAAAAATAAAACAACTGTTCAGGGATTTTCAGTTCTGCAGATTGGGGTTAATCCATAACAGAAATAGAGATTAACCACAAAGTTGGGATCTGATCTAGATTCTGATTCCAAACATCCCAATGTCTGTGAACATTTGGATCCAGAGTTTTCCTTCCGGCATCTTTCTACTAAATACAAAAAATGTCTCTGGGGTAGATTAGGTAGGTATGTTAAACACACACACATACATACAGCCTCCATATGAGCACAGATGCAGAAAAGAGGATGACCTATCAGTCAGAAGGATCCAGAAACAAGGAGCTAATGTTAGGTTGGATTTTCAAAAATGCCTGATGGGAATTAGGCACCAAAGCACTTTTGAAAATCCTACTATAAAGCCTTTTCTACTCCCAAAGTTAAATGCTTCTCCCAGGGACACAAACCCTATAACCAAATTCTGCCATATGCTGACATTTGGAGCCTGTGTACATCTCTAGCTCCTGAACCTGCAACTCTGCATGCCTGGACAATCCTTGCTCACTGAGAAATCCTCGAATTTCAATGGAACTACATATATTGGTAAGGATAGCTTGCATGAATGAGAGCTGCGAGACCAGGAGTCAATCAGTGAGAAAGGCAGAGCATCTGCACTTCGCCAAACGATGTGCACAGTACATGGGATGTGCTAATTTCCCTTTACTGCATTCTGGCGTATAAGGACAATGATGTAAATTGACAAATGTAATGGGTAGTGGGCAACTTACAGCATTCGATGGGATTAGATGCCGCTTGCAAAGAGACTATTCTGCCACTGGATTCAGGGATGTGCACACGGAAGACAAGCCGCACCCTGGTGTTCTTCCTACCAATATCCGTCTCCCCCTTCCGCAGTTCGATGTCCGCGTTCCTCAGCTTCAAAATCCCTGCACAGTCAATGCTGACAAACAAACAGAAGACATGTTGTGTATGCGTATGTCAGTGTTTCTGCTCTCAAACATTTCAAAGACATCTGAAAGACAAAAGAGGGCTAAACCATTTTGCCTCAATGATTTTGAAGAAGCAAAGATAAGAGAAGCCCTGAATTCTCTTTCCATTTTTAATTTAGGTATTACAGTTAAAATGTCCAAGGGTTTTCAGCAACATGACTAGGCAGTTGTGCATCTAATTTGTGACTGCTACGTGTGTGCATATAGCTAGTTGCACATCTAAACTGTGCAATAAGTGATTAACATGGTACCAGTGCATGATGGGATTAACATGGTTCTCACCAGATGATGTACAGCTGACCCTGTGACCCCTAATCTACCCCACATATCATATGTCACTCACCACGCAGTACAATATTTACACATTTCCTCCAGTTCATACACTATTAGTTGCTGCAGGGTTTCTTTCATCCCTGAAACACCATCACAAATTCTCCAAGCCCAAGTCATTCACACTAAGAACATTTGTACCACTCTGGCATCGTAAAAGGGGCCTTAGGTTGTACAAATTATATTCACACCTAAAAATCTAGAATCTATCTCCAACACAGGAAGTTGATTTATTTAAGTGATTCCTCTCTAAACAACACACGCAAATTAATTCTGCCTTATCTCACATAGTAATAAGAGATTTGCTGCAATAGCATCCTTACGTTGCTCTCATGTTGTTTTTGGGCTCGAGGGGGATCTCTAGAACTTTGGTGTTGCCTATGATTTTCTCATAGCTGGTGGTGGTAACAGTTTTGCCCGTAATGCGATGGACTTGATAGAAAGCATGAGGTTTAAGTATCCGTTCATCTGCTGTCCCAATGAAGATCTGAAGACCCAGGGGTTTGTTCTCCATGTAACCATGAAGCTGTCAAGAAATCAAATCTATTAGCACATATTGTACTCCCAGTGCCCTCAATCATGTAGAAATTGAGACATATGCACAACACTAAAACCAGTTCATCTCAACTCATGTAAATGGGATTCTTTTCCCATAGCAGTACCTTCTGGAGCCCTTGGTATACATGGAATACATCTAAGAAAAGATGAATGATTAATTATACTTTGATGTTCAGTGGAGATTAGAAACCATATTGCCTCAATGTTGTTTTTGATTGCAGTCTTTAAAAAAATCTGGGAAGTAACAGCGGAAGCTCTTGGCTGCTTGACTCAATCAGCCATTTTTGAAGCAGACAGACAGGAGGAGGGGATGCTGCTATTTTGCTCAGACTGGGTTTTGGAGCAAAGACCATCTTTTTGTTCTGTGTTTGTACAACACTAGCACAATGGGATCCTGGGCCATGGCTTGGGCTCCTAGGTGCTACATCCAGACAGATAATGAAATAATAAGAACAATAATAAATGAACACAGGTTTTTGAAGTACATTTGCTAAGAGATGAGCAAAACAGGGCTAGAATTTCTCTCTAGGCCAGAGACCAGGGAATATATATCTTTGTTTATTAACTTAAAAAATTATTAATCAAACCATTTGAAATTTCTCACATCACTGAAAATTAAAAACAGACATATCTACCACATAGCCAGGGATCTAGCTGAAAGGGAACTTTATGGCCTGAGGCATGCTAGATTTGTTTTCAATTACTCTGTCCGCATACGAAACCTTGATGAAGCCATACAAAGCAAACAGCACTGGAAGATCAGAGAACAAAACCATTAAGCTAATAGCATTCATGGCCAAAATCTTTTTTCTTCTTTTCACCAGGCAGCAGGAGGTATCTTTGCATAGAGTGATTAATTCACCCCCCTGGAAAGAGACCACATGCGGCATCAATGCATTGCTGGCAACCTTCCCCTGGTATGGTAAATGTAAAGTAACACTCACAGTCCTCTGCTACATTATGCAAAAAGAAAAGGAGTACTTGTGGCACCTTAGAGACTAACCAATTTATTTGAGCATGAGCTTTCGTGAGCTATGCTCAAATAAATTGGTTAGTCTCTAAGGTGCCACAAGTACTCCTTTTCTTTTTGCGAATACAGACTAACACGGCTGTTACTCTGAAACCTGCTACATTATGATTCACATAGCACATATTTGCCATCCACATGAAGACAGGATCCTTGTCCCAGAGATCTTACAACCTAAGGTCCCAATCTTGCAACCTTTACTCACACGAATGGTCCCACTGAAGTCAATGAAACTTAAGTCTCAGATAGTAAGGATCACTTGTGTGAGTAAAAGAGTTACTGGATCAGGCCCAGACACAGTTTGATGCAATACACTGACAACAGTTCAGATGTAAAAGGCCTGGTGACACTGCTAATGGAGAGATCAGCCTAGGGTGATTTGTGGAAGAGGCGGATTTGTAGGAGTGATGTGAAGGAGCAGAGAGATAATATTCCAAGCTCGGGGGTGGAATGAAGGATTGTGCCTCATCAAGAATGTGCGAAAGATGAAGGCTGCAATTAGGAGATTTAGCAATGTATGGACAGAAAAGGGGCATGAAGATTAAATGAGGACACAGATGGAATTGGCAATTCCATAGCGCAACCTGGACCAGACTTGCATTTATGGATCACTCCCCAGCTATCTGAGCAAGGAGGTTTAGGGTTGTACTGGAATTGCACTTAAATGTACTGAATTCAAAACCCAAGGTTTCTTAGGCTATGTACACATTACATCTTACGCTGGTATAAGTTGTGTCACTGAAGAGGGTGAATAAGCCACCCCCTGAATGACGTAAATTACACTGACTTAAGGGCCACTGTGGGCAGTGCTATGTTGGTGAGAGAACTTCTCCCACCGACATAGCTCCTGTCGCTCGTGGGGCTGGAGCAAGTAAGGAGACAGGAGAGCTCTCTCCTGTCAACTTAGAGCATCTGCACTAGCTACGCTACAGCAGCACAACTGTAAGTTCGGTAGTGTAGCCCTAGCCTGAGACTTCTTGGCCAAAGAACCATATAGTAAAGGGAGGAGGATATGAGGAAGGGGAGATTCTTCTTCGAACGATGGTCCTGATTGTATTCCACTGAGGGGTTATACGCATGCAAAGATGGGGAAGTGGAGATTACTTTTTAAGTACTCTCAGCATAGGATGGGAGTCATGAAGTCCAGAGATCTAATTTCAACTCTGCCACTGACTTGCTGCCTGGCCCTGGGTATATCACATAACCTCTCTGTGCTTCATTTTCTCTTCTGTAAAATGGGCAAAATAATACTAAACCTACCACTTTGGCTTTTTGAGGATTAACAAATTAGCACTCTGTGCAGCACTTTGTAGAGAGAAACTAGTGAACAAGAATAAACCAGTAAATTGAGGCTTTATTTTAAAGGTATCTTTCCTCAAAGATTGAACTATAAGGAAATTTTAGTCTTAATCAGTATTCACCTAAGCTACCCAACCCAGCCAGCTACTAGGTACTTCAATACAATTAAGGAACAAGAGTCTGGTTTTCTTCCAGGATAGTACTAACCCCTATACTGTATAGATACAGTAAACAGGAGGGGATCATTGGGAGATCAGCCCTTCAAAACCAGCTCTTCTCTAACTCAGGAAGACAACAGAGTTTTCATCATGATTACCTACATGCTACGCTGCCACAGTCTCAGAGGAGGGCCTGGTGCTGCATTCTACTCAGGTGAAAGGGGAGTTTTGTTTGAGTAACGAATATGGGATCATCTCCCAAGGCCAAGGCGTTACCCCAGCTTCATTTTTACTATTCTTTCAACAAAGTAGAAAATACAAATCTGGATTTCAGGATAGAGACTGAAAGCTGAGAATGATTTATGACTAGAAAACCCTGACAGGGGATATTTTGGGGGGTATTATAAGGTGAGCTATTCACAGTAAAACTCCCCAAACTATATACAGATTGGGCTGGAGAAAAACCAACTCCTTTGAGTCACATTTGCCACAAGGGAAAAGAGAAGCCAGACATTATGTGTACCTTTCCATACGCTATTTTGGGATTTTAAGATCCTATTTCTTTTAGTTTAAAAGTTTTTTTTTTAAATAAAAACAACTTTGCTGTTGCATAACTCTTATAATATTAACATAGTCAGACATGGGCTGGTCTGTGACCTGAGGAAATGCAAGGCACTTTGGCAGATAAACAAATAACATCATTCAGAAAATAAGGAGACTTTTCTTGTTTGGTTTGCTACAGCAATTGGGCTTTATAAACAAAATGGAAATGTGTGGCATGATTTGACTCACCGCTTCCTAAACAAGGTTCATTCATGTATTCTACATTGCATTTCTGTATCAATATCAGTTAAAAATGATGTCTAAGTTTGAGTGCATTATGATTTTTAGAAGTGCACACCTATCATTTTAAATGCAAAAACTCTCTATGCATTTGCACGTACATTACCACTGTTGTATGTATGTGTAGTAGAAGTCCAATGAGCCATTTGGCAACACAATTACCACACAAAATTGCAGTAACTGTGACCACAAATTAGGCAAGCAAATGAACATGAAATTTTACTTGTGCAGCTCTAAACAAATGGGCCAGTACATCCTACAAATGGATGTAAACACAGATCCAAAAGTCCTCAGACCTTTCAAAGGGAATTTGAAATTCAAATCTAGACCCCGATCTGCATTGGCCCTTGTCCCAATATTTGGCTGAACCAAAATCCCAGTCTGAATACCCTTCAACTTTGGAGGTTTTGAAAATCCAAACTCATCTCTAAAGTGTTATCCAGTGCACTCAGAATAAAGCCCATCACTCAAGACTGAAGGGGTGAATCCTTTAACATTGCTCAGTTACTGCAACTGAAAACTGCAAAATAAACTTATCGTGTACATCAGTGATAGAGGTGTAAATTCCCTAGAGTCTTCCAAGTGTGCTCACATATCCATATTACACACACATGTATTTCTGTCTATAGGGAATTTAGTTGGACCCTCTTTAAAATATATTTACTGACTTAAGTTTACATTGACCACCATACAGCTTATAAACAGCAGAGATTTACCCCTTCAAAGACACCACTCATATTATATTTGTTGTGAGATGTGAATTATAGCCCCTTTGTACAAATGGGAAACCTGATGATTTAAGTGATTTGCTTACAGTCACACAGTGAATTAGTAACGGAGGTGGGGTAAGAATATCAAGAGCTCCTAGCTCCCATGGCTATGCACAGTGCAGTAGATCACACTAAAAGAATTCGAAACTAATCTGGTATTCCAAGAATGAAGTTGTAACAATTTCTGACACCATTCCACTCTCCTTGGCTTGCACTATTTATATGGCAGTATTTGTTGATGTTTTTGTCTTTTTTAATTTGTAGACTTTTAGGGCCAAATTTGTCATGGGCTTCTGTTTTGGGCACCTGCACATTAGAAAATTACACACCTGGCTGCCTGTTGAGCGAAGGCAAATTGTGATGAGTTTTGCACTAAGAAAAATGGAGACACCTGCAAATCTTGTAGGCACCTTTTGGGAGGCCCACAGAAAATCTGGCCCTGTGTAGTAGAAGTGCAAGTTGCATGACAGAGTGAATGTCATGGGCAATTTTTGTTTCCCCTTCATCCCAGCAGAGCTTCTCCTAGTCTGGATTTGCAGGTCTTTCTCCCCTCTGGGGGGATAAAGCTGCATCTTTAAAGTTGATTACATACATCTTCCTGCCTAGACAATGCAAGCAACTGCCAGAAAGAAAGTATAAAATAAGCAAATGAATTCACAGGCCCTACTCATTTTGTTTGCTTGAAACGAATCAGCACTCTTGCTTATTTCAGTTCACCACAACCTGAGGGCTGGTCTGTTAATTGTTGCATATTACTTGCCATCTCCCTGTGGAAGTCATTTCAGCTTCCCTCTGAATGAGATGTGTGTGTGCAGTCAACTTTTGAAATAAAGCACTGGTGATTCAGAGAGACGTTCATCAGCCTCTGGTAAAAAATGAGAAAACAGACCTGTGCTGGTTACATTCAATTAGAAGTAAATACAAAGCAGCGTGAGAAATCGCTTCCGCCTACTGCTTCCCTTTTCCTGCTGTACATGAAAAGATAAGAAAACACTTAGAAGCTTTCTCCTAAGTTTACAAGGAGTGGCATAGGATTTCAGCTTCCAGCTCCCTCTAGCTCAAATTGGAGCTGCATGCCTGCTAAATTCCCTACTCCCCTTTAGACATGGAGAGGGGTTTCCACATGAAACCAATGGCTCTCATCATTTTTAACATTATGAACTATTTCCCAATCCAAATTCTTCATCTTCCCTGTGTCTATTAAAATACTCAGCTACATGAAAAGTAACATTAGGACACTACTGAGGAGACAGGGTGAAGATATACTTGTTTAGCTACCTCCTGCTTGCTTCACATTTTCCATCTTGGCTGTTGAATTCATCTCCTGTGAGGAAGAATTTTACATTTGGTGTCTAATCACCTACTAATCATTAATTCTCTTAGACTGCAGTGTTTCCAAGGATGCCTAGAGACCTTTATTCACAAATGTTCCAACCTGAACTGAAAGCCTCATTTTCTTGTCCCATGGATACCAGGGTATCCATAGCTGTCACTAAGCACAAAGGCCTCAGCCAGCCACTGTACCATATAACAGTCGGCATGCTTGTTTTAGTTAAAGCAATAAAGGGGAAACTTGTCACATGTTTTCGTTCAATGTAATGTAGTCAGGACGTTCCAAGAGAACACGAGCCAGAGGAACTCTCTTCCCTAGTTCTTTTTGCTACTTACAGAAGCAGCCTAAAAAGGCCTCAGACAATTATCATTTGAACATCTGATTCTGCTAAATGGTGAATTTTTATTATGCTCGTATTTTATGTTTTTTATTTTGATGATATTTTATTAACATTCCAGGGACCTGAATCTCATTTACTCTAATGTCCCCCTAATGAGATTCAGGCCCCAAGTGTTTGGGATTTCTGTTCCCTAAAGAGACAGAACTGGGTTAGGCGAGAGCTTTTAGAAGGGGAGGCAGGAGCGAGTCACGGTTACAGCAAGTGATAGAGCATGAGACCTATAGGTTCTCGTCTTGACTCTTTTGGCGCTGACTTACTCTGAGACCTTGGGCAAGGCCCTATGTCTTTCTGTGCCTCCATTTCCTCTCCATTGTGTACATAAACTATCTTGAGACAGTGGTTTCAAGGTATGTTGAACACCTCTAAAGAATGGTGCTATAGAAGCACAGTGTACATTATTATTAACTACATACTGAAATGTGGCACCAATGCACTTCTGTGTAGTTATATTTCACACCTACATGTGGCCATTGGTACTGTTTCGGAGGGAAAAAATGCTTTTTGCTGTTGCTAGCATGTGATTCTCTCCTTTTTCAAGCACTGGTGAAGTTAAAACATAATCTTCTCAAGCAGATCATATAGTGTTTGGTTACCATTGAACAAAACAAACAAGACAGATAACTGTAGGAGTTGATCAACACAAATGGACTTTTTAAAGGGAAAGTTACTGAGGAACAGACTAAAATGGAACAGGGTAGATGATTCCTATATAAAGAGCCATGTGTAGCAGCTGGTTATGGGTTTGCAGGTGTATTAATAGGTGATATATATGGGTATTGTTTTACAGTGATGGATAAGATTTATTATACTTGTGTGGAAATGTGAATTTACTTAATGTTAAGAAGGATAAACTGAATAGTTTAAGGCAGTGGTTCCCAAACTTGTTCCGCCGCTTATGCAGGGAAAGCCCCTGGTGGGCCGGGTTGGTTTGTTTACCTGCTGTGTCTGTAGGTTCGATCAAGAGCGGCTCTCAGTGGCCACGGTTCGCTGCTTCAGGCCAAGGGGGGCTGCTGGAAGCAGCAGCCAGTACATCCCTCTGCCCGCGCCGCTTCCAGCAGCTCCCCATTGGCCTGGAGCAGAGAACTGTGGCCACTGGGAGCCGCGATCGGCCGAACCTGTGGACGCGGCAGATAAACAAACCGGCCCGGCCCACCAGGGGCTTTCCCTGAACAAGCAGCGGAACAAGTTTGGGAACCACTGATTTACGGGATTCTATTTTCTGTTCATGTATGTTAATGACAAAAATAAAAAGTTTAAACAACAACATATGCATCCTCTATGTCTCAAGTAAAACACAAAGGGTCTAATTCACCACTGGAGAGAAAAACACAGTAAGCAGGTATAAATATACAGCACATGAAAAGATGGGAGTTGCCTTACCAAGTGGGGGGTCAGTGCTAATGAGGCCAATTCAATTCGTGTGGATGTGGCCCACTCCCAACAGAATATCTGTTGGTATTCACCCCTTCTTGTCTACTGTTGGGAATGGGCCACATCCACCTTAACTGAATTGGCCTCGTTAGCACTGACCCCCCCACTTGGTACGGCAACTCCCATCTTTTCATGTGCTGTATATTTATACCTGCTTACTGTGTTTTTCACTCCATGCATCTGACGAAGTGGGTTATAGCCCACGAAAGCTTATGCCCAAATAAATTTGTTAGTCTCTAAAGTGCCACAAGGATTCCTCGTTGTTTTTAATGATGCTTCAGATTCCAAATCCAATATACATTCTCCAAAATAGTTACTTCGTTTATAACCGTTTATACAGCCCCCAGAGACTCTGCTGTGTAATTTAGACATAGCACAGTGAGCGAGAGTAACAAACAGAGTGGAAATGGGGTGAGGAAGGATGTAAGTTGCAGTGATAAAATCTCAGAGTTACTCAGCTTTGCTACATGCACATCACAGTAATTCAGTTACATTTGACACCCCCCCCCAAAAAAAATTAACACATGCATTGCAGGTGACAGAAGCAGCAGGGGGCTTCATGAAATGGGGACCGAGATTTCTTGGAAAAGTGTGATGAAACGCTTATGCCACTAAGTTGACTAATAATGCGAGAAACTCAGCAAAAACTCCACTGTGCAGCCCTCCATTCCCTACCTCCCTGTGGTTTCACTCAGTACCTGCTAGCAAAACACAGTAGCATTGCTGAGCCCTCAAGCCATCTATTCCATAGTCGTTTGGGTGAGCACTGTCTGACTTTCAAAAGGGCCCAGACACCTAGTGCCTATTCATTTCAATAAGATTTAGGCACTAAAGACACTTAATCTGTCTGTTTCCCATCTGTTAAATGGAATAATAGTATTTCCCAATGAAGTGAGGTGCTCAGATACTACATTAATAAATACACATAATTACCCAACACAGATGGGTTTTAAAACTAGAAGGGACCACTATGATCATCTGGCTTGACCTTCTGCATAAACTGGAGCAAAGAACCTAATTCAGTCATTTCTATTCAAAACCATCATTTTTGCTTGAGCTAAAGCTTATCAATTAAAATGTTATCCAGTCTCAATGTAAAGCCTTCAAGTGATGGAGCATCCATGTCTCCAGGGGAATTGTTCCAGTGGTTAATTACCCTCACAGTTATTAAAAGAAGCACAGATTGCTGGATAAGCCTGCACGTCTCCTCTTCCTTCAATTTTGCCTTATTATCAGGGGTTATACCTGACATTCCCTATTAACCAGTCTGGTTTCAGATGTCCATATAAACCAGCTGCAGGTTCCTCTAGGTTTACAGGAACTACATTTCATTTATCTAGTAATTTCATTTTCTCTTTAGCTCCAGTGAACCTTTAGTCTGTTACTTCCTCAAAGTAGGGAAATGTTAAGTGTTTGGCAAACTTCTAAAGATACAGCACTGTGTAACTGTAAGGACAATTGACTGATCTGCCCTAATATTTGGCAAGGTTCTTTTAAAGAGAATTTTTCAAATTAGCCAAAAATATAGGCCCCTGTTTGCAGAACTGCGTAGCTATCACTGCAATTTGCACACATAATTGAGGTAGATCTACCCACAAAACTATCCGTTTAGTGTCTACCTGGTCATTTACATGCACAATTATCACAGTTGCACAAACTACCCTAGTAATTTTGCACTTAGATTAGGCATGAAATGTATGTTCAGTTTGACATGTGCTGTTCTGAATATCTGGGTCATAATCTTTACAAGAAAGTCTGAGAAGAGGATCGGAGTGTGAACAAGGTTATTGCTTGCTAGGAAGGGGAAGTAGGTGGGTTGGACACAGCAGGAGTCTGCTTCACTGAGTTCAGCACAGTCTGTACAGACAAAATGCTAAGCAAGGAGCAAACACACAAAACTTGATTCTGGAACCCGTGCGACATTTCAACCAGTACCACGCTGGAGCTACAGCACTGCAGCTTCGCTGCTGGAATGCTTCAGTGTAGACACCACCTATGCTGAGAGGAGGGCTTCTCCCAAGAAGAGGCAGTAGGTAGGTCAATGGAAGAATTCTTCCGCTGACCTAGCACTGTCTATACTGGGGGTTAAGGTTGATATAACCGCATTGCTCAGGAATGTGGGTTTTTCACACCCCTGAGAAATGTAACCATCCTGATGAAAGTTCTTAGTGTAGACGAGGCCTTAGTGGTACTTAGCCAACTAGTCTCATTTAAATCAATATAAAAGAAGTAAGAGAGCTCTCCTGACAACAAAATAAAACCACCCCTAATGAGGGGCGGTAGTTTCGTCACCAGGAGAGCATCTCCCACCGACAAAACGCTGTCATTAAAACAAAAAAGCTTTTTGTCGTTAAAACTTTTGTCGTTTTTTCACACCCCGAGCAGCAAAAATTTTAACCACGAAAGTGCAGTGTAGACATAGCCTTAGTCCCACTCAGTGTGTGTTTGGGTTGCAGTATCAAGCCCATAATCTCGTGTTACGTTTGCATTTGATGGTCTGGTTTTACTAATAACCCTAAAAGTACTAGCTGAACATTAAACGTTACATATATGTAAAAGTCAGAGCCCTACAGGGAAGTCTGAGCTAGAAAACAATGTCCTCTTTGACTTGAAACCACAAGAGAACACCCACAGAAGAATGCTTGATTCAAAGAGGAAAGCAAAAAGTAAGTCTGTTATTATAAAACAAACTCCTCTGTGTTTCATTAATAGCTGGAAAGTTGTAGCTTCTTTGACTTAATTAAAAAAGCAAGAGTCACAATGATCACTAAAGAGTTAAGAACAGGGGATAGGAGAAAGGAAAATTTGGTGAGCCTGGTTGATTGAATGAGTCCCTTTTAAACGTCACTTCTCTCTCTTTGAATACAGGAGAAGATCTCCACATCAGCATGCAGCACACTACAGACTAGCCGAGGTAATGTTAAATATTGCATGTCTCTCATGCCGTTCATCTCAGGATCTGATACTTTGCAGACATTAAGGCCTGGTCTACACTTGAAAGTTGTACCAGTATGTTGGTTAGGGGTGTGATTTTTTACCACTATCACTATACCGGTACAAGCCTAGTGTGGAAGCAGTTATACTAGTATAAAGGTGCCTTATAGCTTATACCTTTCCTGTATGGCAATAGTTACACCTTAAAGAAGCACCTTTATGATATAACTGCATCCGTACTGGGGTGGGTGGGGGTGGGCTACTGTTTTAGATACACTAGTACAAATTTCTACGACCGAAAAGGCCTCATCCTCATGGCATTCAAGCAAAGTAGGTCGTATTATTATAGTCATTGTATGGATGGGTGTAAACTGAGGCCCAGAGTGGTGAAGTCATTTGCCTGAGGACACACAGGCCTGGTCTACACTGCAGGGGGAATCGATCTAAGATACACAACTTCAGCTACGAGAATAGCGTAGCTGAAGTTGACGTATCTGAGATCGACTTAGAATCGCTTACTTCACGTCTTCGCGGCGCAGGATCGACGGCCGCCGCTCCCCCATCGACTCCGCTTCCGCCTCTCGCCGTGGTGGAGTTCCGGAGTCGACGGCAGAACGATCGGGGATCAATTTATCGCGTCTACACTAGGCACGATAAATTGATCCCCGATAGATCAATCACTATCCGCCGATCTGGCGGGTAGTGTAGACATGGCCACAGTGAGTCCGTGGCAGATCCAGGAAGAGAACACAGGCCTCCTGCCTATCTCCCAGTAATTTGCTGTAAGCCCTGGTATTTTCAAAGGTCCCTAAATTACTAGTGCTCTTAAATCACTTAGGTGCTTTTGAAAATCCCACTCTAAGACCACACTCAGTTGACCAGATCAACTTAGACTGGGGGGGAGGGGGGGCGCGAAACTAGTCTTTGATGAAAAGTCATGACAGAATAACAGAGAATAATCACTTTCTCTTTAACAGTGAGAGAGAGATGCAAAATAACACAGCGCTTTTCATCCAAAAACATCCCAATCCTTTGCAAAGGTACGTAAGCAACAGGTTGGAGGAGGAGTGTGTTGAAATAGGACCAAAGAGCTACAAGATGCCAGGGTTGTGAAAGTTCCTTTTAAATAGTTATTGCTTACAAATCCTTTGAGTTGAGAGGCTCTATATAAATGTGAGATTTACACCTGGAATCCACCATATCTAGGTAATAACAATAGCTAATCACATGAATTCAGCTTACAGTTCTTCTGCAAGGAAATAATGCCAATGGGTGAGGAACATTATTTTGGTAAAAATACACTTCTGAAGAGTAACTCAAGTTTTTGTGTTAAAAACCAAATATAGATTCCTTACTATTACTTTTCTTTAAAAATTTCCCCAAGTTTGAGCTTAAATTGTACATGCCTTGTACTGTTCCTGCTGTGCTATTCACATGCATAATCCCCAATGAAAGAGTTATGGTTTATGTATTACTCCCCACTCTTCAAAGCTATTATTTCCAGCATGCTTTAGAGCGTGGGCCAGAATGTCATATAAGTCAGATGCAAAATTTGCTTGTCTAATTTACACACATGTAAACAGAGTAACTGTGCCTCACTAATTAACAACATGCAAGCACAATTATCCAAATTATATGTGCAATCTTTGCAGAAATTAACTGCAACATAACATGCCTAACTTGGTTAAAAATCTGTCCTTTTGCCCATTACTAAAAGGCAGTCACCTCTGGGGAAGAGCAGGGTGCCTGTTTAACCGCTCACAGAAACATTACACAACTGTTTAGGATATCATATTGAGTCAAAAAGTAAAACTGTTTTAACTTTTCAAATAAATTCAGCCTTCTGCAAAGACAATTTGGCACAAAGCCAAGGGGCTGCTTAAACTCTATCTAAGTCCTCAAAATAGGACTTAATGGGACTGAGGTTGTCCATAGGCTCTTGGGCTGGTCCAAGGTGAATTTCACCTTCATTTAGCTTCTAATTTTTGAACTGAAGAGGTATTTCCTGCGCAAAACATTCTTAATCAAACAGATACAACCTCTTTACTGAATACAAAGAAAATCTCTTTGCCTGGGTTCACCTCCCTTTTTTTTCCTGACTCAGTTTTCACACATACAAATATAGGATTTCAACAGTTTCCTGTGGGCGCTAGGAAAAAAAGAGAGGCCCAGCTAGCAGTACTCACACTCCAATCCTACTGCACACCCAGTTCCCTCAGGCAACTCTGAATTAAGCAATGTCAGTACTTCAGCATTGTTAGCCACTCAGGTGGGGGTGGGAGGTTTCAGAGGAGCTTGAGCAGATCAAGGTTCAGGTCTTGATCCCTGTGTCATGCTTGGGCAAGTCATTTATGTCTGTTTTAACCTCATTTCCCAATCTGTAAAATGGGGGTAATAATATTTCCACTCTCTGCCACCTTTTCTCTGTCTTGTCTATTTATACTGTAAGCTCTTCATGGCAGGGACTATCTCTTACTTTGTGTCTGGACGGCATCTAGCATAACCAGAGGCCTGATCTTGGGTGGGGTCTCTAGACTGGGGCTATGTAATGTAAAATACTATCCTCCCCCACCCCATTTCTTGGCCTTCCAATGCCAGTAAGCCTGATGGCAGCTTGCAAGGAGGAAACTGAAGGTGTCTGCAACTTCCTCTTTGCATAATCAGTGACCATGCCAAACCAATAAGAATATAGCGTCATGTTAGCACCATTTGTTTTTTCCTGACACACAGGCTCCTGTTGCTGTTGTCAGAGATCTAACGCAATGTAAAACACAAAAGCAAATGTCCCAGATCAGTGGTTTTCAACCTGTGGTCCGCAGACCCCTAGGGGTCTGCAGTCTATGTCTAAGATTTCCAAAGGAGTCCGCACCTCCTTTTGAAATTTTGTAGGGGTCTGCAAATGAAAAAAGGTTGAAAACCACTGCCCTAGTTCAATATGGCTTGTCCTGTCAGTGGCTCTAGCCTTAACAAGCAGTTCATTGTTCTGCCACTCTTGGGAGCACGGCCGTAGTGCAGGCTCCCCGGTGCAGCACTCCAAACGTTCCGCACTGAACACATGAAGAAGAGGAAGCAGCCTCAGAATGATCAACCGCAAGATAAAGCTGAAAGGATATGAGATCTGCCGGCTCATAAAAAACCCCCAAAAACAGCAGCTTGCATGCAAAACACAGATTTAAGGGGAAAAAAATGTAGGCCAACACCATGCCATAAAAATTAATCAATATAATAGAGGGAAATTTTTCTCCTTACAAAGAATTTGTGAGATAATGCAGGCACACACATGATCTCTCTCAACCTATGTCAGAAGGATTTTTAAAAGAGGGATTATTTCAGAGAGAGGGTAGTTGAAATGGTGGAATCAGCTTCCATAGACATTAACGGTGGAATCAAATAGGATGAATGGGACAAATTCATCCTTCGTGTAACTCTGCTGGAAACAATGGAGTTCCTACAGGAGGGGTGAGTTTGGCACATTGTAGATAAACACCATTTGGACAGCAATAACGAGAACTATACAGGATCAGACTTAGAAAAGCTAGTACAGGAAGGTGCTAGCGAAAACCTTCCAAGGAAACCCAACGACATGCTTTATGATCTGACAAACATAGGTGGTTGTGAATCTGTAGTTTCAAGTTATCTGACTGCTGGACAACTGCAGCCCCATCAACACTGTGCAGGCAGCATCAGCTTCCTATTTTGAGTCTTAAAAGGAAAAGAACTTGCTGAACATTAATTTTCATTAGTTAATAGACCATTCCCAGCCACTTGCTAAAAGGCTCCTGTATATTTTCAGCAATACAGTCTTTACTGCTTATAATCATAACAACCACCACCACCACTCGCCTGCTTTATTTCTTTTACTTCTGTACAATTTAAACTAAAAAGGAGTGAATACAAAAGTTGAAAGGTACTGAGGGATAGAAATAAAAATCAGCACCAAGCAAATTTTATTACCTAAAAGCTTTGGATTTTACTAGCCTGCTCTGGTTTCAGATGTCATAAACCATACAGGTGTAACTCTGTCATATTGCTCTGTACCCATATGAACCTTATTATGTTAGACTGAACTGAAATCCAGTGAATATTTCCAAGTTTATAATAAATCCTCATAAAGAAACTGACCATATTTTCTCCATATACATGCACATCTGTTCAGAAGCACATCTGTTTAGGAGAGTATAACATTCATTTTTTGAATTTACAGTTCAGTAACCTTAAGTCTGACTGTAAAATTATGATAAAATTAGGAATATCTGTTCCTGTCTCCACCAGGAAATGTAAATCCCTCCTTGACTGCTATCGATTAGAGGAAAGAAGTGAAGCACTGTTATTTTCCCCCACCTCTATCCCTTCATGTCATAAGAATCTCCTTCACTGTGATAAACATCTTACTGGTGGGCATTATCTTGGGAAGGTAAATGATACCAACCTGTAAGCAACATAAGGAATGAGTAAGTGCTGACTGGTCATATATCATAGAGCCAAATTAGCTTGTAGATGCTAAGTCTTCATTTAGACCAGTATAAATGTGAAGTTCTTCCATTGATTTCAGTGCATTTACACCAGTGTAACTCAGAGCAGAATTTGTGTCTGATCATTGATGTTTGGGTCAGACTCCAATGTACATGAACCATAAATTGTATAAAAAAATCCCACTGTTTCTGTGATTACACCATCCCAATTCACAAGTGAGGTCCTGCCCTAAACTCACTTACCCTTTCTCTACAGACTAATGCACCCAATAAACATGTCTTCTCTCTATTTACAACTTTATAGCAGGCGATCAAACTTCTCCTTGAAACCAGTCCCAGGACTGTGTACTTAAATTGTCCCCCTGTGCCTGTATCACACCCCAACTGTTGCTGGTGTATGTATTTCCTATTGGGGTCATATAATCCAGGAAAAGGAAAAAAGGAATTGTTACAACAGATGACAACTGGAACTGCTTGCAAGTATTAAATAAAGACATGATTCAGCATCTGCTCAGTGAATTAAATATATCCCAGGCAAAACATTAAAATGCATATGCTGAGGGATTAAACTTGGGAGAAATTAATTTGTCCGGCTAATTTCAAACCCACTGCTCAACTGATAGTAGGGTTTGCTATCCACCTAGGAGAGACTTTGTAAAAGGAAGGCAGAGACAGAAGAAAATTAAATAGAAGAAAATAGGGTGAAATAGTTGAAAAGAGAGAGGAGCAAAGGGAAAAGCAAACAGAGAGATGAAAAAAATGAACAAGCAAGAGAGAAATTCTAAAAAGTAATGGAAAAAGGAAGCCTAGTGTGTATAGTGCCGTATACAGGACACCAGCCTGTGTTAGTCAAGCTTTTTTGGGAGGGTGGGGGGTCTTGCAACCCCTCTATATAGCACAGGCTTCTCTTTAGGTAGAAAAACATGAGGCCAGCTTCTCCTCTCCTTTGCATGGATGAGACCCAAGGAGTTATAATGATGTAAGCAAGAGGTTTTAAAAGTCTTTTAATCACAGATCAGGGCAGGGAAGAGTTTACATTACAGGGCAAAAAAGATTTGGGAACTCAAACTAGTTTGGAAAATTAATTAAAAAAAATAGTTTTAAGTGGTTTGCAAAACCTCAACCCTCACCCCCAGAGGATCATCCAGTTCTGTCTTAAATTAACTCACATGAGTTATGGGGAGTGTATTATTAACTCTTTGGAAACTGTAGCTGAATGTACACACTGCCCCAATCCAACTCTCATTAAAGTGAAAGAGAGTGGTTGCTGTCTGTTCTTTCACTGTACTGGAAGCTGGATGAGCCCTTAGCATTTATTATCTGGCATAAAAAGACTCTCTGGGTTAGATGCATTCAGAAGTATGCTTGGCACCCTCTAGTTGGCAGGAATGTAATCTGCATAGCCCATGTAATCCAGTGAGAGAGAAAGGCAAAGTGGCTCAGAGACATTGAGATCTGCTGTGAACATTCACTGGAAACCCCAGCGTGAACCCAACCTTGAACTGATTTTTGAGATTGAAAAATGGGGTCGGTATTTATTTCACAAAATAATAACTATCACAAAAGGCCTGAGATGAAACAAAAAGAGCCTGTTTTGAGAGTTAAACTGGCTCAGTTGGAAGTAGGAATTGTTGGACATCTCATGACAGAGAGAGAGGAGAGTTCTAATGTGATTTCTAATCCAGAAAAGTTGGCATAAACTTTGGCCTCTGACAGGTTTCAGAGTAACAGCCGTGTTAGTCTGTATTCACAAAAAGAAAAGGAGTACTTGTGGCACCTTAGAGACTAACCAATTTATTTGAGCATAAGCTTTCGTGAGCTACAGCTCACTTCATCGGATGTATTTTCCACAGTATGCATCCGATGAAGTGAGCTGTAGCTCACGAAAGCTTATGCTCAGATAAATTGGCTAGTCTCTAAGGTGCCACAAGTCCTCCTTTTCTTTTTGGCCTATGAGGTTTTCACAAAGAAATCTCCAAACTTTTTGAAGTTTACCATTGCTCAACTTCAGAGACTTCACACATGGTGGTGAGTGCAAACATGTTGCTGCTTTGCATTTATGTTTGCAACTGTCCTCCCATAGGGCTATCTCCATAAAAAATGAATTAACATGCTTCCCTACTTCCCACTCCCCAACCATCTGCACATTTCATTAATTCTAAAATCTCTTACCTGGACCACAGGATGGCCCCCCGTTGGTGCTTTGACTGCCCCTCGACTCCCCTCTGTCTCATAGTGTGCCCGATGGTGAGGTTTTGGCTGCACTTCAATGCGCAATTCATAAGAGCCAGACTGATTGGAGAGTGGCCACTCAAGAGGTGGGAGGGATGCAACAGGTACGCTGGACAGGAAAAGATCAGGCAGTTTGAAAAACTCTATGAGATGTAGGTGTGATGCTGGCAACTTAATCAACTAACCCATAACAACTTAACTCTGAAACTTAACAAGAGGCATTGCAGTTGCAATCAGGACAATTCACTTGTGTGTGAATATCAAAGAGAGGTAAGTAGATCAGCAATCACTAACCCATTCATCTTTAGTAAAAGGAATCAAGGGAGATACTTAAATGTATTTGACTGTATACCTACATCCTGTAGAAGTTTCCAATGTAACCAAATCAGCTTGTAGATGCTAAGTCCCTTTCATGTCTTAATTGCCTTTACACTGTGTATGCAAATGTGTTCAGTCAACATTAAGATCAAAGATGTGAGACACTGCATAAAACTAATAATATTACATGTATTGTCTTCATCTTATCTACCCCTGTAATAATGAATGACAGGCAGTTGCCTTATGTAAATCAGTGTAACTGGGTTACCTGTGTATGCTTAAGAAATAGAATGTTAATTTCCAAGTGATGGGTCAGTGTGTACTCAACAAAGAAGAATCCGCAGTCACATGCTGCACTCATCACACTAGACAGCCTGTTTCAGTTATAAAAGAGAAAGCTCAGGCCTGATCCTGCCATATCTAGTCTGCTGAACTTTTAACAGGGAAAGTTTAAGCCGGGGGACTGAGATCTCCAAGTAGTTACTTGGAATACCCTGGAAAATGCATAGAAAGGCTCTCACAGACTCTACATCTAAGCTGCCTTTTGGGATCTAACCTTTTGGGATGATTCCTGAGAGACTTGTGTACACGCCAGCAGATTCACCATCATGGCTACAACTCTGATCTAAGGACTGTGCAATCATTTGTAATGTATATGATCCTTTTCACCATTTAATAACGCTCTTCTTTTCTTTTTTATTATTAATAAATCTTTAGTTTACTGAGGATTGGCTGACAACATGATATTTGGGTTAGATCTAAAATATCTATTGACCTGGGGGTAAGTGTCTGATCCTTTGGGAATGGTAGAACCTCATGTATGGTGAATTGGGTTTTCAGTAACCTCTCATCATAAAGGCAGTTGTCTGGATGGTGAACTGGGGGCTCGAATGCCTAATGGGGACTATGTTTTGGCTTCTTGTTACCCAGGGTGGTACTATGGAAGCTCATTTTGTTACTGGTCTGGTAAATCTAATCATAGAATAAATCACCAGTTTTGGGGGGGTGTCTCCCCTGTTTCTTGCCGTCTGCCCTGAGTGTGGCCCTTTCAGTTGTGATCCATTTTAGGCACCGGTCACAGTAGGCACTCATAAAAGTACTTGTAAACACTTCCCCTCCCTAGGGCTAAGGTGCTGTGGGTGAACTCCTGGCCCCACTGAAGTCATTGGGAATTTTTCCATTAACTTCAATGGGGTCAGGACTTTACCTTGTATTCTTAATTATAAATGCCACCAAAATCCAGGATTAGCAAATCTTTCTGTAAATCACACTCTAAGCAGAGACACGGTAGCTTACTAATAAAATAGTTTAATGGCAAGTGTGCACTTATATCTGATCTTTGCCATGCACCTTAGATTTTGCTCATTCACTGTGAAATAATGACAGGTTTCAGAATAGCAGCCCTGTTAGTCTGTATCCGCAAAAAGAACGAGAGTACTTGTGACACCTTAGAGACTAACAAATTTATCAGAGCATAAGCTTCAGTAGGAGAACACTTCAACCTCTCTGGCCACTCAGTAAAAGATTTAAAGGTGGCAATTTTGCAACAGAAAAGCTTCAAAAACAGACTCCAAGGAGAAACTGCTGAGCTTGAATTAATATGCAAACTAGATACCATTACCTTGGGTTTGAATAGAGACTGGGAGTGGCTGGGTCATTACACATATTGAATCTATTTCCCTAACTTAAGTATCCTCACACCTCTTGTCAACTGTCTAAATGGGCCATCTTGATTATCACTACAAAAGTTTTTTTTCTCCTGCTGATAATAGCTCATCTTAACTAATTAGCCTCTCACAGTTTGTATGGCAACTTCCACCTTTGCTGCATGTATATATATATGCAAAAAGAAAAGGAGGACTTGTGGCACCTTAGAGACTAACCAATTTATTTGAGCATGAGCTTTCGTGAGCTACAGCTCACTTCATCGGATGCATACTGTGGAAACTGCAGAAGACATTGTATATACACAGAGACCATGAAACAATACCTCCTCCCACCCCACTCTCCTGCTGGTAATAGCAGAGTGGGGTGGGAGGAGGTATTGTTTCATGGTCTCTGTGTATATACAATGTCTTCTGCAGTTTCCACAGTATGCATCCGATGAAGTGAGCTGTAGCTCACGAAAGCTCATGCTCAAATAAATTGGTTAGTCTCTAAGGTGCCACAAGTCCTCCTTTTCTTTTTGCGAATACAGACTAACACGGCTGTTACTCTGAAACCTGTATATATATATATATATATATATATATATATATATATATATATATATATCTTCTTACTATATATTCCATTCTATGCATCCGGTGAAGTGGGCTGTAGCCCACGAAAGCTTATGCTCAAATAAATTTGTTAGTCTCTAAGGTGCCACAAGTTCTCCTGTTCTTTTTGTGAAATAATAAATCTTCACTTACTTAACAGTTGTGTAAACTGTGGTTTTTTTTGTTTTTGTTTATATAAAAAGTGATGTATAATACACATGAAAACAAGGATAATAATGCACAAAAAACATCAATAAAATGCTAACATTTCTTACCAGATACTGCATTTCCCGGTTATTAAAGTACAGGAGAATCTAATATTATAAAATTACGGTAAGAGAAAATATGTTCAGTGCTGGCAATGGATCTTAACCAACGATTACCTCATTGAGATAAACTTCAGCAAAGACTCCTCTGATCAGGCAACCCATAGAATTTAATGTCCTCTATATTTTCGCAGTAGATTGGTGGTTACTAGAGGATAATGTGTTAAATCACACAGGGTCCAAATCTGTGGGATGCTGAGTAGCTTCAGTTCCCACTGGAATCACATCAGTGAGACTTGAGAGCATTCGATACCACAAAGGATTGAATCCATAATTTCCAAATACATCGCCGCATACTGAGGCACCAGTCCTACAGCATGATCTGAGGCAAAGGAACCTCACACAAGGACCAACACTGGTGAATCATACTGCAGGACTGGGGGCCTTATCCTGTAAGCGTCTTGGGAGGGAAACGGTATTCGTCTTTGAAGCGTGCCAGTGGTGCTGAATAAATTACATACAGTGCCTCCACTGGTAAAGTCGATCTGTTTATACGACTCTTTACAGTAATGCAGCGTAGCTGTGAAGAATTTGATGAAAGTCAAGGAATAAACCTAGCAAGTGAAAAATACAAAAATTTGAAAAGTTCAACATACCTGCAGATGGGTATTGCAGGCACCAGCTGCTTTGGCCAAGATGGAGGTACTAACAAAATGGATTCAGGTGCTGAGTTTCTCCTGTCTTCCTGATCACAAGGCCCAAGGTAATCAACGGTCTGAAAGACGTGACATGGAATGCTGTTTTTGTGTGAAGGCACTGATGGGGGATCAGGGCTGGTTTTCCAAATTTTCATGGGAACACCACAGGGAGGATCCGTGCTAAGGTTGTTCATAGCATCCATGAGACTAGAAGAGCTGGGCAACTGGGTGTAAGTGAGCAAAGTGCTGTCTTCTCTCAAAGGGATGTGAGGAGAGGCTTGTGGAGAAGGGGTTCTTGACTGTCGTGGAGAAGTGGAAGGCGGCTGAGAGTTGCAGAGCTCAGTGCAAGAGTACCTCCGTTTTGCACCTGGCGATGAAGACCTTGAGTTGGGACGGGGTGATGGTGAATGTGGTCCCAAGCAGGTATCCTCCGTGATGCTTGTTCGTGGTGACATTATTGGCGAGGTTCTAGGGGAATAATGAGTATGGATGTTTTGAAACTGTGGACAAAGGTCATCACTAGGACCATTATTTGGTGAAACACATGGTGATGTGTAAGGAGAGAAATTTGTCTCTGAAATGAAACTTGCAGATGAGCCGCTGCTAGCTGGGCTCAAACACAGCGGTTCTCTGTAGCCCTCAAAGCCAGGGACAGGCAGTGTAAACCTTGGGCTAGCGGTGGCTGAGTTGGACTGATGTTCTACCAAAAGATCTGTGTCTCTGCTGCGGAAGGGAACCCCTGAATGAATCAGTTCATGGGATGGAGTGATCTCAATCCTAGGGCTCAAAGCAGAGGCCCCAGACTTTACAGGGTCCAAGTTGCATTTTGACCCTATGCTATCTGGCTGTCCATATCTGCCCATGTGATCTGCAGAAAGACTAGGAAAAGCCAGGGGGCTGTATGGCTTGAGGCCATAGTCCAAGACATCATCATGAGGGTATGTAACTCCAGTGGGTGGGCTGTTGGTTTTATGTGAAGGAGTCGATTCTTCTGGAAAAAGAAGGGTCTCTTTAAGACTATAGATATTACTACAGAAGCTGAGCAATCATGGATTAAAAAATGCATATTGATAAAATGGATGTGATCTGGTATTAGGTGAATAGTAGGTTGTTGGTTTTTTGCTAAGCTTGGGAAGCTTAAATCCTCAGAACAGGCACAGGATGGACAGTGACACTGCAAACTTCTCCACACTGTCCTGCCAATCTACTGCTACCTGAACCCTGACATGGGGTCACCTGTGGGGGTGAGACGGTAGGTCAGTTTCCATGCCTCTTTAATCTTTGGCCTCTCTGCTGACACTGCCAACAGGGTACAAATTACTGCCAATTGTGGTGATGTGATTTTTGTATATTTTTATCTGCCAGGAGCTGGACTGAGACCTAACATGTCACAAAACCAGATCCCAAAGGGGCTGAATAAAACTAAAAGACAAAAAAAGTGTTTTTCCATTTTCTAATATGGCAAAGTCTAGGTCAAATATGCTTCATGAAAACAAAGTTCAATATAAATATATAAATTACCAATTAATTCTGTGTTTGCAATGTGGTTGTAGCCTTGTTGGTCCCAGGACATGAGAGTCATAAGGTGGGTGAGCTAATATCTTATTTATGGAAGAGACAAGTTTTTGAGCTTCACAGAGCTCTTCCTCAGGCCTGGAAAATGTAACCAGGGTGTCACAGTGTCAACACTTGTACCTTTGAGAACAAGAACTGATCTATCAATCCACATCTAACCTGACACTAAAAATCATGGTCTCAGCAGAGACATTGGCTTTATGGCTCATTACAACAATTTGTAACCTACTAAGCCTCTTTTGTCCTTGACTGCAGAAGTATTAATTGCCCACTTCATTTTCAGTGGTTTATTGCAACCATATGCTTAACAATCTGGCCCACCTTGTTTTTATCTCTGGTTACCTTTTCCAGGCCAAAAGAACTCTGTGGAGCTCAAAAGCTTGTCCCTTCTACCAGCAGAAGGTCCAATAAAAGATATTGTCTCACATAGCTTGTGTCGCCCAATAATTCTGTGTGACAGATTATTTGGCTTCATATTTCCTCAACAAAGCATGCAATAAGTCCCAACCAAGTGAGCACGAGTAATCAGAAAACTTACTGTACAGTTAGTATTTACAAATTAAATATGTACAAGGAAGCCAACCTATTTCTTATTCAGGCAAATTATTTCTTGATTTCAAGTCAAAGAGCATTTTGTCTGAATAAGGAGTACATGGTTCGGCAGAAGACGTCAAGGCTCAATCCTAGAATCTCTGCTTATGCAAGTAGGGTTGTAGGCCAAAGCCTATAATTATCTAAGAATCTAGATTTTTTTCAAATAGAGTGGGATGCCCAGGGGCTGCAACTGCAAGCACAGTCCCCGCTCAACTGCCTTGGAAGTCAATAGAAAAACTCCCACTGATGTCAATGGGCCTGATTCTGATTTCACACAGGGGTTCACCAGTCCACTGCTATCAGCTTCAGTGGAATTACTCCTGAATAGCATCTGTCAGTGAGAGCAGAATCATGCCCAGTGAGAGCAGCACTCGACCCCCAGACTTAATGAACACACATATGTTAGCTGCACTGCTGATACAGTTTCACCAAAATGACACCTGACAGATATTTTTTACTGAACAAAATTATAGACAATATAATAATGAATTCACCCTGAGGCCAGCTGTACCTATTGCAGACGAACAGCCCATCATTAAAATATCTAAATAACTGTTCCACCTTATTCACCTAGTCATTCCCAAACAGCACTCCATGCAAGAGACCAGTATTACATGTGTAACGCGGGAGGTGCCAATTGTGCACTGTATGTTTTTCCATGAAATGTTTGCTCACGCTCTCACATACACAATTACATTTTATTTCAGGGGACTTTTCACATCCTTTAGTATTTCTTTTTTCCTGATACAATGGCAGTTTTGCATTGAAAGCATGCAGGAATTCAAAAGTTGGCTTCCCTGTTTCAAATCCATCTTTATTTATAAACGTAAACTCATTATTCCCCCACTTTCCCAGATCACTTTCCAAGTGAAAAAAAAATATAATATGCTCTGAGTTCCTGGTAAAATGACTCTTTCTAATTTGCTACAAAACATGACCCTCACTCACAAAAAACCCAAAATACCAAAACCCACTAATGTTGACTAGTTCTGTTTTTTTGTTCTGCACATTTTGCACAGCCTCTGGGATGCTGCATTTAAACAGAAATTCTGTGTGGTTTTTTCCCCCCTTATTTTTTATGCCTCAAAAATGCCTCCCAAATGTTTATTTGACAGAGCCACAGAAGGCTCTCAGAGTCCCACTTGCAGATTTCTTCAGGCTCCTGTTAGCAGTTGCCTTATTTCATCACAGTAAAAGACTGCTTATAGGGATAACAAATTAGAAGTAACTAAATCTTGAGCCAGATACATTTTGGCATTGTTGATCTCAATTATCAAATCTTGGTATCCATGGAAACTGACTGTCATCCAGATCACCCAAGTTCTGTGGCACCTAACCCCAGAGGCTGATCCTACACATCATTTCATACAAGAGGAACTCATCCCACACCACTACTGTACAAGGCAACATGCCCCTTCTCATTCATGCAAACTGTCCCTTCCGGAGATTTACATTGGTGTAAGTGAGAGCAAAATCAGCCCCCCAACTAGAGCAGGACTGATCTCAACACTATAGGAACTTAAACTTCTACATTGTCTCAGTAATCATGGGACGGTTCTCTAGGCTGATCGATTTCACACCAAGGAACAGTAAAATGATTGCATGTTTCAGTTCCCAGATCAACTATGGTCCCTACCATACATAGCAATGTGATATGGGCACATAGACAGACAGATGATGAGATAGCACAATGTGGAAGCATTACAATTCCTGGCTCCAGATCCTTAGCTACATTTGTTAAGTGGTGCAGTTTTTCAGGAGTGTGTGTGTGTGTGTGTGCATGGAGGGCAAGAGGAAAGAAAAGAAATTGTCCTATATATGGAATTTTCAAAGATGCTGCTGCTAACAGACCTCACTCCTTCATATGTTTTTAAAATGAGCTGCAGAGATCTAATAAAGGCAAATTTTAATTCACACAAGAATAAATGTTGAAGAACTATTAATACAATAAAATTATTGTGATGAGCATCATTCTAAGATCACTTTGCTTATTATTAACATAACAAAATACTTCAACAGTCACTTTCACTCCAGGGTCAAGCAGGGGAATTCGCATTCCTGCTATGATTCACAGCAACAAGCAACAACATGAACCTAGATTCATATAGCACTTTTCATCCTCAGACATTCCAAAGACCTTTACAGACTATATCATCCGAGATCGCTCACCCACTATGATAACATGCCAGCAACACTACACACAGTGAAAATTAAAACCATCTGCATAAGTTATCAATAGAGCAGGCAGCATCACTGGAATCTGATCAAGGCACTAAGCAGAACATCTCTGAACATCGCCTTGAAAAAAACATGCCTGAGGATCTTCACTGACCAAAAAAAATGGCCAAGGCCTCAGTATTATTTCTCATGCAAAAGAGAGCACCTCCAGCAACCAGTGAATTCCCTAGAACCACTCTGGTATATTGGCTCAGGTCTGCTTCAGAGGGAAGGCTGCCACACACTGAATCAACATAACTTCCTGCAGTACCTAGGTTTTTCTTGGAATTCTCCCATCCAAATCCCAACTCTGCTGAGCTTAGGAGATGCAATGAAATCACTGTCTGAAGTGGTATGGCTATAACCCATGTGTTTGTGACATCACAGTCTGTCGCCATAGAAATGATCGTGATGTTACAAATAGAGCATTGTGACTTTGCTGCAGGAAGAAAGAAGAGAAGGTTGGTGCGAAGCAGCAATTCCACTCTTTCATTTAGGGCCCAATTTGGTTCCCATTGAAATCAGGGAGTTTTGCCTTTTAACTTCAGTGGAAGCAGGATACGGCCCCTAATTAGCAGACACATAGTTCTCAATAGTCCCTGTCTGGCTAGCGCAGTTGCTGGGTTTTGGACTCTGTTCCAGGAAGGAATAAGCTCAGCCAACATCCCAGCTCCCCTGCTTGAGCACCGCAGCAGTTTGTTTTTGTAAACAATGCCAGTCTCCTGCCTTTGAGAGGGGAAGTAAGGTGGTTTCTCCACATGCGGGGCAAGCCAATTGAGGGCTCTGCCTGGCTGCTTTCCATCTGCATTCACAGGCACCAGCAAAAGTGCAGAGCAGCCCAAACACTGGGAGTGCCTGGGGGAGGATTCAGCCAGATGGCCCCAAAGAGTGGCTGCACTACCCTGGCCCCTTTCCTTCCAGGTGATGATAGAACCATAGCAAATGCATAGCTTGGCCAGCAAGTCTAGGGGGCGGAGGGCAGAAATTCTCCCTGGGGCTGACCATCCACTTTTTTACAGCTTCACTGTAGGGGCTTGTGCAGTGGAGTGAGGGGGGTAATTAGTTGTGCGGTGGGGACAAAGATGCATCAGTGGTGTTGGGTGAACATGAAAAATAAACTGAAATGGAGCAGGGGGGACAAATGGCAGGACCTCAGGTCGGAGAGAAACAGGAGCACCTTGGGGTGAGAGAAAGAGGCAGGGAGAAGCCGCATACTACTGCTCCCCCATAGAAGATGTTAGGGGGAATGGCCCTAGTGCTCTTCCCCTGAAAGCAGCAAAGGGGGTCAGAGTCTCCTTCCTTGCAAGCAGATAATGACAGGTACAATGAGCCTGTTGGGAAAGGTTTGGGGGAATTTTTTGGGCGGTGGGGTTTTGAGTCTTCTTGTGAGGCCCTCCCTAGGTTCAGACAGGCATCCACACTTCCGTCTGTCTAACCAAATCCCACAGCTTTAAGGCTATGTCTGTTTCACCCATCTATGGCATCCTAAAACCTCGACTGCAAGCTCTCTGTTGTAAGGGCTGTCTTCTCTGGTGCTTGGCTCTACAGTGCCTGTCACAATTGGGGTTCCTAGGTGCTACCATAATATAAATAATAAGATATAGATATATTAAACTTATGTCCAAATGCATCAGAAAGCTCATACAACCACCTGGTGATTGGAGACTCCTCGCCCCCTACACACACACACCCTAGCTTACATGAAGAAGAATTGTCACTCGAGTTTATTTTTAAGAACACATAAAATTAAGCCACACAGAAGAAAAATAAGTGGGTTTAAGGGTCAAAAACTCTGTATTCCAAAACTCTCCTGACGTTGATGGGCAGTTAAAGTGCATAAGGAAGGAAAGCTGCCTCAGGCTCCTGTATATTCAAGATTTCCACAGCATGAAAGTTTCTCGTATTTTGTATTACTTGCAACTTCAAAGCTGCTTAGACTGCCAAATGTGATCTGGCCAATTAGCATGAATTTAGAGACAGAGCACAACCATGATGGATTTGTGAAAAATCATCTCAGAAAAGCTAAAGATAGCACCATCCAGGATGCAGGAATCAAGAGAATTCAAAGTAATGGGCTGATTTGGATCTCATACCAGTTTTGCAACAGTGCAACTCCCTTGATTTTAATGGAGTTATTTCTTATTTGCACCAGGGTGAAAGGAGAATCCAGCCCATAGAATGTTAAATTACATAAACTACGTAATTGAAATGACACAGTAAAGATATTTTTCATATATTTGAAAAAGCCCTTTCTTCTGTTATTTATACTAACTACTTGGAAGTGTAGAGTGAAAGTTGGTTTCATAAGTAAGAGTAATTCTCTCTAATGTGCATGTTGGATTCTTTATTGCAGGGCTGCTGATGAACTCTGGGCTGTGCATATTGGTTTGTTTATTGTACAGCTATTTACCAGGACTGGAATGCTGATATTTTTTCTTTTAATAAAAGCAGTAAAAAAGACTTTATTTTGTGGCAGGGGGAAGGCCGGGGGGAGGGAGGAGGGAATGAGGAAATTACATTGAGATTGAAAACAAAAGAAGCCAGGTCCCAAATTTGACTTATCAACTTTGGCAGTGTCCCTTTAAATCTGTGTAAAAGATTATAACTACATTGGATTGAAGATGTTAGCAAAAGGTTGTGCGCAGAGACAACTGCTGCCTTCAAGATATGCACACCAACTTTCATTGTTGTTAGTGGCACTTGCTTGTATCTTAGGGCAAAATTTGTCCTCAATCATTTCACAGAGACATTTTTATGGGTCTCAAATGACTCTACAAAAAATGGTGTCCCATTCTGAATCCTCAGTATTAATGGAACATAACTAGTCACCAACAGATTGTCTGATAGCAATCAGAGAACACATCTCATTCCAGAACATAGGAATTGCCTTCCTGGAACAGATCAGTGGATCAGATCTATCTAGTCCAGCATTTTATATCCCACGGTAGCCAGTACTCTGAAACATCTATTAAGATGTACAAAACCGTACAGAATGGTTGGTGTAACCTGCTCATACACAAAGTTCCTTTCTGACTCCCAACCATCAGAGGCTTATGAGAATTTGTAGCCTCTCAGCCAAAAATGGAGAATGGTGATCTTCGACTGGAAGAAATTCAGCAGATGGGTTTTCAAGAAGACATTGTCTCTGAGCAACAGAAAAAGATGTGTCTCAAGGTCAGGTTTTAAAATTAAATAAAATCAAGAAAGCAGCACTAAGAAGTCCTCAAAGCACTGGTCAGGTGCATCTTCAAGGGAATAAAAAAATATTACACACACCTTCGGTTACCATGGGAAAACGTACCGCTCATCCCTACAGTACAACACACCCTCTTTTCAGAATTCCAGAAGTCTGTTTATCTAAACAAACCTCTCAGTTCAGCCTGTTACTAGTTGGCATTTCTAGTTTTACTACCATCAGAAGAAGATAGCTAATGAAAACCTTAAGATCAAAGTTAAAAAAGAAAGGCAAAGTGGAAAGTGGCACCTTTTTGCTACACTCCTGCCTATGTAAATGCTTGGCTTAGAGATGAAAATCCAATATTAATAATATTGACGGTTGGATTTTTATTTACACTTTTTTTTCTCTCTGTTGTTTTTATAGCAGCCCATGTTCCTGTTGTCTCAGGCACATATAAGCACTGGAGACGGCCAACTGCTTTCAGTAAGGATATTGCTGTCTTTTCCATGGCAACAGATTGTAGTATAGATACTAGTTTTAAGACACAAGCTTAAAAGGACACTGTCAAGTTACAGTATTTTTTTTTCATTTGTCTAAAACAAATTTCCCCCAGGCTCCAATCCTGAAGCCTGAAATTGACATTTGTTTCCTTGCCAAAAAAATGGATCCTCTTTGCCATGTTTACAGTGACTTGCTATTATAGGGTTGGCCAGGAGAGGTGGGCTGAGCATCCTAGTCCATAAGGCAAAACCAGAGTCTCAATGTCTCTGAATGTATGAACTGGATTCAAAACCTAGGATCCAAAGACACTCCTATGGCTTTGGCTGTGTTTTGAATCTAAAACTGAAAAGGACCTGTTTACCTTGTTCCTGCTGAGATGTGGCCAAAATCTCTCAAAACCAATCACCTTCAACTACAACTAGCTTGACATGGATTAAAGCTTTTTCTTTACATTTTAAATTTTCTGTTCCATTGTAAACATTAGTACATTGAAGGTTACTGATGTCCACGAATTGCTTACAGATTCTGAATGATGTCTTTTCAAAGACAGGGAATGTTGTCCAGATTACAATGCTAGTATTTTGTTGTGCTATTTCTTATGCTAATTATTTCCATCTTGGGAACAAACAAAATTAATAGTAATTATGGTTTCTAGCCATTCAAATACACGGAAAGCAGGCTCTAGAAGGAAGTTACATCTCTCTACAAGTGTACACTGCTCACCATTAGTGCGGTTGAAAAGCTGAAGCTTTCTGCACCCTCCTACGTACTACGATATCCTGTGGAGTTTCCCACTAAAGACTACTCAGCACTAGCCTCTACACTTAAGAGATGAATGAAAAAAGAATCTGAAGACTTCACTGAAATATGTTTTTCATTAAAATAATTGCCATTAACAGTCACTGGTTTACTTTAGCAACTTTGAAATTGTATTAAACCTAACAGATAATGTGGATTTACGATAAACTTTAGATTATATTAACCATCCTGCTTCTATTACATTGCTTGTGCCTAGGAATGCAGCAATAAAAAGAATCTATGTGCTAATCGTGCCATAATTTATCTCCTTCTGCCACACAGCCCCCTATGCACTAAACACTCTTCCATTTCCAATGTGGCAAGCCATTACATTCTCTTCATTCAAATCCTTCCTAGAAAATTAACTTCTTTTGCAGTGCCCACAAAAAATGATTCTGTCTCAAAAACTAAATCCTAGTTATTCCCTTCTCTGTGTCCTGTCAACTGTTGCTACATAGTTTAGACTGGAAATTTTAGGGGACAGGAACGCTGTGTATTTTAGGTTTCAGAGTAACAGCCGTGTTAGTCTGTATTCGCAAAAAGAAAAGGAGTACTTGTGGCACCTTAGAGACTAACCAATTTATTTGAGCATAAGCTTTCGTGAGCTACAGCTCACTTAGCTAACAAATAGTAAGAAATCAAGCATGCTTAGTTTCATTAGGCCTGGAAAGCTCAACACAGTGGCTCTCAACCTTTCCAAACTACTGTACCCCTTTCAGGAGTCTGATTTGTCCTGCGCACCTCCAAGTTTCACCTCACTTAAAAACTACTTGCTTACAAAATCAGACATAAAAATACAAAAGTGTCACAGCACACTATTACTGAAAATTTGCTTACTTTCTCATTGCTACCATATCATTATAAAATAAATCAATGGGAATATAAATATTATAGTATACGCTGAAATGTAAATACATAGAGCAGTATAAACAAGTCATTGTCTGTATGAAATTTTAGTTTACACAGACTTTGCTAGTGCTTTTTATGTAGCCTGTTGTAAAACTAGGCAAATATCTAGATGAATTGATGAAATTCCCTGGAAGACCTCTGCGTACCCCCAGGGGTATGTGTACCCCTGGTTGAGAACCAGCGGCTTAACATGTAACTTTGGGCGTGGGGAGTGGGAAGGCATATATTCACATATCAACCTTCACAGTAACTCAGGCTTATGTGGGCTTAGCAGGATAAAAAATGCCCACCCACCCCCTTTTTTTCTGGATGGACTCAAATTGTAGTTTGGAACTAGAAAATTCCTCAAAATTCAGGAATGATTTTGGGTTTTGGTTCAGGCCCATCCAGTTTTTTTCTCCTCAAAATTTTAAATCCATCTAGTCCTTTAACCCAGTCATTTATGATGTCAGGTAGCACACAGGACTCCGGTTTTAAATTCAACTTTCAAGATACCCTCTTCAAGATGATGCTAGTCATAGGGAGTATAGTATGGCATCCTCAACTATAGTCAATTCCATTGCATAAATGTGCATGATTGACACTGATGTGCAAAGTATTTTAGAAAGGGCAGGAGAGTGCCTCCAGTCATTCAAGTCACTAGATGTAGCCAATCTACCTTGCCTTAGCGATTGGTTGCTATCGTCTTATAAAGGATCTGAACACTAGAATAATTTTAAAGCAACCACACATTTCACCTAAAACTAACTTGTAAAATAATCATTTCCCTCAGTATTAGTCACTCCAGTAAAGTATAATTTAGGCCTCACTCCTGCAAAAATTTATGCACATGTAACGTTACAATGGTGAACAACTCATACAAGTAAAATTCAGCAGGTGGGTAAGTCTTTGCAGGGTGGGAGCCACAGTAAGGAAGTGTTTAAAAACAACAAATTGAAATGATCTGTCGCAGTTTAAATCACGGTTCGCTCTCTTCTGCATTACCCAATTTTTTAAAAACACAAGGCAGTATATATTACATGGGTTCACTGGCTGTGTTTTGCCATTGTGATTAAATTCATCTGCCAGCTCTCTAGTCATTCATCCCATTACAACCAAAGCAAATAGTCTAACGGATACACTGTTGCTACTGCACGATGAGTAGCATGTGAAGTTTTCTTTATCTTCCTTTCCTTTTGCTAATACAAAGAAGCTCAAAGAACGGTCCACAACGGATATTGTAACCTCACCAGAGACTGTATTATTTCCCTACCGCCCCCTTAGGGTTAACTGGAGAAAACAACTTGATCTCTCCCGAGAGCGCAATCAAGCCCTCCCCTGAAATACAGTTACTTCTGCCCAAGTCTAGAAGGACCAGGCTCATCCCGGGCACAAAGCCCTACATAGTACATACACTCTCCGTACTTTGAAGCCATTATTTCACATATCCAGGGGCACGGGGTTTTAAGCTGTTTTTTTTTTTTTTAATGCGTAGTCGCCACAAACCTTCTATACACTTCAAGTAATCATAATCGAATAATATCGAGAAGTCGAATTCCTCTTGAGGGCTGACATTTTGATTTGGGTCATGGTCCCCCTGCTGTGAGTCAAACTCCGGATCCTTATGGGTGGAACTCATCTGTGTCGCCCGGCCAAGTCCTGCTTTATTAACAGAGAGAGGAGATGGGGGCAAAAAAGTTCACCTCCCTGGCTGAAAAGCTGTAAATTTCACGCCCACCAAAACCCAAGATCCTTCCAAGTATGAGGGGAAACGGGAGTTGAAAAAGAAAAAAAGAAAAAGAAAAAAAAATCTCCCGAGCTCCTGTTATCACCTCTCAGCTCAGTCAGCGGCACTTTTCAAGCAAGGTCCACTCTGGTCTGTCTAAATAATCCGGAATGGGACGGTGAGGTGAGGAGTCCCCGGCTGTCTGTGTGATGGGTGAGTGATCCCCCGCTCCTACCCCCTGTCACACAGCAGCTCAGTGACAAGAGTGTGAAATTAA
Organism: Lepidochelys kempii; assembly: GCF_965140285.1. NCBI lineage: Eukaryota > Metazoa > Chordata > Testudines > Cheloniidae > Lepidochelys > Lepidochelys kempii. Next base: position 15,566,538 of record NC_136392.1, on the reverse strand, counting down.
CTAGATGAACAATGTCAACTTCCTGTTCTCAGCAGCCACCTGCTGCTTGGAGGCGGGTCCTGCCTGAGGGAGGAGGAGCCCCCTCCTGCAACCAGCAAAAGGGTGGGTGGGTGTGGGACGGGGGGGGGACACTGCCCTGTAATTGGCAGCACTATCAACCCGGGGGACGCGGGGAGTTTGCAGCAGGGAAGGGCTCCTGTAATGCAAGCAGGATGAGGGGGGTCAGAGAGGGAGCTCGGTCAGGAGCAAGAGATGAGAGAACCCTGGGCACTGGGGAGCTGGAGAGAGGGGAGGCCGCATCTGAAAGCGGGGTGGGGGCTACATATTTTGGGGAGTGCAGAGAGGAGCCTACGTGTATGTGCATGCAAGGGGGGGTGCATGTGTTGTGGGGAGAGCCTTTAGCTGCGTTGGTGGGTTTTTAGTTCAGGGTGGGAGCTTTTGATAAGGAATTCTGCATGTGCCTGGGTGGGGAGCGTGTAGGAGGGAGAGATGATTTGGGGCGGGGAGGGGAGTGAAGCAAGTGGGCGTGTGCAGGGGCAAAAGTGGTTTGGGGAAGGGCAGTAGGAGAGTATGTGAGAGAGGCTGGAAGGAGATGAATCCATTCAGAGAGACTGGGGAGGGGGAATCCACAGAGCGAAGAAAGGAGGAACAGAGGAGGGGAAGGGAGAAGACCGGGGGGGACACACCGGAAAAGAAGAGAAGGAAGGAAAGGGACTGAGTATTTTCACAATACAGCAAACTAGACTTTACAAATCTGGTGGAAGAGATAAGGAGAGATGTAGTAGAAGGGGGAAAATAGAGAGGAGGAAATGAAAAGTGAAAGTGAAAAGAACAAACACATGGGATACAAAAGGGCCTTAATTTAATAGAGAGCTTAAATGGCAAACAGGAGGCTGTTGTTTTTAAAGGGGTGGATAGTATGGACCATAGAGGTATGGCCAGAAATTTGCTGAAAGCAGCAAACTGCCTAGGGCAGCCTTGTTCAGCCAGCTTCCTTCCCCAGGCTATCATTTTTTTCTATGCTGAATAAAATTCTTCCTCCTGGATCCTCCCTCCCCACTCCTGGGATTGTTCAGGTCGTTGCACTTGTTTTATGTGCTCTGGAGGGTCTGTTGCATCCCAGCCAGCCCCTGCTCTGCCCCCAGCCACTGCTTCATACGGTTCTCACTCCTTCAATTTCAATCATCTGTGGATTTTCACTAAGTCCGGTGTAGGACAGTAGGCAGGTTTTGGATTGGACCTATCCAGCAAACAAGGACTGGACTCTCTGGACTAGGGTACCTTTAGGAAAGAGAAATTTTGTGTCCATCTTCAGAGGCCTCTATTCTGCTCAATCTTGCTCATGGGGAAAAATAATCTTACAAAGCCATCCATCCAAGTCCCTTTATGCACTTCCCACTGACCACACTACCAATGCAACCAGCCTCCAGACCCCCTTAATCAGCTTCTCCACCAACCAGCTCCATATTTGCCTCAATTCACAGGACATCCTTCCTGAGCTAGTCCACAAAGCTGCTACCCCCTCCTGCCTCAAATCTCTCCTAGAAACTCACCTCTGCTGTGAGGCCTGGGACATGGCTGCCATGTGGGGTTCAGTATACTGGTACTATATGTTTTATTTCTTAAGCATGTGTTGTATTATCTAGGTATCTACAGGACTCTCATTACTATAGCATTTGAGGAGCTCTCAGTCCTTTAATTTGTCCAGTGAGGTAGGGAAAAGTGCTATTATTCCCACTGTACAGATGAGGAAGGAGGCACAAAGAGGCCTTTTTACCCTTCAGCATTTCACTTAGGTGCAGGTTTTTAAAGATATGTAGGTGTTGCTGCGCTCAGAGTTGCAATGTCTCACTGATTTAGGCACCTAACCCTCATTTTTCAAAAGGGATTTAGGCACTTGGGAGCCTACATCCCACTATCTTTAAAGATCTGGGTCTAAGTGACTTATAGAAGGTTACACAAGAAATCAGTGGTGAATCCGTTTCCCAAGTCCTAGGTTAGTGCCTTAACCACTGGACTATCCTTCTGCTCACTATTATCATAATGTAGCCAACACTTGCTGGCACTTTTGGTCCCCCTTCCTCTACTTTTCATGTCTCTTAGTTTTGAAAGACAAGATGGGTGACATAATATCTTTGGGCCAACTTCTCTTTGTTTTGTCATTTTTAAGAATGTAAGCTCTTTGGGGCAGATAATGTGCCTTTGTCTTTATTTGGAAAGCATTTCACACATTGCGACTTCCACCAGGTACAAATAATAACCATTTAAAAGCTGATATTGAATATATTACATTTATATAGCGTCTTCATCCACTATTGAAGTGAAGCTACTAATGGGATGGAACATTGGAGGGGTATATCGGTCGATACTTCCTGACATGAAATGAAGAAGATAATAAATGCAATAACATTCCTCTTGTAGGTTTCAGAGTAGCAGCCATGTTAGTCTGTATTCGCAAAAAGAAAAAGAGGACTTGTGGCACCTTAGAGACTAACCAATTTATTTGAGCATAAGCTTTCGTGAGCTACAGCTCACTTCATCGGATGCATTCAGTGGATCCACTGAATTGAGCTGTAGCTCACGAAAGTTTATGCTCAAATAAATTTGTTATTCTTCTTGTAGTCTCAGGTAGGCAAAGAGAATTACCCTCACTGGAATATGACCTGAATAACATGCTAACACTCCCACTATCACAGAAAGTGTCATGAAATATTTAAAGCTAGATTTTCAAAAAGGCAGGTGCTATTGTGTACCTAGTTTGCCTGTGCTGTTACTGTAGTTGCACACGCAACTCTGATATTTACAAAAGCAGATGGTTAGGAATGCCATGAAGTCTAGTGGTATTTTCTCCACAAGTACACACTGCAAGATACAATTTAAACAGACAGAGAAGAATCATAGTCTAGTCCTTAATTGACTGAACATTATGCTGACATTGATACTATATTTTAACCCAACAGAGATTAAGAGGACAATATCACACTTAATTCATGCAAAATGTACATAGTAACACAATAGCTTCCTTGGAGAGAGCAACTTGAGCTTTTTTCTGCACATATTGCCGAAACAGCCAGGAAAGACAATTGACAAGGTTTCCACTTTATCAGCACTAATGTAAGAAAAACAGAGAGAGGCTCACCTGCCATTTATTTGCCTCCTTTCATGGAATATGCAAAAAGAAAAGGAGTACTTGTGGCACCTTAGAGACTAACCAATTTATTTGAGCATGAGCTTTCGTGAGCTACAGCTCACAGCTCATGCTCAGATAAATTGGTTAGTCTCTAAGGTGCCACAAGGACTCCTTTTCTTTTTGCGAATACAGACTAACACGGCTGTTACTCTGAAACCTTTCATGGAATATGATGCTTCCTCCTTGCCTGAAATGTCTCTTATGTTACTGCTGGGGCCCCTGAGTCACCTTGAAAAAGATCCAGTGCTACTTCTGTAATCAAGCTTGAGACAACTCTTTAAAATCTCTACGGTCCCTCTCTCTCCCCTGGTCTATAGGTGTGGTTTCATAGAATCTGTGTTACTAGGGGAGTCAGGGCCCTGCTGCTGCTGCTGTTGAGAATAGGTACTACAGTTTGAGGGTCTATCCTGTTTCTGAGGTTAGTGGTCTTGGCTAGTGGGATTAGAAAAAGAGGCCACCTCAGAAAGCATTGCTGCCAATGGGTTTGGGCTCTGAAGGCATCCTGAAGAACTTATATCTGCTATTGCGCCATCTCAGAGGACAGCTGCTGCTGCCTTAGAAAGCCTGAGCTATTCTGAAAAGTTTCCATTTGAAGAAAATTTTTTAAAATGTACGCAATGGCTGCCAGGTATGTGTTTGAGAAAGCACCAGCCTTCCATCATTGGGACCATTATTTAAATGTAGTTAGAACATCAAATTGCAATATTTGTGGTCTTAGGATAGTACGCCGGGGTACCCAAGAAACAGATGTCAATGGTGGTGGTTGTCACCACCATCATTATTAGCCCTCCTGCCCCCCAAAAAGGAAAGAGCATGGATTCAACCACCACAAACAGTGAATTCTACTAATTCTAAACCCCCGCCCCTTTCTAGCTGGCCTGTGACTACATTAAAGATTTAAGTGTCAAACTTAGCCTTAATGTTTCTGAGAACAAATCATTTGTCGAGAAATAGAAAGTGAAGCTTTTTTCTTCCAAGAAAACCATGTTGTTTTAAACCTGGGCCATGGACATTCCATTTAAACATAAACGAAGACACCTGGGTGGGTCTAGAGCAGTGGTTCTCAACTGTGGTCCACCGTTTGTTCAGGAAAAGCCCCTGGCATGCCGGTCCAGTTTGTTTACCTGCCGCGTCCGAAGGTTCAGCTGATCGCGGCTCCCACTGGCCGCAGTTTGCCGCCCTGGGCCAATGTGAGTGTGGGAAGCGGCGCGGGCTGAGCGATGTGCCGGCCGCCCTTCCTGCAGCCCCCATTGGCCTGGAACGGCGAACCACAGCCAGTGGGAGCCGCAATCGGCTGAACCTTCAGACGCAGCAGGTAAACAAACTGGACCAGCGTGCCAGGGCCTTTCCCTGAACAAACGGTGGACCACAGTTGAGAACCACTGGTCTAGAGGGAGTAATGAGACAAAATCTAACCTGCTGGCCATCTTGGGCAGTATACAGTGCTCCACATGCCATCCAGGTCCCCCATCCATTGAGATGCATTACTGGTATATTGTACTGGCAACAGGAGGTAAGAAGCAGACCCCAGTGGCTGTGGAGGAGGAGTCACCTACCCCCAAGGCTGGGAGGTTTATAGCTGCCACATCCAAGAGGCAGCATAGGGTGCTGGTGGTCAGGGATTCCCTGCTGAGGGGGATGGAGGTACCTGACAGGATGTCTCAGGAGATGTACTGCCTGTCTGGCACCTGCATCTGATGGCATGCTGTTCCAGGAAGGGGGGCTACTGGGAGGAGATAGGGTCCACTTGGCCAAGAAGGGGAAGAGCATCTTCATGCACCAATTTGCCAATCTAGTGAAGAAGGCTTTAAACTAGGTTCAAAGTGGGCAGGTGATGAAAGCCCACAGGTAAGCGTTAAAAAATGTGACCTTAACAGAGGGCTAGATGTTGGGGGTGGGACACGGAAAATTACAGTAGGGTCATAGAAGCAACAAGAGGAAAATCAGTGGGGGAATCTGCTCAATCGTCTAGACGTCTATTCACAAATGCATAAGTATGGGGAAGAGAGAGGAAGAACTGGAGGTATTAATACGTAAGCTAAATCATGCCTTAATTGGCATCACAGAGCCTTGGTGGGATAAATCTCATAACTGGAGTATTGGAGAAGAGTGGTACAGCTTATTCATGAAGGGCAGGCAGGGAGAAAAGGGAGGAGGTGTTGCATTATACATCAAGAATATATACATTTGTTCTGAGACAGGGCCTGGTGAAATTCATTCTAGGATACTTAAAGAACTAGCTGAAGCAATCTTAGAATGGTTAGCATTTATCTTAGAGAACTCCTGGAGGAATGGTGAGGTCCCAGAGGACTGGAGAAGGGCAACCAATAGTACCTATCTTTAAAATGGGGGAACAAAGAGGACCCAGCCTAACCTCAATACCCAAGAAATTATTAAACAACCAATTTGTAAGCACCTAGAAGATAATAGGGTTATAAGGAATAGACAGCATGGATTTGTCAAGAACAAACCATGCCAAGCCAAACTAATTTCTGTCTTTGACGGGGTCATTAACCTAGTGGATAGGAGGAAGCAGTATATGTTCTATATCTTGATTTTAGTAAGGTCAGCTAGACTGTGTCAAAAACATTGTCATAAACAAACTAGGAAGATGTGCTCTAAATTAAATTACTATAAAGTGGGTGCACAACTCGTTTAAGGACCATACTCAAAGAGTACTCAATGGTCAAACTGGGATGGTTTGTTATCTGTATCTAGTGGGTTCTGCCAGGGTCAGTCCTGGGTCCAGTACTATTCAATATTTTCATTAATGACTTGGATAAAGGGTTGGAAAGTATGCTGATAAAATTTTCAGGTGACACCAAGATTAGAGGGGTTGCAAGCACTTTGGAAGACAGGATTAGAACTCAAAACAGCCTTGACAAATCAGAGAATTGGTTTGAAATCCACAAGAAGAAATCAATAAAGACAACGTGCAAATACTGCACTTAGGAAGGAAAAATCCAATGTACAACTACAAAATGGGGAACATCTGGCTAGATAGTTGCACTGCTGAAAAGGATCTGTGGGTTATAGTGGATTACAAATTGAATAAGAGTCAACAATGTGATGCAGTTGCAAAAAAAAGCTAATATCATATGGGGTGTATTAGCAGGAGTATCATATATAAGACATGGGAGGTAAGTGTCCTGCTCTACTTGGCACTGTTGAGGCCTCAGCTCGAGTATGGTGTCCAAGTCTGGGCATCACACTTTAGGAAAGATGTGGACAAATTCAAGAGAGTCCAGAGGAGAGCGACAAAAAGGTAATGGAGTGCTGTCTCTGAATGCAAAGCATGAATTGCATGCTCCAGGACTGGCTGTGCCCAGTGGATGATTTCATCCAGCCCTTGAACGCACATGGAGGATGCCATTTTGTGTCCTCCACACTGCATGACCTCACACACATCATACGTGTGAGGTCACGCCACATGGAGGATGCCATTTTGCATGCAAGTATAGAATTGTATGTCTAACTAAAAATGCAACAGCATGCCACTCATAAAAGGTTTATAAAACCTGACCTACAAGGAAAGGTTAAAAAACTGGGTATGTTTAGACTTGAGAAAAGAAGACCGAGTGGGGACTTGATAACAGTGTTCAAATATATTAAGGGCTGTTATAAAGAGGATGGTAGTCAATTGTTCTCCATATCCACTCAAGGTAGAACAAGAAGTAATGGGCTTAATCTGTAGCAAGGGAGATTTAAGTTAAATATTGGGAAAACTTTCTAACTAAAAGAGTAAAGTTCAGGAACTGGGTTCCAAGGGAGATTGTGGAATCCCCATCATTGGAGGTTTTTAAGAACAGATTGGACAAACACCTGTCAGGAATGGGTTTTTTAAAACATTTTAAAACTAAGAGTTTTACTTGGTCCTGCCTCAGCACAGGGCACTGGACTTGATGATCTCACAAGGGCCCTTCCAGTCCTTCATTTCTAAGATGCTATGAGAAAGTGCTGGATAAATGCATGGATTAGCTCTGATCAGAGGTGTCCAAACTTTGTCCACCTGGAGACTATATTGGCAACTTTCCAGGAATCTGACAGCTATGCCTAACGTATAAAAATGGGTTAGATTCCAGCTGCTCACAGAGCTGCAGCACACAGAGTGACTATAGATCTCATAGGACAAAGACGGAATATCACCTTCTGGGACTAGTAGTCTTCACAGGCTGCAATTCCATATTAAAGAAACAGTGGATACATTCTGTAACTATGCAGGCTGCATTCTACCCAACAACATATTGTTTTTGCTAGAGATAGTCCCAATCCACTAAATATGGATCTGAACTCTTGCCCAAATACCAGGAATGTTTGGCTCCACCAACCTAGTTGAGATCATGATAGAAATAACTGCTAGCTGCAAAATTCGGGTCAGATTATTGCTTTGGCTTCTGAGCACCTCCAAAGGCTGAGGGATTTTGATTCAGACCCATTTCTAACTTTCACCAAAGGTAGTCTCAAGCCATCAGAGGGAATAAAATGTCAGAAATAGTTTTAAGTTTCTGCTGTTGTGGCTACATATCTTACAAAATACTGCCTACAGTACAGTTGTTAATAATTATCAGTGCAGACATATGCAGGATAAAACTAGAATACTTGAATAGCCTGTGGAATCTTCAGTTGAATATACATACTCCAAGACAGCATCTAGCAGCCCCTGAATAACTTTAAACCAGCCTCGTCTTCTAATACAGCGTGACAAATACTTCCCAATATTCATTTTCTACCTAGAGCTGCAGTGATTTATGAAGGCAAAGAACAAACTGTAGAACACAATGTCCAAACATCATTAATGGGTTAGTTTGTTGTGGTGGATCTCAACCTTTCCATAGCAGACCACCTTGTCGATGTGAGGATCCTCCACTAACTTAGATGGGACTCATTCTCATTTACCAACATTGGAAGAGCAGGGTGGTCCTGATCCCTGACATCTGGTCGTGATCCAGCTGGGGTTCATAACTCTCAGACTGAGAACCTCTGACTTAGAGTTGCCTCATATTTTTGTGAAAGCCATTTTCATGAGCCAGAGAGGTGCATTGAGATCTTAAAGCAAGATCTGTCCTTTCAGCGTTAATAGAAATTGTAGCCATTTATGCCTATAGCAACCTCTACATGGAACATGACTGCAAATACACGGTTTGCATACTGCCATTTTGGGGAACTGGTAAATTTTTCACATAGCTCGATCAGTGCTTGACTTTGGAAGGGCTTTATTCTAATAAACTTGGAAAAGTATTTGGTACTCAACTACCTATGTACAACAGGACCAGGAGTCTATAAATAAAGGGAAGAAACAGCAGTAAAAACAGATTTTCTAATGTCATAGAAACTGATATTAAAATGATAATGAAAATATTTTTCAATTTGAAAGCCTTACGCAGATCCAAGTTTATTATTCACTGTGGCATCATGTTCAATTTTCACCTCATATCTAGGCTTGGAAGGATTAGGTTTTTTTTAAAACAGTAAATGTCAGCAAACATCCATTTCACACACAAACTGATGAAAAATATTTCCATTGATAAGAAAAATGCTACTTGAGAACGTATAAGAGTTTGATTTAAGAATGTTTACTTTGTATATTTTGACATGTGATTTGACAAATTGTATTTTAACAGTTATAAAGCTTTAACTTTCTGAATCTCAGCATCTCCTATCTGTGATGCTAGCAGAGCAGGTGCCAGCTTGTGCCAACATCCCCATGTCTCAGCTGAACACTGACAAATACTCAGCTGGCATCAGTTTGGCTCATCTGTGTGTCAGTATTGTTAAAATAGGTATTCGAATGATAAGAATGTGTTTAGGGTTTAGACATTAGACTTTATTGACTGCTTGGGAGTTGTTGCATGCATCAATCTCACTCATAACATCCATATCCCATACTGTAAGGTAATATTTGAGCAGTTGTATTGGGAGTCTCTCTGACTATGTAAATCACCAGGCATGAGAGAGACATTAACTAGTGTGAAGTGCTGAACTCCAACAGGAGGTGTTACTCCCTTCCCAAAAAGAAAGGTCCAGTGATACCGGATGGACAATTGTGGAACGTTGCAACTGGAATTTTCCTATGTGCCATCGATAAATGGACAAAATACTTTTGGTGTTATTCTGCTTCCTCTCTGTGAAGATGAGTCATGCAAGGGATTTGTCCCATCAGCTGAGCTTTGCAACCAAAAGCTTGTGGGATGAAGAGAATAAAACCCCTAACAAGAAGGAACTGATTATACTGCTTGGACTCTGGAGAGCAAGGTGTTTCTAGGCATAAACAAGAGATCCCCAGCTGCTCAGCCTGGGTTAGCCCTCAAGGACATATAGTGATTGCTGATTATAGAAGCTTCTATTATCTTTTGAAACTTAAGATTGTAACACATTTGTGTTTCTATGTTTACCTGCTTCAACCTTGTAAATAACTTTCATTTCCTTTTCTTAGTTAATAAATTGTTTGAGAGCTTATTATAGGATTGGCTACAAGTGTTGTCTTTGGAGTGAGATCTGAAGTGAAATTGACATGTGGTAAGTGACTGGTCCTTTGGAACCGGGAGTAACCTGAATATTGCTGTGATTCTTGGTGTAAAGGACCAGCTATCACGAAGGCATGCTTACCTGGAGGGTGACATAACTCAGAGTACCGGAGGGGACTGTCTATGACCCCATGTTAAGATTGTTATAGTGCTTGAGGAGTTTACACTTGACAATTGGTTGGTGAAATGTAAGTATAGCCCTCACAACCAATTTTGGGTTTGTGCCCTGGTTCCTAACAGTCTGTCCTGAGGTTGGTTCTCATGCTCTAGAGTCACTGCGGGCAGCGTTATGTGGTCATTAAATAATTATTGTCTGTGTGACACTGTACCTCAGGGGAGCACCCCAAAACTGCCATATTCATCATTTGTATATAATTGTGATATTTCAGATAAAGCATGCCATGTGAGGTATCATTGGAAAGGTTATGATCCACTGAAACCCACTGTTGCCTCTAAATATGTATATCATTAATGCATATGAAGTTATGAGAATTGTGTTATATGATTGTCACTAAAATATGCTGTGGATTTGGGAAGTGCCCAGATACTAGCTCCCCAATGACAATAACCGGGGGATAGCCAAACCCCGGGTGGATGTCAAAACAACCATCAACAGCCACTGTTCAGCAAGGAAGTCACAATTCAATGACTCACTTGCACAAGGCTATACCGGGGAATCGCTCAACCTTGCCTGGTGACTCAACAATGCCCATCAGACTTGCCTGGACTCGTATTCTCCAGCACATGGACTAAGGGTATAAAACAGAACACAGCGGCCACATGCTTGGCCTTTTCTCCTCCGCCCACCTATGCTGCAAGCAACAAGGACGCTGAGAAGACTGATGACTTCAACAGAGGAGACTGGTCCAGGTTTAAGAGACAGACGTGTATATTAAGGACTGTAAGATCCAATGGGGTGAGAACATTGCTTAATCTAAATTGGTCTAGTGTGATAAGAATTAAGGTTTAGACTGCGTACTTATATTTTCTTTTGCTCTGACTTTTAGCTTATCACTTAAAATCTATCTTTTGTAATCAATAAACTTGTTTTACTATTTATCTTTACCACTGAGTTTGCCTGAAGTGTTTGGTAAGACTGGTGTCAGACATGCCAAAGCCATGGAAAAAATTGGGCTTGTTTTGGGCTTAATTGGCTTGTGAGTTGCTTGTTGGCTAGTTTTTGGCTTGTAGCTTGTTGCTTCTTTTTTTTTGATCGGCTCCCAGCAAGCAGGGGCAAGAGTGGGGCAAGCAGGAGTAAGGGGGGGAGAGAGTCACGGGTGCACAGCAGGCCCACCACAGTCCCAGACTGCACACGAGGGGATCTAATCACATAGAGTGTTGGGGTTCTTAGGAATTGGCTTGTTTTGGCCTTGTTTTGAAATGGGATTAGCTTGATTTTTGGCTTATTGTGAAAGTCAGGGTGCTTATTTACTGTGTGAAAGTTGGCAACTGTGGCTAGTGTATGTCCACTTTCCATTGATGAAACTTGCATTGCTCAAGAAGGGGTCTTAAACAGTGCAAGATGGTATATTCCTGAGGTACAAGGCTGAGAGCTGGGGGATATGGCTGGTGCCTTTCTCAGTGTGATTCATGAGTGGCTCTGGGAGCATTCATGCAATCTAGCTGGGTGTGGGGCTCCACATGCAGTTGTGCTGAGTGATAACAGGGCCTGGAGGGGTTTGCTGTTTGTCACTAGCAGGAAAGCATTGTGAGAGACAGCCCAGGCTGGAGAGTTAAGGGGGCACAGCGGTCCCAGAGTCCCAGGCTGCACCCCAGGGATCCTGTCCCGGTCTGAGCCCCCTAGTGCTTGACCTGCGCCATAATTTCCCCAAACCATGAAAATTGAAATTGATAAAAATAAAATGCTTAAAAATAAACACTGATATTAACCATCAAAATTATTTAAAAAATAAAAATTGAATTCTGCCAGGCCTAGTCAGTGTTATGCCAGAACTTTACACACTATCATGGGTTGTATCAAACCATGTGTCTTCTCAGAAAAATGCAACTGATCAAAATATATACCAAGCTCAAGCAAATTTTAGACAATTTTCTGAAAGAGGTTTTGATTATATTAATTTTTATGTAGGCCAGGTTAGCTTTAGTTTATATTTATTTGAGGAGGAAAAAAATACTGGACCAGCAATGTACATGTGAACCTTTTTCTTAAAACAAACAAACAAACAAACAAAAATTAAAGGTAGAGAAGAAACATATAAAAGATATGGCACTTACATATCATCTTAAAACAAAAACAAAACACAACTGGTAGTTCCAGTGGTGTCTGTGGCATGCATTAGGAGCCTAAAAGTTACAAGTGGATTTTATCCAAGCTCTTAAAAGTGAGCTCTTTGGGTCCTGACTCCAAATGACTAGTTTGGGGTTTGTTTGTTTTTCAATAAAGAGAAGAAAAGGGGGGAAAGAATGTTATTCCTAGTAAGTTCTTTTAAAACAAGCACAAGCACTCATTTTTGGGGACAGCTTGAGTCAGATATTACCCCCCAATTTCAGACTCAAAGTGGTTTGGCAAGAAAAGCCAATGGAAAAATTGCTCATAATGTCCACGTTCCCATTAAATTCTACAGTTTGCTCTGCAAACCAATGGAATGTACATATCATAGTAAAAAAAAAAAAAAAAAAAAGACCAATAGTGGAAAAGAAGCTCTAAGACATTATTATCCCTGGCCCGTCCCAAGAGTGAAGCATATAAAAAGAATCTTCTGGTTATGGCAGCTTCGTGTCCACATCTGTGAATGGGATTTCTTTGCCATAGGAAAGACTTTGAAAATGAATGACTATTTGAGGACATTCAGCTCCAGGTCAGTCTCCTGGCAGCCCTTCTCCTTAGGGCATAACCACAAAAAGAAGGGAGAATCCCATTTCAAACATATAGGGCTACCAACCAGTGTTGTGTAAGATTTGTAAGGATGGATGTTTTGGGAAGTTTGGAATTGTCACTGGCTTCAATGCAGCCCAGTAACTGAAAGTCCTTAACATTTTATGGTTGTTTGTCCTTGTCTGTGAAATAGTCTTGGTGATCTCAGACCAATCCCTACTGGACTGATGGCTACTCGTGAAAAACCACTACCGTGATTGGCATCCTTGTTGCCATTCACAACAGAGGCCAAGCAGGGATCAAAAGAGTGAGGACGCTGAAGTATCTTCTCACCCATAGAGCTGGTTCACGAGTGAGGTAATACTTTCATTGACCATTCTGTACCTACTCTGTGAACAAACAGGGTCTGCAGCCAGACCTAGCTTTTACAAACCCTTATTTTGTGGCATTATAGTAACATGATAGAAAGACTCATGCACCACAAATTCCTTATATTTTGCATCTGATGAAGTGGGTTTTAGCCCATGAAAGCTTATGCCCAAATAAATTTGTTAGTAATGACATGGTGCAAAATACCCTAAAACCCACTTCATCAGATGTATCTAATGAAGTGGGTTTTAGCCCATGAAAACTTATGCCCAAATAAATTTGTTTGTCTCTAAGGTGCCACAAGGACTCCTAGCTGTTTTTGCTGATACAGACTAACATGGCTACCACTCTGAAATGTGTCATTACTGTGGCTTAGTGCTGCTCTTCTCCCTTTGGGCTACTACTCTATGGAGTTGATGGACAGCAGGATTACAACATCAGGGATGAATCAACCAAACATCAGCCTCCCCTCTTCTCTCCTCCCACCTACTGGTGCCCCAGTGCTGGGAGTGGCTTCAGTGAGAGTTTTGTCTGCATGAAGAGTGCAGGGGTTGGACCCAAGATTTAATCTCTCCTTGAGCAGCTGAGGGTAAGTAGTGTAAATACACTACATTGCTGCTTTGTTTACTGAGGTTCCCATGTTTAATCTGAAAACCCCAAACTTTAATTTCATTGCCGGCTTTCCATGGACAACCTCCAGCTCAAAGCTGAAGAGAGAAGAGAATTTCCTCTGGGATTTTTGACAGCCATGAGAAATTACAAGAGATGCATACTAATGCAAGGGAACTTGCTTGCTGCCATCCAAGTGCCTCAGGTGGCTGTTAGATACGTAGGCACAGGAGCTGATTTCCCAAAGCAGGTGGCAATGTGACCTGCCAACAAACAAAGGAGCAAGAAGAAACCTTCCATTTCCCCCTCTTCTTTTATATTTGCAGCAAATTAGCATGCTGGAAAGCAGATGGGGAAAAGGAGAGGTAGAGATACATTTAGGGGTGAAGTAAGGGCAACAGGGCTGCATAGGAGAAGGGGAAGGGCCCTGTAGGTACTTATAGCTGGAGAAAGTGTGGGTTGTGTGTGCAGTTGGAAAAGGGGCAGGGAGGGCCTGCTCCACAGCCCAGTGGAGTCAATAGGAGTCTTTGCAGGGACTTCAGTGAATTTTGGCTCAGGGCCTGTGTGTTCAGGAGCGTGTTTTAGCAGGTGTCTTCTGGGCCATCACATCTGCTTTAAAAAACAAACAAACGAACGAACAAACAAACAAACCAAAAACAGGCACCAGCAATAAGCCTCCAAAGAAAACCCTTTGCTACCGCGCCCCCAGCTGGCACCGCTTCGGCTGGCGTTCCCACGCCCGTCCTTCGAGCTGGCCGTACCTACTGCTCTCAGGCTGGGAACAGATGAAAGCAAACAGTGATCGCGGACAACACACGTCGGCATCGGAGCATTTTAAGCAGCAGCGTGTTTGCCTTTGAGAAGGGGGAGCGGAGCCGTTTGCGGGCCTCCAGTCTCCCTCCCGCACTTAAAACCCCCAACCCCCCCCCGCCCCGCCCCCCTTGACAGGGAGCAGGGGAGGGGCTCGCCCTCTGCTGTGAATGCGGAGCCGCGCTCCAGGCTCGGACTCCCCGGCCCGGCCAGTGCCGCGCGTCCCCCCCTCGCCCGGCTCCGCGCCCAGCCCGCGCCGCTCTCCTGCTGGTGGGCCAGGCCACGGCGCCTCTGTGAGTCACCCCCCTCCGCCAGCGCGGCCAGCGCCTCTCCGGGAGGAGGGGAGAGGCGGCTCCGAAGGACGGATCCGCGCCGCCCCAGAAGGGGTGGCGGCTGGGCTTGACAGTGGGTCTAGTCCATGGCAAAGAGCCCCCCCCCCCTCCCGCCCCAAAGTGGCTGCTTTCGTCACCAGCGCACGGGGCCATCTAAACCGAGCCACTCAATCCGCGCTCGAGGCCGGTTCCTTTCTCCGGGGCGCAGGTTTCCACGGGGTGCGCCCACGCTCGGCTTTCCTCGGGAGACTCGCCCGCGGCCCTCGTGTGCCGACGGCTGCTTTGCGAAGCCGAGCACAGAAAGGAGTCGCCCAAATACAGCCGTGTCCGCTGGTCGGCCTCTGCCAAGCAGTGGGGATTTTTGCAGCAAGCGGGCCACGGCTTGAGAGGGGTTTGAGGCACTTCCACGGCAGGAAACGGGGGGGATTTCGTGACGTTCAGACTAGATTAATCACCTGGCGCTAGTTTATATTGAGCCGCTAGTGCCTTAGCCCCTCACGAACTCGGTTACCGCGACAAGTCACGATCGGGCCCAGAGACATGAGTCTCTGTGAAACTAACGTGCTTCATTTCCAGAGCTGGGCGCTTCCTTGGGCGAGACAGCAGTTAACTTTCCTAGACCAGGGTCTGCTCCTCTCCGCTGGTTTTCCTGCCAACACGTTACCGCTTCAGCGGCTACCGCTCCGCATGCGAGTGTTTTTATCTAATCCGGATTACTCACACCCTCCTTCGCTCTCCCATATACACGTACACAGGAGACTCACCAGAGAGGCTGGCCCTGAGCTGGGAAAGCCCTGAGCGCCGTTTGTATTGAATCAGGCGGCTAGTAGTTGCAAAAAGGAGGGACGATCTTTTCTAGAGAGCTCTGTGTCCTCTAAACAGCTGCTAGGCTCAAGCCACGCCAGCGCCTGTGCCTATTGCCCGGTCCCCGCCCCCTCTCCCATGTCCCGCACGGATAATTACTGCCTAGCCCTGCGGTTCCCCTGGGGGGAGGAAGAGACGCGGGTTCAACCTTTCTGCAATCTACACAGCCAGGCTGTCCCACGCCTCCGAGCCCCGGTAGAGCTTGGCACGTTCAAAGCCTCCAAGCTCTTTTGTGAAGCGAGAGAGGAAAAAATCTCAGCTGGGCTCGGTGAAATTGCAGTTTTCTTCTCCCACAGCCCGGCCACGCCGAGCGCAAATCCCATCTTCATGACACCAAGCAGGCTCCTCCCCCACACGGCTCCCTTAACCCTTCCTTCGCCCCCCCTGGGGAACCCTCCCCGCGCCGCTTTCCCTGCTCCGAGGTGGGCTTGTGGTTTTTAAAGCCACCCTCCGGGCGCACGCGTTAGCAAAAAGGTCCCAGGGATCGTGCAGTTCAGAGGCGATCCCAACTCCCAGTCGCCCAGAGGCTGCCCCCTGCACCAACGGGAAATAAACAGAGCCGAGTGCATTCAATCAGCTCTAAGGTAAATTCTAGGTTGGGCGTACACGATACTTAAACCAAATGATAACACGGTGCGCATCACACTGGAAACCCGAGGGGAGGCATATAGAAAAATGAAAGGGAAAGGAAAGACAAATGAAGGATTACCTGTCCGCTTGGTTATTGGAGATTATAGCAACATCAAACATGAACCAGCCCAAGAACTATTTTGTTACTTTAAAAAATTGCACATAAACCATGGAAACCCCAGCCTGTAAGAGGTAAATTAAGGGTTAATCACACAAGGGGTTAGTAAGCAAGACTCCTCTGATGATGAAAGTCCCCCTGGCTGAGTTTTTACAGGAGATCTGTTTAGACAAATTTTGATCGCCTGTCCCGGAGCTCTTCAAACCAAGCCTGAAAGTTTCTGTACCTTCCACAGGCGAGGTTCTAGCAGTGGAAAACTTCCTACCTTGAGATCCTTGAGCTGAGCTTATTGGAGCAGAAACACACAAACACTGAACATTGCAGCTGGCCCTTAGGAAAGATCTACAAAGAAGTATCTGAAGGAATATAGAGAGCGCGCGCGAGACAGCATAGAATTGTGAGGACCCTACCTTGATCCATAGACCTCATGATGTGGTGGTAATGTACCAGCCTGCAGGCAGCTTCTCTCTGCATTAGGAATTTTTTAAAAATTACTCAGTGGCAGTGGGGAAAAAAATCTTCTTTAAACCATATTCAACCCAGGCTGCCCGAAGAGAGGCAACCCCCGTTGCTTGCCTGCCCTTGGTGGCGTTGGGGGTGCAAAGCGGGATCCGAATCGGGCTGAGTGTGTTCCTGAAGTGAAGTCAGTTCTCTGCTCTGAGATGTGGGTTACTAGAGAGGGAAAGGCCACTTCCTTCCCTGCTCCGAGTGTTTATAGTCTTTGAATGCTGTAAAATAACGGGATTCCCTCACTGTTTCCTCCTGTTTATCCCAGTGCCATGGAAACCCCTGGATCGCCTCCATCTCCCAAACTGAGGGCTTTCCTGCAAACTTCACACTCAGGAATCCATGACGTCTCCCAGCTCCGGGCCAAGGCAGCTCTGTGGCTTTTCTCAGTCTGCAGCACAAGCACTTAATTGTTGAGCCGAAAGTTACAGAGCGAGAGAGGAATATGGGTGATGTTACAAATCCCAGTGTGTGTGTTTTTAAACAAAACTTGCAGGCACTGCAAAAGCTTTCAAAGCAACGGGGCTTCTGTGCAGCTTTCTCTCTTCCCAGCCGAGAAGCTTAAGCTGCTGCTTTTTTACCTTTTCCATAAAAACATTCAGAAAACTCAACTTCCCGTCTCTCATTTAAAGTCCTTGAATTTTGCCAGCGCCCTAATAATATCCATCTTGTTATTGGCACAGGCTTTAGCTCCTCATTGGCACTGGCTCGATCCTTCAGTCAATAAATATGGCTAGTGTCATTTCACAAATCTCTCTCTGTCTCTATTTTTAGATCTGTGTCTGTGTGTGTGGGCGGGGGAGGGGGGAGCAGCCCCATGGATTTCCATTGATACACGTGGATCTTAGCAAGAATGAAATAGCCAAGGAAGCCTCTGAAACCAAGACAACCTCTGTATGTTTACACGGACTATATATAAACAGGAAAATA
Organism: Lepidochelys kempii; assembly: GCF_965140285.1. Classification (NCBI taxonomy): domain Eukaryota; kingdom Metazoa; phylum Chordata; order Testudines; family Cheloniidae; genus Lepidochelys; species Lepidochelys kempii. The sequence continues at coordinate 15,548,819 of NC_136392.1, read as the reverse complement.
AAGTAAAAGAAAACAGGAAAATAAAGCCCAAGATGTCATGACCTTGTTGGTGGCTTACAATGTATAGTTTTCACTGTTATATTAACAGGCTTCCCTGGGTTCTTTAATGGGAATTAGAGCCTACACTCAGATGGCATTTTTTTTCCCATAAGAGATCAAGAGTTCAGAAATCAAAAGTGCTTAATGTGCAGGTTGCCACCCTCCCCCGGTGTTTGTCTCTAATCCAATCAAGCAGTGAAATGTACATTAAATACAAGTTGCTGCCGAGGTCAGATAGAATTGTGGGTAGCAATAGAGAGTGAGTCACTTTTTTTGCAGATGGACTTGGACTTCACTTGCCTGGAGGGCTGGCTGGCACCGGCGGGACATTTCCATTTTTCACTCTCTCAGTCCCACATCGACTCGAAGGAGGTGTCACAATCAAACTTTCTGCTGCTCTAGTTTGTTGTCTTGCAGGCTAGCAACTGCCGGCAGGCCAGGGAAACAAGCACACCTCACTTTCCTAGCCTTTGTCATTTTTGGACCCACTCAGGCGGAAATACATGGTACCTTCCTCAGCCCCATTAGTGTCTGTTATGTAACCTACGACTTCCACTGAACTCTCAAAGCACCTAGCAGTGAGCATGAGAGGCAGGGAGTCTGGGCCACCATTGGGGAATCCATCTTAACTTCATTCAATTAAGGTGCACCAAGTTTATAGAATCAGAGATTCAGAAGGCTGGTACTGTATGTTCTGCAGTTGCTTGAGGATTAAGGCTGTGTCCCCACAGGGAACACCTGGGGACTTCCCATTGTTTCCTTCAATTCTCCACACATTCATTTTTTTAAGCTTGTCGTGCTCAGTTTCAAGTCACTTACTCAGTGCCCTGAATGCAACTATGAACCTAGCCACTGAAACGATCACTGTTTTAATAAAGGACTGAAGGAGAAGGAGGGAAACACTGTTCGCAGGGAAGCCATGAAGAAACAAAATGGCATCCAGATTTATTGTCCCACACCAACTTGATAATTCTAGACAGAATGAAGTAAAACTGTTTTATGAGCACAGATCCTTCTCAAAAATGTTAGCATCTACTTCATCATTTGGGCAGGGCCTATGCGGCCATCAAAGTACTCCTAGCAACAAATACTTGTCTCAGCATCACATTATACTTCCCTATTGACCCCATTTTCCCTAAGATTAGTTTCTGCTCCTTTTAATGGATTTTTTTTTAGTTGTGTTTTTCTTAGAATGTTTAACACGAAGCTTCAAGACAAACTCTTGTTCTCCAAGTGAAGTCAGTGCTTGATCCGCTGATCACATTCATTGCCCCTTGAATTAAATACTGGTGTGTCAGCCCGTTTTGTTTGTGTGCTTTGATTTTTATTTCCTTGTATGCGAGCTGATAATAACTGTGCTCTGTCTTCCAAGAAGGGCAACATTATTGCCTTAAACCCAAACCCCAACTCTCTTCCTAGCACTTCGGGTTGGATCCCACCATTACTAGCAATGAGACATCTCAGCAGAAAGGAGGTGAGTGTCTATAATTAGTATTGAGGTGAGGGTAAGAGGTTGATGAAAGTGACCAGCTGGAGGAGGGGGTGGGAAGGGGATCAGAGGGGAGCAGTGAGGTACGTGTGACCAGAGAGAGAAGAACAGCTGGGGTGTATGAGGGCAGGAGTGAATGGCCTGCCAGAAGGTATCCCAGAGTGAGTGGAGAATGGGCTGCTGCCCTGGTGGAAAGCTTCGCCTCATCCTTGACCACACACTGCATAATAATCTGGGGAGCAGTCACAGCTCAGTGGTTATGGCACACAGGTTGGCTTCCCCAGGCTGGACAGTCTAAAAATACAAATGTCTTTCTTTTAATAGCTCAGGTTGATGGGTTCCAGCTTGTTCACAAGACGGAGTTTTCCTAAAATATCTCCTTGTACCAGTTTTTTCCAACTTAAAAATGCTGAATCCTGCTACCAAAATTAAACTCAGTGAAAAATAAAAAAAATAAAAAAAAAAAGCAGAAGAGCAGGGCTGGCAGCTGTCTCTGTAATGCTAGCATTCCCCACACCAGCATCTGACACAACTGTAAGATTTCCAAGGCTTTTGGAGAGTTCAGCGAGAGAATTGTGTCCTCCATTGGCTCCAACTCCACAGCTGAGTTAAACTTTCCTGATGGAACCTTTTCTCCATCTGGCTTCTGCTACTAGAGATTTGTGAGTGACTATGGAGAAGCAGGGGATAGTTCAGATGTTATATAACTGTACAGACTCGAAGAGGGGGTAGAGACTTTCCCTAGAAACGAGAGATTTTTATATATATAGTTACTTTCAACTTCCTTTTCAAAGGAAGGCCAAATACCTCCCTCTTTCCTTTGCTTTCTAATTTTGGGATCACTAAGGGATTCTATTTTTGTAGGAAAGGAGACAATAACTATTTATTCCTCTTCATTAGAATATTCCCTCTTTTTTTGAGCAGCACCTTCAAGACCAAATTCTTTCCCCTCCACAAAAATACCACTTTTCCCATCTTAACATGGCTCATCCCCAGAGATCTGCAAACCTAGGGCAGAATTTTGAAAAGTGACTCATGATTGTAGAGGACACCTTAGAGGGGGCCTGATTTGCAGAGTGCTTTAAAGACAAGACCCTTGAAGCATCTGAATTTGGGCTTCCCTGACCTGAAGCACTAAAGCACTAAAACCTTGGCTAGAGCGGCTCAGCTGTGCCTGTGTTACTAAATTATTGATCACAATTATCCTGAGCAGAATTTGTTCCTTAATTTCAATTGGGATTAATATTTTCAGCCAATGAAATGTAACTAGAAGGCACTCTTGGGAGAGCAGGGCAACTCTCCTCTCATAACTACACTGAAATCTTAGCTATTAAGGGATAAACTGCTGTGTAAAATCACCCTGCCTTACAAGTAATAGCACATATCATAATCAACACAACTTTATACATCTTCCCTACAAGCTGTATCTTGAAACCCCTGTTGGAAAGTTAAGCAGAGAAGGAGAAAAATGAAAAAGGTACAGAATAGGCAAGGGAGAAAGAAGCTTTGCAGGTAAAGTCTGAAATAAGCCAGAAAAGAGGCAGAAGGGTCCAAGAAGGATATTTTAGAGATCAGCAGCTGCAGAGGAGAAGGCTTTCACAGCAACAATCTCATCTCATCTCTGCCACCACACCAGTTAGAGAAGAGAATGTTTCAGACATAGTGAAACTCCATGTAAAGTAGAATGAAAGGTACTCAGATACCGGGGATAAGGACCTACATAAAACAGAAGAGACTAATAATTTCAATGTGCAGTGATATACAGCTTGCAACTGTAGTTGCAGGGCAAAATTCACTCCTCTGAGCAGCAACTAAGGAAGCTGTCAATGCAGTAGATGGATGATCGTGGAGCAGGTACACAAGGGGACTCTGCATCCTACAGAGCTTGGCTTCACACAAGTTCTGTACAGCTCAGCACATAGAAAGACTGTGGGAAGGATGGGTTTGACCATTAGGACTGTATATAGCTAGATCCAGTTCCACAAATGTTGCACTTGTTTTCCAAGTGAGTCTTAGCCCAAGGGACTCCAGCAACTGGAATAACAACTATGAAGAGGCTGTGGGCCTGCCTCGCTCACTGCCTGTAGGGTGGGTGAAGATTCCAGCCCACAAGCCTGACATTGGTTCCCCACCCAAAGTCCATTCACTTGAGCTTTGTGCCAGGAGTCCATGAGTGTGTGTAGACGGACCCTTAGAGTGTGAAGTTTATGTCTCTGTAAGAGTGTTCCACTGTACATGCTATTCTGCGTGATCTATTTATGTTTGGATCTTATTCTCTAGATCGGGGTGGCCAATCTGTGGCTGCAGAGCCACACGCGGCTCTTCAGAAGTTAATATGCAGCTCCTTGTATAGGCACCGACTCCGGGGTTCTGGTGCCAACTTTCCAATGTGATGGGGGGTGCTCACTGCTCAACCCCTGGCTCTGCCATAGGCCCTGCCCCCACTCCACCCCTTCCCTGAGCCTGCTATGCCCTCGCTCCTCCCACTCCCCCTTCAAGCCTCCTGCGTGACATGAAACAGCTGATCGGGAGGTGCAGGGAGGGAGTGGGTGGGGCTGCTGGTGGGAGGGAGGTGTTGGGAGCGTGGGGAGGGGAGCTCATGGGGGGCTGCTGATGTATTACTGTGGCTCTTTGGTAAATTCTGGCTCCTTCTCAGGCTCAGGTTGGTCACCCCTGCTCTAGTGGCCTTGTGTGTATAGATCATTGTTGCTTGCAGTTATTTTCTGGGTAAAGAATTTTCTTTTCTGTTTTCTAGAGGTTCTTATACCACACTCATCACCCTCGTGTCTGAGGGTCTTCCAGTAGTGCACTCAGCAATGTGACTAATACCTGGCAGCTGCTGTTTGTTCTCACGTCCTCTCCCCCGCAGGGAGAAGCCTGTAGGGGTGTGTCTTGTTTTGGTAAGTTTGGAGGGTTTTTGTTTTTTTTTAAATATACACGTTACTGTGTATTTGTGCTAGAAAAGGCAAAGTCAAAGGAACGTGCCTGGCTCTTGCAATGGAGGACGGTGAGATGTGTGACTAAGGTTTGTTATACACTGTCCTGTTCTTCCCTCCTCCCCCAAATTAATGTGCTGAGTAAACAGGGTTGAGTTTACAAAACTGCTCCCTGGGAAAGACTCCACAGTAGAACCCAGCGAGATCTGTATCATTACATTTGCAATACAAGGGAAAGATCATTTTTTTTCTCATGCTCTCTAAGACATCATGGCTTCCTGAGGATGTACTCTTAAGCCACTGCAGCAACTGCTATGGGTTTATCATAACAGTCTTCATGGAGATGTCTCCCTTTTCCATTTGTAAAAGTATTTCAGGCTCACAGTAACAATAGGCATTTCTGACAAAAGATCTTCATCCTTCCAAAGTAAATAATTCTCACTTGAACCTGCCATCACATGCAATACAGCACAGATAGTAAACTGAAATTGGTTAAGGCATTTCTAAAGTACCTAGTAGTGTCTAAGCACTGATTTGTACATGAAGGCCAGGTTTACACTAGGAGCACTTTACCAGTATAGGAATACTGCTATACCATACTGGCAAGGCACTCTTCATGTGGAAGCAGCTATGCTGCCAAAACTGATTTGTACCTGTATAGTAAAACCACCTGCCAGGAATGAAACAAGCTACTGTATATCGGGACAGGAGTAGGTTTGCCAGTATAGCTGCTTTCACACTAGGAACTTCTGCTGTCACAGCTATGGCGGAACAGCCTCATGACCGTGCATACAGTCTGCACACACAGTTACCTTTATTGTTTGTCTTCTCATTTGTGCATGCAATTGTCCGATTTGCACGTACAGCTGCAGGAACAACTCGTGAAAATTAGGCACATAATCGTATCTCAGCTTTCTGAAAATCTGCCCCCATATTTAGAAGTAAAAGCCAAAATAAACAGGTTGCAAAAACTGCAACCCACAATGGTTAAGGCTACTGAATGTCAGAAAGTGCAAATGCACTTCATTAATTAGACCAATGGCTAAGAGTGTTTGTGTGAGAGAATCTGATGTCTCAGAGGCACCCACAAGTTCCTGAATCATTTTAATATGAGGTACACACACAGACACAGAGCACATATTTTGGCAGCCTTCCCTGCCACTGTACTGAATGCTTGTTACTGTTGATTACACCAGAATATTATTCACCAAAATCACAATCTAGAACGGGCGGGCAAACTTTTTGGCTTGAGGGCTGCATTGGGTTTCTGAAATTGTATAGAGGGCCGCTTAGGGGAGGCAGTGCCTCCTCAAACAGCCAGGCATGGCCCAGCCCCCGCCCCCCATCCGACCCCCACTGCTTCTTGTCCCGACAGCCCTCCCCCGAGTCTCCTTTCCCATCTAACCCCCCGTTCCCTGACGGCCCCCCGGGGACCCCTGCCCCATCCAGCCCCCCCGCTGTCTGTCCCCTGACCGCCCCTGGACCCCCCACCGCTCCATCCAACTCCCCTCTCCTTCCTGACTGGCCCCGTCCGGGATTCCTGCCCCATCCAACCACCCCTTCTCCTTGACCACCCCCAGACCCCGTGCACCTGACTGCCCCCTGCTGCCCCATCCAACTCCCCCCTCTTTCCTGACGCCCCCCCCCAGGACCCCTGCTACATCCAACCAACCCTTCTCCCTGTCCCCTGATTGACCCCCGGGACCCCTGCCCCCATTCAATTATGCTGTTCACCCTCCGATCGCCCCCGACCACCCCCCGAACTTCCCTGCCCTCCATCCAACCCCCTGGCTCCCTGCCCCTTACCATGCTGCTGGAGCACTGGTGGCTGGCGGCACGGCTGCACCAGGACAGGCAGCCGTGCCGCGCAGCACAGAGCACTGGGTCAGGCTGCCCCAGGAGCTCGCTGCTCTGTCGCCCCGAACATTGTGCCAGCGGAGCAGTGAGCTGGGTCTGGGAGGAGGAGAACAAGGGAGGAGGGGCCGGGGACGAGCCTCCTGGGGCAGGAGCTCAGGGGCCGGGTAGAACGGTCCCGGGGGCTGTAGTTTGCCCACCCCTGATCTAGAACTACATCAGCACCTTACAGATCAGTTGGGAAAGATGCCACACTGACCCTGAAAGAGAGGCTTTTGAAACAAGGAAATTCTTCCTTTCAGTGTAATACACTAGATTATTCCACAATCTCCCATGGGAAATCATGGAAGCCTCTATTCAACTGAGACATTCAAACCTAAATTGGACCAACCACTAGAAATAATGGTGTAGGGAACAATCCTTCACGAACCATGAATTAAAGCCATGAATTAAGATGCTTGCTTCTTGCCAAAGGTATTTTATCTTGAAGATTATAAAACATTGGTTGAAAGTAGTGGTTTTCAACCTTTTTTCATTTGTGGACTCCTACAAATTTTCGAATGCAGGTGCAGACCCCTTTGTAAATCTTAGACATAGTCTGTGGACCCCTATGGGTCCGCGGACCACAGGTTGAAAACCACTGGTCTAAACTATGGTTCAGAGAACCAAGACAGCCAAATCAAGTAATGGCCCTGTTAGAATAATTAGGCTGGACATTAATCGGATTCACAGAGGCAGAGAGGTACTACTATTTTATTTAAAAGCAAACAAAAGCTATGTTTTACTACTAAACTAACTAAATGTATCTTCGTGCTTAAATCATTTTAACTACAGCCACAGGGTCAGATTTTGAGATTGTAGGCGTACAACTGTGCATATAAAGTACCTGGACAATTGTATTAAAGTCAGCTTCTTGGCCTCACTCTGCTCCCTCTCATCCCTAGCACTGGAGCACTAGCAGACTCATACTAGCAGACTCATACTAGCAGACTCATAGAGGCTCATACACCTCTTTCCCTGCAGTCCCTGGCATAGGGGACAAGGAGCAACTGGAGACCTATGAGCTTTGGCTACCTCCAGCTGATGTATAGCTAGCTCCTAGATAACCACAACCAGCTGGCTCAGTTTCGAGCAGCCCCTGATCTGCTCTAACCTGCACCAAGGGCGGGAGCTGAGCAGAGAATCAGGGATCCATAACAAGTTTCTTGAGAACCGCTCTTGCCCTGCTGCATTCAGTGGAAGCTGGATGTAGAAGGAAATCTGCCCCATATTTGTGATTGCAATTACTGGGATAGCTAGTCACATTTGCACATACAGTTACCCAATCTGCAGATTAAAACACAGTAGTTATACACACACATTAGTTGTACATTGTGCATGCACTGTTATAAATCTAAAATAGTGGGTGATCTAACCCATAAATCTTTATTTATTAATTCAGTGGAAATGTAAAGCGTATATAATTGAGTGATTTGAAGGGGCTCAAATGATTGGAGGTGATCGTGAATTGTTTTACTAGCTTTTTGTTTTATGAGATCTGGGTTCAAATTCTATGTAGTGTACAAATGAAAACTAAGGGGATGATTTTATCATTGTGTGCCCGCACCTTTCCCAAAACTACTGCACAGTTAGACCTACTTGCTCGCATCACTTCAAGAAAGGCTGAGAACTAGGTCTAGCAAGGGTGGGGCCAATCAGAACGGATGGGTGTTGGCAGAACTGTTGTAAGGAGTGCTTGAAAAGGGCAAACACCTCACAGAAAGCTAGTCTAGGCAAGACAGAAACGTAACAATACATGGCATCCTTTTATTTAGAAAATAAGGTGACAAAAAGATGGTTTGAAGTAGTACTGTAAGACGAGAGCGTTCTAAAGACAGTGACTTTCACTATGATGATAGCACTCTGCATTTTGCCACAATTTCAACTGCAGGCTGTACTTTACTTCCTGTCTAAACTGTGCACTCTTAAAGGTTGTGTTCTACCCCAGATCTGAAGTGATTCTTGCATGTAAGGTCAGATTCTATCCTATGATAGGAGTGGTGTTTATAAATGGATGGCATGGCTACAACAACACTGCATATAAGTGAATGATATCAGTTTCAATTACAGCTGTGTTGAATGTTGTCCATTATTAATAATTACAATGAATGAAGCAATTAAACACCTGTACAGTAGGTGTATGGGGATTGGTGTGGGGGGCACGACAACAAGGATGCAATTATTAGATGCAGCTTATGACAATTAAACTAACCCATGATGATGATGAAGAAAGGTATTTAGTTATTAATCAGTGTTTTGAAAAGATGATGCTATCCCTTTAAAAATCACAGCACCGGCCAAGGGAACCTGATCTAAGCACAATTTACAATTCATTACAATGGACACTGGCCACACCCTGGAGCTAATATAGAATGTCTCACATTTAATGAACTCCATACTTGAAATACATGGCCTGTAAAATCTGACTTACACTGTTGTTAAAATACTTGGTGTTTGAAAGAAAATGTTTAAAGGTATGTATTTGTGCACAGCATTTAAAAAAACCCCTCAAAATCAGTCATTAATTTACCTAAAAGCATATAAAATGTTCCCTAAAGCATTATTTCTAGTGCAGTATTTCTTTCAGCACCTCAAATTTAGTTGCTATTTTTTTTTGAGAGCAAATGTATTCAGTTACATAAGGATGGAGAAAGCCTTCACAATGTAATTGTAGATACTTCAAACAGTAATTTAACTTGACAAGTCAGTTCATGATGTAGTCCAGGTTCTATAATTAGTCCTTACCTGCCATCATAATAAAAACTCTGTATTAGGTTAGTTCTTGTCTGGGCCAAACAAGAGGTACCTTGCAATTCTATTTTATTCAGGCGTGTCCGATTTTTATTGGATGTTAACACCTGATATTTCCTTCAGGCTCTGGTTTTACTGAACGCTTTGTTGGATTATGTTCTTTGAAGCTGGAATGGCAAAAGGAGCTGACCCGAAAGAGAGAAGAGTGGGAATGGTTATAAATCACATCACTGCATGGTATCCTAATGGGGAAATAACAAAAAGAAACATGGCCTGCTAAAGGCAAGAGCTGTCATTCAAACATGAAATACAAGATGTTTCTCTCAATTGAAGGCTATTTATTGTGAATGCTAGACCTGTAAAAATTAGTTTCTCACTTCAATAGCGAAGTCTTTTGGGACTCAAAAGTTTGGCTTGAACAAATAAGGGCCAGATCCTCATCTGGTATAAACCAGCGTGGTTCCTATGCCAATTTACACCAGCTGGGGATCTGGCCCTAGAAGTCTACATAATACACTTCTCACCATGATGCTTATGGGAGGGTACTTTTCTAAAGATTAATGGTGTAAATGACAACTTCATGTGACAATCTTGTGTCCTGGAGCCTGGGCAAATGTGTCTCCCCTACAGCTGATGGGGAAGTTAGACTTTAACACAATTAAAAAACCAAACCAAACAAGTACACGCACCAAACAGGAGGTTTGAGATGGCCTTGAAGAAGAGATCAGCAGCTCTTTTGTCTATAGCTTGAGTAAGTTGCCTGGAATGTTTTGGCACTAGTTTGATTTGAAATGTAAACTCTCATTGATTGGGAGCTAGCTAAACGGCAACAATATGGCTCAGTAAACAAAAAACCCACCAAAAAACCCAGATGCTTAGGCTTGTATCTGGAGAAGAGCTGGTAATGTGTATCTCAGTTTGAATAAGAACATAAAAACGGCCATACTGGGTCAGACCAAAGGTCCATCTAGCTCAGTATCCTTTCCTCTGACAGTGGCCAATGCCAGGTGCCCCAGAGGGAATGAACAGAGCAGGTAATATCTAGTGATCCATCCCCTGTTGCCCATTCCTATCCCCTGGCAAACGGAGGCTAGGGACACCATCTCTGCCCATCCTAGCCAATAGCCATTGATGGACCTGTTCTCCATGAACTTATCTAGTTCTTTTTGAAGCCCCTTCAGCTTATAGCCCAGCAGTAATGGTGGAGAATCTAAGCCACTGTGCATCAGTGAAAATTGCTTTGACACTGGTCAGTGAGAGATGAAGATGATTGTGTAAGGCTCAGGCCCTATATTTGACAACTGAACCCATCTTCTCATTCAGGCTTTACCTGATCTTGGAGACAACCACATTACAAATGAAGGGAGGGACCAATGTTTGCAGCTAATGTTTTTGGGAAAAGATCTTCTACTTGTTTCCAAACTCTTAACTCTGAGAGCTATTCAGCTCTAATGTTCAGCTCCCTCCCCTTGCCGTCAGGCTTCCAAGTAATTTGCTCTGGCTGGAACTAAAGCAAAATGGCATTTAAAGTCATATTAATAACTTCAAGATGTATCTGCTCCAGTCACATTTTTTAAATGCGATTAGAGCAGATCCTGGTGTAAATGCATGTGTGCAGGCAATAGCTATGTAAGAACCAATGGAAATCAAACAGGGCCACTGAGAAAATGGACACCAGGACCACTGCACAATGGGATTTAGGAGAGTTTATCCTGCCAATGCTAGGCGTTTGCTCCAATTTTACCAGGGTTGTTATCACCAGCACAGCTCCTGCAGTCAGAGCTCTAGTGTAGACAGTCACTGGCATTTTACCCATAAGAACGGCCATACTGGATCAGACCAAAGGTGCATCTAGCCCAATATCCTGTCTTCCGACAGTGGCCAATGCCAGGTGCCCCAGAGGGAATGAACAGAGCAGGTAATTATCAAGTGATCCATCCCCTGTTGTCCATTCCCAGCTTCTGGCAGATAAAGGCTAGGGATACCATCCCTGCCCATCCTGGCTAATAGCCATTGATGGACCTGTCCTCCATGAACTTATCTAGTTCTTTTTTGAAGCCTCTTCAGCTTATATCCCAGCTGTAATGGTGGAGAAACTAAGCCACTGTGCATCAGGGAAAATTGTTTTGACACCAACTTATCTAGTTCTTTTTCGAACCCTATTATGTAAAACCAACATGTAATCTAGACTGGCTCTGAGGAAGGTTAGGCAACAGTGGTAAAGTGTCAGGGACCAGTTTATGCTAGGGTTTCCAACCTTGCTCCTACCCAAGGAGCTGTATCCAGGGTAAATGCTGGGAAATCTTAAGGAAAAATAAGTCTAGTGTAGGTGCAGTTTTGATAAGCTTCTCGGGTTCAACTTTCAGCTGCAATTTAAGGAGGGAGAAATAATTTTCCAAGTTGGAATTTGACTGGGACATCAAAGTTCACTTTTCAGAGTAACAGCCGTGTTAGTCTGTATTCGCAAAAAGAACAGGAGGACTTGTGGCACCTTAGAGACTAACCAATTTATTTGAGCATAAGCTTTCGTGAGCTACAGCTCACTTCATCGGATGCATACTGTGGAAAATACAGAAGATGTTTCTATACACACAGACCATGAAAAAATGGGTGTTTACCACTACAAAAGGTTTTCTCTCCCCCCACCCCACTCTCCTGCTGGTAATAGCTTATGTAAAGTGATCACTCTCCTTACAATGCGTATGGTAATCGAGGTGGGCCATTTCCAGCCCAAATCCAGGTTTTCTAATCTCTAGCAGCACAGTGCCCACTTGCACCATGCTGGGGCATTGGTTCAGAAAGCTCCCTATTAAATCACTCACTTTCTGTAGCATCTTAGAATTCTCTGGCCCAAGAAAGTCTTCACTTTAGAGACCTAACAAGATCAAAGCCAAAGGCATCCTCATAGTTACCTGTTAGGGTTTCAGCTCCACATCAGAGCCCTGATCTGCCCTAAATACAGCTGATCCCCATTCAAAGCCTTCCACACTGTCAAGAATTCCAAAGATGGCCCTGCTTGCAATGAGATACAAGAATGCAGTCATAGCAACAGAAGATGCAGAATACAGCAATTCATTAGAAACCAAATGTGTCAGAAAGGTGGTGTTGTTTAGCAGAAATAATGGCGACCCTTATAAATGTGCCTTTTATTCAGAAGCTTAACTTCAGATTTACAAATGATGCAAAGGAATTCTGCTGCTGTGAACAATGTGCTTTGATTTCATGGTAGACTCAGCACTAGACGACATTTGTTTTCAGGAAGGTTACATCACTAATTTTGAGATAGGTGATACACTTCACAAATGCCAACGCATGGCACCAACAACTTTCTGATAAAGATCTTCAAAATGAATGACAGTTTGTCTCAACATAATGTTGGCGTTACTTGCTCAGGTCTCTGACCACCGTTCATAACATTTTTCCACACAGAATTTTTGTAAAGTGACAGATGTTTGTCAGTGTTACCAGATACAACAGGCCTCAAGTACTTCTTGTGGTAGAATTCAGGCTCTTACATAGTTACATTTTGTATGCAGAGAGAAGTGTAGTGCCAATAGCATAGTTAGAATATATTTTTTTGGAGTAGATGAATTGCATCATGAAACTGAGAGCATAGAAGACACCTTGTCTGTGTGTGTAGCGGGTGTGTGTGCAATCTAATTAGTTCAACATTTTTGAAATAATTGAACTTAAATGTGGTAGTGTAATCCGCTCACCTTTGTTCATGCTCTAATTTATATTGTGGGCAATTATACTTTTCCCCTGGTAAACAAGTTTCTGGATATAGTTAAGCAACTCAGAGTGCATTTAAAATAAAATCTGTTTCACATAAAGGGAGAAATGAGAATGACTATTACCCCCATCTTTAATGCACTAAATTCTTTTGCACAGATTGTTCTTGTTACTACTTCTTTATTTGAAACGATCTGAGCAGCACACAATATTCTTTCCTACGTGCATGACTGCAACAAGCCAAGTTAAGGAAACGTAAAAAGTGGGAACACTGTTGTTTTAATGGTGCCATATTTTTAAATCACTTTTTCTGTAACACGTTTATCCATTATATCTACCAACTGAATGGGTCTAAGTGGCAGGGTGGGAGAAAAAATAAAAGCACAGTCTTATAGAGGCCGGATCCTACGAACTGCTGAATGCCTCCAGCTCCAGTCACGATCAATGCTCAGGACTCTGGAGGATTCACCATGTCATCTAGAGACAGCAATTGAACTCAAGAGATGTAGCGTCAGAGCACACAAAAATCAAAGGGCCAATTATGTGCAAGGTTATATAGCCAATTGGCTCATGGACCATATGAGAAGCATCAAATGGTGTGCCCTTGATTGAATTTTACCATTCAGGTCAATGGGAGCAGGACTGGGATTTAGTGTTACCGAGCAGCATCAGTGCTCTCAGTAGTTTTTACTTTCATTCTGTTGCCATAGGTAAGTGTATTTGTGATAAAGCTAGTGGTGTTATCTGCTTCTCACTTTGTTCTGACACTCATGACTTCAGCACTGAGTTGCAAAATATTTAGTGAAAAGTTATTTTTGAGCTGCAATGGTTCTCTAAATCTGAAATGGGAAAAGAGCCAAGATTTTTGGTTTCGGGCTTATGGAAACTCTGAGGGGACAACCAAGAAAATTTTGGAGGCCTGAGATCACACCTAGAATCTAAGGGCAGATGTGAGTATTCTATGAACTCAACGCCTTTCCCACTGTATTGACTTTGTTGATTCAGGTGCGGGGAAGGATGCTCCAGTGGTTAAAGCACTGGCCTGGGACTCAGAAGAACCTGGGGCTCCATTCCCTGCTCTGGCACAGACTTCCTGTGCGACCAGGAGCAAATCACAGTTTCTCTGGGACTCAGTTCTCTCTAGCTGTAAAATGGGAATAAAAGAGCTGCCCTACCTCCCAGGGCTGCAGTTAGGATAAATACTTTAAGAGCACACGTTGAGATAGATATTATAGTATGGGGGCCACACAAATACCTAATTTAGAAAAAAAGCAAAAGCCAGAATCCATAATCAGAGTTAGCTCCTTCCCCAATTTTTTTTTAAGTAAAGAGAAACCAGTACATATTTTTAGGCAACACAAAGTGGCAGGAGCCCAGAATTACCAGCCAACAGCAAGCCCATTTTTTATGTTTCTACAGAAGAGACTGTAGTATAGAATACAATCACAGCTTGGGGGGAAGGGGCTGGCATTCTTTGGTGAAGCTTAGTCTGAAAACTTATCCCAGGATGAGTGATCTTCCAAAAATCTGCCAACCCCTGCAGTGTTCAAACTTCTTGTATGACCACAGCCTCATGAAGAATGAAATTAAACCCCCATGGAAATCTTTGACCTTTCTAATATTATGCAATGTTTGGGTGAAAAAAAAAATTGCAGAAATTCTCATTCCCTTCCCAGAGTGAGTTTAGCAAAACTCTTTCTAGCTTTTTTTAATTACATACTTCTCCATTAATTTATGGCCAGCTTTAAAATGGGAAATTGGTAACAGTTGGGAGTGAAGTCTGTTACTGTAACTTCTAGAGGCTACAGCTTTCATTTTGTGTGTGCAAACATCACAAAATTTGTTTATTCAACATTTGCTTTAACTTTATGTATCACTGAAAATGTTTTAATTATGAAACAGGTTATGACTTTGGACCTGAGTCTTATTGAATCTAATAGAAAACAATGATTTTTTTCTGCATACTTTTTTTAAAGACATCCTGTAGAGAATTTTATCCCCATGACAGAATTATTTTAGAATGGCTCAAAAATTAGATTTCATTCTCTATTTACATTTTTATTGTGTTCTTCAGTGTATTTTTAATAAATCTATATAACATTTCCATAGAACCCTATTGATTTCATTTTATCAGAGTCTTCCACAGGAAGACTCTAAATGTAGCTTCAATTTTGTTTTTGTTTTTTTTTCGAAAAAGTTTCCATATAAAAAACAGGCAATTTTTTTTCCATTTGAAAGATACCGTGGTGCTTTTGGAGCTACCGTTTAGCAGCTAAATAATCAAACATTCAAGATAGGAGAACTTCTGAAGAAGAGTCATCCCTAAATAACATTTCTCAATCATCTATTTTCCAAAAAAAGGGCCTGATTCTCTTCATTTACAGTGGTGAATATCAGGATGAACACCGACTTCCATGGAGTTACATTAGTTTAAAATGAGAGCAGAATTAGACCCAGCGTTTTTCTAAATGAGCTAGGGCTTATGAAATTGAATTTCCAAATTAGACTGAATGTAGAAAGACTTGGGACAGTTGGGTACTCTGGGACTAACTGGTTCTAGAAAACACAAAACTGAGGTAGGCTATTTCAATACTTAAGTTCCACCTAGTGGACAAAATTGCAAGGGTCTGCGCTTGTGACAATCTATAGCAGTTTGCTTGCAGTTACACCAATACGAAGAATGGGAGAAAAAATGGCCCAGAGAAGATACATTTACAATGAGTAACTATCCTGGTGAATAGCTTTCTTAACACCAATCCATGCTCTTCATAAAAGCTATTTAGCATTATTCTTCTGGAAGATTTAAATTAGGATATAAGATCACAAGTGGCTAAATTCTTTACATTGCTGTATCCAGCAAATTATTTTTAAGGGAGTGGAGGATGGCAAAACCACATGCTTCCAATGAGAGTATTTTCTAGTTTATGAGCCGAATAAATCAGCTAGAAAACTTATTGTCTATAATAAAGATATGATGAAACAATTGCACACAAATTAGTAAAAATGTATCTTACGTCAGCTTCATATTTCCCCTGCATCCAAATTAAAAAGGCTGTAATAGATCTAAACCTACATACTATACCCCCAGAATAAACATCATGGACTGATCAGGACAAGATTAACTCAAGCCCATCATGCAAAGTGTATATACATAAAAGCATGAAGTTGCATAAAATTTATTTTTTCACCTGTTTTTACATCATTCCCTTTAAATTCTTACATGTCTGCAACATATAATTCCACAGAACAATAAATAATTTGCATTCATTTTTCTCTTGAATCAAAGGTATTTACATCTTATTTAACTAAATGACAGGTACAAAACATTGGCATCTCAATAAATATCATTTTGACACCAGAATCCATTTCCCCATACAATTGAAAAAGTTTTTAAAGGCATAGAAGCACACAGCTTTTATTAGGCAACAATAATGCGCCATCTTGGCAAAGTTGAAGAACCCAGGATTTCATGCAGATTAAAGGCTTGGATTCTTAATAAGAATTAAGGATCTGGTCCATCAACACTGAAGTCAACAGAAACACTAGGTTGGGCCCTAGATGTGCAATTGCATGGGCAAGTAGAACTCCCTTTGAAATTCTGAGTGGGCAAATAGCTCATGATGGTGATTTGTGCAGTTAGCTTGTTTGTACACATGGCTGTGACAAGCGCAGGTGATAATTAGGGGTGTATTTTGCACCCAACTCTGCAGCAGCCATTAAAAAAACAAAAACTAAAAATCGCCCCCAAACCTTAAGGCTTGAATTTTAAAGAAGCCAAAGGGGTTCAGGCAACTTGCTCTTTTAGGTGCCTTTGAAAACCCCAGCCTAACCTCCTAAAACAGCAATAATTTCCCACTAGAGTCACACACAGGTTTAAATGAGTTTGCAATGAGAGTGTATGGTTATATTAATTCAGCAGACTATAGAAAAGTAGAGGGTTTGGTGCTGCTCATTCTCGCTCTGCAGCAGCTGCAGCACTTAAACGTTGTGTTCCCACAGCTGTGATGACACTAATGATGTCACTGCTTACAGCTAACACAATTTTGGTGAGATAAGATGCTGTATAGGTTCAAGCTGTTACTGTTGAACAAACAGCCTATTAAATTACAGCTCCATTCTGAACAAAGGAAAAGAGATGGCTGTTAAGAGAAATAGGACAAGATTTGGGGAGGGAAAGAGGTATGGGATGTGTGTGTATACACACACACACACACACACATATATATATAGAGAGAGAGGCGATAAGCAATTGAATGCAAGAAAATCTACCTCCTATTTAAAAAAAAAAGCATGACTGCACACCTTTAGTTAGCTACATCAGTGATTCAAAGAATGAACTTCTTATGAAATATAGGCTATTGTGGTAACCAACTGCAAAGTGAAATAGAGCACTGATCAGAGATCTTTCTAAAGTAAGCATGGGAAGCAAGAGCAAGCAATGAAGCACATACTGCTGTCTCCTAGAATACTATTCGTAGAAGAGCTCCATAAAATGGAAGTTACATAAACTGCTACGATTCACAAATATAAAGAAGTTGCTAAACAAGACATACATCCTTATTAAAAAAAAAAAAAGTCTCATTCCAAATAAGCACAAAATTCAAGTATAACAGAGGAAAAGATGTACTGTAACTTAAACTTCCAGTATGGCACCTATTTACTTTGTGCAGTAAATACAAACATCTGAATGAAACTTTGCTTTTAAAAACTTTTTTTTTAAAACATATGGGGAAATAGTTTACATACAAAGTGCTAAACTTAAAAAAAAATAACAATCATACCTCTCCCATCCCTGGTGTTTGTAAGTGGCAGTTTTACCCTTTTTTTTAATTGCTTTAAAAAAAAATTATACCCAAAGAGAAATACTTCCTAGATTTACAACTCTGCGCAAGAAACTAGCTACACCCCTTTCACAGAATGCTAAAGATGATTAATCACATCATTGCTAATATGAGTTCCTCATTAAGGTTATGAAGCCATTAAATATTACTGAAATTGCAATTCACCCCCGTTCTTGGTATAAGTTATGATTTTGCCAATATGGTCCATTTAGTGTAAACTGCATTGACTCCAGGAGACAGTGAATTCTAAATTATACTTTCCAAATATTTACATACAGTAGCATGGCACTGTTATTCTTACAGGACATTTAACTACTAATACACAGCTATTAGGGACAGGAGTCATTAAAATATATCTACTGTCATGTATTTTCATGACAAGGACAAGAGACTTAACTTGTCAGTCACAACAAGTTGCCAGAACCATTCTTGATTATTACATTTAAATCTGCTAAATCAAAATTTTGATCTGGGAAGCCAGCAACAAATGTATGACTGACCCTATCCTGTAACTGTAGCAAATCACTAGGAGAACATGAAGGATCTTTTTGGCGAACAGATGTCATTTACAAAAAACTGACAACCCAATTCTTCTACAACAAAGCTTTTCAGACACGGCTTTTCTTCTCTGAAACAAATCATAGAAAAATATAGAATTCAGCCGCCCCTGATACAAATCTGTATTAAAAAAGAAGAGTGGAAATGTTTTGCTGGAAAAAGTTTGTGACGGGATGTGCGAAGGTGAATTTTTAAAAAATACTGTAAACATAAATACAGCAGCTAGCTAATTTTTCCTTCTTGCTGGGTTGTTTATAGAGGATGCCACTGAGTATTCTGCTTTTATGGGGACCAGAGAAAAGACAAATCAAAGCCATGTAGCACAAAAGAAAAGCCACTGTTTTATCTTAACAAGTGCTCGCTCTTCTTATTCCTCTAAAAGAGCTAATGGACTTTGAAACATAAGACTCTAAATCAAGTATGCAGAAAGGAGACCATTGTAGCCAGCAGTGCTGGAGGCTACATTTCCCATCTTGCACTGCAGTCTAAAACATTTATTCATCCACTATCAAAATGGTCATACATAGAACTATTGAATGGTGAGGACCTGGTATTTCCCGCGATGGCATGAGAAGGAACAAAGGACCAAGGAGGAGGAGGGTACAAAAGGGCTCTAGAACACACAGTAGGGGTGAAAAGAGCCAATAGTGCAGGCTCCCTTTCCCCCAGGCTCATGGCCGCCCCTTCAGGTCAATTCAGTGTGGTGACAGCACTGTCAATTCAGAGAATGCGAAGGTGGGGAGCATGGCATGCTCTCTTCTGAGCCTAGCAGGTTTCCCATCAGGAAATCTAGTATGAACTTCATGCTCTTTGAGCCCTATTGGAGGAACAGGGCCACTGGCAACATGGCTCCAAAGAGGAACAAGCTGTCAGGAAGAGGAGGGGATCCAGGAAGATTTCCACTTATGTAGATAACCCAGAATCTACAGGGCAGAAATCAATATACTTCAACTGATCCTTTGGTGCTGCAGAATGGAAAAGCAGCAGGTTTTGACTCACCCACTCTGGGAACATCCTACATACTGCTTCAATTCATGCTCCTGGTTTCTCCAGAGGGTTCTTCTTTGAGAAACAATGACAGGTCATAAGGGCTTTTGCAGCGCAAGTGCACGCATCTCCTCCTGCCTCTCAGCCATTTATGTGATTAAATGATTGACAGATACCCAGTCCTTTCAAGGTTGCTAAAGTGTTTGGAACTTGCATGACTTGGTCTTTGTTGGACCCACATGTATCAAGGGTAGCAAGGTCATGCAGCATGTTCTTCAGAGATTAGATTTCCAAGTGCAAGTGAGACAACTAAGTAGTGCTAGGGTTTTCTGCAGCTGATAATCCAAAACATAGAGGTGCAAGTCACTGCCCACTACAGATCTCATTTTAAACACTGATCCAATTCTGCATTCAAGTTTGTAAGCCAGAAAATTTTATTTATCATTTGAATGCTTGTGAAAGTGCCAGATCTGCAGCAATGGAAACAAAAGTTGGCAACCCATCGAAGAGGTACAGCATGGCAGAGAGGGCCTGTCCTGCTGCTCCCCACGTGAGCACAATTTAAAAATACCGCAAGGGAAGTTCAGGGTATTTGGATTAGTCATTGCTGGTCTCCCTGCTGACCCTGCAAATAAGGGTGCTTAGTTCCGGTTATGACGGTGGTTTTTATGATGTGGATTCTGCTTCAGTAGAGCTGGACACTACACAACTCATTTATCACAGACTAAACAGTTATTAGATAAGTGTGACTGTCACTAAAACTATGACACATGTGACCTAGTGGTGGAAGCCTCTATTAGCTCATTGCCATACTCCTAAGCATTCCAGTCATATATTTCTGTCTCCATCCGCAAGGAATGCTTTATAAATTATGTGAGTTAATGCTTTTTTTAATTAACAACACACACACATACACACACACACACACAGAGCCCCCCTCTGGGAATTTTGCTGTTTAAAATAAATGGAAATCTTATCTGTACTTCACATTAAACAAACAACCATTTTGTGCATGGGCTCAGTTTCTGCCCGCTCTCAAACTCATGTCCACTGAGGCAAGTTCCAGTTTTAAACAATGCAAATTCCATAGTTATCTCAAACTGCCTCTCTTTGTAGACTGTGTCATGAATGGCGCATGTAGATGACTGCCTAGGCTTATTTGCAGCTCATCTTCATTAATTCAGCCTAACAGGAAACAGATTTTATGTAACTGTGAAGAGTAACAGCCCTGTGACCTTTCCTTTCAGTCTCCAAGGATTCAACACACGTCTGCCACATTGTCTGCAGAATAGGATGAGTCTCTTATTATGCTGTCAACACGTTCAAAGGCTGATCAGCTGCAAGTTTCCTTCCAAAAGGCTTTGCTTGAATTTAGGTAATTTTCTCCTATAACATAACTATATAGTGTAGTTATTTGTATGTCATCAGCTCCTTTTAACAAGAAGCACAAAAGCTAAACAAAATGGAATTTTCCCTTTTTTGGATGATATTTCTCAATGTGTATTAATTGCTGGAAATCATCAAAACACACTAGATTTTCTACATTCAGATCTTTCATTTTGATTGAAGGAAAAACTCAAGCAGTTAGGTTTTCAATTATGTATAGATCTGTTTAACACTGGAACCCTACAATCAAAACAGCATGACACCACCCAGTAGTCACCCGTTGGTAATACAGTACATCACCTATTTTAAGGGACTTCCAAAGATACACACAGACTCTCTCTACCTGAATTGAAAAGATAAATAATAATATAAAAATATAACACAATGCAAGGAACATCACAGACACTTAAACTAAAAAACAAAACAAAACATCTGTCATGTATAAACTTCAAGGTCATTTAGCAGCTTTCAGATACTCTGATCTCACATGAGAAACCAATTATCATTGCAGTTACATGCATTTGACCCCAATTAAGTAAATCCAAGTGACAAAGACTGAACAAACTCCTACACCTCCCCAAAAGACTCTAGTTACTGTTAGGTTTCAGTTTACTGCAGTTCTTAGTCTTTTTCATTAAAGCAGCACATAATATTGATTACTGCATAATCCTTATGCAACTATCGGACATAGTTCTTATGATGACGAATACATGATTTCTGTCTCTCCACGGTGTGCAAAATTAGTCTCTGCTCTGTGGGCCGAGCAGCTCTATGACGTGAGCTTTGAGTAGCTGGGGGGAGAGAATCTTCGCCTCAAGTACTTCAGGACGTAGAGGGGAAGGCAGCTCACCAGAGTGATGACTGTGACCTTCCACAAGAACGACAAGGTTGCAATGAAGTAAACATCTGCAAGGAAAGAGCACAGAAGCAATGGAGATGGGCCATAGACTGAAGTCAGAATTGCACTGCATGGGGAGGGTCAAAGGTCAAAGTGAAAGCTTCAGGGGGAAAAAATTCAGCCCAGTAAAGCTTTGGAACAGCCTCCTCCTCCTCACACACACACAAAACAGCATTTTTGCTCCTTATCTTTTTTTTTTTTTTTTTTAAACCAATGCAATTTCTGTTCCCCAACCACCTCTTGCTCTCTTCCTTTCTTGTTCATGAAGGATACAGCTTTCTCCCTAACACACTGCTCATCTCATTTCAATAAGGTATTTTGTCTAAACAAACAATTATAGACAATAAACTCGGTATGAAATATTGCAATCCTTCACCCCCCTGGCAGAATGACCTATATTAGCTTCCTTTACAGGGTCCGTAGATGGATGTTAGCTCTGGGAGTTCTTTTTCTTTGACTCGCTAGTAGTGCTGAATATGAATTATCTCCGTTCATGCTGATACCATGTAGCATCTCCTTTTACCCATTTACATTACATAATCACGGAAGCACTGTGGATATATTTGAAGTGGATTCAAAGATGAGCCACAATACTTTCCTGTACAAGATAGCCTTATTGCACATGGAGGCTTTGAACAAGAAAATGAGAGGGCTGTTTTATTCTGTAGCAGGATATCATCCTGGGAGTTTACAAGGCTTTCTGGGGGAAGTAGTGACATCTTGTGGTCCCTGATAGCACACTGAAACACGCTGCAGGGATCTGATATTTAACAGACTGACTGCCCAGGGAAATGTGGAATTCATTATCTGTTTTCTTCTAGCATGTGAGGTGTGTCTTCCATTTAGACAAATGAAAATATAAAACAAAAGTCCCAATGAAATAAAGAAATTGAGACAAGTTTTAGTGAGTCCACTACTACATGCAGCTAATGGACATGGTCTTTCACTCCAGCAACAAAGGGTGATGCTTTTACATTCAGAGGTCTCAGGTTCAGTCCCCACAGATGACCCAATCAAGTGGTGTTTTGTGTAGCATATTGGCCAAGTGTGTCTTTGTCCCTCTCTAGTGGCTGGACTGTGTAATGAGATCTGAGAGTCTGCTACTGCCTTCAAGCTAACGGATCTGGTCCCTGGGGTAACTTACAGTAGGTTAGTTCATCAGCAGTTGTGAGCCCAATTCATTCCCTTAACCTCTTGTTAAGCATGTAAACATTTGTCTGAAAAGACCTAAAGAAATACAAGATATTTAACCTTACCAATAAATTCATGTAAGAAGACCAGAGAGGCTATGTAGCAGGAGAGGCTGAGCAACTCTGCCACTATCATGAGCCAGTGCCATGTCTGGATTGTTAATGCCACCATCAGCAACTCTGTAAGAATCAGGGATGTGAAGGAAATGGCCACAATGTGGACAAATTCAGACTCGAACAGCAGAAGAGCTCCATACATAATGATACTCCCTGTGAGGAAAAAGAAGGAGAGAGGCTGGATATCTCACCGCTAAACATCAATCTAAGTTCTAAACATCAGTCTCAGTCCTGAAAGAGCAGAAACATATCGTCACCTCTTAAGACAGTTTGCAATGGCTTTTGGTAATGCATGTTGGACAATAAATCAGTTATTTATGACATGGCATTAAGAAGATAAAAGAACTCCTGTACAATGAGTAAAAGACATCACACAGGTGGTCAATGTTTCATGGGGCATGTCAGATTTACTGATGTGGAAATATGAAGTATATTATTTTAGCTACTGTCGTAGATCACTTGAAGATTATGGTGATCTATTTGTCCTTACAGAAAAAAAAGGAGTCACCACTCAAAAGAGAAGACATATATCAAACTCTTGTAACTTCTACTGTGCTGCCCTGAAGTCCAGATGGAAGCACAAGGTGTAGGGATGCTGAGTGCATATAGTTAGGTTTTCTGTGCCCTCCGTGGGCCATGTTCTCCACCCTAAACAAGCACAAATTAAAGCGGCATTAAGGAAGCATTATTTTGGGCCTCTATTCCAAGTTGGAAAGCTCACACAACTCCCTGCCCAGCCACCTGCACAAATAATTCATGTCAGCAGCATGAGTAATTGGCACCAACATCCATCACACAATAGTTTCTGAGGGGAAACCCTACAAGGGACTAGAGACTGAGCCACAAAGTTCAGATCCAGCTCTGAACTTTTCAACGTTTGAGGCTGTTCAGTTTTGGGTCAGGCCCACCACTGCTAGCAACTAGTCTAATTGTTTAGCCTGCTGCTTTCTAGTCATTTAGCACAGAAGATATGAAGTCACTTTAACCAAATACTGTATTTAGGATAGTGGCCTCATCTGAGAAAGAACTTTTCCTCCAATGCATCATCCTCTGGCTTTGACTTTCCACCACTTGTGAACTTCCTATAAATGTCTTGGCTTTGCCTTAGTATTTATAATAGCAACAGGAGACCATTATTCCTGCCATAGCATTCTACTGCACTAGACTTATCCCCTGAAATCTAATAGAGGTTTTATATTGCTGGCCCCACTCCCCATTTAAGGATGGTCATTTAAAACTGCTGATTTTGCCCCATATCTTCCTGCTTCTGTTGATAAAGGACTTTTGGAAAAATATCCTTTTGTCACAGGATCGTATGGCCATTTTAACTATACAACCTCAACACTATATGTGCATGTGTTGCATGCTTCCTTAGCAAACAGCAACAGAAATCACTTGTGCTTGAGGTTCTCTCTTTCTTTTTTAAACCAACAGGCTGACTTCCTAGGAGCTAAACCAATGGGTGCATCCACACTTGAAACAAACACAGGGTATTCAAAAAAGTTTTGTTAATAGCTTCTAGAAACTTGAAGATAAAATCCCAGATAAAGTGGAAGTTATTTGATCTCAAGAACTAGAACTTTCTTCAGATTCTTCACTACCAGAAAGGGTCATTTCCTTGGCTGGGAATAAGACAATCATCTCAGCTAGGCAGTAACCAGAACTGGGACTATTATGACTCATAGATAATACTGTGTTTATATAGTGGTTTCCCTTAAAAACAAAGGCAAGTGTCATTAACTTCATTTTACAGGTGGGATAACTGAAGCAGGGTATGGTGAAGAGACTTGCCCAATGTCAAAAAGCAGATCAATTGCCACTGTGGGAACAGAACCCAAATCTCCTGACTCCCATGAGGTCTCCTATCATGACCCAGTACTTCAAAATGTTGGTAAGCCACTTGCTAAAAATGTTTAGTTTTAGGTGATTTTTTTTTGCATTAGTAAGATAGTTGCTATCATTGTTCTGATGCAAGGAATGGCTATTTCCACCCTATCCTAAAGAGTCATTATTCCAGCAATACTCTACTTTTGATAATACAGCAGGACAGCTATATAATTCCCGACAGGTATGGGAACGCTGAGAAAACAGATGCAGTTTCTTACCTTGATAGATACTTATCAAAACCCATATTAAAAATGTTTTATATGACAACGGTCGCCCCTATAAAGAAAAAGAAAGACAGCAAGTATGACTTTTGAAAACTAATTTATAGGTTTTCAAGCAACTCTGACTCATAAATCTAAAATAGATGGTTTAGAGGTGACCTGCAAAGGGAAGAAAATTGATGTCTTTTTTGTGCTTCTTCATGGTGCATAATAGGCATTTGACTGTACTGTCACGATTATTTTGGTATAAACAGTGCTTCTATATATCAGTATAGTTATTCCTGTACGGGAATGGGAATAAACTATGTTTTGGTACAGGGTATCTTTTTACCATTAGAACTGCATCCACACGAGGGGAAATCTGGGTATAAGTAAAAATGTAAAAAAATAAAAATCATTCTTCTAACTAACATAGCAGTACAAAACACTGTGTGTAGACCAGGCCTAGGGATGGTTGGAGAATTAGTGGTTTATGACCTCAGAGATCACATGAGAGTGAAACCAGATGGAGATGGGCGGCGACTTATTCAGACTGTTGGAAAACACTCACTTTGCTTCTGTTGGACTCCATTTAATGGAAATTCTTGGGGGAAAGGATGTCTTTGTTGAAGAATCAGCTCACCCTTCCCTTCAATTAAGGATGTTCCTAGTCCACATACCCAAATCCTTCAAAGAGTTCTCCAGAAAAATAAAAGGGTGGCAAGGCTTGGCATTCCTCACATTTCTAAGGTAAAAATCAAATCAAGTGGACTTCCCCCCACCCCCCCCTTTCTTTTTTTTTAAACAAAGAAAACTCTTTCAGGCTTCCCGTACACATCATAAAGCAGCAAAAACAGCACAAAACCAACCTTTTGTTCTCTTTTTAGGTCACCTGTAAGGCAAGTCTCCATGCAAGAAACCATCTGAACTACTGTTTTTGAATAGATCATAAGCAGTAGAACTAGTCCAGAATTTTCCGACAGAACAGATTTCAATTGGAAAATACTGATTTCACAAAATCAACCCATTTAATGGGAACACATCAATTTCAACAAAATTTTCAACAGAAAGGAGGGGTTGGTGGATTTTCCTCCCAGAGTTCCTGTCTTTCTGTCCCCATAGCACGATGCTGGATCCCTATCACTGTCTCCCCTTCCCACAGCTTCAGCATGGTGCTGGGTCAGTGCCTGCTCCATCCCATCTTCATGTCATCAGGGCCCACCACTGGTGGAAGTGAGAAGCCATGATGAGAGAAACACAGAAACTGAGGAAAAGTGGTGGAGGTGTCATGTTCCAAAATCAGAATATTTCTTTTTTGTGGGAAATTCTGAGGTTCGATAGTTCATTCTGATTTGAAAGGAAACAAAATCTCAAACATTCAGAATTTTCCACAGGATGGAAATTCTATTTTATGGTCTGTTCTAATAAGCAGCTAACTGTTAACAAACACAACGAGCTGTGAAAAAATAAAAATAAGTTAAAATTGTAAACAGAATTGTGTGTCTTGACAACTGTACTTTCAGAGTCATACAATAAATTATCATGTCTATGGATATCGTGTTTGGTTTTTCTCTCTGAAAGCCAGTTCCAAATCAAGCCAAAGATTATATATGAAGCAGATGGAGGAGAAACAGAATAAGATCTACTCGACCTTAAGAAGATCTTTGTAGAGCTCTGGATACAACATGGCAACCTCAGATTTGACATCCCTGTCTAAGACCAGAGAGAAGACTGGAAACATTGTATAGATTGTGGAATACCTAGCAGAACAAGACAGGAGACATCAATAGAGCACACATTGTTTAAGCCATAAAAATGACTACAGCAGTCTTCAAAAAGGAAATATATGCTGCTCCCTGCATCTCAACAATAGTCACATCATAAACTCAAAAATGGAACACAGTACTGTATGTACAGCAAAAAAAATTGCAACATTTACTACTTTAAATTTATGAATAGAACTATTCCTAAACGGAAGCTGCAGGTATTGCAACCGATGTTACACATTTTCCAATAGAGTTTCTACTCCTTTAAGAGCTGGAACTCTTTCAGTGCTGTATTTGACTATGTAATTCAGTTCAGAGGGTTGGGCTGGGTTTGTTTGTTTTTTTTGAACACACTTATCTGAGAGCACGAGCAAATGTATATTATGCAAGCACCATGACATGGGCATAGTGAGATTTGGGGCTGTACCTCAGAGCCCAGAGGGAGGAGGAGGACTAAGGTGACTTTAAGCCACCTTTATACCTTCCTTATTCTGGGCTGCTCAGAGGGAGATACAAAGGTCCCCCGGCAGGCTATGCAGGTGACACAGCCTTTGCCTAGCTTCTTATGGGTAGTACTGCGGCCCAGAATCTCCACAGCATTGTGTGCTGCAGCCTCACCCTTGCCACAATCCTGTGTCATGGGCTCACAAAGACATCACTAGAAGATAGCCTGCTTCTGTCTTCCTCAGTTCCTGAACCAGGGGAATTCTTCTTTGGCCAGATCCAGGGCTTTTAGAGCCCCTTTACACTACCCCGCCTTTTACAACAGCATACAGGGGCTGGAACAGGGATGAAACTTTCTCTCCAGTTTCTGAAGTGGCATTTGCAGTAGGCATCAATGAAGAGCACTACTGAGCACTTACCAGTACACATACTAAGGAGACTTGCATACCTCTGATAAACTTCCACACGTATCACTTTTCAGACAGGAATCTATTCATTTTGCACAGGGTTTTCACATTTTTTTCCTGAACAATTTTGCTCTTACCCAATAATGAGGAAACCCTGGTAGAGAGGAACTGATGCAAAGTAAAACACCGATGAGAAGACAGCCTAGCAAAGAAAAGAAAAGGACTGTCAGGCTTCAAAAGCTGCAGTGTAAGTTATATTTGATAAATCCTACTTTATCCAAACTGAAAAGTATTTGAAGTAGACTCAAAATTCTTTAGATGAAGACAGGAGACTGTAAAACCGTTCCCTTGATTCCTGCACAAAACTTGGATGAAGGAGAATATTTAACAGCAAACTGTGAAGAACTGAACCCTTTTGGTAAACTTCTCTTTATATAATCCCGCAAAAAGAGAGGTTGGAGTGTTTCATCTAAAGCCCGTTGTTTTCATCCAGATGTCCTAAAGGACAGGGGTTTAGATATGTGTAGCTCACAATGTTTTCACAATGTAAAATGTATTAGCACTTAGTGATGGAGACAAAGGAAAGAGAAACTCCAGCATGGACTTTTGACCTCAGAATGGGGGTGGTACCTGCATTCTCAAAAACAGGAATGATCCCGTATTTTACTGAAAAATGTTTGTTTAAAAGAGATGTATTTGTCAGCAGTCTTATGGCTTGAAAGAAAAACTTCCAAACAGTAACCACTGTCACCAAATATGTCCAAGAATCTTGCCCTCATAGCTGAAGACAGAATTCTGCTCATGAACTCATATGTTTCTTTAAACTATCTCAGTCTAACGCAACCTATTGTTTTTAATCAACTGACAAATACACATCAATCTTGCTTGCTCAATACTGAAGTTGTGCAAACATGATGAAAAATACCCGAAATTCTATGAACACAAAACATATTTTGTCATTGAGGACCCCATTCTTTTTCCCACTGAAGTCAATCTCTTTTGGCTCAGTTTAGCAAGATGCGGAGCACTTAATGTGGGTAACACATGCCTCAACTCCTAATGAGGTCAGCACCTCCCTAAAGTGCTCAGCACCCTATAGGACTGAGCTTTTAGTAGGCCCTGATTCAGCAAGGTACCTAACTTTAGGCACACGAGACGTTCCATCGAGTTCAGTGGGGCTCCTCATGTGCTTAAAGTTATACATTCTTAAGTAACTTGCTGAAGAGAGGCTTTAGGAGCCATTTCATACTGAAGAAAGCTCATGAAAGCTTATGCTCAAATAAATTGGTTAGTCTCTAAGGTGCCACAAGTCCTCCTGTTCTTTTTGTGAATACAGACTAACATGGCTGCTACTCTGAAACCTGAAGAAATACAATATTTTATAAGATTTCCATGGAATGGCTGTTGTCACACTGACATATATGTGAAATCTCCAAGCTCACACGTTTTTGATGTTTGATGTTTGATGTTGTTTTGTTCCCAAAATAAAGTAAAATAATATTTTGAAAAAAAATTGCTGACTGTTCAAAAATGGAAACACCTTTACATGGAGGCGAGCCTCTTCTCATGCAAAAAAGTTACCCTTTTTTCAAGATCAAGCCCACTATAGTTCCAAGGAGAGCCAGGGACTGTGTCAAATGCGAAATGCAAAGCTTGTTTTTTGAACTTTTCACATTCCCTCCCCCATCACACACACACGCCCCGCCAAGATGGACCAGTCCATTCACCTGCATCGTACTGATACACAAGCTTCTGTGGATCACAAACTGGCTGAGAGCTGCAGATCTTTTGTAGCTGTTCCTTCCATGCACCATCAGTAACCGACCCAGATGTTTAAACTGAGTGATAGAGAAATCTGCTGCAAGGGATGCTTGTTTTCCTTCCTATGTAGGGTAATAAATCAAAGACCATGAGATCACAAGATTACATAAGATTAAGAAACACCATTCATGTTAATACATGCCTAAACAGTATTGACAGTAAAAATACCAACTCTGCCCACTTCCCCTCCCCCCAATATATATATATTTATTTTAACAGGACTGGATGAGGAAAAAACATTATCTTAGCATCTCTATTTCTTCTCTCAGCCCCCAGCTGCTTCCCCGATTTCCTCTATCTCCCGCCCCCAACACTCACGCAACGAATGAAAAGACCATACAAGGACAATTCCTATTTGGTTTCATGGTTCAAACCCAGAAGGAACGTCTGTGAATTACGGTTCACAGCATGCATGTTAGTGTGGCACTAACATCACCTATGTTACCAGATGCTATATCGGGAACATACCCACTGTCAGTACCACAAGTACTCAAATGAAAATGTCTGGATGAGAAGTGTACTGCAGTGGCTATGAGAGATAATAGGATACCACCATTTACTGGGCCAGCAAATGAGTTATAACACAACCTTTTAGGCTCACAAGGTTGCTTTCAAACAGCCTTGATTTTATTTTTTGGCCCATTTCATGCACAGCCTTTACACTCTTTGCAAATGCATTCCTCTGGTTCCAAGGTATGTAGGTATTCTGTACAGTAAAGTGGTGGACTCCTGAGCCAATGTCACTGTTTTCCAAATTAATACAAAACAGTTCTAATGAATATGTTATAGAACCAGCTACAACTCAAATGTTTTGAGCATCTATTTATAGTGATGAAGCAAGAATGAAATAGCCAGGTTTGACTATGTGGAATCCTCTAGTAAATATCAACATGAGTTTTGCTAAATCACTGCCTATTTTTCATCCTAACCTGAAAAGGGCCAGTGTTTTTGGCCCAATGTCTTTTCTTCTCAAGGCAGGTGCTCTCTCTATGACATGAATCAACAAGGATTCAATAAAAGGGGCACTTGGAAATCAGCCTCTGCATTTATATGACAAATCGTATCAAATGTGATGTGTGTTTCATAGTCTCACCTTTCCTTCAACCCCAACACCACAGTCAGCTTCTTGAATCATGCTGACATCATTCCCTCCATCACCTGCATGTTAGAGCACAGAGAAAGGACAGGGAATATGGTAAGAGAGCCACTTATTATAGCAATTGAATGTAGCTAAATTAATAAATTCATAAACTTTACAGTCAGAAAGGATGTTAGCCCATGGGGAATTAGAATAAAATCATCAGGCTTGACATGTTCAAAGTGAGCTAGAAGGAGTGGATGCCCTCAATTTTAAATAGGAATTGGGTGTTCAAATGTCTTGCACAATTTTTCATAGATTCGTAGGATCTTAAGGCCAGAATGGAGCACTAGATCATTTAATCTGACCTCCTGTATAACACAGGCCATGAAATTTCATCCAGAATATTGAAGTAAAGTTAGCAGCTTGGCTTAGAATTAGAGCTTCAAAATGAGTGTTGTTGCAGCCGTGTTCATCCCAGGATATGAGAGTGAGAACGGTCAGTGAGGTAATATTTTTTATTGGGCCAAAAAAAGATATTACCTCACACACCTTTGTCTCTCTAGCTTCACAATGAATAATTTTTCCATATGAAATGTGAACTCTTCTTTTTGTGAAACCCAACCTCAATATTTGTGAAGTTTTTCTGCCCTCCCCCCTGCCAAAAAAAATCATGAATATGCACAGTTTAGTTTATAGGTTATTCCACAAAACACTTTCATTTTATTTGTTATTTCTTGTTACCACTGATGTCACGAGGTGTCACAAAATATTTCCACTTCCGTCATGAAATGAAAGAAGACTGCTTAGTTCGAAAACAGAAGAGTTGCCATACCAGGCAACACAGGTCTTACATAATAATAAAGGAAATTTCTTCCTAACTTCAGCAGTTAGTGGCTGGTTTATGCCCTAAAGCATATGGGTTTATATTCTCTATATGACTGTAATTCAGCACAGCACTTTAAGTATATGCTTAGTTTTAAGCACATGAGTAGACCAACTGACTTCATAATACTTATGTACTTTAAGTACTTGATTTTATAGGGGGAGCTAATGTTTTTAAATTCATATCTAATATAAAACATTTTATAGGTTTGACCTCAATTTCTAGTATATGTAAAAAAAGCAGAATTAAATAATAACAATAAAAATAATCTTTCAGGCTTGTTTACGCAATAAAGAGCAAGAGGACAAAGGCCCTTGTTTTTTCTTTGCTGAGCACTTAGATCAGGAAAAGAAAATAGTGTACTGTATATTCAGAAAAAAAATTAATACTAAAAATGATCTATTAATTTTTAACTAAAGGAAAGCAGACTTGTATGTTTTTCCCTCCGTTTGAGAAGAGTTGAATCCGTTTCTCTTCAATGTCTTAAAAATTAATTAAAAGAAAAGTGAATATAAAAATGAGACTGCAATGGATAGCGATACCATAAGTTAGAGTTTCTCTTGCGTTCCTCACCTACAGCGCAGGTCAGTTTGCCAGTTCTTTCCTTAAGCAAGCGCACAATCTGGGCCTTCTGTGTGGGGGCACATCGGCAGCATACCACAGCTGGACATTGGCAAGCCAACTCCATGAACTCGTACTCATAGTATTTCAGACACACCTGTTTTACAGGAGACGGAAGTTTCAAAGATGATTATACGGCATATATTTCCCTAAACCAAATCACACACATAATACCCTTGGGACTCCTATACAGATGTCATAAGAGTTCGAAGCTTACCTCTAGCGAGTCACCAGAAATCACAAGCGCACAGTCATGTTTCCGACGGAACGCATTCAGCTCCAAATGAGCTTCTCCGCGGTTAGTCACCTGGAAATGAGCACAGAAGCTGAGAAAGTATGTGATTGGCGAGAACAAAATAAATTAATACAATCCTGAACACATACTCCAGGACGCTGGCAAATCAATCAGGTTATCAAACATACTTCTGACTAAAAAGAGAACCAAAAAAACCGGGGGGAAATTAAAGTCCACATTTTCAAGTTTCGTGTGTGTGTGTGTGTAAACTGGGGTTTACATCCCCATCCCTATTGCCCTCTTTGTGTGCAAACCTCAATTCTCATTCCCTTGTCAGGGAGTGGGGTTTGAATATGCACAAGAATCTTGAAGACTTGGGCCTAAAACTGTATTTGAAAGAACAGAAATTAACCAATCTTCTTATGAAATATGCATCACATCATTTTTTGCTGAGACTTTGGAAAATCAACCCTAGGTTTCTTATTAGTGTTTGCAGAAATGAACAGCACAGTTACACAAGGGCCTTTGCTCATGAGGGCTGAAATAAACGGCCCAAGGTGTGTGCTGGTTTTAGGGTTACATGACTCCTGCAGTGGTCAGGTGATGAGGCAACAGTCTGGGGACTGATGCCCTTTCTGGGAGTGCAAGACATGCCAGATTTTTTTAGAAAGTAAATCATTGAAAACACAAATTAAGCACAGGTATGTAAGAACAACTACTTTGTTTCATCAAACTTATGTATTTATTAAAATTATACATTTTTAATGATTACTGTAATATACAAATAGAAAAATATTTCTAGGTTTAAAGAACTGACCTACTTCAATGATTTTTGATAAGGGGTGCGAGAACATATTTTGAGAACCAAAGGGGTGAATGCTGCAGTAAAGGTTAAGAACCACTGGACTAAGGGATGCCCTCTGAGTATTTTTGGAACCATGAGGAGAAATTACATAGTTATTACACGGTCCTCCTGGAACTTCAAAAACTGTAAATCTCAAGTATCGTCAGTGACCTGCCCAATTTCACTATTATCTCTGCTCATGGGACTGAAGTGATCTATTGGCATAGTGCCCACTCAAGGCCCTCCATGATGCCAAACCACCATTGCAGTGTGGCAGAACAGCCCTGTGTGGAAGGGAGGAAGACACTTTACTCTTGCATGCTGCAGGGGCTCCATGCTAGCTCCAAACAGAGCAGCACAGAGGGTAAATCCAGCACTACTGAAGTCAATGGGAGCTTTGCCACTGACTTTGATAGGTGGAGGATCAGACTCGAGGGGAGATCTGAGGTAGGTGTGTATCCTGCTTACGCTAAATCACTGGCCAGGAACCACCCTTGTAGGGAGTGCAGAGCAGTAGCCATTATTCCAGGCCACAGGCTGGAGGAAGCACCATGGAAGTAATGCACAATAGCCTGCCTATAGATTGGGGTATTCTATCCCTTCTGATCCTCCACTTAATTCTTAACCAAGTCCAGAGAGGGGTGAATTTCACCCACAGGGAATAAGTGTACACTACTCACCAATCTGAATATATGAATGTCCTGGGTTCTGGTCACCAAATGAGCATTTTTCGCTGTACAAGTAGCTGTTTCTAGCTTATCCCCTGTC
This sequence comes from Lepidochelys kempii, assembly GCF_965140285.1. Classification (NCBI taxonomy): domain Eukaryota; kingdom Metazoa; phylum Chordata; order Testudines; family Cheloniidae; genus Lepidochelys; species Lepidochelys kempii. The sequence goes on along the minus strand of NC_136392.1, from coordinate 15,515,045 downwards.
AGCATCCACACCTGAAATTCAAAGTATTTTTATATCCCCAAATAAACACAAAACCTAACACACACTATGTTTACAGGGAACTTCTAGGAACTCTGGGGTCTTATGCATGCAAATAGACCATATTTACAACAGAACGTGTGTGGTGTTCAACAAATTCCTCTACAACAGAATCCCATTTAAAAAGGGCAGGGAATTCCCCTACTCACAGAGGAACTGAGGGGTTTGAAAAATGCTTCAGTATACAGTGGGTTAAGAAATGTGCACATTTTTCCACCTGGCATTTCAAGACTTCACTGATAAAACACAAAACATAAATTGAAGAGGCAGACCCTTTGAATGTCTCCCCATCCTCAGCAAGTTTTAGACAGAAATCTTTAGCCCCCGCTGCAAATAGATCCTGCATGGCCCTGCCTGAAATATAGATGATGCAACTGCAGTTAGCTCACCACCCTTGTGTGTGTGGAACAAACTAAACATAAGAATGGCCACACTGGGTCTTACCTATGGTCCATCTACCCCACTATCTTGTCTTCCAACAGTGGCCAGTGCCAGCTGCTTCAGAGGGACTGAACAGAAGAGAGATTCATCCTCTGCTGTCCAGTCCCAGCTTCTCGCAGGCAGAGGGTTTAGGGACACTCACAGCATGAGGCTGTGTCCCTGACCCTCTTGGCTAATAGCCATAGATAGACCTATCCTCCATGAACTTATCCAGTTCTTTTTTGAACCCCCACAACATCCACTGGCAATGAGTTTCATAGGTTGACCATGAGTTGTGTGAAGAAGTACTTCCTTACGTTTGTTTGAAACCTGCTGCCTATTAATTTCATTGTGTGACCCATGGTTCTTGCATTGTGTGAAGGAGTAAACACCACTTCCCCTCTCTCCACACCATGACTTTATAGGTCTCTATCATTCCCCCTTAGTGGTCTCTTTTCTAGGCTTAACAGTCCCAGTCTTTTTAATCTTTCCTTGTATGGAAGCTGTTCCGTTGCCCTAATTAAAGGACAATGAAGACAGTGTATATGAAAACAATTCAGTCATTAAACGAGGACACTAGAAAGCAGTCAGCAGTGCTGACCGATATTTGCTATAATCTGGAAGGGAATTTTCTCAACAATATTAATGATTGGGGTTTTGGCTATTCTTTACCTGGTGCTTTTAATTCCCTCCAGGCCTTCCCCTGTTGGAGCAGATCAAATAAGGATCCACTTGTTTGTTTCATTCACTAAAAGGAGTTTAATAAGCTAAAAACGAGGTAGGACACTTATTGTAATTAACAAGATAGTATAATAAAGAAATAAAGAAAACAGATAGCTCCAGAATGAATTACAAAACTGCCTTCAGTCTTCATTCTCTACTGACATGCAGAATCCCAAAGAACATGAGCAGCAGAACATCTAAATTGCAGCAATATGTATGCAGTCACTAACAGGGCTATCCATTCAGCATGAAGGCAGTGACTTTAGCCAAGTTAACAAAACAAACATTTTTGGACCAAACAGTCAAGACTTAACTAATAAAAATCAAAATATTGCTATGGAAACTATGGGAACTGCATTCTGTTTGTTTGACCTACTCAGTGACATGTGCAAAGTTATGTTGATATTAGAGATGGCATCAAAGTTAAAACTGTATATTGAGGACTTCCCCGCCCCCCCAAGAAAAAACAACAACTTTGTGAATTCAGGTAAACTGGGTACTGGATCTGAAACAGCCTAGTTTTGAGTCTGCAATACAAAGTGAGGCTTTGTTTATTTACTGTTTGAAATAGGGAACCAGAATGGTAACCTTTTATCCAACTCTTCACCCCCAACTGTGAGTGCTAGTTCCAGATCACCCCTGATTTTGTAAACCTAGAACTTGACTGACAAGATTTTGGGCAAAGGCAGAGTCAAACCATAATCATCCCTGGCTTTGCCCATCTATGTATGGCTAATTCTGTAGGTGCACAAGTGGTGGAGATATATAAAGCTAGAAGGCATAAAAAAAATCCTTGTGAATTATTCTTTTTGGTTCAGACACCCTCTGGTGGCTATATATCAAGGCATAAAAATTCATAGTTGTGTGGTTCAACTTCAGTGCTCAAAAACTTGCACATTATAATTTGGGTGCCAGAAGAGAAAGGAAATAAAGCCGAGCTAACTTTAACTGCAGCCACTTACAAGACTAGCTTGGCTGACTCTTTATACTTACCTTTGATATATACTATTCTGTCTGCATATTTGGTTTCTTCGTATATTAAAAAATTTTGGGTGATGGTGACACATTTTAAGGTGCTCAGCTAGTACTCAGCACTTACAATGCTTTATATAGTCAAAGCGCTGTACAAAAATATTAGCTAGCTATTAGATGATAACATGATATAATCATTGAATCAGAGCACATGGGGTCATCATTTTCATGTCCTGTTGCACTTCCATTAACCAACAGAGCAGACCAACATTAGATAATAAGGTTGTTTCTGGACTGAATAATATATATAGAGTTTCTTTGTTGCTGGCGTCTTATTCTACAGCCAATAGAAAAAGAATTTTTCACTTATCACTGCTGCTCACCTATTGCAACAGTCACACTCAATGGAGATCACAATTTTATGGGGGTTTATCATCTGACAGACCCATTTACTCCAAATGTTACATTCCAGAGAGTCTCCCCGCAACTGTCTGGCCATTATCATCAACTGCAGTGTCAGTTACACTGAGGTTCCGCATTCCATTTCTAGGTTAGCCAAACCTTAATGCCAGCGTTTCTCAGGGTCTCCAGAGTGGGTCTGACATCTGCCTGCAGCTGATCCTCCACTCCAGTCAGACACAGCAACTCCATCTCCATTTCCAGGCTCTCAATCACAGTGGCTACCTTCAGCGAGCGATCGTGCACACTTAGCTTCGCCTGAACATAGCGTGCCTGAGAATAGCACAAGACAAAAACCCAGTCACTGTAATTCAAACTAGGAGTGTTTGTGTGTCTGTGGAATACAGGATTAAACAACACGACACAACTCAGGCCTCTGAAGGCCATAGGCTAAGTCCACCTCAAGGCTGTCCTCTGTAATGACTGGTTAACGTTAACTCTACAGTGCAAAGACAAATGAGGCTAAACAAATCTTTCCTGGTACGCTTATGCAAATCTGCCAGTTAGATGCAGAGTTATCTGATCTGTGCTCACAAATAATTCGTCAGTATACACAAAATTTGCAAGTGCTATTTTGAAGGTGGATCTTGAAATTTGGCTCATCTAGACCAGATTGTGGTAAATAGACAAATCAATCTGCCGGAGTCACATACACAAGCAACTGGAGCCCCCATTTCCAAAACACCTGAAAGTACACAGGATTCTTTGACTCTCTCTTGTTTTGCAAATGTCAGGATACAAAATTGAAGATTCAAAATGTCAACACAGGTTATTTCAGTAAATTTAAACATGGCTACGCAGCACTGAATGTTGGCAGAAGTAAAATGGCAACAACAGAAGTCTACGGGGCAGGATTCCTGGGCTGCAACTCCTGTGGAATCAATCCCTAGAATGGGAACTTGTGGAGATGGCAGAAGCAATGGCCTAGGGAGTAGTACACACCACTCAGTAGACACCTCCAGCTGATTACAAGAGCAACATGATGGTGATTAGGACATAACGAGTGGGGAGATGAAAGCAGATACTATAAATCAGAACTCTGTGGGCATCACTTACATGATTATAAAAATACAAACTTACTTCAAAGTCTTGATACTGTTCCTCAGTCAGGGACTTCTTCGCTACAACAAGGACCCTCAGGCCTTCCCTAGCCATGTTACCACACTGGAAAGAAGTGTCATATTGTAAATGATCACCCACATCACAACTTAACTGATTCAGAGATTGTAACAGTAGATACGATGCTAACAAAATAATTGTTCCAGTCAAACAACCCAGTTGAATACATAGCATCAGATAAACAGCATGATAAAGTAACCAGGGAAGAGGAGATCTCAAATTCTATTTGTAGGCTGTACAACTGATCTGGAACGATGCTCCTCTCACAGCAGTGTCAAACTGGCATAAGCAACTCCATTGGCTTCAGTTACTCCACTGAGCTCAGTTACTTTGAATATATACCAAAGTAAGAAGGGATCCAAGCCCATTGGTTTCAATAAGTACTGTATCTTTTGTTCACAAACTATTTAAAGAGACACTACAATATTCCTACGTAGTCAAATAGAAAAAGAACCATTTATATCTGCTATTGTGGAGACTGTTCACCATTACCAGCAATACGATGGAATGGGTTTAAGCAGGGAGGTTCAGAAAGACTTAAAATCAAAATGCAATTCTTGGTTTTCCAAAAAGTAAACAGACCCAGCAGTTTAAAATAAAGCCAAGTGCAGAATCAGGCCCAGTTACCCAAGATAAATCTTGTGAGAAAGAGGAATTACCAGACAAAGAACGAGAAACCTGGACAACGTCCATTTTGTTTACCAGAGTTATCCTGGACTAAATGGGTTGAATTCACCACATGGCTTCCTTACATTGACTAATACTGTATCTGTATTTCTGGCTACAGGTTAATCCAACCAAAATGCTAAACCAAACAATCTTTTTCCTGCATACATTTTAACAGCTACCTCAGCCTGCTTCACCAACGTAATGTCAGAAGGGCTTAGTGATGTGTTGCCATGGAACAAGCAGCATCTGCCTGAAGAAGTAAATATTCTACGCCTAAGAAAGTGAGACCACTTTGTACCTCTTCCTCTAGCCAGTCATTGTACTGCACGATGCCAGCCATGACTACATCGGCTCCCTTCATGTAGAAAGTGATTTCTCCCGTTGACTCATCCTGAGAGAGGAAAGAAAATGGTGAAAGATTATGGGTTCAATTATCTACAGCAAGCAGCAAGATACTTCATGCAAGGATTATCAACTTCTTGGTCAATAACAGGTGATACTGGCTCAAACCAAGGGGTGGGATGTATTCACACTATTCTATATGGAAAATAGTCATCCCCCTTCCTAACTCTCATCATTAATGGTCTAGTGTAACCATGACACTGGTGCATTTTGTTTTCATCCTGGAAATCAACGTTGATGTTTACACTTAGGAGGGGAAAATCAAGTAACAAATAAATACAATTTAATTGAGTAAAATCAATCTTAACGGCTCCCTGTATTATAATTATGCTGTATATATAAGTACAATTAAAACTCTGGCCTGCCACCAGGGGTTAGGCAACTGCCTGCCTCACCTGATGTGATTAATTTGTAGATTGCAAGCAAAGCATATTTACACTGTTACAAATTCATAATCCTTTCTGAGCAGGCAAATGTCTAAGGAGGTCACAGTTATTAGTATGGTGGGCTAATGGAAACACTGGCAAACTCTGCAAAGGAGATCAAACAATGTGCAAGGAGAACTTGCACCGTAAACCAAGATAGTATCTGTGGATGGAGAAAAAAAAACGTACAGAACAAAAAGATGAAGGTTTGGAAACATCAGTGAATGAACAAAACCAAAATACTTTCCAAAGAAGACAGGAATAGGGAAAAAAAATGCAATGTTTGCAAAGTACTCTCTCCAGTTTACATTAGATGATGCAAAATTACCTTGTATTCTAACCACTACAAAAGCTAGTTAAATGGAGATATGGCTGACACTATATAAAAATAAAAAACCCTGCCTCAAGGATGCACTAGGAGACCCAGAAGGAATGGGCAACTGGGGCGTGTGTGTGTGTGTGTGTGTGTTGTGTTTTGTTTTTTAATCTTTTCCCCCTCCCCATCTCCCATCTGACAATTCACTAGGGCAGAAAGGACATTTTACTGATGTGGGTTAGTGATGTGGGAAGAAGAGGGACTGGTCTGAGAAATGGGCGAAGGCCTGGCACACTGGTGTTGGAGAGGGTGCTTTCCACACACAGCTGGCAGCATGGAAGAAAAATAATTAAAATGGGCGTGGAAGAAGGAAATGGATTCCTTTGCTGAGGAAACTTCATGGGAGCTGTGGATACTCAATATCTCTGATTATCAAGACACCTTTTCATTCAGGTCCCTACACTGGGAATAAAGTGCCTAGCTTTAGCTGCTTGTGTTTGAATGTTGTTGCTTAAGTCTTTTTGAGACCTTTACCAGGAACATGTGGTGGTTCTTACAGGTGCATTACAAACCATTTCTGATTGATGGTGTTGACTCTGTGTCAATATGCACAGTTCATACATCTCAGAGTTCAAGTTTTACAGGTCACCAAGAAAACCCAGAACATGCTTAGTTTTAAAAAAATTAAGCTTTCTGGCACTGACAAAAGATTTATGTATTAAATTATTTGATTAAGAAAAAGTGTTTAACAACATCTCTGTAGGAAACTGAATAAAGACTCTACTTCCTGTGCTATAGAATTGGCTTAAGATAGTTTATAAATTTTGTCCAATATAAATATTGTATCAACTATCTCCTTGCATTAGTCATTTCCTCTTGCAGAGTTCAACAGGAGGTTAGCACGTTCTCATATTATGGTAAGATCACACTATAAATCTACAGAGAGATATGCCAGTTGTATTGTTTTAGAGCTTCATCTTTTTCCATCGTGGTCTGATTCTGGCCATGGTTCAAAGGCCTCTTTCAGTTCCAGATATGACAACAGTGCTATCTTTGTTGCAAAGCAATCATCATCATTCCACATGTGTGAAAAAAAAAAACAGAGTGGAAAATGTTGTGATCAACAAACAAATATCTTTTTAATGTAACCCTTTTCTTAGCATGAAAATAAGCAAGTAAACAATTCTGTAAAGAGGGTGGCTGCTTTCTTATAACAAGACTTCTTAGAACTGGAAGAATAAACCACCAGACAATGACAGTTGATATATGTAACAAGCAAATATTGCCAAATTGTCTTAAATGAGGCAACATCTGCTACTTGCGAACATACACTGCCACCTTAGTCCTCATCTGCTGAAGAAGCTTAAACGTTATCATAGTAATAATACAAAGAGACCCTTTACAAGAGACAGAGCAGGCAGGACCACAAGGGAAAGCAGGCATCTCTGAGAAGAAGTTCAACCACACATTTTTTTGGCTCTGTGTAGGAATCCTTGGATGAAATTCTATGGCCAGTATTACACAGGAGGTCAGACTAGGTGGCCATACTGGTCCCTTCTGGTGCTAAAATCTGTGTGTCTATAAGGACAAGTAGGACAGGAGGAAATTAGCTGTATATCTTATTCAGATAATTTTCTGAAGTCTTACAGAAGTTTACAGCTTCAAGGAAGAGATTTTAGAATTGTTTTTCCAACTGTGAATTTATTTTATACACTTATCTGCTCAATAAGCTATTTTTTCCCCACACACGACTCTTACCAACAGTTAAAACACTATTTTTAGAATTAATATTGATGAAATAACTGGTTCAGTTGCACCCAGTGTATTTGGTGGCTTGTAGGTAAAAAATAATATTTGGTACCTGCACTGGTATAAATATACAAAATTTTACTTGATAACTAGAAATTGTTAAGCAAAAAAACCTTTTTCATAAAAAGGAATGAAAACTTTGTTAGAAGACAAGAGTTCAGAGCATGCAGAAACACAGTATGTGGTGATACCCATCCAGTTAGCACCTGCTAATTAAAATCTGCTTCAGTTCAAAACAGAAGACAGAGCTCGTTTGGTTGTTCAGCCACACAACATTGAAGGAACAGGTTTTCACAAGCCCATTGGAGAGGGGCCAAAACTTCCACCCTGACACCACAGTAGTATAATATATGTAGACACTCAAGATTTTAGGCCTGATCATGTTTCCAAATGCAGTGAATGAAAGTTTTGCTATTGTCTTCAGAGGGATCATACCTAATATGCACTGTATATTAGAAATATTTTTAATTAGGTAGGGAGAGTTGTGGCTTATAGAAAAGGAGTACTCGTGGCACCTTAGAGACTAACCAATTTATTTGAGCATAAGCATCTGATGAAGTGAACTGTAGCTAACAAAAGCTTATGCTCAAATAAATTGGTTAGTCTCTAAGGTGCCACGAGTACTCCTTTTCTTTTTGCGAATACAGACTAACACGGCTGCTACTCTGAAACTTGTGGCTTATAGTTACCTTAAAAACTAGGATGGAATTGAGAATCCTGGCCTGTGAGGTCCAATGCCACCCTAAGTGATAGATTGTCAGAGAGGAAGGAAAAAAGGAAGCTAACTAAAGCTCTCCCTTTCAGTGAAGATAAAGTTCAGAATGTTTCAGGGACACCCATCTCTCTGCAGGGATGGTAAGTTTAAACCTTGATGAAATTCAAGTTGGTGACTGTTAACCACTTGGTGCTACTGCAATGGAACAAAACTAGTAAAAATTTGGGGAGAGGGAGAGATTTTGTTGAAATTTTTCCACAAGTTTTGTCAAATCTCTAGGTCTCATAGAGACCATTCAGATGGTGCCAACCCACCTGTTTAGTCTACACCATTTTCCACTATAGAAATAATCCAGCTGATGAAAAGGAACACAGCACTCGCTATGTTTCTATGAGCATTTGGTGAACGCATTGTCCCAACTAGGTCTAATATCAGACACTTGTTGGAACAAAGTTATGAACTGTATTCTCGAGGATATCCAGTTGTTTTCTAGATTCCTGTATTTATCATGTATTTCTGATTACCTCACTTGCACTCTGACCACTAGTCCATTCCCCCTAGGACTTATTCTATTGTTCCAAAACATGGAGCAATTCCAAATACAGGGTTTTGTTTTTTTAAAGCTAGCCTGCCAATAAAATTCTCTTGCTTCCCTTCACTCCCACCCCCAAAAAGGTGCCAGGGTCCAGGCCACAGAATGGGAAGCACTGAGTCCTGAACCAATGGCAGATTCAAGGTCTGAAATGCCACAAATGAGATGGGACATGATATTAATATATTGATGGTGCTGTATAAATCTTTTATCAACATTGCCTAGCTCCTCACTCATAGCTTAGTTTATTGACACCGTCATGTGTTCACATTATATCTTAATCTGTATGTCAACACAAATTAGGGAACCAGATGCATGCTAAGCTTCTCCAATCAATCACTTAGCTTTTTGTTGTATACCATCCTCTGCATCATTCAACTTTACATTATCTGTTTAGACTGTAATTCCTTCTTGCCTCTTCATGTCTGCAAAAGCACCTCACTCTTGTGGTGCTATAAAAAACTATAAAGCATGAGACAATGAAATAAACTTCATGTGACTGTATAGCAGAATCTCATATTGAAGATGCCTACAAATACAAGTAAGATTTGTCTTACCATTCTAACCTGTAATAATAGTAGAGTGGTACAAGGCCCTTCCTAGGCCATGTCTTTGCTGCTAAAAAGGTACACTTTTAATGACAAGATAACTAAGTTCACATGAACTATCTTAGGGTAAAAACAGAGTGAAGACAATGCATGTTAGTTTTACCATAATGTAAACTAGATGAGGTCAGCACTATACTACCGCCCGAGGTATGGGTTTGGTTTTTTGTTTTTTCTTTTAACCTCCAGATAGCTCACATGCATTAGTCACCCAGTGGTAAAAAACCAAAAAACAAATACACCTAACATGCATGAGCTATCTGGAGGTAAAACTGAAGTGCCTGGTCTTCACTGTGTTTTTAAACCTCAAGACAGTTCATGTGCTTTAGTAAAAAACACATCTGTTTAGCAGTGCAGACACCTCAGCCACTATTCATTTAAAGAATGGGGAGGTCCACTAAGCAGAACATAGTCGTGAGAGCCAAAATTATTAGAATTCTAGCCCCAAGGTGTAAAACTACTCCCGCTGAAACCTTGGGGAAGTCCTTCAACTCTGTATCAGCTTTCTCATCTGTGAAATGGGGAGGGATAGTTTTCCTTTCAAGGCTATTGAGGATTAACAGTAGGGCCTATCTTGGTTGGTCCTCAGGCACTACCAAAACAAAAATAAATAAATAATAATGCTGCACTTTGATAAGAGAGCTAAGAATGTTTTGGAAAGGTTTAAATATGGGTTCACCAGTTTGTGAGTAGGTAACAAGCATCAAGAGAAATATTACAGTTAACAGCCCTAAGAGGGGAGAGAAACAGAAAAAAATTACAATCATATTTTCACTGTTTCTAGCACTAGCTCCTTCTCAGCTGAATCAGGTTTTTGAAAATCTAGTCTCCACTGTATTAGTGCATAGGACCAAAATAAAGAATTAAGTGTGCAAGTGTATAGGTAGGTGCATGTCTAATTAGCACTGTCATTAAAGACATAAGATAACTGCATACACAAATACACCTTTCAGAGTAACAGCCATGTTAGTCTGTATTCGCAAAAAGAAAAGGAGTACTTGTGGCACCTTAGAGACTAACCAATTTATTTGAGCATGAGCTTTCGTGAGCTACAGCTCACTTCATCGGATGCATACCGTGGAAACTGCAGCAGACTTTATATACACACAGAGAATATGAAACAATACCTCTTCCCACCCCACTGTCCTGCTGGTAATAGCTTATCTAAAGTGATCATCAGGTTGGGCCATTTCCAGCACAAATCCAGGTTTTCTCACCCTCCACCCCCCCACACAAATTCACTCTCCTGCTGGTGATAGCCCATCCAAAGTGACAACTCTTTACACAATGTGCATGATAATCAAGTTGGGCCATTTCCTGCACAAATCCAGGTTCTCTCACCCCCTCACCCCCCTCCCAAAAACCACACACACAAACTCACTCTCCTGCTGGTAATAGCTCATCCAAACTGACCACTCTCCAAGTTTAAATCCAAGTTAAACCAGAACGTCTGTGGGGGGGGGGGGAGGTAGGAAAAAACAAGAGGAAATAGGCTACCTTGCATAATGACTTAGCCACTCCCAGTCTCTATTTAAGCCTAAATTAATAGTATCCAATTTGCAAATGAATTCCAATTCAGCAGTTTATCGCTGGAGTCTGGATTTGAAGTTTTTTTGTTTTAAGATAGCGACCTTCATGTCTGTGATTGCGTGACCAGAGAGACTGAAGTGTTCTCCGACTGGTTTATGAATGTTATAATTCTTGACATCTGATTTGTGTCCATTTATTCTTTTACGTAGAGACTGTCCAGTTTGACCAATGTACATGGCAGAGGGGCATTGCTGGCACATGATGGCATATATCACATTGGTAGATGTGCAGGTGAACGAGCCTCTGATAGCGTGGCTGATGTTATTAGGCCCTGTGATGGTGTCCCCTGAATAGATATGTGGGCACAATTGGCAACGGGCTTTGTTGCAAGGATAAGTTCCTGGGTTAGTGGTTCTGTTGTGTGGTATGTGGTTGTTGGTGAGTATTTGCTTCAGGTTGCGGGGCTGTCTGTAGGCAAGGACTGGCCTGTCTCCCAAGATTTGTGAGAGTGTTGGGTCATCCTTTAGGATAGGTTGTAGATCCTTAATAATGCGTTGGAGGGGTTTTAGTTGGGGGCTGAAGGTGACGGCTAGTGGCGTTCTGTTATTTTCTTTGTTAGGCCTGTCCTGTAGTAGGTAACTTCTGGGAACTCTTCTGGCTCTATCAATCTGTTTCTTTACTTCTGCAGGTGGGTATTGTAGTTGTAAGAAAGCTTGACAGAGATCTTGTAGGTGTTTGTCTCTGTCTGAGGGGTTGGAGCAAATGCGGTTGTATCGCAGAGCTTGGCTGTAGATGATGGATCGTGAAAGCTGGAGGCATGCAGGTAGGAATAGCGGTCAGTAGGTTTCCGGTATAGGGTGGTGTTTATGTGACCATTGTTTATTAGCACTGTAGTGTCCAGGAAGTAGATCTCTTGTGTGGACTGGACCAGGCTGAGGTTGGTGGTGGGATGGAAATTGTTGAAATCATGGTGGAATTCCTCAAGGGCTTCTTTTCCATGGGTCCAGATGATGAAGATGTCATCAATATAGCGCAAGTAGAGTAGGGGCTTTAGGGGACGAGAGCTGAGGAAGCGTTGTTCTAAATCAGCCATAAAAATGTTGGCATACTGTGGGGCCATGCGGGTACCCATAGCAGTGCCGCTGATCTGAAGGTATACATTGTCCCCAAATGTGGAATAGTTATGGGTAAGGACAAAGTCACAAAGTTCAGCCACCAGGTTAGCCGTGACATTATCGGGGATAGTGTTCCTGATGGCTTGTAGTCCATCTTTGTGTGGAATGTTGGTGTAGAGGGCTTCGACATCCATGGTGGCCAGGATGGTGTTATCAGGAAGATCACCGATGGATTGAAGTTTCCTCAGGAAGTCAGTGGTGTCTCGAAGGTAGCTGGGAGTGCTGGTAGCGTAGGGCCTGAGGAGGGAGTCTACATAGCCAGACAATCCTGCTGTCAGGGTGCCAATGCCTGAGATGATGGGGCGCCCAGGATTTCCAGGTTTATGGATCTTGGGTAGTAGATAGAATATCCCAGGTCGGGGTTCCAGGGGTGTGTCTGTGCGGATTTGATCTTGTGCTTTTTCAGGAAGTTTCTTGAGCAAATGCTGTAGTTGCTTTTGGTAACTCTCAGTGGGATCATAGGGTAATGGCTTGTAGAAACTCGTGTTGGAGAGCTGCCGAGCAGCCTCTTGTTCATATTCTGACCTATTCATGATGACAACAGCACCTCCTTTGTCAGCCTTTTTGATTATGATGTCAGAGTTGTTTCTGAGGCTGTGGATGGCATTGCGTTCCGCATGGCTGAGGTTATGGGGCAAGTGATGCTGCTTTTCCACAATTTCAGCCCGTGCACGTCGGCGGAAGCACTCTATGTAGAAGTCCAGTCTGCTGTTTCGACCTTCAGGAGGAGTCCACTTAGAATCCCTCTTTCTGTAGTGTTGGTAGGGAGACCTCTGTGGATTAGTATGTTGTTCAGAGGTACTTTGGAAATATTCCTTGAGTCGGAGACGTTGAAAATAGGATTCTAGGTCACCACAGAACTGTATCATGTTCGTGGGAGTGGAGGGGCAGAAGGAGAGGCCCCGAGATAGAACAGCAGCTTCTGCTGGGCTGAGAGTATAGCTGGATAGGTTAACAATATTGCTAGGTGGGTTGAGGGAACCATTGCTGTGGCCCCTTGTAGCATGTAGTGGTTTAGAAAGTTTAGTGTCCTTTTTCTTTTGTAGAGAAGCAAAGTGTGCGTTGTAAATGGCTTGTCTAGTTTTAGTAAAATCCAGCCACGAGGAAGTTTGTGTGGAAGGTTGGTTTTAGGCTTTATAGCTTTAGGCTTAAATAGAGACTGGGAGTGGCTAAGTCATTATGCAAGGTAGCCTATTTCCTCTTGTTTTTTCCTACCCCCCGCCCCCAGATGTTCTGGTTTAACTTGGATTTAAACTTGGAGAGTGGTCAGTTTGGATGAGCTATTACCAGCAGGAGAGTGAGTTTGTGTGCGTATGGGGGTGGGGGGTGTGTGAGAAAACCTGGATTTGTGCTGGAAATGGCCCACCTTGATTATCATGCACATTGTAGGGAGAATGGTCACTTTGGATGAGCTATTGCCAGCAGGATAGTGAGTTTGTGTGTGTGGTTTTTGGGAGGGGGGTGAGAGAACCTGGATTTGTGCAGGAAATGGCCCAACTTGATTATCATGCACATTGTGTAAAGAGTTGTCACTTTGGATGGGCTATCACCAGCAGGAGAGTGAATTTGTGTGGGGGGGTGGAGGGTGAGAAAACCTGGATTTGTGCTGGAAATGGCCCAACCTGATGATCACTTTAGATAAGCTATTACCAGCAGGACAGTGGGGTGGGAGGAGCTATTATTTCATATTCTCTGTGTGTATATAAAGTCTGCTGCAGTTTCCACGGTATGCATCCGATGAAGTGAGCTGTAGCTTACGAAAGCTCATGCTCAAATAAATTGGTTAGTCTCTAAGGTGCCACAAGTACTCCTTTTCTTTTTACAAATACACCTGATTACCCTAATTCCTCTGGGAAACCCCATGCACCAAGTAGTTCAAGGAAACCTCTGTTCCAGAAAAAATGCTTATCATAATAGCTATCAGGGCACAGAAAAAAGAAAGGAAATCACATAGTAATTTGTTAATTATTGCCCCACTTCTTGCTTTATTTTACATTTTAATATACATTGTATAAATAATATAATCCCAGCATGCTCATTTGACAGTTTACTTCTTAATGAGAAGCAAACCAGAAAGTACCTTCTTAAAATATATGTTTGACTTTCAGTAGCCCCTCTACTATACTGTAGTTATGTTATGAGTCATTAGAAGTCATCATACAGTCTACTATACTGTAGATATGTTATGAGTCAGAACTCCTGATTTAGCTGTAGTTGAGGGGTAAATCTGCATCTATTTATGGTGATTCTTGAATTGGAGTTTGTGCTCTTTTGTTGTTACTTTCAACAGTGGCTACAATTCTTTTCCTACTGTCTATGGGTTAAGGACTGCCACAGGCCTTTGGAGTTTGTGTTGAAAGAAAATACACTTTACTTATCAGTTCCAGGGGGATGGAAGGACAGTACTTCAACGTATAAAAATATTTTAGTTTCTGGTATCTGAGATAATGTAACATTCTCCCATAAAGAACAACATTGCTGATATCAAACAGATTGTACTTGCTTATTCAGTCAGTGTTTTGCAAGAGTTACATGAAGATGAAAAGAAACATGAAAAGCAACTTACCCTAACGATGATTCCCATACGTTTACTTTCATAAGTGAATGGAAAGATCTGGAGGATGGTGAAGTTTAGTATCTGACCACCAGGTGTCCTCAGCTGCATGGAGGATTGATCTCTACCAACCAGTGTTAAGCCTACACTTTCAGTCCACTGTACCAGGGCCACCTAAATACAAGAAAGGTCACAGGTCAGATAGACTGCTGAGCTTTGTGGTTCAGAGGTCATGTAAATGAACACCAGAGGGGAAGGGACAGTGGGTTAACTGAAGAAAAAGTTACTCAGTCATTAACGTCACTGTAAAACGGATCAGTTTTTCTACGTTGGCCATGTAATGTGAACAAATGGCTCTTTAGTGTTATTCCCTGCGGCCATTCCTGCCCATTGACAATATTAATTACTCTGTCCCTGGAAGGACCTACTAATGTCCAATAACACATGACATGCACTACACTGTGTTCTGAGCCAGCCAGATGATGTTAAAATAAAAAAAAATAAAGTTGGCGATGGAACACACAGTACATAACTGCCCCCATTCAAATGGGTTTAAGACAAGCAGAGGATATTAAAGCAATGAAAGTCTAAGTTGCCAATACGCCACTAACCCGAAGTGATGACACAGGATGTGATCCTGCACCACTGAGGTTAGTGGGAGCAGAATTGAGCCCATAATGAAACTGGAAATGAAAAGGAAGTCAATGAAACAGATCCAGGCAGTGAGTTTATGTGGCATTACTGTGCGCTGGGCATTCGGCTACAATGTCAAAGGATGTAACTACTGTTGTAAACAAAGCTGAGCAGAGGAGAGTTCTAAAGATCCGAGGACAAATGAGAGTTTCAGCCTCTTGCAGTGTGATATTCTCTCGAGACAACCGCACCGACTCAGCACAGCTAGTAATAGGTTATTTAAATCTGATCAGGATGAGTTTCAGATGGAAACATTGCACATACTAGGAAATGCCCTTTCCTCCCTCTCCCCAGTGAAAACACCTCCCCCTCCCCCATACAAAATTTTGGGCTAAATCTATATCCAACTCTTAAAACTCAGTCCCACCTCTGACTATAGTTGCCAACCCTGCAGGATAGGCATGGAGTCTTCCAGAATCAGTGTTGATCTCCCAGTGCCTATTAAAAGCAATCCGGGAGATTTTAATAGGATATTTTAAGAAAATGACATTACGTCATGTGGGGGGGCGGGGGGGGGGAAGGTTTGGAATCTCCCGGAATACTTTCAGTCACAGTTGGCAACCCTACTACCTCTGACACAAATATCAGGCCAAGTTCTCTGCTTGTGTAACTCCATTTACTACAAGGCAGTTACACCAGCAGAGAATTGGACTAATTCATTTTAGTGCTTGCAATCTGGCACTTATATTCAGTGCACATCCCAGGTTCTTTCAGCAAGGAAAGATTTAGACTCAACAGTGCATATAAATCTCTTAGAAGAAAGCCTGCTGTATCCTAAGTGCGCTAGTTCCTAAGTAAATAAAAACAAAACATAAGTGTCAGTGGATTTCTCACCTATTTTTATAGACATCCATTAAGAGTGGCATGTCTAAAGAGATGCACATAAAAATCCTTTACCTGTCTTGTCTTATAGCCATTATCTTGTTGAGAAGCTCAGTGGAATGAAGACCAGTTTTGTAGAGACTTATTTACTAATAATCTTTTCTCTTCATTAAAGAAATCACTTCTATAACCATAATTATTGCTGACATTTCATCTCTTTCGTCACAAGTCTATTTAGTGAACGCAAGCAATAGGACAAAGTATTCAGTTTACTACTAAAGGAGTTATGTCTTCCAAGAAAGTTCATGAAAAAATACCTACAACACATGCAATACTTAAGCTATGGAGCTATCCTCTCAACTTGAAGTACCTGCTTTAACCCTCAGTGGAAGGTGTGGGCACACATTAAGAGACACTGCCCTCATTTAAACCTAGTGTTTCTAACATGCTACAGCACATAGGACCTCATCCAAAGTTTCAACTGACTTCAATAGGCCATTCAGACCTCAATCTAATAAGGTATTTCAAGTCTAGAACTATTGGTGTGACTCTCCGTGGCAGGTTCTCCTTCAAGCTAAAGCTTATTGACTATTTTTAGGATTTGGACAGCCTGGCTCTAGGTCTCTCATACACTCACCATGTTGCTAAAAGCCCCCTTAGAATCTGTGTAGTAGCTTACCCATCTTCATCACATGATTACAATGTACTGAAGAAAAAACTTACTGCAAAGTGGGTGCCTAAATCTTCATTTACCCTAAAACCCGGCGGGAAATAACATGCTTAAAATGCTGCTTCTTGTGTTCGACGTTTCATAGTTTGTGGGATTCAACTTAAAGGAATTGCTCCCCCTCAGGACTGCAATAAATGAAACTTTGGAGGGCTAATTCAGAACTTATCTATACAGAATATTTGCATTAAGACACCTTCCAGTTTCTGCTCTACCTCACTTCTTTACTCTGTCTTACCATCATTTTATATTTTTCCGACAAAAAGCATGGTCCAACTAAATGCACAGAGCCCAATACTAGTTCAGATTTAGATCACTGTCATTGCAGCTGAAATAAGAACTTATTAAAAGGGTCACCTGAATTCCTGCTGGGCAGAACCCTGCATAGATATTTCAGTAGGGACTGCTCACAGACTAAGGTTCTTCACACAGCATGAGGATGTATGGCAGAATTAGACCATACATCATTAGTTAGATTATTTTTTTTACAGCACAAAATTCTTTCGTGGATTTGGAACCACAATGTGGTATTTGGAGAGGCAAATTATTTAACTGTTAAAAAAAAAAAAAAGAGAGCGAGGGCATGGCAGGTTTAGGGGAGGGAGCGGGAAGGGGCGGAGTGGGGACAGGGCATGTGGCAGAGCAGTGATCTCCCTCTCCCCCCCGGCACATTGGAAAGTTGGTGCCTGAAGCTCCAGCCCCGAAGTCGGTGCCTATTCGAGGAGCATGTGGCTCTGGAGCCATGGGCTGGCCACCCCTGCTCTATCCCATCTCCACAGTGCGATGTTACATTAGTATCACTCTCTGAAATCTCACAGACCGAAAAGAACACTTCACGCTTATTTGTCTACATGTTTGAAATCTGCAGTTGTCTGAAGGCCTAAACTTCCTTGTTCCCTTCACAGCCAAGTAAGAGTCTCATGGAAAAATAATTATTAAAATACCTGGATTTTCTCATGCAGGAGACAGGGACTAGATGAGAAATGTTACCGTACTTGGACTATGAAAAAAGGAAAGAGGTGGTCTGTCTCCTCCACTCACTCTAGACTGTCAACGTCATGCAGTGAGGTAAAAAAAGGCTTTATAAAAAATTTTCATAGGGGACAAAAGCTTCATCAGGGCTGTTAAGGAAAGTGTGCAACAAGCAGATGTGTTAAGAATAAGAGGACCAGAATTACATGGAATCAGCTAGTCAGAAATATTGAAACCCATTAATTTGCTTGTGTCTTGTTGATCAGGAGAATAATAGATTTTGTACCTTAGAGGCCTTGGTTTGTTTTTTAAACCTTTCACTTCCACCCATGCCCTAATATAGCATCACTGAAGTTTTCATATGTTACATAAAATGAAAAGTAATTACCATGAGTAATAAATAAAGAGAGTTACAAACCCCACAACATACAAAATCCATATGTGATTTACCAGGACATTTACAATAACTGATTCCATAAAAAAGAATTGATATAATAAACAAGGTTATCTTGGACTCCACAATTAAAATGAAATAAATCAATGGCTGGACTGCCATTAAGACAAGATACAAGGTGTAAGTCTCTTACAGAAGGAATGGAGAAATATCTATTTGGCTCTCAATCTAGGCTAAAATAAATATCCCTGGTGATAAATCAACTTAAGTATACTTCATTGCCAGAAGTTTCCTGATTGCTAGGATTCCCCATACTTTGCAAACTATTCCTCTGCTCAAAAGCCAAGTTGTACCCATTTACCAAATACATATTTCAAGCAGAAAAAAAGGCATAAAGCAATCCAATGGTTAGAAACTGAAGCTAGACCAATTCAGACTAGAAAAAATGCAATTAAAACAAACCACTTGAAACACAGCAAGTAGTTAACCACTAGGATATACCTAAGGACATGGTGAATTCTCCATCAAATGAAGTTTTTAAATCAAAACTGATATCTTTCTGAAAGATATGTTATAGCTCAAAACAGAAGTTATGGACTTAATGCAGAAATTACTGGGTGGGCTTCTATGGTCTATGTTATATAGGAGGTAAGATTAGATGATCATGGTGGTCTTCTGACCTTAAAAATCCAATAATACCTGCAACTGCAAGGAAAACTTTCTTAGTCAATTTATGAATCATTTCCCTATGAGCTTTGCAGATGGTTTAATTCTGCGGCACCTCAGGCAGAGACGGAGGACTCCTTTTACTCCTACATTTAACACACTAATTCAGTTACACATATTTAATATCAGCATCTCCTGGAAACTAAAAAACTACAGAGAAGTAGGTGTCGATTTTCCATATGTTGTACCGCTATTGAGGTAGGCTCACTTCCCCCCTCCAAATAGATCCTTTCTTTCTTGATCTGCCATTTAAGTTAGATCTCAGGACAACAAGCATTTAAATTTCCAAAAAAGTTTACACTTAGGGTAATATGTAAAACTGAATATAACATAATTGAAAAATTAGCTGAGTGAAGACCTTACAAGCCTCATAAGGTGGTGCAGAGTGCAACACAATCCTAGGGCTCTAGGACCCAGAAGAAGCCTGCACAAGAGAAGAAAGAAGCAGATCCTCCCTCCTGCTGCTGTCTCCGCCCACCTTCTGGTCCCAGACCAACCCCTCTGTCCCTTCTTAACTCTACCCTGGACCTTCAGTACTCAACTCAAGGGGAAGGGAAATGGCACTGGCTTTTTAAACCACCACTTTCCAACCTCCAAAAGCCGCAGAATTCCTGCCTCTGCCCAAAAAACATTTTTCACTGAAACTTTTGAAGTTTGCTGACTAGCTGTAATTGAAAATATTAAAATTAATAGGTTTACACAGCACCTAGTGCAATGGGGCCCTGGCACTACCATAAAGAAAATAAATAATAGTGTCAACATCAACAGGGCCTTCGTCGATGCAGATTTTGGGCACCCTGTTTTACTGGACATAGGAGTGCATTTTCAGAGTAATCAAAGATAGGAAACTGACATACACTGCGCTATTTAAACTGACAGTTATGTGTGTTACAAGTCACAGTCATGCTGTCTGAGAGAAGCATCTGAGTTGGAAAATAAGTGTGGGTGGGAAATTAAGTGCGTGCGTGTGTGTGTGATTTATATATAAAGCAAGCAAGAGTAAAACCGATTTCAGAGAACCCTGTGACCACTGAGAGAAACATAGCAAGAGAGTCCTCCATGCTCAGAGTTGAACAGCAACCAAAATAGCTAATAAACCTTTATTACTACATTCTAGGAATCTCTGGATATTGTTCTGTTTGCCTATACTATGTTAGATATATTTCTCTGCAGTGTAAGTCAGAATTGCTAGTGCAACTCTATATTCCATGTCTCTAAACGTCACTCTCTGGCCAGTCATTAAATTACTCAAGCCATCACTGAAATGGATATTGATTAACAAATTTCATTTTAAAGAGAGACAAATTGATCCTTGTTATTAGTTGCTCTTCAAATGTCCCCAACTGGATTGCCTAGGAACACAGACAATGGCAGTAATCAAGTGGAGCACACTCTTTCGTGTCCTGGAAGCTGTGGAGTGCTGTCAGAGTTAAAGATTGTTTGCCCAAGAATCCCAAGCACGCTTATCTCTGATCAGATTATATCTATTTCATTTCCCCTGTTAGTTACTGTATGGCTACAACGGACACAATCAAAGAGCCCCAAGGCTGTAACTGATATCTGAATAAAGATACTTCAAGACTTCTAAATGGGAATATGCACAGGAAACAAATTTAGGAAATCCTGTTCTCTGTTACAGGAAATTAATCCTATTCCAACTGGTAGAAATTACCCTCACTGTTCAAAAGTAAGAAGAATAAAAGTTTTTGTACTCATTTCATAAACTGACCTCTCCTGACATGCTAATATTTTATTGATATAGAATTTCAAAGTAGGCTTTAGATGCTTGTTAAAGACTTTCCCTCTAGGAATCCATGAATGCTATTTAACAGTATCACACTTTCCTGAAGGGTTTAACTAGCGCTGGTTTCATATTTAGTACTCCCTATTGTGAGACACATAGTAGATGTCTGACTGATATTTGTGCTCTTGAGACCTACAGACAAGATGTCTTCAGTAAAGCATATCTAATTTCTGAAACCACTTGTAATTCACAGTTCAAATCATTGCAAGGAAAACAATGTAGACAAAAGTATAATTTCAGAGAGATTAGTTATAAAGTTACAATATAAAAATACCATGTATTACAGCCACATTAGTTGCAAAAAAATTTAAAGCAGGAGTTACAATTACAATTGGAAATATGTCAAACTTCACTGAGACTATACGGGCATGTAGGTAAAGAAACAGAGGCTATGAATGTAAATAGCCAATAAATTCACTAGGAAACAGCCTCAAATACTGACCACAAAAATTAACATCTGGAAATTGTTCGGATCCAATTTCAACGCAAAGGCACTTACTTCTGTAAAACTGCTTTATTGGCGAGAGCAGCACTTCAAGGAGAAACCCAGGTAAGCAAAATACAGAAAAAAAGTACAGCTCGGAAGCAGTATTTGCACAGTGCCTGTTCACTCCAAGCACCATGAAGACACAAATACCCTTTTTGTCACCACGAGCACAAGAATTTTGTTTACAAAAGAATGTACTTAAAATGATCCTATACTGGGGGCTAGGAAACCTTTTGTCCTCTTGAAAGGAGATCATGGTCTATCTGAGTGAGTAATCATAGGAAATATTTTAAAAGTATGTGCAACGTAGGGCAAGTCGTCAGCACAATCTTTTGAGGTTGTACCTTACTAGAATAATCTTAGAACTCTGGATATTTGAAGGATTTAAAAATTTTCTTATATGAACAGCTCCTCACCTTTAATACCACCTTTAGGAAACCTAGCTAGTCTTATAATGTTAAGAGTGAAAAACTGTTTATGTAAAGCAATAAGAAAAAAAAAACGTTCAAATACTGCCAACGATCTACACATCATCAATGGAATTTCTAAGAAAAATTTCAAATTTTCAGTCTTCTAGCAGATATGGGCAAGTGTAATTATTCAAACAAAAGCTGATTTGGGCTGGGGGGGGGCAGGGGATTGGGCTCTGGGGCTAAAAATAGCAGTGTAAAGTTCAGGCTCAGATTGGAGACCCTCCTCCACTCTACTTTTATAGCCTCATAGCTCGAGCCCCATGAGCCTGAGTCAGCAGACCTAGGCCAGCTATGGGTCTTTTATTGCAGTTTAGACATACCCATAGAGGTGGGGGACTGCAGGTATCTGTGCCAGATCTGGACCTTTGCACCAGCAGCGAGTTCCTCTATGACAGAAGAATTCTTTGCTGGGCATTTGCGGTCAGTTTATGCTTCCTTTGTCCCATAACTGCATAGACAGTCTGACCCCTTGACTTGACTAGAATAGGCTTGCCTTTAATTAAAGATGAGCTGTGGTTCACCTTGCTAAATATACATAAAATTGGTTTAATATATAAGCAAAGAGGGAGGGTTTGTTTCACTTCTAAAATATTTATTGTTTGACACGTAGCACTTACATTATTTTCCTATTCATTCCTATAGTAAAGAGTTTTTGATTATGCTTTTTCTTAATAGAAGTGACAGACTTATTTTCAAATACACCTCTACGCTGATATAAAGCGGTCCTTGGGAGCCAAAAAATCTTATCGTGTTATAGGTGAAACCGCGTTATATCGAACTTGCTTTGGCCTCGAGCATTTCCATTCTTAATAGTCACTTCCCGCCCCCTGACTGACCCCTCAGAACCCCTGATCCATCCAACCCCCCTGCCCGCTCCCTGTCCCCCGACCCCATCCACACCCCTGCCCCCTGAGAGGCCCCCCGGGACTCCCACACCCTATCCAACGCCCCCATCCCCTGACCGCCCCGCCCCCAGAACCTCCGAACGATCCAATCCACCCTGCTCCCTGTCCCCTGACCACCCCCCAAGACCCTCTGCTCCTTTTCCAACCCCTCGGCCCCGGCCCGGCACCCTTAACATGCTGCTCAGAGCAGCGTTTCGGAGCCAGACACGCTGACGCGCTGATCTGCCAGAGCATGCAGCCCCGCCTCCCAGAGCGCTGCTTTACCGCGTTATATCCAAATTTGTGTTATATCGGGTCGTGTTATATCGGGGTAGAGATGTATGTTAATGTGACAATGACATAATTCATCGTGAGGATGCTCTATTAGCAATTATTAGTTAGCACTGATGGTTTGACACCGAGCTCTTCCATTTCAGAGAGGCTTCCTTCAGATATTGCCTATTTCAAACCCTTAAAAACATGGAGGTGAGGGAGAAGAGGGTGGGAAAAAAGGAAATCTCACCTCATCAGGACTGGAAGCCTGGTACACCCTGCAGGAGTCTTCATAATGTCTCTCAGCTTCAGCCTGATCTGTCACACCATTAGACTCATACACTGGTGTCACGTTGTGGCAGAGGGCAATCGCTTTCACAGCCTCGTGAACACGGCTACTCATGGTTTTACGTACTTTGGTGGCCAGGGTGGGGCCTTTTAAAGCAGGAGGGTCTTGTGACTGCTAACGAGAAAGGAGAAAAGAAAGCGTAGACAGTTTTGAAAAGCAGGAATAAATAGAGTATCATTAAGGATCTTGCTTCTGTTATAACCATACACATACTATTTGCATGGACACACACCTCCACTAACTTGGGATATGTTTTTGACTGGGGCATCTTCTTTGTATGTGTTATCATGGGAATAACTGAGACCACTTCCCAGTTATATGCAGCTAAATGAAGTTAGATTTACTTAATTAGAGATGAAATGAAAAAATAACTCCCTAAGATATTTGTCCAAGAGTTTTCAGCACAGCTTGAATGAAAAGGGTCATTTGCTGCTGATCCACCAAATCACTACACAAGCTTAGTGGATAAAAATGTTCCCCCAAAATCACCAGATTGTGTGTTCCGTTGAAATCACATTTTGGTCAGCAAAAGACCCAGTGGTTTTTATGCTTGAGAATGAATGGCTTTCATACGCATGAACAGGATTGCTGAAAACAGAAAACAGATGGGCTCACATGGAACGAGAAACTTAAATTAAGTTCATTTAATTTTTAATACTATTTTTAGTATCAGAATCAGACTCCTCTGGTAATTACACAATTACTAAAGTATGCTGGTCACAAAGAGGAGACATAGTGATCCAGTTTCCTGTTCTGTTAACCTTTAATGTCAAGAGGACAAAAGCTTCACTTCCAGGCCAAAGGGCATAGCATGGTAAAAATAAGAGCAATGAAGAACTACAATTTAAATGAATCATTACTAGCAAATGCTTCTAATTATAAAGTATCTTAATTCTACAAAATTTCTGTGCTAAACTTGTGTGCTGAACTTCCATAAATCTTATAATATATATATATATTCTTATATTTTAAAAATTAAATGCTATCTTCAAAATTTGAGTCTCTAATAAATCTAAAATCTATCTGTGGGTTTTAAACTGCTACCCATCACCCTGATATTAGGGTGCATTCCACATAAAATCAATAGGAATAGTGAAGTCCTTGGTTCAACCACATTTAGAGTCACATACAGTACTCAACCATTCATCCATTAAGTCTAGTACCCTGTCCTGATTAATACTGGATGCTTTAGGAAGTAATTTACCACTAGTCAAGTTTCTTCACCTCTCAGACTGAGATGGTGCCTGAACAGGTGTAGCCTGATCACAGAGAAATGTTTATAGACAGGAAGTATCTGGCAGTTCAGACTGACTAGCAGCTCTCAATGTCTGACAGAGATCAGATGCCAAAATGGCTGTGAAAGCCAAAGAACAAAAGGCAGGTAGGTGGCTAAGGCAGTCAGCAGTTGAAAGCCGCACCTACTAATATGCACATAAAGATTCTGAGGTGTTTGAGAATGCCAGGTGTGCAACTATACCTGAGAGGCAAAAGAAACAAACAAAACACATTATACCTGAGGCACACACACCAGTGGATATCTCACGAAGAGACAGCTCAAAATGCCAAATATCCATTGGCCTGGGAGGGAGAATAGGGGCTTTGCTTGACAGTTTGTACAAAGGCCAGCTGAATCACAGAAAGGAGATTTTCAGATTCAAGAAAGAGCAGAACAGCTCCTCTACAACCATACAGCACACTTCAATGGTATGTCTACACAGCAGCCAGGAGCATGCTTCCCAGCTCAGACAGACAGATATGCAATAGCTCTGCTCAAGCTACTGCACTAAAAATAGCAGTGTGTCCATAGCAGCACGGACAACGACTTGGGCTAGGCATCAGAGTACTACCCAGGGGTCAGATGGGTTTGTACTCTGAGAGCTAGCCAGAGCTGCCGCCCATGTCACCATGGCCACACTGTTATTTTTGTCATGCTAGCTCAAGAAGAGCTAGCGCATGACTGTCTACCCATGCTGGGAAGCACGCTCTCAGCTGCTATATAGACGTACCCCAAGGAGAAGAGTCCTATTTTACACTGCAGTTTTTGTCTTTTTTTTTGCATGCAGAATGCATGCTTCATATTTTAACTTTGGGAGGTTTGTGCATTCAGTTGGTTCTAAAATACCTTAGGTCAAAATGTAAGGAGATGTGATATGCAAAGAAGCAAATTACTGCACTCGGCATTTTGTTTTGGGGAGAATGTTAGTCCCTTGGCATATACACTGTCTTATGTGAAGTGACTCCATAACCAAAAAGAAATACAAGTGTTTGACAGTAAGACCCCATTGTACAATGACCCACCCATCTGCTGCCAAATTCTACTGACTGAACCTGCAGGGTCGCATTTTACAAATGAGGAACAGAGCAGTCACTAAAGACCGAGACTTCTGATCATGAATAAGCCACTGCAAAACTATTTCTAGCTGCAGGAGGGTCTAATGGTTGGAGAGAAAGCTGCTTGTTAAGAACAAATTTTAAAAAAATTTAAAAAACCCATTTTACTGATGACTAAATTACTATTAATCTAAACAGTGTTAAAAGACAACCGAAAACATTAACTATTGATGACTTCCCAAGGGTTAAACATTTTTTCAAGGGTAATTAACCTGCTGGGCTAGTGCAGTAGAAATTCATCCTGTTTTCGGGGAAAAGGTATGACATGTTTGATATGAAAAATCATCAAGCCCCTCATTAGCATAAAGAGTGACGTTTAGTTATTTTAATTCTCAATGAACAGGTGTTTTCATTGAATTTAACCATTCTGCTGCAATGTGTGCAATGCAGTCCCAGGAGCCTAACACTATTACATGCACCCAAAATGTTAAATTGACCAACCTTTTGCATTTCACTAAGTTTGGATTAAAAAAATTTTTTTTAAAAAGAGTACTTTCACTTGTTTTAGGGGAGGAAGTTCTTTTTAAGTCTGATTTTTACTGGACCATTTCCCTTTAAAAGAGACAGAAAAAAATACTAAAATGTAAACAAATTTCAAATAATAATTGAAGGCTCAAAGCAATCTATTGCGAAGAGGATTTGTAAAGGATTGTAATGAATTATGAATCCCAAATCTAGGACAACAGGATATGTGTTCATACTTCATGGATTGGTGCTGATGGTTTTGGATGTGCCCTTCATGATATATGTAGGCACAGCTGTGGTCATTACATTTTCTTCACAGGAAGTTGCAGGAGTGACTGCTAGGGTCCTTTGGTAGCTTTACCCAATTTACGAGAATGACAAAGGAAATTACAAGTCAGAGCCAGGAAATATAGTTTTCTCACCCTTACAGTTCAAAAGATGTCTATTTGTTATACAAAACTGAACCAAAAGAGCGCAAGCATATAAACAAAGAAGTTCAAGATTGTTCACTACCATAGAGAAGGAATGCTAAGGGAAAATCTCCCATTATCATAGAAACATAGGACTGGAAGGGACCTTGAGAGATCATCTAGTCCAGTCCCCTGCACTCATGGCACGACAAAGTATTATCTAGACCATCCCTGACAGGTGTTCATCTAGGATGGCCTTGCTTTGTAAGTCAAATACTGTACTTACTCATGTGATTTACCTGGAGATTTTAGGTATTTAACGTTGAGAAAAATTGGCCAAGTTTCAAAAGTACAAATTACTGTTATATCAGCCTGAACTATGATTTTACCCAATTTTGAAAAGATACAGAACGCTGTGGAAGAACTTCCCAAGTTGTAGCCAGTTTTGAAAAGTGGATATTTGGTTTGGACCATAAACATTCCCAGGAAACTTCTGATACTGTACTGTATGCAGTATTACCAACGACAAGAGATCAAAAATCATAATTCTGGCCCAAAATTCATGAGCTTTTTTAAACAGATTGCATTGTGTGTTTAGGTCAGTCTCTTGATTTTTGAACGCATACTGGCCATCCCCAGGGTGTGTACATATGACAATTAGTGTTGCCCACTCCCACATATACTGGATAAGGTGATTTTGGCCCCTGCTGCAGGAGCTCTCACCCCCATATCTGCCACTCTCCTGCCCAGCAATTAGTCCTGTCCCACAGTCCCTCATCAGTTGTGTCCCAACCCAACCCCCTCAATTCAACTCCCCCTCAGTTCAGTCCCACAGCCCCCATCAACCCCCACTGCACTCAGTTCACCCTCCCAGCACTCACCGCATCTGCTCAGATCAATATAGCCCTCCCACCCTACCAGCCCCCTCCCGCCTCACTTCAGCCCCACTGCAGGCCCCAGACCATAGTTCAGCCCTCCCAGCCTCACCTATGCTCCTCTTAAGGTTCTTCACCTTCACCAGGCTGCAGCCGGGGGGGGAGAAGGAGGGGGAAAGGGAAGGGACTGCAGTGGGGTCCCCTCTCCCACTTCCCAGATTGGCAGGGGAACCCTGGCTGCGGGGCTGACAGTGGGGAGCCCTGGCCACTGAGGGTTGACAGTGATTTCTAAGTAAAATTAAGCCTCACTCGTGATCTGGCTGTATTTCAAGGAATCCCTGTTGAGGTTACAGGGACAAACCATCCCGATGAGTCGAAAGAATAGTAAATATGGCAGGCGACCAGCTTGGCTTAATGGTGAAATCCTAGCGGATCTTAAACATAAAAAAGAAGCTTACAAGAAGTGGAAGGTTGGACATATGACCAGGGAAGAGTATAAAAATATTGCTCGGGCATGTAGGAATGATATCAGGAGGGCCAAATCGCACCTGGAGCTGCAGCTAGCAAGAGATGTCAAGAGTAACAAGAAGGGTTTCTTCAGGTATGTTGGCAACAAGAAGAAAGCCAAGGAAAGTGTGGGCCCCTTACTGAATGAGGGAGGCAACCTAGTGACAGAGGATGTGGAAAAAGCTAATGTACTCAATGCTTTTTTTGCCTCTGTTTTCACTAACAAGGTCAGCTCCCAGACTGTTGCGCTGGGCATCACAAAATGGGGAAGAGATGGCCAGCCCTCTGTGGAGATAGAGGTGGTTAGGGACTATTTAGAAAAGCTGGACGTGCACAAGTCCATGGGGCCGGACGAGTTGCATCCGAGAGTGCTGAAGGAATTGGCGGCTGTGATTGCAGAGCCATTGGCCATTATCTTTGAAAACTCGTGGCGAACAGGGGAAGTCCCGGATAACTGGAAAAAGGCTAATGTAGTGCCAATCTTTAAAAAAGGGAAGAAGGAGGATCCAGGGAACTACAGGCCAGTCAGCCTCACCTCAGTCCCTGGAAAAATCATGGAGCAGGTCCTCAAAGAATCAATCCTGAAGCACTTACATGAGAGGAGAGTGATCAGGAACAGCCAGCATGGATTCACCAAGGGAAGGTCATGCCTGACTAATCTAATTGCCTTTTATGATGAGATTACTGGTTCTGTGGATGAAGGGAAAGCAGTGGATGTATTGTTTCTTGACTTTAGCAAAGCTTTTGACACGGTCTCCCACAGTATTCTTGTCAGCAAGTTAAGGAAGTATGGGCTGGATGAATGCACTATAAGGTGGGTAGAAAGTTGGCAGCCGGTATCAAGTGGAGTGCCCCAAGGGTCGGTCCTGGGGCCGGTTTTGTTCAATATCTTCATAAATGATCTAGAGGATGGTGTGGATTGCACTCTCAGCAAATTTGCGGATGATACTAAACTGGGAGGAGTGGTAGATACGCTGGAGGGGAGGGATAGGATACAGAAGGACCTAGACAAATTGGAGGATTGGGCCAAAAGAAATCTGATGAGGTTCAATAAGGATAAGTGCAGGGTCCTGCACTTAGGACGGAAGAACCCAATGCACAGCTACAGACTAGGGACCGAATGGCTAGGCAGCAGTTCTGTGGAAAAGGACCTCGGGGTGACAGTGGATGAGAAGCTGGATATGAGTCAGCAGTGTGCCCTTGTTCCCAAGAAGGCCAATGGCATTTTGGGATGTATAAGTAGGGGCATAGCGAGCAGATCGAGGGACGTGATCGTTCCCCTCTATTCGACATTGGTGAGGCCTCATCTGGAGTACTGTGTCCAGTTTTGGGCCCCATACTACAAGAAGGATGTAGATAAATTGGAGAGAGTCCAGCGAAGGGCAACAAAAATGATTAGGGGTCTAGAACACATGACTTATGAGGAGAGGCTGAGGGAGCTGGGATTGTTTAGCCTGCAGAAGAGAAGAATGAGGGGGTATTTGATAGCTGCTTTCAACTACCTGAAAGGGGGTTCCAAAGAGGATGGCTCTAGACTGTTCTCAATGGTAGCAGATGACAGAACGAGGAGTAATGGTCTCAAGTTGCAGGGGGGGAGGTTTAGATTGGATATTAGGAAAAACTTTTTCACTAAGAGGGTAGTGAAACACTGGAATGCGTTACCTAGGGAGGTGGTAGAATCTCCTTCCTTAGAGGTTTTTAAGGTCAGGCTTGACAAAGCCCTGGCTGGGATGATTTAACTGGGAATTGGTCCTGCTTCGAGCAGGGGGTTGGATTAGATGACCTTCAGGGGTCCCTTCCAACCCTGATATTCTATGATTCTATGATCTCTGGATAGAACTCGGAAATGTCAGGATTTTTTTTTTTCAGTCACGGCTGGTATGTATGGTAATTATACATATATACATATTAATCATGCAGCTGCCTATATGTTTTACTGAAAGTTTGAGCTATGTAGTCAGGATCCCTTTATGAACAGCCCAATGACCTGTCAAACTAAGAGTTAAGTTAATCAGACTTTACTTTACCTGCGTATATATACTAAATATATGGCTCTGCACTTCATCCATGGAGTCCAGTCCATAGGCTACTGTCCCAAGGTGAAGCCGTTTAAAAACCATCTCATTCTGTGTGAGAGTTCCTGTAACAGAAGCAGCATTATAGGCCACGTCCAAGCCATGGCAGATACTTATTTTCCAGTCAAACCCTATTCCCTGCTCTTCCCAACAAAGAGAGAAAGGATGAGATGGGAGCACAGATGTTTACCTAGTTACTATAATAAGCTACTAGTGCAGCTTCAAGCTTAATAATTTGTGGGTAGATTCTTGCAGGGAGTGGTAGAATACTTGGCTAGGAGCTCCATTAAAATGAGACTATTCACCAAGTAACTTACTGCTTAGTGAGATAAGAGTATCAGTGTGAAATCCTGACCCCACTGAAGTCAATTTCAGTTTATCCATTGACTTAAATGGGTCTGGGATGACATCCCAGAATCTGGCCCTTGGTTATTAACTAAGGCCTTTTGTTGTCCTAGACCAGAGTCGTGAAGGTTCTGTGACAATAAACGCTGGAATGATGGCAGGTGACTGGTTTCTGTTCCTAAAGAAGGGTTGTCTGTAGAGCTGGGCAAAATGTATTTGGCAAATTTACTGCTCGCTAAACAATGCATTTTCAAGGCACCAAAACTTCACCAAAATAAATAAAAGCCACAAAAACTGGAAATGTTGATTTAAAGTTTCATTTTGAAAAGGTAAATTTTATTTCACAAATCAAAACACTGTGTTTCAAGCCAAAAAAAAAAGTTTTTTCAGTTTTTCATTCTGGGGAGAAAAACTGGAAAAAGAAGAAGAAAACTAACAGAACTTTATTTTGTATATTTCTGTCCAACTTCCAAACTGAAAATAAGCGTATTTTAAAAAAAAAAAAAAGGGGGAAGAAGGAAGTTATTCCATTCCCTCTAGCTCACAGAACAGGGACTAAAGACTGACAGAAGTGAGTGATGGTGAGAAAAACACACAATAAACCATAAGGGGTGAAAAATCATTCAGGTCTCTTGCCCGTTTCTGTGCACACCCCCTCATTAAGGAAGGGCTCTATTATATATGAGAACAACATGGAGATTCAAAACATTGTTTATACTGAACCACATTTTCTAAAAGGAAATCCCGGTTAGAAAAGAAGATACGTTATATCAGTGGTCACCAACTGGTCGATCGTGATCAACTGGTCGATCCTGGAGACTACCAGTCGATAGGGATCTCTAGCTGCACAGCCGCTAAGGCAGGCTCCCTGCCTGCCCTGGCCCCACACTGCTCCCAGAAGTGGCCAGCGCGCCCCCGCAGCCTGAGGCAGGATCTCCACGCGCTGCCCCTCTCTGCAGACACCACCCCTGCAGCTCTCATTGTCTGGGAATAGGAAGCTGTGGTCAATGGGAGTTGCGGGGGCGGTGCCTGCAGAGATGGGTAGTGCCTATGGAGCCACATGTCCCTCCCAGGGGCTTCAGGGGCGCGTTGGCCCCTTCCTTAGCCCTGCTGCACCGCCAACCAGGAGCTGCCCGAGGTAAGTGCCCCCCGGCAGGAGCCTGCACCCCAGCCCTGAGTCCCTTCCCAGAGCCAACTGCCTACACCCTAAACCCCTGCCCCAGCACTGAGCCCCCTCCCACAGCCAGCACCCTGTACCCCCTCCTGCACCCCAACACTCTGCCCCAGCCCGGAGTACTCTCCCACACTCCGAACCCGTCAGCCTCAGCCCAGAGCCTGCACCCCTTCCCGAACCTCAACCCCCTACCCCAGCCCAGTGAAAGTGAGTGAGGACGTTGGAGAGCGAGCGATTGGGGTGGTGGTGGAGGAGGGGATGGAGTGGGCACGGCTTTGGTGAAGGGGCAGGGCCACAGGGAAGGGGTGGGGTAGATCCTGGGTTGCACTTGAATTCAAAAAATGATCTTGTAAAAAGGTTGGAGACCACTGTGTTACATTTTCCTACCCCATCAAAGAAGAACGTATATTAACTTATTTGACTATTCAAAGAAAATGTTACCCAAAGACCTCCTTCACGCTTTTGCCTACACCAAAACTCCTGATAACTCATTTACCTGCATACCTGTTTTGTCTGTAAGTAAATAGGATATCCGTCCGAGCTGCTCTGGAATAGTGCTGGATCGAACCACTGTCCCAGGAATTTTGGAATCCCTACGGATCATCCAGCTGTAGACTATTTTCCCCATATCCAGGTTCACACGTAAGCTATGTTGGGGAAAAAAAGAACAAAAGGGCTAAAAAGAAATATCATCTGAGATTGTCCCCAAAGTATGGGGATAATAAATTTGCTATAAACCTTTGGACAAACATCATGAGCTACCACAGGAAAGTGCTGTAATAAAAGGATGAGACTTCCATATTAGAATTGATCAGCACAAGAAAGTGTTGAGGGAGAACCATGTATTAGCTCCTGCGACAGCAATGAGAAGTTCGAAGTTGCTAAGCAAAAAAGATACACTGTGAATGGAAGATGGACACACCATCTAAGTAGGGACAAAATGATCAACAACCAAAAAACCAGAGGTTAAAAAAAAAATTAAAAATCGTGGTGGTTTGCTTTCTTCCCCTCACCCCCTTCATTTTTGCTCACCTCTCTTCAGGGAAACAGGATGCCTATAGAGCAAGAGAGGCTGTCCCTGCAATAGGCATTTCTAATCCCTCATTTCTGGAGACCTCACAAGGAAGTCCAATATTGTAAAATTCTAGATGTGTATGTTAAAGTGTGGCAGAGTAGAAGGCTAATACATTTTGCTGGGAAGGGTTAATTGATTGGCTTACCTAATAGGAATGATGTTTGAAAACAGGAGGAGGAATCGTATGATCTGAAGATACCAGCGGCCTGCGAAATGCTGGAGGGCCACCATGACAAGCGAGACCACCACAAGGGCTCCAAACAAGATTTTGGTGAGGCAGTTCACTTCCAAGTCAAATAGGCCAATCTAAGCAAATAAAATAAAATATTTTCCACAGTGTAAAATCGAGAGATTAATCCATGTAGTGTTCTCATATTTGGCATGAGCTGCCATCATGCCTTCGAGTGTGCATGCACCCAAAAAGCTAATGGGACTGATGCGTACATTTCCAATGCAGAAGAAATGAATGCAATAAACGAAACAGAGCTCTAGAGACTACAGGGGTGGGGACCCGCACAAAATTAAAAACAGCAAGAGCGAGATTAAACATTAGTTTCAAATCAACTGGCCGTTCCAAGACGTTCATCCCCAGACACATTTTCATCTCTTCATTTAAATCCCTGTACTGTTTTGCATTTCAAAGCAACACTTTCCCCAACTCAACCTTCATGCTTCCAAGCCTTTGGAGTTACAGTGTCACAAGCACTGGAGTTCTACACACCTGCTGCTGCCACTTTCTAATGCAAGTGGCCTTTTAAAAAAAAAACGGTATTTAGAAGAGATCAACTTGGTTAGCACTTGGGTGAAGAGATCTGAGACACCTCATATCGTCAGCAACTGGCCACTAACATCCACAGAACTAAACTTAGCTAAGGGACACCATACAAGATTGTGTGTACACAATTTCAATTTATCTTTATAGTTAAAGCTAGCGTGGATCCAGTTACACTGGTATAAATGTACTTATACTAGTAGAGTTTAATCCTGCACAATAAGCCAAGCCACTACAACTGAGCGAACACTAGGGGTTGTACCAATATAATTACTGATAAATAACGATTCGTACCCCTAACATACATCACTATTCTGGTACCAAAAACCACTTGTAGACCAGGCCTGAGAAAGTAAGACAGGAAGAGACCACCTATGAGGAGTATCCTTAATTGCACACTGGAAGTAAATCACTACTCAGCTGATGCTGCCCAGTTTACACCTTGGTTAGATGTTTGCTGTGTAAGAGACAGAAACTCAACAGTATCTCCATGATGAACCTTTACATGGTTGCCCCCACTGATAATGTTTCATTTTTCTCTGAAACAGCAGGTGTACGCAAAGTTTGCAGGGGCAGGTCCAGTCAGGCAAATGGGGCTGAGTGTGGTGGGGATGGGCAATTGCCCACCTGCCCAAGGCTTGCAGTTTGAGGGGGAGCAATGACCCCTCTGCCGCCCCCCCACCCAACAAACTACACCCATGGGCGTATGTATCTGCAAGAGATAGAATACTGGGCTAGATCAGAGATTCTCAGCCTCTTTAATGCGGTGATTATATGCTAACTCTCCCTCAACTAGTTATCGTCAGATGCACCCCATAAACAATCTCGGTTCACATGGTGCTTTAGAAGAAATAAGGAGTCCATGGGTGACGCAAAGGCAGTGCCATAGGAACTGGGGTAATGAATTTACACTATTTCTCGTATCTGAGGAGAACTGATTACTAAGAACCTAGAAAATCAGCTTAGTTAAACATCAGGAGTGGGAATGAGTTTACAACCCACAGGTTGAGATCCATGGTACTATGGTGGCCCAACTGTCTACTATTGTACACCAATGGCTAAACACTGTACCTTACTTCGTGGATTTGAAGTGTTCATGACACTGCGCAGTTCCCTCCCTGTGTAAAGAACAACTCCCACAACTGTGCCTAAATGAAATAAAAAACACGATATATATTATTCTGGGATGAACAGGTTAAATAATGGCGCTTTTTTTAAAAAAAATGGTTGGGATGATGCTTGTTCTTAAAGGTTTATTTTATCCACGGACTCAATGTGCAGGCACGTTTTTAGTAGATTAATTTTAGAAAGCATGGAGAGCACCCCCCCCAAAAAAAACAAAAAAAATCAAATCAACTGATTCAAATACATGGGATATAAATTGGAAGGGTGGAGAAACGGAGACTGATTTTTATATTCAGAGTATCTCCCTCCTACAAATGCCAATGCTTGAAGCTGGACACAGCACTCTTAATTATCGTCTGTGCAATTAACCTTTAGATAAGGCAACATAAATTAATCTACTATAGTGCCTAAAAGGATAAGTACCCCCTTCTCCCATTTTCCTCCCTTAAACTCTTGGTGTGAATTCCCACCCTGTTGCAATCAAAGGAGTTGAAAAGCAGGGGTTTCGGTTCACCACCACCAATTGCCACCACAAAGTTGTACTGTTGCTTAGGTTGCCGGCCCTAGAGGCTACAAACTGTTTAAGCCTTACTATTGTCCTCGAAAAGCATAAAACAGCCACTTCATTCTAGTGGCCATCACTGCTAGCTAATGGAAATATAATACAACATTTAAACAGCAACGTGGTTATCTAGCTGCAGAATGTCAGTATTGCATACATTTTGCAACATGTCAGCATTGCACATTTCTACCCCAGCACTAAGCTCCTGTGGGTGATGGAATACTTAGTAGGACAGACACCCCAAGGACTCATATCCAGTTAGTGCTTCCATAATTTTGGGAGAATGTTGATCAAATGCATGCAGTTACATTTTAATTCTGGCCCTAGAAGCACTCGAACATCTTTAACTGGTGCACTTCACAAGTCTGAAGTCACTGTAGCCCTGATGGCAATTTCAGTGAAACAGGACTGTGCAATCCAATGTGTTCGACACGTGACCATGAGCCTTGATGGCTTCCTCTTCCTGTCTCATAAAGGTTGCGGAATTATGCCTCTCTCACAGGGCATACAAGGGCAAACAAGTTGTGCAGGGCATATAAACAGCTGTTAGGGCCTATATTTTTAAAGATATTTTGTACGTGTTAGATGCACAGAGGACATTCATGCAAATCCATGACTCCAATGTGGTTCTCTCCCTCAGTGTGCTGCTTGTCCAAGACTTACTTTGTAGTGCTAAGGCAGAGGTCCCCAAACTGTGGGGCCCAGAGAAATATTCAGGGCCCAGGCCAGCCTTGAATGTGGGGGGGTGGGGGGGAACACCACCCAACTCTGCTCCTGGCCTTGGCTCTGGCTGCCGGCCTGGGACCCCGGCTGTCAGCCCTTGCTGCCAGCCTCATGCCCGGGACCCGGTTGCCAGCCTTTACTGCCAGCCTTGCACCCGAAACCCTGGATGTCGACCTCGACCCCTGGCCCCGCCCCCTAGGTGTGGCTCCAACGTCTGCCCCCTTACCTCTGTCGGAGTCCCCACCTCTCAGAGCCCTGGCCCCGCTCCCAGCACTGGCTCCGGGGTAGGCGGAGGGCACGAGGTAAAAAGTTTGGGGACCACTGTGCTAAGGGCTGTGTGGAATGTAACAGACTACGGATGACAGAATGATTATCACAACACCATGTTCCATACAGGGCATGCAATAAGACATTCATCACACACAACTTTGCAACTTCAATAAGGGGAGCATCATAATAAAGAAGGCTAAGCTGATCTGCAATAGTTAGCGCAATATTCTTTTGATGGCCTTCCTACTACACTGTATGGATAAATTACGCAGGCCATGAATCCGTATATTTGTAGTGACAAATATTCCTGATTAAACTATACAGCTCAGTTTGATCTTTCTTTTGTGCAACTGTGCAAAAGATGCCAGGTACATTTCCTTTCTACTACCCCAGCTCATCTTTTAAGAATTAGCATTCCATTTGCACACAGACAGATCCACAATGCATGGGAATCCGAGGGTTTTTTTCTTCTTTGTAAAATAACTGACATCTGGAAGACAATTCAGTCTAGCAGCAGAGTCAGGAAGACCAATAACTTTCTTAAATTAAGAGCTCATTAAACTGAATTCATTGGGTTTGGTTTAAAAAAAAAATCCATTTGAAAAGTCTTCACTAGATTTGGATAGGCAGAAGATCCAAGTTTTATCAAACGTTTGGAAAATTAAATTTTTAGTCAGTGCTGTGGTTTGTAAGTTCTTTCTCAGTTATAAAATTCTGATAAAAGAAAACTGCATGAAGTTGCTATAAGCAGAGCAGTGAAGTTGCATCCAAACAGGAGACACAGGACTTGATCCTGCTCCATTCAAGTCAATGGAAAAATTCCAGTAATATTGTAGCTTTGTAGAGGCCCCATTGTGCTAGGCACTGTGCACATGTTAAGAAACAATCACTGGCCTGAACAGTTTACAATATTAACAGAGAGGCAAAGGGTCAGAGAAAGGCTGTTACAGTCATTGGGACCAGTGAGAGCTAGGCATAATCACATGAACTAAATAAATGTATTACGTAACTTTAAAACTATATCGTGAATGTTAAACTAGACATACGCCTGCCTATTCTCAGGAAGAGACAGAATCATACTAATTCCTACTATGCAGGAACAGATGGAGCTGCTGGGAGGTGGCAAATATATTTTAATGCTGAAATAAGTAATACACTGAGCCATTTCAAAAGGGCTAACAGTGAGTGTATGCCTCTTAGAAACCAGATTCTTTTAGTTGCTCTAAACCCATTGACAGGTTTCAGAGTAGCAGCCGGGTTTGTCTGTATCCGCAAAAAGAAAAGGAGTACTTGTGGCACCTTAGAGACTAACAAATATTGCGGTTTTAATACCTTGCCCAATTCCCACCATGCCCATTACTAACCAAGGTTTCAGAAGGCCGCAAACATATTATTTTTAAATAAAACTTAAGATGTAAAACTAATTCAAACTAAAAATATCCTGGGAAGCATTCTTTAAAAATAAGTCTCCGGAGCCAGATGACAGAAGGTGGCAAGCACACTAATTCAGATCAGCAGATGGCAGGCTACTCCAAATCTGACAGCAAACAGCAAGCGGAGTCAGACTCGCTCCTACCGCAGCAGCAGATGGACATGCTGCAAAGCTCTGCTTTAACTCAGTGCTGCCCCCAATCGCATGTGTATTATTTATTCTACTAAAGAGATAGGGAAACTGTTCCGTGTAGAATCACAGAAGTTAAAATAGGGGGAAAGCCTATTAGGGGATGGAAAAGGCCTATTAATTTTTCTGAGCAGAACAAAATTTTCACTGGGTACTTGTTCCTAATTGTTTTATGGATATTTGAAATAGACTACATTGTATAAACTATTTAAAAAGCTATTAAAATATTTTAAAATGCCATTCTTCTCGACTGATCCCACAAACACATGTGTACACAAGTAACTTTGCTCACAGGCATAAGTGACAGATTGGGCTCAAATTGTGAGCTCTTTAGGGCAGAGGAAAAGTCTTTGTATCATTTTGTACAGAAGATAGAACAATGGAGCGCCAATCCTGATAGGGTCTTCTGGGAGCTACTGTAAATAATAAGCTTATCGGGTAGATCTGAATGCATGCAGTTTCTCCCACCATAGTACAAGTGCCTATACATGACAGCCCATGTGCATATAAGCACATCTGATGGCACAGATTGGGAAGAGCATAATACTCTCTAGGCGCACTGAGGGTAAAATCCTGGCCCCACTGAAGTCAAAAGGACTTTTGCCATTGATTTCCATGGGGACATAATTTCACTCTGAGTCTGGTCATGTCATACAAATATAGAGCCATTAACAGATCAGGAAAGACTTCAGAAGACTATATGAATTGATTAAGAGTTCCAGTTTAAATTATCTAGCACACAAAATAAGTAAGATAGAATAGAAAAACATATCTGAAGAGGCAAGAGTTACTAGAACAATGGCTTTCCTGCCTCTTTGTCTTCTTATTTGGTTTAGGAGATGGACTGAATTGAAAATGTGCTCTGAACAGTCTATTTGATATTTGAAGCTGCCTGCACTAGTACTTGTGTGTTTGCATCAGGGGTGGTGGGGAAGGTTAGTTGCCAATCAGTTGACAATTACTGAACTATAAATAAGATTTACTCTACAGTACTATATTTGGACAGCTATATTTAATTACCTTTTGACATATCACTGTGACAACATATATTAAATTTTAGCATATTTTAAAGAGAAGGAGCAGGAGAATTGGATGGAAACATTGCAGAAATGAAATGCACCTACCTTTCTCTGCTAATGAAACGTTGGGGGGGGAGGGGAAGAGGAGGTGTTTCGATTGTTCCATTACAAAGAGAAACTTTCTGAAGTTCATATTCCTTCCCATCAGTCACTTTGTGAAGTGTCTCAAACCATAAAGTGAAACCTCTAAAACTCAAAAACTTCAATCCTCAAACTGCACTGCAGAATTTCACTCTTCTTCTGACACTCTCTTGTTACTTAAGGGCACCTTAGCTAGTGAAAGAATGAGCCTTTTCTCCAGACAAGCATTCAGAAGAGAATATTGACTCCTCTCATTCCTAGCAACTTTAGTGTGTGTATGTAACAACCCAAAATGTATCACAGAATGCTTTTTATTTATAGAACCATAACCTAGTGGAAGCATTTACCTGAAGATCTTTTATGTTAGCTTCTATTACTAGACTCTATTTGACACCATTTCTGTTACAGATTAGAATGTCAATGTAGCAATTAAGTGCTATTCTGGTAGCAGACGCTTAAGAAGCGCCCAAAGGCCCCTGGAATTCCAGTTCCTTCTCATCTATAAATGTCCAAGAGGTAATTAGATGTCAGCTCAGCTCCTCTGAGATGTTAGGACAAGTGGTAAACTTCATTCCAACCACTAAATTCTCTGACAGAGATGATTATTCCAAATTACAAAAGGATTTTTAAAAATTGCTAACATACTCCTCAAAAAAATTATACGTGCTTCCATCTTACCTGATGCAATCACTGTGCTGGCCCAGAGGGTGTTTTCTATGCTTAAGCTTTCATTCACTGGAGGGTCACTGTCTTCCTAGAACGGATACACAAACAGCATTCAAACGGCTTACTAGATGCATTCATGACACACAGAGAGGCAAAGGAGGGAAAACATCCTAAGCTTATGAAAATCCTAAAATCTTAACCATCAGATCCTCCTGGTTGGGCTAGAAACACAGGCATTTCACAGTGGGATGAAAGGGTGGGGGCAGGGGAAGCCTACTATTGTGCCTTTTCCTGCACAGGCAGCCCCTCCTCTCCAAGTTAGAAGAACGGTGGCTTGTTTCTTATAACTATTTGAAAGTGATTTGAAATCTTCAGCTGAACTCTGATTCAGGAACCACGACATTGGGTATGTTTTTCCAACACGATCCACTCACTCATGCAAATGACTGACATTTATCTGTCTTTTACTGAAAGGTACCAGTGAAATTTCTCCTTTTGCAGTTTAAGCCTCTCAGAAATGCCTGGAAAGCTAAATAAATAATCTGAACCATGCCAGTAAATGACACAGAGTGATCAGTATGCTAGATTCAGTATCCTTTTTTCAGGGATCAGGAGCATGCTTTACCTTTGCATTACAGTGTGCTGGGGAATTAAGGCCTTTTTACGGCTAACATAAAATTGCTTCTCTATCTGGATAGTCCAAGGGGATCTACAAACCTCCCAGGCTCAGTAGCTGCCCAAGCTGCTCCCTATTCCATGAAAGTACTACCTTCTGTAAAGCCAATCAAGCAGCAGCTATAGGATGGTGAGATCACAGTCTATCACTTTAAAATAAACAAATGTTGGCAAGCAATTCAGAAAATGGCCTAAAAAGTCTCAGGGCTTTTACCAAGCTGCCCATGCTCCTTCAAGCAGGAGGGAAAGGGGGTCTTAAAAGTAAGGAATCCATATATAACATGCATTCATCACAATCCCCTTTCTCCAGGGAGCAGTGGAAGAAGTTTTGGGCCCAAACACCCATTGCATCTCTTCTCTCCATTTCCCCCACCCCTCAGAGTAACAGACAGCTTAATTTTTTTTAAAATGTTACATTCTCAGGGACCTAGGGCCAGAACAGACTATTGGAGGTGCACATGTATTAGGCCACATTAACTCTTACAGACTGCCACATTAACTCCCACCAACTGACCCTGAGAGGGGAGAACCAACCAACCCAGAATAGGAGTTGATGGCCATTGGCTTATTTACCTAAAGTCTTCTGCCCCCACACAGCTCTGAATGGCAGAGATTTTTTCAGTCTTTGACCACTTGTGTGGTGGGCCAGCCTCCCTTCTGAACAGGTGAGCTTATTTTGCAGCACCATGTTGTTGGACCCAAATGGCCACAACTAATTCCATCTGGATAAGACCCTTAATGCTGAGTGGCCTGCTGTCTTTTGTTTCTAAGGCAAACTCTTAATGAATTATAAAGCTTTAGATTTTATTTAACACACGGATGCATATTATTTAGAAGAGAGAAGGATCCCTATTAACCTATTTGACTTTAGTATATTTGTACAGGGCAAAGCAACATTTCAGCATTTCTCGTGAAGCAATTTAAAGTCACTTCCAAGAACCAAAATGCTATTCAAAAGGTCTGTGTGGCAAACGCTTATATATAATGCTTAAAACATATCAGTAGACTTACTCTGGTGAAGGTCCCCACAAAATTATGTATATCAATATTGGGCTCTTCTGCATACACATAGGATCGGATTTGAAGAAGATCCTAAAGAATAGACATGTTATGGCAGCAGTTAAAACACGATTATCCCACAATATATAAAGCCTTTAAGCCTCCAATTATTTTATGAATAACATTTCTTTAAGCAAATCAAAAAAAGACACTCAATGTACTCATACGGAAAATCTCTCAGCCGATGAAGACAGAGTAGAATCATTACAATAGCTTCACTAGAATGGTGTTGCCACAGTAAGAGTTGGCAAAACAGCAGCACACTCAGCTGACTTGTTTTGTTTCTTATAACACACAAACAGAGTTCTGCAGGATTTGGGAAGACACATAGCATTCAATGGTTATATATTTAGTTCAGATGGCAAAGAGGAATAACCATGCTCTAACTCTCCTTTTATGAAGGCAATCAATTGCTTAAGTGGCAGGAAAAGTTCCATTGTCAGGTCACATGATTTGTTCTCTTGTAGTACAGTAGAGCAGTGGCTCTCAAACTAGGAGTGCTGCTTGTTCAGGGAAAGCCCTTGGCAGGCTGGGCTGGTTCATTTACCTGCTGTGTCCAGGTTCGACCAATTGCGGCTCCCACTGGCCATGGTTTGCCACTCCTGATGCGGGGGGGGGCTGCACATCCCTCGGGGGGCTGCGGGAAGGGCGGCCTGCACATCCCTCGGGGGGCTGCGGGAAGGGCGGCCTGCACATCCCTCGGTGCTTCCCGCAGCC
Organism: Lepidochelys kempii; assembly: GCF_965140285.1. Taxonomy (NCBI): domain Eukaryota; kingdom Metazoa; phylum Chordata; order Testudines; family Cheloniidae; genus Lepidochelys; species Lepidochelys kempii. The sequence continues at coordinate 15,473,232 of NC_136392.1, read as the reverse complement.
CTCATTGGCCTGGAGCAGCGAACCGCGGCCAGTGGGAACCGCGATTGGCTGAACCTGTGGACGCAGCAGGTAAACAAACCAGCCTGGCCCACCAGGGGCTTTCCCTGAACAAGCGGCGCCCCTAGTTTGAGAACCACTGCAGTAGAGCTCAATAACAGAAAGGGGAGTATTTGAGAAAGCAGGAAGTGCACTGTCATCAAGGAAATGAACCTTTCTATAACAAATTACTGGTAGATGACTTTCATGTATACCATGCCCCATTTGATTGGCTCCTATTTCAAGGCAGTTCTTTGGATGCTAGCTCAGTAATTCTATTTAAGTTTTCCATAGGGATCCATCACTATAGTATCGAAACAATATTAACCTGTCTGTTGAAGTACCCAGTTGAATTCATGAAGTCTTCTGCTATTCTCTCTTTCCTGGCAAAAAGAAGTTCTAATTGTCATTCCTCTTCAGCTGCCAAATTTGCCTCAAAACTGCATAAGGCATGTTGAGATCAATACTTCATGCTGCAGAAGTGGTTACTGTACACCTTATGGGGTGTATTTTAACCATAGATCAATGGGTTACTAAGAGTACATTTCAAATAAGAAGTTAGGTGAATGTCATTCATACCCAAATCTCTCTCTTCCAATACCACTTTATTGTCTCTTGAACAAAACACAGTCTATATACCACTACTTGTACTTTAATTTGTCGGTTTCCTCCATTTTTCAAAATCCCAGAGCCCTAACCAGCTGTGAAGTGAGAACTGGAATAATAAAAATGACATTCAATCCTTCCCCCTCCACTCCTCTCCCCGCAAATACAGAAAAAAAACCAACCAAACAAAATATCAAGAAACCATGATCTTGTGGAAGAATGGATTTTTTCCCTTCAGTACAAATATTGGCAGGAGGATCAAGTGTGCAAATAATTTTCAAAGTCTTCAATTCTGATTCCAAAATGGCAATTATTTTGCCTTCTGTGAAAGCCAGACAGAACACACATTTTTCGCTTTTGGCAGATTACGTACGATTACGTACACTTTCAATTGTTCATGACACACTGATAAACAGTTAATTCAAAAAAGTCTTTTACTAGGAAACTACTTACAGAAGCGGTGGGTAATCTCTGAGTGCAGGCAACTGGCAGCCGCAGCTTCCAGTCTGTCTCACCATCTAGCTGATCAGTCCGGAGGAAGCAAGATCCTGTGGATGTTCAACATTTGTTAATGGTCTTTTAAAATCTATTGTAAGTACATATATGGTTCATGGAATTAGTTCCTGAGATAGGACACATTTCTTCCTATGAAAACAACAGCTGATTAAGAGTAACCTTTATGAGAAATTTAAATGAAAAGTTTCTTGAGACTCCAGCTATTTAAATAAGCCAAGACTAAGGAAACAAACAAACAAACAAACAAATCAAACCAAACTTTCAAGTAAGTTATATGAAGGGAACAAATCAAAGTAAAAAAAATATAAATATAATTTTAAGAGGCTAAAACACATATAATAAATAGCTAGTTAGAGACACTTGGATACAGTGCTGGATGACAGGTAAGGCATATACTACCTTATGTATGTAAAGGCTGTTTTGAGTTACAAATGCTATGAGACTGGCAACGATTTCAATGGACACAAAGAGAAACGAGTATGAATGTTTTAAAAGAACAGTGCTCCTGGCAACTGTTCATTTAATAAACCATATTACAGACACACAATGGGGGTCCCTAAGGCACGGAAGCCATGTTATTTTTGAGGAGTCAAGCACTCCTTTCCTTTTATATGACTGAATACAGCAAATCAGTGTACTCGATCTGTAAGACACAGTCAACCTATTTTCTAAGCCCCCTGATTAAACATTTACCCAAACTATCCTGTGTTTCAGCAGGACAAAGCTGAATGGCAATTCTAACCATATAGCTAATTCTCCATGTAATGAAAGCAATTGTGTGATTTCACTAACTATGACTCAACCTAAAGGTCAACTGTCTTTAATTTTCAAAAACCATCAGAATATAACAAAAAAAACAACACAAAAGAGCCAATCCATCAAGTGTTTGTAACTCTAAAACTGTATCATTTGTGTTACATTTTCAAATGATTATTTTTTCCAAATAACCAGTGAAAGGTTAATGGTTATTTTCATAATTAGTTCCAGATGTTTACCATTCTTCTCTGACGTCCTCAGGAAGATCATGTCAGCAGGGACCCGCTGGTTCTGTTACAAAAGGAAAGGCTGTTACCGCGCATAGCTGTATGCACATTCGTGTACCCCTGCATCCCGTGGCATAAAACTAAGGTTTTTTCAAAAATAATATTTAATTCTTTGTCCAGTTGGGGTTCAGGATTTATTTTATTTTGAATTCCAAAACAGGATCTCTTCCCTCTACCTGTGCTAGCTCACTGTAGAAATCCAAAGACAAAGGCATTAGGAGCCAGCTCCCAACAATTTCAATGGGAGCTGGCTCAGGCTCTAGGTTTTCAAAGAACTCATCCATTAGCTCTGGAGAGTCTCAAACAATCCAGCATTAGGAGCTTAAAGCCTGTACTGGTTTCCTTCCAAGAAGGCCTATGCTAGTAAAAAGACACATGCATGTGCTTTTTTCTATACAGGTTCTGTTTACCCCTCATCTGTACAAGTTGTTTGTTATATTACTGCTGATAGACATCTGCAGAAACAGAAAGTGGAAGTCTGTGCAAATCATCCTCTGAACAAAGGGGCAAGTTGATACAGGGTCATCTGAGGTCATATAAAGCACATAGTTTTCTAGGTTTTCAATTTCCAGTCAGCTACAGATACTTATAATATTGTGCAAGAGACTCTCCATCAAGCTTCATACAGGGATAATGTATTTGAACATGCAATGTAGGTACCTGTTCAGGTCAAGTGGGTCTTCGTGTATCCAAACACTCAGTTACAAGCATTTGCACATGCACATTTTATTGATGCACTTGGATCAAGAATTTGGCCTACTACAGATTGTAGGACCATGTGGGGTTTTTATCTCGTCATGCAGAAGTAAATGGAAACTTCAGATCATAGGCTTCCACAGAGAAATTTGTTCCAATTTCTAGAAACTTACTGAGAATTATTTAATACAGTATAAAATTATGGAAAAGGGAATATTACTAGGAGAGATTATTAAATATCATCACTAAAATTTTAGCCATTGTAAAAAAACACTGACATGGCAGATTTTAGTGAAATATTCTTATTGATTGTGCGAGAAAAGTATTTTACAAACTAATCCCCCACCCCCACATACACACAATACAAATACAAATCCACACAAACCTTTTCAACAATGATAAGGTCCCCTACTTGGATACTAGAACTCTTCACCTTCATGGTTCCTGCAGAAGTGAAACAAACTTCAGTAAGTTACAACCCTTTTCAGCAAAAGATACAGTATAAATACACACAGCTGAGCAGGATCTTTAGCTAAAGGTCCATCAAAGCTATACTGGAAACTGTTTGGGAATACTTTAAAATTTGTTATTTTGGAGGTGGCCAATAACAAATCTATAACATACAGAGCTGGTCCATACTACTTCTACCTGATGCTTTAGTTAAAGTGATAGAGGCCTATGCTTTGGTGTTGGAGATCCGAGGTTCAATCCCCAGTGATGACCCAGCAGGGTGAAGTTATTCTATTATTTTTATAGTGCTTAGCATCCATGAGTTTAAAAATGCTTTCAAAACTTGTTAGGCAGACTGTGGTATAACAATGAGAATGTAACAAGGAGCTATGAATTTCCGGTGTTTCTTTTCAGCAACGTTGGTGGAAAATGGAGGCTTACATCTTCAATATAATACCTGACCACAATAATTTAAACAGATACGTCAACCTTAACTCACGGTTAATTTCCTTTTTGTATTACAACCTTATAGATGGCCCACTTCTACAGTCATTCCTTTATGTCAACGAGAGCTTTGTCTGAATAAACATGGTAAGATATGCCCCCTCACAAGAAGGTATAAACATTTATTCCCTTGCAGTTTTCAAGCATTTTTACCGGTCGTTTTAAACCAGAGAACTAATTTAACAATTGGCTAGTAATTTTAAATCATTAGCCAGTTCTAGATTTGGCTTCTCATGGTGACTAGAGATTTATTATCAGTTAATTTGAACTCTGCTTTATGTGGCTGCCTGCTATACTCAACAAAAGCCTCTTTAATCTGTTGTGGTTTGAGTAGAAGGGGGGAGACTCGTGGGAGTTCATGCCAGGCAGAACCCCAGCATGGACAACAGTCCTACTGTAATTTGCAATTCATTGGCTAACGGGCCAGCTACCAGCTCAGAAAGGGGGTGAAAAAAAAAAGGAGGGGAAATTAGCACAAAGCACAAAGGTCACTAGGATTTTACTACTGGCAGTCCCTTCATTAGCATCCCTCTCAGGATATGCTTCAGTGTTTCTGCTTCAAATTAACAATGAAAGCCATTCTAAGCTCCTGGGCAGCCTGCTGCTTTGGTGATACACTGTGTCCTGAACAACATGCCTCATCACTGCTGCTAATAAACACAGACTTCCTTACCTGCTTTAATTATTACTACAAATTATAAGCAGTCAAGGTCCATTTACAAATATCTTGTAGGTCTTCACAGATCTTGAGCTTTGGCTCATCAGAATTTAGTGAACTAAGATAAACAAAATGACTATTGGGCTACTGAATCCATAGCTAGCAGGGCAGGCAGCATACCAAGGGATTAGAGTCCATTACCTTCCATGAAGAGGCTTAAAGGGAATGCAGCACTTCAAAACCATCACTTCTAGCCCCCTTCTGTATGTCCTATACAACACAATACATTATGACACTAAAATGGTCTGGCAGGTTACATCTCTTTCCTCCTCATATTGTCATTCATGGAATAATAGAGAACACTGGTGAATATTCTACTGTACAGGGAAAGAAGCCCTAAGCACTCCTTCCTCGTAGCCACAGAGGTTCCCAAACCATGGTGCACAGAGCACTGAGTGGGGTATGTGGAAAACTGGGTGGTCAGAGTGTGCTGGCCCCTCATTTCCAGCTTCTAAATTTAACTCCAAGTCATTTAAAATACTTGACATACTCTCCTAGCATCACTTTTCCATGTGAGCCACAGGGATGTTAGGCAATCATGAGTATGAGGGGAAATGGTCTGTGGCATTGCAAATGGAGAGGAAGTGTTAATGAGACAGGCTGAATTAAAATACGGTTCACACTAGGAAAAAGTTTGAAACCCCCTGGACATCACCACCTTGTAACTTCCATTACATGCATAAAAAGCTTTACAGACCCTCATACATCAGCGTCTGGGAAATTACAATAAATCTGCTACAAGTAAATACACCTTGGTATTCATGGTCTCATCCCATAAGCATCTCAATGTTGGCACTTTTAAGGAAAAAAGGGACAGATGATAGAAATATCTTTCTAACCGATCTGCACTCTCTAAAGAAGCCTGTTGCGTGAGATACACCCCCTCCCTTTTAACTAGCAAAGCTGATTTTCTTTACCAACCAAATTCATGGCCCCTCATGGATGACATCTTATGGGAAACACCGTATGTCACACTAAGAAGACAGGACCAGATGTTTCCTTTCAGTCAGGACTCCCATAAAGCAATTTACTAAAATTAGTTTTATTTTAATCTTGGGAATTCTATAGTTTTTTTGTTTTTTTTTGTTTTGTTTTTTTAAATCAGCTACTGAATACTGGAATTTGCTTATGCACATTTGAGATACTGAATAACACAAATGCTTCAATATCATTCTCAGTATTTTTCAACTAATGTAAAAGATAAGAAGATAAAATACGGACACTTTTATAAATGCATGAAACAGTACTGTTCTTTGACAAGCAGCAATGTACATTTTTAAAACAATTCAGATTTAACAAGGATTAACTAAAAATACTTCAAATGTTATGTTTTAAGGCCTCCATTTTTTGAAGTTCCTTAAAATGCTTAAACACAAAATTCAGATCACAAAATTCTGCTCCATTATGTTACATGAGGGTGGTTTTTCCTTTACATGGTATTGGTTTCATTCTTAAAGTGTGAGACAGGACTTGTTCCATTTTCCTGAAACAAAGGAATGTGTATGCCCCTTCTTGTATACAAAAACAAATATCATTCCCTCAAGTTCCTTGATATTAGCTTTTGATGTGCCCTGAAACATGCTATTTGTGTCTGACAAAAGACAGAAAACGTGCATTCTAGTGTGGAAATATTTCACTCCATCACGCAGCTATGGGTTTTTGAATTTCCACCAGATCCTCAGTGTGATAAACTCACCATTATGCAGATTATTTAAAACGTCAAACATACCAGCAAGAGGAAATGTCTCTTTCTACCATATAAAAGCCTCTATGGAGATTTTATGTGGGATTTCCACAGCCTTTATCACAGCAGAGATCAAAACACTCTTCATTCGGAATTAAAAGTTGAAGCCAAATGTTTATGAAAACAAGATTCTGCACCCTAGAATCAGAAATAGTTTGTTTTGAGCCATTCCATTAAGCTTTTGTCTTATACAGCCTAACACTATATAAACTGTGGAGCACGGCAGAGAGGGGTTGGCAAAATATTGTTTTTATATGGCTGGTAATTGCCAGTGATCTGTATCTTAAGGAGCACCCACTCGGTAGGAGTTCTTTTCACATTTCTTACCATTTGTGTAGTTTCTCTATTATGCTCTGTTGCCCAGGGAAGGGAAAAAAAGTGAGAGAAAACAAGAACAATCCTGGAATTGTAAGCAAAGACCTAGCTCTCTATCAAGCAGAAATTCAGCCTGCAGATTTTAAAACAAAAGTGGTCCTGTAGGTTTTGAAATGTGATTGTTGACCATTACAATCCAAACAACTGTCCTGTAAAACATTACTTAAACTTTCTAGAAGTTTGCTGATTTTTAACTAAAATATTTATGGGCTTAAAGAAGTAACAGCAGCAACCCATTAAAAAAAGGCAAAATAGGCTGAGTAATAATTTCTCTTTTACGCAGAATAAAGGATACAGCCCTCTATAGTAAGGAAATTATTAATTTTTATTATTAATTATTATTATACCAGTACTGGAGTTTGGCTACTATATTCCAAATAAGAAGTGATCCAAAGAGGATTCTCCCTTTTTCGCTATCAAGAAAGCAGCTTATTGAATCTTAAAGATGTTATCCAAAAGGATGCATTAGAAAATTGGTGAACAGGAGGAAAACTGCAAGTCACAAATAATTGCAAAATACCGAAGCTGTTGCAGTACGGCATGCTGGTGAGTTCATGTTTGACTGGTGAGATTAGTTGTGCTTGGAAGTGCATTAACAAGATACTGTTCAAGTGAACAGAAAATCCAGATCTCTGTAGAGAAGGAACTGGCAGGAATTCAAAGCAGGAGAAAGATGCACAGAGGAAGACAAGATGATGCTAATTCAGGGAAGCACCTAGGCCTCTTTTTAAATCCATCCCTATTCAGGAAAGCACATAAGCACATGCTTACATCTCACCGACGAAGGTCATGTCTACACTACCACTTATGTCCGCAAAGCTTATGTTGCTCAGTGGGTGAAAAAAACCCACACCCCTGAGCAACACAAGTTTCGCCTGCATAAGTGGTAGTGTGCACAGCGCTATGTCAGTGGGAGAGCTTCTCCCACCGACATAGCTACCATTGCTCGCTGGTTCAGTTACGTCGACAGGAGAGCTCTCTCCCATCAGCAAAGAGCAGCTACACGAGAGCTCTTACAGTGGTGCAGCTGTGTCGGTAATGTCTCATGTGTTGACATAGCCTTAAGTTCATGCTTAACTCTGACTAAGCTGCCTAGATTTGTGCTCACGGGGCAGTGGGGAGAAGAGAGAAAAACTACACGAGTTCTAGTTTTTGTAGCAATTTAGAGACATTCAACAGCACAGATTACAATTTCCTGATGAATATTCTTATGACAAATTAGTTCTGCCACAGTTATTCCTCAAGTATAGCCGTGTTCAGTTTCACTCCTTATTCTCCCTCTCCCATGCTGATGGCCATCTATAGGGCTGAAATTGCCCTCAATTAAAAACACACGGCAACATTTTAAAAGCCTTTAAGTCACTTGTACTGTCTCTTCGACTGCCCTTCTCAATGTGATATGCTCTTGTTATTTGTATGGTGATAGTACTTCGGAGCCCCAGTCATTGACCACGCCCCCTATCTTGCTAGGTGCTGTAGAAACATATCCAAAAAACAATCCTTGCACCAAACAGCTTACAATTTAAGTATCTGGAGTTTTGGTAAATTCACCCAAAAATAATTAATTAAAATTAATGGTAATAAGACTCTATTACTAATGCTACTGGTGACTTTCGCATACCCGGGGCCTAACTGTCTGAGGTCTCTGGTGGCTGACAATTAAGCCCCTGAAAGTTGCTAGCTTCCATTCCTACTGTGCAAAATGGTTTAATTCTTTCCCAAAAATTGTTATGAAAATACATATTTTAAAGTTTAGATAATCACTACTAATGTGCCCACTGCACATTTGAGCCTTACAATAAATAGTTTCATGATTCCTTCTATATACATTCTGTTCTGACTGGACCACTGTAGTGTCTCATTTATTGTTACCTCACCAAATATATTTTAAAAAATTAATGAAATGGCTTGTATTATATGCTAGTGTCCAGCTGCCCATCCCACTCAGTTTCTTTCAAGAATTAGTGAAGTTAAGAAGGAAGGGAGGGAAAATCATTCATGGGAAACGTAATTGCAATATGAAAAGAACTAAGAAAAGGTCAGGCCCCTTATAGATCAATGAATAGAACACAGAAGGAAACTCTTTTATACCTTTAAATAGATGTAGTAAACCCTTCTTTGATGGGACTTTTGCTGGTTGCCAAGCATTTTAAATGTTGTAGTGAGAACATGTTATTAAAAGGGGATTTAATATTCAGCAACTGCTATGGTTTATTCCACAGCAGCCTCACAGTTCCCAGCCTGTGAAATATGCATAATCTTAAGCAACTACATGCAAAAGAAGGCTTGTTCTCAGAAAATTGCAAAATGTTCATAGCATGAATCCCACATGCAGCTTTTTTTACACACATGCTCAGATCACTCCTCCTTCAAATTGAGAGGCTACATTTTTTTTGTGATATCAAAGAGGACTGAACCCCAAAAAAGAAGCTACTTAATTTCAGCTCACTCTCATTAAAAAAAAAAAGCTCCTGGCATCACTGGGCAGCACTGCTAGCTGTGCCATGGTTAAAACTATTATTCTTCAGTTAAAGTGGGATTTACACTTCTTTGTTAGGCATAATATAGATAATGATCTGAACCAAAAATCACACCACTGATACTTAGGGTACAGAATGAAATTTTGAGGAAGTCTGAAGTGACTCTATCCTATAGTTTAACTGTCTGGAAATACCCTATTAAAAATTTTGATCTAGTGTCTATTTTATTTTTGGCTTATAAATGACTTAACAGTCTGAACTATTCAGAGAGTTCAAGGGAGGGGCAGCTAAACAAAATATATTCAAAATACACAAATTAGCAATATCCCTGGTTAATGTTTCTGTCGTTGTCATGAAAACCACATTCAAAAATATTAGCTGAATGTCAACATGTAATATTTTTCACAACAAAGCACTAGTGACACACTAAGATGTGAGCTTTTTGGCAAAGAGGGTCAGGTGGTGGTGGCAGGGTTATGGAAGTGCATGCCCAGTAGAGCCAGGTAGAAACTGGAATTTGGCACGTACCCAGATGACATATCTTAAGATATGCAAGAGCAAAGTTCTTCTACTCCTCCTATACACTTCAGAGAGGAGAGCATGACACCATGCTTTTCTCTACACAATCTCCAAGGAGCTTGGTGCAAAGTATTTTCTACCCCAGACTGTGTTATGCTTTCAGGGATCCATTTCTTTCATACGATCACAAGCACGTACAGAAAAATTAGAGTTCAGGCTGCTTAACTCTTCCACAAAATACGTAATGTCATCATTACCATTAAAAAAACGTTAAGCATAAAAAACCCCCTGGAAATAATGAAATAGCTTATGCACATTTCATTACCCCTTCTCACATATCTGGTTTAATGAAAATATTAACATCTGAAAAGTCACCTTATATGTTTCAGCCACCTTAACGCTGACCTACACATTTATGAGCGCCTTCAGCACTTAGGTCACTAATTATACACTTTACATGGTTATAAGAAGAATATAATTAGTGGTGCATACGTTGAAAGAGTTCTTAAGTTTGTATAGTAGGGTCACAGCTAAGGTAACATGCAAGGTGAATTTTCATGCCATAGTCAAGTGCATGTATAAAGTGTTGGGGTAATAATGGATGTGTATGTAAATTATCTTAACTAGTTATGCTGTGTCCTTCTAACTGCCCCTGGACCCTACTGGACCGAACCCCTCCCACCCTTATCTGTTGCATGTCCCTTTGGCTAACTGGTGTCTGGAAAGTTTTTTAAGCTAGAACAAGGTTATTAGAACGTTTAAGTAAATAACTGCCACCGATAATCTGCAGTTTTCTTTCTTTCTTTAGTTATTAACAGCTATGCGTTAGTTTTGTATTTTGTATCTGGGTTTATATTTACTTCAGCAACCTTATTAGATCTTGGTTTGTGAAAATCTTTCATTGCACACAGCAGAGCACATTATTTCCTTCCATACAAGTGACAAGCCAGGAAGTGTACCTGGAAAGCAAAAGTATTATTGAAAGACTCATGCACAACTACTCATGTGAATAAAATACAATTTTGAACCCCCACACGATCGCTACTTCAGGCCTAGTTTTGCTTTCATTCCATCTACCATCTACTTGCTGCTCTTGGATCTCTCTCCCTCTCCTTGGCCACTGAGGGACCTCCCTTCCTTTAAAAAACACTGCTCCCATGAGGCCATTCACTGATAATCAGGCAACTAAAGGATCTATAGTAGAGGAGGGACAAGGATACTTTGCTTTCATTTTGCAGAAGCAAACTCCAAGGTGATTCAGTTCCAGGTTCCATTTTCTCCAACGTGCCATGGTACCACAAAGGAAAGGTCAGGGCACAGGTTTTACAATGGCCTGCGATTTAGGCCTATCAGTTTTCAAGAGCCTGATCTGCCTGAAAGTTCAACCTACATCCAACGTTTGCCTGGACTGGTGTGTGTGTGTGTAATTTAAATTTTAAATTTATGGAAAGGAACTACATCTTTCCATTCAGCCTGCACAGTACCAAATACAGCCTCACACACCCTATAAATAGAACACTGAGATTCTTACCACTTTGCATACAATATGTCCAGGAGTTACTTGAAATAACTTGCCCATTCACATTTGCTCTCGATTTATTTCCTAGGGGAACGTTCAATAACTGGCAGCTTCAACTGTACTTACGCAAGAAGCTATCTGCAAGTCTACCGAGACCTGTAGTGCTCCAGTGCTAAAAGCAACAAAGTGGACATTAAGCCACGTGCCTGCATGCCTGTAACCCTCCCGCCCTCCTTGAACTCTGCTTCTCTGACTGTCAGCAACATTTGATTGAGTTGCAACTCCTGCTATCCCAGCAGTCTGCTACAGGATACAGCGGGGCAGAGGCAGAGAACTGGAGCCAAAGAGCTGACCTCTTGCTGTGAGCTTGCTGTAGATCTGGGAGTTTACTTCCTTGTCGCGTGTGTAACATCGGATCTCCTCCACTGCCTCGCGAATGATGGTAACTGCAAGCACAAAACCCTAAAGGGGGAGAAAAAAACTAAATGGGTAAGAGGCCAGAAAACATCCTCTGTCTCAGATCCATGTAATGCACAATATTGACCAATGCCCATGTCTATATTCAATGTTTTCGTCTTGTTTTCCTGACTTATTATTGCTTACTTATTATGATGAGTGTTATACAGAACACTGATACCAAGATAACAATACACTCACATTTTTTAAATATAGTTTTATTTATAGGCTTTCTGTACTGCTTGCCAGGCACATCACAAACAATTTACCCTCACAACACCCTTGTAAGGTAGGGAAGTTTTATTTCCATTTTACAGATGGGAACTGAGGCAGAGAGAGATTAAGGCCTGGCTCCTAGCAGGTATTCAGGTGAATAACCTGGTCTACATCTAAAACTTAGGTCAACCTAGCTACAACACTCAGGGCTCTGAAAAATTTCTCACCCTGCACAACATAGTTAGTTTGACCTAACCCCCACTGCAGACCCAGCCAGATTGATGGAAGAATCCTTCCATTGATCTAGTTACTGCCTTTTGGAGAGATGGATTACCTACACTGATGGAGAAACTCTTTCTGTTGATGCAGGAAACATCTATACTACGGCTCTACAGAGGAACAGCTGCAGAGCCATAGTCGTGCCGCTGTAGCGTAAACATGGGCTAACCCCCAGTGAAATCAAAGGGAGTTTCATGCCTAAACATGTTGAAGGGCCTGGGCCGCTGTGGCTTGCCCCAGATCACACAGGAAACCCACTGCACGGCCAGATCTCCCGAGACCTTGTCTTGTGCCTTAAGCACAAGACTATCCAGGACAGTTCATCTAATTTGATCCTACGAACATACATGTGCCTAACTTTATTACTATGACTAGTGCCTCAAAATTAATGTGACTACTCACAGTACTAAAGCATAGACGAGAGGAACTATTTCAGTTTCTTACAGCATGGAGAACATGCACATCATACTTTTAGTATTACCAGACTCTAAAAATAAGCAGAGCTCAGACAAAGCAACTCCCTCTTTGGGCTAGTATTGCAAACTCATTTTATATTAGACATTATTCAGCTCTGATTCACTACATTGCTAAATCTGGCATGTCAATGAACAGAGCTGCAAGTGCTTTACACTCCATGTGAAAATTCATATTACAGAATCTTGTCATCAGGCAGCAGGGATCTTGTCAACCAATGTATTTGTTAGGTATCCAATCAAATTCAATTTTTTTTAATTGTTTGAAAACATGACAGTTGAAACATGAAAACCACAGACAGATTTATAAATAATGCAGAAAAGGGTTTGATAAGTAAATAACAAACGGGATAAGAATTTTTGCGTGCCCAACTTAAGCTGCCTTTCAAGGGACTTGATTTTCAGAAAGTGCTGAGCACCTACCCTTTGAAAATCAGGCCTCTTTAAAGACACCTCAAGTCAGGCACCCCAAAATTACAGATCATATTGGAAAACCTTGGGCATAGAGTGTTCACAATATTACTACCTGACACTGACAATAATTAACCTTTTCGCATGTCCTTTTTTGTTTTGTTTTTTTCAAACAAGAAACTGTCTCTGGTTTACTGAAACTGAAGGACAGCATTTTCTGCAACTAAATTCAGACATTCTTATAGCTTTGGTTTTTGTGCACACAGTCTCACCTAAAACATACAACACTGCAATAAAATTGTGCAGTGTCTTAGCCACAGTTCATACGTATCAGTGCACAACCACAGGATACATTAGAAAACATCTGACATTAGCTTTGAAATGCAGAAGGTATTGCATGTATTTGCATTATTTAAAGGGGGCATTTTCAAAAGGACCTAACTCAAGCGCCTTTGAAAGTTTCAGCCTAAAAACTTTCCTGTTTATTAGACTGTGGGAGGTTTAATTAAGATACACATGATTTAAAATATCAAGCCTCCCCGCCCCCTTTTCAAGGTCACTTGAGTATTTAGCAAAGAATACACTTTGGTACCTATTCTAATAATAGATAATAATAATTCTAATCATTCCACAAATTGTACACAGTGCCAATTAATGTTAATGGCAATTTTCTGCCTGTACAATAGAGAAGAACTGTTCAAAAAATGCTAATTTTTATAAGATTTTTTTTTTAAGTTTTCAAAATTTCCTCCATAAACTTCTCCATTTTTTTGACAAAACCCCAATATACTGAAAAAGTAGAGTCTCCATTGTGTGACCACCATTAAAATGTTCCCAATATATTTTTGGCCAAAATGAAAATAAAAGCCATTTTTCATGAAAAAAAAACAAAAAACAAAACATGTTTTGACAAGACAAAAAAACAAAACAAAAAAATCTACCAGCTTTGTTGTGGAGAGAAGAGAGTTGGTTAAATACACAAACTACTGAGATAGTCTCTCATTACCTTCCATACATAGTGCCCATTAACATTAACGGGAATTATATTCTTACATCAAGAGAGAATATGTCCTTAAGGCTTGGAATTGCTTTAATAATGTAAACATGACATTGAATAGATTCAAATTACAGAAGCCAGGAAGGCAATAATATACAAGATGATCTTTTGATAGAAGCATTTCATTCCAGAAGGGCTAGGGTCAGTACATTTCACTTTGAGCCACTCAAAGATATATCAGTTGGGTAACTGACAAGCAAAAAAAGACTGAAGGCTTCTCTGTCACTTAACGATTTCAAAAACTCCTAGGTGCTTTCAGATAAAAGGGAAAGAAACAATCCGTGTTGATTATTTTTAGCTTGCTTTGTGGATCAGGAATCTAAAGAGTTTGGGTATCTGAATTTAAAATAATCATCCAAAAATATTCCCACATGTGCTGCCTCACTATGCCATCATGTATGTCATTCTATACCGAACACTTGTATCAGCAGTCAGTAATGAACAAAGACCTTTCTTATACTACTCTCTAGCAGCTCATATGCTGAGTCCTAATTGCTCATCTGGCCTAGACAAATCACAATTGCTTATAGGATTCTATAAAAAACCTGTTGGGGGATAGGGGAGAGTGAGTGGGGGGGGCTTGTTCAAACTAGTTTTGTGACACACTCACTTTTCCTAAACAGATACAATACAAATACAATAACTTTGTCATACGTATATGCCAAAACATGAATTCAACCAGGCACAGGGCTGACTACCAGCAGAGTTTTAGTAGCAACTTCATGATATTCTTTACTTCTGTGGTATCAGTTTGCTTTTGCAAACAGGATTATCAGATTGAGGTAAATTTAATGGAAATCATTTTTCCCAATTCAGTTGAAAATGGGGAGAATGTTTTACCATCAACACTGCAGGGATTTTACCACCCGTGATTTCCAAAGAGCAGCCTAAAAGTGTCATCTTTAAAATCATTGTGGATCTATGATTATTTTAAATATGTTTTTGCTTCCTATATTGAAAGCAACAAGTTACACCCAAGGATTTCTAAACCCTGTTGGAAGATCCAGATAACTACAGTTCATTTGCAGCCCTGCTGAGTGAAGACAGATGGCAGCACAGGTTTGATGCAAGTGTTTTCTGCCATTTGTTTGTCAAAGCTGAACTGTTAATGTACTTAAAATACTATGCAGAAAACATAGGGTATTTCTTGGTGATTAACTATCAGCTGACCTCATGTGCAAGAGAGGGATGTAAACCCCCAGGAGGCTGCTTACTGGAAGTGGAAGGGAAAAAAGTTTAGAGGTGCATAGATTTTTAACGGGTTTCAGAGTAGCATCCGTGTTAGTCTGTATTCGCAAAAAGAAAAGGAAGATTTGTGGCACCTTGGAGACTAACACATTTATTTGAGCATAAGCTTTCGTGAGCTACAGCTCACTTCATCGGATGCATCCGATGAAGTGAGCTGTAGCTCACGAAAGCTTATGCTCAAATAAATGTGTTAGTCTCTAAGGTGCCACAAGTCCTCCTTTTCTTTTTATAGATTTTTAAGTGGCCCTTGTAGCTTCAATTGGCTTGTGCAGTGCGTTCCTATGTGCATTGCTCAGGTAATTTAAATTATCTTATCATTCCATTCAATCACTCCTTATTGTGCCTTTTTAACTCTTCCTTCCCCCCCGCCATACCTTCCCAAAAAAATCAGTGTTGTGTCCTTTTTTAAAAAAAATTCTAAATCACCATCCCTTTTTATCTGGTCTGCTCCTAAACACTTATTTCTATTGTCCCAGAATACTATGTACTCTACAGTCAATGGAGTCAAGGTAGTCAGCCATAAAACCCAATGTCCAGAGTTTTAGAATTGCATGCACAGATGACTAGACATCTTACTGAAGAGCTGATATGAATATCTGTCATGACTGCCCAGGCGTGCATATGTACATGTACATGCAAATGCACATAATTCTGAAAACAGGAACCTAAATATTAAAAAAAAGTCATCTCCTGACACCTTACCACCCTGACTTCCACTGGAGACAGCAACATGGCAAGGTTCCTCTGAGCAGTTGGCAGCAGAAAGGGAGCTTGGTTTATGCACACAGCAAGAGGTAAGGGGCAGACAGAAAACATTTGAGAACTCTGTAATAAGGAAATTATTCAACTCTTCCTGCAGATTTGAGATTGAAATAAAGCCACATGGAACCCTTGTGGATGCACCAATTTACTCTAGAGATCTGCCTAACAACTTTAACGAGAGATGGGAAACCCCATCTCAAATAGTTAGCTAGCATCCTTTCCCAAAGACTGTAGCGAACTTGGCTTTCTGACTTCTTCCAACCTCAGGGGAAATATATGTTTGGAAAATGACAAATCAGTAAGTGTGTGTGTCAGGGGTTTCGGGGGGAAGCATCTATGCTCTAAGCAAATTTGAATAAATGAAATGTAAAAATATGTATTTTAAGAAACTAAAACATCTTATTTTAAAATCAGCCTGTTGACCCATCCAAAGACTCTAAGTCAAACTGTTTGGCGGGACTGCATGATTTGCTGTCGTTGCACATACGGTCATTCATTAAGGTCGCTTTTGAAAACTGCCCTTTGGTCCTTTGCTTCACCTGACAAGCTTTTCTGAAATCCTGCTGATTTGCAGCCCTCTTCTGGAATGCTGTGACAAAGCAAAATGCTCTGATGCAGACCCTCCATCTTCACCCTTAACTTTCTAATAACTTAGCAGCTGTGATCAATACTCACAGGAGCCAGGAAGCTGTTTACTTTGCTCGCCATCTAGTCTCTCATTTTTTTGGAGTGTAGAAGTGGGCCAGTTGCCCCAGTGGTGGGTATGCCTAGTGGCAGTTGTGTAAGAGACAAAGAATTATGCCCCTATTAACTCAGATGAAGAGGGTATCGGTAACGGAGTCCTACCATACCTAAATGTCCAACCTGTATGAAATTAATTTAAAAGCGAGTACAAGCATCTGCACTCAGAACATTTAGAGAGCAGACTTCCTACAAATAAGCTGCCAAAAAAGCATGTGAGACACAGAATTACTTAGATCAGAGAGATAAGACAACAAAGGACATTTTGTATTTAAACACGGACACTTTCTTGAATAAACAAACCGTAGATTACCTACCAAGGGAACCCAATAGGTGTAAAGTGCACCAAGCCTCATTTCAGGGACAAATTGAGAGCAGGCCAGAAGCAAGAAGTAAAGATTAAAAAAGTATTTGAACTGGTTAAACAGCACCTACAAAAAAAGGGAGGAGGGGAGAGGTTAATGGAGATCTCAGAGTTATGCATATTGAACTAGTGATAAGAGACATTCATTTCTGCTAGCTCCTGTAATGTCTAAATCCTAAATAATGATAGCAAAGTAGTGCCGGAAATAATTTCCAAAAGATCATCTTGGTGAATATAACAACATGCACACAAATGTAGCTGTGCTATACAACAGATTCTGCAGTAGTTAGTCTTTAATACATACATATAATTTTACCTTTAAACTTTTGATAAATACCAATCAGAAAAGTGACAGCAACTGTAAATAGTGGATGCCTAACCAACATTATGTTTTGCCTACAAAAATCTGCTAAATATATATTTAAAACAAATGCAGTTTGAACTTGAACTGGTTTTGAAAGTAGTTCCACTGTCCCTTGCATACTGAACCATCACCAGTCAGACCTCTGTTTCAACAAGGACTGGTTTTGCTTTTAAACTGATGACAGAGACTATGGGCTTGGCTTCACTTACATTTTATAGCGCTCTAACTTGCTGGCTATGGGGTGTGAAAAATCACCCCCCTGAGTGCAGCAAGTCAGAGCGCTTTAAAGCACTAATGTAAACAGGCTCCAAGAGCTGGGAGCCAAGCGCTTGGCGCTAATCCCCTTGTGGAGGTGGATTACCAGGAGTGCTGGGTGAGCGCCTGACCACACTCACACTTCAAAGCGCTACCGAGGGAGTGCTTCCGCAACAGAGCTTTGATGTTTCCAGTGTAGCCATGCCCTATGACAATGTGAGCTGAAAGCACAGGGCATACATGATCTGGCCATGCATCATGATGGTTCTGTGGCCAGAGGGTAGGTAGCCTGTGGATGCAACACAGAAGAGATGATGATAGGGAGAAAGGCCATCTGCCCTGTTGCCATTGTCAGGGAGAAATTGGAGCCAGCAAGAAGAAGGGCCAGCCAGCAAGAAAGAGCGTACCACAGAAAACTACAGCCAACAGGTGGGCAACAAGGGGATGTCCAAAAACTGCCCCAATCTGCTTCTGACTCGCCATGTGTCTCTCCCTAAATAAAGTGCTCCCTCCGCAGAATAGCCTCAAGAAATTCAGTACCTCAGTGATTTCTTCAGGTAATCCTCTTATTTATAGAGGTGAGATCATCCAATCAGAGAATAGAACACATATCAGGTGACTTAGCTGCCTAATCACCCAAACCAGTATCAAATATTCAAAGGAGTACTTGCTGTGAGCAGTTTTCAAAAATCCATATGCCCAAGCACATTCATAAGAACTCTTCATTGAAGGACTATGAATAAACAGATTTGAGAAAAGCATAATATGGGGGTGAGAGTGGAAGTTGTCAAATCTGATGAACAGGTTGTCTGTCCAGCTCATCAGGTGCTACACTGAGATAACTTATCCATAGGCAAAAGAAATAAACCTGCCAGGTAACCCATTGAGCAACATATGCAATCTGATCAGTTGTATCCCAGCACTGGGAGAAGTTTCTCAATGAGCTTGCTTAAGAGACACATGTTAGACACTAGGTAATAGTCTACAGTCACCACAGCATGTCTGCTCTGCCAGTGAATTTTGGAAAGAAACCCTGAATATGCTGCCAGAGAACTGACTGCCTGTGTGGGCCTGCGTGATTCAGTGGAACAAGAACCCCATGTAACAGTATAGAGGTGTTCTGGCTGCCATTCCAGCCCATGAGCTTCGAAAGCAGTAGCATAAGGGCTGCAATGAAATCCATCCACATGACTCGGGTAGATTCCATTCATCCCCTCCCTTAAATCCTATAAGCTTTGGGCAGAGTGAATTTGACCCATAGAGACAACAATGCGAGATTTGTATGGCATCTATTCTACAACCATACAAACTACTAGTTAATTTTACGTTCAACAAAAAGTGACGTTTAGGCAGTGCTGTGACTAGGCATTTTAATGCCGGGGTGAGCAAGCATATTTGCACCCCCTAACCCCTGCCCCATTTTTCTGTCCTGATGGCTTTGTGCGCTGGGCTGTTGCCCTGCTCTGGTTATGGCCCTGAGTTTAGGCAAAGTGTGTGAAGCATATTCCTAACTACTTTAAGGGATCAGAATATTAGCTCTTTCCTCTGACTTAAGGTTCAGCATTCACTATGTTGTAAAAACCACTGAAAATGAGGAAGGTGTTAGGGGTACGGAGTCATGAAGTTTAATGGGCATACATACCCCAGGAAGAAATGTAAAAAAGTTGTATTTCTGATTGTTGATCACATTGCGAGGGTATCTCTGGTCTCTTTTTTCTGGATGGCCAAGCCAAACCGTACGAGGCCTTGGGTCTCTTCTTCCGCAGCATCTCATACACTCACAACACCTATTGGAAGGACATATTTAATTTAAGAAGTCTCCATTTTATCCCCCTCCATGATCCAGCCTACGTCCCCTGCCCTCACTTAACAAAACAGCCCATATTTCTTCCACAAAACTTATTAAACACAGACTCTCCCCCATATCGTCCCCCAGCAAACTGCTAAATAAACCCATATAAAAACTACAGAAGCGTACTGAGCATTGCTGCTTGTTCAAATCACTTGCCATCTTCTATCTGTTCACTGTCCATTTAGATTGTAAGCTCCTTCAGGCTGAGACCTGGACTCTTTTTTGGTCTGCAAAGCACCTAGCACACTTGAGGCACTATAGGCCTGAGCCAAAGCCCATTAATGAAAAGATTTCCATGGGCTATGGATAAGGCCCTATATAAATTGTTTTACTGTTAATGATATGCAGCATTTTTATGGTGCTTTCTATGTTCAAAGCACTGCACAGACATTAACTAGTTAATCCTCATTAACATCCCTGAAGGGTAGGTGGGTAATGCGTTATTATTCCCTTTTTAGATGTGAGGAAACCAACATTGAGAGATAACGTGACTCGCCCAAGTCCACACATTGAGTTAGCTCATCTCTTCCAAGATTAGATTGGAAACATCTGAGAAATTCTAATTTGAGATTCATGTTCTCTTATCATTCCCTGATTGAAGTCTCACATATTAGCATGAAAAGATCACAGGCTGATGCAGCCTTAGATATAAGGAACTCACATAGCAAAAAAAGGATTCTGGTTTTGTTTTGTCCTTTACTGTCAAAACAAGTTTCTGGAACTAAGGAAACAGAGTAGCAGGGATGCTCTCTGCACTGATCCAATTGCAGGATCTAGGCCTGAGTGACACAAAACTGCTCTGACTATATTTTGCTAGAAGAGTTGTTGCTTTTCATTGTTTTACTTCATGGGTGCTGTATGAAGATCCACATGAACAAAAGAGTCAGTGAACTGACTATGGATGGGAAGCAGCAGAAATGTAAATACCCAAGATGTTGTTAAATGCCCAAATCAAACTAACTGAAAAAAGATGCAGACTTTCTCCCTTCCCTGCAACCCCCTTAAGTGATAGGAACCTTAGCTGATACTTTTAACAATAGAAGGTACAAAATATTCAGATAAATATAAATTTTATTTGGCCCTTTAGTGTGTGTCATAACACAGTATTTGGCAAAAAACAAATGCATGGAGTATTAATGTTTTTATTTCCTCCAAAACAGTCACACAGAAAAACATCAAAATTGGAAGCCTGTTTTGATTTTCTACCCAGATAGCATTCTTTGTGCCATGGAAGCCACTCTCGTCCCCAGCAGTGCCGACTTTCTATGCTCAACCACCCGGCTCTTCCCCAGGTCCAGCCCCCACTCCATCCCTTCCCCCCAGTCCCCACCCACCTCTTCCCGCCCCCACCCTGCCACTTTCCGCCCCCTCCCCCGAGCCCTTGCTCCTCTCCCCTCCCAGCCAGTGTCTCCTGCACACCACAGAACAGCTGATCGTGGTGGGCAAGAGGCGCTGGGAGGGAGGGGAGAGGAGGAGAGGGGAGGGGAGATGGCTGCCGGTGGGTGCTCAGCATCCACCATTTTTTCCCCTGTCAATGCTCCAGCCCTGGAACACCCACAGACTCAGCACTATATTCCTCCCATCACCAACTTTAAATTAGCTAAAACAAACAAGAAATAAACATTTCCAGCTGTAATCCATTAATCTACTCTTCCCTTTTCTGGGGCTAACATTAAGGCTCTGTGACATCTCCCCTGTCCTTTAGTAAAAGCCACAGAGGGAAATCCTGAAAGCCACAAATTTCAGCATAACTTGGGTAAAACTGATATTGTGCCTACAGGATACCTCCTACTGTACTGTAGATGTATTTGAAGTATGAACGATAAAATACTAGGCAAGCTACAGTATAAAGGAATGTTTCTATATCACCTTCTTGCAAAACATGAGTATCTGCCATTTTGGCCCTATCATGAGTAATAAAAAGACCAAGGCCTGATCTTGCTGTAGCTGAAATCAAC
Organism: Lepidochelys kempii; assembly: GCF_965140285.1. NCBI lineage: Eukaryota > Metazoa > Chordata > Testudines > Cheloniidae > Lepidochelys > Lepidochelys kempii. Next base: position 15,451,590 of record NC_136392.1, on the reverse strand, counting down.
AAATTCTAAAGAGATACATTTGCCAGAATCAGAAAACCGAATACATGTCATATTTCAGATAAATACTATATATAAGTTAAATTTCCTCCAACGTATGTTAGGACATGAACTCCCAGAAATCTATATTCATGGCTTTTGAAAGTAATCAGTGTCACCAATTCTCCTGATATTTGATGTTTTTCTTAAAGCCACAAGATTCCCAAGAGGTCAGATTACATGAGGATCTCGTCTTTCTTTTTTTTTCAGCCCTGCTCGTGGCAGACTAAAGATAGAAAATGTGACCTGAGTGTTCCCTGAAAACTCAGAAACCTGAAGGGAAATAAAAATAACCCCCAAATCATTCCTTCTAAAACCCTCATGATTTTAAGGCACTCATGATTTTGGGAGCTTGACATGATTTTTAAATCTTTAGAGTTGGCAGTATTGAGTGAGTTTTCTTCCCCGGGGACAGCTGAAACTGCTCAGGACCTCCCTCTTTCATGGCTATTTGTAGACTGGGCATGTTATTCGGAAGCACTGGTAGCTGCCACACCCTACAGTTTACACATGGGGTGGAATTCGGCCTCTCTGTCCTGTTTACAATCCTCACAAAAAGCTCCTGTACAGCACAGGGCAGGCAGCGCAGGTCAATGTCTGCTATCGCAGCTGTAATTTCAGAAAACAAATTTCACTATCTATTGCCCGAAAATGGTTTCAGGCAGTTGAAATCCACATTCGTATGAAACTCCACTTCACTCCCAAAGAATGTGAACAATATCAGTTTGTACTTTGTCACTGTGTCACAATCAATAGTTGTGACATCACTGAGCAGCATGCACCAATCTTTCTTTCTATTGCTACACCTTAGGACACATATTTGCTGAATTACTAAAGTGAATCCTATCCGTAATGGGAGGGTTACCCACATTCTGCTAAGAAAAAGCAATGGCTTAAACACCCGAGCCTGCAGTGTTTATGCTCAATTAAATCTATGCACCTTTTGCATATGGTTCCTGACCAGGCTGTAAACTTGTACAGTTCCCTCGGTCTCCAGCTCCATAAAGAACACAGTACAATTCTGTCACTCTCCTGCTGATTTGGTAGTGATTTGGAATTCCATACTCATCCTGAAGAATATGGTCTCCCAATCTTCTCCCCAGCAAATAATTATTACATCTTTTCAAACCTATAATCGGAATGATCCATTCCATGTCCCATCAGTCCAAGGCAGGCTGCACCCTATCCCAAGGCCAGCTCTGTTTGGATCAGCAGTGTCGTTAAAACATCCAATGCAATACAGCAATCCTCTTTTTATTATCCACAAGTCAGTTACAACCATTTGGCACTTCTTCTGACACAACTTGACATGCATTATACTGCTTTGATCCCAGTTATAATAGCTAGCAAAAAATCTGGTCCCAAATGGATCAGAAAGAAATACAAAGGCCCCTAATACCCAGGAGAAATGGAGGAATAGGAGAACAAACAGATGAACATAAGAACGGCCTTACTGCGTCAGACCAATGGTCCATCTAGCCCAGTATCCTGTCTTTTAACAGTGGCCAGCACCAGATGCTTCAGAGGGAATTAACAAAAGAGGGCAATTATTGAGTGGTCCATCCACCGTCATTCAGTCCCAGCTTCTGGCAGTTGGAAGTTTAGGGACACCCAAAGCATGGGGTTGTGTCTCTGACCATCTTGGCTAATAGTCATTGAAGGACCTATCCACTGTGAACTTATCTAATTCTTTTTTGAGGCCCAGTTACACTTTTGGCCTTCATGACATCCCACAGCAATGAGTTCCACAGGTTGACTGTGTGCTGTGTGAAGAAATACTTCCTTATGTTTGTTTTAAAGCTGCTGCCTATTCATTTCATTGGGTGATCCCTGGTTCATGTGTTATGTGAAGGGGTAAACAACACTTCCTTATTCACCTTCACCACACCATTCACGATTTTACAGACTTCTATCATACCCACCTTAGTCGTCTCTTTTCTAAACTGAACAGTCCCAGTCTTTTTAAATCGCTCCTCACATGTGTATTTCTGTATCTGCTAGAAGATACAGAAATTTCCCACTCTCCTTTGTCCTTACAAAAGGACACACTCGGGAACAGTCTCTCTCTTTTTCAAAATGGCAATGCTGTAGCCTTCCAGGTCAGCAAAGATTGTTTTTCCTTCAAGTTTCCTCCTGTCACTGCTTGAAATAAAAGCTAATGTTTTCCCCCCTTTTTATAGCAAAAGGATTTGTATTAGATTTCACTGACATTTGAAATACAGCCCAGTATCAGATGCAAGCTTACAACAGAATGCCTTGGAGATCAGATAGAAATGCATATCTGACTCACTACATTAGATAACAATGTCAAGATGTCTGCCTTAAATTATAACAGTCATCTGCTCAAACAATTTGGGTAACTGCGTATCTAACTGATCAGAAATAAAGCAAGTAAATTTCCATTTAAGGAAGTATTCAATGCTTTCCGCAGGTAAACTCTCTATATACGTATTGCAGAACAGGAAACAGCATGATGAATAGAGCACACCATTCACTGCTACAAAGGTGGTTTTATACAAAAGTATCAGCTTTCATGCATTCCACCCCCATCTGCAAATAAACACAGGGAAAAAAAAATCTTATCTGCTAAGTAAACTCCTTCAGAATCCAAAAAGCTTGAAAATCCAATTGGTTTACAGAAGCTAGCACGGAAAAGGTAGTCTAACTCAAAGTATTTCATGGACATCTAACTGGATTAAACTTTTATAAGAGGCATTTTCTCACTCTTTTTAGACCAGTGCAAAATGATTTCCCACATAATCAGATCACTATTCTGATGTGATTACATTTCACTAAGAAGCAGTAAGTGAAACATCATCCGATGAAGTGAGCTGTAGCTCATGAAAGCTTATGCTCAAATAAATTGGTTAGTCTCTAAGGTGCCACAAGTCCTCCTTTTCTTTTTGCAAAGACAGACTAACACGGCTGCTACTCTGAAACTTATCAGAAAGATAACGTGTGTGTGTTGTGGTATAGCCTAAGGGCACCAGTTAGATCAGAGCCCCATTGTGCTAGGTCCTGTACAAACATACAGTGACAGTCCCTACCCCCAAAGAGCTTATAACCTCAAAAGAAAAAATTATAATAAAAGTGATCACTATAACTATTAACTTTCGCAAAAACCTTCCTCACAGAAAGCGTGGAATCAAATAAAAATCTTGTCCCATATTACACAGTACTGCAGAGTACACCACTACTGCTCCTAAAGGTGAAAGACCTATGGCTTCTCTCGACAGAATTACAGGCGGTTATGATTACAGAATAGTAGTTTTGGTCGAGAAGAAGGGTGAAATGCCATCAGCTAAAACACTGGATCCCAGCACTGGTTCCCTACAGCTTTGTCACGTTTCTGTGAAAACACACAGTGTCTAAATTATGGGTTCATCACCTTTTTCGGTCTATAACAATATACAGGTCAGCTTTATCACAGCCTCACCAGTTAGCATCTGCTGCTCACCCACAAACTATTTGTTCATTTGCTAGAGGAAAATGTATGAGAATTCTGGAAAATTTAATAGAAATAAATACAGCTTTCAATGTTAGTAACTTGACTGATTGAAGCAATGAACAGATATCTCAACTTATTGGAGTAAAATAATCTAGAACATCTTTTACCCTTCAAGTATCTATAATGACAGTTTCTGATTTTTAATGTGCGCTTTCACCCAGGTTATTTACATTTGATTACTTTTAGAAAATGACACTGTGTGTTACTCTGTGTTTGTATAATACCTAGCACATTTTTGACTGGTCTTTAGGTACTAACATAATAAACGTGATTCATAATAATTCAAAATCTATCCAATTTCAAAAGAGAGTTAAAAGTAGTTTCCGGTACCACTCTTGCATCTGAATCTCCCTGCCAATTTTTGCAGTTTTACAATCACACTTTCCTGTTTTTTAAAAGTTTACCCCATCTTTCAGTCAGTGAGGAGAGAAAAAGGAGTAATGGAAGACAGATACAGAAAAAACTATGGGAAATTGACTTATACAAGGCAAAACAATTAAATTGACCTCACAAAAAGTGTAGTCAAGTTTACAAATTAAACTTTAAAAATATGTTTTTTTAAATCTAATTCTAATCATAAGTATTTAATTACGTCTATTAAAGGTGTTGCTTGTAGACTTAGGGGAAAAAAATTCAGACAGAGCTGTGATTTAAGTCAATAATTTTCCTTTAAACTATACTAGTGCTATTTAAGAAATAAATTAATGAAAATGTTGGTGCTCAGAGGGGTGTCAAAAGGGAAATATATTTGTTCATTTTTAGGAATGGGAGGATTGTTTTCTCAAATCTCAATGAGAGAGGAAAGCGACACAAAGTTAGCCAGATTTACTCATGTTAACTGCTGTATTTAGAATGACCTTCAGTGTGAAGTTCTAAAACAGAGGCTTTACCAAAAGGAACGTGCATTTACAATGCTCAGTTTATCTCCACAACCTGCTTCACAATTCCAGACAGACTCCTGCTAATCACATATTAGAAACCAAAGTTACTTTTGCTTATCTTTCAGGTTGAGCCTCTTTTAGGGATTTTACTGAGAGAAATAAAGAGCTACATATCTTTATAGTTACATGAGGAGATAGGGCGAAAAGGGGGACCAAATATTTTAACACAGAACTTCTAATATGTTCTTGGGTTATTATAATTCACCAATATGTTCCAAAGATTATTTTAAATTATCCAAAACTAACTTCTAAAACTTTAAAGGGTATAAAGAGCTCACTGATATGTTTCTTCAGAAATGCAATAGAAAATTACATGAATGATGCTAACATAAAACAGTGACTTGAATGTTCTTATAAAAGGGAGTGCTCTGTGTGGGGATAAATATACACATTTTAAACAGCACTTAGTTTCTTTAAATTACTATGAACTTATAAATCACTGAGTATATATAACACCTAACATGATTTTAGTAACAAGGCAGATTTGACCATAGTTAAAGCTCAAGATCCTGTCCAGCAAATCATTTAAGCATGTGAATTGTCTCATATATTTCAATAGGGAAACTCAAGTGCTTAAAGTTAAGCACAGGCTTGAATGCTTTGCTGGATCAGGGTCAGTCTAAACTTAAGAAGTAGACCCTACCAAAGGAAAAAGAGGAGTAATGGACCATGATTTAACTCTAGGTGCTAAAGTGAAAGTGAGAGCACATTTTGTAAACAAGGCTATCATCTCACACAATATCCCCACTACAAACAGGAATGTTGCTATTGGAACAGTACTTCACTACAAACACAAGTATTGAACAACAGTTAATTATGTTAACTTTTAATAATTCATTTCCAATTTCTGCAACTCCTAGCCAACCAAAGATTTCACAACTTCGTTAGATACGGGGGAAAGAAAGTTCAACATGTACTTAAACTCGAGAAAAAAGACTTCCTGCCTATCTGGGTTCTGAAAGTGATACATATAATATTGTCCAAGTAAAGAAGAATTATCGCTACTTACAACACATTTGATTTCCAACACATGTGCAGAGAATTTACAAGAGATTCCCCTATTATATTTTCTCTTCTATTTGAAGGCATTTTTAAGTGATCACACATAGTCCTGGATATCTATTTATATGCTGTTTGTACTTTCATACTATCTACAGAACCTTATAATAAAAAAGGCAGAACTTGACCTATGCAGTTCTGTAACACAGACTTTTTATCCAATTTAAAGACTGCAGTAAAAAAACCCAAAAAAACAGACGTGTTACTCCAGTCGGCAATAATACAAATCCATGGGTTGCAGTTGATGGTTTAATGGACTAACCGGAAAAGTCAGTCAGCAAGTTTCAGAATCACATTACATCCAACCTTCTCCAGAAAATGTAAAACTAAACAAAGAAAGCATGTGCCAGTGTATTTCCACAGATAGGTTTAAAAATATAGCTAACGATGCCAGGAATACAAACTTTGACCTTTATCACTTGTATGTTCGAGAAGATCCCTAAAGAGCTTTTTGTTATGAAAGCTTATAGTCAAACCACCACAGCTGGAATTTAACACCTATTCACTTCCCTGACCTTGTTTTTTCCTGTTGTCCCACAAAACAGCAAAGCAATCTGGACAATTTTGTTGACTGGGTAGAGAGCAGAAACTTACAAACCAAACTAAACATATCCAGGAATGCTGAATGGCAACAGTTCATCTCTACACATCACTTATGCAGGTGCAGTATGTCTACCCATTTGATAAATTTGTAATGGAACTTTCAGCAGGAAAGCAGATATTTCTGTGGTGTAGACTTGCGTGCCCATTCCTAGAAGCAAATATTTAACTTCTTGGGAAGATACTCAACTACATTTAACATTCTTTAAAGTCCTCATTGAAATCTTATATTTTGTTCTCTGAAGATAGAATTCTAAAACTCATTATTTCTGCTTTAACATCCTGCACTCACATACACGGGCTAGTCTTTCACTAAGCACAATAATTATTAATGAATTGTTGTAACAGCAGTTGGTGTTTTAGCAGATCAAGGCTAGGACTGCGTATTCAAGAGTTAACAATAAAATTCAGACAAATCACAGGATAACTGCTTAAGTGAAAGAAGGTGTGGAAAGATTGTTAGCGAGGAGATCAACATAGAAAAACTTCAGGACGCCTCTTTAGTGTTTTCTTTCTTCCCCTTTGGAAACTGAATTATCTTAACCTCTCAAAAATGCATTTGATAATGCTGATCAATTGGAACCAGGAACAATCTGTCATATTATTGAAAGTTCGCTCTTGACTTTTCCTTGCAGGTTATTGAGAAGTCAATCAATAAGTCATCCCTTAAAGGTGGGGTTTTCAACCTTTTCCAACATAAGTCACTTGTTTTCCTTAAAGAACTGTACACAGACCCTAAATGCCAAACCTCAAATAGCTTGATTAATCAACCAATGCATGTTCTTTTTTTTTTTTTTTAAACAGGATTTGTGTTAGAAAAATAAAGCTTTAAGAAATGGATTGTGTAGGAGGGAGATGCAAGTTTACCTGGAAAACCAATAGATTTTTTTCCCTTGGGGCAGGTTTTTGTTTGCTTTAGATGGTTTTTTGTTGTTGTTGTTTTCCGGGGGGGAGGGGGGAGGTGGCAATTGTGGACGAGGATGTTGCAAAATATTTTACTATTCCTATGAAATCATTAATACATTCAAATTGCTTTTTTTAAAACCAAGAAAACACTGGACACTTTTTGAATGGGTACCAACCTATTACACTACCCCTATCACGTGGAGATGTAGTTAGGATTAGTTAACACATTTCAAAGTTCAATAATCTAAAGTATTATTCTACATAAGAGTAACAAAATCAAACAAAATTTAAAAGTCTTTCTACATAAAATGAATCATCAACTGCTAAAGCTAGAAACACTCAAGATATTTCCACTTTTTTCAGATGGAACTAAAAATATTGCCATTAGCTACTAATGTTATTTAAATTATATTATATTTTCTATTTTATACTCTATTCTACTAATATTGATAAACACCTGCAGTATCATAGTAGCAGTCACTGATGTATATAGTTGTTGAGCTTAAAGCACATTACTCTAAAATAAATTTTTTACTGAATTTTTTAATTACTTCCTTTTTAAATAAGGTACAAAAACATTCAAATGAAAATGTTCATAGAGCACGAAAACAAGTTGTTCTATATTCAAATCAAACACTTACTGTTTGGGTCAAAAAATTACTAACAGCATTAACCCAAGTTATAGGTTTCTACAACAATCCATAATCTATCACAACAGTTATGATTTCAAAGGGTCAGAAAAATTACGTAAAAATCTCATTCAACGTGTTTATATCATTTGCAACTTTCAGTTGTATCTGCTACCTTTGTTGACTGAGGCCCTTTTATCCTGCAAAAGGATCCATGTGGATCCAGTTTCAGATAGGGTCTGTCAGTACAGGCATCCATTCATTCATACCCAATAGCAGAACTGGACCCTGGACTAAGTGTTTTTTTAGGATCGCAGAGTCAGTACAGCTATAGAACAGTGAGCTGGGTTCTACTCTGCCACATGCATAATCAGTAGAACTGTTATCTATGGTTCGGATCCTGCAGTTAGAAATATGCAGTTCAGACCCTTATGCTTGCACAAAGCACCGGTGAAGTATGAGGGTCCACACAAGTGGACCTCTATGCTTGGGAGGGTCTGTCAGGGGCCTAAATTCTTCTTACCAAATCTTTATTACTGGTGATGAGGCAAGAGGCAGAAAGACAACATCTTGATTTGCAGATATCAGGCTAAATTTGCAGTAATAGCCATAAAAAAAAATCCACTGTCAACTGATTAAATTTTATACAAGAGGTCATTAAGAAATACCCATGGAAACACTTTGGGGAGCACTTTCCAGAGGATACCACCACTTTGCCATTATATTCCCTTGACTTTTTAAACTGATTTATATTATTTAGGATGTTTTTGCATTGTAAGTGGCTGTGCAGCAGGGCCAAGTGCGCACTTAATAAATAAAGGCCCCGATACTGCACTTGACTTTGCATGAGAGAAACACTGTTCCTGTCTGTAGCCCCTTTGAAATCAATGCAGCTCTACACAAATGCAGAGGTTTACCCACACAGTCAGAGGCAGGATAGGGGCCAAAAATCATTTATTCATCTATTCACTCCAATCTCTCCCCGTTGATTACAAGTGAGCTAATTTACCATTTTAATGGAACCATTAAGCTCAATACCATAACAGAGTAACCATGTGACCTATTACTGGAATCCTTGTCCTTCTTCATCCCATTTCCAATTATTCTTTGGTTTTCCTCACTTGTTACATCACATTTACTATTATTTATTACTTGCATTACCACACCACCTAGGAGCCAGAGTCATGGATCAGGATCCCACTGTGCTAGGTGCTGTACAAATGCAGAACAAAAAAACAGTGCCTGCCTCTACATAGTCTCTACATAGGCACAGCAGTCTTCCTGCATGATCTACATAGTAGGAATGGGTCCTTAGATTAGAAGGTGCTCAGGGTAGAGATCAAGTCTTTGCATATGTTCTTTGATATGCTTGGTACATTTGGGTACTGTCCATAGCAAGAAAGCAAGCCACAGCTTTTTGTCTCAGGATACATAACCCCCAGAAGCCCCTACAGAGGTACGGGCTGTGACACTATCATCAGCATTTTGAGATTACTCAATACCATGTCTCTTTTTGAACTGACATTATAGACTCCAGAGAGTGGTTATCAGGATGTCATAGCTAAATTGGCATTTTTATTTGGGTGAGATAACTATATAACTCAGTCAAGACCAGACCAAGGTGACAAGAAAATTGTGAAAAACGTGTCCATTACTCAAGCAATACAGCTGCAGAATTCAGAAGTCACCCTTGCCTGCACACTGGACGGGGCGGAGGGAGGGGGTCAATGTTGTGGCTATGGCCAAGAATGGCTACTGCCATCACCAACTTATTAAAACACCTGTTTCTCCTTGACATGGTCCACAGCCAACCTTTCCTTTGTCACATCTCAGTAACGGTACTGTAATGAGTTCCTCACTGTGTTTCCCTTGAAATGCATCTGGAAGCTGAAACATGGCTGCTGCCTTGTAAGGAGGAGGAAGATCAGTAACGTGGACTTGCCCTCCATGGCCTACACTGGCTGCAAGTATTTCAAACAGTTCTAGCTCTTTGTTCATATACTCAGAGACCTAAATGAATGACTTCATATACTAATACAATCTCCTCTTGCCTTATGTGCCTTCCCAGCAGTTACATTCAGTTTGAGAGGTCTACTGTTAAGTTAGGGTCAGAGACTTTAAGGTCAGAAGGGATCACTGGTCAATTATTATTAATTTATATATATTACAGTAGCACATAGAGACTCCAATCAGAGATGTGGACCTCATTGTGCTAGGCACTGTATACACATATAACGAATGCCACAAAGAGTCTCTTACAATCCAAGCAGCAATCAAAACCATATTATAAGGTAGGGTCTTCCAGGAGTTAGCCTGGATACCACTTTTTGGGGGGTTTATACTATTATTATTTGCATTGCAGTACTACATAGAACGCCCAGTCATGGGCCAGGACCCCATTCTGCATCTGCTACCATTTTCTCCCTGTTCCTCTCTAATTAGTTGGAAATGGATCATTTTGTGCCAGGGGGCTTGAGATGGATGACAGAGCAAGGACTTATACTGTCTGGCTGGTTGCTCTCTCTTAAGACTTATAATATTTGGGGGGAAAGGGAGCCGCTTTGCTTTGCTTAGATACTTTGCCAATGCACCCAATATATTGATCAAATAAACTAACTTATGTCAAAAAGAAAAGGAGGACTTGTGGCACCTTAGAGACTAACCAATTTATTTGAGCATGAGCTTTCGTGAGCTACAGCTCACTTCATCAGATGTTTACCGTGGAAACTGCAGCAGACTTTATATACACACAGAAATCATGAAACAATACCTCCTCCCACCCCACTGTCCTGCTGGTAATAGCTTATCTAAAGTGATCAACAGGTGGGCCATTTCCAGCACAAATCCAGGTTTTCTCACCCTCCACCCCCCCACACAAATTCACTCTCCTGCTGGTGCTAGCCCATCCAAAGTGACAACTCTTTACATAATCAAGTCGGGCTATTTCCTGCATAGATCAAGGTTTTCTCACATCCCCCCCACCCCCATACACACACAAACTCACTCTCCTGCTGGTAATAGCTCATCTAAACTGACCATTCTCCAGGTTTAAATCCAAGTTAAACCAGAACATCTGGGGGGGGGGGGGGGTAGGAAAAAACAAGAGGAAACAGGCTACCTTGCATAATGACTTAGCCACTCCCAGTCTCTATTTAAGCCTAAATTAATAGTATCCAATTTGCAAATGAATTCCAATTCAGCAGTTTCTCGCTGGAGTCTGGATTTGAAGTTTTTTTGTTTTAAGATAGCGACCTTCATGTCTGTGATTGCGTGACCAGAGAGATTGAAGTGTTCTCCGACTGGTTTATGAATGTTATAATTCTTGACATCTGATTTGTGTCCATTTATTCTTTTACGTAGAGACTGTCCAGTTTGACCAATGTACATGGCAGAGGGGCATTGCTGGCACATGATGGCATAGATCACATTGGTGGATGTGCAGGTGAACGAGCCTCTGATAGTGTGGCTCTACGTAAAAGAATAAATGGACACAAATCAGATGTCAAGAATTATAACATTCATAAACCAGTCGGAGAACACTTCAATCTCTCTGGTCACGCAATCACAGACATGAAGGTCGCTATCTTAAAACAAAAAAACTTCAAATCCAGACTCCAGCGAGAAACTGCTGAATTGGAATTCATTTGCAAATTGGATACTATTAATTTAGGCTTAAATAGAGACTGGGAGTGGCTAAGTCATTATGCAAGGTAGCCTGTTTCCTCTTGTTTTTTCCTACCCCCCCCCCCCAGATGTTCTGGTTTAACTTGGATTTAAACCTGGAGAATGGTCAGTTTAGATGAGCTATTACCAGCAGGAGAGTGAGTTTGTGTGTGTATGGGGGTGGGGGGGATGTGAGAAAACCTTGATCTATGCAGGAAATAGCCCGACTTGATTATGTAAAGAGTTGTCACTTTGGATGGGCTAGCACCAGCAGGAGAGTGAATTTGTGTGGGGGGGTGGAGGGTGAGAAAACCTGGATTTGTGCTGGAAATGGCCCACCTGTTGATCACTTTAGATAAGCTATTACCAGCAGGACAGTGGGGTGGGAGGAGGTATTGTTTCATGATTTCTGTGTGTATATAAAGTCTGCTGCAGTTTCCACGGTAAACATCTGATGAAGTGAGCTGTAGCTCACGAAAGCTCATGCTCAAATAAATTGGTTAGTCTCTAAGGTGCCACAAGTCCTCCTTTTCTTTTTGCGAATACAGACTAACACGGCTGTTCCTCTGTAACTTATGTCAGAGACTGTTTGACAAAAGACAAGACTCTGAAAATCATTGTAAATAAGTCACTTTTCTGGAGTGTGCCGGTCTTTAAAAAAAGAGAGAGAGATCAGGACTTGTATAAAGAAAAACAAAAAAGTCACAGAATCTCAAACCACTAAATCAATGCAGCATCATAAGAGCAAGCTGTCAACAGTTCTTGCTAGCACAGGAAATACTGCCTCCAAGTGAGAGCTCCCTAGCCAGTGACATAGGGCTAGTGCTTACGTTACATCAGGGTAATTGCTGTCAGCATCTGCTAACAAGGCACACCACAACAGAATGCCCAAGAGAGACCTATGGAGATTGTGGAGACCTCTAAGAAAGCAAATCAGCTAAGGAGCATTGAGGAATACCCTAAGCCCCTCATATAGCTGATCCTTTATCTCATAACTGAACTTTAAGCAGTGGCCAACCCAGGAACTGTCGTTAACAGATTACTACCATGACTGCTATATAGCACACATGTTCCACAGTCTAGTCCTCAGTGTCCAGGCCAACTTCACATTATTAAATCAACATACTGTCAGCTACATGACAGAAACCTTATCCATCAACAGAACATTGTAGGTTGCTCAACAACCTCAGTTAAAAAGAATCCAAATCACAATTATTAACCAAAAAATGTAACAAAATGGTAATTGATATGTACTCTTCCTTATTTGTTCCAACACAATCATTATTTCTTCTGAGATTTTGGTGTATTTGCTACAACTGTATATGATATTTAAAACAAAAAAGATTAATTTGTCATTGGATCACAATTTGTCATCATAATACAACATTACTTTCCAGTCAGCAAGTTTCGATTCCAAATCTATACACACATTTTGTACTGGTATAATGTTGTCAGTTAGGGTTGTGATTTTTTTTTTAACTGAAATAGTTATACCAGTACAACCCCTAGTGTGGGCACAGTTACATTGGTATAAAATACTGGTACAGCTTATTCCCTTACCTGCATGGGAATAGCTACACAGGAATAAGATGGGTTTCAGAGTAACAGCCGTGTTAGTCTGTATTCGCAAAAAGAAAAGGAGTACTTGTGGCACCTTAGAGACTAACCTGGATTTGTGAGAAAACCTGGATTTGTGCTGGAAATGGCCCACCTTGATTATCATACACATTTTAAAGAGAGTGGTCACTTTGGATGGGCTATTACCAGCAGGAGAGTGAGTTTGTGTGTGTGTGTGGGGGGGGGCGGAGGGTGAGAAAACCTGGATTTGTGCTGGAAATGGCCCAACTTGATGATCACTTTAGATAAGCTATTACCAGCAGGAGAGTGGGGTGGGAGGAGGTATTGTTTCATGGTCTCTGTGTATATAATGTCTTCTGCAGTTTCCACGGTATGCATCCGATGAAGTGAGCTGTAGCTCACGAAAGCTCATGCTCAAATAAATTGGTTAGTCTCTAAGGTGCCACAAGTACTCCTTTTCTTTTTACACAGGAATAAACCACCTTTATATCAATATAATCAATACATCATCAGGGGTTGCACTGCTTTAGCTGTACCAATATAATTAAAATGGTAAGATCTGTAAGTAGCTAGAACCCTTTGTTATAAAGTTATAAATATATTTGTTCCTGAAAACAAGTGTATTGTCATTAATAAAACCCACTCAGTGAAGCAACAACCTGCATTCTGCCTACGCTGAGCTAAGCAACAGAATGATCCTGATCAGATGTTAAATGATAAATACATTAAATGAAAATCTGTATTCAAATGGCTTGCCATACACATCCTCCCCTTCCCCCAAGATAATCTACCAACAAGCCATCCAGCCAAGGGTTTCATAGCCCTCCCAATCACCAGGGTGCCTGAGTGCCACTGAAGCATATGGGCTGATTTTCAGAGGAGCTGAGCTCCCATTGAGAAAGTCAATACGTCTGAAAATCTGGCCATTGCCAGTTTGTTCCTGACACTACGGCTTAAAGCTGTCAGGCTATTTCTTTGTTTACATTTGTGCAAGGAAGAAAAACTGGGTGTGATCTCTTCATAACAGCAGTAATAAATGGAGTGCCAAGTGACTTCATCTGAGGCTCATTCCTCAAGCTTGGCAATATACGAGCCTCCAAGAGGGCTCTGTTCTTTCATTTCACCCAGCCTGAGATGCACAGGTCCTGCAGTCACAGGGCGAGACGGCAGGGAAGGGGCTCTCCGCCTGCACAAGGGAGCAGGGCCTATCGTTTTAGCGTAACCAGGTTGCCATGGCAGGATCCTGCCCTTTTCTTGCAGTTCGCTGGGCTGGGATCGCGGCGCTGGGTGTGCCACAGACAATGGCGTCAGGAACAACCTGTCAGCTCCTGCCGGAACGCCGCTGCGGCCGCCGCCCTGCAGGACCTTGGCCAGGCAGCCCCGGGCGAGAGAGGAGACCTCGATCGGTCCCCTAGTAATGCCATCTTCCAACACCAGCTCTCAGCCTCTCCGGGGGGCTGCAAGGCCAGCGACCCTCCTAGGCCCCCTCCCAAAAGAAGGGAGCTTTTCCCAGTCCAGCCTCCCCTTCCCAAAGGAGAGGGGACCCCCTAATGCCAGAGCCCGCTGTGTCCTTTCCTGGGCGGGTTGTGCGGCTGCTGCCCAGGGGCCGGGCCCTGCTGGAACAAACAAAGGCGAGCCGGGCCCCCTGCGCCCCAGCCAGCCACATGGCGAGAGAGCCGGGGTCCCCGGCGCTGCCGGGACGCCGCTCCCCAGCCCAGGGAGGAGGAGGAGGAGGAGGAGGGGGCAATCCCCACCCATCGCTCGCTCCCTTCCTTCCTTCCTTCCTTCCCCCGAGAGCGGACCGGGGAGCCGGTTCCAGGGCGGGGCTGGCTGCCCAGCACCAGCCGGAGCCCAGCCGGACACATCAGCCACCGGGCAGGGCCCTAGAGGGGCGCAGCCCCCTGCAGCCGCGGGGCAGCAGCCCAGCCAGCCGGGCATCGGAAAAAGCGAAGCCGGGGTTTGGGGAGCCACGGCAGCCGCGGGACCCGAGGGGAGCGCCCGCTGCGGACCCCGCGCTCACCCGCTCCGGTGCTTGCTGTCCATCCGCTTCTTCTGCCTGACGGGCTGCAGGGGGATGTTATCGGTCATGGCCGCGGCGGCTGGGCGCAGCCGGGGAGGAGCGGAGTGGGATCGGCTTCCCAGCAGCGCCTCGGCCCGGCCTCTCCGCGGTCTGACAGCGCCGGGGAGGGGGGCTGGGCTGGGCTGGGCCGGGCTTCCAGCACGCAGGTAACGTGCCCGCTCGCCGCCTGCCACTCGCACCGGCCGGCCTCAGGCCCCCTCCGCCGGGCGCTGCACCCCTTGTGCACCTCCTCCAGCTGAGCTATGGCACTGCACCCGTATACCCCACCCCAGCCCCCTCCTCACCCACGGGTCACTGCACCCCTAGACCCTACCCGCTGGACACTGCACCCCAACCCACATCCTCACCGAGGGACACTGCACCCCACACCCCATCTACTGGTCACTACGCCCCTAAAACCCACCCGCCTGACACTGCACCCCCAACCCCCATCCTCACCCACTGGACACTACACCTCACATCCTATCTACTGGCAGTGCCCCCCTACACCCCACCCCTAACCCCTATCTTCACCCACTGGACACTGCACCCCTAAAACCCACCCGCCCGACACTGCACCCCAACCCAAATCCTCACCTACTGGACACTGCACTTCTAAAGCCCACATGCTCGACGCGGCACCCCCACACCCCATCTACTGGTCACTGCACGTCTAAACCCCAACCGCCCGACACTGCACATCACACCCCATCTACTGGCCACTGCACCTCTAAACCACACCCACTGGCCACTGCACCTCTAAACCCCACCTGCCCAACACGATACCTCCAACCCATCTACCGTCCACTGCACCCAAAAACCCCATCTGCTCGACATTGCACCCCTAAACCACACCTGCTCGACAATGCACCCCCACACCCCATCTACAGCTCACTGAACTCCTAAACCACATCCACTGGACACTGCATTCCATGTGCTGCACCTGCCCATACACCTCTGGTCACTGTACCCCTTCCCACTGCACCTGCCCACAACCCCTCTGGGAAACTGCCCTCAAGCCCTATACCTCCCCCCCTGCACTTTCATGCCCCAGGCACTGGGTACTGAACCCCCTCCCACTGCACCCCCTCATCCTATCTACTTGTCACTGTTCCCTCTCTCAGATACCCTCCCAACTACTACCCAACACCCACCCCCGCAGGTACTGGCTCCTTTACTTCACTGACTTCCTGCACTCCGGCCCCTGGGTACTGATCCCTGACACTGTCCTTACAACCCCACCACCACCATCACCAATTTAGGTCAGTACAGTTCCCTCCTATGGCTACTCAAACCAGCTGGACTAAACACTATCCCAGTGGTTCTCAAACTTTTGTACTGGTGACCCCTTTCACATAGCAAGCCCCTGAGTGCGACCCCCCCCTTATAAATTAAAACCACTTTTTTATATAGTTAAGACCATTATAAATGCTGGAGGGAAAGCGGAGTTTGGGGTGGGGGTTGACAGCTTGCGACCCCCCACGTAATAACCTCACAACCCCCTGAGGGGTCCCGACCCCCAGTTTGAGAACCCCTGCACTATCCCGTTTACGTTCCCATGCTCTGTGCCCCTACAGCTTCTCCAGGCATCCCATCCCACAACACAGCTGCCTCCTCCTCCTACTCAAACAACAAGTTTCAGACCCACTGTTCCCCCTACTACACCCCAGCTCCCTTTTCTGTCCCTACAACTCTCACAGTGTGTTAAGTACTTCCTCCTATTGCCTTCTCATCACCCTTGTGCTTCTTCATAGTTCTCCCTCTCCCCCAGCTGCTGTAACTTTCTGCCTGCTTCTGGCAACACCCCAAGCACTGGATCCGTTACTGGGAAGACACTGGTGTGGGAAAAGAGGTCTGGAGTTTGACATGGGGACTTAAAGGGGAGCAGACATGTTGCTAGTGGTTGGGAGGCTGCCAGGAACTAAGGGTTTCAGGTGGAGATGAGGGCGGAGATCAGGTGTGCAGGAGGAGATGCTGAGGGAAGGACTAGCACTTGTCTTGCCTGGCTAACTAAGGCAATGTGGGGAGGCGGAGGCGATCCACACCATGATACAAGGCTACCATGAGGTCCTCCACTTGGAGTGTCAGTAAAGAGTGTCACCTCTCCTCAGGAGATGCAGGATCAGCAGATGGGTGGCTGTTCCCTTGTCCCCCACTAAGAATGGCAGGAGAGTGTCCTCTCTTTCCTGGAGCAGTCAGGGATGACCAGATACCAGCACCCAGGATGTATCTGCTTGGGTAGTCTAAGCTCTTCTTTTTTGACTATAGCCAGCATCCCCTGCTGGGGTGGTGCTGGCAGAGCTGCTGGAGTGTAGAGTCTAAGCACTAAAACATCAGGGCTTGTGCACATTAGGGTAAATGATGGGTGGGTGAGTTTTGTTAGATGTTTTAAAGCCTTAGGCTATGTCTACACTGTGCACCTTACAATCATATGGCCATGCCGCTGCAGCTGCATCATTGTAAGGTGCACCGCGTAGCCGCTCTTTGTCGCCGGGAGAGGGGTCTCCCGGTGACAAAATAAAACTACCCCGAACAAGGGGCGGTCCACACCGGTGCCTTTTGTCATTAGAACTTGTTGCTGCAGGATATGAAAAAAACACACCCCTGAATGACAAAAGTTTTAACAACGAAAATGCAGTGTAGACATAGCCTTAGCATGGACAGGGTGAGCTGTATTTTAACACATTATTAGGCTAATACAATACCAAACCCCACCTTTTATCCATAGTGATGCATAGGGCAATTCACCCCTCTCAGAGCTATTGTGTTATTCTGTCTGCCAACTCAGGCAGACATTACTATATCATTACACTCAGTTCATGTTTTCAAGCTTTCCTTTGCAACCATGAAAACTAGAACTCACTTAAAAAAAGAGAGAGAGACAAAGTGGGTGAGATATCTTTGATTGGACCAACTTTTACTGGTGAGCGTGAAGCTCTCGAGATTACACAGAGCTCTTCTTCAGATTTGAAGAAGCGCTCCCTAAAAGCTTGACTTTCTCCCCAACAGAAGTTGGTCCAATCAAAGATATCTCACACACTTTGTCTGCGACCAATGTGGCTACAACAACACTGCAAAAGAAAGAAAGCAAGCTCAGATTCTGACATAAATACCTGACTACAGAATGCCTTAATGTGGGCTTGCTTCCTTCTCCACCTGAAAATCTTCCTGTGGTGGGGCAGGGCCTGGACCCAAGGTCTATCACCTCCCAGGTACGTGCCCTAACCACTGTACTACAGCCATTCCTACTCATGCTCTCTCTATGTGGCCCACTGACTGCTCCACTGTGGATAAATGCTAAAATAGTCATTGGACCAGCGAAAGAGTGTAAGCAGGAATGACTGTAATCCAGTGGTCAGGGCACCCAGCTGTGAGGTGGGACCAGAGGCGCAGACTTTCTGATTTTCCTGGGGTACTTGACCCCTGCCCCCACTCCACCCCTTCCCCAAGGCCGCAACCTGCCTCTTCCTGCTCCTCCCCTTCCCCCCCGCCACTGAACAACTGATCAGCAGAGGATGGGAGGGAGGACCTGATTGGCAGGGCCTGCCAGTGGGTGCTGAGCACCCACTATTTTTTTTCCATACGTGCTCCAGCCCCAGAGCACCCACGGAGTCTGCGCCTATGGGTGGGACCAGCCCCCCTTTCCACCCATTCTTTCATGAGGTATCTACAGTGGAAGAGCTTCATCAGGAGAGAATGAGGGATACTCACATCAGATTGTCCCATTGCTCAATGATTAGAAAGTACACCTACGAGATGGGAGACCTCTCTTCAAGTTGTTTCTCCTCCTTGTGCAGGGAAGGGGGAATTGAAGCTGGGTCTCCCATGTCCCAGGTGAGTACTCTAACGAACTTCTCCCTGGTTGGATTTTGAATGGGACTCAATCTGATCAGTGTGCTCAGAGGCCACATACTGGCTTGAGCCCTACACATGACTTTGGCAAATGTGGACTACCATCAGCAAAACTTTTGCTAAGAAAACTTATTCTATAAGGAAGTTGTTTTAGGAAAGAAGCACTGTGCATATTATCACATAGTTTCTCCTTGATTAGCATATATTTTAATGAGTATTGCTAAAAGAACCTTACTTCTCTGTATGGGTTTTTATATCATCCATTTTTACATAAATATAAATTTGAAATCATTGTTCTCTTAATATACTGAAAAGTGGGAAGTATTCTATTTTAGCTGTAAGTTAGTTAAAACCTACTCTCTTTGCCTGTCTTTCATTCATCCTGAAAGCTGTCCAGGTTTGGTACAAGGAAAATGCATGATAGAAAGTTATTAACTTTAACATTATTTTATTTATTATTTGTTAAGCAACAGTGCAAGTGTGCCCATGCTAGGATTAAAGGTGCTACATTTCAGCTCAGATGTTTTAAAACCCTGGTGCCAGCAGGGTAAGCATGTGCTGTGTTGTACAGGATACAGTTCCTGTCCCAAAGAATTTACAACCGAAGGCTCTGATCCCACAGAGACTTATGCATGTGTTTAACTTTACACACCCTGAGTAGTCCATTGATTTTAAAGTTAAGTGCTGGAACAATTTTTATAGTGGGGGTTCTGATGATGGAAACCAGATATTTGGTGTTTGTGGTTACTACTTCAAGCTGGGGGGGAGGGGTGTGGTAGCACCCCCGGCACCTCGAGTTCCAGCATGACTGCTGAGTCTCATTGCCCATCCTCACACTCAAGAGGGCAATTGAAGTGGGATTCCCTTAATTCCCCATAACCAGTCCACCTCATAAAATGTCACATATGGTTATACGGGAAGCATCTTTTTACGACATTTTTCCTCAGTATTAAAATGCCATCTCCTTCAGTTGCAGGAATAAATTGAGTGGGATGTTTTATTGTGAGATAGAAACAGGCTGGTAACATTCTCTCAAAGTGATAATTTAATAAGAGTAGCAATCAAGGCACCTAAACAGGGTATTATATTATAGCCAAGAAATACTTTGAGAGGTAATGTAATCGGTAGTAGCCACAAAACCACTCCTAACTGTAGTCTTAGACTGAAAACCTAAGTCTGTTTGTAACTGATATAACCACCACCCCCCCAAAAAAAGTGTTATTCACTTTGACTCTGATTGGCACAAATAAGAGCTTTAAAAGATTATGTTGTGCATCACAATTTGGCCACAGTTCCCCGTGCTTCGGGATGGAAATAAGTTGCACTGGTCCTTTCCCTAGTGCAGCTGATGTCCTCTTCTATGCCAGTTCCTCACACCTGCCTGACTATTCCCTTTCCACATGCAAGGGACAGAAATAACTCAGCCCCATGCTGTGACACACGATGCTGGTAATTCTAGCAGAGAAGTAAGGTGGTTCATAGCATGGTTCACAAGTTGGCCCTTCGCTGTTACAGGAATCTTTGCATAATCATCCGAGTGACAATGAACATTAATAGAGATACAGCAACAACAATAGAAGCACTCTCACAGACCTTGAGAGACAGCCAGTCCTTGCTTACAGACAGTCCCCCAACCTGAAGCAAATACTCATCAGCAACCACACACCACCCAACAAAAACACTAACCCAGGAACCTATCCTTGCAACGAAGCCCATTGCCAACTGTGTCCACATATCTATTCAGGGGACACCATCATAGGACCTAATCATATCAGCCACACTGATTATGGAAATGGGCCATCCTGATTATCACTACAAAAGGTTTTTTTTCTCCTGCTGATAATAGCTTAACTGATTACTTTGTTATAATTGGTATGGCAACACCCATTTTTTCATGTTCTCTGTGTGTATATATATATCTTCCTACTGTATTTTCCACTGCATGCATCCGATGAAGTGAGCTGTAGCCCACGAAAGCTTATGCTCAAATAAATTTGTTAGTCTCTAAGGTGCCACAAGTTCTCCTGTTCTTTTTGTTATTCCACAGTCCACTGACTCACTAACAGAGCGTCTTGCGGTACAAAGAAACAATCTTTGAGAGTCAAACTCCTGTGGACTTTCATTTCCCACCCTCATTTTGTGTTCTGCTGTTTTTCATTTTGTATTGAGAAAATCACAGTAAAAAACAGTAGCCTTCAGAAATGATCTAGGCTGAACTGTAGCCAAATGGGCAAAGCACTTTTTGGATAGGATTAGCCTTGTTAAAGACACTGCATACACTCTCTTGGGAATAGCAGCCACACAGTTCCCTTGTTCACCAACCCTTGATTTAGATGGGAAAAAAACATGATGCATATTTCCTTTGTATTTTCTGGATGAATATGAGACAGTCCCCATAAAAAAAGTCTATGACTAGGGGCTGAGGAGTTCAATCTGTTAAATCAAGTGCCATAAAACCCACTCTGGTTTCTCTGATGCCACTAGCTTCTCTCTCTGACATTTAGTTTTTGCATGCACAGAGCCTGAGGCAAACAAGGAAGCCCTGGAAAGACCTGTGTGCCACCCAATTCCTACCTCATAACTGCTCATTAGAAAGGGGCTAATTATTGTTCACAGCTTTAATTCATTACCTTTGTTTTCTTCTCTCAGGCCCAACCTATGCCCCCCAGGTTGTTCTAAATCACTGAGTCTCAAACTTTTGTACTGGTGCCCCCTTTCACATAGCAGGCCTCTGGGTGTGATTCCCCCCACCCCTTATAAATTAAAAACACTTTTTAATATATTTAACACCATTATAAATGCTGGAGGCAAAGCGGGGTTTGGGGTGGAGGCTCACAGCTTGTGACTCCCCATATAATAACCTCATGATCCCTTGAGGGGTCCTGACCCCCAGTTTGAGAACCCCTGATCTAAATGTGGATTAAGTTGATGCAATAGTGTCCCATTAAACTTAAAGGTTGGCAGAGCTTCTCCTACTTTTTTTTTCCTGAGTGATTTAGGACAGCACCAATTCTGATCCAACTGGCAACCTACTATCGTAGCTATATTGCAGGAAGAGTTTATTGCTATTTATTGAGCACCAATGTGCTTTTCATTGTTAAAGTGTGGAAGAATTTGTTAAAGAACAGCATTTTTTAAAGGTCAAAGGGCAAGCCCACATTTTTATCCCATCAGCTGTACAAAGCCAAACCAGGTGATTTAAATACCTTTTTCTATTACAGCAAAGAGAAGCTTCTGTTTTGTTATATGCTAAATACATTTGTGAGTCTTTTGGGAGCCACAAAACAAAGGCACATAGACAGACACTGCTCTGATATTTTACTGATGGAGTTGCAGCAAATGGCTTCACATTCTTTATCTGTTCTTCCACTACAGATGTTCCAACAGCAGAGCTGGCTAGATTTCTCAGGTTACCAATGGTATCTGTGAACAGGCATGGAGAAGCAAGGGGATTTTAAAGGGACGCACTACTGCTCTGTATGCATCTTTTCTTGCCTACATCACTGATCTCATTTCTTCCTCCCCCCTTCCACTCAACAGCTCTTTTTGTTTCCTTCTCCCACTTTTTCATCATGTCTCTTTCCATGCTGCTCCTAACGCCTGGATCTTCCTGACATTCCTGTTGCATTAGCCAGCTACTCTATCTTCATTCAGATCTTTCATTCGCTGACTCCTGCTCATTACATATGATGTTACTGAAAATTACCAGTGGTACATCGCTCTTACACAACATGAGGAGGACAGTGAGAAATACCACTTTTACGTTACAATCCCTCTGTATTTTGTCAAATTTAGGGCGATATCCTGCAAATTTAGGGCCATTCCTGCCCAAGCCTTAGTAACATAGGGGGCCTTTCTCTATACTAGGGAAATTCATCAATCTACGACCCTGCTCAGAACAAAGTTTAGATGACACAGTGGTAAAGAGAGAGGCAAGTGAGTGAGGTAATATATTTTATTAGACCAACTTTTGCTGGTGGAAGAGACAAGTTTTCAAGCTTCACAGAGCTCTTCTTCAGGTTCGGAAAAGGTAACCAGGTCAAGATATTACCTCGCTCACCTTGTCTCTCTCATATCCTGGAACCAACACAGGTACATCAACATTGGTGCTGCCCTCATGCAGAAATATACCCAAATAGCCCAACAGTAGTCTTAGATTAAGACTACTCAAGTGAGTAAGATTTGCAGAGTTGAGTTCTTTGAGCTGATTCAAAGTCTACCAAAGCACTGAAAAGACTTCTATTCCTAAAGATGCAAATAGGTGCCTAGTGGGATATCAGAAGTGTCTAGGACCCAGATCCTCAAAGGTATTTAAGTGCCTGACTCTCACTGAAATCAAATGGAGCTAGGTGCCTAGATGCTTTTGAAAATCCCACTAGTCACCCATCTGCATCTTTAGGTGCCTTTTAAAATCTGGCCCAAAAGTTACTTGTGGCAGAGACCTTGTCTGTAGAGCTGGTCAACATTATTGTAAAAGTATTTGTGCTATTTTAAAAACCAGCTTATGGGTATGGTTAAAATTTTGTCATCAAACTGTTTTGAAATTGTCCCCACTTTTTTTTTTTTACCAGCTCTTCTTATGTGTAAAGTGTCCTGCACATTCCTGATGCTGTAATAATAAACAGTTTCACCAACCCCAAGCACTCAAAAATTATGAGCCAGGAACCCCCCAAAAAAACATGTGAGTCCCATTTTCAAGCTTTTCTCCACCACCACCCAGGACTAGAAACTTCCTTTAAAAAAATATAAGTGAAAGCACAACAGTCTCTTGACTTTAGGAACTGAGGCTTTAATAAAAACGCCAAATATTGTGAGACTCATGATTAAAGTGCAAGAATCAGCAACACTGAATAAATGTTGTTCTGCACCTTAAAAGTTTGTGATATTTTAGCTTTGAATTATCTTCAGGCTTTTGTGGCTACACTTCTACTACTCCAATAGCATGTGGCTCACTTGGCATATTAACTGTTCTTTAGGGTTTCCATTTAATACAAATTCAAACTTAGTCAGCAGCGCATAACTCTTGTTCAGATGTAACTAACGTAAAACATGCAAATAAATGTCTATGACCTGTTCTTTGCTGTGGGAAAATTGTTCTCTGCATTCCTTTCCCACTGCCCTCCTCCTACCTCACTTTCCTACCCTTTATCCAACATTGTCTGTTGCTATAAGACCTAAGTGGGGGGCATATTACCCCACATCTGCCTACTGTGGGGTTCTTACACCTTCATCTAAGCTAAAGCAACTGGTACTGGTTACTGCAAGAGACAGGATGCTAG
Source organism: Lepidochelys kempii (assembly GCF_965140285.1). Lineage (NCBI taxonomy): Eukaryota > Metazoa > Chordata > Testudines > Cheloniidae > Lepidochelys > Lepidochelys kempii. The sequence continues at coordinate 15,427,480 of NC_136392.1, read as the reverse complement.
ACTATATGAACCTTGGGTCTGATCCACTATGGAAATTCCTATATGCCATTTCTGCTGTGTTTTTGACTTGATGACTGCATTTGCTAGACACAGTCAGGGACTGTGTCTTTTATTTGCTTCTCAAGCTCTACAGAAATACTGAATACTAATATATTATGTTGGCTTTTTTATTTGGGAAGGTTAATATGAATGTCTAACCGGATATGTTGGACTTAATCTGTGTTTGCTTAGTTCTGTTTGCCTCTGTGCATATGGCATGTCATTTTCAAAATTTAATAATCAAACTATTCAAAATACTGAGATAATGGTAATGGCCCTGCTTTTCTATCCATGTACTACTGCATGGACAAGGCACACATGAAGTTACCATGATTTCACATGAGAAACAGATAACTGCACACTGAAATTGGTAATTCTGATTATTTGTGCATGCTATTACTTGACTTCTGTACTCACAAATTAAGTGTACAATTTGTGCATGCTTTTGCGCATCTTATTTGTATGAGAATTTAGCTCCAAGGTGTATCATACTTTCCACATGGCAGCGGGACTGTGCTTGCAATTCCATCATTTGTAAGGTAGAGACATCTGAAACTGCGAGAGTAGAGATTTGGTTGCTAAGGGATTGAAAAGTTGCAGTCATGCATTAACTCTGCAGCAGACCATTTCATGTGCTGCATTGCTTCCACCAGCTACTGATTCATTTCAGGGAGGGCAAGGGAGAAGGCAGACTCATCCTGTTTCTTCAGGCAATACTGAAACACACTCAGCCTATTAAATTCACTCTTCTGAAAAAAGAACAAGTACCAGAATGAACACATGCAAGAGCAGCCTGTTCCCAGTGGCTTAATGCACACACACAGTCACTACCTCTGTGCATAATGCCTAGATCGGAGGAAGCATTTTTACAACAGAAATGCAAATGTGAGATCTGTGATGCCAAGGCAGGAATGATTAGCAATATGGTAGCAATGTACATGTGCCCTAAGTCTACACATGATGCATTCATCTCTTAAATTTATATTTTAAATGTCTGAACTCAGACAAGGTTACTGCAATTAATTGGCAAGTTAATCACTACCAGACTATAATGTGCTGTTAGCACCTGTATCTCTGATCTGGACGGATGGCTTTGATATTATTTTTTCTTTTGACAAGTGGGTGATAGCGGATATCCTTTAAGCTTATATGTAATGAAGCCCTTCATAAATCCATCAACACTTGCGAAGGGAAACTACAATAAAGCTCACACTGCCACAGGCTCTGTTATTGAAAGACCATTTGGCATTCTTATAATGAAGTTTCAGCATGCATGTGTTTTGGTTTGGGGAAACATAGGATTTCTACAAGGTTTTGTTTTGTTCCTCATACAAAGATATATTGAAACACACACAAAAAATCCCTTGTATGCCTAATTTACAGAATAACAGGACTGACACCCTCTCACTCATCCAGAATGAGATCAAATTTAAAAGTGTGACTAATAAAATAAAATAAACAAATACAAAGAGTGCAGTATTTTGGGAAAAATGAGCCCATTTTGTGATTTTTCATAAAAGCTATTTTTATGAGATTTAGCATGTGAGTTTTTTGGATGTGGAAAAATCTAGGGGCACAAGTAGGAAGGCAGAACGTGCAGCTTAACAATTAGAATAAATTAATATTTATTACGTTGTTTGCAAATTTGCAAGGCTAACAATTTTTTTTACATAAAACGGTGAAAGTGTCAAGTAAAAAGAGGGGATAAAAAGAACTGAAAACAGGTATACGGAGATGTGGAAAGGGGAAAATTAGACTCCTTCTATATCTGGACATCAGCAAGGGGTGGATAGCCTGCTTCCCATGCAGAGAGATTTAGGCTGGTCCTGATTCAGCAAAGCATTTAACTTTAAGGCCATGAGCAGTCACATTGGCCTCAGTGAGCCTACTCACATGTTTAAAGTTAAGTACTTGCACATGTGTTTTCCAGGATCTGTGGACCATAGAGGTTAATTTTTTCTGAATTTGAGCTGCTCGGGGCTGCAGGCCTAATTTGGGCTTGCAATGAATGTGACTATTCAAGCAAAACTGCCTTTTTTGAATGCAAATGGCTAGTTAAAATATTATCCAGGTGTTTTATGTATACAAATGCCCAATCTGTACATTCAGTCATGTTAACTACACATGCAAATTAGGTGCACAAGCAGTAGCAGGGAAAGTGCACAACTTTTGTTTTAGCTTCAGGAGACTGAAATGCAGCTGCCAAAAATTAATAGTCATCTTCACTCTTAAATATTCATCTCTGAATGAGTCACACCTCCGTAAGGGTAAATTGAACAGAAGATAATGGAAGACAGCAGGATTTGTGGCACCCTTCTAGCCAATCAGCAATACCACTCTGGGAAGGAAAAGGGAGTGAAGCATAGAGAGTAAGTATAGACATCATAAAAGCTGCTACAACATGACCAGCTAACACAATTGTAAAGGTGTTAAACTGTCTATACCAGGGGTCGGCAGCCTTTCAGAAGTGGTGGGCCGAGTCTTCACTTATTCACTGTAATTTAAGGTTTCGCGTGCCAGTAATGCATTTTAACGTTTTTAGAAGGTCTCTCTCTATAAGTCTCTGTATTGTATAACTAAACTATTGTCATATGTAAACAAGGTTTTCAAAATGTTTAAGAAGCTTCATTTAAAATTAAATTAAAATGCTGATCTTACGCCGCCGGCCCGCTCAGCCCGTTGCCGGCCTGGGGTTCCGTTCACCTAGGCCGGCAGTGGGCTGAGCAGGGCCTGTGGCCGGGACGCTGGCTGGCAAGGGGCTAGCAACCAGAAATCTAGACTGGCAGTGGGCTGAGCGGCTCAGCCCGCTGCCGGTCTGGGGGTCCATCCGCCGGCTCCTGCCAGCCAGGGTCCCAGCTGCCGGCCCCGCTCAATCCTGGTGCCAGTCTGGGGTCCCAGCCTTGTCCACATACAGTAGGTACCTACCTTCTCCCTGGTTCTAGCCATTCTCTTCCTCTCTCTGCACTGAGATGAGGGTGGGAGTGCACTGAGAACAGGGCTAGGGGTGAAGGAGCAGGATGGGGGTTGGGGTACAGGGTCTGGCCAGGAGCTAGAATGAGGGAAGGGACTCGGGGTTGGGGCAGGAGGTTTGGGTGTGGAGTGCTTATCTGGGCAGCTCCTATTTGGTGTGAGAGGTACAGGTGGGAATGTGTGTGTGTGTGCAGGAGCTCCCGTTTGGTGCTCAGGGTGGGGGTGGGGATGTGGGGGGTGCAAGAGTCAGGGCATGGGGTTTGCGGGGGCTGGGTATGTGTGGGGGGTGCAGGAATCAGGACAGGGGGCTGGGGGTGTGTGAGGAGGGTGCAGGAGTCAGGGCAGGAGGCTGGGGATGTGGGCTGGGGTCGTGGGGGGGTGCTCCCAGCCCCCTGCCCTGAGTGGCTCACGGCAGGGGGCTGGAGGGGATATGCTGATTCCATCCCCTTCCCCAAGGTCCCCGGAGCAGAGAGCGTGAGTGCACTGTGCTCTGCCTTTCCCTCTCCCCCTCCCTAGTAAGGGGATTGGCAGCAGGAAGGGAGAGGAGGAGGGGCAGAAACCCAGCACGCCGGGGGAAGAGGTGGGGGAGAGAGAAGCTTGCCTGCCCTGCAAGGAGAGAGCGGTGGGCAAGGGGTGGAGAAGAGCAAGCCAGGCCGGGCAGGATTTTTAATGGCACGCTGCTGTCTGCCATCCCCAGCAGACAGCAGCGTGCCATTAAAAATTGGCTCGCGTGCCGTCTTTGGCATGCGTGCCATAGGTTGCCAACCCCTGGTCTAAACAGTGTTATGGGGGAGTTAAGCTAACTCAATGAATTAACTTGATTGAAAAGAGCACCTTTTTGCATCATGTAGACACTACTTAAGGTGTGTGGAGATGATGCACTAGGAGATGGCTATGTGACTGTTTCAGTCTTATTGTAATATTACCCTGTTCAGTTTCCCTGTGACAGATTTTTGTTACCAATCTGCCTGGGGCATCAGTTGATCAGGCTGATGCCACAGGATTGTTGGGGGGGTGGAAATGACGAAACACACCAAACATCTAAATTTTAAAGCTTTATTGATAAAATAATAAAACAACAGCAGAGAGTGATGGGAATGCTTCCACGTCATTCAGGGGAAGAAAGAAAGGGTTAGCTCCCCAAGCCCTAACCCACTTTCATACTCACACACGCACGACCCGAGACTGGCTAGGCCTGGGTATAATGTCAGAAGAAGAGGCAGGGAAGGGTGGACGGTAGTGGTGTCCTGGGCCCAGGTCATCCAAGGATCCGCTGTTGATCGCCGAGTTGCTCCAGCTCTCAGGAGGGTTTTAAGTCCTGGCCTCCTTGGGTGGGGGGAAAGCGGGTATTCCACTCAGGGACCTCTGCTTCTGATGCTCTCTGTGCCAGTCCAAACCAGCTTGTGGTTTCCCAAAACATCCCGGCTCCGGAGACTTTGTTTTCTCTTCTATTGGCCTTCGCTGTTGCCATCTCATTTGCTCTCACTGTTCTTGCTGCTATCTCTGCAGCTCTGCTCAACTTAGTTCTCCTCTTCTCACGGCTGGGCAGCTGCTGATTTCTTGTTGAGCCCATGACCTTGGGCCGGGGCCAGCGTCTTATCTTCACACGGAGCTAGCTGAAGTGTTGAGTTAACCCATTCTCTGCTCTTCTTCTTTCTCCCCGCCGGCCTCTCGTATTCTGCAAAGGAAACTTCCACTCTCCACTCACACACCCTTGACCATCCTCAAAATGCTTTGCGATGCTTGCAACAGTATTAGCCATATATAATGCTGATCTGCCTTCCCTGGAGACTCCCTGAGGGAGGGCCATGACATCCCCATGAGCCTTTCTGTGCGCCTACATGCCTTCTGCAGTGACCTTCCATTCACAGTGCACCTCATGCATTTTTTATGCACGTGACCTTCAGTGTCTCAAGGTTTCAGAAATTAAGTCTTTAAGGCTTTTAGTAGGTTCTGTATAACTTTTCCAAAGCTTGACCATGCCAAACAAAGAAGGGCTGAATGGCTGAACAATGTCTCTCATTAGATAGGATTTTAATTATTCATCTGATCACACTTGCCTTTTAACCCATGTGAGGAAACCATGGGAAACTACTCTACAAGACGGCTCTCAAAATAGTTTTTAAAATGACTTTGGCAGCTCTACATTCACCACATATACAATTTAACCAGTGTTAAGAATATTAGAATATACATTAGAATATAAATACTGGGCCCATCTAGCCCAGTATCCTGTCTTCAATAGTGGCCAATGCCAGATGCTTCAAAGGGAATGAACAGGACAGAGCAATCCCCAAATGATCCATCCCCTGTCGTCCAGTCCCAACATCTGGTAGTCAGAGGCCTAGGGATACCCAGAGCATGGGGTTGCATCCCTGGCCATCTTGATTAATAGCCATGTATGGACCTATCCTTCACGAGCCTAATTCTTTTTTGAATCCAGTTATAGTTATGGCCTTTACAACTCCTGGCAAGGAGTTCCACAGGTTGACTGTGCACTGTGTGAAGAAGTACTTCCTTTTGTTTGTTTTAAACCTGCTGCCTATTAATTTCACTGGGTGACCCCTCATTTTTGTGTTTATGTGAAGGAGTAAATAACACTTCCTTATTTACTTTCTTCACACCATTCATGATTTTATAGACCTCTATCTTATTCCCCCTTAGTCATCTCCTTTCCAAGCTGAATGTCCAAGACTTTTTAATCTCTTTTCATATAGAAGCTGTTCCATACCCTTAATCATTTTTGTTGCCCTTCCTTTTCCATGTCTAATATATCTTTTTTGAGATGGAGTGACCAGAACTGCATGCAGTATTCCTGGTGTGGGTGTACCATGGATTTATATAGTGGCGTTATGATATTTTCTGTCTTACCTATCCCTTTCCTAATGGTTCCTAACATTCTGTTAGCTTCTTTGACTAGTGCTGCACATTGAGTGGATGTTTTGAGAGAACTATCTTCAATGACTGCAAGATCTCTTTCTTGAGTGGTAACAGCTATTTTACACCCCATCATTTTGTATGTACAGCTGGGATTATGATTCCAATGTACATTACTTTACATTTATCAAAACTGAATTTCATCTGCCATTTTGTTGCCCAGTCACCCAGTTTTGTGAGATCCCTTTGTAACTCTTAGCAGTCTGCTCTGGACTTAACTATCTTTGTGTCATCTGCAAACTTTGCCACCTCACTGTTTATCCCTTTTCCTACATCATTTATGTATACGTTGAACAGCACTAGTCCCACTACTGATCCTTGGGGGATACCACTATTTACCTGACTCTTCTGAAAACTGACCATTATTCCTACCTTTTGTTTTCTGCTTCTATCCAGTAACTGATCCATGAGAAGACCTTCCTTCTTATCCCATGACTGCAGACTTTGGTTAACAGCCTTTGGTAAGGGATCTCATCAAAGGCTTTCTGAAAGCCCAAATACCCTCTATCCCCTGGATCATTATTTTCCATGTTTGTTGACCCCCTCAAAGAATTCTAATAGATTGGTGAGGCAGGATTTCCCTTTACAAAAGCTGTGTTGATTCTTCCCAGCAAATCAGGTTCATCTGTATGTCTAATAATTCCGTTCTTTACAGACTATTAGCAGAAAACATTATGAAGCAAGTGTTGAAGTTGAAACGAAAAGTTCCCTTCTTCAGTTTGTGAAGCCAGGTTTTAGAGAACTGGGAGTGTCTCCTCAAAGGCAAGAGGACATTGGTCTCTGAGAGTTTCCCGTCCACGCCACAAGCTCTGAGTTGTGATCAGACAGCACATTTTCAGCAAAGATGTTTTTCATGCTGCCAGCTGTATGGCATTTGGAGAGGAAATGCTGGGAGAGATCCTAACAAAGTGTCAGAGTGGATTTATCTATGGCAGTCCTGCATAGATGCCAACTTCCTCTGTTTAGAAGGGACAGTGTTTTCCAGCACAGTATTTACCATTTTTCATGCTGTCCTTCTGTAGTGCTTCACTAGTTCAATGTATTTCACTGGCGTTAAAGGAGAATCTCTATTTTTCTCCTTAAATTAAAATTCAATGTGTTGGCACGTAGGTTTATTATTTATTAAATGCTGACAGTGTGCCTCACCCTGTACAGACATACGAGATGTACTGTCTGTCTTAAGTGGGCCCTTATCTTGTAACCCTCAGTGATTCCATGGGACAACTTGCATGAGTAAGGGTCACAGTGCCATGCCAGTAAGGGTTACAGGATTGGACCCTAAATCGGTAAAACATACAATCAGACCTAAAATGTACCAGGTGACCATAAGATGGTTTTAACACAGATCATTATTTAAAATAATAGAAGTATAGTTATTGCCACAGCAATACTCACAGCAGAGTGGGTTAAAAATGCATTGATTTAATGGAAGAGGAGGATGCGTAGTGCACAGTGGAAGGGAGATCCAGGTGTAGCAGGCAGAACGGACAAAGGCTGCAATTAAAGACAGGAAGGCAGTGTAATGCTAGCATTTCAGATTTAGCCTAATTAATGGGTTGTTCCAAACCACTGAGGGTATTAGGAGTCATATCCTTGTTCAGCCTCACAAGTCACTCTAGAGGAATGCTGGTGCCATTAGAAACTGGTGATGGCTTCTTCTTAGCAGAAATAATGCAAACATATCGAAAGTAAATCATATTTTCAAGTATGTGCTTTGGCTTTTTGTATTGTCTAGCCAGATAATTCTGTTTGCTGGTTTATTGGAGTGGCTTGAGAGAAATTGAATATGTCCGCACGCCGCCCTGTCGTCTCTCTCTCACACTGAAGTTAACTGCTTCTCACATGGCTAAAGTGTAATGTGTCTAAAATATGCATTCCTTGAAAACTACACACCAGTTGAGAATTCCCTGACATTGGAAGAAATCAGAAGTGCCCATCAAGGGGAATTTTAAAGTCTCTTTGTGCTTCTCTGGTGGTGCACCGGTACCTTACTGCAGGCCATGATCTGTCCTGAGGAATTCTTAGCTTTTAGAGCTGTGTTCATTCACAGACCATGTGGTATCTTGGGTCACCTGGGCTACCTCCCAGTCTTGGCTATGACAATGCTTATTAATAACCTTCTGAAATGTATATAAGGTTCAATGGACTTCATAGTCCAATAGTTAAATTTCACACCTGAAAGCACTGTCATTTAGAGTATGATGTGTTTGCGCAAAAATTGCACATTTGAAGATTTAATTTAAAAATTCCTTGGAAGCTGAGATCAAATTAAAGCACTTCACAACACATCCAGCATTGCAAGCCACTTTAGAATGTTATAACACCAAAACATCTATCAGCAAATCTTATGGGGGTAAAAGTCCCACAAAAATTTGGCATTTATAACTTTAAACCTGCCAAACCAATTTTGTCCAAACTTAGCTCATTTCTTAGACCACAACAAGACTGGCAAAGCGAAGTGTATTGATTTCTGAATTGTGTATGCACATTTCTAATCAATTGATGCACCAAACACACACACACACAGTTTCATTCACAAATAAAAAGAAAATTTTTGATGAAGCTATAAGCAACTGAAAAGGAGGATGACATGAAAATTCAATTGGAATTATATATTATATGGACAATTTAATTCCATCTCTCTATAGTGCATCAATTCCTAGGCTTTTGAAAGCTAAGTCTCGCTTTAGGAAAATAAAAATATTTGCATGCAACTCAAATCTCACCATATTAGCAGAACAGAATGGGGGAGACTTATGTTGCTCTGCACCACCCTAGCTGTCTGGTTTTTGAAAATTTGGGAAGTGCTATAATGGAAGTTGAAATTCAGCTTTAACCATGTTACTATGCAGATTTTAATACTGAATAGTAAAACAATTGAACAAGCAGATTATTCAGTTAATCAGGAAAAACACAATACACTATAATAGCATGCAGGTTAAATAACTTGTTCTATTGTGCTTATTGTACATAATGGGCTAGAATGGCAGGGTTTGTTTTGTTAGCTAGACTTGACTTCTCTTCCTCAACCTCCCCACCCCAAAATAGGCATCATGCTGTTAGGTGTAATTGTATTAGTATTTAATTTGCTTTATGGGCACACTATTGCTGGTTTTATTGCACAAACCTCTGGAGATTGGTTGGTTTTCCCTGAATAAAGAGTTGCTAAACAGAGTCCAGAATTAGGTACAGCCATTGTCATTGAGGGGACATTTCTAATGTGAAGGATTTTCCTGTGGAATTGTGAAATGGAATACATCAGAAAAGCTAATCATAACAATGCAGAGCCTGACAGCAAGGGAGGCCAATAAGAGAACATGAATAGATAGGGCGCATTAAATTTGCCAGGGCATCCTCCCTCTGACTCCCAGCCACATTAGTAACTGAACAGCGGGATTCTCCCAGGGCAGAGTCAATATCCTTCACCCAGGATTTGCTGCACAAATATCAATGGCATTTCCAAAAATGGAAACAGAGCAGCAGTTTATACAGTTTATCTTAAGTGTTGAGAATAGAAAATTTGAAAATAAGCGGGTGTCTGTGATCAACAGCTCTTTTCTGTGCTTCAGCAATTATATTTCCCCTCCTGCTGTGGGAGTGCAGCCAGAGAGAGTCTTTTCTAGGTCAGTGATGAATGTGGGATGGTGTCAAACATGCTCGAGTCCGGATTTGCCCACCCACGTGGGGCAACATGGAGAGCACTCACCACAGTGAGCCAGCCTGCATGGGGAGGATAGGTATAATGCAGGCAGCTAGAAACCTTGTTTGAAATTTAGCAGAGATTCAGAAATGTTCAGCACCATGGTGATAACATTTATGGGCCCCACAAGTGAGTGATAACATTGAAGCTTTCAGGCCCAATGTGGCCTTTGTTTATATTGGGGGGCTCTCAAACTTTATCATATTGGTCATATCACAATAGGGAGATTATCACATGGCCACCTCCCCTCCCGCTTCCAAATACATTACATCCATGTGGGCAAGCACAATGCTATTTCATGGAAACTATTAATAATAGATTTTAAACTAACTTCAGTGCAGCAAGTGTTTTGCCTTCTGGAAAATATAAATCTGGGTCTGTTTTTACTCTGTCATTTCATTTAATCTCACCCTCACAGGTTTCCCTTCCCTTCCCTTCCCTTCTGCAAGCTGAAGTACCTCACTAGCACCTCTCCACTCTGTAGCTCTAGTCTCAGGTGGTTCTGGTAAGCAAAGGCAGTTCCTGATTTCTCTTCTACTGCTATGTAGTGACAGGCCCGGGCTGGCTCCTCCCTCCTCATTTACAGCTACTTTTAAAGGCTATCAGCTCTACTGAGCCCACTCAGTACTATGAGGATTATTTCCATAAAGAGCGACAGCCTCTATAGAAGTTGGTAGAATTAAACTGGAGTTAACCCTGCACCTCTAAAAAGCAGGCCCTAGGTATGTTTCCAGCTGTGTTGAGTGGAAGTAGTTGACACTTTCTGAACAAAAAGCTTTTTATTTTTAAAAATGGCCTTTTTTCAAAATCAAAAATGTTAGTTACAAAAAACCTGACTTGAAAACTTTTTTTTTTTTTGCAAACTTTTATGACTTATGGAAGCTTTTAGTGAAACTATCAAAGTGGTTACTAACATTTAAAGTTTTGGTACAAACACCCAGCATTTAAAAGAAACCCTTAAACAATGGGGCTATTTCAAACCCTGAGAAACAAAGAAAAATGTAAATCTTTGCAATTTTTTTTTTCCTTTTTCAACTACTGAACATGTGTAAGTGCTTCATGGACCATAGTCTGATCACCTCTGAGTTTGGTGATGTACTTTTTATGCAAATCATGCCGGTTTGTACATGGGACATGATTTTTTTTCCAGTCATTTAGGTGCCTAAATACAGATAGGTTTCAGAGTAACAGCCATGTTAGTCTGTATTCACAAAAAGAAAAGGAGTACTTGTGGCACCTTAGAAACTAACCAATATATTTGAGCATAAGCTTTCGTGAGCTACAGCTCACTTCATCGGATGCATACTGTGGAAAATACAGAAGATGTTTTTATACACACAGACCATGAAAAAATGGGTGTCTGTGTGTATAAAAACATCTTCTGTATTTTCCACAGTATGCATCCGATGAAGTGAGCTGTAGCTTACGAAAGCTTATGCTCAAATAAATTGGTTAGTCTCTAAGGTGCCACAAGTACTCCTTTTCTTTTTGTAAATACAGATAGAAACTTAGGGGGATTTAAGGTAGTTAGAGAAGTTAGGAACTCTTGAAAATCTGCATCTTTAGGCACCTAAATAGCCTGGAAAATCTGGCCTATAGGAACATCTTAGTGGTAGGGCCAAACTTTTACTGGCTTCTAAGAGAATGACTCAATCCTTGGCTTGACTCCTACGAGTAAATCTGCTGCTTCTATATTAGTAACAGCTAGGACAAATCCACTAAGTAGCTGCAGTGGAAAGGTGAGCAATTACAAGAAGTACAGAATGGTGCTTCGGGCAATCAGAGTGTCTAATCAACAGAGACAGTGCACTTACTGGCCCCAGTCCCTCTCCACGTACACTGACATAACTGTTGGCAGCAGTGATATTCCTCCCAAGCTGCATGAGCATATAAATAATAAAAAGGAAATGTTACTTTAAAACTAAAAGTTACCTCTTCAATAAGTTCCATTACAGTGAGTCTGAAAATTGCTTAGAGCACATATTTTTCAGCACTGTAGATTGGAGTTAATTTCTGGTCCCACCTGTTCTGCAAATGTAGCCAACCTGGCACCCAGTTACAACATTGCTCTCCCCTCTTAGAGGCTAATTCTCTCTTGCAATATAGATGAGATCTGATTGTAGTCACGATAAAAGGTCAGACATGTCTGCTGCAGTTAGGGTGACCAGATGTCCCAATTTTAAAGGGACAGTCCTGATATTTGGGCTTTTTTCTTATATAGACACCTTTTACTCCTCCACCCCATCCCGATTTTTCACACTTGCTGTCTGGTCACCCTAGCTGCAGTAGCCCCGCTGCAGAGCATAGTTAAGATCCCATCTGTGCACAAATTGGAACTATATTGTAACTGAGCCATGGGACAGTATTATAAGTGGGTCACTGACACTTTAGTATAGATGAGACCCTTGCAACAATTGTAGCCAGAACCAACACAGTTCTATTCCACCTGTAGATTACAATACAACCTTTTCTTCTGAAATGTTACATGAATCACTTGCTGTAGCTGAGTTCACTCCACTCCAGCAAGACTCCCCCCCCTTTTTTTTTTCAAATAAGAGAAAGCATTTAAAAAGAACTGAAAAGAGACTCAGTGATCTGCTTTCCCTTGCTTGTTTTGACATCTCTCCTTGCTGCTGTCTGTTTTCATTTGATTGTAATGTCTTTGGGGCAGGGACTTCTGGTGCCATATAACTAATTGTGTAGGGCAGGGGTCTCCAAACTACGGCCCACAGGCTGGATCCAGCCCGGGGCTTCCATTTGTCTGGCCCTCCAACCAACAGGGGAGATGCGAACAGCTGAGCAGGCCCCCGGAGCAGGCAGGGGGAGGGGCCGCTGGCAGCAGCTCAGGCGAGGGGGGAGGGGAGTAGCTCAGCTGAGCTGTGCAAAGCTGTGAGTGCCCCCAGGAGCCAGTGTCCCCCCAAAAGGGGAGCAAACTTAGGGGAGAGTCATTGCTGCAGCCAAGCAGGCACATACCCCTGCCTTAGAGTAAAAATACAAGCCAGATGCTTAATTACATCTCCAATAAATGGAGTAAAGAAGATGGAATTTAACCATTTCATAATGGTTAAATTTTAACTACAGCCCTAATAGAACCAAATAGTCCCAACCAACAATGGGAACCTGGAGCTCCTCTTACCAAAGTATAGCCAAACTTTCAGTCCTTTGTCATTTTCTTCAGCAGAGCAGGCACAGGGCAGAGCAGACCCAAAAAGGGGAGCCAACTTACTAACTTTTATACCTGATTTAGAATTTAATGCAAGAATTTAGAATTTAATGCAAGCAGACCCAAAAAGGGGAGCCAACTTACTAACTTTTATACCTGATTTAGAATTTAATGCAACACTGACACAGTATAGTGTTTTTTTTAATGATTTTGCATATATTTAATTTCTTTCACAGTTGCTTCGGCTCGTGAAGCCCCTTCAAAATTTTAACATGGCCCTCGTCACATAAAGTTTGGAGACCGCTGGTGTAGGGAGACCAGATGTCCCGTTTTTAAAGGGACAGTCCTGTTTTTTGGGACTTTTTCTTATATAGGCACCTATTACCGCCCCCCCCCCCCCCGGTCCGGTTTTTCACTGTTGCTATCTGGTCACCCTATAATTGTGGAATGCACACACTTTAGCTGCACAGAACTAGTCCTTTGAATTTAGGATGCCTCTTTCATACTATCCATGGAAGCGTGCATGGATGTACAATGTAGCAAGTCCTAATTTAGGGTAGCTCTTTGATAATTAAGACCAGGTCCTTGCCTCTGCCATCTGACTATTGCTTCCTTTCTTCCAGCAGCTGCTATCTAAGCAGCTTTTAAGCATGGAGAGGTGTTTGATTTGACCTAAATGTCACTGACATTTTACCAGGAGGGGTACCAAGCTACTCATTGTCACAGCAGGAATAGTCTTGGGATCCAGCTTGTTCTCAACCTAAAAGGTGTGGTGTATTACATGAAATATGAATGAGATGCCCTGGTAATAAACTGATAGACACAGAATACCTGAATCAAGTTTACCCTCTCAAAAAATATTGAAAGGTTTATAAGTTGGCTATTACAAGAGCAGCCTCTACTACAGCTAGCTGGAGGACAACAACTGCAATTTTGCAGCAACTTTCAAAATTTGTTTTCATGCCATATTGGAAAACTAAACACTTCAAATGTTTTTGTAAAAACTAAGAGGTGTTGAAATGTCCACTGACCGATCAAAACCTGGGAGTGTTCTTGTCCTAGGGGTCAGGGCTCTAATCTAGGCTGTGGCAGATGCAGGCGAAAGGCTCTGCCCTTCCTGATTCAGAGCAGTTTTGCATCCCAGATCACTTTGAATAAGGCAGGGCAGTAACTAGAAGCAGGTTTCCACATGGTGGGCTAGTGCTTTAACCACCACATGCTAGGCTGTGAGTCTCTCCCTCCAACTCCTTTCCAACAAAGTCTTTGCTGGGACAGATACATCTCTGCAAATTGTTTCAGCTTTGGGAAAAAACAGCATACTTCATTTAATTGAAAATGTTCTGAGCAGTGCTAGCTGCCTACACGCTGGGTGGATGTAAGTGCATCCTCCTTCCCCCACCAGTAGACTTTGCAGACTGCAGTCAGTCGTTGATGAAGACAAATGCTGGAACATTAGTAACAACTGTCTTCAAAAACTCAAGCATAGATCGTGACACCCATTTTGACTGTGTCGTAAGAGATGCACCCCTGGAGATGGTGTAGAGGGGAGGGTGGGGTGGAAAATACCCAAGCGCAGCACCACTCACTCAGGTTTGCCCCAGCCACCTGCCCAGTTTGCCTTGAACTAGAGCAACTCCTAATGCTATGCTACCTTCCATGTCCCACATGGAATGACCTGGAAGAGAAAACAATCAACACTGATAAGGTCTCCAGGTGACACAAATTGGTGAGTGGTAAATAATGAAAAGCATGGGTCACTACTTTGAAGTGATCTAGCTTGCTTGGTAAACTGAGTGCATGCAAACAGTGTGCATTTTGATATGGGTGAAATATAAATGCACACATCTGGGAACAAAGAATATAGGCCCTAATTACAGGATGGGTGACCCTGTCCTGGGAAGTAATGACTCTGAGAAAGATTTGGGGATTGTGGTGGATCATCAGCTGAACATGAGCTCTCAAGCCGATGCTGTAGCCAAGAGAATTAATACAATCCTGGGATGCACAAACAAGGGAATCTTGAATAGGAGTACACAGGTTATTTCACCTCTGCATTTGGCACTGGTGCAACTGGCACTGAAATACCGTGTCCAGCTCTTTTGCCCACAATTCAAGGATGTTGATAAACTGGAGAGATTCAGAGAAGAGCCATGAGAATTAAAGGAAAAAAGCCATATAGCAGGGATGGCCAAATTTACTAACCCCTCTGTGCTGCATATGACAATCTTCAGAAGTTCAAGAACCAGGGTGTGCCTACTCAGGGTCTTCAGCCCTGCTGCTGCTGAAGCCCCCAACCCCAGCCAGCGTGCCCCACGACCCTCCTCCCCATTGGGCAGAAGTCCCTACACCCCCACTCCGCTGCAAGGCACAGGTCCTGAGCTCTCTCCCCCCAAGTCTGGTAGGTGAAGGGACGGAGGGGGAGAAGCATGGAGGGCTACACGAGCCCCACTTTAATGGTAAAAGAGCCATATGTGGCTAAGGCAGGGGTAGCAGTAGCCAAACCGTGGCTTGTCATAGTGATACTCAAGGAGCTGGAGCTATTTAGATTAAAGAGAAGGTTAAGGGGTAATTTAATTATAGTTTAAGTACCTAGATGTCGAACAAATATTTAATAATGGACTCCTCTCTCTAGCAGAGAGAGAGCTGGATCCAATAGCTGGATGTTGAAGCTAGACAAATGCAGAGTAGAAATAAGGTATAAATATTGAATAGTGAGACTAATTAACCATTGGAACAATTTATTAAGGGTCACAGTGGATTCTCCGTCACTGACAACTTTAAAATAAAGATAGAGCATGTTTTAGAAAAAACATCCAAAGACTTATCTTGGGAGAGTTCTAGGGCCTGTGTACGTGTGTCAGACTAGATGACCACAGTGGTCCTTTCTGGCCTTAGTTTTTAGATTCTAAGTGTACAAGCTGGTGAAGAGAAGGAAAGAAGTTACTCCATATTAGTAGAGTAAGTAAGTGGAAGAGAGAGACAGTTTGCATTACAATGCAGAGGTGAAAAAACTAGGCACTTTTATGAATTGTGTTATGCTAAACAGTGATGTTAAACTTAGATTACACATTAGTGTATGTAAAAAAAAAAAAATCATGATTTCCTGTAAAGGAGAGTTTAAAGTTTGGAATTTAGAAAGGAGGAGTTCCTTCTCTAGAACTGAGTATAAGAGACACCTTTGGTGAAGGAGCACAGCAGCCAAGTTCTATGGAGCAAGTTCCTCAAGCTATGTCATGGTCCTCTTGCATCATCCAGATGGTGCAAGAGGGACCATAATCTGCCTGCAGATGCCCAGAGCTGTTTCTGTCTCAGACAGGACATGCCTGTGGCAATAGTATGTCAGATCCAGGCCCTACTCTTTGCGGTCTGTTGTAGGGGGCCAGAGATTCCAAGGCTAGAAGGGACAACTATGATCATCTAGTCTGACCTTCTGCATAATTACACACCCTAGAACTTCCCAAGAGAATTCCTGTTTGAGCTGGTTGGCATGTCAGGGCATGTGGCCAAGAATCACTTATTTTCTATTAGTATAGGGTCCATTAAAGACAGTGATGACAAGCTCCTGGTGGCTGGAGAAGCCCTACCCATTTTGCTGGCTAGAATAGAAAATGGCTGCATGAACACATCTTATTCACCCAATCAGTGGTGCACCAAAAAAAAACCAAAAAACAAAACAAAAAACCCTACCCAACCAGACCTGAACAACAAGCACCTCTAGAGGTTACAAAGGGGCAACCTACTCACGCACCTTAGCTTCTGGGCAGCCATGTTCTGACCCTCAGAAATTGGGAGCCAGAATTAACCAGTCCACTTACCGAGCCAGAGATCTGCTTGGCAGAGAAAGATATGGCTGTACATCTGCAAAACACACCCACCCATCCCTGCCCTAGACACCCATAAAACTGTGGATAGGTGTGTCAGTGACTGTGACCTAGTACTCTTTTCCCTTTGTAGCCCAATTGCAATATACCTGTTGCTAAGAGTTCAAATCAATATTCATGCACATACTAGTGTTTCCCCTATTAACTAAACTAAACTCCAACATGTAGCATGCGAATACCAAAAAAAAGACTCTGTGGAGGCAAAGGTATTACTAGGCGTACTGGAATTTCAGTTCAAAGGGGACAAAAGTACTTTACCAGAAAAATGTAAGCATGAAGTGCGAAAAAGCCATCCCAAATTTATTCTCAAAACATCAACAGAAATGCATCAGATACTCAAAACTACAGAATTCTTAAGTCATACATTCACAATGCAGAAACGTGACACTTGGGATGCCTTTGGCATGTTCGACGTAACAATATCCATTTTACAGTGTAAACAGGTACTGTTGTGTTCTTACTTACAAGTCCAGCAGGAAAGGCACAACATGGCAAAAATAGATCATAAACAAGAATCAGGTGCAACAACATTACACAAACTTTTGGTGATCTGCATTTTGGAGGGGGGGGGGGCCCTTCCACAATTGAGACTGGACTCAAAGGATTTCCTGCAGTCAGAAATCAGACTTCTTTCCATCATTCAGTCCTTTAATACCAAATGCTTAGTTGTTCTTCAATCTAGCTTTAGATTTTGTTACCTACACAGATCCAGCAAATGTAAGAAGAGTGAAAAATAAGTCCATGAAGTCTTCAGGTGCTTCCACTAATACATCAGGTTTTGGTTTCATATAGTGCATGGAAGCATCTGCTTGAATCTCAGTTCATTACAGTGGTCATTTATAGAAAAATAGACACTACATCTACAAAGAAAAAAAATGAGGTAGATAACTTAGAATCCAGAGGGCTATCCCAATAACCTTCATACAATACACATGGGTCACCATGGTTTTGTGATGTAATGCAAGTGCACTAATCACCAAGAAACTTAATGACCAAAGTGGGAATGCCATCCAAAAAAACCCACAAAACATTAAACTTAGGTGTGAGTACTTTTGTATTTAAATACAGGTTTACACAAACTGATCTCCTAAATAACTCAAAATTTAAAAAAAAACAAAAAAAAACACAAAAACGTTCCTCTTGCTAAAGGAAACCAGTTCCAAAGCTTAGATGCAACAGTCATCTGAGATTCCTTGCAGAGCTTTCAGACCTGACCTTCTCTTTCTAGAGGAGAAAGGGGGGAGGGGGAAGAGAGGAAAAGTATATACATACCTACCCATGCTTCTTCAGGGCTCTTGGTACAAATAATATTTTAGGAGAAACTGCACATCTTTGGAAGGAGTAGTTTTGGCACTATTCTTAAGGGACTGTCCAAGTATTAAATAAGCAGCAGTCAACAATACAAGAGTATTCAGTTATTAGGAGCAATGATCAAAGGGGGAAAAAAGCCAGTAAGAGATCTTTTTACAGCTTCGGAGGCAAATAAAAATAAAAAAAATCTGTAGCCATATAGTAAAAAGTACATTAAAAAAACAAAAAACAAAAACCCCACACAAAGACTATTTCTAAAAGGGTGGCAGACATTCTAGAATATTTACCCGCATAGTAAGTTTTCGTGTCGTCTGTAAATACAAAGTTTTTCCATGAACAGTAGGTTGTTTCTACTGTGTTCCAAACCCCCAAAGATTTCAGTTTAAACAGAGGCAAATGTTATAATCTTTGGAATTTCAAGTTGTGAAACTTCTGTAAGGCTGTACACATTAAAGTCACAAGTAACAAGGAATACTTTGCAAGACCCGCATCTTTCCAAATAAGAGGATTATTTTTTTTTTTATTATTATTACTACTTTTGCAAAGCAACATCATGATTGTACTGTGGGCAACTCTTACAAAGACAACCATAAAATCATTTGCATGTCAATAGGAAAATAGGAGGTTGAGATGGAATCTCTTAAAAATATATGTTTGTAAATATATTTGCTCTTTCTGCATTTCACCTTCACAAAGAGTTTTTCTAACTAACAGCAATTTTGTTCTCCTCCATGAAGTGAGGGAACTGGTGTTTTGGCACATTGTCTGCAGCAGCACCACCAGCCTTCTCCATATCCGAGCTAATTCCAGACTGGGACCCATCTATCTTGGAGACTGTTGCAGTATTTATTGCAGAGCCACTCCCAATGGTGACTGGAAGGGAAGGTATGCCACCACTCTGGATCACTGAAATCTCATTAGTCTTCATTGCCAAGCCATTGCTGAGTACTGCTGCATACTGGTTCCATACTGTGGGATCAATGTTCACTGAAGGAGGCACTATATCCTTTGGAAACATTTCAGATACCTTCTTTGGATCATTCCCCAACAGAGCCATGGGATTATCAATGGATAATCTTCTTCCACGCCTGGCAGAGTTATTCCACATGTGAGTTCCAACATGGACCTTGCAGAAGAGGGGGTAGGAGAAGTTAGAAGATGAGAGCTATCATAATTCTTAGCTCCTGTTCTAGTCTATCCAAGTTCTTATACCTCACCAGCACTAGGGTATCTGAGCCTCAAGATAAAGTAAAGCCAAACATTCAGAGGAATGTTTATGTAGTTCTGTACTCAAACTACAGCAAAATCTTTGTTTAGATCTTTGTTACTGTAGAATGGCTTATATGCCCTACATGTTCTTGTTTACTTTCACCTGAAGTAGAACAAAAAGAGGGAAAGCAAGAACAGAAGTAGTCAGTTACTTAGTGCATGGGAAGAGTTTATTTTTTCCTCTACACAATTTAAGATACATTGGTTCTTAAGAATAGGCTACAGGGAATATTGGCAAGGCAAGGACTTATAGAAATGGTTTTACAAAAAGTTTAGCAGGAATAGAATTTTGGCAGCTAAAACACTCCTGTGTAGTTGGAAAACACAAATAGCATATTACTGCACAAACACAGAACCTCCTGAAAGACCACCCACCTACAAACAAGCAGCTATCCATGCCCCAGTCTTCATTTTGTTTTCTAAGTTTGAGCATCTCTTTTCTCTCCTCCTCCTCCTCCACTCCTTATAGAGTGCTTATGCAAAGGCTGTTAAAGAGGAAGAATCTTGAAGCTCTACAGCGTCAAACCATAGTGTGGGTGGGGAAGCTAAGTGTTCCTTAAAAGATAAATGGATTAATCTGATAAACAGGAGCACGATGGGCAATTTTTTGTGCTTAACTGAAATCCCTGAACATTGTTGCAGAACTTTGCTCCAGTGACAGCCATTTCAACAGGGGACTCTCAATGTGCTCCAAGCAATAGTGGAGCCTATAACATGTTTCATTAAGGTGAACAATGATCATTGCTTAAAAGTGTGGGTTTGAAAGAATCAGATCAAATACAGTTTTGGTTTTTTAAACAGGGCTTTTCCCTGCATGCTGAGGTATCATCTAGGTATGGGCTTCGGCTACTAAATTCAGATCCCACACCCACACCATGGTTCAGGAGCATTTGGAGGCAGGGTTTCTAAACAAAGCAATTATAAGTTGCAGTTAAAAGTTACAGTTCTTCCCCTACAGGGTTTTTGTTTTTGTTTTTTAAAATAGATTTAGGCTGATCTCAAGGCCTACTAGAGAGCTGTATGATCCTTGCATATTGAGAGACTATAGTAAACTCTGTCTTAAATGACCACCCAGAGGGCCAAGAGAAATTATTAGTGGCCATCTTTAAAGTGTGGACGATTATGATTAGGAGGAATAGAAGCATTTTAGCGAGGTTGTTTAAGAGACTCTTAGTGAAGGTGATTCCAAAGGCAGGCATCAGCACACCTCAGCCCCCTTAAGAACTGCTTACCTTCAGGTTTCCTTTTGTGGTAAAGGCTCTCCCACAGATGGTGCATGCAAATGGCTTTTCACCAGTATGGGTCCGTTCATGAATCTGAAGAGCACTTGCAGAGGAGAAGTTCTTCCCACACGTAGTGCAGATGTGCTGTTTAGCGGGACGGCAAAGCTTAGGCCGTGGCACCAGGAGAGGGGGAACACCAGGTGATAAAGTTGGTGGGCCAATAAAATGGCTAGTGCTAATAGGACGCTCACTAGGCATTTCCACTTTTATGAGGGCTGGTGGTGCCCTGACAAAAGCAGCATGAATGCTGCTGTGACCTGAAGAGAAAGAACACACACATTAGGCTACCCCCACTACACATTCCAGCTCTGTTTAAGCTTTGCAAGCAAGATATTGGGTCCAGATTTTTGAAGGTGCACAAGCCCAACACTCAATGCACATGCAAGCTGTAATTTGCAGGCACACTGGTGCTAATGGGTTGTAGATCTGTTTGAGGCAAGAGGAAGATGGGGTTCTTCAAATATGTCCCTTTGCATTCAGGATTTAACAACTTTCTCCCTGATCCAAAAAGCTCAGACACAGCATTCGCGATGCTAGGTTTACACTTCATATACTAGTGCTGAACAGTCTGTTCCATGGTTTATCAACACTGAAGTGTCTGGTTTAGAGAGCTAATTAATAACTTTAGGACAAAATGCAAGATACTGAGCACAACTCCCATTGCAGTAAATGGGATGAGTGTGTGCGTGATCACTAGGCAGCAGGAGGTTACAACTTGAAAACGTGTGTGTGTGTGTGTGTGAGTGAGAGAGACTTTACCTTCAAATGGGAATTTGAAACTAGGAAGGAGATTTTCAGTGGCTTGCAGAGCAACAAGCACCATGTGCCTTTTGAAAAGGAACCAAACCAGCAGGATGGGGGGGGGGGGGGTCTTACTCCCACTGGTCCTCTGAGGAGCTCCCCTCCAGATGGTTTTGTTAGTTGTGGGGAGTGCAGCTACTGGTCATAACTCACCATACTCTCCATTTGGGAAGTGTAACCCAGGTTCTTCTTTGATGACCTTTCGACCAATATTGCCATAAGTTAGATCCAAAGCGCCAGCCCCTTCCATCTCTGCAAGATGGTTTTCAGGGCCCTCAGCTTTATTTCCCATGCCAGCATCTTCTTGACTGTTGAAACCTGGTGACTTTGACCTAATGCTTTCAGATTGGCTATTGGCTGGGGACAATGCCTGGAATGAAGCAGATTCAGAGGCGGCAGGACTCCTGCCATTTTGATAATCTGGATCACCTGCCACAGAGGAAGAATCATTCGTCATGCCATCACTTTCTGCTGAACCATTGTCGCTAGACTTCAGGCTGCTTTGCCGTTGCAAGTTCAAAGCTGAATTTACCATTTTCATTTGGTTCTCCAGAGCTGCAATCCCAGAAAATGCTGTGCCTGGAGATTCTGACTGTGCATCATATGGAATTGGTGGTTTCAAAGAGTTGCTAGGGCCATCCTGAGAGTCTAGGTCTTCTTCCATCTCTTCTACGTTTTCCATGTTCTCACCTGGGCGAGTCAGGTCTCCATTCTTCTCAGTCACAGTAGGATCCACATCAGTATTATCACAAGTGTTTTCCGGCATAGGTGTATTGGGAATTTGTCCCCCCATATGCATGCGAATATGCTGCTGCAATACAACTGCATTTGTAAACTTCTTCTGACAAATTGGACAGGAATGTTGCATCTTTAGGGGGGTGTTTGCCCGGTGGACACCATAATGAGTCTTAAGGTTACCTTTTGTTGAGAAGGCACGGCCACAAATTTTACACTTGAATGGCCTTTCTCCAGTGTGAGTACGGTAATGCATTTTGAGTGAACTCTGGCAGCTCAGCACTCTGTGACAGATGAGGCACTCATTGGGGTCTGTGGTGGACTTGTCAATATTCTCAACCAATTGCTGTAGCTTAGATGTTTCTGAACCTTGCTCACTTGCTCCGCTTACATGGAAGACACTCACACTGCAGCTAGCTTGCGGTGAGCTCAGGCTCTGCTCAGTTCCAGACTCGTGACTCGCTGCTCCTGATGAGGAAGAACCACCTTCGCTTTCTGGAGAAGGCCTTGGCTGCATGTCACTTGAAAATGTGCTGGCAAGAGACTCCTTGATGCATGCTAGACTGGAGATATTCTGAGGCAAGCCAGTACCTACTGAGGTAGGTAGTGATGCCAGAATAGGCTTGCTGTCCACAATTAGGTTAGACTCATCCAGTGGTACAGACATTCCATATGGGATTCCACTGCTGGTGGGCACATTGTCCAAATGCTCAGGTACTGGATAGGGATTCATTTTAATGTGAGGGTACTTATCTTTATGACGCTGAAAATGCACTTTAAGGTTTCCTTTGGTTGTAAATCTGTTACCACAAATGTTACACTTGTAGGGTCTTTCGCCAGTGTGGGAGCGGAGGTGTATCTGCAAAGCACTATCGTTGCCAAAGACCTTGCCGCAGAACTTGCACTTATGTTTAAAGAAAGGTTCTTCAGTGTTTGGTTTGCTTTCAGACACGCTGATATTGGGGGGCTTCCCTTTCCCTTTCTTTGAGGGATCAATCACTGAAGAAACTGCCGAGAGTGGGTTTTGGAAGATGACAGAGCTGGATGATTGAGGTAGTAAAGGGTTTGGAAAACGAGACATAGAACTTGGGAGGCTTCTGTTTGCTTCAGGTTTCAGGGAGAAGGAAGAAGAAAGCCCACTGGCTACTGAGCCAGCAGTTGGAATGACCATGTTAGAATGAGGTAGTTTTCCATGCTTCAAGGATTCCAGTGATAGGCTTTGGCTTCCAGCTTTTTGTCCAATTAAAGCAACAGCAGCAGACAGCTGCTGAGACATCTGAGCACCCAAAGCTTTTAGTGGATCAGTAGCAGCTACTATTGAAGGATGTAGGGCATGAGGAGCCATCATGGCAATCTGAATACGGATTTGCTCTGTGAGCTGAATTTGCTGGAGTTGCTGCTGCTGCAAGCACACGAGCTGTTCAAGGATCATTGGAATAGCATTAAAACTGGCTGCTGAGGAAGAGATAGCATCAGAGGTACGTTGATTCACAGCCACTTTAGTGCCACGTATTGTCTGCAAAGTCACATTAGTGTTTGGTACTTTGGATTTTGGTAAATAGCGTAGCCCATGAGTTGCAGGAGTAACAGGAGGTTCTGTTTTTAGATACATTCCTCCCACTGCTTCAGTATCAACTTTCCCCTCTCTCTTCTCCACAGAACCAGTGCAACTCTTTGACTGACTGTCCTTGGCTGGCTGGCTATCCTGTCGATCATTTGGAAAGCTCTCTGTAGAGGCTCCAGGGAAGTCTTCAGGGGGTATAGTTCCTTCACTATCATTCATGATTAGGACAGGTGGATTTTTAGTGCAATTTTTCTTATGCTCAAGGAATTCAGAGAGATCAAAGAACTCTGCACAACATTTCTCACAGATATTGGTTTCTTCTGTTCGGCACCTTTTGGAACTCATTTCACCATCTCCATCACCTGGGGCGTTTTGTGGACTCCCTAAGGAGGGGGGAGAAAAAAAAAGTAGTCAAGTATTCCCTATGTATACATACATCTAGCACATGGGTAAGTTTTTTCCAGGTTAAGGCTGTAAGTAAGCCAAGAATTGAAAAGCTATAAATGCAAGATAATGGGAGCTTAGACACATGGACCAAATGCAAACCTCGGAGATGGGATTCCCAAGTCCTATCCCAAGCTCTGCTACTGATTCACTTTGTAGCTTGCTCAAGGTCACATTACGTCGTTTGTCTGTGAAAGTGGTATACTTTCCCACTGTCCGCCTTGTGACGGAAAGAGGAGCGATGTTACCTCCTAATTCAAATGGGGAAAACTAGGTCACTAGAAGTCTCTTTACACATGTAAAAATAGAAATGGGTGCTCTAACTAAGAGTGCTTGGATGAGTTGTTTTTTTAAACAACTCAAGGCAAGAAAGTAATGGAGTGCATACACGATTTAAATACAAAGTAAACAAATTCATAAATTATGTTATTTAGAGGGTCAATGGCCAAATTCTAGCAAAGCCATATGAAGCTGTGAATCACTAGAATTAACATACATCGTAACTGCCTTCCATTTTATGAAGATTCCATTGAAGCACATAACCACTGCAGATAGAAACAATGAAGCTGCAATTATTCTCCCATATTACAGTATACGAGGTGTTTTATGAAAAGGGTTGATAGAACGAATAAACCTGGTGTTATAGTCCATATACTAGAAATCAATGGAGAACTAATCATGTTAAGTAGATTACAGCTCTTATAATAATGAGACTTTTTGAAAGGAAACACTTCCTTTCAAGCAAATCAGACTGTATAAACACAAGACAAACCTTTGTGTGAATACTAGTTTGTTTAATTTAATGCTACTTTTAAGGGAAAGGGCTAATAAAGCCTACATTTTTAACATTCATGTGGAACAACTTTAAAGCTTCATTTTGTTCTAAGAAAGAGCACATATTATATATAGATATACACACACACACACTATTTTAGCATATACCAGAGGTTGCCAAACTGCAACTCTTTTATAGTTAAAGTGTGGCTCACAGAGCCTGCCCCCCTCCCCCACCTACCAGAATGGCTTCTGCCCTGCAGTGGAGTGGTGGGGCTAGGGGCTTCTGCCCAGTGGGGAGGGGGGCTAGGGGCTTCAGCCCTCCAGGAGGTACCTGCTGGGGCTTCCGCCCCACTCTTGCTGAAACCCTGAGCACCAACAGATACCTCCCATGGGGCTGAAGCCCTGAGCCCCACCACCCTACTGCAGGGCAGAAGCCCGGAGCAGGCTCTCCGACTTTGAGCAGCATATTATAATCTTCAGGAGGATCAGAGTGTAGGCCAGGGGTGGCCAAACCTTAATAGAAAGGGGTAGTAGTATAATAATTTAACACTTAGACTATCGAGAGTGGACAACTCACTACAGGATGGATTTGCAGTGTTGTTGGAACTACGTTGGTCTCAGAACATTGGAGAGACAAGGTGGGTGTTCAGTGTCACCAAATTCTTTTGACTTTTACGACAACTTTCAGGATATTTGGTATATGCATTGTAGTTGTAGCTGTGTTGATCCCAGGATATTAGGTGGGAAGGTAATATCTTGTATTGGACAAACTTCTGTTGGTGAGAGAGACAAGCTTTTGAGCTACATGGAGCTCTTTTCCCACCTTGTCTCTGTACAAGGTGGGTTGCAAGATAAGCATTCCACTGTGAACTACACTCACTTTGGAATTTATGTAACAGCACTTGCCTGTCAGAGACAGTCTGTGGGGTGCAGGAAGCAGAAAGATTATGTTTTGTAAATTAGACAAGAACCCAGGTGTAATCACTTCCCCCTTCAATGTGCCAAAAGCTGAAGAGGAATTTTCCTGTTTTTCCAGACTTTTCTGGTTCCCCTCCCCTCCAAACTACATAGACTTTTAAAAATTCTGCAGAAAGATTTGAGGGGAAAATTTTACCTTGGTCTGAAAAAGGTGTTAACACTCATCCAAATGACCCTGATTTAGAGCCTTAAGCGCCTTAGGTCAGCGGACACCCAGGAGCCACTCATCAACTCACCATTGATGAGTTATGTCACATTTATTATCCCAACTTTAACAAGAAATCCCACAGTAATCGTATACTTCCATCAGTTGTGTTTTCACCTCAGAAGGCTGCAGCCCTATTTTATTTGTTAACAAGTTCCCCTTTCCTGCCACCAACCTATACACACAGCACTGGAGACATTCTATCTTCTACCAGGAAACCATAAAGTGCCCTCTGGCCACACACTGTGTGACCCTTTGATCACAGAGGCACTTTGTTTGAGTTTCATCTTTATAGGTCAATGGTGTAGAGGCCTGACACTGTATGGCTTCAGTAGGAGTTCAGGGTGTTAGCACCTCACAAGATCCGGTCCAATAATGCCAATAACCCAGGGACTGGAGTTATTTCAGTAGTATTGGATGCTGCATTTTAGTAACTAGACTATAGAGTAAGTGGTCACGATTATCACAGATCATTGATAAGCTTAATTTTCCAGCTTACTTTAAAAAGCATTCAACTGCAAAATAATTACAGCCCCTATATCAGAGACATAGGTTACCAGGCTGCACAACGTGCATCTTGTGTGTGCAAGGGGGGGATTTACATGGACAGACATTTTTACACCTACAACTCAGGCAAGTGTATATAGTTTGGGCCAGAATAATTTCATGGGGGAGGATGCGCCAAACCTTGACATTTGGCTAGAGTAACAGAGAGTCAGTCATACACTCTCTCTCTCTCTCTCTCACACACACACACACACACACGCTTTTATCAGCAATGAAAACGCAAAAAAGTGTTTAGGGTTGAAATCTCTAGTTGCCCAGAGAATGAAAGGCTTTGAAGGAGTTTCCTTAAGCTAGGTCAGGTTAAGAAAAATTCACAGTAACATTATAGTGGAGAGAGATATAATCTCTGCCTTACAATAGCTACCAAAACAAGGCCTGTATAAGAGCAACTGAAGTAATATGCGCCTCAGTGTAAGGGGCCTGAAGGGGAGTATGGACTAGATGGTGACCTCTTGGGTGCCTTCCAGCCCTATATTTCAGATTAGCAGAACTGCACAACACACACAGAGGCAAGGTCTATACTGCAGACCTACATTGGTATAATAATGTCATGTAGGGGTGTGAAAAATCTGCACCCCTGAGTGACACAGTTATACCAACCTAATCCCCCATCTAGACAGCACTATGTTAACAGGAGAAGCAGCTACTGCCTCTCGGGGAGGTGGATTAACTACGCTGAGAGGGAGGAGTTCCTGTTGGTATAGGAGTGTCTTCACTTAAGCGGTACAGCTCCACTGATGCAGCATTAAGTGTAGACCTGCCCTGAAATACACAAAACAGAGCCTCCCGCAAAAAGAGAAAAATACAAGCCACCACACAAAGCATTTCCTCTCCACACCCCCAGCAACTCTACCAAATTGTTTTTTAAACCTACGGATAAATAGCCAGGCAGTCCCCTAAGCAAAAGGTAAAGTGCTAGATCATAGTGACCAACTCTCAGTGCTGCACCCAAAATATACAATCAGCTCTCCAAAGAAATAAGAAATAAACCACTGTAGCTAAAAATCCATTTTTCACTGAAAAAAATTTTACTCGGAAATTTCAGTCTCCTAAAAATTTAAGGCCCAACTTGATTCAGGACTTGGTCAACAGAAAGCGACCAACCGAAGTCAAACATGGACATTTTAGAACTCCATAAATTTAGTTCTACCCTTATCAATGATGAGGGAGAGTAAAATTGAGTTTTTTTTTTAAACAAACAACAACAAAAAAAATAGAAAAAAACCCCACTGTCCTTCCTGGAACTATGATGCACACTGACTCAAAAGGCTTTTTAGGCTCAAAGTTTCACAAGAACAATCTCACTCCCATCCAATATGTAACCCACCAAGCTGCAGGTTAAACCACCACAGCCTTTGTTCCAAACACTTGCAAATTTGGGATTAAGGCAGTGAGGTTTTTGTTCTGCCTGCAAAAAAACAGTATAACTTTGAGGGGGACTCTGATTTAACTTGACTGGATTAGAAAGATAAATGTGAATGGTAGCGTCCCCCTTGTATTGATAGTAGACTTGTTTTGGCAGATGAGTACCTTGTGTCAATTGAAATTAAACTGGTAAAAAAGGAGAAGCTATGGACCTAATCTGTAAATCCCCTCACACATATTCCAAAAAGGTGGAACAAAAATGTTGAGATCACAAAATTTTGAGATCACAAAATTTTTCACGAAATGGGAGATCTTGGTTTCTGGTCAGCCCTAGTTAACTTCCCTCCGATACACTCATGTGGTCCCATATTGCTCATTTGTTTCCCTATTTTTGACAATCTCACATTCACTGGGTCTGAGAAGATCTGAATTCAATTCCCAGTATAGACTCCTGGGTAACCCTGGGAAAGATAGTGAGACACAGCCTTCCTCCCCGCCTCCAGATCTCCTCCCAATTGTGAAACGGAGGATACTTTTGTGCCTCACAGGGCAGAGGGTTGAATATAAATGAATCAATATTGGCAACTTGGGTGAGGTAATGTCTTTTTTGCACCAATTTCTGTTGGTGAGAGACACCAGCTTTTGAGCTCACGTAAAGCTCTTCTCCAGGTCTGGTAAGCTTAGGGCTAATCTACACTGGCAATGCTAAAGCGCTGCTTGCCTTGTGTGGTTGCGGCGGAGCACTGGGAGAGCTCAAAAAACCCACCTCCGTGAGGGGTGTAGCTCCCTGCTCTGGGGCACTGTTTACACTGGCGCTTTACAGTGCTGCAACTTGCTGCGCTCTGAGGGGAGGGGGTGTGTGTGTTTTTTCACACCCGGGAGCGAGAAAGTTGCAGCGCTGTTAATTGCCAGTGTAGACAAGCCCTTGGGCCAGGTGTACATTACAGACTTATGACTGTATAACAACAATCACTCAGGGGCGTGAAAAATCCACCCCCGAGAGAGACATAAGGCTATGTCTACTACGTCTACACGGCGCAACTTTTAGCGACACAGCTGTGCTGCTACAGCCCTGCCGTTAAAAGGCGCACAGCCTACCTGCTGTTTGTCAGTGGGAGAGCGCTCTCCCACCCACAAAACTGCCACCCCAACGAGTGGTGGTGTCCACGGGAGAGCAGTCCTACCAGCACTTGTTGTCAGCAAAACTTGTGTCTTTTGGGGGTGTATGGGTGTTTTTTAAAAGACGCCATTGAACAGCATGAAATTTGTCTTTCACTTGCCAGTGTAGATAAAACCATAGTTAGACCAACCTAACTCCCAGTGTACACAGTACTACAGTAACACTGTAGTTATGTTCCTGAAAAATACTACTTTAAGTGAAATGATGTTAAGCTAATCAAATTTCCCCATAAGAATTAATGTAAACGGTGGGGGGTTAGGTTCCAGGGAGATTTTTGTTCCACCAGACAAAAGATTATGTACATATACAGTACAAATTGTAAATAATTTTAAACAATTTAATACTGTACTCACCAATGATGTTTGTGAAGCTTGGTTGAGGCAGGGGTGTAGTGGGTCGGGCTGCAGGGGCTTAAGCCATTCCGCCCGCCTGGCATGCTCCTTCAGGGGAGTGGGGTCGGGGGCTTCCCTGTCCCCCGGCTAGAACGCTAGGCGGACTGGGGCAAGCCCCCACACCCTGACCCCGCTCCCTGGCTGGAACGCTAGGTGGAGCGGGGCAAGCCAAACAATCTTATAATGGAACATAATGCGACTTTAAATAGATCAGCAACCTAATAACAAAACAATGTTAACCAGGATGATTAAGTGAGGAGTTACTGTATGCCAGGAGACCACCAACCAACATAGCTACTGCCTTTTGGGTGAGGTGGATTAACTGAGCCAACAGGAGGTCAGCATAATAGGGCTTGTCTACACTGGCAATTTACAACACACCCCTGAGCGCTGCAAGTTTCAGTGCTGTATACGCCCCTCATGGGAGTGATTTAAAAAAAAACAAAAAAAACAACCGAGTGCTGGGAGAGCTCTCTCCCAGTGCTGTGCTGCAACCATATAAGCCACCTTAGTTAAAGCGTTGCCAGTGTGCACCGCTCCAGTGATGTAAGGTGTAAGACTGTTTAGCATAAGTAGTTAACACATTTCAAGGGACCATTTATGGTAAAGTGGCCCATTAAACCCGTTCCTCCCTATGACTGGAGGGGTGGTGGGGTGTTAGTGGAATATAGATTGTAATAAACCATAAATCCAGTCTCTATTCAGTCCATGTTTAATATTTAGCAAAGTTATGAATTTAAGCCCCCAGGCTTGTCTTTTGAAAGTATTGTGTGTCCTGAGGACAGAGTGACAATCGTGCATTCAATAGTGGTAAAACAGTTGGGTATTATAGGTACTGAGATCAGAGAAAGACAAAGAGTGATGAGCTTCTCTCTCACCAACAGAAGTTGGTCCATTAAAAGATATAGCCTCCCCCATCTTCTGTCTTTTATCCTGGAATTGACATGGCTATACCACCACCACAAACATTTGAGATCCTAGACAGAGACAGGGGCGGGGGGAAATCTGCTCTTAAAATAAATTAAAAAATTTAAAAAAAAAAAAAAAGTCACCAGAGATCCTTGTTTTGATTTCTAGCTGCCACCTCCTCTTCCCAGTCTTGTAGGAACACTCCAGTGATTGCAATCAGGCCACCTCATTTACCAAAACATGCCTTGCTCTACCAACCCACCCTAGAAACAGTTATCAGTGACACATACTTAACAGTCTTAAAATGTAAGGTTACTTCTGTGCAAAGAAAGTTCACCATGCATGTCTACATCTGTGGAGAACTCTGTCCAAATACTGTAACAGTATTTGTCAAGTAGCAAGGGAGTTCTGTTAGAACAGTTACTCATGCACTTAAGTTAACCCGCTCAAAAATGCTTCACAGGGATTGAACCTCTACTGTTTTCTATCCCCCCCTCCCCACCTTCGAATTTCAGGAATGTTATCTCTCAGCATCTAGTTATCCAATAAGTTAGAAGAATGCAGTAAACCCAGCAGGGGTTTTAGATTCAATCACTGCCAAAAGGATGGGGGGGAGAAGAGTCCACTATTGTGTAGGATAAGGTGGTAATTTACAATAAGGTCTGATGAAATCTTTAGACTCAATTTTAAGTTTTTAAAAAAAGTTTTCTAAAGACAATTAATAAAATACCCCACACCTTTTACCTGATTTAATTTGATTTAGTGAAGAGCTATTGGAAAGAAGAAAGAGGAGAGGAGGGTGGTTGGTCAGAGACCATGAAACAAAACAAAAAAAACAAAAAACACCCACACACCAAATTTTAAAGTGTCTACTTCACAGTAACTGAAGTTAATACCCTGTGAGGTTTCTTCATTTTTACAGAAATTTGATCAGTTTATTATCTATTCTCACTTTCCCAATAGTCACTGTTAGCATAATCATACACTCCTTTTCTTCCTTGCTTTCAAAAATTAATTTTAAATAATCAGTTTAGTAATTTCTAGTTTTGAAGGGCTCAACCAGCATTTAAAAAAATTAGACTAGACACTTTATTCTCAAGTCTAGCAATGTCTGCAACAAACTCAAAGTGTGCTATTTTAAGCCTTTCAGGGGGAAAAAAAAAAACCCTCACAAGCATGTCGAAGAAAAATAGGACTGAATAAACGTGTCAAAACAGCTAACTACCAAGACCCATCTGCTTTAGTAAATAAGTTTGGCTCCCTCCCCAATTTTAAGAAATGCAGGTGGTTTATTTTAAAACATTTGAAGTTTCCAATAATGATTGGAGACAATGTAATTAAATCTCCCACAGCAGAAGTCAGTCAATACCAGTTTCCTACCCAAGAATAACCAGACAAGAGACTTCTTGTGCCTTATAATACTTTTAGTTTATAGGTTGTGAATTGTCTTCCAAGGTTTTAATCTAACCTTGTTAACAAACCTTTAAGAGTACTAATTAGGTTAACCCAGAATATATTAAAGTTTCACAGAAATTGCTTTGAAAATCTAAAGGTACCAAATCATTTAGACAAATTTAAGACTCTAGCTATCCTCACATAAAAGAAGGATTTTGTAAAAACAGAGATTGCAACTCTTAAAAGTCTTAGGACTAGATCTCTAAATTCCATGTCCTTGCATGATTAGCCTTCTGGTGTAGTTTCAAAGGGCTTTAAAAACAAAGTTACTGAATGCCATGACAAACCCCTTTAAAATGTCTGCAGTTACCTGCTGAGGCTCAAAACTGAAAGCTTTAGCAAACATGTTCTGATGCTGCTATTAACAACTGAGCTTAAAAGGCCGAACAGTGGAGGGCACTCATGTATTACACTGAAAACAATATCCATTTCTGGAGCCGGGAAGGCAGGTTAGCTCGATCAAAAATGACAAAAACCGTCTACTTTCTCCAGAACAAGAGATTGCAATTTAAAACAGCAGTAGCGACAAACATGCAACTAAAATTCATTCGTTATTGGTGGCTGGAACAAATTAATCATTCCCTAAGGACATGTAAATAAGTAGGTTACCATCTGCCCCCAAAACTATGCTAATTTAAAAACGGAGGTCGAAAAGTGCAGTGGTTAAAATAGGCTAGAAAAGCTACCAACATTTTGGATTACACGCTGCAGGTAAACCCGAGTTCTTGGGTTTGCGGAGCGAAGAACATTTCGGAAGCTAAGTTCAGGA
This sequence comes from Lepidochelys kempii, assembly GCF_965140285.1. Taxonomy (NCBI): domain Eukaryota; kingdom Metazoa; phylum Chordata; order Testudines; family Cheloniidae; genus Lepidochelys; species Lepidochelys kempii. Next base: position 15,394,786 of record NC_136392.1, on the reverse strand, counting down.
CAGACAGAGTCAACTCCACACTGGGAAAATTAAATAACTCGGTGTTGCAAAGAGCAGAACAGAGGACTCCAAAAGTCAATGAAACCTGCCTGGCTGCAACACCCCAGAGTGGAGGAAAAGTCTTTTGCTCTACCTGACCCACCACGGTTTCTTCCTCAGCGCTCAATTACTTCCACCAGCCCGTCCTTCGCCCATAAACAAGGCGGCCCGAGACCACACTTAACACTAGTACAGTGTTTAAGACCAAGCTAAACGGCGCAAACCCCGCTGCCAAGGTCAATTGCATGAGAGTCCTAATTGTAAGCTTGACATCAACTTACCACCCACAGCAGGCAGGAGGAGGCAAAGGTTAGAGCAGCAGCTCTGTCAAAACGTCACATGCTGCAGGGTTTAGCAAGAGGACTTGATCAGGACAACCAATATAACGTTTCACTTACGTAAAAGGGAAAAAACAAGACAGACATTTTCCCCCTTCCAGTCAGTCAGTCAGCCTGCCTTGCATGCTTCCCCCAATGGCTAGAATTTACAGCTCTGCACAGATTAGCCAGCCCCAGCACACCCCACAGCGCACAGTCAGCCCTGGATGCAGTAATGGTGACTGAACCCACCTAGAGCTCTGGTAGATTCAAACAGCACTAACTAGCTGTTAATTTAAACCGCAGCAACGGGCCACGGCAGGCGTGTTGAGTTCTCAAGTTGGGCCGCACTGAATATTTCCATCAAATATAACCTGACCCGTCTCCGAGCGCTATCTGGCTTCACCTCACACCGACTCAATGGACAACTTTTGCAGCATAAATCATGTTTGCACCAGAAGTTCTGGAATCAGTGGCTCACATCTCTAAGGGCTCATTAACACAGTTTACTGCATGAAACCCATTGTTTTGAGAAGCTACAACTAAGAATACCTCCTTTATAGCAGCATGAGCTGAGAAAAATATATTTTGAGAATTATTACAGAACTCAATTGTGGGGATCCCAATGTGAATGGATGCCCACATACAGTATACAACTTCAGTTCTTAGTCTGGAAAGATTTTTTTTATTATTATTTAAGAGTCGTATACTGCATTTTAAGAATCCTACATTTTAATGGCTGTAATCCAGTACAATGGGCAGTTTAAACCCTTTTGTGAAAATGCTAATTTCCCACTGTGTAGTATTATTCTCAAGTGACCACCTGCCGATTTTTTTGACCTGTTAATCGATCACCAGGTTAGCAAAACCATTTTCTGGCACACTGCATTGTTCTCAGAGGTGGGTCTCAAATTGCTTTGCAAATGTTCTCTTGCAAAAGAGCGAGATAAGGGCTTGATTTTATTATTGCCATTATGCATATATTTGATCATTTCTCCGGCAATCTGGCAGGAATTTTAACTTTGTCATGGAGCTTCATCCCTTGGTATTTATGGACACACCTAGGTCGGAGAATATCTAGATTCTTCTGAAGAGTAGGAGATAAATTATGCTTAATCCTAAATCCAGATTTTATTTTATTTTTTGGTATCACGTCAAGGCTGTTTTATTTAGCTAAGGGGTTCGTAGAGATGGTTTAACTCCCACCCACTTCTTCTGATCGTTATCACAAACAGTAGCGGAGAGATTTCTGCAACGGTTTCTATAACTTTGTTCCAAGCTGGTATTGTAGGAGTGGAGAAAGAGCAACAACAGTCAGGTAGCTCTGGCTCAGGATGGGCGGCACACTAGCCCCATTCTGCGGGGGTGGGAGGAAGGTTAAGATCAGAGGGAAATCTGCTCAGAGATTCACCAGCAGGGCTTCTGAATAATACAAAGTTTGGGCGGGGCACTGGGGGAAGGGGCAACCCGTCTGTCCACAAGTCCTTCAAGAGCAGGAGCCGTCATCTGCAGCTCTGAACACCATGTTATGCGTCTATGGGCGAAGGGGAAGCTACCATCCAACTTCAAAAGACCTTGGGGGGGGGGGAATGTTCAAAGTTTTCTTTACAGATCGCCTAGTACTGCCAGTGACCCCTGGGTGGCGCAAGAAAGCAATTCAAGTTCCACAATAAATTAAAGTCAAGCAATGCGCTACATTGTGGATACCGGGCTAATTTTGTCTGTTACAGATTGACAAGCCCCCCCCCCCCCCCCCAACGAACCTAAGGTAATGTAGCCAAAGCAAAAAAGTTAGGATTAAAAAAAAACAAACAAAAAAACCAAACACACTCCACCCCACTCTGGGTATTTAATAGACTGACAGACATGCACACCCACCAGGCAAGTTCCAGAGATGGTGCTTTAAATTGCTGTCCTTCGAGACCTTGCAAAATCATTAAAAAACCCTGATAATACCTGTTACTCGAAAGGATGAGAAAAACCCTTCTCTTCTCCCTCCCCCACCCCCTCTGGAGTAACTCTGCAGCTTCAGGAGAGTTATTAACCCTTTTGTTTCAGCACAGCCCCCGGAGGTGACTCTCCAGCAGTGGGCAGAGATTTACATGTGGAAACATCACCTCCATCCCCCCAGCCTAACCATATGCACAAAGGAAAACAGTCATGCATTAAACATGGGATTTATTGCCTTCTGGCCAGCTTGCTGTTTCTTAAGTCACCATTAACCGGACCCAACAATTGGACATTTCGGCTCAAAGAAAGAAGGGGGGGGGGGAGAAAGAGAAATAAGAATCCTAATCTCCTGCGGTTTGGGAATAGGCGGCTCCTGTTACATACATTGTTATTGATCATTTCTACCTATGCGGAAAAAGTGATCAAGCATTGAATTTGGGGAGTTATTTGAATATTTGACCTTTAAAGACAGAAGAGCCGACCCACAGAATTACAGAGTCCAGGTTTTTAGGGTTAGTAAAATCCTGCGGACCCTCCCATCCCAAATATCTCGAGGCAGTTGGTGCTTTAATAATAATAAAATAAATCTGAACTATTTACAAATCCCACCTTCATCTCTCTTGGGGACGGGACTGAAACTGACGATTCCTAATTGAGACCAGAGAAATTCACTGATCTACATAACCAGGCAAATTCAGTTCTAATAATACCAACCCCAAGTAGTTGCAGAGGTTGATATCCAGTCGGTCAATAGGAATTATGCGATGAGTGGCATTAGATCCGCACCGATTTTTTTTTTTTTTTAAAGAGTAGGTTGAAATTTAAACTGACAATTAACAGTAAAGGAATCGGCCCATGCAGTCGTCTACAAGTGCTACAAATTCTCCCCAATTTAGCAATGCACCAACAGAAAAACCCTGGGAACATATGAGAAGAAACTGCATAGTCTCGATGAAACTTTCAAACAGGATCCAGGAATTACAACTCTGCTCAATTCGTTTCTAACTAACAGCACTTATGCTAGGTGATCAATTCCACTCCCACCCATCCACAACCGATCTCCCCCTCTGCGCACCCCGCTCCCAAAGATCAGGGATAACTTCATTGCAAACGTAATTTTCCCTTCCTCTAAAATACAAAGATCCAGAGCATCTAATAGTGGTTCCCGATATTAAAAGTCCCACCCCACCCAAATACAAAACACACGCACACACACACACACACACACACCACGTTAGCTCACCGGAGTTATTTTAGGAAGTCGGAAATCAAAGATGGCTGGAGGTCAGGCTACAAAAGGTCCAGGGCGATTGTGATCTCCAACCAAACTAGCCAAAGCAGGGGTTTTTTTTTGTTTGTTTGTTTTTAAGAAATCCCCACCAAAAGAACCATAAAATAGATCCAGAGAAACAAAACTAAAGCCTTTCCCTATGCCTGCGCTAAAGAGATGGTTTGCAACTCCTTTCTGTCTCTCCCCCCCACCAAATCTTTTCCGGCTGGGTAGGGTTTGGGGGTTCACCTTGCATTAGGCTACAACAAACCTGGCTGTATCAAGGCACGTCGCAGATCGCATCCTGCTTCCCTGGCATGACACAAGGTAGAGAGCCCAGATTCCCGTCTAGAGCCAGCACACGTTAAACTTTAAGGGGGATGGGGAGGAAAGGCTTTCACACACACCCAACAGGGACGGCAGGGCAACACACAGAGAGATTTCGGCTGCGATCCGAGTGGTCAGCAAGGAGCAGCCATGGGGCTGGAGCTCTGGGCAGACCCACCGGACAGTTTTAAGGGGCGGGGGGGGGGGGGGAAGGAATCCCGTTGCGATTTCAGAAGAAAAAGGAGGATCAGGCCCGATATCAGTCGAACAATGATTGAAGATAAATGAGGGGTTGGGGTTTTTTTTGGGGGGGGGGGCAGATTATGGGAATAAATGGTACAAACAACGAGTGGTCAGTGTGGGGTCATGATCTCGAGCCGAATCCACTGCGTGTGGGGTGGGGGGGAGGGGACGGGAAAAGCCACACACGCACCCACACAAAACCCCTTAGTCCCTGGCTGGTTTCTTTGCACATCTATTAAAGTTGGTAATTGGCAAGCCTCCGTCTCTTACTTTGCGCCTTACCACTTGCAGCATCTGGGGGCGGCTCCTCCTCGGAGTTGATGTGCTGGGGTTTCGCCTGCTTGCGTCTCGACATGGTGCACAAGCATCGGGAGCAAAATAGTAGCAATTATTTTCTTCACAACAAATTCCTAGAGTTGGGAAATTACCCCCCTTGGGCGGAATGCGCATGTCAGAGTAATTATGATTATCAATAATGCATTGCGATTTATCATGGGTCCCTGACAGCTGATTGGCCTGAGTCCAAAGGCTCACAGATTATTCAAATAAGGTCCATTGATCAGGGAGCAGAGGGGAACGCTGGGCATTGTAGTTTTCCCACTGCTGCTCTGTCCCATGCATGTGACAAAAGCGTGTGCTCCGAACATAGCTCTGGGGGAGCCAGTCTCATCATTTCCTACTACCTGATTGGATCATATTTCCTTTAAGGGGCGGGAGGGGGGGTGGAAGAGGAGCATGAATCCATCTTTGAGAGTAAACAAACAATCTGGCAGCCCGATTTTCTGGGCTATCCGGGGGACAAAACCTTTGTTATCTCACCTGTCCTTTTTATTTTCTATGCGTGGTTTAAAGATTATTTTTTAAGTAAAGCAGAACCTTGAAACAATGCAATGTGGAGGGCTAATTCTTCCGTTTGTCCTTAGATATGATGGGGAAAGCAAAAGAGCATGATCATGTGATTGCCCAACTGGATAAATTGGAGGACAATATGGTGCATGGTGGGGATGGTATGAGGCGTGGGAGGGGAGGATTAAAAAAAGTAAAACCCAGGATACAGAATAATGTTGTGTATGTAAACTCTGGCACATTGCTTTATTTTCTTCCAAATACCTTATTCAAGACTCGCTTTCTTCTGGGAGGCTCACCAAAAATGGGTCAGTGAGAATAATTATTAAATAAATACAATACTGCAAAAAGTAGAGTAGATAACAAAAATAAAAAAACCTTGGAATTTGAAAAACTACCAACAAAGAACAAAAACTTCTTTTAAAGGACATGCATTTGCCCAAGTATAATCTCTCTGCTGTTTATTTCTGCCACTTATTACATCACATCTTAAGAGAGGCACTGGTCTTGCAAACAGATTCACACCAGTAGACCTGCTGGAACCATTTAGAGTCCCTCTGAAGTCAATGTCTCTATGTGTGGATTTGGGTCACAGGGTTGGAGCCCCATAGAAGTAAATTGGAGCCTTAGCTACTGATCCTGCAAAGTGTTCTTATGAGTGGAGGTTGGCTGTGCCCAATCTGACCCGCACTGTCCGTGGCAACAGGCATCTGCACAGGGGTAGAAGTTTCTGATGCAGAACTCCTTGCATGACTAGAAGCTTAGCAAAAAGAAAAGGAGTACTTGTGGCACCTTAGAGACTAACCAATTTATTTGAGCATGAGCTTTTGTGAGCTACAGATCACTTCATCGGATGCATACCGTGGAAACTGCAGCAGAATTGTTTCATGATCTCTGTGTGTATATAATGTCTGCTGCAGTTTCCACGGTATGCATCCGATGAAGTGAGCCGTAGCTCACGAAAGCTCATGCTCAAATAAATTGGTTAGTCTCTAAGGTGCCACAAGTACTCCTTTTCTTTTTGCAAATACAGACTAACACGGCTGTTACTCTAAAAGCTTAGCATAGATGATAAACTATTTAGGGAATGCGCTGCAAAGCATTCAGAACCCTTTCAGTCCCATAGCCATGATGAATAACAATATTGTTATTGCTTAAAATATTTTATTTTACAATTTGAGAGGTGGAAAGATGACCTAGTAGGTAGGGCCCTGGACTAGTACTCATGCAATCTGGCATCAGTTCCTGGCTTTGCTACAGACTCTCTGCATGAGAGTGGGCAAGTCACTTAATCAATTCTGCGCCTCAGTTTCCTACCTGTAAAACAGAGATGGTACTTCCTTACCTTGCAGGGACATTGTGAAGATAAAAATCCATTAATGATTGTGAGGGGCTCAGGTCAATGTTCTCAAAGGAATTAAGGTACCTAAATCCCTTTGACGAGATGGGTCTCAGATACTGTGGTGATAAACGCCATACAATGTATAGATAGGAGAGGCAATATATAAGAAACAATGATATATAAAGATACGAGAAAAATTATTAAAGACCATTGTACAACATTAGTCTCATTTTAATAGTTCCTTTACAATAACACTAGCAAATTGTTTATTTCAAAACATCTTTTAGTAATACAATATAGCATTTATTATATGCAAGGGTTTATTATTCAAAATTTATTCACCAAAAATATGACCTACTGTACACCAGTGAACTCTTTGTGACATTTCTAGAAAGTGGAGTGTGTGTGGGGGACAAAGATTTTGACTCAGCAGACCAAGGTGCACAGTGCATCATGATGATCTAATTATCTATTTATTATCTTAGGTTTTTCTTGCAGTGCCTTTTACTGGGATCTTGTCTAGCATTTAGCAAATGATAATGAAAACCACAGAAGTAGGGTGTTGCACACATTGTAGCTTCCGAAGGCGGAGCCTATTACACACTCCAAAGGCTCTTGCGTCACTCCGTTCCACCATTCTTTCACCCTGTGGGGAGTTAGTGAACATGTAGAATCAGGGAACAGATTTTGATGTTTAGGGTGAGCAGCAGGGTTATTTTGTGTGATGTCTCCCTGACAAATAAATAATTGCTGTATACCATCCTGATCCTGGCACAACAGGATCTCAGATTCTCTGTATAATAACATAAGTATAAAACCACTTATCAGAAACACCATATACACTAATATATAACAAAAGAGATTAACTCAGATTTCAAGTTATTCTGATCAGAAAGAATCTTTGTGGAGCATTTATTCCAGTCCTGTATAGTTGTACAAACAGAAGCTTTAGTTTCAGCCAATTTTATATTTTTAACTAACAGTTTGAAATGCTCTTAGTTTGCAAAGTGTGTCCAGATAAAATAGATTGTTAAACAAGATTTAGATAGATAGATAGATTACATATTTACACTGGTGAGTTTTTTTCTCCCTATACATTTGATATATGTTCAGTATAACTGACATTTTTTGTTCGCTACATAGAGGTGACATTACACATAACATCACTGAGCCAAATAACAATCTATTAAACACACTATTTTATGTACCAAACTGGGAATGAAAGGCAACCATTTGTAGTCAGTCCACTGTTTAAGATAGGCAACTTATAGGAAAGGGTTTGTTATAAGCTTTTTAAAAAATAATGGGTGAAATCCTTAGTCCACTGAAGCCAATGAGGAGTTTTGCCATTGACTTCAGTGATGCCAGGATTTCACCCAATACAACCAAACCTTGCTGGAAGAAAGGCAAGCATATAATGAAATATTAATTTATACTGAAAAGCAAGAAGGCTGGGTCTGAGGTCTATTGGCAATTGGAATTCAGGAGAAGAGATCAAGGTTGGGAGCAGAACACACCAGGATGCTAACCATTCAAGAAGGACTAGAAGACAGATGGTGTTATTCGTGAAAGCTGGTCTCATGATGCCTTTTCTTCAATGGGCTCCCACCTACTTATAATTTTAAATAGGATCAATCGAGTGATTCCATCAGATGCAAAAGGCACATTATTTGGAATTTGTATTATCATCTGGATTACCATGATTACAATTTCTCCATCTGAAAACTACAAGGCTTCTTTTTTTGACATGACATTTATTCTCTAGAAAAGTTCAGAGGTAATCAATGTTTTATCACCAGCAATGCTTAAGAGCCATTCCTGGTAGGCGCACTTCCAAGATTGCAGCCTAATTCCACATTGAAAACCGATAAAAGGAAGCTTTTTACACAATGCATGATGACCATGTGGAACTCATTGCTACAAGTTAACACTGCCAGAGACAGGATACTAAACTAGATGATTCACAGGTTTCGTCTAAGCAGGAAATTATTATGGTCCTAATAGGCCACCTAAAAATGAAATTGATCAGGACACAGGCAAACCTGACAAGTGTCCCAAACCGACGACCTCATGGGAAAAATATATTTCCACCACTATAAATAAATATTGTCCTGTATTCTCTGCTGTTCTACTATGAACAGTTCTGCTCCTTGCTGAGTAGAAAATGGTTAAAAAATATTTTTGTTGAAATCTTGAAGTTCAATAATAAAATAAAATAATAATGATAAATAGGAAACAACATTTTCATGAAAAAATTTATTGGGGTAAGTTGCACTAGTGTTAGTCCCATTATACATCAGTGCAGCATGTTTACATTATTGGTTTGTACCAGTGAAGCCATATCCGTTTCACTATACTAACGCACGTTTTCCCTGATGTAGATAGTCCATAAGGGAGTAATCTACGCAGACACGGGTGTAATCTGTACTTTGAGGGTCCTGGAGAGTAAAATAGTTTACATCTACTGACATCTTCCTGCAGGGGTGCCGGAACAATTTGTATAGTGGGGGTGCTGAGAGCCTTTGAACCAAACTGTAAACCCTATATATGGTAGAAACCACTTCAAGCCGGGGGGTTCAGCACCCCCAGCACCTATATCTTCCTGTTTTTACTTTTCCTGCTACCTTCCTCTCCCTAGCATGGCAATATATACATTGCTGCAACTTACTTGCTAGGTAAATGACTCCAGTCCAGAGTCCTTGGGCTTACTTCCACTTCACAATGTTATGTTACCCTTTTTTGAACATGGCTGGGAAGACTCAAGTTAGCTGACATGATGCTAACCATGACTTTGTAGTCAGTGTAAACAAGGATAAATTATGTTCAGCCCTGAGCCAGTTGCACAAGATTAAGTCTTGAGATTTAGCCTGCCCCGCACTGAAAAATGGGTGGGTTCCACCCCAAGTTAAAATGGAATCTAGTTTCTAACCCCCAACCCCAGATGGGTAAGCTAGCCTGGACTTAAATGTACCCCCAAGCCCTGGTCAGAGGTTTTACTGTATAGACAGGAGGGGGTTAAGGCTAAAACCCTGGCATTAGCCCAGGCTAACTGTGTAGTATAGGCATACCCACAGAGGTTCAATTTCAGAAGTGGTTAGTGAGTAGGGTAAATTACATACATGTAGCTCTAAAGGAATCGAAATCTAACTGAATCTAAAGGATTGTATACACAGGAATGTTTTACCTGTTATACCGGTATAATTATACCAGTGTAGTTAAACCAACATGATTATACCAGTATAACCCCCCACGTAAACACTCTTATTCTGGTATAGGAATATTATTTTTTTTTGTTTAGCTCAACTACACTGAAAAAGGCCAGAATGAGAGTGTTCTCAAGGGGGTTATAACCATATCAGTTTAAATTAATACCTTATCTTATACCTGTATAACATTCCCATGTAAATAAGCCCTAAGGGAATGGATGAAAGTCCAGCTGGATGTAACTTATATAAGGAGGACACTAGAAGAAGGCATACACATCCAATTTTGCACTAGTATAATTATGTAGGCTAGGGGGTGTGATTTTATTTTATTTTTTTTACCAATTTCAGTACAATCCCTAGTGTGAATGCAATTATATTGGTATAAAGGTACTGCCTTATAGCAGTATAACTTATTCCCCTTTCCTATGGAACTAGTTATACCTATTTCACTGTGTTCACACTTGGGAGTTGGTACCACTTCAACCAAGATAGTTAAAATGATTCAACTGTTGTGTATAAATAAGGCCTAAGTTAAACAAGTTTAGGCCAAGTCTACATTACAGACTTCTGTTGGTGTAGCTATGTCAGTTGGGGGTTGAAGAGGTGTGATCCCTGACCAGCAAAGTTGTGCACCATAGGCCTTGTCTACACTACAGGGGAAATTCGATCTCAGCTACATAATTTGAGTTACACGAATAGAGTAACTCAAATCAATGTAGCTTAGACCTACTTACTGCAGGGTCCACACTATGCGATGTCGATGGGAGACGCTCTGCCATTGACTCTCCCTACTCCTCTCGATCCGGTGGAGTACCGGAGTCGATGGGAGAGCAAGCTGTGGTTGATTTAGTAGGTCGTCACTAGACCCAATAAATCGGCCGCCGATGCATTGATCGCCGCTCGTCGATCCCCCAGTAAGTGTAGACAAGCCCTTAGTATAGACGGAGCTTTATTGGCAAAACTGCATTTTTACCAATATAGCTGGTTTCACTCATGGCGGAGGTGTGTTTTACTAACCAGTGCTCTGCTGCTATAGTATTCTGGTATTCCTACACCGCTAAAAGCGCTCCCATGCAGATATGGCCTAAGACTCCCCTCTGAATTAATCTCTTATAGTTTCTACACCCTGGCTCTAAAAGGTTCAGGTTGGGATTTTCAAAAGGAGCCTAAATCAAGGGTATCTAGACACCTAACTATCTTAGGCACTTTTGAAAATCCAAGACTAAAATATTTCAGATGTAAAATATTTAACAAGTCAACGAATAAAGAGCTGCTAAATATTTAGTGTTAACTATACTCCATATTCTTCCCATGTCACCTAATAAATGTAACACAGCTGATGTAACCTAGTCATTCAAGTACATAAGAATGACCATACTGAGTCAGACCAATGCTCCATTTAGCCCAGTATGTCTCTGACAGTGGACGGTGCCAGATGCTTCACAGTGAATGAACAGAACAGGGCAATTCATCCCTTGTTGTCCAGACCCAGCTTTTTGGCAGTCAGAGGTTTAGGGACACCTAGAGCATGGGGCTGCATTCCTGACTTACTGTCCATGAACTAATCTAATTGTTTTTTGAATCCAGTTATACTTCTGGCCTTCACAACATCCCCTGGCAACAAGTTCCACAGATTGACTGTGTGTTGCATGAAGAAGTATGTCCTGATATTTGTTATAAACCTGCTGCCTATTAATTTCATTGGGTGACCCTGGGTTCCTGTGTTATATGAAGGGGTCAATAACGCTTCCTTATTCACTTTCTGCACATCATTCATTTTACAGACTTCTATCATCTCCCCCCCATCGTCTTTTTTCTAAATGGAACAGTCCCAGTCTTTTTAATCTCTTCTCGTATGGAAGCAGTTCCATACCCCTAATCATATTTGTTGCCCTTCTGTGTACTTTTCCCATTTCTACTATTTTTTTTTTTTAAGATGGGACGACCGGCGCTGCACACAGTATTCAAGGTGAGGGTGTATGATGGATTTAGATAGTGGCATTCTGATATTTTCTGTCTTACTGTCTACCCTTTTCCTAATGGTTTGTAACATTCTGTTAGCTTTTCTGACTGCCACTGCCATAAGCACTATCGATTTATAACTAGTTGTTGTTAAATGTGAGCAGCTCTGATTTCATTGATTAAAGCTTTTTGATAAGAGATGGCTCAGTTGCTTGGTAATCAGAGCTCTGCACTGTTATGCAAGAGCCCCAGATTTCACGTCCACCCCTGCTTCATAAACGGGTGTGTGCAGAGGGATCACATCATCCTGCAGTTACAATTTAGAAGTGGGGTTGACGTGGCTCCTGTGGGAGTCATGTTCCACTCTGCTTAGCCAACAAATTGACGACCACAGGATTCAGCCACTTGAGAGGCAAGGAAGGGGTCTAAAATGGGTGATCTTCAGAATTCCATTAGGGACATGGAGGTAAACATGGGAAACTGGGGAGAGCTACTATAGATGGATGATATAGAATCAAAGAACCATAGGGTTTCAAGGGTAAGTTACACTGTTGGCTAAAATGCCTAGTTATCCTCTTAGCTCTTTTCTTACCAATCTCTGCTGTATTCAAAGCAAACAACTTCTCTAAAATATTATTTTTATGAATGCAACTAGCAGACTATGTTTATTCTGGGTCATGTCTGTGCAGTTACACATGGGATGAATTTGACCCACGACGTCTAAGACAGGAAAGGGTAACTTAGGTGATCTTTCTAGGGTTTCCTTGTAAGTAAACGAAAGAGCAGCATAGGGATTGTAATATTTTGAAAGACACTCCAACTGGCTCCACAGCCAAGAGGAATGACAAGCATGTGGGCTAGGCAGGTAAACAAACAAATCTGTGGATGTTTGTTAAAATGCTCAAGTGTTTCATCTAGGCAAGAGTAAACATTATCAGCTTTATTTCTTAGAGCATGAAAAGTCACGTAGAGCAATATCTTGTATCAGATGGGTGATGTGATTTAGAGAAAGTTAAAACTCAACTCTAACCAAACCTTTACATGAGTTTGTTTAAAAAAAAAAAAAATCTGGTTAACATCTTTTTCCGCCTCCATTATTCTCCAGCACCTCTTTCTTAATTTCGAAGTTACTAGTTTCAGAGTAACAGCCGTGTTAGTCTGTATTCGCAAAAAGAAAAGGAGGACTTGTGGCACCTTAGAGACTAACCAATTTATTTTGGTTAGTCTCTAAGGTGCCACAAGTACTCCTTTTCTTTTTGAAGTTACTAGTGAGATTGGAGGAAAAATGCTAGCATGCCACAAGTAAGGCTGGCTTTATAGTATTACAGGACCAACTGGAACCTGGCAGGAAGCCATGGGAACTTTGTGAGAAAGTCTGTTCCCATGATGTACATTACACTTTACAGGATTGGGCCCCAATTAATGAAGCTTCACTATCCCCCATAACAGATAACTAACTGTTATCCCCATTTTATAGGTGAGGAAATGTACGGACAGAGGGTTATAGGAGTCATCCAAATTCACAGAGGAAGTCTGTTAAAGAAGTAGGAATAAAACTAGTTAGACACCTGCAACCTGAATTGGGCTCATGAGGCTTGGGGTAAAGGACTGTTTATTTGTGGTGTAGACATTGGGGCTGAAACTGCTGCCAAGCTCTGGGACCCTCTCACCTCACAGGGTCCAAGAGCCTGGGCTCCAGCCCAAGCCCAAACATCTACACCACAGTTAGAGAGCCCCTCAGTCCGAGCTCAGTGAGCCTGAATCAGCTGGCACAGGCAAGCTGCGGGTTTTTAGTTGCAGTGTAGACATACCCTAAGGGGCTTTGACTGAAAGGCCTTGTCTACACTGCAAAGATGTACCATGTTTGAATGTGATTGTGAACTATTTGTTAGATAACATAATGCTGAACACAAATTAGTGGTCAATGGAGACTAAGACAAACCTGGTTCCTTCTCCTAATAGTATTTAGTATCATAGTTCAACTAAAATAATCCTTGAAGCTTGCTTTCACAGGGAAATATAATGATAGCACTACAGTTAAACTGCTACAACTCCCCAAGTGGGCACTCTTATTTTTATAGCTAGAGCAGTATAATTAACACAGTATGGTTCTACCAGTAAATTTCTCCATACCGACAAGTCCTAAGTCAGATATTTTAGTGCTAAGGTGCTTCAACTTGAGCCTACCTGAGCATTGTCGGCAGTACAGCTTGCCCTGTTGCTACCCCCGCAATAGCAGTGAATTATGAGCCCATTTTGGCCAACGTAGACAAGGCTCAGCAGTTCAGCCTAAAGAATGAAAATTACTTGTAAGGTGTAATATGACTTGGAAGAGCTTGAAAAGCCTGTATGGTTAAGGTCTGGCTAATTCATACTTGCTGGGATGGATGAATGCTCTATGTGACCAATCAGCATTTCTGTGATTTATAGTAACATTCATAGATTCATAGAATATCAGGATTGGAAGGGACCTCAGGAGGTCATCTAGTCCAACCCCCTGCTCAAAGCAGGACCAATCCCCAATTTTTGCCCCAGATCCCTAAATGGCCCCCTCAAGGATTGAACTCACAACCCTGGGTTTAGCAGGCCAATGCTCAAACCACTGAGCTATGTAGCATAGGAGTCATTGAGTAAAAAGTAATGTGAAAGAGAGGAGTCTAACATGAGTAATAGAAGAATTGTTTCTGGTTAGCAAGAAACAGAGTTCTTTTATCCATACAGCACTGGTGTTTTCCAGATGGCTAGCAAAAAAGATGCTTTGAGAGATGTTTCTGCTGACATGAATGTACATTCTCCAAAGGTTAATACATTTGCAGTAAAAAAAAACAAAAAACTGTTCTTTTTTCTCTACAAAGAAATTTTAAACTACTCGTCCTTAAACTATCTAAAGTCTCATCTACACTACAAGTGATTTCATGTTTGGGGACCTCGTTAAAACATGGATGTCTCCCCACACGATTCATGCACAGCTCAGTGCCAGCCAAAATCTGACTTCCACACAATTCTAAAAGCAAGGTTATGTCCCATCTACACTGCAAAATAGTGTTGGTGGAGAAATGTGTTGGAACTGGGACATAGCTGAATGTGTAGCACAGTTGGTACTATAGGCCTAGTCTAAAAGAGCCTGACAATTGAATTTAAAAATCTGGTTTTAGACATGGTTTATATACAGTTTTGGCTAAACTGGGCCCTGATGCTGTTTGATCAGCTACTGCTGATGGTGCCAAACAGTGTTAAAGCAGATTTCAAAGCCTCTGCTTTACCCGTCTAAAGCGTGGCTGTTCAGATCTAGCACAATCCACACTGGCAGACTGCCCTGTGTTAGAATCTCTCTGGGCCACAGCCAAGTTTGAAAGATGGTTGATCAGCTAGTATCACAAGGAGTTGAGGCTCTTAGCATCCTACAATGACTGTGGCTGCAGTGGTCTATTTTCTACATTTTCACTGGGTGCAGCTCCATAGGGGTTAGTAACAGCTCTGTCTGCAAAGCTGCCACATTATCCTTTTTTGAATCTCTCTCTGCCGTTATGCCTACAAAATACTTGACAAAGGTTAGGCAATTAGCATGCTGTGACTGCTGCTTATTGTACTAATCATAACGGTCTGACTGTCACAATGTGCTCCCTTATCTATCTCTTGTATCCAATTATTGTCTCATTAACTACTTAGATTGTAAATTGTTTGGGGGAGAGAATTTTATTTTCTCTCTATATATGTACAGTGCCCAGGACAGTGGGAACCTGATTGGAACCTGATTGGAACCTGTAGGTGATACCACAATACAAATAAATAGACAAGATTCTGGCAGCTGCAGCTATTTTAGCCAGCTGCTCAAAGCAAATCTAGATGACATACTTGTAAAAATATTGTTGGCTGATGACACCTTGTCTATGCTAGTGCTTGCACCATTGCTAGGAATGATGGAAAATTTTAGGGGGGAGGAAATAAAATTCAACACCTTGAACTTTAGCTTAGTTATGTACAGTTAAAGTCCAGCTATGCTTGTAACTAGATTAAGGGACAACGGAGTTGTCATCAAGTTCCCTGACCATCTCACATTTAAATTATAGAAAGGACCTAATTCTTTTTGGATTCCCAACTTGAGACTCCTTGAAAGAGACAGGTTTTCAGAAGATGGGTGCTGAAAAACACTACTCTCTTTTGAAAATCCTGACCTTGTTTCCCAACATGGTTGCAGCTAGCCTTGGTTAAAGTCTCATGCAGACAGGGAAGGGATCTTTTTAGACAATTCCACCATCAGAATCTACACTATAGACTCCCCTCTTAGCAAATGAATAGCATAGTTTCTTAATACCATTGTAACATGGTTTTAACCAGGCTGGGTGTGAGCTGAAACCAGGATACAGCCATATTAGGCAGTAACTGTGTTTGAAAAAGAGTTTTAAAATGCGGTTACAAGTCTTTAGTATGGACTAATAGGTCTCATGTTTTATTGTGCGACATAAGCTGAGAGCCACAGTTTAAGCCAAGAATTCCTTTTGCTGACATAGCTTTTGTATCCATTTACATTTGAAAAGGGCAGTTGGTTGAACAATACTCTCAGTACTGGGTGGTGTAAAGAATCGGTTCAGTGCTTGACACCTTTCAGCATGTAAAGGACAAAAGCTTGAAAAACATTTTTTCATATAATATCTTTTCCTGTTTGTGGCCTTTACTCTTTAGAATGCTGTGAGACTGGCGCCACCAGTGATCTTGCTAAGTAGGTCACACCATAAACAGGCTTATCAGAAAAATAGCATGTTGCGTAACGTAAGAAGGAAAAATATATAGAATGGTCTGAAAAACAAATCTATGGTTCCCTTAAGTGACCAGCTGTCACTCACACACACACACACAAGCCTTCAAAAATGTTTATTCCTATTTTAACGCTATTTTACGTAACGATCTCAATATTATCCAAGTAATGGCCCAGATTCTCCATTCTGGCTGGTGGAGTAAAGGAGGGGACACAAAAGTGGCTTTAAGTCACTTTTGCACCTTTTGCGTTCTTGGCCCTCCCCATTGCCCAGTGTAAATTAATGTAACCTCAAAAGCTCCCTAGTATAAACAAGCTGATGCAAGGTGAGCAGTTCTGCAAAGGTTAAAGGCTCTCAGGGAAGAAGAAAATGGGAGAATTGGGCTGAGTAACATACTTTCTGATTTATGCAAATTTTTCATACAGGAGAAATTCAACAGGGCCAGTGAGATTCCTAGACAAGGCAAACTTCGGATGCCTTGTAGCTTACTAGCCCTCTCCAGGCAGACTTTCGCTAAATTAGTTATCAGGCAATCAAATATCAACTTGGCATAGATGGTTTTCTACCAGAAGCCTGGAAAAATTGTTCCATCTTCCAATCTGGGATCTCTAGCAGATGAACATCCTCCAAATCTCCCACGGACTGAAATAGTGATGGCCCTGAACCCCTACCAACCAGACCCAAACATTTCTCAGTTGATTAAAAATAAATGAAATATGAAATACTTATCATAGTCTCTGTGGGCAGGTAACCTAAGATGCAGCTGCTTCTGAACAGGTGAACATGTAAAGATGATATGAAGGCGTACACCAAGTAGATACAAATTTCCAATTGTGACCTTGCTGTGATGCAGAATGTAAAAGAGGAGATACATTTCCCCCCCCCCATGTACAAATATATAATATGCTTTTTCATTGCCTTGTCTGCCATCTCTGCTGGGTTGAGGCAGCCACTCAGGTCTGGTGGGGGAAAAGAAAAAAGATCAGAACAACCTACTGCAAGAAATGCTTAATGACTTTGGGTACAAGTTGGATCGGCACCTTGGATTCCAGAAGGAGCAACTGGGGTGGAACCAGAAGAGGAGAGACAGGTGGTGGAGTACCAGAACACAATTGGAGGATGAGGGAGCAGGACTGGCAGCAACAGAAGCAGCTGCTTGAGTGGATGCTCTCCCTGATGGACAGCAGGATGCAAACCTGTCACAGCAGCACCTGCACCAGTGGATTCCCCTCCATGCTACCACAATCTGCAACCCATGCAGCCATTGGACATTTCTGGGGTGGGGTGGGCTATGAGTCAGTCCATACACTACTGGAATGGAACTTCCTTATTTACTCGATCCTGTAACTGCGTGGGGTAAGGAGAACAGGTACACTGATGCTGTGCATACCATTACCAGTGAGACTGCACTGATTGGTGTCTCTGGCAGTTTTCACAGCACATAGCACTTTTCAATTCTATTAGTGTTTCACATTTTACCTTGGTTCTTAATACAGTATGCTTTTATTCCTTGCAAAAATTTTAATAACGTTTCTTTGGTTGTATACTACATTGGTTGTGGATGCTTGGGAAACAAGGAAGAGGCAGGAAGTTTTATCCAAAGCTTTTAATAGGTCACATAAAAGCAATGACAAATTGATAAAATGGTATGAGCACCACAACACTGCACAGCATCACATTTCCCCATGCAGTACCTCTGCAAGGCAAGGATGTGTACACAGAAGGCATTCCTTGTTCTCCTGCTTGCCTGTGCCTAGCCTGCAAAATCTTGAGGCCACCCCTGGCAAAAGCTCTCCCCCTTATCTTCATAAATGTTGGGCAGTGCACAGCCCGTCCCATTAATATGAATGGCATTGGGCACATTGCCATCCAAACAGGTTTGTAGACAGTGCCATCTTGCCTTCAGCAGTCAAATGAGCATTCTACTACCATCATGTAGCTGCTCAGTGTGTAATTAAATTTTATCCAAAACTTTATTCTTCTGCCTGGTGCTCTTTATTTTTCTGCCAGGCTTCCTCAGTCAGAGAGGTAGAGGTTAGGCTGGGTCCTCTAAAAAACAGTGGGCAGATACTCCATTAATAACCATATTATTTGGAGGAAGTACGTCTCTTCTTGTCCAAATAGGTCAATACCAGTATCTCCTGAATGCTCCGAGTCATGCACCCTACTGGTGCAACTCACGTTGGCGTTCATGAACCTGCCTTTGTGGTTGACCAAAATCCTTTTCGATTGACATAGTCATGTGTTCCTTGTGGTGGGCAGACAAGGGGCATATGTGTGCCATTGATAGGTCCAGTGCAGTTCAGGAACCCCATTCTCTCAAAGCCAGGAATGTTACCAATATCCACCACCGGTGGGTAAACCACAAAAATTGCCTGACAAAACTCTACCACAGCACCAACAGTTGATTTGCCAATGCTACACCGATTAGCCACTGATCTGTAGTAGCATGGGGTACCCAACTTCCAGATGGAAATAGCAACCTACTTCTGGACTGATATGGCCTCTCCCATCTGCATGTCCTGGAGCTGGAGGGTTGCTGCAACTAAGCTCCTCACACAAGTCTAGGAAACTGGCCTTCTGCATGCAGAAGTTCTGGAGCCACTGCTGGTCATTCCAGCTCTGCATGTTGATTTAGTCCTACCACTCCATGCTTGTGGTTCTGCATCTGATGGGGGAATCCACAGAGATTGCAACCAGCATCATCTGTCTCCACTGTGCCATGTCAGCATCCAGCCTGCATGATCTCCTTGCCAAGACCGGCCACCACCTTCTGAGGGCCAAACGCCACTGCTGAAATGCCTTCCATCATGTCTTATACCTGCCTCATGCTGCATTAACAGTGCAGCCAAAAGCAGGAACAATTCATTGACCTGGTTGAATCGGCTTCTGGCACTGAAAAAAATCTGAATTTCCATTTTTTTTCCAAATTACATTTAATGATTCTTTTTCATTGTGACTCTAACAAACACTTTTTTGCTGGCAATGAACAAGGAGGAAGGGTCAATAGGTAGTGAGCCTGAGAGCTTCAGAAATGTGCTCGGCACAGTTCAGAATTCCCTGTAAAGCACTGATGTATCTGAAGCCTAGAGCCTCAGAAACGTTGTGGAAGTTTGCATCTGTATCTGGAGCTTGCCCTGTAATGGGCCAACCCAAAACCACGACTTCACAAATTCCTAGCTGAACATTACAGCTCAGGATCATCCAGGAGGAAGTGTTTAACTACAAAAACACCCGAGACCAAATAGGGTGGCCAAAGCAAATCTGTAGCTCCTTGAGCCATTCTGTCAAGACACGCAAAATCCTGATTATCTTCAGCAAAAAACAACTTTAGCAAAAACAGGAGGTCCCACCTTGCTGGAATTCCAATTATTAGAAGATAACACTGGGAGCTGCATGCCTATAACTCCCCACGCCCCTTTGCTGATCATTTAGCTCTTAATGTTACCTGAGTTTAAAGGTAACTTGACCCTCCAGAAATAACTGGCTCCTGATTTATTTATTTTTTCTAAATCATAATGTTTATGTAGGTTCCTGGAATGACAACATGAACAAATCACCTAATGCATCCAGTTGTTCTTGCGATACAGGAGCAACTAGAGATCAAATTAAATGAAATTAGACAATCAAATATATGTTTGCGGTAACAGTATGTGACAATATATAGTAGGCTAAATAGTAATTTTGTTCCAAGTTACTGAATGCTCTCATTAAAGTCATGCACTCAATGTCCAATCAATAGCTAAAGTATACGACTAACAAATACTAATAATTTTTAATTATTATTATTTTTATTAATGGACCAAATCTTAAATTCCTTACTTGGAGTTTACACTGTCCTTATCCGGACAGATACACACTGAATTCAACTGGAGTAAGGTGCTGAGGATTAGGCCCATTGTTATTTGATATACACACTCTGCCTGAAATATGTGAAATTCTTTTCACACAAATAAGGAGACAAGGGACGAAATTCTGCCCCCATTGCAGTTAATGGGACTTTCACCTTTGTCTTCAGTAGTGCCAAGATTCTACCCAAGGTCCCTGCCCCAAAGAACTTATAGTTTAAACAAACAGTGAGCACATGACGGATGGGGCATCAGATGCAACAAATCATTACAAGAAAAATGATTCATTTCCCTGGTGAGGAGGAGCCAGAGGGAGGAGGTTGCCTTGCCACTGGAAGAAACCAGCGGCTCCACCAAAATCAGGTAGTTAGAAACCCCCAGATATCATTTGTACCCACAGTTCATTTTTTCAGGTTCAAAAACCTCCATGCAAATTTTGTAGATGACACTTGTGCCTGCAAAAAGAGAAGATGGGCCCCAGCCCCTGCAAGCTCACCCCTTCCGTGACCTCTTACTCGTTTTAATTAAAGTGATTATTCAATGGACTCCAGATGCTACAAAAAGGCCCCATCTTGTTAGGTTTAGAAGCGCAAATTCTCTCAAATTTGCACATCATAAGAGTAAAAGTAGCCAAAAATCAATCTGTAGCTGAAAAGTTAACCTTTTCCTCAATGTTTTTCCAATTCTCAAGCCTGCTTTGCTGTGATGGCTTTAGCATGAGCAACCTTTATCTCTTGGGTAGTTAATTAAGAGAGGTCAGATTACCTTGAGGAGCCAATCACTTTGGGGATGGGGGTTGTTTAGGTTGTAATTTAGGACAGCAGGGATCTTGACTTCTAAAACTTGCTTCTCTAACTTTTTTTTTTCCCATGCCTGAGTTCAAAACTTTTATTTTGCTTGAAAAACCAGAAGAGTGGAAGAGATTGGAAGTCACCTTGAGTATGCGAAAGACTGACCAAAGAGGGTGAAAAAATTGCAATTTCCTGTATTTACTAAGCTTGCTCCATTCCCTGTTTGTGTATGACTTGGCAATGATATATTGATTTTTCAGAGGTATTACTGATTGGGAAGGAAAACTTCTTTGTGTCTGTTTTGTAAAAGAAACAGCTTTGTGTATGTGTGTGTGTATAAGAAATAGAAATGCATTAAAAGAAGAAAAAAGGAAGAGGAAGACGATGATGATCCAGAGATCAATACAGAGAATTAAGTGAAATAGAACATCTTGTATGTTTTTTTAGAAAATCATTTTTTATATACTAAATACATTTGAGGACTTTGTTCCAAGCAAACCTTTTCAAGTTGTAATTTGAGTCCAAGCCACAGGTCTTCGTGCAGATTTTAAATGGCTGAGAAATCATCTTTGATTTTGAGCAGGGTGAAAGCTTAGAGAGAACTTGGTCTTTGGAGACTTTCTGAAGTTAACTTAAAAACAAAATTCAGCCCTACAGCCATGTCACAAAGGAAGTAAGGTTACTGCCTGAGGGCTGAAGGATTTGGTCATGTGTCATCATTTTGCAGGATGTTACCTCAAAATGACATAATGATAGAAAAAATCCAATCCAGAAATGGCACATCCACCTACTCACTATATACAAAATATTGAATGCTGATTCTCCTAGACATGCTTTACAAGTAAGCATTTGTCTGAGCTGACTATGAGTAATGGTGAAATCAGGCTGAATGACTTGGATTTTGAATGCTAATGAAGCTTTCAGTACAAGTAATGCCATCAACAATAATCAGTTTTCACACAGGTTTCAGAGTAGCAGCCGTGTTAGTCTGTATTCGCAAAAAGAAAAGGAGTACTTGTGGCCCCTTAGAGACTAACCAATTTATGTGAATTTATGTGAGCATAAGCTTTCGATGAAGTGAGCTGTAGCTCACAAAAGCTTATGCTCAAATAAATTGGTTAGTCTCTAAGGTGCCACAAGTACTCCTTCAGTTTTCACACAGTCATCCTCATTATTTTTCTGCTGGTTATTTGGAGCAGTCAGTGTACACAGTTCTGCATCAAAACAGGGGAAAAAAAAAAGGTCCCTGCCTCAAAGTGTTCACAATCAAAACAATAGGAGCAAATGAATATAAGAGAATGAAAAAAAAATCATCTTAATTCCTTAGCACTATTTGGGCCCAGATTTTCAACAGCGGGTCCTGATTATAGAAGTCCACAGTTGCGTGGGCAGCTGACTGGATCTACGGAGTGGATGAGCACCCATTTGGCACACCCAGCCACTTCACTTGCATGTGCATGCTGAGCAGCTCCTTACATTTCTGTTGCCAACTCCTGCTATTTTGTCGCGAGTGTCATGGTATTTGACATTTGACTTAAGGCCCCAGCACCTGAAGACAAATAAGAATGTCAGTTGTTGTTTTTTGTAAGCTTGTAGCACTTCTGGTTGCAAAAAAATGCTCGAAAATGTGATCTGAGTGCACCCTAAAGGCTCAAATCCCATTAAGTAAACATAAAAAGAACCCAAAATGGATTGTTTGTGAAATTGCATGATTTTTAAGCCAATTTTGTGATTTTAAGGAGGGACCTGACTCATGATTTTTGAACATTTGGGGTCGGTATTACTGCAGGTTGCTCACGTAAATATGGGATTTGCATACGCAAACCAAGCGCATATCCAGTTTTGAGGGCACAATCAATGGTGTATGTGGACAAGGGGTTCAGAAAATCAGAGTTCAGCTTCAGCCTGACTGGAAACATGCCTCTCAAAGTCTCCACAAGTTCTGGTTTAAGTCTGACATTCACAACTGGTAAATAAAGCATATTGCACATAGATACACACCCGTTTGCACTGGCACAGCTTGCAGGGGGAATTAAAAAAAGGGAAAAGAAAATCTCAAAGGAGATGATGCCAGGAAGTGAAGTAATGACTGAACAATAATCATTTAAAAAAGGCATTCTAACCCCCTAAGAGAATGGCATGCCACCATGATCTATTGGCACAAAGCGACAGATTCTTCATTGGTAGATAGATGCCTCAGCTACACTATGTGGATCCAAGTTGGGCCTCCTGACATCAAACTAATTTGCTAGATTGCCTTATATTCATTATATTCATGAGTTTTAAAAGCATGTAAAATATTTTTACACAGATTTTGCAGAACATAGTAAACATAAACAACATAGGAGATGGGTGAGTTTAACATTGCAGCAGCTGCATAAAGACCCCAGCCACACCTACCAGAATTCTGATTAACAGGGCATTAAGGACCTGATACCATACACATTATGGAGATAATACCGTAGGGAAGAGTCACATGCTCTAGGGAACAATCCTCCGTTGGCCTGGATGAGCTATCTAGGCATTTATTATTGTTTATTATTGGTATTACAATAGCGTTTATGACCCCTGGTCATGGACCAGGATCCCATTGTGTGAGATGCTATATAAGCCGAGAACAAAAATATACTGTATTAATCAATGTAATATCTGCGCTTTCAACCTTACTATCTTCTTTGATTCTAGGAACATAAAAATTACCATACTGGATCACACCTGATGTCCATCTAATCATTAGATTCTAATCTAATATCCTGTCTCTGATGGTAGCCAGAAGATGTAAGATGGTTAGTAGAAGGTGTAAGATGATGGGTGAAAAGTATAAGAAGGTGTAAGAACCTTGCAAAGGCAGCTGTGGTATAATCAGCCCATTTGGTCAGATCCAGATATCTAATAATTAGAAATTGACTTAAAACTCTAAAGCATTGGGTTTAATATTCCTTCCAACATTTTTGTTACCAATAACAATTATAACTTCATATTCCTGCTGTCCATATAAATATCCAACCCCTTTCTGAAACTTGCTACTTTCATAACCTTGACAACTTCATGTGGCAATGAGTTCCACAGTGTAGTTATGCACTATATGAAAAATATATATATATATTTTAATCACTGAATGTCCCATTATTCTTGTGTTACGAGACAGGAAAAACTAAAGCACCTGAAAGAAAAGGAGTATTTGTGGCACCTTAGAGACTAACCAATTTATTTGAGCATAAGCTTTCGTGAATGCATCCGATGAAGTGAGCTCAAATAAACTGGTTAGTCTCTAAGGTGCCACAAGTCCTCCTTTTCTTTTTGCGAATACAGACTAACACGGCTGCTACTCTAAAGCACCTGAACTACTTCATCTGCATAATTCGCTCTTTTACATACTTTTATTATATCCCATTTTAGGGGTATTCTACGCAGTAAAACTATTGTGAAATAAAGTAGAGTGTACATTTAAAGTGCAATAACAATTTCACAATAGCTTCCCATGTAGACACTCTTAGGCCATACCTACACTATAAAATTATGTTGACCTAACTTACATCGGCACACAGTCACTGCAGTTATTAAATCCCTTGAGCATGTACACACTTGGCTTCTTGTGTCGGAGGTATGCATATTCACCAGGAGCACTTGTATCATCAGTGTGGGGCATTGTGGGATGGCTCCTGAAAGCCAGTAACTGTCAACGTAAACAACGCAGCATCTACACTGACATTTTGTCGGCCTAATTACATTGACTCTGACTCTCCGCCACTCAAGGAGGTGGTGTTACTAAATCGGTGTAGAGAGGCACTTACGTTGGCAGGAGCCAAATTTAAGTGAAGACTCTTTCACGGCTAGATCAACGCAAGGCAGCATCTGTTGACCTAACCCTGTAGTGTAGACCAGGCCACAGTCTGCATTAAGAGTTCCTTCCAAAGTGCATTAAGTTAACCACACAAAGGCACTCAGTGCAGAATAAATTCATCCACAAGGGAACTAGTGTGGAACAGCTATTCCACATCATCTATTCCGGGCTCATTCCCTATTAGAGAAGCCCTTATTCATCCCCGTTCAATCGTAAACTATCTTAATTCCCACTGTAGTGAGATTACAGCATAAAGAAACCAATCCCCATACAAAAACCTGCGACCCGATTTTCTGCAGTGCTGAGTCAAAGGCAGCTGTAAACACTCAGCACCTTTTAAGATCAAGACACTAGTTTTCTAACCCTTACTCACTTGAGCAGCCCCTTTAAAGTCTATGGGCCTGATTCCCCACTGTCCAGCATCCCGTGCAGCCATTTATACCTCTGCAGATTGAGTACAGAGTGAGAGTAAAATGGTATTCTTCTGCTTTGTAAGACTTTGCACCCACTTTACACAAGTGACTACACAATTAGCAGGAAAATGTCGGATCAGGCCTATGGGACCATCTGTGTGAGTAAGGGCTACAGGATCACTCCCTAACAAGTACAGGAAATTAAAAACAAAAAACGAATAAACAAAAATTTGGGGCTAATAATTTATCTTCTGGGAGTCCTAACAAGTATTTAACCTTTTGCAGGATAATTACTGCTTGCAACTATGTCAGGAATAACAAAACAAGACTGGTGGAGAATCCATACTGTTGGGTCATACTATAGTAATGTGGGTGGGCTGAATTTAAAAAAAAGATACATAGTGGGGGATAGCCAGAGTGCATTTAAACTAGCCTACAGAAATGAGACTGTTCTGTATCTGAATGTACTCAATGGAAGTAAAATATTTTGCTTATAAAGAATTTTCATAAACATTTCTGAGGATGGGTATGTCATAGGATGTGCATTAAGCGTAAGTTAAACAAGATGGTATAAACATAGAAATGGTCTGTAATAGGAGAATAAATAGCCTGCCTTTGCTTCCCCTAGCAGCCATTGTTCAGATAGTGCATTCTGTGAAAACGCAGCCATGCTGGCTGGCACGTTGCTTTTTAATTAGAACACAACAACATACTGCAAGAGATCAGTCTCTGTAACTGGACTAGCTGCAAATAAAAATAAAGTGGACAAGTTTTCTACTATCACAACCCCTTCCTAAGCAGATTCTTCAGCACCTAAAATATCTAAATATATACAGAGGCACTGGGAAGAACAATTGAAAAATAGCGAGAAGCTAGGCCATTACAATGGGACTGCTCATCGGATTAAAGTTAAGCATGTATTTAAGAATTTTGCTGGTTCAGGAACAAAGGGCTAGATATTCAAAGATGCAGATAGACATGGGATTTCAAAAATGTCTAAGCAGATTAGGCACCTAACTCCTACTGAAATCAAGAAATAGGTGCCAACCTGATTAGACGCTTTTGAAAATTCCACTATGCACTTATCTGCATCTTTAGGCACCTAAATTTAGGCACTTTGAAAATCTGGCCCAATGTGCTTAGTACCTACAGGATTAAATCCTAATTTTTACTCAGCTTTTCCTCTGGCACATTTTCCTGCAGACGTCAGTTTGAGCTATCGGGTGCTCAGCACTTCAGATCTGGCAGATGCCTAAATATGGATTTAAATGCCTAACTTTTGGCTCCAATTTTTGAAATTCTCAGCCTAAATCTATTACCACATCCAACATATACGAGGCATACTGAACAATAATTATTGAATTCAAAGGTGCTTGTCCTGATTAAGCACAGCAATAGCTTTAAAATGCACACGAAGTTTTGGAGCCTGGTTGGAAAATGGGAGTTATCTAGTTTGTTGTATTAAGCGCTAATTATATGTTCATGGTATCCATCACACTAATATATTTCCTGTGTGATGTGAAAAACATATGGTAAAGAGGAACTTATTTGTGCATTTTATAGGATTGAATTAGTGTTTCTAATATTTGGAGGGAAATTGCAAGAATAACTAAAAAAGTGTCACCATCAATATCTAGTATATTGGACCCAAAAGAGATTAAAATAAATAACGTGGACTAAAATTCACCATAGCCGGTATGGTCAGATATTTTGCCAACATGGCTATACTGGCAAAAGCCCTAGTGCAGATGCAAAAAAAAAAAAAAAAAGGCTGCGGGGAACTGGTATAAGCAATAACAGCAAAAGGGCTTTTTTTTGTCAGTATATATTGCAGCTACGCTAGGAGTGTTTCCTAGTAGAGCTCTAAGAAGGGCCACAAGGAGCTCTTTTACTGGTCTAGGAATACGAGTATACTGTACCATCAAACCACTCCTAGTCTGGACACAGCTATACCAGCAAAACTTAATATATAATTAATATAGCAAAAGCTTTTATCCGTAAAAACACAGCTTTGCTAGTTTAACTGAATCTACATGAGGGATTTCTGATGGCACAGCTATCAGGAATTTCTTCACACCCCTGACCAACACAGCTAGACCAGCAGACGTCTGTACTGTGGATTGCTTCATTACTCAAACTATCCAAACCTTCCATCTGAATCCCATCAAATACATTATGTGACATATGTTTAAAGTCTCAGCTCATGTTCATACTTGTAACTCCACTGTCCTAAATTTTCAAAAAAGTGACCAGTGGTGATTTCAGGTGCCTAATTTTTTGTTTGCCCAACAGGAGACATGGTAAAGGGACCTGGTTTTCTGGAAGCGGTGCATATTCCATCTTCTGAAAAATCAGGCCTCTTTAAGGCATCATGAGATTGTGTGTCCAAAATCAATAGTCACTTTTGAAAATGTAGGACACTGATTTCAATTAAGTTACACCACGGATAAAAATAGTCCGTATTCCTTCCCAGTACTACTCAGCATCTTTTTCAGATCTGAATTAATGTCATTCCCACATCAGTAAAGTCTTCAGGGCAACAAATGGCATAAACACATTAGAATACGGGTCTTTTATTTAATTTATTTATTTAATTTTAAAAGAGTTTGTTTTCTCAACACAGTAGTTAACTCAGATGTTGTTTTTTAAATTGTTGCTGTGCTGTGTTTTCTGTCTGTGGATAGGTGTTACATTATTCCTGTGAGAATGTTGACTGAGGGTGGGTGCAGCAACAGCTGTGGAAACCATTCTCAATCCAATAACACGGCAGTGGCATCTCCAATGAAAGCAAAGTGATGCTTTGCCACCTAATGAGCAGAGACAATTTCCATGTTAATAGTAAACAGGAATATCTGTGTGAGATGTGGTAGCTTTACTCTTGTCCAGTCTTTCTTCCACCCCTTCCCCTGTTTGTCTTGGGGCCCCAGTCCGACTAAGTTCTTTTTTGTGTGTTTCTGCTCACTTCCACAAGCTGCATCACTAACAAGTCAGTGCCATTTAGTTTTATTTGCTCTTAAAATGAGAAGCCATTCTTAGGATGTGTTGGATGATACAACTGTTTTGCTACTTCCCCTGGATAATAAACAGTTTGGAAATTAGTTATTTACAACAGTTTGGTGTTTATGTGACAGAAACTAGGACAAGGAGCTTGAGTCTGATCCCCCATGTGCTAGTTTAACTCTATGTAATTGTGTCAAGCCACATCTTATTTGCATTGATTCAAGTGAGATCAGAATCAAGTCCAATACATGTCCTTCAGCATTTCAATTTAAATGTAATAGTTTGCTAATAACCAATAACAATCAGATAAAGTTACAGCTTTTTTTCTCCCTCTTACATGAAGAAAGAACGAAATATACATAAACCTTGAGCTCTAGGGAAGCACAAATTTGTATGGCTAAGTCCAAGAATGTCTCACTTCCAGGCATAAACAAACTGCTTCCTTATTAGACATGATACCAGCTCCTTGCATAATACTGCTGGACACTGTCCTGGTATGGAGCAACTCCTCATCCACAGACTTCTGGTGGAGACTTTGATGCCTCAATACGGCTTTTATATTTAGGCTCCAAAGAGCAGGAACTGTATCTTGTTCTGTGATGAGCACACTGTAGGCACTTAGGAATTAGCACTTAATCATGTTTTATCTTTAAGCACATCAAGTGGACACACTGAAGCCGTGATGGGACAACTCATATGCTTAAAGTTAATCACATGTGTAAGTGGAATGGCCCAAGCGCTCAGCCTCTCGCAGGACGTATCCTTTAAGGCCTGGTCCAGCCCCATTGAAGTAAACAAGAGTCTTTTCATTTACGTCAATTAGCATTGGATCAGGCCATTAATAAACAATAATGATTAACAGTGAATAAATCCAGCAACAATTTCTGAAATCACTCCTAACATTAAAACTCCTGTTCTAGCTGAAATCCGAAACGACTCCTGTTCCATCTTTGCATCTGGATCAGTATCACTAAAAATTCAGCCCAAATGGAAACTCTGGAAAATAATCCTCACTCTTAAACACTCCACTCTTTACACGGTACAAGTATAATTCCACATGGCATCCTCCTGAGAGGCAGTGCCATTCCAGTGTCAAGTAGGCTAGCTATATGTAGATAAATAACCAAACAATGGCCTTTTGTAAAAGGGATCAGGAATGAGTCCAATATAATTTAACATACAATGGAACAGTCTAAGAAATGTGCAAATCTGTAAACAACCCCCAACATTCTGCAGTTTTTAAATTACATGATAGGATCACATAGCCCAAAGTTAGACATCAGGACAGAGATGAAGGACCAGATGCTTAGCTGGTGTGAATTGGTGTAGCTCTATAGAAACCAACTGCTGAGCATCGGCCTTGACATCTTTAAAATGCTCACAGTATCATGGGTCAATGAATACATGAAAAATACCAATAACACAGGATCTTACATATTTGAGTCAGAGGGAAATTTCATGGTCTCTCTCTCTCTCTCTGGGATTATTAGCCATTGGATTTGCTGCCCTGTGTAGTGCTTGTCTAGTTGATGGAACTTTTAAGAGTTTTGAGAGCTGAGTAAGATTAAAGGATCCCTGAATAGTGGCTGTCTTGTGCCATCTGCCCCAGAGGTGGCTGAATTTTAGTGGTGATGTATAGAAGTAGTTTGCGATCCGACAAGCTGAAGGTTATTAAGGAAACATGATTCATGATTACTATTTTGCCTAAAAGATGAATGCTGAAAGCTGTTTCCCAATGAAATGGGCATATTTGCAGCCACCACCAATTTATTATCCAGTGAAACTTGCCTTAATAAAACACGCATAACTATTTCCTAATTTTAAAAGCCTTTAAGGCTTCAAAGGTTGCATCTCCAATCAAGTTTCCATTTGCTTTAGGGTCACTACTGACACTGGTGACAGCGGGATGTGTTTCATCTATTCTTTCGCACAAAGAAGTCAAATATTGCACAGCTGTGTGTAGTACCATTGTGAGGATGCAAGATGGCTTTGTCTGAACTCCATACTGAAGTGAGCCACACAACTGTGTAATACTGTGCCCAATGCATGCACTTAAGCATCTGCATAACTTTATACATGGATAGTTTCGTTGAAGTCAGGTACTGCAATGGGACTACACTTGAATTTTGAATAATGTATGTAAGTGCTTCCCTGGATCAGGCCCTTGCTATGTATAATTTTCCTGATGTCAAGGGGGATGAGGGTTAACCTGCAAAAGATTTATCAATTCCATTTTGATGCTGAGCTGAACTTATCAAAACTATTTTTTTGTTTGGTTAGAGTTCTGGCTGGACATCATATGGAACAAGCTTTTTAATGAGAAATCCAGTACTTCTTTTTCTCTCTTTGGGTCAGATTTACAATAGGAACATATTTATGCTAAATTTCCTGAGTGAAATCCTGACTTCATTGAAGTCAATAGAAAAACTCCAAATGATTTCAATAGAGCCAGAATGTCAACTTCCACGTAATGAAATTGGATCTGGTTTCAAAATCCTCCAGATTTGGAATTCTTCTGCTTTGCAGTTTTGGTTTGGCCATAACTGAATGAATGGTCAGCCATAAAGTTTGGATCTCTAATCAGAATTCTCTAAAGCCGGAGGCTTTTTGTTTTGGCCCATTATTCCCTCCCTCTCTCTCTCTCTCTTTTTTTTTTTTTTTTTTTTACCCATGTGTTTTGGCATTTCCAGCACTGGCTGAAACCAAGAATTGAAGAGAAAGCCACAAAAGTTTATTTAAAAAAATAAAAAGTCAACCAGATTTTCTTGATCCTCAGAAAAAGCTGGCATTTTGGGGCAGATGTTCAGGTAGCTCCCATTTCATCCACATGAGTTCAACTAGCCTGAGTTCAGAATTCAGAAAAGGCAATAGAAACTTTCAATATCCTAGAAATCACTGAGTCCACAAAGAAACTCCCCTTAAACCTCTGCCTTTGGAAGACACCCAAAGATGAAGGAGGAGTCAAACTTCTCAGTAAAAGATCTGCACGGCAAAAAGGTAAGAAAATAACTCAATGGCGTGTATGATAAATTTGTAATGTGGAATGCACAGGAGGATATTTACCATGTGGCACCGTCTTAAATTTCCTCTACATGTACTCGGTTACAGAGTTCATTCCAATAAGCCTATTCTTTGGTGCATAATATACACTATCATCACCTGATTACGGCTTGGTTGAGCACTGTATGTTTAGTGATGGTATAAAGGAGGTGCAAGATAAGAAACTGTTTATACATGACAGAGAAAACACATTTTAAAAGATGGTGAGATGGAATTATAACAGGGAAACGCAAAAAGGGGTGAAATTATTCAGTATAAACGATGGAAGAATTTTATTACCAATCTGACTGTGTTATAAATCAAGTACTCTGTAAATGCAATAAAACAATTGTTTAGTCTGCATGATTCATACCACAAACCTCAGTATTCTGTGTTTTGATCTTATTGCAGCAATAAACTGTCTAGACAGCAATTAACAAACTGTTTTTCCTTCAGATGTTTGGCGTGCCATTGCCGCCTGATCAGCACTCAGAATACAAGGCTTTCTCTTCTATTCCTATTAATTATCAAGTTGAGTGGGGAGTATGGTTAGTCATTCTCTGTAATTGTACAACATATCTTCCTACTATAGGAAAAATATGGATAATACTGTTTTTAATTAGTTGTGAGTATATGTGATTACAATTTATTTTACAACTAGAATGTAAAGTAGAACACATACAGATAAATAATATGGAGGTTTAGGACCTGATGCAACAAAGTACTTGAGCATGTGCCTAACTTTAAGCATGTGAGTAGTCCTGGGACAACTCATGTTTAAAGATAGGCATGTGCTCAAGTACCTAGCGATGGACAAAATATATATATATATATACACACACACACACAGATCAATCAGTTCTATCTATCCCTTAGTTTGCTTCTTTTACAGCACAACTACAGTGGCTGCCATGTTGGCCTCTAGCCCTGAATAGAGCTACATATCAGTAGAAGGTGAAGTAAAGTGATTCCTATGATCACTTCCTATGATTCCTATGATCACCTATGCTTTTTTGGAAGAAGCTTTGATGCTCGTGAAGACACTATTGAAACTATTATTTAATCATTTTCCAATGCCCTAATTTTAAGTGCATGACCCAGCCAATAGCCTCAATGAATCCTCACATGCTGTTTGGAAAGTACTGCTATCCTTATTTTACAAATGGGGAAATTGAGACACAGAACGGTCAGGGACTATATTTTTGAAAATGATTCCTAATTTGGGGTATGTCTACTCTGCAACTAATCACCCATGACTGGCCTGTGTCAGCTGACTCAGGCTGGGGCTGCTGGGCTTTAAAACTGCTCTGCAGGTATTTGGGCTGAGGGCTGCCCTTCCTGGGTTGTCAACTTGAGCCGCGTGGAGGCTGATTTTCAAGGGGTGCTTTCCATAACCCTCATCTGAAGTTAATGGTAACATCCAGTGTCTCACTTTTATGGAATGTAGGGCATTGAAATAATATATTTGTTCACAGCAAATATTGAGAGGGGGTGTGCGTGTGCACATATCTATAAAAGGAGGAAAGTGTCTCATCATCTTGAAAAAGTAGAGGTTTCCCTTGAATAGCTTCTTATTGCTGACAACTCGGCATATGTAATATTTACAGGGCATGGATACAAACAGGTCTAGATCCTCAGCTGGGATAAGCTAGCACAGCTCCACTTATTGACTTCACTGGAACTATGCCAATTTATAGCAGCTGAGGATTTAGTTTCAGGTGTCTAAATCTGGATTTTCTGAAAATCTGGCCCTTTTATTTTGTTTTGTTTTATCCTCTTGCTGGACAGCTCCCCAGTTTAGAGAGACAATATGGGTGAGGTAATATCTTTTACAGGACCAACTTCTATAGGTGAAAGAGACAAGCTTTTGAGCAATAGGGCTACAACAGCAGCTCCCTAGTTTCTCCTTTTTTTATTCTGCATGAAATTGACCTGAGATTTGTTGCAGATGACCAGTTTATGGCTTTGGGCTGGGAAGCATGACACACATTCCAATGCATGAAAAGAATATTTAAGTTTTGCTGTTGTGAAATTAAATCCCTATCCAGGCATGCTCCTCCAACTGTGGGCTTGACCCTGCTTCCCGTTGAAGTCAGTGGGAACTTTGCAACGATGATTGCTTAGATACATAGACAAATAGGGAACTATACAGGAATTGCTAAAGGAGTATGCTGAGCTGACATCTTTCTTTAGTTTCCAGAAAGACTCCAGAATGGCCTAGTTGTAAAACAAACAAACAAACAAAAAATCACACACAAAAAATTAAAAAAACACTTACATTTTGAAGTTTTTGAAAAGAACAGATTGTGTGTGTGTGAATTTGTTTTTACCAAAATGTGGTGTTTTAAAATGGTTTTGTTTTTCCTCTTTTTTCTATTTTGAGACTGACGGGGGAAAAAGAAGGATAAAAGTGTCAAAAAGAAAAACCAAAACACATGGGCCTGATTTTCAATGGCTAAAGACTCAATTTATGCACCTGAGTGTGTAGTTATATGTCTTCTGTGCAGAAATAACTGATTTGCCTATACAATTTAAGCAAGATGCACAATTACACATGCAAAATGGACACACAAACTGTATATGAATCCTCATCTTGTGCTGATACCTAGATACTAGAGGTAGTTGGAAAACAAACAAACAAAAACAAAAAAGCCCAGTAAAATCATCAAGAATAATTTTCATAATTTTTACTGTTTTTTCAAAATTCCAGGCTGTTGACAACATTTTTCAAAAATGGAAAAATTTCTGTCAGCTCTTGCTGCTTCAAAAACTGGAAAAGAAAGGGGGATGGGGAAGGAAGAGTCCATGGGGGGAGGGGGAGAGGTTTGTCAAAATGTAAATGAAAATGCAAACAAACAAACAAAACCAAACCTGCTCCAATAGGTACTGGGCATTGAAGGGTACATTTAAAATACACTTAACTTAGGTGCTCAGAACCTGTTAAGCCAGGTGATTGGCACCTGGTTCTGAGCACCTAAGTTAGCTTAGCCCAAGTGCAAGTATCCCCTCAGCAAAGCCCTATCTGCCTTACTGTTTCCTCACTCTGTACTCACCCATGTGTGTCTGGGGACATATCCCATAGTTCTTTGTACTGAACTGCTCTAGGATTCTTTCCTGTTCTATTGTGAGAGAACTTGTCTGTCCTTAGGGGGAGAACTGTGGGAAAGGCACTGGAGGACTATCAAACTCAAGTGATTTTGTCTGGATCCCCACTGCAAAGCTTGCCCAAGGTAATCTGGAGCCTGGGTTCTAATGTATGCCCCCAGCTGTGTAAACTACCCTGGATTTAAAGCACTTCCAAACCCAGGTCAGAGGGTTTTCCATGTGGATGGTGGGAGGTGGCTGAGTTGGGCTAAAATACAGGGAAGAGCCTGGGTGAACTGTGCAGTGAAGCCACATCCAGAGAGACACACCTTGCTGAAGGCACCAGAGATGTGATGCTTTATTAGGATTCTCTTTTATCTGTCTATAAAATAATCTAATCATTTTAGTTACTTCTCTTTTTTGTCATGTTAAAGTCTTTTTTTTTTTTTAAATCAGCATCTACCATCAGGGTAGGTAAATTTGCAGTTGAGGTTGTGGTATTTCCCACTCTAGGCAGAGATCATTTCTTTCTTATTTGGGGGTACCACTGCTCACACTGAACGGTTCTCTACTCAACAATCAGCCCTAATGATTTCAGTGGGGCTACTTAGCTGATATGTGATGGAAGGATTGTAGGATCTCTCTTTTAGTAAAATATTCAGATCATATATATATATGTCTTTCACTCTCCATCAGCACTTATCTTTGTCATTTCCTAGGCCAGAAATGCTAGATACACAGTAGGGTTGGTCTGATTCTGTTCCATGAGGCAATGTCTATTAAGAACTTGAAAACGGCACCATGTTTAGTTTTCATTATGCCATAGCAATTAATTTCTGCATAGCTATGTAGCTAAGACTGAAGTTGTTTATGGCTAAATAAATAAATAAGTTTATCCAGCCACACTCTTCGCGTGCACACATCTAACAAGTTATTGACTGAATAATTGACTGAATAACTGACAAATTGAGCACATGCTAATTACAGTGGACATGTCTGGATGTCAGGGCTTGACTGTTATATCCAGAGGGGGTGGAGCAGATATGGAAGTAGTCTGTATATGTGGGAGAAGGAGATCAGAAGTGTGGGAACTTCTGTAAACATCAATCAACGCTCTATAGTCTGCTGACAAATGCTGTGTTAATGTTTGTTTATTTGAAAGGCTTATGGTCAAAGTGTTTTACGTAACTTTTAAAAATATCCTGTTTATTCAGTTGCTTTATTAAGATAACCCCTTTTGGAAGTGCAAGAAAGAAATCTGTTCTCTTTCTGATTTGCTTTCCTTCCATTACGTATGAACACCAGGTATGTTTTGCAGGGCGTCTCATGAAGCCTGAACTGCTGATGGCATTGAGAAAAACCTTTGTTTGGTTTGAAAGAAAAAAAAACATAAAAAATTGCACAGACTTTGTAAACAAATATAAGAAAAAAACACATATGGTTGGTCAAATCAAATATTTGGCCTAATAACCACAACAGTGTCCTTTTAAATTAACTTTGTAATCAGGGAACATCCTCAGAGAATGTTTTAAAGAATATATACACACACACATACACTAAAGGAATCAGACAAAACTTTAATTTAATGGGCTGCTGGCTATGGGCTCTAGACAAGAACGTAAGTAGTTGGGAGCATTTGACTGGAAATGCAAAATCTTAGGACTATTTGTATCAGTATTTTTCCATTAGGTGGGGCATAAAGGATCATTGTGATTGTTTTTCATATGGAGTGTAGAGAAGCTATCACTGAAAATTTACCTACTTGCTATATTTTCTTGATCTTACATTAGTATTTAACAATGTCACGTTGTGTTGGACGGCTGTACAGGACATTCCCTGAGGAACATTCGTACATTGATTAGTCTTTTCTAAATTATTCCCTTCGTCCTCATGAGAAGGAATTAAGTTCAGGGCAAGGTTCTGTGGAGGGGGAAATCTTTCATACTTTCATGATTTTATGCATCCGATTAAGTGAGCTGTAGCTCACGAAAGCTTACGCTCAAATAAATTGGTTAGTCTCTAAGGTGCCACAAGTCCTCCTTTTCTTTTTGCGAATACAGACTAACACGCCTGGTACTCTGAAACCTTTCATATTTCTGGAATTCTAAATAGCTAGTGTTCACTTGTATAGATTTGCAGCTGTGCTATGTGTGTCCATAAGTGTTTGCTGTGCCTATAATTCAACTTCTCATTCAAATGTTGATAAAAATAATCTGAGACATGTTCATCTGCCTCACACATCTCTTTAAAGTCACCCATTGCCAGCAGATTAGAGAATTCATTATGTTGCTCTTCGGAAGTTCACTCTAATTGAAACCACCAGTTGTGCTGAATTGATCATGCCATATAGGAGAACCAATACACTAACCCCAGTATTCTCAACTCAGAACATGATGTTTGGGTGACTTTAGGGAAGTCACTACTTCCTTACTGTTTTAGGATTTATTTCTTCCATGTGACATTCAGCAAGCAGATTCCCCCAAGAGATCCAGGCTCTTTTTTTCTTCTTGTGGAGGAAAGAGAACTATATCAAATAGGAAAAACAAGGAGGAGTCCTTGTGGCACGTTATAGACTAACAAATTTATTTGGGCATAAGCTTTCATGCTTTCACTTCATCAGATGCATAGAGTGGAAAATACAGTAGGCAGATACAAATATACAGCACATGAAAAGATGGGAGTTGCCATACCAAGTGTGTGTGGGGGGGGTCAGTGCTGAAGAGGCCAATTCAATTAGGGTGAAAGCCCTATCTGTGTTACTGTTTCCTCACTCTGTACTCACCCATGTGTGTCTGGGGACATATCCCATAGTTCTTTGTACTGAACTGCTCTAGGATTCTTTCCTGTTCTATTGTGAGAGAACTTGTCTGTCCTTAGGGGGAGAACTGTGGGAAAGGCACTGGAGGACTATCAAACTCAAGTGATTTTGTCTGGATCCCCACTGCAAAGCTTGCCCAAGGTAATCTTGGGCATTCCCAACAGTTGACAAGAAGGGGTGAATAAATTTGTTAGTCTCTAAAGTGCCACAAGGACTCCTCCTTGTTTTTGCTGATACAAACTAACAGGGCAACCACGCTGAAATATATCAAATAGGATGTCACATAATTGCTTCAGGTTCTTTCATTGTTCAAGTTACTAGGCTGATATAACTCAGCTAAGATAAAGGGAGAAGCTGATATGCAAATACAGGTTTCTTAACAGGAACATTTTACTCTAAGAATATTGCAAATCTGCAAATGCAAATATCACTGTGAAGTGAATAATCCTGTTACTTGGGTGTTAATTACCTGTCTGGGTAGTTCTCTGGTCAATGACTTTCAGTGCGGAGCACCCTGCCTATAACCGTTAAATAACTTTGGTGCCTGTGTTCCCCTCTCAAATACAAATATAAGTGGATGGGAAAAATAGTAGTGAAAAATTCATGTGGGTTTAAATGCATGGCCATTGAGCTATGTGCTCTCCAGGGACTGTGGAAATGTCTTAGATGCAACAGTCAGAACCTAAGAGGCAAAAGATCCACAACCCTCACCCCAACCACCTCCATCCCCATGAAGTCCTGGCCAGGTACAAGGAGGGCGCCTTCCATCATGATTCATCGAGCCCTCCCCTTCATCCCTTTCCCATTAATTACAGCATGGGGCAGTAGACCTAACATTCTGTTTTTGGCTTCTGGGCCTCCACAGTGCTCTGTGACCTCGCCAATGGAAGGCAGAGGCCTTGTCTTCACGGCTAAAAATATGCATGAACTAACCCAGGGTAAACAACACAGTGAAGACCAGGCACTTCAGTGTTACTGTAAGGTAAAACCAGCCTTACGCCTCCTCCAGGGAATGACCTAGTGAATTTACCATGTGGTAAAACTGAGCTGCCCAGTCTTCATGGTGTTTTTAACTTGGTTTAGCTTGCATATGTTAGTTATCCTTAGGCAAAGATACTTTTTTTTTCTTTTTTTTTTTTTTTTTCAGCACTGAAGACACGGGCATAGACTGCAGAGGGTTTAGTTCATGGAACTGGTTTGAGTAGCCTGAATTAATCCATTGCTTTTATTTGTTTAGACTGCAAAGAGGGGAGCATATGCTGATTTGATGCGCTACCTCTACCACATGAGCTAAAAGCCAACTGGCTAAGCTAAGGCTGCAGAGCAGACTCATTTAATCTCTCTTGCTCTCTCTAAGTGGTCTTGGTGCCACTAGATGGGACACACCACCACACCCAGAAGGTATGTGGGTTACACCTGCACTTATGCCTGGTGCAAACTTCTGTTATATATTTTTCCACGCACCCTTTAAATAGCTTAACTGCTGCGAACACACAAGTGACAGCACTGGCCCATATATAGCCCTAGGCTAAACTACAGAGTTAGGTCGATGCAAGACATCTTACGTCGGCCTAACTCTAAGTGTCTACACTAAAATTTCACTCCTGCTGACATAACTCACCTGCTACACTGACTTAATAACTCCACCTCCACAACCGGCATAGAGTCAATGTTGATGGTGTAGTTAGGTTGATGCAGTGTCAGTGTAGATACTGTGTTGCTTACATCGACCATTGCTGACTTTCAGAAGCCATCCCCCAAAGCCCAACACTGAGAGTTTAATTGGTGCAAGGGCTCCTGGTGAGGACATGTACTGCCAACACAAGAAACAAAGTGTAAACACGCACAAGCAATGTAATTACTGTGATGGCTATATGGTAATGTAAGTTAGGTCAACTTTATTTTGTAGTGTAGACGTGCCTTTAGACTATTTGAAGGTTGTTTGCACCCATGAAGTTCAGGCACAAGTAGATGCCAGGTAGAAGCCTGGCTGAAATTATACCCCACAATGTGTTTTATACCTCATTTTCTAAGACCAACCTGTGAATACTAACTGACAGTTTGACTGTAACCATTGCTAGATACTATGTTAAGAGTTAAGTCACATACTTGTACTATGGCCTTCTGATAGGATTTTATGCCACTTTATTCACTAATCAGGGACAATTACCGTGGCATCAGCTATATTACATGAAACCAATATTATCTTCAGAGTAGAGACAATACCGTCTTAAAGAAACAAACAGTCCAATGCATTTTAGATCCAGTTCTCCTGTTGTCATAAAGAAAAACAAGTATTTTTAATTACACTTTTTTCCTCATTTGTTTTTAAAATGCAATCGTGGTTTGAAAAACATGTTTTTACAGCTCACGCTTATTATAAGCTAGCAATTTTTTTTTGTTTTTTGGAACAACAGAAAACAAACAAAGGTTAAGGGTTATACTGAAGGAAGTTAAAGGAAAGTGGGTGGGTGAAGGAGAGATTTGGATTTTGTGCTGCTGTGTTGATATTGCTATGGGTATGCTATGTTCATTGCTTTGTCAAGCAGCAGAATGGTTTCGTTACAACTCGATTACTAAATCAGGCACTTCTCAGTTGAGTGGTACACAACTTTATTTGTTGTTTTGTTTTTCTAGAAAAGCAAAATCTATCTATCTATAACAGATCAGATAACAAAAAAATACCCCTCTATTTTTAAGGCTTTTTGTGGAAGCACATTGAAGGTGAAATGAGATGCTGCCTATACTGTTCTTGGAACATTCACCTGAATATTCTCTGCCAAACAGCATGCAGCTGCTTGTGAGGTTTACTTTTTCTTTTAACTTTTCTTAATATTATCTCTTATTTATATCAATGACCAAAAGCATGATGATCACGTCACAGAACAAATAAAAGACATGGGCCAGAGCTTACAATGTTATATTAGAAAAAATTCATACGATATGTGGCAGAGGAGGAAGTACTGTTCTAGGTGCAACGGAAATATCACTTGTGCCATGCAAAATGTTGAAAACAAAACGCATTACACAAACCTCACCTGATTTATTCAAAATTCAGAGCAGGTTCTTCAAAAAGTAACATGTCAAAATTCATGGGCCTTTTGACAAAATTTGGGATGAGTTTTGAGATAATAAATATAGGTCACATTGCAAAAGAATCCAGAGTGACGCAAGGTTTTGTAGCAAAATAAAGTGAAAATATAGTTTTACATGGCTTTGACTCAAAACCAGGTAAAGCTCATTTATTTCAGCTGACCTTCACTTTGTAATTTTAGTTTTATTTGAATCTCAGAGGTTGTGAAAAATCACATGGGTCAAAGTCAGATAAAATGTTCACACAAACCCCTATAATCCTCAAATCACTATGTTTTACACTGCTGTAAATATGGCCTTTCATTGAGAAAACAAAACAAAACAAATAAAATATCCTTCATGAATAGGAATGTTGCAGATGCATTTTGTTAAACTTTAAAATGAAGAAGCCAAACAGTGAATCTTAATTAACTGGACACAGGTGAGCCTTTATGAATGGAATGTAACATAAGCACACAAAGTAATCTCGTTACATTAAAACAAGAGGTTAAATACCATTTCCTGCTAGGTAGCTGCTGTTAAGTATAGTATTGATGAAAAATATGCTAACACCACCTTCTGAAATGCATAGTTTAGTTCTCTTTAGCTAATATCTTGAAGCTATTTTGTCCCCTTAGGTAGTATTATACATAATATCCCATGTACACCAAGCAAAATGATTCAATACATTCAAAGTATGTAGTTTGATTCTAAAGAAGATTTTTTAAAAAGTCAGACTAATAACCATGGTTTCTTCAGTTTGCCTTTTAGCTGGTCTCATCTAAAGAATCTCAAAATAAATGGACAAATCCAGATTTGCCACAGGCATTGTTACCAAAGGAATCAGCATAACAGCACGGAAAAAGTGTTGGCCCCAAAACCGGTCTGGATTCTGATTTCAGTTTTACTAGTATAAATTTAAATGGATTCAAAT
Organism: Lepidochelys kempii; assembly: GCF_965140285.1. Classification (NCBI taxonomy): domain Eukaryota; kingdom Metazoa; phylum Chordata; order Testudines; family Cheloniidae; genus Lepidochelys; species Lepidochelys kempii. The sequence continues at coordinate 15,353,684 of NC_136392.1, read as the reverse complement.
GTGACTATGATGGAGTTATTCCTGATTTACACTACTGTAAATGATAACAGAATTTGATGCAGTTTTACGGATTCTTCTAATATATAATGTATTATCTTTGTGTTGTGGGGAAATTGTTTGGGAAAGTGCACTCTGTATTTTTAAAAAACTCATTAAGCCTTTTTTTTTACTTAATTATCTTGTAAAAAGTTAAGTATTAACTAGCTAACTATTTTAAACCACTGTAATGAGAACATATTTCCTAGATCTTGAAAGATACAATCAATAAGTTGTTTTGCAGCTGTACTAGTATATCTACATTTATATAAGTTATTTAATCTATTTTTCCAGAAGTGTAAGGAGAGATGCAAACCTAAGTCACAATGGTAGTGTCTTTCATCTACACATGGGCCCATCTTTATCTGTAGACTAGCATTCTGTTTTCTTTTCTCCCTCTTCATTTCCATAAACAATATGCACAATTCTCTCAGCCATTCAGTCAGCAAATAAAGGCAGAAGGCTAAGTAAATTTGCTTCACACCAATTATTTTTGTGAGGTCACTGAGTTAAGCATTAAAGAATACTGCTGTGGATGAGCACTCAGGAACAGTGTGATTTGTGCTGTAAAGTTGACAAAAGAACTCAATGCATAGCCGAATACAACATTTACTAGGAAAGCTTTGTTCCACAAGTTAATAGAATAATCCTTTCCCTTAACATTAACATTTTACTTCACAGCCCAGTTGCACTTTATGGTCTTTTCATTTTTGTCAGTTCTAGCTGATTTCAGAATAGGAAAAAAAATGAGGAATGTGATTTGAGAAAATATTGAATTGCTTGGTAAATCCAGAGATGAGATGTTTCATTTCTATATACAGCATATGGGCGAGTATTCGGAAAGTTTTTGTTCTGTGTTCACACAAAAACAATTCAAGCAGGAATAACTTTGGTAGTCAGAACTCAGAAGGTATCAAAATAAGAGGCCAGGTCTTCAGCTAGTGTAAGTCAACATAGCTCCATTGACCCAGTAACATTAGTTTACACCAGCAAAGATCTGGCCTAAGGACACTAATCTGTTTACTGTGTCAGGCTGTGTTGTGAGGAGTAAGTAGCTGAGACAAAATGCTGTACATTATGGGTAACAGATTACAGGTACACTTTGGTCTATCAGTTCAGGTATTAACAAAACAACAGGGCACTGTTTACCTGATTTTGGGCCCAATCTTACCCCAATGTAAGTCAGAGGGAGTTTTGCCATTGCCTTAAATGGGAACAGTAGCAGACCCCATGGACCATTTTAAAATATGTGCAATTTCCCCCCATTTCCCCAAGACAATAAACACATCAGTAAATGAGCAGGGCCCTTCCAAATTCATGGTCCATTTTGGTCAATTTCATGGTCATAGGATTTAAAAAATTGTAAATTTCATTATTTCAGCGATTTATATCTGAAATTTCACAGTGTTGTAATTGTAGGGGTCCTGACCCCAAAAAGGAGTTGCGGGGTTTTTTCCCCCCAAGATTATTGTACGGCGGGTTACGGTACTGCCACCCTTACTCCTGTGCTGCTGCTGGCCGCGATGCTGTCTTCAGAGGACAGCGGCGGCTACGGGCCCGGAGCCCGGCTCTGAAGGCAGAGCCGCCATTAGCAGCAGTGCAGAAGTAAGGATGGCACGGTACGGTATTGCCACCCTTACTTCTGCGCTGCTGCCTGCAGAGCTGGGCCCTCAGCCACTCCCTGGCCACCCAGCTCTGAAGGCATCCGTGCAGAAGTAAGGGAGGGAGGGTATGGTGTTGCCACCCTTACTTCTGCGCTGCTGCTGGAGGGGTGCTGCCTTCAGAGCTGAGTCCCCGGCCAACAGCCGCCGCTCTCCACTGCCCAACTCAAAAGGCAGTGCAGAAGTAAGGCTGGCAATACTGTGACCCCTCTAAAATAGCCTTGCGACCCCTCCCTGCAACTCCCTTTTGGATCAGCACCCTCAATTTGAGAAACACTGGTCTCCCCCCATGAAATCTGTATAGTATAGGGCAAAACCACATAAAAGACCAGATTTCATGGGGGGAGACCAGATTTCAGTCTGTGACGCGTACTTCATGGCTGTGAATTTGATAGAGCCCTATATATGAGTCTGAATCCTGTTGTTTTTATACAGGCTAAACCCCATCACAGCCAAACACCCAGATCCTGCTTCTCCTCAGTGCAGTCATATACACCCGGAAGGGAAGCAGAACTGGTTTGCAGGAAGGGAGGACAATTGGAGAGCCCTTGACGTAGGGGTTGTCCACAACCCATTGTGCTCTATAGGGGGGCTCCATAGTACGGGGAAGGGGGTGATTTGGGTGGCTCAACAGCTGCACAGAGCTACCAACCAAATAGAAACAGATTATTGGAACCAGTTATGACCACAGAGCCTCCTCCAGTTTACCTTGACTTTGCCTACAAACAACATCGTTCCAATGGCAATTTTGCCTGAATAAGAGCCCAGAAAGGCCTGAGCAGGTTTTGGCCCGTGGAATGCATTAAACTAGGTGTGGGAAGGACATTTTCTGTGTCAGGTTTGTTTTTCTTTTTTTTTAAATTTCAAACAACAATAACAAATTCACTAATTCAGCTTATGGGCCTGACTCTAGAGCCTCAATGGGCTACTCAATTCAGAGAGAATTGTTATCTTAACTTTGACAAGCCACCCATTTTGCTTCACATTCCCATTGGGCTCTACTGTTCTTCAAGACAAAAGAGCCTGTTCTGACCAGTTTTACACCAATGTCCCTGCGCTGACTTCAACTATTTATACCAGTCAATCACAGTCAGGCCCGGAAATTGCAGGAAATTTCTGAATATAAAGACACACAATCAGAACCTTGGAAAATATGACTGTGGTTGAAAAAATAAAGAGTCTGGCATGGGTTAAAATCAATGGGAAACTAGTGTGACCAATCACTACAGGGCCTGGCCCTTTTCATGCTTCACAGTAGGACACAAATAAAGTGTAGTGCCCCATTCTTGTACCTTTAATAATGCCAAGTAGTACTTCATTCTGTGAATAACAACTTATGTGCACCGGTAAAAGAAATGGACTCACTGAAAATAACTGCATTATTTGGTCAAAAATACATTTTGTAATGTAAATGAAAATAAACTGAAGGATATGCCATGGATTGGCAAAACTAGATCAAAAGCAAAATGTATACTAGACTGTACACTTTTGGCAAAATTCTGATTGGCCCTTTTGCAGGTGTCCATGAAGGCCAGACAGTATTCCAATTGCTACCCTCTCTTCCATCCGATGAAGTGAGCTGGAGCTCATGAAAGCTTATGCTTAAATAAATTTGTTAGTCTCTAAGGTGCCACAAGTACTCCTTTTCTTTTTGTGGATATAGACTAACATGGCTGCTACACTGAAACCTTCCTCCCTTGGAGGCTTACAGCCCCTCAAAGGGAACAAGGAGGAGCTGGGGCCTTAGCTCCACCCATTCATGCAAGTATTAGCACAGCTGGACAACCATGCAGGGGGTAGTATACTGCACCCCACTGCTTCCTCTGGGGGTGATGCATCTTTTCATCACCTTCCATATGCAGTTGTGCCTACAAGGGCACAATCAGGGTCTGCTTCAGTCGGTTCTGGAATTAATGAGAGTCTTTCCACTGAGTTCTGTGGGCCTTGGATCAGACCCCCAAGTCATCTGTGAGTACCTTTAAACTGATTTTTATAAAAAGGTATCAAATCAAAGAGTGGTATGGAAATACTTTGGAATTGCTGCACTATCACAGCAGAGATCATTTCAATATTATGCCTCAGACATCTCTGGAAGTACTTTGTGTTTTCTTGCCAGTCAGTATATCAAGTTTTGCCATGAAGAACTAAATTAAATATTTAAATGTTTTTTTTCCAACCTCAGATTTCCCTTCCACATATTGCTCCCAAGGAGAAAGCTGTATATCTGTGCTCAAATACCATGCTAATGACCATCAGCTAGTTAGCTCACTAGAAGCATAATACACTTAACACCGCCCCCCCCCGACAACGTTAGAAGATGATAATAGCTTGTTCCTTAAAAAGAAAAGGAGGACTTTTGGCACCTTAGAGACTAACAAATTTATTTAAGCAAAAGCTTTCGTGAGCTACAGAATATTTATCAAATCTGAGAAAAGTCTTTGTGTTGAAACATCATTTTAACCTTATTATTACCTACATGCTTTAACAGTCAACATTAATATAGCTCCATCAAAACAGGAAAGATTTCAATAGCTTAGTAACTCATTGGGTGAGATCTTTCTTGAGACAGTGACAATATCACTTAATTACTGTCAAATAGACAAGCAGACCCTTCATTCAGTTACAGTATTTAATCTGGTAAAGGCTGATGGAGATCAATACTTGAGATTGGGGAAAGTTGTCATCTTCAGTAACAGACAACAAAATTAATACACTATTTACTTTTCCCTTGTGATGTGTCAGTGATAAAATCCAAGGTCTTTGCCTTTGTGTCAAATATTTGTTTGTCTTTTCAACACCTCCGGTCAATAACAAACACTTCAGACATCTCACCGTCTCCAGTCCATTTTCAAAGAGAAAAGAATGTAAAGTGTCAGACGTGTCCACTGCATTAAGCTTGTGAAACTCCCTTCTGTTAAAAATTTCCCCACTGTGTTGAACAGCCCGGCTGGCCCATATGCCAGTGAATGGTTACTTCATTACATATTATAGAGCTATGTGCACCAAACTAATAAGACTGAGACAAAGGGTTCACATCCTCCAGATATCAAACACTGTTGCCATTGTAATCAAAATCCACATTTTTATAAACTGATTAATTCCTACTTGCAGTGATGTAATATGTTCATTACTGGAAATAAAAAGTGAATTTTAACTGAATCATCTTTCCTGTTTTCTAACGCGTCTGCACACTTGAATCAATGTGACACACAAACTTTTCTGTAACATCTCCAGCTAAATACAGATAGTGTTAACAACTCTGAAATGAAATTAAACTCCACAGTTTTGACTCCAGTAAAAGTTACTCATGCATTTAAATAGTGGGACTTCCTAGCCCCCAAATATCTTCCTTTCTGAAGAATTGTCTCAGGAAGGGCTAGCATCAGGGATCATAAATTGTCTTTTGGCTTTTCAACACTTTACAGGCTCCCATGCATCTCCAACAATAGGACAGGAGGGATGACTCTTAACAGCTCATTAAGGCTGTTTTTGCCAAATGCAAATAATAAAAAGGACTTTTAAAAGGCTGTCTCATTTTTATTCAGAAAAGCCTACTACGGAATATAAAAAGATGCCATAAAATGGAAATGCAATAGTGCAGTTATCTTCTGTGTCCTTGTTAAGATTTCCATGTTAACTTGAAATCTCAGGGGCATTCCTGGATGAATTGCTGAATGGTACTGGTCTGCTAATGAGATGGTTACCTCAAAAGGGCATGTCATTAAAAATCAAATATTGTGTTGGGAGTAGATAGATTTGTGAAAAAAGCAGAAGGGAAATACCCATGCAGTCATGCAATGTTTTCATAACTCTTTGCTTGATTTCCTAATACCCATTAAGTTGCTCCATTTAAATCCTGTTCTCTGACTGACTCTATCAGTGGAACTTTTAGTGATTACATGTTTTAATTAATAATATATGGGGGTACATGATGGCTACCCCTAGAATGGCATGTTGATAGGGAAAGGGCATAAAAAAAACCATTTACAAACCCACTGCATCCGCACAATCCTTGTCTATGCTAAGCCTTTAGTTAAAATCTCCCATCATACTTCTGGAAGCAATGGCAGAAAATACCAACATAGACCAGCTGCTGCTGGAGTTAGGCAATAAGTGGGATAAAATGGTGGTGGATAGTCTACATCAGTGCTCCTACCATTACTTCCATTGGTGGAGCTGCAGGGGAGACAGCACAGTTCTCAGGACAAGGCTCACTATAGACACCACCTTACAGGGCAGGTATGGTCTATATCCCAGCATTCCAGTGTGGTAAGGAAAGGGGCTGCTTGCCTGCCTTGCGGAGTGGCATCTGAGGGGGCACTTCTGAGCGGGGATGCCTGCAGTGAGGGAAGCATTTGCTGAGGCATAATGCGTCCAGGAACTGATACTTCTTCTCCTCAGTAATGCTCATCCTTTGGAGAGGCATAATTCTATCTATATCTGCCTATCTACCCATCATCTTCAGTCCCAAATTCCAGAGATGCTGAGCACGGGAACTTCCACGAATATCATGGTATGCAGTGTTGTTGTAGCCATGCTGGTCCCGCACTATTAGAGAGACAAGGTGGGTGAGGTAAGATCCAGTAAAATGTATTATCTTACCCACTTGGTCTCTCTGATTGACTTCACTGGGAGTTGTGGGTGTTCATTACCTCTGAAAGCTAGGCCTTTACTATTTTCTATAGCACTCCTCACTGTGGTATGTAAGGGTTGTATTTGGGTCCATACTGGAGTTGTGTTTTATAAACATGCGTAGGCACTTTGGACCTGATTCTTTTCACACACAGGACACTGAAGTCATGGAGAGACTCCCATTGTCTCCAAAGGGTGTTAGATCAGTCCCTTACTTCAGTGCAGATTAAGAGCAACTCTGTTAAAGTCACTAGAATTACATCAGTTTACACCAGCTGAAGTTCTAGCCTAACGGATTTACACTAGTGTTTAATACTAGCATTGGTGTGCAGAGAATTAGGCCCTGTAATGGAGGAATTCCCGCTATAAAACCATGACCTCTACTGGCAAAACACTTCCTGAAAGCTGAATATTTATTTTATATTTGAGTTGCATATATGGGTGTTATTCATGTTTAATCATCATTATTATTTGACTAGAATCTACAGCCCTCAAACAGGGATCAGGATCCCATTGTGCTAGGTATTGTACAAACACAGAGAAAGATGGCCACTACCCCAAAGAGCCAAGAGCCTTTAGAGCTAGGATCCTTCACAGATTTGTCCCAATCTATTAGATGATTTTATAAAACTCATGTATGAAGATTTGGCCTTGGGAGTTTTACCTGAATAAGGACTGAAAACAACCGAGGAAGAATTCTAGCCCAGATCCGTAGTTGACATAAACTGGCATTGCTCCATACTAATTTTTACTCCATTTTCCTCAGTCCTTACTCAGGCAAAACTCCGAGGGTCAAATCTTGAAGGCCAAATTTAAAATTTGCTTGAGTTAGGAAAGAATAAGAATGGAGCGAAGTCCACAGGTTTTGACCCTGAGATTTTTACCTGAGTGAAATCTGAGGAAGGACTTCAGGCTTTGTCCCACCCAATTGTTTTATGCCACATTTAAGCCTAAATTGTGATTTACTTCCATTTTCACTGCCTTGGCAGCATTTTGGAGCAAAAGGGATGGGAAGTCATACCTAATCAGACTTGATTTTTTAAGATGAAAACAAACTAGAGCCCAGAGGGGTCTTGAAATAGTTCCCTAACTTCCTGTTAGCCAGTAAAAATGTGTCTCTCGTGTTCTTCATGGAGATCTGCACGAGCAGCCCTACTGGGAAATAGTGCTGATTCTTGGAACATGGGAATCCTAGAACATTTCCACTCTCTTCAGAGCACCATCTCCTGAGAAGTTAACTTTTTACATAAAACTGCAGTCTGCTTTCCATGATTTCCCCCCCCCCAGCCCCCTCCAAATTTAAAGATTACATTGACTTGATAGTGGTTCAATGGCACTTTGCCCTAGGGAACAAAAAGACAGTAGTGTTAAATTGTGACTAGACCTTAGTTTTGAAAAACTGCTGAGCCCCACCATATGGACTGCTGTATGGCAAGGAATATGCTTTATTGGCATTGCTTGGAGGTTTACAAGCAATCTTCTTGAAGTTTTAATGGTTACTTGGGTGATTTATCCTGTCTTGAGAGCCATTGCTTCTAGGAGGCACCCAGTTCCTGAGCTCTTGCTTTCCTTTATTATGAAAACCTTTAATCTTTCCTACAACACTGCCTCCATCTACCATAAATAACCTCATTATGGTCACACAAAGAAAATGTAACAATTCTCATGTACGTTTTGACTTTTCACATAACACTTTTATGAGCTACTTTAACTTTACAAGTGAGATACTTAATATACAACAGCATACATTTGGGGGGTGAAGGATAAAATGAAAAGGTAATCTACTGTATTATGCCCCTGCAACCATTGAACTGAGCAGCATATCACTGGGGTGAAGAAAGAAATGTTTTAGCATCTTTTCAATATTCAGGAATATCTTCTGAGGTTCTTTCTACTGAATGTTTCAGAATATTGAATACTGCAGGATTTTATCTCATGGCAACATCATCATCAGTCTAATCCATCATTCAAGGCAACTATCTCAATAAGACCCATCACTGTAACATCTGAGTGCCTTCTAAATACTTAAAGTTGCCTTGCATGTATGTGTCAGAGAGTGGGTGTCTGTGTGGGTGTGGGAAGAATGGTCTGAGCTAAGTAGAAGAAATTTAGTTTAGTTCTGGAAATGGTGAGATTTGTAATCTGAATACAACTTATATAAAGAGAGCTAACAATCATGTTAAAAACCAAACAATTAACAGACATAAAGGAGAGAGAAACTTCATGATAATCTTCTCTCAATAGTCCTGCCCAAATCATCCTTTGGGGAGGAAGCTTGACCCCCCTCATGGAAAAAAGTGTGCAGGGTGCATCCTCAGGACCTCTGTGCCTCCACACTAGCTCTGTCCCCTGCTAACTCTTTCCTGGTTCCCTTGCAGTGCAGTTCCACTCTGAGCCTCAGTTTGCCATCTGTAAAATGGGGTAACAATGGCTACTCATCTTTGTAAAGCACTTTAAAGTCTATAGATGTAAAAGTACTATAGAAATGGTCAGTATGAGTCATATTATTTTTCTTTTACTTCAGTGATTCTGCCTACAGGCACTACCATATGCACTGGCAAGAGATAAAGCCTCCAGATCACCCCACCCATGAGTGCAAAGCATGGGACAGACTCAGATAATGAGGGAACCAGTGAAGAATTCAAATCAACGTTTCATGCAAAAAGAAACACAAATTAGCATAGGAGAGCACAGCACAGCACAGAACTTGAGATGGAGGGATCTGTAATTGAAGGCAAAGCTCTAAGTGCATCTCTTGAGCTAATTGCCACCTCGAAGATTGTAAAAAGACAAAAAAGACTGGAGGGCAAATTACAACTTCGAAGCATGGACTAGCTAAAGTTAGAGGATGCATGTGTGAGTTATGCAGGGAATTCACAAAGGGTTGGGCAAGGTTTTATGGAACATTTGTCCTTAAGTTTTAACTATGTACATACTATCATGGGGAAAGAAATACCTCTCTCTCTCTCTGTCTCTGACAAGGCACATGCATTTTGAAACTAGGTTAAAGAAAGGAAAAAATTAACTGTAAATAGTAATAATAATATCTTGACCAACATTTACTTATTCTGTGTAGAAATCTTATACATCTTAGTAAAGATTAGAGGACTTCCCCCACCCTCTCATGTATAATATTACACACTTGATAGGGTGAATTATTGATGGTTTTCACCTTTCTCTGAAGTGCAGGGTATTGACAAGGTCCCAAACTTGATGGACCAGGGGTCTGATCCAGAATGGCAAATCTAAATTCCTATGTAATCAAGTGCCACAATGAATCAGCAAGGCCCAATCCAGCAGCCCTTACTCATTGATATCAGTGGAAACATTCAAATGAGTAGGACCCGTCACCATCATGTCTAATATACTATTAGAGTCCAGTTAAACACTAACTATAAACTGCCATTGATTTCACTGATCAGGCTAATCCTGCAGCCCTACATGCATGTGTCTCATGCTGAAGTCAGTTTCATCTAATTGTTTCTTGTATCTTTTGTTGGCTGTTGCCTTATACTTAGATTGTAGGCAATTTGGGGCAGGTACTGCCTTTTTGTCCAATTTTGCCTTTGAGTTCTATGGATTTGAAAGTGCAAGCTGAGTAGCTAGCAGGGTAAAAACAGAGTATTACAGGGAGGTAAATCATATGTTTTATACATTTTTATTCTAGCTAAATACTACAGTGATAGACAGATATATCTTTGAATAAACGAATTCTGCCATCTGGCATGTTAAAATTCTTAATGAAACTGACACCACTTAGGCTGTGAAAACTTGGGCTGTGATCCTTCACATATTTGCATAAATCAAATCCAATTACATAGTGTAGGAATGTATCATCATCAGAGAAGTTTAAAAATATTATTAATATGCCCATTGTCAGAGGCTTCTTCCTTCTCAAACTGATTGTGTAGACAGTGAAACTGACATGTCTCCAACACCAGTTTCCCTCTTTGGTCCTGTGATTAGATCAATCTCCGGACACTTGGACCATACCATTACAGAAAATCTTTTACTGTAACTCGGCAGCAATCTTCCCACAAGTTCACTGCTGTTTCCCAAACCCAGGGAAGGTTGGGTGGGGAGGGGGGATTGTGATCTGATAATAGGGGGATGGAGCAGATCAGCCAGCTAAGCCATCTCTGTTAGTTCTAGTGATCAACTTTCATTGTATTTACCTGAAACATTGAATAGCTAATTTTTCAGATGTGGATGAAATGAGGAAGTGAAACTAAACCAACAATGTAATACATGTTAATCTCTCCTAAAAGTTTGTCATATATTTAAAAGCACTTGCAGCTTTTTACTTTCTTGTGTGCTTGAGACTGAGGGCTAGAATTTACAAATGCTTACTCTAGTAATCAATAGGATTACCCATGCTAGAAAGCTCCGCACCCAGTAGTAAGTATCTGCACTGATTACAATGGGACTACTCACAGTAGTAAATATTATAAACCAGTAGGACAAGTTTACAAGATGAGGTCTTAATATTGTAGCAGACATCTTAGTCAAGCAAAACTCCCAGTCACTGAATAACAGTTGCAGGATTCGGCCATTAGATAGAAGCCCCTTACTAACAAAGGAATCTCAAAAGAATTAAAGTTCAGTGTTGCTCAAAACATTTGTAAGGTGCCGAATGCTATGAAATATCACTGAATGTTATTAAGATTCTTATTATAAAATGGGTAATTTCAGACACAAAAAGCCTTTAACGATCAGCTTTACTTGCTTCATACAAAGAAAAAAGCTTTAAAAGTTTTATTTAAAAATAAAAATGCAATAGAAAACATATTAAAATTCTTTAAAAGCTCTCAAGATTTCTCCCCAGACCTCCACAAGTGCCTTGAGGGGAGAATCAGAACCACAAAATGTGGGAGGTGGAGGGATGGAGAAAAAGTTTAGCTCAGCTGTGGATTTTAATACATGACACACCTTAGGCATGAAAACAAGTAAGGAAAAATTGTGCATTTCATGAGGTGAAGATTGTATTGATTTATTTAAGATCTTTATATCAGATGTAGCTCAATTGGTCTGATTTCAGCTAGCTGATAATATAGTCCTGGCTTTCAAAAACAAGAGTGCTTATCTTAGCAACAAGATATAAATAAAATGTACATAAGGAGAGATACCATGACATAAGATAACAGCACATAGTGGTAAAAATGGAAAACACTGTAGGTTGAGGTCTCTAAAGCTTTAGAAGTGACTAGAGTGGTATTTCTGTTAGAGGAAAGATTTGAGGTCAGCTTTAAATATAGCTAGTGACTTAACTATTGTGATTTCTGTGGTTATTTTATTCAATGATTACATGCCCAATAAGGAGAAATAGACCAGCCATGTTTCTTATAAGCTGCTTAGATAATAAACACATTATTTAAATTCATGTTATAGGGGGTGGTATTTGAAAGGGGAAGCCTGATACTGGAAAGATGACATTTTTTTGTTAAACATGTCCTGCCGTGAATTGCTAATAACTACAGCTGGTCAAAATGTTTTCAAAAATTAATGAAAAATTCAAAACAAAATGTGTACAAGCATTTTTCACCATTTTCCCAACCAGCTCAATGAATAAGTGTACAGGCAGCACCTAGCACAATGGGATCCTGATCCCTGAATGACACCTCTAGGTGCTACAACAATACAAATAATGAACAAGCACATTGGCTAAAATGTTCAGGAGCACCCTAGTGACTTAGGTTCTCGACTCTCATTTTCAGAACTGATTTAGGGTCAGAATTACAAAAGCATTTAGGCCTGTCAAGATGCAGATAGGCACCTAGTGGGGTTTTCAAAAGCACCTAAGCATGTTAGGCACCTAACTCCCACTGAATTTGTTTTTAGCAAAATACAATTAGCTTTTCCTTCCCATCCTCACAGGTGACTAGATGTTATGTTTGGCTGATGAATTTTTATAGCAATTTTTGCAAGGCTGCCTTAGATCATGACAACCAGAAGAAATGTAAAAGCCTCATGAACTTTTCATCATTGTTGCTGTTAGTTTCACTCGTCTTGGACAAGGAATCTTAAATCCTATTACACTACTGGTGGGGATGCTGGCCCTGCGTCAAGTACAGGCAGGACGGTTAAGTGCAACAACTGCAGCCTGCTACTCCATGCACTGGGTTACTCCTTTGAAAAGTGTGTATCCCTGGCTGGCTCATGCCCATAGCATACACATTAGCTAGCTTGGAAAGCTGGGTACATCCCCTAAGAAGCAGGCAGGGTCTGTGATGCACCAGCTGGCATGGTAGCTCACACAGGGCAAAGCTGTTTCTTTTGATTTCTCCAGCACAACAGAGCAGCAAGGAACAGGATCTAGCCTGGATGCCAGATTGTTGAGCTTCACATTCAGTTTATGGTCAGATTCATGTCCTGGTTCTCATGCATTAGAACAATGCTGTTATGTTAATTCTCCAACATTAAGCAAGAAAAACAATCCTTTGCTTTCACTGGAATTTTAAGCAAAAGCATAAATATGTCTAGATTTCTAGGGTAAAAATCCTCAAGTCCTTACTCCAAGTCTAAATTTTCTTTTTAACAACATCTGCTTGTATACATACAAATTCCAGTGCACTTGCACAGACTTTAGTTTTCCTGCACACATTACCACACACATGTAGCCAATCAAGTTTTGTACAGATGCGAAACAGGTGCACACAAAACACTGGAAATCTGCCCTCTTATTTTACTCAGCTCTTATTCAGACAAAGCGTCCACTAATTTCAAAAAGAGCTCCTCAGTCTTGATAACTGCATGTGCAAATCAGATGCACGAATGAGCAACTCTGAAAATCTGTCCATATGCTTCCCAGTGCTGATCATAGAAATTTTGAATCTCCCAGCAAGCGTGCATCAGTGGAGTCAAAGATGTAAAGACTTCATCAGGGATTTTCACTGACCATATGACAGGTCCTTGGAACTCTGCCGTTATATGGTTAAAAAGCTCATGCACTTAGACAACAGTAGAGCTGCTACCTTATGTTTAGGAGGGCAGAAACAAGTAGTGAGTGACTTTTCTCTTGGGGAACTGAATGAGCTTTCACTTTGGGGCATCATGTGGCTGCTTGATTCAATTACTCCTAATGCTGACTGTGGTATTTGTAACCTAGATAATAGAAAGATTCTACAGCTGTACAGGTGGAGAGATGTGTGTGTTCCAAATTATTCTGAGTATACTCATACTACAAGACATACGGTATAACATCACATTATAGTTAAGGGTCAGCTGTCATTTCATTATGAACAAAGCTTTTCAGAGGACTATAGATCCATTGCTTCAAGCTGGAACTTGGCATGTAAACTGTTTTCTATTAAATAGATAAAATTGATTTATTACATTTTCATTGTAGAGCTGCCAAAAATCAGATCCTTTCATTATATTTTTTTAATAAATAAAATAAGTTTAATTTTAAAAACAAAATCTTATTAACTTAGTCCAGACTGCTACTTTGCTATTTCAACTATAACAGGAAAATTGTAACTAAAATCTCCCACTCAATTAAAGATAAACAAAAATAATAAAACTGTTAGATTTTTTTTTGGTGAGTTTAGCATTGGGGAAGGTACCAATTTGGCAGCCTCACCAGATGACTGAAGTTGTGGCTAGGTATTATTATTAATAATAAAATAATAGTAAAATAATAATAATTAATAATTCAGGGAGACATCGCAATGCAAGCTTATATGGCTCTTTTTTGCTCTCCCTCTCTCTCACATGCATCAGAGCCTCTGCCACTGTGCCTGACCATGGGACTGCCACATCTAGGAGTTTGGGAACAGGTTTAGTTTCCACACCAAATGAGCTGAAGTCACAAGAACTGGTCTGAGACCCTATAGATTCATTCCATATAGAGTAACTCAAACCTATCAAGTGTGAAACAGAAGCAACTTTAAGACAGACTCATGCCAGTGTATTTGATCACCAACTCTATGTATGGAATGTATATAATTCCCAATCACCATAGTATCTGAGCATCTCACAGTTTTTAGTATATTTATCCTCACAATACCCCTGTGAGGTAAAGAAGAGCTATAATCCCTATTTTACAGATGGGGAACCAAGACATAGAGAGATTAAGCCACTTGCCCAAGGTTACACTAGAAATCTGTGGCGGAGCTGGGAATTGAACATCAGTCTCCTAGGTCCTAGGCTAATGCCCTAGCCACTAGACCATCCTTTCTCTTTAAACTATAGACTTCATTACCAGACTCCTGAGCTGTGTGGTTCCCTCTGTGAAGAATGGTATGTTGCACTGAATTTGTAGGATCTAGGGATATGTTGTGTGGGATAGACTGGATGTTGTTAGAAGTTGAAGAGCCTATTGTAGGCCCCCAAGGTGCACTGAGAACTGTGCTAGTGTACCCCTGCAGAGACCCCCTCAATCCCACAGTAAGAAAATGCATGAATTGTAATGGTTGCCTTTATATACAGATGACCATATGGACCTGAAATTATGCCTCGTACTTTAGCACTAACAATCTATCAGTTCTGGTGTCATCAGAAAAGGTTATGAATCATTTCTATTTTAATAATAGGTTAAAAAAATTATTATATGCAAAATTTCAAAGAACTGGATCTAAATTGCACATTAGGTAATGCAGTGGTGCAAACAGATAATTACACATGTGCAGAACTGGCCTTGTACATCAAAAGGGAGAATTGCTCACACGCATATTTTGTGATGGACTCTTAGGCCCCCTTAAAGTAGAATTGGTCTTCTTATTGTAGTTCCTAATGGTTCTACTCAAGGATCAGGGCCATACTGTACTAAGCACTGTAGAAACAAGTCACATACAGACAATCTCTGCCTGGATGGGAGAACAAGGGAACTATAAAGACAGATATGTTTTCATAAGTTAGTAACAATGGTGATCTTAGAATCACTGTAGTCACAGGTTGCCACGAACCTAACCAATATCAATACCTAAATTCTCCCTTCATTTACACCCATGAAATTCCATTGACTTCAGTCCCATGCATATATACGGACTTCACAACCATGGCAGTCCCAGAGAGTAGGATGTGGGCCCCAAATTCCATGGCATTACGTACATGCTTCAAGGTTAAGCATGTGCTTAAGTGCTTTGCTGAATCAGGGCCTGGACCCTGAGAGAAACTAATGTTACCTGACAAATGCAAATGCATTCTGAGTTACAGGAGTCTTCTGTGTCAAAAACCTGTACATAAAGAAGATAATAAATCACTCTTCAGAGATTGAGGTAACCCATAGGCACAACACCACATTAAGGATGGAGAGACATCCTGACCTACATGAATTTCCTTGCCTTTGCTGGTAAGAGTCAGATATTTCTGTTTGCTTTTCCTTCTTGATTAGTCCTACATGCACCAGATTTGATGCAGATCGGTCTCCACCAGTTACTTTATCAAGGTGAACCTAGCACTAGATCTCTTTGGTTATTGCATGACCACAATAACGGCCTACAGTACGTTGGCAAGCAACTGAGCCCAAGAAGAGTGAGGGAGTGAG
Source organism: Lepidochelys kempii (assembly GCF_965140285.1). Classification (NCBI taxonomy): domain Eukaryota; kingdom Metazoa; phylum Chordata; order Testudines; family Cheloniidae; genus Lepidochelys; species Lepidochelys kempii. The sequence continues at coordinate 15,337,871 of NC_136392.1, read as the reverse complement.
GCAAATGAACTGAAGCTTTTCATCAACCTTTCTGAATTCACCCCAGCACTTTACACTCAGAGGAAGATGTTATCTGCTGTTCAGCAATAGTCATTTCTGTGCAAAAGGAAGAGATAAGGTAATATGAAAAACATTAAAACGCTTATTTCAGTAACCAACCCATTGCTTGCATATAGCGGTCTTATTTTCTGAAGAATTTTAACAGATGCAACATAGATACACAGGTTTTCGTACATCATTAGTGGAATACACCATTCAAGCAGCAGACATATTCAGTATCAGTATGTTAGAAGTTAAAAAGCACTTCTAATCAAGTTAAAAAACATTAAATGTTAGCAAATTTACACACAAAGAGGTATGTTTGTTTGCTTGGATGTTACTTGTACAGAGGTCATTAATACTTTGTGACATCAGTTTTATAGATTAAATCCAATACTTTATGCAATTCAACAGATAATTTTCCTTAGACACATTAAGGTACAACTCTCAGCTTCTAATAGTCAACGATGAATCCACAACCTTCTATTCAGGGAGCCAAGACACCTAAATTGTAGATATTGTAACTAATCTAAGCTTTTTACTAAACCTAATGGTGGGCTTGAACCAGACCCCTCATCTGAAATCATACAAGCTTTGGAGAAGTTTGGATTGTGAACTTTGTCACTCAGACATATTTCTAAATATAATACGTTGATGAGCTTCCATGGAAATATGAAAGATTAACTATCAACTCTGGTTTAAAAACAGGCTTGCAATTCATAGGGGACCAGATACTTTGAAATCAGTGGGACCACTTATGGAGCAAGGAGCTACTCAGTGCAAGCAAGCATACCAGAATCTGTCCAGAATTTTGTTTTATGCCATATAACTCTTTAAAAATGTGTTAATGATACGTATTCTGGTTGCCTTTGGTAAAGTTATTACAAAACAAATGAAAACAAGCAACAACAAAAAACAAAAATCAACTGATAGAATATCCATAAGCACATCATACCTTTTTTTATCTCTATCCATTGTTCAAATGTAATCGTTTCCCCCATTTTAAACTCTATTGAGTGCGAACAGTTGGCTGTGGCGGAGCCTTGATTTCAAAAGTCACGCTGTATTTCTTAGATACTATTGGATATCTGAATTACATGGCACTGTTTCTCCTCTCCGATTGGATATCAACACAAGCACTACCAGTGCAAATATCCGCACGTGAAAATTCAGCATTTGGTTTCTGAGAATAATCACACATTTGTCCTTGAAATTTGTTTGCTTTGTTTTCTGTAAACAGGCTGGTAAAATCGTTTGGTCATCTTTTGATCATGACAAGTGAATATAACAAGGCAGTGAGCAAGGCTGAGGTGCATTCACTTAAAATTCCAGGGGGTGTTTGTGAAAAATTTTTAGTCCTATTTGCCCAGTTATAATAAGAGCTTTCATTGTGCAAACACTTTCCCCAGCATTGAAAATGTCAAAACATTCACTGTATTAGATCCGATACTTTGTCTTTATAAATACAAGTGAAAGAGAGGATGCTTGGTAGGTAGTATGTGCAGGTTAGCACAGACAACTGTGTCAGGAAGCTGTTCCCAGCTCCTTCACTGACTAGTTGAGTCACGGAAAGTTCCCGAGCCCCAATATACCCATGTGTTAAATGGGTACAGTTACAGCTATGTCAGACAAAGGTTGTGAGGCTGATGACCTGCTTTGATTGCACTGGAGTTACTGGGAGCTTTGCCATTCATTTCAAATACAGCCAGGACCAGGTTCTAACTGTTGTATTTAGTATTTGTGATGCACATTGAAGTCCTTGAATGAAGGGGGCTCTGGCCTCGTAAACTACGTTAACATTAAGCATATGGTAGTCTCCTTGGTTAAATTATTTTACTGGATTGAGATTTATATGCATGTCAAGTATTTATTGAGTTATTTTTACTATTGTTTATTATCATTAGCCCTTTGTCACCATGGCATAGAGTTTGTATCTATATCTCCAAGTGTGAAATCCTGGTTTCACTGAAGTAAATGGTAAAACTGCCATTGACTTCAGTGGGGCCAGAATTTCACCCAGGGACTTAAAACATAATGGAATCTAAAACCGACTTTCTCGGTATTTCTCACTTAATGTTGGGAGCATGTGCATATATTAACTGTGTTCATAGTCGGAATCCATCATAACACTCAGAGTACTCCGTAAAACTTGGTACAGCCATTTTTATTCCCTTAAAATATGCATGTGTCTGGATAGATACTCAGAAATGATGTACTATCAGATTTCATGGATACTGAATCTTGAGATTGGCAGGACATGTTTAATTTGAGGCCGATTTATTTCTGAAATAAGGGTTACATGTCCAGGTTATTGTATTCTTTCTGAAAATAGAAGCAAGGTGTCACTGTTAATTTCTTGTTTTTCTTTTCAGGAGAAAAGTATTAGGTTTGTGTGATTTTTGGCGGGGGGAGGGTAAAGTTTATGAATTCTCTCTTTGTTCCTGATGATTGTAACACTTCTGAATTAGGCAAACCATTTGGTGTGTGTGAGAGACCATAGAATGAATTTTATTACAGCTACAAAACAGATTTTCAGAAGTCGCTTAGTAACTGAGAGCAGATGAAAGGGGAACCAGCTGAGATCTGTGCACTGCAAATCGTTTCCCCATGATTAAACTATTTCATCCTCCAGGCTAACATCTCCCTACTTGTATGGCAACAAGTGATAATGTTAGTGATAAAATGCTCTCCCAGATAATCTAGGGAGGATTGTAGCAATTATTATTACTTTTCTTGTGGTTAGTAAACATTCCTCTTACAGATAATATTCTGCCAAATATATGGGAGATTAAAAAAAATAACTAACATTTCCATGCCAAAGTATTGCAAAAGGTTGTGATGCGTTCCTAGAGTTTGCCCTAGAAATAGCACAGTGGGTGATCTGTTATAGTCTGGTACATGGTTCTGTTCCAGTTTGGCTGAGTACTTTTTGGTTTAGTAATTGTTAATTGCTTTTTGTTTCTTTTTGAATAACTATTATGAACTTTAATGTAGTACTTGTAGAAATCAGCTACTGTGATTAATCCTACCCAGAATAGGGACGCTATTCTCCCAGTCTAAAATAAAGGTCTCCCGTCAAACAGGATACTCATTTGGAAAACAGTCTATCATTAGATTTTTAAAATTATTTGGTAGACCGTCACATTTTTGTCAAAACACTGTAAACTTCTATCACTATGGCCAATGTTTTCCATTTCAGGCATGCATAGTTATGCATCTATATTCCTGTTTAATTGAGGGGAAATGATGCTCAGTACCATTGAAAATCAGACCACTTAGTTAGGTGTCTCGGGACCCAATTCAGGATAGCACTTAAGTATGTGCTTAATTTTGAGCATGCACTCGAGGCCAACAAGACTTAAGCATGTGCTTAAAGTTCAGCAGACTGGTTAAGCACTTTCCTGAACTGGGGCCTACCTATGAATTGCAAAATTGGCACCCAAGTCTGAAAAGTTAGTTTAAAAAAAAAATTGTTGAAGTTCAGGGAAACATTTGGAAGCGAGGCATTTAAAGATATATAAATAAATCAGAGGAAATGCTCCAAACTGCTTAAAGATGGGTGGGGAAGAAAAAAAAAACTGAAAATTGAAACAAAAATATGATTGTTGTTACTATGAATCTGTGCTTTTAAAGTGTGAACAATGCTATGCACATAAAACCTAATATATGAGTTTAGTGTGCATGTGTATCTGTATTCCACCGAAGCCAACAAGTATTGTGACAGCTATCCTGGTATAGAATCTATCCAGACTAACTATTTAATATCAGTGCTTTCCCTACTAAGCGATTTTCAGATTGAGTTCATTTTCATGTGACGATCTTTAATGAAAAATCCTTGCTGAGTGCAGTACAAACCATTTGGTGCCCCTGTGTCAGGAGAGGAAAAGACCAACATTCACTAAAACTGAAGGTTTTTATTATCACGTCGTAAATGAACAAATGGCATTTGTCAATACAAAGGAACTCATAGGGGGTATAGAAAGGAAGCTTAGTTATTACACTCAGGGTGTGCTACTGAAGTGACAAACTGGAGTTTTATTAACATGCCAGTTATAGATCTCTCACCCCACCCCCACAAAAACACACTTTCTATTTCTTTTACCTCCTTCAATTTGGTACATACAAGAAAAACTATAAAATGGACTTCCATAGGACAGCGCTTATCCATTTGATACTGCAGGATTAGTATTGTTGCCACACAGAATTAAAAAGCAGCAGTCCCTACACTGTATTTTAATGTAAAATAGATGCCTGTTTTGGCCTGCCTTCAGGAAATATCACTGAAGGGGATTAAGCAGACTATTTATGTAAGTACTAATCCCATCATCATTTTCATATTTTGGCAACAAACATCTTTTACTGCGCTGATAAATGGCAAAATGTTTATGAGCTGCAGGAAACTTTTATGTCCAATCAATAAAACCAGAGATGGAATAGTTCACATTTGGCCAGTTTTTGAGCATAGCGACCAGAGGAGGGGAGGTCTGGGAGGGATGGGGGAGGCTGCTGGAATTGTTTTACTGGAAGTTGTTAAGGTGGATTTCTCATAAAACTGTTTAGTGGAACAGTCACTTATCAGCCTGGGGCAGGTGTGGCTGCAAGCACGCAAAGGCTATAGAGGAGACCACCCCCCCCAGTACCCGCAAAGTGGGCCCAGAGAAGCCCATGGGGACACCACCACCACCCCTGGTGTTGTGGAGGAAATCAGCCTGGAAGTTCCCCCTCTGTGCCCTGCTGGTGAGCTGGTGTTTGCTGAGAGTTCACAGCAGGAACATTTCTGTGGCTCAGAAAGGGAAAGCACTGGTGTTCCCTGTCTGAAAAATTGAACAATTAGATTACAGTGTATTGAAAAGAGCTCAGTGAGCCAGATTGAAGTAATGTTAGCAACCATGGAAATAGGGGACATTGTCTATTTTTAAGGAAACAGAAACATCATAGAATGGTGTGTATTTTACCAGCTTTCTCCCCCTAGGTATGGGGACTAGTTTATTTTTATTTTGGGCAAACGTCAGAATTGCAGTTAGTGCCTAACCATAGGAAATGCTATGCAGATATTGCTATAGACAGAGCAATTTCAAAAGGGCTTCAGTTTGTAAGCTGCTTAGCTAGGAGGTGAGTCTCTTTCTCACTGATGCACTTAACATAAGTTGAGGTTTGTATTCTGTCCATGAGGACAAAAGATCCTATAAAAAAGGGGTATACTGACTGTGAACCCTGGATCTGGCCTCCTAGAGATTTAGAAATGTTCAGAGTCAGGTCTATAATTTGCAGCTCAGGTTGGCCTCTTATATGTTATAGGCTTGACTGTGCTTCACACTACAGGAGTGTGCAAAGTGGGGTAGAGTACAAGGAGCTTTTATCTACCTTCAACCCCTCTAGCGGAACATTACACCACTTCCCTCTGCACTGGACTGTGGAATTGGTCCTGCACAAGGGAGAGCTCCTGAACCACGTTCTCAAAGGGTCGTACAAGGATCCCCACACTTCCAGCTCTTCAACAAGCATTGTACCTGGCAGAAGCACAATGTCGCCTCAATTCCCATTGGAGATGATGCATGATAGCACTGCTTTGTGCCACAGGCTATGAATTACAGGCACAAATGACCAAGCAGATTCATCCCAAGAGAGCAGAAATTTGCAAATACTAACAGAAACATGAATCTCGTGGTAATACATGTTCATAATGTTGCACCTTTACCCAGCTCTGGATTTCCTGATTCTGGCTGGGACCAGCACCACTGACGTGCCATGAAAAAGACTATTTCCATGATCCCTCGAATCCAGTCATGAATTTGAAGTCTCAGAAATCTGATTAAAAGATCTGCTCAAGTGAATTATTTCAAACATATTTTTCAGAATCAAGGGGCCAAGTCCTATCTAGTGTACCTCCAGTGAGATCTGGATAGTCCAACTAAACTTTGGGTAAACACCCAGGTCCTCAGCTGGTATAAAAAGTCTTAGCTCCCTTGACTTCACTGGGACTATATATTGGTTTGCACTAATTGAAGATATGGCCCTTCCAGATTTTTAAGATTGCTCGTCATAAATGGATTTATCATATCCTTAATGCAGAAATTGTACTTTCTTTCACTGAGCAAACAGTAAAGTATAAATTACAAATTAAAAGTCCCTTTAGAAGACAAAAATCTCAGAGATGTCACATTTTGAGGTCACAGGATGGCCTGAGGTTCACATTTCACTTTCATTCACATTCCTAAATTTATAGATTCACAGAAATGACAACTTTACTACCGCTAACGTAAAAGAAGGCAGCTCAAGACTATCAGGCTGAAGAGTGCTTTATTCTGTTCCCCTTGATCTAGAAGGGTAACAACTCTAAACATCTCTCCCACACACAGGCGGAGGTGAGCGTATGCACATTCATGCACAAATGCACCAATAAAACAGAGAGACCAAACCTGCTAATACTAAAAAAGGGCAGACAAATTCTTTTGCCCTTGCCAAGTACAAAAGAATTTGCAGGGTTCCCATGACATCAAAGCAGGAATTTTGCAAGTTATTGCCATAGCAGTCTTCAACTTCATATATCTCAGGAGTATGAATCACTAAAATAGGGTTCATTGATACAAAGCAAGAGAAGGGGAAAACTCACTTTCAGAAAAGTGAAAAATAACTACCATAATTTTCACTGAAAATTGTAAGTTACATGTTAATGATAAGCTATTGCCTTTATTGTAGGGCAGTTTAGGTATTAATTTTTGTTTTGTTTTGGCATAGCCATAGATATGGCCAGAGGTGAAAGGACTACCCCATCTTTGTTAGACAGAGAGCTGGGAAAATACCTCAAAATGTTTGCAGCAAATAAAAAAATAAAATAAAAAAAATAGGGAATTTGATTTGCAAGTTTCACATCCCTTTTGTATTTACTTTCCATAATACATTAATGAATGTGTTTTCTCTTTACAGAAACAGTGAATTTTAATATTAGAAAATATTTATGGAAAGCAATTTTGAACTAACAAACCTGAGTATTTACACTGGAAACATGATACTGGCCACAGTTCAGGAAAACACTTAATCTTTGAAGTCAATGAGACTGAAGCACATGCTCAAAAGTTAAGTACGTGCTTAAGTGCCTTCCTGTTCAGCAGTGGACGTACACATGTGCTTATGTTCTTTCCTGAATCTGGGCCTCTGAGGTTTTGTCTTCACTGACACAAAGGTGGTTTTTCACAGTGCAGTAACTAACACATGATAGTTATCTTGCTGTAAAATCCGAAGTGGAGACAAGACACTTGCTGTGTTTACCAGAAGGTAGCTAGGTGAGGTCAGCAATACATTCCTCGCCCACAGTTGTTGATCTTGCTTAGGTTACCTTGTGGCAAAATTAAAAAGGCTTGTGTCCACTATGTTTGTACAGAGGGATAGCTAACATGCATTAGTTAGCCTGTAGTAAAAACACACCTTTTGTGTCAGTGAAGACATAGACCTTAGGGGTCTCTCCACACTACGATTAAAACATATTCGCTAACACCCAAACAAGGGTTCCCCTTGGGTATACCCAGATAGCAAACGTGTTAAAATTCAACTTGACCTGTCTATATTAGGAATTTAAAATGGGTTAGTTAAAATGTGTTAACTAACATGTTTTTTTTAAAAAAGACACTTTTCATCCTAAAGTGGACCAATCCAATCAAGGAACAGGAACAATATGACCCTATGACCAGACCCTTACTTGAGACAAATTGGTGTAGCGCTCACACACCAATTTACTGCACCTGAGAATCTGGCCTGATGTGTCCAATTGAAACATATATCTTTAATTTAGAATATTTGCAACGACTTGCTCATGGACAATCTAGATTTTCACAGAGAATTATTCACAGAGTCTTGGTCTGTATGCATTTGAAAGTACCTTCCAAGCACAAGCTCCTTATTTTGCCCAGGCACGTGATAAGTGAGTAGTTAGCCATGTGCTCATCCAGTCAGGGATTTGCATACCCAAAGGCAATGTGCATTTGAAAATCTGATTTTTGGTTGTGCATAAGCTTGTGTGTACAATTTTTTACAAACAATAGTGCACAGAAACTGTGCACAGATTTAGAGTCTGAGTTAAAGTCACTTTGAAATTTGAACCTTTTATTTCTTCTATGATGTACAGTATTTGCCCAGACTAATGCAGACACGTGTGTACATCTTTACATATGCTAACGCAGATCGACAGAGAGGACCAAGGCTGTTCCCTGAGGATTCTTTCTTCTCAATTAAAAAAATAAATAAATAAATTGAATGGACATTAGCCTAGGAAAGCTCTGTTATCACTTTGTCTCACCTGGTTTTAACTTTCATTCTTACTTCCATTCTTTTTTTTTTTTTTAAAAAAATAAAGTTTTAAACGTGCAAGGTATGTGTTTATACCTTAATAACTGCAGAGTTTATATTCCTGGAAGTACAGTAATATGACCCAAATTTTCTCTTTTGCCCTGCTGTTTGTCCTTGATAATAGAACAGTTTGAGATGGTTAAGCCCAATGAGTTTATTATGCTGAACAAGAGACCAGTCACGTAAAGCTTTCTTATTTTCCCCCTCTCACTTGGAGATCTATACATACCTTCTTTTATAGCCCTTTGTGCACGAGTTACCCACATGAGTAGCAGAATTATGGGGCTCAGCTAAACTTTTATTTTAAACTCAATTTTGATATACTGGGGGAGAGGAGGAATCCATGAAATTGAGGAGAAAAGAAAAAACACACATGAGGTTTTCAACAGGAATGTGATTCTGTGTGTCATGTGACTCCTACCCTTATCTAAGAATGGTAAAGTAAATAGGAATGAGATAATTGGAATAAGTTATCAGCACATAAGCTATGGCTAAGTAGGAGCACTGTGACCTCTGGCCATTTTTCACCACTGTACAGCGAATATGGGTGGACTATATTGTACAACATATGGAACTTTCACCTTTTGGGGCATTGGTGGAGTGTTCAGTGATATTAGTGGCTTTGTCATTTGTCACATGAGAGAGGCATACACTGAACAAAAAACACCATATACTTTCTAATCGAGAACAACTGTGGAAACACTGTGTTAAACCGGCATCAACACATTATATTTTAAAACTCACCCATGACGTAGATATCATTAAACCCATTTACATTTGTTGAAATGGAGACCCCAAGGCCACATCTAAACTAAGGGTGTGGGGGGCTCCCGCACCCTCTGACTTGAAGTGGATTCCATTATGTACAGGGTTTACAATTTGGTTCAATGGCTCTCAGCACCTCCACTATAAAAATTGTTCCAGAACCCCTGCCTGATTCTCCTTTAATTTACATCAGGTAATGCCACTGACTTCAGTGGAATGACTCCTGATTTACACAGGTGTCAGAAGAGAGTCAAGCCTATATAGTATAGGGGGTCCATAAGCCAGATCTATAAGATACACAACAAGTTTTCCATAGTGCAGAAGATACTTGCACCCAGGCTACAGTAGAGATTCTTGGTAGTACAGGTATAGAAAAATGGCTTGCAATATTTCCTAACATAGATGAACCCACAGAAGCTAAGTGATTTGCCCAACATCCCATTTTCAGTATTGCATGCCCAGGACCAACTGTGCCCACCTGGCCCCCGAACATGCATGGAGGACGTACGAGGTCACGCCGCATAGAGGATGCCATTTTGCGTGGAAGGATAGAATAGCATGCCTGACTAAAAATGTCATGGCATACCACAGGGCAGATCTCATGACTTAACCAATACCGTCACACTGCCTCCCAATACTGTCAAAAGGTCACTAAACCATTTAGTGATCTGTGTTCTATGGACAGACCCTCAATCATGCATTCCTTACACAACCAGAGCGCCCGTTGTTTGTGCAAGAACATAGGATCAGCTCCTAACGGATTCATGCACTTAGGAACAATCTCAACCCCTTTATTCTGAGAGCTGCAATTCCACACAGAGACCGATTCACTGTAATGGGTACTGTAGAGTAATGGTTATTGTTAAACAATCAGGCTATAGTCAGACAAATGTGTTTACTTCATTTCTGCAGATGCCAGTTTTGCCTCCCTTAGGTGTGACCGCCCTCATTGCTGTAAGATTTATGGAAGTTTATTTGAGTGTGAATCAAATGACTCAGCAAGTTACTCACTGACCTTCCACATGTGTCCATGACTCTAAACCAGCCCTGCCTTTTGAAAAATTCAACCATAAAAGGGCACTCTAACTGAAATGACCTTAGTGAGCTCATCTCAGAACTTTGTAAGGACAGTAACAGCACCATGATTATGAAACTATTGTCTATTTCTCTGCTTTCTAGAACTCAGTTTATGGTTGATTATCCACATATGTGACAAGACACAAAAGGAATTTGCAGTCTGTAGTGGCAATCAAAAAAGATGAGTCATTTGTTTAGTAAAAATTATTTCATTTTCAGAACATAGCTGATTTTATAGGACTGATGAAAGCTAAAATTAGAACACATTTTGCTTAGAAGTTTGCATTCAATTTAGACATCAGATAAAATATAAACTTATACCCAATGTATACATTTCTGAAGCAGGAAGAAAGGCACAACTGAGGGTATATTTTTCAGTATCAAAGTCATGTAGGGGAATGTCTAGGCAGTCAGGTAACATGGTGAATGAGCATGTCATAAAAGCTGAGACATACTAGACAGGCAGGTAGCCATGTGGATGATTTGACCCACCAGAAAACAAAGCAATGCAATGCAAAGTATAGAGAAATAATCTATACTGAAATAAATACAATTTTACACTTCTACAGAACCTCTCATCCAACAATCTCAAAAATACTTTGCAAACATGAACAAATTAAGTCTCACAAAGCCCTTGTAAGTCTATGGATGCCTGCTTTTGGATTAGGTTTAGACTTTCCTCCCTGTACCTCACAATGATACTAAAGACATGCTCAGAGGTGGAATCCATATTAGCCACAGGACATGGGCTCCTAAGAAGGGGCCTACTTCTGTGTTATATGCTGGAAACACTCTACTGGAAAAAAAGAGTTTAAGTGTTGCATGTTTCAGAGTAGCAGCCGTGTTAGCTGTATCCGCAAAAAGAAAAGGAGGACTTGTGGCACCTTAGAGACTAACAAATTTATTTGAGCATAAATAAATTTGTTAGTCTCTAAGGTGCCACAAGTCCTCCTTTTCTTTTTAAGTGTTGCATAACCCTCTTGCCCATAAAATCTTTAGGCTGCTTCAAGTTATTTCTCTGCTCATTGGTTTTTGGAACAGTAGTGTTACCATTAGAAAGGAGGAATGTCAAAGGCTCATTTCAAAGACAAAGGAGGATTTGCCCAGGAAGGTCTCTGGTGAAGAAAGCTGTCAGTTTGGTATTCCACAGACTTTTTAACTACCTTCATTAACCTATATGGCAAACTAAGGGAGTTTAGATGAATCCCATTGAAAGCGAATAAGACTTGTGCTCCTAATTCCATTAGGCATTTTTTGAAAACATCAGTACTTAAATCCTGACCTGTCTTCTACACCCAAATTATATTTTGTAACTTTATTGTTTAAAATCAGGCCAGTTTTGAAATTCCAGTCTCATTTACATTTTGTAGGTCAAACTAGCAAAAAATCTCAAAGCAATTTATCACAAACAGGGATTGTAAGACGCAGCAACAGTGCAGGATCTAGTTAGACATTTTAGTCAGATGACATTCATCTTTGCAAGGATCTATTGTTAAATTCAATTTATTTCTGTCAATATTGACATCTGACCATGGACACAAAATGATCCTTTTTCTTGCCTATACTCTCCTGTCCAACTTTGCATTAAGAAAGCAATTGAAAGGCCTAATGCATGGAAAGTGAATCTTTTGTATTCACTATAATGCCCAATTTTTCCTTTGGAGTTACCAAAGCTGTCCAAACAAGAGCTAGATTTTCCCTTTCAGAAGAGAATAATGGAAACTTTAAATGAAATCAGAAGGTTACTTGACCTGTTAGAAACTCTGAGGTAGAACTGATGTGAAATTATAGCATAAAACCACATGAGGCTGTTATATAAACTATAACGCATTATACAAACTCATATTTTCAATGTAGATTAAAAAAGAAAAACAGGCCAAGAGCTCTGACAGATTATGCTGACAACTAAAGAATGAACAATATCATATTTTACATTGTTACCAGGCCAGGAGTGTGAACATTATTTTGTCAATGTATTTGCCATAAAAGATTGATCATGAACAAATAATCAAGATACCGCTAAGAAAGATATTGGTTTGATTGCAACTTAATTTCATTCAACACATTGTTATGTGAACCTTAATAAATCTTGCTTAAATTCACATAAATAAGGATGCCTGTTACTGCATCTGAGAGCAAATTTTACATCTCTGGACCTGAGCAGCTAAGATTTCTCAAGTTATAAATGCATATAGATAATAGAAGAGATGTTCAGAGATGTTCAGATCTGTGCCATTAATCTGGTTGCATCCGATGAAGTGAGCTGTAGCTCACAAAAGCTTATGCTCAAATAAATTGGTTAGTCTCTAAGGTGCCACAAGTACTCCTTTTCTTTTTGCGAATACAGACTAACACGGCTGCTACTCTGAAACCTGACATTATCAAAAGGAGCTGGTCTTTTTGTTGGGGACTCCTGACAATCTCTGGTGTGGTTCATAGCAACAGGCAAAATGAGGATTTTCACTTACTTGACCAAATTCAGATAATTGGTTTTACTACACGCGCAGCAGTTCTGAATTTGGCCAATTGACTTCAGGATAAATCAAAAATATCCTAAAAGAAAGCACTACAAATGATCACATCCTAAATGTTGGAATAACCACCACCAGCCAAAATCTTCATTCCACCAGCACCCTTGTTTATGAGAGGGACTGATACATCAAAGAAAGAGACGGTTGCTTTATATTGTTTGCATTATTGTTGTAGTCATGTTCGTCCCAGGATATTAGGGAGACAAGCTGAGTGAGGTAATATTTTTTATTGCACCGACTTCTGTTGGAGAGAGAGACAAGGAAATAGTCCCACCTTTGTTTTAGCTGTGACACTCTGTGTATCTTTCCGACACCAGAAGAAGAGCTCCATGTAAACTCAAAATCTTGTCTCTTTCACCAGAAGTTGGTCCAATAAAAAAATATTACCTCACCCACCTTGTTTTTCTTATGTTATAGATGTTTATTCAAATAGGAGAAAAATGGCAAAGATGTATGTGGCTAAATTATCAAAGAGAGAATTAAGACCAGCTCATTTCTATGTTTGCCCCAAACTGCAAAACAGCCAGAGTACAGGTCACCTCTTGTGTCAGTGGTAATTACAGAAGTTAGCACCTCCCTGAGCAGAGGAATCTAATTTGTGCATTCAGGTCCATACTTTGTTCTAAGTTACACTCAACTATACCACAGAAGATAATGGGAGAATATAGGTCTAAGGAATTTTGCTCTCAGATGTTCTTCTAAGTGCTATAGCCATGAACTGGAATTCTTTACTAATTTGTGTGCATTTCCAAACACGACACCACTAATATCCCATCTGCTCTCCGCATTCCATACTGAAGAATACCAATTGTGTATAACTAACAGGGGTGGATGGCATAAGTCCCTTTCTGCAGCCTACCCAAAATCTGAGGCATTGTGAAGCAGAGCCCTTTGTGAAAATAATGCTTCAAATATAAAGATATAACTGTGAGGTAACTTTAATAAAAACAAAATAATACTTCACAATGATTTATTTTTACTCAGCAAGGATTAAATGAATGCCTGACATTAACAACGTATAGGAGGATGGGTGTGACTTTTTAAGATCTATTCTTTTTATATGCACTTTACCACTATTTTGTTTTGATTAAAGTGTCCCTGCCTGATTTGAGTGCAATATGTTGACAATGAACAGAATTGCCAGACAGTTTTGTCACTTATGCCATAGATTTTACTATTCCTTTGAACCCTGATTGGCATAAAAGAAGTTTTTCTTAATAAGTAGTTGTTCATCCTTTGATATGCACATCTGGATGTGCCTCTTATCTGCAGCATGTTAATGCTGTTTCCTGAAGATAATGATAAAAGAACAACTGCAAATAACAAAATAACACAAAATGCCTCTGAGATATACCTTAAAAATAATATTGAAGAAAAAAGCAATCATAAGAAAGTTTCTCATTTTCTCTCTTCATTTCTCTGGCCTTGTATACCAACAAGAGCTAAAAGGAAAGCTGCCACATGATCTATAGATATAGCAATAAAGATGTAATATGGTTATTTTCTAAGGTTTTTCTTTTGGAAAGAAGATTAAAGAAAACACAGAAAGTTTGTACAGCATCCAGCACAATGTAGCCCTGATTCGGGCCTTTACATATTACTATAATATACATAAATAAAAATAAGAAAACAATATGGGTATTAAACAGTTAAGTACATAGATCTCTCAATGCAGCTTAGAAACAGTTGTGGGGGGAAAATTATGCTTTTGACAGATTTTTTTCCCCAGAGCATGATACTACATATATGTATATAATTTTTCCATCTATGCGATCACAGCATGTTTCCCTTAACAATTTTCAAAGTAAAATCATTCCCTTTCACACCCATACTCAACTGCTGACATTTCAGGCTTCCCACCCTGCTTCCATTATAATCCATGGGAGTTTTGGCTTGATGCTTGATAGGCGCAGGATTAGGCATACAGTACACAATATAGAACTAATGGGTCAAATCCAAGGCCCCAGGTGCTTATCCTGCATAAGATTAACTTATTTTTTCACTCAGCATACAAATCAATTTGTTGTTCATACATTTACACAAAAATATCAGACCCATAAAAGTCTCCAGTTTCCAAAGTTATACCGAGTACATGCAAATCTCTGTTTTCTTCTTTACATATGTCTAAAGGGATTCCCTTATCTTTTGTGCATATTTCATGGCTGGTTTTCCCATGACAAATCAGGAAATAGCAAGTCAAACTTTTTGGTCAATCAATTTAATAACATAATACTTAAGCATCTGGTTACCACTGATTAGAAATATCTAAGATATTTAGCAATTAATTAAAAGGGTAGTACCAGAAACTTCTGTTTCATATAAAATTATGCGTGTGTGCATATGTGTGTGTGGAGGGCGGGGGGGGGGGGGGGTTTGGAAATGGCAGCATTCCCTATTCTGAATACAATCAGAGATTGTAGTGCTGGACCTTTCTTAGCCTTACAGATAACATTCATGAATTGATCCCTCATTAGTATGCAGCAGGCATGGGAAAATGATAAACTCCTATTAACACTGTCATGGCAACTGAAAAAATGGCTGGTTTGGAAGAACAAGGTCCACAGCAGAAGAAAAGCAAAGGCCTCTTTCCTTTCTTCTGTTTGACATCTGTTGTTTAACATACAAAATTGTATTATAGTGATGCACACTAGCACAAGCTAGAGTTAAGGGACTGCCTTTGATTGTTATCGTTATAAACTCCTATTTTTGAGGGCTTATGTGGCTCATCTCTGACATTTCCCTGTAGGCTGCAACTGGTCATACAAAATTTCAGCACAGGAGCAAAATTTATTGTACAGCTTTTGTTTGGCCTTTAGCAAGGTTAAAGAAGAAAAAGACAGCTCCCATTGATGAATTCTCCCTTGTGACAATACCTTGGAAAGTACAAAGTATTTTTTAAAAAGAAAGTTAGGCTCCTAGCACAAAGTCTCGAAGTCCTTTGGACTTTCAATGAGACTTAAGCTCCTAAGTCACTTATTAAAATAGGAATTAGTTGCCTATGTCACTTAGGCACTTTTGAAAATTTTACTCTGATTCCTTTATATTTATTTCATGTAAAATAGCAGAGGTATTAATTTCAGCTACTGAGCTGGAACAATATCTGGTTTCAGAATGTACTCAACCAACATTCATGTATATGTATTAATAATCTATGTCCCAGACTAAGCAGCATAACCTAATTGTAATAACAGTGGAATTCTGTTCCTTACTCTGTGATTGACTCTCTGGGTGACTTTGGGCCTCCATTTCCTCCTATCTAAAAGGAGGACAATTACCTATATATGTAAAATGATAAAATCAAAAGTGAAGAGAATCCACTCAGGTAATGATTTTAGAACAGAAATCACAGATCTGAGAAGACACATTAAACTTAATTGCTCAGTCACTTTGGGTTTTGTCACATTCTGTTCTTCACCTGCTCATTGTCAATTTAGACATAAGCTCCTTCAATCAGGGACCTATTCTCCTTATTTGTCTATAACCTACTTTGAATGCTATAAAAATAGTGAATAATAAAAGAAACAAAATTGACTAAACAAAAATTTTATGATGTCTCTGAACCAGCACTTTTAGTCCACCAGGTCATGTATGAAGTGTTGCGGTAGACATGTTGGGCTCAGGATATTAGAGCAAGGGTTCCCAAACTTGGTTCACGGCTTGTTCAAGGTAAGCCCCTGGTGGGCTGCAAGATGCTTTGTTTACCTGAGCATCCGCAGGTTCAGCCACTTGCAGTTCCCAGTCCCCCACTTCCTGCAGCTCCCATTGGCCGGGAAAGGTGAACCACGGCCAGTGGGAGCTGCGAGCAGCCATACCTGTGGGAACTCAGGTAAACAAAGTGTCTCACGGCCCACCAGGGGCTTACCCTGAACAAGCCGCGAACAAAGTTTGGGAATCCCTGTATTAGAGAGACAAGGTGGGAGGGGTAATATCTTTTATTAGACCAACTTCTGTGCGTGAGAGAGAAGCTTTCAAGCTGCACAGAACTCTTCCTCGGGTCTTGGAAATGTACTCAGATTATCACAGCTAAATACGAGATCAAACAGATAGGTTAGCATAAATAGTTAAAAGAATGAGGAGTACTTGTGGCACCTTAGAGACTAACCAATTTATTTGAGCATAAGCTTCCGATGAAGTGAGCTGTAACTCACGAAAGCTTATGCTCAAATAAATTGGTTAGTCTGTAAGGTGCCACAAGTACTCCTTTTCTTTTTGCAAATACAGCCTAACACGGCTGTTACTCTGAAACCACTTCATCATGCATCTGATGAAGGTTTTAGGCCATGAAAGCTGATGCCCAAATAAATTTGTTAGTCTCTAAGGTGCCACAAGTACTCCTTTTCTTTTTGCTGATACAGACTAACACGGCTACCACTCTGAAACATAAATTCTCATATTCTAGGGGACTATTCAAGGTGAAGTAGCCAGGTCAGAAATTTAAAGCGTGGCTAAACAAAGGATTCAGTATAAAAATGCTCCATATCTTTTTGGAGTTTCATTCTCTGCACTGGGGTTCAGATTTTTTTCACAGCATAGACTATATCTTATTACTGACATTTTGTAATGGAGCACCTGTGCTCTCAGAAGCACCTGGACCAACTCCTTTCCTATTCAATGATCTCAACAGCCCTGTGGCAGCTTCCAATGGAAAAGTAACATTAGGAGGGTTTTAATATACTTGGAGCTATGTCAATGTGATTTTTTCATATTCTCTATGTATATATAAAGTCTGCTACAGTTTCCACAGCATGCATCCGATGAAGTGAGCTGTAGCTCACGAAAGCTCATGCTCAAATAAATTGGTTAGTCTCTAAGGTGCCACAAGTACTCCTTTTCTTTTTGCGAATACAGACTAACACGGCTGTCACTCTGAAATGTGATTTTAGTAGCTGGACTAAGCAGGAGCCAGCACCAAGCGTCTAGCCAGTTCTCTGAAGTCCTCCAGCAAATCTCTGCTCTATTGTATAACTTCCTGTAAAAAGATGCAGCTTCTATTAGCTTTAATTACTTTCCACTCTGGCTAGCATAGAGGAGGTGTGCCTAGTAAACAAGGGCATGGATTGAAAACTGCTTGATAAAAGGATGGCTAGTTTTATGTGGGCAATTTACTAATCCAGGGTAGCAACTAAGTAAAGATGTGTAGGCCCAGATTCTTCTCTGTATTAGGGCCACTGTGCTGCACCTGTTTGACAGGCATATTAATATAATTTAACATCTATGTTGTGATAGCACCAAGACGCCAACCAGACTGGGACTCAATAATAAACTGCTGTTGGTGAACATGCTCCTCCTGCACTCCCAGAAGCATTAAATCTGCTCCTGGCCTCTGAAAATCACAATGCCTCCACTTAGAAGACACACCTCATTACTCTGTGCAGCATGCATTAGGCTGTTGGGGCCATAATTGAGCCCATGCACTGTCCGTATCTCTCTGGGATTATTGCCATCTCCTCTACTGTCCATTCACCAATCATAAGGTTACAAAGATTTGACTTGTGGGTTAAAAAACAAACAAACAACAACTTGCCTATAGACTGGTTTAAACTTACTGGACATAGCTGATTTTCTTCAATTGCTCACATTTGGGGGGAGCTGTTCCCTTTGTTCCAATTCCAAAACTCTTTCCCCTTAGGATTCCTGTTCCCATTTTAGAATCAGATCCCCTTTAGTGAAACACTTTTTTCAAACAGAATGACATATGCAGTTCACAGAAATTACAAAAGTCATCCCACCTATGTTGCCTCCCACCACTTTTAATTGCAGCAGCACTAAGGGACATAGGTGCTGGAATGAGGTGCTGCCACACCCCCTGGCTTGAAGTAGCAATAACAACCCAAATACATGGTGTCTGCCTTCAGCACCCCCACTAGAAAAGTGTTCCGCACCACTGCTAGGGGGTTTCCACCACTGGAAAAGTCCGCTCTTCACTCTATCTTTACATTGCTGCTGGACACGTGACTCAATGAAAAGATTGAGGCATTAGAAACTCTTTAATGAATCCCTAAATGAGCTGAAAAACTATCAAACCTGCATTTGTTCCTGCTGTGTTTTTAAGACCACTCTGGAAACACACAAGTCCTAATTTTTTCATTAGATTTTCAATATGATGCTTTATAGCTGTGAAAATTCTTGAAATAATTAGGATGCAGAAAAGCAATATATACCTGAATACCATCTGCCCCTTCCAAAAGTCTATGGGAGATGTGTTCTCCTTTCCTGTGCACCTGCATGCATTAATTGCCTTCCCACAAAAGCTCTCGCTCTCTCCTTAAAACTGTAGTTGTGCTGTGAGCAGATAAATGCACACAGAGGTGATCTAATTTCATTTCCTCTCATTAATAGCCTTCCTCCATGGCAACATATATGCTGTGACAACAGGGAAGAATTCCAGAGACTCCAAAGTAAATGCATATTAGGTGGAGGTTGTTTAGGGGCAAAGGTATGTCAAGTTCATTAAAAAATGTGTTTTTACAATTCCTGTGAAACAACTGGTTAGAAATTGCTTGATCAAGAAGATATTTAAAAAAGTCAGGACATGAGGGGCTTTGCACTCAGTTGTTGGCAGAATCCAAATTACGTAGTCTAGGATTTTAGGAGTACTTGTGGCACCTTAGAGACTAACCAATTTATTTGAGCATGAGCTTTCGTGAGCTACAGAAGTGAGCTGTAGCTCACGAAAGCTCATGCTCAAATAAATTGGTTAGTCTCTAAGGTGCCACAAGTACTCCTTTTCTTTTTGCAAAGACAGACTAACATGGCTGTTACTCTGAAACCTAGGATTTTAGGTTCTCTCTGCAATTTCAGTTGGCTCTATCACTGTCCACTGCAAAAAGCTGACACAGCTATCCTGTTAGCACAAAGAAAAGGAGTACTTGTGGCACCTTAGAGACTAACCAAGTTATTTGAGCATAAGCATAAGGTGGCACAAGTACTCCTTTTCTTTTTGCAAATACAGACTAACATGGCTGTTACTCTGAAACCTGTTAGCACAGTTGTGGTCAGGGTAGAGGGGAAATGGTCTGCAGATGAAGAAGGGCAGCAGCAAAGGTGTGAACTCAACTCTCCCACTACCCCATTCTCCTCAAGTTGTTGTTAACTACAATACTTAGATGGGCTATTTAAATGCTAAAATTATTTAGTACAAACATTCAGTTGGAAACAAGAATCTTTTTGGAAACTGAAAATGCTGTCCTTATGCTCTTCCCCAGGACAGGGTTCTTGCCCCATGTATTCTCAAAAGGGCTTCCTGACTGTGCCTGGGGTGCTAATAAATTGGGGTTCACTCTTTGACTCCTAGAATTCTAGAATGTTTTTCAACTTAACTATATAGCCCCCCTCACAATAGTCTTTGAGCACCTGAATGCAATTTTGCAGCTTTTCCTTCTAGTGGTATACATAGCAGGCAAAGGAGTTGCAACAAAGTAAAATTCAAACCCAGATCTGAATTTCATACCCCACAGTTTGGAATTGCTTAGATAATCAGTTTTGGTTCAGCCCATTACTGAGATATGGAATTTGAATCCAAGTTTTATTTGAATCCTGAATCAAAAAATTGGCAGTGCTTCGATCCAGGATTCTGGTTCAGGCCCAAGTTTAAATCAAGAGTAACAATGGTCACAATGTATGCTAATGAAGCAGCATATTTTATGAGGTTCCTAATGTTGTACTCAATTGGTACCACTAGGAGCATGGGGCTTTTTAAAATAGTACACTGGATGGAAAGATACCAGAGCCAGCTAATGTTATTAAAACAGCACCAACTTTCTAGGTGATGGTCCAGGAATGGCATGGACAAAATAATAAAGTCAGACGCATATACAATAACTAATACATTACAAAAGCATCACAGATCTAGAAGGGTAAAATCAAAAATAAAATTTCTTCACACTGTCCACTTGCTTATTTATGTAATTTAAGTTAGAGACAAGCCAACCACTTTGGAGCAATTTCTTCCCTCATTTTGAAAAGATTTGGATTCAGACTGCTATACCATCCAGGAGGGTTGATATATTCCGAGAAGGCCTGATTCAAAGCCTGTTGAAAACAACAGGAGCCTTTCTATTAATTTCTACAGGCTCTGAATCAAGCCCATATAAACTGACATCCAGATTTGCAGTAACAGTTGCTAAATAGGATTCTAAGTCAGTGGTGTTGGAACAATTTTTATAGTGGGGATGTGGAAAGCCATTGAACAAAACTGTAAAGCCTGTATACGATAGAAATCACTTCAAGCTGCCACGCCCCCGGTTCCAGCATCCTGTCCTAAGTGCACATCCTGAAATACTGGGAGAGACTGCTGGTGTGGTGTGAATAATTGGGTCTGGATTCAGAAGTATTAGAAACCTTATTTAAAAAAAAAAAAATCCCAGAACTTCTATTCTAATAAGTTTTTCCATCCCAATTTTGCAGACTCAACAGGTTTGGAGATTAGGGATAAACAAGCTTATCAGTATCAAACATGATCTCCAAACCTGTGGAGACTCACCCATCACTGGTTTACGTACATTTTCTTTAGAATTACACAATATTTCCTTCATGAAGTTTGTTGAGGATACAGTATCTTAATTACCTGCTTTGAGCTAACAGAGGCAATGCAAGTTGTGCAACAGAATGAATTTTCAGTGTCATGTCAACATTTTGAAATAACAGTTTTAGAATTTAAAAATGTGTAACTTTATTTCACTGGGACACGTTTCTCTGGGAGTGAGTCCTGTTAACTGCAGGAGCAGAGCTGGGCACATTTGTTCCTTATTCTTCAGAGAAATAAACTAACTGCATTTTTAAATTAAATTACAGTTGTGGACTACAAACACTTATTGGCAGTATTCCAACAAAAATGTGTTTTATGCAATAAAACAGTCTTACTAAATATCAGGTAAAATGATAACTAAGTTACCATTGCATTTAGCTGTGGTGATCGGAATATCTTTCGCACACCTGAAGAAGAGCTCTATGTGACTCGAAAGCTTGTCTCTCTCACCAACAAGAGTTGGTCCAATAAAAGAGATATTACCTCACCCATCTTGTCTCTCTAATATCTTGGAATCAACACAGCTACAGCTACATTGCATACAACTAAGCTACCA
This sequence comes from Lepidochelys kempii, assembly GCF_965140285.1. Classification (NCBI taxonomy): domain Eukaryota; kingdom Metazoa; phylum Chordata; order Testudines; family Cheloniidae; genus Lepidochelys; species Lepidochelys kempii. The sequence continues at coordinate 15,316,033 of NC_136392.1, read as the reverse complement.
TGTTATACAACATCAAATTAGCAGAACAGCAAAAACCCTTTTAAATTGTGGTTCTACTCTGAAAAGTGACTAAGAGAAAGTCATACTGTAAAAAAGAAAAAGAAAAACAAAAGACCCATGGAAGAGAAGCTCAGAGCTTGGGTCAAGCATAGGTGTGGGAAGTAGGGGCGCTGGGGGTGCTGCAGCACTCCCAGGTTTTATGCAGGGCCGGGGCTCCATTCCCCAGCGAGGGTCCCAGGGGCTGGCCCCGCTCCTCAGCCGCTGGCTCTGCGCCTGGGGCTCTGTTCCCAGCTCTGCACCTAGGGCTCTGTTCCCTGCCCTGCACCCAGGACTCCACTCCCCGGCTCTGCGCCCAGTTCCCAGCCCTGTGCCCCACACTCCGTTCCCCAGCCCCACACCTGGGGCTCAGGTCCCAGCCACCAGCCTCAGCGACCGGCTCCACTCCCCAGCTGCTGGCCCTGTGCCCAGGGCCCCACTCTGAGTCCCATGCAAGGGGCTCTGCACCTGGGGCCCTGGCCACCGGCCCTGCTCCCTGGCTGTTGGCCCCATGCCTGGGGCCCTGCGCCCAGCCCCCCATTCCCAAGGCTCTACTCCCAGGGCCCTGCGTCCAGGCCCCACACCGGCCCCCAACTGTGGTCACAGCCTTGGCCCCCTTACCCCTGTCGAAGTCCCCCCTTCCTGGAGACACAGCCCAGCTCCCAGCCTCACCTCGGGGTGAGGGGAGGCTACGGACAAGGGTAAGGGGGCTGGCTTTCAGCACCCCCACTACTAAAAATGTTCCAGCACCACTGGGGTCAACTGATTTGGACTAGTGCTAAAAACAGCAGGGAGGATGTTTGGGCTTGGGCTGCAGCCCAGGCTCTGAAATCTGACAAGGGTGGGGCTCCAATCCCGGGCTCCAGCCCAAACCTGCATGTCTACATTACTATTTTTAGCCCCTAGTGCAAGCCCGAGTCAGATGACCTGGGCTCTGAAACTTACTGCTCCAAGCCTTCTTCTTTGCAGTGCAAATGTACCCTATGTAAAATGGCATCTTCTCACTTAGAAGATCTACAGTAGAACATCAGAGTTACAAAGTGAGCAGTCAACTACACACTTCATTTGGAACCGGAAGTACACAATCAGGGAGCAGCAGAGACCAAAAAAAAAAGGGCAAATACAGCATAGTACTGTGTTAAATGTAAACGGATTTTAAAAAAAAAAGGGCGGGGGGGGGGGGGAAACAGCATTTTTTTCTACATAGTAAAGTTTCAAAGCTGTATTAAGTCAATGTTCAGTTGTAAACTTTTGAAAGAATCATAACGTTTTGTTCAGAGTTCTGAACATTTTAGAGTTACGAATAACCTCCATTCCCGAGGTGTTCGTAACGCTGAGGCTCTACTGAACTTCCTGGGCCTGATCCTGATCTCATGTGCACTTATTTTTTGTTTTAAACACTTGTTTATTTCCATTGACATTTCCTCAGTGGAATATGTGTTGGTGTGGGATCAGACTCAGCCCTCATGTGTATCCAGTGTTATATCTCATTACTTCAGTGGCTAAAATATATATTTTACTCCTGGTTGCAATGCAGAGCCAACTTCTGTGAGGGAGAATGTACCTCAGCATAAAGGTCTAGTTGGTTTTCATTTTTAGGACTGACCCAGACTGGGCTGAATCCAAGCCCACCTCACTCAAGTCTGAGAAGGTTGAGTTGTTTTTTGACTCAACCTGAACCCCGCCTCTTTCCCCCAACCTGAGTCATCAGCATCAGCATCACTGCCACCACCTCCTGCTCCTGCCCATGGGTTTAACATGGCGGTGGCTGCATGCGCTGGCAGCTGCGAGCCCTGCTCCTGCTGTTCGCTGCCCCCAGCTGTGCTGTGTGCCTGCTGCAGAGTGAGAGGTGCTGCAACACTTTGGCACACTCACTCTGTTTTCCCACCCAACACTTGTAGTCAGGTCCCACTGGATTTTGGGATCTACCTCCACAGCAGAATTATTTACTCAATTCCAATCACTTGTATGTGTGCAAACCCTTTGAAGCTACAGGGTCACATAAATATAAATGAAGGCGGAGCTTGGCTTATGAAACCTTTTTTATTGAGGATGATGCCAGAGAATGAAAGAACCCAGCTTGATTTTCAGATCCCAAGGTGCACATGCAGCACTAACAGAACACATCTTCTTACCTGAAACTGAGCATGTTTGACATAGAAATTGAGAGCTAATTGGCCCAGATTCTCACACTGTCATTTAACGAAGTTACATGTCAGAGTAAAACTGCACTGTAAAAGAGTTTTATGATTATGGATGCTGTTACCTAAGAGCACCCGTCAATATATCTGTAATATTTAGGGCTTGACAGACTATGGCAGTAGCATCAAATTCTATGTTAACTTTGCAACAAACAGAAAGACTTGTGTGACTAGGTGCAGCAAACACCTGGTTATGGAGACTATACACATCCCACTTTAAAATAATGCTCTGTGATAAGCAGACCTAGCAGCTGACCAGCATAGACTTTAAGTCATTGTTATTGCATTGGTAATTTCAATCATGAAAAAAAATGCCACCTTGTTATGCCAGTTTTACAGGAAGTACATAAAAAGGTATGGAACTTTCATTCCCAATATCATTTATTATTCCTCCAGAGAGGATCAGCAGACCTGTTTCCTGGCCTGTAACTGTAACTCATCTTTTAATTACATATTACTTCAAAGGAGGATGGAGGCAGATAACAACTACACTGTGTTGCAGACATTTTAAAAAAAATAAAATGGGAGTATTTTATGGTGGTAAAAGGTGCCAGACTGACAGCTCTGAAGATAGAACCGTACAGCACACTCAACAGCAGTGCGGGCTTCCTTGACACAGCCCGGCCTACATGTTTCATCCCTGTCCTGGAGGAATCACTAGCGTTGAAAGGGTATTTAATTCCCCTTGAACTCTGCTAATGCTGCCAACAAGGGGGCAACTGATGAACACAGATTACAGCATTGTCCTTACTGCTGAAAGAAAGATATGCTTTTTAGCTTGAGGTAAGTAACACATAAGCTATCCCAAGGTTAAAAACGATAAAATAAAAAATACAGTGAAGAAAAGATACTTCAGTTTTAGCATGAGGTAAACTCGCCAAGGTCAGCCCTATACCCCCACCTAGGACTGACCTCTACTAGTTTACCTTATGCTACAACTAACGTGTCTTGTCTTCTCTGTGTTTTTACCTCAGGATAGCTTTTGTGCATTAGTTACCTGAGATTTAAAATGTCTATTTTTATCAGTGAAGACAAAGCTTAGAATGAGACCACCATTTATTTCAGATAGACCAGCAAATAGTGATCGGACAGGAATGATTTTTAGTAGCTATCCTAGATTGCGCCAGAATCAAAGAAGAGATTCAATGATATTGCCACTCGGCTATTAAATAGAGCTTTCCATCAGTGTATCAAAGCACTTTACAAAGGAGATCAGTATCATTACCCGCCATTTTATAGATGGGGAAATTCAGGCACAGAGAGGAGAAGCGACTTGCCCAAAGTCCAAGAAGGCCAGTACCAGGAGTAGAATCCAAGCGCCAGTCCAGCGTCCTATCCACTAGGCTACATTTCCTCCGGTAATAAAAGGGTCCTGTATCTCATTGCTAAGCCAGCCTGTTCCGCATGTTATTAGAAAAAATGTGTACGTACTACTTCAGCCCAATGAAAATTCTTACTTATCTGCTGATATTTAGGTTATTTCCACCCCCCCCCCCCCCGCATCAGTGTTTCTCTCTCTCCCACACACCCACCCTAAATATCAAGGCTATATATCTTCCTTATTCAAGAAAGCACTTAAACACATGTTTAACTTTAAGTATGTGCTTAAATCACATCGACTTTAGGTTAAGCATGTGCTTAAGTGATTTCCTGATTAGGAATGGATTTCAGCCTATCCTTAGGTACTTTCTTGAACTGATCCTATGTTTGGATCTCCCTCCCATCGTGAAATACTTGGGTATTTATACTTTGGGTATACTTTGGGTACATCGTGAATTACTTGAGCTGAAAAACATACTCTTCAATGATCAAATAACTAGGAGTCATGGATGAAATGAAGAAAAGGCAATTTTTAGACTGAATATTAGGAAATATTTTCAAACAGTAAAATTGAATCTAGGGGACCGTGCAACAACACAAGGGGAGTGGTGGAAGCCCTGTCACTTGTACCACATAAAACTGTTAGACAAAATACAAAGTAGATTACAATGAAGGGAAGGAGAGGAAAGTAGATGACCTGCTAGGTTTCCCACCCCCCATCTCTAATTGTTATGATTCATATATAACTTTTGTTGACATAACATACTAGAATATATTTCAAAACAGAGTTATTGTAAAGATCAAGACTTTGGTTTCCAACCATGTGAAAAATTTCCCCTTTCCATGCCAGTTTTACAGGTATTACAGTACGTTAAAAGATAGCTAGGAACATGCTTTTTCCACAAAATTATTGCACTATGGAGTTAACCAAACTTGTTTTCCCTGCATACTTCTGGCTACCTTTTAATCACAAAAATTCTAATTAAAGTCCCAGAATTGAACAGAAATGAAGTACTACTGATTATGGGTCCAGTCCTGCAGGGTGCAGATGACTCTAGTATCAATCTGCAAAGCACTTAAACTCATGCTTAACGTTAAACATAATAAATCCCAGTGACTTCACATTAATTGAATAGTCTAATCAGAGACAGACAAACCAGCTGAAATCAATGGAGATAGCTCAAGTGCTTTGCTGGATCAGGGTAAGAATGCTCAGCATCAAGCCCTATATCACCTTATTGATAGGACATTTATTCACATCCATATGTGGCTTCAGAACAAAACATCTGTATCCACATCATGCATATAATTGAAAAAGAAAATTGAATGAACAGACTTGACCACAGAAGGTTTATGCCCTGCCTACCTCCTCCCCCCTTATTAATAGAGACCTTGAAGTCAGCAATTGTGATAAGATATTTGGTTACATTGATGTAAATGTACTTTTTCTTATCAATTGGCAAACAGCACCCTAAATCTATTTATCGCCTTCACATTTTATTTACAAGATTTTTCTGTCTTTGAAGATGGCTTTCTAGTTTCAGTACCTGATGGTACCAAGCTCATTTCTGAAGCAAACAACATTCATTATGTGCAGAGGGGAGTGTTTTATTTTTTGGTTGCATTTTCCAGATTTTATCTTGTTCATGCTGCTTTGATAAGCATGCCTCAGTTGTGCATCTGATTTGTCTCCTTCGGGAATGCATTTGTGTAGCATGATCTTTTGGTAGAACCCTTCACTTGGCCCTCTTTATGTTCATCTCGCTCAGTTATTGTGTCTTGTCTCAAATTAGATTGTAATTCCTTTGGGGGTGGGGAGCATGTCTACGTACATGTCTGTCTCATCCACAGCACAATGGGGCCTCTAGGCTTTACCACAATATAAACAAGTAAGTGATAATGGAAAAGGGGAAGAAGAGGCTGAACAAGACATGGAAAAGGATTTCTCTCACTCCTTCACTTCTGTTGCCAGCTCTTTTCTTCTTGGAGAGGTCCTTCTCCTCTCTTGTTTTCCCCTACTGTTTAAGGATCAAATCCTGACCTCATTGAAGTCTATGGCAAAACTCCCATGGACTTCAATGAGGCTTGGATTTCACCCTTATCCTTTTTTTACTCCCTCCATGTCAATTTGCCTTTTCGATCATCTGCTTCCCTGGTCTTTAAAAAATAATGTTGCCTTGGTCTCTAGAAAATCACCTGAATGGCCAAATCTGGTGAACACTCTGTATATCATTTACCATCTTAGTCTATGTCTCCACTACCGCTTACGTCCGTATAACATATGTCACTCAGGGGTGTGAATAAGCCACTCCCCTGAGCAACGTAAGTTACATGATGTAAGCGCCAGCGTGGACAGAGCTATATGAGTGGGAGAGCTTCTCCCACTGAGATAGCTACTTGCGCTTGTTGGGAGTGGATTAATTAAGTCGACGGGAGAGCTCTCTCCCATCAGGTAAGAGCACTTACAGCACGGCAGCTGCACTGCTGCTCTAAGCTCTCTACTGTAGCCATAGGCTTAGATCATTTAAATATATTGTACCAAGTGTTCTTAGTCAGACTTACTCGTGGCCTTAACTTTTGGCGGAGGTAGTCACATTCCTACTACAGAGGGGTGCATGAAGTCCAGACAGGAATTTATTTACATGCTAACGTTTAGAACAACATCGTAACACACACCTGGAGGCAAGGAAATAGCAGTCTCTGATTTCTTTCCAGGAACTTGTGGACCTTGGAGTAAAAGTCAAAGCATCCCATAGTAATACTGGGCATATGATGCCATCACTTTCTTTCCCCATATGTTTCTCCCTGACCCTCACCTACTGCAGAAGGCATATTGGTGAAGTCTTGGATTCTAACTATTCCAATAACCCGCCCCAAACGGGCAGCTAATTTCTTTTGGTCATATAACTCCAGTGGAATTCAAGTTCAAGTCAGTGCAAAATTATTCTATTGGAAAGAGTCCAGCGGAGGGCAACAAAAATTATTTGGGGACTGGAACACATGAGTTATGAGGAGAGGCTGAGGGAACTGGAGATGTTTAGTCTGTGGAAGAGAAGAATGAGAGGGGATTTGATAGCTGCTTTCAACTACCTGAAAGGGGGTTCCAAAAGAGGATGGCTCTAGACTGTTCTCAGTGGTAGCAGATGACAGAACAAGGAGTAATGGTCTCAAGTTGCAGTGGGGGAGATTTAGGTTGGATATTAGGAAAAACTTTTTCAGTAGGAGGGTGGTGAACCACTGGAACGCGGTACCTAGGGAGGTGGTGGAATCTCCTTGCTTAGAAGTTTTTAAGGTCAGGCTTGACAAAGCCCTGGCTGGGATGATTTAATTGGGGATCGGTCCTGCTTTGAGCTGGGGGTTGGACTAGATGACCTCCTGAGGTCCCTTCCAACCCTGATATTCTATGATTCTATGAAAATAGATCAGTGAATGCTAAAAATATTATACAATAAAAAGTGTTTCAGCACAGATAGATGCTATCTATCACTGGGCATTATTAGCATCAAATGCACACCTTCAGTTAACATATACATAAAATGATGGTTTTTAGCTGGACTGTGTCCCAGGCTCACTTTTTGCAGAACTGCAGAATGAACCCTGAGGAGATATCTGAGTACTTGTACCTCCAGCTATTCGACTGGCACTTGCAGTTACTTACTTAGTGGCACAAGCACTCAGACTTCTACTTGCAAATTAACGGTGAACGTGGGTTCAACTTGTGCCTGCAAAAGGGAGGCCACCCATCTGGAACATGTTCCCCTAAATATCCTGCTATATTAAAATGGAAACGTCATTGTATTTCGGTCGTAGGGACAAAATGCTCTGTCTGTTTTGATTGTTTGAAAAAAAAATACAGTTAGCTATGCATTTATATGTGGTGTGCATTGTGGAGATGTTTTAAACCACTGGTTCAATAGTTGTGCTCTTTGGACTATTGATTAATTATATGGTCAGTTTCTACTAGCACTGGATCTGTAGCAGCATCCTGTCATTTGTTGTCTTAAGTGCCTTTTCTGTTTAGACTCTTCTTTTAATAGTGGTCTGTATTTTGTATTCATTCATCTGGAGATCCTTTGCAATTAATCCATTTAATCCAGAAGGCTGCCTTTTTTATCCAAAAAAACCCCAACCCAACCCAAACAAAAAACAAACAAACACCCCCCTAAAGCTAATGAACTTTATTGGCTTGTTTAGTGCTGGATTATGGCATGTAGTCACTGGCCTGAGGGGGAATGCCCCTTCCTAGGGATGAGCAGAAAGGGATCCTAGCTTCTACTGCTTATGAGAACCAATCCCACCCTGAGATCCTGACTGTAGTGGGGAATATACATTCTGCAATCCCTGGTGCGCCTAGCTCAGCGATTCTCAAACTGTGGATCAGGACCTCAAAGTGGGTCACAACCCCATTTTAATGGGTTGCCAAGTCTGCCGTTAGACTTGCTGGAACCTGGGCTGAAGCATGAGCCCTGCCGCCTTCGGCCCTAGGTGACCGGACTCAGGTTTGACTTTGGCCTCTCCCGCCTGGTGTAGTGGGGCTCAGGCTTTGGCGCCCCACCCCCAACCACGAAGGCGGGGCTTGGGCAGACTCAGGCTTAGGTCCCCTTTCCTGGGGTCCTGTAATGATTTTTGTTGTCAGAAAGGGGTTGTGGTTCAATGAAGTTTGAGAACCCCTGAACAATGCTGTGGAACGCGTACACTTGGGTATACTGTCCTTATAATTGTGATTCCTCAGACTGCAGAGATATGGAGATGGATGAGGAGGACACACACACACACACACGGGGGAAGGTGGAGGCAGGGACAGGAAAAGACTCTGAAGACAGAGTCATTTTCTGAGATGGAGACTGAGAAACAAAGTAATAATTATACTGCTATGGCTATGCCGGTAAGTTTCCCCGGGGTAAACAAGCCCTAATGGATAACAGGGGCTCCACGAAGAACTCACACAGCAGAAGGAAGGTGGGCTTATGGGATATTTGTCAATGGGGAGGACACACTTCTTTTCTCAAAATGAGAAACCACATGAAATAAATAAATAAATACATACACACAATACTCATTTACATGGTTCCTTTCACCCTACAGGATCTCAGGGTACTTTACTGAGTTACACGGACACGATAAAACTATTCCATCATCCCCAGTGAAATGCAAACAGATCCATGGTGAAATACAATAGCAGCTTAGTAGAACACAGACACATTATAAAACAGTTTAGGAAAACAGAGGGGAGAACAGTGAATACATTTTGTACTGTGCAAGGAATTTATATGTAGTAAACCACCACCACTCTGATTTGGTAGCATTTTACAATCACTTCGCATTCATTTTGCACAGATGTAAGTGAGGACACAAAGCAGTAAAGGAGGAGAGAATCAAGACCCAAGAGTGCAAGTTTAACAGCTGCTATTGGCAGCCTTGAATGTAAAGAGCAGTACGGTTGTGTCTTTCTTGGCTGCTTTTGCTGAAGGACTTAATGGGAGGGCCTATCCATCTCCAAGACTGTGGGAGGCTGATTTGGCCTTTAGAATAAATAATAACATTACCTAAGTCTTTTATGGCTTTACAATATTTAATGTATTTATCCTCACAACATCCCTGTGAAGTAAGGAAGTGTTCTTATCCCACTTTTACAGATGGGGAATGGAGGCACAGAAAGGCAAAATGACTTGCCCAAGATCACACAAGAAGTCTGTAGCAAAGCAGGGACTTGAAGGCAGGTCTCCCAAGTCCTAGATTAATGTCCTAACCATTGGCTCATCCTTCAGGCCAGCTTTAACTATAGTCATGGCAGCTCTAGCCTTTAAAATAAAATAAAATAAAATAAAAAAAAATCTGAACTTTAAAGTTGGGGTGGAACTCAAACTGTAACCCACTGAAAGCTCGCAGCATGAGGTGCTGTATTTAAAATTACCTATTGTTTTGTGGCACATTCCTACTGTAGGCACAATGGAGTGAAATAAAAGCAAAGTTTCAGCTTTGTCTTCTCTTCAGATTTTGAACCTTAATTGTAGTAGCTTTATCGGAATCCACAATGTTCCAGCTTAAACAAGGAAAAAGTATAAAAGAATGTTCCAGGAAAATGCATGGGGATTTTGAATGTACTTTGATCAGGTTCTCACCTCTTTCACAGTCCCTTTTTTAAAACCAGTGCAAATTTTTGTTGAAAGTGAATTTTAATGATGCAAAAAACAAATTTTAAATGTGCATGCACTGATTTGCAGTAGGAATGGATCCATTCTCCTCCAACGAGGGAGCAGACATGATGCCATGTGGATTAACTGACCAGTCACACAATGTGAATATTGAATTCACAATGTGAATTACGTGCAGCAAACTGTTCACAATCATGTAAAATTAGATGTATTTTAATAAGTCATTAGTGACTTCACAGAAGTTATTAATTTGAGGAAAGTACAATTTGCTCATAGATATTCTGCAAACAGAGAAAGCATCAAGCAGTTTGCTTTCACAGAGGAAAAAGAACAAGTACAACATTTCCCCCCGATTCTTTATATATTTTGAAAGTGCAGTTCTGAAAAAGCATTTAGGCAAATGGTAACATGTAACCATCAGAATTTTGGTGGATAACTCCTCTTCAGGAGAAAGACACCGGAGGGTTGGTTTTTAGTTTAGATAGGGGAAGCATTTTAATGAATCTTCTCCCCACCTCCAGTTCTTTAAACAATGAGTATAAAACCACTCTTTTCCTCTCCCTGGCAAATTCTTACAGTAACAGAGACAGAAACTTGGTTTAAAAGCTGATTATGACTGAGTCTCTGCAGGACCTTACCTAGATACCAAGCTGTGAAGGATATTCTCCTAGAGCTTGCATTTGTCTCCTTGAGGGATACTGAAGACTGTTGTACTGACATCTATTGAGCTTTTGCAGGGCTTACTTGCATGCTTAAGAAGATGTAGGATTTGAGATCCTTTTACCTTTGCAGCTCCATTCTTCCCCTACCCCACACCCCTGATTTTTCTCTTGAATTTGGGAATTGGGTGCCCAATTAATTTAAATTTTGATTGATCAGTCATAGTAGATTAATAAACAAATCATTTGTAACTTAGATATACAGTGTATGGTGTTTTCTATGGGACAAACATGCCCCTGCATAAAGCTTTGCTTTAGCTCATGCAGTATACAGGCCACTTGCACTCCAAATTTCTTTGGAAAGACAGACCTATGGCCTCACACAAATACAGATGTGCATATTTTACTGCCTTGTTACTCAAAGAATTTTATTTTAAAGCATAAGGCTTAAGGGTTTTAAGTTCTTAAAATGTCTAATGCTAGAATGTTACCAAAGTCTTCAAAGATGCACATTTGAATACAGTATATGGGAAACACCTGGATTTAGAAACATTTTGGTAAAATTTGCTGTTATCCTTCTGTTTGACAAAAGGGTATATTTATCCCTTGACTTTTTGTCATGACCTTTGCATTCTGAAATGAATTAAAGGTTTATGTGCTGGAATGCAGAGAGCAGGAAATCAGGAAATAGCATGGGAAATGGCTTTCCTGTCCCATTTCACTGCTTTACGTACTGTAACGTCATCAAGGGCAGAGATTCTGTCAGTTTATGTCGGCATAACTAATTTGTGATGTGCAGGCCATATTGCTCGATAATGGTGATCAGAAGCAACACAGTAAAATGAGATATTTTAAAGGATACATTGTTGCTTTATCACATTGATTTCACTCCATCACTGTAAAAAGCACGCTGTGATCTCAAACGGATTAATAAATCCACTTATCTGCAAAAATAATAGACATGCTTGGACTAATTGCATCCAATTATACCACTGGTGAATTTATCCTTAACTGCTGTATAAAGAGTAAAAGCAGCAAAAGAGATCAACTCTATCCCAGAGACAGACCTCACCCAATATGTTCACAAACTCAGTTCTCGCTAAGAGGCGATTCAACTTGGAAAGAAAGTTATTTATGAATACAGGAAAAATTTTGCAATTTATAAAAAAGTCCCATACATTTTTTTACGCTTTTAAACACTGTAACAAAAGAACAATGTAGGCAAAGTGTATTACATATTTAGTGTTGGAGCTTAGGCCTGCTTGACATCTGTGGGAACTGAGGATGCTCTGCACCTAACAGAATGTGCTCAGCACTTTGCAGGAACAAGACCCTAGTGCCAATCTTGCAATACCTGACTCACGTGTGCTGTGCTATTGAAGTCAGTGGAATTACTGCTCATAAAACCAGGGTAAGAGAGATGAGCATCAAGCCTTCTGTCTTTACCCATATCCTGGCCTGCTAAACAGGGCCTGATCCTGTCCTTATTATTTACTTCATTGGAGTTCTTCCTAGTTGACACTGTTGTGAGCGAGATCGGAATAAATCCGAGAGTGTTTAACTTCTCTTAAAAAAACAACTATATTCTCTTCTATATACTCTGCATATTTCCATATCTTAATTTATGCCTCCTGGTCTTTGATGCTGATTTATTTTTAAAAACAAATCCATTAAATTTGTTAAAATGCATAGTTTTAAAATGATGATTTACTCACGAAACTGTTTAAAATATAGTATTTGGAATTGGATTGGTGTGAGCAGGAAACTGCAAAATAGGAGTGTATATTTTTATGCAGTAATTATTTATTGTTTAATATACCAACTGAGAAGGCAAAGAACAGCACAAATGCATAATTGTTACCAGGCAGGGAGAAGTAGAGCATTAGGAGATAGCATAAATAGTCAAACGTGACCTCAAAAGGTCAAAAGAGAACTAAACAATTTTGTCACAGCACTCGCTTATTTAAGTCAATGCAAGCCCAATTTCCTCTCTGCTGTTTTGCCTGGTATTTTACATTGTCCAGTATTACTCTTATTTGACAGAAAGACACACAGAGCTGGTTGTCCTAAGTACATTTATTAGATGTGTGCAATTATTAGGTAAGGACCACCTAAAGCATTTCACAAGTCAAACGAAACTATTTTGACTGTCATGCCACCTAAAACACTAAACTGAAATGTCTATGTTATATTAATTTCTAAAAATGATTTACTGAGGTCAGACACAATAAAAATGCAAGTGTACTGTAGAAGCATTTTGTAACATGGATGATTTTTTTAACCCTTCTCATGCTGTCACAAACAAGATTGCAATTTGGCAGATTGAAACAATGAAGATCAAAATATAATTTAATGGCCCAGCTCTCTTGCTTTCAACAGGACTTCAAATGTATCTCTGGAACAAACACCACTTATTACATTCATTCATGTTTCTGTAACTTTCCCCCTTTTTCAACATAAGACTAGGCTTTCATTATGGGAGCATGTGATCACAATATGTTCACTATATGAATGAGAGGCTTATTTGGTTTTACATTTAAGATCATGTTCATTTTTGCAGCACGCTCTGAACAACAAAAGGGCATTTTATTGTCACTTTTTTTTTTAATATTAGTATCCTTTGGACAGTTATAAAAATCACTTAAAAGCTAAGGGGGAACTATGCCTCAGTGACAAAACAAATTTGCCACAAATCATTTTACAAAAGAACAGCAGGACTTTAGACTAAACTCGGGAACTGTTCCTATTCATCATTCATTTGTTTTGGAAACTCCACCCTCCTCCTGCCATGTTCAATATCTAATTGGCATTCTGACACTTCAGATAACTAAACATCTGCTGCATGGATGCTTCTTAGAAATCTTTTGTTCTGTGAGATGGAGTTCAAGGGATACAGCTCACCGATACACTAGATTCTTGCCATTGTTAAGGCAACTACTTTACTGAATGGGGGAGAAAAAAAACATTCAAAAGACAAACATGAACATTTTGCACAAATACCTTTCCCCCTCGGACAAGCTATATAGGCATTCAAAATGTTTTAAGATTCAGATGTCAAGGGAGTGCTGCTTCCCACCTATTTCCACAGTCTCTGGAGTATTGAAGTCTTTGCAATCCTCCGATAAACAGCTATCGACAAAAGGTTAATTACTGTTGCAATGACAAGCATGTTTCATAATTGATTAACACTCAATGCATTTTTTAATACAGTAGTTCAATTAACATAAGTGGACAAGGTAGATGATGCAAGGTCTACCTTTCAGGGTTGCTGTGGGACTTTAATTAATTAATGTTTTGAAAGCATTTTGGAATAAATGTGAAGTAATATTATTATTGGATCAACAGATAAATCAAATGCAAGGTTTGGGGATCAAAATTTCCATCCTTCTGATGCTAGAGGCTTTTTGGCCCAAAAGTTTGTATTGCGTAATGTCGCTATTGATCTAATATTACTCTTATTATTTGTATCACAGTAGCATCTAGAGGCTCCACTGTGCTGAGGGCTGTACAAAATGAGACAGTCCCTACCCCAAAGAACTTACAGTTTAAACTAAAAAGACAGACAAAGAGTGAACAAGGAAAAAAGCAGAGAGAGGTGAAGTCCAAGGTCACACAGCAGGTCAGTACCAGAGTCAAGAATAAAACCCAAGTCTCCTGCCAGTGCCCTATCCACTAGGCCACACTGATTCGGTCTCCATATAGATATATTTTCCCTCTTTAACCTTTCACAAGGTCCAGCATAGCAATATGGTTACACAAATACTTTGTATATTAAGCTGAAACGTAGATTCTCCTTTCAAAAAGATTCACTGTTTACAGATATATAATGCATGTTTCTAATCAGAGCCAACATCTGGTTGCTATAGACATTTTAAGAGATCCACTGCTGGAGCTGTACAAAATAATTTACTCCTAAAGTGATACCAGCAATGGAGATATGGCTGCACTAGTCAATGTGAGGTACTGGGCCATCACCAGTGATAGACTGACTGCTGCAAAAGCCAATGAGAGTGTCTGCTTCAAGGCTCCTGTTTGGCTGTCAGAGTGAGTCTGGATACTATATCCAATCAACGCATGTCTCGTCTAGTCATTGGCAGGTGGGTTTTCTTTTATGAGTCTATCCATAACTATAGCCAAGTTATTTTAAACTCTCTGAGCCAAGTTTCAGAAGAGGACATAATGCATGGCCCTGCAAAACCCACTGTAACCACATTTGCACATAAAAATGACTACTGAAAGTCCCACATAGGAAACTACCTGCATGATTGTCCTTTTGCACACCCAATCAAACTGCATGCATATGCGTGAACTTTGGCAGACACATTCACTTTGCCCACCATTAAAAATGTATCCCTCGTTATTTATTTAGAAAAAGCTCAATTGTCGACATGAAGGGCTTGATCCAAAGTCCATTGGGGCAACAGATTCCCAATTATTTCAATAGGCTTTGAATCAAAGCTTAAAGTGAGTAAACTAATGTTCCTAAACTACCACTAAACTGTCCAACCAGAAGGAAGGAGGAGTCGTAGCTATCTACCCACTACAGTGACAGAATGGTTCTCTCACAAGGGACTTTTGCATCTGATGAATCCTAGCCCACTCAACCCCCTTTTTAATTTAAAGGGGTAAGGGACTCAAGAGGGGCATCTGTTAGTCTCAGTTGATGACACTGTTTGAAACTGCTCTTCTTGTCTTCTAAGTGATGATGTACATCCAGTGTGGAAGGCTCCAGAAAAGGAAAGATGACCCATTGCTTAGAGTGCTAGACCTTGGACGTGGGAAATTTGGGTTCAATCCCTGTTTTGCCAAATAATTCCAGTATGACCTTGGGAAAGTCACTTAGCCACAGAAGCACATTATGGGATTGAATCATGGGCTCCTGGCTGGGATTGGAAGAAAAGAAGTTGAGAAATAACTAGTTTTCCTCCTTTGTGGTCAGAGAATATTCTGGTACATGTTTGACATGAGTTCCTACTCTGCCAACTTGTAAATACACTATTAAATGGCATATGCTTTAATGTAACTTCTATTAACGATTACAAACCCCACTCTCTCTCTAGATACTTGTCTTGTCATTTAATTGGAGTTCATCGAAAAATGCCAACCAAATTTGGTGAAAATTCTGTGTTCCCTGGATTTGCTCACAAAGCAAAACCCAACAGGAGGTATTTCTGCGAGAAATCTACACTAGTATCACCTCCTTCCTCCAAACCTTTGAGGTTCCTGCAGAACTGACCCCCCCCCCCAATCTATGAGATAGTTAAGTATCTGACAAATAAGTTAACGGGGTGGGCAGCAATTCTGTTTTACTGCCATTAGGAATACAGTAGTAGCGATATTATTCTTATTCATATTACCAGAGAGCCTAACCATTGTACTACTTGCTGTACAAACTCATTTGACTGGGCATAATTATTGCTATTGAGTATTATACCATGCTATTTCAATATCCTTGTTGATTATGGGTAATGAGGATACTTTCCTGCTCACCCTTAAATCAGGATTCCCATTTTGTACCCCCACTTTTGTCAGCAAAAGTAAACACCAGGGTCTGTTTGATTCTGCCAGGCTGGGTTGAGACCTTTCAAAAATCAAGTGCATGTGTGTTTCCCCTGTTTGGCTCCAAGGAGCACTCTTCTTTTCATTGCCATCCCTCTCTTTCTCATCCCCCATGCTCCTGGCCTCTTCAGAGGGATCATATTCGGACACGACTGTCAGGGCCTGCTGTCATTTTCCCGGCCCACTTTCCCTTTTCTTCTTGACTAGGGGAAAAAAAGACGAACATCTATGTCAATGAATCCCTGACCTACATAGTCTGACCCTGAAGGTTCCATGGATAATACAGGAGATTAAATTAGGCCAGCAACTGAGGAAAGGGATTCTATATAGCCAACTTCTCAGATGTGCTTTGCTGAAGACATTACTTTCTCAGAATAGTGTGCATACATTCTAACTTCTGTGTCTTTTGAGGTCCTTTTGGAATTACAGTAACCACCATATTTTTGTCATTATTGCTACATTCAGAGAGAGGGTGAGGAGGGGAGCTTCCTCATCTTCTCCTTCATTTGCCCCCTTTAAGGCATTGCTACACTTGAGCGGATGTGACAAACTCAGTTCCAATAAACATAATGGAATCTGATAATCATCGCAGCTCCTTTCACAGGACTGAGGTTGTACCATCTCTCTGTGTACTACATAACTTTTAAGGAGAAGCTCCCTTTGTCCTGTACAGAAAAACCCAGAGAGCAGCCATGTATATCTCTTGTAAAGCGAAATTAACACAAAACAGGTAAGATTCAAGCTGATTCAGATGGGGCCAGTTTCAAAATGCTTATTTGCATAAAGTCACAAAAATGTCACTCTATACCTCTCATACCTGTTTTAAGTCATGCACAAAACATACTAAAGCTTTACATGTGAATCAAAGGTCCTGCTGCTTTCTCATTTGCAAAAGAAAGCACTTTACCTGTTGCTGAGAGAGGGAAACAAAGTCAGAATCATATATCAGGTTTCAAAGTAACAGCCGTGTTAGTCTGTATTCGCAAAAAGAAAAGGAGTACTTGTGGCACCTTAGAGACTAACCAATTTATTTGAGCATAAGCTTTCGTGAGCTGTAGCTCACGAAAGCTTATGCTCAAATAAATTGGTTAGTCTCTAAGGTGCCACAAGTACTCCTTTTCTTTTTGAGAATCATATATATTCATTCACAGCATGAAACAGGCTTCTTTAGGGATGGTAACATAACATCCAGGTGGTAGGCCTCAACCCCACTTCAACTATTGTTTATTGCCATTGCATGGATTAATCCCTGCTGTCAGTCCAGTCCACAAGATGCTCTTAGAAAGAAAGGTCTGCATAGCATCACAAATGTCAGATCCTGCTTTGATACACTTTATCTTCTCTTATCCCTTCAGACTCACCATGACTGCTCTGACTGACATGCTAAGAAATGCTTTAGAATGGACTAATATTTTTTTTTTTGTGATCAGAAATCATTGTGGATCTGATAAGAAGTTTGCAGAGCATTCCATTACAAACTGGGAATCCCAAGAGTCAGTGATTCATTAGTAGTTATCCTAGAGTTACAGGAAGTAAACAGCTTTTAGATGTGTAGTTTGCATCTAATTATGTCATAGTTCACTGTCAAAGGTGTGTGGTTTTTCAGAGTAATAAATTAAAAACAACAGATTTTACAACAGCATCTAGGAAGTCAAAGAGCTAAACAAATTTTTTTTAACATAAGTAAAACACCTTTGCTACACAGTCAAGGCATACTGTGTCATTTGTTGTTTTAATTTAATTTACAAGGATATGAAAATGTAATTTTCTGGATGGACATTCTCTTTCATTTGATGTTCATTTTCTGCCTTCTAAGGGATTCAGAATAGGTTTCTTTCTTTTTATATTTACACCAGCATTCACTAGTAATTTAATTAAGTGACTAATAATTAATATTCTTTGTGGTAGCCACATAGGGCCCAATTCTGCTCTCAGATACAATGGAGGAAATTATTCTGGATTTATACTGGTGTATTAGAGGACAGACCTGAGCTCTCAGGATTTCTCTACAATTGAAAGTTATTTCAGGTTAAATTGAGATTTTTCGAATTAAGTGCCTTGGGTCCACACACAAGTTTGTAAAAAGAAAAGGAGTACTTGTGGCACTTTAGAGACAAACAAATTTATTTGAGCATATGTATGATGTCCATCTGTTTGCATTTGGAAAGGAAGATGATGTCTGTCTGTATCTGTATGAATTTTTTCATGAAGTTGATAGATTTGTTAGTCTCTAAGGTGCCACAAGTACTCCTTTTCCTTTTGTGAATACAGGCTAACATGGCTGCTACTCTGACACAAGTTTGTGTTTCAAATTATCTGGCTTTTCAACCCCCACTAACAAACCCACTTTGGAAGTAAATTTATTGAGATTTGGGATGAGTCTTCAAACAACAAAGTAGTTGGGACCATAGGGACCAACCTATGACTGTATAAGTGTTAACAGGCCACTTTACATTACATAGTTCCTTACAATATGTGCTAACTACTTATGCTAAACAATCTGTTCCACCTGGCATTTTGTTGTGACTCTCCAAGTACTTTTCCCAGACCTGAAGAAGAGCTCTGTGTGGCTCGAAAGCTTGTCTCTCTCTCTCACCAGCAGAAGTTGGTCAAATAAAAAAAGATATTACCTCCCCCACCTTATCTCTCTAATATCCTGGGACTGACACAGCTACCACTAAACTGCATACAACAATGTTCTGCATCTGGCAGTCCTCCCAGTGCTATCCTGTACTGTTTTGTTAGCTACCTGTGTGCCCTCTTGAGACACAGAGACCGGATGTAATCTTCCCAATTAAATGCTGGTCTGTGGTCCTTTGTGATTCCAGCTCATGTCAAGTTCACACAACCAGAGTCAAATACCAATTATACAGCAGCCATGCTTCCGTATAGACCCATGATGAGGTCTGGACCTTCACTGGGAGAGGAGTGTGACCCAACTTATCCAAACAGGAGTCTCTGTAATGCATTGCTATCAGAACATATGAGTGAGAGGGGCACTCCTGGCACCTGAGCCAATGCTGCAATAAGGGAAAGGTGCTCCAGAAGGTTTATAAGAAGGTCAGGTACAATAATGAAAGACCTCTGGCAGAGCTTGCATAGTCTGCAGATACTATCATGAGCTGGATGGTATTTCTGGCAGAGATGCCACACTGAATGACAGCATGTTGTGGACTCCACCAAGGACCCCACAGATGTCGACCAGGATGCCAAGCTGAAGGAGACTGAGATCTTGGATTTCAGGATCTACCCAAAGCTACTAAACCAGAGAGACTGCCAGAGACACAGGAGCCATCCAAATCACAGGCTGAGAACTAACTTGGAGAGGGGAGCTCTTCCTGCAAATAATCTGGGTTATATTACAATAAAAGTGCATTGGGGGATTTAAACACATTTGTCCTGGATACTGTCGGGGTGTCAGCATATTGTGTTAGCTGCTCTCTGCCTCCTCAGCTTTTAACAGTTGGGTGCTCAAAATGGCCGGCAGCCACATTGGAGAATAAAAAAGCAAAATATGTAAGCACACAACCACCCCTCAAGCTTTCCAGGTCATGCCTTTCACCCCTCCTCACCATATCGCTTACTGATCCTTGCCCCAGATGACCAAGATGACGGCACCACATCGTTAAAAAATAGCATACACTGAATGGAAGACATGTTTTTTGCAGTGACAAATACAGGAAAGAAAAAGCAGTCGTAACATTTTTCTGGCTCACAGTTTCATTTATGCCCTCAGCTTTGAGCTAGCCTGAGATTTTACAAGGTAAATTGCCCAACTCAGGCTACGCAGACATTTCAAAATGCATACAGAGTTTAAAGCATTATAAGATATTCCAACTCAGGCTACGCAGACATTTCAAAATGCATACAGAGTTTAAAGCATTATAAGATATTCAGGCATACTCCCTCCCTTGGATTCAGAAAAATTACTGCAGAATTCTATTTAGTTTGCAAGGCACTTTATGCTGATCATATAAGAGAACTTAAGGCAAAGATGGTGCTCCATTCTGGCATGCACACTGCACAATAAATGCAACTCTGTCAAGACTGCCCATATGGCTTGTGATTCCCTTGCACTCCCACACGAGATTTGGGGGAATCATCCTGGCAAATAGCAGTGCGGTATAGCTTCCTGATTTGTTCATTGCCTTTCTGAACAGGATCCCCCTCTGCCTTTTGGGGACACACCTCAGGTTAACAACATCCAAAGTAAGGGTAGCCTGCAAAGGTGCACATGCAATTACTGGCCTGACCATGCTACTACCAAAATCACCTACTAACCCCAGACCACCAACAATCTGCATGATTGTACACGCAATTTTTAACAGTCTTCCCAGGTGTCTCAGTCAAAACTTCCCAGCCACCACCCCACCCCTTGGAGTCCTATACAAATGGGGAAGAACATTTGAAAATGTCTCACCATCTCCAAACTCACTTCAGGCTAGGAAGAAACCATGGGAATGGAATTCCAAAATTTAGAAAAAACAACATTTAAATGATTGGTGGCATGGAGACTAGAATTTGGACAATAACTACTTCTGTTGTCCACTCCCTTTCCTCTTCCTTAGCGTTGGCAGTGGACATGCTACAGTCCCCATGGACAGAGAGAAAGAGAAGAATGAGGTACAGGGTCCATCCCAACCTACCCACAGCCCTCTCCCTCTGAGAACTCTGCATACTGGGATGCACCTTTCACTTTCCTAACTCCAAGGAACTGGCCCTTCCCTCAACAATCCAAATCACAGGACAACAGTGGATATTGAGGAATCCTTAACTGCCATGATCTACCCCCATCCCATACCCCAAGACACACACAACATTTTAACCTCTCCTCCCCTGTATACCAATGTGAGATCTTGAAAGCACAGACATGCAATTCTTTGTTTATTAGTTCTGCCTGGATTGGGTTTTAAATTATGCATGTTCAATAGAGGTTTTGTTTTAACTATTCACAATGTACAACTTGGTGGATTATTTCTTATTTATTAAAAATTATTTGGAAATGTTGGCATGTGGTGTACAAGTTTTATAAAAGTGTTGGACAAATCAACGTAAGAATCCCAAGTGAAGCTTACTAAAATTTTTGCACCAATCATCATAATCAATCCCCTACACAAAGCATGCGCGCACGCACACACACATACACACCCTCTAAAAACCTTACACCAAAGGTTCACAATATTGTTCTAGCCTCAAAAGAAGAGCATAACACATCCCTGACCTTGTGTCCCTAACCATTTCCAGCATTTCATAGAGGACACTTTTGTTGGCTTTTCATAATGTGCTCAGTAAGCCTGTCCACCTCTCTCCTAGCTCTCTCACCAGATGTTCAGTATAAGACTTCATAAGCCAGAAAAGCAGATGGTAAAGACTGGTCCTCCTAGAATGACAGGTGGAATCACAATATCATCAGTGTCCATATTTGTCCTTGGAGAAAAAGTTCCATTTCTCCATTGCAGAAGACAGGCCAGCATTTCCAAAAGGTCCTGACATTATGGTCCTTTTACAGTGACCCGCCCCACCCCCAGGCCTTCCAGCACCTGGAGAAATATCCCTTTGTGTTGATCAACTTTGAGTGCTGCTGTGGACAGCAAACAATAGGTATTTGGGTTTCATAAATGGCTCCCAATACAGTTTGGAAATCCCAACTGTGAAAATCCATCAATAACCTCCCAGGCAATCCTTATGACCTTGGGGAATAGTACTTCTTGATAACAGCACACACATCCCTGACAGGTGATTTAGTAACAAACTGGTTAGCTAGTGGTGAGGTTCCAGCTGGTGATGACCAGGCACTTCTCCATGCTGTGGGGAAATCATGTGGGTGGCCCAGCAGTGCAGCTTAGGAATGATGAGCTATGCACAGGTTTCAGAGTAACAGCCATGTTAGTCTGTATTCGCAAAAAGAACAAGAGTACTTGTGGCACCTTAGAGACTAACCAATTTATTTGAGCATAAGCTTTCGTGAGCTACAGCTCACTTCATCAGATGCATACTGTGGAAAATACAGAAGACATTTTTATACACACAAACCATGAAAAAATGGGTGATTATCACTACAAAAGGTTTTCTCTCCCCCCACCCCACTCTCCTGCTGGTAATAGCTTATGTAAAGTGATCACTCTCCTTACAATGTGTATGATGATCAAGGTGGGCCATTTCCAGCACAAATCCAGGTTTTCTCCCTCCCCCCAAAAAATGCACAGATTTTTAGGAAATTCATCTTTGACATCCTAAAGTTCCGCCACCACTGTTGTTCATCCCAGGTCTGCATCACTGTCCTGTCCCACTCCTCAGCGCTAGCTGGATGAGCCCAGAAGCAGTGCTCCACCAAGAGAAGCTACTCTAGGCATAAGTCATACAGAAATGACTGCTCAAATTCAGCCATCTTCTCCTCAGGTGTCCATATTGCCCTGCCTCTCAAGCCACGGCACAATTTGACATACAAAAAAAGCAAACTGTTTGTGTTAATGATGGTCAGGATTTCAATGCTCAGCAGGGTTTCCGACAATGCTGCCTGATGGCACTCTGAAAATGGTGTGAGCTTGCCAAAGAATGATAGGATGCAATGAGAAGAATAATAGGAATTATTTAGTTTGACCCCAAATCCTAGAATTCCAGTGCTTTCTGGTAGCTATCTCACAATACTCAGCAAGAAAAAAATCCCAGAATGCACAGAGCATAGTGGAGAAGCATTGCACCATGGGACATCTGCTTAGAATGCGAGAGCTTATTTCAGAACAACACAGCATTGTATGGATACAATGATTCGAGGGGGAAGTAGCTTAACCCAGGATATCAAGGTGGGTTGTAGATGCCTGTAGATGCCCTGCTTGCCCAACAGTTGTTCTGGATCACTTAATGTAGACAAATATAACCCAAAACAGCTTTCAAGCGGGGACAAGCCCTGAGTTTATTGTTCTGATTTTACCTGTCTGTAAAGTTTCCAAGGAGTTTCCAGGAGATACTAATTGGGATTTATATAGTCAACCACTTTCATTCAAACCCTTACCAACAGGCCACATTTTCAAACTTTGCCCTCTGATTTTGAACATCCCCTTGTGAGAGAGACTGATTGCATCTGTAAATGGGGCATAATCCCTATGCCCCAAAACACAGCTACTTGTGCATGTATATCAGACATTAGGTATTCAACTGCATGGTCTCCAGGTGCAAACATGAGCTTTGTACTGCCAAAATAATACACACCTCTTTTTGTGGAAGTAATTCACTGTATACGAAAACACTGGTGGACTAGATTGCAAGTTGGCTTGAGGAGGTTTGAAAATTTGACTCTGTATATTATAAGGAGTTAAAAAGCATCTTAGAGCTGGGCTAGGAGTAAATGGGCATAGAAATATGTGAACTGACACAATGAATCACAACCATGCTTCATCTAATCCAATGTTCTGTTTCCAACAGTGGCTAGCATCATATTCTCCATAGAAAAAGTATAAACCACTCAGAACAGACAATTATGCATTAACATATACAAGAAGGAAATTTCTTCCTAATCCCTGGCAGTTTGTAGTAGTCTTAATTAAGATATGCAGAAAAAACCAACATTTGAGCACACAAGCAGGTATTTCTGCACTTGGAGCAACTAGCGCACATGCTACATTGAGTTTCACTTATAAGCAGTTTGTTAAACAAGCTTTGGCCAAATTCTGGCAGGTGTTTGAAGCAGGCTCTGCCCTCTTCTCCCACTGATGGGCACGTCTTCACTGGCAATGTTAAAGTGCTGCCATGGCAATGCTTTAATGTGGCTTGTGTAGTCGTGGCATAGCGCTGAGAGAGAACTCTCCCAGCACTCTAAAAAGCCCACCTCCACGAGGGGAATAGCTCCCAGGGCTGGTGCACTGTCTACACTGGCACGTGACGGTGCTGAAACTTGCAGCGCTCAGGGGAGTGTTTTTTCAAACCCTGAGCGAGAAAGTTGCAGCGCTGTAAAGTGCCAGTGTAGACAAGCCCTAAGTTGCATGAGCAGCAGAAAGGGCTTTTCTATCCTGGCTGAGCTCAGTCTAGTGTACAGTCCCCTTGCTTGTACTATTACCGCTAAGAGTACAAACAATTGTTATGGGGGGCTATGTGTAGGTGCAACTGGCTAACTAAGGTAGTGACATAAGTGCATTTATGGACCATCCTCTAAGAGGAAACCAGCAAACTCACTTTCAGTTATGATCTAAGTAAAGCTGGCCAGAAAACAATTCCCCTCCTCCCTCTGAGAAAATTTTCCTCCAGTAAGTTTCAAACCAATTTGAAATGAAAGTTTTTGTTCCAAATCGCATTTCGAAGTGAAACAAAAATGTCTGTTTTGTTTTTAAGCTTAAAATTGCATTTCCCACTCCAAAAATGTAGATTTGAAATAAAAAAATTTGTTTCAGAATTTCCTACAGGAAAACCAGACTTCTGTTGGGATTGACTCTTTGTCCCATGAAACGACCCCTGTTGCTCAATAGGAAACCTGTTCGGGGGCAGCTCTAATGTAGGACATGAACTCAGGTCTCCAAATGTCAGAGGCTGGTGTAATAACCCCACATATTACTCACCCCAGAGAGCACCCACCCATCCCTATGGCTTTTCTGAATCTTTGGACAACCTAAACTTTGTTCTAGAGGTTATTTATGGTCAAACCATGAGGCTGGAAATCAGGAAACTGTAATTCTATTCCTGGTTTTACGACTGATTCACTGTATGACCATGTCACTTCAACAACTTGTGCCTTGGCTTCTCCATTCCACATAGACTCTTCCAACCTCACTAGGCTATTGTGATGCTACATTTCTTAATGGCTTTAAAATAGTTAAGATCTATTGACAGAAGGCACTATAGAAGACCAAAACATTATTATTCTATCGAGTTTAATGTGCATGTAAATGGCACTTGAGTAACCAAAATTTCTGAATTTGTTTTTCTTGCTGCTAAACCAGCATTTCAGTCATGAAAACGGATTAGTCCACTTAGGCTATGCCTACAGTACCGCGGTAAGTTGACCTATGCTACGCAACTCCAGCGACATGAATAACGTAGCTGGAGTTGACGTACCTTAGGTCGAGTTACCGCGGGGTCTACACTGAAGGGGGTCAACGGGAGAAAATCTTCCATCGACTTACCTTACTCTTCTCGTCAGGGGTAGAGTACAGGGGTCAACTGGAGAGTGATCTGCAGTCAATTTGGCGGGTCTTTACTAGATCGCCAGTGGATCGATCTCAGAGAGTGGATCCTAGCTGTAGTGTAGACCTGCCCTTGGACTCAAATCTTAAAAAGGGGCGTTATGCATTAGCAGGCTGTCATTTTCTTCAAGGCATACATTGTATGTCCCAGGCTGCGCCAGTGGGACAATTCCATCTGGCCCCCAAACAGAGAACAAAACGGCATCCTTTGAACAACATGACCTCTCATGTATGATGTACTGTATACACAAAGTCACGCAGTGCAGAGGATGCCATTTTGCATGCCTGGCTAAAAATGCCACAGCATGTCACTGACGTTCTGTTTCTAGGAAACTAGAGCAGAGAGTATTTTAGGTTACTTTAAACAAAATTCAAAAGTGCTGCTGGCAGTGACAAAACAGAGTTTGAGCCTAAGATGGAAAGTGGATGGGTAGTAAATAACATTGAAGTTAAAACAAATTGATTCAGTCCTGGAGTTAATCTATTATATTCTTTCAATGGAATTTGTTTTGTTTAAAAAGGATTATATGAAATCATAACTAAAGCTTCATTAACTTAGAGTGATTCATTTTTTTTGTAACCACATGTTTAGTTACAGCTGATAAAACATGAAAAACTGCATTCCTTGCAGTTTGTTTTGCATGGGTGTGTTGAGTAATGATGTCAAATATTAAGGTACAACATTGCTCTTCTTTATTGATGTGTTAGTGACTGATCTGCTTATCAGTTCAGTGGGAGAACTGAATGCTAGAAAAGGGAAATGTGAATCTGTTCGAAAGAGCCCTAACGAGTACTGAGTATTTATAGCACAGAACAGATTGATAATAATAAAAAAAAATTAGAAGAGAATCTCTATTGAGAAAACCTTGCTCTCTATGGAATAACAAAGTAAGCAATGAAGCTTTGGAAGAGATGCTTCAATTGCTGAGATTGTATGAGAGATTAAAAATTCAGATACGATTGCCAGAAATATGTAATACTGCCATCTCTCTTTTCATTACACATAGGACTGTGTGTTCATCAGAAGTGCTTACATAGGAGCTTTTTAAGATCTTGCAATAGTATTGGGTACTAAGCACTTTTGGAAGTCTGGTCTTTTTTGCTTTAGTTTGCCTTCATCTCCTTTGTCAGTATTACTTTGTCTTTTTCATATTCACAACGTTTATACCTTAATACATTTTGTATTTTCTAGTTTTTGGGTCAAAATCTCTTAAGGATAACTTCCAAAGTTTATCACAAATGGAGACTGTAACTCAATCTTTAAGATTGGTGGAAATGGAGAGGGAAACTTCAAGGCTTTTCTTAGCTGAACTTTTTATAAACAGAATAATCATTTCCAGAAATAGAAAATGTCAGTCAGATCATCTTTGACACAGGGTCAGCTTTCTGCAAATAATACTCCTGGGGGAATTCTGTGCCAAAAAATTTAAAAATTCTATTCACAATATTTTAAAATCCTGCATATTTTATTTGTCAAAATAATCACACACAGACAGCGGGAGCCCCAGCCAGAAAAAAAATGGAAAAAAGAAGCATTTTGGTGGAAATCACAAATCCTGAGTGAAAAAAAATAGAATTCTGAGGGGAACACTAATTCTGCACAAATTCTGCCTGGCACAGTGGTATAGAATTCCAGCAGGAGTAAAAGAAGGCTGGTGGCATATCAGATGGGAAGATAAAGCAATGTCTTTCCATTATGTGACCCTAAGGTGCAGTTCCTGCTAGAGGGCCTTCACAATATTAATTCAGAGAACATGTCCTAGCTTCTGTGGCTTTGGATCAGGGAAAATGTTTTTGTATTCATTTTTTAAAATGCATCTGTTTCAGTTCATTGCTCTTGAGTGTGATGGATCGGATTGTCTTTAGCCGGGCAAGAAGCAGCTTCAGTAGACTGGGGCCTGGTCTACACTGCCACTTAACAGCGCAGCAACTTTCTCGCTCAGGGGTGTGAAAAAACACCTCCCTGAGCGCTGCAAGTTTCAGTGCTGTAAAGTGGCAGAGCAGACAGCGCCGCAGTGCTGGGAGCTACACAGCCAGGTTAAAGCGCTGCCGAGGCAGCACTTTATCATTGCCCCTGAAGACATGCAGGTCAAGACTGAGGGTAACAGCTCGGTCATTCCACCTCTGGCCTTCCCTTGTGCGGGCACTGTCTGTCATGCACAAGTTGTGTGGTGGGTTGGGCAATATTACAGTGTTGCTCACTCCCACTTTTTAAAACCCCATCTCAGTTGATGTAGAAAGAAAAAGAGAACTGGGATTCTCACATAATGAGTTTCTGGCCCTCATGGTTGCACAGAAAGGCCTGAAAATATGGCTAAAATCCAAAAGACAAAGGCCACGTCCACACTTAGAAGCTTGCAGCAGCACAGCTATACCGATGTATAGAGCGCTCGTGTAGCCGTGTGATGCCGATGAGAGAGACCTCTCCTGCCAACATAAAACCAGCCTAATGAGCGGTGGTAGTTATGTGGGCAGGAGACCATCTCCCGCCAACACAGTGCTGTGCACACGAGCGCTTCTGCCAGCAAAAATGATGTTGCTCAGGGGAGTGGTTTTTCACACCCGAGTGACAAAAATTTTGCCGACATAAGTGCTAGTGTAGACATGGCCAAAGAGAACTCAGCATGCATTTCTTAAAACAAAACCAACAAAAGAAAAAAAAACAACATGATTTTTAAGCCAATCTCATGACATTTCGAATGCTTGAGGGCGGCAATATTAATATGACTCACCTTTCCCCCCACTATTATTTATTTACAGGGCTGCCCACTGTATGTGCCAGGCATTTTTCAAACACTGAAGAAGAATAGTTTATACTCCAGTCTGAAGATAGACAAGTAGACAGAGCCAGGGAAAAGAAACAACAGGCATAAGTGGTTACCAGAATGAGACTAAACCTCCATTGTACCTTGTGGCCTAAATTTAGATTTGAATGCAGATGTTTGGGGTGAAAAGCTTGGGCACTTGCGTACTGTGTCATCTAGCCCACTAATTATATTTCAAATGTCTTGAATATCTATGCTATCCAAAGTTGTTTCTTTGCCATAATTGTGCAATTTGACAATATAGGAAATTAGGGCCAGGTTCTAAAAGGTTAGAGGCATGCAAGGTACGTACCCAATAGTGCACCTATTTAGCATGGACAGTTACCATGATTGTGCATGTACATAACTACACACGTGCAATTAGGTGCATTTGCAAGAGCAATTACATAGCCTGCATGTGCAATTGCACTATTCCATGCCCATGCCTTTTCTGACAGTCTGGCTCTTATTTTTCCCCTAATATCTCTGTTTTGTCATTTATGGACATGTATTTCTGTCATGTAAAAAAACCCCAAACAAGCAAACACAACACACAGCACCTGCTAAATAGACTTCAGGATAAGGGAAGCCCTTTGAAATATATTATGCCCTGGTCTACACTAGGACTTTAGGTCGAATTTAGCAGCATTAAATCGATGTAAACCTGCACCCGTCCACACGATGAAGCCCTTTATTTCGACTTAAAGGGCTCTTAAAATCGATTTCCTTACTCCACCCCTGACAAGTGGATTAGTGCTTAAATCGGCCTTGCCGGCTCGAATTTGGGGTACTGTGGACACAATTCGACGGTATTGACCTCCGGGAGCTATCCCAGAGTGCTCCATTGTGACTGCTCTGGACAGCATTCTCAACTCAGATGCACTGGCCAGGTAGACAGGAAAAGAACTGTGAACGTTTGAATCTCATTTCCTGTTTGGCCAGCGTAGCAAGCTGCAGGTGACCATGCAGAGCTCATCAGCAGAGGTGACCATGATGGAGTCCCAGAATTGCAAAAGAGCTCCAGCATGGACCGAACGGGAGGTACGGGATCTGATCGCTGTTTGGGGAGAGGAATCCGTGCTATCAGAACTCCGTTCCAGTTTTCGAAATGCCAAAACCTTTGTCAAAATCTCCCAGGGCATGAAGGACAGAGGCCATAACAGGGACCCGAAGCAGTGCTGCGTGAAACTTAAGGAGCTGAGGCAAGCCTACCAGAAAACCAGAGAGGCGAACGGCTGCTCCGGGTCAGAGCCCCAAACATGCCGCTTCTATGATGAGCTGCATGCCATTTTAGGGGGTTCAGCCACCCCTACCCCAGCCGTGTTGTTTGACTCCTTCAATAGAGATGGAGGCAACACAGAAGCAGGTTTTGGGGACGAAGAAGATGATGATGATGATGATGAGGTTGTAGATAGCTCACAGCAAGCAAGCGGAGAAACCGGTTTTCCCGACAGCCAGGAACTGTTTCTCACCCTGGACCTGGAGCCAGTACCCCGTGAACCCACCCAAGGCTGCTTCCTGGACCCGACAGGCGGAGAAGGGACCTCCGGTGAGTGTACCTTTTAAAATACTATACATGGTTTAAAAGCAAGCATGTGAAAGGATTAATTTGCCCTGGCATTCGCGGCTCTCCTGGATGTACTCCCAAAGCCTTTGCAAAAGGTTTCTGGGGAGGGCAGCCTTATTGCATCCTTCATGGTAGGACACTTTACCACTCCAGGCCAGTAACACGTATTCGGGAATCATTGTACAACAAAGCATTGCAGTGTATGTTTGCTGGCATTCAAACAACATCCGTTCTTTATCTCTCTGTGTTATCCTCAGGAGAGTGAGATATAATTCATGGTCACCTGGTTGAAATAGAGTGCTTTTCTTCAGGGGACACTCAGAGGAGCCCGTTCCTGCTGGGCTGTTTGCCTGTGGCTGAACAGAAATGTTCCCTGCTGTTAGCCACGGGGAGGGGGAGGGTTGAGGGGGTAGCCACACGGTGGGGGGAGGCAAAATGCGACCCTGTAACGAAAGCACATGTGCTATGTATGTAATGTTAACAGCAAGGTTTATCCTGAAAGAGTGTAGCCACTGTTTTATAAAATGTGTATTTTTAAATACCGCTGTCCCTTTTTTTTTCTCCACCAGCTGCATGTGTTTCAAAGATCACAGGATCTTCTCCTTCCCAGAGGCTAGTGAAGATTAGAAAGAAAAAAAAAAAAACGCACTCGAGATGAAATGTTCTCCGAGATCATGCTGTCCTCCCGCACTGACAGAGCACAGATGAATGCATGGAGGCAAATAATGTCAGAGTGCAGGAAAGCACAAAATGACCGGGAGGAGAGGTGGCGGGCTGAAGAGAGTAAGTGGTGGGCTGAAGAGAGGGCTGAAGCTCAAATGTGGCGGCAGCGTGATGAGAGGAGGCAGGATTCAATGCTGAGGCTGCTGGCGCACCAAACCAGTATGCTCCAGTGTATGGTTGAGCTGCAGCAAAGGCAGCTGGAGCACAGACTGCCACTACAGCCCCTGTGTAACCAACCGCCCTCCTCCCCAAGTTCCATAGCCTCCACACCCAGACGCCCAAGAACGCGGTGGGGGGGCCACCGGCCAACAAGCCACTCCGCCACAGCGGATTGCCCAAAAAAAAAAGAAGGCTAGCATTCAATAAATTTTAAAGTTGTAAACTTTTAAAGTGCTGTGTGGCATTTTCCTTCCCTCCTCCACCACCCCTCCTGGGCTACCTTGGTAGTCATCCCCCTATTTGTGTGATGAATGAATAAAGAATGCATGAATGTGAAGCAACAATGACTTTATTGCCTCTGCAAGCGGTGATCGAAGGGAGGAGGGGAGGGTGGTTAGCTTACAGGGAAGTAGAGTGAACCAAGGGGCGGGGGATTTCATCAAGGAGAAACAAACAGAACTTTCACACCGTAGCCTGCCAGTCATGAAACTGGTTTTCAAAGCTTCTCTGATGCGTACCGCGCCCTCCTGTGCTCTTCTAACCGCCCTGGTGTCTGGCTGCGCGTAACCAGCAGCCAGGTGATTTGCCTCAACCTCCCACCCCGCCATAAACGTCTCCCCCTTACTCTCACAGATATTGTGGAGCACACAGCAAGCAGAAAAACAGTGGGAATATTGGTTTCGCTGAGGTCTAAGCGAGTCAGTAAACTGCGCCAGCGCTCCTTTAAACGTCCAAATGCACATTCTACCACCATTCTGCATTTGCTCAGCCTGTAGTTGAACAGCTCCTGACTACTGTCCAGGCTGCCTGTGTACGGCTTCATGAGCCATGGCATTAAGGGGTAGGCTGGGTCCCCAAGGATACATATAGGCATTTCAACATCCCCAACAGTTATTTTCTGGTCTGGGAATAAAGTCCCTTCCTGCAGCTTTTGAAACAGACCAGAGTTCCTGAAGATGTGAGCGTCATGTACCTTTCCCGGCCATCCCACGTTGATGTTGGTGAAATGTCCCTTGTGATCCACCAGCTTGCAGCACTATTGAAAAATACCCCTTGCGGTTTATGTACTCGGCGGCTTGGTGCTCCGGTGCCAAGATAGGGATATGGGTTCCGTCTATGGCCCCACCACAGTTAGGGAATACCATTGCAGCAAAGCCATCCACTATGACCTGCACATTTCCCAGGGTCACTACCCTTGATATCAGCAGATCTTTGATTGCGTGGGCTACTTGCATCACAGCAGCCCCAACAGTAGATTTGCCCACTCCAAATTGATTCCCAACTGACCGGTAGCTATCTGGCATTGCAAGCTTCCACAGGGCTATCGCCACTCGCTTCTCAACTGTGAGGGCTGCTCTCATCTTGGTATTCATGCGCTTCAGGGCAGGGGAAAGAAAGTCACAAAGTTCCATGAAAGTGCCCTTACGCATGCGAAAGTTTCGCAGGCACTGGGAATCGTCCCAGACCTGCAATACTATGCGGTCCCACCAGTCTGTGCTTGTTTCCCGAGCCCAGAATCGGCATTCCACAGCATGAACCTGCCCCATTAGCACCATCATGCATGCATTGGCAGGGCCCATGCTTTCAGAGAAATCTGTGTCCACTCATGTGACCGCGCTGACGTCGCCTCCTCGCCTGATATTGCTTTGCCAGGTTCTGGTGCTGCATATACTGCTGGATAATGCGTGTGGTGTTTAATGTGCTCCTAATTGCCAAAGTGAGCTGAGCGGCCTCCATGCTTGCCTTGGTATGGCGTCCGCACAGAAAAAAGGCGCGGAATGATTGTCTGCCATGGCTCTGACGCAGGGAGGGGCGACTGAGGACATGGCTTACAGGGTTGGCTTCAGGGAGCTAAAATCAACAAAGGGGGTGGCTTTACATCAAGGAGTATTTCAGGCAGGACTTCACGGAGGGTTCCAATAAGAAATGGTGCACCTAAGTTATTTTTCTTATTGGAACAAGGAGGTTAGCCTGGCCTCTGATTGATACATGGCTAGATTTACCTCGCTGCACCTTCTCTGTGAGTGACTACAGTGTGACTTAGAGGAATGAGTCCCCTAGACGGGGGAGGGGGAGAAGCAAATGAGTACAAAACAAATCTGGTCTATTTCTTGTTTTGATCCACTCCATCTATCTTTTACATCTTTGGCTGGCAGCAGACGATGCAGAAAGACTGCATGCCATCCACATCTCATGGCTGCTCGGCAGAAGATGGTACAGTACGACTGCTAGCAATAGGTATCGCCTGCCTGCTCACCATAAGACGGTTCAATAGGACTGACTGCAGGACTAAAGAGAATGACCTGGTCAAGTCACTCCAAATTTAGTCCCTGCGCCCATGTCTGCCCAGGCGCTCCCAGCCGACGTGGCCAGGAGCACCTCGGACACGACGATGACGGCTACCAGTCGTATTGCACCGTCTGCTGCCAGAAGGCAATGGGTTGCTGCTACTGTGTAGCAATACCGTACCGCGTCTGCCAGCACCCAGGAGACATAGGGTGACAGTGAGCTCCATGCTTGCCGTGGTATGGCGTCTGCACAGGTAACTCAGGAAAAAAGGCGCGAAACGATTGTCTGCCTTTGCTTTCACGGAGGGAGGGAGGGAACGGGGGCCTGACGATATGTACCCAGAACCACCCGCGACAAAGTTTTAGCCCCATCAGGCATTGGGATCTCAACCCAGAATTCCAATGGGCAGCGGAGACTGCGGGAACTGTGGGATAGCTACCCACAGTGCAACGCTCCGGAAGTCAACTCTAGCCTCGGTACTGTGGAAGCACTCTGCCAAGTTAATGCACTTAATGCACTTAGAGCATTTTCTGTGGGGACACACACACTTGAATATATAAAACCGATTTCTAAAAAAACGACTTCTATAAATTCGACCTTATTCCATAGTGTAGACATACCCTTTGTGACCCGTAGTTTTAGTCTGCTGAATGCCACATCATCACATAGACTAAATATAACAAAAGATTTTATTTTTCTCGATGTCCTCACTTGAGACAACAAAGTCAAGTATGTTGTTAGGCTCAGGCATCTCATAGTCTATGCAGTTCCTGACCCTCAACACATTTGATTTTGAATAGTATCAAATTTACAAAAGCAAACCTGTGTGATGTTCCTGTAGATAGTGTGACAGGGTGTCAGATGTTGCATTTTCCTGTGTATGCACAGCTGTACTCTTTTTAAAAGGGGCTGTCTTGATTCTGTGCAGGTTAAATATGATGAAATTAGTAGGCGATAAGATTTGAATGATTCTGTTTCATAAGTTTATTTATATTGACAGTGACAAAATCCAAAGTTTTAAAAAAGGCATAATAAAAGCAGAACATGCAAGGAAAAGCTAGGGTTTTTTTAATGGGAACCTTGCACTGAGATTCCTATTCTTATCTTTGGACTTAGATGCATATAATCATCTTCACTTATGGGAAATACATCTAAAGAAGGTAGAGTGGCATGTACTCTGTCCTTTTGATGCTTATGATGAGTAGACAAGTAGGATTATAGATACTGTAAGCAGTTTTTTTATATATGTTTTATACATATACGGATGATATACTATACATTATCACAATTAACTAGTTAGCCCACATTCAGATATCAGATAGATCTGAAATAATTCAAATATTATGCCCTGCAACAGGGGTATCATCCAAAGCCTGTTGAAGTCAGCGAAAAGCCTCCAGTTGACTTCTGTGGGTCTTGAATCAGGCTACTGATCAGCATTGCTACAACTGGAGAACATCAGCAATGCTTCACTGAGGCATGAAAATCAACTGCTCTTCAAAGAAGTGGGACCTTTCAACAAGAAGCAAAATTGTACTTTAAGAGGTAGGATTGCTCTGTTTTTGAAGGCACACAGTGCCCCCATAGTGATTTGTACAATTGTAATTAGATCACTAACCATGTGTTTGCATACGGAAAGAAAGGTGCTCATGGGTTTGATGTGGTGTGGGGAAAGCTTGCATTGGTACTTACTGTGTTGCATTTAGCCTCTAGAGTGTGGACCTCAGTCACCAGAGATTTTGCTCTGGTATTTTCCATTAGCAATAGATTGGGGGGTGGGGCGGAAATCATTGATTGCTCAGCTTGCACTGAGTTCTGTTCACATGCTGTGAACGAGAGTTTGATGATGATTTGGTAAATCTGCAAGTATGAGTGTAAGACAGCGTCAGATACATGCACCAAAATGTTATCAGTATTTGCTATGTTTTTGGGTGAGGATACATCTACATTGCTCAGTTTGTACACTTCAGTCCCCTTTATAGAATGCCCTGCATCCAACATGGAATCTTGTATAACTGTAAAATTATTTGTTTTAAAGGAATAAAAATAAAGAATACAAAAATCACAAAAATGCCACAACACTACATTTAATTGCCTATAACAATAAATTTCCCTAAGGAGAAATGGCAATGTAGTGGAACATCTGCCTTTCTCAAGAATCTAATTTTCAGGTCTATAAAAGATAAGGTTAAAATCAGAGACGGGGATCTCATGTTCTACATTTCCTCCTACCTAATGAGACTCAGAGAATGTTTAGCTTTTTGTACAACAAGAATTACATTCAGAATAGCAATTTATGAAGCTGCTTTAGATGGCATTGGGCCTGCCGTGTCTTTTTGAAATCTAAACAGTAGTAATATGATACACTTAAACTTCTCATGACAAGAGATGTTTAATGAACCCAGGATCTAACTAAGATACTTAATTTCTTTTCTCTTGCTTTCTTTTCTCCCCCATGAACAAGCTAAGTAGCATTTCTTGTGTAATGCCTGTATGAATGACAGCATGCACAAGGCATGGCAGAGGATTTCCAAAACACCCAGGCTTGTATTGTGCTTTATTGTGCTGCACCTTATTATCATTCTCTAACCCTGCACATATGGTCATCTTCCATTCTTCTAACTGGTTCCAGGGCCCTGGAATTCAGCATGACCCCTAAGGGCTATTCTAATGCAATCAGTAGGAATACTATATCCAGAGCCAGTCCAAAATCAAAGGCCTGGCCAAAGCCCAGGATAAATTACAGCTGTTATAAAGAAATCACCTTTTCACCTTGGCTCTCATATTCTTTCAGTTTACAGTCATAACTCAACAAGGCCAGAAACATTTGTCATTAATAAACCTGGTTGGATAAACAAGGCTGATGGATTAACAAGTCACATGTAAAGAAACTTGAGAAAGTGAAAAGCTTTGGACAGAAGGTAAGGATAAGCTGGAAAAATTTTCTGGGAGGGAAGATTTAATATATTTTATATCTACTTTCCCTACATTATTATCTCTATTGGATTTTTCTCTCATGATTGACAGCTATAGATACAGTAGTTCTGATTTACTGCCAAATTTTAAAAAGAGAGTAATCCTATGTGCTCTTGGAATGCAAACATGACTTATTGACCTTTATTTTGCAATGCTACCAGACATGGCAACTTCACCAGTCTATAGGCTTTTTTGCCAATATGTATTTCTTATCTGAACTGAAAAAAAAAATCTCATTAATTAAATTCAGAAAAGCCTGTGGATATTTCTCTTTGAAATACATGTTCATTAAGAGGCTATATTTCAGAGTGAGTTGTGTCATCTTTCTCAAATAAATTTGTTAGTTTCTAAGGTGCCACAAGTACTCCTTTTCTTTTTTGCGACTACAGACTAACAGGGCTGCTACTCTGAAACCTGTAATTATTTTTAATTTTGTTTTGTGGTGTGGATATGTTTTTGGCCTTCTGATTAAGTGTGTTAGACTGAAGACAGATTCCAAAACATGTTACTTATGTAACTCGGCAACATATATTTCTGCTCATCAACAATGTTTGACCTTCCCCTAAAGCCAAAAACAAGTCACAGCAAGAGTGATTTCATCCCAGAAGCTAAAGGGTTAAAACCAACAGTTTGGAAACAGAGCTTCAGGTAATCTGTGAGAAAAGGAGGAAAAGCAGGTTATATTTTTACCCAATTGTCTCAGAAAAGATAGTAAGACTTTTTCCTTTTTGCTTTACCATTTCCCCAACTTGGATTTTTATTATTAAAATTTAAATTATTATTAAATACAGGAAGTCCAAATACTTCTGTCACTGAATGACACTACTAGAAATATTTATGATCACTACATTTAAGAAGTGCCTAGGCACTTGTAAGTATAATCATCATCAACTAACATAGGTTAGTACATTTTTTTCTTAAAAGCTACATACCCATTGGTAATTTTAAGGAAGACTGTTTGAAGGGACAAGACAGTTCAATTACCAAGTTTCTAAGAAAGTGATTCCCAGGTGTTCAGAGATGTTTGTCTTGAAATTCAAACTGAGTGAGAAGGCTGTATTCTTGCTATTTCTGTTTCTGACACAATTTGATCTAATTAGTCCTAATTTGCCACTCAGCCTGGTAGGTTATAATTAGAAGAGAGGGTGGGGGGCTAATGAGAAAAATATAATTTGGAATGGCTCTGCAAAACACATTTTCTGTGTGTCTTAATACAAGGTCATGGAGGAAAAAAATCAATTATTAGTTTGATGGGGGTTTTAAATATTTGGCCTTAAACTGTTTTCATCTGGATATCAGCTGTTTACTCTGCAAACATCCCCACCCAGTCCACACAATGCAAGGTACTCCATTTCAGACCAGGGCAGCTGCAGAGCACCTTTTGTGTTTTCAATTTAAAGCCTTTGGGTTGATAGTTCACATTAACATGGACAGAAATATACAACTTGTGAGTTTGAAAAGCAGTTTTTACTCATAAAAACCTTTGATAGTTTAGCCATCTGGTCAGAGTGAAAGAAGCTCATAAAAGAGGCCCAAATAAGGTCAAAGGTCATCTGCTACGTGGGTCAAGGGGGCCCAAGAAGGTTTGCTGTAGTGGACTTTACTAAAAACTTGTCAGTAAGGATCTTTGACAAATTATGGCACATTCCATGGCTTTTGGGGGAAAGTATTTGATTACAGTGTGCAGGAATGTTGTTGATATTTGCAAAGGTAAGTAAAAAGAAAGACATTTAAATGAGAAACTTTAAAAATACTTTTAAAATTGTTTTTGTCTGAACATGCACATAAAATGCCTCCTATTTTATTCAGCTTTTCACTCATTTTTTTTCTAAATCATTTTACACTGAAAAAATATCTCCTGAAGAACACTGGCTACAGGCTTTGACCTTTGATTCAGGTCATTTATTCCTTTAAATGGTCTTTTATTATAAAACATCCTAATTACTCCCTCCTCTCTCCTCCCGGTTGGTAAGTGACAACATTTTAAAAAAGAAAAAGTATCTTCCCTCCTATTGTTCTATTTATATCAAACTAACTATATTTACAAGTGGTTGTTGTGGACATAACAATCTAAGGAGATTAAAAGGCAATGTTCTTGAAAGGCGCAGAAGAAAGCAAACTTTTTTTTGAGGTGTCTGTAGGCACAGCATTTATTAGCATATTTCCCTATGCTGAATATGGGACACCTGGTAAAATTACTCTTATTCAAGTGAGTTCAATGGCAATCAATTGTACAAACAAACATCAAGTTGACTGAGCCCGTTAAAAAGAAATACTGTGTAGTTGGCACAGACACCGACTTTCCAAAGTGCCGGGGGGTGCTCAACCCTTGGCTCTGCCCCAGGCCCCACCCCCACTCTACCCCTTCCCCCACAGCCCCAACCCACCCCGCCTCACCTCTTCCCACCCCCGCTCCACGCCCACATCACCTCTTCTCACCCAGTTCCACCCCCTCCCTCAAGTGCGCCACATCCTTGCTGCACCCCCCTCTTCCCCCTCAGCCTCCTGCATGCTGTGAAACAGCTGATTGCAGTGGGTGGGAGGTGCGGGGAGGGAGGAGGAGGAGGTGCTGATCTGCAAGGCCCGCAGGCAGGCAGAAGGCCCTAGAGGGGGTAGGGGGAAGTGGTTGCTGGGAACGGCGAATGGCGGCCACTGGGAGCTGCAAGCAGCCATACCTGTGGACGCTCAGGTAAACAAAGTGTCTCACGGCCCACCAGGGGCTTACCCTGAACAAGCCGCGAACCAAGTTTGGGAACCCCTGGCGGGAAGGGATGACCTGGCCTGTGTGGCCTGTGTCTTTGCAAAGTTCTTCTTCCCTCCCCCTGTTTCTGTGTGGCTGGAAGCAGCTTGTCCCTTCCTGCCTGCACTGTGTCCAAAGGAAGTTAGCACCTTCAGGCTGCTGCTGGCCACCAACGTAACCCAGCCGCCTCCTGTCCCTGGCTATAGCGTGGGCAGGAAGGGGTTAAGCCTTAAGGATGCATTGTGCACCAGGGCCCAGGGAACCTGACTGCAGGGACTTCAGTGAACCTGGACAGAGAAGTGGCTCAGCAGGGGGATGGAGGAGAAAGAGCAGCCCCTCACTCCCTGGGAGCAGGACACAAGGTGAAGGGGGGTGTGAGTGAAGAAGATACTAAGTCCCTGCCTTGGGGACTGCTGTGGAGTCTGCAGGTTTGGGGCATGAACAGGCTGGAAATCGCTCCCCCCGCACACCACTCCAGTGCTTAGCTGAGGGGCAGAGAGGCTTCCCTGGGCCAGCGCTGTGTGGGGTTTTGGCTAATGAGGGGAGACAGAAAATACCATGACAGTTTGCCGTTTTCCAGAAAAAGTCGGGACACCTGCAGGAAGGCTTAAATACAAGACTGTCCCTTTAAAAACGGGACGTCTGGTCACCCTAAGCATTATCATCAACCATAGTATAGTTAAGATACAGGACTACATCAACAGGTAACTAAAAAGAGGCTACACTAGAAAAACAAAAATAACTATGCCAATATTTGCAGCTCTTTCATCCTTCATTTTAGAGGAGGATAGTTAGGATTCTGTATTTAAAATGTAGAACTTTAACATTCACTCCTTAATACAAATCCATCTGTTCTGGCTTAATCCAACTTCAGATTTTGCAAATGCAAGTGATTGCAGCTCCCAGAAAGTTGGATGCATATCCATTTTGCTTGTGTATACCCTGCATTTTCACACTCAGCTTTGTGGGCACAAGCAGTTTAAAAAAATAAAAAAAAAGGCAAAAGTAGTTAGGCCATATTGGAAGCTGGGCTGAAAACTGGGTGGTGTAGCAATATGGTTTATAAAGCATTTTGTAACTTGTTGATTTTCATTATTTTTAAACGTTGACACTCCAGTTTTTAGCCAAGTAGTGACCCCGGAGAAGAGCCCAATATTGCAAAATATCTACTCCTATGCATGCTTAGACCATTGCAGCAGTGTGTTTAAAAGTACATGGCAATGCATGTGACATCTCAAATTAGACTCTGACCTTAAAACTGAAGCATTATATCTCCCAGTCCAAAACAAAAACACTGGATTACATCTAACTAAATAAAGATATACATCAGTCAGTTGTCACCTGGACATTTGTTTTCTAAGAATCATAAATCACTTTAATAAGATTTTTAAAGAAAAACTTTCTCTACATAATATTGACCCTTGAATGTTGTTTGTTTGTCCTACAAGTGTACTGATTCATCTGGTGTCCATACTCATAGCACATCATTCTCCAATGTAGAAATGCTCATTTGAGCTTACTTTACAGATGAAGGGCCAGATCCTCAGCTAGTGTAAACTAGCATAGCTCCCCTGACATCAGAGCTATGCTAATTTACACTAGCCGAGGATCTGGCCTATGAGGTTTATACTGCCTTAAAAATAATGGTTTCTCAATACCTTTTTTTAAAAAAAGTTTCTAAGCGTGCAATTCTACCCGCAGGCAGGTTACTGAGTGAAAATGATTTTCTGTAGTCAATAGAAAAAAAAAAAATTGATGTGCTTTAACAGTGGTGTTGGGGGTGCTGAAAGTCATTGAACAAAACTTTAAACCCTGTATAGGATGGAAACCACTTTAAGCCGGGGAGTGGGAGGGCGGGGGAGGGGGACCACTTTAAGCTGCAGCACCCCCCAGTACTCCTTGTTCCAGCATCCCTGTGTTTTAATTTAAGAGAGTCAGCAACAAGAATATCATCTCTATTACTTAAAAGAGGTTGTCTCGAGGCATTTGGCCATGCTGCCAGATTTTTTAAAATTATTTAAAAAACAGCTGTGAGTGTAGAAGGCTAATAATGGTGGCTTAACCCATATAGACATAGGTATTGCCAGAGCAGAGATGAGCAATGGTTCATGCAGTATGGTGCCTGCTGAAGTGGTCTATACCAATACTCAATATTTCACAGGGAAGGAGAAACTATGGACTAATGCACCTGGTCA
Source organism: Lepidochelys kempii (assembly GCF_965140285.1). Lineage (NCBI taxonomy): Eukaryota > Metazoa > Chordata > Testudines > Cheloniidae > Lepidochelys > Lepidochelys kempii. The sequence continues at coordinate 15,275,477 of NC_136392.1, read as the reverse complement.
ACACTGTATCACAGGCTGGGGGAGTGCAGGCAGGATTGTCCTCCTCCCTGGGCTGGTGATCAATTTATGACCTCACGGATGGACTGATAGGATTAAGAGGGGTTGGGGGAGGGACTAACTAGTGTAACCAGCAAATGCTATTCTTATTCATGTGTCTAATCCTTAAATCCTACAAAACTATTTGTCTCAGTAATATCCTGCTGCAGTAAATTCCACAGGTTAATCATATACTGCGTCCAAGATTATTTTTTATTATGGATTTTAATTTGGTTGCTTTTTAATTCCATCAAGTGGCCCCTTTTTCATTGGATGGATGAATAAGCACAACTGATCATACCATCTTGGTGCGATTTTACACAATATTTTACAAATATTTCTATGGAATCTCAGGGGGTTCTTAAACATTGAGGTAGACCAACCCCCACACCCTTCATGTATTTGTCAAAAGCCTAATCACCATGGTTATACTCATGACTCCACTTTGGATGAGGTGCACTTGGCATGTCAAGTGTGGTGTCCCATGGCTGCAACTAGGTGGAAACATTATATCTTTCCCTGGAGGAAGGTTAACTGACATGCCCAAGAGGTCCATTTAGCTAATGGGGCCCTCAGTAGCCATTTGATTACATGTTCGTGGCATTTATACAGACCAGCAGCTGCTGTCTAAGTGCAAAGTACCCATAGAATTTACGGAGACAAGTGGTTGCATTCTGACTGCATGGAGTTCATGTGGATCAGTACCTGATGAAGCTGAAGTTATTGCAGTGATCCCTCCTGTCTTTGTAATGAGAGAGAATGATTAAATATGAAGGTAGCAAGAAGAAAGATTTAAAGTTTAAGGAAGAACAAGCACAAATAAGAGGTAGTTTTCATGCTTAAAGTTGTGCATGTGCTTAAATGCAGTCTCAAATAGCTATGCTTTCCTGAATCAAGGCCAAAGTCCTTAACTCATAAAGCAGCACTCTCTTTTTAAATACAAAACCCCCTCCTACTTCAAAGCCACAACAGCACTAGCCATAGAGATGTGCCAAACCAGGACAAGAGCCGTGCCCTTCTAGCTTTCATTCACCTCTATGAATTACATCATTTTTAAGGAAAATAGTTTAGGCATAGTGGCTTATCTGTTAGATGTGATACAATGAGGAACACATTGAAACAGACTTAAGAACCACACAGATTCAGCTAATTTACCTAGGACTATCCTGTTATTGACAGGTCTTTTTTTATTCTTCAGCCCTAGTCTTTTCTTTCACCAGAGGATCTGTTTGGTGTAGTCAATACTACCAGTTTAATCAGGTTTCCTTAATAAGTGTAAAGTGCCCATAGTTTTCAAGAATTTGTTCTTCACAGTCTATGTTCCAGGATTGGGACAACACTGCCCTACTGATAGCAAATGGCTTTATATTTCCCATTGAGTTGACCGAGCTGTAGCTGTTTTTCTTTTTCTTTATTATGAGATTCACAATATTCCATGGTTAACCACGAGCATGGTGGAGATGGGTTTGATTTGTTATTTCTCTCTTTCTTTGGCTGCTCTTTTCTCATGATCTTAGCTTGTCTCCTTTCTACAGTAAAACAAACAAAAGTGGGCATAATGATGAGCTAATCAATCTCGATTAATTATATTAGCAGCGTGGGGAAACAGTCCATTCTGTCATCTCTCAACTATTGCTTGGCTTCAGCTTTTGCTCTCTCAATCCGATTTGTAGGTGCTTATTCTTGCACTCGTGACCTCCCGATTGGATTATTGGAATTCTTTGTTGACAGCTCTTCCTGATAAGGCATTGCATAGGATTCAATCAATCCAACATGCAGTGGTGAGGATTCTGTCTGTTCTCCATGCATTGACCCAGTACTACAACCCACACATTGGCTTCTTGTAAAATGTCAGGCCCACTACTACCAGGATGATTTGATTATATTCTAAGATGCTGCAAATGCAGCTGCTGGCATATAGGGATTTAGTGAACATCTCATTCTTCTCCCTTCCCCTATATTCCTGGCTCCACAATGTGATGTGCTGGACTTTGGGTTATTCTTGATCTTTTCACCTACTGACCTTCCAATCCCTATTTGTTCCAGATTTTGAAATCCTTCCATCCCAAATATCATGATGTTGGGAGGAACATTTGTTTAAAGGGCTCACCTAAATGTTGTTTGATTTGGATTTACCTGATTTATTTTTCATAGTGCAGTGTTCACTTTGCATTCTGATGGTGAATTTACATGAAGATGGTGTTGTCATTGATCTGTAAAGCCTAATAAGGACTTCCTTTCTCAGCGGAGATCAGCTGAAGTGTTCAGAGTGATAGCTTCTATGGGTGGTGGTAAGACAGTCTCAACAGAGGGCTCTTGGCCTTCTCTAGTCCAACAGAACACAAGTCTATTGTTCTTTAGGTTACAGGGCAAGGTCTTATTTTCTCAGGCTTTTGGCTAAATGATGTGATTGTTATGGTCAAAAGTTAGTCTACTTTAGACAGAGAGAGACTGACTTAATGTGATGGGGTTGGGTCTTTTAATATGCCTCGTAACTTTTACAAACCTTTACAAATTAAAACCCAAATAACGACAATCATTTTGTGCCTGCATGCAGCCCTGCTGATTTCATGAGGGTTCTGCAATCATGGAAGTCTACCCAGTGGATTCTTTTGAAGAATCGAGGCCTATCAGTCCACAGTTTGCCCTCAGTTCTCAGGGAAACCAGTAGGAATTCCTCCCTGCGCATAGCTGGGGGCAGAATTTAGCTGTATGGAATAAAGTCAATGAAGCTACACAGAGAATCATGCAGGTAGATCTCTGCATCTGCACAGAGTCCCACTGATTGCAGTGGAATTCCAAGTGGGTGCAGGGCCCCTCCCATGATGTTCTTTTTGCAGGATTGGGACCATGAAGTACTCAGAATTCTCTTCTGTGCAGCTGAGAAATATTTTCAGAAAGTTTCATTTTATTACTTCAGCACGGTTCATCAAAAAAAATTTACGTGAACAATATCAGGCTGAAAATATTTACTTTAAAACATTTTAACCTATTAAAGTAAAATGTATTACTGAGACAAGATGTAAGACAAGAAAAAAGTTTCCATTCTTCTATATAGAACATGGTTTACATTACTTGGCCGGATCCTGCGCTGGAGTAAATGGATGTAGCTCGTCTTTTCTATATAGATGCAAAAATAATTACACTCTCTGAATCCAGTGGCTAACTATGTAATTTGCAAGCAGAACTGTTACATAAGCTTGTGTAAATTAGCAACAAGGAGCTGGAGATGCCTAAGCTACTGATGGCTATGTGCTCAGAAACCCAACTCGCACATAGCCAATAAGAATATTTTAAAAGTTCCAGAGCAAAAAACCCTCATGATTCTTATTTGTAAATCCTGAGTCTTAACAAGTATTTATCAAAATCAAGCATTTGTGTTGCCGAGGGCTTACTGTAGATAAAATTTAGATAACCTCTCAAAATTAAGGGCCACTAATGAAGTTCACATGAGGAATTAACATTGTTACTTTGAGAGTCCACGTTGGCCCAGAATTAAAAGGTTCTTGGCCTGCTAAGATTTAAAGAACCAAGATTCCACTTCACACTTCAGCCAAGTGTATTTACATCAGAAGAAAGTGAGCATGTTTTCTTCGAAACAAAATGCAGACAAAGCCAGTTAGGGAACATCTGAAACATTTATGATTGGAGGAGCTAGCCCAAAAAGACTTGGAGTAAGCTCTAAGAACTTCAACCCTGAAACACCATATTCTAAACCTGCAGGGCTGACCCAGTTGATTTTAAAGGATGCCAGCCAGGTTGCATGCACTATTCCCTTTATTATTTCTGGGTTCTCTGCATCAGAAGCCCAGCATCTGGAATGCTGGCTATCTTTGCAAATCACCTGGCTTTATAGGGGCTATGGTCCAGATTCACAAAGGCACCTAAGTCCCAGATTTGAGCACCACTGCAATCTGTAGAGCCCCACATTTAGCAGCTGCCTAACCTTGTAGGTGTCTAAACTCACTGTGCCTACATTTTCACTGTAAAAAGTTCCCTAGGCACCTATGTTACTACCTCTGAGCATGTGCACTGCTATCCCAGGCAGGTGTCCTGATTAGGGTGACCACCCTTCCCCAGTTGGATGGGAGAGTCTTGAAATGAAGAGTTCAAGTCCCGGTTGGATGGGGATCCAGGACAGGGGCTGCTCTTGGGCATCCCGGTTCTTCGCCCAGGACAGGTGGAGGATCCGAGGTTCCCCATAGCAGCCCAGGCTCTCTGGACGGCTCTGGCTTCCAGTCTGGCCAGGAGGCAGGACTTGTGGGGAAGAGGAGGAGGAGCAGGGCCATGGAAGGGGCAGGACTCCTGCATATGTCCTGCTTTTGCCTTTTGAAAGGTGGTCACCCTAGTCCTGATGCCTCTCTCAGGCCTAAGCCCCAGTGTGATCTTCAAACCAGGTGATGACAGATGAAACCCCACTTATCTTGCCTGGGGGCCCAATCTGATAGGCGTGCTCAGAGCGCGCCTAACTCCACAGAAAACCGCCAGGGGAGGAGGTAGCAGTGGTGGTGGCCTCCCATATCATTTTAGTACTGTGGTTAGGGTTCTCACTCAGCAAGAGAGAATGTCTGTTCAATTCCTTCCTGTCTGATGAGAAGGAGAGGCTCCTTACCTTGTAGAGGAACTGGAATTCTTTGCGGTGTCTTGTCCTTATGGTTCCCCAGGTGAGGATGTACGTGGCTCATGCACTCTTGACCAAAGATTTTCTTTTTTGTTATCAGTGCCCACAGGTCCTCACCTGCACTGTACACCTCCTCATGCTCTAGTACAAGGTCACATAGAGAGGAGAGGACCTAAACCAGTTATTGTACAAGGTAAGTATCGCCCCCTTTGAATTATTGTCCCTATGGGTGCTCCACATGAGAAGGCTCCCTAGTACCACCTCCCTGTGGAGGACGGTGCGGAGGCAGCAAATTCAGTACAGAACAGCTTAATCAAATACCATATCTACTCTGAAGGCATGTACTGAGGCATTATGCTGTGAGACTTTGTGTCTGGAGGACTAGGTGGCTGCCTTACAAATGTCCTTAAAGGGCACCTTTGGAGGGAGGGCTATGGAAATGGATTGAGCCTAGTGGAATAAGCAATGCTTCAGGCGGTGGGGGTGGGGTTTATTTTGGAGAACTCATAGCATGCCAGGACACACACCAAAACCCATTTAGACAGTCGCTGGGTGGAATAGAATGGCCCCTCATCCTCTCAGTGGAGGAGACAAAAAAGCCAGGCAACAAAAAACAAAAACAAAAAAAAAAGGAAAAGGTTTCAGATTTCACTATCAGGGCCTGATAGTTCGTGATTCTGAATTAAGGGAGGCTGCCTACCTGCTCTTATGGCCTAGAAGGTCCAGTCATTTAAGCTCCTTATCAGATGGTGTTGAAGTGAAGCGATGCTGCCTATTTCTCTCATTCTGGTTATCAATGCCAGAGTGAAAGGTGTGATGGGAGAACAGATAATCTGAGCCTGTGGCTGGGACACATTTTTTAATCAGGTGAGTGGGATGGTAGCTGGAGTTTTCCATGCTGTGTCAGTAGGGCATTGTTGAAAGGCAGGACTATGTAAGAGGAGAGGTGTGAAGGATGTCCACCAAGGAGTGCTGCCTTTCTTGGACTTTTCCAGAGGAATCTGTAAACACTCTACTATGCACTTCAGCAGGTCCTGAAAGACCTTGAAGTCATTCATGTAAGATGTTGGAGGGGGCACAGTTGCCTCATCTGGGGAGGAAAAGGAGGTTGAAGTCTCCTCTTCTATTCTCTGCTCCTGTTCCTCTGGTGGGTCTTCTTGAGGAAGACAAGGAAGGTCCTGAGGTGTTGGTGGCAGAAAATCTTGGTGCGTCCTCTTGCATGAGGGCTTGGGATTAGGGTTAGGGATTTGAATGAGTAGTCTGTATCGGGGGCTGGATATCAAAGGGGAACAATTCAAAGGGATGTGGGGATGGGGTGCTGCTACTGATAACCTATAAGGCGAGGTCAGGGCTGGTGAAGCGTACCTGAGAAGCTGAAAGGCTGGTAGTGTCAGAGTCAACACCAGAGTCCGTTACCAGAGTCAAGACTCCTTCATGCTGGAGGCAGGGGGTAACAAGCTGATTGACAGTCCTGGGCACCCTGAGAACAGTTACAACAGGTGTGTGCATATCCTCAGAGCACCCATATGGACAACAACTTGAAGAAGAAGGGATTTGAACAGAGGTTTTCCACTTCCCAGATGAGTGCCCTAGCCACCGACTATGGGATATTTTGAGTCTCTTTTGGAGAAGCTGTTCCACTTTGTATTAAATAATTACATATTGATTTGTACAGAGAAGGAATGAGAATGACTCTATTGCCCACTGCTTAGCGCACTCACCGGAGAAGTGTCCCCCACTTCCTGGGTAAGTACCCTAACCACTTAGTGAAAGGTTATGAGGGACAGCTCCCTCCTCCCCAGCCATTGTGTGTGGAGTTAAGCAGGCACCAATGCCATTCTTGGAAAAATGGGTTAGGTGCCTGACTCCAGGAGAGGGGGATCATAAGCAGAGATAGGTGCCTGCCTGCAGCCAAGACGGAGGTGCCCAACTCTATGAGAGGAGTGGGATTTTTGGACACACCTCTCAAGTCAGCATCTCCCATTGGCTAGCTTGGGCAGCTCCGCACCTGGTGTTCTGGCTTGTGTGAATCCCATTTTCAGATGTCTCTCTCTCCCCCAGTGCATTGTACAGGGAGCCTAGGTACCTAACCCAGGGTTTGTAGATTCCAGTGACTTGCTAGGCAGCTAAAAGTCAGCAATCCTTTTGTGGATCTGGGACTATGTGCTCCAGGAATCATGGCCCCTTTAGACCTGACTGGTTAGCATATCACAGTGAATCTTGGCACTGTGTTGAATGGATGCTGGTTAGTGTCAGGCAGCCAGGCAATAATGAAGAGACTCAGAAAAATCCCAGGGTGGAACCAAATACATAGAAGTCAGTTGGGAGCTTTGGTTAGCCAGTGTTGGATAGATTGGGACTATACTGTAATGATGAGCAGGTGCTCTCTCTAAAATGTGGGTCTTTGTGGTCACAGTTGTTAAAGGAAAAGAACAAAGACAGGCATGGATGTGCAGTTAAAATGCTGCATGTTGATTCCTCCTTTTCAAACAATAAAATGCTCCCAACTAGTTGATGATAAATGCCATGCATCATTACATCCTAAAACAGTAAAAATGAACGATCCATTCCAGAGAGTGTCATATTTCTGGACGGGAGGATAATCAGTGTGATTAAGAACCTAAATCTATCTGCTCCATTAAACTCTGGAAGTTAGACTAGTTCTAAGGTTTGAGAAGCAATTAATATCTTTCAAGCAACAACATTCTTGAATAGATGACTCAGGATTTCAGTTACACCTGAGCAGAAAGTAATACTTTCCAGTGCCTTGATAGAAAAACCTCATTCGGAAGTGCAGTGAGAGGTCATAAAAATTGAGGATTACTTTTAGTTAGTCATTTGTAACAGGTAAATGCATCTGTTTAACTTCCTGGAGTGGGGGGAAAGGTCTTTATGATTTTTCCAGGGTTATGAATACATAAATAACAATGGTCACTTAAGAAGGACAGGAGCTTTGGGATTAACCTGTCCACACATTTGTGAGTAACCTATTGACCCAGTAAAATTTTTTTTCTTGTTTGCTATTGGCATCAATCATATCTATAGGAAATGTAAACATTTCACCATCTAGTTCAAAATGAAAACTAGAAAATAATCACCCGACCTTTACAATTAGTTGTTTACACTCAGATGGCTTTTGGTAAATGCATTACTACAGGAAGTCTTGAGCAACAAATTAATAGTTTTTCAAGCCACATTATGCATTCTTCCATTTCAGAAACTCACCCATTCTCACAGCCAGAATGGAAATAAAACATTTGTAACTACAGCAGTGAATTAAATTATCCCATCATTATGCCACATTCTTGTTTGTCGCTTGTGTTACTTACTGTCTAGGTATTGTGTGATAAAATGAAGTCAATCATTTCTTTTAAAGAGTAGGGAGAAGACGCACACTGCCTTTTTTCACATACACATCACAGTACATGTGTGTGTACACACACCTCCACCATGCACTCAGGTGAGGAGTTCCCAGCACAGCTTGGTGTGTGTGTACACATGCGTGTACAAAGGTTGCATCTGCACTCCCACAACGTGGTAATGGCTGCATGCTGGGCCACAACTTAGAGAAATGTGAAGAATGGTATAGCTAATAAAAAAAACTTAAGCATTAAAAAATATGGAACTGATCAGCTAAGGTGAAAAAAAGATTCTAGTATCCCTTTCATATTAGGCATTCCAGTCAGAACTTTAACTCTGACCCATGGTAGCTACTGAGCAACAAATACAGTAGTGCACTTTTTGAGTTTTAAAAGACTTGGTTTTGTCTGGTAAAAGGAGTAGCAGAGATGATGCAGCCCTTATTTTTCCTGTGCTGAAGTCTAGCGCGTGCAAGACTCAGATAACTTAGACGGGTTTCCTGCTCCAGTCTTCCCATGTGCAAAGTTCTACCTGTCTAAAACTAACTTGTTTAGTTTTTGAAGCCTGAGCCAGCATCCGTTGGAGACTCCCATTGGCTTCAACTGGTGTTGGATTGGACCATTTGGTGTCTGAGATTTGCCCACCAAATATAGGTAAAAACTAATCAAGCTGTTCAGAGCAGGGAGTGTTCATTACTCTGTGCCTAGCACAATAGGGTTCCATTCTCAATTGTCCCTTAGGCATAACCATAATACAAATAATAGCATGAGCCAGATAGAGGATACACATTGTGAAAGTTTCCCAAAGAAGTGATTTTAACTGTTTGTAATATGAAAGTTTTTCATGAATTTCCTTTCAACTTAGTGAAAAAGTTTGTTCATTCTGAGAGTCAAATTAGGAATCTAAATGTGTTTAGTTACTGATGTATCCACCCAGCTTATGTGTGCACATACAAAAGCATCCATGGAATTTTGGATGTGCCCAATTAAGTTTTTGCCTGTAATTTGCAAAGTATTTTGGGATTCTTGAAGATGAAAGATGTTATATGAAAGATATCAGCCATTCATAACTTTTAAAAATCTCCTTCAAGAATTACAAATTAATTCCTCATGTTTATTGTCATGTTAGATTTTATACATTCAACTCTTACTCACTAAAAATTGCCACTGAGATTTTCCTGAATAAAAACTGAGTAAGTATTTAGCCATAGTCTGTTTTTTTCCTAACGTTTTTATTTTCCTGTATGATCCTTGTTGTCATTGCTCACTGAAAGTGCAACCTCTGGTAGAAAGAATAACTGTTTGCAGTTTTATTAGGTATATCTATTATTAAATACTTGTAATGCTAAGATCTATGCACCAAAATTGAAAAAAACAAAACCCCAAAACAAAAACAAAACAAAAAAAACAGACTCTAATTGTGTGTGTGTATGTTAGGTGCACTAATATTTGGACACATTAATCTGCCCATGAAAATTCTGTCATTTGCATATGTAAGCATGTATGTACTCAAACTATATGTATAAATACCATTGGCAGGTGAATAATTAAATAGGTCATTGGATCAGGTACAGGGACTTGAACCTCCCACATCCCAGGTGAGCTGCCTGACCCTGGAGTATAGAATCACTTGTATTCCCTTTGGCCCAATGCCTATTAGATTATTTATACAAAGTGGAACAGCTTCAAAAGGAGAGATTGGGCGAGACCCACCCCCATTGCACAGAGGCAAGGGCACACCTGGGAGTTCAAATCCCTGCTCCACAGCAAGCAGAGGAGGGGATTTGAAACTGGGTCTCCCACAACTGTGGGTGAGTGCTCTAATCGTTGGGATAAAGGTTATCCCACCACCTTTATGTAAGAAAGGGCTTAGGTGCCAAACTCCATAAAAGGGTTCACAGCTATGAATCCTGAGCAGAGGGAGGCACCGGTTGAGGGGTGGGGCTTAGGTCTCACCCTTCTCCTCGACATTTCCTATTGGTTAGCTTAGACAGCTCCCTGCTCAGTTTGCTTATTTTTGTGAATCCCCTTCTGAGGCACTTAACTCTCCCCATGCATTGTATAGACTGCCTGGGCACCGAACTTGGGGCCGTAACATTAGTTGCAACACTCCATCTAATTCCCCATTGCAGATCTAGCCCTGAGCACCTTGCAGGATGCAGCCACCATGCATAAGACTGAGCCCTACCCATTGACTTCAGGGGGCCTAAAGTCAGATGCTTGGAGAAGGGATTATGGGCCAGATTCTCTACAATGGCCAAGATACACTCAGTTCAGCGCGGGGGGAGCTTTCAGGTATCTAGTTATAACTCCCTGATTCTGGGGCTGGTTCTGCACCTGAGGGCTTCTCTTCACTCAACTAGCTGGTCCCCAAAGGACTGTTCACCAGCTGAGAATTGTATTTCTGCCATGCCCCTTTGCTACCGCCAATGAACCCTCCACCATGGGGATGGGAGGGGGGTGGCACCCGAGCGTAGGTATGCCAGCCCTTTGCCTGCTGAGGGATACTAATATGACAGTAGAATCCTCAGTAGGAAATATAAGGGCAATTTCCACTCCCTTTGTGCTAATGAAAATATTGATCCCTGCCCTTTCATGACGGTTAAGCTGCTTACGCAATGTGGGCACTATATAAATAAATACATAATAAAATAATTACATTTTAAAATACATTTAAGGAGGCACTGGCACAGAGCCAAAATTTGATCCACCTGAAACACTGAAATGTGTCAGAACACTAGAAATTCGTTTTCCCGAACACTGTGCTTGTTTTGTCCAATGCAGAGCATACTTTTACCCCTTAAATATTCTATCAGTAAGAATACTTTTTGTTTTCTATTGATGGGAAGAAGTCAGTTTTTAAATTTAGTAAGGTATGAAAGTGTGACTTGGTTTTCCTCTCTAACAATCATTAAAATTACATCTTTTCTATTTCTTCTTTATTCTTTTTATAATATGGGTTATAGTCCTTTCTGCAGGGATGCATTTATCAATTCTATGCTGAAAGTAACAGTTCTGCCAAACCCAACTATTCAAAATCATGATTTAGACACTCCCCCACCCCCAATCATGAGATTTATTTTTAAGCCAATTTCTTTTTAAAAGCCCCCAAGTCTTTTATTGTCCTTTTGAACAATCACATTTTCAAGTTTTCCTCCATAATCATAAGGATTCTAAACATACTTTTAAAATAAATGGACACTGAGATTCTCACATTATCACTTGACTCCTGGAGCTAGAGCTTTAAGAAAGACACCAAATAGTACCTTTCCCAGATCTGAAGAAGAGATCTGAGTGGCTTGAAAGCTTGTCTCTCTCCCAACAGATATTGGTCATATAAAAAGATACTACCTCACTCACCTTGTCTCTCTAATATCCTGGCACTGATATGGCTACAACTACATTGCAGATACCAAATATCATGTAAGTTATTATAAAAGTCAACAGAATTGGCAACACTGAACATTTAAGCATAAGTTACTTTTAACTACTGATGGACTGGAAACGTAAAATAGAGATTCTGACTTTGTACTGAACTATGAAAGAGAGCAATTTCAATCCATTATCAATTTATGAAACTAATATTTACATCATAAGCCATCCTCTAAAAGTCCAAGAAAATGAAGCAAATATGCTCAGCACAATGAAAAACAACATACTTTGCTTTGTAAGTGCTAAACAGTTAACTGGATTCCACATTAATAAAGCAAATGCTTTTATTAATGTCCAGAGAACAGCTGAAGTGAGGTAATAATTGGCAGGGACTGACCTTGGGCTAATTTGAACAATCCAGACTCAAAGGAAACCCTTTACTTTTACGAAGTACCTCTCCACGCACCTCTGTTCATAGATACAGAAATACTGTATCTGCAATCAGGTTTATTTTTCACATTAGCAAAAACACTTTAAAAAAATCCAAAAGAATACAAAAAGAAAAGGAGTACTTGTGGCACCTTAGAGACTAACAAAGAGCTGTAGCTCACGAAAGCTCATGCTCAAATAAATTGGTTAGTCTCTAAGGTGCCACAAGTACTCCTTTTCTTTTTGCGAATACAAACTAACAGGGCTGCTACTCTGAAACCTGTCAAAAAAATACAAACATTCCCAAAAGCCCCCACATTCAGTGACAGAATTGTCTGGAAATGGCAACAGTACAAAAAAGTACTGCTAATGAGTTGCAGCTCTGCATCATAATTGAACATCCAGATTTCCATTTACAAAAGAAGGATGTGCTCAATAAGAACAAACAAAACGTAGGGCCAAACAAAGAAGCGCCAACAAAAAAAGTACAGTCACTGACAGAAATTTCAGCCTAATGGCTGAAGACATGATGATGTTTGGTATGTGAATATTTCCCCTCCACCCACATTCACAAGGGCTTTTATTTTCTTGTAACAGTTAGGCACAATAATGTTAGGTAATTCAGCCAGCCTATATTTTTAATTTGCTTCTTGAGCTGTGGCATGCTAATCAGAGCACTTGGAGTTTCCCTGATAAATATTTGTGATAAAGGCTTTCACACTTTTCAGTCTTTAAAAACAAAGCTTCTTGGGAAGTTATTTTCATCCCTCAAGGAATAATGCACACACACAAAAAGGAAGAACACAGAAAAAATAAAATTGCCACAAATAAAAGAAATTAAGCCTGCCATAAAGTCTGTGTTTCATGTTAACAGGCTGCACTATCCTGCTGTGTTGACCATAATACTCTATCACAAGCACTGTCAGGGGCCCATGCTGGGTGGCTAATTAAAACAATTACAGAGACAAAGAAGATATCAATAGCATTCCAAGCAGCAAACAAAGAGATAAAGTAGTGAAGATTTAAATTATCAATGGTTGATCTCTTCAGTCTGGTTTTGAAGTATGGACAGCGTCCCCAACATGGTATCAATTCAAATAACTGAGGTGTTGGTTGGTTCAATTGTAATTATTTGATTTCCCAGGGTGTGTGTGTGTGTGACCATTAAAAGTAGCTTCTAAAAATAAACAATAAAACAAAATGTCAATATATCTTCTGTTGCATGCAAATTTCTATTGCTTAAAACTGGTATAATTTACAGGATGTTGAAACCATCTTTTTTTCTCCCGAGCAACTATAGGCATAAAACAAACTCTTCAGTTTTAATTCTAGGTCTTCACAGACCTAAGAGGTAAACATATTATTGAGTGAGCCACTGGAAAAAAATAGATAGTTGCATAAATTAGGCAAGATTCTCTGATTGGGTTAAAGATTTGCCAAAGTTTTGATAAAGGAAATGCCGTAGGCTAGCCGATACATGGAAAAATGGCAAACAATCTTGAAGTGTTTGAAACTCAAGTTGTAGTAATACTTTAGACAAACATGCTTACCTTGATTGAAGCATGTAATCAGTAACTGATGTTTTTCCTCTTATCCCAATATAAAGTCAGCTTCCTTAAATTATATTTTTTCATTTCATACAATCTAGATACTCTATCACAAACTGCTATTTTGCAGAAAAACCTTTAAACCATAAATGGGGTTTTAAAAGCATTGTCATGCTCAGCTGGCTATCTGCAAAATATCATGAATTGGGTGGCTCAGGTATGTAAATTAATTCTGAATTCCAGTCAGCTGTGCATTTAATCATCAGGGTAAAGAGCCAAATATTCCAATTAACCAAGAAGCAATCCTTGAGGGGCAAAGACAGCATTTTGCCTGTCACCCACCTCCCTCCACAGAAGAAAAGTTACTGGGAACACAATAGGTGGTAGGGGAAATACAGTAAAAATATTTAATGTGAGCAACTAAAAGCACACATTAAAGACAAAATTTCAAAATCTTGGCCCAGTTAGTGGATCCGCAAAAATGCAAATACACTTAATGCATCTGAAAAAATCTGAATGAAAGTCCCAAAATGGTCCTTTCGGCATATAATTACCCGTAGTACAGATACAAGCACTGGGCAACACAGTCATTGCACCTACCTTTGAAAAACATGTTCCCAATTTACATATAATTATGAATAAGGATTGTAAAAATGTAACTTCAGTTTGTAGCAGTTCTGAACAACTCTGAACTTATAATTCAATTGTAAACAACTGTAAAATACATCTTTGTCTGTGTAAGTGAAATAAGATAAACAAATTTTGAGAACCTGATTTTTCACTGCAGCCCTAAGTTGGCACAATTTTTGCATGAATACATATGTACAGTACCTATTTCTGAAAGGTCAAACACATAAGCAAGTAGGTATTAGAATGTAGGTTATGACACTGCAAATTCTAATATCATGAGCAGGGATTAGGCTCCAGCACCTGACAGTGCAAAATTGTGACAGAAGCTGGATCTGAAGATCAGGGCTAGGTTTTGAATTGGACTTTCCAAATGAGCAGCCACATCTAATATATCAGCTAATTTTACTGAATTTTATAGGTGAATTAAAGAACAGACAATCATCCCTTTGAGGCTCTTGCATGCATCCAGAGCTTAGGATAGTCTCAAGTCATAAATAAATTGAAAGAAGCAGGTTGTTATTGCAAGTGCTGCATGAAACTTTGCAATTTTGATTCAGAGATCTTGTGAATATTTTCTTTAGCTTCAACATGTGTGGGATATGAACAGCCTCAATTACACATATGAATGAAGCCAAAATCTCAAACAGAAATTCAGTGGAAACTATAGAGTTTCACTTGGTGCTGTGTTGCTAAACAAAATATCTTGTAGTGCTGATGCAAGAACAGAAAATAGGCCCAGGTTCATTTGAAACTAGACCCAGGTTCAGCCAGAAGGTTTGTGAATTTTAGCAAACCTCTCAGAATTGGGTTTGAGCTTGTATTTTGGAATCCAAATCCAGAAAAATTTGGCATGGGTTTGTGTTTCATTGAGGACATTTTGCACAGCTCTAAAAATAGGCTCTTTGTTGAAGTGTATGAGGATTGTTTTCAAACACACACACTTATTCATATTGCAGGGACATATGACAGTAGGTGATAATTTCTGCAATTTCTATAACTCAAGAAATCCAAGGAGTAAGAACAAAAATGACTGTGAGAATCTCTCCCTAATTGTTTTGAGACCATAGTTACATTATAGTCATCCATGTTCCCAGCCTATGATTGGTATAGAAACAGCAATGTGTGCAGTGTAGTTGCCTATGGTGCAATATATCTGCCTATCATGACTACCCATAAATCCCACCACTTTCAGCACTGCTTGTCTCATCACACTGACTCCCATTAGTAATCTATTTCTTCTGCAGTTGATATCATGAGCAGGAGATGCAGATTTGGCTTGGGAGTAAATGGGAGATGACGGAATCAAATTAAAGCCTTCCATTGAACTAGCCATGTTTACATCAGGGGTTAGGTTGGCATGCACTGCAGCTACATTGCTCTAACTTTTAAGTATAGCCCAAGCCTAAGTAGGAGAAAATGAAATATTTGCCAGTTGCCTGTCCGTGTGTTCTAAATAATAGCTGCTGTTCCCCGAGCAAAATCCTCTCCTCTACCTTTCCTTCCTATTTTTGCCTCATTTTCTCCAGTTTATAGTTCTATTTTTAAAGCCTATATTATCTATTAATGTTAATCTGTCTCTGTCTCAGACAGGGTTAAATATGTAACTTATTTTACTTAGAAAAATAGCTGGAGAGATAATGGCAAGACTATATCACCAAGCATTCTAAAGAGGATCTGTCCTTTACACTTTGTGAATAGGAAAAACAAAACTGGTCTTTGAATTTTATTAAC
Organism: Lepidochelys kempii; assembly: GCF_965140285.1. NCBI lineage: Eukaryota > Metazoa > Chordata > Testudines > Cheloniidae > Lepidochelys > Lepidochelys kempii. The sequence goes on along the minus strand of NC_136392.1, from coordinate 15,259,752 downwards.
TAATGTAATTGCTTTTAACACATCAGGAAGAAAGGCAATGACTTTAAGACCTGTTTGTATAATAATGGAAATACTATGGTTTCTCACTGGCTAACTGTTAAAACATCATTTCTTTTGTACAGCCACTGGCAATAGCTATATAATCCCTTGACCACAATGGTGTTCTGTAACGTTTGCCATGGCTACTGTCTAAATTCTTGCCAAGCTTTTCATCATATCCACAGAACAGAGATTAAATTAATGTAACTGCTAGCTTCAATTCATACTAGTGCTTGTAAAAACTGCTTTGTCAAAGCACTTAGTTCAACTTTGCAATAAATATCAGAATCCAATGAAGACTATTAAGTCTGACTCATTGCCTACATACTTATTATATTTGGAGACGCAGTCAGCTATTATTCAACAGCTACAGATACAAACTGTGGTGAATATAAGACCTGGCCTATAAAACTTCCTCATAAAAACTCACTGCAAGTCATGCATTAGAAGAATTAAGTGCAAATCTGAAAATGGGCAATATTCATATCTGAAGATTCAGGTTCTTTGATCTGGCAGGAAGGTGAATATGAATCCAGAAGAAAATAAAAACATCAAGTGCTTAGCTTTTGGAGAGCTTCTTGGAGCTTTCTCTATTGATGAAGATTTCAGAGAACTTTTTGAAGTTACTTCTATTCTGCTTTTATTTACTGAAAGATCCCCCTTTCTATGAAAATTTATCAAGGTTTTTATTACAATGACTGAGAATGACTATTTTTTGTTTATGGGAGTGTAGCAGTAATTTTAAAATGAGACTCCCAAACTCTGAGGCATGCAACTCCAGTCACCGAGTCCTGATTCAGCGCAACATTTAGGTATGGGCATAACTTAAAACCACTGGGAGTATTCATGTGGTTAGAGTGCATCGCTGGATTGAGGCCATAGTGCACAAAATGGCCAATTAACGATCTTTGCACTTGAAATTGCCCAGTTTGCACTCACAGTTGCAAAGTTTTCACACACAGACCTATTGATTGTTCATGCAAATTGAATTCACATTTTGAACATGCATTTCCAAGCCTAATTTTCTGAAAACCAGACTCTGATGGTTTAAACTAAACCAGGATTAAAAAAAAAAAAATCTCTCCTGATTTTTATTTATGTAAAGCTTATTCATTTTCTTTTGGCCAGGAAAAGGGGGCAATGTTAGGGTCTATCATGCTCCTATTGTTATTGCTGGCAACAGCCATCTTGTGGAAAGTGACAGCTAGAGCTGGAAAACAATGGCAAATTTTCAGCAAAAAAATTTGCGGACATTGATATTTCTAATGTTTTGAAATGTACCAATCAGCTCTAGTGACAGCAATAGGAATCCCTCAGTAGGGGAGCTGTAGAGCTCTGCTAACCATTCAGAACAAAGTGTGAGATCAGGTTTTACTGTGATTCCAAAACTCAAGCCAGATATTGACTAAAGTGAGATACTGACAAAGCTTTCAATTGCACATATGCCAGGTTTTATTTGTCACAGCTGTCAGAGACAGAGTTGAATCATGGTGACCCACATGTCAATGGCTTTCTATGACTTCATTTTGAGTATTTTAGGTCATTTGAAATCAAAGCAAAATTTAATGAGAACTAAACTCACGAAAGCTCATGCTCAAATAAATTGGTTAGTCTCTAAGGTGCCACAAGTACTCCTTTTCTTTTTGCGAATACAGACTAACACGGCTGTTCCTCTGAAACCTAAAAAAAAATAAAAATAAAAATGAATTGCTAAAACTCATAAGAACTTAAACTGTTGCATTTTGTACAATTGGAAGGGACATCCAATGTAAAAGACTGTTAAAAAAACAATACCTCCTATGTTAACATTAGACTAAACAGTCAGAAGAACTGGAATAATTTTGTACCTTCCAATTAAGAATCTCCATAAGAGCTTTACAAACATTCATTTAGTCCCACACAACACGCTTGTGCAGCTGCATAAGTATTATCCTCATTTTACAGAAGAGGAAATTGAGGAAGAGAGAGATGGAGTTGCCCAAGGTCAGAAAGGGAGTTTGAATGCAGGGTAGAGCAGTGGCAAACAGACCGATGATCTAAGCACTAGATTTTGTTCTCTTACGGCATAGCTCAGTATAGTCTACTGCTTTACAATTTATTGCTTCTTTTATTTTTGACATCAGTGAACCACAGAAGGCTGAAAATTCATTGTTCCCCATAGAATTGAAACTAAACATTTAACATCAGTTAACTAATGCTGGTAACCAGATGATTCTCATTGTATTTAATTAGTCCCTTAAATTAATGAGTGATATTACAAAAAAAAGTCTTTCCTGATTTACAGGATACTGATTTTCTCTGCTGACTGTCAATATGCTTTTAAAGACCCTCATATTTTCCCGTGTTGACATATGTACACAAGCACAGCTGTGCAATCGTCAGTGAATGACAGGGCAGGCAAGGCCTGAGGTCTAAAACTAAGGCCTTGTCTACACACACAAGCTGTATCACTTTATATGGGTACAGTTAAAATGGTAAAACACACTTAGCGTGGACACAGTTATATAGGTATACCTTATTCCCATCAGGGAAGGGGAATAAGCTATACTGGTATGGTACCAGAAGTGACTGCTATAACTGTTTTAGTAGACAATCCACTATAGTAATTTTTTACTATAATTATATCAGTAAAAAACCTCTTTGTAGACCAGGCCAGAGCTAGGAAAACATCTACAGTGTGAATTGAAAATAAGATCAGGAATATGTTTCTGTGAGACAAAACAGAGAAACAAATGAAATAAGTGGGGGAAAAAGCCCTATAATCCAGGACAGTGCTTGCAATTTGATTTGTAGGTGTGAAACAAAGATAGATATACAATTAGTGACATTGTGTTGTAGTGGTTGCTCAAGCAATAAAGATCTATGAATAAAAGTCTGATGCTACATTTTAGGCCTAATTAAAAACCAGTGTTCATATAAAAAAAATGATATTGGATCTGTTTAGAAAATGTAAATATGGTTAAAATGGCTGATGTGTGCATAAATGAGAATGTCACAACATTTTTGCCAGTCTGATCCTTGATCCTGGCAAAATGCTGAGAAGAGGTGCTATATAGGTCTTTGTAAGGTGACTGAATCTGTAAATGTGATGTCAAACTAAATTGTTTGGAATCCACACTAGTTATCTATTGTAAATATTGCAGTCTTGTTTCAACACTGGGCTAAGAGGCCCCTTGCTATTGTCATTATTTTGTAGTGCTCAAAGAGATGCTTCACAGAAGACAAAGAAAGACATGGTCACTGATCCGGATCCCAGATGTACAGATACCAAGGTGATGGGTGCTGTATAGGTCTGCTTTAAAGTCCAGTGAAGTCAACAGGAATCTTTGATTATAATGGGCTTTGGATCAAACCCTATACAAACCTAAACTGAACAGGATAACACCAAAGAAAGCATAATCTGGGTCTTGCCTACACTCAAAAGTTGTATTATCTCCCCCCATTGTGGATGCAGTTATACCTATAGCTTATTCTTGCATGGGGAGGAGAATAAACTGTACCAATATAAGATACCTTAATACTGGTATAAATGTGCTCATACTAGGGGTATGTCTACAATGGCAGACTTATAGCACTGGCAGTTACAGCGCCGCTTAGAGAGCGCTGAAGGGAAACCGCTGTTGTGTGTTCACGCTGTCAGCTGCGTGCGCAATAGCATGTTCACACTTGCAACGCTATTCAGAGCGGTGCACTCTGGGCAGCTATCCCAGCGAGCATCTCTCCTCTTCTGCCGCTAAGAGTTGTGGGAAGGCGGAGGAGGTCACGGGGCATCCAGGGTCCTGTCCCAATGCTCCGTGATGCATTACTTTGCATCCCAGCAATCCTTGTGCTTCCATCCGCATTTGGGGCCATTTTTCAATGGTTTGTGTACTGCGCACTCTGCCTCTTCGGTCTGCAGGAATGGATCCTGCACTATTGACCAATATGCTGCTCGCTCTCTCTAACACATCACGAGTGGTAGTTGAGTTATTCCTTAAACCATGAAGGCAAGAGGAGTGCAACATTGATCTTGTCACGCATAGTAGCTACGACCCAAGATTGCTTGTGGCGTTCACGGAGGTGCTGACCACAATGGAACACTGCTTTTGGGCTCAGGAAACAAGCATTGACTGGTGGGATCACATCGTCATGCATGTCTGGGATGACGAGCAGTGGCTGCAGAACTTTTGGATGAGGAAAGCCACATTCATGGGACTGTGTGATGAGCTCGCCACAGCCCTGTGGCACAAGGACACGAGGATGAGAGTTGCCCTGCCGTTGGAGAAGCACGTGGCGATTGCACTGTGGAAGCTGGCTACTCCAGACTGCTACAGATCGGTAGCTAACCAGTTTTGAGTGGGAAAGTCATCCGTTGGACTCGTGTAGACGAAAGTGTGCAGGGCCATTAATCGCATCCTGCTCCGAAATACCATGACTCTGGGCAACATGCCTGACATTGTGGATGGCTTTGCACAAATGGGGTTCCCTAACTGCGGAGGGGCAATAGATGGCACATATATTCAATTCTGGAACCAGACCATCTAGCCACCAAGTACATTAATCGGAAGGAGTATTTCTCTTTGGATCTCCAGGCGCTTGTGGATCACCGTGGACGTTTCATGGACATTAATGCAGGCTGGTCTGGAATGGTGCATGACGCACGCATGTTTTGGAACACTGACCTGTTCAGGAAGCTGCAAGTAGGGACTTTCTTCCCAGACCAGAAGATCACCGTAGGGGAAGTCGAAATGCCCCTTGTGATTCTGGGAGACCCTGCTTACCCCTTAATGCTGTGGCTTATGAAGCCACACACGGGGCACCTTGACAGCAGCAAGGAGCGGTTCAACAACTGGCTGAGCAAGTGTAGAATGACTGTTGAGTGGGCTTTTGGGTATTTAAAGGCCCACTGGCGCTGCCTATAGGGGAAGCTGGACCTGGCTGATGACAATATTCCTATGCTTATAGCCGCATACTGTACACTCCATAATATTTGTGAAGGGAAGGGTAAAAGCTTCACTCAGGGCTGGACCGCTGAAGCTCAGCGCCTGGAGGCTTAATTTGAACAGCCAGAGACCAGGGCTATTAGAGGGGTGCAGCGCGGGGCCATAAGTATTAGGGATGCCTTGAGGCAGCAATTTGAAGCTGAAAGCCACTAATATTTGTTGCTATGCTCAAGAGTGCAGTGCTTGTAATGCCAGGAGGTGATTGTGATTGGTGCAAATGATGCACTATGAAGGTTCAAGATAACTGTCTGTTTCTTTGCAGAGCTCTGTTTACTTTCAATTAATAGAATAAAGATTGTTATTTTTTAAGAAAAGAATTGTGTTGGTTTGAAAACAAACGGGGGAGACAGAGAGACAAAAAAAAAACACACATCAGCAGTGAGGAGATGGGGGAAGGCAGGGTCCCAGGAGGAGGTGGAGTCCCAGGACGGTTAAAGATTTGTGTATGTCCAGGGATCATATCCAAGCTTCTCCTTTGGAGTTCAGTGCAGCGGGTACTATACTTCAGCAGGACTAAACCGCAAAGGGATAGGTGTTGAGTGCAGTGTGTACTGGGAGTCCGCAGTGCAGGACTGTGACGGGGGAAGGAGTGGAATGCTGGGGGTACAGACTGGAGCTAGGAGGTTGATAAGAGTGTGTTGGCAGTGTCTGAGGGGTACATGGGAATGAGTTTTGCGACAGCAGCTGCAGAGGAGGGCGGGCACAGAGCTGCTCCGTTTGAAGAGGTAGTATCACCTGGAGCGTGTCTGCTTGGTGCTCCATAATGTTTAAGAGCCACTCCGTGGCTTCTTTCTGGTGCGCCGCATTCTCCTTTCGGTCCCTCTTCTCACTGTCCCTCCACTCCTTCAATTCCTGTTTTTCGGCTGTGGAGTGCACCATAACCTCAAGCAGAAAGTCCTCCTTAGTTTTTCATGGCTGTTTTCTAATTCTGCGCAACCATTCAGCCGGCGATAACAAAGAGGGAGGCTGGGCTCCCAAGGTCATCTCTGAGAAGCCAAAACGCAACGTTTTACAGAAGCAGTATTGTTTGCAACACAGAGAAAATTGATTCAGTGATTTAAAACACAGCCACTATTCATATACCTGTCACTAACTGGCTGACCCCAGGCAAGCACACATGAGCCACAAGACCCCCAAAATGGTGAGTAGCTGCAGGGGTAGGGGAAATCCGTGTTCCCGGACCCTACTGTCCCCACATCTTCCACAGGCTGTGTTCATTATGGAAGATATCTTGCTGCTGAGGGTGAGTAGGGAATCCTGCAAGCCTGTGGGTTACAGATGAGCCCCATAGGGGTCAGGGCAGATGCTGCAATGATCTCCCCGCCCCTCCCCAGTGAAGGCAGAGTGACGCGGGAAAGTTACCCCTAATGGGGCAAGAAACAAAACAGCTCTGCCAAAGAACCTGTGGCAGAGGATTGCCCAGTATCTCCATCAGAGTTTCCTGGAGATTTCTGAGGCAGATTCCCGTGAAGTGAGGGAGTCAATCAACACCCTGTTCCGCCGCTCAGATTCGGCCTGTGGTGGTACACGCATCATACAGACACAAGCCTCCTTCCCCCAACAACTTGCTTCAGTGATTCCCAAAATCAAAGCCACTTACCAGGGGCCTCCTCTCCTGTTTGTGCTTTGCCAAGATCTGACAGCTGTGACTGGCTAGCCTCCTCCGGGTCATCCTCTGCCTCTGGGTCCCGCTTCTCCTCCTCATCCAAGATTTCCTCCTCATGGCTCGGCCCACTCTCAACTGGCATGCGAGCCACCGAAATATCCACAGTGGCCTTCGCAGTGGAAGTGGGGTCACTGCGGAGTATCAATCCAGCTCTCTGTAGAACTGGCAGCTCGTGGGCACAGCACTGGACCAGTGCCTTGTTGTAGATGTTCCACAGCTCCTTCACTTTGACCCTGCACTGCAGTGTGTCCTGGTCATGGCCCTTTTCTATCATGCATTGTGAAATCTGTCCGTAGGTGGTATAATTCCTATGGCTGGAGCGCAGCTGGGACTGGACAGCCTCCTCTCCCCAAATGGCGATGAGGTCCAGCAGCTCGGCATTGCTCCAAGTGGGGGCATCGCCTGGTGCATGGAGCAGGGCTGGCCACCTGGAAAGATGCACTGAGACCACTTCACGCATCACTGAGCAAACAGGAAGAGAACTTTCAAAATTCCAAAGGAATTTATAGGGTGAGGATGACGGTTGGTCACCTGAGGGCAGGACAGTAGAGTTCAAACCAAAGACCAGAGAGGCAAGAACAGGCATTGTGGGACACCCTCCGGAGGCCAACTGTAGTGCCGTAACTGACCAGGGTGTCTACACTGGCACCTGGGCGCTGTACCCCAGGTACAGAAAGCTCTACGCCTCTCGTCGGGATGGTTATTTTTATAGCGCTGCAACTGCGCAGTTTCTGCACACTAAGTGGTTTGGCAGTGTGTACACCTCGGGAGTTACAACTCAGAAAGCTGCTTTACTGCGGAGAAACTTGCCAGTGTAGACAAGGACTAGGAGTTGTACCAGTATAAATATTTCAGTTAAAAAAAAAACCCTACACCCTCTAATCAAAATTATTATACCAATACCAAAACTGTGTAGACGAGGCCCTAGTTCAGACATGATAAAATGAGTGCGTGCCCAAAAGTTGAGGTGGGTTGGGGCAAGCCAGGATGAGGAAAAAGCAGTTAGTTAGTAACATACTTCACATTTCTTTAGTTTAACTGCACCCGAAGGAAGAAAAAGAAACTAAAAGGATGGTGAAATAAGTAGGTTTAATGAATGCCTGTAAGGCCAGACAATTGACATCAGCACCTTGTCTGTCAGTCACTGTAGGAAGTAGGAGATGTGTTAAGAACAACAGGCCATTTCCGCTTTCCCCGTCCCAACCTCCCAGCTGTACTACAAACCAGCAGAGAAAGCCAAGGCCAAGTCAGTTAGTGACATCTTAAGGCTAATAACAGAACTGGCAGGATAATTTTGTTAACACACTTTGTACACAGTAGCAGAGCCAAGTATATTAAAATACTGGAAAAGAGTATTTCCAATCTGATGTATCTGAACATCATTAGAATAATGCATGGTCTCCACTGAGCTGATAATTGATGCATGCAGCTTGTAAAAAGAGAATTCAGCTATTTTAAAAGAAATTAAAATTGACATTTTAATTAAAATGCTTCTCACTGTAAAAGTGAACAGAAATGCTTTAAAATAATTATGGATGGAGGAAGGGAACCACTGTTTATAATCTCAAGTCATGATTAGATTAGATAGGGGAAGCTTAAAAGTTACAAATACAATCTAAAAACAAAATATTTTGAAATCATTTTATCTGTTATTAATGACTTATATGCCACCAAAAGCATGTTAGGTTTTTCACAAACAAATAAGAGAACAAGGTCCACTCTACTCCAAGGAGTTTACAATATTAAAGGCCTAATCCTGCAAACTTTACTCACTCAAAAAGAAAAGGAGTACTTGTGGCACCTTAGAGACTAACCAATTTATTTGAGCATAAGCTTTTGTGAGCTACAGCTCACTTCATCGGTTGCATCCGATGAAGTGAGCTGTAGCTCACGAAAGCTTATGCTCAAATAAATTGGTTAGTCTCTAAGGTGCCACAAGTACTCCTTTTCTTTTTGCGAATACAGACTAACACTTTTTGCGAATACAGACTAACACGGCTGCTACACTGAAACATTTTCACACAGGTAGTCCCATTAATGTTAATTGCCTGTAATGTCCAGACAGTAGCTGTTAAACTCTCTTTTGACTTACACGCAGTTAACTACTTGGTACTTAACTTAGTTTTTCATCCTTCCAACTTAAGCTACATGAGTAGACCTGGCTGGGACTTGAAAATGTGGCTCCACAAAGCTATTTCAAAGACCACTATACTTAGAATACTTATAGACCACTAAACCAGAGACACAGTCCAGCTGTGGTGTCCAAAGCATTTGCTGGTGGCGTAAAGAGCTGGCTGGTTCTGCGGGGTTGGCTCCTCCTGGTTTTTAGCTGGCAAAACTCACTAAAAGACAGCTAGAAATACTTTCCTAATATTAATTTCAGTGTAAAGTCATTGCTGTACTTGTCACAGGAGGTCTCCATAAAAGAAAACTGTTGAACCGCCCCCCAGCAGTAAGCTGCCTCTTCCATCTTCAGACAATGATTCACATACAGTGTAGCGGAAGAAGAGGATTCAAAGAGTGCTGCTCTGAGAGTATTTTATTTCACAGCCTGTTACACATCCACAATGAAAAAAGCTTATAAAAAAAAAAGGTTGCTCTCTGGCAACAAAACAGCCTCTCTACATGCCGCATGAGGATGGCTGAATTTTTGACAAATACAATGAAACTTTATTCCATAACTTCATGTGCAGTAATGGTTTAAATATACTGTGATGGGGTAGTGTGCATGGAAGGCAGTAGCATCTAGCCGTCAGCACACATTACCTTCTAGCATGGCCCTTTAAGGGTCTGGAAGAGTTGAACAGATATAGAGAGAGACGCACGGGTCCCAGCAATGAATGGTACTTGGGGGAAAGAATCCTGACACTATACGTTTAAGGCCCCAAAGCCTTGAAGAGAGGGTAGGGCAAGGTTCCCCTCTCACCCAATCAACTGGGAAGGAGTTGGGAGAAGGGGACCACCCTCCTGGAGCTGGGTTTGTGTCTCAGGTCTCTTGCCTCAGAATAATCAGCTGTAAGGGTTTTGCCAGTTCTGGTCAGCTGATCACCTTCTCCAGTTAACCTTCCAATCTAGCGGAAACAGCTGCCCTAGCCCCAGCCAGCTTCCCTTCCTGGAAGAGGAGCGGCCTGCCTGAGCTGGGGCCAAAAAGCAGCAAGAAGGGAAGGGGCCTCCAGCTACAACATGGGTGGGGCTACATGGGGCTGTTTGGGGAGGCACAGCCTTCCCTTGCCTATTAGACGTGCTGCCCATGCCTCTGTATATAGCAGTAGTGAGACCATATTGGAATACTGCATCAGGTTTGGTGTCCACATCTTAAAAATAGGAGAGGATGCAGTAAAGAGCCACAAATGATTAGAGGAGTTGGAGAAAATGCATTACAGTGAGATATTTAAGGAGCCAAGTCTATTTAGCTTATAAAAAAAGACAGATTTGATTAGTGTATATAAATGCCTTCAGTAGGAGCAAACACAGGTACTAAAGGGCTTTTTATTAACACATAGCAAGAATGGGTGAAACCTGACAAATTCAGATTAGAATTAAGGCACAAATATTTAGCAATGAGGGTGATTAACCATTGGAACAAACTACCAACAGAACTGGTGAATTCTCCATCTCTTGATGTCTTCAAATTAAGACTGAATACCTTTCTGGAAGCTATGCTTTAGCTAAACAAATCATGCTTTAGTCAATACAAATTGAACCTCATACTGGGGTAACTGGTTGAAATTTAATGGCCTGTGATGGACAGGTCATACAAAATTTTTCTAATGGTCCTTTCTGGCCTCAAATTCTAGAAAATCTCAGTTTGTAAAATGAGATATTACTTACCTAGCTTAGAGGTATAGTGGGGTGTAGTTCAGTAGTATCTGTAGAGTGCTTTGAGATCTTCAGGTGGAAGATGCTAGAGAAGAACGATTGGATCCTATTTGCTGAAGAGCAGCACAGTTTATAATGCTATTTTTGTTAGATTAAATCAGATTTTCATATAGTTCAAATGTGTGCACAACTCCATGTGCAGTTACTGCCTTTGCAAAGGCAAACGTGCTAACTGCACATGAAAACAGCTAATCACACTACAGTGATCACTCTAGAAATATCTTAAACAGATTACCCAATTTACATGCACAGTTATGGTGATTGTGGGAACAGTTACCTGGCTAATCTGTATGAAAATCTGTCCCTTTAAGGTTTACATATTTAGTGTCTTGGATATTATGTCACACTCTGTGCCATCTGCTAGGGAGAGACCTACTCAATGGATAGCGTATTCTATAATTATCCATTATGGTGTCTTTAGAACTTGTTCTGAACCACCTGAGGTTTCCAGACTAGATATTCCACTGTTATGATGTACACCTGGACATTCCCAAACAGTTGCATTGGGTGTATGACAGTGCACAATTTGTAAAATGCTTTTTGTGGTTGATAGATGAAGTGCTTTAACTGAGGATGACCAGGATTCCCCAGTATTTGGTAAAATCCAGCCTGGGTAGTGAATCAAGCTTTCCGGGAACATCTGGCACCCAAAGTACCCCATGCCAGTGGAACTATTGACACACATTTTTAATACATAACTACTGTTGTATATATGCAGAGCCAACAGTGTTCAGCATAAAAGGGTATTTTAAAGTGCCAATAAAGCCACTTAGCTTTTACAACACATTACTGTTACTCTACTCCTCCCCCTCCCACCGAAAGCTCTTCTTTTGAACTAAGTAACTTATATATTGGGCCATTGTTATAAAGTGGGTATTTATAGCAGATTTTATAGCAGATTTCCATGGAGTAGAAAGGAGACTTGCTTTTAAACGCAGCTTTAACAGGCAACTTTGCATTGATATCATTATCAACAGGTTGTAGGTATAAAGTGAGTATGTTCATGTAGGGGCTTTGACCTCTGTTTCAGCAATTGCAGCAACACTTTATTTGCTTCTCTACCAAACAATTTGTTTTAAAATTCCTTGGACTCATTTAACTGTGATTAACCAGCTTTCTAAAATATTAAATTAGGTCAATTCCTGGATTGCAGAATTTAGCGGATATAATTGTTCTGCATTTCTAACTTTGCCCTCTTTCTTAAACTGCAATAAATTATTCATGATCATGAAAAAAACAACTCCAAGGGTATTATTACTATAAGATGATCACTGACACTTGGCCATAACTTGTGCTTCATTATGCCTGAGGGTTGCATTTATCTAATAGAAATCCATTTGCTACCGATGGCTCAGCTCATCAGCCATTCTAACTACCTCCTTGCTACCAAACTATTTTGTATTATGATAGTGATACCTACTTACATCAGATAAGTCAGCTGGAAGGATAAGCATGACAGGTTTCACTGAAAGTTTTCCACTGCTGAATTCCCTACTTCACCAAGAAGAATGAACCACAGGAAAATACGTCTGCTGTTAGTAACAGTTTTAAAGCAGCATAGCTTTAAATTAGGAAGACAGGGGGCTCAGTTGTGAGGGTTCCCTCAAGCAATATGCTTTGGGTTTGTTCAAATCAAAGTTCTTTCTCTACTTATATTTGTATAATTATATTTAATATTTTAACTTTAAAAACAGCCCTGATCTCCTGTGATCTAGAAGGAATCAACTTTTTGTTTGATGTACTAGACACTTCATATTGATGCTGCATTGTGTTTGCCTGGCAACCTTTTTTTCTTTAGGTTTTATTGTTTCCTAGTCAGTCTTCACTATGTCATCTAAAACTCATGGTTTTCTTAAAGAACAGGCTAATTGTGCATGTAAATACTTGGATGTCACACAGAACTTGTATAATTGTGTAGCTAAATGGCTAAATTATGAATTTTGTGCATGTAATTATTGGATTTAAATATGCAAATGCAGCAATATAGGTATGCAACTATCCAATGTAAAATAGTTAAACATCTGGCACAGAATATTAATAGATTATTGACATGTCAGAAAGATAAACGGGCAAGTAGCACAAACTGATTTGCTTTATTTGGTCTTTTCCTAATTAAGTTCAACCTATGGAAAAGTTATGCAATTTTTTGTATCGAGGAATATCACTGAGTGCATTCTGACATGGAGCCTGATCCAGAGCCCACTGAAGTCCATGGCAGGAATCCTATTGACTTCAAGGAGCTTTAGATCAGGCCCCGTATAAGGATCTTGTGTGTTATATATGCAGCTACATATTTCTAAACATGTGTTTTGTAGATGATGCCACATCAAAGACAATATTAGTAGGTTGGGTTTATTAGTATGATTCCACTGCAAACAATCTGATTTACCAGATGATTTACCAGATTAACTCCCTTCTCTTCATGTGTCAGTATATTTATGGCTGCATCTGTAATTTTCACTCCGTGCATCTGAAGAAGTGGGATTTTTATCCACGAAAGCTTATGCTCAAATAAATCTATTAGTCTTTAAGGTGCCACCAGACTCCTTGCTGATTTACCAGATCTCTCTTTTGCTTTAGTTTCATCAAAGTACTGAATTATATACACTTAGCTGAGACCAGCCCACACTAGTTGTTTCAGTGCTTAGAACTTTATTCTCAGTTTCAAACAAGGTATAAATGGGAGTCATTGACACTGTAAAAAGAAAAGGAGTACTTGTGGCACCTTTAATGCTGACATGCTATTTGGAGACCATCAATTGTAGATCTTTTGGGGAGAGCCTTCACTCACAATCCATTATAAAGAGCTTTATCAAACTGTAAACATCTTAGTTTTATTACAACTGCCCTGGAGGAGGTGGTGAAAGTTATATCAGATGTACATCTATTTTACTGTTTTTTTCTTCCCTTTTTTTCCTTGATCATCAGTCTGTCAAGGCTATCATGATTTATATTTAAATGTAAAAGTGGACTGTCCACCGCATAGTCTTTGAAGCTATTAGCAGTGAAAGATAATCAATTGGGAATGGGTCCCTGCAGAGCACTTCTCAAGCAGAGTCAACCAAAAAGCAATTTTGCTGGCAATCCCCTTCCCCCCATCATGAATATCACTATTAAAAGTAATACCGTCTGCTGATCTACATGGATTTACAAAGCAGGCAGCATTTAATATTGTTTAAAAATTGATTTTTGTATGACAAATTTTGAACACTTTTAAAGGAAGGGAAAAAAGCAAAAGTTTGCAACTTGTTCATTTTCTCCTAGCCACACTGTATGCAGAGTCTGATCCAAAGTCCTGGGAGGTCAACGGAAAGTTTTCTATTGACATTAACAGGCTTTAAATCAGGCTTATAAAATTTTAAAAACCCGCTATTTACCCATTTCATTTTACATCTCTCTGCAGAGGCATCTCATGTTGCTGTACAGTTTTAGCAAAAGGACAGACAAAAAACCCTCCATGAATGTTAAGGAAAGGCATTTCCCAGAGAACTTGAATTATTTGCCTGCTATGCATTATACAGTTTAAGGTTTATACATTCCTGTTCTTTCACATTCTCCTTCAGGCCATTATGCAGCCCTCAAATGTGATTATCTAGAGTATCTATCTAGGTATTTATACCTTGCTCATCACTGTAGTATCTCATCCAGCAGCAAGTATATTTTTTGTGACCCACTTAAAGAGGGTTTCCAGTAGCACTAAGGCGAAGATTTAGAAGAAAATAGGTGTCAATTATGAAATTAGAAACTTACATCAGTGGCTTGATTTCCAGAAGTGTTACAGGGTCAGCAGCACTTCTGGAAATCAAGCCACTGATCTAGATGCCTGAATAGGATTTTAGCAACCTAACTTTAGAGTCTTAAAAAAAAATAAAAAAATCTTGGCCTATATTAATACTTCACATTTATAATGTTGCAACACTCCTGCCCTGGTCTATTCTCAAAAGGAACTGGGAATATTTTACGTTTTAAAAACTGAAATCTGCGAGTGAGTTACCTAAGGATACACTACAAGCAAAAAGGTGATGGAGAAGTAGCAGTCCCTGATTCTTGGCTGTTTGGGCCACAGTGAAAGGTGGAGCAGTAAGGGGCCAGTTTTAACTTTTACTGCTGATATAACAGAGCTTACTCCAGTGGACGAGCAGATGTAGTGCAGCTGTGTTCCACCATATGCCTGTCATGCCCCTTCCCCGCCACTTTTCAAGAAACGGGGTGTGGCTGGACAACAACCTACCTTGGCCAATGGAGAGCTCTTTTACACAAGGGAATTTCCACAGGCTGTCTCTAGCCATTTTATTGTCACTCTGTACTGATTATATGATGTGATGCAAAGTAGCCTTAGTGGATTAGAGAATACTGGCCTAAGCTTCTAGCTCTCCTGCATGCGAAGAAAACATTGAAGATGTGACCTCAGTCTGACCAAGGGAGTGCTTTTGCTGGAATAGCTTATTTTGGCCCTTCCATAAGTGAAATAAGCTATAATCCCCAAAGCTCATTTTTTTGCTGGTATAAGCGCACCTACATCAGGAGCTTTAGGGTATGTCTTCACTAGTAACGTTAAAGCTTTGCTGTGGCACCAGCACTGGGAGAGAGCTCTCCCAGCGCTGTAAAAAAAACCACCCCTGCGAGGGGGGTAACTACCAGTGCTGGTGCACTGTCTACACTGCCATTTTACAGCGCTGAAACTTGCAGCGCTCAGGGGTGTGTTTTTTCACATCTCTGAGCGAGAAAGTTGCAGTGCTGTAAAGTGGCAGCGTAGACAAGGCCTTAGCCTGCAGAGGTATGTCACTTGCATATCATACTTCATCACGCTCTTGACCAACATAGCTATGATGGCAAAAGATTGTAGCAGAGACCTGGCCTATGCCTGCAATGCTGCTTATCCTAGTGGAGCTAAACTTTGTAAATACTTCTTAAATGTCCCTCATTCTGAAGACTATCACTCATTTTAGTTGCAAAGATCCCTCTCTTTCACTGTTGAAAATTTACATCAGAAATAGAGAATCCTGCATCTGAGGTTGCAGAAAGTTCTCCAGTCTACAGTGAAGGAATAATGGTTTTGTGTCCCTCATTTCTCTATCCTTCTGGGGTCCTGGTAGAATGAAAGATGTTTAAGAACAGAGTCTTTCAGTTAGGTGGGCAAACAGATGCAAGAATATACTGAAAGAAAATCTAATTTCTTTTGTAAAAC
Source organism: Lepidochelys kempii (assembly GCF_965140285.1). Taxonomy (NCBI): domain Eukaryota; kingdom Metazoa; phylum Chordata; order Testudines; family Cheloniidae; genus Lepidochelys; species Lepidochelys kempii. Next base: position 15,243,998 of record NC_136392.1, on the reverse strand, counting down.
TTTAAAATACTACTTTATCCTATTCACTTGATTCTTTTTTCCATAAAATTCACCTTTCTTTTGCCATTAACCAAGAAAAATTTCAGCCAAACCACACTTAATGCCAAGGCAGAACTAGATATCTGGGAGAGAAAATAAGTCTTTCCCTATTAAAGACTTCTAATTCACAATTATATCTGAGACATTATTTCCTAGAGGTCACTATAGAAACCATTATCTTATGAAAGGTTAGCTGGATAATTGATGAAGGACATTAGTTACTTGTAAAGTTGGTTTCTTGTCTTAAAATTTAAATAAAAAAGATTAAAGATTTTCTAACTGGAGATGCAAAAGGCTATTAGATCATCAAATCAATACCACTGAAATTACAGGATGCAGGCCTCTCCACAGAGGACATACCAAATATTGTATTGATAGTAGAACATCAATTGCAAGGACAGACACTGAATGCAAGCTGGCTGCCAACATGGAAAAAGGTCAGATGAGAGAGAGCTACAGAAAAATATTGTGCAACATTTCTTTTTTAAAACACAAAAAGGCATTTTATAATTGCTTGTAACTCAGAGAAAGTGTCTCTGCATTTTTCTAACATTTTCATCTTTTCCTCATAAAGATTAATAATTAAAAAAACCCTATGGCTCAGAGTGTGATATTCTTATTCACATTGAATGGTACCCTACACTACTATTGGTTCTGCCAGAGTCACTGAGACTGTATGTGGAATGAAGGCCAAAATGTGATACTTCCATGGGTCAAAGTCCCATCGACTTCAAGTGGGGCTAGGGTTTCAACTCATATTTCCAAGCCTAGACCAGCCGTGACTTAACTTTGGGCAAAATCATACTCATCTTAAGGGCTCATCTACAGTGGGGATTTGGCCTGATTTCAGCCAGTGTAAGTGACGACTGGTGTAGCTCCACCAGTGCCAACCTCTGGCAGAGTTGATAAATCAAGCTTCAATGTGCATTAGTGTTTACGGCGGTTTTATGCACAGGTAAACTGTATTGGTATAAGTCACAGACTAAGTCCCCCAGAGACGGGGAGAGTAGTGTCACTGATTGAGGAAAATAGCATATGGCCCTGAAGATAAGCCCATAATCCACCCCACTGTGCTCGCATAGACATTGCGGCACATGACACTTGAGATCACACAGATAACTGCAATACTGACACAAAATGAAACATGTTACAGGCATTTTCCTCTTTTGGTTTTGTGTGCTTCCATCTGTTACATTACAAGAAAACACAGGAAAAATTACATAAAACATTAAGACTAATAATATAGTACAGTCACTCTTACAAATGACAGTTCATCGTCTATGAAACCAAGGCCTATTTTTACAATCAATGTCACATAGTAAACAAAAGCCTTAAGTGTGGGGAAAATATTTTACTTGAAATATGTATACTAAGAATCAATGATTTCTTAGTGTTGTTGCTAATAGCTAGTGAGTTATTGTTATTATTACTGAAAATAGTCCAGGATGAAAACATCATTATTAAAAAGTCAGGACTATAACTGATATAGCACTCATGCCTTGGGCTCAGTGGGTAAAATGTTCATAAATGCCTATGTGACTTATGCTTCTAAGTCCCAAAGAAAGTCAATGGAAGTTAGTCTCATACACCGTTTAAGCACTGTTGAAAAAATTTACCCTATATTTGATATGTTCCTCTTACGGTGAGCAGAATTTACTGCAGCGGAAACTAAGCATGATCTATTTTGTGTAGAGTGGAAGGTACTTCTGTCTAGTAGCCAGGACTCCTGAATTCTGTTCTGGACTCTGCCACTAACTGATAAGGTTACATTTTGGCCAAACCACAAACTCTATGCCTTAGTTTACCCAACTGTAAAATAGCTGTAAATACTTACCACAGGGATGTTGTGAGGCTTATGTAAATATCTGCACTCAAACTTCGAGGATCCTCATATTTCAAATCCTCAGATGATGGACACTATAAATGTACACTATATATGTACACATATTATTTTCACCAGAAAGGACAGACAAATTGCTTAAGAACCTGATGACCGTGGCGGAATTCCAGGAGGATCTATGAATTCCATGGCACTCAAGAAAAACAAACAAGCTCCATAAGAGAGAGGGACTTGTTATGAATTAACAAGGAAACAATAATTCAGTTGATAGCAGCATGAACATACTAAACAAGTATCAGATATTAAAGCAACACGCTCTATCAGCTCTAATACACAATGGTCAGCACTGCATGTTTGTGTTAGTGTTCTGTGGAAGAAAAAAAATCAACTTTATTTCAGGCTACCCTATTTTTGTAGTATGGAGGGGGGAAAAACCTAACTCTATAGATTATTTCCTCGAGTGTAATGCAAACCGCTGAACTGTTGAAGACAGCAGTACTATGCCATTGTCTATTCATTCTCACCTTTTTATCTTTCCTGTTTATCTTACAACTATACATAGGACTAGCATAAAGGGCTAGCCTTCATAATACATCAATCTACTGGTTTCCTATTTTAAAAGGCAAACAACTCTGTTTCGAGAAAGTGAAATGCAGATAACAGAATTGTCTAATGGTGACACTGGAGTTAATATAAGGCTCCTGGGAACTCTGATACAGTAGTGCACACACAGAGGAGCTGCACAAGTGTAAATTCAGCCAATTTTGACCAATAACACTTGTGCTGACTTTGCTTATTTTACGCAACTTACTCAGCTGCTCTACTACAGGCTGCAAACTGTTTACAGATTAAAACTAAATTGAAAGGGAGTTTTTAAAATTAATTTTCTGTACACTTACATTAAATTGGTTCTATCTAGAAATCTGCTTTGAGTGGGACAACACAGATCTTTACTGAGTGTCATAGTTTGTTCTTTTAATTGCTCTTAACATGCTGACAATTTTTGCTGTTAAGTGTCCTGCAACTTCTTATGGAAGTAGCTATAGAGATGTTTTTTCATTTGCAACTAGCAAAGAGTTGAAGACAGAAAATCACAAAGTTTCTGTTTCACAGGAAATATATGTACTTCAAGTAACTGGCTAAGCTCAAATTTTATCTGAATCTCTGGCACCACCTACAGATGATATAAAATATTTCATCATCACTTTAAAGAAATCTGAAATCCAATATACAGTAATAGCTGCATACAGAGATATGAAAACTACCGAATCTTGCTTTCCAGCAACTAAAGGTTTGTGCATTTATATTGGAAAAACTGTAATAAACAGACAAAATTATCCTCTTATCCTTCTACTTTCCACACTAAATGGTAGCTTGTCAATTTTCAACAAATGGTTGCCTCGAAGTACAGCATCAACGTGTGAGATGAGATGGAATTTAAATTTTCTAGCCAAACTAGCCCGTGAGTCTCTGGTAGCCAATGCTGTAGAAGACATTCTAAAATCAAAACCATAATAAATTGAACCCAGCATTCCTGCCAACTGGAGGGGATGGACCAACTCTTGTTCCACTATTATGCTCTGGAGCCAGAGGGCTGTCTAGCTGATGATAAAGTCTGCATGATAATGCTGAAAGTTGGGGAAACAGAAGCCTCCAGCTGTGATTGGGAATTGTAATTTACTTAAGAACATAAGAATGGTCATACTGGGTCAGACCAAAGGTCCATCTAGCTTGGTATCCTGTCTTCCGATAGGAGGACTTGTGGCACCTTAGAGACTAACTAATTTATCTGAGCATAAGCTTTCGTGAGCTATAGCTCACTTCATCGGATGCATTCAGTGGACAGTGGCCAATGTCAGGTGCCCCACAGGGAATGAATAAACATCATCAAGTGATCCATCCCATCGCCCATTCCCAGCTTCTGACAAACACAAGGTAGGGACACCATCCCTGTACATCCTGGTTAATAGCCATTGATGGACCTATCCTCCATGAACTTTAGTTCTTTTTTGAACCCTGTTATAGTCAAATAAAGCCAGTCTTGGCCTCCTATCCACCCACAGAGAAGTATTTTAAAAAAATTGTTAATTTTCCTAAAATAAAATGGAGGAATAGTAACTGGGAGAACTCACAGGGTATACATTTTGGGAAGCATATTCATTTTGATAATATAAATTTTGGCCCAAAGGCTAAGAGTAAGGATTTGCCCTCTGCCCAAATATCTCAATGAACTAAAATGGGCTCTAAATTAATTTTGAACAGATTCTCCAGCTCACTGGGGCTGAGGATTCCTAAATATTTCATATGTTTGGGTTGCCACCTAAAATTCCAATTATCATAGATTCCCCTATGAGCAAATTTGCTATTATGCCCAGAATTTGACTTTGCTCGTTGATTTTATAGTCAAGAGGTGTCCAAATGCATTATTTAAATAGAGTAGGAGCAAGATTTTCAGGTTTAGACACAAGAACGTTGCAAGGATAAACAATGATCTTCTGCTGTTTTTGTTGACACTGGTCCCCACATAGATTGCAGTGCATTGACCTTGCCAAAACAGACTGCTGCTGGAAATGTGGGTCTCCCAGACCAAACTGGCTCACATGTTTTGGGACTATCCCATGCAATAATACTTTTGGCTAGAAGTAGGTAGGACGATTAATATGATAATAGATACCTCCCATCATCTTAACCTCTCCAACTCATAGAAAACTTCGTTCTCTAAAGCAGTGCTTGTATCCAAATGACTTGTATTGCTTAGGTGGAAGAACAGACTGCCTCCAGGAACAGAAGCTTGGCATAGCAAGTTGGCTCACCTGGCAGCTAAAGAGCGAGTACCTTTTGGAAAAGGGGGACCTCTGTCAAATTTGAAAAGATTAGGTCTAACTTTTTAGAAACCTTTGATTATTTTTCTCTAGCAGATGGAAACCACGATGTCATTCTCCTTTCCTCTCCCATTCCTTTACTTTTTTTGTTCTTTTGTCTTTTTTCTCCCGTTTATTTTGAAAATATATATTTGCCTAAAGTGGGCATAAGCCTTTGGTGGTTGGTTTATTGAGTTTGCTTTCAATGTTGTTCTCCAATTGCCTATCATTGCGTACGACAAAGGGGCTGGTTCCTTTAACACAGAAGTCAATAAGGGCTTTGCCATGTCGTTCCACTAATGAGGGATCAAACCGAATACCCTCCCTTACAGCATTAGGGTTTTAGAAGCTCAATGAAGTTTTGTCTTGAGAGGGGAGAAAATGTTGTTTGCTGTTAAAAGATTTAAAATGTTTGCTTGTTTTGTTTAATGTCTTCTTTTACCTATTGCTTGCTCTTCCCTACAGCCTGCCCACTGTAACTATATTCAAACTACATACCATTTCCCCAGTCTCAATCTCACAAGTTAGAATGTGCACACTGACTACATACCCGGAAGCATTTATAGATGGTTTGACTGGGAGGAACAGAGAATACTAAGGGTCTGTCTACCTGACAACTGACTACTCGCCAACCCAGGGCATGAATCTACAGCACCCCAGTTTGCCACACAATAAGGACACATGCGATACTGCTCGAGTGCGGTAAAAGTCCCAATGTATCTTGATCTACTACATCATCACATATTTTACTGTGCACTTTAATTCAAACATAGGTAAAATATTATGCGATCAGCTAAAGCAATAGTTCACACCCTGAAGATCAGTGACCACAAATAATACGAGCACGAAGTGCTATTTCATCTTCAAAGTGCTTTACAAACATCATTAAGTTTTCAACATGCTTGAGAGAGTAAGTATTATGTCCATTCTACAGTTGGGGAACCCAAGTATGTCAGGATTGTAACTCAAAATTTCCAGGCTCCCAATTAATTGCTCAGACTATACTTTTCCTCTTCTTCGCTTTGCGTACAGCAACCTCCCTTCCCATTCCGTTTCTGATCTTACATTACAGCGGGTTTGCTCAATGACTTGCAACTAGTCCTCCTCAGATGCGAGCTCACCATAAATCAGCATGCCTCTATCCATAGCACTTTAGGAATTGGCACAGATGACTCTCAGACAGCTATGAAGAGAAGCAGCTGCAAATGGAACCATCATATGGAAGGCTGAGAACAAGAATCACTATATTAGAGTATGGACTGTTGATAATATTTTTTAAATGTAGATATCCACAAATTTCTCCTTTAAACAGCAGTGTAGCTTGGGAGCTAAGAAGCCATCTTCTTTACTAATAAATTAGTTCCCTGTTTAACATTCTCAAAATTTATTTTATAACTAAACAATAGCCTTTTCTCCCGTCCAGAAGGTTGGAGGGTATATATTGCTAATTTGTTCTAATCAAACCAAAGCCAGGATTCAGGCATCAAGATTATTATTCTGAACTGCTTTCTTAAAAGGAACATGATTTTAAGGCCTAAACAAAAACTACATTGAGGGCTTTCATGGAATAAGTTGGCATTGCTGGTGGATTCATGCATACAGATCGCATCTAATCAACTCCTCTGTCAACAAAAGTGAAGGGTTCTAAAACTGTACCTATAATTTGTGTCTGCATTTTCCCATGTCATTTTTAAGGATATGATTCAGATTTGTGAAAGCAAACATAAGTAAGGCTGGAAGAAAATGCATGTGCAAACGGACTTTTTTTTTAAAGAGATACTATAAAACTAATTTCAAATATGGCCCTACTTATGTATCCTATCAAAACATGTTTTCATACCCATGGAGAAACACACACACTCTCTCTCTCTAAAAAGGCACATATTATATACCTAACTCAGTGGTTCCCAAACCTGTTCCGCCGCTTGTGCAGGGAAAGCCCCTGGCGGGCCGGGCTGGTTTGTTTACCTGCCGCGTCCGCAGGTTAGGCCGATCGCGGCTCCCAGTGGCCGCGGTTCGCTGTTCCAGGCCAATGGGAGCTCTTGGAAGTGGCGGCCAGTACATCCCTCAGCCCGCGCCGTTTCCAGCAGCTCCCATTGGCCTTTAACAGCGAACCGCGGCCACTGGGAGCCACGATCGGCCTAACCTGCGGACGCGGCAAGTAAACAAACCAGCCTGGCCCGCCAGGGGCTTTCCCTGCACAAGCGGCGGAACAAGTTTGGGAACCACTGACCTAACTAAACTGTTAATCAGATCCACTGATTTTTTATGGCTGAAGCCAAATACTGACATGTACATATTTCTTTATATAAATACACATTCATTGCATGGTGATGTTAAGCACACAAATAACCACCTCTATCTTGTTCTGTACTAATATTAATGTAGTTATATTTTTTTAAATTAACTAGCTTTTTGATTCCCAAAACAGAATCTATAATTGTACTTGTACTGCAAAAGGTTGAGGACATTTTCTTTTTCCTCTCTTTATGCTGCATTCTTACATATAAAGAACAGAGATGGAAATGCAAAATACATTTGTTTTCAATCACACAACTGAAAACAAATAATTCAAAACCAAAACAAATGACATAAAATTACAGCACTGTATTTGGAAAAATATATTGTATTTTTTTTTTGAAGGACCCTTCTGATACAGAGCATCGTGCTGTATACATGATTTGCATAAAAAGTCTGTTATGACACAAAATATCACCAACACACAGACAACAGCCTATTATTTTAACAGAAATACTTTGGGGCCTGATTCTGCATGAGCGTCTCAACCACAGTGCTAAGTGCCCCCAATTCCTACTGACTTCAATAGACTTTTCCTGTAATTAGAAATCAGTGACCAGATTTTTTAAAAAAAAAAAAAACTCAGCCAGAAGGGCTCTGAGCATTTTGGAAAAGTCTGGTGACAACTGTCACATTAGGAGCTGCTGTGTGCTGAGCACTTTTGAAAATCTGGCTCCAATTCATCCTGATTAGTCTGGTTCTGAATCTAAATGAAAAAAAAAAATCAACATTTACAAATTTAGACCCCAATCCTGCAAACACTTCAGTGGGGCTATTCAAGTGAAGTTAAGCAAATCCATAAGCAGTTGAAGGACTAGGGCCCTTAATTCTTAATGTTGTTTAATATACTGTTAATTTTTTATCATCTAAATAGTAGCACCTAGATAATACGAAATTCTATTAGAATTATGTCCAGTAGTTTGAATTGTCTAACAAGTAATAAAAAAAATGAACAGACGTTTGTTTTGGGGAAATTATTGGTACCATGTACAAAGTCCAAAAAGTAGAACCACTGCTGTACTATGTTAGCAACAGACAGATTAACCACAGAGGGTGCTCCCATCACAGCCCCAATCCAGCAAAGAACCTAAGCACGTGTTCAATTTTAAGCATGAGAGTAGTTCCACTTAAAACAATGGGGCTGCTCATACGTTTAAATACTTTGCCTGATCAGGGCTTATATGCAGTAGAGCACAGCTACAGGGTAGGTCCTATAGTAACCTGCAAGAGGAGGTTTGGGACAGGCTGGCTAGGTGTTAATGGGTCTCTGAACAACTGTTTTGGTTCGTTGTACAAAGCCACCTTGCTCAGGGCTTGTCTCCACTTACCAGTGGATCCACGCTGTGGCAATCGATACATCAGGGGTCAATTTAGCGGGTCTCATGAAGACCCGCTAAATTGACTGCAGATTGCTCTCCTGTCGACTCCAGTACTGCACCAGATGGAAAAGAGTAGGGGAAGTCTACAGGAGAGCGTCTCCTGTTGACATAGCGTAGTTTGGACCCCTACCCTGTGAAAGCAGATCTAAGCTACGTGTCGACTTGAGTTACACTACTAACGTAACTCAAATTGCATAGCTTAGATCGACTTTCCCTTGTAATATAGACCTGCCCTCAGATTTTTCCACAGGGGATGGTATCTTAAAGCGAGATGTTCTTTGCATCTGATTAAAAAAAAAGCTATTTTGTTTAAATAAGACATTTGCTGCGCAAAGTAAATCCTGCTCTGGGAAGTTTTTTTAAAAGTGAAATTTTAAACAGTTGCTTTGATATTTAGGTTCACATTTTTCAAAGACTGAAGCCTCTAGTTTCCAATACATGTAATTGTGCACACCCTCATGTGCAAGTTACTGTATGAGTATGTGAGAATGCAACATACGACTACATGTGCAAAGTGGTGCAAATGGAACTTTAGAGGCCAATCTTAGGACTCCTGAAAAACTGGCCCTCACTAAGTGTCATGAAAATCCCACTGACTCCAAGGCTTCACAAGGCAATCCAGGGTGGAATTTGCGCTAGTTTTTTAAAACTAATCCGGTATGGAGTCTGCAGGACACAGTGAAGCTGTATGGGCTTCACTTTGAATGATGGAGTAGGTCTGCTTAGGTGCTTGTGTGTGAGAGGATGAGGAAAAGATGGGAGGAGGGGGAGCTGAAGTGGACACAGAGATACTCTGACCTTCATCACTAACCACAGCCACTTCCGTTGCCCCTTCCTGAATCAAAGCATTGAGCCCTTCCAAGTCAGAGCAGCTGATTCCAGAATCATTGATGAAAGTCTGGCTTGCTGAAGCCCTGTGACTACTGACTGAAGCAGCAGAAATCAAAGTCTGGTGGAGAGCATTGCTGTCACTTTGGTCCTGGGCAGTGAGAAGAACGGCCGGCTGCCCCACTGACACAGCTTCGCTTTGAGAAACAGGGGGATGAGGCGGTGCCAGTAGACTGACTTGGCGCAGTATTTGCAACTGGCTACTCGCAGATAGGTCCTCCTGATCCTGGCCAACTAATGTGGGAGGCATAACATTCACTGAAGCAGCCTGAACTGTTCCATTAGCTTGAGGCACTTGATGGCCAGCAATGATCTTGACCCTTCCTTCATTGTAAGGAGAAACCTGAGTGGCTTGAATGGGGACTTGAAGGTGACTTACAGTGATTGGGGCACTGGTCTGCCTACTGGGGTCCATGTGCAACTGCAATACAGCCAGTTCAGTACTTTTGGTCCCATTATACTCTCTGTGCTGTTTCTTATGGCTCCTAAGAGAATCTTCTCGGACAAAGGAAGCCTCACACAGGCCACATTTAAATGCTTTCTTAGCATCCAATTTGGCTACTTGCCTGGAGCTGCCCTGCTTTAACTTATCTCCCTCTTTCTTCTCAGTAGTTTGCTTTTTGATCTTGACTTTGTCTCCATGGGCTTTCTTCACGTGCGTGGTCAGATTGCTCCGCTGCTTGGTATCAAAGCTACAAAAGTCACATTTGAAAGGGCGATCCTCGCAGTGAATTCTCTCGTGCACCTTGAGAGCTGCCTTGTTAGAGCAAGAGTAGTTGCATTTTGAGCACTTCACTGGCTGCTCAGGCTGATGGGCTCTTAAGTGATGCCGAAGGGTTGTTTTGTTTCCGCACTGGAACTCGCACTCTGGACACTTGAGCGTGTTCTCCATGCTGTGCTTGATACGGATGTGCGATTTCAGGTTCCCTTTCATGGCACAGCGGACATCACAGAACTCACATTTGTATGGCTTCTCTCCAGAGTGCACACGCATGTGCCTCTTCAAGTCCGAGTTGATTTTAAATTTAGCACTACACATCCGACACTGAAACGGAGCATCTCCTGTCAACAAAACACGCATTTAAATTAGAGGAGTCAAGCCATGAATCTACAGTACTTCCGGGATAGACTGAAAGTTGCAATTAACTGCATAAACTTAAACTGGTACGTAAACTCAATTTGTTCCAGTTAAAATTTCCCATCATATTTCCACAATGCACTAAATTCTTTAATGAGCTGAAATTCAAACGTTGCATTCTCTTGTTTCATCTGTAGCTGATCAGAGACATTTTTGTGTGGGAAACATAGTAGCCACTCCTGGCGCAGAGTGCTTGTGGATAGAGAGAACATGTGGGCATGCTTGCAGGCCCTGCAGTTTCTTGGTATTTGTATTCCAGATGTTCTCCATTTCTAGTTCATTTTAGTGATATAAATGGTGGAACACTGTTCCAAAACAAGCTACTGAAGATTCTCAATCTTCCTTCATTAATAAGATTGAACGTCTCAACTAATGCTTTCAACTAATTGAGATAAACATTAAAAAACAAAAAAGTTGTCTCTTTGCTAGATTTTGATGCATTATAAACCTTTCCTAAACATATACGTTAGCATATACACATAACTGTAGTCATGCTGAGAACTTAAGCATGATGGAGTATTAAATCAGTTCCAAACTATGTTGAATTAAATTACTAGCTAATCATCTTTTTAAAATATTTTGATCATAAAATATTTACCACTGAAGACCCAAATTAAAAATCATCCTCCAAAATAATGTACACGTCTATTCCTATTCTTCTATGCCACATTTGCCCTAGGATATTTGGCTCAAATTTCTTACATTTGTAGAATCTGCACCTTTATTTTTCAAATAAGCCCCCTGGCGGGCCGGACCGGTTTGTTTACCTGCCGCGTCTGCAGGTTCGGCTGCTCGCAGCCCCCATTGGCCGCAGTTCGCCACTCCAGGCCAATGGGGGCTGCGGGAAGTGGCACGGGCCGAAGGATGTGCTGGCCGCTGCTTCCCGCAGCCCCCATTGGCCTGGAGCGGCGAACTGTGACCAGTGGGAACTGCCAAAGCCACGTGCCAAAGGTTGCCGATCCCTGAGCTAGATTTTCAGTTTTTGAAGCAAATGTTGAAAAAGCAAAGAGGGAAGGTGATAGGGAAGGACAACACTTAGTATCATGTACTTGGATGCACAGAAAATACAGTGGTTACTCCAGATTTATAGGATTTTCCTACAGTTTGTATGGGGAAAAATTTAATTGTAGTGGGGCACAATAATTGGAAAAGAAAAATTAAAAAGAGTGAAACATGCAAAAGATAAATAATGATATGTGGGTTCATATGAGTTTACTTATATAGAAATGTAACATTAGGGAACTATTTAGTGAATAGTTTTGTCTTGCAATTTGTAATGCAATTCAACTGTTGGAAATGGAGGATTCTGCATGATGTTACCAACCAACTTTCCACAAACTACAGTTAAAAGATTTTTTTAAAATTAGTATGCACGTAGAGATGTGTGCCGCACAGTACATGTACATGCACAATTTTTTATGGGCACACACATGAAGACTAGAAACAGCTGCAGCTGAAAATCTGTGTCAAAGGATTCAAATGCTAAATCTTGCAAACGTTTTTGTATTTACTCAACTTTAACCTCAGGAATAATCCGTTTCCTTCAAGGGAACTACTCACATGGGTAAAGTTAGTTACATGTATAAGCATTTGCATCTTCAGGGCCTAAACCTCTGTTCTTTGCATTTTCTTGCATTTGTAGGGTTGTCACAATATGTGCAGCCAAAATAACCACATATATTTAATTCATAATCAGTGGATCAAATCCAGGGCATGGACTTACAAGACAATGACTCCGTTCCGAATATGATTTAAAAAACAAAAGAAGAAGCAGACTGTAGTAAATAGCATTTTCAAAACAATACTATTCATTCTTAACAGTTCTTCTCTGATCCACTTGAACAGTAAGACATCATTTTGTTATTACTCTGTCACGCCATGGAAGGAGAAAAGTGAAAGAACTATAGGGTGCTATGTAAGACAAATAAAATGCAGGAATGTACTAAGTTCAGTCAATGCTTTGTTCATTAATAATCAAACTGCATATGGCTAATTTATTTTAATAGTTAATATTTTATAGATCTTTGTGATATTTGTATAATTTTGCATAATTTGTTTATCCAGCTACCTGTCATTGATTTAGCTGCTTATTTTTCAAATCAAGTTGTGGCATACTGTGCAAATCTCACATCTGTTTAATAATTGAGATATATAGCGTATTATGTTTGTGATAAAGATTTTTATTAACAAAGATACACTGGTTGCTGGTGTAGCTTATTTATTTTACAGTCACAGCTGCATACTCTTCTAGTTGAATTGTAAGATTCCGTTATTGAATTTTTACCTACTTTACTGATGAAGGCATAGTGCATATTTCAATAGCTCAAATTTTCATATAATGGACTGACAGTGTTACTTTTGTACTCAAATTCTGCAATACATGTGTTTTTTAAATTGCAGATTGATCTATTATACATATTTACACTACTGGCCTTGCATAATTTGACACTGGCAGAGGTACCAAAGAACTTCAGGGCCTTGATCCTGAAAACTAATACTCATGTGAATTGTACCACTGAAATTAAGAGAATGAAAGGATTAATCAAATTAGCAAGGGTTTATAAAATCTGACTCCAAATTATACACAGTAGAACCTCAGAGTTACGAACTGACCAGTCAACCACACACTTCATTTGGAACCAGGAGTATGCAATCAGGCAGCAGCAGAGAATAAATAAATAAATAAAAATAAAGCCAATACAGTACAGTAGTGTTAAACGTAAACTACTAAAAAAAATAAAGGGAAAGCAGCATTTTTCTTCTGTATAGTAAAGTTTCAAAACTGTGTTAAGTCAATGTTCAGTTGTAAACTTTTGAAAGAACAACCATAAGGTTTTGTTCAGTTATAAACATTTCAGAGTTATGAATAACCTCCATTCCTAAAATTTTCGTACCTGAGGTTCTACTGTAGGTCACAAAGACATTTACCTCTATGAATTTCTAACAGATTTCCTGCAGTACAAAGAATGGTTGATCAGTACCATTAGGACCTGCATCCTGAATACCTGTCTGAATTTTTCTTTTAACCCAATCCAGTCCATTTAATTTCTTAGTGAACAATAATAGGGATGTAATCATTTTTTAAAGCTTTGTATTTATATGCAACAAATTACACCTACAAGTTCTTCATATCTAAAAAGATTTACTTGGGAAAGATAGAACAAGAAACTAAACTCTAAAGACTTGACATCGCATACTGAGCAGTGAAGGGAAGTAGTAATGGGGTCAGAAAAGACCTCAAATCTGTGGAAACAGGAACACAGCTCACACTTACACACATTCCCTCTTGCCTCCTAGCCACCATGGACAAGAATAGGCATTCCAGAGATAGATAGGAGGGAGGGACGAAATCTGATCCCCACTACAGAATGAGGTGTTCCCAGAGGTAATCCATACAAGACTTACTTGAAGAACTCCCCTCTTTGTTTGCAATTCATCTTAGTTTCAAGCCTGGAAGGGCAAAGGCAAATGCAGCATGGTTTCAAAGGGAGTTGTGCTACTAATGAAGTGAAGAGTCATGAAACCTAAAGTGAAGGGTAACTTTTCTATGTGGATAAACTGGGAACTATGCTGACTTCTCAGCAGACCCTAGAGAATCTGCTCCTGGCACATGCCTCTTTCCCTCATCCACCTGGAACAGCAGGGAAGAGACCACTTTAATTCCACAAGTTCTAGTATAACAAGTCAAATTATTTATTTGGAAGAGGGGAGCATATGGCCCTGAAAGGGTAACTTGACACAAAGGCTGTGATTTTAAACTGGCAAAGCAAGCCTGCGTTCTCATGCCCATGTCACCCTATTTATCTGCTAAAAATCACAAAGGGCTTATTCACTCCTTGTTCTTCACTGGCTGAACCCTTCCGAATCAGGGCCACTTGGCCTCCCAGTGGCAGAAAATATGTAAGTGCCAATTCATCAGTCTTCACAGCTCACTTCATCGGATGCATCCGATGAAGTGAGCTGTAGCTCATGAAAGTTTATGCTCAAATAAATTGGTTAGTCTCTAAGGTGCCACAAGTACTCCTTTTCTTTATGCGAATACAGACTAACATGGCTGTTACTCTGAAACCAGTCTTCACAGGTGGCAGTGAAAAATCTACCATACTCTGGTGGAAAAGCGGAGAAGAATAAAACAAAACTACTGTTTTCCTTCTTCCATGGATTAATCCTTCGAGAGGCACAACTGCTACAGCTTACATATATGTACCTGCGCACACTTGCATTAGAGGAGGTAAATCTACATCAGGTGTTCTCTGGACTCTATCTATCATTACTATCTGACTCCCCCATGTACAATTCCTACTGCCCATCACATCCTGTTATGTAGCAGCAGAAACAGGTGAACCTTGTAAAACAACTCCCTAGTTGTCCTGCCTATGGCATCACAGCAGATTTGTGAAGCATAAAAGACTCCTCTGCTCAGGACAGATTGGTCTGACCCGCCGCTCCTCCACATTTCACATGTGATTTATTTCTTTTATCTGCTGGAAATAAATTCCACACTGCCTACATCTGAACTAATGTACAGTGTAATACCTCAATTCAAAATCAGAACCTAGAGCAGGTTCAAAGCTAATATAGTAAACCCTGAATAGTAATCGCTTTGCAGCTAACATTCACAGAACTTATCAAACCCGTAAAAAGCATGGAAACAATCTAATACCACAGAATAAGTGAAAAGCATCATATGTCAGAGATAACTGTACTGTCACAAAAAAGATCAGTTATCTTTACAGCAAATTGCATACAAACTACAAGAATTAATCTCTGATTAAAAGAGAATTTAGGAAAATAATTTAACTATAAGAACTTATGGATTTAGTGTTTGCAAAAGGTGTGTGGGCTGACAACCCTGGAGACTGAAATCATCTATTCACAGAACAAGTATAGCATGGGCAGCAGCAAGGCCAGTTTCCTCTTATTGTCTTGCTAACATGCCTCAGCCTTGATCTGGAGGGGACCCACCAGCAGTGGTCTGTGGAGGTTTAGCTGAATTTGGTCATTTGCAGATGTAAACTAGATGAATTATGGAGAAATTAAAATAGTTCTAGGGTGTCTACATTTGGAGTTTGTACTGGTTTAACTAATTCAATATCTCAATCAATTTAGTTAAACTGTTGCAACTGTTCTATAACTGACTCCAGATTGGGAATCAGACACCTCTGCACTTCTGAAAATCCCACTGGGCACCTATCTACATTTTTAGCATTAAAATACCTCAAATATGGCCCAACACATTTTGAAGTCTTACAGTCTAGACTTACCAGTATGGGATCTGAGATGGACAGTAAGCTGGCTAGAGTTGCGGCTCGCATAAGGACAGATCTGGCATTTAAAAGGACGCTCATTTGAGTGGATGCGCTGGTGCTTGTTGAGACTGCTGTTGTCAGCAGCTGCATAGTCACAGTGTTTACACTTGTAAGGTTTCACCCCAGTATGGGAACGCATGTGCATCTTCAGCTTATCTTTGCGACTGAAGCACTTGCTACACACCTCACATTTATGGGGCTTATCTCCTGAAAACCATCAAAAGAGCGTCAAAATAACAATTTTTGTAATGACACAATCTTGGAACTTAACAAAACAAAAAGAAACTATATAGAATTTTCAAATCGCAATAGCCTGAATTTTCCAAAGGCCTCCTTTAATTAAACTCCAATGTTTATGCCTTCAAACACCTCCAGATTAACCATTCCTCCTAATCTGCACAGAAAAGATGGTAAGGAATGCAAACACTGCAACTACAATTCAGAAGACCCTTTGAAAAAATTGTCCCCTTACACTAGCTTTTGAAAGTTCATTTGAAAATGATTTGTATATTTTTTTAGAATTAGTGTGTCAAACTAGATTTTCTTTAACTTCTTGTCCTAATCTATAGTACAATGCGGTGATGCACTGAAAAACAGCTTCCCATTCATGCCACAGAGGTTCTCGTGTGTCAGTGATGAGTGAAGCATACATCATTTTTAATGTTCTGAACTCTGAAGGCCAGATGACTAAGTTACAAACTGGCCTACACTAAAGTAGTTTGTACCATAATGAGAGACTTGGCATGCAAAAGGACAGTCCTTGCATTCCAAGAAGCTAGGGGAGGGATTGTGCCTCTTGAACATGTAGGTTGTACCACCTAAAACTAGATGCTTATTTTGCTGGAAAATCTACTGACAACAACAAGAAGGAAAAATAGAAGGTGATGGCTTTAGATTTTACCTGTGTGTGTTCTTAAATGACGTTCCACATCTTTCATACCATAGGATGTCTTGAATTGGCAACCTGAAAATAAATTAGATACCACAAACAAAAAATTAGATTTTTAAATTTAAGAGAAACTAACAAGACAACGGGACAGGGGACATGTACTTTGACAGATTCAGGATGTTGCCTTTCTCGGCATGTATCTGTAACATTTCTTTGTCAAATATATCAAGGCTCTGTGTTTGTATAAAAATAAAGAGACGGCATTCAACATTGCCGGAAAATGAAGTCCACATCTTGTTTACATACACTTACTTACAATAAGTAAGTAGCTATACTTACCTATAAACTTTAGTCTTCTAGTGCTTCCCTAGAAGATAATTCATTCTCTGCATTAACTCATTCTGGAATTTTTCGTGGTAATCTCTAAAACAAATTGTGTGGAATCTCTGCCTGGGTTTTGAGATGCACTCTACAGTACACAGGGGACACAGGGAGACTAATTAATTTCATATATAGTCTCAGATTAGAGATAGTGGGCGCCTAGCTAACACATTGGGGCCTTCATTCTCAGGAGTTTTGCCTGAGTCCAGAATACTGGGTAGGGCCCTGAAAGTTTGTGTGTGTGCAAACTAAGACTGTGCGTGTGAAATAAGATTCTCAGGTAAAGGAAAGACTTGAAACAATACTGTAAACTCTATTTAAATAAACAAGACTACTCATGTGAGGAAAGTTTAACTTCCAAGGCTTGCAGAACTGAATCCTATATGAAAGAATTAAGCATCTGTTTTGCAGGAATTTATACAGTAACTTCACTGATTAATATGATTTAAATATTGACAATATTTAAAATCAGTACATCCTTGCAAACATTTTGGTTCATCAGAGCTGTGGATACAGTGCAAATAACTTTCAGGATTCTTCACATGAGTTGCAAGATTGGGAACACAGTTAGGAAGATACAAATCAGGACATACTTTTACAGCGATGTGTGTCAGCACACCTGGAAGCCAGGTAGAGCCCCAGTGACCCTGGCCAGCACACATCATTAGAGCAAGATCAGAGTCTGAGGGCTGGATTCAACACTCACTGAAGTCAATGGCAAAACTCCCACTGACTTTAATTGTGTAGGATCAGGCGTAAAGGAGTATATCATGCTGTCTTCTAGATTCTGTGCAGATTAATTTCATGAAATTAGGCAAGCCTAGCATATTTATAACTATCCTAAGCCCACCAATTGCAAAAATGAAAGAAAAAAAGGACGACGTAGCCAATACCTAACCTGGATAGCAGCAGTTCAATTTCTTTTGGACAACTGCAGTAGTGGATTTTCTGGAACGCGTTTTTGATGATGGAGAGACAACAGCAGCAGTCTGAGGTTCACGGCTCTCACTGGGCAGATATGTTTGGTAGCCATGCTCAAAAACAAACTCTGGAGCAGAAACTAAAAACATAAAAATGGCCCACTTTCTTAGTATAAACATCTCCAGTTCGTATCAAATTCTATTAAGCACCACCCGTACCTAGTTCTAGTTTTACAATCACATTTGCCTATTCTTTTATAAAATGTTTTTCTCTACCTATTACAAGTGAAAGCCCCAGGTAAACCAAAAAAGAAACTGACGAAGGCCCCTATCCTGCAAGTCATTTGCACCAGTACAAAATTGCACTGAAACCTGTGGGATTTTACACAAGCACAAGGGTGTGATGGTGTGGATCCAATTACAGGACTCAGGGCTGAGTCAGTTTCTTCTGCTGTTTGTGTGGGGACAGATTACTTATATAAATACAGTTATACATGTTGTTAAATGTTAGCAGGATCGAAGCCCTAAATCAGTATTCAGGGGAAACAGCAAAACTGGCTTTATACAAAATGCTGTCAAAAGTATGAAGTAAACAAACTGAAAAAATAGGTTTTTTTTTTAAAAAATATCTAATCTCTTTCAGTTATAGGAATTTTAGGTGTCAACTGTAAACAGAGTAAGAAAAAACATTTTAACGCAGACCAATTAATGGCTTTTAAGTTGATTAAATCTCACCGCTTTCCTAACATCAAATAGATTGGTATTATTGCCTTTGTTTTACAAGTGAGTAAATAAGAGGCAGATAATTTAAGAAATTCATCCAAAATCCAGTGAATCACAGGCAGGGATTAGAACTCAAAAATTCCTGGCAGCCAGCCCTGAATTCAGTCCACTTGACTATCCTATCTTTTCACTAGTTTTAAGGCTTTCGTATATCAGATTCTTTATCCCAAAACGTTTCTGCAAATCTCTCTGAAAATTAATGTGTCTGTTCAAATTAATTCAAATTAAATGAGGCCCTGAGCCTGAAAACATGCACGCATGTAACTTTATGCAAGTAAAGGTCTGCATATGCTTCAGCCTAACTTAAACCTCTGCAGAGGTAGGAATACTGAGTAAATACTTCTAGCTAACTAATTGTGAGAGCAGTTGTTCCAGTGCAGTGTTCTCTTATAAGGAGGACCTGGACTGAAGACCAAAAAAACTCTAAGCCTGTGTTTGTTAACAAGGGCACCACTAAAAATGTCCTGTAATTTAAGTATTTTTCATGAATACTGCCACTGATTACAGTTTCCCTTTCATTAAGTGTTGGCTGCATGTTGTATCAGTCTATAAACAGATTCACAGTTTTGTCAAATTAAGTGCATAGTGTTATACCAAAGCTAACAAAGTAGTCAGACTGCTTCTCCTTCCCTCACCAAATCATATGTGAATACTTGTGTGCAAATTGGTGTTTTAACGTAATGTGCTGGGGTACATGGACTTACATTTCTATTTTCTATAGGATGTGTGCTTTCAAATTCCTAAGCAATACCTGTGATGGTCTGAGTCTCTGAAGTGATTGTTCTGGTTGTGGTTTGAGTCTGTGTTGATGGCACAGTTTCTTCTGAAACAAACTGGACTGTACTAGTGGTTCCATTTGCACTGATCAGCTGGCAGCCGCTCTGCTTGTGAGCAACGAAGGCATCGAGGTTATTGAACTGCTGCTTGCAAATGCCACAAATGTGGATATCTGGGGTGAGCTCCACTAGGACAGTGGTGCCTCCTGGAACTACAAAAATGGAAGGAGATCAAATAATTTACACTGATGAAATCAAAACATAAAACATTCCTACACAAAAGCAAAGAGAGACTCCAATAAGATTATCAAATGGATCAACACCTCGATTAGAATATCATGCATTCCAATTTCTCATTGAATAACTGCAACATTTCCCTTTCACCTACTATTGGGAGAGCTATAATAGGAACTGTGAAACCAAGATGCTGAACTCTGTAAATACTAACAGGTTTCAGAGTAACAGCCGTGTTAGTCTGTCTTCGCAAAAAGAAAAGGAGTACTTGTGGCACCTTAGAGACTAACCAATTTATATTAATAAATTAATATTAATAATAAATAAATTGGTTAGTCTCTAAGGTGCCACAAGTACACCTTTTCTTTCTATAAATACTGTCTTTTATGTGAAGAGGCATAGCATTCAGCAGATGACAGCACATGGGTATTACAACCAATGAAAAACTAAACATATTTAGTGGTATATGAAGCTTCTGGGCACTGACTTCAGTAGGAGCAGAGTGTGCTGAGCAGCCTGAAGTGCAAAGCCATTCGATCATAGCCAACCTAAAAAAAAAAGTTACTCTAAGATTCCTGGGAAACTTCATTCGTGAAACTTGCATGCCTGCAATGCTGAACTTTAGGTTGCTGATAATGTTACATTCTGTTTCCATGTTACTCACTAGGCTATAGGGGCTTACATGACAGTTGCGCTCTGGGAACTTGCATCTTTGCATGCTGCGCAGTGACTCTCACAGCCAGGAGGCTTGTACTACTGCAAAATGCCTTTGTGAATTGGACCAAAGGACCTACACCATTGCTCCTTGCATTAAGCCCAGGGGGCTTGCCCTATGCACCTGGGGAGCTTTCCCAGAAAATGTAGCCCCTTGCCCAGTGCTCCAATTGTGGGTGGATGGGTCCTTAATGAACATGGATAGTCCTAGAAGCAGAATGGAGTGAGGTGTCAGGGTAACTCTTGCTTGGCTCCCCTGCAGGCATCCTCTGTGCTGCCCAGCAGAGCCCAAGCAGTAAGACGGCCTTTTCCCCTCTGCCCTTACCTCCCACCGCCTTCTGCCCTTACCTCCCACCGCCTTCTGCCCCGCCTCCTCCCTTGCCCTTACTGCTTAACATCCAACTTCTTCCCCTGCCTCCCCTACCCCTAACTGCCCCATGTGGCCTATCCCTAAGTCCCCGACCTGTTCCCCCTGCCTTCTCCCCCACTCACAGCTCCTCCTTCTTACCGTTACTGTTCCTTAACAGCCCTGTCTGCCCCCACACCTCTGTGCCCTACTCCTGCCGCCCCCAGCCTTCTGCCCGCCCCCAACGCCCCCCAAGCGTCTCACGCCCCCTCCCCAGTGGGGGGCTAGAACAGTTCCCGCCCCTCACCCCCCAGATCCCTCTTTCTCCCTGACCCCCGATCTCCACCCCCCTTGCCCGTCTCCTCCGCGAGCCTGTGGCCGGAGGAGAGCTGGGGACGGGCGGCAGCAGGCCAGAGTCGATCTCCGCCGGGCAGCGCCTCTCGCCCGCTGCCGGGAAGAAGGGGCTTCTTCCTGGGCGGGGCGTCGGAGCCCGGGACCCGCTGCGGTCCGCCCTCCCGCGCTGAGCGGCGGCGGATGGCTCTGGCCGCCGCCCGCCTTCTCTCCGAGGACCGGCCCCTCGCTGCGCCCCGGCTCCCCGCCTGGGGCGGCGGCACCTGCTGCTCGCCCAGGCCCCGGCCCGACGGGGGAACTCCGAAGCGGGGCCGCCCGGGGAGCCTCTCTCCGCGGCCGCCCCCAGCCCCCGCTGCGCGGCGGGGCAGCCCGCCCAGCCCGCCGGCTGCTCTCCCCCGCGTTCCTCCCCGAGCCACGTTCCCGGGCTTGGCTCCCGCCCGCTTCTTGCGCTACTCAGGTTTCGGGGCCTGCCCGGGCCCCGGCTCGGCTCGGCTTCCCCAGCGCGGGCCCCGGAGCGCGCATTGCCCGCTCGGCACTTACACGGCACGGGGCCCGGGAAGCCCGGCGCCCTCCCGCCGCCCGGGTTCATGGCGCGCGGCACGGCCTGGCCCGGGAGCTCCACCCCCCGGCAAGAGGCTCACTGGCGGCGGCGGGGACCCCCGCGCCCCGGGCAGGGACGGACGTGGAGAAGCCCAAGCCGAGCGTGCCCGCGCGCTGCGAGCATGCTCAGTGACAGCCGCGGAGGCCGCTGCCCTCACGGGGCCCGGAACCCACCTGCTAGTTCTGGGACAGCACGTGGGGACACAGGGGAGCGGGGCGGCTGCTGCCCCTCGCCTCTCTGGGCGGCTCTCGGCAGGTGCCTGTTCAGAGTCTCTCTACGCTGGGCAGGCTGCAGCCGGGTCTCTGTACAGCGCCAGGCAGCCTGCTGCGGATTCCATAGGCACTCGGTGCAGGCTGGTGCTGTGTGTGTGTCTGCAGGCTGGGGCTTGCTGGTTATTATTCATACAGCTCCACGCTGCTTGTTGCCTGTCTCTCCCCAGCTCTGCACAAGAGGGTGCTCCTGTTTACCCATCCCACACACGGCGCACCCGGGACTGCTCCCACAGCTCGGATATTTACAAGCACAGCAAGGCAAATTAAGTGCCTCCAAGTATCAGAGGGGTAGCCCTGTTAGTCTGTGTCTACAAAAACAACGAGGAATCCGGTGGCACTTTAAAGACTGACATTTATTTGGGCATAAGCTTTCATGGGTAACAAACCCACTTCTTCAGATGCATGGAGTCTTTTTACCCTCGAAAGCTTATGCCCAAATAAACGTTAGTCTTTAAGGTGCCACCGGACTCCTCGTTTTTAAGTGCCTCTACTCCGTAGGCTACTGCGTACTAGGTATCAACTGTAAAAGGAGGAATAATCTCTTTGCTGTGCTCTCACTGATTCCTCTGCTAGTTCCGAGGCAGAATAGAAGGGAAAACAGTTTCTCTCAAATGCAGAGGGGAGAAGAGCATAGAGGGAGCAGATTGGAAAAGTATTATGTGATTAAAGACTATATCCTAATGCAGTTGCACAAAGGGGGTAAATTAAGGTTGAACAGGCAAATTTAATTCTGATATTTCCTCACTTTTGAGTGCTTGACTTTGTACTCTGAATATTCTTTTCACCTAGTCCTTTGTGTGTAGTTAATTATAAATGCTGGCAGTTTAGTGTATACGCTAAACGGATAGTTTCAAATTACAGTTCATGTTCCAACTAGAGTTTTACTCCCCTGGGAAAGTGGCATCTATATGATATCTCTGGTGATTTATTTTGCCAAAACAATATGCTACAGACATAGGACTGACGAGGATGCAGGAGGGGAAAATCCTAGTTTTGGTCTCCAGAGCAGAGCCTGCTGAACAAATGTGTTGAATAGCACATGGTAGGTACAGGAGGATGATGATTGAAAACACTACATATATCCCCCTTTGAAACTACAGGTAAATTTTAATCCCAGTTCTAGATATGATGTCTAAATAATACCATAAAATGATTTAGAATAATCCCCAAAGTTGAATTAAACCACAGTGGTTATTATATCCTGAACATTGATATGGTTTTAGAAATGCATTTGGGATTCTCAAATCACACTAGATTAGACTTACAGAATTTCCATTGAAACTCTGGAAACCCACCTTCTATTATGTCAGCATAAATATATAGTTATTGCCTATAAAATGGGTTTATGAAAACAACCTAGAAGTAGAAAATATGGTAAGTGCTAATGATGCTTTCTTTGGAGTGTGTCCAAAATATATCATGGTTAGGATAGTTATAACAATCAACCTTAATCTATTTTTCCACAGTTTAGAGAAGGCTTCATCATTGAAACATCAGCTCTCACCCTTTTTACTATTTTTTCCAGCATATTTACTTTTATCCAAGGTAGATATAACCAAATTGTTTTTTTCTGCAATAGTACTATACTTCATTTCAGCTACAGTTGTATTTTGGAGTGTAGAATAATTTGTTTTCATAAGTTTTCACTGTGTTATTGCCCTTCCATCAGAACATCAGCCTGACCCAATTAGAAAATACTACAGATCTCAGACATTATTTGTTTTGGGTTTTTGTTTGTTTTCACTGAATTTATTACCTGTGGAAGGGGCTAGAATGACACCCAGGAAGACTGAAGTCCTTCCTTTATCCACACAACAGATACAGCATGGGCAACAGAATTGAAAATTTACTCACTAATCTGCCTTCTCCTTTGGACTGGATGTCCAGAGACACTTGGGTAACAACTTTTAATTGATACCAGTGAAGACTGGAGTTGAACCAATGAGACCAAGGCGCTGGAACTAGGGGTGCTGGGGATGCAGCAGCGCCCCGTGGCTTGAAGTGGTTTCCATCATATATAGGGTTTACAGTTTTGTTCAATGACTTTCAGAACCCCCACTAGAAAAACTGTTCCAGTGCCAGCGGACAGAGGTGAAAGGCACAGTAGCCAATGCATTACCAGTCTTTGGAACCATCCAGTTCCCCAACAATCACTATTACTCTTGATACTCAGTCAGCTGAATAAGATTAAAAAGAAGAAATACATTAACTCATAGGAAGTACAAGTATAAAATAGTGCAGCTGTCGAGTACTTACTTATGGGGTTCAGGCAGGTTTGTACTTGTCACGGCTAAGCTACTATATTTATACTTGTGGTAGCTCTCATCAGACTAGTGCAACTATGTGTATGTGAGCTGGGAACTATATCCCTAACTCATAGTGTAGACATAGCATTAGATGCAGGCAAACATCACTCCTACAGCTGGCAGTTCATAAAGGAATTTATTTCCCCTTATTCCTGCCATTTCTCTACTAACAAGCATTTTGGGGCCAGTCCAGCATGTCAATAGCAGCCTGAGCTTCTTAGCTCCCTATGCTTGCAAGGAAAGAACTGAGGGCACTCTGAGGAAAGACATTTGCCAACACCTCCTGAAATGAAAAAGGGGTGAAGCTGCACTCTTGTACTCTTTAATCTGTGGAACTTCACACACAATGTTAGAAAGCAGTTCTGAGTTACAGCACCGCTGAAGATCAATTCAGCGAACTTCCATATTTAACCACACTAAACAATGTTTAACTTTCAAAAGAATCACCCAGTTCATGAGATGTTTCTACAGAAATATTCTTATAAACACTAAGCATAGCATAACTTGACTCACAGAAATAAATTTTATCAAGTGCATAATGTTTGCAGGATTAGGGCTTTATTTAAATTGAAAGCTGTTTTGGACAGAGACCGGGTTTTCATATCTGACTTTATAGGGCCTACTGAACCCCTGGATTTGTGCAGGAAATGGCCCAACTTTATTATCATGCACATTGTGTAAAGAGTTGTCACTTTGGATGGGCTATCACCAGCAGGAGAGTGAATTTGTGTGGGGGGGTGGAGGGTGAGAAAACCTGGATTTGTGCTTGAAATGGCCCACCTGATGATCACTTTAGATAAGCTATTACCAGCAGGACAGTGGGATGGGAGGAGGTATTTTTTCATATTCTCTGTGTATAAATAAAGTCTGCTGCAGTTTCCACGGCATGCAGCCGATGAAGTGAGCTGTAGCTCACGAAAGCTCATGCTCAAATAAATTGGTTAGTCTCTAAGGTGCCACAAGTACTCCTTTTCTTTTTGCGAATACAGACTAACACGGCTGTTACTCTGAAACCAATCATGAAAGAAGAATTTAAAAAACATACGGGTGTAAACAGTTCCCTAACCAGGGAATTCTAAACAGCCATTTCAGAGCACTGCATTGGACAATCATGGCGTAACTCGTTTCCCAAGGAAAGGGATTTATGCACAGCAAGAACTGCATATACTATTACCTTTATACAAAAATTCCAGACATCCTTATGTCATTTGAGATCACACAGGGGCAGTGTTATCCAAGCTTGCCATCATAGAAAAACCAGAGAGCTGATCCAAAATCCCCTGAAGTAAACCGAAAGATACCTTTTAATTTATATGAACTATAGATAAAGCTCTAAAAGTGAGACAAACCCCTAAAATATTATACCTTTTATTGTTGTATTTGTCTTGCAAACCAGATAGAGTGGGAAAGGTTTAACAGGGAAGAGAAAAAAAATCAGATTAAAGGAATGTTAAAGGAATGGGTGTAGGAGAAGAGAAATATTACGAAAAGTACAAAGGTAAAAATTATTGGAATTAAAAAAGGCATATGGCCTCATTCTAAGTTTGCAGGCACTGATGTAAATCAGGATTTATTCCCCTGTACCCAGTGTATTTACAGTGGGGTAAAACCACTGCATGTGAAATGAGAATCAGGTCCAGTGGGTGCGGGAAAAGGAAAATAAATGTAAATCGTAATTAAAATTTTCAGAGATAGGAGAAAGAGACAAATGAAGGATGGATTTATAGAAAAATAAACAGGGCAATTAAAATAAAGATTCTAGAAAATAATTCTTAGTAATTCATCATTATATTGATGGATAATGACATATGCAGCAACATAAATTCATTGTGCATCAAATTAATTATGTTAAAAGAATAGGTAATCTGTCTCCATGATGATAACGTATAATTACGATAATTCTTTTTCAAATGTTTTAAAATAATGTCATTTCAATTCATAATGCAAGGTAGGTAGTTTGACATCAAATACATTCTCTATTTATACAATATTTTCAATATAAGTGTGCTTCTCAGATTAAGCGATCGGATTAAATGAAGATATCTCTTACTGCTCTATGAACCCTAAAATAATTCGGTGTGAATATTATTCACTGTGCTAACGCATAACACACTGACAACAGAGAATATACCTCAAATGAATAATATAACCAAATAACAATTTGTTTCCTTGTAATATATCTAATTATTCATTGTCACAAAGTTGGTTTAAAAACTATGCTGGGTAAATTTTCAGTGTTTTGTGCAGCAATCAAGCTTTGTTGCCCATCACAAAATAAAAAATGCAGGGCCATGATTAGGAAATTTTAGGGGTAAGTATCCTGGATTAAACTCAGTTTCCAGGTAAGCTTCTGATTATACGTATTTATTTCCACACATCAATGATTTATTACTAATGTTCATCAGCCTCACTTTTTGGAATTTACATGTTAAATTACAGTGTGTGTGAAGCTGAACAAACAAATGACCAGCTGCATCATTTGCGTGCACATATGCTGTCTGTTTGCATATGCACCAATTGTATGCAGAGCTGTGGTAAATGCACAAACTGATTTAGGTTTTAAGTGCACAAACATATAATTCTGAAGATCTAGGCCTAATATCAAACCATTTATACCTTCATTTAACTTGGAAAAATATTGTGCATTTAGAGGATATAGGTCAAGCTTTGTAAAATGAAATGGTGAAATTCATATTTAGGTACTTCAATGAGTGGCCTGTTTTCCAAAGCGCTGAGTACCTAGCATCTTGTGGTCAGCAACTTCAGTGGGAGTTAAACTGGGTCCTAAAACTTCAAATTAATTGATCCTCACAATATTTTCTTCAACAGGTTCTGCACAGGACCGGCTCTAGGCAAAAGGCAAAGTAAGCATTCCGACCACCCTTTTTTTTTTTTTTTTGCTTGGGCAGTTGCGCTCTTGGAGTGGCAAAAAACCTAGAGCCGGCCCTGGTTCTGCAGCCTAGATCTGCTGTCTGTAGCTTTGGGAAAACCCAGAGTCCTACTAGTGATGCACTGAATGCTAATTTCCCTCTTGCTATTTGGGACAGTCAGGCCCTGATTCAGCAATCATTTAAGCACAGGCTTAGTTTTAAGCATATGCTTAAATATATCTCTATTCAGCAAAACACATACTTGCATGCCTAACTTTAAATACATACATAACTCCTATTCATGCTTAAGCTTAGTATGTGCTTCATCAGAGCCACAACAAAGAATTCTAAAGTGGTTGGATTTTTTTTAAAAAGGCATCTGCATCTTACTTTTCATCTTTGCCAGCCCTGTCTCTGTTGTGGTTGTCACTCCTTCTTTCTCTTCTTATTGCTTTGTGCTTCTTTTTAAAATTCTCTTTTTTTCCTAGATACTGGTTGGCTGCTATCATAACCTGAACAACCTTTAAAACAAACAATTTATACTGAAGGTTTGCTATGTCATAATTAACAGGTTATTTTGATGGATATGTCACTTCTGAAAATAAACTAGTTATCTTGTGAAATTTATTTAGCCATGTGTTGTATAAATAAAGCAGCATGGTGAAACACTGCTAGGATAAACATGATAACTAACAAATATATGATGGATTCAAAATTGCACAGCTCAAGACTAATATTTAGTCATTTTTATGATATTATTGGGTCGAAAATGGAAAGCAACCCCAGCAGAGGGACTCCTTTAATACTCGGAGGAGTTTTGCTTGCTCTCTAGCATGGTACAGAGATAATTCTATTCTAGAAGCTTTTGAATGCTTTACAAGTAATAGAAACCAAGTGGGAAAAGCATATTCCATATTTTAGAGCTGACATTCTTGCAGAAAAAAAATAAAAAAATTAAAGATTCAGAATACGTGGCTGTGATTCAGTACCTAAAGACTTTCTGGTGTTTTTCAGAATTCCCGTGAGCCCCATAAATGCTTCTGTTCTAGAGGTACCTATTGTAGCTATAGTCACTTATGCCAGTTTATCAAACTAATGAGCCATTGAGTGATGCTATTCCCAGCTTCAACTCCGCCAGGGAAGGAAAGTGGAAAACAAAACTGAAATTTAGACAGAACAGAATTCCTAAGGACCAGGACTACTATAATTTATTAACTCATGCACACCAAAGCTTACCAAGAATAATATTCTTCTTTGAGGTTTTTCTCTACAAATCTTATCATCTTTCATAAAGTCCAAGCATTTAGATAAGGCCACATAATTTAAGTACTGGTAATGCCTATTGATCTCTCCACAAAATATATAAAATAAAATAAAATTAAAATAAAAACTCTCTCTGGCTCCTCCGCCCCCCTTCCAACCCCAATTTGTGCAAATAGAAATAAAAGGAATTAAGAGTGTTTCACTATGTCTGATGACTGTAAAAATGATCACTGCTTCTATATTAGCCATAGGAGATCAAGCCTTCCCACCTTTTTAATTAAAAGATGTCTTCAACTTGACATAGTGATGATGGATAAGACTGGGGAAAAATGCGTTTTGTGTTGTATAATTTTGAAGCATTTATGAAACTAGTGGGGAGTATACTGCATTCTTAGCGCCTGGACCTGCAAATCCTAACCACATGCCCATATTCCTTAATCATACAAATGCTCCCACTGAGTTCAATAGGATGATTCATATGTGTAAAGGCTCCTTTATATGTTATTAGTACCTGTGATGTTTAATATGACAGACAAGAATGGACATTTAATGGACAAGAAAATTGGTGCAATGATGGTTCTTCCCATTTTCCCAGTGTGACAGCCAGTGGTGCTGACTGACTGCAAGGGGTGAAGGAAGCAGGACTCTTTTAAAGGCTGCAGTAGCATATTTCATCCTTGGAGCAAGTGTGGAGCAGCGAAGGAATTGTGTCTCAGAGTTGGAAGGAACAGTGCAGCTATGCACTGCCCCAGCCTCCAGGACTGAATTTAAAAACTCAATATAACCCTTAAGGAATAAATCCCAGTATAGACTGACCCTACTCACCTGACAAAAAAATAGGTCAGCTGGGAGAGCATTAGACTGACTATATAAAGGCCTCTCATTCATTCTCTTGTTTTGAGAAAGCTTTTTGTTGTGGGCTGGCTCGCTTATTTGGTTAAACTGTAGTGCTACTAACACTGAGGTCAAGGGTTTGATCCCATACTGGCCATTTAGGCTAAGTCTCATTTGCATGGGATCCTAATTTTGGCCTTTTACACAGGAGGTCTTATGGTCCCTTTTGGCCTTACAATGTACAAATCTTTTTTGCCAAGTTTGGTTTGCAAAGAGCCCTATTGATAACACATTTTTTTGATTGTTTATAGTGATTGTTTTACAAAACACCCAGCTGACATTCATGCTGAGCAATTTCAACTACAAACCTCTAAATTACTGGGGCATCTGGTTTATTCAGTCCTAACCTAAGGCCTCTTTTGCTTTTGCACCGCACCAGGGATGTTCTTGAACTCTGCATCACCCATGCACTCCGAAGTTAATAATCCTTCCTAAAGGTTTACATCATGTCACAAGAAATTGTCAGTAGTCTATTTGTCCAGGTGTTGAAAGGCGCATGAAATTGTTAAAGGATAGCAAATATGGCAGGGTAATGTCTTATGTTCCTTTAGAGCAATTTCTGTGGTTAAATATTAGAGCTGGGCAAATACTATGCAAAAATGCAGCTAATATTAATTTGAATTTTAAAACTAATTCTTTCTGACTGTGGTCACACTCCCTTCGGTGTTTGCTTTCTGTGAACCTTGTAGCAAATGAGTTTACTGGCAAGAACAGTGAATTTTAAGGGAATATTGTAGAATAAACATTGATAGCTAATTTCAGATTTGCACTGGAAACCTGATTATGAGAGTTAGGTTTATCCAAGGAACAGAAACATACCAAGTGTCTCTACTCAGAACAGACGGAGTATCGAATACTGGCAACAAACTGCTTATAAAAGAACCATGGACTAAAAATTAGCTACAGAAATTCCTTCCCAAAAATTTTTATATAAAAAAATACAGTGGAAAAAATTGTAAATTGTTTACAGTCTATTCAGAGAGAGCGAGTGCATTTGTTGAATGTTATTTGTTACAAATTATTAACCCAGGTCTGATAAATATCCCCCCCTCCACGCACACAAAGGAATTATATTAATGATAAAACATGAAAGGATAAAATCAAAATGTGCTAAAAATGAATAGGACTAGAAGCAGTGGGCTTAAATTGCAGCAAGGGCAGTTTAGGCTGGACATTGGAAAAACTTCCTGTCAGGGTAGTTAAGCCCTGGAATAAATTGTCTTGGGCAGCTGTGAAATCTCAGTCATTAGAGATTTTTAAGAGCAGATTAGACAAACACCTGTCAGGGATGGTCTAGAGAATACTTAGTCCTTCCTTGAGTGCCGGGGACTGGACTAGAAGACTTCTCGAGGTCCCTTCCAGTCCTACGATTCTGTGCTTCTAAGATCTACTCTTGGAGTAAATGGAGTCTAACTTTCTATCCAGATTTGGAGATTTAACATGAAGCACCATTTTAAAGACTAATGTTTAGAGTAGTTCTTTATGCCAAATGTATAATCTATAGCACCGTACTTTCTCCTCTTTTCCTTCAGGACCAGTATGACTCCAAACATTGTCTTCAAAACACAATGTCAACATTTTGGTAAAAGCCATTTGAATAAATGTTATTGTCCAGCAGAGGATGCTGTTTGGTTACAGATGCAATTTTCTCTGTTTATATGCGGTGACTGATACAATTGAGTGTACTTTGAAATCTCCTTCCAGACATTCTTTTATTTTAGTCTCATTAGTGTGAAATTCCATTTTAAATAGCATAGCCTGACTCTGAAAACTTCACTGACAGCACAAATTTCTGCTCAGCTGTATTAAGCAAAACACTCAAGTTTAAATTCCAGAGACACTTTGTGTCTTTTGACTGGTTGCTACCTGTATTTTACAACATAAAGTTAACTTTTGAGTAATATAACTGCTATCTCTGGGGACTCTCATGAAAATAAGATGTACGTCTCATGAGGCTGTTTCTGTGACTGCACCTCTCTCCTCCCTGCCCCCAAATCAAACAAAGAAATAAGAATATGCTACAAATAATCATACTTAGCCGTTTTTATTTTCAAAAGAACTAGACAAACATTAACTAATTGGTCCTCATAGCATCCATAGGATCCATAGGAGGTGAATATTTTTTTATCTCCATGTCACAGATTGGCGGAAAATGAGGGAGAGAGGTTAAGGGGACTTGCTCACGACCACAGTGGGAGTCACTGTCAAATTTTGAAGGAAAGGTATATCAGGTTCCCAGTTCTCTGCTCATGCCACTAATGCCATGCCTTCCCCAGTAAATTACTCAGATAATTCTAAGAAGTGTCTTGAGACTCAAAGACTACAGCAGATTAGGGTCTTCCAAAGATTTGCCACAGGAAACACATTTTCAGCATGACACATGCATTTCTTTGCTGCGGAAGATGCCAGTACTTCTGCACCAGTTACATCATACACATCTAGACAGACTCAGCCCATGTCTTACATTTTCAAATTGTCATGAACTGAGGGTGAAATTTCACCCTGTGTAGCGGGCCAACATAGTGCACCATTTCTTGTGCTGGCCCCTCTCTGTCCAAGGGTGAATTGTGCACTGAGTTAGCATCTTAACTCCGATTGATATAAATGGGAGTTGAAAGACTACAGGCACCACTTTGGAAATGTAGGGTTAAGTGTCCAATAGAGAGGTGAAGTAGAAAAAAGAGCAGTTGGGAAATCAGTAGATGGCCATAATAAATGGCAGATGGGATGGTCTTGTGGCTTAGAGATAGGAGTGGGAGTTAAGAGGTATAGATTTTATATGCAGCTTTTTGTGCCTCAGTTTCCCTATTTGTAAAACGGGGATAATAATGTATCTTTTCACACAGGTCTTAGTTACTAATATGCAAGGAACTTGAAGATCATCAGATGGAAGGTGCTACTGAAATACAAGGTATTTTTATGGGCATTAGAAGAGGTAGCAAAGACAGCTTTAAAAATAATAAGAAAACAATAATTTTAAACAAAAAGCTTACAGTTAAATTTTAAAAATCTCCTAAAATAATTAAGACTAGAAATTCCATTAAAATTAAATAAGAGCTAGGCATCTAAATTCCTTCAGCATCTTTAAAAATCTCAGCCCCAAATCTGGACCAGGATTAGGAAGAGTTTTTGTAGATTGCTCTTGCCCACCTTACGAGTATTATTGTACTTGGAAAGCCTGGTCTCCAGACCTGTGTTTATAATTTGCTATTACTGAATTAGTTTCAGTAACCTCTGTGGATTATTTATTTAATTGTACATAGCACTGACACATGAGAAACAGCATAGCCCAGCAGCACATGTACCTGAGCTACTGAAGGTAGTAGTCGGAGGTCTTTTACTTGTGAGGAAAAATTAATTCGATTTTTTTCCTC
Source organism: Lepidochelys kempii (assembly GCF_965140285.1). Classification (NCBI taxonomy): domain Eukaryota; kingdom Metazoa; phylum Chordata; order Testudines; family Cheloniidae; genus Lepidochelys; species Lepidochelys kempii. The sequence goes on along the minus strand of NC_136392.1, from coordinate 15,211,272 downwards.
ACCTCACACACTTTGAAAATCATGTCTTGGAATGCACCAGGAAATTCTTTGCTACCATAGGAAAAAGCTGAGAAGCAATCAAAATTTGCTAGAATTTGTTGGGGGTAAATGGATCTATGTGGAACTCACCTTTATTATAAAGCATCACCTATTTGTGTACAGTAAAACTGCTGAACTTGTATATGCTGAGAAGTATTTGTTTTCTCAGGTATGTTGCTGATATGCAGTACTGTATGTGAATGAGAACGTTTTAATTAAAATTGCCATTTCTGTGATGCCAGTTCTGTCTTGTTGAAAAGTATCAGAAGTTTGGAGGCCAAATGTCAGAGGCTGCAAAGCTATTTGCATCCTGGCATTCGATGGTGGTAAGGGCTGGTTGAAAATTTTCCACTCAAATTTGTTTCTGTTGTAAAACTGCATTTTCAACAAAAGAAAAATGGTTATGAAAAGTCTGCTTTACTCCAAAATTTTTTATTTCTTGTTGGAAAACTGAAAATCTAAACATCAATTTTTTTTTAGCCAAAAACTGAAAAAGGTTTAGTTTTCAGCAGAATTTTTTTCAGTTTTTGGCAGGTTTCAGCCAAACACTTTCAGGTTTTCTGTGAATGTTTACAGTTTTTGGTTCTTGAAAACTGAAAGGTGTTAGGTTTGGGGTTTTTTTTTTAGTTTTTTGAAACATTGAATTTTTCTATTAAAAAGCCCATTTTCTGACCAACTCTAAAGATGGCAAAACAATCAAAAAAGAGATTTTGCTAGTACACATCATACATTTTGGATCAAACTCTGCCCTTGGATATATAATTACTGCACTTTAAAAAATAAGAAGCTGATTCTCAACCTTATTTTGCACCACTCCTTGCCTAAGCCCCTGCAATTTCCAGCTCTCAGAACAAACCCATGGAGTCTTGGGCAGGCTAGTGTAAGTTTAAACCCATGTTGGAGGCCAGGCAACGCCCAGATTGTTCCCAAGATTGTGGCAAAAGGATAGTTGAAAGCTACTGTTGCCTTCCACCCACTTGGTCCTGTACCAAGCACAGCTCTGCCAATTAAGAGAATATGGCCCTAATTACATTTATTTAACTCGATAAATACCTACATCAAAATTTATACACAGATTAATAATACTAGCTTATGTACACATTTCATATTCTTGAAATCTAAAATTATTTGTGTTTATATTGAAAATGATACATGATGAAAAGGAATATAGGTCCAGATTTTCATATTGTTAAGACACAACTGCACACCTGATTTATATACACACATTTTATTAATTAATATTTATTATTATTTGCTAAGTGCCAACAATGTGCTTATCACTGGACAGACACAAAACTCTTTGAGGAGTTTACAAGATAGACACAGATAAGATGAATTTGGAGACCCCAAGAAGAGGTGTCAGCTTAGAACAGTGGTTCCCAAACTTGTTCTGCTGCTTGTTCAGGGAAAGCCCCTGGCGGGCCGGGCCGGTTTGTTTACCTGCCGCGTCCACAGGTTCGGCCGATCGCAGCTCCCAGTGGCCGTGGTTTGCTGCTCCAGGCCAATGGGAGTTGCTGGAAGCAGCGCAGGTCGAGGGATGTACTGGCTGCCGCTTCCAGCAGCTCCCATTGGCCTGGAGCAGCAAACCGTGGCCACTGGGAGCCGCGATCGGCCGAACCTGCGGAAGCAGCACATAAACAAACCAGCCTGCGCCGCCAGGGGCTTTCCCTGCACAAGCGGCGGAACAAGTTTGGGAACCACTGTCTTAGAATATTAAGTGATTTCTTCCTCCGAATGTTATTTTTTTAAAATTAAACAGAAAAATCAGTATTTTTTGCATAACATTCCTCAAATTGGATGTGCAATAGCAATCATCACATCAGATGCACAAATTAGACATTCAGTCAAGCAACTAAAATGTATGAAAATGTGGTCAATGACACATAACTTACCTTAAACAGTTTTGTAGTGTTCCTATACACTGGAAAACAGCTGCCACAGCAGTCTCCAGAGGTGGTTGCCTATGTGGGCAAGGTGAAGTGATTCTTGTATATCTCTTTGAGAATCTCTGTAATGAAAAGCATAATATAAATGTCAGTTATCATTTTCACGTTATTTGACAAGCCTTTTAATGCTACAAAGAGTCTCCACATTGTAGACAAAGTGCATAACTGATGAAAGTAGAAGGACTATGAAGATTGACCATCACCTGTCATCATGTTTATTACACACTATGTGTACTACGTTAGCACTCAGAGACCCTAGTCAGGATCAAGGCTTCATTGCACGATGCATTGTATAAACACATAATCAGAGCCAATCCCTGCCCCAAAAGCTTTACAATGTAATTATGAACTTACAAACTGCCACACAACTAAGACCATACGGACATGTCAAGCAATAGTAAGAAGCAGGCATCAGTACAGCAGTTCAACATGACATGAGTTTTGATTTGCTTATGCGTTGCATAGATTCGGGCTACAGTTGATAAACTTATCTTGAAGTAAGACAGAAGTTAGGCTGCTGAAATTCCTACCATTTCACTGACATTATACAGCTGAGAGTCAAGAACTGTCAAATTACATGAGTAATATCTATCCATATTTAAAAGAGCAAACTGTTGACAATTGCCTCTCATCCCTCTTTTCAGTGTATAAGCTCCATGGAATGGTTAGGAATGATCAAACTGAAGATGAGGCAATGCTTTGGCCACATAACCATAATCCAGATAAGGAGCTCACCACTGTCCACAATAGAATGGATAGCAAGAAGCACCCAAAATCTATAGAGATCATTCTTCCTGGACCTCAGGGAGGAAAAAGGATGGAGATTGAGCTGGCATTATTGAGGTTATACCCACTACAAGGCTAAGTACAATGCTGACAAGTATTTTTTTTCCTTTTTCGAAACAATCACATGATGTCTTCTCATAATATATGAGAACTGTCATAAGTATAAAGGGAAGGGTAACCACCTGTCTGTATACAGTGCTATAAAATCCCTCCTGGCCAGAGGCAGAACCCTTTCACCTGTAAAGGGTTAAGAAGCTAAGATAACTTGGCTGGCACCTGACCAAAATGACCAATGAGGAGACAAGATACTTTCAAAGCTGGGGGGGTGTCTGTCTGTCTGTGTGATGCTTTTGCTGGGAACAGATCAGGAATGCAGTCTCAAAAACTTCTGTAAAGTCTGTAAGTAATCTAGCTAGAAATGCGTTAGATTTCCTTTTGTTTAATGGCTGGTAAAATAAGTTGTGCGGAATGGAATATATATTCCTGTTTTTGTGTCTTTTTGTAACTTAAGGTTTTGCCTAGAGGGATTCTCTATGTTTTGAATCTGATTACCCTGTAAGGTATTTACCATCCTGATTTTACAGAGGTGATTCTTTTACCCTTTCTTTAATTAAAATTCTGCTTTTAAGAACCTGATTGATTTTTCATTGTTCTTAGGATCCAAGGGTTTGGGTCTGTGTTCACCTGTACAAATTGGTGAGGATTTTTATCAAGCCTTCCCTAGGAAAGGGGGTGTAGGGCTTGGGGGGATATTTTGGGGGAAGACGTCTCCAAGTGGGCTCTTTCCCTGTTCTTTGTTTAGCACGCTTGGTGGTGGCAGCATAGGGTTCAAGGACAAGGCAAAGTTTGTACCTTGGGGAAGTTTTTAACCTAAGCTGGTAAGAATAAGCTTAGGGGGTCTTTCATGCAGGTCCCCACATCTGTACCTTAGAGTTCAGAGTGGGGAAGGAACCTTGACAAGAAAATTTGTCATCTGGCATAATGAAAACCAAGTGACAGGCAGATAAACTTAATGGCTATTTATAAAGTCTTGTATGGTATTCTCCGTGGTATACAGATAAGAAAATCACAATTGAATTGTCTAGAAACAGCATTAGAAATGCACGTAAGAAGAAAATAAGGAGATTGCCTGGAGAACATGGATCACTTTTAGATGATTAAGATTGAAGATTTCCAAAGGCACACAGGAAAGCTTGGTACCCAGTTCCCAGAGGATTTCAATGGCAGGTCGGCACCTAACTCTTCTCTGTGTCTTTGAAATTTTCCCTTTAAAGGTCTGCCTGAACTCACTGGTGTAAGCAAAGTCTTGACCACCTCACCCAGGTCATTGGATTACATAGCTTGATGAGATGGCTCCTAAAGCAGCCTCATCCCTGCCTTTTCTAAATGTTTTGCCCTTTCATTTCTTCAAGGGTTCCTTTGCTTGCCTTTTATGGGGAGGGCTAGATGATTTAATATGAGTTGATAGATGTCACTGATCTTCATTATAAATAGTGTGTGTAAATTCCATATGATGTATTATTTATCCATAGTAGCTGCCTTTTTGTTTCATTAATAAACCTGGAAATCAGAGATATACAGTTCTGATGATGAGATTTTGGCAATACGAGACATTCTGGTATTTGTCTGCAATTGCTCAATTATTTGCTGATTTTTTCTTTCTATATAAATTATTTAAAAATGGGATATTTGTTCAAGACTCTTTTGATTTTAGTAAAAAAATCACTTTTTACGTTTGAAAACCTCAGTCAGTTGAATAAACTTAGGCCAAAATTTTCTCACTTGGAGGCAAAGAGTTAAGTATACAGAAAGCCTGATTTTCAGAGGTACTCAAGATCCACGACTGCCATTAACTCCCAACAGCCGCGTCTGGTAGTCAGTGCTTCTAAAAATCAGGTTCTTCAACAGCTCATGAAAAGCGGCAGGATTTTCAGAGGTGTTGAGCACCCCCACAGCTCCCACTGACTTGGGAACTGGTAGGTTACTATGAAAATCTTGGCCCGAGTATTTTAAATATCTTGTCATAAGAAAACCCCAATATATCCTTAACCATCTTCAATGGCCTTCTTTCGGTCAGTGTCTACTGTTTCTTCCTTAAGTGGGGCAGCCACAAAATGGCCAGAGAACTCAAGAAGAAGGCCTCCTATTTTCAATATTATGCCACTGCATTCACTTAAAAATGTTATTTTACTCTATCCTTTTTTTAATGCATGCAAGCATCCTATTAACTTTTTAAACTACTTGTATGCTGGACAGACATTGTGACTGGACAGACAACTTTACTGAGCTATTTATCATAAACCCGCCCCCCCCTCCCAAAATTGTTTTCCTTCAAGGGAAGGAAATTCCAATAATTCATGTCTGTCAGATTTCCAGAGTCCAGCACAATGCCCATTAAAAAGCTTAGAAATATACTGTCTCCCAGGTAATATCCGCCTGGAAAGTGGCAAGTTCCCATAGGATTAGTACATAAGGACGGCCATACTGGGCCAGACCAAAGATCCAGCTATTCCAGTATCCTGTCTTCTGACAGAGGCTAATGCCAGGTGCCCCAGAGGGAATGAACAGAACAGGTAATCATCAAGTGATCCATCTAATCAGGGACTTTATCCAAAGCTTTTGTTACTCCAGTTATGTCAACTTTATTAAGATTTCCCTTAACGTTTTAACATATTAGACACACTTTCCTCTCAGATTAATTTGGGTTAAAAATGTGAAGATCAGAGATTAGGTTTAACTATTAGTTTTCAAAATGAGATTTAAGATAGTGCACTATGTCCATTTGCTACTGTTGGTGCCCTCTAGAGTTTGACATCTGTATCTTTTTTAATATCCTCAGACAGGACAAAATGTGCATATCAGTAAACACTGCCTTAGTGGAATCCTACTACCTATTTCTAATTATGGGTAGTAAAGTAGCATCTGGGTGCTTTTGACCAAAAGATGATTTATTTTCAGCTGACGACTCATTGTACTGTGAGCTTTGGTTAAGATTATTAGACCTTTCATAGCCTAATGCAAACAAGTTTAACATAGCCCATGTGGTGCAATAGAATGGAAATTTTAAAAGGAGCTATGGTTTAGGTCAAAGTGGAAATCCTTACACTGCACTATCTTTTTTCATTAAAGAAGAAAAAAGAATTCAGCTGGACAAATGAGCTAAAATCAAAAGAGTCTTGAACAAATATCCCATTTTTAAATAATTTATATAGAAAGAAAAAATCAGCAAATAATTGAGCAATTGCAGACAAATACCAGAATGTCTCGTATTGCCAAAATCTCATCATCAGAACTGTATATCTCTGATTTCCAGGTTTATTAATGAAACAAAAAGGCAGCTACTATGGATAAATAATACATCATATGGAATTTACACACACTATTTATAATGAAGATCAGTGACATCTATCAACTCATATTAAATCAGATCATACATATTTTGCCTCGTTTGCAGTCTGTCAATCTCTGCTTTCTAGTTAATGGTAACATTTAACAAAAAAGTACTGTGTTGCTTAGCATAGTCCAGTAAAATATATAGATTTAAAAAATTTAAATGATCACTAAAAGACCAAGCATATGGTCTTTTTATATAAATATATGAATAACACTTTGCACCATGTTACCCTTTACTCAAGGATCTGGTTAAGCATTAATGAATTAGTCCTGATGTCACATCTGTGGAGTAGGTAGGTGTTAACTTTTCTAAAGATGGGTAAATTGAGGTTACATGATTTATCCAAGGTCATTGTGAGGCTTTTCAGAAGAACAAGTCAGTTTCAGGGATGGGAATAGAACTCAGGAGTCCAACCACCAAACCCTCTTTTTTGACAATGAAACTATCTCCATCCCTGAACTATGGACATGATAGCTAATAAATCAGCAAAGGATAGTAATACTGACCTCCTTTGTAAAGCCCTTTGACATCTACTGCTGAACAGCACTACATAAGATCTAGGTAGTATGTTAATTATTATTCTTTTTTTTATTAAGAGGGTTTTGTAAATGAGTGGTATATTTAACAAATCTTAAAAACTTCACTATTAAAGCATAAAATAACATGAATAAGCTATTTTGTGGAAAAATTATTTACTATCATAAAGTTGAAGTTTCATAATCAGTTCAGAAAGTTGCAGAAAAGTAAAGTTAATGGTTACATCCCAAAAATGGGGTCTAGAGAACCTGAAAAACTGGACATTGCATTAAGCTTTTAAAACATAATTAGTGATCTAACATAAATAGACTCACTGGCTTTAGTAATGTCTGTGGCAAATAAATAACAGTTGAAGACAATCAAACTCCCTGTAATGTACTCAGTTGGAATATTGATGGCAACATATGGCAAACATCTGACAGATGTTAAACAGATGTGGCAATTAGCAATCCTTACGGTCATGCTGTTAAGATTATTATGCAACACGTTCTCCAGCAAAATTAGATGACTTCCTACTTTCTGAAGCTTTATACATGTGGAGTGCTAGTCTAATGTCCCATTTAGGCATTATTGCTAGCTAATGTCTCCTAACCCATATTTTTTTTTAGTTGATGCCTCATGGAAGATTTAGAGAAATCCAGAATTTAAACAAGAACAATATCAATTCAGCTGTGTAGCAGATACTTCAATTATAATAGCTAATGGACAAATTGAGAGATAAAAAGACTTTTCTATCATGTTGAAATTCAATGAACAGTTTTCAATTAGGCTCAGAGTATAAAAGGGAAAAAAGAAAGATACTTTTCCTTGATGTTAACATTGCAGAAAAAGATGAGAGTAACTTTGCTTTTTCATTATACAGAAGAGATGCATATAATGATGCATATTTAAATTATAAATCAGGTCACTATCTGCCAAATGAAAGCAATATCAATTAGAGCTAAGGTGGATCAGGCTTTAAAACTCCTTATATTTAATGACAAAAGTATGACTGTTAATCTCAGCAAGCCAACAAAGGGATAATTTAAGGCAGTAAGAAATCAGAGTGATGTCACAAAAATAAGCCCTCACAGTTTTTTGGATAGTATTATTATAATTAATAGACTTCGAATGACTTTTTTTTAGTGGGTTATGGGCTTTCACAAAAGCATTTATTGCAGGCATAAAATATAGAACTCTAAAGAGTGGGTTTGACTAAGGTTGACTTGAGGGTCCTTAGCCTTTCTATTACAGTAATGCCTGTAAAATAATAGTTTCATTTATAGGCTCAATTTATAATGTTGAATTTATGCCAGTTCATCTGATATAAATCATGATAATAGCATGATCCATTGTATGTCACTTGTGCTAATGCAAATTAAATATCATTACATTAAAAAAATCCCTATGTTAAAATAACATTAAGTGTGTAACTTAAACCAATGAATTCACAACTTTGTGTGAGCATATATGCAGATAATAAATAAAAAACTACAAATAGGTTATACATAAAATTATAAATGTGCACAAGAAGGAAAAGCTAAGCAAAATATAAAGTTGGTTAAGGATGGACCAGCAAAACTGTATGATAGTGGTTTAAAAACATAAAAGCTATCATTTGCAACAACTCCTTTGAAATATGAAAATAAAGTATCAGATTTCCAAAGAATTTAGGTGTGCAAAGAACATGTGCCATTGAATGCCTAATTTGCATTCACTATTATGGACACAAGTGAGGTAGCTGCAGTAGAAATGGCCACTCCTGGTACACATTTGCACAGGAATTATCCAATTTGTAGGAGCACTTGCATTATTTATTGGCACAGGGATGTTGCATAATTATGGGCACAACCTGGAATTTGGCCCGGAAAAAAATTATTTATCTTATATAACTACCTATTTATTATTTGTATAGCAGTTATGCTTACAGGCTTCAACTAAGATTTGAAACCCATTGTGCACAGCACTGTACAAACATAGTAGGAAACATTTCCTGCCCTAACAGCTTACAATCTAATTAGAAAAAATAGATGAGCAGCTGGGGAAAAAGGGATACAACATTCAAGCATAGTGATCCATATGATGGTTTGTCAACATCATGGTGGTTCTCCTCCTTACAAAAACTCAGATTTGGTTTTGTAAGGATGAGAATTGCTAAAAGAAAAGGCAAAAGAAAGAGCAGCGGATATACAGGGGTGGGAGCCAAAGTGAAAAGGGGAAGGAAAGAAACAGAGACAGGGAAGGGAAGAAAGGAGAGGAGCATGGAGGACACGTGGAGAGAGGTTGAAGTGAATTGCTTGTGTAGGAGGGCATTGGAGCAACCAGCCAATCAGCACGAGAGAGAAAATGTCTGTCAGACTGGTCTCTTCAATTTCAGAAAATTTCTTATGGAGCATAAAACAAACCGAGCATGGAGTATCTGCATTCTTCTTCACACCACACTGATATCACTGTTCTTGAGAGTAGTGTTTGTAACTCCTGCTGGTTCTGCAGCAGCAGGGTTCAAAACATAGTACCTCACATAATCAACGGCTATTGGCCTTACAAAATTCCCTTTGGGCTGTGATCTCAGCAGATCTCGTTAGCTAAGCAGGGCAGTAATTTTATCTGTTTTAAGTGCTTATCTGACCTCCATTACCATAGTATCTCAACATTTCATAATCTTTAATGTATTTATCTTCACAAACACTCCTGGGAAGTACTATAATCCCTATTTTACAGCTGGGAAAGTGAGGCACAGAGAGACCAAGTAATTTGCCAGGACCATACAGAAAGTCTGTGGCAGTGCAGGGAACTGACCTTCCCACGCAAGTGCCCTAACCATCCTTTTTTAGTATAAAATAAGTTAAATTTCCAAATGAAAAGTAATTTTGAACCAAAAAGAACTGAAACTTTTCATTTAGAAAATGTCAAAACTGGACATTTGATAATTTTGAAACTTTTTCTCAACTTTTTGAAGTCAGGAAATTTGTTGAAACTGACCCTGTCCAGTGAACAAGTTTGGTTTTGATGAATTGGCATTTTTTGGTGGAAAAAAACCACTTTATCAAAAGATGTCCTGATCAGCTCTTCTGCTCCAACACTTAAAGTTAAAGCATATGAATGTGTTTGCAGGATTGGGGCCATGGTTAAAAAGAAGCTTTCGTTAGGGCACGTTATTTCATAACTGTCCACTACAGGGTTTCTTGCAGCTTTAGATGGACCACTCTTCTGATTCTATATGGAAATTCCTATGTTGCAGCCTAGTAAACTGTGTCTTACAAAGTGCAAAGTTTTCTCTGTCAACTTCATTTACTACAGGAGTTTCCTACTGACTCTGAACCACACTCTTCTAAACTTGTCCTGTATCTGCTATGAATTATTCACCTTGTAAATAATTTATTAGGTAAATTTAACCACTTTTTTCTGTTCACAAATTGCCCCTGAGCAATTTTTAATTTTCTTTTCTTTAAAATTATTCACAGAGTGTTTTCTGTGAATAATTCTTTGAGCTAGATTCTCTACAGTGCTAAAGTCTCTTTGCACTGCTCAGATCAGGCTGCAAATGCCCAGCAGGATCATTCCTATGGCTCTCTGCTAGGTGTAAATATGCCAGATCTGGGTCTGTGCTTACTGCTTCCCTACCCCTGCACAGGGGACATGTCTGGTGGGGTGAATGTGGCAGAGCTCCACTCCCCTCAGTTTATCCTCTACTAACTCTATGCCAGTAGCATAACCCAGCAGCAGCTCTAAGCATTGTCAGGACTGAATGTAGCCCTGATAATCATGGAGCTGTAACTGGCTACCTGATGCTCCCCACTCTTTCTTGCATGGAGCAGAGATCTGCCAGAGGAGAAAATCATGCCCTATGTCTGTAAGCTGATGTGAACAGTTCATTGAGTGTATTTGAGCTGAAAAGAAATGTGAAGGCCAGTTTTGCACACTCCCCTCTGAGATGTGCTGCTTGGCTGTAGCTGAAGATCTGGGTCTATGACAGTGAAAAATGGTGTCCAGAGGTAAATGGCAGCTGCCACCTGACAGTTCCTGTAGCTTATCTTCCCATCTTAAGCTGTTTCTAGAGCACTGCTATAGTAACCTTTAGCAAACTCAGCAGGAGCACCAAATGCACAACCGTCCAAGTCCCTCAGGTTTGATATGTGGTTGGCAGAAGTATCAAACACCTTTTGCATTAGGTGTGGTCGCCTCATAGCTACATCCATTCATTGGGAACGAACAGCAGAAGGAAGATGGAAGGGAAAATACCATCAAAGTGCCAGCACCAGGGAGAGAGAAAACCGAATCATTATTTAAATTACATGCATGTCTCAATTTTGCTTTGTTATTGTGTCACTATTTTGAAAAGCCCAAATTATACTCATAAAAACTTGATATACATACATATGTATGAAAATATTCAGCTTTAGCAGAATTGAGACAGACAAATCTGGTAGGTTTCTGCTCAGGATGCAAAAATCAAATAATAATCAAATATAGTAGAGTTGTGAGAGATAGATACCATGATTACTGGAACCACCTCCATTGTGCCATTCGTTTCCAAAAGATAAGGAATAGTAAATATCACATGTATATCCTTGTCCCTCCACTGGGCCCAATCTTATTTCCACTGAAGAAAGTGGCAAAACTATCATTAAATTCACAGTTTCCCATTACCACTCAGGACTCAGGCCTTTGGTTGCAGTCCCCAGACAGCCTCCTTAAAGCCAATTATAATTTATTCAGAACAAAAGTAATTTAATGAAAACATATTAAAAAACAATAAAACAGATTATATGCATGCATAGTTTACCAGGTGTTTAACCATCCTCCACATGGGGACCTTGGCAGGACTAATTCCCTATAGACTCTTCCACAGAGCTTTTCTTCTGTCAGCTTGTCTCCCCCCCACCCTCAGCCTCTCCTCACTTCTTTTGCTGGCAAGGCTTTTAACTAAGTGTTCTTTTGATCTCTAGCCTCCCAGCCTGGCAAAATAGCTGTGTCATTGTGGCCTATAGCCTGGAAACGTGCCATTGTCTTGTAATTCCTCCTGAGGTTTTCTGGGAAGTTGCTATCTGGGATCACTGTGTTGCCTTCCTATTTATTCTTCCCACTGCCCATATTAAGCTGGATCAATGCATTTGTACAGGAAAGTCTGATGACCCAGTATACAATAACTTCCCGTCACTGACTAGGTCATATACCATGTTCATAAAGTGATTACATCTCAGTATTTATAACACTAGGGTGACCAGATGTCCCAATATTATTGGGACCATCCTGATATTAGGGGCTTTTTAAATATATGCAGCTATACCCCTGTCCCCCCCAAAAAAAGTGTCCTGATTTTTCACACTTGCTATCTGGTTTCCCATATTACATATTACGTGAGTCACAATTTCTTGGGAGAATTTGACTATTTGCATCATCATTATAATTTTCAGGTTATTGTATGCTTTGGATCTTTTGTGTGACACCATTACCTCTGGTTGACTATTATTATTTATTTGTATTAGAGTAGCATCTATGAGCTCCAGCCATCAACCAGGACCCCCACTGTGCTGTAGAAACACAGAACAAAAAGAAGGCCCCTACTCCAAACAGCTACATTTTAGAGTTGGTTTTTATAAGAATAGGATTAACGTTTACAAAAGATCTGAGACAGCAGACCATTTATACACCTCCAATAATTACATTTCAGCAGCATACTCTTGAGATGAAAATTTGAGTTGCAGAACTTGCTCATGATGATTGAGAACATGGATAATAATAGACACACTTGCATTGTCTTCTCAAAATGGTTCACTCTTGCATGTAAAGTGCAAAGGATGTAATAAAAAATAATAATATTTAGCACTTACATAGCACTTTGCAGTTTCATAGGGCTGTAAAACATTAACTGATTAATCCTCACAGCACCCCAGTGAGTAAGTTAAGTTACCTGGTAGGTTATCAAGTTCATCTTCCTGACAATGCAGGATGGTCCCATACTGAGGGTTGGGATCCCATATTGAGGGATTTCCCTTTCCTGCTATTCATCTTAAATTTTCCTTTCTTTAAAAGTTGGGAAAGGCTCTTGGCACAGAGATATTCCCTGTTGTGAGGCCATGGTATAGGCTAAACGTAGCTATTTTAGGTACTTATTTAGGATAAGAAAAAATGATGGGAATAAGTACTTATGGAAAACAAAGAGGAGAAGCAAGTACTGATTAAGGTGACTACAGATTAAATATGTCAAGAGTACCCATATCACCAAAAAAATAGAAGATGGATAACTTGTGTGACAGAAAGAAAACTAGTGAGTGTTTAGAGTGGAAAAGGGTTGTCAAGAAGGAAAATGACATTACCACAACCTATATCTGAGACTTTCAAAGGTGACTGTTAAACCACACAGCTCCTATTGAAATTAGTAGGATTTTCATGTCTAAATCTTTGAAAATCCCAACTCATATCTCCACATTTGACCAACATAGGATCACATTGAGTATTCCAAGTGAATAACATGAGACTGAGATGACAGACACTGAAGACTACAGATGAGGCATTCGGCCTCCTTCTTTGCTGTCTTGTTCTACTCTTAAAGATGGCCAGATAAACTACTCACAGAGGGCTTGAGTCTGCCTCCTTACTCTCGTTGAGTAATACCATCACAGGTAAGTAGTCCATTGGTTTTTGCTTCTCTTTACTTATCCACTCTTGCCTCTTATCACATCGACTTTCTATCCCACCAATAATGCCATGCTCTTTCTCACTCCTCCCACGAATATCTTGAGGATTTCTTCTATGCTGTCCCTTATGCATAGAAGGCCTTCCTTAGTCCTCTCTTCTCCATCAAATCCGTTCTGAATACCCACTTTAACGGTAACTTCCAGAGGAAATCATCCAGCATATGAAGGTTAGGCAGAGGGGCAGCTGGGGAAAGTTGATTCCTGTTTATTCCTTTATGCAATTAAAAATCAATAGCAAATGTATATAAGTACGTATATATTTGATGGTCTCTCCACACTTTTCAGACATTGCTTGTCTTAGATTATAAACCCCTTCAAGGCACTGCGGTGCCTAATGTAACATGACTCCAATCTTGAGTTCACCTGTAATATAAATGTGAAATAATAAAACAATAATTAATAATAATGACTTAATTGACTCCTCCCCTCACTTCAGGAACATTTTATTTCACAAGAGGATCACAAAGTAGCCCCATCTTTACCTGTCTCTGCTAAAATTTTTATCTTTCTTTTTTTTTTTTTTGGTGAAGATTGGACTATTCTCCCCTGTTCTGTGAGGAATTAACTGTGTTTGGTCCTATATGGGAAAATATTACCATATTCGCAAAAAGAAAAGGAGTACTTGTGGCACCTTAGAGACTAACCAATTTATTTGAGCATGAGCTTTCGTGAGCTACAGCTCACTTCATCAGATGTTTACCGTGGAAACATCTGATGAAGTGAGCTGTAGCTCACGAAAGCTCATGCTCAAATAAATTGGTTAGTCTCTAAGGTGCCACAAGTACTCCTTTTCTTTTTGCGAATACAGACTAACACGGCTGTTCCTCTGAAACCTGTCATATTACCATATTAATATACATAAGATCAAATGTATGATTAAAATATTTATAATGATGTGGAAAAGAATATGTTAAGCAGATAAGCAGATAATAATGTATATCTTTCCCATAAAATTTAATTTATCCTTTGGGCAAGGCATAAACTTTGCTCAAGAATAACGTATTTTCCATCTATAGATTGCCAAGGTAAACTGTTTGATTTTACAGCAAATTGATCACTGCTGTAATATTTCAGGAGCAAAATGATCCTCAACAGTCAGTTTGGTTTCAAAAGCCAAAATTTATAGTTTTGCTCCTGATTTAGTGATAAAGTTTCTTAACATATTGGGCATTTCATCATTTTCTATCAGGAGTCAGCATTGAGCCAACAATGAAATATTTTAAAAAATAGACAACAACAACAACAATAAAAAAGGGAACATAAATAATATACCTCCTAATGACAGAAGAGTTTAATATTCCTTTCAAACTAGTAGGAAATTACTCAGATTCTTGTCCTTGTAAACACGTGTCGTGGCCTATGCAAGAGATATGCTATATAGCCATATGAATAGAATCACAGACTCAGGAGCCTCACTGCTTTCCTGACTGTTCAGGAAACTATTTCATTTATTTTCCCAAGTGGTTAAATTTCACTTTACCCAATGCAAATAAAATTTTGTACATCTAAAGTTACTTGACACTTCTGATATGTTTAAAATAAATGTAGAGAGATTTAATGATGTGAAAGTTCATGACTCAGTAAAGATTACTCCCTAGCTGGGGTCTTAGGATAGACACCTATAAAAATCAAATTATAATAATCACGGGAGTCAGGAGAAAAAAATAGGTCCCGCTGAGCTCTATTCACTGAGATTTTGCATTTATTAGACACCTCCTAGTTATGAAATAAAGGAAGGTGGTAGGCTGAAATCTCAATAGATTTTACTGAGTGATTCTTTCCAGCAGAATTTTGTGATTGCTACAGTGAATTTTTAGAACACTGATTCATATGCCACGGGAACAGGAAAGAGTCATGACACCTCAGTTACTTCACGGTAGCAGAGGTAAGTGTTAACTTTTTAATAATGATCCCTGTAGCTATGACCATCCAGAGAAAAGCTGGGTAAATAAAGAAAAAATAGGCATAGAATATTTTATATGAAAATTTTTGTGAAATTCAAAAAGATTATCAGAGGATATTAGCTGACCAGCTCTCATGTGAAGTTACCATCAAAAATATCTAACAGCCATATAATAACATAACATATATATTACACATAATATTAGAATCATACAATATCAGGGTTGGAAGGGACCTCAGGAGGTCATCTAGTCCAAGCCCCTGCTCAAAGCAGGACCAATCCCCATCTAAATCATCCCAGCCAGGGCTTTGTCAAGCCTGACCTTAAAAACTTCTAAGGAAGGAGATTTCACCACCTCCCTAGGTAACCCATTCCAGTGATTCACCACCCTCCTAGTGAAAAAGTTTTTCCTAATATCCAATCTAAACCACCCCCACTGCAACTTGAGACCATTACTCCTTGTTCTGTCATCTGCTACCACTGAGAACAGTCTAGATCCATCCTCTTTGGAACCCCCTTTCAGGTAGTTGAAAGCAGCTATCAAATCCCCCCTTATTCTTCTCTTCTGCAGACTAAACAATCCCCGTTCCCTCAGCCTCTCCTCATAAGTCATGTGCTCCAGCCCCCTTGAGCACATGACTAATAAGAGCACCCCCTAGTCAGAAGTACATTTCCTGTCCATTCTGTTACCTATTCAGCAATGTTATGTGATTATTTTTCAGTGAGTGGCACACTTTACACGTGAGAGAACACATGTATTGCTCTTTTATAATCAAAAAGCTAATTTCCCAAAGCTGCCATTGGCTTTTGCATATATCTGTACACTGACCTGGGACACACCAGCTGTAGATAAAGTAATTAGGTCATTTACATGGGCTGTGCATTTCTTTGAGACTTAAAAGTTATAATGCATTTTTGCACAGTGATATGTGTGATGGTGGGGTTTTCAAGTTTATATTTTTTGACTGAAAAATTAAAAGCAAATGGTCAAATGTCAGCCAAGTCTTAAGAGGTCTTCATTTTTGTAAGAAGAAAATAATGATGGATGCAGAACTGGCTCTTCAGTTATTGACATGTAGTGTTTAGACCACTTGGATGTCTAAATCCTGGATTGAAGTTGGCAATCAGCAACATAGGCACTGATCCTGCCAAGTCCCAGTGGGCCCAGGCCTGGGTAGAAGATTTCAAATGTGCCAGACCCTTTTGCAGGACTGAAGCATTAAACATCAAAGTGGTCTGAACTGTGGGTGGGTGCAAATATTTTCAAATACACAAGTTCTCCCAGCCTGACTTGTATCTCCATTAATGAAGCCCAGTGCTGAAAACCATGTGTGGAAGCTGACAGAATCATACTATCATAGAAATGTAGGGCTGGAAGGGACTTTGAGAGGTCATGTAATCCAGCACCCTGCATTGAGACAAGACCAAGTAAACCTAGACCATTCTTGACAGGTGTTTGTCTAACCTGTTCTTAAAAACCTCCAGTGACTGGGATTCCACAGCCTCCTTTGGAAGTCTGTTCCAGTGCTTAACTATCCTTAGAGTTAGAAAGGTTTTCCTAATATCTAATGTAAATCTACCTTGGTGCAGATTAAGATGATTACTTCTTGTTTTAACTTCAGTGGATATGGAGAACAATTGATGACCATCCTGTTTATAACAACCCTTAACATATTTGAAACCTGTTATCAGGTCCCTCCTTAGTCTTCTTTTCTCAAGCTAAACATACTCAGTTTTTAAAATCTTTTCTTATAGGTCAGAATTCCTAAACCTTTTATCATTTTTGTTACTGTCCTCTGGACTCTCTCCAGTTTGCCCATATCTTTCCTAAAGGTCATTTTGAATTCTAATCCTGTCTCCCAAAGAGATAACTCCTCCCAGTTTGGGGTCATCTGCAAATTTTATAAGCATATTCTCCACTCCATTATCCAAGTCATTAATGAAAATATTGAATAGTACTAGGCCCAGGACAGACCCTTGTGGGATCCCACTAGATACTTTCCTCCCAGTTTGACTGCAAATCATTGATAACTACTCTTTGAGTACAGGTTTCAGAGGAACAGCCGTGTTAGTCTGTATTCGCAAAAAGAAAAGGAGTACTTGTGGCACCTTAGAGACTAACCAATTTATTTGAGCATGAGCTTTCGTGAGCTACAGCTCACTTCATCAGATGTTTACCGTGGAAACTGCAGCAGACTTTATATACACACAGAAATCATGAAACAATACCTCCTCCCACCCCACTGTCCTGCTGGTAATAGCTTATCTAAAGTGATCAACAGGTGGGCCATTTCCAGCACAAATCCAGGTTTTCTCACCCTCCACCCCCCCACACAAATTCACTCTCCTGCTGGTGCTAGCCCATCCAAAGTGACAACTCTTTACATAATCAAGTCGGGCTATTTCCTGCATAGATCAAGGTTTTCTCACATCCCCCCCACCCCCATACACACACAAACTCACTCTCCTGCTGGTAATAGCTCATCTAAACTGACCATTCTCCAGGTTTAAATCCAAGTTAAACCAGAACATCTGGGGGGGGGGGTAGGAAAAAACAAGAGGAAACAGGCTACCTTGCATAATGACTTAGCCACTCCCAGTCTCTATTTAAGCCTAAATTAATAGTATCCAATTTGCAAATGAATTCCAATTCAGCAGTTTCTCGCTGGAGTCTGGATTTGAAGTTTTTTTGTTTTAAGATAGCGACCTTCATGTCTGTGATTGCGTGACCAGAGAGATTGAAGTGTTCTCCGACTGGTTTATGAATGTTATAATTCTTGACATCTGATTTGTGTCCATTTATTCTTTTACGTAGAGACTGTCCAGTTTGACCAATGTACATGGCAGAGGGGCATTGCTGGCACATGATGGCATAGATCACATTGGTGGATGTGCAGGTGAACGAGCCTCTGATAGTGTGGCTGATGTTATTAGGCCCTGTGATGGTGTCCCCTGAATAGATATGTGGGCACAATTGGCAACGGGCTTTGTTGCAAGGATAAGTTCCTGGGTTAGTGGTTCTGTTGTGTGGTATGTGGTTGTTGGTGAGTATTTGCTTCAGGTTGCGGGGCTGTCTGTAGGCAAGGACTGGCCTGTCTCCCAAGACTTGTGAGAGTGTTGGGTCATCCTTTAGGATAGGTTGTAGATCCTTAATAATGCGTTGGAGGGGTTTTAGTTGGGGGCTGAAGGTGACGGCTAGTGGCGTTCTGTTATTTTCTTTGTTAGGCCTGTCCTGTAGTAGGTAACTTCTGGGAACTCTTCTGGCTCTATCAATCTGTTTCTTTACTTCTGCAGGTGGGTATTGTAGTTGTAAGAAAGCTTGACAGAGATCTTGTAGGTGTTTGTCTCTGTCTGAGGGGTTGGAGCAAATGCGGTTGTATCGCAGAGCTTGGCTGTAGACGATGGATCGTGTGGTGTGGTCAGGGTGAAAGCTGGAGGCATGCAGGTAGGAATAGCGGTCAGTAGGTTTACGGTATAGGGTGGTGTTTATGTGGCCATTGTTTATTAGCACTGTAGTGTCCAGGAAGTGGATCTCTTGTGTGGACTGGACCAGGCTGAGGTTGGTGGTGGGATGGAAATTGTTGAAATCATGGTGGAATTCCTCAAGGGCTTCTTTTCCATGGGTCCAGATGATGAAGATGTCATCAATATAGCGCAAGTAGAGTAGGGGCTTTAGGGGACGAGAGCTGAGGAAGCGTTGTTCTAAATCAGCCATAAAAATGTTGGCATACTGTGGGGCCATGCGGGTACCCATAGCAGTGCCGCTGATCTGAAGGTATACATTGTCCCCAAATGTGAAATAGTTATGGGTAAGGACAAAGTCACAAAGTTCAGCCACCAGGTTAGCCGTGACATTATCGGGGATAGTGTTCTTGACGGCTTGTAGTCCATCTTTGTGTGGAATGTTGGTGTAGAGGGCTTCTACATCCATAGTAGCCAGGATGGTGTTATCAGGAAGATCACCGATGGATTGAAGTTTCCTCAGGAAGTCAGTGGTGTCTCGAAGGTAGCTGGGAGTGCTGGTAGCGTAGGGCCTGAGGAGGGAGTCTACATAGCCAGACAATCCTGCTGTCAGGGTGCCAATGCCTGAGATGATGGGGCGCCCAGGATTTCCAGGTTTATGGATCTTGGGTAGTAGATAGAATATCCCAGGCCGGGGTTCCAGGGGTGTGTCTGTGCGGATTTGATCTTGTGCTTTTTCAGGAAGTTTCTTGAGCAAATGCTGTAGTTGCTTTTGGTAACTCTCAGTGGGATCATAGGGTAATGGCTTGTAGAAACTCGTGTTGGAGAGCTGCCGAGCAGCCTCTTGTTCATATTCCGACCTATTCATGATGACAACAGCACCTCAAGAAGCCCTTGAGGAATTCCACCATGATTTCAACAATTTCCATCCCACCACCAACCTCAGCCTGGTCCAGTCCACACAAGAGATCCACTTCCTGGACACTACAGTGCTAATAAACAATGGCCACATAAACACCACCCTATACCGTAAACCTACTGACCGCTATTCCTACCTGCATGCCTCCAGCTTTCACCCTGACCACACCACACGATCCATCGTCTACAGCCAAGCTCTGCGATACAACCGCATTTGCTCCAACCCCTCAGACAGAGACAAACACCTACAAGATCTCTGTCAAGCTTTCTTACAACTACAATACCCACCTGCAGAAGTAAAGAAACAGATTGATAGAGCCAGAAGAGTTCCCAGAAGTTACCTACTACAGGACAGGCCTAACAAAGAAAATAACAGAACGCCACTAGCCGTCACCTTCAGCCCCCAACTAAAACCCCTCCAACGCATTATTAAGGATCTACAACCTATCCTAAAGGATGACCCAACACTCTCACAAGTCTTGGGAGACAGGCCAGTCCTTGCCTACAGACAGCCCCGCAACCTGAAGCAAATACTCACCAACAACCACATACCACACAACAGAACCACTAACCCAGGAACTTATCCTTGCAACAAAGCCCGTTGCCAATTGTGCCCACATATCTATTCAGGGGACACCATCACAGGGCCTAATAACATCAGCCACACTATCAGAGGCTCGTTCACCTGCACATCCACCAATGTGATCTATGCCATCATGTGCCAGCAATGCCCCTCTGCCATGTACATTGGTCAAACTGGACAGTCTCTACGTAAAAGAATAAATGGACACAAATCAGATGTCAAGAATTATAACATTCATAAACCAGTCGGAGAACACTTCAATCTCTCTGGTCACGCAATCACAGACATGAAGGTCGCTATCTTAAAACAAAAAAACTTCAAATCCAGACTCCAGCGAGAAACTGCTGAATTGGAATTCATTTGCAAATTGGATACTATTAATTTAGGCTTAAATAGAGACTGGGAGTGGCTAAGTCATTATGCAAGGTAGCCTGTTTCCTCTTGTTTTTTCCTACCCCCCCCCCAGATGTTCTGGTTTAACTTGGATTTAAACCTGGAGAATGGTCAGTTTAGATGAGCTATTACCAGCAGGAGAGTGAGTTTGTGTGTGTATGGGGGTGGGGGGGATGTGAGAAAACCTTGATCTATGCAGGAAATAGCCCGACTTGATTATGTAAAGAGTTGTCACTTTGGATGGGCTAGCACCAGCAGGAGAGTGAATTTGTGTGGGGGGGTGGAGGGTGAGAAAACCTGGATTTGTGCTGGAAATGGCCCACCTGTTGATCACTTTAGATAAGCTATTACCAGCAGGACAGTGGGGTGGGAGGAGGTATTGTTTCATGATTTCTGTGTGTATATAAAGTCTGCTGCAGTTTCCACGGTAAACATCTGATGAAGTGAGCTGTAGCTCACGAAAGCTCATGCTCAAATAAATTGGTTAGTCTCTAAGGTGCCACAAGTACTCCTTTTCTTTGAGTACAGTCTTTCAACCAGTTTTGAACCCACCTTATAGTAATTTCATCTAGACCACATTTCCCTACTTTGCTTATGAGAATGTCATGCAGGACTGTGTCAGAAGCCTTACTAAAATCAATATATATTATGTCTACATCTCCCACCTCCCATTCAATAGGCCAGTAATCCTTTCAAAAAAGGAAGTTAGGCTGGTCTGGCACAGGGGTTGGCAACCTTTCAAAAAAGACCCATTTTTTGGTTTTTGTCTTTGACCAAAATATTTCGAGAGCCACATCACACACAAAGCTACTTGCAGAGTTAAGAATTTATCAACTAATAATAATTGAACATATTAAAGTTATTACTACTCACCAATACTTTGTTTTGATTGAAGGTATTTATCCCATCTATTTTATTTCTGACTGTACACTTTTTCAAACTGTTGGACGTTGGAACATACTAGTAAAGACAGAGCACATCCGCTTCCTTTTCACAAGAAATTCCAAGAGTTTTATTGGTAGACAACAGTTGCCTTGGTAATGAGCCATTTGAATATGAACAGGAGGGGGCTCCGGGCTGGGGCAGCGAATTGGGGTAGAGGAGGGGGTGCGCGGTCTGGGAGGGAGTGTGGGTGCAGGAGGGAGTTCTGACACGGGGCAGGGGGTTGGGGTGAGAGGTGGAGGCTCTGGCTGGGAAGTGGTTACTGCAGATGGCTCCTGGCTGGCAGGCTGCTTGCCTGCCCTGGCCCCACGCTGCTCCCGGAAGTGGCTAGCTGCCGGCATGTCTTTGCGTGCCCCTGGTGGGGTGGGGGGAAGTGGCTCCGCATGTTGCCCCTGCCCCCAGCACCATCCTCAAAGCTCCCATGGGCCAGGAACTGGCCCATGGGAGCTGTGGGGGTGGGGCTTGCAGGCACGGGCAGCGCACAGAGACCCGCTGCTCCCCTCCCCCTCAAGGGGCGCGCAGAGATGTGCCAGCAGCTAGCCATTTCTGGGAGCGCATGGGGCCAGGCAGGTAGGCAGCCTGCTGTGCTGCCGGCTGGGAGCTGCCTGTGGTAAGCACCTCCCGGCCAGAGCCTCCACCTCGCACCCCCACAAAAAACGGCTGCCCGCAAGGGGGCAGTCAAAGAGCCGCATGCGGCTCCAGAGCTGCAGTTTGCCGACCCCTGGTCTGGCATGGTTTGTTCTTGACAAATCCATGATGACTATTACTTATAACCCTATTATCCTCTAGGTGCTTACAGACTGATTGCACAATAATTTGTTCTCATATCTTTCCAGGGATCAAAAATGAGGCTGACTGATGTATAATTCCTCAGCTCTTTTTTGTTCCCCCTTTTAAAGATAGGTACTATCTTTACCCTTCTCCAGTCCTCTGGGACCTCACTCATCCTCCACGGGTTCTCAAAGATAATCATCACTAATGGGTCCAAGATTTCTTCAGCTAGTTCCTTAAGCACCCTAAGATGAATTTCATCAGGCCCTGCAGGCTTGAATGCATCTACCTTATCTAAAGAGTCTATTACCTGTTGTGTCCTTATTTTGGCTTGTGTCCTTTCCTCCTTGTTGTTAATATTGTATTAAATATCTGGTCACAATTTACCTTTTTAGTGAGGACTGATGCAAAATAAGCATTAAACAGGTCAGTCATTTGTTGAACCAGCTCTGGGTTTTGAGTTTGTAAGGAAACCCCAAACCAAGTTTCACATGGCTGTAAATATTCACATCATCATGTCTGTCTGTCACACCAGGACTACATGGAGAACTTGTTACCCCCCCTCTTCATTTTTCCCTTTCATTCTTTTATGTAATCCTTTGGTCCTTTGGTTCCCTCCCACTGTATTTCAGATTGCCCTCTCTCCTCATGTGAAATATTCTCAGACTATATTTCCTTTATTATTCCCTCTAAACTTTCTTTGTTACCTTCTCTGTCTCCTATTATTTCTATTGTGTCATCAAAAACTGACTCCGTACAGTCTGCCAATTAGCCTTTGTCTGTCAGCACATTCATCAGCATCCTGAAGAGTGATGGTGAATGGCAGAGCATGCAAGTGCTATTTGATATGCAGCTGTATGCCCTTGCACATACATATATGCCATTGCTGATAAAATAGAAGGCTCTAGTTTAGATATTCTAGTGACAAAACTTTTGGTATGGACCAGGTGCAATTAACAAGAAAGAAAATGGTATGATTTTAAAATAAACACAGGGAAAGTATCCAAATTTGGTTAAATGATAAGTGCATAGAAGATTTCTGCATTTATAAAAGATGTTTATTAGAATAGTTCTTTTATGTATGCAGAGTAAAAATGTCTCACACAGATATATTTTTCAGGAAACAAAGAGAATTAGTGGTGTAATTTGATATTACATACCTGCAGTGAGTAATGCAAATAAAACTGCTTCTGTACTTGTTATGGGGGAAAAATATGACTTTGGAATATAACAAGCATCATATTATTTTGTGGAAATATATATGTATACATTATTCAAAATTCAAATATTAATGATCACATAAATATTCTACAATCTTGGCTATTACTTTCAGAAAAAACATTTTAATTTTAAGATGTCAATTTTGTAAAGCCTGTATTTTGAGTAACAGAAAAAGTGAGTGAGAGAGGCTCTTTTGAAGGTGTCTCAATGCTTTGCCATGGTAACTTTGTTTGGCAAATGCATGGCATCTTTAAATTTCTTTTAGCTGTAAAATGTTCACCTGCTTAAACATTTACAATGTTACTAGGTAAAAACACGATCACAAAAAATGTAAAGCAAATGCATAAATGCATGTGGGGATGAACTGCGGATGTGTGAAAAGGAATCTGAATGAGAGGAGTTTGATTTATGGGTTTGGGCTTGTGTGTTTAAACTTTTGAACAAACTTCAAGGACACACATGATCGGACCCATAAGAGCGATAGTAGCCTATAAAATCATACCCTGCCACCACTAGTCCCCTGTTGAAGGACAAAAATTCAAGTTCAACGGAGTAAACAGTGAGGAGGTATTACTTAAAATAGTAAATTGCAAAACTTCAATTACAAATGATAGGCACCTGGCAAATTTGCTGCTGTGCCTCTTTGATCCTGCAAAAGTGGGGTTCTCCATATGCAAATAGATAGTCATTACAAATTTTGTAAGTGCATTTCCACAGACTTGTTGAAAATCAGCTCTCCAAGCCGCAGTGAGACAGATTTTCAAAGTATGGAGCACCCTCAACTGAGGCCAGACCAGTCTCTCTGCCTCAAAAAAAGTAATAAATTTTTTTGTAGGTAATCTGTTTTCAAAAAGTAGCAGGAAGATTTACTATTTGTACATCCACACCCTCATTACTTTTCTTCATCCTGTTCTTTCTGTTTATGCTGTTTTCTCATTTTCTACTGGGCTGCAAGTAGGCTGCATCTTCATATATATTTATTTCACCTCTTTTCATTTCAGTATCATTGGCTGTGGGAGGTCTTCAAACATGCCACAGAAAGATTATCAGCCTAGGCTGTCTATGAAATACAGCCGGTAAAGTTGAAGCTTTAGGATCACATTGCCAACCCCCTACTCTCCTTGGAAAAAAGTCAGCGAATGGGATTGCTTTTTGGAATAATTGGTCACCATTGTTAGTAAGAGGTTCAGAGACAGCCCATCAGGGCTTGATCCTGCATCATTCAAGTCAACGAGAGTTATTCCATTGATTTCAATGGGAGTAGAATCAAACCCATAGTGTGCTAACTCACCTTGGATAGAGAAACACAGGAATATTATTCTTACCATTGTCTCTATTTGTTATAATTTTCTGTCTTTGTTACTATGCCAGAGATTAACTGTTGAAATCTTTGGTATCCAGTTATATGAGGGATATTGTTACCATTTCCCCCTCTCTCAATATGTGCATAATTATTCATGAAGTGTGATGCATAAGCTACCAGTGAATCATTTTCTAGTAACTGTTACAAGTCTTAATTTTGAAATATTGGCTAAAAGCTTGACTGGTGGTTATATATCATAACACTTCAGTGTTTTATTTATTTTGTAAATTTTTTAGCCTTTTTCATCAATATTAACTTGATCTTGCCCTCAGTATCGTCACTTTGCAGTGATAGTGTATAATGTGCTTCGTAATCATTTTATGAGTGGGGAAACCATTTCAGAGGCTTAGGTAGAGGTCCAGATTTTCAGAAAAGTTGGGTGTGCAACTGTGCACACAAAAATACTGTGCCTAATTGGTGAGTGTAGCTACTGAAGTTGTACACACAAGGGTAACTATGATCATATCTGAATGTACAGCTACCTGATTTACGTACATAAAGGCACCTTGCTTCCCACTCCCACCATGCAAGGGACAGTCACATCCTGGTCTATTTTTCTGAATTATGGTCTCTATGGGTAGGTCTACACTTAGGGCAGTATATAGAGTACAGACGTGGCACATGCAGCTAACGGTGTAGACAGTGAAGCATTGCTTAGGCAAGTAGAGTACAGATATGCCAGAATCCTAGTGTTCAGAACCTACACAGCTCTCTACATGCCCAAGTAGTGCCTATCATGTCTACATTGCTATTTTTAGCAATGTAGTGTTCTACTACCTGAGCCTTTCCCCACTGGAGTGAAAGATTCAGGCAGCAGGGAAAGGCTCCAGCAGAAGGAGGCAGCGGGGTAGATAGAGCTGCCGCTGCCCTTCCCTGCCACATGTAGTTTTACAATGCTGTGAGGATGCAACCTGCCTTTCATTGTTGTGTGTAACTACGTGTACCTCACATGCTGCCACAAGTATAGACAAGACCGGTGTGGAGTGAAAATAATCCCTCTACTTTGATGTCAGAATAACCTTCCTCCCAATAAATTTAATATCTGCTACTAGAGTGGCTCAAAACTTTTCACACAAAAAAGACTGAGTTTTCTTTGTTGGCATGTTGTTTTGTTTTTTGTTTCAGGCCTCTATTCAAAAACAAACAGTTCTGTGAAAAACTGTCAACATGATTGAAATTTTCCACTTTTTGAAAAATTCTGATTTTTGTTAACTGAACCTTTTAAATCAGAGTCAGTCTCCAAACCATTATCAAAATTCTTTGTTTTCCAAAACAGTTCTTTTCTTAGCGAATATCAGGTTTTCAGCAAATGAAAAATTTCAGTAAAATATTGTGCAAAATGGATCCAGTTTGTACCCTGTTAAATAGAAACAATATTGAAATTCTGATTTTTTTTGTGTGTGTGTGGGGAGGGTGGAATAAGTAACCCTGTTCTCAATCAACTCTACCTATTGCACTTTTGTTAATTTTGTCAATTTCCACAGCAGCACTTCATATTCCTTTGGCCTCCCTGTTTGCCAGTGATTGGTTAGCAGAGTTAATAAATGCTTGCTCATGTTAGTTCTAAAGGGACAGGTTGGTTAGTGTTAACTGTGAATTAAGTGTTCAATGCGCTTATTTATAGAGCTCCTCATTGCACAGGATCCACCATAACTAAAGCCAGGACTGGACTTTGCAGATAGAATTCTTCAAACTTGTGGCTCTGGAGAGTTTGATCTCTTTCTCCTACTGTTAGAATCTAAAAGTGCTACTGGCCAAAGGACAACCAGTGAGATCACACTTCAAGGATTCAAATAATTTCCCTTATAATTAGTGTTCTGTTCTAAAATCCCAGGGTACAATCTGTCTGCAGCTAGTTTATCTGCAGATTCAAACAACACATAAAACCACTCAAGCCCCATGAAGAATTAACCTTTAGCAGTTTCACATGACAACATCCATGAGTGAGATAACTAGAGAAGCTCTAGTTCTCAGATTGACCTACTTCCAATTTGCAATAGATGAACAACCCTTACTGGACGAGATAGATTACATAAAGCATACTTAAATAACTGATCAGGAAAAGCAGAATTACAAATGCTTTTCAAATCTAGCTAATTTTCAAACATGGACTTCTTACTAAAATGTCAGCAGCACACTTTCGGATATACACATTGGCATGTAAAACAAAGAGTTCATATTTAAAGGCACAGAAATCTCATGAGCTGTTCCCTCAATCTTTCAGCCCCAAACAGCAGAAATCTCACTAGCTGTTCTCGTGAGATTTCAGCCACATCCAAGCCAGAAGCAGAAAATAAGCTCCTTCCAGGTTTGACTCCACCTCAGATTCAACTACTTAGGGACAGGTTCTGATCCAGTCACATGAATCTGACTTTCCACTAAATTCAAAGGAGTCTGGATTTGAAGTTCTGGTTTTGGCCTCTCTAATTCCAGTACTGCTTCTAGCAGTTGATGGCTTCTTTCAGACAGGATTTTCCTTTTCTTTGCAGCAGGGTGCATCCAGTTCTGTCTCATTTTACCTATGCGTTTTCATCTCCTGTAATTTCTTTCTAATACATTTCACCACATGATCATCAGTTAGGATTTGTATCTGCTCTTGGGCTATTTCAGCTGCCCTACATATGTCAATGAATTTTTGCAGTGTCAGACTATTTTCCCTAAAGAATTTTCTATTGTCATCATTTATGATCCCCACTATAGTTCCTGTCCCTGTTAATTCTCTTAAAAAGATATTCATACACGTCATCTGCAGAGCTGTGTTTTACTGGTCACTTTTACCTGTTATTTATAGATAAGTCACAGCCTGGGTACAGTATATAAAACAAACATACTATATATAAAAATCATATATATTTGAAATATTAAAATCTTAATTTGTCATAAGATAATTATGTTGCACAATATTTTGAAGATACATATTGCTATGTATTGTAAATGCTAAGTATTTTTATAGGGTGCTCTCTTAAGTTTCTCCAGCCCCTAAAATAAATAGATGTAGAATACATTTTTAGACACCTGCTCTTCAGCACAGTATAGCTATGCTGTACATTATAGGAGACATTTTCAAAGGTGCAGATGGGAGTTAGGTGCCCAATTCCAATTGATTTTTAATTAGATTCGGGCACCCAAATGTCTTAGAAGATCTGCCCTAGAGGCCTGATCCTGCAAGCTTCCGAGCATCTTCAACTGCGACCCAGTGAGGTGAAGATTTTTACCACATCACTGGACACATTCTTCACCTCGCAGGATCAATCCTAGAATCAAGCTAAGCCAATTTTGTAAATGACTCCAGTGCACAGGGTTGTTCAGAGGCTGTCATGAAGGTGTCTGCCCAACTCAGGCCTCAGCTGGAGGTTGCCATGAGAATGTCTTTCCCAGAGGTGCTGCTCCCAAGATGTTACTTTTACCTCCAAGTAGCCATAGCATTGAACACTTTTGACTTTGTAGAGGTTGTGATTCTGGGAGTGTTTTGTCAATATGGGCTTGATCCTTGAATTCTGGTCAGTGCACAACTCTGGGTGCGTGGGTATGAGAAGGGGGTCAAAGGTGGTTTTACAACCCTTTTATTTCACTACCTGATGCTGGGGACAGCCAGGGGACAATTCAGTCCCAGTGCAAATTAAAGTAGCCTTACTCAGACACAATTATTCAAGCAAATTCCCACGGAATTTTGCCTGAATAAAACCCACAGCTGTTTGATAAGCTGATCTTTGTAAAAATTTTAAAATCTGGACAATACTTGAAATGCATGTTTTTACATTTCAATGAAAAAAACAAAAAATTTCCTTTTTAATATATTAGTGCATTTTGCCCACACAAAAATGGTCTACTGTCTGTGACCTATTTTTGAGCTGGAACAAGCAAAGAATTACCTGAAAATAGGTAACATTTCCAGCAAAAGTGAACTTAAAATGAAATAAAATAAAAGGTAACAATATACATTCTCTCAGATTTTTAGTGTGAAAACCCTACTTCCTGGAATTATGCAAAAAATCCATCTTCTGTAACCCCCCCAAATTGCCTAGAATGAAATTGTGAAAATGGGTCATTTGGTGAAGTTGTGTTCAAAACTTTGCTCAGCCTTATTCTGAAAGTTCATTTTGTTACTGAGACTTGGTCAGCGCACCGTACAATTTAAATTAAAATATTGCTTCATGTCATGGATTTGAACTTGCAAAGGGAGAAGGTAGGCCTATGCTGAATGCTTTCAAAAAATAACCTATGTATTCCTGAGGGCTTGTCTACATGGTGTGGCAAAGCGCATTAGAAGGATATGATTTGTGAAGCACTAACTTCTTGTGCTCTAACTGCCCCTGCTGTATATCCTGCTGGCATGCTCTAAAAGGTTTCTAGTTCTCATTAGCATAGTTCTGTTTGAAACAGAGCTACATGAACACAAACTAAGTACCTTTGGGGACTTTGTTAATGCAAACTAGGTACCTTTCAGAGATGGGATCAGCAACCTTTGGCACGCGGCCCGTCAGGGAAATCCGCTGGCGGGCCAGGACAGTTTGTTTACCTGCAGCGTCCGCAGTTTCGGCCGATTGCAGCTCCCACTGGCCGCGGTTCGCCATTCCAGGCCAATGGGGTCTGCAGGAAGCGACGTGGGCCGAGGGATGTGCTGGCCGCCACTTCCCGCAGCCCCCATTGGCCTGGAACGGTGAACCGCAGCCAGTGGGAGCTACGATAGGCCGGAGCTGCGGACGCTGCAGGTAAACAAACCGTCCTGGCCCGCCAGCGGATTTCCCTGACGGGCTGCATGCCAAAGGTTGCTGATCCCTGTTTTAGAGCATGCCAGCAGGGCCTACATGGGGTAGTTAGCACGCAATGTGTTTGTTTCACTTACTTTCCCTGTTCCACTGTGTGACCAAGTAAGGATTGTGCGATAGCCTACCATTGAACAGTTCCATTGATTTAACTTGAACCAGTCATGGGGTCAGGTGCTACTCAGTGTGAATAAGGGTAGGAGAATCTTTCCCGGATATAATGTTTGTTTTCAATGATTCATAGAATAAGTTACTCATACCTACAGTAATGTATTGTATGAACTGGGGTCATCCACTTGTAGACAGAGCTGGCTGAATTTTTTTTTCCTACAGAAAGTTTTGACAGAAAGGAAAACAAGGTTGTCCTCATCTATATTTTCCACACAAAATTTCTATTTTGGCAGAAATTTGAATAGCAGAATTTTGGTTTCAGCCAAAATTTTGGTTTCCAGCATACAGTTGTGTGACAACTCCCCCCCCCCCCCGACCACCAATTTTCCATGGAAAGCAGACACTTTTTTCACTTGAAAATCCAATTTTCTGTTGAAAGACAATTATGGAAATTTAGACTTTCACCACTTTGTTCTGATTCTTAACCTTCTCAGTGCATACACAAACCTCCAATGCAAACATCATCGGAGAAAAATATTTGTCAGTTAGGGATCATAGCATGAATACAGGAAAGGAAATGGTATTTTTGGGTAGCATTATGAGGAAGCAATACCAGATCATCATTAATTAAATTAATGTATTTGTACCAGTATTTTTAGAGGGTTTGGGTAACTTCTGAGAAATTAGAAAATGCTGTTAAATGGATTTGTGTAGTTGTCCTATTCTTATTTTATGTAACAGCTTCATTATTCATATTCACTTTCAGTCACCATTTTATTATTATTATCATGGAGTCAAGGAGCCCCAGGCATGACCAGGAGCCCTTTATGCTAAGCCATGAACAAGCACAGAACAAAAGGACAGTTCTGTCCCAAAGACATTTGTTACTCTGCACAGCGGTAGTACTGGCTTGAGTTCCTGGAAAACAGCCACTCTCCACTATGAGGTGATAACACAGCAGGCAACTGCACACGTACATATGATCAGATGCATATTTTGTTTCTCCCTCTGTATTCCACATATACTGTGCAGAGAACACAAGACAAATGGACTTTCCTTGACCTAGACTCTCAGGACCCTTTGGGTGGGAAAGGACACCTGGTGATGGCTATCTTCTGTAGTTCTTCCCTTCAGCATCATGGCAGGATTGATTTGTTTATCCCTAGACGATCATTGATGGATGAGTGTCAACCCTAGACATCAGTTATAGTGAAGACAATAATTCAATTTCACTGATGTGACTGAAAGTGGAAGTTAATCTGTTACTCTGTTTTATAAGCCTTTCCGTTTATTACAAAGTGTTTCAAAAAATGGTTCTCAACAACTTCCACACTATGACCCACTTTCCCATAACCATTTTTTCTATAACAGGACCACCCTGGGGCCCACCTCCTATTTAGCAGGGATCTACCCCGGATTCCCCTCTTGTTTATCAATAGGGGAAGGTCAGGTGGTAGTGACCCTGTGTTGAGAACTCAAAAAATCGTTTATAACGATAAAAACAAATGAGCAGATTTTTACAAGGTTGCTTTTTTCTTTACACCTATAAACTGCAGGTGCTAATAATTCTGGGTAAAGTCTTTTGCCCACTGTTTGTGGGTGCAATTTCTGACATTTGTCTTCTAAGTACCTGATTTTCAGGAACAATTAGATATTTGGATGTTTAAAAGATAAAAATTGTGTACACAATGATGAGGTTCAACAAGGACAAGTGCAGAGTCCTGCACTTAGGACGGAAGAATCCCATGCACTGCTACAGACTAGGGACCGAATGGCTAGGCAGCAGTTCTGCAGAAAAGGACCTATGGGTTACAGTGGACGAGAAGCTGGATATGAGTCAATAGTGTGCCCTTGTTGCCAAGAAGGCCAAAGGCATTTTGGGATGTATAAGTAGGGGCATAGCGAGCAGATCGAGGGACGTGATCGTTCCCCTCTATTCGACATTGATGAGGCCTCATCTGGAGTAGTGTGTCCAGTTTTTGGGCCCCACGCTACAAGAAGGATGTGGAAAAATTGGAAAGAGTCCAGCGGAGGGCAACAAAAATGATTAGGGGACTGGAACACATGACTTATTAGGAGAGGCTGAGGGAACTGGGATTGTTTCGTCTGCGGAAGAGAAGAATGAGGGGGGATTTGATAGCTGCTTTCAACTACCTGAAAGGGGGTTTCAAAGAGGATGGATCTAGACTGTTCTCAGTCGCAGCTGATGACAGAACAAGGAGTAATGGTCTCAAGTTGCAGTGAGGGAGGTTTAGGTTGGATATTAGGAAAAACTTTTTCACTAGGAGGGTGGTGAAACACTGGAATGCGTTACCTAGGGAGGTGGTGGAATCTCCTTCCTTAGATATTTTTAAGGTCAGGCTTGACAAAGCCCTGGCTGGGATGATTTAGTTGGGGATTGGTCCTGCTTTGAGCAGGGAGTTGGACTAGATGACCTCCTGAAGTCCCTTCCAACCCTGATATTCTATGATTCTATGATTCAATGTCTTGCTTTCTGTAGAGAGATCTCTATCCATACCAGGAATCAGCAACCTTTGACACGTGGCCCATCAGGCCAGGACGGTTCGTTTACCTGCAGCGTCCAGAGGTTCAGCCGACCGCAGCTCCAACTGGCCGCAGTTCACCGTTCCAGGCCAATGGGGGCTGTGGGGAGTGGCGGCCAGCACATCCCTTAACCCTTAGCTTTCTGCAGCCCCCATTGGCCTGGAACAGCGAACCGCAGCCAGTGGGAGCTGCGATTGGCCGAAGCTGTGGACACTGCAGGTCAACAAACCGTCCTGGCCCACCAGTGGATTTCCCTGATGTGCCGCGTGCCAAAGGTTGCCGATCCTTGATCTATACCCATGCCTTGAGCCAGGTTCTAATATCTTTACTCACACTGAATAGTGCCTTGCTCCACAAATAACTCCACTGAAGTCAACACTGAAACAGCTGAACCATTTAAAAAAATCATCTTCATGCAGACACTCAGCATGAAAAATTTCAGCCCAAACAATTTAATTTTGGCAAAATTATAAG
This sequence comes from Lepidochelys kempii, assembly GCF_965140285.1. Lineage (NCBI taxonomy): Eukaryota > Metazoa > Chordata > Testudines > Cheloniidae > Lepidochelys > Lepidochelys kempii. The sequence goes on along the minus strand of NC_136392.1, from coordinate 15,178,439 downwards.
CAACTGAAAACAGGATCTTATAATGGAAAGTGTTGGTAAACTTTAAGCATAGATATGACTACCTGCCCAGGTTGTAATTTGCTGGTAGAAGCCAGCAGTAAATTATTATTGCTCTACAGAAAGGGAGAAGCAGGGAGAAAATTGTGCCCCTCAAAGGCACAATTGTTTTCTTACATTGCTCCTGGGGTATTGCACCTCAGAATCATCTGGCACCAGGACAGCTGCAAATGAAAGAAAATTAGAATGAAATCAATTATTATTTTTCACACAGAAACAGATGCACATAAATATATTTATATTAAAAAAACAAAACAGAATTTTCCCAGAGTGAATAAACTGCATTCACTGTCTAGGTTTTGCCATTGCTCATAAAGATGATCTTGAGGTTTAGGCTGCGCCCTAGAGTGAATTACAGTACAGTAATTCGCTCTGGTGCCATCTATTATCCTATCGTGTATACTGCTGATTAGGAAGGTGTTTTTTGATAGCCTAGTAGAGGAAAAAGAGCTAGAGGACAGAATTACAATAATGGTTAGAGGCAAAAAGTGGTTTGATATTAACAGCCTGTTAAATTTCTGTGCAAGAACAGAGTCAAAAGATATTGTTTTAAATAATGCAGTTGACACTTGTGAAGAAAAGATGTTCTTTGTTGGCCCCACCCCAAAATAATCTCCGGTTTAGTCCAGTACATCTCCAAGAATAATACAGGCATTCAGATGAGGAGGACAGGCTGCCACTGTTAGAATGCTGAAATTCACCACAGAAAGGTTGTTTGATTTGCCAGAAAGTTGGATTCTGCCGTCAGAGAGACAAGAACTGTTGCTTCTGCTATTAACCAGGTCACAAAAGGAAATGACTAACACTATAAAGTTGCTAGGAAAATATGACAGACACATGATAAACTGATATGCATTTTAAAAAAAGTCAAACAAGCCTGTGACATATGCAGGGTACAATCCAGACTAATGAGTAGTGTATCACCCCTGCCCTTTAAACTGGAGTGTCCTTTACAATGCTTACTGCTGTAGCTTGGATTGGTCACACAAAACCTCCAGCAAGCAGGTCACTCCCGGTTATGTCTTTGTGTGTGCTGCAGCCTGCCAGCCACACCTAGGCTCTTACCAGCCTGAATTATACTGCAGGGTGACCCCAACACAGTCCCAGTCCCAGATTTTGCCCCCAGGCATGTATGTCCTGTACTGATCAGTCCTCTCCTGGACAATTCAGATTTATATAGGTCCCTTATTTTATCAATGGAAATAATATGCTCATGTTTTGATATCCCAAATGGAGTTTCCCAGACACTTCAATTTAACCACATTGGATCAGATAAAACAAATTTATTAACTAGAAAGAGACTTTAAATGGATACAAGTAACAAGGCATGAAAGTCAGAAATGGTTTTAAGCAAAATAAAGGAATAACTGGGCTGGTGGAAGCCAGGGTGAGACCATTGTTCTGTGAGCAGGCTGCTGGTGTCATGGCTCTGAGCCAAAGCTACACAGCACAGAAGCACCCAGAGCTGCAGGATAGGTAGTGACAGAACCCCTTAGTGGTCTGGGTAAACCCCCAAAGTGTCACACTATCACAGTTACCCCCATGAAGTGTTACGCTCCGTGGAAAAGGGGTACCTGTTGATCTGTGGGTAGACTATGTACTTAACTAATCAGCACCCCACTACTTACTGGTGGGTCATCACTATGACATGGAGAAACATTTTCTCACACAGGGAGATTTCCAGAACCAACGTTTAAGCACCAGAAATGCTATAAACAGGAATGACATTTACTAGGCAGAGGACTGACAAACCTCCATTTAGAGAGAACAGCGCAAATGATAGTGGCAGTTGCATGTGTATTCTGATCCTGCAGGCCATACTTGGGCAAAACTCCCAGTTATTTCAATGGCAGGTTTGTCTCCAGGACAGAGAAAGAGAGAGAAAACCAGCAAGAGATGGAAAATTAACCGAATTGATCTGGTTGATAAGAACTAGACATATGTGGCAGAGCAGGTTTGGATAAAATAAGATTCCACCTGAAACTTTGCTCCAAACGGTGCTGAACCTTTTTTTGAGGATCAAAAAAGTTTGAATAAATTTCCCCTCAACTGTTTTAAATTTTTGTTCTGCTTCATGACTCCACATGAGACTGAAAACAGATGTGACAAACAAAACATTGCAAGAAATAGAGAACATGGGGTGGTAGGGAATTCCAGTGCAGATAGCACTAGATTTGGATTCAGATGTCCTGTGTTCAATTTGAGCTTTAAAACTACCTTGCTGTGAGACAATGAGCAAGTTTCTTCATTCTTTGTACCAATCCTTTCTATTTAGATTGTAAGGCCTCTGGGGCAGAGACTGTCTCTTACTAAGTGTTTGTACAGCACCTAGCACATTGGGGCCTCTAGGTGGTACTGTAATACAAATAATACTTTAATAACAAAGAAAGAAGCTTTTTTGGGGTGCCTTCAGTCTGGTTCTACTTACTCAAGCTTGGGCCAGATTTCGATGACTTTGTGCATGCAGTGGCCTTTGCATTTATTCAACTGTCCATGCAAATGTGGTTACCTGTGCTTTTGTGGTATCTACTAACAAACACAAATGAGATGCACAGATACAGTCACAGTTACAAAAATCTGGCTGATGAGGTCTGGATAAGAGACACATTCTTGAGTTTTAGTCAAAGAGTTGAGTTTTAGTCAAACAAAACCTCTAAACCTTTTAAGCTTTGCCACGAGAAAGAGAAGAAATTACAAAATCCTCCCCCCTCATTCAATATTTATGTTTATCCTTTGACAGATCAGCTGCAAGGCACAGCAATTTGTTCCTCATACACTGACTGACTTTTTGTTTCCAAATAAGCAATCCCTGTAGTGTGTTTCATTGGTAGACTGTGCACCTCCAGCTCTGTGTTGAGACTACTTGTTGGTTGTATTTGTTACTTCTATCCTAACTGGCTAGTCTGAAAAACTGAATATACAATATGAAATTCTCATCTGTGCTCTGGATTTGAAAATTTATGTCAAAATGAACAAGGGGATGTAGTCCTGAACTAACCATTTATAACCCTCTGGCACCTATCCTGGTATCGCTCAGGAATTCAGGTGTTTGCTCATGACACACATGCCTTTAGAGGGCAGTCAAAACTGCTTGCACTATCCTGTAATATCATCTGTTACTCTGCCATGTTTAACAGGATTTGTCTGGTACAGATCAAACTCTGTTAGGCATGTGTTGACCTTGTAAAGATGATTGGGCAATAAAACAAACCCTCTCCGTTTGTTAGATATGTGACAGTAGGATGTGGAGAATTTGTTTTAAACTATATAGTTTTTAAAATGTTTATACTGTTCTTGATATGAATGTAAAACAATGGGTCCAGTTTTACAGAATATACTTGAGAAGCAAATACTCCTCTCTGCTTTACTGTCATTCATTGCTGACACTGCTAATATTGTCTCTGCTGGCACAATGAAAGCGTTAACATATTAAATCACATTTCCACATGATCGTAAAAAGATACCCCATTTTTCATTTTTTACATTAGATTCTTCAAGCTAGATTTTTAGAATTATACTCACACAGCTGTCTGTAAAAATGTGCAAACATGGGAACAGGTGAATTTCACAATAAACCACTCTAATTGCCCTTGCAATTGTAATAATTGTGCATGCAAACAGTGAGTTAGATGTCTAACAGATCACTTATATACAGAAAGTGAAATTCACTGCTGGGCAGAGCGCCAGCTCAAGCCCTATGCAACACTTAAATGTGACTAAAGCCTTGGGCATATCCTCTGCACAGGGCTGAATTTCATCCACACTTACCATAATAGCATGCACAACATAGTCATTGCAAATGCACACATACAAAAGCACATGAACTTGTGTACACACAGTTGCATGCATGCAGTTCTGAAAAACGTGGGCCTCGTGTTTTTGGGATGAAATGAAAGGCAACTTTTGCATTCATCATTCTGCTACAAAAATAATGCAGTTTCTCTTGTTCACACTGAAACACTTGTAAAGTAAAAACTGGTGGTTTTACATAGCTATTTTTACTAACTCTGGTATAGCGCTTAAAAACACTGAACTGGAGTCTGTACAAGTTTGATCTTGTCACTAAATGACACAGAACGAGGCTCTTCTAGATATTTTGTGCTTCTACGGATTTTGCAACTGACACTATACGTATGTGGTTGGTATACAACAGTGGAGTTCAGTTTGGTATTGCAGTTTTTTGTTTTGCTGACTCTGTCAGTTTGAGCTTTTCTACCAGAATTTCTCTAGGGGGCAGTAAGGATTCAAAGCTGCTTCAATATTTTTTTAGAAATGACAGATCATCTTTGCACAGCATTAAAGGTTACAAGAGTGGGTGCACATGTTGCAATGTAGGGTGGAACAGCCAAAAGCACATAAAGCATACCGTATACTGTTCCTTCTTATAACATCACCCAGTCTGATATCTCATTGCACATTTTAATTCTAAATTTACTGAATGAACTTTGCTTTTAAACTTGATATAAAGGTAAGGAGCATGTGGTTAACCACGAGCAAGTAAAACGTGGCGAAGCAGAGAGCCTTTTTGTTAACAGAGATCCAATTAATTCAATAGATCTAACTGCATTGGATGGCCACATTTGAACAAGAGTTAAAATTAGAGAGGGTCCTGAACTGAAATCCTGCATCCGTATTCCCCTGAACCATACTGGCGTGCAAAAACTGGATGAGGACTGAGATTTGAATTTCATAGATGGCCCCTCTCTCTAATATGGGAATGAAAGATCCTGAACTTTTGGGAATCAAAATCTAGATCTGAATCCAAATGTAACAATTTTGAGCCTTCTCTAGTTATATTGGAATGTCTACCAAGAGGGGTGTGCATTTTAGGTTATCAGAAAGCAGAGCAAAACATATGCAGTAAGGCATGGGTTTATAGAAATAACACAGCAAAGTGGATATGAGACAAACTGAGCTGGAGAAAACAATGTGATACGTTTGCTAAGAAAAATGGCCTCTAATTTTGCGAGCACAAATGAGAGATATTAGACAGCTGCCAGACTGCACCTGAAAAACACACAGTGTGACGAAGTTCCTCCTCTACCTTGGTGGGTCTTGCACTTATTGGTGAATTTGCTCACCTCGGAGATTCACAGCAGCCCTAAGTTTGGCCGTTTTCGTGAACCCACAGTCCAGCTCAACTCCTCCTGTGTCTGATCAGGAGTTGGGAGGTTTGGGGGGAACCTGGGCCCGCCCTCTACTCCGGGTTCCAGCCCAGGGTCCTGTGGAATGCAGCTGTCTAGAGTGCCTCCTGGAACAGCTGTGCGACAGCTACAACTTCCTGGGCTACTTCCCCATGGCCTCCTCCCAACACCTTCTTTATCCTCACCATAGGACCTTCCTCCTGGTGTCTGATAATGCTTGTATTCCTCAGTCCTCCAAAGTACATGGTCTCCCTCTTAGCTCCTAGTGCTTCCTGCTCCCAGCTCCTCACACATGTGCCACAAACTGAGGTGAGGTCCTTTTTAAACTCAGGTGCCCTGATTAGCCAGCCTTAATTGATTCTAGCAGCTTCTTGATTGGCTGCAGGTGTTCTAATCAGCCTGTCTGTCTTAATTGTTTCCAGAAAGTTCCTGATTGTTCTGGAACCTTCCCTGTTACCTTACCCAGGGAAAAGGGACCTATTCAACCTGGGGCTAATATATCTGCCTTCTACCACTCTCCTGTAGCCATCTGGCCCGACCCTGTCACAATAGATGATAATATCTTGTTTTATATGGCACTTTCCCTGGGTAGATCTCAAAGAACTTTACAAAGGAGGTTAGTCTCATGATCCCCATTATTATTTGAAGAGTGAGGTAGTACTCATTATGAATAAGGGTGGCAGAATGGAGCCTTATATGTGTATTTTCAAGACAAGCTGGAATGCCTCTCTGAGAATTTGGGTACAGTGACAGCTCTAGGTCAATATATTTGTTGGGGCCCTGTAACTTACCTTAGCAGCATATAGAAAAGGAGTACTTGTGGCACCTTAGAGACTAACCAATTTATTTGAACATAAGCTTTCGTGAGCTACAGCTCACTTCAGCTGTAGCTCACGAAAGCTTATGCTCAAATAAATTGGTTAGTCTCTAAGGTGCCACAAGTACTCCTTTTCTTTTTGCGGATACAGACTAACACAGCTGCTACTCTGAAACTTAGCAGCATATGTTTTCATTAATTAAGAGTACTTATGGAAGTAACCTTCAGTGGTCTGCGGTGGCTATCTGGGGTTTCAACAGAGCCTGCCGTGTAGAAGCCCCCTACTAAAATGGTACAAACTATACAGTCTGCGGCACTGGAGCAGCTGCCCAACTTCGAACCTTCAACAGGAAGAATTATTCTGCTAAGTGGCATTGGCCATTGCGTGGTGCCTGGCTATGGACAAAAGTACAAGCCCAGGCTGATTTTATCAGAACAATAAAACAGTACTTTTGATGTCCCTAAGGTGGTGTTGCAGAGGTTGAATTAGTAGGAATGGATCGAATTACAGTGTAGAGCTGTTCGGCACATTTATAACTAATTGTGTTTTCATCAAAATATGTTTTTTTGGTTGAAGCTGAAACATTTCATAGGGGCGTATTGATCCAGTGATACTTTGGGAAGGGGTGCATGTGTGTGTGTGTCCAAATTCTATTTCATGAAAACAGTTGCGTGGTTTAGTTTTCATTCCAATGCAGGACAAAAACAAATGTCTAACCCTCAAAAATTGTCGCAAAATGGAATTGTCCCCTGGGCATCTCTATTCCTGTGATTTCAGTCCTTTTGATGTGGAAAGACCCACAAAATGTTTATGGCAATCTTCCAAGAGCTCTCTCATGTGAGGTACTTCAGGTTTCTGCTCTGGTCCTCTCCCCACTTATGTCCAAAATGTATATGAGGCCGTAAGATGGCTAGTAAGGAGACGAGGAGATATCTGTGAAGAAAGAAGTGGTTCGGGACTATTTAGAAAAGCTGGACGAGTACAAGTCTATGGGGCTGGATGCACTGCATCCGAGAGTGCTAAAGGAGTTGGCGGATGTGATTGCAGAGCCACTGGCCATTATCTTTGAAAACTCATGGTGATTGGGGGAGCTCCCAGACGACTGGAAAAAGGCTAATGTAGTGCCCATCTTTAAAAAAGGGAAGAAGGAGGATCCTGGAAACTACAGGCCAGTCAGCCTCACCTCAGTCCCTGGAAAAATCATGGAGCAGGTCCCCAAGGAATCAATTCTGAAGCACCTGGAGGAGAGGAAAGTGATCAGGAACAGTCAGCATGGATTCACCAAGGGCAAGTCATGCCTGACTAATCTAATTGCCTTCTATGATGAGATAACTGGCTCTGTGGATGAGGGGAAAGCAGAGGACATGTTGTTCCTTGACTTTAGCAAAGCTTTTGACACAGTCTCCCACAGTATTCTTGCCAGTAAGTTAAAGAAGTATGGGCTGGATGAATGGACTATAAGGTGGCTAGATTGTCGGGCTCAACGGGTGTGATCAATGGCTCCATGTCTAGTTGGCAGCCGGTATCAAGTGGAGTGCCCCAAGGGTCGGTCCTCGGGCCGGTTTTGTTCAATATCTTCATTAATGATCTGGAGGATGGTGTGGATTGCACCCTCAGCAAGTTCGTAGATGTCACTAAACTAGGAGGAGAGGTAGATACACTGGAGGGTAGGGATAGGATACAGAGGGACCTAGACAAATTAGAGGATTGGGCCAAAAGAAATCTGATGAGGTTCAACAAGGTCAAGTGCAGAGTCCTGCACTTAAGACGGAAGAATCCCATGCACCGCTACAGACTAGGGACCGAATGGCTAGGCAGCAGTTCTGCACAAAAGGACCTAGGGGTTACAGTGGACGAGAAGCTGGATATGAGTCAACAGTGTGCCCTTGTTGCCAAGAAGGCCAATGGCATTTTGGGATGTATAAGTAGGGGCATTGTCAGCAGATCGAGGGATGTGATCGTTCCCCTCTCTATTCAACACTGGTGAGGCCTCATCTGGAGTACTGTGTCCAGTTTTGGGCCCCACACTACAAGAAGGATGTAAAAATTGGAAAACGTCCAGCGGAGGGCAACAAAAATGATTAGGGGACTGGAACACATGTCTTATGAGGAGACGCTGAGGGAACTGGGATTGTTTAGTCCGTGAAAGAGAAGAATGAGGGGGGATTTGATAGCTGCTTTCAACTACCTGAAAGATGCAGATGACAGAACAAGGAATAATGGTCTCAAGTTGCAGTGGGGGAGGTTTAGGTTGGATATTAGGAAAAACTTTTTCAGTAGGAGGGTGGTGAAACACTGGAATGCGTTACCTAGGGAGTTGGTGGAATCTCCTTCCTTAGAAGTTTTTAAGGTCAGGCTTGACAAAGCCCTGGCTGGGATGATTTAGTTGGGGATTGGTCCTGCTTTGAGCAGGGGGTTGGACTAGATGACCTCCTGAGGTCCCTTCCAACCCTGATATTCTATGATTTTATGAGGCGTACAGTGTCTGCAGTCTACAGACAACATCCAGCTATATATTTGCATTACACCAATCCTGCTGGAGTAGTGGAACAGATGACCCTGTGCCTACAAGAGATAGGGGCTTGCATGAGGTCCAGCAGACTGAGGCTCAATCTGCATGAGACAGATAATGTTGATAGAGGGGAAATGCATCCAGAAGAGTTGTCTCGAATTATAACAGCACCATTAATTGATGATGTGCATCCACTGTTTGAGATTTAAGTTTGAAATTTAGGGAGATTATTAGACTTGAGGCTGTTACTGGATGGCCAGGTAGCAGCTCTGTGGAAGGGCACGATTTTCCACCTGTGCTTCGTAAGGTGAGAGTCAGCTTTTGTTTTGTATGACGGGACCTTGTGACATCATTTGAGAGTCGGGGTGAGGGTGCGCACATGCTCAGTGCTTCTGAAAAAATCAGACTCTAGGTATCTGAAGAAAGACACTCAGCAATTCAGGCAGCCAAAATTAATGGATGCCTTTAAAATTATTGACCTTTGCTTTCTCCATTACCCATCTGATGCCATGTCATTTCTTTCAATGGAATATTTGTCTTAGAAGTAGGTTGCAGAAGGCAGTGTTTCTAAAATGGTAAGTTCAGTGCCAAAAATGCTGGTGTCCTAGCAGACTTATTTCAGAAAGAGTGCTCTAAGAAGCTGGTATTTTTTCAAATGACAGCAGGTATGGCGTGTCACACACGCTGTTGTGAGGGACTGCTGAACCTGCACAGCCCTACACTTGGAGGCATGTTACAATAACACGAGATCCTTGTGTCACCCCATAACTGGTAGATTGTATAAATCAGGTCCCATTGATACACCCGTGAAATGGGAATTTCCCTCTAATTTCAAGTGGAGCAGGACTGGGCATGGATCACTTGATGATTACCTGTTCTGCGCATTCCCTGTGGGGCACCTGCCATTGGCCACTGTTGGAAGATGGACCTGGGAAGATGGACCTTTGGTCTGACCCAGTGTGGCCGTCCTTATTTTCATCCAGCCTCAAACTTTTCTTATCCTACTTCTATATGTGCATCTTATATTTGCCCATTTTACACATTGAAAACTTGCATTTGTAGGTGAAGCTCAGAGGGCTGGACGCCCAGTTGCATATATTAAACACATAATTTGATGGAATTCCAAATTTTGAGGGTATGTACTAAAGGGGGGGTGTTCCAGCAGGTTTTCAAGATCATTCACTCTGGCACAGTCAATGAGTCTGAGAGTAATATGCCCACAAATTAGTGTCTGAGGTAGAAATACCAGTGTAGAATTTTTAATAAATTGCTAGCACATAACATTTTTAAAATGAGACAAATGGAAAACTTGAATACAATGAGAAGTGGGTTAGTTTTTATTGTAAGGGTTTTGTTTGTTTGTTTTTCAAAGGAATACTAAATTTAGGGACCTAAAGAGCTCACGCTTGAATCTATTTAAATAATTATTCTGTAAGTTATTCAACCTTGAATCTATGTCCTGGCTCTCTAGGAGTCTTGGCATCTGGTGTTTAAAAAGTATTGTATTGCTTCACTGTAAAATGAATTTAAACAATCACATAAGATGAAGAACCAGACTTGCAAGACAGTTTTTGGACTAATCTCAGATTTTTCCAACAGATTTTTCACCTACAGCCTATACTTCTTGCATTCATGTTCTCTGTCTTCTCTTAATATAGGAGGAGCTTATTACATAATGGACAAAAAGTAGGGAGTACTTTATAGCCAGTGGTATCCTTTATAAACAATGTGTAGATATGGCAATCTCCAGCCATATCTTTGAGAGAGCTTACTGTATTAATTTTATGTACCATTATGGGCCTGGGACTGCATGTAATTCCATGGGGGAGGGTGACCACAGCTGCTCCAGGAACTAAGAACAGTGTGTGTGTCGGGGGGAAGGTTAAACAAATTCACTCAGATTGTAACACCTCCAGAGAAGTAACCAACACCTGGACAGGCTCATGTATACTAGTTCAAACTGGATTCTCCAGAGACCAACAGACAAAACAGGACAGAACCTTCTGTCCAAGGGAAGCCCCTGTCCTTTCTGGGAAGGTCTGGAAGGATTTTGGTCTACTGAGGCTTGACAAGACTAATGGGTGACCTCTGGTAAGCTTTTAGCTTGTGCATTGGAGCTTGCATTTTTAATTTTTTTCTCTGTAATGCTTTTGCCTTACGAATAAATATGCTTGCCTGTGAAGAGCTGTGTGGTAACTTGTGACTGCTGCCAATAATGCTATTCAAAAGCTTTGGAAAGAAAGCAAAGTGCAGTGCTGGTCTGTTTAGGCAGTCTGGCTTACTGGGAATATTACATTATAGGCAGGGAACTGTACAGCCTGGAAAAACCTAGGTCAGGAGGGAGAGACCCCTGGTCTCCGCCCAAGAGAGATGATGGCTAAGTAGCCAGGTGCCTAGAGTGGGTGGCCTTGGTGGACCACGGAAGGGGAATCTGGGTACATTTGTCCTGAACTGTGACAACCAGCACTTCATATGTGATGAAAAAAAGACATGGGAAGTTTGCATTGTGGGTTTCAAGTAGCTTTTTCCTCCCTGTTAGGTGGTTTGGTATATCAGTGAGCCCATAAATATGGGTGTCTTAGAAGTACCCCTTCAAAAAAAGGTTATCCAACTAAAATAGATCTATTTTGGAGGCAGCAGCCCAAGAGCAATTGCCATTTGTGGTCCACAGTATAATTCACAACAGACTGTGTCTCAGAAGAAAAGCTTTTAGCTAAGGGGCTATGATTTTAGGAAGGTTTTATACTTCATGTGTGCACGATGGATCATGGGTGTAGGAAGCAATAAAAGTTGAGCACAGCTAGTATACCAGAGAGTGACAGCGTTATGACTTTTATCAATTGTGTGAGAAATAAGTGCAAGTCTTAGTAGAGGATTATAGCCCAGTTAAACCAATAGGACCATACTCCTGTGCTATGGATTTATGGAACACAGTCCACCCTGTAAAGCAGTTGTTTAAAAATCAAGGGCCTGCAAACCTTGCTCACATGAGTAGCTCCATTGAGTGTAATGGAGCAATCACATGAATAAGCACTATACATGGGAGTACGGTGTGCGAGATCCATTCTCAGTCAAAATATAGGTTTTTTTGTACTGTGACAACTTGAACGTCCAGAATGTTAAAATAATAAACCAATCAACCCACCCATGGGAAAGATCATCTGAGAGACTGTAAAAACAATGAGGAGTCCTTGTGGCATTTTAGAGACTAACAAATTTATCTGGGCTTAAGCTTTCATGGGCTAAAACCCACTTCATCAGATGCATGGAGTGGAAAATATAGAGGCTGGTATAAATATACAGCACATGAAAAGATGGGAATTACCTTGCCTTACCAAGTGGGGGATGAGTGCTAACAAGACAATTCAATTAAGGTGGAAGTGGGCTATTCTCAAAAGTTGACTAGAACGGGTGAATACCAAGGGAGGAAAAAAATCACTTTTGTAGTGCTAATGAGGCCAATGTAATCAAGGTGGCCCATTTCAAACAATTGACAAGAAGGTGAGAGTATCAGCAGGGGGAAATTAGAGGACTGTAGACTGAGAATCAAGACACCTGGGTTCTATTCCTGGTTCTATCACTGAGCTGTTGCATAATCTTAAGCAAATTACTTTACCGCTCTGTGCTTCAGATTCCTTACCTGTGCAAAAGCACTTTGAGAGCTATGGATGAAAAGAGCTATATAAATACAGAGTACTATTATGATTTAAACCCTTCTCTATGTGGTAGTGAGTTGGGGGAGTTACAGGTGCTCAGCTCCTTTCAGGATCAAGCCCCTATTGGACATTCTTGCTCCCAGAATATTCGTTCAATATCATTTGCCAGACAGTACTTTCCTCCAAGAACACAACTGTACTGAAAGGATAAAAGCAGGCCAAGTTTTCAGTAGTTCTGAGTCAGTCAGCTACTCAACCTTACTGCCATTAGTGGGAGATGAAGGGAAGATGGGTGATTTCTGTAGGATACCTGCAGGGACATGCATGCCAGGACTCAAGCTTGGTGATTCATAAGCTGTTAGTCTGGAGCTGTTAAATATCTGCTTTTTGCCAGTGCTTGCTCTGTTTCGGTCTGCCAAAGATTCTGGATAAACAGTCACTGTCAAAATTTATAGTTACTCAGGGAAAACAAAAGCTTTTTGTGGCATAATGCAACACCATAAATTAAAACAAATGGTTTAAAAAAATTAAGAAGTTACATCATGTTTTAATGTAATGTGATGTGGCAGGCCATGCTTTTAGTTTTAATAAGCATTAAAGAGAGAGAGATAGAGAGATTTGGGAATGTGCACACTGCTTCTGAACGCATAACATCCCAAACTGGAGGCTCTGGTCAAGTGGGTTCACCTCTGAGACCTGGGTATAAAATTTGCTTCATGGAAATTATTTGAAATGAATTCTTGAGATAGTAATATCAATTAGTGAACTGATTTCCACTCCATGCACTATCCGGGAAAGTGCCAACAGCAATATTAGCACTTACATAGTACTTGTCATCCACAGATGTAAAAGTGATTTACAAAGGAACTATTACCCTCAGATTAACTTTTCAACAGTATCCATTACCTTTTTGGTATCGCAGTTTTTAGGGTGGCCAACTTAAAACACCTCTGGCCTGGTTTTCAGAGGCATGGAGCAACCGTGGCGCCCACTGACTTCAACTGGAATTGTAGCTGAGCTCCTCTGAAAAACTGTCCCTAGGGAATGGCATCTCAAGTTGCGTGCCCAAAAATGGAGGCACGCCATATTTATGGTCACTTGAAAATTTAGGCCTAAGTGACTTGCTCAAGGTCAGAACTGAGAATTCAACTTATTACTCTTGAAGTCTGTGGGAAATAAAAAGGCTCAGCACCTCTCAAGATGGGGTCTCCACTCAGACATAGGGAAGCAGCAAGGGTCAGTGAAGAATAGGGTGGTGTACTAAGAATTAGGAGACCTGGGTTCTCTTTGTTTTTCATGGCAAGGATTTTGCCTTCATATGTTTGTAAACAGCATCTAGCACACTAGGGCCATGATTCCCCGATTTACTACCACAATAGAAATATTGAAGAAGAATTTGTAGGGATGGGCACATTGGAATCACGTCCAGGCTGTCCAAAGAGGAACAGTATCCCATTCAAGATTTTGCTGGCTGCACTTTAGTTCACTAATTTACCATAGTTCATGAAAAGTGATATCTAAATGCAGCTGTTCACTTTTTTAGTCATATTTGACACAACTTTATAAGATGGCCTTTGCTCAGTTTAGCCTTGGGACACTGAGAAGCCTTGGAACTCTCACTCCCCCAGGCTGTCAAAAACATAGCACTTTTTGGAGAAGTCATGCACAATCCTTGAGAGAATGAACCAGGGTTTGACCACTGGAATATATCTGTGCAATTTGGTGTCCTGTTCAAATCTGAGATAACCACCTGACTCTATGCTAAACCTGATGTGATTGGTTGTGGGCTTCACTTTCTTCCATTCTCCCTTTTAATTTTTCCTTTTAATCCCCTTATTTTGCCTCTATTTTCCTGATATTTCACTTTTCTTTCCTAACTCTCATTTTTGCCTTTTCAATCAGGTTCAGAATACAGGGGAAAGGGTTACCCAATGCCTTCATAAGGGACATCTGCCCCGTGACTTGACTGACAGGAGGTACCCTTAAGAGCCATGCCACTAGCATCCCTCCAGTCCAGCTGAGACTAACAGTGTTACTCCTCTGCACTCAGGGCTGTATTCTGACCTCACTTAAATTATGAAAGACTGCAACAAAGTCCATAACATTAACCTGGTATAGGTCAGCCCAAATTAACACTTTCAGGCTCTGACAAAAAGGCCTATTGGTGGTTCATGACTGTGTGTCACAACTCATGTCAGGTCTGACATACTCACTACACCTCACACACTGGTGTCATGGTATTTATTTAAAAGGTGATGTAGTATATTTGAATCTAATAAGACACTGGTCATTAATGTCACTATGAAATATTTGTAGGTGAAATTATGGATATTTTGTCTTAGAGACTATAAACGAACAAAGGAGACAACACAAGCTTTTTCCACATAAAGGCAAAAGAAAACATGGTGGGAGATGCCCTGTTCAGAAAAGAGAGTTCTGACCTTTGTCAGTGGCTAACCAGTGGCTAACCCTCCAGCAGTTTTGTAAATGGGGAGGTGTGACCCCCCAGATGACAAGGGACTCCCTGGTATGTAGCCGTGAGTTTCAGCTGGCTTGACCAGCCCAGCATACCCCAATTCTGGCAAACTTCATAATCTGTATCTAAAATTGGTCTTGCAAGGTATCATATGTGAAGAGGTGACACACTGATGATTAATATCACTGTGACATGTTTGCATCAACACTATATAAGGAATTATGGCTACTCACTAATATTATGCTTTCGAGTCTGTGACCAAACAAAGGGAGAGAAACAGGTTTTTTCCCCAGACAGGAAGGAAGGCAGATATCTATTCTTAGTCTATGTAAATTAAGCATGGTGGAATCAGAACAACGGAAGCCCCATTTACATATGAATCAGCAGGGGAATGAGAAGTCCATAGGAAAGAAAGAACAGCATGAGGCCATCCAGAGTCTGGGGACAAAACAACAAGTTTGGGAAGACATAATGAGAGAGAAGATGATATCTTGGCATGAATCAATGGACAGACAAACGGGACCAGAGCTTGCAAGCTGAGAAGGATGGGCCCTTCAATCAAGGGGGTTAAAGTCTCTGGGAATTGAATACAAGTGAAAATACTGCTTAGATAAAGAACTTTTGCAAGAGAGAAAGACAAAAGAAACCAGCTCTGACTGAGAGAAAAAGTCAGCCATGACTGGAAAGAAGAAAGACTGGTAAGAATTTTACCTTGAATCAAGACTGTAGCTTGTTGAGTTCTTAGCCACTAGAAAGTCTTTTTTACTTTTATTTGTTTGTAACCATTTTGTCTTCATTCTTTGTACTTGAACTCACTTAAAACCTGTCTTTTTGTCAGTAAACTTGTTTTAGTTTGAATCTAAACCAACCCAAAGCTGTGTTTGAATTGAAGTGATTGTTAACTCCAGTTAAAGTAATCAGCTGGGCTTTTGTCTCTTTAAAGGAGCACCGAACCTTATTACTTCTCTGAATGTTCCAGGAGAGGGCAGGATACTTCAGGGCAGATGATTTGGAGGAAATTTGGAACTGGGAATGTGTTGGGGTCATTTGCCTAATAGTAACCAAGGCTGGTGGAGACCAGTGTGACAATGATGTAAGAAGCTGGAACCAAGGCTACTGGAGTCAGTTGCTGAACCAAGGCTGCTCAATACAAAGACACCCGGTGCATGCTTGTATGTTGGCTGGGAATGTCTAGACAGAGAACTACAGCAACAGAACATTTTAAGGCACTCAGGGTAACAGGACAAGCAATGACAAAACCAACCTAATAGCTTTCTTTGACCTGGTAACAAGCTTTGTGGATAGGGAGGCAGTGGTAGACATGGTATATCTTGACTTTAGGAAGACTTTTGATACTGTTTCACATGACCTTCTCATAAATAAATTAGGGAAATACAACCTAGATGGAGCTACTAGAAGGGGTGCATAACCGGTTGGAAAACTGTTCGAAGAGAGTAGTTATCAGTGGTCCACAGTCAAGCTGGAAGGGCATATCAAGGGAGGTCCAGCAGGGATCAGTTCTGGGTCCAGTTCTGTTCAATATCTTCATAAATGATTTTAAATAATGGCATAGAGAGTACACTTATAAAATTTGCGGATGATACTAAGTTGGGAGGGGTTGTAAATGCTTTGGATGACAGGATTAAAATTCAAAATGATTTGGACAAACTGGAGAAATGGTCTGAAGTAAATAGGATGAAATTCAATAAGGACAAATGGAAAGTACTCTACTTAGGAAGGAACAATAAACTGCACACATACAAAATGGAAAATGACTGTGTAGGAAGAAGTACTGTGGAAAGGGATCGGGGGGGTCACAGTGGATCACAAGCTAAATATGAGTCAACAGTGTAAAATTGTTGCAAACAAATAAAAAAAGCAAACATCATTCTGGGATGCTGTGAGCAAGACACAAGAAGTAATTCTTCCATTCTATATGGCCTCAACTGGAGTAGTGTGTCCAGTTCTGGGCACCACACTTCAGGAAAGATGTGCACAAATTGGAGAAAGTCCAGAGAAGAGCAACAAAAATGACTAAAGCTCTAGAAAACTTGACCTATGAGGTTAGATTGAAAAAAACTGTGTTTGTTTAGTTTGGAGAAGAGAAGACGAAGGGGCAACATGATAACAGTTTTCAAGTACATAAAAGGCTGTTACAAGGAGGAGGGAGAACAATTGTTCTCCTTAACCTCTGAGGATATGACAAGAAGCCCTGGGCTTAAATTGCAGCAGGGGTAATTTACATTCGTTGAACATTAGGAAAAACTTATCAGGGTGGTTAAGCACTGGAATAAATTGCCTAGGGAGGTTGTGGAATCTCCATCATTGAAGATTTTTAAGAGCAGGTTAGACAAACACTTGTCAGGGATGGTTTAGATAATACTTAGCCCTTCCAGTCCTACCTATGATTCTATGATTCTTTCACTAGTCAGGATTTCAGTGCAAAATGTGTTACAGGCAGCATCATGTGTGTCACTAGGGTCCATGTTATATGACATATATTGCCTGGCACTTCATTCATTCAATTTTGCATGTATTTAGGACTAGCTGACAAAAGTACTGGTAAAAAGTTTTCCCACAGGAACAGGTGCCTTGAATTTCCCAATGAACATGTCCATTCTGGCATTTGTCCTCGGTCACACGGACATAAATGCTGTGAATTTATGGTGTATTACTTCATTGTAAGTCATAACATGGCAAAACCAAAATGCACATCAGATTTAATAAAGTATTTTTGAGGCTTTTTCCTTTCCCCACTGTAAAAAAGCAAGGTCTCTTTGGGTTAAAGTTCACTGGACTCCAGATTCAGAATTCACAAAGAGAGCCTATTGGCGATACAGAGACAAAATTTAAGTTAGTCAGCAGAAAGTAACAAGACTAAAGTAACTGCGCAGAAGAGCCATAGCATAAGAATCAGACGGAACAGACTTGATTATGCTCTCATGCACCCTAGTTTTACACTGGTGTAATTCCATTGATTTCAACAGAGTTATTCCTAATTTACACTTGAACAAAGTCAGGGTGTTAGAGAAGAGGTAGTAAGAACTGTAAATGCACTGTGGTTTAAAGGTGAGAGAGACAATGGGTCTCTCTCTTTGTAACCAATGAGAAAAAATGGAATTTTTAGAATTTGATATTTTCTATTCTTTTTGGTATATTAAATTAATGGACCCACCTCTCATCTTTTTTATATTCATGTAAAATTATATTCATCAACAAATTAATAGAATTACCCTAGTTTAAATCGGTCATAAGTGAGGTAAGAGACAGGTTCAATCATTACATTAAGTGTTTAATTAACTGTGACTGAAATTTCCACAGTACACATTTCTGCATATAAAAACATGCATTTGAGCCACAGAGATATTTTGCCTGCTCAAATGGGCATTTGTGCACCTAACTCTCAATTTTTAAATCAGAAGTCAGGGAGCTCTTTGCATTTTGTGCCTATGTGTGCATCTGCATTCTCACAGTACGTTTGCTTGTGCACACGCAACTGGGTATGTGCTTGTAAAATGGGTCTAAAACACTTGCATGTGAACTCTTCCAATGAGAATGCACAAGTGACAAATTGTACATAGAAGAGTAGGCTCAAGGCTGCATGTACAAGAGATTTCCAATGTCTTTTTTTTTTCATCAAGCTTCCTAATGACTTCTTGGCTTGTGAAGTTACCTAATTTACATGCACAAATGCAAGTTTTTTGTGCCTGCAAACACAAGTACTTGCAAATTTCAGAGCACAGTTGAAGAGCTCAGTTTGGGGGGCGCCTTTGTACAGGCCTCTTGAAAAATTAGGCTCTGAAAGAATTCGGATTATTCAGACTTTGAGTGAATTTATCACTGTTGGCTTTCACAGCATTGGAAAATGTTGTTTGTATACTTTTACAAGAGAAATTATGTTGCATACAGCAACTATCAATTTACTCTCTTTAACATGATTAATTATGAATCATAATAATCTCTTCCAGAGTCACCTTTTTGGTTCCATCATTGCACCCTATTTTGCATTCTCACTCGGAACTGGAAAGTTGCATCATGCAGACTGGACCTGCCCACTCCAAAGTTCTTTGTTAATGGTGGTTCACCCCAAAGCATGCTAATTACATCAGCACTCCTCGGTGCTCACTCTACCTTCTGAAATCAATTTGGAAATTACATGCCATGTTTTATTTCCAGCTACCCCTAGAGCTGGCCCCACAGTTCAATAATCTGGGTTGACAAGGTGGGTGAGGTAATATCTTTTATTGGACCAACTTCTGTTGGTGAAAAAGACAAACTTTCCAAAGCTTCTCTCTCCCGCACCAACAGAAGTTGGTCCAATAAAAGATTTTACCTCACCCACCTTGTCTCTCTAATATCCTGGTATCGACAAAGCTACAACTACAATCTAGGGTGTTGGAGAGACAGCAGAAATGAGCTGGCATGCTGCTTTGGGCACACACGTCTAAAGTTTGCCAGACATGATGTAAAGCATCCAACGCACATCTTTCCAATGGTCTACAGGTACATGGCATGTTTTATAATGGAACTGTAGCTTCCAAGATATCTGTGAAGTGCTCAGCTGTCCTGTCAGAGATTCAGTACCACTCAAGTTATAACTAGAGCTTCAATATCTGTTTAATGGAATTTCATATGGAATTTTTTGTTTCTTGTGGTTTCTGATGTCCTCAGTTTTCATTCTAGTTACAGTTTCAACAGAAAATCTATATTTACACCACAGACATGCAAAAACTTGAGCTCCGCATTTGCGTGGAAAGTGGAAGCAATTTAACAAAAATGGGTCTGTTTATAAGTTAACAAATTTAAGGTATCATAGGGAAATTGTCCATGAAATTGGGCCTGTTTTTGACTTTGTGAAAAATTGCAAAATATCTGAAATTTTGTATTTTGGTACAAGCATTTCACACTGTTAACCATATTCCCCTTGCTCTATAGTCTCTGCAAAGTATTACACATTTTATCTGTCTGGGAAGTATCACTGAACTACATAAATCCCCTTTACTGATTTTCCTCAAAAGTTTAAAAGTAAAATAAGAATCCATCCAAAAAAAAAAGCATCCAAAAAGCTACACGCTTTTTAACATTTCATGATTAATGGGCTCTATTAATTCAACCATGTTGTTTGATCAAATGGAAAAATCACTGAAATAAACCATGCTTAAGGCTCTAAAATAGTTTTTAAGTATTGAAATTCCTGTTCTAAGGACCTGGTCAAGCAGCCTTTTACAGAATAACCCTCTCATGAGTTATGTATGAAAGAGAATTTTAGGGGTTATTTTAAGCAAAGGTCTGCTTATAAGCACACATTAAATTTACTGGGGATCAAATTCACTTCTCTGCAGAGAACTAGTCCTGTTCTGTGTACCACTTAGTCCCTTGTTAAGTCAAAAAAGGTCTTAAGTGGGACTTAGTTGGTGCATAGATCTTGGGCTGATCCTCCACACTGGGGTGAATTTCACACGTAATAAGTAGTATAAGTAGAGCATAAGTGTTACAGAGGTCCTCGGGACTGTGAGGACCCTTTCATGAGGGTGAGTTTCACCCTAAAGCTGTTACAGGAAATATGAATTAAACAAATGTTGTGTCACCATTTATGTAATACCATTATTTCCTCTTCATACTAATTTACATTTGTCCAACCTATGCCTAAACCAAAGCTTTTGACTTCTCATTTCAGTCCTTCCTTCTAATCAGTTTATGGCATTTTCTCTGGTAACAGATTATCATCTCTCAAGAAAACTTGAGGCATTCTTTTTCATTTGAATATCCCATAGACACTCAATATCCCATAGACATCTCACCAGTGTTAAGTTTTTTACACTTGAAACGGGCTGCCTTTCAAACAGAAAGTTGGCCATCTTACCAGAATATAAAGCAATGTGGATGAAGATCAGAGATGCATACATTTGCTAACATATCATAAACAGAGCAGACATTAACAGCTACTATTTCACTAGCCTCAGTGAAGGATGGACAATCATGATACTTCAACCCTTGTTTGACGTCCACCACTAAAAGAACAGTTAACTCAACCTTTCCTAAAGCAGTCGTCTGGAGATGTTTCCAGACAGGCTTTCTGTAGGTTGCTGGCCTGTCTTCCCAACTCAGGAAGGACTCACTGCCATGACCAAGTCTCTTTCAAGACCCTCCCCTCAGGGCACTGTTTATTAACTCAAACACTAAGCTTAGTCAAAAGAGCAAAACAAAGCAGATCCTCTGTCCACCATGGCCTACAATTCCCAGAGCCTTCCCCCCGTGCCTCTCTGTACTGAAAGGAAGGCACACTCTGCCTTTGCCTTCCCTGCAATCACCCTTCTTCAGGGCCTACTTCAGGAGCTGCTGCCCCTCCTACAACTCCTTCCAACTCACTTTTGTCAGCCTTTTATAGCAAACATCTGACCCCTTCTCAGGTGGGTCTAATAATTGAATAGAGCTGACTGGCCCCGGGCCCTCTGGTCCTTAAAGGAGCGGGCTATCCAGTTAACACTTTCCAAGAGCAGCAACAACTGATATCACAAGGTGCTGGAAATGCAAGATGTAGGATGTGAAATCTAACTTTAAAATGATTTTCAAGCAATGCAGCAAGGCCATAATATCAAACATTGCTAAGCTCACTCCCAGAGAAGTCAGAATTCAGTCCTCTACAAGAATAGCCCATTGTACAATATGGACAAAGAGCAGCAGCAGCAACATCCTCAGGGTTTGGCAAAACCACCATGAAGGGGTCTCATGGCTTTCTGAAAGAAAACCAAGTTACGATCAAACCACCTCTTCCTTTTCTGACCCCTTTTACTTATTAGCTTTTCATCCCACTAGCACCCGTTAAGAAGCGATGATTCAGACTTTATGTAACAAGAGTCCACACGTAGAAATTAGGCCTGGAATTTTCAAAGGTGTGTAAGGGGTACTCTCTATTTTTACAATAGTCAATTTGTATATGAACACAACCACTCAACAGCAGCCACATTAGAGCATTCCTTAACAAAATAATGATTAGGGGTAAAATTTGCAAAAGTGTCCAAGCAATTTAGGAGCTTAAGTTTCATTTTCAAAAGTGACTTAGTCACTTAGCACCTAAGTATTTAGACACCTCAATACCTTTGTCAATCTGGACCTTAGGAGCCAAGTTCCAGTGAATTTCAGTGAGATTTAGGCTCCTGAGTGACTGTCACTTTTGAAAATGGGACTTAGGCAGTTTTGAAAATTTTGCTGTAGAACTAATTTTCCACGTGTCACACTCAAATCAAGTCCAGTAAGGAATCCCTTGGCTTCTCCCATACACTTGGGTACTATTTTTATCATAGGCAAAGAGGCCCAAGAAGTTATTGCTCCAAACAGAATTTCCCAGGAATAACGAACCCTTTAGGAGTTGCAAATCAATGGCAAAAGTTCTCAGAAGTGTATGTAACTATTGATCTGAGGACACAAGGAAGTTACATTTTTTAAACCTCATTTTACAGATGTGGAACTGAAGCACAGAGAGGTAAAAAGACTTACCTATAGGGGCACAGAAGTCAGTGGCAAAGCTGAGAACAGGCCCTTAAATACAAGACCATCCTTTCTCCACTTAGATAACCTTCAGACAAAAGTGCTATGAGTTTGGAGTTTGAAACAAACACAAAAATAGGTAATTCTTGCATGGTTTTGTTTAAAAAAAAAAAAAGAAAAAAAATAAGAACCAGACAAGTCTGGTAATTATCTTGGACATCTGGGATGAGAGCATTCTGCTTCCTTACTTGGGCCTCCTACCGAGTTCAGCAAAGGCCTTTGTCTTTTGAACTTTCTCTAGAGAACAGATGAACAGCTGGGTGTACGGACATGTTGATAAGACATAGATTTATTTTGAATGAGGTGACTGTAAAGCACGTACAGGGGTATTACAACCAAGACTCTTGTTAATGCAAAAACATGGGGCATGTTCTGACCTACTACGCGTGTCAGATGGGACAGATACAGAAATATATGAAAAGATTTTTCACCAGACAAATTGCTTTGCCGTCAGATTTGTTCTTCTGTTTGATGTGCACCATGGAAGGGAGGATGCAAAGAAAAAGCGAGAAAGGCACTTAAAGAGCAAAAATAAAAAATAGTGAAGAAAACTGGCCCTGGCATGGACATAATGGGCTAGCTTCTCAGCTGCAGATGAGATATGTTCATGGAGGCAGGGCAAGAAAGTGGCTTTTAGAGGATTTTCTAGCTTCCTTGTCCTGGGGCTGACCCTCAGTGCAAGTTAGAGAGGTCTCTGGCCTGCTGTAAATCACACTTAACGGCCCACAGCTCCAACGGGCCATTCCCACATCCAGAGACTGGTGGAGCAGAATGGTTCTCTCGTCACACTACTTTTAACTCCTAGACTGTTTCCTGTGCTGGGGATTGGGAAGGAGAGGGATGCATAAAGTCAGCTACATCAGCTCTACCCCACCTGGGGAACCTTGAGCTAAGTAGCAACACCAGTCTCTGGCTGCTTTGTGCTGCCAGAACTGTATGAAATAGGTTCTGATCCCTTGGGCCTAATTCACAATATAGTTACACGGATGCACCCTACTGAAGTCATTATCATTGCAACAGCACAGCTGAATGGAGAATTTACGTCAGAAAATATAGCACCTAGCTAATCTGAAATTCTGTTACCTGGAGGCTAACATTCATGTTCTTAAATAGATGTCTCACTCTGTCTTCTCTCTTCAAGGGATAAAGGCACATTTGGCAAACACGAACTGAGCTTTTAAACTGGCACCAGAAGAGGACATTGGCTTGATTGCACAGGGACCAGTACAACTGCATAGAACTCTTGTGGAGGTATGGTTAATGCTAATGAGGAAAGGATGAAAGAGAAACAGAAAGATGACCTTCTGAAGATGGTTTAAATTCGAGTGCCACTAACCCTCCGAGAAATGTGAACTGCCTCTATTATTCTAAAACTGGTGTTAATCCTGATGCCTAAGGATGACCACTCAATGTCAACGTTATTTACTATTTAATTGCTGGCAAAAACAGGTAAAAAAGAGGTAAGATGATCATATGGGCAATATCTTGTACAATTTATTGTGAGTGGCCTCTTGTTTTGACTTTTCATTTTGGTGTACTGGGTAGAAGTTGGTTGGTGAGCAAAGCCTGAGAGATTAGTACTATTGTTTTTTTGTTTTATATCTTCTAGTTTGATCCCTGAGTGAATCTCTTCCCTTGCACAAGAAGATTTGCTGGCACACAAAAGTTTAAATTACACCTCCCTGTGTTAGTAGCAGTGAATTTGGCCTGTGGTTATAATGTCATTTCATTGCTTTGCACATCAGAAGAAAACCCTCTGACACAGACACTGGTTTACCTTAACTGGAGTGACTCATCATTTTCCCACAATTAAATTTTGAGCTCTAATGCAAAGCAGACTTATCTGCTTTGACAGGACACTACAAAATAAACAGAAAAGATTAAATTTGTATTGGCAGCTACCACTGCCCTGCTGTTATGAGTAATACAGCATAACTAAAAAGGACACCAGGAAATCAACATAGATTCTTGTTGCTGAAGAACCAAAAAAGAAGAAGGAAGATCTGATGATCCCTGGCAAATCTGATTGTTCAGTACTATATCAAGCCACGGACTAGGAACAGCAATGAGAAAATTTTCTTTTTTCCCCCCTCTCTGCATTTTTTAAAATCCATTCATTATACTGGTTTATTTAAAATATGCTAACTCCATCTACTAAAGGAGCAGGTACATCTGTTAAAATACCACCTTCGAAATACAAATTGAACCAATGTTCACATGTACAGACTCACTCTCCCTGCATAGTCTCCCTCCCACTTAATCCTCCTTGCACCCTTAGGCAGAAGAGGAAGATTAGCTACTATAGTGATGTGGGCTACTTCAACAGAAAGATTAGAACCACCACATATAACAAATTCAAGTTCTTTCAAACCAAGTCCAGTTCCAGCATTGAGGAGTCCTCCCTGAAAACACTCTGCCTTTAGGTTTTCTAATATCAAACTTAGGGTAGTGCTGGGTGAAAGTTTTTGGCCAAAACTTTTTCTCAGCAAAAACTGCAGATTTGGGGAGACAGAAACATTTTGTGAATTTATGTTGGTTTTGCCAAGCTGTTTCCTTAAAATAACAAAAACCAAAACCAGAAAGTCTGAAAAAGTCAAAACATTTTCATTTCAACATTTTGAAACAAAATATTTTAATTTTCCAATTAAAAGCAACTTTTTGTTTTGAAATGTTCTTCAATTTTATTAAAAAGATACAAAGTTAAATGCTCAAAATCAAAACAATTTCTTCCCTGATTTTTCAGAATTGCCAGAGAACTGAAAAGCCAGTTATCTGCACAGCTCTAACATAGGGATATATAATTCCAATGCCTTTGCTGATCTCAGCTGCATTCATACCATACAAGGGAGAAAATGGTCTTTTAGATACAGTGCCAGGATCCAAAGCATTTACTACTTTATAAATTCATAGCCTATTTGAAGGGAATTTTTGATCGGCAAAGTGGTTCAGGAATTGACCAAACACTGAATCAAAGGAAAGCCAACATTTTTGAAGGGTCAAAGAAGTTTGGTAAACTTAATAAAATTAAATTAAATAAAAAGAATCAGTCATGTTTTTATCTCTTATTTTGAACCCAAATCAGCAGTAGCCATAACAAATATGAGGAGAAAAGCTAGCCTTGTCACATTTCCAGCTAAGTCAAGGAAGTACTTGAAATCATGTGTGTCAGACACATTTCAACGAGCATCAGAAAAGCATTTGATGGCAGATTTTTTTTAATTAAAAAAAAAGAGAGATTAGGCATGCAATTGCATGAGCAAAACTCTCATATTGTAATGTTCCAAATTTAAACGTGAATTTACTGTGATTGAGCACACAGATCAGATAACTTCATGTGCAGACAAACAGAACTGCTCATTTGCATGAACAATTTTGTTAACTATATGAGCAAATTTTAGGGAAATGATTGAATGCATGCAATGTTGAAAATGTGGATCCCAAATCTTTGTATGCTCCTCTGAACTGAATTCCTAAAACTTTTGATATTTTGTAATCACTAATTGCAATAATGCTGATGCTGGGTTTGTAATTTCAAAATGAGAAGTACATTTAACAGCAGGTGACTAAGATCAGGTATTGAAAAAAGCAAAACTTCTGCAAACAATGAGAAAACTGGATAAAAAAGGCAAAGTCTAAACAGCCTCATTCATATTATAACACAACATAAACTCAAGTACCTACACAAAATTGGTAACCTTAAATAACATTAAATAATTTAAATAGCTCATAGAAGGTGGAATGACTTGGCAGGGTTTTTATTTTTCAATATGCTTAGTGGTCTACTCTAATCTTGGTAAAGTAATATGGAGCAGTTCTGCTGGTATGTTTAGATTTCAGACTACAGGCCTGTCAGAGTGTAAATTACCATTTCTTGGATACACCTTGACATTCATTTTCAAAATCTAGCACTTTAAAAATACTACCTATCACAGAGACTAGAGGTACGGTGGTATTTAGAAAAAGGTCAGTGTGGGGTTTGTTAAAAGAAAGGAATTGGGATTGATTTCATTAGGGAGTTAACCTAGTTTTAATTTTTGGACCTTAAATGATGATTTGAACCCTGACTTCTTTCCAAAAAGACCAATATGAGCCCTGATCCCTCAGGCAGATCTACAGAGGTGAATCCTTGTGTCTGGTGGAGTCCCATTAAGTTCAGTGAAACCCAGCATGCTTGCAATGATTGCACTATATGGTATCAGTATGCAGGGAAGGGCTCTCCAAGGAAAGACTCTGTGTCCATGTATATTTGGACAGCATTAAAGAGGTCTTTTTAAATTAATTTTTAAATACCAGGCATCAAGGACATGGCATCCTTAACAAGAAGTGAGAGTGACAATTCCTGCTTCCTCGGTCTTGGCAGGATGCAGCACTAGTTTCCAGGAGTTTGAGTAGCAGGTACCAGTCTGTCCTCCTGATGGTTTTTCACACAAAGAGCTAGTTTAACTGTAAAACTTTTTAAAGAATATATACTTACTGGGTGCAAAGGGTGCAGATATGACAGTTCTGCATATGTTCTGGAGACAGCCATTATGACTATAGGAATACATGGTGGACAGACACATCACCACCATAAAGCTCACAGCTTTGGTCTGCTATTGAAACACCAGATGGGGAGAACTCTCAGATACTACAGAGAATTCTTTCCCGGCTGTCTGGCTGGTGGGTCTTGCCCACGTGCTCAGGGTCTAACTGATGGCCATATTTGGGGTTGGGAAGGAATTTTCCCCTGGGTCAGATTGGCAGAGACCCTGGGGTTTTTTTCACCTTCCTCTGCATCACAGGGCATGGGTCACTTGTAGGTTTAAACTCATAACTCAGCCAGAGGCTAGGGGTCTATTACGGGAGTGGGTGGGTGATGCTCTGTGGGCTCCAGTGTGCAGGAGGCCAGACTAGATGTTCATGATGGTCCTTTCTGACCTTAACTTTTATGATTCTATGAGCGGCATGTCAGGCAGATTTTATGCTTCCATGAGCCAAATGAGTTCTGGATCCAGGCTTCAACTATCAATCATTTGAGATGAGCAGAACACTTAATAAACCGTGTACCCCCTCAGGTATATGTCTTGTGCCCTTATTTTCTCTGGGATGGAATCCTGTGATTCAACCACTTTCAGACTGGGGCCTGGTTTACAGCACCCCATGTAACCAACTGTGATTACACAGCAGGCTCAGTTGAGTATGGCACCTGCAAGTCTTCCCTTCAGGAGCAACCAGCAACCATCAATTTTCATAAAACAAAGTATTAATATTTAATATTAACAGTAGGAACACAGAAAAGCATATGAGAAAAGGTTTTTTAACAGGAACAATCTATATGCATCTTACCTAAGGCTTACCATCCTAGTCCTAGCTTCTTCAGACCCCCAAGCAACTGTCTGTCTGTCAGTCTGCTCCTCCTAAACAGCTCCCTAACAACTGCCCTTCCCCACCTCTGGGCAAGGAAAGGTTTTAACTGTTTGTGGTCCTTTTTATCTGTCAGTTCCCAGCCTTGGCAAAACATCTATGTATCTTTGGCTGAAGCCTGGAAGTAGAATCTTCACAGCTAATAGCTCTTTATTGTTTACTAGGAGGTGTTTTATCTTGATCCATTGTGTTGCCCTCCTGTTTGTTTCCCAACAACCATGCTATTAAACTACCCCCTCATATGCATATGGTAAACATTCCAGCACAGTCATACAGTAAACATTTCCCATAGCCCAGTAACATACATTATTCATAAATTAATACTAAGCAGCCCCCACATCCTTCACACTTTTATTTTTGCTTTAAGAGTCCTTCTTATAGGAATAATGATCAACACACAGTTATTCAGGAAAGCACATCAGCAATTAAATTAAATTAAATTAAATTAGCACAGCCAAGCAAACAAAGGCACAATTGTTCAAGTCCTCTACTTAGGCTGTAGTCACAATAATAGACTGAAGAGTAACAATACAATCTATAAAGACAATTAATATTATGTTTTTATTTTTAGAGAGCTTAAGCACTCAAAAATAGTAATTTTACTACAAAAGACTCCTATGTACTCTTTCCCTTTCACTTCTAAACATGACAAATCCAGATAAAATTAGCCTTTTATATGCTTCTCATTACTGGAGTATATTGAGCACCATCTTTTATATACAATGTTAGCTCATAACCTCCTGGGAATGTCCACTGCTTTTCTTGACTGTGCTAAAACAAGGATTGGCTAGTCCAGAACAGTAAAGAATGAAGGCATTAAAGAATAGTCTTGGGTCAAGAATTATTATTGCTAGAGGCCTCCAAAATCTAGTTACGGGTTTCAGCAAACCCTGTGGGCTCTTATGATAATGCTTTTCTATAGTATTATTGTTATATGGCATTAAATCAGTCAGATTCATGAGCAACAAGAGGTCAATGTCTGATTGAAATTCATAAGGTCAAAAAGGAAACTAAAAATCAATTTATAAGATATGAAGATTTAGGCTCAAACTATATCCATGAGCAATAAAATTTCACATCCATAAATGTAAGAAATCAGTTATTAAACTTGAGGGGGAGGGGGGAGAAGAAGACTTATTAAGTTTTACACACACATAAGGCAGCTAACACATAATTTTATCAGACATTACTGAAATCCTATGTGTAATATAAGAGATGATGGGCTAAAATGCTAAATGGTTTAGCACTAAATTATTAAGTGATGTATCCCTAAGGTATTAAACAGATAAGAAATGCAGAGCAGGTGTCTCTCCCACCAACTCTTGATCACTAGTTTAAGTGCATATTGATAACAAATGCACTTTAGAGGCAAAATAGTATTAGTAATATTTTTGCTCTATGAAAGCCTCATGTCAGAATGAGTAAAAGCTTCTACCTGACAAAGAAATGTTCATTTCTTTAAAAAAGAAAATTAATCATGTTAAATGTTAGCTCCCCGTGGGCCAGAAGCAAAACTCTGAGGGGATTGGAATCTCTCTCTCTTTCTCTCTCTCACACACACAGAAATAAATACTGGTGGAATAGCACATATATCACATTACAGAATGGAAATCATCGGCACACTTACCTGTTCTAAAATGAAAATATCCTTTTATTAGCATTCAAGACTAATAGAAAATCATGTAAACTGAAACAGAAAAAAAAAATAATACCTCAAACAAGCAACTTATACTTCAGCTCCTGGGCAACTAGCCAACGTCTTGAGTATTGTGATGTAGCTTGTTTAACTCTTTGTTCATCTGCTTTTTAATGATTCTATTCTATCAACTGACATTTTGGTGCAAAGTGCAAAGAAAGCAGAATTTTTATTCCTGTCTTATGGAATGTTAATGCCTCATTCCCTGCTAATATTACTTGGTGCATGAGCGTGTGTGTGTGTGTTTGCGCCTGTGCGTGCTTGGGAAGAGGAAAGCAGGTACTGAATGAGAAGGCTGACTCTTTGACCTTTTATCCTGGATGTCTTGCCTCAACTTAAACGCAATAAGTCCAACACAGAATTCCTCTCTTTCCTGAACAACTTGCCTTTACTTTTTTCCATTGTTGTCAACAACTCCACTTCCTCTCTCTCCTTTTCTCTTCCCGCCGCCCCGCCCCGACACCATCACTAAATCCTACTGGTTTTCTCTCACAACTTTTCCAGAAACCATCCATTCCTTCCCATTCCCAACAACAAAGGCCTTCGTTCAGAATTTGAGCTTCTTGAGCCTTGGCAGGAACATCTCTCTGGTGTTCTTGACAATCACCTCTTTTCCTCTCCAATCAATTCAAAACTCAGATGCAAAAATTATTTCCTGGCCCAAACCCTTGGTCAACTTTACCCTTCTCCAAATCCCTTCAACTAGCTTCTTATTGCATCAGACACCAAATTCACCCTCCTTGTTCTCAGCTTGAAGCCCCTTCCAAATTCCTTAGCTCCTTTTATCTGTATAGTCTTGTCTCCCTTTGCTCCCCGTTCACTCAATTTGATCAGTCAACTGTCTGACTGTCTGACTATGCCCCTTTGTCTTCTTTGCCCAGGCCCACCTCCACGTATTTTTTCTTAATGCCTGGAACTCAGTAGTGCTAATTCTCATCATCTGATCATGAGTCTAGCAACCTTTGATGCAGTTGTTTTGGAATTTTTTAAGACCCAGTTGTTGAAATCAAGAGATTGCCTGCAAATCTTACCTTTCATTAAAAAACATCCCCAGACATAGTAATCAAAATGTATACATTTTTGGTGGCTTAATCTTTATCTTTCTCAACAGAGGCTAGCTGCTCTAGTTCAGGAAGTTGCTAACAAACACCAATAAAACTTTTGGTTCTAAAGTAATAATAATAATTTAAAAATGGCATCTTTGTTTAAAATGAGTCTTTAGTAAAATTATCTAAAGTTTATTGTCATTGTTATTATATTACCCATGCTTTCTTATATTAAAATTGAAATTATATTATGCAAAATTAGAAATTGTTATGCAAAATGATATGCAATATAACTAGCAGGAAACCTACACACAACCATAAAAGATGAAATAAAAATCTATTAATGCAATAAAACTACTTAGTAAGAGTTGCTTTCGTATTCAAAAAGAAAATATTAAAGCATGCTCCATATCTGAAAGTCAAAAATGAAGGAATAAATTAACTAAGGTTAAGAACCTGGTAGCAGCTGACTAACAAAGCTCTAGGGGATGATAAAATTTCATGCTCTTGTAATAAAAAGGATAAAGGATTGGCTAGAAGACCACTAAAAGTTAAAATAACTGAACATAAAGAAGATGAAAAAGCTTGACAAGCCTGGGACCACAAACATGTAAAGACCAAAGACACAGTTTTAAACCATTAGAGACCCGAATTAAATGAAAAATGAATTCTAGTAGTAGATTAATAGAAATTACAAAGGTAAATGAGTTTGGTTTCATGGTTATAGAAAACTTTTTATATCTCATTTTTTCTTAGTACTCGAAAATGGAAAAGCATAACGAGTTAAATTCTGGCACATCTCCAAAACAGATATAATTCCTAATATTTCTGGATACAGAAAAAACACATTTTTAAAGGCAGACAGATTCATGATCACACGGGATATTTTCTCCCTAAGAAAAGGAGGGTAACATTCCCACTGAAAGGTTTGGATGTACACTTGGAAGCTTCCAAAGAACTAGATTTGTCTAGTGGATGAA
Source organism: Lepidochelys kempii (assembly GCF_965140285.1). NCBI lineage: Eukaryota > Metazoa > Chordata > Testudines > Cheloniidae > Lepidochelys > Lepidochelys kempii. The sequence goes on along the minus strand of NC_136392.1, from coordinate 15,147,103 downwards.
AAAAAGCATTCAGTGTGACCGCTTAAGCTCAGTCTGACCTTCTTTCACCTGAAGCTTTAAAGGAGAGGAAAAGTAAAAGATTAACTTTTTTCCAGGCCTTCCTTGTCTAAAGCAGTGCTTCTTAACCTGTGGTTCATGACCTATTGGGGTCACAAAAAACAATCTGGGAGTTGGGTGGTGGTGGTGGTGGTTGTGAGGCATTGAAAATGTTATTACAATCTTAAAAACAATGCATTTTCCAGAATAACTTTGGGGCAGCCAAATCATTCAGAGTTTGTGAGATCCAATGTAGTTGAAACATACACATACAAATAAGTTATAAACGCTTATTGTTATCATATCTTACTTTGAAAATTTTTGACTTTGAATAAGAGGTCATCTACATGGAAAAATTGAAAAAACTGGTCGAAAGGATCAGTCTCCTAGTTCACTCAGGAGCCAATCCAGCTCTCATTCAAATACATGGAAAAGATTTCCACTGACCTCAATGAGGGAAGGATTGGCAATTGACTTATAGTGAAGTCTCACAGGTATCTGTATGGGGTGAAAGTATTCTGTTTTGCCCTTTAGACATTGATCAGGATATGCTGATGAGGAGAATTTTTTATGTTATTTGGTCTACTGATTGTGATATCCCAGTGAATATTATGAGCCTGATCAAAAGGTTTCCATTGATTTCAGTGGGTTTTGAATTAGAGGCTCTAGAGACTAGCTTTTTTAAAAAAAATGAATGTGACCAATCTCTATAGATGAATTTCACCCCTGTGCAGAAATCCAGCACTTAAGTCTTACTTTTTGAGACTTAAACTTGGCATAATTTGGATTTAAGTGGTGCATGGGCCTTGTGTCCCTCCTTTCCACAGGCGTGAATTTCACCATAGCTTAGTATCCTTTGGCCTCACTGGTGACAGTACCTTGATTTCATTCTTCCTCACCAAAGATATGCACACAACAGGCAACTTGTCACTGACTTTCTGAAAAACTATTTAAAAAAGAAGGAAGACCTTACCTTACAGTTGCAGTACCAGTCGAGTGGGTAAGAATGAGAAATGTATCTGCCTTTCAGATCTCCTTCTTGCCAACATAGATATGTGTAGCTTTTAGGGACCTCTGAAGAATGTGTCAGCCAAACAGATTTGCACCTTTGTTTTCAGCTACTAGTTTCAAGAAGCTGTCTTCTTCCTGTGGTTATTTGATGGGATTTTATTTTTGGCCCTAGGTGCCTTTCACAGTTCTTATCTCACACCAATAACATTTTCAGTACATTGTCACTCAGGAAATTGTTATTTAACAAGTGAATAATGGGATCATAGCCCTCAAAGATACTAAATAAATAAATAATAATAATAAAAAATCTGGTCCACACATTTACCATTGCTTACTATTCAGAATATTTTCTTGTGTGTGGCCAATTCTCAAGCAATAAAACTTCTACCACTTTACAGTTTAATAGTAAATTTAAGCAGTGTGAAAAGCCAGGTGCATTATGGACTCACATTCAGGACTCTTCTGCAAACCCCAGGTTTTTTTGATACCAGTGATACCAATAACTCTTCTACAATAATGAATGTAATGCTCAAAGTCATAAGCCATAGCCCATGTCTGAGGTTCATCTCATTGTCACCTTCAGTGGGTTCATGTTGGTGTTTTTCAATAACCTTTAACGAACGAAGTTGGCTTTCATGATAATAATGTTTGCCTTGCTGTAGGCACAGCAGTGATAGTAGATTAGCAGGGCAGATATCCTAGCATATTGCTCAATGTGCTGTAAATGACATGGTAGCCATTATTTAATCAGTGATCTACCTACGGGGATGACAGAATGACAGTAAGACCCTCCTCAGTTTGCTTCATTACTCTTCTGCTCATGCCTTTTTTGAGCTGTGAAACAGCTTTCTTGAATGTTTGAAAAGGCACATGGTAAGGGGAGGAACTGTTCAGCCATGTCTATGAATAGTTTGCTGGACACCACATTGATTGTTAACATAGGTGAGCTCTACAGTGTAATTATTTGAATCTTGTGCAAATATATATCTTTTGAGATCTAAGACTACAAGTCAACAGAATAAACCCTGGAGCCAGAATCTCAGCTGCTGTAAACTGATTTAAGTCCATTTACTTGAATGAGCTATATTAAGTCACACCATCAGAGATCTCTAATTATTTTGCCTTTTGGTCACTTATCACATGACTAAATTAACATTATAAGTTTTGGTCTGAGAAACCTGATGCCAACTTTGTACCCAGAATAGTTTAGGAGATAAATAAAACTACTGAAAATAACCATTCACTGGAAAAAGTTGATACTCAATAACACTGGTGATAATAGACTCCAATACCATATTTGGGAACTTTTGTACAACAGCACCATCACTGCTCATCATTAATAAGCTGTCCTCTTTCTTCTCTTTAGACGAAAGCTAACCCATCAATCTGACCATTTGCAATGAGATATAGGATAATACTGCATGGACCAGACTTGCTGTCAGCCAGTGCCTGATGGGTTTAGAGTAAGAAACGATCCTTCATTAATTAACCTTCACTTTCTATGTAGATTCACTCATTGAGATGCAGGTAATTAAACCAAGGTCATTTCAAGGACAGTCAGGGAAAAAACAGCAGTGCGAAGGTGGTGTAGTGGTTTTGGGTAGAGGACTGTTACTACAATTTTAAAACAAATATAGGCAGCCTTTTGAAAAATTAACTCCTTTTCTAATGATGTAGTTTAGCTCACAGGTTTAAAGAGGTTTTGGAGCTAACTTTACAACTACTATATAGTTTTCAAGGTAGATTGTACAAAGAAAACATCAATAGAATAGGGAAAAACTCAAATTTTTAAAAAAGGAAGTACATGAGTCAGAAAATCCAGGCGCTAATATACAGGGAGCATTTGATAGGAGCTGTGTGTCTGAAATTTATGGCAAAGGTGGCTATGGGTTTCAGTAGTGATACTTACCAATGAAAGCCTGACTACATCAAGTTGAAGACTTCTGATAAGATATGGGTTGAATTTATCTTAGCTTCTGTATTCATGGCTTCGATGTCCACTGACTTTTAACCCTTATGAAAGCAATGATGTAATACTGATTGAAAGCTACATACTACAAACAACTGCTTATTCAAAGATAAAAGATTCCAGTTATGAGTTACTGTAGCTTGGAGATTTAACAGCAGAATTTTTGCAATTCTTCTGAATTGGCCCTCACACCAGCCCGAGACATGAAGTACTAGTCTTAGATTGCTATTGAGAGCACCATGAACATTTTGAACCTGCAAACAGCCTTTAGCTCTTGCCAAGTGGCTCCCTTATAATTTAAGCATTAGATTAAAGTTGTATGTTGTAGACTTTAATAACTATCTTCTATTTAGTTTACTGAGTGCCACTTGCTGTGGATTATATGACTTACTCACCAGCATGCCCCATTATGAGCACTTAACCTTGAAAGTTGTAAAAATGGAACATTTAATCTGTTAAACTCAGTAAGAATCAGAAGGTTATATAATTACAGGTAATTTGGTTTAGTGCTTCTTCTATTTTCCAATTAATGAAAGAAATTTTATTAGTTTAAAAATTTGTGCTTTTTCTTAAAAATGAAATCAATAGAGATGGGTAAACCATGCAAACAAAAAATATTTGTTCAAATGTAAATATACATTTGCATTGGCCATGTTTGTGGCCTCTTTGGGTTCATCTCCAATCACTGGTGCAGTTAGTTTTTACAAGCATGAATACTCACTGAACACAGAAAGTATTAAGATGTTATGCATGAATACTCACAGAATAGAAAGCACATTTGAAATTCTTTTTCCATAAGCATTCATGCTGGAAATTGATTACAAGAGATATGCTCATCCAATCAGTGAGCAAAACTGATACAATGTGACTTCTATGACCAATCACAAGTAAGCAACCCAGCTTGAATTTTAGTGTCTGAATATTCAAATACAAAGCTGTAGATTAAATGAAAGTCACACACACACACACAAAAGAATAAGCTTTAGAAAATCACTATCTACTCGCAGGTTTCAGAGTAACAGCCTTGTTAGTCTGTATTCACAAAAAGAAAAGGAGTACTTGTGGCACCTTAGAGACTAACCAATTTATTTGAGCATAAGCTTTCGTGAGCTACAGCTCACTTCATCAGATGCATCTACTCGCAGACATTCTATAGGCAGAAAAAGACTCACAATTGATTTAATCACTTATTTGCCATAAATGCATAATTAAAAATCAACCAAAACAAAACCCTACCAAAACAAAACACCATACTCCACACACAATTCTTCCCCGCTGCGGAGAGGATGAGAGAAAGAACAAACCTCACAAGACAGATGATATTTGCTTAATGCACTGTGGGACGGTTCTCAGATACTATGGTGAGGAAGGCAGTATAAGAACCTGAACAGAATATAATTACCGACTGAGTTCTAAAATAAGTTAACTCTTCAACAGAGAAATAATTTTCTTTCATGGGGCACTGATCCTACACCATTAAAGTCACTGGAGGCTTTACCATTGACTTCAATGAAAGAAGGTCAAGTTCTGCAGTATACTGTTGTAAACTTGCTTAGGGTTGAACTCAGGAAGAAGAAACAAACAGACTTTTTTGATGAGCTCTCCTAAAAGTGAAATGCCTTCTCACTGCGTAGAGTTCTTTGTTCCAGGCCAATATTTTTTATCTATTGATCAGCATTGTTTTTTAAGCAGCATTGTTTTTTAAGCTGTGGTCTTATGAGTCCTTCATTGGAAAAAAAATATTTATGCACTATGGCCACCCAGGATTTAATATTCTTTCTTTTGGAGACAGAACTTCAGGGTGAGATTTTCAAAGTGCCGAAGGGAGTTACATGCCTAAATCCCATTAGAATTGGTCTCCTAAATTGCTTATGTTTCTTTTAAAATCCCTTCCTAAATCTCCATATTCCAAAAGCATAGGCTACCACCATTCAAACTAATGAGAATCTCCTTTCACAGAAGCAGTGTTGTGACACACACTTGAACTGCTCTGATATGCCATTCAGTACCAGGCAGGGGCACAGAGATGATACAATTTAAATTTCAGGGGGGGGGGGAAAGGCATGTGACTGCCCCATGGCATTGGCTCAGGAGCAGTAGCAGAGACAGGAACGCCAGGGCAGCAGTTAGCAAGCACCTTGGGGAGCATCTCATAGCAGCCAGACTCCGCAGGCAGGGGCTGATTCCAGAGGGCATCGGTGGTCAGCACCAAGCTCCTTTGGGGGAGAAGCAAGAGCGCGTCAGGGGCACAGTTTGGAGCTGTGCCACCTGCCCTACCTGGAGAGTGCCTGGCCATGCAGAGACAGCCTGGTTCGGGGAGTCAGGCAGGGAGGGCTGCCGGGTAGCCAGCCGGTGTGCCTTTTCCCACAGCGCGGAGAACCAGAGGCCTGAGTTGGCCAGACGGCTCCCATCAGCTTCCAATCTGCTGGCTTTTGGCTGGAGGAGATGGTTTTCAAACTGTTTCAAGAGTTTGAAAACCTCTGTGCTAAATGGAAGGCAGAAATCGGGGGTGGCACGTGACCCCCGCGGACCTCCTACATGCATCACCTCTGCAGTGGCATGAGGTATTACAGTATAACACCCTTCAGCATTCACTAAAAATGTAATTCTACTGAGACTTTTAATGGCAATGATAGACTGTGCAGTTAGAAAGTGCATTGGATTTTATTTACTAGAATAAAAAGACTTGAGTTGTAAAGAAGTTTACCACGATTCCATTAACATGTTGGGTAATCAAATGCACAAATTCCTTATTATGGTTATTTGTCTGCACAATTACCTGATGCCTGAATATGATCATAATCTTAGCACATGCAAAGTAGGTGTACAGTTTGCATTTTGTATGTGCAGCTGTGCACCAAAGTGATTAAAAATCAAGCCCACATATGAGCAGTTCGAATTAAATTTAATTTGGAAAAGTTGCCAGAGTTTTCAGTATCAACAATTTTTCTTTCTCCCAAGAAGGCACCACTGTCAAAATAGTTTGTTTATGCAAACCTCTAAAAGAAATAGGAAAAACAAAACAACCCCAAAAATAAAACTAAAATACACTAAGTCAGGAACTTGAATGGAGCTCCAATTACTCCCAATTTTTTTAAGCTTTTGCCAAAAGTGTTTGAGCTTAATTAGGTTAAGCTATTTAAAAGCATGCCCAGTTGTTGTAATTTGTTTGTGATACAGAGCTGCTCTTTGATCATGAATGCTCATTTTTATAGAAACCCTGTTATCATTCTTGGGCTAAGAAATAAAGTGAATTAATTCTGTGGTAGGAAAATACAGGAAATTAAAGAAACAGTGAAACAAAGTGCCTGATTAATAAAAGAAAGATGTGACTTCATTTAACTAGTGGGGGGAGAAGGGAGTGGCATGAGATAAGCAAACTGGATGGGGGAAATTACCAAGTGCTCACACATCTTGGATTTAATTCATAAAAAAGCATGGCGCTATGGTAGTCCTTGAAAATATGCTTAATATCTCTTTATCGGGGCTCAGCGCAAACTCTTCCAGTTCTTGGGAAATGCACATACTATATTCAGTCACATTTCCTATCCTTAGACTACATGCTATTAATTCTGCTAGATGTAAAACAGCTCTCCCATTGTGATATTTTGCAATGCGTGAAAGGCTGCAGACATATGGTGTAGCATAAGTAACCATAAGCAAGTGCTCTAGCTCTTCATTATAAAGAAAGACAACTGCTGGTAGAATTGGGTAATAAGAACACACTCAGTCCATCTTTATTTAGAAGTATGAATTTAGATTATAGACTTTAGTCTGACTTTTTTGGCTTATCTCCCATTTATTCCCCCCTCCCTCCCAAAAATCTTTTACATGGTAGGGTTGATGCATTAATGGGACAGTGTTCTAGCTGAAGATCATCCAAAATACATGACTGCATTCTGGCTTCTTGAAAGGGTTGTGTTAACAGAGCAGTTAAAATATGTTTTTCAAAGATGTCATGAGGATACTTTTGAGCTTAAAGGGAACAAATACAGCTCTTCCTGTGGTACACTGGAACTGCCTAGGGACTGGAATAAGAACTTCAATAGCAAATATTTAAGTCTACATTTTAAAAATTGTGTTCATTAGTGTAACTGAATACCTAATTTGTGCATGCACTTTTCATCTTTAAGCAGTCACACTGGGTAACTGCAGATGGAAATGACCACTGCTAGTTGTGTGCACTCTTCCCTGATTTATGCATGCAGCGGCAGTAATTGCACATGCAAATTTGGCACACAATATGTGTGCATTTTTGAAACATGAGGCCTTACCAGCTCATCATCCAAAATAAAATGAATGTTGAAGAGTAAGTCTTGAAGAGGAAACCCTTGAAAAAGCGGAGGAAGTATGTGCTGCATTTACTATTAGGGTTTGGTGAATAATTTATAGCAAACAATTTAGTCAATGAAATAGCTTCTTTTTCTCTTCACAGATTGGCTGTGTGTTGCTTATCGTTTTCTCAGATTTATTCAGTATTTGACATTTTCAGAATATTTTCTTTGATAAGGGCCAGACTGACAAAGGTATTTAGGAACCTACAGATGCAGATAGACACCTGGTGGGATTTACAAAAGTGCCAAGGCAGGTTTGGTTCATAACTTCCATTGACTTCATGACTCCCTTGAAGTCCATAGGAGTCACTGACACCTATCTGAGACTTTAGGCGCCTAATTTCCTTTGTAAATCTGACCCTAAATTTTGGTCTTTATATTGTTCAGAAGCAGGGGTTTTTTGGACTATTGAGTATTGAATATCAAGGTGAGTTGATTAGCTCCAAGTGAACTCACATGGTGATGTTTCTGTTCCCTGATTGGATAGTTTCTGGCAAAGAGACCCATATTATTGAGTTCAAAATTCACTTTCCACAAATACTATGTAACATTCTCTTAAAATTCACTGTTTCAGGGACTATTCCTGCCCATAAATCACTCACTCGAATATTCACAGAAAGCAAATACTAAAAGGGTGTGAACACTGCTGAAGGGAATTCAACGTTTTATTCAAGGGAGTATTTGTGGAAAATATTTTGAGTTATTTGCCTAGCTTTACTCGTTACCATGGGATATGTTAGAAATCTGATAGTAACAGAAGTGCTCTATTTGAAAGCAATTAAGGATGTTTGAATACAAAAAATCTTCACTTTATATTAGTGTTGGAATTTTGGTACAGGAAGGAAGGAGGCCAGTATTTCCACTGAACAGACTGGTCTTCTGTCAAGCCAAGTGCCAGAACCCTAGGTGCCTTCACTGGCCTGGAAAACTGCAGCTCTAACCATTTAATTACAGGACTTTTTATAATTTTTGCTAGAAATTCATATACTTTACAACATATAGCTAAATGTAGACTACTCACATCTCCTGGAAATGTTGCAGATAACAAAGCCAACTTGTGATAGTTTTAGAAGTCCAACTGGAACAAGCATCACATTTTAGATTCCTATACACACCTCATCTAGCTTATGTCAAACTATTCGGTCTGAAGAAATAGGGTGAAAATCACTTACTTTCCTTACGCTTGTGGTATGTCTTGTTAGTAGGCCTGATCTTGTGAGGTGCCAGTGATCTGCAAGGCCATCTCAGACTCAGACTCCATATTAATTGGAGTTGAAGAAGCTCAGAGGCTCACACAAACTCTCACCAACTTATAGAATGGGTCCTGCAGTTGAGGAGAAAACAAGGAACTTTTAGTACTTCTGGTGTATTTGAAGCAGGAAGTGCAGCAGTGCATGAAAATGGGAAAAAATAATAATTAACATTTAATTTGTTAAAATAGGATATGATTATTTTAATAATAAAACGAGTAATAATAATAATAATAATTGATAATATAACAGAACCTTATTTGCCCAGAAAAAGTTCAATCAAATCTTTCAAGATTAATTACAAAGGGATCTCAAAAACTAGGATGGATAGATGCAGAATAGCAGGGTACCAGAGAAGTGTATACTTTTTTCTGCAGCATTCAGTGCTTAGCAGCTGTTCAGTCACTGGCAAAAGATAAAGTACTAAAGAAATAGCTACTTAAACTACTTCATATTTAACTTTCTCATCAATATAGAATTTTATTGCTGATCACACAAGTATCACACCTCTATGTCCTACTATCCGCAGCTTCAAAACTGATGCCACCAAAAAATATTTTCTTTATTGCATTTCAAATTGTCTGAATACTCACAGAGTTGTAGAAGCTCCCTGCTGCTACCGGCTTTCATTTAAAAAAAGCAGGAGGCAATTATATCCCACACAATTTGGAAACTCATTTATGCGGTGGAGGGGGGAACCATGGCAGATTTTGTTAAACATGATCAGCAAAAGCTTTCAGTCCTAACTCAAGACTGTCGGTCCATGTATCCTTAGTGCAAATCAGCATAGTTTCTAGATGCCAGGCAACATATATTTACTTCTTTGACATCTCTCATTGGCTTCAACAGCAGCGTTGCATAAGTAAGTCTTGAGTTATAACTGCTCCTGTTGCATTCACAGTACATTTACAAATCAGAACTGCATTTTTGGGGTCTTTTTTGAAGACATGCTGATTGTGAAGTGAGTTGTTGGTCTAAGTCCATTTTTCAGTAGACAGATATCTGTCCTCCAAAAACAGCACAATCACAACTGGCACCCTTACTGGCAAAGAGGCTAAGGTTTGAGAGGTGTCCAGTGATGGAAATACCCTTTGACTTTTAGGTGTGATCACTCCAGCAAGCAGTTGGGGGAGACTCATGAAGTGGAATAGGGTAGTGTGGACGAGGTTTCACGATCACTGTACATACTCTAACTGTTTTGTGAATAAGCAGAAGTGGATATGCATTTGCCTGAACAATTTCGCAATGTGTGTGTGTGCAGTAGCAGTAATTGGGTACTAACATATTTTGAACATCTGGAGTTAGCATGGAGCCTCCCTCCCTCTCTTTCTCCCGCAGTTCCTTCTTGCAGTCCCACGGACAAAGAAAGAAACAGACCTTTAGGAATTAGTAAAATATTGTAGTGCTTGTGTTTGTGAGAATGTGCCCTCCAGGCTCCAGCTCTGCTATTGTTTCAAGTGGAATTACAACTGTCTTAAATAACTAACAGTCAGCAGCACGGAACATGATCTTACACCCTGTACGGCTTGAATATGAATTTTGCTATCAACATAAAAGCTGCTATATGTTCTTTAGTATAGACTGATTGGGCCCAATTCTGCCATATACTGTAGGGTGCAGTTCTAAGTGGCTTGCACCTTGTAATTGATGGCATACATGAGCCAATTTTCTCAAATCTACCGTACATTCCAAGACAAATTCTAAGGAGCTCCAAAGGGGCTTTCAGATAAAATGTCTTTATGCTTTGCCTTCATCACAGACCTTTTCATTCTGTCTAATTTACCGGGGCACCGTTAGAAAGTTTGTAACATTAATGATCCATCTTAAAAATGTTTTCAGTTTAATGTAATTGGATTTATCCAATTTCTGTGGGGTTTTTTTGCAGTATCAGCTCTATTGAAATTATACATTTTTAACAGATTTTTTAACAGCAAAATAAAAACACATTATGCCAGATTTTCAAAAGAAAATCAGTGGGGTAGTTGCTGAGCTTTTTTGAAAGTCTGGCACGGAGCTAGGTGCCTAACCGGGAACTGAACTCTTGAAAATCTGGCCTAGGAGAGAATGGAATTTTTTTTTTTTGCCAATTTCATTTCTCACTCTAGCTATTCATATTATTTGTTTATATTTTTTAATTCAATGAGACTACTCATGTGCTTAAACTAGGCACATACTTAAATACCCCACTGAATCAGTTGTTCCGAGACATTAGATCATGCTTGATAATTTTATACAGATAGTTGGTGATTTCTCATCCATAAAGCCAATAAACTTTTAACAAACCCGGACCTAATGGCTGAGTGAGATAAGATATCCATTCAGTTACTAATGGGGAAATCTTGTGGCATAGTAGGATTTGTTTTACTGATGTAAATGCTGTACAGAGCTATATCTTGTGCTTGGGTGATAGGTCTGATACCAGTGTTATTCCTTAGGCACAATACTGAAGTATTATTTTGGGGCCAAATCTTCTGGGGTCAAGCTTTTAAAGGTATTTAGGTACCTACAGATGCAGGCCGTACATTTTTAACAGGGAGAGTAATTAACCATTGAATTGTTATTTAAGTATATAGTCAAATATAGTAAAAATCTTAAATGAATCAAACTGTACCAAAGAATCTCTATGGATAGAAATTCTCACCTTGAATAACAGGAATATAGTAGTGGGAGTATACTGCCGACCACCTGACCACGATGGTGACTGTGAATTACTCAGGGAGATTAGAGAGACTACAAAAACAGAAAACCCACTAATAATGTGGGATTTCAACTATCCCCATATTGACTGGGTATATGACATCTCAGGACAGGATTCAGAGAAAAAATTTCTAGACACCATTAATGTCTGCTTCTTGGACCAACTAGTCCTAGAACTCACAAGGGGAAAGGCAATTCTTGATTTCGTCATAAGTGGAACAAAGAGGAGAATATATAACCCACCAGAGTAGCTTTTAATTTCAAAAAGGGGAACTACATAAAAATGAGTAAGCCAGTTAAATGGAAATTAAAAGGAAAGGTCACAAGAATAAAATGCCTGCAAGCTGCATGGAAACTATTTAAAAACACCATTATAGGGATTCAAACTAAATGTATACCCCAAATCAAAACAACAACAAAAAACAGAAAGATGACCAAAAAACTGCCACCATGGCTAAACAGCAGAATAAAAGAGTTAGAGGCAAAAAAAGGCATCTTTTAAAAATTGGAAGTCAGATCCTGCTGAGGAAAACAGAAAGGAGCATAAACTCTGACAAGTCAAGTGTAAAAATATAACTAGGCAGGCCAAAAAAGAATTTGAAGACCAACTAGCAAAAGATACAAAAAACTAACATCAATTTTTAAAAATACCTCAGAACTAGGAAGCCTGTCAGCCAGTCAGGGGGCCACTGGATGACCAAGGTGCTAATGGAGCACTCAAGGAAGATAAGGCCATTGAGGAAAGCTAAATGAATTCTTTGCATTAGTCTTCATTGCAGAGAATATGAGGGAGATTCCCATACCTATGCCATTCTTTTCAGGTGACAAATCTGAGGAACTATCCCAAATTGAGGTGTCAGTAGAGGTGGTTTTGGAACAAACTGATAAACAGTAATAGGTCACCAGCACCAGATGGTATTCATCCAAGAGTTCTGAAGGAACTCAAATATGAAATTTCAGACCTACTAACTATGGTATGTTACCTGTCACATAAATCAGCCTCTGTACCAGATAACTGTAAGACAGCTAATGTAATTCCAATTTTTAAAAAAGACTTCAGAGGCAATCCTAGCAATTACAGGCCAGTAAGTCTAACTTCAGTACCAGGCAAATTGGTTGAAACTGTGGTAAAGAACAGAACTGTCAGACACGTAAACACATTTGGGAAGAGTCAACACAGCTTTTATAAAAGGAAATCATGTCTCACCAATATTCTTTGAGGATGTGAACAAGCATGTGGGCAAGGGTGATCCAGTTGATATAGTGTACTTGGACTTTCAGAAAAGCTTTTGACAAGGTCTCTCACCAAAGGCTCTCAAGCAAAGTAGGCAGTCATGGGACAAGAGGTAAGGTCCTCTCATGGATCATTAACTGGTAAAAAGATAGGAATCAAAGGGTAGGAATAAATGGTCAGTTTTTACAATGGAGAAAGGTAAACAGCGGAGTTCCCACAAGGATCTGTAGTGGGACCTGTGCTGTTCAACATATTCATAAATGATCTGGAAATAGGGGTGAACAGTGAGATGGAAAAATATGCAGCTGAGACAAAATTACTCAAGTTAGTGAAGTCCAGAGTTGACTGTGAAGAGTTACAAAGGGACTTCTTAAAACTGGGTGACTGGATAATAAAATGGCAGATGAAATTCAATGTTAATAAGCACGAAGTAATACACATTGGAAAACATAATCCCAACTATACCTACAAAATGATGGGTTCTAAATTAGCTGTTACCACTCAAGAAAGATTTTGGAGTCATCATGGATAGTTCTCTGAAAACAATTGCTCAGTGTGCAGCGTCAGTCAAAAAAGCTGACAATGTTAGGAACCATTAGGAAAGAAATAGCTAGTAAGACCAAAAATACAATAATGCCACTATATAAATCCATGGTATGCCCACACCTTGAATACTGAGTGCAGTTCTGATTACCCCATCTCAAAAAAGATATTCGAATTGCAAAAAGGTACAGAGAAAGGCAACAAAAATCATTAGGGGTATATAACAGCTTCCATATGGGGAGAGATTAAAAAGACTGGAACTGCTTGTCTTAGAAAAGAGAGGGGATATGCTAGAGGTCTATAAAATCATAAATGGTATGGAGAAAGTGAATAGGAAAAGTGTTATTCATGCCTTCATGTAACACAAGAACCAGGGGTGACCCAACGAAATTAATAGGCAGCAAGTTTAAAATAACTTCTTCACAGAATGCACAACCTCTGGAACTCATTCCCAGGGGATGTTGTGAAGGGCAAAAGCATAACTGGGTTCAAAAAAGAATTAGGTAAGTTCATGGAAGATAGGTCCATGAATGATTATTACCCAAAATCACCAGGGATGCAATCCCATGCTCTGGGTGTCCCTAAATTTCTGACAACTGGAAGCTGGGTCTGCATGGTAGGAAATGGATCACTAGATAATTACACTGTTCTGTTCTGTTCATTCCTTCTGGCACTGGTCTCTGTCAAAAGATAGGGTACGGGGCTAGATGGACCATTTGTTTGACCCAGTACATCTGGTCTTAGATTCTTAATTTACCAAGTCATAGTGGATTGTCAATCACTGAAAATTTTTAAGCCAAGATTGGATATTTTCTAAAAATATGCTCTAGGAATTATTCTGGAGAAGTTCTATGGCCTGTGTTATATAGCAGGTCAGACTAGATGATAACAATTGTTCCTTTTGGCTCCGAAAGCTATGAATCTATGAAAAACCTTTAAAATCTGACCTGAAGCCCTTAACTCTCTTTGAAAACTGCAGGATTTGGCCCTGTTTGCATCAGTACTTACTGAAAAGTGGTATATTTTGAGTATCCTGATTTACACAAGATTTATAGAGCACAGAACTTGAGCACACCGAAAGCAGAGATTTCCTATTCCTTGGCTCCGTGCACTGCCAGCCTTTGCTGTGTTTGGAAATTTTGAGAATTGAGCCCATCGCCAGCAATAAAGAAGCCACTTTTGCACATGAGATACACCAGGGTATGTCTCTGGGTAGGTTTTGTGAGTGGTTTTGTTTCTCCATCTTCTTTCACAAGTTTATCATGATGATAATTTTAAGAAGTTGTTAAGAAATGAAAGATTTTCAAGAGGCATTTCACTGCCAGATTACTGGATTTGTCTGGCTGCTTTTTTCTCTGGTCTCTACCCATCCACCTAAGCTAATTTCCAAAGTACCAGATGCTGTACAGTGCAGCATATCCATGCAGCCTGGTTTGCAACTTACTAGGTGAGAGCCCCAATTCTGCAAAACACTTAAACCCATACTTAGTTTAAAGCATATACTTAATTCTCACTGACTTCAGTGTTTTGCTGCTTCAATAACCATTGACTACTTACGTACTGTACTGAGTAGGGGTGATTTTAAGCCTCTGATTAAGTACCCTGCTAAACTGGGACCTAATAACTTGGTAGTATTTTCCCAGAAAAGTAAAGGTCACAAGAGATTCCAGATTTTCTAGCATAAGCTTTATAGTTTATGGAAGAAGTCCATTGACTCTGTCTACCCAAATGGGGGCTGTATGGACCCCTGCATACACACTCACTCTGAAGGACACAGGTATTTTCCACTGAAATCAATGGGAGTCACTTACGTCCTGCAAAGGGGAGGAACAGGGTCCCTTGTTGTGAAAAGAGCATACACAGTCTGATCTGCCTATCTTCCTTAATCAAAGATGACACAGCTTAACCAGGGCTGACTTCTGTGATGTTCCCTCAGTGCCTAAGGTTCTAGCAAGAGATCTGCTTTATTTGGTGCTGGGTTCCAAATAGCTGTGCATAACAAGACGACATTCACAGTGTCCTGCCCACTCTGTCTGTCTGAAAAACTCAGACTCTAATAGGGTGACCAGATGTCCTAATTTTATAGGGACAATCCTGATTTTGGAGCCTTTTTCTTATATAGGCACCTGTTACCCCCACCCCCTTCCCGATTTTTTACACTTGCTATCTGGTCACCCTAGACCTTAACGGCACCGTCCTCAATACCCCAGTTTCCACTTTCAGGTACAAGTACAAATAAAACAATATTTACTATTTAAAATTACACTTTTGCCATAAAATAATAAAGTTACTTTGCCTTTCTGGCTCCTCAGCTAGATAAGGAGAAAGAAAAAGAAGGAAGAGAAAATGAATGAGACAGAGAGAATGAAGAGGCGGAAGAAACAGCAGATTGTGGGTAAATCCTTCTTTTTCCTCTGATAACATACATTATCAGCCTAACCTCAATTTGGCAACTCTTTCCCCCAGAACAGACTACAACTGACAAAAAACATTGTAATCACAAGTCCTGGAGGTGTCTGTAGCCCTAGAAATATTGAGCGATGAGGTATTTTGTTATACAACCACACCAGAACTAGCTGAAGGGGTGGATGCTTGGGGGCACATGTGTTATATAGCATTATTTAGAGACTAACCACTAGTCTCTAAATAATGAGACCCACAAGTGGGACAAGCCCATAAAATGGCTGCTGAGAATTGGCATACCTAGGCACTTGAGGCTATTAGGCAATCTGAAACTCCTCCTTACTCACTGACTGCCTGTAAAAATAGCACAGGGACAACAGCCCAGCCTAGACTTAAATGCTCTTTTCACCACTGACGCAGTGCAAAACCAAACTACATGGAACATAGAATATATATATCTGGAAACAGCACTAGTATCTAGCAAAAGGCCACTAATGCTGCCTAACTTTGTGACCGTGTAGAGGAAATACACTGTAAATCATCTGTAATAAGAAAATTGTCTAATGGAGTGCTGGAATCATTTCTATTTGATGTGGTTTCTAGCCATCCTTCCAATAAATATAAAGGTTGGCTCTGCACTGCAACTATCTATCTCAAGACATTATTCTCCACAGAGCCGTGGTCTACACTAGGACTTAAGGTCGAATTTAGCAGCGTTAAATCGATGTAAACCTGCACCCATCCACACAGTAAAGCCCTTTATTTCGACTTAAAGGGCTCTTAAAATTGATTTCCTTACTCCACCCCTGACAAGTGGATTAGCGCTTAAATCAGCCTTGCCGGGTCGAATTTGGGGTACTGTGGACACAATTCGATGGTATTGGCCTCCGGGAGCTATCACAGAGTGCTCCATTGTGACCGCTCTGGACAGCACTCTCAACTCAGATGCACTGGCCAGGTAGACAGGAAAAGAACCGCGAACTCTTGAATCTCATTTCCTGTTTGGCCAGTGTGGCAAGCTGCAGGTGACCACGCAGAGCTCATCAGCAGAGGTGACCATGATGGAATCCCAGAATTGCAAAAGAGCTCCAGCATGGACTGAGCGGGAGGTACAGGATCTGATCGCTGTATGGGGAGAGGAATCCGTGCTATCAGAACTCCGTTCCAGTTTTTGAAATGCCAAAACCTTTGTCAAAATCTCCCAGGGCATGAAGGACAGAGGCCATAACAGGGACCCGAAGCAGTGCTGCGTGAAACTTAAGGAGCTGAGGCAAGCCTACCAGAAAACCAGAGACGCGAATGGCTGCTCCGGGTCAGAGCCCCAAAAATGCTGCTTCTATGATGAGCTGCATGCCATTTTAGGGGGTTCAGCCACCCCTACCCCAGCCGTGTTGTTTGACTCCTTCAATGGAGATGGAGGCAACATGGAAGCAGGTTTTGGGGACGAAGAAGATGATGATGATGATGATGAGGTTGTAGATAGCTCACAGCAAGCAAGCGGAGAAACCGGTTTTCCCGACAGCCAGGAACTGTTTCTCACCCTGGACCTGGAGCCAGTACCCCCCGAACCCACCCAAGGCTGCCTCTTGGACCTGGCAGGTGGAGAAGGGACCTCTGGTGACTGTACCTTTTAAAATACTATACATGGTTTAAAAGCAAGCATGTGAAAGGATTACTTTGCCTTGGCATTCGTGGCTCTCCTGGATGTACTCCCAAAGCCTTTGCAAAAGGTTTCTGGGGGGGGGCAGCCTTATTGCGTCCTCCATGGTAGGACACTTTACCACTCCAGGCCAGTAACATGTATTCGGGAATCATTGTACAACAAAGCATTGCAGTGTATGTTTGCTGGCGTTCAAAAAACATCCGTTCTTTATCTCTCTGTGTTATCCTCAGGAGAGTGAGATATCATTCATGGTCACCTGGGTGAAATAGGGTGCTTTTCTTCAGGGGACACTCAGAGGTGCCCGTTCCTGCTGGGCTGTTTGCCTGTGGCTGAACAGAAATGTTCCCCGCTGTTAGCCACGGGGAAGGGGGAGGGTTGAGGGGGTAGCCATGCGTTGGGGGGAGGCAAAATGCGACCTTGTAACGAAAGCACATGTGCTATGTATGTAATGTTAACAGCAAGGTTTACCCTGAAAGAGTGTAGCCACTGTTTTATAAAATGTGTCTTTTTAAATACCGCTGTCCCTTTTTTTTTCTCCACCAGCTGCATGTGTTTCAAAGATCACAGGATCTTCTCCTTCCCAGAGGCTAGTGAAGATTAGAAAGAAAAGAAAACGCACTCGTGATGAAATGTTCTCTGAGCTCATGCTGTCCTCCCACACTGACAGAGCACAGATGAATGCATGGAGGCAAATAATGTCAGAGTGCAGGAAAGCACAAAATGACCGGGAGGAGAGGTGGCGGGCTGAAGAGAGTAAGTGGCGGGCTGAAGACAGGGCTGAAGCTCAAATGTGGCGGCAGCATGACGAGAGGAGGCAGGATTCAATGCTGAGGCTGCTGGAGGATCAAACCAGTATGCTCCAGTGTATGGCTGAGCTGCAGCAAAGGCAGCTGGAGCACAGACTGCCACTACAGCCCCTGTGTAATCAATCGCCCTCCTCCCCAAGTTCCATAGCCTCCACACCCAGACGCCCAAGAACGCGGTGGGGGGGCCTCTGGCCAACCAGCCACTCCACCACAGAGGATTGCCCAAAAAACAGAAGGCTGGCATTCAATAAATTTTAAAGTTGTAAACTTTTAAAGTGCTTTGTGGCATTTTCCTTCCCTCCTCCACCACCCCTCCTGGGCTACCTTGGTAGTCATCCCCCTATTTGTGTGATGAATGAATAAAGAATGCATGAATGTGAAGCAACAATGACTTTATTGCCTCTGCAAGTGGTGATCGAAGGGAGGAGAGGAGGGTGGTTAGCTTACAGGGAAGTAGAGTGAACCAAGGGGCGAGGGGTTTCATCAAGGAGAAACAAACAGAACTTTCACACCGTAGCCTGCCAGTCATGAAACTGGTTTTCAAAGCTTCTCTGATGCGTACCGCGCCCTCCTGTGCTCTTCTAACCGCCCTGGTGTCTGGCTGCGCATAACCAGCAGCCAGGTGATTTGCCTCAACCTCCCACCCCGCCATAAACGTCTCCCCCTTACTCTCACAGATATTGTGGAGCGCACAGGAAGCAGTAATAACAGTGGGAATATTGGTTTCGCTGAGGTCTAAGCGAGTCAGTAAACTGCGCCAGCGCTCCTTTAAACGTCCAAATGCACATTCTACCACCATTCTGCACTTGCTCAGCCTGTAGTTTAACAGCTCCTGACTACTGTCCAGGCTGCCTGTGTACGGCTTCATGAGCCATGGCATTAAGGGGTAGGCTGGGTCCCCAAAGATAACTATAGGCATTTCAACATCCCCAACAGTTATTTTCTGGTCTGGGAATAAAGTCCCTTCCTGCAGCTTTTGAAACAGACCAGAGTTCCTGAAGATGCGAGCGTCATGTACCTTTCCCGGCCATCCCACGTTGATGTTGGTGAAACGTCCGTTGTGATCCACCAGAGCTTGCAGCACTATTGAAAAGTACCCCTTGCGGTTTATGTACTCAGCGGCTTGGTGCTCCGGTGCCAAGATAGGGATATGGGTTCTGTCTATGGCCCCACCACAGTTAGGGAATCCCATTACAGCAAAGCCATTCACTATGACCTCCACACTTGCTACTTGCATCACAGCAGCCCCCACAGTAGATTTGCCCACTCCAAATTGATTCCCAACTGATCGGTAGCTGTCTGGCGTTGCAAGCTTCCACAGGGCTATCGCCACTCACTTCTCAACTGTGAGGGCTGCTCTCATCTTGGTATTCATGCGCTTTAGGGCAGGGGAAAGCAAGTCACAAAGTTCCATGAAAGTGCCCTTACACATGCGAAAGTTTTGCAGCCACTGGGAATCGTCCCAGACCTGCAACACTATGCAGCCCCACCAGTCTGTGCTTGTTTCCCGAGCCCAGAATCGGCGTTCCATAGCATGAACCTGCCCCATTAGCACCATGATGCATGCATTGGCAGGGCCCATGCTTTCAGAGAAATCTGTGTCCATGTCCTGATCACTCACATGACCGCGCTGACGTCGCCTCCTTGCCCGATATCGCTCTGCCAGGTTCTGGTGCTGCATATACTGCTGGATAATGCGTGTGGTGTTTAATGTGCTCCTAATTGCCAAAGTGAGCTGAGCGGCCTCCATGCTTGCCTTGGTATGGCTTCCACTCAGAAAAAAGGCGCGGAACAATTATCTGCCGTTGCTCTGACGGAGGGAGGGGCGACTGACGACATGGCTTACAGGGTTGGCTTACAGGGAATTAAAATCAACAAAGGGGGTGGCTTTACATCAAGGAGTATTTCAGACAGGACTTCACGGAGGGTTCCAATAAGAAATGGTGCTTCTAAGTAATTGTTCTTATTGGAACAAGGAGGTTAATCTGGCCTCTGATTGATACATGGCTAGATTTACCTCGCTGCACCTTCTCTGTGAGTGACTGCAGTGTGACCTAGAGGAAGGAGTCCCCTAGACGGGGGAGGAGGGGGAAAGCAAATGAGTACAAAACAAAGCTGGTCTATTTCTTGTTTCGATCCACTCCATCTATCTTTTACATCTTTGGCTGGCAGCAGACGGTGCAGAAGGACTGCAAGCCATCCACATCTCATGGCTGCTCGGCAGAAGATGGTACAATAGGACTGCTAGCCATCCTCATCTCTTGCCTGCCCGGCAGAAGATGGTACAATAGGACTGCTAGCAATCTGTATCGCCTGCCTGCTCACCATAAGATGGTTCGATAGGACTGACTGAAGGACTAAAGAGAATGACCTGGTCAAGTCACTTCTAATGTAGTCCCTGCACCCATGTCTGCCCAGGCGCTCCTTGCTGACGTGGCCAGGAGCACCTCGGACATGACGATGCCGGCTACCAGTCCTATTGTACTGTCTGCTGCCACAAGGCAATGGGTTGCTGCTGCTGTGTAGCAATGCAGTACCACGTCTGCCAGCACCCAGGAGACATACGGTGACTGTTACCTGAGCGGGCTCCAGGCTTGCCCTGGTATGGCGTCTGCACAGGTAACGCAAGAAAAAAGGCGCGAAACGATTGTCTGCCCTTGCTTTCATGGAGGGAGGGAGGGAACGGGGGCCTGACGATATGTACCCAGAACCACCCGTGACAATGTTTTAGCCCCATCAGGCATTGGGATCTCAACCCAGAATTCCAATGGGCAGCGGAGACTGCAGGAACTGTGGGATAGCTACCCACAGTGCAACACTCTGGAAGTCGATGCTTGCCTCGATACTGTGGAAGCACTCCTCCGAGTTAACGCACTTAATGCACTTAGAGCATTTTCAGTGGGGACACACACACTCGAATATATAAAAAACGATTTCTACAAAACCGACTTCTATAAATTCAACCTAATTTCATAGTGTAGACATACCCAGAGATCTGTTTCATACTTTTACAAAGTTGTGTTTGCAAGATGTCTGAGAAGAAGGGCATCATGTTCATATGCTACAGTATGGGGTCTCAGAGTGAGTGACATCCTTCAGCACCTTGGGCCTCGTTCTCCACATGCTTACACGAGTTGGTTGAGTTACAACGGTGTACACGAAAGGAGAATCAGGAAGCACAATCAGTCTAAACTCTGGTTCTGGCCCTGATTCCAAAACTGGTGCTGTTGATATCATTCTTGGTAGGATTTGTAAAGGGCTTTAAGATTCTTCTGAGGTGAAAGGTGTTATAGAAGTATAGGATGTTATTACTACAATCGGACAAGCTCCCCATTTTCCTAGCAATAATGCAGCTCATTGGTAGGGATAAACTATGGAGCCAAAGCAAACCAGATTATTGCCTCATAAAATGGGACATCTGCCCTATTATCCCTTAAATAATAAGTACATCAACACATTTGACTGTAATAATAAAATATAATGGTGAAATATTTATGGGTAATTTTTCAATGTAGCAAGGATTAAGCCACTTACAGGAGTCACACAGCTAAATCCTCCCCATGCAGTCCACTGAAAACTGACCTACAGTGTATGTGTGTGTGTGTGTAGGATTAGGCTAAACAGTATATTAATATTTTAAAATATGTCTAGCAACCACAGAACCCCTTCTCTGATATCCCAATGCAGAGAACCAAAGTAGAGAGGAACGCACTTCAAATAATCCAGAGAGAACGGTGATATTAATCATAGAGAAAACTCTCTAGTTAGGCCCACATATTCAAAATTGCAAATGTAGTTATTGTAGTTGTGCACACAAAGCAGCCAACAGCATGTGTAAATGGTTAATTAGGCAGATTTGTGAGTCCTCTTGCACTCAATGACTGCACTCAATCCCAGCAATAATTGTATAGGTACAAATTAGATGTGCAAATGCAGTTCTTGAAATTTGGGCTCACCAGGGCCCAGAATACTAGATCCAGGCAAACAGAACTCTGACTAAAGCCAATGGGAGTTCTGTCTGTATAAGGAGAACTGGAACAAATTAATAGTACAATGCAAGGAATTATTAAAGGAACGCTATCAGATCAAAAAATGATAGTTATGGTTTTCCAAGTAATATCTATGATTTCTATAAACTGGAGGAGTTCAGAGAGAGAAAAAATTCCGTGTTTTAATATTTTTCACTAGGCAACATATTGTGTACAAACAGTATCCTTTATATACTTATTTTCATGCTCTTTTTCCGACTCTTCTGTGTGTATGGATATTTCATACAGCAACAGTGATAAGAAAAAACTATTTTTTAAAAAAACAATATAAAGATGTATATTAAAACAACAAAAACTGGCAAGGTGATTTTGAGTCAGGATAGGACTTAAACTACTTTTAACTCAGTGTTTGAAACTGCAGATTTTAAGTTGACAAGTGTCCCTTTAATCTTTGAGAAAGTTGAACTCCTGAGTCAGAGTTTAATTTACCCCTTTTAGGGCATAAATTTCAACACTTACTGCTCTAATAACCAATAATGCTATTAACCCAGTTTAATTTTAGAGCAAAATCCAATTGACTAAATCTACAATGTAATAATATAAAATAATATGCATTAGAATTAACAACATAAGATATTAGATACAAGTAAAATAGTATCTAGGCCTTTGAATGATTTGAACTATATTTTTGTTTAATGTTGTCTTCCAGATCATTGTTTTTAAAAGCACTGTGAGGCTGCTACATCCAGCAAGATCACTGGCTTATCTCCATATCACTGCTATCTTCTCCAGTCAGCAGCACAAACCTAATTGAACTGCTTGTTTTTTCTGCGTGTTTGTGCATATTTGTGAAGTTGAAAGAGGAGTGACGGTAAAGGTACAGCTCTAAAAATTACTGTGTGAGAGACATAAAAACAGACTCAAAAACTCATACAATGGCCCTGAAGTCTGAAACTGTGTGCCATAATTTGTATGCACATACCACTGCATGATTACCATGAATGGGCACGCTGTTGCAGTATTTGCGTAACCAAATTATGCAGGATTATTTTGCATATGTATTTCCAAGTTTGCAATTCTAAAAATTTGCCTGTTACTTACACCCCACTCTATGTAGATACATAAAGTATGTGTGCATGCATGTGTGTGTGATTCCCTTAAGCCATTTCTCTCTTAGTGCACTACTTTCCTGCTTGAAGAGTTCCTATGTTTCTCTTTGTATCATTTTGGCTTCTAGTACGAAAAGCCACATCCTGTTATGTTTGGTTGCTAGGTGGAGAAATGTTATCATGGGCTTCAGCAATAATTTATCCATAGAGCTAGAGGAGCTGTCATGTACTTCTGACAGTGAGCTGCAGCACTTTATCAGCTTGCCTGTAAATCAACCGTGTGTGGGTGAAGATGCCAACAATGTTTGATCTCTCTCAGACACTCTAATAATCTGCTTTTGTCTGATTGATTCCTTCACATCACCAAGCACATTGCAACCGAGAGTGGAGTGCCCTCTGTTTATCTCCATTGGTCATCTGCTTGAGGGCAACAGGGCAGAAAATGCTGTTCTCACCAAGATGTAAGAGGTTTTTTTTGGAATTAGGGGCTTTACATCATATCCTGGAGCAGGTTTAGTCCAGTAAATCAATGATAGCAGAATTGAATGCACCATAAATACCTCAAACCATATCTCGTACAAGAATGTAAGAGTAATTCATAGAAACAGGAAAGGTAACTTTGCTGGAAAGAATTATGACCCCTACAAGCTCAAGACATGCAGGTCTTTTACGGCCTGTGTTTGCATCTACCCTCTTGAACTTTGGAAAGACATGCACTGCTCACTGGCATTTGGTTCTAGGCAGTTCAGAAATAATATCTAGTTGAGCAAGATGCTGTCAGAATTGATCACTGCCTCTCAATCTAAAGTCAACTTTTTCTAAATTTCTGTCAACTTCCATTACACATTGCAGAAGCCTATGCGCCATGCCATGCACAATGTTAAAGTGATGTGCAATACACTGTGTTGTTTGATGCACTGCTTTCAAAGGTAAATATAAAAGAGTGCAGCCTAATTAATAGTCTAAATTCCTCCAGAGCAGGCATGCATCTCTCCCTTGCATTAGAGTCCAAACAGAGGTCTGGGTTGTTTGGGGGTATTTTTTTTTTACATCACTCTAACCCCCAGCTGAAAACCAAGAGCTTATTATCACCCAGAGCATGGCAGCAGCTCATTGTGCAGTGACCTGGGACCAGAAGCAGACTTGGGTTCTTGACCTATATGAAAGCTGAGGTCAGGAGATATTGTAGACGTGATTGACTAAATCCCATCAGGGGATGCATTCGGCCGTAGCATTCCCTTTCTGGCTCACAGGGGGATGGTACTGGCTGCAGCATCTTTGGTGAAAGCAGTCATTTCAGTCCAGCACACTGCAAAAATACCGTACAGAAAAGCACGGCTAATAAAGTGTGAAATTCACACCACCTGCGTAAGGCATTTGTATTTGTACTCAATGTGAACAGAGCTTGGTGAAGAAAATTGTCTGCACTAACCCAGGGTAAGGATGCAGGACTTTCTATATGCCAGAACAATGGCTGCAGCCCTTCCACATTTACTGCATGGGATACTAGGGAACTGCATCTGTGTGCATGTAGATCCATAGCCTCTCTCTTAGCCCTTTCCCATGTTGCCCCCATACATAGATGATACATGGAGACTAGTTCCACAGTACAAAGTGGGGAAGACGACAGCCCTCTACAGCTCGTTAGCTTGCTGACCTCATGCACAGACCCAACGGGGGCTTAATTGGTACAGAGGGACTTGTACTGGCTTTTCATGCTGAATTTCCATCACAGTGAAATCTGGGGCTCCTTGGCTGGGCTTTCAACATGATCATCCTTTCTATGAGAATAAGTATAATAGTCACACGTTGCTGCACTCCACACGTAACATTCCCGACTCAAAGCCAAAGAGCAAGGAAATGTACGGTATATATTCTCCACTCCTCCATCCACAGGAACATAGCTTACCACT
The DNA here is from genome assembly GCF_965140285.1 of Lepidochelys kempii. Lineage (NCBI taxonomy): Eukaryota > Metazoa > Chordata > Testudines > Cheloniidae > Lepidochelys > Lepidochelys kempii. Next base: position 15,122,146 of record NC_136392.1, on the reverse strand, counting down.
TCCACAACTACACACACAAAACACACAGCACAGGTCTTAATTCTATGCCCTGTATGGGTGCTAGCCTTTCAGCACTCCACTTACCAGATTGAGATGCTCGGTGTAGCAGATGTGCAAATACTATATGCTTCCTGTTCAGTATAACATCCCTGTCTGTCTAGTGTAATAGTGAAAGATTAGGATGCAATCTAGGAGGATTTTATACACAGGACCATATTCTAGTTTTGGATCCAGGTACCTGACACCCACTCTATTAGAGACTGGAATATGGCCGCAAAGTTTAGTGAGAGAAAGGGCCAAATCCTCAGCTAGTGTAAATCAGCTCTCTTGAAGGGTAACCTCATTGTTCATTATTCCCAGGGCTTGATTCTGATCTCTCTTATACTGTTTGACAGTGGTAAGTCCATTTACTTTTATGGAACAGTCAAGATGTACTCTGGTGTAAATAAGAACCAGAGCCTAGATCTTCCATGGAGTTAAAATATACTCAGCTTATACCATTACCCACAATTGTATTGTGAAATCATTATGATGTTCTGTCTGTAGTGGCTACTCATCTCTACTACCAGGGGCCACTCTAGCTATAGGCAAACTAAGCAGTTGCTTAGGGTGGCAGATTCTTCCTAGGGTGACAGGGCCAAACCTTAGTGGTGCTGCGACCCCCTGTGCTGGGCGCAACATCACTCACTCAAATTTGGCCCAGCCGCCTGACTGTTGTGATGGCGAAGTGGCCAGGCCAAACCTAAGTGGTGCTGTGACTCTGCACACCAGGTCGCAGAGCCATTCACTCAAATTTGGCCTGGTCATCCCCATGTAATGAGAGAGGGTCAAATCTGAGTGAGCGATATTGCAACCGGGTGCTTGGCCTCCCTACGCCTACCATAACCACCGAACCATCAGAAGGTTCATCACACCCTCTCCCCCTTGAAAGTCCAACGCACATCCCTGGTTGAGACCCTCTGTTTTAGGGAGCAAAAGATGAGTGGCACACTGAAGTTTTGCCTAAGGCAGCAGATTGTCTTGGGCTGCCGTTGTCTGCTACCACAGTACCACACTTTGTTGGACCGGCACTTCCTAAAGAAAGATAGAGAAGAGAAGAGAAGGAGAATGTCAAAAAGGAGCAAGAGAGTTTGAAAGATGAAAAATGGAGCATCTGTAAAAGGACTGCACTTTGGATAATATAAGAGCGTCACTACATAAAGTTATCCTTGAGGGAGTTGTATAAGTGGAGGATATTACATGGCTGAACAGTAAATATCAAATTTCTTTTTACAAGTATATTCTGCATTTTATTACATTCTGACTGGCAGACCCATATGTTTTTAAATTATCCCATTGAAGAAAGGACTGTGCTGAAACTTACAGGCCAAATTGTTTGCTGGTCTAAATAGATGTAGCTCCATGATTTCAATGTAGTATTTCCCATTTGTACCAGGAGAGAATTTTTCTCTTCAGCAGTAGTGGGAACCTGAATATGACACTATAGGAAAGAAAAGGGACACACACATAAATTTAGGATGATTACTTTTTCTTTGGTGATAGTATAAAATTCCATTGTTAAAGAACTGACCCTTTGTATCAGTGATATCTTGTTCTTCCAAAATGAGACACGGAATAGTAAGAAAATGATTTTTCTAGATTTCCAGATGATTTAGCGTGTCAATTCATGCACAGTTATGTACATACATTTGTAGATGCAATTACCACACCTGCAACTTTGCTCCATGCTAGACCAAAAAATAAATTGCATATCAGGCATTTTACTTACACTTTTACACACACACACACACACTCACACCATTATTTGTATTATTTTTGGTGCTGGAGCAAATGAGGACTATAGGAAGAAAATTAATAAGGGCTTGTCTACACCTGGAAATTTACCAAAAGAGCTAATCTGGAATATTACAACGATTTTGGAATAGTTATTTCAGTATAGGACCCCCTGTGGGGACACTTATTCTGGTGCTCATACTTAAACCATAAATGAGCAGTTGAGAATTCCTGCTTTAAGCCACTCCCTTCCTCTAGGATCATAGGGAGGGCAGAAAAGTGGCTTAGAGCCATCTTTCCCTCTCCCACTTCAGCTACTATCAAGCCTGATCATGGCACAACTGAGGATTCAATCCACTGTGTACATATAATTATTTTATTTGCTTTACAATGCTGTGCCCTGGTCTCTACTGAGCAGCACATAATATTCTAGCTGTAAACCGGCTCATGCGTCCTCTGCCTCCTCTGTCCTCCCTGGTTTCTAATCCTCTTCACTATCATCATATGACTATTCTGAGCTGTCTAGCTCACTTTTGTGTGATGTTATGATACGTAACTGGTGGTCACCAGGATATTACATGCATAAAATTACCTAAATTCTGGAAATGGCCCCCTCAAGCTCTCTTGTATTGGCTTAAGAGTGTAGCATACTCAAGGCAGACTGTTAGGAAACAGGGCAGAAACCCCAAATTGCTTGTGAGTTTTATAGTTAGGTGTCACCAATCAGTTATCAAGTGTGAACTCCTAAGGCACTGTAACAGCCTTAACATGGAGTCACAGACAGTTCTCTTGGGTACTCCGATCTATCTTGCCACCCAGATAAGCTGCCTTTGTTATAGATGGTCCTTTACACCAAAAATCACAGCAATATTCAGGTTACTCCCAGTTCTAAAGGACTGGTCACTTTCCCCAGGTCAATTGCACCTTAGATCTCACACCAATGACAATGCTTGTAGCAAAACTAAAGATGTATTATATAGGAAAAGGAAATGAGAGTTATTTACAAGGTTAAAGCAGGTAAACATATATACACACAAATGAGTTCCAATCTTAAATTTCAAAATCTAATAGAAGGTTCTATGATAAGCCAATAACTCTGTGTCCTTAAGGGCTAACCCAAGCTAAGCACTGGGGATCTTTTGCTTATGCTTAGTAATCCTTGCCCCTCAGGGTCCAAGCAGTTCCTCCTTGTTAGGACTTTTTACTCCTTCCCCCGTTCTGCAAACTCAGCTGATGGGAGGAATTCACTTGCACATCTCCTCTTCATAGGGGGAGGGAGAAGCAATCAACAAAGTCTTTTGTCCGCTGCTGTTGCACAATAGTTCATCTGGTGTCAATGGGCCTTCTTTGTCAGGCAGGACATAAGACCTGTTGGAGACTTTGGCTACGGTTACACTTAGAGTGACCAGATGTCCCGATTTTATAGGGACAGTCCCAATTTTTGGGGCTTTTTCTTATATAGGCTCCTATCATCCCCACCCCCGTCCTGATTTTTCACACTTGCTGTCTGGTCACCCTAGCTACACTAAAGAGCTTACAGTGGCGCAGCTGCATCAGGAGATGCTCTCTGGCCAACATAGCACTGTCCGCATTGGTGCTTAGGATGGCACCACTTATGTCGCTCAGGGGGTGGCTTATTTATACGCCTGAGCGACATAAGTTATATCGACAAAAGTGGTAGCATACACATAGTCTAGTATTTCACACTCGTTAATGCTTCCTCCTGTCTGATGGTTTGCACACTTTCAGAGACTTACAATGCAAATGCTCAAACATTACCTTACAATATGGGATACAGATATTATACGTGACATTAATGCAGGTAGCAACTTACAAGCATTCAATACAGCCTAAACACTGAGCACATTTTTGGAACTCTAATACCTATTTTACCAATTCTAACACACAGGTAGAACCAGACTGATTCCAGCTATGTGTTTGACTCCAACGAGAGGCTGCTGAATTGGAATTAATTTGCAAACTGGATTCAATTAACTTAGGCTTGAATAAAGACTGGGAGTGGATGTGTCATTACACAAAGTAAAACTATTTCCCCATGTTTATTCCCCCCGCCTCCCTTCCTCAGACGTTCTTGACAACTGCTGGAAATGACCCACCTTGATTATCACTACAAAAGGTCCTCCCCCGCCACCCCACCCCCCGCTTTCCTGCTGGTAATAGCTCACCTTGCCTGATCACTCTTGTGACAGTGTTATGGTAACACCCATTGTTTCATGTTCTCTGTGTATATAAATCTCCCCATTGTATTTTCCACTGCGTGCATCTGATGAAGTGAGCTGTAGCTCACGAAAGCTTATGCTCAAATAAATTTGTTAGTCTCTAAGGTGCCACAAGTATTCCTGTTCTTTTTTCTAGGAAAAGGGTTTCTGGGTACCTGATCTTTCTATAAAATCCTTGGGTTTTGCTGTCACCATGCTTGAAATATGTTATTTTTTGAAGCATAATCTGAGTAAGTGGTATTTCTGGGTAGGCTACCAAACTTTTAGCCAATTCTGATTTATTGATGTGGATTGAGGCTATAACATGAATTTTAGTGATAGCATTGTTAGGAGTGTTGCAAAAACATGACCCTTTCCTTGGATTGTGTAGTAAGGCAAATATCCGGGGGCAGGGGTGGAATCTCAGGCAGCTGGTTGGGTCAGGTAAGTCAATATCAGATCTTCCATATCTGGAACACCAGGTCTGGTTCACAATGTAGGATTATAACGAATGCCATCATATGTATTTGTGGGAGAACCTTCCTAATTCATTTGTATTTTTGATTTTAATGCTGCATTTGGAACATTACACTTTGTCTTTGCTATAGATAAGCACCCTTCCACTTAGCATATTAACCTTAGTGTATATAACCTACACGCTAACGTGACATGACTGAAAGCTGATCACCTTTGATAAGATTGTTTACCCCGAAATGGCCAAATAGGATCTACCATGATGCCACATTTTAAAAGCCTATTTCAAGACTATTTATGGTCAGAAAAGTCATTCCCCCCCCGGCCCCAATACACATACACACAAATCCAGCAAGAGGAGGGGGAATGATATTTGGAAATATCTCAGAAACCTGTTTGCAATGGACTCACACATTCTCAAAACCTTCAAGGAGAACTTAGACCTTTCTTCCATGTGAGTGACAAGCTGCAGTTATGTGGTGAGAGTGTCAGTAGCCTTCAGTCATGCGTAACTAAGTTTAACTTCAAATCCAGACTCCAGCGAGAAACTGCTGAATTGGAATTCATTTGCAAATTGGATACTATTAATTTAGGCTTAAATAGAGACTGGGAGTGGCTAAGTCATTATGCAAGGTAGCCTATTTCCCCTTGTTTTTTCCTACCCCCCCCCAGATGTTCTGGTTAAACTTGGATTTAAACTTGGAGAGTGGTCAGTTTGGATGAGCTATTGCCAGCAGGAGAGTGAGTTTGTGTGTGTGTGTGTCCAGGAAAAAAAGGGGGGGGGAGAAAGCCTGGATTTGTGCTGGACATGGCCCACCTTGATTACCATGCACATTGTAGGGAGAGTGGTCACTTTGGATGAGCTATTACCAGCAGGAGAGTGAGTTTGTGCGTGTATGGGAGTGGGGGGGTGAGAAAACCTGGATTTGTGCTGGAAATGGCCCACCTTGATTATCATGCACATTGTAGGGAGAGTGGTCACTTTGGATGAGCTATTACCAGCAGGAGAGTGAGTTTGTGTGTGTGGTTTTTGGGAGGGGGGTGAGGGGATGAGAGAACCTAGATTTGTGCAGGAAATGGCCCACCTTGATTATCATGCACATTGTGTAGAGAGTTGTCACTTTGGATGGGCTATTACCAGCAGGAGAGTGAGTTTGTGTGTGTGGGGGTGGAGGGTGAGAAAACCTGGATTTGTGCTGGAAACGGCCCAACTTGATGATCACTTTAGATAAGCTATTACCAGCAGGACAGTGGGGTGGGAGGAGGTATTGTTTCATGATCTCTGTGTGTATATAAAGTCTGCTGCAGTTTCCACGGTATGCATCCGATGAAGTGAGCTGTAGCTCACGAAAGCTCATGCTCAAATAAATTGGTTAGTCGCTCAGGTGCCACAAGTACTCCTTTTCTTTTTGCGAAAAAAGACTAACACGGCCGTTACTCTGAAACCGTTCAAATTGAGTATTTCAATTCCACCCACCCACCAATGCTAAGTGCTTTTAAAAACTGAAATAAAGAGAAAAGAGGAAAAGCCCCTATGCAGTATTCAGAACACTCAAACATTAGGGGATTGTTAATGGACTAGAGACTGTTTCAAGGTCACTGGTTCAACTCCAGCCCAAGTTAGTAGCAACTGAAAGTCATTACCACTTGATGGCTGTTCAGTAGCTCAAGTAAAATGCATTGGTGGTCCGAATACAGTTCCTAGTGAACAGGTGTGTGTATCACACACAAAATCAACTGCCTAAGCTGTCAAGCTGGTACATTTCACCAGTGCTGAATTTATTGGAAAGACTTAAAACAAACAAAAGAAACCCTGAGGGCTGACTGAATCACAAAAGAGTACAAACCCTACAACTACTTGGATCTGCACTGGCTGCCAGCAAGTTCCTGGGTGGTTTAGTACCTGGTTACCAAAAGACCGCCTCTGCATTCCTATGGTACTGTAATGATCCTCAGGGGCATCTGAGCTGGAGCTGCTGAGCTGTAGCTCACGAAAGCTCATGCTCAAATAAATTGGTTAGTCTCTAAGGTGCCACAAGTACTCCTTTTCTCTTTATCAATGTGATTTAGCTGTGGCAGGGCATTTGCTAACCTTCCAAGGACATGCGTTTTCCCCCAGGCGTTTGGAAAGGGCGTGAGCAATTAAGTAAATAAATCCAATTAAATAATTGGATTTTTTTTAAAAAAAAGGTGATATGCAGTAAGGATTATTTTCTGGGGATGTGGTAATACTGTAATGGTAACTGTATAATTACTTTAAGGTCTCAACTGTTTGTACTGAATACTGTCCATTATTTTATGGGAGGCACCTTGAACATAAGATACTTGGTCACTAAACATCTAAATAAACAAACTATGAATATTTCTTATTGCCTTCTAAATGTGTTGTGAATGCCCAACAAAACTTCAATTATTTGTCTCCATGCTTATAAGTCTACATAGTAAGAACCCACATGGTAAATTTTGAATTAATTCAACTATATGTATAATTAAGAAGGTTTCCCCAAAGTTCTCCAACCTAATGACTGTTGATTCCCTTAACTTAAGTCAGTTTGCTGAAGTAAGGGATGAGAAAAGCAACCTCTTTGGGATAGCATCCAGAATGAATCAAATATTGTAAGAAAAGCGAGTCAAAAATGGATAATTTTACTACTCATCTCAAACTATTATGCCTTTCAGTGCTCCAGTAATAACAAGCCAAATTTTCAATGAATTAGGTAAGGAACTAGAAGTGAAAAATGTTCACATAAATGCATGCCTGATTTATGCCTGCAAGGACCATAATCGAAAACTCTAATTGCATGTGCAAATTGATTGTTGTGATATTGTGCTTGCAAATGCCTGTTCTGCACACACACTTGTGCACTTAAAACCCTTTGTAAATTAGGATTAGTATCTCTATCAAACTGAGATCATCCTTAACATAAGAATGGCCATAGGGGCTCAGACCAATGGTCCATCTAGTCCAGTATCCTGTCTTCTGACTGTGGTCTGTGCCAGATTATTCACAGAGAGTGAACCGAGCAGGGCAATTTATTGAGTGATCTATCCCTGGTCATCCAGTTCCAGTTTCTTAATCTTAACCTACCCAATATGTAGCTGTGGATATAAAATTGAATTTCACTGGAGTGACATAATTCCATGCAGAAGCACAACCATGGAAACAGAAAGACATTTTCATAATCAGGAATTCACCGCTATGCAACCTATTTTGTTTTTATACCTAACCTATCGGGGGGGGGGGGAGGGGTGGGAAAGCAGAGCACTCTCTAAGTAGTTTTGTTCTTTACCATGTTTGGGATATGTTGAAGATTCAGGGCTATGAATAAATAAAAACATCTGAATATCGGCTGGTACAATTTTTGGGAAACATGGACACCCTTTCAGTATTTCTTGTTGGAATAGTTGGATAAAGAGGAAATATGTAAGCAAGGGTATAGAATACTAACCGAGTATGGCTAGTGTACAGATAAAGCTTTTATCCGCATCTGTGAGAAATAAGTCTATATTATTAGTAGGGATGCAACTATAGTCCCCAAGTCTACATTCATTGTGCACTCAAAAGCCAAATGGAATATTTGGGGGAAGAGGGAAGGGTCCAAGGAATGCAGTACCATGCCTCTACTGAGCTTGCTATACCTCTTCATTAAAGCCAAACAAAGACTGACTAAATTTTGGAATCTGTAGTGCTGCATTTGTGGCAATATGAGCTAACTGGGGGACACACATGCACACATTCCATTAGCTTCAACAGGACTTGTGTGGGGAAATGTCACTGGTACAACACTCGGAAAGACCAAGCAAGATAACTAAAAATAGGACATCCCTAAACCTGGGTCCTCTTCTAGAACTGCACCTTTCCTTTAAAAAAAGAAAAGGAGGACTTGTGGCACTTTAGAGACTAACAAATTTATTTGAGCATAAGCTTTCGTGGGCTAGTCTCTAAGGTGCCACAAGTACTCCTTTTCTTTTTGCGGATACAGACTAACACGGCTGCTACTCTGACACCTTTCCTTTGTTCTTCAGTGTTTTATAGTTTCTCTCTGCTCCTGGGTTTGAGCAGAAATAGAAGGGCTAGAATCTCGCAAGCCTGTTTTTGTAGGATTTTCATGTTCAAACCAGAGACTAAAGGGCCTAAAAGTGAATCCTTGGTTTACCACTTCCATATACTGTCAGAATTCTACCAGGAATTAATTGTGTGCAAGCTTTGTATAAGCATCTGATCTTTTGAATTAGTATCAGAACTGGACCCAGATTCCAAACCTCTTGCGATAATGGGGGGCATGGGGAGGGGGAAGACTTAATAGGACAGCAAACTTCACTGTGTCAGGCACCCTTACATGTGTGTTAGGGAAACAGCTTAAAAGGAAGATTTATAAATCTGAAAATGGAGTCAAATCTAATTCTTCACCCTTTACTCATGTGACCTGTCTTTTTTCAACAGTGTTGTCCTATTAAAACCAGCAGGACCAATCACAAAAACAAGGGCTTACAGGATCAAGTCCACAAACACTTCAATTTCAATATACCATGCTGCATTATGTAGGCATTCTTACCAAAATATATTTCTACTATTTGTGTGTTTATAAACGTGGCACCTGCACAGAGTCAAGTAGCTAATGCATCTGTTTTCCCCCCACTCCTGCTTCTTTGAAATATTATTTCGTTCCTAATTTTCAGCCCCCCCTTCTCTCTTTTTATTTTCTTTGGTGACCACAAGTGTAGTTTCAGTAAATAAAGCTAGTGCTTGATAATGTGGAACGGCCAAGAGCTTAACTCTGCCCTTGGAGATCGCTTACATCAAACCAGCGATCAAAAAGTGGTGCAGATAAAATTTGTCATCAGGGATTTCCTACAAAAGAATTACAGTGGAGAAATGGCCTGATCGATACTATAGATTTTCACTGCAGGGGCTGATAGTCCAATTGCTGTGAAACACTCACACAGATAAAAGGGCATGGCTGCCACTTTGTTACAGACTGCTGACTCAGCGCAAAGCCTGTCAGGTATTTATAGGCCAAAGTGATACAGAATTATCACCTTGCAGTGCCCAGCTCTTGTTAGTTCTAAGATTGCCTCCCTTTATGGGATTGCTAAATGCAGGTGAATGGAAAAATGATGGCTAACAGCTGTCAAAATGCAACAGAATGAAGTACTTAAATCTTTTTTTATCCATTAAAAGGGTAACAACCAAACATATATCATAGTGCAGACGCTGTAATGATATTTGGGGCCAGTAAACTAGGGGTTATAAACAATGTATGTTCTGATCAAAACAGCAGAGAAAATATAAAAGGGTAAAAAAAGGAGTAATAGTAGAAAATTCTGCCATGAAGCTTGTTAATTTACTTTAGTACAATATGTGGCTTGGCCTTTACATACCATCTTTCTTAGATGGCTCTCAAGACACTTTATCAGCATTATTAAAACTAGCCATGCAATTCCACCTGTATGGAGGTAAATGTTATTATACCCAATATATAGATGGATAAACTGCTTCTCTGAAATGTCAGAGAACAGGGCTGTGGCAGTGCAGGAAACAGAACCCAGTAGTCCTGACTGCTAGCTCATTGTTCTCCAGGGGTACTCAAACTTCACTGCACCACGACCCCCATCTAACAACAAAAATTACTCCATGACCCCAGGAGGGGAGATCAAAGCCTGAGCCTGCCCAAAGCCCGAGCCTCACTTCCCTGGGGCTGAACCTGAAGCTCGAGCCCTCCTACCCCGGGTGAAGGGCTTGGGCCCGAGCCCCAGCAAATCTAACGTCAGCCCTGGCAACCCCATGAAAGTGGGGTCACAACCCACTTTGGGGTCCCAACCCACAGTTTGAGAACCATTGGGCTATATTCTCTTCTAGACAAAACATTGATCAATATCTAACATTAACAGACAAATATTAATGGCTCATTGAATTCAATGGTAGTTGCACATACATTGCTTGTAGGATCAAACCATAATACAGGCAAAATAAATATATATTTCCAAAGAGAAGTATTATTGTCATTGTACAAGGCACAGGTAAGACCTCATTTGGAATACTGTGTGCAATTCTGGTCACCCATGTTCAAGAAAGATGAATTTAAACTGGAACAGGTGCACAGAAAAGCTAGTAGGATGCTCTGTGGAATGGTGGCCATATGTTATGAGAGGAGGCTTATTTACACTAACAAAAAGGAGAGGAGATATGATTCCTCTCTAGAAATTCATTAATGGGTAAATATCAGGGAGGGTGAAAAAGCTATTTAAGGTAAAGGACAATGTTGGCACAAGAAAAACTGGATATACGCTGGCTGTGAACAAATTCAGGCTGGAAATTAGAAGGTTTCTAACCATTGGAGAGGTGAGGTTCTGGAACAGCCTCCCAGTAGGTGTTGTAGGGACAAACAACTTATTTGGTTCTGAGAGAGGACTGGACAAATAAATGAGTGCACTTATACAACAGGGCTACTTGTGATGGTAGGGGGCAAGGCTCAACAGCTCGGAGGCTCACTTCTAGTCTATGTCTTATGTTCCTAAAAGCTCATGCTTCAGGGTTTCAGCCAGGTACCTGCAGGGGTCAGGAAGGGATTCCTCTCCCCTTACAATGTATTCTGTGTGTTTTTTTAAAAAAATCTCCTTTCTCTGGAGCATCAGAGATGGCCATGGCTGGAGAGGGGGTATTGGATGGGGAGGGCCAGGGCTTTGAGGTGACACAGAGCATTCTTTCTTCAGGTGTTTGGCTGGCTGCTCAGGGTTTAATTGATCACCATATGTGGAGTCAGGAGGAAATTTTCCCCCAGGTCAGATTGGCAGTGCCTTGGGTTTTTTCCTCCTTTCTTTTTAGCATGTTGGTATGGGTCACTTGCCAGGCTTAACTGGGTATATCTCACTTAATCATTTCCCTGTCATTGCGGGGTTCACAGACACTCGTGCACCTTGGTCCTCCTATTCTCTGCCTGTGGCACATAACAGTGTAGGCGCCTGTGGGCTGTAATACTTTGGTCTAACTTCAGTTGTTGGGTTTAGTGTGCAGGTGCTGGGTGGTGTTGGTGGCCTGTGATTTACAGGAAGTCAGACTAGATGATCTCCCGGTCTTCTCTGGCCTTAATCTCTCTGATTCTATATTTAGGCACTCAATGGAGAGAACTCTTCCCCTCTTATCTTTTGTTTAAAGAAGGAATATATAACATCTCTGTACAGTTATACACTCTACTGTTGGTTGTTTGGAACAATGACTTAGGTCCTGCTACCTTGTGTATTCCTAAAGATGTGACTATAATGCAGCATTTATTTCCATTTTTTTTAGGGTTGCAACTGCAGAGAATATACATACATTTTATTTTAGGAACACACATAGGATAAGGCCAGTTTTGCCTATATTGTTACATAGAAGGTGGTCAATCAAGTAACCTGGCTCTATGTTTATACGAAGAGGATCACACACAGGATCACACACTTAGCCTGAGTCTCTGTGTTTTTTATGCAGGAATGGGTGATGGGGAGCCAAATTTTGCTCACAAGAGTATTTCATTTATTTCAAAAATCACTTATCTTTGGAGTAAGGAGAAAGCAGGATTTAGATTTGCCATCTAAGTAGTTTTATTATTATTATTTGTACTGGGGTAGCATCCAGGAGTCCCACTCATGAACAAGAACCCCATTGTGCTAGGTGCTGTACAAACACAGAACAAAAAGGCAATCCCTTCTCTAGGTAGTTTACAAGCTAAGTAAATTATCTATTCTAATATCGCTTTGTAAAATTGTCACAACATAGCAGCCCTAACATAAATTCGGCTCCGCCCCATAATCATATTCATGATATTGATAAAAAAAAACAATAATTCATTTCCTTCTGAAGAAAAGTTGTTTGCTCTGGGCATGCATCCAACTAGTATTTTGCTAGATTCCCCTAATGCATTTATTTCTTTAGAGCAGGGGGGGCAAACTATGGCCTGGGGGCCGGATCTGGACCTTTAGGGCTTCGGATCCGGCCTGCAGGATTGCACCCTGTGGTGCTGCAGGCCCTGCACCGCTCTCAGAAAGGCCAGCACCACACCGCGGGGGGTGGTGGGAGGGGCAGAGGTCTCTGTGCATTGTCCTTGCCTCCAGGCACCGCCCCCCGCAGCTCCCATTGGCCAGGAACGGGGAATCGCGGCCAATGGGAGCTTTGGGGGAGGTACCTGGAGGCGTAACAAGGGTAGTGCGCGGAGCCCTGTGTCCCCCTTCCCCCAGGGGCCGCGCAGGGACGTGGTTCTGGCCGCTTCCCGGAGCAGAGCGGCATGGGGCCAGGGCAGGCAGGCAGGGAGCCTGCCCTGGCCCCGGTGTGCACCGCTGCCGCCCCAGCACCGCACCCCTCCTCTGTCCCAATCCCTTGCCCTGAGCCTATTCCTGCACACCACACCCCCTCCCACACCCTGCACTCCCTCCTGCACCCCAAACCCCTGCCCCGGCCCTGCATACAATTTCCCCACCTAGATGTGGCCCTAGGCCCAAAAAGTTTGCCCACCCCTGCTTTAGAGTCATTCTATTCATATTGTAAACTACTTCACACAACTGTACTTTTAGTTTTGCATGTTCATTTGGTTAGTCTACCATGTGTGATGCTAGCAACATAGATGGTCTTGAGACCACACCATGGAAATGACCTCCGTTGCCTGCAAGTCCAGATCTGCACCCATGTATGAACTTTGTAACTTGAGCCCAACTCAAGCTGTGACTAGCTCCCCATATATAGCTAGCTCATATAAGTAGGGATTCATTAGGAGTACCTGCATGAATAAGGCAAGACTAACCCAGAGACTAGCTATTTTCAAAACACGTTGGGAAACCCAGCTATTATGACAGAAGTCAAGAAAAAACAAACAAAACAAGCCGAGAAGAACTCAGCATCTGGGAGAGGTGAAGAGCAGAGTTCACTATGAAGTCCATTATGGACAATCCTTTTCTGGTTCAATCTGGATACTATAGTTATCCATGTTGTAAAGAACCAGAGATCAATTAGGTACATTAATTTGCTCTGATAAAGGACTGAGCCTTTACCTACCTATTTTGTATATTTTTCAAAAAGAAACTAACAATGTGGACACAGACAAATACAAGTATACATAATATTTAAGGCTGGAATTCTTAAAGATGCTTAAGGGGACTAGGCACCCAAGTATCATTGAAATTCAATGGGATTTAGGTGCCCAAATCCCTTCATCTCCTATACAGATTCCAGCCCTAAAGAGAAAGGAACAAAAAAAAACCCATACAAAATCCAAGATCCACACAATTTTAAATAGTGCCAAGGAGCTGGACCTAAACATACTGGGAAAAGGCTTATGGCAAATTTAGCCATAGTAGCTAGATACAAAGGGAGAGCCTTCAGATGGGAAATGCACGGAGTTCAAATTAAAATACAAAAACCCAGGGGAAAGAACTAATTGAAATAAAGTTTCTGCTGTCTGGAAGACATGTTAAAGGTTTTTGAACCAAAATTTGTCCTGAGCAGGTTTTGTCATGGCTCCGGAAAAGAACCCACACCTTCCTGTATGCTCCATAGGGAAATTATCTTAGTACTTGTTTGAACTGCCTAGTGCTGGTAGAATCATAGCTGCTATCATCACTGTACTGTTGGGTGGAAGTTTACTGTCACTAGCAATAAGCAGTAGATAAAAGGTGGGGTGGGGGGAAGAAACAAACAGGGAAAATAGAAAAAAAAAATTCACCAGAGTGAAAAAAAAAAAAAAGAAAAGAAACCAAAGGAAAAGAGAACATACATAAACTAGTTGTTTTTGTCTCTCTAGTTGCTATGATGTGCACAAAGGAAATAGACTGAATAAAATCACATCTCAGGAACACCAACATAAATTCCCCCTTGCTTTGACAAGTACGTAATTTTGTGCAGTGATGCTCTTCACGTCTGGAGAGTTATGAGGCAATTTCATTCCCATCTGACAAATTTACAAAGAAACATTAGAGAGAAGGGATTAGAAAAGCGAAAAATCTTTATAGACTTTTTCCTCAGGCTGCATTTTCCTTCCATCTTTTGGCTCTTCCTTGAGGAATATGTATGAGTGACTCATGCTGTATGAATGCCATAACTGAAACACTTAGCAGATAAGCATAACATGAAATATGCTTTAAATCAACTAATTGTATTTACATTATTTCGGAGGGATGATCCTGATTGGCTAAAGTTCAGCAAAAAGTTGCTATTGTGTGTTTTCAAGATAATAATTTAAAACAGGGCAAAAAGGCAAGAAATGATTGCTAAAGTGTTAACTATGTAGGTTTCCTAAAAAAAGGAATTAACAATTTGCATTGACATAGCCTTTTCCATCTTCAAATTGCTGTACATATATTGGCTTATCTGCCCTCATAAGAGTCCTGTGGAGTTAAATATTATTTTCTCCATTTTATATGTTGTGAAGAGGAGGTAGAGAGGCTAAGTTTCCCGAAGTTACACAGGGAACGAATGTCAACTCTGGCATTAGATCCCAGATATTCTTGGCTCTCAGTGCTATGTACTGACCACAAGATCAGGCCTCTATCTTTTTAGCAAAATAGATATGCTTAGTGTAGTCCACGCTGACATTATAATACTTGAAAATTAATTACTCTAGAAATAATGATAAAAAAAATGCTCCAAGGGATTTGCTTTTTTGTGAATCTAGTTTTTATACGTGAAATATTCATGATTATTTTATTGTTGTTATCTACTTTGCAGAACATATTTAAGCTCTGCTAATTTATTGCTGTTACAGAATACTGAAATGTCGCTTACTATTAATAACCAATTTCTCCCTCTCTTTCTTTCTTTTCAACTGAAAAATGCTATTGACAATAAGTAAACTTAATTCATCCCCCATGTAAGTTAAAGGGGCTTACACCAGCGATAAACTGGGCCCTGTCAGTCAATATCCTTTATCCTTGTAAAGTTTCTTACAGGTCTTTTTTCTATGTAAGGTCATTGCAAGACAGTATGGTGGGATTCCCCCCGCTCCCTACTTTTCTAGCAATGAAAACTATTTGACCGTATTCAGAAATTCCAAAAATATAGTCCTTTCTTGGCTCAAAGATGAAATATAATATAATGCAGATGCTTTCTGATACGGAACACAGATGAAAATGTTTTATAACCACGACTTATGGAGTAGAGAAAAGCACAGGGGATGAGGTTTCTACGGCCCTGGTTGAAAGCCCCAAAGCAATCTCTGCAATATCTGTAATATGACAGAAAAAAGTCAGGGAGGAGTATTTATTATCTTTTTCATAGGACCCAGGTGGACTTATTGGCAGCCATGTTTATGACTCAGTATCCATTTTAAAATAATGAAATATAATAAATGGAAAATCATATGTGTAATCAATCTAGAGTTTAACAACTTTCAGATTTTATTGTCTCTGCATTTGCAATCACTTTTTCATGGAGTATGCAATTTCTTAATAACTCTGACAATGTTGTTTTGCCATTTTTATTAACTTTCCTTGAAGTGTCCCTATCCCCTCTTTGTATTTTCAAAACCTACTTAGGCTGGATGGAGGTCTCTATTATGAGATGTTTTTTCCAATGTTCTGGAATGGGGAATTTTTTTCTATGCTCTTGTGAAGCAGGAATACCAAACTACTATGGTCTGTATTTGTACCTGGGGGTCTGGTTCTCTTCTTATTTGTTAGGAGATAACATATGGAGTCAATGTAAAACTGTTGCAAGCACAAGGCGAATTAGGCACATTATATTTGAATTAGGTTGAATAATTCACTCAAACAAATAAGGTATACATTGAATTTTTGATGTATCTAGAAGGCATAGAATTGCTCTGCCTTTCTACATTTCCAGACACAAAAACAGATACTTTCAAAATATTTTGTCATTTCAACTTCCAACCTGATCTATGACTCAGAAGCGCAGAGAAGTGCAAGAATGAAGTTAACACAGATTTCTGAACCTCCAGAAAGGATCAGTCCCCATGAAAACGTGGGCCACTTCTTATTTCATCCAAACCAATGCACCTGTCCCTAATATCAAGGGCAAAGAGTGGTGCCTCTGACTGATGCCCTTGAGTACGGACACAGGACTTGTTCAAACTACCGAACAACTACTCCAAAGGACTGAACATCCTTAAGTCCCTTTGACTTTTGATTGGCGTTGAGGGAACTCAGCACTCTGCCAAATGGGCTGAGCATTTTGTAGGATTAGGCCCATGGTCCTTGACCTGTTTTCAATATCTTCAAGACTCTGGAGGAGTGGTGATTCTGCCCTCCACTCTGGTCTGTAGATGTGTCTCTGACAGCATATAAGGGCTATAAATGATCCACAAGGGAATTCTCTGAGTGCAGGAGCAGTGTAGGCAGTGTGTCAGAGATAGGAGATTAAGTATGAGAGGGGTAGCCGTGTTAGTCTGGATCTGTAAAAGCGGCAAAGAGTTCTGTGGCACCTCATAGACTAACAGACGTATTGGAGCATAAGCTTTCGTGGGTGAATACCCACTTTGTCAGATGCAGAGATAGGAGGTTGTTATTCCTCAGACTTACAGAAATTCTGGGCTGCAGTGCATCCCAAAGGCAGCCTTGGGGAGGCTGGCAGAAGTTACAGTAGTTCCAGGGTCCACCCTGGGATCCAGGTGGTAAAAAGGTCACACCCTTTCCCCTGGATTCTCTCTTTTGGGAGTCACAGCACAGAGTGTAGCCCTTAGCTTTCATTATCCTGAACAGCAGCTTGTAGCCCTGTAAATTACAATTTAACACTTCATACTGGAGAGCTCTCCACTTAGTTCTCAGGAAAATGCCATAAATCAAAATGATGGGGTTTGAGATTTCATACTGTGGTTTAAGTAGCAAACAAACCTCAAAAATTTCCACAAAATCTTGTGAAAAAACACAAAAATCTCTTTCTGAAATATTTCAGGGCAAGATTTTCAAAAAAGTGCAATTGTGTGGGCAAAATATATGTGCTTAACATGCACTTACGACTCCTGCGATTGCATATGCAAATTACATTGGTACTTGTGTGTGCAGATGTGCGTAATTAGCCATTCAAATGCACAATTACTTGATTTTTGTGTGCAAATTCATGGCTGAACACTTTAAAAATCTGGCCTATAACTAGGTGTCTCAGGTTGATCAAAATAGGGGGGAAACCTTTATTTAAATAGCCACGCTTGAAATATTAAGTGAGCAAAAAATTCCTTTGATCCTCTTTCCCCCACTCTTTTCTGCATGTGAGGCATTTAAGCATAATAGGTTTGGTGATAAAGGTAGTGGGAATCAAAACATAATATTTGAATTATTTTGATCCCACTTGTTTTAAAAGTAAATTATTTGGAATGTCTCTCCGGCATGTACTCTACAAATTCATAGGAATTCCATTAAAATACAGCATTTAATTAGCACCCACTTCTATAAACTGCTGCTAAAATTGTATAAACAAGGAAGAGTTGAAAAGCTTATTTTTACCTTCTATCTGCATATATAGTGTGATCACGGTGAATTACAAAAACAAAAAGAAAACAAAACAAAAAAAAAACCCCAAACCACTCAGTTAGCACTGGGAAATGAATTTTCACAGTTTGTTTCTGGTAGAAGACACACCAAAGTACAGGTTTCAGAGTAACAGCCGTGTTAGTCTGTATTCGCAAAAAGAAAAGGAGGACTTGTGGCACCTTAGAGACTAACCAATTTATTAGAGCATAAGCTTTCGTAGCTGTAGCTCACGAAAGCTTATGCTCTAATAAATTGGTTAGTCTCTAAGGTGCCACAAGTCCTCCTTTTCTTTTTACACCAAAGTACCTGTCTTTAATTTGAGTAGCTGTAACAAAAAGTACTTGCCAGCTTGCTTCACTTTGTATTTATATGCTCATGTCAGTTCAGCCATGGATAGAATACTGATATGTCAATATTTGCAAGCCAAAATGATAATAAGTGACTGACTTGAAATAATTTAAAACAATCAAAGTGATTGTACAACATTGCATCAGATTAAATCTGACCATGCCATAATTAGGGCCCTACCAAATTCATAGCAGAATTCATAGCACATCACAGACCATGAAATCTGGTCTCCCGTGTGAAATCTGGTCTTTTGGATACTTTTACTCTATCCTTCAGAGTTGGGCGGCTGGAGAGCAGCGGCTGCTGGCTAGGCACCCAGCTCTGAAGGCAGCACCACCGCCGGCAACTGCGCAGAAGTAATCCTGGCAATGCTACTGCCACCAAACCATGCCACCCTTACTTCTGCACTGTTGCTGGAAGGGGCCCTGCTTTCAGAGCTGGGCACCCCTGCCACTCTCCAGCTGCCCAGCTCTGAAGACAGCGCAAAAGTAGCAGTTGCAATACTGCAATTCCCCTACAATAGCTTTGTGATTGCGACCCCCTTTTTGGTCAGGATCTCCAGTTTGAGAAATGCTAAGTCTTACGGGCTTTACATGTTTATATTTTGCCATTTTTAAATATGTATTCATGATTTGTTACAAAGCCATGTAATTTAAGATTTAAATACCTGAAACTGTGAAATTCATGATTTAAAAAAATGCTACGCCTGTGAAATTTATGAAAATGGACCATGAATTTGGTAGGACCCTACCCATAGTGCATCTCATCCCAAGTAAAGCCAATGACATATGATGCAATCCGCATTTGACACGACAGAACTGTCACATGATTCTCCAAACTGAAGGAATATTTGAAAGGGATTTGGAACAAGGTCATTAATATCCTCAGAGGGATAGCTCAGTGGTTTGAGCATTGGCCTGCTAAACCCAGGGTTGTGAGTTTAATCCTTGAGGGGGGCCATTTAGAGATTGGGGGCAAAAAATTGGGGATTGGACCTGCTTTAAGCAGGGGGTTGGACTAGATAACCTCCTGAGATCCCTTCCAACCCTGATATTCTATGATAACTCCCACAGAAGTTGAGGATTCTTAGCTCCCCACAGGACCAAATTCTTGATTTCTATACCAGTTGGCAAGCAATCCAAGTCCACACCCTTATATTTGAAAGGAACCCTTTGTTTTGAACGTTAGAGACAGATAATTCTGCTTCAGCAGCTGGAGGGCAGGGCTAGAAGTGGAACAGTCTAATTTCAAAAGAGAGCAGGAAAAAGGCTAGGCACTGAATGATCAAACAGTAATTATTTTCAACCACCCACATTTAGCTGTATCCCACAGCACTGGCCGATGTGCTGCTGCTATTTTAGGAAAAGATTCCCATGCAACAGTTTCCTATCAGGCTGTAATAACTCCCCGGGGTGGGGCGGGTCAGGTAAAAAGGAGTGTCTGGAGTGTACATATTGGCATTCCAGGGCTGAAATATGGTCCCTGGGGAAAAATTGCTGGCTGGTGTGCTTTGAAGCAGCCAGCCCTGTAGTCTATAAATTACACTGTAAACTATGCTGTGGGCGAAGCAGAGAACCAGGGAGCCAGAACCGGTTCCTTGATAGGCCCTTGCTCAGCTTTAAGCTGAATGTAGTGGAGAATCTGGACCAGCAGTTCTCAATGCGTGGCCCAATTAGCACACAGCTGCGGCCCAGTTGTGTGCTAAAGCCACAGGGCCTGCGTGGATGGGGTCTGGGCAGCCTGGCTGTCCTGCCAGTGCGGTGGGGTCCGGGGCCCCAGCTGCCCTGCTTCCCAATGTGGCGTGGTCCGGGGCCACCCTGCTGCCAGGCACGGCAGGGTCTGGGGCTGGGCTGACTTGCCCTTCCCACCCCTGCACAGCAGGGCCCGGAGCCGCGGGACTGCCCTACCCTTCTCTGTCCCGCACTGTGGGGTCCAGGGCTGCGCTGTCCCACGCTGTGGGGTCCGGAGCTGCCCTGCTCCATGCTGTGGGGGGCTGCGCTGCCTTGCAGCCCAGTAGTGGGGTCTGCTCGTGGTCTCACTCTGTGAAGGGGTCTCTGGGCAGGGGCAGGAGCTGGGCATAGGGGTCTCTGGCGGGAAGGGTTGGGGGCCACAGTGGTTCTCAACCTGTTGCCTAGGTAACACATTGTGAGCTGCATACGGGGCCCACAATATTAGATAGGTTGAGAAGTACTGATCTGGACTGTTCTGTTCATGTCACTGGAAATACTTACATTGTATTCTGAAAAGATACTATCAATATAGCTCTCAGCATATAGGAAAGGGCTTATCTTGCATACTTTGAAATGGGATGGGGTATTAGAATAGGGCACAAAGGCCTTATAGAAGAATCTGAGAGTCTCAGAGTCTGAAAAGGGTCTGAGAGTTTTAAACAAAACCAAACCACCTGACACAATCTATTCCAAAGGCAAAATGCTTGCCCTTCAGGTGTATTTATATGAGTGGCCATGATACAATTTGTGCAAGGTGCTGAAGCCTAGATCTGAACCTCCTTGAAATTTGGGGACGTTCAGCTCAGTTGTAACTCACGCACATTTCTGTAAAGACAGAGTAGATGCCCTGGTAAGTTTGGATCCAGATTTGGATCTGGATCTGAATTTTGTGGCTCAAGCTATTTTCTGAGATAAATTCAGACATGAGTCTAAGGCTGTGTCTACATTCTATTTCTTTTCCCTACCAGGATTGCAGCTCTGCATTTCCAATAGTTGGAGTGCAAGTGTGGAAAAGGCAACCATCCATCATTGGAATTTTAACCACTGCATCATTTTGTGGAAGCTATTATCAATTGTACCTTCTTTCAGTCCCTCAGGATCCAGACTTATATAGGCCAACATACCAAAAAGTAACTTAGGGCCAGATTTCAAAAGGTATTTAGGTGCCTAAAGGTGCAGATGGGCACTTAATGGGATTTTGAAAAGTGTCCAGATGCCCATCTGCACCTTTAGGCACCCAAATACCTTTGAAAATCTGGCCCTTATCCCTTGTAACGGGATGGCAGGTCCTACAGCCATACAGAGATGCCAGACTGTTGACTTCCCTGTCAGTGGGAGTTAGAACCCTGCATAAGGGTGATGCTGAGTATATTTTGGTGCCTGATTGTATTGGATGTGGTTTGTTAACTGCACTGGGATAGATGGCATTATCCTATCCAAGGAAACTAGAGGAAGACAGAGCTGGGAGAAAGCTCTGTCTGCAGGTTATGGTCTGTTGTTATTTAAGTTACCAATAAAGTTAAATCCAAAGAAAGGCTAAACTGACCATATATGGCAAGTGTCAACTATTTGGAACAAGGTGGGAACGCAACCTGTTCCCCACTTCCCTTACCCCTTTAAACATCAGCCCTGAATTTGACCATCTCTCTAGATCAAATCCCTGTATTCCAGAGGACTTCAATGGGGTTGCAGGTGGTGTAAATCTGTGCAGAATTTGGCCCAGTGTCCCTCTGTCTATCAGTCACATAGCACCAGGTTAAAATTATTGAAAGAAAAAACAAATTTCCCTGATAATTGTAATAAATTACTGGCAGGATTATCTGAATTTCATTACTAAGCTGGAAAACGTGCTGTAGGAAGGAGCTATTGAACCCTTTGGAATATGTCCAGGAAATGTCACAGGAACCTGTTTGCCAAGATCCCTACACCACTGACTGTTGTTCTTTTAGTATGGTTGAGTTCACCTGGGGGCTCTAAATATACAATTCTCTAGTGCTCTATAAATACACAAAAAGAAAAGGAGTACTTGTGGCACCTTAGAGACTAACCAATTTATTTGAGCATCATGCTCAAATAAATTGGTTAGTCTCTAAGGTGCCACAAGTACTCCTTTTCTTTTTGCGAATACAGACTAACACGGCTGTTACTCTGAAACCTGTCATTATAAATACACACAAAGCCTTCTCATATTTCCCTCCTCACAGAGCCACATAGCTGTTAGTGTCACTCTGAGACAATCCCTTCCCTCCTGACATGTTTTGTTTTACAGTTGGGAGTCCCCTTTAGTCCTCTCCTAATTTCTACAGAGAGAGAACCCTCTAGTACTAGTTACCTCTTTAGCATTGACTGGAAGTAGTAACTGTCCAATCCTATGCATGTATAAACCCACTGTGGTAATAGCCAGCTTAGAGGCACTATTACAAAGTGTTTGTGCATCGTTTGTCCAGTCTTTAAAGTAAAGCTTTCTTCCCAAGAACAGCACTCAGGAATGCCTTTAGGTGTTTTAAGCCTTTAGAAAGTCATCCAGGAAATGCTGAAAATATTCCATATCGGTAGATTGTTAAAAAAAAAAGTTTCTCTCCAAAGAAACAAGGTGGACTTGTTATTGTTGTTTTGTTTCCTTTTGCTGCACAAGTCCCAAGGCACATTTTTTGGATGACTATCTTTCCACAATTTAATGAGTAATGTTTGCTGAGTTTTTTTTTTATAAAGCATTCAAAAGTCTGCTGAAAGCTAGGTTTACTTTTGTGAAATGTTCAAACAAGTAACATCAAGAAGAATGACCAATTTATTTGAGCATAAGCTTTCGTGAGCCACATCTGATGAAGTGAGCTGTAGCTCACGAAAGCTTATGCTCAAATAAATTGGTTAGTCTCCAAGATGCCACAAGTACTTCTTTTCTTTTTGCGGGATATAGACTAACACGGCTGCTACTCTGAAACCTATCAAGAAGAATGGCTCAGATGTATCCAAAAAGTTTTGAGCTCACAGACCTATTGGCTAAATCCTGAGCAGGTGCTGGGTTTTAGTCTGGGGCTTGAGCGGTGGAAAAGGGAGAAGCCTCCTTTGCGTTCCCCTGATTTTGAGCTGGTCTGACTCCTGGAGTAACAAAGAAGCTTTGGGCTGCTCTAAGTTGCACCTGGCTGCCCATGACCCCCAAGGGCTATTCTGGCATTTGGGGCTCACTACAGTGCTCTCTCCATGCTTTCTTTTCCTGAGCCAGGCTCCCTATGCTGGGGGAAGAAGTGACATAGAAGCATTAGGGTAGCCCTACAACACTGAAGAGTTTCTTTAACTGTGGGGGAATCCTCCACTTGTTGGTTAAAACCAACTTTAAGCCTGCTTTGTACCACCCAACTGGTAGACAGAACAGATTTAGTGGGGCCAATGTTCTGGTCTTGAGAATGGTCATGTCTATTAAACATGGTAAATGGGCAGAATTCTTGATCATGCTGAGAGCTGAGTAATCTAAAACTCATGTCCCATATGTGGCGTTCAAGATGCAGGCTCAGAAATGTATTTTTCATGCTCATTGATCTTATTGATGCATCTGTCATGAACTATTTTTCCAGCTACATATTTCTTTTCTCTAAATCAGTTGGAGGGAGCATTTGTCTCATGGTTAGAGAAGATGTCTCCTGAATTCTATTCCTGGCTTGGCTACTGATCTTGCTGTGTGACTTTCGGGGAAGTCACTTACCCTTTCTGTGCCTCTGTTTATCCCATCTTAAAATGGGCATGCTAATACTTGCCCACCTCACAGAGACATTCTGAGATTTAGTTAATGTATATAAAAAGTGTGTTGAGGTCTGGAAGTGAAAGGTGCAAAATAAGTGCATAGTGTTACCAAGTTTCTAATTTAAAGGAAGTGGATGACAGATTGCTCTTCAGAATGTACAATTTTGATAGCTTTTACTAGCTGCTAATGAACAAGTTTGACATTATTTTTCCTCCTTCTTGCATCCACCCTGCCTCAGAACTAATCAGGGTTCAGTGACAGCATCACTTATCCCAGGACGCATTCCAATAATTACGGTTTGGAGATCTCACAAACTCCATCATATACCAACAGGATTTTCTTTCCCTCTACTGCTGCGTATCTGACATGTGACAAGAGAATGCCCCGCTCTCATATACATAACAGCAGGAAGCTTTCCCACCTTTTAATGGCTGACTGAATTTCTTCCCCAGCAAGTCTGACAATATGAAAGTGCTTTGCAAAGATGACTGTGTTTTGAAAAGGAAAGCCTTGCAAACTCTGGACTTAGGAGCAAAAAAGGAACTGTTCACATAAGTTGCTCCTATAGTTAAATGCTTCTAAGTAGAAACTTTATAAACTGTATTCAAATGCATAGATCTTATGCTGGAAGGATGAGTTTTGCTGCCTGCAATCATTTTTCTTTACCCATATCTGTCAATTGAGCCTGGAGACATTTTGCACATGTCTCCAGGAAATGTGGCAAAGGTAAGATTGTTGTCCTGTTGTTGCTAGTTGTATTATGGGGAGGAATTTCTTTCCACAACCTAGCGAGAATCTTTGCCATTGAGGTTTAAAAGCACCAATATGCAGAAACTACACTATGGTGAGGGAGAAGAAACTTCAGTCTTGTGCCAAATTGTGCTCTAAATTAAATTGTGGTAAATCCAGGATAACTTCATTGACTTCAAAGTAGTTATCCTGAATTTACTCCAGTGTAAATGAGAGCAGAACTTGGCCTCTTATATTCAATGTGAAATTACAAAAAAGATACCACTTAGTGAATATCTACAAGGGACACTCAGAAAAGGTAAACCAAATTAACTAAAAGTGTGAATTTAAACTCACAATTTGAGGGCACGTCATCACTTGCAATGTTAATCTGGTTTACCTGAATGTCCCTATATAGACATTCCCTCGGATACCTTCCTTTGTGTAGGTTGTTGTGCCTCATTCAGAGAAGGAATCTTCCCTTCCTTCTTTAAACATGCAATAGTCTAACCAAAACTGAAGAAACCCACCCTTGATATTTTAGCCCTAACAAACCGCTACCCAGTGCCAAATCTTCGACTCCTGAGCAAGCTCATACAGAAAGCCAACTAGAAGCTCATCTAACTGAAGCTAACATTATAGACGTGGCACAATCTGGATTCAGGCCAGGATACAGAACCAAAACCACTTTAGTGGCACTGATGATCTCCTAATGTCAATGGATAGAGGACAGACATACATTTTCATCCTCCTGGATATCTCTGCAGCAGTCAACTCTATTGACCATGATATTCTGCTCTCTCACCTGAGAGAAGTGGCAGGGTCCAGGGCACGTGCTAAAATGATTTCAGTCCTTCTTGGAAGGATGATCCCAATGAGTAGTGGAGGGGAACTGCACCTCCACCACTAGACCCCCTGACTTATGGAATTCCACAAGGATCAATTCTCTCTGCATTCCTTTTCAACATCTGCATGCAACCACAAGGTGAGCGGGTCAGAAAACATGGACTCAAGTGTCAGCAATATGCAGATAACGAACAGCTGTACCTATCCTTCATAACATATGACCCATACCATTACTACTAGGATGGCCTAGTGCTTAGATGAGATCAGCTCTTGGGTTAAAAACAGCTGCTGGAAGCAAGGCAGAGGTGATACTGGTGGGCAGAGGATGATATTTTGAAGAACTGGTGGCTGCAATGGTTGACAATACATAATCACAGTTGGTCAATTCAATCTGTAGTCTAGGAGGACTCCTGGATTCCTCACTGATGCTGAGCTCTCAAATAGAAGTATCCACAAATAACACTTTCTACTATCTGTGCCTGGCTAGGAAACACCATGTCATCCTGGCAGATGAAGGCCTGGCCTCAGTCAATCATGCCTTCATCACCTCTCAGCTGGGCTACAAAAAATGCAATATACCTGGGTGTGAAGCCTTCAGCCTTTAGGAAATGCCAAAGAGTACAGAACATCACAGTTCATCTCCTCAGCAACACAGGCTACCATGAACATATCAGACCTATCCTCTACTCTCTATATTTGCTCTGGTAGAATTTTGAATCAAGTTCAAGGTCTCATTCTTTATATGTTCAAAGCTCTCCATGGCCTGGGCTCAGCGTCTCTAAAAGATCATCTAAAGCTCCAGGATAAAGACCATGGCTGACAACTACACACATCTGGCACAATAGACCTCTCAGCAAGAAGAGTAAATCTCATCTGTGCAGGTGACTGAACCTTCTCTAGGCATGGTCTGAGACTGAGGAACAAATTCCCCCAGGGACTAAGGACCATTACAAACTTCACCACTTTCTGCTCCAAGTACAAGGCATATTTCTTTAACCTTGCTCTGTCTAATATAAACACATAGCAACATCTATCTGTTTGTCTGTCTATCCTAAAAGAGACACACTATCAAAACAAGATCTCGCCTGGCACATATTTCACTGTGTGTGGAAAGTATAAGAGAACAAACAACACACGACAGCTGTGTAGTCATATGGCGTAATGCACTAATGGAAGGTGCACTACTACCACAGTGACGAACACTGTATAAAACCTCATATAGAATAAAATTAAGAATCCTTGTGATCAGAACCCACAGCAAAGGATAGGTTGGCACATTTTTGATCCTCAGTGCAGGATTCTAAAACAGTGCTTGCTTCCTGGCAAGTGTCAGAAGAAAAAGGCCCTTCTAAGAGGTGAAATCAACTGGTGACAACGGGACTTTTGTGATTGACTTCCATGGGTCTAGGATTTCACTCCTAGTGTGGTAAACCTGAAGAGGAATTCCCTTCCTGCTTCTCTACAGAAAACCTTACAATAAATGATAACTGAAAAGTCTATGAATGGGATTATAGGGAACTGGAATCAGTGACCCAAGGGGTCCCTTTCAGTCCAATGTCCTATGTTTCTATCTTCCCAAATTATCCAAGGGTCCTCTCAACAGCGGAAGAATGTCAGGTTCTCTCTACTATTTATTTGGGACTGATTTCTATCTTCTCTTCATTTCCTTCCTTAGCCCCAGTAGAGCTTCAGACAGCAGGCATAGATTGGTTCTAAGCTCTATGTATTTTCTTTACCCATGTGAACAGAAAACATCCTGACTATAGCTTTTAGGAGAAATGATTTTTTGGATGAATACAACAGGAAAGTCATACTGCATTCAGTAGCTTGCCACCTCTTATCCAAAGGAATAAGTACATCCTCTCTTGACATTTACAAAAGGTATATCAATATGTGGGTTGTGTTTTCAAGGGCTGAGCCCAGTCAAACTGCTGAGACACAAATGAACACAACT
This sequence comes from Lepidochelys kempii, assembly GCF_965140285.1. Classification (NCBI taxonomy): domain Eukaryota; kingdom Metazoa; phylum Chordata; order Testudines; family Cheloniidae; genus Lepidochelys; species Lepidochelys kempii. The sequence continues at coordinate 15,094,885 of NC_136392.1, read as the reverse complement.
AAACTTCTGAGTAGCTTATTAATTTTCTAGTCTACAGTAATATGTATACTTATGATGTATCTACAAAGGGACAGATAACCACATCCCGTGTATAGTATTTTAGATATTTGCAGTCACAACATTTGCCTGTAAATCAGCTACTGCTTTTCATAGTATCCAGTATTATAATATGTGACATTATAAACCTAAAATACTCATTTATTTTGTGGCAAAAAAGCATGAATGATATTAAGATTATATCCTACATGTCTATGCTCTGGACAACAATGTAGCGGTGGGAGTGAGTAAAAACGATTATATTCGTTTGCTTCAGCAAAGAAGCTGGAGATGTTCTGTGAAACTGAGAGTTATAATTTTCCCAATATGCCTCCACTATCACCAGCATCAACATTTACATGTACAGATGCCGAATTTAGGTTAATCAAATGTCATGCTTCAGGACATAAACTGATGACTACAGAGATCAGGAAGGAAAGCTTTCTCTATGTGCAGCATTACATAGTCGTGGTCAGATCCTCAGCTGGTGTGAATCAGTGTAGCTACCCTGACATCAGGAGGCTATGCTGCTTCACACTAGCCAAGGATCTTTATGATTATTATTATTTTTATTACTATCGAGAAGCAATTTCCAAACTTTACTGATTCACGTACCACCATCTTAAAAAATATTATGAAATTAATTGATGACCATCAAGCTCATCAGGTCCATCCTTAGGATTTATGAGGCCCTATGCAAGTTACCTGAAGGGGGATATTTAGGGATGGGGGAGGGGAAGGCGGGGGCTCCACTGAAGGCAGTCCCCAGCCGGTGGTGCTGACCCCAGTTTGTTGAGGGGGCACAGCCACCCCATCCCCCACAAACTCCCAGAACCCTCCCCCACCTGGCACCGCCCTTCCCTCTGCTGCCCACCCAGTAGGCTTCTGCTGCGGCTTGGGGCTTCCCTCTGCTGCCCCCCACCTGGCATGGCTTCTGACAGGGCACCCAGGTGAACTTGAGGCTTCTTCCACCCCATGGCTTGGGCTGTCTGCTTGGGTGCCCTTTTTTCTGGGGGTCCCATATTGTCTAGGGGTGGGGTTGGGCTCGGGCTCGGGCACTGTTGGCCTATGTGTTAATCTGCATGAGGGAATGATGGAAACTCTGGCCAGTGTCCCCTCACACACACCCAGCTTTGAGAGGAGATTTTGCTCTCCAGCGCACACAGCTCCGTCCCGGCACCCACAGCCCCACGCCAGCTCCTACCTTGTTGATCTCCCAGGGGTGGAGAGAAGCCCTCTGGCCACCAGGCGGGCTGAAGGGAGTGAGCAGTGGGCGAGGGGGAGGAGTCAGGGGGCTTCTTCCACTCCCCCCCCACTTTTTTTAAAAAAAAATTTCCCACAGGTGTTGCTGATTCGTTGTCCTGATTCACTCTGCACATGTACAGCTAGGAAGACGCCGGCTGCACACTGCACACAACCCGGCCAGCCTGCCCATGGGTAGGGACAGTGGAGTCAGAGCGCAGCACAAGCAGAAGAACCCCACATCCTGGTGGTGCTCCAAATTTTCAGGTGCCCTACGCAGCCGCCTATGCTGCAGATGCCTAAGGACGGCCCTGAAGCTCATGGACCAGAGTTTGGGAACCACTGCTGTCGTGCCGAGATGCTCCACTTAAGATTGGGACCCAATGTGCTAGGCATTGTACATAGTGGAAGACAGTCCTGGTCTCGAAGAGCTTATAGTCTAACTAGACAAGACAAGCAAAATATGGCAGAAGAAACAGAGTTACAGAGACCTGGAATGACTTGCCCAAAGGCACACAGCTGTGGCAGAGACAGGAATTCATCTGAGGCCAATTCAGTGCCCTATCCACTAGGCAATGCTCCTGCCCAGGACCTTGTCCTAGCTTGTTTTGCTGCAGCCCCCCCACCCCCCTCCGCCATGCTGTCAAGTACTTGCCCATATTGGTCTGAACATGCATGACAAACTCTCTGTTCCTGTTTACCACTTCCAGTATCACTTACATGAAATGTACAAATACCACTTTTTTTGTTGATGAAATTATCTTTTTTGCTAATGTGGTAATTAGTGATATTACAGCAGGAAAAAAATGGAGATTTCTTGCTCTCGCTCTCTTTTTTATTTAGTTATTGGCCTTTTTGCAAAATCAGTGAACTGGCAAATTTTGCCACATTTGCTATATGTGCAAGATATTTCACCCAGCTCCACAAAGTAATGTGTTTTTTGAGCAGCTACTGTATTTGCTGAAACTAAGTTATAATAATTTGATGACTAGGAACAAGTTTAATTCAGTGAACATTGTTCTCACTGACAATTGCCGAATGCAGTGAGGGATAGAATTAGTACGGACAATACGGTCTTCGACATCTCGCCAGCTCATCAGTGAGATGGTTCAGATAGGAATAATATCCAAGAAATGATCAGAGGGATCATAGTATTGGGGTGTAACATAATACCATGTTACACCTCAAAATACTATGTTAATTCTTGTGTAGGAGAACTGGGGGTTGCAGCGAAAGATGATATGAGAAGAAACAGGTAGGTATATACAATGCAGCTGGGGGGAAAGAAGAGGCGTTGTAGTTAAATTATAGCAACTGCCAAACAAAACAGCCAAAGAAATTAACAGAAAGGAACAGTCATTTCTACTCCAAATGACATTTGATAATATCATGGAGGGCCCACGTCATCTTATACAAGGAGATCCACCAGTTATCACACATCTAAACAGGGGAACACCACCATCAAAGGGCCAGTTTCCATTCTCAGTTACAGTGCAACTAAGAATAGAACCTGGCTCATCAGTTAGTTAGTGATATATTCAGGTCTGCAAAAAGAAAAGGAGTACTTGTGTGCCGAAAGCTTATGCTCAAATAAATTGGTCAGTCTCTAAGGTGCCACAAGTACTCCTTTTCTTTTTGCGAATACAGACTAACATGGCTGTTACTCTGATTCAGGTCTGAGATGCTGGATGGAATGAACTGCAAGGTCTTGTGGGCAGGGACCATCTTTTTGTTCTGTGTTTGTACAGGTTCTGGGGTCCTGAAGAGGGGGCTCCTAGGTGTTATTATAACACAAATAATAACAAACAACAACATTGAAAAGAATATTATATAAAATGGTTGACAGATGAATATTTTCATAGGCATTTGGTCAGTTATTCTGGATCTGTGAGAATAAATACTAGAGAGCAGGTTCAGAGCTGGTGCGAATGTTACAGTGATATCCCTACATGCAGCGTAAGCATCTCTGATTCCCTGAGAAAGGAAGAGGAAGGCTTCACCTCCCTGTATGGTGGGGGTAAGGTTATTCCTAAATGCTACAGATGCACTCACAAAAATGCATGACAACACAATTGTGACTCAACACTGTAATGTTCAGACAGACATTTTTACCTGTACATGGAATTTTTTTAGCCAATCAGATTTGCATGCACAGATGTGGTTCTTTTTCAGATGCGTGTCCATTTTTGATGGTGTACTCCATGTGAAAATGTGGCCTACTACTTGGCTGAATCCAAAATGGTATAGGCAAGTAGCAAGGCTGGTTGAAAAATGTAATTTAAGTTACATTTTCATGACTTCAAGAGATTGCACTACAGTTCTTGTACGAGGTGAATTGAAAAATGTATCATTGTTACAGTGCAAATATTTGTAATAAAAAATAATATAAAGTGAACACTGTACACTTTGTACTCGGTGTTGTAATAGAAATCAAGATGTTTGGAAATGTAGAAAAAACATCCAAAATATTTAATAAATTTCAATTGGTATTCTATTGTTTAACCGTGCGATTAATCGCGATTAATTTTTTTGAGTTAATCATGTTAGTTAACTGTGATTGACAGCCCTAGTAAAAACTAAAAAGAAAAAAATCCATCTAGAAATGCCACCATGGTGCATCATGGAAGCTGTCAATCAGATCCTTTGTGCCCATATTTTCATCCATAGTGATGGGTTCCCCAGCCTGGCAACATCTTTCTTACGATCTCCCATTATGAACTACCATGGCTCAGTTAGAGAGGAGACCATAGTACATCATGGGAAATGTAGTCCAGGCCAGTGAGCCCAGCCTCCCGTGGAGAATGGGGACAAAAGGAGTACTAACTTCAACTCCATGCACCATGTCATCATTTTTGGATTTAAAATTTAGCTTTTCAGACCAAAAGTTTAATTTCCTGTGGTGGAAAAATATTTTTGACCAGCTTTAGCAAGTAGCTAAAGCTATGGACCAAATTTCTCCTTTGGATATATTTGTACAATACTCATTGACATTAAGTTGATTCTCTCCTGTTTCTACCAGATATTCATCCACACCACAAAACCACCACGTTTGCCCTGTTTATTGCAGAGAGATGTAGGACTCTGACCCTAAAGTAGGGTCGTTGCACATAACCGATTTGCACAGGCACAGTTGCTTAGAGAGGCTTCCATAGCATTCCCCCAGGCTTTGATCAGTAATTATCTCCTCAATTTCCCAAACATTTAAGATCCAGATTTGTGCAACTGAATTTGGAATCTGCACTTCTTTTTATTGCACAAAACTGTCTTATACATATGCAAAAGCAAATGTTTTGCAATGTAGATCAACAACTGTTAACTATAATAAAATGACCTGGTTGAACAACTTTTCTAAATGATCTGGTCTGAGGAATACCAGTCCAGTTCTCTCCCAAATAAGGAAATTATAAAAAGATCTAATCAACAGATAGAATATAGCCATAGAAAATGCACATCAGCATACCTTAATGAAAGTAAAATAAATCTTGAAACTTTAATATCCCCTTTTCTTGGGCCTAAATAGGCCCCTTTGGAAAACTATTTTATTGTTTCTCATTAAATTAGAATTGTGCTGAGATGCCACGATCTACCATTTCCTATTATTATTAATGAAACAAAAAATTCACTGCATATTCAGCATTTCCCCAGCTAAAGCTAAAAGGAAAATAAAATCCTAGTTGTTGTTTTTTTTTTGCTTAACTCATGCTCATTTTAAAAAAAGAAAGGTTCCCCCCCCAGTTTACATTTGCATTTAAAGATAGCAATATTTTCTAGTGACAATTAAGAACCTTTAATTTATAGGTTTATTACTGCTATCCTAAATTAACAGCTCTTACAGAAACAGAGCTATCCACGTGTATGAACGTGTTCAATTCCTCTCTCATTAACCTTCGAAACATGTAGTAATTTGTAGTCAATTCAGCCTGCAACATAGTTACTGGATTATTTCTCTGCCTTTCAAATCATTAGTAAAAATTGGTAGCTTAGTCCAATACCGAATGCCCAAAATCTGACGGACACCAAAACTTTTGGATTGTGTGTCCCCAGTGTATTCACAGAGAGATCTAAAAGGTAGCTTGTGTAGCATCATTTGCTGATTTGGCTACATTTTCATTATCGAAGTGTTTATATATTTGCAGTTTTACAGCAGAACACTTGTATTTGGATATTTTTACCAGGGAAATAGAAAGTTACAAAGATGTGTATTGAAGGTCCATGAAGAAAACCTCCCAGTATATTCCGCATGATTTTTCTGAATAATAGAATATTGGAAATTAGCACTGTAATTTAGCCAAAGGCTGTTACCTTCTTGTTTGCTAATCAAATACTGTGTATGAGCACTGGGCAATATTTTTTGGACAGATCGTTTATTCACCTGGAAGTGCAGTTTTGATTGACCTGAAACGATTCACAAATATGACACAAATTCACCAAACGGTTTTGGCCAATTCTTTTTTTTTCTTGGGATTTAGGTGCTAGTCACAAAAATGAAGGGCGTGGGGGAAAGCGATAGAGGGACACCCCCAGCAAAATATCCCATAGCCCAGGGCACCCTCCTGTATTGCTGGAGACTCAAGTTCACATCAGGAAGAGGTGGGAAATTCAACCCATGTCTCCATGTGAGTGCTTTTACCACTGGACTGAAAATATGGCTACACAACCACTGCAAAGGTATTTTGCAGCCTGGGTAGACAGACACCCATTAGCCCTGCTCCAATTAGTATGCTAAAAATAGCATTGTGGTTGTGGTGGGTTGGGCTAAGTGCCCGAGTACAATCCTACCTGACCTGGGCATGTACTTGGGCAGCTGTGGTCACGCTGCTATTTTTATGGAGCTAGCTTGAATAATGCTAGCACGTCTGCCTACCCCTGTGAGGCAACATGCTCCCAGCTACTGAATAGACAAACCCTTAAAGTGATAAGGTGGGCAGCACCACTATTGCCACTCCTCCTCCAGCTCGTTTGTGAATCTAGCCCTTCATTTCCTTTGCTTTTATTTTTAAAAAGTGCCCTGAAATGATTCACTGACATTTTTCAGAATTTTCTGTTTTGTTTTGGGTCAAACAGGTTTTTCTTTTTGGAACTGCCAACAAATTGAACTATCTACTGTGGATGAGATTTTCAAAGACACTTAATGGATCTGGACAAACAATTCCCATTGACGTTAGTATGAATTTGGGCACCAACTCTTCAAGGTGGCTTTGAAAAAATGTCAGCTTGTATATATTACAAACAAAAATATGCTAAAAATATTAAGGTTGCAAAGTCAAACACTCCAAACATTAGGAAATGCCAAAATTACAGTTATATGTGCAACCTTAATTCACTCCCCTTGTGCATGTGTCTTTAATTACATGGTCACATGCTATTTTCTCACCGGACCCTAGCCTCATTCAGTGCACAGGCTGGACAGTGCTCACTGAATGAGAAGCTCTTCAACATTATTTTTTATCCTTATTGTTTAATGTGGCCTCATGCTTTATTTACTGCACACTAGTCAAACCTTGTTCTGAATATAGAATAATTAATTTTCTCCTGGTGCTTTCCATGGCATTTATCAGTATAGTATCTGAGAGCCAGATTTTTAAATGTATTTAGGTAGCTAAAGATGCTGAATGATGCCTAATGGGATTTTCCAAAGTGAAATCAATAGAATTTAGGTATCTAAGTGCTTTTTCAAAGCTCACCAAGCACCTGTTTGCATCTTTAGTAGAGCTGCACAAACAGCAGCATTTCTGATTCACTGGCAATTCTGGAAAAAAAAAAAAGGTTTTGGACTGACCAGAAGGTGAAATATTCTAAAAATTTTCAGTGAAAATAAAAAGAAAAATTAATTTCAGATTGAACAAAACATTTAATTTGACCTGGAACCAAACAGTTCATTTCAATTTCAAGCACTTTTCTTTTCTGTGTTTGCATTTAAAGAAAAGAAAAAGAAAAAAAGTTAATTTCAATGCAAACTGTTGTTTTGATTTTTCAGAATTTTGTGGAATTTTCTGAGTTTTTTTAGATGAATTATTTGGCAAAACTGACATGAATTCATAAAATGTTTCATGCCACCAAATTTGCATTTTTTGCAGAAAAGTTTTGACCCCCCCCGCCCCGAAAAGCTTGCCCAGCACTAATCTTTATGTACTTCCATATCTTTAAAAATCTGGCCCTACAGTGCTTCCCAAACATTAGTTAATTAATTTTCACAACACCCCTCTGAGATGAGAGGCTATTATCCCCATTTTACAGATGGGAAACTGAGGCAGAGATAAAGATCAAAAGTATCCACAAATTTTGGGTGCCCAATTTGAGACACCTGGGACCTGATTTTTCAGAGTACCTAATATTACATATCAGTTTATATTTTCAGAGCTGAGTTCCCATTGACTTCAGTTACAGCTGTGACTGATTAGCCCAGGGTCTCATGTTGGACGCCCATAATGTGAGGAACATACAATAGTGACCATCTGTGAAAAGTTTGGTTTTAGTGACTTCTCTGGCACCACATATAAAAACTCTGTGGCTGAGGCAGGTATAGAATTCAGTCCTCCAGAGTGGCATTCTGATTAAACCTCCTGTCTTTTGCAACCCCTGCCTCATTTACTACACACCTTTCAACTTCTGCAACAAATGAAGCAGGGAGACAATTGTCTGTCGGATCCATCAGTACCCAGCCCTGATTCATCCCCAAAGCAGGTCAATCCTATGTACTGAATGTGGCCAGGGTCCTAAGGAAAAAATAATATGTGATCATGGAATAAATGACTATGCATACACACAAGGGGTGGTGAATTAAGGTTGGACTCCCCAGACTTTTGGTCCCACTCACCCCACAGCTCCTTGCTCAGAAAGTCCCAGTCTCCTCCACACTCACTACCTGCCAGGCCCCACTGTGTCATTGAGTCCTCCTACATATTCATTTTCCACAGCCTGATCATGGATATTTGTGTTGTTTCTTGGTATCTTTGTTCTGTTAACTTAGTCATGTTCCCATGTTTCAGCCTCTTTATGATTGCCAGTGATGCCCAGTGTTGATAGGGGAATGCGTGATCCAATTCCTTGTTATTGCCAATGGCAGTTTCTCTAGGTACTATGTAATGTAATTGAACAGCATGATTACCTATACATATTTAGTTGACCTCTGTACTGTTCATCTCTATTATCTACTGTTTGTGTGTATTTCATATGCAGGGCCTTTAAATTCCACCTTTCCCATATGAATTTGCTAGAACATCATTGTGTTCCTGTTCAAACAAACAAACCAACCCCCTGTTCCCTTCACCCAGAACTGGTGGAATTTGAAAGTTTCAGGTCTGAATGAACTATAAATAATCTTAGTGAGTATAACAAAACTCTACATAACAATAAACAAAAACAAACCCATGAAATTCTTATTCTGTCAGATTTTTTTTTCATTTTTAGATATGGAATAATTTGTATATTTACAGAGATTTGCTGGTATATGCCTTATATTTATTACAGCAAATATAAATCCAGGGTCATGAAAATTCAAAAAGAAATGTGGTGTTTGACATCTTGCAGACAACCTTTCCAGCTCCTTTTCCTATGAGCCTCTAACTCAATGCAGCCATCTGTAAAAACATGAAGACTCTCAAGATGACGTACAGGCCACTGAGCAGCAACAGTACAGAATTGGCTCAGTCTATTTCTGAACTCTCTGGACTCACTAAATTCTTTCTGATAAACTCACAGCTCTCACAGCCTCACACTTATTTTTTTTAAACACACAAAATACAGCCCAAGCTACGTGGGCCAGATTCATTGATGGTTGGGTGGAGACCAACTACTTCCTGTGAACCCCAGGAGGAGGGGAATTAAGATAGCTCTAGTTTTCAGCAGGGCTTCACAAAAGCTCTGAAGCTGATTAGATGTCATGACAATACACTTCCCACACCTGGCCTTTCTTGGGCTGCACTTGCTGCTGGCAGACTGGAGTTTGCAGCCACTATTTCTTGCCCTGGGGAATCTCCACTCTCAGGATCCTGCCTCCTCTGGCATAATTCTGGATAATCTATAGCCAAAGAGGCATAGGGGGCTGGTTACATAAGTTCAGCAATGGTAAATCCACAGCATTCAATATCTATGTAACACGGAGTTTCAGCATGAGTGACCTCAACAGGCGGTGGTGTATTCATATGGAGTTTTTAATAAGTGTCAGAAAAACAGAAGCAATAGCATATCCCTAATGTTACTTTTTGGCACCATTATGCACCAGAGATGAAAGCAAGAAATGTCTGTTCCCGCATACAAAAACAAAAATTACATCTACGTTGAGTGTGAGGGACTGGATGGCTCAGGGAGCTGGCATTAAGATATAGAGGTTAAATCTCTTCCAGGTCACTTGCTCAAATCCAGGAGAGGTCAACAGAAAATCATTACTATTTAATATACACAGAGGGATACATTTTCAAACAGGCTTTTATTTGCCTCTGGAAATGAATTGCCAACAAAGTAAGTTGTTGGTTCATGAGAAGTGTCCACATTGTTATTTAGTATGTCTAGCATTGACACTGTGCCCAGAACTGTACCACACACAAAAATAAAGAGAGACCCCACTCCTTAGGGCTTACAGTCTAAAAGGGAGAGAGATAAAGAAGACATGATACACTGGGCAATCCATGAGTAATGGTCTTCTTATCAGACACACAGCTTGCAAAGCCATTTTGAGACAGCCTCATCAGCAAGATCACCACCTGAGTGCTCAGATTCATCATACCCTGTATCTGGGCTAGCAGTCTCTGGGGGGAGGCCAAGGATTACATGGGACTAGAAACTGGACTTCCATCTCATCCCTAAAAATGGATGAGCCAAAGGATTGAAGCAAGCTTACAGGATAGCTTGGAGAATGTTATGATACCTCTCCTGGAAAATTTCAGCTTTTCATTTTGAAATTCTGAAATTTAGCTAGATTTTTTTTAATTAATAAAAGAATAAAAACACCCCCAAACCAAATTTAAAAAGATATTTTGAGGTGAACAAAATGTTTTGCTTAACATGAAATGAATTTTTTTCCAGTTTGGCCACTGTACCAAAAAAAAAAAAAAAAAATCAATGATTTGCTCAGCTCTATCTCCTGTACATGTTCTATAGATAAGTCAAGATGGCGCCAGTCTGCCCATTGCAATCACTATTACCTTCAACTGTCAGACGGCAATCAACTGCACACCTTGCACTTTTGAGGAAATACTTCAGAGTACAGTTTCAGAGAAATCAGTTAAAGATTATGGACCAAATTATGCTCTCCGTTATGCCTGCATAATCCAATTGTTTGGCCCCATACTGTGTATGTTTACACGGGTGCATGCTTACACACTGCATTAGACTTCTTACAAGAGCATCTTAGCTAGCAGTTTTTAACAAAAATTCTACTAGACTATTACTGTCCTTGCCCAAATGCCTGTAAAAATTTTATGGAAGGAAGTTTCATGCTTTTTTATTATGCTCCACTGAATAATTTGTATGAAGTTATGTTTTAAATTAGCATTTCCTCAGATTGGAGAGCAAGTAATGCTAAAGTATATGGTGATTATAATACTTCTATTTGCATAAAAATAAAAAAAACCTTCAGTTTATTACTAGCATGTTCTCTGGCAAGGTTTTCTAAAACCAATGGCTAGGAAATATTGTTGGTGTTCAGAACACACTTCATCTAATTATACAAAAGCATATCCACACAATTGCAAGGGTTCATGGAAGAGATAATCAAATCACAACCATTCAGAATAAAAGAATTGTTCAATGTGGAATTGTTGATACAGCAATTTAATTAAATCAGTTTAGCAGCAAGAAAGTAGAGTTCTTAAAGAGCTGCCACAGGTTCAAGAATTTGAATATTTGTGATCTTTTTCTACAAGAAAAGGGTGCAAACAAAAGAAGTGAATTGGGTCATTCAGGTCTGGGAAAAATAATTGACATAAGTTCTATTCAGCAGCACAATCTACTAGAGATGGGCGAAATTTTTCAGATGAATCGTTTATTAGCCAAAAATATATAGTTTTGGGTCAATGGAAACTATTCATGAATATGGGGCAAATTTGGCAAATAGTTTCAGCTGAAAAAAATCAAGACAGTAGTAGTGCACTACATTTAGCTCATTTTCTCCTCACATACTTGCTTCTGGAGGGATTTCTGAAGTTATTTCTGTGACTGGATTCCCAGGGTGAGAGTTGAGGGAACTGCTATGCCTCCTCAACTCTCCAGCCTGGGCTGTCTCTCACAATGCTTTGCTAGTGACAAGCAGCAAACCCCTCCAGGCCCTGTTATCACTCAGCACAACCACATGTGGAGCCCCACACTCAGCTAGATTGCATGAATACTCTCAGACCCACTCTTGAATCAGAGAGAAAGGCACCAGCCAAATATCCCCAGCTCCCAGACTTGTACCGCAGGAATATACTATCTTGCGCTGCTCAAGATGGGCAGTGCAAATGTATTAACTGGTTCACCACTTCCATCAATGGAAAGTGGATATACACCAGCCTTTGCAACCTGAGCAAGCATCCTTACCAAACACTTCAGACAAACTCACTGGTAAAGATAAACAGTTAAACAAAATTATTGACTACAAAAGTGATTATAAGTTAGTTACCAAAAGAAAAGAAAAGAAAAGAAAAGAAAATGTAAGCATGCAGTCTAAACTCTCAACCCTATTAGACTGGGCAACATCTAGATTAAGCAGTTTTTCTCACCCCACTGGATATTGCAGTTCATAGTACACAGATTTCACCCTTGAAACCTGGCCCAATCTTCTCTGCTGGAGTCTTAAATCTTCTTACTGTCCTTGTTGCTTGCAGCATAGGTGGGGGCAGAAGAAAGGCCAACCATGGGGCATCCGTGTTCTGTTTTATACCCTCAGTCCCATGTGCTCGGAGAACACAAGTCCCGGCATATCTGGTAGGCATTGTTGAGTCCCCAGGCAAGGTTGAGCAATTCCCCTGGTGTGGTCTTATGCTGGTGAGTCATTGAATTGTAGCTCCCTTGCTGGACAATGGCTGTTGATGGTTGTTTGACACCCCACCCTGGCATTGGTTACTTTCCTTGCTGCTGTCTGTGGGGAACTAATATCTGGCTGATTCCCCAACTTACAGCATGTTTTAGTGACAACCATGCAACACAATCGCATAACTTCATATGCGCAAAAGATATACATGTTTAAATAGAACAGTAACTTTCAGACGATCATAACCTTTTCCCGGATACCGCACATGGCATGCTTTATACTCAATATCACAATTATATACAGATAAGGAATATGGGGTTACAAGATGCTCCCCCAAAATATACTAGGTCACAATTTCTGTATTCATTTGCACTCAGGAGAAATAGGTCTCTCTGAGAGCCAGACTCATAATCCCACCAAAGTCAACTGAAAGACTCTTATTGACTTAAAAGGGGTTTGAATCAGGCTCTTTGTCTCTCAGCCCAAATGATGTATCTTCATCATTCTCTGCCTCCTTCTCCTTTAATTGTATACAGTGTTAAGATTGTGCAACAGTTAGGGTGAAAATGAATATGACACATGTTCTTGTATGAGCACATGGTTATGATTGCACACTTTGTAGGCTTTGGAGACCTTATTGAAAATTTGGCCCCAAGTCCTTAACGCTGACAGAAACAAAACACTGAGTTCCAAATAGCAGCTGGCTGGATATAATAATAATGTTAATACTTAACATTTATATAGTGCTTTGTAATTCCAAAGCATGGCATAAAATTTAACTAATTCATTCCCAGTTTCATTTTTGAAGGAAGGATTATCACTTCAGTATTAATTAAATCAATAACAACAATAGTTTGTTATTTGCTGTGTGCCAGTGACATGCTTGGTGCTACACAAGGTGCAAAAAGACTTTCCTTAACCCAAGGAGATTACAATTTGAGGATCTGGTGCTGCAAACTGCTCCATGCAGCCAGCCTCTGTGTCTACCCTGAGGACCGCCAAAGTCAACGAGTATCTTAGGTACTCCATTACTATGGTCCCCAAAATTAACTTGATACCCTTTTTTGATGAGATTACAAGTTGGTTTGTTAAAGGTCATAGTGCTCACATAATAAACTACTGTAAGGCATTGACTTGATATTGCCTGACATTTTGATTTAAAAACTTGAACAATATAAAATTAACATGGCACACATTAAATGGATTAAAAGCTGGCTAATTGATAGGTCTCAAAATGTAATTGCAAATGGAGAATTGTCAGCAAGAAGGTGTGTTTCTAGTGGAGTTCTGCAGGGACTGGTTTTTGGCCCTGTGCTATTTGACATTTTGAGCAATGACCTGGAAGAAACCATAAAATAATCTCTGATGAAGTCTGCAGATGACACAAAAATGGGGGTGGTGGTGGTAAATAATAAAGAGGATAGGTAACTGATTCAGAGCAATTTGAATCACTTGGTAGATTGGGCGCAAGTAAACAATATGCATTTTAATATGGCTATACATAAATGTAGACATCTAGGAACAAATAGTGTGGGCCATACTTACAGAATGGGGGACTTCATCCTGGCAAGTAGTGTCTCTGAGAAACATATGGGAGTCATGGTGGATAATCAGCTGAACATGAGCTCCCAGAGTGAAGCTCTGCTCAAAAGATCTAATGTGATCCTGGCTATGCATAAACAGGGGAATCTCGAGTAGTACAGAGGCAATTTTACCTCTGTATTTATCACTGGGCCACTGCTGGAATGCTGTGTCCATTTTGTTGCCCACAATTCAAGAAGGATGTTAATAAATTAGACAGGGTTCAGGGAAAAGCCACAAGAATGATTAAAGGATTAGAAAACCTGCCTTATAGTGATAAGCTAAAAAGATGGAGATCTTTCAATTTAACAAAGAGAAGGTTTGGGGTAACTTGATTACAGTTTATAAATATCCACATGGGAAACAAATATTTAATAATTGGCTCTCAGTCTAGCACAGAATGTTATAACAGGATCCAATGACTGGAAGTTAAAGCGAGACAAATTCAGTCTGAAAATGAAGTGTAAATTTTTGCCATTGAGGGTAATTAACAATTGGAACAATTTACTAAGGAGAGTGGTGGATTCTCTCTGACAATTTTAAAATCAAGGTTGGATGGTGTTCTAAAAAAAATACACAAGAATTATTTTGGGGATATTCTCTGGACTGTCTTATACCAGAGATCAGACTAGATGACAGACAATGGTTCCTTCTGGCATTGGAATCTATGCATTACTATAGTAGCTGCGTACCTTCTATGTATTTATCAGCACAACCCCTCTGTAAGGGACTATTTTACAGAGGGAAATTGAGGCACAGAGACTGGGGCCAAGATTTTCAGAAATGTTCCATGACAGATCGAGTGCCTCAATTTTGGGGTCCTCCCCTTGAGGCAATTTGGAGAGGCTTGTTTTTCTGAGGGTAGATGCCCAGCACTTTTTGAAACTCAGGTCCCTTTAATGCATCTCAAGTTGGGCATCCAAAGACTGAAATGCTCCAAATCATTAATCACTCTTCTGAAAATCTTAAGCCTCAGTGATTTTCCAAAGGCTAAACAGAGCAGGAACTTTAACCCAGATCTCCCAACCAACTCCTCGCCTGTTGCCTGAACCACTGGCCGATCTTTTTTCCTCTATGGAATCACCTGTAGGATTGGGATCTAAATGGGAGACACGTGTCTAAATACACTGATAGACTCAATAAGGAAGTGGTTTGGAGTAATGCAGGAGCCTTGTAATGAATAGGTAACCCTCTAGGTGTACTGGATCTTCTCCCATCAAAATTAGTAACCACACTTCCATGAAAGCAGGATCAGTTCCTTTCTTTGATTAGTATCAAAAGAGGAAAATACATTATTCTATTTTTGACATTATAAGTGCGGTCAGGGGCCAGTTCTCAAGTCTTATATTGGTTAACCGTTTCTCTCTCTTTTATCTTGAATTTCCTGAATGTTTTTGGTTTTCAGTCTTACACTTAATGTTGTATTTACGCAGGTTTCTTGCATTGACTACATGTAAATATTCATTGTCCAGAATGTCTTCTGGCTATAGTTAGCAAAAGTCATGTTCCTATTTCCCCTACTTTACAATGGGCATTAGTGAAAACTGGATACTTAGCTTACCCCTGGATTTTACTACAGTCTTACTTAGAATGGGAAATAAAACCTGCATGCCATCTGAAGTAAGTATTAATATGCGGGGATAAATATGCAGGTTTTAATGGCACAAACCACAGCTCACCAACTTCTTCTTTTACACACATGTGCAATTGCCATTGGATCCGATGTTGCCTGTGTGTATATGGAGAGCAGAATTTGATCCTCTAAAGTCACATTTGCTGCAAAGAACAGTAGAAAACAGAAAAATAGAAACACCACAGATTGGGGCTAAAGTGGGTTCTGTGTTGAGAGTTGTCAATAGGTTCCTTGTTGCTAAGGAAACTATTTCCTTGGTAGCTGTATGTTTGCCACATCTTGCTAAATTGGTGTCAGAATCTCAAGTGAAGAACAATGCTGTGTGCCATCAGAGGAAATAAAATCCCAAATAGGGCTAAATATTTAATAATTTAAAATTCTGAACTCAATTAAGAGCTTGATTTAAAAAAAAATCCTTTAAACCCTTTTACCTTGGAACAGTGTTTCATTGGCTGCCTAATAAAGAATGACAAATTTATTTGAGCATAAGCTTTCAATAAATTTGTTAGTCTCTAAGGTGCCACAAGTACTCCTTTTCTTTTTGAAAATACAGACTAACACGGCTGCTACTCTAAAACCTAATAAAGAATGTGTAAATTTGGTACATTTTTTAGTGCAGAAACATCTCTAAAGCCATATCTAAAACTTGGATAGGCGCCCTTGAACAATAGTCCACTTTTTCCACGTTGGAAATGTGTCTCAATGCACTTATGTGACGGACAACATGGTTTGTGTAAATGACTATGAGACAGGGAATATGGGGGTGGAATTTCCTTTTTCTATTAGGATAAAAGGCATGTCTTATTTCTGCTTGTTGATCTTTCACTATATGTTAATCTACAATGTAGGGGAAAACGTGTTATGAGCAGAGATTTTAAAAAAATGTTAGGCATGCAAATGCACACACAAAATGTGCATGTAACTGCATTCCTAGTTTTTGTGCACAATTTCCCAGGTTTGTGTGGGCAAATCAGATAATTGTGTGCACAACGTAAGAACATAAGAATGGCCTACTGAGTCAGACCAATATGAATCTAGCCCAGTATGCTGTCTTCCGACAGTGGCCAGTGCCACGTGCCCCAGAGGGAATGAACAGAACAGGTAATCAAGTGATCCATCCTCTGTCGCTCATTCCCAGCTTCTGGCAGCTAGGCACACCATTCCTGCCCATTCTGGCTAAGAGCCATTGATGGACCTATCCTCCATGAATTTATCTAGTTCTTTTTTTGAACCCTGTTATGGTCTTCACCTTCACAACATCCTCTGGCACAGATTGACTGTGCATTGTGTGAAGAAATACTTCCTTTTATTTGTTTTAAACCTGCTGCCTATTAATTTCATTTGGTGATCCCTAGTTCTTGTGTTCTGAGAAGTAGTAACCAACACTTCCTTATCTACTTTCTCTACACCAGTCATGATTTTATAGACCTCAATCATATCTCCCCTTAGCCATCTCTTTTCCAAGCTGAAAAGTCCCAGTTTTATTAATCCCTCCTCATACTGAAGCCGTTCCATAACCCTAATCATTTTTGTTGCCCTTTTCTGAGCCTTTTCCAATTCTAATATACCTGTTTTGAGATGGGGTGACCACATCTGCACACAGTATTCCAGATGTGGGCATACCATGGATTTATATAGAGGCAACATGATATTTTTCTATCCTATTATCTATCCCTTTCTTAATTAGTCCCAGCATTCTGTTCGCTTTTTTGATTGCCGCTGCACATTAAGTGGATGTTTTCAGAGAACTATTCACAATGACTCCAAGATCTTCCTTGAATTGGTAACAGCTAATTTAGACCCCATCATTTATGCTCATCTGTGTCTACAGCCTCCCCTTTCCAATTAGGCATATGTTTGCAATGCCAATGTTTTAAAAAAATCTGGCCCAAGATAAGGACATTCTGGGCCAGATTTTATTTTTAAGGGGGAAAGATTACAAAATGTGGCTAATTTTCATGTGCAAAGGCCATTGAATTTAGCACATACCTTTACTCTTTTAATTGGAGTTTATATTTCCAAAGCGTCAGCCAAGCAAATCAGATATGTTTGATTATTAAACAAATCCAATGGATACTACAGAGGAACAAGTTGAAACCTTCATTTTATATGAGAAGGAGAGAGCTGAAAAATGTAAACAAAGGAGTAAGGAATACCAACATCTGTCCTACAGTTATTCTTAGTCATACTCCAATTTTAAAAACACACACCAATCAAAAATTTATACATTCACCCACTTTCTGGGTAATTATTTTGCCTCATCAAGGCTCAGGGTCAACACACCCAGACTATGGCAACCGACTTTATTTCTATAGCCCTGTAAAAATATAGCATGAGGAGGGAGAGTGAATATCTTTGTATTCAAAATAAATACAATTTGGAGTAAGAAAGGACCAAAAAAGAAGCAAAAAATGAAGCTAATTAAATTGCAATGACCTCTGAATTTTGCAGTCACATAGCCAGGCATTCATATCATTATTAATTATTTACATTGTGGTAGCGTCCAAAATATGCCACATTCTTTCTAAATTTAAAGAAGAAACAGCCCCTATCTCCAAGGATTTACAATTCCACAGCTTCCCAAAACACTTGAAATCATATATGAAAATGTAAACTTGTATCTACCTGAGCAGCAAACCCAAAGTAAAATGTAGAGCATTAAAGCGTAAACCGTATAAAACTTCCACTGCATGGATTATATAGTTACCACTGGTAGTGGTTCCTTGCAGATTTTTCCAGAAATTCATGTCAGTCCTAAATAGAAGGCTTCATACTCCTATCAGAAATGTTTTTCCACTCCACAGAATGCTGCACAGTTAGAAGATGCTATAAGTATGTAGGAAAAGTACGAGGACGACAGAAATTAACAAGAGGACAACAGGTTCTCATCATTCATTGCACATGGGTCAACAGTGTAAGAGTAATTCATACAGTCATAACGGTACCACTGGGCAATACGTAAGTCAGACATTTCAACTACCATATCCAAGGCTGTGGTGAAAGAACTAATGCACTCTCTATTAATGACTTGGAAAGGAAAAACACTTTGCAAACATATTGTTAGAACTACATAAGTCAGCTATGTTCAATCTCCCTTATGATTTTTGACATCACTTTAAGTGAGCAGCTATAGGAAAAAACAACCGTGCTTGAACACCATAGTCCCAGACTTTGTATCAGGGAACACATTTGCACAGTGTGTTGAACTATTACATGATTCATAATAATGTTCACTTTTGCTAGACAAGGGGATGAGGCGAGTGGACCAACTTCTGTTGGTGAAAGAGACAAGCGATCAAGCTTACACAGAGCTCTTTTTCAGGTTCAATAAAAGATATGCGACCCACCTGCCTCAACTGGTGGGGAAACTTGACGGGACCAGTGGTGGCCCTGGTGGAGCGGGATTTGTTGCTGCACCCCCTCCCCCCACTACTTGCTGGGGATGGGGGAGGAGGGTATATAGTGTCACTACAGCAGCTAGGGTGGGGGGCATGTATCCCAGTGGCACTGTTGGAGCCAGGTCTGTTGCCTTGGCCCCCACTGCTTCTCTTGCATGCAGGGGAGAGGCCAGGGGCATGCTGCAGAAGCCTCAGGAATGCACTGCTCCTTGTATCCTGCTATGCCTCTCCCCACTTCAGGCTTCTGGTGGGCAGCAGGGAATGGCTTGGGGGCTTCAGCCAGGGATATGGCCTGCAGGTGCCAACTCCAGGAGCCACTCTGAGGGATCAGGGCAGAATGCTCAGTCCTCCTGCTGCCTTAGGGCGAGGCGGCAGGAGTCAGGCCCTAGGTCATAAGGTTGACAGAGAATTTAGACAGAGGGCAGCACAGCAACCTGATTTACCCTGAGGTAAAATAGACCAGGAACTTGGCTCGAGTGCATGACTCCTTATCGGCCTGCCCAGCAAGCATTCACAGACAGCAGGTTGCCAGTGCCAAAACCTCATTAAAAAAAAAAAAAGCGCCAATGTGTGCTTTGCATTTATTGATGGGAAATGTTTTCACTCCCAATGCAGGTATAAACAGCAATTTAGGAGGGTCAGCATAATGCACTGTTATGGGAGTAAAGCGCTGTTCCAACAGGGCAGCATAAAAAAGGGGGTCTGTAAGATCCCAGTGCTTAAGGAGAAGTAACAGACATTGGATTTTGGTGATGGGCCTTGGGAGAAGGTGAGACCTTGTGGCCTTCACAGGCCAAGATCAGACCTCATAGGCCAAGGTCCCCACTTTTATGAACCCTCTGTGCCCCACACAGGGGGTTTGGACTCAGAGGTGCTAGGACTCAGAAAGAGCTGAGTTAGGTTTATATGGTAATGTGCCCTGTAATCCCCACACCAGAACCAATTAAATGCTTGGTATAGGAGAATATGGGTGATGGGTGGGTAGTGCCAGTCTCCTGTGCTGAAGTTTAATAAAGATTGTGACCCACCACTTAATTCCATGCACGTGTCTGGCCTCATTTTGCCACTGTGTCCACATCAAATTACCTCACCCACCTTGTCTCTCTAATATCCTGGGACCAACATGGCTACAACAACACTGCAATTCACTGTAGCCGCTTTGCTTAATAAAGTCAACAAAAGCCCTGGCTGAGATGCAGCAGGTAAAGAACATGCCAAAACATCAGTTAAAGTAAGAAGATTCACCTTTGTTGTTGTTTTAAGGATAGTTATGGACATCCACATAAATGGCCTGTCCAAGTACCTTCTACAAGAACCAGTTACTATCCAACTAGATACTTGCTATGTAAAGAAAACATCCTCAGTTATTAGTGTTGGTGGAGACAGGTATTATTTCTTCTTAAAATTTGATCCCTCTACTATTTTCACTAAGGTGGGAAAAAAGAATCCAAAACATAAAGAGAGGAAATAAAATGAAAGTTATAGAAGTGTGTGTGTCTGTATGTATTTAACCTGGAAAGACTGGGAAGAAGGAAGCAAACAGAAAACAGCATGTGATTTCTAGTGCAGCTGAAGTGAAGAACAAACAGCTGCTTCAGTTTATATTTGTAGTGACTACATTTACAGTTTGTTCTTAAATGTTCAATAGACCAAAGACCTGAAATTAGCCAAATTTATTCTCTGAAGACAAAGCAGCACAATATGAAAAGGAGACATACACATACCTTCCTGCTGGGAAGGATATTCTCACAGCACGTTCACCTTGCACAGGTGGTGTACTTCCAAGGTATGCATTGCAGCTAGGAGCATTTGTAGCATAATTCTACAAGTTACAGAACTCTTTGCACATCACTAACATCCAGCTACCAGTTCATAACAGTTCCTTAACTTCTTGTTTTGTTCTGTACTTTTCTTATCTCTGTTTTGGATGCTACATTTCAAACCATTTAGGCATAGTAGTACATCCAAACCTGAGCTAGGACATACCATTCATGTATCTTGACTTTTGCATTCTTCCCATTTTCTAATGCCAAAGTCAACTTCAACTATGCAATGTGCTGAGGGATACTTGACATGGCTGAACAGAATTGTGGGAAAAGGTTAACATAGCTTCCCAACACACACACACACACACACACACACACAGTGCATAGAATATCCATTAATGGTGTGTATGCTATGCCTAACATTTATGAGTTGGTAAACAAAATGTATTGGCAAACATGTTTTTATGCAACTAGCCGGCAGTAAGTCCTGTTTGCTAGGAAGTCTCTTATTGAATTGCAGAGAGGTCTGGAACGTGGACTGCTGAGAAACAGGCAGAGACAGATTTTACCATATGTAAAAAACCTCTCTCATATCACCGATAAGAGGAAGAGCTAAGTAGGTTGAAAAATGACTACCACTAACATATCAGGACCAAGTCAGAACACCCTCTAAACACTTCTTTCCACTCTTCTAACCTGTTGGAACGGTCATGACAAGATGGTTATAATTGCGGCAGAATCAAGTTGAAATGCACCACTCAGCATGTAGCCTGCACACTCATTCCAACATACCTGAAACAAGGAAGAAACATACCAGAGAAATCAATTGGCAGGTACAAGAAAAGATCTTGAGGTCATGGCCTGGTGTTCTTTTTTTTTTTTTAAACTGCTCTTTCAAAACAGTGAAAAACCTCAAATTCCTTGCTAGAAATATTGTACTTGAATTAGTTCTAGCTGTTTTCCTACCAGGCCTGCATGTTTTTTGTTATGGTAGGTTAAGGAAGAGTTCACATGCATTCTGGTTGGATATACATGGTCTTGCATTGGTAATACTAAAAGGTATTAGCCAGAAGTATAGAGATGGAATGAGGGTTTTCATACTGGAGCTAGTTTGCTGTTGTCTTAGGAGCAGAGAAATTCTGGTTAGTTTTAGTTAAGTTCAAAGTTAGTATGTTTAGTTTTCAGCTGTTTCTGCTTAGTTCCTATTCCTGGCATTTTTGTGGACCTTATATTCAACTTGCGTTGCTTCATGGCAGCAAGTATATCATGGCCCTCTATTACTAATTTGATTAAAGATATGTATAGTCTGCTATTTAACACTGGAGCTCAGAAACACTAAAGAGATAAGGGAAACAAAAAGTGCATCAGAGGACTTTAATGGGGAGTTCAAGGTTAATATCTATCTGTGCTCTTACTCCGGACTTCAGAAAAGATCATTTATTGCACTGGACCCAAGTTTGATGTTTAATTAGCAAGGTACCCTTAGCAGCACAGCTCTGCATAGCCTGTCATCTAGAGAGCTAGTAGACAGAGTGTCTGTGAAATTCCTCAGCTGGGACCTGAAGCAAAGGTTACTTTATGATCAGCAAAGTCAAGAATACCACAGCACAAGGCTGAGATGATAGAACCTGACAAAAATGACCTTACTCTAGGCCAGCAAAGAGGTAAAACAAACTAATTGAACCATTCATTCTGGAACAGGGATATTCAACCATCACAAAACCAAACTACACTGAAGATTAGCGAATCTGATTCCTGGCAGTTTCCTCTGACAAATTAAGACAGGAGTCACTCTGTTTCCTATAGGGTTTGGGATCACATAGGGCTGTAGGAAGCTTCTTACAACTTCAAAACAATGACATTAAAGGCAGTTGGCCAGAGAAGCAGAATTTCACATTGGTGTTTTGGTATCGTTGGCAGCCGGGCTGGATTATTGACACCGCTGCTCCTGTAGCTGCCTGCAGAGCTGCAGCCAGCATCTCTAGTATTTGTCACTGTCACTTCACAAGTGCTCGGCATTGTTCAGGAAATTGTATGTGTAAAGCAAAACTGCCTGCGACCAACTTCGACAAGGGAGCAAGGATGTGAAGGTGCTTGAAACTGAAACAGAGGTTTTATGTGTCCTATTATGTGCCCTAGCAAGAGTCATAAATAACTGTGACAAGTTTTTTTTGTTACATGTGAAAGTCCTTGACTATGCCTCCTGTTTTAGCTCCCCTCTCTCTCTCTCTGTCATGCACTAGAGCTGCCAAGCTGCATGATGATAGATGGCACTATGCAGCAAATGACAGCCGGATAGATTTTTTAGTTTGTGCTTTAGAGAGAATCAGATATGCTGTATAAAGCAATAAAAAAAGCACACTCACAAGGTGGGTTAAAAATAGCTAGCGCAGCAGTAGCTGACTTTGTTGTTTATCAAAAGTTAAATCTCTACATGTAAAGTCCAGGTGATGTGTTAATTTTTCAGACACTGAGGTGTGACTAGAGACTAGAAACCCTACGAGGATTTGTTTCCATATTGTAAGGGAGGGGAAACACACCAACAAAAAACCTGGAAGCAAACACTCCTGAATAATGAGCATTCAAAACATAAGCTGAAAGAGGCCCAATCTTTATAATGTTATGAAGGAAACTCTGAGTCCAAACAAGGGATGTTCAAAATTCGTATTCAGATCCAGATTTTCAAAGAACAAGCCCCCTCTCTATATAGTATAACTTGTTTACAAAATCTAAAGATTAAGGAAGGATGCTCTTGTGTTTAAAGTGTAAGACTCTGACCCAGCTCAGGTACAAACTTCCTCTGACCTTTGGCGAGTCATTGAACCATTCCTTGCCTCAGTTTCTTCCCCTATAAAAGTGGAAATAATAAGAATTATCTAACAAAGACCAGTGAAATCAAGGGGGAGGGAGTCCTTCCTGTGGGCTCTGGATTAGGCCCTTTGATATCCATATTGTATAAGAAGCATGATTAGTATGATTTTTTTATTTGCATCTTTTATAGATTAACTCTAGGAAAACACATATTTACCAAAACATTAGGAGACTGATTTTAATCTCACTTATGCTGATAGAAATATGTAACTTTCAGTGACATCCATAGAGGTTCATTAGTGTAAAATTAGTGTAACTGAACAGAGATTCACTCATGCAAGAGTATGCAAAGAATGAGTACACACATGAGTATAAATGGGCATATGCAATTACTGCAGTTGCACACAAACTGGATAACTGTGCAAATGCACTTATTTTACACTCAGGTACAGAAGCATGCTAACTGCATGTAGTGATCCCAGAGTAGATTTACGACACACCGCATATTGTTGAATATCATCTTTAGGCCCCGTATCACCTGCTGAAGAAATTGGATGGATTTGTGAACTCTCCATTTAAACCATAGGTGTTCAAGCTTCGAAGTTGTTCTGCCCTTCTTTCCACTGGATTTTAACTTTACTTGCTTTCTTCTGTGCTTTCTATTGATCTGGATGCCATGTAACAAATGGCCTGGTTTCCCAACCACCTTGGAAATGTCATGTAGGAGTCAACAAAAATACTTACTGTATGTTTTATAAAGAATTACAGCTGGCTGTGAATTACTCTAGCTTTCATCTCTGTAAACCTGGTCTGGTTGCCTATTGTATCGATGGATGAGCAGAAGTACCAGAAAATGATTAAATGAGCCAGTGAGTTTCCCAGTTCATGGACATGACAGCCTGAGACGTACTTATTCACTCTGCTTCTGTCTCCTCAGACACTATACTTGAAGCTGCTATGTAATTTAAGAGTGCTCAGTATATCAGATCTCAACTACTTCCCCCCCACCCCTTGATTTCTGATGAATCATGGTAGGAAAACTGTGGCTTTAACTCTGGAGGACGCGACATAATGCAAAGCAGCACAAGAGGTTTATTAAAAAATATGTCTGTCAGGCTTTATACTACTAGAAAGGGATAATTTGAATTTTATACCCATAATTCAAATTTGGGGATAATTCAACACCCAAACAGATACATTTCTAGCTGTATGCAGTCACACGATGTAATATTGGGGGTTGTTTATTACTTACTGGCATGTTGTTATAGCATCATCTCCCCATACTATGCTTAGGGGACAGTTTACATTTCCATAATAAAATAAGTTTTCTATAGGTTTATAATTCAATCAGTTTGCATTTCATGAAGCTGTAACATGGCATGTGAATTTTTAGCTTGGATACAATTGTTTTGACTAAAAGATTACTTTAAAAGCAATAAAGTAAAACAGCTCAAAGAGAAGGGTTTTTAAAGCAATTTTCTGTATTCCTCCCCACACACCTGCTCTTATCTAACTAAAAATGGTTTAATTTTGCAGGAACCTTGTGGATAGCGTAGACCATGGTGCCAGATGGGTTTATGCCAATTTACACCTGCTGAGGATCTGTCCTTGTTGTCTTTAGGTATGAAGCAGCAAAGTAAAGTAAGATATTTTAAGACTGAATGGCAGCTATTGTTTATGTAACAAAATAACAAGAACACATAGCTCTTACGTCCGTAAGATATAAGGTCTGTCTACTTTAGGTATTTTTGAGGTGCCCATCACTGTCATCCATAATTACTATTGACATTATGTATTATTAGAGTAGTGCCAGCAAGGGTCTCACAGTCTTTCGCAAATACTAATTCATTAAGGGCCTGAACTACAGTCCATTGAAAGACTCCCGTTGACTTTAGTGGATCTTGGATCAGACTTAGCCTTTCGGGGTGTCAAGGTTCCTCCCCCACTCTGAACTCTAGGGTACAGATATGGGGACCTGCATGAAAACCTCCTAAGCTTACTTTTACCAGCTTAGGTTAAAACTTCCCCAAGGTACAAATTAATTTTATCCTTTGTCCTTGGAATATCCACTGCCACCACCAAACTCTAACTGGGTTTACTGGGAAACGTAGTTTGGACACATCTTTCCCCCCAAAATCCTCTCAACCCTTGCACCCCACTTCTTGGGAAAGGTTTGGTAAAAATCCTCACCAATTTGCATAGATGACCACAGACCAAAACCCTTGGATCTGAGAACAATGAAAAAGCATTCAGTTTTCTTACAAGAAGACTTTTAATAGAAATAGAAGTAAATAGAAGTAAAGGAACCACCTCTGTAAAATCAGGATGGTAGCTACCTTACAGGGTAATTAGATTCAAAACATAGAGAATCCCTCTAGGCAAAACCTTAAGTTACAAAAAAGACACACAGACAGAAATAGTCATTCTATTCAGCACAGTTCTTTTCTCAGCCATTTAAAGAAATCATAATCTAACACATACCTAGCTAGATTATTTACTAAAAGTTCTAAGACTCCATTCCTGGTCTATCCCCGGCAAAAACAGCGTACCGACAGAAACAGACCCTTTGTTTCTCTCCCTCCTCCCAGCTTTTGAAAGTATCTTGTCTCCTCATTGGTCATTTTGGTCAGGTGCCAGCGAGGTTACCTTTAGCTTCTTAACCCTTTACAGGTGAGAGGATTTTTCCTCTGGCCAGGAGGGATTTTAAAGGGGTTTACCCTTCCCTTTATATTTATGACACGGGGGGATAGCTAAGTGTTACATATTGAGCAGAATGAAAAAACAAAAGGACTGACAGGCGACTTACCAATGGCAAGTGCCCGAGACTGGGGTGCCAGAGCCAGTCCTTCCTACCTAGACAGTGTAGCCTCCCATATACATCCACTGCACTTTTCACAGCCTTGTTATCTGCACCATAAGAGTCCTTCACTAGTATAAAGAAAAGGAGGACTTGTGGCACCTTAGAGACTAACCAATTTATTTGAGCATAAGCTTTTGTGAGCTACAGCTCACTTCATTGGATGCATTCACTAGTATGTTACAACACCCACGTTGAACTTTTCCAATGGTCAGAAATATTCAGTTACCTTTTTATTTCCCCACCACTTTGCATTATGTCAAGATTTCTGGTTCAGGCTGGGAACAGAAGGAAATACCTGAGAGAACCTGATTTTATGCCATTTCTAACCAAACAGACAAGGTGGCTGCATAGTTCAGTATGGAAACTCATAGCATGGAAACTTCTCCCAACCTCAATTCAAAACAATCTCCTGTCACCAGCTGAAATACATAAAACAATATAACATAATAAATAATAATAATAATGTCCAAAGAACCACTGGAACAGAAAATAACATGAGTGTAAGAACATTATTCCTTTGCACTGAGAGCTTTTATGTCTGCTTCTAAGGAGCAATTACAATGTTAATTAGAAAAGTTACAGGTGAATAAAAATCAAAAGGAACCTCCACACCTTTCTCACTACGCTAAGACCCTATTAGTTCAGTGTAACCAGGTAGCTTGCCTCTTAAAGGCTAAAGGGCATCACTCTAGCCAACCCTGAAGAGGCACACCTGAGTTGGATCAGGTGAGTCCACTATCAAGAGCAAGAGGAAGTGAGAAAGGCTGCTGCAGGAAAAATCCTGACCTCAGGGGAGTTTAGAGGTCAAAGCCCAATGAGTAAGAGGCTCTTGTAGGAAACCCTCACTGGGTTTGGGCCCAGAGGTCAGAGTCAAAAGGCTAAGCTCCAGGCAGGAAGACTGGCTGTGAGAACAGACTGGGACAGCTGTGATGTTAGAGCTAAGTATGAATGTTTGTGTTGTGGTAACGGGCTCTATTTTGGGATCCTAAGGATTATTTTGAACAGTTTCTGTTATCAAATCAGCCCCAATCAGGGGCGTGGGGGCAATGGGGGTGGTAGCGCACAGGAAATCCTGTGTGAAGTTCTTGGGGGTGTCAGAAGTGGGGGAAACAGAGGCAGGGTGTTGCAGAGTGACCTCTGGCTAGGAAGGGATGCTCAAGAGGCAGCTGACCCCATTGCAACCAGGAACATTAAAAAACAAAGAACAAGTTGTTTGTGATTTATTATAACAGCCTGGTCAGACCTTTCTTATTTGTTTCTAGTTAGTTCAGTCAGCTTCTTTGCCCCATAAACCTGGATTTTTTCCATTTGTGTTATTTCATATTGAAATTTTATTTATTTATTTAAAGAGCAATCATTAGCACTGATCTGACTCCTTCAATGCTGGAGGCCCACAGGGTGATATATGGGTGGAATGACAGTCTTACCCCTTGAATATCCTGGATTTTATTAGGCCAGCAGGACCACTCTAAATTGTGCCCGCTGTCTAGAATATCAAGGGGCCAATAATACCTTCAGCCAATGATCCCTGAAACATGGGGGGAGGGTGATACAGGTGTGTCCCCTTTCCCTGGTCATGCCACCACACAAGATTTCTTCCCATCAGGGAATTCCAGCTAGCCAGTTAAATTGGCTTGATGGTCTCTTTGTGCTGCTGGAAAGGAACAAGGGTGCCACAGAAGGGCTGAGAATCTGGCTGCAGGATTGGAACTTAGATTTAAAACCAGTTCTAATGTTTTAATTAGTACAGCTGATACCTGTTGGAGCGCAGGGAGGAGGAGTGTAGTATGCATGTCTGGCCTGTCCAAAAAAAGGAGGCATGAACAGGTAATTTCCGGCAATTATCCTTCCATGCCCAAAGAAACCACCTCTTTGAGAAGAGCTTTGTGTCCAGCAGTGATTTAGAAACTGCAATGAACAAGTAGGAGAAACCTCAGTATGATGCAAAATGAAACTGTTACAAATGAGCCAAGATTCTAATGTGACAATATGGAGCTGTTTCAAATGAGCAAATAATAAACCAGCAGCAGCAGCAGCAAATGACCTAGCTGACGTTGGCACACACTGATGCCAGTATGAAATGAAAAACCTGTCAGCCTAAAATGTCAGCTACCTAATATTGCCCAGTTATCCGGTTCGTATGCAGAGAGGTGGTGGCATTCAGTGGCTATGGTATGGATGAGAGTGAGGAGACCTCTGCTCCTGACTACCACAAACTCCTTGTGTGGCCAAATCACTTATGACCATATTTCAAAAGGCAAAAATTGCACTTGCATTTTAATGGCCGAGATTCAACCGTGGGCATCAACCTAACTAGTTGAGCCTCTCACTACACATCCAGATCTGGTACTTTAGGAGCCAGTACCCAGATGTGTGACCATTATTCATTTTCCAGGTGCAAAAATGCACATTTTTCAGGTGCATTACCTGCTCATAGAAAGGGAGACCAAACCTTTTAAAAACTTACCCTTTAACCTCTGAGTGCCTTAGTTTTCCTATAAGGAGAATTATTAGCTAACAAGCAGACTGTTCCTCACATTGCAAGAGGTGTAAAGGGAATTGGAGAGGGAAGAGCAAAAGAAGCTCCCTGGCAACTGCCCCCCCCCTTGTGGCTCCCCATGCAGGAACTGGGGTGAGGAAGAGTTAGAGCAGGACATGGCTTACCCTTGCCCCAACCACGTAGGGCTGGCAGAACTGGCCAGCCACAGAAGGCAATGCATGCTGCGACCTACTAAGGAGGCATCACCACAAGTACACCCCCCCTATGTACCACAGTGTTCCAGGAGGCTTCTTCTGGAACCCTAAAATGTCCGATTGCTTTAACAGGCACAGCTTGGGCACTACATTTATAAAGCACTTTGAGATCTACAGACGAGGGGGAAAAACACCATGTGCAAAGCATGAGTCATTACTATCTATGCTGAGAGAGAGCAAGTCACACCAAGACATCCTTCTTTGTAGTTTTTAATCAGTTAAGGTAGTATATGTCTATAATGATAAATTCCCAAGAGTCAGTACAACTATAAAAATCATTGGACCAAATTTTCTGCTGGTGTAACTTTATTGAAATCAAAAGAATTACATCAGCAGAGAATTTGGTCCATTAAATTAAAACTGGATTAACATAGTATTATGGCAGGTTTCAGAGTAGCAGCTGTGTTAGTCTGTATTCGCAAAAAGAAAAGGAGGACTTGTGGCACCTTAGAGACGAACAAATTTATTAGTGAGCTGTAGCTCACGAAAGCTTATGCTCAAATAAATTTGTTCGTCTCTAAGGTGCCACAAGTCCTCCTTTTCTTTTTATAGTATTACGGCTCCATCTCCAATTGTAGCATCTCTGATTGTACTCAAGGCAAAAATTTTCAAAAGATAGGTTTCTCTTTTTGTGAGTATTGTTTGGACTTGCAAAATTTGCACCCACATATTTGCACTTGCAGTTGAGTTGAGGGCACAAACCAGGGTACTTATACCTCTAGCTATCTGACTGCAGGTGCTGCTCAGATAGTTAAAGGCACATGTCCACCTGTAATTTATTTTGGGGAATCAGAATTGCTGGCACCAATTTTATAGGCACAAATTGCTCCTGCAAAAAATGTATCTCTCAACATCAAATGTGTGTTCTAGGCCAACTCATTCAAAGAGTCAATGGAACTATGCAAATGTACACCAGCAGAGAATTTGGGCCCCACAGTTTTGTCTGAAGTTTGAATGCTTTGACTGTGCCTAATTTATCTTTGGTGTAAGTAGGTGTAACTTCCACTAATACCAGGGAAGTTGTACTCCATTACTCAAGGGCTGAATTTGTCCCTATGAATCTTCTCCCAAACCTCAAATCCACACCAAACTCACCAATAAAATAATTGTCCTTTCTATTAGTCTTTGTCCAAAACAGGAGTAACTTATGAAACAGTGAAAACTATACTAGAAAAAAATCCTTGTTAGACAATCTCCCATTATAAGAGACTACTCCAAAGCATCCCTAAATATACAGAGATTCTGATCTCAGTTCACTAATATCAATATGAAGCAAATCTCTTTAATTCCATGGAGTTACTCCAGTTTCATGTCTGTTTAAATGGAATCAGAACCAGGCCCGATCAGTATAGTTCCACTGTACCATTATTAGAAGACAGTCTCTCAAGTAAAATATGTTTTTTCAGTGCCCAGCATGACTGCTTATGTCAGGTTGCATTTTATATGTACACACAAAAAACAAAACTACGCAAAGCAAAAAGCACCACAATACAAAACCACCCTGGTGAAAATAACACAAGCAAAAATATGTATTTAACTCTTCCGCATATACGCAAAGTTGCTAGGATACAAGCCAGTGCTTTGCAAACTGGCAGCACAATTACATTTACAAAGAAACTGACAAGGATTGACCTTTGTCTACTCTTTCCTGTCTGCCTTTTACCAGGCATGGAAAAGCCTGGTGGCTTGACAGACAGATTTGATGGGCACATTTCCAGACAGTGTGCTGTCTGGATGGGTGAAGAAGTTGTACTTTGTGAATCTGCTAAGAACTAAGGAGGCTTTTAAAAGTGCCTCAGCCTTCAGTGCTTAGCTCTTGTAATAATGAAAGGCAGTTTTTTTTTCATAGCCAGGCTTATATAACATTTGGACGCACAGGATTTCTCCTGCATTTTAAAAATGAAATATTTTTAGTGAATGCCAAATTGAAATGATACATCAACATATAATTGGATTTCTTTCTAATTAGTACACACATGAAAAATGACCCACATTTGCAAAAGCGCACGTGCAAAACAGTGAGCGTTTCTGGCGAGCCCAGAACTGTACACAGGCAATGCTCAATGCACTCTCAGAAGTCAGTCATTGTATATGCATGTACCTATTCCAATGTCAACACAGGCACTGCAAGGACATGGCAAACAACATACATGCAATTTAGTGCAAACGACTGTGGAAACGTGTGCCATTTTCTATACATTTTAATAAGTGCACTTTCAATGGCAGTGACACAAAAACAATTACTTCTGGAAATTGTTTTATGTATGTGCATTTGAAACTACATGGACATTAAAAACAGTCTGTAGAATTAAAGGTTGTGCAATTAATTAAGTGCAAATTCTGTAAAACTGGACCAAGGAGAAAATTCATCAAATGTATGAAATATGACCTATCTTGTCCAAAAGACAAATATGTTTAAACAAAAAATATGAAAATTGATGACAAAAATTACTGGTTGCAAAATGCACACAGAGCAAATTTGAGACAGCTGTACTTTGATTCAGCATGGTAGGTTCACCCTTACAGAATTCATGATTCATTATCTCCACTGTCTTGTACAACTTTTCCTAGTTTAATCTCTACAGTAGTCTCCTGTACCTTTGAAAGTAAAAGTTCTCCAAAAAAGTAAATCCTTTGTGCAAGAGGGCTTAAGTTGGACTTAAATGGTACACATGCCTCATGTCTCACTTGACTTCAATGGCTTAAATTTATGCATGTGCTTAAAATTTTGCTGGATTGGACCTTAAGTGTCCTTGCATTGTATTTTCATTCAAATGTTTACATGCATGAAGGCCATAGGGTGACCAGATGTCCTGATTTTATAGTGACAGTCCTGATTTTGGGGCTCTCTTTTATATAGGCACCTATTACACCCCCCAATTCCCACCCCCATCCCGATTTTTTACACTTGCTATCTGGTCACCCTAGAAGGACATGTAAAATCTGTGCAATTCCTGAAGAATGCACGTTGTGCCTGTCAGAAGATACAACTTCAGCCAACCTTTTTGTGAGGTGTGTATGTGTAATGTACACCAGACATATTGTATTACACATGCTTGATGTTATAAACAGGTATAATGCTTCACAAATCAGAATCAAACTGTAAAGTGGATGGTAAAGAGGCGGCGGACTGGAGGGAATGCTAGGAATACAGCCTGTTATTTTCATATTAAAATGTAATGGTGCCATTAAAGTTAAAACCACTGTTAAACTTGATTAAGTAAATTAGTTAATTAACCATAACATTTAATGCATTCCTCCAAGGCATACCATGATTCCCCAAGATACGTATATTTTAGAGAGTCTCAGTTGTACGTTATCCTAACTGTGCATTGTAGTATGATTACACTCATCTCTGAGTGACTTATTATGAGCTCACTTATAAAAGAAGAAATGGAAGGTTGTAGTGTTGTTTTGACTTTGGGGTAGATGAAAAATTAGTGCGAAAGGATTCAGACACTTGTTTCCTTGCTGCCAAGACAGCTCTGATCTTTTTTTTTAAAAAATACAAACTTTAAACACAGCCTCTCTCTCCCTCTTCCCCCTTTCCATTTCTCTAAAATAGCCATATCTGCTACATTTGATAAACAACATTCAAGTTTGCTTGCTTCTTGACATGAAGGCATCATCCTATTAAGAGCATTTTGCATATGACAGCAATTATACTCTTAAATTTTATATAACACCTGTTCTCACAGGGTATCCCAAAGTGTTATATTAATATACAGATTGTGAAACAGATTTTCTGACACATTAGACGTGCACTTGGATGCCTAGATCAAGTGCACAAGTATCACAATTACACATGCAAAATGTTAAATAGTGCATGCAAATGACTGTTTACTGTCATTTTTGCAAGCCATTACCCAATACCAATTGTCACAATTGCATGTGCTAATGATGTATGTCCATGCATGCCTGGCATGTTTGCAAATCTAGCCATACTATTAATATATGTAGATACAATTATATTAATAAAAAAACAAAAAACCTATATTGAGTGACAGTTAAGGTTACATCAAGATAAGCCGCAGTCACTCAAAGTGTCAAAAGCATAAAAATCTCAAATGAAGGAAGAAGTCTTCTGCATTCTTTGCAACCTGCAGATACCAAAACTCCATGAGGCTTTGGCTTCCATCTCCAACACATACCATAAAGCAATACACCCCCCAGCTTTATCAAATTCTATCACAAAACCTTAATGGCAACTTCATAACATTTTGTATCAATATATCTGGCCATCACACATCCTAAGGTCTGGGAAGTTAATTTGCTTTAACATTGCTGTAGTCACCACAAAACCAAAATCCAATAAACATTTGGTTTTGGATTTTTAAAATCGCTTTTTTTTTTTTAATTTCCCCCTTTTCTCTACCTTTTTCCCCCTCCCCCATATTTGGTTCCTTTTCTTTCCCATTTGCTTCCATATTTTTGAACCTTTTCCAGAGGCGACATTGAGATACCATTTTCTGTTCAAAACTGCTTAAGATTGAAAATGTCCTGTCAGCTCTAAAATGGGTTAAGGCAATTGAATTCTTGCTGTCCAGTTATAGCAAAGCAGATCACATTGCCTAGAAAAGCAAGGATCCTAGTTCAATCAGTGTGTACATAATGGGTGCAATAAGCAGCACTAATGTTCATTGTAAAACTAAACAAACCTAACAAGAACATTCTGAATAAAGACTGTCACATAGGTCTCAACTCATGCTATCCTGTACTGGAATCAGATCTCAAAGGATAATATGGGACAGGATTTTCAGAAAGGCAGCCTTCTTTTTGTGGGCTCAATTACATCCATATGTTTGCACCTGCACCTGAATTACAGAACAGCTCTGCACTTCTAACTTTGTGATTACAAGTGTAAATTATATGGCTGGATGTCCAAGTGCTCTGATTTGCACCTGTAATTCATTTTGCATGTACAAAACTGCAGGTGCAATTTTTGCAGGTGTAAGCTGCACCAAAAACAGGTGAGATTGGATCAGCCCCTTAGAAAACTTACCCCACAGAGAAACTTTCCCTTAGGACACTGTAAACACATTGTCCTTTCCCTCTCTATCTCACTGATTTTCTTTTTGTGCAAAATTAAAAATATCCTGTTCAGTTAGGAAAGCAGGAAGTGCATTATCCTTGCCAATGAATGATGCTAACAGTCAAGAATGCTGTGACCTAGTTGCTAGAAACTAAGCAACAGTCAGGTTTGTTTCCACCGCTGAAGTTATCACTCTGTGCCAAATACGTCTTTCCACGAAAGATTCTTTTTAGCATACATCACAAAGAAGTTGCTCACTATAGCAGCTGTTGACATACTTAAGATTCACTGCTTCAATAGAAAACACACATGCAGAGATCATTTTCAAATAAAGCAGACGAGAATGTAATCTCAAGGAAAAAAAGATGGATGAGGAAAAAAAAAACCCCCTCAAACCCTTCCACAAGCCCAAAACACATGTAAATACATAAGTTTGGTTTTCTGAAGCCAGAGAGAATTTAAAAAGGAATGATCAAAATTTCCAAACACAACTTCAGAAGAGGACTATGTAAATCTTGCCTGCGCATCTTTTGGCATGCAGAAAGGCCATTTATTCATACAACTTAGAAAATGAATTTTGTACTTACCAATGTAATTCGTTTGGGTAGCTGCCCGAGTATGTAAATATTAATTTTTTTATTGGGGGAAACCAATAGGAATGGAAAATTTTCAGGCATAATTTTGGAGGTTGGTTTGAAAACTTGCCCCATGTTATTAAAACGGTAGCAGAGTTAAATGATTGTGACAACATGGTCTAGAATGTCACTGATGCAAATTGACTCCAATGACTTTATTCACAAGGTGGTAGACTGAGGTCCTGTCTACACTACAAAGTTAAGTTGATTTTATGTATGTCGACATTGAGCTTCTGATTTAAGCAAGTCGGTCTTGCGCGTTCCCACTATGTTCATTGTGTCGGCAGAGTGCATCCCCACTAGCAGGGCTTGCATCAACGCATGGAGTGCTGCACTATGGGTAGCTGTCCCACAGTGCATGTAGCTGAGTGGAATTTTGGGTTGGGCTAGTAATGCCTTATGGTACCAAAACAATTGTGCGGGTGGTTAAGGGAACATAGCATTAGCCCCCATGATGCACTTACCTCCCTCCCTCCAATCAACGACAAACTAACTAAGTCTTTTTTGTAAGCCTGGGTTACCCACTCAGATGCCATAGCATGGTAAGCATGGACCCCACTCAGCTGTACGCTGTTGTTGTTAGCATTACAAACACCTCACACCTTATCCTGCAGTATTTACTCAGCCGATACAGGAGCCGCTGCACAGAACTATGTGATGCCCCGCAAGCAGCCCTGCTGGAAGCCATGGAGCAGAACAATTTGCAGTTTACGGTGACAGTCACGCATCACCTTGACATGGGTGAGTGCCATTTCTGGGCCTGGGAAACAAGAATTTACTGGTGGGACCACCTTATTATGCAGCTATGGGATGATAAGCAGTGACTGCAGAACTTTCGAATACGTAAGACAACTTTCCAGGAACTGTGTGAAAAGCTTTCCCCAGCCTGGAAGTGCAGCAATACTAAAATGAGAGCTGCTCTGACAGTGGAGAAGCAAGTGGAAGCTCACAACGCCAGACTGCTTCCAGTCAGTGGGGAATCAATTCGGAGTGAGTAAATCTACTGAGGGATCTTTTGTCATCCAAGTTTGAAGGGCAATCAACAGACTTCTGCTAAGAAGGAAGTGACTCTGGGCAACATGCCCAGTGGATGACAGTGGATGATTTTGCCAGGATGGGGTTCCCTAACTGTGGTGGGACTACAGATGGAATGCATATCCCTATCTTGGCACCAGACCATCTTGCCAAAGAGTACATAAACTGAAAGGGGTACT
This sequence comes from Lepidochelys kempii, assembly GCF_965140285.1. Lineage (NCBI taxonomy): Eukaryota > Metazoa > Chordata > Testudines > Cheloniidae > Lepidochelys > Lepidochelys kempii. The sequence goes on along the minus strand of NC_136392.1, from coordinate 15,058,975 downwards.
TCTCAAGGGTGTTGCAAGCGCTGGTGGATCACAGGGACCATTTCACCGGCATCAACGTGGGATGGTTGGGAAAGGTGCATGACACGAGCATCTTTAGGAACTCCGGTTTGTTCAGAAAGCTGCAAACAGGGACTTTCTTTTCAGACTGCAAAATAATCATTGGTGATGTTGAAATGCGAATCATGATCCTGGGAGAACTAGCCTACCCCTTGGTCCCATGGCTCATGAAGCCGTACACAGGCAGCCTGGACAGCAGTAAGGACCAGTTCAACTATAAGCTAAGCAAGTGCAGAATGGTGGTGGAATGTGCCTTTGGATGTTTAAAAGGCCGCTGGTGTCGTTTGCTTACTAGGTTAGACCTCAGTGAAATCAATATTCCCATTGTTATTGCTGCCTGCTATGTGCTTCATGCTATCTGTGACACAAAGGGAGAAAAGTTTCTGGTGGGGTGGGGGGTTGAGGCAAATTAGCTGCACAAAATTGGCTGCCAGGCAGACACCAGGGCAATAAGAACACATTGAGGGGCTGTGTGTCTCCATGACTCTTTGAAGACCAGTTTTAGCAACGATCCACAGTAATGTGACAGTTATCTGTATTGTTCCTTACCAAGCTGTCCCTTTCATTGCATTTTCTCTCCTCTAAACTCCACACCCCACTAGCCACAGTGGGCTGAATGAATAAAGAGCCTTTTCTCCTCAATCCATAAAGTTTTATTATGCACACAAACAGCAATGAAAAATAAGATAAGCTGGGGCAGAAGGACTAACAACCCGGGGCGGGGGGGAGAAGTGAAGAGAAATGAGGACAGCTTGCTTACAACTACACTGCAGTAAAAATCAAAGGTGTGGGAATGGGTGCCTTCTGGTCCTTGTACCCTCCGCTGGTGCTGAGTACAAGGGATACCAAACTCCCCACCGCCTCATAGGACGTTTTGGGGAGGAGGATGTGGAACCTGGCGGCAGGTTCAGCATAGGCACTTTCCGAAATGTCCCCAACATGAACTCAAGTCTCTTCCAGAAGAATATTTTTCCATCTTCTCAAACAAGACGTTTTCAGATTCACCAGCCATTTCACCTCAATATGAGAACAAAAAGTCAGAAAATTTCTATCAAAATGGTTTCTAATGGAAACAGAAAAACTGAAAATTTCTGTGAACAATTTTTCCTGCTGTCTGATTAGCACTCACTCTCTGAAAATTCTTCACTACTGTTTTTTTGGTAGAAGCTTCTGTGTAGAGGCCGTGATGTGGCATTTCTGTGTAGTTATTTTAAAATGTGCTATCTTGTACATGGGCCTAACCTGAAATGTTGTTTGTCCCACACACCAGGGACATGCAGCAGCACACCAGCTGTCAGCCTGCCTTTGCTCTTAGCTTGGTATATTTCAAACATCCCGCTGTCAATTTCTAATGTACTCTGCTTAGCATTGACATCCCATTGAGATGTCTCCCCCAATCTATTTAAATCTTTTTTCTTCTTTGTGGAACCATTAGAACACATTCATGACTAGTTCTCGTGAAAAGAATGTGCTACGTCCATTTCTCTGCTTCCAGCAAACTGAATGTTTGTCTCTTCTTCTGCTGTACTGTTCGTAGTTACAAATTGTTGTAAAAAGTCATAAAACCAGTGTCTCTGAACCCATTATTTTAAGTGTCTAACAGAGTTATGCACTTAAGTTCCCATGCTTGTCTTTTGAAGGTATTGTGCAGGTTTCCTTTGAGCATGAGGACTGATTGATCACTCCATATCTGACCTCTTTGTAAAAAGTGTTCACCCACAGGTGATCGCGTGTTTTTTCTTTTATCATTTTTCTGTGTGAATTCACTGGAGATTGTAGTGATTGTCTGTTTAACCCATATAGTTATTGGGGCATTTATGCACTGGATGAGGTACCCCACATAGTATGATACTGACGTTTTCCATAATGGTGCTGCGCTCTGCTCTTACTTATTTCAGAGCCTCCTATAGCTTATGTATTGGAAAGTCTTTTTCCCTATGTGGATCATCTCTGCGGAAGTGCAAACATGGGGAATTTCAATTAGTATCTTTGAAAACGTTCAAGGTTCCCAGAGCAGTCTGGTCACTAACTACTATGAATTCTATGAGGTTTCTGACTAGGGCATATACCGTAGACAACTCCATTTCTCCTCCACCCTTTCTTTTGGAAAAGGCTGTTCCCACACCTGAGGTTCTGCATTTCTTCTGTTTGTCTCATAAGTTTGTCTCTTGATTAATCTAATAATTTTACGCTTAATGTTTTTTCACTGCTTATTTAATTAAACCGAACTTCAACAGAGTGAGTCAGGAGATGGATTCTATAGAGAAGTAGTCCTCATCACAATTAGAAGACATGCATTTCTCCTCACCGCTCTGTTTTCTTCTCTCCTGGTCATGTTTCTGGGATATGGGAGGGCTGAATCACACAGTATTTCCCTCCCACTGCCGATGAGACAATACACCATGAGATCTCAACCAGTCATTTTTTGTAGTTCATAAGTAAGCAACGCTGAACCCAACATTTTGCAGGTAATTGTCAGGTTAGGCCAGTTGTTACCGATGACTCATATTTCAACTTCTGTTCACCTCTTTGATTACTTTAGAGATGGGATTCCAGTCTGCCATCAACCAATAAGTCAATAGTGCTTCATTTTAAATTACTGAATGAGAGAGAAACACCTACAGGATATTTTCATTATTATTTATATACTGATAATGTGCAACATTTCACAGAAACACATACACGGGTCCCTGTCCCAGTAAGCTCACACTGGATGGTTGCAGTATAAGCAATCTAAGGATGAGGAACAAGGGTGAAAGCAGAGAGAGTCATGGTCAGTGAGCAAGGAAAGGCTTACATAAGGAAGTTTGAAAGAGAAGTTTGAGTGGTTTCCCTTTAAATCAAGCTCTGACCAGTCATAGTCATAGTGTATCATTGACATGCAGGGTGACCAGACAGCAAGTGTGAAAAATCGGGACAGCGGGTGGGGGGGTAATAGGAGCCTATATAAGAAAAAGACCCCAAAATCGGGACTGTCCCTATAAAATCAGGACATCTGGTCATGCTATTGACAAGTCCAATGCATATAAAGGGCATAAAAGTCACGTGGCCTGTTTTCAATCGTCGCCGTTTCTGCCACTGTCAACATGGCTGACCATCCCCTTCCCCTGGGGCACTCTTAGTGTTCTGGATTTCGAAGACTTGGTACTCTTTTGGTTCTCATTCTACTGCTACAACTCCTCTCTCCTTTGGTTTCTCCTCCTGCTGCTCCTTTTTCCTTCCTAATGTCATCCCTCAGGGTTTTACCATTGGTCCTCTCCCCTTCTCCATCTACACCTCCTCTCTGGACAACCACATTCAGTCTGTTACACAGCTTCAGCTACCATCTCTAATGCTCTCAGATTTCTCTCTCTGCCCATTAGCTTTCACCCTTCATTCAGACTCACATCACTTCCAGGATGTTTTCCCACCAACTGACTATAATTCAAACTTCTAATTACTTTCAAAATCTACCTTCTCTGTCACTGTTGGTAATGCCACCATGCTTATTCCTCTTCAGGCTCACAACCTTGGTGTAGTTTTCAACTCCTATCTCGCTTTCTTTCTCTGCCCTCCCTGCCACCATCAGCACTGCTGCTCTTCCCTTTGATTGTTATAGTATTGGGGTGTGGGGGAAAGAGGGGAACAGGTATTTGGTTCAGTTTAAGGGCTGAAAGGGGCCTCAGCCAGAAGAACAAGGTTTGCTTAATTTAACCTTTCTAAGTCTACTAGCAGGAGGAATCCCATGGAATTTCTGCCCACGCACTATGAGATCCAATAACATCCCCCATTGCCTGGGTGGGGCAGAGTCTGTGACTTCATCCCTAGGCACAGCAGAGGCTTAGCAAGTCACAACCCTTTTGGTGAGCATTTCCCCCTCAGGTTTCCATTAAGCCTCTGCATCTGTGGAGCCAGGCTGGTCAGTACAGCTCCAGTAGGCTTCATGCCACACACACAGCAGGGTCCCGTCCCGGATTTGGCCTTGGATATTAAATCATGTCTATATGAAAAAAGTGCTCTTATTCTAATAATGTACTATTATGATTCCCTGCATACAAAGTCAACACTGTCAAGATCCAAGTTCAATCTTTAATGAACTCCATCTAAGTGAAAGGTTTTTTTAAATTTTTGAATAAATATTTAATACTTTATAGAATTATTGGTTTTCCAGTTAAATATCTACAGTAACTCGAAGCACAAGTTGAGTGTGGCTCAGTGAAATGCAAATTTGGTAAATTCCAATTCATCAAACAGAAATTTTACTATAAAAAGGTTTCACAGAAATAATAGCTGTCAGCTAACAATTAATGCACCCAACACCCCTAAGTACTGCATTGAACTTTAATGAAAGGTTACTTAGTCAGTTAAATTGCTTCATACCTTGCAAGGTTAAAGTGAAGTAAAAATTAACATCAGTATTCCAGGAAGAGAGCATGCAAACAAAATCCACCCTAATGACAGAGGAATGTAATGTTTTCATTGAATATTGTGAACCATATTTCCATTAAAAAAAATTGCCAAGGAATTTAAAATGTCACTCCAGAATAATTTAATCTACTGAACAACAGAATTGTAATATGCCAGAAATCGCAACTGTATATAGGAGATATTAAGTATATATACACATATTTATGAACACATATATGCACTGGGTACACACCAATCATGGATGCTAAGCTCTTTTGAAAATCTGGTTTATAATGATATTTACATCATCACTGATCACAATGCAGTGTGTCATTGTGAGTGCTTATACGTGTACATACGTCCTTGCTAGATGTTTGGTAGCGAGGTCCATATACCATATGCTCAGGGTCAAGGACTATTGGTGCTCCAAACACTAAGATCTATCCCTTAGTGAATTTCCATAAACATTCCCACACTCAAACAGAGAATTGCTTTACTACGACTGGCTGAAATGCAAAAGATGCAATTACCCTCAGTGGTTGTCAAACTTTTGTATTGATGATCCCTTTCATGCAGCAAGCCTCTGAGTGCAACCCCCCCTTACAATTGAAAAAACACTTTTTAAAACATTTAGCACTATCATCAATATGCAAAATGGGGTTTGGGATGGAGGCTGACAGCTTGTGACCCCCCACATAATAACCTCATGACCCCCTGAAGGGGTCACAACCCCCCAGTTTGAGAATCCCTGCCCTAGGAACAATACAGAAGATCAAACCAATGGATCCTCGCTCAGTCCCAAAAGACAGTCCATGAAGAGGTCCCAATTTTCAGAAAACCCTAGCATCATGCACCTCACCAGTACATCCTATGCTGGTACCTATGAACCTGCCTTTTAGTCAACCAGGGCTTGCAGAATGACGGAGTCTGTGGTTTATGTACTCATATGCTCCTAGTGGAGGTCAAACTATGGGCACGTGAGTTCCATTGATAGATCCAAAGCCGTTCAGAAAGCCCTTTTTCTCAAAGCCAGCAGTTATTTCAGGAACATTGCTTATGCCCACCACCTTCAGATAAATCACAGTGCTGATTTCCTCACAAAACTCCACCCCCACAGTTCACTTGCAAGCATCAAACTGGTTAGCCAGGAACCTTTAGTAAGCTATCGGATGACTATAGCGACCCGATTCCAGACCAGCATGCCCTCCCTCAGGCTTGTGTCCTGATGCTGGAGGATCCAAGCAAGCTGTTCCCATAGCTCCAGGAACATTACCTCTTCATGCGAAAATTCTGCAGCCACTGCTGGTCATCCCAAGTCTGCATGACAATGTGATTCCACTGGTCTGTGACCACGGCCCTGTTCCAGAAGCACCAATCTATATATGGGGAATCTGCAGTTATCTCAACAGGCATGAGAAGCATCAGGTGGGTCACGGCTGTCCACATCTGTACCTCCATTTAGGAGGTGTCTTCAATAGGAAAAATTCTGCCACCAAAATATCCCCCAGCATCTCAAAGATGTCTGCCTGAAACATGAAACAGGAGTGAAAGTGTGAGCAGGAGAAATTAGTCTGCCAGTGCAAGATACGTGTTCAGTTGTAGGGAGCGTGCAGACTCAAAAATGACTTGGCTGGATTTGTTCAGGGACTAAGATCACTTCTGGTCAAGTGCCATGGGATGGACAGACAAGCTCTCCCAGAAGAACCAAGTCCTAGAGTGGCTAAAGCTAACAAAGGCACTAAGAACCCTGAGATAACATACAGAACCATCATCATCTGACTCAGGTCTGGTAGCGCAGTATGGACGTGATGGCACGGGTACGAGGCTTGCATAGCAATGCAGTGTGGGGATGCTCAAGCGTGAGTTGGGAAAGAATGGACCTGCAGGCATGAGTCCCACAGACCCAAGTTTACTATGCAATGTAAAAATACCCCCAGAGTCTCCACAGGCTTCTCCACAGCCAACTCCTAAACTGTTGCCTCCAGCTGTCTGCTTCCACTGCCAAGTGGTGGCTCTCTCTTAGGCCCCTTTTCAGCCCTTCTTTTTTCTGTACTTTAGTGATTATGGAGCCCTTTATTGGATGGATGTTGAAGTGGGTGACAGTCCCCTCCACTAGCCAGATCTTTTGCTCTCCCAATTCACCCAGGTCTGATTACAATAATATATTGCGCATATGTACACACACACACGAGCTGGGACGGAGCAGAAAATAAAAAGATGAGCGTAAAGGTCAGATTTCAAGCCACCTCCAAAATTCGGATGGTTTTTGAATAGGAAATTTTGGTTCAGGCTATTATGCCTACAGTATTATTGTTATGAACTAGCTGCAACCTTGTTATGGGTCGAGTTAAAAAATCTCACTGAGGTTAAAGGGTGAGAACTTACCCTTCTGTTCTCATAACTGTAAGGACAAATTAATCACAAGCCCCAGCCTAAGACAACAGAGTTAGGTGAACCCACCCAGCAGTTTTGAATGTTGAGAGCAGAGAGAGAGAGAGAGAGAATGAGAACATAGGCAGAACACAGAGGACTAGAGAACAGACAAGAACAGGAAAAGAGGCAGAAGCAAAAATTAAGAAAGTCAAGCAGTAGCTGGTGAGCCTAGTGAGATTCTGGAAAAAGCCAAAGAGAGCTTCTGGGTCTGTTGGCTAAAGAGCATGGTGTTCTATGCTAATCTCCTCTAGTTCTCAGTTCCTCCTGTGTTCAGAGGAGCAGGACTTCATACATTCCTTGTAAATAAACAAGATTGCATGAAAAAAGAAGACCACCAATTTCTACTTCCATCTGGAGCATCCCCAGGACCCCAAACTTTTGACTAGCCACTCAGATCAAAAGGGGCAATATTATTTTGCCGAGCGTTGGGTGAAACCTTGTTGAATCTGGTGGGTGTAACAGCCACTCTTCATTCAGAATAAATGTAAGAAGTGGTCATACTCGTTTATGGGCTAAGACAGCTGAAACAATTGGAGCCACTGCCTGAATCACAGGCCACATGCAAGACTGTTCAGGAATCTGAGCTACGTGGACAGAGGGTTGCTGTGGACTGCATGGAAGTGCAAGAGGCTGTGTATTGTTGGATGGAGGTGTGAGTGAGTGAGTAAAGCGGCCAAGGAACATGACAAAAGCTTGTAGTTGAGGCAGCAAAGTAGCCCCAGAGGCTGCCAGGGAAGCACCTGTAGTGTGACTTTGGGAAAAAGGTAGGTGAGATAGCTTTTTGGGTAGAGTGTTGGCTGGAAAGAGGCTGGGAACTGTGTACAAAGAAACTGCCTCTTGCTGTTTGAGTCCTGCTGTGTTCAGGGAAACAGTACTTTATGGGAATTCTTCTAAATATACAGGATTGCATCAAAGAAATACCCAACTCTATCATCTGCTTCTAACAGAAACAACCTGGAAGACCATGAATATTGGCTAACTGTTCAGGTCAAAAAGGGCAACAATATTATTTTTCCTATTGCACACATATTCAAACCTTTCTTCTCAGTAACTCTGAACTAACAAGCTCAATATCTCCCTTTCTTTCTATGCATAAATTAACCTTGGCCAGTAGAACATTAATTTATGGTCTTAGACTGTTATACTATAGTGGAGAAGACCATGTCAACAAAACTTCTCAAAAACTATGTCAGAAAATGTGAAAATTCAGAAACATTTTTGCGGACTCCCCACCCCCATTCTTTCCCCCTCCATTTTTACCCATTGTCAAAAACATCAGCACAATTGGCACCATTTACAGACTCTTTTAAAAACAGAAAGTCAAAGATTGTCCAGGTCAGAGAGACGGACCTCCCATCTCATTCTTGGAGTTCACCCTCAGGTTCGGGGTTGAGGCACAGTGAAGAAGGGGCTGTGTGCTAGCAGTACTACTATCCATGCTGTATACATTCTCTGCGTAAATACAGGGCTTCGTTCTCTGATGCTGTCCATTTGAGATCTTTCACACACACACACTAAATTCACTTAAAAAAATAACTACATCACTAGTTACTCTCATAGTGCTGTTTAGATAAAAAATACTATTTAGAAGTGGAAAAGAATGTATAAGTGGAAGGTTCTCTTTTAATACAGATGGGTAACCCCGCCCCCCCCCCCCCCAATATTTTCTTGAACCTCTCTAGACCACATCCATGAAAAATAATTTACAAAATACAAATAGATTTTGGCATGAAGTAAGCTTAAATTGACTGCTTTCTATCATGAATTAATATTAACCAGAGCTTGTCAGTTACTAAATATTTATTTTAGGAACGCATACAGCCTCTGCTTTCATGTAGGTTAAGCTGTAATCTTTGGCTTGTCAGTTCCAGGATATAGTAGTGGATAAATCATGCACTCTTGAACTGATAGATGTCAGAGTCGTTGTATACAAATGGAGGGATATGTCAATGAACACCCCAGTTTAGGTTACATTTACTATAAACATTGACATTCCTTTGCAATGAGACCATTTGCTGGCTAAGCAGTCACAGCTTCCCAGGGTTTGATGCTTTTGTGCTCAATCAGGTTCTAATGATTTCAGATGTTTGCAATTAATGAACCATTAGATTAATTGGTTGAGTATGGTAAAACAGGTTTTGGAATTGGGTCAGAACCACAGACAAGCTATTACCTGAAGTGACAGCAATCACCAGAGGCAAAACAGTGATAAGTTGAATTAATGATTTTACTCTCTCGGCAAACATTTAGCAGTTGATCAGTGTTTAAGTTGAGTGATTGTGGAAAGTGATATGGGAAGGGGGGGTATATGAAAAAAAAATTAACATTGTTCCTCATTTCTGTCGATGGAGGATCTCAACCTGTACAGTCTAGGACCTCTGTTGAATGTAAAGAAGCTACAATATTTCTCTTGGTTCACCTGAATCTCACGCACAGCTCTCTTCCAAAGCCAACATGTTTTATTAATTATGTACCACACAGGACACCTTAGTTAAATGATTAACTGTACTTCAGAACCACTGAAATAAATAAGCCTAGCATCAATATATGGTCATGTAAGCTTGATAGAAATCCCAGGGTAGCTATCTTTTAAGACATATACATAAGGACATTTACTCCCAGAAGATTGGTAAGGTGCTTAAATTCTGACAGTGTGACAAGTTATGACAATGAGGGGGATAGCAGTTTAGCTGAATCTGTAATTTGAAGAGTAAAATTTACCCAGAACATACAATATTTTTTGTCTGTTTTTTTCCTCATGGCAGGGATACTCTAATCAGGTTCTCTGTCACTTTGTGATGAGAAGGAACAACTTTGCTGTGTAGTCTCAGAAATGTGCTGTATTTATGATGACTGCCACTGCTTTTCATAGTACACAAGTGTTTATGATGTAAGAACTCATTTCCTTTAAAGGAAAAATACAGTGCAACAGGTATATCCATTGGATCACATGAGCCTTGGTTTAAAGCAGGGATAGTCTATTTTTTGTCAAGGTCCAAATTTCTTGGTCAAGGTATAGACAAGGTTCAGACTCCAGAGAAAACAACAATAATGATACTAATAATAAGTAAATACGATTTTGGGGTTCATTCAAAAGCATCTGGTGGTCTAGATTTGGCCCTTGGTCTGCCTATCGACTATCCCTGGTTTAAAGGAAGCATATGAAAGTACATATTAACAGCACTGCAGGAAAAGGAGGAAGACAGGAGGAAGTCCACTGAAGTCAATGAGAGTCTTTATATCAACTTTGATGGGCTTCGGACCAGGTCATATAGAGAAGCAAGAAATAAAACAATATAAATGTCCATATTATGTTTGCTAGATATCTGAACCTGCATGGTGGCTTTTCCTTTCTGTTCATACGCTATCAGAATATCATATATTTAGGGTCCCAGCCAGTGCCAATGGAAATCAATATGAATCTTTCCATTGACTTCAATGGACACTGGAACAGTAACCTAGACCAAATGCTTACTCTTTGGTGTAACTTTACCTATGTGCATAGTCCCATTTGACCTCAGCGAAACTACTCTTATATACATGAGTTTGAAGGATCAGGCCTACAGAGCTGTTTAAAATCTTTGTTTATATTTTATTGTTTAACATTCTTTTTCCATTTCCATTTCAGGGGAATTACAAAGCATCCACAGAGTTAAAGAACTGAATCCTTCAGACAAAGAACAAAGAAAACAAATGTGAATCATTTAAAAAAAATCACACTGTAAATAAACCCCTGTAATTATGCATCACAAAAAAGTCAACTCCAAATGGTTCAGTAATCTCATTACCAAGCTCACTAATAATCATTGCAATATTCTCCATCTCCCCTAAGATAATGAGCAGCACATTGGATGTTACAAAAATAAATAAATAAACATACAAGCAACAATTTCTCATCTAAATATTTAACTAAATGAATAGGTTTGAGATTGAACTCCAGTGTAGCAAATTTTTAATTTACGTTTCCTTAGTTTTAAGGGGGAAAACTCAGTTAACTGAAGACGGAGTTCAAACTAGACAACAATTTCAAGGCAACGCTCAAAAAAGGGTATTTCTAAAGTGTTTTAATACTACAAAAATTAGTCTAAGTTAAAGGCACTAATTAGTAAACAACTTTGTCATTTTCAAAACAGCATCATTCCCATTAACATTTCCATAGTTTCCCAATTACATTATAAATCAAAAGTAATACAAAAAGACAATGTAATAATGAGAATGCATAGACTGCATCAAAAATGCAGATACCAGCTTCTTTTTTACTCTTGGCTCCTTCTGTTAATTTGTCCTATTTTATTTTCTTGAGTAGAGTAACAGCAGAAGCTCCATTGTAATAAATAAATGTTCTATGTCAGTGAAAAGAGGTAAAAAAGAGTGCTCCTTTGAGCAGGGTAACTCAGTCCTGCAAAAAGTCTTTTTAAAGGCAAATGAAATTTCTCTTGGTATACGTGGCATGGCTGAAGAATTGGATCTAGGGCACTGATTCTGCAAACCATTTCCTCATGTGAGTTATCCTGCTGATTTCTGTGCAGATTACATTGTTCTTGCAAGTAAGAAGCACTGTATTCTGCTCTTGGTGTCTGGTCCTGATCTTTAAGTGCAAGAGAATGCTGATGACCCACAAGGAACAAAGGCATTCCTACCCCACTGAACTCAATGCGAATTTTGTCATTGACTAGAATAGGAACAAAAGCAGGCCCTATGCCTGTTCAGATTGAATTGGATTAATTTAATCATTGCTCTTACTGTAGGACATACAGATGCAATGAAGGAGGGCATATCTAATAATCTTGTATTAATATGACCCATCAATAAAGCATCCAGTTGCCACGGTGTCTGGTCACAACTGTGATATGTGGGTAATGGAATGCCTATAATTATTTCATTTATCTAAGTACTTATATGCTCCCTATTACCACACAGTTTCTGAGCTTTTCATAGACATTCATTAATTTATGTTCAAAATGCCCCCAGTTAGATATGGAAGTAGCATCCTCCCCATTTTACAGGGCACGAGCTGAGGCATAGAAAGATTAAATTGCTTGCCCAAGGTCACACAATTAGTCTATGGCAGAGCCAGGAAATGAACTCCTGGCTCCTACTCCACAAGATCACCCTTCTTTATTGAGCTCATTTCACTTTTAAGATATTTAAAGGGCTTGTCCACTGCTCTTCCCATGGATTAATATCCTAGGACTCCCAGCCCATAGAGCCCCAAACTGCATAAAGTTCATCCAGAAGTAGACTGCAGTCGTGCAAGGCACCCCAAATCTCTTTCTGCATTGGACGGAGGAAACAGAGGTCTGCACAACCCCCAAAGTGGGATTACTGGCCACGGGGACTGTGGGATTCACTGATTCAGGGCATCCTTGGGCAGCTTCCACAGGCAGCATTTCAGTGATGCCCCAGTAGAACTGGCAGAACCCCCAGGAAGTTGGATGCAAATTCTGCCTGCCTTTCCCCATGGTACAAAGACCTCTCCTTACTTGCATTTTCATCCCCCATTCCCTAATCCGTCTGAGCCAGTGTCAGTAGATCAAGCCTTATATCATTTAAAAAGAACAGATCCTAGTAGTTTTCCATTCACATGGGCTTCCTGGGAGTTCAAGTGTTTTTCTAGCTCATTTACTCTAGTCCATAAGGCCTCCTTGTTGTGTTTTGGGGAAGTCAGGATTAGAGCTGTGAGAATAACTGATTTTCTGGTCTGGTCAAACTTGGTTTTGTTTTCTAGATTTTTTAAATAAAAATAAAGTGAAATTTTGGAAAAAAGCCGTTTCAAATTAAAAAAATAAAATGTTTCATTTCAAAAATGTCAAAATGAAACACTGATTTTTTTCTGAATTTGTTTTTGTTGTTTCCAGCCAAAACAATTTGACATGTTCAACACAAATCTGTGAAGTGTTTGGGTCAACCTGAATCTGTAATTTTTGATGAAAAAAGTTTTGTATGAAAAATTTCACCCAGCACTAGTCAGGATGTTCTTTACCATCAATTTCATTCCCATCATTACAATCTACTGTAGAAGATGTACCATAGCAAGCAATCCGGCACTAAATAGGGATGCACTAGAATACCTGATCAGTTTATCCCCTGTCTAATTTCTTGACTCAGGAATTTTATACAGCATGAGCTGAAGACAATGGGAGTTGTGAATGCTCAGCACCTCCCAGGAACAGCTGCCTGCTTGGCTGCCACCCTCCACCCCAGAACCAGTTATATTTCAAAGGGTTGGATGTACATAAATTTATTAAGTGCTTTGGAATGAAATGGCCATACACGTATAAAATATGACTGGCATAGTTTACATCAGTAATTAATGCAAATGCTACCACTGTACCAACAAAAGGGGAAAGAGACTGGCTTTAGAAACGGAGAAGCAGAGTTATAGGGTGATAAGCAGAGGTCTTAAAGAATGGGAATACAAATATTTATTTATAATGTTAAAAGAAAACAGACTCCACTGAAAATAGCTTTGCAAGTAGGGTGGTGGGTACAAGGATGAGCAAGGATGCGGTGTTAAAATAAATGTAATTAAACTTCAATGTTTATCTCAGTACACATTTTTGTTAAGCACCAGTAGCTGTTAATATAGAGGTGATTGGCACAGGGTGGAAAAAGAGATGAAATATATATTATTCCATTAACACTTTCTTTAGTCAAATGATGATAGCAACAATACTTTCAAGGTTACTGTTAAAACAACAGGGTTGTCCATTGGAATTTATCCCCACTGGTGTTTTGTACTGTATATATTCATACCCCATGAACTGCCCATAAATCTTCCTCGTAAATGCTGTTATCTCTACAACTAGCAGTTTCTCATTTTTATGATAGTATAACTTTAAGGTATGGTGTACATACAGTTCTACTTCATTCCATATAGTTCCCCCTTCTCCCTTTTAGCCTCTGATATGGTGAGATGCTGGGGCCTCCATTCCCATTGATTCACTCCTTCCCATGGCACACTGACCACCACACAGGACAGAGCCCTTCAATTATTTCTGACCTCATACAGAGGAATAAGCTACTACTTCCAACCTGATCCACCCACCCCAGTTCACAAGTGCCTGGAGCTCCGTTTTTATCCCCTTTCCAAGCAACATCCAGTTTTCTCTCTTGATCAGACTAGGCAGCCTCTCCCCCAGCCAAAGGATGTATCATCTTTCTAGGAAGCCTCTATACCTATCCTGACTATTTTACAGTGCAATGGGACAGTAAAATGGTCTCTGAACAAATATGTAAAGGCTATGGGGAAACTTCCTTAAAAGTTATTTGCACTGGGGACAACTTCAAGAGCAAACTGAGACAAATAGAAGCTACTGTGTCACCAGAAAGAACTGGGCACACTGTACGTAGACTAATATATGCATCATAACAGTCTTACAAGTAAAGAAGATTTAACAATGTATCAATCTGTCGATGCATCCATGCATACACGAAATTATTAGTAACACTGGGATACTGAATTTGCTTTTATTCACATCCATCTGTCCTCGACTTTGGGGCTGCTAACTCCAGACTTCTGAATCTAAGCTCAAATGTTGTTTTCTTCAATTTTCTTTCCTTTTATGACCTTTTTCTGTTGCTACCTTGATTTATGGTCATTTGTATGATTGCACTGCTTTGCTTTATGGCAGTTTATGTCATTTTGGTCTTGTCATAAATGACTACCATAAAGTAAGGTAAAATATCATAAAACATTAGTGAGTCACTGATATTCAAGGTTTTCGAGTACAAGCACTGACAGGTAGCAACCACAGAAGAACTGTGCCATTTGAAGGATGGATCATTATGAATATATGTGTGTAGAGAGATCTGGATGAACAAATGCCAGTATGCGTTAGGATATCAATAGACAATTTAAAAAGGCAATGTCAAGTTATTTTTCATAAGTTCTAACAATTTTTTTCCCCTCAGTGTAGTTTAAAATAAAACCATTGGAAAATTGAAGCAGAAATCTGTTCCTTTGCAAATTCCCCCCTCCCTGTATTTCACATACTTGTTGGTTCATATTTATAAAGTTATTTAGGACTGTTGTGTTTTAGACACAATGGATTGTTAACTGTAATGCTGTTCATAAGCACTGGGCATGGATACTGGATTGCTCCAACCTTCTTTGTTATTGTAATATTGCTCATAGGTACTGGACTCTGCACACTGATCTGACTTTCCTGTTGCTCAGGAACACTACAGTATTACACAATGGTTTGTTATTGAAAGGTTGCTCAAGAAAGTTGGGGTGATGGGATTGATTTATTTTAGCTAAACAAACATTCCTAACCAACAATCTAAGTGTGTATACTATGCTTATCACCTGTTAGGAGCCTTCCATGACAGTTAAGGCTTTGTTTTACATTTAAAAAATAAATCAATATTGTATATTCTTTGCAAACCAATGTAAAAAACCAACCAACCAACCTCTTTTGGCAGTTGCTTTTAAACCTTTTCTGTATCAATTTTACATTCAATAACTTATGTCTAGTATAAATTCCTACTATCAGAGGCTTACATTGTGGTGAAATTTTCATTCTAGACTAGAAATTGGCACTCACAGAGGTTTTATATGGCAACACATTTTGCCCTAGAAAATATGAAGACAGTCAGTTTGGGAATTTATTTCTGTTAGAGGAAGGTAACAACGTTTGTTAGTTAAATAGCTTTTTACTCCCACTATTACTTTCAAAAGAAACAAAAAGGCCTGTCATCACTAAATGTATTGAGTCCTGAAGACACGTCATCCTTCAGGTGGACTGGGGCCTTTGGATATCTTGGAGGAACCATTAGTTTAATGCAGCAAAAGATACGAGCAAGTTTTAAATGGCAATAGCACTTGTACAGTGTGTGTGTTACAAAATGTTTTGCTTTATCAAAGGTTCAACTCTTAAGACTATAACTTCATTAACTTTAGATACTGAACTTGGGCTTCCAAGAACGTGCACCACTTTCACTTGGGCTAAGTGCAATTTTACCCCTTCGCTTTGCAGTTTCCCAGTTCCTTTCTAACTTGCCATACATGACCTGTTATAGATGTTCATTTTCCTTGATACCTATGACATGATTCTGATCTCACACATAGACGTGTTGCATCTGAATAACACCACTGAGCTGGAATCTCTACTGCATTCCAGCCTCTTTGCACTACTCAAGATAGGAAGTGGATCTGATCAGCTGAGAACTCCCCTTGCACAGGGAATTTCTTATCTGTTACAGAGCCTGTGTACCTAGCTTCTGTGCCACTCTGCCATTCATGAGCAGTGTGCAGAGAGGTGTTCATGTTACTAGAGATGGAGAAAGAGAATAGCCTGAATACAATGTGTTCTGGACATCTCCATATGATGTATAATCCCTTAGACACTGCATTGTCAGCAGTCACAAGTTAGAGCAGCCCCAAGGCTACTTTAATCTATACCAGGGCCAACAAACATTGGTCCTGAGAAGGAAAGGGCTGACCCATCCCACCTTTCAAATTGGATCTGGGAGCAGGAAAACATTTTGGCCACTGATTTCATTTGGAATTACTCTTGATTTACACCAGTATGAAGTGAGAATGGAATCAGTACCCAACAGCATTACACTAGTGGGAATACATATTGGATTAATTCTGCCTTCAGGTAAGCACACACACATGCAGTGCCGTGAGGGTCAAATCAACTCCCATTAGAGTCAATGGAGATACTCCTATGGACTTCAGTGACAGATGGACCGGGTCATATATCTGCAAGCATGTTAGGTGTGCAAATGCACACACATTCAATTCTGAAGATCTGGGAAGATCTTATCACTCTTTAGTAACCAAGAGTGGCTAAATGTTCAACTCATTATCAGAAAAATGCCAATACAATGTAAATATGGTAAAAACATTCAGACTTTTGTGCAGTGCTAGATCCTAATATTTAACTCATTGGCCCAAATGGCATACTGATAATGGAGAGCAGCTGACTCTTTATGGGGAAAAAAAGATGATAGAATGGGCTTAGCCACCATATTTCAAATTTTCTGTCAACTTTTCTTTAAAAAGTCTGGCCAGGAGCAACCACACCATTTTTCAATTTCCATGTCAAGTGTTTCCCCCCCCTTTCCTTTAAGGAAATGCCCATCTATCATTTCTGACAGACAGGATCTGTCATCAGAGAAGCAGAAATAATTTTCAGCTGCGTTTGTGAGTGGACAAAAGGCCCTTTTCACCTATCACTGAAAAGTTAAGGGTGAAGTGCTTCTGATGTGCTAGTAAAAGTGCTCCGGGGAGATTCTGTTTCAAACTATTTCAAAGACAGAATAAGGTTCTACCCTGCCGGGAGTACAGACTGTGAAAGAACCACAGCTGAAAAAGTGATAAGGGGTCAGCACAAATGTCAGTTTTATTACATACAATTTCCTGTTTTCTATTTTAAATATGAATACATGAAATGTAAATATTGACTGCAGTTGCATTATGTGATCTCTCAACTCAGGAGTGAAGGTAAAATTCCAGCGTACAGTTGATTTAGGAAATAAGCTGTAGTGCATTCATTTTTTTTAAAGGGCAATATTTTTGGATCTATGAAAAATTAATAAGGGTGCTAGCCTAACAGCCATGTCCAACATCTTGCTACCTTTGAGCAAGGAAAGATGGTCTTGCTACTGGATTAGGGTTCAGCAGATCTCAATTCTGTTCCTCTGTCACACACTTCCCCTGTGATCTTAGGATCCAATGTCAGTTCCTCATCTGCAAAATGGAAATATTTTCTTAATTCACAAGGGCAATGTGATGATTATTTCACGCAATGATTGTCAGGCACTCAAGCTACTATAGAATATAGTAGCCATATAGTGGCCAAATATGTACCTCGATTGATAAATGTCCTTTGCAGTTTTGTTGGATGTGGTATTCCTTCATCTTCCTATTTGTGCAATGTTTAGTACTGCTCTGAGATAGGAAACAGCTTCTGCATCCCAAGTGGTGGCTGCACTTCCATGGCAGGAGAAGTGATACCAAAATATTGAGGACTTGTGGTCTGAAACCAAGTGCTTCAATAAGGTCATTTCTATATTTCCAAAACAATGTTTTTCAGAATTTTCGTTTTGCCAGAAATTTTGAAATTTAATTTTTTTTGTTCTGATTAAGGATGAAAGGAAGTTTCAAAATGTTGGCCTTCTCTGCAGACTGGAAATTCTGTGTTTTGACCATCTCTAATGAACAGGTAAGTAAATTTGACCTCCCCACCCCATGAGTGGGAGAGGTTGGTGGGGTGGGATGGGGGAGCTGAAAGGTGATCACAAACTCTAGCTAGTCGGTCAGCTAGTGACCAGTAAAATAATTCAAAGTAACTCATTAATAAGGCTGAAATTCTTTGATATAAACTAATTGCAGACAGGAAAAACAAAAACAAAAAGGGTTTGACTATGAAACAATAAAGAGAATCTACACCCGAGCACAGATTTAAATCAAACATGAAAAGAATAAACTAGAAATTCTTCCTGTTTCTATTGCATTGTTGAAATGAGAAAGAATTCATGCTCGCAAAAGCACAAAAAAAGCCATAGGTTTAGCATTATGAGCACACTCCGCATGATTTATCCCAAGCTTCGTTACAATTGTTGTGACTAAAGGCTGAGCAATTTAGCACAACTAAGACTAAGTGATATATAATGCCTTAGCAAATCTGCTGTGTTCATTAAGCAGACAACCTAAAGAGTTAATTACGCCTCTGATAATTTTTAATAGCCTGTAGACACGTCACACATTAACGTATTCTAAAGTATTTTGAAAATACTTCAGATCATGCAGGGAAAGCCACATGTGCCATGGCGTTTTAAAAGTCTTAAATATACCACAATTGTAGATAAATCAATTTAATTTTTTTAAAGTTATTGGTGAAGTATAAATCTTCATATGATGCACAAAGCCTCTTAAAACTTTAAAACCATAATTATCTACATCTTTCTCCTAGTGCACTCCCAAAGCTTTTCTCCTAGTGCTTTAGACATTATGGAAAATAAAGGAAAGGGCTGTTCATATGAATTGCCAAGTGACATGAATTTAAAATGTATGAAAAAGAAGGAATGTAGGGTGCTGTACCTTCATCAGAAAATGCTAGGGCAAGGATTTGGCTGAAATGCAGATTCCAAGCCCCAGAAAACTGTCAGGAAGTGAACATCAGGTGCGGTCTCCATTAAGAAAATTCAACCTGGTGTAACTACATTAACGTAGCTACACCAGATGATACCACTGCACTGACGCTAACTAAATTGTACTGGGCAATGTGGACTATAGTAACTGGACTGATGCAGATACACTAACGTGAGTGTCCTTGATAGCATCAGGACCTTAGAGAATGATAGAATCTCAGTTAAAGGACCTAATGCTTGATCACATTAAGAAGTGGCTATACGTTGGTAGAGATTATTCTTCCGATTCCAAAAACCTATCCTGTTTATAGAAAGCAATAGTTTAAAATAAATAGCCATTTATGCAAGAAACACAATAAACCATGGGAACATCTACCTGGCAAAAACCACCAAAACAACCTCCCCTCCTCCCGTGACTCTCAGACCCTGGGCCAATTGACTCCTGCTTGTACTACATGGCTAAAAATAGCAGTATAGGCATTCCTACTCAGGCTGGAACCTGGACTCTGAGACCCACCCCTCACTGCAAACATCTTTTTAATTTTATGAACTTTGCATACGTTTATACCCTGTGAGCGCTCCCCACGCTCAAAGCAAAACTCAGCCATAACTGAAAAGTTTCACCTGATTTCAGGCTCAAACACAGTCAACCCAGATTTGCTTGAAACTTGTCCCAAGATCTGTCCATAATAATACGGAATAATTGGTTTTGTGGTTATTGAACTAGGATGAGAATCGGGAGAGCTGCATTAAATTGCTTGTGTCTAATGTAGGATTCCCATGTGACCTTGGACAATTCACTTAATCTCCCTGCATCTGAGGTATAGGAGGTATAGCTTCCAGCTCAAGGAGACATACCCACTCTAGCTCTGATAGAGCTAGTGTACTAAAAACAGAAGTGTAGCCATGGTGATGTGAATGGTGGGAGGGGCTAGCCACCATGAGTACAATCCCATCCATGGTGCTAGGTATATTCTCAGAGCAGCTAACCCTCCCCACTGCCTGCACTGCCACTTCTGCCACTGCAGCTACACTTCTGTTTTTAGCACACTTGCTCCACAAGAGGCAGCATGGGCATATCTCCTCAAGTTAGAAGTTACTTCTCCAGCTCAAAGTGTAGACAGACCCTTAGTTTACCCGTTGTAAAATGGAGTTAATTATACTTCCTGTCTCCTACCTTTTGTCTGTCTTTCCTATTTAGATTGTAAATTTTTTGGAGCAGACCAGGTCTCTTACTAGGTGTCTACAATGTGCCCTTGATCTTGATTGGGGCCTGTAGGGATTACCTAAACAACAACAAATAATAAAAATAAGAATGGTATAAATAACTAGATAGTGGATGGATTTGGTACCATGGAGAGTCAACCCAAGATTACCAAAAATAATTTCAGTGAGTCTGACCCAGGTTTGGGGGTTTATAATGAAATCTTAAACCCTTTAGTTTTGTACAGTTCTACTTTTTAAGTGAACAAGCATTAACTCATCTCAGATCTGTTCACATTCTTATGGATGTTTGATTATACCAATGCACAAACAATGAAGTAAACAAGAACTCTGGTTATCTTTTTGCTGCTTTTAGGAATCCAGTGGAGGGAAAAAAACAACTCAGGAATCACTGAATTAAAAAACAGGGGAAAACTTTATGTTTTCAAGCTAAGCAGATTTTACCAATAATGGCTAGATAAATATGGAATTAGTAACTAGTAAAAGTAGTGAAGCATATCCCTTTTAATAACAAATCTTTCAAATTGGTTTTTAAACAAGTTTGGTCATAAACCTTCATGTTTCATGGTGACCAGTATTAATGGGACTGTGGATTAGTGGGGGCTCCATTACCTTTAACTCCTTATATATAAGAGCTTCCAATCCCAATGGGACAGGTACAAGAGGAAAGGAGTACTTGTGGCACCTTAGAGACTAACCAATTTATTTGAGCATAAGCTTTCGTGAGCTTCTTTTGGGGATATGAGCTTCATAAAAGTCATGGATCAAAGTGATCCCTTGATAGATAACCTGACATCCCCGCCCCCCATTAGACTATTAAATGTGCAATTTGTTATCATCATGACGTCAGCTAAAGAACAGGCATGTCCAGGCTATTGGGAAACTGCATCATTATGGCAGCAGCATGATCATCAATTAATGTGAGGTGAAAAATACCTAAATTGTATTTCTGGAACAGAGCTTAGAATTTTTAAAGTCTGGGTGAAAACAATCTGGAATTTATATTCTTATTCATAATACTTATATGGCTAGCACAAACACGAGGCTTAGAAATCTGAAGGAGAAATGTAGGACCTTTTCTTTTTAGAATGTGCATGGATAAACCTATAGTAGGTTGCGTTTTCACAGCCTACAGCAAGAAGTGGGGTGATGCTGGTAATTTTTGCTGAGACGCTACCAAGTAGCGGAAAGGGTAAAAGGATTCTGATCAGTTGAGAGGAGCGGTAAATTAATACCAATTACATTGACCAGACTGAAAATTACAGTGATTCTTTTAATTTTCTCTCTCTGACACTCAGTTAAACACCTATTGTTTTAGGCTTCAAGATAAGCAAAAGGTTTATTTTCCTCATTTTTTAAAAAACAGGATAATTGCCACGGAAGTGGGATCCAGTGAGACATTATAGTTATGAAGTAAAACTGGAGATGCTGAAGAAGAAAACTGTGTGATTGTGCATGAGTGAGAGAAGCAGAGAAAGAGCATGTGCATACATACACAAGGATGTGAGATAATGAGAGACAGTGTGTATATAGGTTTGTGAAGACAGTTTGTGTTCTTGTGCGTTTAAGGGAGTAGACTAGCAAGCAGTGAATTTAAATTAAAGAAAAAAAAAGACAAATGTTCTGTTCTCACTGATTAGATGTTCTAACCTTCACAAAAGCTGGTGTGAAATTAAAAAAAGTCATGACAATGTGTGTTAGGAGGAAATTAAGTGAAAGCTTAGGGGAAAATGATGAGATGCAATAGATTTGCCTTTCTGTTGATCCTTTCCATTAAATTACCATTGCATTCATCTAACAAGGATACTTGGCCTGTTTATGCACACAGTCTACTGATGTTTTTCCTCCAGACAATAATTATGAATAGCAAAACCTGTATTGTAAACTGACTATTCAGCAGTTAAGCTTACAGTTGTTAAAGTTATAATGGGGGCATATATCTGTATAGCATACTGTGGAGAATGGAGAGTTTCAAGTGGAGAAATTCTAGCCAAGGGCTAAAATTCCTCTTTCATTTACATCAGTGCAAGTCTGGACTGACTAGATGTAAGTCAATGGAGTTATGTTGAATTTACCCCTCCAAGGGAACAGAATTTGGCCCTCAGGTAATATTTCTCCATTGTCCACTGTATATACTGTAGGAGATGTCCCCTAGCTACTGTACTTTAACTGCTGAATAGTCAGTTTCCAAGACAGGGTTTGAAACTGGTATAAAAGTGAGAGGAGAATCAAGCTCAGAGACTTTCCTTCAGCTATTGACCTCCCAGACTGTTGAGATCAAGAATGTATTTTTATTCTACTGACAGATTACCAGGGGACCCATTCTACTTTGCTGCTGCCACTACCATACAATGGACAAATGGATTTCTGCAGCATGCAATGAGGTCTTCCCTGATAAATCTAGGCTCAAAAATGTTCAAGAGGTGGGGTGACCCACTGGAGCTGAGGCTATGGATGATCTGTTACCATCACAACATCTCTCTGTAAGAGCTGGAATAGCACAGTGCTGAATCCAGATTGGCACTTTCCCATTTTATACACTGAGAAACGGAATCAGAGAAATTACGGACTAGATTTTCAAAAGGTATCCACTAGTTGTGTGCACCTCAGTATTTGGTCCCCCAATTTTAGAAATATCAAGTACAATTTTAAGCATGGTCAAGCACATGCAACTCCCATTGACTTCATCAGCTAGTATTGTAGGGTGTTCAGCTTTTCTGAACATCAGGCCCCATATGTCTCAAGCTGTATATCCAAGAAAACAGAGGTACTCAACACTAGTGGACATTTTTGAAAATCTAGAACTAAGTGCTATGTGCAAGGGTGCACAACTGGCCAGTGGCAGAATGCATTTAGAATACTTTAGTTACATATGGGCTTGGAAACAAGAGCAGACCATATATAAGAAACATAAGCTTCTACTGAAACATCTAACAAGGCATTTGCAAGTGGAGAAAGAAAAAGAATATCAGTTTAATGCATTTCAAACCATTTCACATCTTTCAGGTTTAAACATTGGCTCAAGGCTTTTGGATGGGTCTCCTGCAGCAGTTGCCTGATATTTTCCTCTACCCCCAACCCCACTGTCATCCCACTGTGAGTGCAGTGCATGATTTATTGGATCCTACCTGTCTAAATGATGAAACTGAGAAAGCTTTTACCAAGTATGCATATCAGAGAAATGTAAGTATTATGTACATTGTACTGAGCGTGTTTTATCCAGCCAAATACAGCAAGGCCATTAATTTGAATACCAAGTACAGAGATCTTTAAAAATCCACAAGATGAACAACAAATCATAATACTGGCAAAGCAAATATATCCTTGAAAACAATTCTTTTTCAGAAGGCTTTGAAGAAACTACTGGGTATTTGAAAGCTGATTCGAAGTCCAGCATGAACAGGATCTATTAGATTGTGGAATAATATCCTGAGGAAAGTGGTAGAAACCCCATTGTTGAAAAGCAGACTGGAAAACAAACACCAGAAAATATATTACAGGAAACAACCTTTCACTGGCCTGATAATAGTGTAGGTAGGACCTTAAAGGTCTTTTTTTATATCCTAAACATTAGAGGTGAAATGCTGGCTCTATAAGTCAATTGGAGTTTTGCCATTGATTTAAATGAGGCCAGGATGTCACCTTATGATTTAAGGATTCTAATTTATGCTTCTCTCCAACCTACTTTTAAGAAAAAGAAAATGTGTGTTTACAGACTAAAATATTACAACGTTTTGTATAACGGTTTTGGAGGAGCATTCTGAAGAGGCAGATGCTGGCATATTTAGCACCTACTAGAGATGTTTTCAATGAGATCTGGACATCCTACAAGGATTAAACAGCAAAGGGGGTTTTGTGGGCATCTCCTTGAAAAGTGAGACATAAAAGTTAACTTTGGCATTATTAGGAGATGATACAAATACATTCCCATGATATTACAGAAGTTCATGCTTCCAGGATAGTGGCCTTTTCTAGTTACATGTAGAAACATGCCATGCAAAAATCCCATACATCATAAATGCTGCTGGCTGGAAAGATCGATAATGGGCCACGTTTTTAAAGCCTCCTAGTGGTTTGTTTACACTACAAAAAAATAGTCATGAAAACATACAACTCGGCTTTTAACACAGGTTAGTAGCTTGAGTTAAAGCCTATAAGGGAGTTTGGGGTTGAACATGAGCTGCCAGCCAGAGTTGCCATGTCTTCATTGTTGTTTTAACCTGGATTAGCTAACCCAAAATAAGAACACTTTTTTTGCAGTGTAGATGTATCATTGGATGCACATGCCATACTTGACACTAAAATGGGTGGACTTGCAAAAATCCCTTGCTAGGCCTTGCGTGCATACATTTTTTTTTCATGTGAAAATGTAGATTTTTCACATGACAATGGTTGTGCTTTAGCTATGTCAGGGCATTTTCAGTGGCATGTTGACTGGGAGGATGAAAATTGGACTGTTACATTTTAAGGTTTCCAGTTTATTCTACAGAATAAGATTTCATTTCTCAGTACTTAATCTCCTAACAAAGAGGTTTTCATTCCACTGGACTGTCAACTGAGTTGTACAGGTGACATCAACAAGGCTCACACATTTATACAAATAAAAGATATAGGGCCAGACCCTTGGGTGATATGATGTGGCACAGCCTCCAGTGACTTCAATGAAACTATGCAGATATACATTATCTGGGGTTCTGGCCTAAGGCTCTATGAATCTTTTTATGAACTAGAGGTTCCTGCATCTTTCTGTTCTAATGTTGGATTTAAAAGATGTTGAATATTTGCTCTTAGTTACACATGAAAAAAGAAATATAAACTAGTCAGCTCTCCACTCTTCTTGTTTAATTGTTCACAAGGAATAAGAATACTTCTATCAAACAATTCCCAAACAACCTTTTCCCTAGTTCATTTCTGCTCAAGTCTATGTGTGTGACTGTCCACCCCAAGGTCTGTCTGGACAAAAGTCTTCTCATTTTTGCCCTGTTTCAGAGTAACAGCTGTGTTAGTCTGTATTCGCAAAAAGAAAAGGAGTACTTGTGGCACCTTAGAGACTAACCAATTTATTTGAGCATGAGCTTTCGTGAGCTACAGCTCACTTCATCAGATGCATACTGTGGAAACTGCAGCAGATATTATATACACACAGAGATCATGAAAGAATACCTCCTCCCACCCCACTGTCCTGCTGGTAATAGCTTATCTAAAGTGATCATCAAGTTGGGCCATTTCCAGCACAAATCCAGGTTTTCTCACCCTCCACACACAAATTCACTCTCCCCCCCCCACGAAGTCTGATGACTCATAGTGAATAATAGACAGAGGGACTGATTACAAAATGTAGGTATTTGTTTTATAAAGTAAGAAATTTGCAATGCTTAATTCATTTTGCTTTTTCTTCCAATGCTTCCTCTCCAGGAAAGTGGGAACTTCTGCATATTAAAAGTCCATTCTAGTGGATAGTGAAAATTTACTGCAAGATAATATTTTGTCAATATCAGCCATTTCTGACCCTAACCTTCTCCAAGGAAGAAACAACAGGCCTGTGGTTTGGAGCTCACTTACTACACAGTTTTATAGCTTTTTATAGTGTAACTCCATTGACTTCAGTTGATTTATTTCACTGGTGTGAGATCAAATTCCAGCCCAGTTTGCTTAAAATTTAATTCTAGGTCTTTTCAGTTGCAAATGGAACAGATTTTTATTTAAACCCCCAAGTAAGAGTGTCATTATCCGCAAATCTGCTCATCAAGTGTTTTGGCAACTGAAAAATCAAAGACAAAAAACACGAAACACACCAGCAGAGGAAGCCATTGGGATGAAAAAATTTCAAATCATGTCATTCATCAACATCTCTACTCATCCAACAAAATTTGCCTTTGGTACAGGCAATTGGGATGGTTATTCTCTGTAGTTTTCAGCAACACATTTTCCTGATCAAAAATATGAGAATACTGGCAGTAGTTACAGATGGAAAAGACCTATTAGTTCTTCAAATCCACCTCCCTTCCAAGGCAGGATATTATCTCTGGCAGAGGATATATCAAATACTAAACTGTTCCCACACTCGGTTTTAGCCAAAAGTCTGAATAGAAAGATCCTTGTGGAGGTGTCACAATATTTTACTTGACAAAAAAAAGCAACCATTTTGGCACTTTTTAAAATTTATGCTTATAAATTCAACAGTTATAATCTTGTGACCTAAGTAATCCAAGGCTTTATGGGTCTAGTTTAGTGTAATTTCCACAGAGGTGCTAGAGACATGCAGTTGTTGCCAACCTGAGTAGTTTCATTTCAGATAATGTTTCAGTGAGATTTCCTGCCCCCTCCTCCAAAAGATACATACCTATAGAGTGTCACAGTGTCTGGAGTGGCTCACGAAACTGACTGCCTACCTCAGGGCAGACTGTCAAAAACAGGGCAGATCCCTCCGAGTGGTGGTATGTTTGATAGTTAGGTTTTACCAAGTCAGTAACAAATGGGAACTCCTGGATCATTATAACGGTCTTGCCATGGAGTCAGACAGATCGACCCCTGAGACTGCAGAGGTTAAAAAGCACTGGTCTATCTTGCCACGAGACAAACTAGACTATGTGATAAATGGTCACTTACACAAAAATAAAAATAATAATCACACAATACTTAGGTTACTTCCCATCCCCAGAGGCCAGTCCTCTACCCCAGATCTTACACCAGAGACAGTACCTATAACCAATCCTGTAATAAACTATCTAAAGGTTTATTAACTAGAAAAGAGAAATAAGAGTTGTTTAGAGGTTAAAGCAAGGAAACATTTGAACAAATGAGCTGCAATCTAAACCCTAAGAGTGACAGAGTTATAGTGATCTATCAATTCAAAGCATCTTTCAAACCGGATCCAGGAAGCAGCCACTGGGGATCGCTAGGTCTAGTTTGGCATGTTTGCTGTTTGAATTCTCACAGGGTCAAGAGATAAAAATAGTTGATGTGAAGATTTTTTTTCATTTCCCTGTTCCAGCCTTCAAAGCAATGGGACAAGGCCTCCTGCACAGGTGGGGCAACTAACAACGTTTTTGTATTATAACAGCCCACTTAAATATCGATAGTCCTCCTGGATGGGCAAGGGGTGGGAATGACAATTCTTGTCCCTGGGTTCACAACTTCAGTGCAAAAAACTGTCAAAGTTATAAAGCAAAATCTACGTAATTTTTGTATAGCATGAAACACAGACATTACAAGCGAGATTAATGCATGCAACAATTTACAAGCATTTCATAGAGTCTAAACAGTAAAAACATTCTTATAAGATTAATATCTATTTTCAGCAAATCTAACACACATATAAACTGGTCTGGTCTCCAGTTGTGAGTTTGTCAGTTCTTAGTGAATGTCTCAAGTCTTGGCAAGAGCTGGCACCGGGTCTGCTAGTGTCACATTGGTCACTTAGGTCACGATTTTCAAAAGTGACTACGGATTTTAGATGCCCAACTTGAGAAATCTCTTAAGGAACCCAATTTTCAGATAGTTTTAAACAGACCCCCTCTGAAAATCGGGATCTTTTAAGGGTTTCTAATACAGCAATTGGCCTAATTTGTTACTGCTTGTTTGAGTCGTCCACATCCACACTGATCCCACTTTTGATATAGGAGTGGTGGGAAATCATCTAGAGATTATAAATTGGTTAGTCTCTAAGGTGCCACAAGTACTCCTTTTCTTTTTGCGAATACAGACTAACACGGCTGTTACTCTGAAACCTGTCATCTAGAGAGTTAATTCTTCTCAGGGGGACAACTGGAGATACCAGCGGAATTGGTGGACAAAGAATGAGGAGATCAGAAGGAAAGAGGAGCCTGGATGAAAGAATGAATGCTATGATAGAGAGAAAGGTAAGAAAAGAGAGATAGAAGACCTCAAGCCTCAGACATAAGCTGCTTTGATCTGTAGAATTCTTCTTACCAGTCTCACCATGTGTAAGGCTATTAAGCAGTTCATAACATCGTCTGTCTCTGTTTTCACTTGCACTTGTGATGTGGCAGTTACACAGTATCCACTCCTCTTCTCACAAAGAGCACTGATAGCTCTTCAAGAAGAGACAATAAGATATCCTGCTGCTACCAAAATATCAGCAGAAGCCCTACTGGGCGGGGGCAATACCTCAATCTTCATTTATTTATTTTTTTCAAATTCTCAGTTTAAATGTTTCCTTTTCTTGGTAACATCATACTGAGAAAATTTATATAGCAGTTTATTCTTTTACTGGCTTCTCTCTCTCAATAAACCCATCACCAGTGAAAGACTGCCCATGACCTTTGTCCCCTCCTTTTAATTTAGGCTTCTTGAAGTGGATATGCTCCTTTAAACATCTACAAAGGTTTCCTTTTCACCTTAACATTCTTGTATAATGATTTCCCTACAATTAAGGAATTATGAAGGCTCCCATCAACATGTCATTGTTAAATTTACTATCCCTACATATCAATATAGCTCAAAGGATTTTACTATAAGTTTGATTTTGAAATAGGAGTATTTTTCTATAGCTAGTACAATTATTTCATTATCTGTCATAATGGGGGATCACTCTTCAAATAAAATAAGAACTTTCATCTAAAGCTCAAAGCAAACAGCCATGTTTAGTGTTTTAAAAAAGTTCCATTAAGGCCATTTTTGGATCTTAAACCAGTGTACAGTAAATAAGAGGCAACTCCACTCATTTTAATAGATTAATTAATGCTAGCATAACTGAGATCAGAACCCAACCCTTACCTTCTCTCCCATATGCATTTTTTTTTTTAAAAACAGTCACCTCCTCCTGTTTTTTGGTTTCGGCTAGTAACGCAAGAAAAGAGACCCACTCCTCTTGCAAGAAGATAGAGCCTCATTGACGTCAGCAGGTATCACAACTGTTACTCCTGAGGGAATTCTGCACCAAAAAATTAAAATTTCTGCACAAAATTTTTTTTCTGAACACAATATTTTAAAATTTGGCAAATTTTATTTGTAAATAAATATATATGGAGGCTCCAACATAGCAGCAGGGAGCACAGGCCACTGGCTGCACAGACGTGGGAGAGCCCCCTGTGACCCACCCCCAGGACACAGACTCGGCTGCACCTGACCCTGACAGTGCAAGGTCCAGGCCTGCTCGAGAAACACCCCAGGGCCCTACCCCTCCATGCCAGGTGCACCAGGTGTGGGACAGGCAGGTTCATCTCAGCAGGATCCAAGTGTGGAGGGATCCAGG
The DNA here is from genome assembly GCF_965140285.1 of Lepidochelys kempii. Taxonomy (NCBI): domain Eukaryota; kingdom Metazoa; phylum Chordata; order Testudines; family Cheloniidae; genus Lepidochelys; species Lepidochelys kempii. Next base: position 15,029,553 of record NC_136392.1, on the reverse strand, counting down.
TGTGGGGTGAGGATTCTATGTGGGGTAATCTGTGTACAGCGGCTTAGTGGGGGGGGATCTGGATGCACAGGGGGTCATTTGGGGTTCTGAGTGCAGGGGTAATGGGATTCTGCAGAGGGGTCCAGGTGAAGGTGGTTGGGGCTCAGTGGGAGGGGGTCTGGATATGAGGGGATGGTGCGCAGTGGAGGAGGGGGGAGAGTCGGGTGTGCAGGGGTTCAGTGAGGTGTGGTCCAAGTGCAAGGGGGTGGGACTCATTGGGGTGCGGGTTCAAGTGCAGGGGGCTCAGCAAGCGGTAGTGTAGGTGCAGGGGTGGGGGTCTGGATGCAGGAGGCTCAGTGCGGTGGGAGTTAGGATGTGGGGAGCTCAGTGGGGAGGTTCCGGGTGTGGGAGAAAGGTTCAATGGGGGGGTCCAGATGCATGGGTGGCAGACAGAGGAAGCAACTCCCCGTACAGTGACTCCTCCCACCACAGCTGAGGAGCAATGGGGCAGGAAGCAGGGGGAGGGGTGTGGAGCATCCTGCAACCTGGGAAGATTTCCTGGGTCTGCTCCTTGCAGTGGAAGATAGGGTTGCCAACTTTCTAATTGCACAAAAAACTGAACACCCTTGCCCCGCTCCCTTCCCCACCCCGGCCAAAAGGCTCCATCCCTTGCCCTGCCCCTTCTCCGAGGCTCCATCCCCCTTGTCACTGCATCCCCTCCCTCTGTCACTCGCTCTCCCCAACCCTCACTCACTCGCTCATTTTCACCGGGCTGGGAATGAGAGGTTTGGGGTGCAGGAGAGGACTCCAGCTGGGACCAAGGGGTTCCGAGTGCAGGGGGGGGGGTTCTGAGCTATGGTGGGGTTTGAGATGCAAGAGAGGGCTCAGGGCTGGGGCAGGGGTTGTGATGTGAGAGGGGAGTGGGCTCCGAGTGGCACTCACCTTGGGCAGCTCCCTGGAAACGGTGACATGTCGCTCGGCTCCTAGATGGAGGTGTGGCCAGGTGGCTCTGCACACTGCCTCTGCCCACAGATGCCACCCCTGCAGCTCCCATTGGCTGCAATTCTTGATCAATAGGTGCTGTGGAGCCAGCGCTTGGGGCGGGGTCAGCACACAGAGCCCCAATCATTGTCCCTTCGCCTAGGAACATGTCACTGTTTCTGGGGAGTGGCACGGAGCCAGGTAGGGAGCCTGCCAGTCCTGCCAACGAGACTTTTAGCTGCCTGGTCAGCAGTGCTGACTGGAGCCACAAGGGTCCCTTTTCAACTGGGCATTCCAGTTGAAAACCAGGCACTTGCCAATCCTAGGGAAAGAGGTGGTACCGTCCTTCCCCATCCCCCGTCCAGCCAGGATTAGCAGCTGGGCCTGGCACAGGGAAGTAGCCACTGGCTGAAGTATCCCCAGCCCCACCCCCTGCTGTGATTTACCTCTCTGCCAGTTGCTCTGGGTGCCTGAAATAATGCACCCGCTATGCTGGGGAAGGGTGCGTGACCACTCTTGAGGCTTCCCTTTGCTTCCCTGTCAGAAAGCAATTTTTCTGCATGGAAGTAATGAATTCTGCGCATGCGCAGTGGCGCAAAGCTCCCCCAGGAGTAAACTGTGCAGGTATCTGCCAATACATTAATCTTGCAAGATTAAAGTGAAAAGGCCTGAGCTGATGTCCAGTGAAATTAATAAAATGACTCCCATTGACTTCAATGGATCTTAGCCCAGGTCTTACATACTGTGAGAGAACTAGCTCTTAAAAGATTTCCAGGGTAGATTTGCAGGCCCAGGACTCAGATTCAGCAAAAAACTACTTGAAATTCACTTATAAGTTCCTAGTTTTGATTATGTAGTAAAGTGGTAAAATGGCTTGCTTCTAAGCATTAGAAAACAGATGTATATTTCATTTATAAAATATATAATACAATTATTACATTTTTGTTTTACTTTAGGCAGCTGCAGTTACAAATAGAAGGAGAGAAATTTCTGTTTGATAAATTTAACAACTATATTGTGGTTGAATCAGAAAAGTTCTTCCCATAAAGGTTAACAATGGATAATTTCTTGCTCAGGAAATCACTAAAATGACATGGTTTTGCCGATTTCAGGAGTACCAGCCGTGTTAGTCTGTATCCGCAAAAAGAAAAAGGAGTACTTGTGGCACCTTAGAGACGAACACATTTATTTGAGCATAAGCTTTCGTGAGCTACAGCTCACTTCATCGGATGCATGCAGTGGAAAATACAGTGGGCAGATTTTATATACATAGAGAACATGAAACAATGGGTGTTACCATACACACTGTAACGAGAGTGATCAGGTAGGGTGAGCTATTACCAGCAGGAGAGAGGGGAGACGGGGGGGACGACACCTTTTGTAGTGATAATCAAGGTGGGCAATTTACAGCAGTTGACAAGAACATGTGAGGAACAGTAGTGGTGGTGGTGGGGGAATAAACAAGGGGAAATAGTTTTACTTTGTGTAATGACACATCCACTCCCAGGCTTTATTCAAGCCTAAATTAATTGTATCCAGTTTGCAAATTAATTCTAATTCAGCAGTCTCTCGTTGGATTCTGTTTTTGAAGTTTTTTTGTTGAAGAATTGCCACTTTTAGGTCTGTAATCGAATGACCAGAGAGATGGAAGTGTTCTCCGACTGGATTTTGAATGTTATAATTCTTGACGTCTGATTTGTGTCCATTTATTCTTTTACGTAGAGATGTCCAGTTTGGCCAACGTACATGGCAGAGGGGTATTGCTGGCACATGATGGCATATATCACATTGGTAGATGTGCAGGTGAACGAGCCTCTGATAGTGTGGCTGATGTGATTAGGCCCTATGATGGTGTCCCCTGAATAGATATGTGGGCACAGTTGGCAACGGGCTTTGTTGCAAGGATGGGTTCCTGGGTTAGTGTTTTTTTGTTGTGTGGTGTGTGGTTGCTGGTGAGTATTTGCTTCAGGTTGGGGGGCTGTCTCTAAGCAAGGACTGGCCTGTCTCCCAAGATCTGTGAGAGTGATGGGTCGTCCTTCAGGATAGGTTGGAGATCCTTGATGATGCATTGGAGAGGTTTTAGTTGGGGGCTGAAGGTGACGGCTAGTGGCGTTCTGTTATTTTCTTTGTTGGGCCTGTCCTGTAGTAGGTAATTTCTGGGTAGTCTTCTGGTTCTGTCAGTGTGTTTCTTCACTTCAGCAGGTGGGTATTGTAGTTGTAAGAATGCTTGATAGAGATCTTGTAGGAGTTTGTCTCTGTCTGGGGTTGGAGCAAATGTGGTTGTATCATAGAGCTTGGCTGTAGACAGTGGATTGTGTGGTGTGGTCTGGATGAAAGCTGGAGGCATGTAGGTAAGTATAGCAGTCAGTAGGTTTCCAGTATAGGGTGGTGTTTATGTAACCATGGCTTATTAGCACTGTAATGTCCAGGAAGTGGATCTCTTGTGTGGACTGGTCCAGGCTGAGGTTGATGGTGGAATTCCTCAAGATGGGTCCAGATGATGAAGATGTCGTCAATGTAGCACAAGTAGAGTAGGGGCATTAGGGGAAGAGAGCTGAGGAAGCGTTCTTCTAAGTCAGCCATAAAAATGTTGGCATACTGTGGGGCCATGCAGGTACCCATAGCAGTTCCGCTGATTTGAAGGTATACATTGTCCCCAAATGTGAAATAGTTATGGGTGAGGACAAAGTCAAAGTTCAGCCACCAGATTTGCCATGACATTATCGGGGATACTGTTCCCGATGACTTGTAGTCCATCTTTGTGTGGAATGTTGGTGTAGAGGGCTTCTACATCTACAGTGGCCAGGATGGTGTTATCAGGAAGATCACCGATGGATTGTAGTTTCCTCAGGAAGTCAGTGGTGTCTCGAAAATAGCTGGGAGTGTTGGTAGTGTAGGGCCTGAAGAGGGAGTCTACATAGCCAGACAATCCTGCTGTTAGGTTGCCAATGCCTGAGATGATGGGGCATCTGGGATTTCCAGGTTTATGGATCTTGGGTAGCAGGTAGAATACATCTGGTCAGGATTCTAGGGGTGTGTCTTTGCGGATTTGTTCTTGTGTTTTTTCAGGGAGTTTCTTGAGCAGATGGTGTAGTTTCTTTCGGTAACTCTCAGTGGGATCAGAGGGTAATGGCTTGTAGAAAGTGGTGTTGGAGAGCTGCCTAGCAGCCTCTTGTTCATATTCCAACCTATTCATGATTATGACAGCACCTCCTTTGTCAGCCTTTTTGATTACGATGTCAGAGTTGTTTCTGAGGCTGTGGATGGCATTGTGTTCTGCACGGCTGAGGTTATGGGGCAAGTGATGCTGCTTTTCCACAATTTCAGCCCATGCATATTGGCGGAAGCACTCTATGTAGAAGTCCAGTCTATTGTTTCGACCTTCAGGAGGAGTCCACCCAGAATCCTTCTTTCTGTAGTCTTGGTAGGAAGGTCTCTGTGGGTTTAGTATGTTGTTCAGAGGTGTGTTGGAAATATTCCTTGAGTCAGAGACGTCGAAAATAGGATTCTAGGTCACCACAGAACTGTTTCATATTCGTGGGGGTGGAGGGGCAGAAGGAGAGGCCCCGAGATAGCCCAGCAGAAAAATCTGTCCTAAGAGTATAGCTGGATAGATTAACAATATTGCTGGGTGGGTTAAGGGAACCACTGTTGTGGCCCCTTGTGGCATGTAGTAGTTTAGATAGTTTAGTGTCCTTTTTCTTTTGTAGAGAAGCAAAATGTGTGTTGTAAATGGCTTGTCTAGTTTTTGTAAAGTCCAGCCACCAGGAACTTTGTGTGGAAGGTTGTTTTTTTATGAGAGTATCCAGTTTTGAGAGCTCATTCTTAATCTTTCCCTGTTTGCTGTATAGGATGTTGATCGGGTGGTTCTGCAGTTTCTTTGAGAGAGTGTGTGGCACTTGATTATCACTACAAAAGGTTTTTTTCCCCCTCTCTCCTGCTGGTAATAGCTCACCTTACCTGATCACTCTCGTTACAATGTGTATGGTAACACCCATTGTTTCATGTTCTCTGTGTATATACACAATCTCCCCACTGTATTTTCCACTGAATGCATCCGATGAAGTGAGCTGTAGCTCACGAAAGCTTATGCTCAAATAAATTTGTTAGTTTCTAAGGTGCCACAAATACTCCCTTTCTTTTTATGGTTTTGCTGCTTTGTTTTCACTGAAGTTTTATGATGCTCCCTTCTTGCCACTTATAAATGAAACAAATTAGGTTAGATGGCAAAGATTATGAAATGAATTAGCAATAATGAGTTTAGTAACTAAAAACATTAGTAGAGAAAATTGAGTTGACCTTACTTTTATAATTATTCATTTTCTTAATTGTTTTTTCTGGAATAATTGGAACGAAATTAAATAATACCAAGTACAAGCTTCACATGAGATCATATATTTGGCACAGATTAATAACATTCTCAAATACAAATTCAGTTGCCAAGTTAGAGGTCATCCAGCTGGCAAATGCCTGTCTAGAACTGAGACTTGGCTACTGAAATTTTCAGTCAGGAAGCCTCTCTTTCAGGTCGGCCTGAGCTTCAGGACTGATGCACATTTATTTTCCTCGCTGCCATGGAAATGGCATATAAGTTAACACACCATGTTGTATCCACTGTCAGTACCCCAAAGCTAGTAAGGGAAGTGGCAACTTGAATTAACCTTTGAGGATCACCATGGTGCATCATCTTCCACTTCTGCAACCCTTCCAGTAGGACTCATGCTGAGTAATCCCATGGATTTCAACCACTCAATAAAATCAAAACAAGAACACCCAACATAGTGGGTATCACAGTTATCACCAAATGCTCTTATCAGTAAGTGCTGTAAAGTAGAGAGAGATACAGTCCAATTCTCTCACCTTTCAGCCTATTAATACATGAACCCCATTGAACCCATGGAATTACTTGCATGTGTAAGTAATGCTCATTGTGAACAAGGCTTGCAGAATCAGGTCTTGTGTGATCAAGAGATACAAACACAATGATTTCAGTGAGTTGATAAGAGCAGAATACCTCTCAAGATCAGGTTACAACCCTTAATATTTGTACAGTAGAAAACTCTGGTGTTGTAAAGCCCTATATAAATGCTAAGTATTATTTAATCCCTCCCTCATTCTAATCACTTCTTTTCAGAACTATGCTTCCTACTGAAAAGATCAGTCCTCCCTAGAATTCCTTGGAACAAAATTTTATAGAAAGGAAACAAAGCTGAGTTAAAGGTCCATATGGAATACAGTTAAAGTGCTGAAAGCAAAGTTTAGGATAAAGAAGTCCCCTTCAGAATTATGCCCAGCTTTTTTTTTTTCCTTTAAAGTGCCCCTCCTTAGCGTCTTCCATCGGAGGAACTCAGTTTTTTATAAATTATAAATATGATTGAATTAAAGGCTCAAAAATAACCCCTTATAGCAAAGTACTATTCATTTCATTTTGCAAATAGGGAAACTGAGATTACATTACTTGCCTAAGGTTACGCACAAGTGAGAAATTGAAACCAGATCTCTCAGTCCTATGCCTTAATCATAGGGCAACCAGGTCAGTTGAGGTCCGAGAGCCTTTTAGAGAGACTGAATCGAGTTCTGAGCCATCCTGGCTCAAATTTCAAGAGGATAGCAAGCCTGGGCTGATTGAAGTTGTTTTTGGGCTGTGTTTTCTCTGAGTTTCACTTGTAATTTTGGAGTTGATTCAGATCTGAATGTCAAAACAAAACCCATGCGCAGAACAGGTTCCAACAGGCCCCTGTGAATCAATTGCCACCCTGCTCCACACAGCTTTAGTTCCATTATTAAATTCAATTAAAAATACCAACAAATGGGTAAACTGATTGTCACTGAGCTGAGCTACACATTGTGTTCAATTTGATACACTACCTAGCAGTAAGTTTCAAATGGGGAAATGGGAATTAGTGGCACTCCCTTTCCAATTACTAATTCTGCAGAAACACAAACATCTCAGCAAAGGGACACAGCAGCCACTCTGAGGCTTCTTATAAGCAAACAGACTTAATAGTTGAGAGGATATTCAGAATAAAGCAGGCCTTTGTTTTTCCACTGTATCCTCAAGTTCTTTCATTTCTTGGTCAATAAATTTAATAATTGATTGTTAAAAGAAAAACAGCAACCCGCCACAACGCAACAGCATAAGAACAATGCCCAGTTTAAAGTGACATAATTTGAAGCATAATTTTGTGCAGTCACGTGAGTGGTGTCCCATTTATACACACAGCTCTTTACAACTGAAGAAACAGTTTTCTTTTCAGCTTCATACATTCTTGAGGCAAAGCTTATAGACGTTACACTGGGCCAAACCCTGAACTTGGCACAGTGGAGACACAGAACCCTGCCAGAGCCTCACTGCCCAGACAGGCTCTGACTCCTGTCTCCCTTCCCTTTGAATGCTGCTCCAGTGCTGACCAGGGAGGTTCTCCTCAGCCATAGTTTGGCAACTGCCCCACAGCAGCCCTACCCCACTGTGCACCACACCCAAGAGGTGGTCTCTGTTATTGCCCCCTAGACATGGGAGTGATACCAGAGAGTGTCTCCCACATGTTCTCGGTTTCAGAAGTTGGCTCTCCCAAGCGGAATGACAGCTAAAAAAAAGAAATAGGGGGCTAAGGATGTGACCCAACCAGAGGCATTAGAATTGGACCACAGCACTGAAATGGAGATGCCACCTAAGACCGGGAAGGGAGGGACGGGTCCAGGAGAACAGCCCATCCCACAGGGGAATCATGGGTGAGGGGAGAAGCAGACCCATCCTATGATCCCTTTCCACTCTTGTACCTCACTAGGATTTGTTCTACCACTGACTACTTTACGGTATGCAGTGCATTACTACACCATTAGCATATTGCTTATCTCAGTCATTACTGCTGTCTGAGTGGAGGCTGATCATAGCAAAAGGTGGTTAAGCAAAAAAGTGATACAAAAATATGCTGTCAGGCTACAGGGAATGAAGAAAGATCATACTGTATTGATACTGTAGCTATCCTACCCTATCTTAAACAAAGACTACCCTGCCTTAGGAGTCTTTTACTCTAGTGTAGGTGGGAAGTACCTTACTTTCATGGGCCCCTGATGAGGTGCATTTTTCTGTATGCAATTCAGCAAGGTACTTAACCCTGTGTCTAATTATAAGCACCTGAGCTCAACACAACCATCTATTGTAACTCTAGCCAAAACAGGCATAGACTGAGTTCAGCTCCCATTGATGTACTAACATAAGTGGCCAGGCGTTCAGCCCACATATGGGATGTTGAGCTCTTAAGAACATAAGAGTTGCTAGACTGGATCAAACTATGGTCCATCTTGCCCAGTATCCTGTTTCCAATGGTGGCCCATACCAGAGCTTCAGGAGGAATGGACAGAACCAGGCAATTATGGAGTGATCCATACCCCTGTCTTTCACTCCCAGCTTCTGGTAGTCAGAAGTTTCAGGTCACCCCGAGCATGGGTTGCATCCCTGACCATCTTGGCTAATAGCCATTGATGGACCTATCCCCTGGGAATTTATGTAATTCTTTTTTGAACCCAGTTATACTTTTGGCCATCACAATATCCCATGGCAATAAGTTCCACAGGTTAACTGTGTGTTGTGTGAAAAAGTGCTTCCTCTTATTTGTATTAAAGCTACAGTATGTTACTTCATTGAGTGACCCCTAGTTTTTTTTAAAATTGTGTGAATGGCTAAATTATACTTCTCTGTTAATTTTTCCACACACCATTTCATGATTTTACAGGCTTCTATCAAATCCTTACAAGTTGTCTCTTTTCTAAACTGAACAGCCCTAATATTTGTAGTCTCTCCTCAAATGGCAACCATTCCATACCCTTGATCGTCTTTGTTGTCCTTCTCCAGTTCCATTATGCCCTTTCTGAGATGAGGCAACCAGAACTGGAAACAGTATTCAATGTGTCAGTGCACCATGGATTTATATATTGGCTTTATGATATTTTCCATCTTATTTTCTAACTCTTTTCTAATAGCTCCTAACATATTGACAGGGTTCAGAGTAGCAGCCGTGTTAGTATGTATTCGCAAAAAGAAAAGGAGTACTTGTGGCACCTTAGAGACTAACAAATTTATTTGAGCATAAGTTTTCGTGCTCAAATAAATTTATTCGTCTCTAAAGGTGCCACAAGCACTCCTTTTCTCCTAACATATTGTTAGCCTTTTTGACTGCTTGACTCTAAGATCTCTTTCTTGGCTAGTAACAACTAACATTATATATGTATAATGGGATTGTTTTTCCCCCCCATGTGCACTACTTTGCACTTATCAGCATTGAATTTCATCTGCCATTTTGTTGCCCAGTCATCCAGTTTTGTGAGATCCCTTTGTAACTCTTCACAGTCTGCTTTGACTTAACTATTTTGAACAATTTTGTATCATCTTCTGAAAAATCTAGACAGGAGTGTCACAAAGAGAGCTGCTAGGTGCTGAGCATTTTTGATAATTATTTGTTTGTCTAAATCGGAGAAGAGCCCTTTGGAAAATTTGATCCAGACTGTGGGTGCCAAGCACTTGAAAATCTGCCCCCTATAGTTCAAGTTCCCCCAAAAGGTGGGCAGGCAGATTTAATTAGGATTTCTAGTCTTATGAAGTGCTTTTCATCCATGGATCTCAAAGCACTTTACAGCATAGTTAAGTATAATTATCCCCATTCTACAGATGAGGAAACAGAGGCATGGAGAGGTTAAAATGACTTACCCAAGATCACCCAGCAGTCTGATGGTTAAGCTGGAAATAGAATCAAGCTCTTCTTAGTCCCTCTAGTAGACCATATGGCTCTGCTACGCCACACTGCCTGATCTTTGGAACTCTGAATCTGAGCTGGTTCCATTGACAGGGCTTCCTGCTTGGTGTACCCTAACCTCAACAGTTCGTTAGGGCGAACAAACCTTTCATCTATGAAAGGTGTGGGGGGGGAAATGGCTATTGTAGGTTAAAAAATGGGAATATACATATATCTCAGGAAAAAACAACATTTAATTGTATTTTAATTGACAGAATTGGGCCTAATTAGCATCAATAGCAGCTGCACCCATGCATACCCCGGGCTCTATTTGGTTCGTAGAGGTTCCATCCTATTATGTATCTATAGGAAATGTCAATGAAATATAGCAAAATAAAAAATTTCAATCTTGTGAATATCTTGAACCAGCTGACTTATCCAACACATTACATGCTTCCAACTGATAACGGGCCAAGAAAAGATCTCACTCAGACATGTGTCATTAAAATCATATTTGTCCATTCCTATTTATTACAATAAAAAAGAAGAAAAGCTAGATTTGAGTCATATTTCCTGAGAGTTCATCATATGCTGGCACATAACACTTGTGAATTCTATTCAATTCATTTAAAATGATTTCTAACACACAGCCAGCAAGTTAAGGACTGCAAGGAATTCAAATGATCACCAGGCATAGAAGATTTCTCAAGAGACAGCTTTCAAATCATAAGCTAGGTATATTTTCCTTTAGGAATTGTACTTAAAAAAATTAGATCTAATGACTACATATTTTGAAAAATAAGACAGGCTTACTCATGTTGTGAAATCAATTGACTCACATATCCTTAAAAGGGCAGATTCTATTTTTTGCACAAAAGTCAGTTTCAAACGGGCCAAGATACAGCAGCTCACCAAATCTCAGTTTCTATCAATCCTAGATGTAGGTGCATAGTTACTGGAGGCAAGAGAACTGATTTTTTACTTGGAATTGTTTAGGACCAAGGAATTGTACTTGGAATTGTTTAGGACCAAGTTATGACCCATTTGTGTGCCGGTACAAGGGATTTATGCCTCTTTAACCCCTTACACCAGTGTACCATGCTGACACTTCCTGCGTGTGGGACGTTGCAGGCTTCACAGAACTGCTACATACCCTCTTGTGCAGGTGGATGGAGTCTTGACTCTGCTCTTTCAATGTACCCATCAGAGTGGTTGCTCTGGTCCATCAGGGAGCATTAGCAGCCACAGGTACAGAACTACTCCCTGCTGCAGTGAGGAGACTGGGAGCAAGATTGTAATTAGTACAGAGGCAAATAGACTAATTGTACAGCTTTTTAATCCTGATAAATGAATGGATTTTAAATTATTTGATCTAGCCTCTGTAGTTTCCTTCATAGTTAGTATAACACTGTGATGAGCATGTTATGTTTTCCTTAACTTGGATTTACTCTTGATTTTCCTGTTTTCAGTGTCAAATAAACCCAGTTTTGTTTAAAAATATTGGAAATGGTGCTTGTTAGGTAAAGGGCAATCACTGCTGGGAGCTCCCAAGGGAAAGTGATTACACACAAAGAAGATACCACACTTAGCACTTTGTCAAAGTGAGAGCTGGCAGAGGTCGGGGTGGGCACATAGCCCTCCGGCGCAGTTTGGATCCAAGAAGCAGTGATCCAGTGGAGTTTTCAAAGTTAAAATAGTTCTTCTAAATATTTCCCACAGGAAGGATGGATCAAACCATTCTCTGTCATAGGTGCGCACACACGTGAGAGAGGGAGAGAGAGATCTTGGTGTCTAAGTAGTTGGGAGAAGAGTTTGATACATTATTTTGGAATGGACAGCACAGTTTAATCACAGTACATTCGAATGCTCTCTGAATACTATTGCTTATGGCACAAAGAATATTTTCCAGAACTCAGAAGTCCTGAGCAAGAGAGTTTTGTCAAGGCATCTTTAGGACAGTTTCACCTAACACTTTCCTGCCAAACGAAGCTATTACCGTGAGGGAGCAGGGAAGCTTAGGGATTATGACAAGGGTCATGTGGCTTGCCAACTTCAAGGAGAAGTAGTGAGCATTCAAGCTAGTACTGAAGGTAAGCAGTTATAAAACTGAGCAAGATATTTTCCATCTGATTGTTTCTCTAACATTTCTTCTTCCTCTTCATTTCACTGATCTTGTTTTTGACACTGATAGTATCAAGTACACGTATTGAGTAAAAAGAAAAGGAGGACTTGTGGCACCTTAGAGACTAACCAATTTATTAGAGCATAAGCTTTCGTGAGCTACAGCTCACTTCTTCAGAAGTCACTTCATCTGAAGAAGTGAGCTGTAGCTCACGAAAGCTTATGCTCTAATAAATTGGTTAGTCTCTAAGGTGCCACAAGTCCTCCTTTTCTTTTTGCGAATACAGACTAACACGGCTGTTACTCTGAAACGTATTGAGTAGTTCACCCCAACTTAGTGTATACTCAGACCTCTTTCATCTGGTTGATGTGATGGGACTTGCAGAGAACAAATACCAGTATTTCTGCTTTCACTAAATCAGTAATTACCTGGCCTCTCAAATAGGTTTTTTTATTAAGTAGCCTTAATGTAGAACTTATTGTCATTTTTCAATGAAGGAAAATGCTTCAATCAGTCACTGGTTTTGATTTACAACCAATAATGCTGTGGACTTAACAAATGGAGATTGCTGACTAGTGAGAACAATGAACTTAGTTAACAGAATTAACAAGTGTGTTGTTTAACTGTAATGACAGCAATAAAACAGGAGATGTGACGTTGATACAGTCACAACTGAATCATAATGGATAAGATATTTATGGCAAAGCTGTTAAAACATTGAATAAAATATGGGGAGAGTAAAAGCAGATGTGGTTTTATTCTTCTGAGCTGAAGCTTGTAAAGAGATAGTATGAGTAATAATCACAGGTTCTAGTTCACAATGCATTAATAAATATTGATATGGTGTCAGTGCTGAAACTTTCCAGATACAGAAATAAAGTGAGAAAATCTGCTCTTGCATTATGTATTACTAACTTTAGATTTTATGGCACACATGGCAGTATCCCATTATGATATTACACACACACCCTTTACTTATATAGCTACAGATCATGCAGGTTAAATGCACAGACTTTTTCCTATGGGAAAGTGTTTCTAGCTAGAAAAAAAATAGATTAGAACAATGTGCCATGTGTCAGATCCTATAGTCATTATGTATCTATTTTATGTATGTATTTTAGTTACTTATGTGGCCCTCATTAGTGTAATGGCTCACAATCTTTTAATGTATTTATCCTCACAACACCCCTTTGAGGTAGGTTAATACCACTATCCCCATTTTTTTTTTAAAAAAAGGTGATCTCAGGGACAGAGAGAGACTAGGTGACTTGCCAGCATCACACAGGAAATCTGTGGTGGTGAAGAGAATTGAACTCTCGTTTCCCACAGCCGAAGCTGGTATCCTAACCGCTGCACCATACTTCCTGTCCTAGTGAATTTAATGCCACTCCTACTTTCTTTCAGGCTGCATCAGCCATGTCTGGAACCCACAAACACCATGAGGATGCCTTGTGCTGCTCAAAGTCCTGCTTTGGGTAGACATTGGACTCTGGGACTCCTTTCCCAAGTTTCTGCTGGTTTCCACTAGCAGAGTAGAGGGGGAGAATGGTGCCCACCATGTTTTCTTAAACTGAGTATCCATGGTTTTGCCTCATATAGTAATACCATTGCCCCAGGCTTGCACTGAATTTTACTTCATTCTCTACCTTTCTTCAGATTGTTTCCTTAAGTTTGCACCAAAGGTTGCATCCCCCTCTTTAACACAGTATCATCCCCATAAGCTTGGGCTGAGTGTTTGCTTTCCTTACAACCCAGTCGGACAACAGATTCTCGGCCTTGAGGTCTCAGTGAATCTGTACAACTACCTTACACATGCATGCAGGCAAATACCCCCACTTTGCACATATTTAGCCAATTATACAGTAATTGCACTTGAGAAATTTGAATACATGTAAGTCATATTGCAAGTGCAAAGTAGGCATGCATATGCATTTGTGGAATTAGGGAATAAATGTCATCTCCAACACCTTGAATTAATACCTCCTTGAAAACTTTGTGATTACATTAAGACCCATAATGGGAATAATGGAATGGCGTGATCACAAAAACGATATATTTTTACTAAGAAGCAGGTGTGCTCAGTCTACATGCAAAACTGATCATGCATGTGATAGCTTCAATGTGCCATTTGGTTTAGAAGATGAGTGCCAAATAACCAGTGATCACTACTCATATTGCACTATTTTTTTCAAGTTGATATGTATATGGCTAATATGAAGAAACTAGTTTAGAAGGAAGATTCCCCATCTCCCACCCTCCACCATCTTCAGTGCAGGAGCTATTATGGAATCATGTTTTGGAAGAATAATTTTTCGTCTTTTCCCTCCAAAGCCTGTTCGCAGTCAGCTAAATAGCAGTTGCTATTTCAGGGTCCAGTTTGGACTTCTGTCATCTAAAATGTCATATAACCCCAGTGAAGTAAGCTGGCTGCAAGTTTAGCTACATAAAACATCTGGCATATAACACAGGCAAGAATACAATGGAAGTATGTAACTCTATACCAGCTGTGCTTTGTTTCCTCTTTCCTGCACATTTAAAATGCTAGAGTCAGATTTTAATAAGCCCTCAGTACCCAGTAGCTCCTGGGTGAACAGGTGAACACGTTTGAAAAACGCAGCCACTTAATATAGATGCCTAAATGAGAGCTGAGCTCTTTAGAAAATATGGCCCCCTAGAGTCTGCCTGCCTTCAGGGGTAGCTGCTATGGCATGAGGGGAAGTTACTGCATTTGGTACAGAGGAAATATACAAATGCTCTCTCTCCCATGAAGACTATAGCTACATTTTCTTTTGTTGTACTTCAACTGCAACTGTACCACTGGGTCAGAATTACTATTATTTTATAAACCAATGCCAACAATAATCATGTTAAAAATATTCTCCAGGAGAGAGCACTCCGAGTTTGTATATGTACAACGCAACAGTAACTTTGAGAACAAAATGGCTCCTATTTCTGCATACATGTCGGCAGTTGTTAGGGTTCAGCTCGCAGGAAAAATGTATTAGAGAGACAAGGTGGGTGAAGTAAAACTTTTATTGGACCAGCTGCTATTGGTGAAAGAGGCAAGCTTTTGAGCTACACGGAGCTCTTCTTTCGGTCCTGAAGAAAATGCCAGTATTATGCCAGATTTACAATACTATTAATGCCCTGTGTAGCTCAATGGCTTGTCTCTTTCTTCAAGAGAAGTTGGTCCAATAAAAAAAAAATGTTATCTCACCCACTGTGGGGCTCTATTATCTTCCAGGAAATTCTCATGCTACCCTCTTCTGGGAGAGAATGAATATAACCTTCCTGCAATTCTTCATTACTTAGCAAAGTCAAATAATCTCAAACGGGAGAATCTACAGCACCAAGCCTCATTTCCATATGTTACAGTTTCTCTGAAAAGAATATTGTTGTTCTATTTTCAAACCATGGAGCAGATTTACAGTGGCTGGTCAGATGGGAGGAACTGTCTACTGTGGCTTAGAGCATGAAGAGCTAACAGTTCACATCTGGTCTGGGACTGTGCTGCAGTTGTAATCAGACGAAGTCATAAGGGGAGCTGACAAAAATTGAACCATTTTCTGTGTTTAAACATAAATAGCTCTCTTTCTTCTGTGGTTCTTATCTGTTCCTCGGGGAAGATATATAGTCTAGATGGGTCACTACAAAAACTAAATTTCCCCAGGCTAATTTTCCCCTACTGTTACTCACACTTTCTTGTCAACTGTTTGAAAGGGGGCACCCTGATTACTACTACAAAAGTGATTTTTCCTCCTGTTGAGAATAGCCCACTTTAATTGAATTGTCTCATTAGAACTGACCCCCCCCACACTTGGTAAGGCAACTCCCATCTTTTCATGTAGTGTGTGTGTGTGTGTATCTATCGATCTTCCTACTGTATTTTCCACTCCATGCATCTGATGAAGTGGGTTTTAGCCCAAAAAAGTTTATGTCCAAATAAATTTATGAGTCTCTGAGGTAGCACAAGGACTCCTTGTTATAGTCTAGATGATAACACATATACAGTTTAGTAATTTGCTCAATGTCACAAAAGGGATCAGAAATGAAGTCGGAGGGTAGAGTTGGGACAGAACTCAGATTTCCTGACATTCAGTCTCCACGCCTTAGCAATTAGATCACATTTAAACTCAGGATTTAGTTCCTTCCTATAACTACTTTTTTTTTGGTATTTAATATTTTTGGAATTCTTTGCTTTTTGCTATTTCAGGGTCAACTTTGGACTTCTACAACAGGTTTTCTGGGTATGCATTTGCTCAGGTTAAGTATCCCAGAATAGCTGTACTGTACGTGGCCGGTATTTTTTCATATTCTCTGTGTATAAATAAAGCCTGCTGCAGTTTCCACGGCATGCATCCGATGAAGTGAGCTGTAGCTCACGAAAGCTCATGCTCAAATAAATTGGTTAGTCTCTAAGGTGCCACAAGTACTCCTTTTCTTTTTGCGAATACAGACTAACACGGCTGTTACTCTGAAATCTTTCACAACTGTGACTCTCAGTTGGTTTCTGGGACATGCATCTTGGCTGAACTACACAATCTTAGATCTGTTTTCAGAGTAGCCGCTGTGTTAGTCTGTATCCGCAAAAAGAAAAGGAGGACTTGTGGCACCTTAGAGACGAACAAATTTATTTGAGCATAAGCTTTCGTGAGCTATAGCTCACTTCATCGAATGCATGCAGTGGAAAATACAATGGGGAGATTTATATACAACGAGAACATGAAACAATGGGTGTTACCATACACATTGTAAGGAGAATGACCAGGCAAGGTGAGCTACTACCAGCAGGAGAGCGGGGCGGGGGGGGGAGATAATCAAGATAATCAAGGTGGGCAATTTCCAGCAGTTGACAAGAATGTCTGAGGAACAGTGGGGGGGGGGGGGGAAAGGGGGAATAAACATGGGGAAATAGTTTTACTTTGTGTAATGACACATCCACTCCCAGTCTTTATTCAAGCCTAAGTTAATTGTATCCAGTTTTTAAATTAATTCCAATTCAGCAGTCTCTCGTTGGATTCTGTTTTTGAAGTTTTTCTGTTGAAGAATTGCCACTTTTAGGTCTGTAATCGAGTGACCAGAGAGATTGGAATGTTATGATTCTTGACGTCTGATTTGTGTCCATTTATTCTTTTACGTAGAGACTGTCCAGTTTGGCCAATGTACATGGCAGAGGGGCATTGCTGGCACATGATGGCATATATCACATTGGTAGATGTGCAGGTGAACGAGCCTCTGATAGTGTGGCTGATGTGATTAGGCCCTATGATGGTGTCCCCTGAATAGATATGTGGACACAGTTGGCAACGGGCTTTGTTGCAAGGATAGGCTCCTGGGTTAGTGTTTTTGTTGTGTGAGGTTAAGTGTGTTTTGCTGGTGAGTATTTGCTTCAGGTTGGGGGACTGGCCTGTCTCCCAAGATCTGTGAGAGTGATGGGTCGTCCTTCAGGATAGGTTGGAGATCCTTGATGATGCATTGGAGAGGTTTTAGTTGGGGGCTGAAGGTGATGGCTAGTGGCGTTCTGTTATTTTCTTTGTTGGGCCTGTCCTGTAGTAGGTAACTTCTGGGTACTCTTCTGGCTCTGTCAATCTGTTTCTTCACTTCAGCAGGTGGGTATTGTAGTTGTAAGAATGCTTGATAGAGATCTTGTAGGTGTTTGTCTCTGTCTGAGGGGTTGGAGCAAATGCGGTTGTATCATAGAGCTTGGCTGTAGACAATGGATTGTGTGGTGTGGTCTGGATGAAACCGGGAGGCATGTAGGTCAGTACAGCGGTCAGTAGGTTTCCGGTATAGGGTGGTGTTTATGTAACCATGGCTTATTAGCACTGTAATGTCGAGGAAGTGGATCTCTTGTGTGGACTGGTCCAGGCTGAGGTTAATGGTGGAATTCCTCAAGGGCTTCTTTTCCATGGGTCCAGATAATGAAGATTTCCTTTACTTGTCTGTACCAGATTTATATATTTACAGAGAACTACAGTAATAGGTATCCCAGAGGCTGATTTTATAAAGTTCTGAGGCACAGTAGTATGCAGATATTATTGGTGTGTTAAATTTAATCAACCAAATACATTCATGATTTCCTAGGCAAAGAAGAAAGAGAAGAGTGGGTTTCTTTCATGCCAGAGATGATGGATGTGATTTCTGTATATAAAGTTCGTAATAATATCTAAGTTAAATTGTCAATTTTTTCATTCTGTGCTTGTACAGCATCTTGCACGGTAGGACCCCAATCATGACCAGATATTGCCATAGTACATATAAATAAATACATAAATATAATAAATTCACACTTAGCATCTTCATCCAGGCACGACAAAGTGCCTTACAAATGTATTTTAATGTAGCTTTAAAAACACTCCTGTTATGACACACAGATTCCATCTATTGACTAAAATCCCTAAGGAATGGTGGGGCAGATTCTCAGTTGGTGTAAATTGGGGGAGGGTGTTGGTTGCATCCAATTTTAGGAAAATTATTAGGCCATAATTTCTCATAGGAGAAACACAAAAACATAACAATACAAGCAAATCAACCAACCCTAAAACACCCTTTACAAAAAAGTTATGGACATTTCCAAAACATTCTAAAATGTTTCTCAAAACCCATTTTGGGGGAACTACTCAGATCCTTATTGTCATCAACCATGAATCGGATCCGTGTCTGTTCTAAGGCAATGCTGTTACTGATGTTCAATTGCACATGCTGATTTAGATTTCTGTGACATATGGACTCCTGTCCACTTGGTACTGATCTGAAACCACTAAACTCATTTCACTTAGGATCTCGGGTCTGAATGAAGTATTAAGGATAAATGGTCAGTGTTTTAATGGTCATTTCACACTTGATCATCAAGTCATCTGTTCACCACATGTGCCATTTAAATCTTTCATTCTGTTCCCTCAAACATATTACAGTGAAAATGAACATGGCAAAACAACCATAAAAAAAAGCAACCTTTGCTTGTTGTTGAGATTTTCTGCCCCCCCGCCCCTTACAAAATAGTGAATTGTCCCATTATACTCATTTCCTGCAAAATATGTATCTTCAGGACCTTTGGTTCAGGAAAGCAAAGCAGCGCTGCAGTTATCTTCCTATGGAGCATTTCTGTTTTACATACTGACACACATTTTAACATGAAAAAGGTCAGAGATGGAAACAGCACAGCTTGTTGCTGTGACAGCAGACATTTAACGGAGAGATTTCTGGACACACTACTGTTTAAAATAATTTAGTAAAATAATTGCCATGATTGATTTTTTTAGGTCCCTGAGTTCATACCACACACTTTTATGTGACAACTCCCTTTGGAGGCTTTTTTAAAATGACAGTGACAAATGCATTCCAAACAAGTTCTGGGTGACTGTCAAAGTTTGATTAGATTCACAAACTCCACCGTTATTCGTTGGCTAAATCTTGCCTACTGAGTAGTCGCCAATACTGGCTTTGTCCAAACAGCTGTTCCTGCTGGTGGCATCAGGCTCACAGAAAATCATCTTGTTCAAATGAACTTTTGATAGCCTGCCCTTATGACAAGCTAAGCCCTATCTATAAGGAACACAGCACTTGCTTTTGTTGCAAAACACAGATGTTGTTACAGCAATGACTACATCAGGACTGCATAATACATCTGCCCCTAATAATAATTAATATAACTATTACAACAAGAAAGCCAAGAAGAAGCATTATGTTTGGGCGAGGAAGGGAGTTGTGTTGTACCCAGGACAGATGCAAAGCTGCTGAATGTTGGAGAAGCCCAGAGCAGAGTCCACTATGGACAACACTATGGAAACCCTATTTACTGTATATAGCACTTAGGTATTTCTAGCACCCTTGTCCATAATCGCTGAGACAGACTTCAGTGGAGTTACACCAAAGATGAATGTGACCCATTCATCTCTCACTCAAAATACATTTTTTAAAATAAAAGAAAATGCAGCTGAACCTGTCAACAATGACCACTGACAAATATAAAATAATTTTGCTCACGTGCTAAGGGTATGACATGGTGCATAGGACATAACTCCAGCAACATCAGCTGAGTTGATCCTACTTACACCAAATCTCAGGTAGGTGTGAAGATTATTAAGCCTCAACCGAAAATATATTTGCATGGTCAAAGTATTAAACTCGGAGGGGACGGGGGAGGAAAGGAAAGCAAAAAAAATATTCGATTGGGCTCCTATAAACAAACACTATAACGACTAGCCCTAAATGCACACAAATCAACAGTGGTGCATCTCACCTTATTGGACTATTAGTTTTTGTACTGTTCTGCCTGATGAGGTCGTAGAATTATAATACATCATATGCCTGAAGAGCCTTACATTGTTGTTTCCTATTCCTTAGAGCAAGTGGCCTGATGCACTGAAGCCTGCATTGAAACAGGACATTTTGTTTTACAAGGGTAGGCATCATTTCAGCATGGGCGTACAGAGACTCTCCTAAATCGAGACCATAGTGGTGGACAGTCTAGACTGGTAGAATGGTGGAAATTTGATCTCTGAGGAAACGTTGTCTTTTTGCCATCTAAAAGCATGCTGTCCAATTTAGTGGAGGATACTTTAAAGGAGAGCTGAAGACATGTTAAGCAATAAATAATAGATTGGATTAATTCTATTTTTCATGATCATAATGGCTGCAAACATATCATAAAATTCTCAAGTTTACTCCTTATTTTTGCCCTGCAGATTGTTTATGAACAGTTCATTGTGAATAGTCACAGTTCACCCACCATATGTTGGTTTGTTATGCAGATCATATGTTACTATCTCTCTACTACATTTGAAAATCCAATTGCAATTTTGCTTCTGATGAATATTCAAGCATTTGAGCTTAAAATATTTTCCCACAAGTATGTGTGTCAGCAAAGCTGAAATACTCCAATGTTCATTGAAAAGGAACATGAAAGGGTCACGGAAAAGGGCTGAATCAAAATACACTTTTTAATTCAAGTGAGTATTTGCAACATTTTCTCCCACTATTCATCCAGCTCTATGTACCAGGCATGCTTCACGTGAAATATACAAATAACCAGAAACATCCAGTCACCCATGTAAAGGGAAAGAGTAGAAGTGGTGTACTCAACCTTTGGGCGGATTTTAATAAGAATTAAAGCAAAAAAGAGTGATAATGCTACTGCTTTGTTTTTATTTGGAGCCTTTCATCCAAGATCTCAAAGCACTGTACAAACATTAACACATTGCAAACAACCTATAGGAGAGATGTATTATACCCTTATTAAAGGAGGCTAGACTAACACACACACACACAGAAATTACACGGCTTGCTCACAATCACATCAGATTGGTGTAGAGAACAGGAAGTCAGCTCCTGACTCAAAGCACTAGATCACACATTCTCCATTTTAAAGTTAAGGCTACAACTCATTCATTTCATGGACATAACACGTGTGGTTTGGGGTTGTACCATAGCATAAAGTATTAACTGTATGAAATGCAATACTTAACAAGTATGCGTTAAGCACTGAATTTGTCTTTATCTTAATATTCCTGATTCTGACAGTTCCAGACAGAACTCAAAAGTTGCTTTCACTTTATTTTCTATTTTGTGCTGGTTTTTTCATTCATCACAAACAAAATGAAACCTTTAAAACCAGTCTATGGCTTTTTAGGCATTTATTTGATGGCATCAGAGGCTCTTTCCTATTCCATAATGTAGGCATAATCACATTCATTTTGCCATACTCATAATAGTAAACATTGTAAAAAATATTCTACAGTTATAATTTGCAGATCTGGGGGTGGGGTAGAAAAAAGCAAAAGAATGCCATATTGCAAAGGAAAAAAAGAGTTGGATTGTCATGAAACTGAAAGGAAATCAATAAGACAACTTTGGAGACCCGTTTCAATCCATTGTTGACATTGTTTTCTGGTAGTAATTTTCTCAAAATGTTAGCAGTATTGAGTTTGCTTATTGATTCTATTATTTTTGACCTTGCATTAGTGTGGGCTAATCTTACATGCCATAAAATTTCCTTTCACAGCTAAAATTATTGTATGGCTCTAGGGGAAAATTACAATCAGGTCATGGCCCCTTTAGGATTTTGACAAGTGTATAACCAGCAATAATGAGTTATTTTGACTTTGGATATACCTTCCTGTTATTTACATTTTATTAAACAGTTTAAGATGGGGCGTCATACAAATGATCAACGTATTGACCAAAATACCAAAGTCATAATGCATTGAAAAGTAAGCTGAGAACAGCTAGATCAGTCAGCCTCTATGTAAGTCATTAATATAAATACAGAATGAGATAGAAACCAAAGTATTATTCATTTGTCTGGGGATGCTGCAAAATACACTACAATTTAGCTAGCTATTGTAACATTTATGATACATGACCAAAAATAATTACTCTATGTTTCTAATATGTAACATTCAGAAACATAATACAAGGTAGTAGATCATAAGAATGGCCTCATAGAAAGATTGCACTATCATGGGGTGTATTAAAAAAAATCTATATCCTATATGCAGATGCCTGGGGAACTTAATTCATCCCCCCTTGTGTGTATGCATCATGGTAGCTATTTTTTCCTGTAGGACCTCTGCCTCACACAGTGCTCAGAATGAATGGTACTTGACTAATGAGCATCTATTCAATAATTCGTTTAATTCTTTCTTCAGTGTGTGGCCCCTGCCATATTGACTGCACACTATTCAAACCTTGCTCCAACTATACTCTTAGCCCAGCAGAAGCAGCTGTCCTATCTCGGGGCCTCTCCTTCTGCCCCTTCACCCCCACAAACATGATACAGTTCTGTGGTGACCTAGAATCCTATTTTTGACATCTCCAACTCAAGGAATATTTCCAACACACCTCTGAACAACATACTAATCCACAGAGACATCCCTACCAACACTACAAAAAGAAGGATTCTAGGTGGACTCCTCCTGAAGGTCGAAACAACAGACTGGACTTCTACATAGAGTGCTTCCGCCAACGTGCACGGGCTGAAATTGTGGAAAAGCAGCATCACTTGCCCCACAACCTCAGCCATGCAGAACACAATGCCATCCACAGCCTCAGAAACAACTTTGACATCATAATCAAAAAGGCTGACAAAGGAGGTGCTGTTCATATTTCGACCTATTCATGATGACAACAAGAGGCTGCTCGGCAGCTCTCCAACACCACTTTCTACAAGCCATTACCCTCTGATCCCACTGAGAGTTACCAAAAGAAAGTACAGCATTTGCTCAAGAAACTCCCTGAAAAAGCACTAGAGCAAATCTGCACAGACAAACCCCTGGAACCCCGACCTTGGATATTCTATCTACTACCCAAGATCCATAAACCTGGAAATCCTGGGCGCCCCATCATCTCAGGCATTGGTACCCTGACAGCAGGATTGTCTGGCTATGTAGACTCCCTCCTCAGGCCCTACGCTACCAGCACTCCCAGCTACCTTCGAGACACCACTGACTTCCTGAGGAAACTACAATCCATCGGTGATCTTCCTGAAAACACCATCCTAACCACTATGGATGTAGAAGCCCTCTACACCAACATTCCACACAAAGACGGACTACAAGCTGTCAAGAACACTATCCTCAATAATGTCACGGCTAACCTGGTGGCTGAACTGTGTGACTTTGTCCTTACCCATAACTATTTCACGTTTGGGGACAACGTATACCTTCAAATCAGCGGCACTGCTATGGGTATCCGCATGGCCCCACAGTATGCCAACATTTTTATGGCTGACTTAGAACAACGCTTCCTCAGCTCTCGTCCCCTAACGCCCCTACTCTACTTGCGCTATATTGGTGACATCTTCATCATCTGGACCCACGGAAAAGAAGCCCTTGAGGAATTCCACCATGATTTCAACAATTTCCATCCCACCATCAACCTCAGCCTGGTCCAGTCCACACAAGAGATCCACTTCCTGGACACTACAGTGCTAATAAACGATGGTTACATAAACACCACCCTATACCGGAAACCTACTGACCACTATTCCTACCTATATGCCTCCAGCTTTCAGCCAGACCACACCACACGATCCATTGTCTACAGCCAAGCTCTACGATACAACTGCATTTGCTCCAACCCCTCAGACAGAGAAACACCTACAAGATCTCTATCAAGCATTCTTACAACTACAATGCCCACCTGCTGAAGTGAAGAAACAGATTGACAGAGCCAGAAGAGTACCCAGAAGTCACCTACTACAGGACAGGCCTAACAAAGAAAATAACAGAACGCCACTAGCCGTCACCTTCAGCCCCCAACTAAAACCCCTTCAACGCATTATCAAGGATCTACAACCTATCCTGATGGATGACCCAACACTCTCACAAATCTTGGGAGACAGGCCAGTCCTTGCCTACAGACAGCCCACCAACCTGAAGCAGATACTCACCAGCAACCACATACCACACAACAGAACCACTAACCCAGGAACCTATCTTTGCAACAAAGCCCGTTGCCAACTGTGCCCACATATCTATTTTTCTAACCCGCTGTAGTTGTTTAGAGATCATCTGCCAATTCAACAGTTGGAGTAATTTCAGGAGATGTTTTGGAGTCTTTGAAAACTCAACAAGGCACAGAGGATCTCCCGCTAGAATCCGTACTGTAAGGAAGGACAAAGGGACTTTTGCTTCACTGAGACCCAAAGGTAGGCCAGGTACCCTGCTTGTAGATTGCATAGTACATTTATCCCCAGAGAAGTGTGCTGGAAGAGATTTACTGTTTGAGGCTTTTAGCCTCAAGCTTAATTTTTAAAACTGTGTATTTCCCTAGCAACAGATTTGTTCCATTTAAAAGTCACAGGTGCCCTGAAGCTCTGCTTAGAAGATTACCTCAAATTTCATTTAACAACAGACTTGGAACTTGAGGCAAATTATTTATTACAATAGGCTGAAAGCAATATTTTTGTTTGTTTCCCCCCCTTTGTCATCAGAGGTGCTAAAAGTACTCAATGAAAATGAAAAATATAAAAAAATAAATAGGCTATATTGGTTGAATTCTTCCAATAAAGGGGTTTTAAAACCCGTTCTCAGTTTGATGTTCTCAGTTTAACCCTTTAAATACAAACCCAAGATAAAAGGCAATACCCAGTTATCCCAGTTTACCTGGAAAATATTCTGCTATTATGACATTACAATAGGATTCTGCAATATAGTTGTGCATCGGCAATACCGCTGCCGGAACGTGGGCAGCAGTAAACACTGTTGCATCACAATTCCAAGGAATTTCATTTAATCTTTAGAAGCACTATTTTAAAGATCATACAAGTAAATGTTACTTAAAATTCTGTTAGCCCCTAATCCTGAAAACACCCACATGAGAACAGTCCCAATGAAGCCAGTTGTTTGTGAAGTTATTCACATGAGCAAAGGCTCGCAGGAGAGGGGCCAAAGTGTTGTTGTGATTTAAACATATGGTTAATTATTTGATACATTAAATCTGGATAAATACCTCAAAAATGTCTCAACAAATATTTTCTATTTCAAATTCAAGGACAAACTGTTCTGCAGAGTTGAACCTTCAGTTCTGCAAGCACAATCATTTCTGAATACAAAAGCACAAATACGTTTGTGCAACTGGCACTTGGAAACAAGCAGTTAAAATGTATTCTGTTTGCATGCTGACTTGGGGATTTTTGATCATGCAAATAATTTTTGAAAACTTGACTTTAAGATATAATAAGAAAAATGTTCTATGTTAGTGAACTGGGGACGGGGGTGACTTCTGCAGTTTTTTCCCTTAAAGAAAATGTAAAGGATTTTTCTAGAAATATAAGTATGCAATGGTGGTCTCTAAAACTATTTGCTACTTATTTTAAACAAATAGAAATGTAATGTATTGATTAAAAGGAAGAAAAACCATAAAAATATACATTGAGAAGTCCTATTGTGTCTTATAATCACACTTTACCGTAACATTCATAAAACAGCTTTCATCCAAGGATCTCAAAATACTTCACATGCATTAATTAATAATCAAGGCTCTAATTCAGGAACAACAGTTAAGCATATGTTTTAGATTGTAAGACCCTTGAACCACAAACCATTTTTGTTTGTGCAGCACCTAGCACAATAGGCTCCCCATCAATGACTGGGGCCCCAAGCACTGTGATAAGTCTATCCTACGAGGACAATATTTAAGCACGTTTAACTTAAAGCATGAGCTTGAATCTCATCCTGCCTGTCTAATCTGTATTGTCCACTTTTTGCAGTTATGTTTTTGTGATATTGGATAAGCAACAAACGAGGAAAAAGTTGGAGATCATTTAAAGAATTATCAAGGCAAAAAAGAATTTGTAGTGGTGGAGTTTCTTTTCTTGATCTCACAGGCAAATATTCCAATGACACTGATTTGGTAAACAAACTGTTTTAGTTCTTTATGAGGCAGTTAAAAGAGATTTAGGAAATCAAAACACACAGAGAACTTTTTATTTTGTTAAAATTACATAATCATTAGGAATTTTTTTTTAAACTCTCAAACAACCTAAAGGCATAAGACAGGCTGGGACTAGTCATTTCATCAACCCATTCACAGAGGCTGATACACTTAAAGCCAATTAATGCACTTGTGTTCCTAAGAGGCAAGATTTTGAAAGGAGCCTCTAAGCGATCTAGCTCTTTGAAGGAACAATTAACTGTGAGCAAAAATACTAAAATTTAGGGGCCTGATTTTCCTTTCCACTAAGGCCACTTGTACCTTCCTGGCACATGAAGCAGCTTTAAAGCGTGTGAAAATTACATTTACACTACGTAACATTTTCAAAAATGCCTGAATAGGACTTAGGCTCCTCAGTTACACTGAAAGTCAAAGTGCTCACTTAGGTGCTTTTGAAAATGTTACACATCCACTTTAAGGCCCCTTTACAATACCAATAGCGTAAATGAGCATCAGTTCCCATGAAGATGTCTAACTTCTTGATTTAGGAGTATGATCTAATAAATATATAATAAACATCTATCCAAGGCTAGATTGTGGCTTCTGTGGCAGTTAGTCTCTGTGTAATTCCCATGAACTTGCTGCATTTTACATATTACGCTAGAGTAACTGACTATGGATTACATTTGGAAGGGTAGGGTAAACTCCACTGTTGACTGTTAAATGTTTAAAAATAAATAAATAAAAACTTCCAGCCAACATCTTGCAAAATGATGGCCAAATCCTAAAGTATTAGTTGTCAGAACTCCTACTGAAATCATTGATACCAAGAATTAGTTAGTCCTAATGTACTCCAAAAGTGGATCCCCTTTCTTGGCCAAGCCCCCGCCACCCAGAACAGCATATCACATATTGCACCCTAACAACAAGACCCTAGAAGGAAGGTTGGCCCAGTTGTTAGGCAGCTCGAGTAGGACTTAGTGAACCTGAGTTCAGCTACTTGCTTCACCTCAAACTTCTTATGTGATTTCACGCAAGTCACTTAGGGCCAGATTTTAAAAAGTGCTTAGGTGCGTAAAGGTGCAGCTAGGCACCTAGTGTGACTTCAGTGGAAATTAGGTACCTAAAGGGAATTAGGCACCTAAGAGCCTTTGAGAATCTGGGCCTTAGTCTTTCTGTTCCTCAGTTCCGCAACTTTGAAATAGGAATAACAGCACTTCCCTACCTCACAGTGCTGCTCTGAGAATAAATACATTAACAACTGTGAGGCGCTCAGATACTACAGTAATGGCTGCCACATAGGCAGCCATTTAGGACAGGAAACAGATCTCATGCCTCTTACTACCAGTTTCTTTACCATCACTGGCAATGGAGAATTCCCCCTCTTGGCTCCTGTTGTGGCGGTTAAGATCAGCTTAGAGCTGCTAACGCCTGCCATTTATTAAGTTAACTGTATCTACCTCAAAGCAGTCGATTAAAAAACAAACCAACAGTGATTTCATGCCATGTGGAAAGATTGGGACATGGAGTGGTGACCTTAGGTTACTTCTCCAAGTATTTGTGTCCCATAATTTGTCTTTTTTCTCCTGTTTGGGATTTTTTCCCTTGCAGGTTCATCAGATGAATGTCAGTTGAAATCATATTTTAATTCAACTCTGAGCCCTTCCATCAGTTACTTATCTGTGCTCCTCATGATATACATTTCTTTAGGTTTATACAAAGCATAAAAAAGTGCCTATCCTGGGCCTCTAGGAGCCTGTGCCATATATTAAATACACAAAACAATACAACACCACCAATACAACAAAACTAAGTGAAGCAGCCTTCTCAAAACCCACAAAGGGGAATTAAAACACTAACAAATCCCAGCCATTGATGTACAGAGATCAAGACTCCACTCACCTTTCCCACTCTCAAAACCGGTGGGGGAGTAGACAAGTTTGTAGTGCATCCTGTAGGTCAACAGATTTGGGCTACTGAGAAGGGGCCATGAGGAGCTAGTTCCGAAGTTAAGGTCTCCTTCCAGATGAATTCTCCAAGAGCAGCTCTCTCTTGCTCTCTTCGAAACCAGGGTTCTCCAATATCTCTGTTAACCTCACCTGCTGAATGCCAAATGGAGAGTAGCTACTTAAACAGGCAGCTCTCTTAAACAGGGCTTTATAGGTCAAAATTGACACTCTGCTTGCAAGTCAGTATCCAGCCAACTAGTGCAGTCAATGAATATAGATATCATGTGACTGCAGCAAGAACTGCCACATGACAACCTGCTGTGTACTGGCCAGAGGCACTAATGGGGATGGTGGTTGTTAAAGCTGCTATGTGCTGGGGAGTAGCCACTATCTCTAAGAGAACAGGAGTCCACGAAAGCTTATGCTCAAATAAATTTGTTAGTCTCTAAGGTGCCATAAGTACTCCTGTTCTTTTTGCTGATACAGACTGACATGGCTGCTACTCTGAAACCTATCTCTAAGAGAGAAGATCTTGCAAGATAGGATTACTGATTGCGTCAATAATTTGTTGTTTTAACCAGTTAGTGATGTTAACTGATGAGCATTTGTTCCACCTTTTAATCCTTTCAATTTATTTCCTAATTTTGGATAAACATTTTGTCCCGGGGGGAGGGGAAGTATTGGGGTAACTGAATAACCCACTTTGCACATGCAGCTCCCACCATTGCATTGCAGATTGAGCAGCTCAGCATATAAATTATGAATAAAATTTATTTGCATGGACGATTGTTTAATTTGAATACACAATTAGGGTAATTGCAGAAGGAAATTAGACATATATTTTGCATACACATTTATACAGCCAAGTTTTCAAAAAATCTGGCCTCTCACAAGTGCCATAACTTTCTAGTTCACCTTTCTTTGTCTGCAAACTCGGTCTCTTCTGTGTCTTGAAATAGTTACTAATTCATTATTATCACTGACATTTCCTGCAATTTCATGTGTTTCCCTAGTGCTGGCTGTTTCCTCGGTTTCATTATTATCAAACAGCTCTGCTCTGATAGACTGCTGATCCTCATCTTCATATTGATTAATTTCATTTTCAAATGCATCATCCTGATTTTCAACATCTTCAGCACAGTCTTCTCACAATGACTCATTTGCAAGATAGGTTTTCATTACTAGAGCCATCTACAGGGTAGGAATGTGTTGGGCTAACTTCAGGTACGGAGCCAAATTCTGTTCCCAGTTAGACCATTGCAAACTGGAATAAACTCATTGAATTTAATGGAGTTACTCAACATTTTCAAGGGTGTAAATGACAGCTGAATCTGACCCATAGTGGTTGCTTTTCTCTGCTGCTTGGCTGTCTCTTGAAAGGGATATGCCAGTCATGCTTTGGCTTGATCATTATCAAGGTAATGAAAATGCAATTTATTTTTTTGGATTAATTTGTAGATTAAACAAGAGCCATTTTATTATGTTTATCTCGGACAGCTAAAATTTTTAAGCATTTAATATTACAATGTTGGCTAAATACATCTTTAATTTAGTATAATTTGATTTGTTTAAATTAAAAATGTAATGATAATCCCAAATAGTTTCATATTCACTTGGAACACTATATTATAACCTAAAATAGTCCTCACCTCTCCATCACTCAGAGTCAGCTCTACTTTGCAACTATATGGCTGGTGAAATGCCATTCTTATCTAATATGATGCATACTCTGCCATATGCATTAATACAGACACTTACCCTTATTATATAGCATCAGACCATCAATCTATCACGCTGAGTTTGGCAATAGGAGGAAGATACCACCCCAACCCTATGTAATGGACCTAGGCATGCAATGCTTTAGAAAGGGGAGAGAATTTCTCTCTGATGCCCTTCCAATATCCAGAAGCATGGGAAGAGGTTGCCCTCATTTTAATGTCCATAATTACAGAAGTTATTATAGGTTGTAAAGTTACCAGGCATAATTTTAATATCCAGCTTCTGGCCCAGATCTTCAGCTGGTGTAAATCAGCATAGTTCCAACGACTACAGCTGATTTAAGCTGATTTACACCAGCTGAAGATCTTCCCCACAGTGTTTAAGCCAGACCTTCCTGAGGCTCATCATATGCATTCAGAAATGAATCACCAAATACAGAAGGCAATGGCTCCAGTTTGTCTGTGACAAGCCTAGGTTTCCGAAAGTCCAGTCTGAGGAGCTGCTACATCTTCTCTAAGCTGCTCCTCACCTGGCAGGTCAGTTTCCCCTCTCTTCCCTGATCTTTAGCTGCTCCTCTTTCCTCACCAACAGCAGGTGCCAGGGCACTTTGTAGGGAGTAGGAAAGGGGGCTCATTCACGTGCTGGGGGCAGAGAAGTCATAGAGAAAGGACAGAAGGAGCTGCAAGGAGCCAGATGGATGAGATAAATGGAGGCAGTTAGGAGACAGCCTGGGGACTATCTCAGGAAGCAGTGTCTCTGAATAAGATTTGGGGGCCAGGCTGGATAATGAGCTGAACATGAGCTCCCAGTGGAATGCTGTAGCCAAGAGGGCTGATGCGATCCTGGGATGCATAAAAAGGGGAATCTTGAGTAGAAGTAGAGAGGTTATTTTAAGCCAGTATTTGGCGCTGGTGCAACCGCTGCTGGAATCCTGTGTCCAGTTTTGGTGTCCACAATTAAAGAAGGATGTTGATAAATTCGAGATGGGTCAGAGAAGAGCCACAAGAACAATTAAAAATGGGAATCTATTTCCCAATCTATTTAGCCTAACCAAGGAGAAGGTTAAGGGGAGATTTGATTACAGTCTACTAGTACCTATATAAGGAACAAATATTTGATAGTGGGCGCTTCAAGATAGCAGAGAAAAGTACAGTATAACATGATCCAATGGCTACAGCTAAACAAATTCAGACTGGAAATAAGGCATAGATTTGTAACTGTGAGGGTAATTAACCACTTGAACAAGGGGATTCAAGTGGTTTTGAAATTTTTAAATCAAGATTGGATTTTTTTTAAAGATATGCTCTAGTTCAAAAGAAATTATTTGGGGGGAGTTCTATGGCCCGTGTTATATAGGTCAGACTCAAACAGATGATCACAGTGGCTCCCTCTCCCCTTTGAATCTATGACTCTATGGGAGGTGGTGATGGTGGTGGGAAGTGAATTGATCAGTTGTGATAAAGAAAAGGGCAGATGAAGGAGGGAAACAGTCATGAGGGTGCAGGGATTGCCCTTGGGCCTCAGGCTGATCTGGAAAACTGGCGAAACATTTGATACATAGGCGACTCTGGTATTTTGTTACCTGCCATTCACTATATGGAGTGACACCTTGTTGTTCCCATATTATGGAACAATATAAAATGAGGGACTGTTCAGTCCTTTAAACTCTCATTATAGTCTTCAGAACCTTCAATATATTATTGAGGATTTCTACAAAGTATAATTAAGGTTCAAAGTGTAACGAGGCCTCAACGTGGCTTTTTCTTTTCTTTTCTGGTTAGACCCTGCACCCTCATTTAATTGTGAGCACAAATGACAGTATTTACCATAGCTGTCCAGCTGCACAGTAGGTGGGCACTATCTGATAGTTGCCTACACGTCCTCTGATTTACACCCGTAAATAAGTTGTGGGTATAATTTTGTGCTGAGAAAATTGGAGGCATTCTTTCAAAATCCGGCCATTGGTAACCCTGTACTGAGAGGAGCAGGAGCCTTGAACATAGTGGGGCAAGAACTCAAACACATTTGACACAATAAAAGTTCTGGGCCTGATTCTCATTTACATTAAGGCTACTTTTTTCCCTGATCTAGGTAGACCTTAAAATGAGTGTAAATTACATTTAAGCCCATTTTAAGGAGGCCCCTTTATGTTACTGACGTTGTAAAGTGGCTTGAATCAGGCCCATTGTGCCTACTACTGTCAGCACAGGAGTGAAAAACAGGTTATTCAGCATGTTACTACTAAAACAGATCTTCTGTCCCATCAGTATGAACATGTCACTTCCTCCTTGTTTTCACTTTCATGGCTTGCCATGATTATGTCCTTGCCTACATCCCCTGTCCTGTGTCCTATGACATCCTCCTTGCTTGTCTCTTTCTCTTCTAACTTCATTTGCCCTCCTGTTCTCTTAGAAGCCCTAGATGTGATCATCAACCTCCCCCCACCGCCCCAAGCATGTTATCCTTGATCGTGACCAACTTCCCTGATGCAGGGGCAAGCGGGCATGTAGGTGTGCACATGGGAGGCTGTACCTGTCTTGACTACACCAAGTTAACTTCTGAGAAGAACAGTTTGATGAGGAACTGAATTCCCAAGAAAAGGTGTCCGACTTTGCGCTGATGAAAAGTTGGCAATCCCAGGTACATATCCTCTTGCACATCATAAAGAAGTGATAGTTACGATAGCGTTTATTAGAGTGGAAATTTTTCATGCTCCTGTGGCATCTGATAACCATTGTATCACTAACGAATGATTCATGAATGGCTATAAGAAATGAACTAGTGTACAAAGTCAAAAATTCAATGACAGCCCCAGATTTGCAGACAGAAGTGACTTCTCACCGCTCCACTCTAACATTTATCCATCTCAAAATGTTTTCTCAATGAGTGCAATGAGTATCCTGCCCTCCTGAAGAGGTGCAGCAGCAGGTGAGTTCTTCCTGTACGCTGGGAGCTGTTGGTTGAGTTCTGAGACAGAATTCCTGCCAAAGTTTCCCACACTGGTGTGGTCAAGAGTAATTTGCATTTTGGGTAATGCAAAACTAAGCCCAAGTGGTTCTTTTAAAGCTAGGTTATCTCCCTGGTGAAAACAGATCTTCATTCTAGTCCTGACAATAGTGGATGATATTAGTTGTTTGTGTATGTGTGACAAAATACCATTTCTTTCCCCACTAGAATTCCATCTATTTTATTCAAGGACAACATTCAAAACTTTAACCAGCAAACACAACTTTTGAAGTATAGAAATTCTGTTAAATTCCATCTAAATCCACCTAATCTGTCATGACTGTAAATTTACTGCAGGGCAGATCATCCACTATTTTCACAAGGAAGCATGGGCATTTGTGTAGTAGGAACTACTTGCAAATACTGACTTGTGTTTCTGCCCTGAAAGGAAAAACAAGTTTGTAAAAGGCTGGAACTTCAGCAGTTCCATCACCCGCTCTGTTTTTTGAGGTCAGTGTTTGTGCACGGAGCTGTAGTTATTACTATATTCTTGATAAGACTTTCAGAAAAACCTCCAGTCTTGCAGTCAAGCACAAAAGCTGCTAATATAAATATTTGCAATACTATCATATGCTGGGGAGCCTTGAATGATGAACTATTTTATAATTTGCAGCCCACTAGCTGTGGGTGCTGTTTCTATTATGTAGAGAGAATGTGATAGCATGACAGAAAGCATTAAACAATGGGAAGGTTTTACACAGCGCTAAGCATGGTTTTCCTGTCAGTTCAGTACAAAATACTACAATGTATTTGTTCTACCAGCACCTCTAGTAAGACAGGAATAAGTAAATCAGAGTCACCAAGTGGACTGGCTCTTGTGAGTTATGAAAGTGAGGGTAACAAATTTGAATTTACAATGCATGCCCTTTAGCTAAATTTGAGATTTGTAGCAGTGATTTTGGTTTTATTAAAGTATAATATTAACATCCATAAGAGAAAATTTGTTATTCCAAAGACACTTCCATATCAAACAAGGCTATATTTAGAGACAATAATTTTCCCAGCATTGCATAATTGGGACTCATATGGCATTATTCACCAATGACAGAACAGTTGCTGGCTTCCTTTCTTGGTAAATAAGCATCATTTTAAAGTGGACAAACTGTTTTTTAAGTATATAAAATAATGTAAGCAATTTTCAGTTCCTTCCATAACAGACTGAACTTAGTATTAGTGGCATGGTAAGAGTTAAATTTAATCAAACCTTTTGAAATGGCAATAAATCAAATATGCCTCCTGGGTCAAGGCTGAAGAATCCAGCCTTGGAGCCACGTTTATTGTCTGGTGGGCCTATGTGAAGTGAACTTGACTTCAGGCCAGCTCCTAGTGGAGAAGTGTTCAGAAGACAGAAACCAGAGTCACAAATGGAATATTTGTTCTCAGTCTCAGAAGAGGTACTAAGGTTTGAACAGGTGATGGAGTCTCAGCTCTCCTTGTACCTGTGGCGGCAGATTCTCCAGGTTAGGCATGAAGCACACTTAGGCAGTGTGGGGATTCTTGCACCATCACTGCCCTTAGTTTGGAATAAAGTTAGGGTTTCATTTACCAGGGCTGTCAGTCCAGCACCTGGGATCAGCACTAACATTGCAAGAAAAATGATAGAATTACCAAATATGCCTAACTGGGTGCTTGCTGCATGTAGAACTTGGGTTCGTGTATAACCATGTGACTGACTCCTGCTTCTTCAGCAAGGGTGGCTAAAATATCATTGAGGTGAGACTGGGGACCTATTATTCCCTACAGATTGATTCACAAGGTGGAACTGATGGGGTGTCCCTAAAAAAAAAAAAAGACCCCATGCCTCCAGCCCTGTTCCCTAGACATATCCATGCAAACCCTTGCATGGCTGGTGGGTAGGGAAATTGAAATAGATGGCAAAACATTAGGTTTGTAGTTCTCAAATTGCATAGTTTTCACATATAAATAGTTTCCTAGTCATATCTTGAGGGAAGTGTGATTATTCCAAAGCGTTTTAGGGATGTCCTATTACATACTGGGGAAATGTGCTTTGATGGGGAAATGTGCTTCCAGTGATGGGGAAATATGGTGTAAATCTATTGATTTATACAAAGTCTGGCTGGGAAACAACAATTCTGTTTTGAATTTGGCCACATCTTGATAATGACTCTGGAAATTTGTAAGCAATTCACAGATCCATTGCCACACAGTTTGAAGTATGAAATCTCCTGAAACATGCATTAATTTTCTTGGTCAATAGATGCTATTTAATGACACTTATCACATGGTGATTTGTCGGATATAAAATAAAAGGGTGAGGTCCTCAGATATTGTAAACTGGAAGTTGCCTTCAAAGGAGTGACACCGACTTACGTAAGCAAAGGATCTGATCGAAAGAGTGAGGTTTGGCACATCTTGTCTCTGAGAAGATTGAGGATTGTGGAGATAACGTGTGTAACTGCTTTTCATTAAAATACAAAAAGTGTATAAAATGGAATGCAGAAAAATAAATCTGTTTGGTTGGTGGCCTTTTGCCATTTGCCTTCAAGTACTCAAGAATAGCAGAAAATAAAAACTATGATGGTGAAATAATGTGATACCAAGTAACCAAAGCCAATAATTTCATAGTTTAGACCAATGCTTCAGTCCCCTAACTCAGTGAGAGGGTGAGAGTCCCATAAAAGATAAAGATGGACATCTCAGCCATAACTTTGTATTTCTTGATTTTGGCAAGGGTTGGATCAAAAGATGCCAGTTTATTTAAATGCCTTTGTAAAAAAATAATAAATGCACTTGTTGAGATGTTCATAAAGTGTAACTTGCATTGTTTGAGAGAGCAGAATTGCTCCATCACAATATGCTTTTTGATGAAGCCAAAATGTTTTGTAGAGATGTATAGATTTTGACAAAATTTTCTGAGGTCCAGGGTTTACTCCCTGGTCATTTCGAGAGAGAGAGAGAGAGAAAGACATCTGCATTGAATCCCTGCCCCTTTTCATCTGAAAATGGACATTTTGACACAATTCCATTTTGTGAAAACATCTGAAAGGTTTTGTTTTTGTTCTAAGGTGGAACGAAAACAAAAACAAATTTTGGAACCTCAGAAGTTGTCATGAAATGGAATTGTCATCCTCCGGCCAGCTCTAATAGTTACCGATATGTAATTACATGTGTTGGATACCTTATTAGCTATCTCTCTATATAGAGAGAGACATTTTTATAGGTATTGGGCGAACACAGACAAGCGGCGTGGAAAGTAGCAACTGATCTCAACTTTATCCACCCAAAAGTTTAGGAAGTGAAGGCAGACATTACATCCCATTGAAAAAGGCAGGGGACCTTTAAGTAGGTAGAATATCATTACCTAAGTTGGAATTTGGCCAGCCAGTTAGGCTAAAACTACCGCAAGCGTGATGGGAATTTTAATAAGTATAAGCAGTCAAGCTGTCCAGTTTTACATCCCATCTAAAATGGCATGTCAAGTAGCACCATATCATTAGCTCAGTAGGGACTCAGAGTGAAGAACACCATCTACTGACCTACAAATACCATTGTTTTAGCACTCTGGGTTTTCTTTGGAGGTCTCCCACACAAATGCTGACCCAGCCCTCCTTAGGACATGATCCAAATCCACTGATGTAAATGCAAAGACTCTGATAGACAGCAGTAAACTCTGGATCAGCAAATGAAATCTGCCATGACCACTGTCCAAAGTGGTATAGCTGAAAGTACAATTTATTTCTCTCTTAATTAACAGTGCACATTCATTCAGACACAACAACAGCATTGTGATCCACTGTAAGATCACACAATGGGATTCTCAAAAATGCTGCATTTTGACAGATATATCATATATATCTGATACAAACATGATTTTTCAAGCAAGACATGATGGCTCCTTCAGACACAAATTTTATATGCTAGCTTCAACCTAGAGCAAATTTTTGCGGTTAAGTTTTAAACCCCTGAAAGCAGCATTTTATAATAGAAATGCTGATACAACTTAACTAGAGCAGCAAGAACAGTGCCATAAACTATAAGAATAAAAGTGAATCATAAAGGAGTTAAGGTTTGATTACTTTAAAATACCTGGGTTTGGAGTTTTGATTCAGACATGGGGGTTTTTTTTAATTACTTCCCAAAACCTAGAGATACTTGGTGGGCAGCTAATATCTGGGGAATTAGATCAAAGATCCCCTTTGTAATTTCAGACTATGATAGCAAGGTGTCCATGGTCTCCTTCTAGCATAAAACACATGAGCCTTTGAAAGCTGTTTTGTCTACTTGTAAATACCAGTGTGAAATGGAACATGCAATTAAAAATAATCTCCTTTTCTAAATCTGAACAAACCAAAATTGAGAGTTGTAGGGGAAAAAAAAAAGCCTCCCAGGATTTACAAGCTGCCTGGTAGGAATATTTCTTAATTGAGCCATGCTTCAGAGCTGCATGGAATTGTTCCTATTAAAAATTAAATAAGAACAGCAGAGAAGAACATGGGAGCTTTTGAGAGATTAGAGCTATGTGAGATTTACTTAAAAAGGTTTTTATTAGACTTTGGGGGTTCTCCCACATATAAAAACCTCACCCACACAAAATAGATGGCACCCTAGCTTTTCAAACTCTTTC
Organism: Lepidochelys kempii; assembly: GCF_965140285.1. Lineage (NCBI taxonomy): Eukaryota > Metazoa > Chordata > Testudines > Cheloniidae > Lepidochelys > Lepidochelys kempii. The sequence continues at coordinate 14,992,104 of NC_136392.1, read as the reverse complement.
TAACAAAGATAACAACTCAGCTGATGTTAAAAAGGAGACATTTTTCTGTGACTCCAATAAAGTGATACTGTACATGTTGAAGCAACATCTTTTTCTCTGTTTGAGAAATAATCATCATGCTTTTAAACTCAGCATGTTCATTTCAAACTATATTTCTTCTTGATGTTTCCTATTTTAACTAATTGAGAGCCATACTGCTTAGCTGGATGCCTTACTGGTGTCTTGTTTTTTTTGTCTTATGAACATCATTCAATCTATGTGATATGTTCTGGAGTGCACACAACATGAGTGGCCTTTCATTACTGTACATCACAATATCCAGCAGGGACTTGGGGTATCTCGTCAACAGCCAAAGTAGTTTGCTGTAGGGTGACTATAATGGAGTTATATGATATATGGTCCAGTGATTTCTTTCTGAAAAGTTAACCATTTTGGAGTTACATGAACTTCCTGGGGAGAAGCATTGTACAGTTGCTTTAAATTTCCTAAACATACCACCTGGTATCTTATTCTTAATCTGCCGGTAAGATAGGAAATTAAGCTTTAAGAATTGTCAAATGGTTACAAAAAATGATCTCGGTCCTTTGGCATCCATCTGCACTAACCCTGACTTTGCAGTGCACCTTCAGCATCATGAGAAGCCTTCAAGTATTGGCAGGCTTTAGGGATTTCACAAATGAAACACTTCATACTTCAGGGCAACTGGAGGAGCTTTGCTGAGCTTTGTTCACATTACAGTGTTTCTAGCTCGTATAAGTTGACTCACAGACAAATTTCCTACTGGGTTTTTATCAAAATCTCAATTGACACATCCCTGGCCCATTCGCCTCTTTGGGAAGCTATTTAGGTTTTAAAGGGAGCTAATTGTGACTCCCACATAGCTATCAAAGAGTTTGGGGAGCGTCACAAAAGGCTACTTACTGAATTAGGCTAAATGTAGGCTGTGAGATGTAAGAATGTGTAAAATGGGGATGCTAATCACAATATCCAGTGTTAGAGCCTGAATAGTGCTGTACTCCAGAGAGGAGGTGTTCTTTACTTTGTAAAAAAGTGTCTGACTTTTGCCCTTCTTCTCCCTACACACACACACACACATATGCGTGTAACCCACACACCTGTTGGGTGTGGTGTTCTGTCCCATCTAGTGGCATCAAGACCACTTAGAGAGAGATTAATGAGTCTGCTCTACAGTGTTAGCTAAGGGCCATATGGCTTTTCGCTCCTGCAATAGAGGCTCATGCACCAAGATCCAGAGGTCCTAGGTTTGGTCCCACTTGTAACGCCAACAGACCCTGGTCTGGAGCTTAGTGCGTGAGCCTCTACTGCATAAGCTAAAATCCATATGGCCCTTAGCTAAGGCTGTAGAGCAGACTCATTAATCTCTCTCTCTCTCTAAGTGGTCTCGGTGCCACTAGATGGGACAGAACACGTGTGTGAGTTACACGTGCAGACAAAAAATTAGAAGAGAGCCAATTTTTAAAAAATATAATTCAAACAACATTCAGCAGTTAATTTCAGTAACCCCCCAAAAGACATAGACCACAACTCTCTGATAACCAGGGCTACTTTATGCTGCTAGGACTATAGAGAATCTTGTCACCGAGACCCACCCCAGTTTGTATTAGGAAATCCTTAGGTGATGCACTGCTGCTGTACCTGTTCATAGCCACAGACATAGGAAATGTGGCCATGGAAAATGGGAAATAGCTGGCCATCCCTATGCTTAGCTGATCCCTGGCTGCTGTAACAATTCTGTTAGTAGACACCATAAATTAGAGCACTTTTCAGGCTACTCTATGCTGGAAATTGGCCGGATCTCCAGGATCACAGATTTGCCCCAAGTCCTTCTTGATCACACAGGCAAATCAGGGCCACAGAAATCCTAGTTTTTTTTTGCAAAGGGAGGATGAAATACTCTCTCTTTCAAAATCTCCAGACCAGTAATACATAAATGATTAGAGAAAGCAAGTATCAAAACAAGAATGCTACTTCTGTGCCCTGTTCTTCTGGGAATGATGCTTCAGTATTGTTGGTGTGTCTGCATTTTGCAAAGACGAGAGCTGAGAAGAAAATTTGCAATGAATAATTTAATCTAGGAGTTTAGGTTCTTTCTATTTATGCAACATCCACCAGCAAATCGTGGTTGACTTTATTGTTATTTGAATTTGTTACAATAAACTCTTTCAATTTTGAGTGGTATTGCTTAGTTAGAAAGAAAAACATACAATAATCCAAACCACAGATAGCCAAATATATAAATAAAATGAGAGGGAAAGGCTAATAGAGGAAAACTCAGGTTGATAGTAGACAAGTTAGATATAGGCTTGCAATGCAATTCAGTGGGGGGCAGGGGGTAAAAGATGGAGTGCACACATGGAAACAACAGACCAGAGACCAAGGACCTGATAAACCTGCTTTATATGGCAATGTGTGTACAGATTTGGATGTCTCAGTACCAGACAAATACTGAGTTAGGAAGGATAGGACAATGCTCTACAATTATTTGATGTGAGTAAAGGCCAAGAAGGGACAGGAAATACAGAACTTGGTCTAAAGGACTATAACTAGGAATAATGGAAATAGTAGGCTTAGTATCAGGAAACATTTTGTTAGTGTAAAATCTATTAGATTTTGGAATGATCTCCTAAGTGTAACAGTAGAGGTTTCATCGTGTGAAAACTTAACTGGACTAAACAATAAGGAAGATTTCTCCTCGTGTGTCAGCAGGTTGCCAGATGACTTAATCAGAAATGAGTCTGAGCCATGAAGTTTGGCTCCAGACCCAAATTCCCCTAAAATGGTTGCATCCAAAATTTTGGTCTAGCTCATTATAAACACAGAGACCAACTGCAACATTCTGATCCATAGCCAAGCTCTCTCATAATTTCCCTTATACCTAGTTGGAATTTCCTTCTGTAATTAATGCCTTCCATGAAATTTTTGCCTTATTTTTCCCCTCTGTATATTTATAGTGCCTCTTTGATATAACACTGTAATTCATTTTCCCCATGGCCAAGAAATATAGGGCTAAATTCACTGCTGTCATATATGGGGGAAATGTATTGAAGTCAATGCAGTTGTGTCAGTGATGAACTGGGCCAAGTGATGAAGCTTGGCACACCCTAACATGATGAGAGTGCACTGGGTCAAACCCTGCATCAGAACAATGCCATTGAAGCCAATGGAATTTTCCCTGAGAAGGTCTGTGTCAGACCTGCAGGATTTCACTCCTTGTTTCCAAAGAAGAGCAGGCAGATGTGAACACTCATGGGCAACCCGAGAGCATTAACTTCTGGCACCCCAGAATGTATGTATTGCTGCCATTCCCCATGTGCTGCACAGACTCGTACTTTCAGTATTGTATTCCTGCTCTGAGCATAACTGGCATAATTATTGTTTTCAGTGAAATCCAAGATTTTCTTTCTGCTGTCTATTTTTAGAGAGATAGAGATATGCAAGCTTACTGCACACACACCCACACCTATCATACAATTATAATTCTCTCTCCCCCTCTCTTTCTCTGTATTCTATAATTTACTTTGTATCCTGTAGGGATTTCATACTCAGTTCTAAGACTGCAGTACACGAGATACACAAATCACTGTAGGTGAATGGGAATGGGCTCAGCAAGAACACACAGACCCCTGAGTAAGTGTTCGCAAAAAGAAAAGGAGTACTTGTGGCACCTTAGAGACTAACCAATTTTGAGCATAAGCTTTCGTGAGCTACAGCTCACTTCATCGGATGCATACTGTGGAAACTGCAGAAGACATTATACACACAGAGACCATGAAACAATACCTCCTTCTACCCCACACTCCTGCTGGTAATAGCTTATCTAAAGTGATCACTCTCCTTACAATGTGTATGATAATAAAGTTGGGCCATTTCCAGCACAAATCCAGGTTTTCTCTGGGCCTGGAAATGGCCCAACTTGATTATCATACACATTGTAAGGAGAGTGATCACTTTAGATAAGCTATTACCAGCAGGAGAGTGGGGTGGGAGGAGGTATTGTTTCATGGTCTCTGTGTGTATAATGTCTTCTGCAGTTTCCACAGTATGCATCCGATGAAGTGAGCTGTAGCTCACGAAAGCTTATGCTCAAATAAATTGGTTAGTCTCTAAGGTGCCACAAGTACTCTTTTTCTTTTTGCGAATACAGACTAACACGGCTGTTACTCTGAAACCTGAGTAAGTGTTGAAACTCATCTCCAACCTGGGGTTTGGTTTCATTGGTAATGCAACAGTAACACAGTATTAGCATTAACTTCCTCCCTGAATTTGGCTATAGCTAGGGTTTCCCCATAGGTCTTTCTCAACCCTAGCTCATTAGCTCCTTCTCACTCTCCAGAAGGGCACGCCACTCCTGATCCCGCCTTTAAATCCTAGATAGAGTAAATGAGCCACACCTGCCACAATGAATCACCAGAACTTCATCAGCATTATGCAGGGCTTTAACTCTTGCTGTCAGTGCGAATCAACAATGGAGTCTCCTTACAGTGAACCACAGAGAATATGGGCAGGGAAGGAAAGCTATACAGCAATTCAACCAGTCTCTAGAGAGGCACTTGGTCTAGTGATTAAAGCATAATGTTCCAGGAGCTTGTATCACACATACAGCCCCGGGAGAGCTCCCACTAGGTAGACACTACCCAAGCTGTTGAGTTTGGGATCCACTTTACTGGGCCCTATGGGCTTTTTAAGCCTCTTGATGCAGAACAGAGTCCAGGCACTGTCCCTGGCTTGGGGTCTCTAGGCACATGCTCACATGCTAGCACCCCCTTCTGACAGATGGGACCCTGCAGTCCAACTACCTAACTTACCTTCTCCCAGAACTCCAACCATGTGGGCACTTGGGATTTACAGTTTAACTGTTCACGGGCACATGATAGTGCAAGTGAACAGACACACAGATGGACTTTGCACAGAATTCTCAACACAACTACTCTTTACCTAGCACAAGAGATACACAGACCTACACAAAAATAAACACACACATATATTCAATTCCAAAACCCAAGCTCTGGCACCCTCCCACCCTGCAGGGTCCTAGACCCTAGCCTCCAGCAAGTCCACACACCAATAAAACAGCCGAACAGCCTGTTTCCTGTGAACCCGAGTTATCTAGCAGGAGCCAGCCATGGGTGTCTAGTTGCTGTGTAGACAAACCCTTAGTTTCCCTGTTTGTTAAATGGAGATAAAAGATAGTTACTCATAATGATTTATCAGTGTTCTTCTGAAGTCACAGATCTTGCTTTGAAGATGGTCCTCTAATAACCATTAGGGTGCCATGGTGGACTATTATTACAGTCATAAGTTTGCAGTGAAAAGGTTTAACATACATGATCTATCTCACTGGAGAAACCTCCCCCTGTTAACTAGGATTTTACCCTGAAGCAATTTGGGGCAGGAGGCATAATAGGGATGGATAGCTCTTTGCTTTTGTCACCCTGAAGCCATTCATTTACTTATTAAAAGTTGTTTCATGGCCTGTTACTTCAATCAACTACTAAAGTACAGTCAAAGAGAATGAAAATCACTTCTGCTTTTTGAGGCTTATTCTGGTAACAGACTTCCAGTCAGGTACATAAAGTTCAGCAGGTCTTTATTGTGAGATACAGCGTTAACACTGCTTTTACATCCACAATAAACCTTCTTCATTCACCTACACTCTGTGCTCTCTATTTATGTTCATCTGCTGCCCGATTAACACCTTATTAGGCTGCATATCTGCAGTGACTTTAACCTCAAACCACTCTTTTGTAGCTATTTTCCCTCTATATATTATAACGGTACATACTGGCTTAATAGAGAAGCATAGATGCATTTTGAGTATTACTGTAACAGTAGTAAGTTTACCTTGTAATGGCTCCAGCCACTGCCTCCTTCCTTTAATACCCTGTTATTAATTCTTAGTTCCAATAATTCCTAGTTCTCTTTTGTTCAAATTAAGGAACAGGAGTAATGGAGCTGGAATGTATAGACAGGGTGACAGTAGAGAAGCAATATTCTAGAGCCACAGAGATGCAGGGCAAGGTAAGAAAAAAGCCAAGCCCACTGAGGAAGGATCCTGGAGGACACAAAGAAGATGCAGACTCACCACAAGTCTTCATGCAGTTGTGCAGACCAGCTGAGGGGATGACCTGTTACTATTTGAGACCACACCTAAGCAAGGAGGAGAATAGTTGGAGCAGAGGGGGAAGAGATGCAGAGCTGCACCTTCTACCAAAAGCACTGTAGCACTGAAAGGTTTTGACCAACGGCACTCTTCCCAATGGGACTTTTCAGCAGTGCATCACAATCGAAGGGTTATTAGTAGAGCTGTGTGGAAGTCCAACTGTCTTGGGAAGATTTTGAAATTTGTTTTCATTCCAACTAGGAACAAAAACTCCAAACTTGGAGATTCCGTGCAAAAGAAAAATCTGCAAAAATAATAATAATAATTTTGGATTGATGAAAACATTTTGATTCAACAAAATCAAAATGATTTTGACTTTTTTAAATGTTATTTTATGCTATATTATAATATATAATCATACAAAATAAACCAGTTATAATGAAAAGTCATTTCAAATGCAAAAACTAAACATTACATTCTGAAAATGTCAAAATGGGATGTCAGCTTTCTCAGAATATTCCTCTCCCCCATCCCACATGTTTTTCTCCAAAATGAAATGTTGGCAAGATTTTGTGTTTCGATTTTTATATAGCTGCCTTCTCTGATAGAAATTTTTCCCATTTTAGTTTTCCTGATCAGCACCAGTTACTAGTATTAAGAACTGTGCATAATGGTCCACCAGTTACCACATAGTAAAAATTGTATGTAAAGCAAGTGATGTACAAGTTAAGCAGATACATCTTAAATTTCAGCTTGATAGTTTACTGAACAGAGGATGGAGCTTTGACTAGTGCTTAGCACGGGGTGTGGAGAAACAGACATTCAGGGTTCTATTTCCTATTCTGTCAATGACTTATTATTTGGTTCTAGGAGGAGACACTAAGGCCCAGATCCTCAAAGGTATTTAGGATCCTAACTTCCCTAAACTTCTCTGTGACTTAATTTACACATTTGCTAACAGGAGATGATAATACTGACCTACTTTCAGTGGTACAGGTAGAAATAATTTCTTGCTGGTACTGCACTTGTGGGAGGGACACGGGGGGGTGTGTGCACATGACCTCCCCACGTGACCCTCCATGTGACTCCTCCCCACTTCGCCCCCAGCCCGGGGCCCCTACGCTCTTCTCGTCCCCTTTGACACCCCCCTTTGTATTTACAAACATCAACATGTTTAACTACTCACTTTCCCCCCACATATGTAGTATTCAGTGTGTTTATATGGAATATGGGAGTTGGGTGAGGAGCCATTTCAGCATATGTATGACTTATTAAAAGACAAATTTTAAGTAGAACTGTATCCTAAACCTCTTTATGGTATTGTACCCAAACATTGCATTTCAATGCGTGATTCGACTTCCTTTATAGGAACAGATTCCCGAAACTCTTACCAGTCCACAAAAGTGGTCCATAGTCATGCAAAGAGTCCCATTTGTCTTCAGTGGGATTGATCAAATGATTAAGGGTTTACAGGATTAGGTTCCAAGTTTGTAAATTGTTCTGGACGAAACTGACAATGCCTGAGCTGTCAGATCAGAAGGAGCTTCATTCAAATAAAGGTGGGCAGATGTATGATAAGTTTTAGCTCCATTGCTAAGATGAGGAACACATTTTCAGCAAAGTTCTTGGCAGATTCCTGCGGCAGCTGGCTTAAGGCCATCAGTGTCCGGCATTATAATCTTCTCTTATAGTTCTCTCACCCACAAAGCTGGAAAATGAGGCATTTGTTTTGCTGCTCCAGTTCCAGTTAACAAAATGCATGTAAGACTAGTTCAGGGTGAAAGTGGGCCAGTATGGCATACTGGTAAGAAGTGGCCGCCAGTACCGGCCCGTACGCAGCCCCAAATCTTTCCCATGCCCCATACCTGCTAAAAATCTCTTGTCGGTACTGCATACAGGTGGGTACCATCCAACTTGTACTCCTGCCTATCTCACAGAAATACTGTGAAATTTAATATAATTTGCAAAGCATCTGTAGACTTTTCAATGAAAAGTCCAATAGAAATGCAAAGTGTTAAGGGACACATATATGTCTGAAAATTTCTCACCTATTAATGTTACAAATAACAATTATCCTCAAAAGAAAGTAGAGACATAATATATTTCCCAGTTTATTATGGGGTGTGTGGTAGCACTTTGTGAGTAATTTCACATCTCCCATATAGAGTCAGTCGGTTTCTTGTTATGTGTGTCTCTTTCATAGAACAACAGGAGAGAGAAAAAAACAACGAGAATTTAGGATTAAAATTTTCAAAAGCACCTAAGTGATTTAGAAGCCTAAATTCCATTTTCAAAAAGATCCTAAGTATTTATGTCACTTTGGAAAACAGGAGGCTCCTAACTCACCTTAGGGCTTTACAAAATTGTACCCCTGATTTCAAACTATTGGCGCCACTTTATTAGTGAAATGAAGTCTGTCATATTTTGAGTAATTACTAGAAAAAATACAGCAACTCCTCTCTTAAAGTTGTCCCGGTTAACATTGTTTCGTTATTAGGTTGCTGATCTATTAGAGAACATACTCGCTTAAAGTTGCGCAATGTTCCATTATAAGGTTGTTTGGCTTGTCCCATTTCATCTGCCTGGCACTCCTGCCTCAACCAAGCTTCACAATCATCACTGGTGAATACAGTATTAAATTGTTTGTTTAAAATTATTTAAAACTTATACTGTGTTTGTACATAATGTCTTTTGTCTGGTGAAAAAAATTTCCCTAGAACCTAACCCCTCTCCCCCATTTACGTTAATTCTCATGGGGAAATTGGATTCGCTTAACATCATTTTGCTTAAAGTAGAATTTTTCAGGAACATAACTACAACATTAAGCGAGGGGTTACTGTATTATGCTTGTTAGATGAGTAGAAATCATAAAGTATCACAATATGATGAAATAACCATCTTGCTCAGTCTCCTAATTTAAAATGACCACAATGATTTATTTCAATATTTGTTTAAAAGAATGCAAAACTCACTCCAAGTCCCCATCACACCTTCCTGTTTATCAATGTCTATTAGAAGGGGACCAGATTTCATACAAAGCATTTTCAAAGGGCCTAGTTACGCAATCAGTTTTGCCCTGAAAATGGTATTGGATTCCCCATTACAGTGGTGCCTGTGGACTCAGCTGTAATATGACAATATCTTTGTATCAATGAATGATGACCCAGTATAATAAAAGATCTTGACTTACGTGTATGTTAACAATTAATGGGATGTATGATGTATCACATACTGTATGTGGAAGGCAATAAAGAGGTGTAAATGAGAATTACACTGGTTAATTGGTGTCATTAATGGTCTTTTGTTCTGCTAGAAAAGCAGTATCTTATTCAGAAGACAAACTTATAGGGGTGGCTGCAGACTTCAAGCCAAGAGTAAAGATGGGTTAAAAATGCAACTCAACTGTGAAATTGCTTTTTTAAGGATGTTTCTTGATATTCTTACATACCAGATTCACTCCTGCCTATCAGGTGAACTCATTTCTCTCCTCTGGATTACCCTCAGACCTAGGCTACCCTAGAGAAATTTGCAAAGATAACCACCATGTGCGTCTCTGGTAACACAGATGCCTAAATGCTCCCAACAATTCACCAGCAATCACATCCTTATTTGGATTAGACTTGGTTCAAATAAAGGCAACCATTATATGATCCTCACCCAGTCCAGTCTTCACCCATAGAATGACAATGTGGACAGGAGTCACTGACATAATACAGCTAGTGGTACAAACAGTCCTCATGCTCCTATCCCACAATGCACCAATCACTGCGTAGGTGGCTTGTCTGGTGTATTTTCTGATCACAGGGGTCAAGTCTGCTGGAAGCCAAATAGCACCGTGCATACTGTAGACTTCACTTGCATGGTATTCTGCCGGCATCAACTTCTTCCACAAGTGATCAGTGCCATTCCTGGCAAGCAGTGTCACAGAGTAGACCTTCCTGTGGGGATGCTGCTTGTCAGCTAGAGGAAGATATGCAGCCACTAGTGGGGTGATGAGAAAAACCAGTTACTGCTGACCTCTGTGATTCTGAACATACAGGTCTATAATCGGGTGTCAGAGACTCATAGTCCTTTGCTAATCAGGACATCGCTCTGTCTGGCAAGCTGCGCTTGGAAGGTTCCTTAAGATCCAATCTAACAAGGCCTGGGACATATATAATAGCGGATCCAAAGTAGAGATGGTCAAAAAGGTTTTGTTGGAATGATGTGCTGATGAAAAATTTACTTATTGCAAAACAAAAATTTTCTACAAGAAAATTTCAGTTTTGATAAAACAGTCGATTCCACTGGGACTATTGAAATGATCATGCCCTGGCTGCCTGCCTTCCAGGGTCTTGTCAATTTCACTTTACATGACACAAGCTTTTCCAGAGGGCTGCTGAGTCTGAGTGCCCTGACTCTCTGACTCTCAACCTCCCACTCAACTCTGGGAGCTGGAGAGGCAGACAGCTGCGGGGGAGGAGGAACGCTGAGTACCCAGGATCTCTGGCTCCAGAAGCTGTGGGGGAAGGCTGAGTGGCCTGGCTCTCTCTACCTTTCCAGAGCTGATGGGCAGCCGGGACACCAAAAATTCCATTTTGGTTCCCCCAAAGCAAACATTTTCTTCAAAAACCTTCCCAGCAAATAAATAAATTAATTAAATACAATATAAATAAATAAATTAAATAAATAAAATGTGTCCTTTATATTTTTTCCCAGTTTGAGATGAAAAGTGTTTCAAAAACATTTGCTGCTCTGGAAGAGCTTTCCATTTTACAGCCATCTCTAGTCTAGAACAGGGAGAAGAATCTGGATTGATTAGTTGGTATTCTCCCTTCCCAATGTGGACAGCTACAGGACAGCACAAAGGCTCCATGTAGTGAGGACCAGGATGGGGAGGAAGAGAACTCAGGCAGACCAGAGCCATGGGGGAGAGGATCGGCTTACTTTGTGCTTGTATGGACCTACTGTTGTCACAATATATATGCTCCTGTATGTGCTGCTTAGACGACCCAAATCAGGGCACTCTTCCTTATCAAATTTGGTGCACTGACATCAAAGTGCATGATCATCAATTTCCTAGCACTTAAATACTGCTTTCCACATAGACATCCCAAAGAATTGCAGCCATTGGAGAAACTGAAGCAGAGGTAGGTGAAGTGACTTGTCCAAGATCACATAGCAAGTCAGTAGCTGGGAGTAAACACAGGTGTCCTGACTCCTGCCCTATCCACTGGAATACGCTGCCTCCCCCTACTTGTGCAGTGTGAACGTGTGAAAATATGGACCATTGCAAAGCTCCTGTCAGTCCAGTACAAATCTTTTACCAGCCAGTGGCTTTGATCTGACAGCTTGGGAGACGAGCCAGGACACATAAATCATTTTAAAGGTGAAACCTACTAACCACACCAAAAAAATATTTAGCAATTATAATAAAAGATACCTTTTTAACAAGTGACTTTTTAATCAGCTCTACAGTGCTGTAAATCATAACACTCAAGATGTTTTCCAAAAGGCCCCTCTAAGTGCTAAGCCACTGAATTTAGATGGCCTGACATACTAGGGGCCATATAATGCCCACTGACATCAATGGGAGCTCTGTTGTGGATTTAGGGCAGTGCAGGGCTCTATAAATTCACAGTATCATAGTCACAGTTTTGGTTTTTAACATCTTGCTTTACTTTTTCTAATATATGAATTTAGTGCTTGTGGGAGCTGCCAGATAGACTTTTAAACCAGAGGAAGGGTTCAGCACAAGCCACAACAATGCAAGCATCCTTCATTGCCCCACCAAATTTGCCTCAGCCCTCAGCGGTTGAGTGCTGGGACCTAATTACACCACTCTGTTGCACCAGTTTTAATTGGTATGATTCCCTTGAAGTCACAGCTGTGCAAAAACTAGTGTAAAGCAGTGAAAAATCAGCCCCTGATCGTAGGTCCCATTTTTAATCTAAAAGTCTCCATGTTTAGTCAGTCTCCCGTTTAGTTGCCCCATGTGATCAATGCCAAAATATCAGGCTGTGATATTTTATTTTAATGTGGATATTTATTATTAATTATTATTATTTGTATTATGGCTGTGACTACTGTCCCTACCTGTGACTGGGGTCCCATTGTGTTAGGTACAATAGATACAATTACACAACCCAAAAGCTTACAGTCTAAATAGATAAGAAAGATCAAGTGGGGAGGGGAACAAAGACAGAGGGACAGAGAGTAGAATGATTTGCCCAAAGTCACGGAGCAGGGCAGTTGTAGAGCTGGAATAGAAGCCAGTTGCTCTGGTTGAAACATTTTTGTAAAAAAAAGTCACTTTGTTCAAATTTTTCCATTTTTTTGAGAAAACAAACAAAACACATCTACAGACAGAAACCAAAAAGTGTTTGGCAAAAATGTTCAGTATTTGGTAAATGTTTATGGACCCGGATTTTCAAACACTGAAATTTTTTTTACCAAAAATGGTTTTCAAAATCCATACTTTGTCAGGGATAAGTTTTTTATTGAAAAGCTGAAAAATAAATGGCAATTTTCAACCAGCTTTAGAAAGCCAGCAAACAGCCCATCACATTGGTAACAATTTCCTGTCCTGCTGACCTGGGCTGGACTGGAACTGCTGACTCTTATGTCACTTTCTAAATTGAGCATTAAAAGTAGCATTAGAATGTGCTGGATATTGGTGGTCCTGGCCCTTTGTCTCCTTGGCTCCTCTGATCTTCAACACTATCCCATCTATGAAGAGGATTATAAAAATGAATGGAATTCTAATACTAGAAAAGGAAGTTTAAATATATTGACTGCAGTGAAAAGACTAATCTATGCCTTTGCAGTTGTGTTTCCAATTTCCCACTATAGACGCAGCAAGCAACTGCACAGAAAATGCATTAGCAAAGATTATAAACCAATATTTACAGACTTCTTTTAAGAAAAGATTATGCCTTGTTCTCCATTTTAAGGCAGAGATCTCTTTATTTAAAGACTCCCCTCCCCCAAAATCATTACAATCCCAGACCCAGTTGGTGTGCATTAACTGTACATTCTGACACACTATAGACATCTGTAGGTTTAAAATTTTTTAGAGCATTCTGAGTGCATCATTTCTCTTGAACAAATTTGCATAACTAAAAGCAAACAGACACCATAAGAATGCATTTGTATGATCATCATTTTAAGGGGCTGACTAAAACCTTTTTAGGGAGACAATTAGAAATGCAGAGGGAGTGTGGCTGATTTATGTGTATGACAGATTCACTCACTGTGTTGTCCTGGTATATTCTGAGCTCTCTAGTCCCATCTCCACTGGCAGATACTCCCTGTGCTATCGAATGATCTTTCATATCCCATGCTTAAGGTTTCGAGTAGACAAATGGAAATGTGATTGGATCTTTCCCCCATATTTTGATTCACAGGAACATAATGGATCAGTTAGCTCTTGTCTAAGGACATTACATATTCTTCTCTTGACCTATGTCATTTTCATGTATTACACATAGGCAAAACCCAGAACCATTTATCCAAACCCAGTTTTGTGGGTCAGTTGTGAATGCAAATCGGCGTGTGTAATATTTGGAGACTGGATGAAAATAGTGCACAAAAACATTTGTGTTTTGAAAATTAAAATTAAAAAAGTTACTTAACACTAAATACTAAACTGTCTAAGAAACATAACGCAGAAGTAATCTGAATGTAATCCTCTACACCCAGTACACTATCAGCATTGTCGTCCTAAGGTCTGTAGCTCTAGCTGTTTTTCTAAGCTTGAATCTATGCTACAAGCAATACAAACTTTTCCACAGTTGCCTCCCTCCTGGAACCATCCTCTGCAGATAAATCCAGAATCAATTGGCTGTGTTTTTACTAGTTCTTTGCATCCATTTCCCACTTCTCAAGGATCCCTCAATAGGAGATTCTTGACAGTAATTACCCTGACTATACAGACTTAGGCACTTCCTCACAGCACTGAGTGATGCAGTTTCCTAATTCAACTCCTCTTTGTTTTGGGAGGGGGGAGGGGAAATTGAATTTTCCTTTACTTAAAAGGCTTGCTTCATAAGCACTCTATCAAAATGTGTATTGTCTTCTCATTCAAGCTGCATTAATGCTGAGGCCTTGAGAATTTGCCATTCTTTTTGGGGGATGTTTTGAGATGCCAGTGGGACAATTGATGGTATTTGAAAGCTACTATGTTTTTCATTTGTTGAGCACCATACATATAAATATTTACCCTAAGAATTTTACAGTCTATGTCCCCAGTCTTGCAACTAACGTCACATGGGCACAAGAGTCTGTCTGTGTGGAGTCAGTTGCAGGATCATGGCTTAAATCTGACAATACAGTTCTGATACAAAGGCCCTGACCATTGGCTGTTGCCACAGAGTGCACAGTGCAACTCAGGGTAGGAGAAGAGTGCAAAAGTGGCTTTAGTCAAGGGATCATAGAATCATAGAATATCAGGGTTGGAAGGGACCTCAGGAGGTCATCTAGTCCAACCCCCTGCTCAAAGCAGGACCAATCCCCAATTAAATCATCCCAGCCAGGGCTTTGTCAAGCCTGACCTTAAAAACTTCTAAGGAAGGAGATTCTACCACCTCCCTAGGTAACGCATTCCAGTGTTTCACCACCCTCCTAGTGAAAAAGTTTTTCCTAATATCCAACCTAAACCTCCCCCACTGCAACTTGAGACCATTACTCCTTGTCCTGTCCTCTTCTACCACTGAGAATAGTCTAGAACCATCCTCTCTGGAACCACCTCTCAGGTAGTTGAAAGCAGCTATCAAATCCCCCCTCATTCTTCTCTTCTGCAGACTAAACAATCCCAGTTCCCTCATCCTCTCCTCATATGTCATGTGTTCCATATGTCATGTCTTCCATGTAGACCCCTAATCATTTTTGTTGCCCTTCGCCGGACTCTCTCCAATTTATCCACATCCTTCTTGTAGTGTGGGGCCCAAAACTGGACACAGTACTCCAGATGAGGCCTCACCAATGTTGAATAGAGGGGGACGATCACGTCCCTTGATCTGCTCGCTATGCCCCTACTTATACATCCCAAAATGCCATTGGCCTTCTGAGACACATTCCTCCCCTCCTTATCTTCACCTGCCTACACTGGATGCAGTGAGATGGGGCAGTAAAAGAACTTTCATGGCCACTTTAGGGCCACTTTCCACTGATGGGGCAGCCCAAGTACAAGGTCCAGATTCCCAGGTGACAGTCTGATCCCAAGATAGCACACACATGTTATGTATATTACCATTATTAACACCATTATTTTTTGGTGGTGGAGAATAACCTCTGAAAGATGTTGTGTATACCATGTAAGATACAAGTCAACCAACCAACTGATGGGCATTTTCATGAGAACAAGAATAGGCATTGCGCTGGTATTCATAACTCAGGCTCCAATCCTGCAAAGGGAAAACTCGCATGGGCCCTTACTCCCTTGTAGAGCCTCAATGACTTCAGTGGGACTTCACATAGGCAAATATTTTGCAGGAATGTGGCATCGGTTTTTAGGTATGAGTAACACATATATCCTGAACTGTTCATCTTCCTAGTTGCCTAGATTCCTAGACTAGTCACCTTTGACCTAGTCAAAGGTAAACCACATTTAGAAGACAGGAATAACAATTGTAACATTCAGTGTGTCACTCTAGCCCTTTATCCTTCTATTATTCCTGGTTAGCTTGTCAGCAAACATTTGCTACATACAATAGTGAAAAAGTGTGGCACAAAATGAGTAACCAGAGACTAATCCTGGCCAACCTCAATTCCTTACTTAGCCCTGATTCTTACAGGATGGGTCTCCAACAGAAGAAGCAATAGGGTATTTTGATATTCTTTCACCCTTCATTGCGGTTTAAATTCTCTCTGCCATCAATCCTATTATCGACAATCCAGCTGAAAACAAATTTATATTCCTCCTGTTTAAGGATGTGGCTCAAGATGGCTCACTCCAGTCTGTCACCTTGCATCTTCTGCAATTCCTTCACAGGGTTTTAGTTCGCTGGGTTTTATTTTATTTTAGTTGCTATGTTCTGATCTCAATCCTGATTAGGCTTTAAAAGCTAATGATAAACAATGCACCGAGCTTAGTTCAAATTCTAAATCTGAGTCAACTCAGTATGCAGCTGCTTTTAAGGGAAATAGGCTTTCATAAAAGAGGCTGGGTTTTTTTTGTGTGCGTGCATGTGTGTTTTTTTGGGTTTCTTAAACATCATTTCAAGACAGTTGGTTCAGAAATTTCAATTCCATTAGTTTCCTAAAATCTTCAGCTATCTTGCTATGTTTCAGTATTGAAAAAATGCACAGCACACTGCCTCAGAAAGAAGATAAAATCCTCCAAACGCTTAACAGTCTAGCTGTAGAACTTGTAATTGAGGTAAATAAATGAAGAGCATATTAAAGGGTATTTTCCTTTCTTATTCACATGCATGAATTTCACTAATGCTAACG
Source organism: Lepidochelys kempii (assembly GCF_965140285.1). Lineage (NCBI taxonomy): Eukaryota > Metazoa > Chordata > Testudines > Cheloniidae > Lepidochelys > Lepidochelys kempii. The sequence continues at coordinate 14,975,552 of NC_136392.1, read as the reverse complement.
GGAAATGCATGCACATCCAGAGGCAGATACACACCCTTCTGTTTGTAGATCATTGTGAAATTCAAGAAATAAACCTTTAAATATTCTTTTCAGACATAGTAGATTCAGGAGACCTTGCCAAGGTCTGAGTGCCCAGAATGGGAGAGAACATCTAGTTCCTGGAGCTAATTTTTTTTTTCAAAGTAAAAAAAACTTCTAAGTTCATAATACTCAATAATGATGAATAAATTATTATTCTTTACTGAGTGATTTCTGTATTCTGAGCAGGATAGTACAGGGCATGGTGAAATCTGGGTCCCATTCAAGATAATGGCAAAATTTTCTGAGTGAGGCTGGGATTTCAACCAGGATTATTGCCTCAATAAGCTTGCAGTTTTGGGGCACAATCTCGCACCCTGAAATCAACATTAGTTTTAACATGGACGTCAAAGACAGCAAGATTGGACCCCACGGCTGGTCTACACTACCGTGGTAAAGCAATCTAACTTATGCAACTTCAGTTAAGTGAATAACGTAACTGAAGTTGCCGAAGTTAGATCCACTTATGGCGGTGGCTACACTGCGCTGTGTCAACGGGAGAGTGTCTCCTGTGGACTTCCCTTACGTTTCGTGGGGAGGTGGAGTACACAAATCTATGGGAGAGTGCTCTCCCATCGATTTAGCGTATCTTCACCAGACCTGCTAAATCGATACTCGCTGCATCAATCGCAGCAGTGCCAATCTACCAGTAAGTGTAGACATGCCCTAAGAAACAAACACAACTGATGATAGTTATGATGCATAAAGCACCACAGAGGGCATGATCCAAAGCCCCTTGACTCTAGTGGACATTGGATCAAACCCCAGGTGGGCAGGGGACTGGTTCATTAAAAAACAGTTTTATCACTATTTAAATACACTTCACTAGAAGGCAGATTTCTATGAAGAGAAATTAAACAAAATTATGCCAGAAGCCCAGCACTCATGAGCAACTCTGCAACAACAAACCAGCATGCATGCAAGACAGAGACAAAAAATAAAAATAAAATAAAATAAATCAGTAGGGAAGAAATTTCAAGTTCAAGTTTCCAAGAGGTTACTGTTTAAAAAAAAAATATGAAAAATACTTTGACACTGCCTTTTTAAGTGTAATAGTTTTCTACTCTGAAGAATATCGTCTAGCTGAAATTAGTATAAATCTTGCACTATATTAAAGCACGAGAAGATGAGAGTAGCTATGGCAATTCAAGCACTTTGTTAAACACCAGACAAATTGAAGAGTGCATTTCCTGCTTTTTGAAAGAAATGAATGATATCTTCTGATTGGGGAATGCTAAGGGCAAAGGAAGCTGGCTGAAATGGTTTAAACAGTGCTGCAGTACATTTATCAGGACATTTTGTATGGTTTTTCACGGGAAAATAGGGGAAAAGTGATTTTTAATGCTAAAATTAATTTTATTACAGTACTAACTAACCCGCTTCCCCCCCGGAATCATACTTAGCTAAAGAAAAATGACTAGGAATGTTCTTTCTCTGTGGTTTTTCAGTACTCATTTGTGCTATCAACAGCACAGTGCTAGGTTTGAGCAATGCACTGCACCATTCTCCTCCCAACAAACTACAAGGCTGCAAACAGATACATGAAGAATCTGATTAAGAAAAGTACATTTATATTTTCTCTGGGTTTTATTTTTTAACATAAAATATCTTGTAAAAACTTTTAGGATTTAGCATTTATGAATGACTAGATTTTAAAAGAATTGTAATATTTTTTCAGGTATTTCAGCTCCATGAGTTATTTCTTGTAGATTCAGATAATAACATTATAAATCTTTCTGTGGAGGCAATTACTAAGGCAGAAATGGCTTATTCCCCATTGGCTTTTAGGCTCAGCTTACTGACATATTACAAGCAGGCTTACCATGGTCATTAAAAACTGATCTGGGATTTATTGTACCTCTTTAAACTCTCAGTACTTTGAAAAGTATTGAACAGAAAGGAATACAAGGGGAAATTACAAAAAGATCCAACAAGGCAATCAGGGGGCAAATAGACTTAATTTATCCCAACCAGGCCCACTAAAACCTTCTCAAAATATTTTAAGTTGAGCTTTGAGTCATTAATACAGAACCCTCCCAATAGCAGCTAATCATATTGAGTGAAAATGCTTTTAAACAGAAAGATTTGGAATGTAACGGACAGGAGTACAAGATTACAGGTAGGTAAAAACCCAAGGTTTTAAGACTAACAGCAATGGCAAAATAGCTGCACAATGTATTTGCCAGACGTCCTCAGTAGCACTTGGCAATAATCCTCAGCTATAGCATCTTCCCTGGCATGTATCCTAGTCACTTGCAATGTGAGTGGAATCAAGCTTTCAGTGAGCTTTCTCCTTTTCATTCTGGAATTATATCTAGATCCCTCATTAGCTTCTAGCTTTCCAACCAGACCCCTGTACCCTTTGGGATAATTCCTGTTGCCAAATGGTGGCAGATGCCACAGCACAAATGCTCAGGGAAAAGGAGGTTGTTTGATCAACTTGAACATATGAATCTAAATCGAATGGTAATTGACCAAATTCATAGGAACATAGCAGTTGCCATTCTGGATCAGAACAGTGGTCCATCTAGTCCAGTATCCTGTCACAAATAGTGGTCTGTACCAGATGCTTCTGAGTTTCACTGCCTTCCAGCCAAACTTGGGTTCCAGGTCCCCAGTGGTAAAAAGTCATCCTGGAGCAGATGCAACCTCAAGCTGCTCACAGACCCTGCTTCTCTCCAGGCAGCCAGGGGCTGTTGTAGAGTCAGAGGGGCTAGAGTGCTCAGAAGATGTTCTGACACTATTTTTACTACTAGGGCTCCTGTGAAGTCCAGGCCTGAGTTTAAAGTTGCACTCCAGTAGTGAACAACCAACAGGGTGCAGATGCCCCTGTGCATGCAATTTATACCCTCCTGCAGCCACAGCTTTGAATCAAGCTCAAATTATGGAACAGAAACCCAGCAAGGGTGAAACAGAGACTACTGTCCAGCCATGACAATGCTGAATACCCTAGTTAATGATATGGCCCTTAGATACTACAGTTACTTGCACATTGTGATAGGTAAATAGTTAAACCTAGTCAGACGCATAAAGAATTTGTTGCCCTTAGCTCACCAGCAAATCTCCATCTCTAATCAGGTTGAAATCCCCTCCAAAAACAATTCTGGAGCTCAGTCTGCTCCTTGCCATTTTATTACCACTTTTGGCCTAAATTTTCAAAAGTGGCTGGTGAATTTGGGTGTCTCAGTATTTGGGTGGCCAATCTGAGAACTCTTAGAGGGACCTGATTTTCAGAGGATGGGCACTCAGCACTTTTCTGAAAATCATGCTCCTTTAAGGTATCTGAAAGCTGGGCATATAAACATGGAGGAACTGAGAAAACACTAGCGACTTTTGAAAATTAAGGCTATTAAATCACCATCTGTTCTATTTACATGGCTCAGCCTGAATCTGAATTACACTAATATAATGCAGTATGCCAGGTTGATCAATATGCTTTTTAAGGAAGACCTAATGCTGGTTTCACACCTGAAACTGAATTGTTACAGGCAGCCTCAAAAAAACTTTTTCTTTTGCATTTTACAGAGATCTGTCACTCTAAACTTCTCTTCACTTTTCACCAGGAATAAACCAACATGTATTTGAAAATAATGATTTTAATTATAATTGGCATTTCTCAGCCTACAGCTAGTGCCAGTCGCCTTAGTGAAAAGTGGCATTGCTCATGACACTGGCAGGTTCAGAGAATTTCATCATTTTTTTCATTATTAATAAGAAAGAGACCAATTTCCAACTTTCTTCATTGCCGGATTAACTCGGGATAATTAGGTTTATGGTTCAGATCCAGAATTGGACCCCTCATAGGGGCTGGTGTACCCTGTGTGGTGGAGTCCCTGAACAGCAACACACAGTGGGGTCAGAGGTGGGGTAGGGGTGAGGTAGTACCTGTAGAAGAGTCCTCCTCCCTTCTAACCCCTATGTCCCTCATCCATTTGCTTTGCATACAGCACAGCTGAAGCTGGGCATTGACATAGGGCTTACAAAACTAATGGGACTAGATTAATAAGGAAGGAAGGCAACTGATTATGTATAATCATATAAGGTAAAAAAATGCAGAACATTTGTCAAATTCTGCTCTAAAGACGAATGTATGCATAGTCCACTGAAGTCAACAGGAGATCCACAGGCACAACTGACTGCAGAAACTGGCACCAATATGTAAAATCTGGCTTCACATATGTAGAATTAATCTAAAATGCTCTTTCCATTAAGACAAAGCTCAATCAGATCCATACTTCCTTCTTGGAATATACACTGCATTGATTTACACTTTAGTAGTAATAACTTTGGCTATTAGAGAGCTCTTACTATCCTTTTTTAAATTGGTTTCAAGCATTTGGGGAGTCGTTGTCAGGCTATCTAGAATGTAGATAAAGGGATCCCATGGCAGAGTAATATTCTGTATAAACTCTAGTTTAGGGACGATGATATATTTCCCATAACTCTTTCATTGTGGCCATTCCGATAACATGTGGACAAAGTGTTCCAGAATATATATTGCGTCACCAGGCCCTTATCATTATTCAGAATGCCAGCAGCGTGAATTTCTGCTTGGAGTCAAGGAAATCTGCAATATAATTTTGTTATTAGAGAAGACCTTAATCAGCAGGCGATTATTTTTGACTGTTAGTGCAAATATTACCCCAAGCTTAGTTTGTCATTTGGAGGTCCATAGCCACGGCCCTGAGTTCTTTTATTGTCCTTAGATAGATAATGTTATGCTGCTGAACTATTTTTTAAAATATATTTTCCCTAAAAAAAGGCTAGAAGTGTCTATTATACCGCTCCAGCCGACTCACTCTGGATTATGAAAAACATGTTTTATTGGCACTGGCCAGTACCTGATGCCCCAGAGAAAGGGGACAACGCCTATAACACTTGCAAATGTACAACTATACATTAGAAAATATGTCTTTCTGTTTCTATCAGCTGGTGATCTTCTTCTGCGCTGAAGCATTTGGGCTGACAGTTTTTGTCATTTTGTCCTAGCTAGTGTCAGTATAGAAATGCAGATTCTTATAAATGGCTAATCTTTTTTTTTGAAACTTTCGAAATATTTTGCTTCAATAACCACATGTGGTGGTGAGTTCTAGCTGTGACATCTACTTCTATTTTAAGAGTAGTTACAAGTCATTGCATTATCTGGTTGGGATCCTGTAGCACCTTTTCAACTAAAAGCTTAAAGGGATTTTGTTTTAATGGATAAACTACAGGGATTATTTTGCACTTCACAAGATGGCAATTGGAAGTTACTTCACGGCAATCACTGAGGTTTTTCTCAGACAAACAGAAAGAGAAGGATAGTCCCTCAAAGTGGGCACATGAGAGCTCTAATTCATATTTTATATGTGTGTTGCTACTGAAGAAAAATAAGAGAGTAACTATAAAGCTCTCCCCTAGTATGATGCAGCCAGGAAAAATCAATTGTTCAAATAAAACAAATATCTTTTTTCTTTTGTTTAGACACTTATAGGGAGATTGCATCATTCAAAGGATATCAACCTGGGTTGTAGACGCTCAATTGGAAGTCAAAGATAATATACATACCTATAGGACAAGGATATTTGTATATATCCAGATACATTGTATGCAGCAGGCTGAGTGCATTGCTGCATTCTTGCAAGGGGGAAAAGACTTGTAACTCTACATGCTTGGATTTTATCTGTGTACGTGTCTAGTTGTGGTGGTTTTTCCCCCTCTTTTAAGCATTTTGACCCCCCCATCCTCCTTTTTTATTTTCCACATGTCACGACACAAGTTGCCTTACCTGAAAGCCAGATTATAAATAAAGCAGCTGCACATGCAGACAAAAGAAATGGTTTCTATAGCAACAGAGACCACATGGAAGCTCTTGGAGCAGTTCCTCCCCTTTTCCAGGTTGCCTGTCTCATTGGCTCTTCTCTCATTGGCTTGAATGAAAAATCCTGAGCGAAAGAGGGATATTGCTGCTCACAAGATTGATCCTTCCGCAAACCTTTCAAACAATTAAGTATTTTCACTAGTATATCCTGGGCAATGTTTTGAAGAGTTTCTTCCAACCGTGTACATGTTTCACTAGTTAGATAGATTGAAACACCAGAGGATGGGTGAAGTATCCTCATAGTTTCAGAGTTAATAAGTTCTCCAACGCAGCACACGCTCATAAGACTGGAGGAGACAGAGATGGAGAAGACATGTTAAATCATAGTCCATCACCCTGCCCAAGCTGAATGTGCTCCAACAATATACCATCCTGCAGAGGGCTGGCTCTCCAAAGAAAGGAGTATTGTTTTATTGCAGGATATCCAAGTTATTCAGTGAAATTCACTTTGGTGGTCAGGAAATCTGTGGAAAGAGAGGTGGAATTTTACTGGCTCAGGGCTAATATAAGATCTATCAACTCTACAAAATCCTACTTGCCCATTCACCTGGGGTGAGTATATTTTTCTTTTGAAGGTTCAGTAAAATTATATGAGATCCTTCAGTATCTTCAGTCTTAGCGATGATGGTAAAGAGTATGTGAGTAGATTCCATGCTGTGGCATACAGACAAGTGACTTACCCAAAACCACACAACAGGCTGAGCTGGAAACCAAACCAAGGAGTCCTGGCAGCTCATGTCTTACTCTAGCCCCTAGACAATCCTAGGCTGAATTCCAGTCCCACATTTACTAAAGGGCCCAGTATTACTCTCCTGTAAGTGCCACAGGATGTTTCTCTCTAAGTATTTTGAATCATCATTTCCTGTGTTGTATCACTAACTAGTATGGTTAGAAATGAACTAGGTAGCACCCTACCGGTACTTAGTAGCATACAATTTAAAAACATGTTACCCTCACATCTAACATAACATACATTTTACAGGGATAACTTCCATAACTTATTCCAGTTATTCAAGGGTCCTTACACATATTTTTGATAGAATGAATGACCCGTATTACTTGTCTGTGCTGTGACAATTGACCCTGCCATCCCTATGTGCAAACTGAGGACTCTGTACATGAAAACTCCGAGGGTTCTTTCTGGCTTCTGTGACTTACAGAAATATTTCTACCTCACAGAGCGCCAAATTGACCTCACATGGTATAGCAGTGCAGGGATATAAGGCAGTGCAATGTACCCAACTGAGTTCTTCCTCAGATCTCTGCATAACTTGAAAGCTTGTCCTTCTCCCCAGCAGAAGCTGGTCCAATAAAAGATATTACCTCACCCACCTTGTCTCTCTAACATGCTGCGACTGGCATGGCTACCACACCACTGTATACAACAATTTGCAAATAGCGAGTCTCCATCATCAATAATTCATATGAGGATACAGCGAAAGCTGCTTAAATATGGCTCACCCTGGTTGATCCTTCTGATGATGGCACATCTAATACCCCACATTTCTGGGCTTCTGCCTCGAAGTTGATACATTGAAGTGCTCAGTGAAAGAGCCCAGACCCTCTGCTCCTCTGCTGCCTGCAGCTTTACCAGTCAGCTGGGAAGGAAATCATGGGCAAAGAAGTGGGTCCTACAAGTCTTTCTAAATGCAAACCAGTGAATGTTTAACCATCTCTCTGCAGAGGTACAGGCCAGGTGGTAAAAAAAGCTGTGCTACTAGAACTCTTTAGGTAACAGGAAACGGACAATCTGAATTGCTGTGGGCCAAGATAGGAATAATTTACCCCACTACTTCCCAAACATGGAACTACGCTAAGGAAAGAGTAGCCCTGGCAGTTGCTCTCTGGCATTGACGTTTCAGGGCACATTAAGAGTCTCATACTCCATTAAGCAGCTACTGAGGGACATAGGAAAGTAAGTAATTCAAATATTAGTTTTGCCTTTAATGTATAAATAATGTATCAGAGTAAAAACCGGTTGAGTGACTGATGTTGAAGAACATCCTGAACACAATGGGGAAAAATTGTCCAAAAGGAGTGTACCTTTATACAAGTACCATCACTGTACTGCTATCAAGGACAACAAGATGGTCATCTACTGAGTAAGCGCTGCTTGTGCAAGACTGAGCTGCCTATGAGGTTCATGGATATCACACAATTTTTCCAAACTTCCAGGAACTTTTAGACAAGCTTCTGGAAACCTCTCTGAGATCAGCCTATTTATCTATCTCATACATTACTAATACACCCATCTCCCTGCTATCTAGGCATTAGTACTGGGGTTTCAAAGGCATATGTCCGAGCAGAATTTAGCCCTGTGGAACACCATCTTTGGGTAAGAAACCTTCCTTCATTCCATTGTCACTCTGCACTCTTGAACATGAATCTCCAGCTGCACTTTCCCCCAAGATACAGAATAAATAGGAGGAAGAACGCTCATTTTATGCAATTTTCAGTAATACCGTTGTGTAAAATGGCATTTTGATTTAATTTATGTAAAAAATGTGGAGGTGAGGTATGTAGGGCATAAGTAACAACCAAATAGAGCCTTTATAATACAATACTTTCTCCCTGACCCCAGTTCATTAGAGAAAACCAACGATTTAAACTACCTAGCTAACCTCTTCCAAAGATGTAGGATTATAAATCAGCCACGTGATTACCTGAAAGGCTTCAGGGAGTTTGCTGTTAGACAATGCTACAGAGCTTGCAGGGGAAGAAAGTTCCTATTACAGGATCATGCAGTGGATGTCGGGGCTTGAAATTTCCACTTACGCTACATTAGCTCCAGGCAGTTCATTTGCTAAAATAAAAGAAACAAAGTGTAAAATATTCACTGGCTTGCTCAACAAAGCAATCAATGAGAGAGAGAGAGAGAGAAAGAGAGAGAGAGAGAGAGATTTCTCTGCCATCAAACTGTTGATAAATACCATTAGTACTTTAAAATTATCTCACCCATTCAGTTTAAATTTAAAGGTATGAGTAGTATTTATCAGTCTGTCTATCTATCTCCCTTTATTTTGTCTGTCTCTCTTGCTTCTATTTTGTGTGAAATTTCAAGAGATGAATCCCATTTTCTATTAATTCAATGGCTGTCATTTTGCATTACATCATGCAGCCCAGATCACAACAATGAAATCGTAGGGTTTAAATTAATAATATTGCAACCCATCACTTTGTAAAGCGTTGTACTCATCCATATCTAGCCACCTCAGGTATCTTGCCTCCAGTCTGATGCCTTACACTCATATCTTCTAGTGGATTTACACAAGTACGATTGCAAACAATCTATAATTGGAAACTGAATACTCAGACTTTATGGTCGAAAGCATTAATTTAATTTTTGTTGAGATTTAACAAGATGTTTTTGCTTAAAAATAAAATAGTTGGAAAAAGCTTCAGGGAATCAGAGATCTCTGTTCTCTGAGTGGCATTTTCCACACCTACAAATACATGCTGACAGATAAGTATATTGCATTACAATGGCCCTTACATACAATGTCAGCTAAAGCGACATAAAAAGTCAGCATCTTGGTTCACTTACACATCACACAATAGACTGTAGATTTGGGTAACTATTAAAAGTTCAGATTTAATTTTATTATAGCTGCTAATTCACAAGAGCTAGGAGAAATAAATAAATAAATAAAAGGAAAAACTGGTGTGCAAGTAAATCATCAGAACCGCTACAAATTCAGGAAGGAATAAAACATTATGCCTAGAGGAAAATAACACACAAGATCAAAAATACATCCTATCCAACATTTACTGTTGTTATTCAGGCATATCTCCTATTACGTTTTGTCATGTAGAAACAAATCCGCTAGTAGAAATCTACATTTTTATTTTGTGAACATTTCTAAAGGAAAGGATAATATATATATATACACCCATGTGTGTCATTGGACAGCAATAACCCTAAACTACATAAAATAGATGTACAGACAGGAATACCTACCTGTTTTCCCCCCCTTGCCTCAAAGCATATTAGAAACCATAGGAATATTCATAAGACTTTATATATCTATAAACATAGGATGCATTTGGTAAACAGTTACACAGAGAATTTGTATATGGGATTCATTAAGGCAGTTGCCAATCGTCAAATTAGTTTCAGCCCAACCTGCTGAGTGTAAATGCAAATTTACCACCTTTGGAGCGGCTTCATTGTACAGCTATTGATTTCTGTTTGAATGGGAGTTAAAGAGAAAAGTTGTCGTTTGAAGCCTTGCTATCTGAGCATGGTTCCTTTGTCCAGGTGTCTTGGGGATCTCTTGCTGCAATTTTGATCTTTGTATTCCAAAAGCCTTGGAGAGTCAATTCAGGTAACTTAAAAGTGAGATATAATCAGAAAGGATTTGGAAATAAAGTCTTTGCCTTGTCACATTAATGCGGCCCTATCAAGTGGCAGTTTATCAAGAGGCAGCTCACAAGGTTTTAATGAGCATGCTGCCTGTTCTTGTACAATACTAATTAATCCCATTTTTTCACACTGGTGTGATTGCTTCATGAAACCCACATTGTTTTATGCTCAGCAGCAAAGCGGGCTCTCACTGATTAAATCTCCTTCCCAGAGCTGGAGCCTGACAACTGAATTATACCTTGCTCAAAATAATAATGGGTATCAGCTAATAAATACGGTTTAACACACACAAAACTATGCAGCCAAAATCACACCACAAAATAGGAGTTTGACTTATAGGCACAGCAGTGTTTCATTAAACATCTGTATTATAATTCACTGGTTTTCCAACTGATGTAATAACTTAATTGATGAGAACAAAGACAAGCTTATTTATTCACCCAATTGCTTGCTTCTTGACTAACGCTTTTCCTTGGTGTTATTGTGGAAATAAATATGCAATATTCTTTTTATAGAAGTCTAATTTAGGCCCTTTTTTCCCCCTATTGAGAAGTCAACATCACAATCTGTTTCTGACAAGTTCTTGCTGCAGTGAAACAGACCGCATTATGATAAGACAGCATTGTGTTGTTTACCCTAATATTCAGACATTCCAGCAAAAGGTGAGAGAGGTGTGATGCTGCAGGCAGTTCATAATGAATAATTGTCTGCAAATTTACATTACAGGGTTCAAAAAGCTTGTTTTATCTCTTTTATTTCCTCCCTTTCCCCCCAACGATTTAAAGCTGCTCCCACCTAAGCCAGGGAACAGAGCACTGCAAAGCATTAATGAGTGGGATGCCACTTCTCTTTCCTGCAAGGCCAAGCTGAATTAGGGTTGTTATGGATACAAAATGATTTTGGGGAAAAAAGAAAAAGGATTTTGATTGTTATTGACAAACTCAAAATACCAGAACTTCACTCTCTCTCCCATTGTGTTTCCAGCATGCCCCAGTCTAAAATGAGCTGAACTACTGACTGCTGTTGCTTAAGCACTTCCTAAAGGAAACTGCTTTGCACGGAGTCAAGATTTTCCAAACTGGAAGAACTCCCCACAGCCAATAAAACAAAATAAATTATGAACCTTGGATTTAATATGGATTTATATGTGTAGCTTTGGATGCCCTGGGAGATGTTTATTATTTATCTCTCATTTATATAGAGACAACAGTGTATCAGGCATTTTACAGTCCTGTCAAAGAAAAGGTGAGATTTTCAAACAGACTAAGTCAGTGGGAGTTCTACCCTGGGTTTCAATGGGACCAGCTAGATCAATGCTGAACGCTTTTCAAATCCTTCCCAAGGTCCCTGGCCTAAAAAGTTTACCATCTAGGGAATGTGCAGACAAAAGTTGGAATCTAGCAAAAAAACAGTGCAACAGAACCATGATGTTTTCTGTGCATTGTTGGCCCCACCATTTGTGTTTTGTTTTGTTTGGGGGATCTACCAGGAGAAGATGGAGTCATGGTGACCTGGCTTAGGGAGAAGGTTTTCAGGTGGAGTGGGCAACATGGAAGGAGTTGGAGAAAGATTCAAATAGAGATGGATAGTCCTGAGCTATTTATTTGAAATTAGCCATTGAAATGGATTAGAGGTTACCAAAAACCAAGCAGGCAAAACAAAGAGTTTGAAACATTTTAACTAAAACTTCCTTCCCCTCTCAATTGCTCAATATTCACTCTCTTGACTCTTATGATCTCTAGATATCAGGCTAAATCCTTGGAAGATGCAAATAGGCATCATTCCATGAGGATCTGGTCCAGAGTCTTTCATTACAGACAATATCTGCATTTCTGAATCACAACTGTATGAAGGGAGTGCAAAGTATGTGTAAAATTCTACCAAATCAGAAATCTCCTGTCACTCATGCCAGATGTGGCATCTTACGCTCATTCTGTAATCACTGGGCCTGATTCTCCAGTGTATTTTGTATAATCATTTTCACCTGCATAAAGCAAATAGGTGCCAATACTAACAAACCAGTATGGTTCCGTAGCCTATTTGTGCTCCTTTTACACAGATTACTACCCCAGGTGGAAGAAAATGAAGAATCAAACCTTCTGTCCACATACACAAATGTCACAATCATTTAATTTATATAGTAGATGAAGATATAACTAACTAGCCCATAACCTAGATTCTGGTCCTTGATCTTGGGATCCTGGAATTGATAGTTTACATGAAAAATTAGTCTTAGAAAAATTAACACATTCAGATATAGATTAGAGAGTTCAGCCATATCCAAGAAAGAAAACATATCTCCATGTGTACATGACATACATACTGCAATGTATATACACACACACACACACACACTTAATTTATACTTTAAATTTAGAGATGTGCCCACATCTTGCATTTTGGAACCAGATAGAAACTTCTTGAAAGTTCCAGGTGTGTGGATACAAGCTTTTGGGGTTAGGTTCATTTCCACTTAAAATAGCTAATAAAAGCTTCAGTATTTTTTCCTAATATTTCATTTAGAAAACTCTCTCTTTCTCCTGCTAGAAAATCTATTTATTCAGTGACAGAAGTTGGCTGACTTGTGCACAACACAACATGCCAATTTTCAGTTGCTTACACAGTATCACAGAAACTGTTAGAAATTGTTTTGAAATCTGGCATACTTTTCAGTCATGCTAATTCCTACAAATGAGTCAAACCTTATTACATTTGGCTCAGCCACAAACTATTTGTGGTATAGAGTGGAAGGGAAATGACTTAGATTCCTCCCTCACCCCCCACCCCATCTGTGACAAGAATCCCCTATTTCAGTTTGAGAATGTTGTTTGTTGTCATATACAGAAAATATATGGATTTCCATTTTCAAAACCAATTAATAAAATAATTATTGTTTCATACTGTGTTTTAGAATATGAACTACCTAGTGCTGCAACTACAATAAGAAACTATATATGATTCAGTTATAATGTGACCATGATACAATGAGGAGCCATTCCAGGATTCAGTTCAGGATGACTTTCAGATGTACTCCTTAACATGTCTTTTGAGATTTATGCTTGAAGTAAGACTTTCCTCTACCAATGTATGGTGGCTCCCAGTTTAATAGCCCGATCTATTGTCTACTGAAGTCAATGGGAGTGTTTCCACTGAATTCAATGAATATTGGATAAGATCCTGAATAACCATCCTTGAAGAGCAGCAGATATGTCATGGAAAATGTCCTAAAACATTGTGGGCCAGACGTTCAGCTGGTGTAAATCCAGTGACTTCAATGTAGCTATGCTGATTTATTCTAGGTGATTATCTGGCCCTCTATTTAGACACCATTCTAAATATGTTGTATGTTCTTGATCCTGCAATCAATGTTCACTTAAAATTTCAGTTGATTTAAGCAGGAGCTGAATACACCTCAGGTCTAGGCCAACATAACATACAGGGTTAGAGTTACGGAATGATGCTTGGACAGATTAAGCACACACTTAATGGTATTGCATGCACATTCTCCGTAGTTGCATTCATATGACAAGGTTATATCTTATTACAGGTAGGTATCTGTACTGAAATTAGATTACACAATTGCTGCTGAAAATTTGACCCATGTTTTCTGCTTTTCTTTTTATTCGTTCCTTATTACTCTGATGCTCCTCAATGGCCCAATGCAACTCCCGTTGGACCATATGAAGGGCTTCACTTCCTTCAATACCAAATTCATTTGTGTGGTGGTTTTTACTTTAACATTTAATGAAGCAATTTGAGTGGAGGAAATTTTCATTGATTATGATATGTTTACTTTTTCCTACTGGCAAATGGCTATGGCAGAGATATGAGCACAGAATCCAGGAAAAAAACAAAACAAAGCACTCCCCCCCCCAAAAAAAAACCAAAACCAAACCCCAACAATTGTTTCCAGATGAAATTACAGAAATATTTAAAATCTTTAAAGTTTAGTGCAGCTCCATCCAGATCTTTTTTATCTTATCTGTGGGAAAATTGTTGAAAAAAAAAAAGAAGACATGATGTGTTTGATAGACTGGTGAAAAAAGTAAAAGGCCATTATTCAAATGTTTATGGATCCTTTTATAGCTAATGGATTCAAATGTATACTTCTCTACTTGTCAACAAGATAATTCTACAAACATGGTAAGACTGAGTAGCTCACTTCAGTCCTAGTCTTTTAGACCTCTGTTCTGCAAAACAAACAAGTTTCCCCAGGGTAAAGTGAGTACACAAGGTACCTTCACAGATCTTGGGTTTTCACTGTGTTTTCTTGAAGCTTCTGGACTGGAAGAGACAAACTATTTAGAGGTGTGATCTCATTTGTATACACAGGAAACAGACATTTAAAAGGCCTGGCCTAATTTAAATGCAGTGGTCTGTTTTCCAAGAGCATATTATATTTTTTTTTACACTAAGCTGTAGAAGTAAAATTTTATTTTGGTTGATGTAAATAGTTTTGTTGTTTCATTTTATATCTTTCTAAAAGCTTCTCTATCATTTCTCTGAAAGCCATACAAATACCTATGAATGACAGGTGAGATAGTCAGAAAAGTTTGACATAAATGGAATTCAGGTAAAACCAGAAAGAAAAATTTGTCAAAATGTTTCATATTTTTTGTTCAATTTTTCAACCAGTTGTACTGATGAACATTACTGAGAATTCAGCAAGTAAAAAGCATAATCAGTTTATCAGCCACATTTCCAAAGGCCCATGTCTGGAGTGAGCCATGTCTGAAGACTGCATACCCGCTGAATCTCCAAAACAGGGCATTGACTCACACAAATAAATATTTCTGTGTTCACTCCTTAGCACTTACATAGCGCTTTTCATCCAGACATCTTAAAGTCCTGTAGCAATTAGGGTATGTATTATTATCTCTATTTTACTGATATGGAAACTGAAATACAGAGAGGTGAAATTACTTGCCCTTGGTCACACAGTAAACCCATGGAAGAATAGGGAATAGAACTGAGCAGAAATAATTAACTGAGCATGAGATCATGTGACTGAGAAATATTAGTAGCGTTTCGGAGCTGAAAGATTTTATGGGCTAATATTACTAAGAAGTTTAGAATAGTGTTGTTTACCTTGTGCCAGAACCTAATGATTACAATGTAACATATGCTATGTAGGATCAAGAATAATAGAGTCACATTTTAAACACGATAATAATAATATTAACAAGCAGTATATGTGAGTGTTAGCAGAAGTTTGTTTGGCAAAGTTCATTTTTATCTCTCTCTGTTCCTGAAGGGTATGCTGAACAGGGGGCAGCCATATATATAATATATCCTATCACTTGAAGGCTTTGATAACAAGGTTGCTTGTTATTAACACAAATCTTCCATGGACCAACATGGATAGGACCATACAACCTCTGTGTAAGGGGGATTGTTCATAAACAGAAGAGACTTGTAAATACCACTTATTTGGATTTTGTTTCACACTGTTTATTTGTACAAATTAGCACATACCAAAGAAACCACTAGAAATGAATTCAGTACTGTGGATCTGATTCTCCTCTTTATTACGTTGGTTTTATGCCAGAGTAAACACACTGAAGAAAATAGAGTTACACTGATTTAATATTGGTATAATGGAGTAGAGACTGGAGTGTGGATCTTTGTTTTTTTTAAAAAGACTCTATCATTTCTGTAGCCTTATTACTCCTTGCATATATTTCAGTGAAATCTCATTCAGATTGAAGTCAATGGGAGTTTTGCCCTTGAGACAGGATTTGGTGTTGCAGTTAAGCACTCAGAGGTCACTACATTAAGGTTGCACACAGATCTATCTTCTGCTATGCCTGGTCAGTGTGATGTTCAAGTACTTACAAGTTTATTAAAATCAAACCCAATATTAAAGGTTGACATTTTTTAAAAAAGCACTACTTTTTACGGAGCATTACATCCACTGAAGTTTCAAAGTCAAAGTCACTTCTGAGATTTCTGCACAAAACCTATCTACATGGCATTTCTATGGCCCTCAAAGTTGGACTATCTGAACACTTCAGATAAACAATGTCACACTGCAATGCCTAAATCAGCTTCTGAAAACATTCATTACTGTTGTTGTAAAATCTGATATTTGTACACTCTTGTACACTATTTTATTTATTTTATTATTCATTTTAGCACAGCGTGCTTACTCTCCTATTCTTTTTACTTATGTTATCCACTTAAAACATTTCCCAAAAATGAATTTAAAAAAAATAAAGAGCATTAAATGAGCAGAGTGGCTCCAAGATGGATTGACCACATTACTTTCATGAGGCAACGATACAGTCAAATTATGTAAATTACCCCAAACATGTGCTAATAAATTCTTTATGCCAGAAGTTGTAAAGTGTGGTTAGTGGTCCAAAGAACTGGTAGTCAGCAGAGAGCTGGTTGCACTCATAGTTCTGGCTCCACCTCTTAGTTTCCACTTGCTAATTTGGAGATAAGAATGCATTAAAATCCCAATGTGAATTGTCCATATATGTAATTGAAATAGCGGAGGTATTATGCAATCTGGAATGGGAAGGGATGTAGTCAGAACTGTATACAGGCAGGGTTGGGCATCAAATCTTAAACTAGCCTAGTTGGGGGAGAAAAATTCCATATTTGGGGGGAAAGGAGGAGATATTTGCCTGGCACTTTTTGTTTTGTTTTAAATGAGAGCTGGTGGAAGCTGTGCAGAAATTTGATATATCAGAAGAGCTCCTGCTGGATATGGGTAGTGGGAAGAACACAGGTGAGACAGTCAAAGTTGCATGATCAATATATTTTGTTACATAGATATGATATTCCTCCACATACTTCCACCAGTATTCATGACCAACTCAAGAAGCAAGTGTTTCTTCATTTTCCATGATCATTCATGCCTTGGCCTCTCTTCTGAGTCTGCCAAGAATGATGCCATCTGTGTGCTGGCTTGTCGCTTGGAAACTGGACTGAGACTACTCAGTCATATCTTGTAGATCAGTCATCAACCATTTGATGCCTGTGACTTTCTGTCGATACCATTCAGAGCTGTAGTGATCTAATGGTGAAGTCCATCTGAAGAACAATAATCTTATGGTTGAGACAATATCATGGGATTCTGGAGAATGGACTTCAGTTCCTGATTTTGCTATAATTTTCTGTACATCTTTGGTCATTACTTAATCTCTTTGTGCCTCCATTCCCTATCTGTAAAATGGGGTAAATAATACTTCCGAACCTTACAGAGACATTGTGAGGTTAAATTCATCAATGTTTATGAAGCATTCAGCTACTATAATCATGGAGTCATACAATTAGAAAGACAGATTCTCTGAAACATCTGGTTCCCCAGAAAATGACATTTTAAAAATCACTTACATAGCAACAGTTAAGGGTGAATTTCTTCTGCTAGTGTTTAAAGTGAAAATTAGGAAAGATATCACTGTGTAAGAAAAATAAGCATGAGGTATGAAATCTGGATTCAGATCAGCATCTGAATTTAGCAAAAGATCTGAAGTTCAGGCCACTCTCAGCTCTCTGGCCAGTGGCAGGATTGCAGAGAAATGAAGTATTTTTTCTTAACTAACTAAACACATAAATATAAAATCACTAGAAAAATATATTCTAAAATTACAGGCCTGGTAACCTTAAAATTCCACCTGCGCTTCAAAAAATTTCCTGGTCTGTTGGGTGAATTCCCTTGAATATCGTGGAGTTTTGGTTGAACAAATCCCACCAGAGACACTCCCTTACTTTGGCTGGACATGCAGATATTTAAGGCTCCAGGACAGTGCTGGAAATGGTAGCAACATCCCAGCAGATCCACTCACTTATGGGTCTACCTGGATCGGAAATACCAAACGTTTAAGATGTATATTGAGTCTGGTTCTATTTGTTCTTCTTCATTCTCACAGCTTGTTTGAGATATACCTAGCATCTGACAGGAAGAGACAATGGTTTGGGTGACTTTCCTCCATTTTCTGCCCTGTATTTGAGAGCCGGAGCATGGTAACTGCCCCTATTTTACCTGTAAAATATTAGCATAAGTAGGAAGAGAAGAAAGACAAAAACTCGACTTAATACAGGCTGATGTGTGACTTTGCATAGCACTTTGAATGTTATTAAGTGTTTGAATTTCTTCCTGTGTCTTTTTAGCCTAGATGACTGTCTTTCTCTTTCACTGACAGCCTCTGCAGGACCAAATTGACAGCTCTTTAAAGCAGCCTGACGAAAAGCAGCATTAATTAAGTCATTGCCGGACTGTAATTGTGTTAAGAAGTAAAAATCTAATATGAGAAAAGGTTAGTGAGTCCTCTCTTGTGTCAGATTTTCTACTCTCTATGAATATTAATGTCCTTAATGAAGACAATCTTTGCCTCATCAAGCCGTTGTTCTGCATTCAGGTGCCAAATCCCTGCACCATTGATTTGTTTTTAAAGAACAAATATGTCAGGGGAGAGTGACTGTCCTGTTTCTTATCAACATCATAGAGAATGCTTTTGTATTCCTGGAAAGAGTTTATAGATTTTGTGTGCCATGTACAAGCAGCATCTGTGATGGCAGAGGAGGGAGTGGGGATGGGAATAATGCCGAGGTGGGTAAACTAGTTTAAGTAATTTAATAGAAGCATTACAATTTTATCATGTTAGCTTTTGTGTGTGTGTGTGTGTGTGTTAGTAATGTGCACATATTAACAGGGTTCTGATCAGCAGTTTTAATGATAAAATATGAATTATCTCCAGAAAGAGTCCTGCAGTTTTAGCCCCAAAATGAAGAGCTCAGTGATAACAAGCTGAGCATCCCTTGCTGATTATCCCTCCCTCCTCCTTCTTCTCCTGATCGAGCAGATAATGATGATGGTGCTGATGAGCGATGACCCATTTTAAATAGGTTGGAGGCCCTTGGAATTCTAATTCTTGCAAGGAATGTTTTGCGCACTTCTCCCTCTCACCTAACCCTCATCTGACCATTTTATATTTTGCCACTTGCCACCCTCCTCAAAGATTCTCAACTATGAAACAATTTTGCTTTATTAATTAATAAGGTTTCCTGATAATTCTGGCTAAAAACAGTCTTATATTCTCCAATGAGTTTACAGCAGACCTGTGGTATAAGGTCAGGATTTAGGACCCTGCAAGGAAAGGCAGAGATATTCTTCTGACTCTTATGCTGCAAGCCAGACCAGGTGAGACACATTAGTTTCAAATCAGGGTATGGAAAAGTCTATCTGTACCCATGTGTCTGAAGGACAAGAGGGAATTAAACCCAGGACTTTTCAAGTAGGAATCCCAGGAACAAGCCACACACAATAGAAAATTTAGTTTGCGTCTTACATTTTGTTATTTAAATTGACTATAATCCCAGGATGGAGGTACATTTTGGACAACAACGGAATGTGTGCTGTGTCAAGGGAGTGTGGTGGGGGCACTACCCCTTCAAAGAAAAGTCTTTTAAAACTCATTCTTACACGAAAGAGCATTAGCTACTTTAAGTATTTATTTGAGCCAGATTAAGTCTGCAATGAAACCTGCAGATTAGGGAATACTGTTATTATCATATTAGCATTAGCTAATTAACACAGTAGCATCTGAAATTAGTACAGTTACCCCTGCCCCACACTTAGAAAAAGAAATAAGTAGTAACTGTTGCTAAATATTAACTTACTTTGGTCTTACTTAGGTCCCCCAAGTCAAACCCCAGGTACTGCAAGAGCCACTACCTGTATATATATGTTTTAAAATAATAATTTCTTTTAATGTTGTATCCAACCTGTTCTTGCATCCACAGTGTCTTGAGGAGTTTTTTACACTGGCCAATGACTCAATGTCTAGTTGGCAGCTGGTATCAAGTGGAGTGCCTCAGGCGTTGGTCCTGGGGCTGGTTTTGTTCAGCATCTTCGTTAATAATCTGGATGATGGGATGGACTGCGCCCTCAGCAAGTTCGCGGATGACACTAAACTGTGGGAGAGGTAGATAAACTGGAGGGTAGGGATAGGATCCAGAGCGACCTAGACGAATCGGAGGATTGGGCCAAAAGAAATTGGATAAGGTTCAACAAAGATAAGTGCAGTCTGCATTTAGGACAGAAGAATCCCAGGCACTGCTACAGGCTGGGGACCGACTGGCTAAGCAGCAGTTCTGCAGAAAAGGACCTGGGGATTACAGTGGATGAGAAGCTGGATATGAGTCAACAGTTGCCAAGAAGGCTAACGGCATATTGGGCTGCATTAGTAGGAGCATTGCCAGCAGATTGAGGAAAGTGCTAATTCCCCTCTATTTGGCACTGGTGAGGTCTCATCTGGAGTATTGCATCCAGTTTTGGGCCCCCCACTACAGAAAGGATGCGTACAAATTGAGGAGAGTCCGGCGGAGGGCAACAAAAATATTAGGGGGCTGGGGCACATGACTTACAAGGAGAGGCTGGGGGAACTGGGCTTATTTAGTCTGCAGAAGAAACGAATGAGGGAGGATTTGATAGCAGCCTCCAATGACCTGAAGAGGGGTTCCAAAGAGGATGGAACTAGGCTGGTCTCAGTGATGGCAGATGACAGAACAAGGTGCAATGGTCTCAAGTTGCAGTGGGTGAGGTCTAGGTTGGATATTAGGAAAAACTATTTCACTAGGAGGGTGGTGAAATACTGGAATGGGTTACCTAGGGAGGTGATGGAATCTCCATCCTTAGAGGTTTTTAAGGTCAGGCTTGACAAAGCCCTGGCTGGGATGATTTAGTTGGGTTGGTTCTGCTTTGAGCAGGGGGTTGGACTAGATGACCTTCTGAGGTCTCTTCCAACCCTAATCTTCTATGATTCTATGAGTGGGTTTTTCATGTAAGAAGGATACCAATCAACTGAGACCTGGACTGAGATCCTCAAATTATTTCACCAGACTTCGTGAGGTGAGATTTGATCCACTGGCCTAGTAATGAAAGGCCTTCTTGTATCCTATTATCAATACAGTTCCCTGCTGCATTGCAGTTTGTTTAAATTCCAGTTATCCCTATTACTCACAAAAGCAGCAAACTTAAGACTGAAATGTATTGATATGTCAACATTCCTGTCGAATACAGCAGACCAAATTCTTGACTGGAGAACCCCAAGAAATTATGCGTTTAGAAAATTCTAGAACTGTTTGACAAGTTTTTACACAATAACAGAATTTTAGTGAAGAATATTTTTTTAGTTAAAAAAATGTTTAATGACAAGGAGTGTTTTGGTAGAAAATATAGTAAAAGATGGCAGTCAGGAAAACAATTAAAAATACTTTAAATTTTTTTTCACCTTGTGTCTGTTGTTATCCACTCTGACAAAGAAAAAACTACATTCTGATCTCAGTGTAAACCCACTGGTGAAAATCCACAGCAACTCATAAAGTGATAGGTGAAGGCCAGAAGGGATCACAAGATCATCTAGTCTGACCTCTCGTAAATCACAAGCCACCAACACCATCCAATACCCACACACTGAACCCAACTACCAAAGTTAGACCAACGTATTACAGCCCCCAGGAGGCTAGACATTTTCCTCTGCCACAGGCAGAGATTAGAAGGGACCGAGGTGCACCAGTGCTCAAGGCTCCCACAATGGCAGGGAAATGTTTAAATGAGATATACCCAGTTAATTCTACAAGTGATCCGCACCCACATGCTGCTGAGAAAGGCGAAAAACTCCCACGGTCACTTGCCAGTCTGACCTGGGGACAATTCCTTCCTCACTCCACACATGGTGATTAGTTAGACCCTGAGTCAGTACCAGCCAGCCAGCCAGCACCTGAGAGACACAATGGTCAATGCTGCCTCCAGGCCCTGGCCCTCCCTGTCCAATGTCCTATCTCAAACCATGGCCACCCCTAACGCTTCAGAGGAAGGAGATAAAAAAAAAAACCCTCCCAAAATACACTGAGGAAGCAGGGGAAAACTCTGCCTGACCCTACTGTAACCCTGAAGCATGAATTCCACTGCTGGACTTGTCCCTCCCTCTAGCTCTTACTCTTACCTTAGACAGATATTCAGGGTGTTATCTTGCTGAGTAGGAACTAATGAGATGCATCTGATCTGGCTACATGGAGAAGTCTGCAGAATAACTCTGCACCTCCACATAGGATCATAAAGCCTGACATTCTGTCACAGAGACTTTGTGGTTAGAAGATTAGGTGTGAAACACCCATTGATGTTGAACAAACTGGTTCAAATGATAAATGCTTCTTTATATGTAGACCTTTAAAAAATAAGGTCTTTCTGCAGACATGAAAGTTTTCTGACCCTTATATCTATTTCTTTGGCCCATATGTTTTTCTGTCTATTACCTCTGTAGGTAGGTAATATGCTGGCTGGACATTGCACGCCCATCCTGAGTGGTGCTCACATACTTGAGCTAATCAAAAAATTATTCATATAATAAATACACACACATTAAATAATAAATATTGTAGATAACAAATGTATTATCACCATCTGTCAATCAAAAATAAGAAGACAGCTTCAATTGAGGGCCCTTTGGATGATACCAAAACCAGCCTGCCCATTCCTAGCTGAAATTCCCCCCTCTCCCTGCAAATAAAGGTGATTGATGTAAAGTTAAGAGGTAATATTTATGGAAGCATCCCAAAATGCCATATTACATGTGGTATCAAATGTAAAAATACTGAAGAACATGGTGCAGTGACAGAGAGGACCTTAGTCTCCTCTCACACCACTTTTAAACTGGTGTGATTCCACTCACTTCAATAGATTCATATAAGAGAAGACTCAACTTCCAGTAACACTCTTGAGTTGTCTGGGGAAATGGAGCAAAAAATAATTGTCACCATTTCACATCTACCTGATGGATCCAGTGCAAGACTGTAGAGGGCAGGGAGTGCACTGACCTGGCTGCAAAAACCATTTCTGTTCCTAAAAGGGGAACTTTTAAAGAACTGTTTTTTGTCATAATGGGAAACCATCAAAAACACTTGGCAAACTGCAGCTCTTGGGCTTCTGTTCCCCTTCCTTTGTTCTATACATGCTTCATGACTGCTCCCTGTATACAGCATAATCCAGATATGCATCTGATATTTGGTGTTGCATCTGGTCAAGTACCAGCTATACCATAGGCAGTCAGTCAGATTAAGTTAAAGCTTTGTGAACAGACAAAAGATAATTCAAGCTTTGTGAACAGACAAAAGATAATTCAGAGGCTTCTTATTACTTCTGATCTCTGAGCTGTTCAAGGATCACAGTTTCCGGACTGCATTGGTCCTGGAAATTTTCAAAACAAAACCAGCTTTTGTGCAATATACTCTACTTCATACCCACATGCAGCGCAAATTTTCATGTATTTTTCCTTAACCCACCCACCCCTCAAATGACACAACCTTTGCGTGACTCAGATAGCCACTGACATGAAAGGAAATTGCTAGATTTTCTTATATTTACCTGCTAGAACACAAAAAAAAAAAAAAAAAAAACAAGCAATTTTGAGATTCAAATTCATCAAGAAAGACTGTATATACCAGGCCAAGTTTTCAAAACACGGGACTCTTTTTTTGTGGATAAACTTTGCACCCACAGAATTTGCACTTGCATGTTTCTTCCTGCACTTGAGTAAAGGCACAAATCTCAGTACTTTTACATCTAACAACCCAAATGTGGGCATAAATCAAGTAGTAAAAGGTACAAATACTCTGTTTTGTGCCCACATTTGGCTTTACCTTGCAAGAGCTCAGCTTCCCAGTTTAATTTAGTCACTTCTTTCACGTAAGGTATTGAATCAGTGGCATGGCACAGAGTTTTCACTAGATCCCTGCCAATTGTAAGGCATATGTGTGTATAACTGAGAGAAAGAATTTTGGGCTGGCTAAAGTACTGGATTGCATGCTATTTAGTCTAAACTCCTTTACTTATGCAGAGAACAGGTCTAGAAACAGTGTAAGATTCTCACATTTTATCCCATGTATGTGCCTCAATTTTGTCCCAGAGAGCCTACTTCTATAGATTGGAGTGTTCTGTGGATACTAGCACAATAAAGGGGTTTCCATGGAAGACCAGAGATATATAAGAGGCGTCTAAATGAACCTTGCTACTGGATTGACCTGGGTCCTTCTCTCCATGTAATTTAATTGGGAGTTTGGGATTGCTTAGTGCTGTTCATCCATAGATCTAAAAGCACTTTAAAAGGGAATGTAAATCTCAATATCCTCATCCTACAGATTGGGGATAAAAGGGCACAAAGAGGTTAAATGACTTGCCCAAGGTCAGCAACTTTGTGGCAAAGCCAATAATAGAAGGTGGGTCTGCTAATTCCAGGTTTGGGCCTTTATCTATCAGACCACTTGACATAATGATCTTGCCAAGTTTTCCTTGAAGTTCACACACCGCACCTGCCCCTTTTACGAGCAGAGGTACAAGTATCTGTTTTGTGGAGCTACCTGGGAATTTTGAGATAAACCTATTTTCTGTCCTGTTGTTTTGGAATTTTAAAAATTACTATGGAGTGTGAGTTTTCTTATCTAGCTGAAATTGTGGAAAATGGTAAAATTTCAGCTTTTATTTTCCCCACAGAAACCCCCCAAAACAAACAATTTCCCCCCTTCCCCAGCCCTGCAAAAAAGTTGACCATTTTTCAGCCAGCTTAACTAGATGCTGTAGTTATTTATTTATTTATGTTTAGGGTAAAGACTAATTTCGGCTTCCCAAATGTACATCTTTTAGGCCCTGATTGATTAGATTCTATGGTGATGAGCACAGTATTGAGAACCTACACAGAACAGAATAGAACAGCTTATGCCCAAATAAATTTGTTAGTCTCTAAGGTTCCACAAGGACTCCTTGTTGTTTTTGCTGATCCAGACTAACACAGCTACCACTCTGAAACCTAGGTACGTACAAAAGCTAACGTGTGGGAGAAGGAAGAATGGGACACGCAGGAGGCTGAGTGGGAAGCAAACTCTGCAAGATTTTCTGATTCATGAGGGCACAAGTGATTTTGTTTTTGTGTTATGTCTGATTCCTGCCCAAATTCTACATCCTCATCAACACCTGGCACTCCTGAAATGAAAGTATGTATGACCCCGCAGCTCTGGAGCTTCTAGCCATTCTGGCATATGGTATAGAAATTCCATGGTTTTCTGTCCAGCTAGTGCCGTCAGGTCTATGCCTCTGAACAAAGCAGCACAACAAGCAGTGAGGATGCAACTGAGGACACACATCCCTGAGTCTAGGAAAAATTTAGATAACTGCACAAATCCAGGCCATCTTTTTGCATTAATTAAGCACCCCAAACATTTTACTTTTAAAACAGAGGTTTCACCTGGAAATACTGAAATCGTTTTTATATTATGGTCACAATTTTCATCTTAAAAGTCAGGAACCTAAATCTGCGTACAGGCACATTGAGAAAAATCAGTTGAAATGCTGAACTCCAATAAAGTCAATGGAAGCTGCAGGTTGCCACCACCTTTGAAAATCAAGCTACTTTTAAGGTGATGAAATGGGTATGTCTACAATGCAAAACAAAAGACCACATCCCACGGCAGCAAGTCTCAGAGCCTGGGTTTACAGACTCAGGCTCATGGGACTCGTGCTGTGGCACTAAAATTAGTGGTACAGACATTCCTGCTCAAGCTGGAGCTTGGGCTCTGAAACCCAGTGAAGGGGGATGGGTCTGAGAGCGCACGCACCAGCCTGAGCCAGAACATCTCCACAGCTATTTTTAGTGCCATAGCATGGCTCCCTTGAGCCAAAGCCTGTAGATCTGGGTTCTGAGCCTTGATGACACAGGTTGGGTTTTTTTTTTTTGCCAATATCCAATATACCCAATATGGATTCAGGTGGCTGATGTTCACCTAAGACCCCTATCCGGCAAGGTGTTTCCAGAGCTGGCCCTAGGTGTTCTGCCTCCCTGGGTGGGGCAAAAAACAAAACAGCTGAGCCAAAAAATCTCCTCCTGACTAGATGCATCCCCCCTAGATATTGATGTGGCTCCCAGGACCACTGCCCTGATTGCCCACCCCTAAGGCTGGCCCTGGCTGTTCCATGTGAGAAGATTCCAGTGGGGAGTTCAACTGACTTCAGTGGGTTCCATATAGTGGCAGGGATCCATGTGGGGAAGTTTGAAGTACCAGGTCATAAGGTTGAAATTCTAGGCCTATTTTCCCCTATTACTCTTTAACCCAATAGTCAAAGAGTACAAAGACACACATCCCCTCCCTCAAAGGTGCTTATATGGGCCCCATCACCATAACATCTGAGCATGTCACAATATTTAATGTATTTATCTTCACCACAACTCTTGCAGGTAGGAAAGAACTATTATAATTTTTTCCCCCTGCAAGGGGCAGGGAACTAAAGCATAAAAAGTGATGGTGACTTGGCTACAGTCACACGGGGACTCTGTGGGTGAGCAGAGAATTGAACCCAGGTCTTCCAAGATCTACCTGAGTGCCCCAACAACTGGACCATCCTTCCTCCTCCCACAACTTGTCTATTGTACCTAGTGATAACTCACTGAAATGTATTAGAGTAGCAGCTGTGTTAGTCTGTAGTCGCAAAAAGAAAAGGAGTACTTGTGACACCTTAGAGACTAACCAATATATTTGAGCATAAGCTTACGTGAGCTACAGCTCTGAGCTGTAATAAATTGGTTAGTCTCTAAGGTGCCACAAGTACTCCTTTTCTTTTTGAAATGTATTACTTAGTATTCTACCTAGTAATAACTCATGGATATGAGGACAAATCTGTGCTTCTAGTAGGTAATACCAGCTAGAAAATGTTCTCACAGTTTTAGGTACAAGCCCTGAATCTCAATCTAATTGTTAAAGTAACACTTTTTAAAAACAAAATAAAACAAACAAACAAAAAACAAAAACAAAACTACATTGCTTTCTTTTAGCCCATTGTTTAAGGCTTGACTAAAGCTTTTTTGAGAAGTTTTTCACTTATGCTGTGCTGCACAATGACACGCGAATATGCCAATCAATGCTTTCCGAAAACCTCAAAAGGCTATTTTTGCTACCAAGATAAATAAAGGATAATATGATGCAGAACAGATTTTAATTTATCATACTGAGCCCCAGGATAAAATGAATCTAAATGGATTCATTTGGAAACCCAGAGTTAAGAGAGATCAGTTTTTAGAAAAAATCTATGTTGTTCCTGCATTGGTAAGTCACCTTTGACCATCCTCCAATTCTGATTCACTGGGTTGATCCATCAATAATAGCTACATCATAAAGTGGAAGTCTGGATATCCCATTGCTACCTTCCATACTGAAATTCCATCAGAAAGACTGGAGACAAAATCTCTGAGATATTTAAGACATGGTGTCAGCTTTTTATATGTCACCAAAGACCGGAGGAGGAGGGGAGCAGGAACAGAATCTGGAGAAACAATCAGCATTTCTGAAATATAGCACCAAAATTAGAAGGCTAACTGGACATTCTGATACTGGTAACTTTTGTGTCCCCTCCTCTCCCAAAAGAGTCAGTCTTAAACTCTGTGCAAAGTAAAGGTTGTCCTACTAATCCAAAGCAAAGGAAACTTTCCTGTGCTTTTCCCCCTGAAAAATAAAGCTCCACAACCAGTTATACTAATGCGTTTGACTCCTGAATCCTTGAAGAGCAGGTTTCACCATTCTTTTTGCTGGACACCCTGTGAATAATACCTCTATGATATTTCAAGATTTCAGTAGCATGCATGAGTCATGAATCCTGTAGTAAATAGGCCAGACTTGCAGCTTCAGGTATTTTTAACATTCTAAGCAGAAAAGTGAAATATTTAGGATAAGGAAAGAACATGAATTCAACAGTAAAAATAGAAGACCACTTGGTATATAGCACTGGGGTAACCCTGTGGGATAGAGTTAAACAGATCACCATATGTTCTATTCTGAGGAATATGAAAAATGAAGACAAAATATGCTTTATGGAATGAAATTCTTTACAGTGTGGATAGCACTGATTCAAAGCTGTAGCTAAAATAAATATGATATCTTCTGAGTGGTACTCCAAGACACTGGTGACCTATCAATTTCTCAGTCTGAGTAAAAGAGAACTAGAAGATGACAGGCCTTTCCCAACAGAATGGCTGATATACAGTAAGCTGCTAAAGTTCTATCCCTGATTATTAATTGTGCTAATATGAAGTAAGCAGACTCAGGAATGCCTAGGGCTAGTTTTGGAATTGGAAAGTCTCATCTTCACTGTTGTAGCCTAAATGCAGAATGGGATAATTAATAGCTATAAGAGAGAACTAGTGGTTAGAGCAGGGGATTGAGAGTCAGAAATACCAGGTTCTAGCCTTTCCTCTGCAGTAACACTCTGTGTAAAACCTTGAGTAAAAATAGCTTAATCTCTCTAGGTGAGATCTTCACCTAGGAGATCTTTATGCTAGGTAAAAGGGCTGGAGTGGCCTAAAAGAGCTCTAAAAGGCATGGATCGTAAGTGGAGGATTCCCTCAGTGCAGGAACTGAGAAAGATGGCCACAAAGCTGCCTTCAAAGGAACCCTGGCATGAGGGCATTCCATGGGTGGGAGGAGTATATTGGGGTAAGGCCACAGCACACACTGTTGGGGAAGTTCCCAGCAATGCTTATGGCACACAAGACAGCCTAGGGAGGCTGCTGTTAGTTTGCCAGGGCCCCCACCGATGTTTCATTTACTCTGGGGGGCTGTAGAGCAGGCCAGAATCAGGAGGGTGCAAAGTGGATGAAAGCCTCATAGGGTATGTGTGCACTGCAGGTGGGAGCAAACCTCCCTGCTCGGGTTGACAGTCTTGCCCTAGCTGGCTGAAGCATGCTCAAAATAGCAGTGTGGACGTTCAAGCTCAGGAGGTAGGTTGGGCTCTCAAGCACATCAGACCCCATGGGTCTGAGCTTGGGTGGCAAGCTTGAGTCTCTGCCAGAGCTGCAATGGCCACGTTGTTATTTTTAGTGCACTAACTCAAGTCCCACTAGCACAAATCTGTCTACCAGGCTCAGAGGCTCACCCGCAGCTGCAGTGTAGACTTTCTACAGGGGCACAGCAGAGAATCTCAGCCAGGGCATTTTGTACTTTTAGGTTAAGATTTTCAAAGGTGCCTAAGGGATTTAAGCACTCAACTCCCATTGAGTTTTGCTAGGATTTGGGTGGCTAACTCCCTTTGGCTCTGTTGTAAATCCTACAAGTAGTCAGTTTCATGTCCTTGTTCTTACTAATTATCACAATGTGTGGGCTTGCAACACTGTGGAGGAATGACCTGAATATATGGGGGGTGGGAGGTGGAATTTATCTTATTGAAATTTGATTTAAAAGAAGGAAAAACATTCCATTCATTTTAGGTTTTGTAAATCATTTAGTTTTATGAAAAGCCTAATGTTTTAAGCCTAAACTAAGTAGACAGTGATCCTTTAAGTCCCTGTCTCCCAGTACATTTTACCATTCTATTCTTTTGGGGAAAGTTGGGTTTCTTTCTTTCACCTTCTAAAGTCCTTGATGGGTTATTTCTAGTTAACATTTGAATGTGGGAAAAGATGACTGTAGACATTTCCTCAAACTATAGTACGCATTTACACACTGACCCAGAAATTCCTCTTTTGATTTTTATTAAGTCTCTATTCATACTATTTTTCTGGGATCAGTCTCTGCTGAGAAATCTAGTTTAAGCTGCCTAGCAGTCTTAAAGAGGAAGATCTATTAATTTAATCATTTATATGAATCATGTCTAAATGATCTCAGCAGAAAAAATGTGTTAGCCATTTAAATCCCATCATTACATATTATATCATAATTACCACTAATTCTAGTTTGGAGGAGCCACAATACTGCTTTACATACCTAATATATTCAGAACATCCACCTCACCAAACTCAGGCTTTTCACCCCTGGAGTATGAACATAGGACAGGTTTTCCAATACATTAAATATGCAAAATGCGTCCACATTTCCATGCCTAACTGGCATGTACAATTGCCGCAATTATTTTTATTTATTTATATTTTAGTCTGCAAGCTCTTCAGTTTAAGTACTGTTTCTTGGGTGTGTTTGGAAGTCAACCAGTGCACTGTGGATACTCATGCAATCTAAATCATATTGATGTGTTAAGCATTGACAATGTTCCCAGGGCTGTACATGACACTAAATGGACGGTCCCTGCCTGGAAGACCTTGCAATTTAAAGGTATGTCTGTAGTGCAATCTGGGTGGGGCGAGGATGTATAGACATGCCTGACCTAGCTTTAATCGAGAATTAATAGCAGTGAAGCTGCAGGAGCACAGGTTTCAGGGCGAGCTGTGCAAGCCGCCTAGGCATCTAGGTTTTTACTTGGACAGCTATTGTCTATGCTGCCACACAGAGATGACCCGTACCTACTGACAGTGGGGTTAGGGGGCCGAATGAAGGCAGTGGCTTCAGCAGATGTTACTGAGAATACTCAGTCCATGTGAACATGCTCAGTACAAGACCAAGCAGCAAATGGGGTGGGGAGGGGCACGTGACCCCATGTGCCCTGCCCAGGGGTTGCCTCTGCTGCCATAGCTTTGTTGCTAGATTAAAGCTGGCCTGGGTATGTCTACAGGTGCTCTAATCACAGGTCTCATTGCACTGTAGACACACCCCCAAGGCTGTCATTTTGAAAGGAGCCTACGAGAGTTACCTGACTCTATTGCATTTCAAACTGCTTATACTAAAGAAGACTGCACTCACAAATTACATCATTGTGTGCACAAATGGCTAACTAGGCAAATCTGCATGTGACTTTATCTGAGTTGCAGGTGCTGTCATGGTAATAGCACATGCTTATGAATTGTGTGTTTGCATATACCTCATATTTAAAAAAAAATCTGGCCCATCAAAGAAATCTGGCCAGCAGGTTTGCATCTAGAGTACTTGGTACTGATTTAATTTCTGCCATGCTCACTATAATTAAAGGGCACTCTTACAGGTAAACTACTTTGAGGGTGCAATGGATGAATGGTATTCATCGGTGAACAAGCCAGCTCCGAGATGGATATATCCAGGGGTGGGTGTGGTGCCAATTCATATAATGTGATCACAGTAAAGACCAATCCTCTTTGTGTACTTGTAATTCTCATGGAACCATGAAGCAACAACAGTACTCAGTGGGCCACAGATGGGCACAATAAGTTGTTTATGCAGCCAAACAAAGTGATTGTGTTGCTGATGACCACCGTGAACAGTTTCAGTCAAGTCATAGATCTACCTATTGTAGGGCTAGCAGGTGTGCACCAAGTGATTTAAAGATAATTTTTTTTATCTCATGATTTTGGAATGTTTTTTTGGGAGATCACTGTTCCAATGTAGCTGATAGTAAATACGGGTGTCTGAGCTGAGGCAGACTCTTTATGCTGTGAGGAAGGTAGAACTGTATCCAGGTTAAACTAGGACTGGGGGGGAGAGCCTACTTCAATTAGATACTCAGGTTAGATGCCCTTCTAACCTCTTTAATGACCCTTGCTTCAATATATCTGCCTCTGTGTAAATGATGCCTGCTCTTTCCTTTCCCCCAACCCTCCAACCAAGTAGAATTAGAACACACAAACAATGAATTACAGAAGTGTGCAAATTACACTTCCATCTCACTTATACATCTCAGGGATCAAATTCATCCCCAGCGTAAGCCCACAGAACCCAATGGTGAGACAAATTTGGCCCCAGGTGACAATTTTTTGCATCTAAATCAATGCACAGCTGATGAATCAACCCCCTTGTGCTCTGTTTTGTAACTATAATTAGTATTCATTTTGCAAGCTTAAAGTTCACCCTTGATACAGGACTGAGTCTAATGTTAATCACTGCAGTGTGTTGCTGCCTTTGACTCTGATCTGTCAGGTTTGTCTTACTTGTCCCAAACCTATTTTTTTGCCCTTACCAGCCAGCTAGCACCTCGGCATCACACTGTGTCAGAATTAGAAACTTTTGACAGATCTGTAATCATCTAGTTCTCATCATCTCTGTGCATGTTAGTCACTTCATTTCCACATTCTAACAGTTAATATGCCTTAATTTCTCTCACTTTGTGAATATTTAATTCCTCCCTTTTCAACATCATTTTTAGGTTGTGTGAATCATTTTCAAAGCCTTTGCTATTCTCCCTCCACTATCATCTGCATATTTTATGAAATGGCACGGTTGAATCTCTGAGGGCTCTTGATAAAAATGAAACTGGCAGGCTGCTCATTAGTTGTTTACCTGGAGCTGTGTGAATCCCCTAGAAGGGTGGGTTCCCATTTGGGTTTGAATTAGGATATTCTGACACATAAGAATCGAAACCTTTCTCAGTTACATCTGATTTTTTGTTCTTCTCCCTGAATTAATAGCTCTTCTTGCTACCTTGCATTCTTTTGACCAATCTAAGTAGTACTGTACAGAGTACCTTGGCATCTGAAACAATCTGATTGTTAAAGGTGAGAGATACAAGCCGCAACAAATTAGCAACTCTAATGGGGGGAGGGGGGATTCTCTAATCTTCCAATAGAGAATACACAAAGGGCAACAGAATCACTAGGCTGTGATCTTTTCAAGCTTTAGGAGTCATAGCAAACTATGGCCCCAATCCATCAAAGTACTTAAGCATATGCTTAACTGTAAACATGCAAGTTATTCCATTGAACTTGGTGGAACTGCTCCAGAGCTTAAAGTTAACCATTTGTTTAAGTACACTGACTGATAAAGGCTTAACATATTTTTAGAGACCACCGTTGGTCTAGTTATCTAAGTTCAGCATCTTGCACAAAGCTTTTCGTAAAAAAAAAAAAATCACAAGGAAAGGACAGTTTTCATCAAGTAATTGCATTACTGTCTTTAAGGAAAACATATCAGTCATGGATTTCCACCTGTTAATGGTACAACTATGTATCCTGCAGGAAACCAGTAACCTTAAGTGGGAGATAGATCCTTTCATTTAGTATCTGTCATCAGTAAACTTCCTAACACTCATGAGTTCATGAAATTTAAGTTATTTAAAATGGCTCATTCATTGCCTTGTCTCTGTAATCAGATATGGCAAAGAGGCAATTCTTATAAGTGAATCTCTGCCTTTTACATCCTGTTTTTCATAAAAGTTTGTCTTGATGGAAAGATACTTTATGCTACTTGACTTCACAGAATTGGCAAGTTAGATCTGAATGACCAAATCCCTCAAGTACCCTATCAATGTCCCTACAATGATATCCATATGGATGTGTAGTGTGCAGAATCTGACCTGTAAACTTAGCTAGCTTTATTTATTTTTAGCTTTTATTTTTATTTTTTATTCTTTTTAAAAGAAAACCATGGGCTTTTCCTCATGAAGTGTTCTTGCAAAAAAGGCTAGCAAGTTGAACTTATTTCAGAATCAATGTGCCAGAAAATGATGGAGTCACATTTGGTTATAATTTTTTTCTTAATTTGTATGTATAGTTTGTTAAAAATATAGCATGACACGTAAGGCCCATCATTATTGTTCAGTTATGTACATCTGGGGTGAGTTGTCATCAGTCTCATGTCTAATGCATCTGGTCATAATTTACACAACAAAGAACATGTGGCGCCTTATCATTGAAATAACCAGCTGATTCCTGGTCTTGTGTTGTTTTGGTTTATGACGGCAAGGAACTCTCACCCAGTCTAACATTTTTTACTTTTTTTTGTATTACCCAATTTTCTTTGCTTCCCTATATATCCATTTTTATGCCTGCTTACTACATGTGTTATGATCAGGAAGTCACTCTGTGAAACGGAACCCTTTTTTACAGAACACACCTGTTCCATATGTGGATTTTTTTTCATAGATTCATAGATATTAAGGTCAGAAGAGACCGTTATGATCATCTAGTCTGACCTCCTGCACAATGCAGGCCACAGAATCTCACCCACCCACTCCTGCGATAAACCTCTCACCTATGTCTGAGTTATTGAAGCCCTCAAATCATGGTTTAAAGACTTCAAGGAGCAGAGAATCCTCCAACAAGTGATTTGAGTCTATCTGCTGACTTTCATGGTGAAAGCAATTTTTTAAACTACTTTTGGTATCCCAGAGCCAGTGTCATCTATGGATTTTATTCTATCTAGGGTACTTATCAGGCATCACTGTAATATCTGGGTACTTACCTGTCATTAACAACATTGTCCCCTAAATGCTAATTACAAAATATTTATTACTGGTGATGATGTAAGAGGCAGAATGAAGAAAGTTTGATTCCAAAGATGTCATTGTGTTTACCATAAAACCTTGGAAATAAGCAAAGGAATAGATCTTGTTGATTATCTGTCCCATTCTTGACCAGAACAGTATTTTTCCTATTGTATATTTTTCCAGAGTTGCCTTGCATGTTGTTGTAAAACACTATGCAGTTCTTCATGCTAATTCTGTAATAACCTATGTCACCATTCTCTGATAGCTTCTTTTTCTTCTTTTTTTTTTTGCCTCCACAGATTTCCACTGAGGTTGTTTGATTTTTACATTGACATCATGCTCTCATTTTCCATAGGCTGGATTTTAAAGTCTGCAACATTATCTCTGCTTACATTAATGTTACCATGAATTTGTCGGGCGGCTGCTGCTGCTGCTAACTATGCAAGTAAACAGGGAATTGGTGTCACATTGGTAACAATGGTAAGAAAAATACTACCTAGGAATGTTGTTCAGACTTTGGTCCTATTGCATTTCTTTTTTCCAAAACACCCCAAAGGAGAAATTAGAGCTCTACTGTTTAGCTTATTCACACTGTAAGCTCTTTGGGCCAGGGGCCATCTTTTTGTTTGGTGTTTGTATAGTGCCTGGCACAAAATGGTCCTGATCCCCAACCAGGGTTCTTAGGTGCTACCAGAATTTTAAAAAGACAACACCACTGCTTGTAAAAAAAAATTTCAACAGCACTGCTCTGCGTTTGGCAACACAGATAATTATTTTCAGGATATATGATGAACATCCATAAGGAACCAAGGAGGTTGTTAATAACTCTGAATTTCCAAGGGTTACTTTTTCCATGAGTTTAAGTTAGATTTTTAACATTTAGCACTTTCTATATTTCATAAATCTATATATACTTTATAAAATATGGGTGGGATTTTCAAAAGCACCTTAGGGACTTAGAAACACAAGTCCCATTGATTTAAAGCATGTAAGTGACGAAGGAACACAAGTCCTATTCACTTTCGGGGCACTTGTCTTCCTAAAACACTTAAGGATGGCTGAAATCCTACCCTTAATGTATCATGTAATTGTTTGAAAGCAATTATCTCACTGCTACAATTTACTATTCTCAATATCACATGCAAAAAAGAAAGAATGACAAATCTCTTGTTAATTACTACTGAGAGTTAAATTCAACCTTACAGTACTCACTAGAATGAGTGCCTTACACACTTACTTAATGACCAGTAGTGTTTTCCCCTTTTGTAACATGTCAGAAAGAGCCTGTAAGAGGGCATGATTTGTTAAGTGTTTTATGTCTAATGAACATTGTTGTCAAATCTTTTACTACCACATTTTGGTAAAATAATGGACTTCATATGGAAATAGAAATTTAGTCAGAGTTCAGTCACTATTTGGGCCCTGCATCCACCCTTACCCTGAGAGGAAGAAATCTGTATCAACCTTCTACCTGGTGCAGATTACTTCTCCCTCTGCATTGGCACAACTGGGCTGCCCACAGCACCATAGGGTGGAGTCAACACTCCATCCACTCCACGTCCACATACTTGGGAGGGGAAATAATGCCTCCCAGGTGACAGCTCTTCCCCTGTGTTGTGATCTGCCCTAAGGGTAGCACATGCAGGGAAGTGAGGGATCCAAAGGTGCCTCCTAACTCTCTTGTCTGAGACATAACACCAGTTAAAATTGTGGCCACATCACGCAGACAAGTGCTAATGCCACAGAAGAGAATGTGGGAGCTACAGATTAAAACACATAGAAGATGGGTGTGCAGCAGTTTAGGATTTTATATGAAGCTAGATCTAGAGATTGGAAAAGAAGTGTTGAAAATCCAAGTCCCTGCATTAGCAAGGAGAAGTAGGCTCAGGTGTAAGCAGCTAAGGGAAGCTGACTTGTCCTAGGAGGTATATTCCATTAGTGTAAGACATTGTTTTCTATTGACATAATGGACCCTATTGACATAAACAAACACATGCAAACTGGAACTGCTTTCAGGCCTGATCTGTAGCTAATGGGAGGGTTTGAAGATTTATGCAGAATCTCTAGGGAATATAATTTTTGCAGCTGGAAAAACTCCAGCTTAGAGACTACACAAGGCTTTGGTTTTTATGTTTTCTTTTGAACGTCTGGGTGAGAGAAGGTTTAGGAAATAGGGCTATGCCCATTGAGTACCCAAAACTGACTGAAGAATGGCTGTAGGAAGTGCATTTAGAAAGAGGATTAGATGTTGTCCCCATTTAATCAGGAGTGGGAGGAGGTACCAGATGATGCAAGACAGCTTTAGATAGATGAAAACCAACACAAGCCCTAAAGGGTGAACCAATGCTAGCGATATTGATATGGGGTAGATGGTAGTGCTGGCTTGATGGTGTCAGATTGAGCTGGGGGAGAAGGGACTTTGGGAGGCGTGTGAGAAGTGATTGCTGGAACACCAGGGTGTTTGATCCAGGACAATCAGCCAGTTACATCGCAAGCTGCACCTAAGTGATTTCTTAACGCATATATCACAGTTAGGCGCTAACCAGATAATTTCCTCCATCTATTTCCTCTATTTTAAATACAAGTGCTTTCCAGTTTGGCTTGGTGCAAAATACAGAGATGTGGGTTGTACTTCCCCTTCCTCCCTTCTTCCAACACGTTAAACAGACCAGAGACCTGACATTTTATGTTGTTTGTTTGAAAAGATAAACTTAATCATGAGTGAAATGTTAGGAAGTGACAGCGCTGGCCACAGTAAGGTCACTTCTTGTTTCAGCCAAGTACAATACAGCTTTCCCCTTAATTGCATAGCCAGTCCCTGCCGCAGGAGGACCCAGGCATTTGCAAATGGGGAACTGAATCTGTCTTTGTGATAATTAAACCATGGACCTCTGTAAAGACTGCCAAATCTGCCATATGGTAGTTTTATGACCTAGACTGCTGTTATCTCTAGAGAAAGCTAACATCCTAATCTCATTTTAGTTATCTGTGATCAGAACCCATATTTCTAGAGGGCAAAATGCAGGAGCCCTGCCTGTCACACAGTATTCTAAAGCAATGAAATATTTATTATTCACTGACTGGCATTAATAAAACCAGTGGAGAAGTCATTATTGATACTCTTGAATTCAAATAGAAACCGACGTGCTTAACCCAAGTAACCTATAGGTTACCTGAGCATACTGTGACAACTCACCATGAAGAAATCCTCAGCCTGGTCTCAGAATAGATGAGCACATTGACTAGTAATTAAAAAGGTTTTGTACAGAAGGTTGTGAAAAGGGCATTGTATGTTTCCATCGCATTCTTTTTAAGCACAAACTCTAGACACTAGTGCTGCTGGAAGTCTAATATCTACCATACTTGCAGTGATTCAGAAACATGAACTAATTAATCCTCTCAAGCCACCTATGAGTTCAGTATTTTAAAGAAGAGGAAACTGAGGCCAAAAAATTACATGACTCGCCCAAGACCACGGACAGAGTCAGCAACAGAAGTGTTAGAAACCAACAGTTCTTGGCTACCAATGCCCCCTCATACTACTTTAGTATCGTCAATTGGTTAATTCAGCCCCAATATTTTTCTTATAAACTAAGATCTGTCTGTCTTAGCATTTATTTGTACCATGGGGGTACATCACTGGGGTGCAGAACTCCTAGTCTTCATGCACACTAAGATATGAATACAAGGTTGTTAAACCAGTTGTGGTCACCTTGTTATATACCTATTGGGGTTGAATAATTTTTTAACCAAGAGAGACTGCCTGCTGGCTGCATCTGTTCCTTTCAGTAAGGTTACATCAATAACAATCTTCAAAAGTGCATTGAAAGCAGAAGAAACAGGTGGCACATTTTTCATCTCACTTGTAGCAGACAAGTATATTCTTTGAGGGGCTTTGAAACAGCCTTAAATAACGATGTATCTTTGGTACTCACAGTTGCTATTTTAAGACAGGGATGGTTTGCTTTTGTGGGGTGAGGAGGCAGAAAGAGCAAACAGCTAGTCAAGTTGATCCTTACTATAAGTTCTCCAGACCAATGACCTTCATCACATTTATCTGGTACATAGCCACTGTTATCGAGAAATTACATAGGTCTATTTTTACAAAAATATTCTGGTTATATGAACTAGATAATGCAGCCTGCTATAAATCACCCCAGTTGTCCCTTGATATTTTGAAAACTGATGAGACTGCTGATTCTTGCTTCTTACTTTGTATGCAAATGATGAATTATATATGGGAAATAGGAAAAAAGAAGGTTTTACTCATTTGCTGGATTGAAACAGACTGGATTAGTGAGAGAGCACTAGTACCCTTGGACTATTTATTGTGACATTGCTGAGAAAAATTCAAACCCAAAAGCCTTCAAATCACTGGGGACATTGTTAGCCTTCTGCAGGAATTATTAAAATGTACAGAAGTGTATGAGCATCACTTTATAATAATTAATCAGGGGCTGTTGATTAATAAAGCTCATTTTTTAGTCCCGATGATTCAGGGTATTATCCAAAGGACAGTGTCCTTGTCATATTGATTAAGAAACCAGACTTTGCAGTGGAAGAAAGTGCAAGAACAGTCGCGCTTCTTCTTCTACCCCCCCTTATAAAATAAATATTGAATGAGAATATTAACTCGTTAACCTTGACAACAATTTGTAATTTTCATAAGGGGAAAACTCACATATTCAGCAAATAAATTGCTGCAGGGATTTCAGAGAAACAAATTGGAGAGAATGAAGAATGCTACCATATGAATTCTGTCATTTTTATGGGCTGCAATGATAAATTTGTTTGTTTAGGTCCCTCAATTAAGGCCACAAATACTCTAAAGCATCACAATTGAGTTAACTGGTGGAGCTAGTACAGTCAACTCCAGGTGACAATCTAAGGTCATTCAGGAAGTTTTCTTCCTCCACTCAGTTCTGGTTAGAACCAAAGCAAACATTTAAACTCATCTGCAGAGTGCAACTTAAGTAAGGTATATTAATCCGTTCAAAACTTGTGTTAGAAGACAACCCTATTTATTGGGTATTGCATTAGAAAATCTTTATGTAGAATTAACAGCACCAGTGATTGCTTTTACAGGGTTATCTAATTATTTTGAACTCAATTTAACCAGGAATGCAGGTAAAATAAATAATCCATGAACTATTTACCCCTGTAGTTAGTGGCAGAATTCTTTTTTTCCTTCTCCCTGTACAAATTGAAGGGTTTGTAGCTTGAGTTAGATTGCTGCTTTATTTTATGATTGCATGGGGAGTGTTGTGTCTCCCTCCATGTGTTATATTGCACGTTACAATCCAAAGATTTCATTTGTTCAGATCTTTTCTCTAAATCCCCAAACAAACAAAGAGGTTAAGCCTGTGCTTAAGTTTAAGCATGTGAGTAGTCTCAGCTGAAGTCAATGGGACTACTTATGCTTAAAGTTCAGCACGTGTTTAACTGTTTTGGTAGATGAGGGTCTAATTTCTGTATTAATCCAATTGCATGATTTTCTCTGCTCTCTTAAATTCTTGGTGTACAATAGATTTAATATAAATGCATTATGTCTGTCAGGCATGCCACTAGATTTGCATGCTGCTCTTGTCTGCTTAGGCACATAATCATCCATAGGAGAATATTAAAGATTTAATATGTTTTTTTTTAAAATAGTTTTAAACAGTGGCTTTTTGAAGGATAGGAACAAACTGATATCTTGTTGGGAAAGCCAGGGGAAAATTAAATAAAATGTGTTTAATATTTTAAGGTGCAACTGGGAAATGCAAACTGATTGATACAAACAGGACTCAGTCATAGAAATGTGCAGATTGTGGAGGAAGAGGCAGGATGACACCTGCATTGTGATTTGATGGACTTTGTCTATTTTAGGTACTTGTATGTTCCCATGACCAGAGTCTCTGAGCACCTTTATCCTCATAGACCAATGGTTCTCAAACTTCATTGTACCGTGACCCCCTTCTGACAACAAAAATTACAACACAACTCAGGACGGGGGACCAAAGCCTGAGCCTGCCTGAGCCCCGCTGCCCTGGGCAGGGTGGGCCCCAAAGCCAAAGGGCTTCAGCCCTGGGTGCGGGGCCTGTAACCTGAGCCCTGCCACCCAGGACTGAAGGCTTTGGCTCGAAGCAGAGGGCTTCAGCATTGGGCCCCAGCAAGTTTAACGCCAGACCTGGCAACCCCATTAAAACGGGGTCATGACCCACTTTGGGATTCCAACCCACAGTTTGAAGACCGCTGTCAGAGAACCTGTGAGGTCAAGATGTGCATTTTACTGAAGGGGAACTGAGGCCCAGGGAGGCTACATGATTTTTCCAAGGTCACACAGGAAATCTGTGGCAGCGCAGGGACTTGAACATTAAACTGTTAAATCCTAAATCTAGTGCCTAACCACTGGACCAATCTTCTCATAGTCAACTTCATACATTCCAGGTGAATTGCTGGCCCCTTTGAAGTCCATGGAAATTTTGCCATTGAGTTCAGTGGGCTAGGATTTCATGCTACACATTAATCAGGTATGCAGTGTTTTTTAGCTAAAGTTCACAGGCCCAAACAGCTTTGTGAATCAATTGTATCTGAAAGTTTGGTATGTAATTCTAACCGGAGGTTATTAAAATTAGACAACAGGGAAAGTGCCCAGAGATGCAGTCATTCATTTGTGGTGTGTTACACTGAGAAATGACAATGATGGCTTCTATTAAGCTTTTATTTCTCCAAGTGCTAATAGCAAGATTTCTTTCCTACAATCCTATTACTGGTGGCACTGGAATATAATCAGGCAGTACCTGCAGGATAAATCAAAGATTAAATTAAGTTGGGATTTGAATCCCCACTAAACACAGAATCAAATTGAGATTACGTTTTTCTGCACCCTTGCCTCAGAATAGCTTTCAAGGGCTTCTCTTGAAAACATAATGTCATTATTTGTTTTGACCACTGGTATGTTAAAGAAAATACAGGGAGTGGAGGTGGTTGAATAGGCAGGCAAGCAACAATATGGAGAGCAGTATGGGGCATGCTAATTGTTATTCATTGACTGGCCTCCTGCCTGCTGCTCCTGAGTCTATTCAAGTCTTAATCTTAGATTCTGACTCTTGACCAACATCTGAGCATGTTCTGTCTCCTCCCTTCTGCTGCTACTTTTGTTCAGACTGATATTAAACATTGCTTCTTCCAAGAGACTCTCCACCCACACTACCACCCTGAATGTACATGTCTCTTGGAGCTATCTGTTCTTTCTCCCTGAATGCTCAGTTTCCAAATGATTTCCCTTTGGAGAGAGTTCATGCAAGTTTAAGTAGCAAGGAAGATGACTATACTTTGGTACATAAGAATGACCATACTGGATCAGCTCTGTAGTCCATCTAGTCCAGAGTCCTTTCTGTGAGAGTGGCCAGCACCAGATGCTTCAGACGAAGGTGAAAGGAACCCCACTGAAGTCAGATGTGGGATAGTCTGTCCCCCTCCATGCAGGTATCTTCCTAATCCCTGATAGCAATAGATTGTTTTTAGCCCTGAACATGAAATATGTGTCCCTTCCAAAAGTCTTTTTATTAGCATTAAGTATTTTAACTCCTGATAGTCTTGTTATCCATATAAATGTCCAATTCCCTTTTGAATCTTGCTAAATTGTTGGACTCGGTGGAATCCTGTGGCAATGGGTTCCACTGTATGAATTGCCTGAAAAAGTACTTGCGCTACATCTTACAAATAGCTTTAAATCTCACACTCCAGGTTGCAGTCAGGATGTACTTCAGGGTAGATACCTTGGAATCAGCCTAAGTGGCCCAGCCTCACCTTGGAATACAGTGAAACCTGTCTGAAGCGACTACCACCAATAGGTTAAGCAAGATCTCCTCCCAGCTGTGATGGAACAGAACCAATGCGTTGGAAGATTCCTCCAGGCAGGATCTTAAGACAAGAGTTTACCTAATAGGGATAGTCTCTTGCTCAGTTTTCGCTGTAACGTCATGACTTACAGAATTTGCAAGAGGTTAGCACATGAAAAGGAGACTAGAGAGTGTAAAGATACCTCCTAAAGTAGCATTCTCATCAGGGCTACACTGTGCATATCTGAAAGAATTTTGGCCTTGTAGGAGTACATATTGCAATTTCTCACCAGTGATTTGTAGTATTCTCTAGGAAACAGAAACAAAATGTTTTTAGAATCTAGAGCTTTGTCTTCTGCCTAGCAGTATGTCCACTGATATGTACAATACTATAGCACTTTTCTCATAGAGGAGGGCAATTCTGTTCCTGCCAAACATTGGTATCCACAATTTTACCTGCACTATCATCTGTGAGCAGCAATAAAAGAATTTCTGCCCTAGATGTTCAGAAGAATGTCTGCATACGTTCCACTCACTGAGATGACATGCACAATTGTGGGAAGTGAGACGAACCCATCTGACGAGTCGTTTATATGTACAGTTACCAGGGTTGCTCCCACAAGCACAATAATTACACACGCAGAATTAGGTCTGAAATTCCGTATTCATTT
This sequence comes from Lepidochelys kempii, assembly GCF_965140285.1. Classification (NCBI taxonomy): domain Eukaryota; kingdom Metazoa; phylum Chordata; order Testudines; family Cheloniidae; genus Lepidochelys; species Lepidochelys kempii. Next base: position 14,932,708 of record NC_136392.1, on the reverse strand, counting down.
TTCCGAAAATTTGAACCCTGGTGTCCTACTACCTAATAAGAACCTAACTTGCAATTTGTCACAGGGTGACACTGGCCCTTTGCAAGACCTGTGCCTCATCAGCTGCCTCCTAAGTAGGATAAAAAGAGGGTACTGAGGTGCTAGAGGTGAGAAAGACCTGGTGAAACAGTTTCTGGGAGTCAGTCAGGAAGATGGCAGATGAGAGCTGCCTGACCATTGGAAATCTGCAGGTCAGAGCTACCAGAGCTAGGAGACTATAGGGTGGTTCCTGGGGGAAGGCTTAAGGCAGGAGAGCAGTGAGAAAGGTTTACTGGCTGACTTCCCCAAGCCAGATAGCCAGAGCTGGGGGGGGGGGGGGGCTGAAGGTCAGAGAACAGCAGTGGAAGGTGCCAGATGGAAGGCTTACCTGCTGACATCTCCACAATGGGAGCTGGACCCAGGGGAACAGTGAGAGGGCATGGGGGAGTGACCGATGCTCCCATGGTGAGGATGATCTCCCAGAAGAGAGGCTGTGGGGTTCCTGCTGGGAAGAGCAAGGTTCTACTCAAGCTGGAAGGGCTGGGATGGCTGACCTGGCAAAGGGACAGAAAGGACCCGAACAGGAGCCTGGCTAGGTGGGATGGCAGGCTGCGGAGTGTGGCATGTGGGGTATCATGTCATGGATTTTAAGGACTATATGCATTGTGGTGTGTGAGATGGGCCGACTGTTTGATTATTTGAATTTACTGTGGATTATTTGAACTATGTTTTGGTAATAAACCATGCCAATGGACTAGAGTAGAAGCTTGAATGGAGTTACTGGTGACACTGAAGGAGGGAACTGAGGCAGATGCAAGTATTGTGCTGCAGGATGGCTCTCCAGAAGCATCTGCCTGATGAAACATCTGCTTTGCAAATCAGGTGATATGGTGTCAAGGACTTGACTATTATTTTAGACAGTTGTGGTTTGATGTCAGTGTACATTTCCCATGTCACTTTGTACATGCAGTTACTGGTGGTGCACATATAAATTGAATCTTTGTGGAAACAAATGGGAATTTCAAATCATGCCTGTTGTGCTGAGTCCAAAAGTTACAAAATACTTCAGGCATAAGGAGCACTTGAACCTAGGTTTTCCACATCCCAGCTGAGTATATGAACTACTGGGCTAGTTTCAGGTCATTTCATTGGACCCAAAACATATTTTTTCAATTCACTAATTTTTTTTTGTTCCAGTTTTTGGATTTGGCTAGACCCAAACTCCGTTTTGTTTTTTTTCAGAACTGAAAAACCAGTTATTCACTCAGTTCTATTAAGCATGCATTATGTTTATTCCACAGGATATTTTCTAAATATCCATTAGAGGCTTCAGTTCACTAATTCACTCTACCAAATCCTGTATATATTCTGATGATCTTTACACAGCGATACACTTTAAATGCATGTACTTGGACTGATGTTATTTATCTTTTGTGAAGAAAAAACAGAGCAGTGTGACTAGCAGGCTCTGAAAGAAGAATCTATGCAGATCAGATTTCAGAGGCAGAAACCGATTTGTTTCAGTTGCCACTCACCTCCTCTGAATTTTTTTTTTAAATTAAAATAAAAAAAAATAAGCTCTGTCACATAGCAATTGGTCAAGACCCCAGGAGGGCTAAAATAAACAAACAAAATTTCAAACTGTGAAAGTCAGCGTGAACTAAGTAGGCTGTCTGTAAACTCCCAGCACTCACCTCCAGCAACTCAAATCAGCCCATTTTTCACAGGAAGTTATTTTAAAGGGCATCTGTGTTGTATCCTGATTCCATCACAGGCGCTGACTTTACTAAATGTCACTGTTGTTATCTTAAAGGGGAGTTTGCATACTCAAGGCCTTTCATTACATGTAGCACAGCCAGCCCTCCACTTAGTTCCTACATATTGCTCTCAGCTCTCCTGCGGGTTTTGTTAATAGTGCAGAAGCAGTAATTAAACAGATCCATACAATATTTGCTAAATAGCCAACCTGACTGGTGTATTTTCTGCAGAGGTTTCAATGATTACTAGTGTAATTTATAGCAGCACAGGGGTCAGATTTTAAATGATGGATTATGACATACTGTTACAAATGAAAAATGAATTTCTGAGACATTGACTTGGTTTCAAAAGAATGTGAAAGTGAATTTAAAGTTTGCCATTATTATTAGTATTGCAGTAGTTGTAAGAGGCCACTCTGTGCTAAACTCTGTATAAATGTATTAGGAGGCAGTCCCTGCCCTCAAAAACCTTACTGTCTCAGGAAAGACACTCTTCAAATGGGAGAAAGGAAGTATTATTATACCCATTTTACAGACGGGGAATTGAGGCATTAAGTGACTGGCCTAAGGTCATACAGTGAGTTGTCTCTAGTGTCCCAGTCCAGTGCCTTCACCACAAGACCACCTCCAGAATGATAGCCCCAGTGATGGAAGTTCTAAATAATAGCTACAGCTCAGCAGCAGTACTGTGAACATCTCTACACAATCCCACAGGCCTCACTGCTCACCAGGAGTAACCACCATTAAGAAAGAGAGGGGAGTTCAGTCGCCACAGCCCACTAAGGTGTTGGTCTCTGCTGAGAGCCAGCAATCATGCCAGTGGTGGTATCTGTTCTTATGATCTAGGTGGTGGCCAACTGAGAACTAGATTAAGATTCACCCAATCATTTATGTAAATAGACTTCAGATAATGACTGTTTTATTGTAGGCAACAGACAGTGGCATGATGGCCATGTTTTAGGGAGACCCTGTGTGGTGACATGAAGCAGTACAGACTGTGTTAGCCTGGGAGTTGGAGAGCCAGGCAGAAGTACAGGGTCTGTCTGTGTTAGTCAGCCTGAATAAAGCATTACCTTTTTATTCACTACAGCTGACTCCTGTCATTTTCTCTTCCATGAGGGATGCTAGAGTTTGTCACTTCTAACTGACCTGGACCAGATTCACACCAGTAACTTAGAGATGAAAGGAGCTATATCCCATCACCATTCACCAGCTCCCCATCTAACTACCTTCTGAACAGAAGTGACTGTTTATCCCCACAGAGCATTAAAAGGTAAGTGGCAGGGCTATCACTAAACTACCTTTAAAACAATATAATAAATCATTAGCAACACTGTATGCTGGTCACTAAGGCTGAATGTATATTAGAAGAAGAGTTTGTATCGGTTTCCTTCTAGGTTTTCATGAAACACCTAAGCCCTGTATAAACCAGTGCATGCATGATGCTAACATGGTGGAACTGCACCATTGCTCACACAACTGAACCTATACGATTACTGGTAAATGGCTACCCTATTCACTAGTGTAGACAAAGCCTAAGAACTGAAAGAGTACCTACCCTTTTAGTGTGTGCCACAGGGTCTACACGCGGCAGTTAGAGCATAGTATGTTAGAATACTTTACAAATTAGACCTTCAAGTAGGCTTTGTCGCACCACATAGACAACCCCTAACATTTTCCCCTCCAAAAAATAGAAACTCAAGGTTCATATGAAATTACACATTGGTAATTAGGGTGACCAGATGTCCTGATTTGATAGGGACAGTCCTGATTTGGGGGGCTTTTTCTTGTATAGGCTCCTATTACCTCCCACCCCCTGTCCCGATTTTTTACACTTGCTATCTGGTCACCCTATTGGTAATGTAAATTTCCATGCAAGTGACTAGTGTCATTACCTATACACTAGCCAATGCATTTAGGGTAGGATTTCCAAAAGCACCTAGATGAATCGGGCACCCAACTTGCATTGATTTTCACTGAGAATTAGGCAGCCACCTCTCCCAGGAACTTTGGAAAATCTCCCTGTTAACTAATTTGGATACCCAGTCATGATGATTACTTGCTCTATTGAAGGTGCAATGTTGGGTTAATGATCTCTGTGCATGAACTTGTCTCTGTTTTTTGTACTCTGCTTCAGCACCACAGATAATTAGCTTGGTATCATAGTTCAGAGAATGTTACTCTAGCTTGACTGACTACAGTATATCAAGCAATCGATTCCATCTTGTATTATCATTCAAAAACCCTACAATTCTAAATAATATTGCAGTACAGGATATTCTGATTACTTGTCTTTAATACTACATTATTGCATCCTACAGAAGAAAAAAACCCCACAACATTAGATATGGTTGGATTATGGTTTTCAAGACACTGGCCAACTGATCTATGCCAAAGCGCCCTCTAGTGCCTGATCAAGAAGTGCTTATGACACTTACTGTACTATAGAAAAGTAATTAGTTCTCATTCTCTTCAATTCACTCAAGTGAATGATGCTGAGAAAAACCATCTGTGCTGAGGGACTATAAAAGGGTGAAAATTTAAAAGATGTTAAAGGTTTATGTACCATCTTGTAAGAGTTTAAGTTGTGAAACAGGCCATGTGTGGCCTCTCTGCATTGTGGTGAATTTCACTACTAGTATTTAGATACTATTTTTTGTCTGAATGATCTTGTCATGCTTTGATTTCCATATCAGAAGCCTTTGGTGTATCCACAGAAATGCTTGCACATTTCAGGTAGAAGCAGGAAATATACAGGATTGAAGAAATAATTTGAAAAAAAAAAACAGCCCTCACTGGTGATTACTGACTTCAACTTTCACGTTCTGAAGTGCATGACAACTTGGGTCGCATTTTCTTAGAAACCCAACTTAACGCATGAGAAAGAGAAATGCCAAAGAAAGAAATATGAATACTGACTAGCCTAAGAACTACAAGTATCCAACTGAGAAATAGGAATTTAGAAACATGTTCCTTAAAGACTTTGTCTCATGGTGATGAGTGGGTAAAAGAAATACATAAGAAAAGTTTCATGCCCCAAACAAATATTCACTTTTAATTAACTATGCCTGCTTCACTATAAGGGTCTGATCTTGCAAGACTCAGAAGCTCTCTTGAAGGTGCTGAGTGCCCTTCAATCCCACTATGATACAGATTCTAAGGGTATGTCTACACTACGAAATTAGGTCAATATTATATGTCCACTCTAAGCGCATTAAGTCACTGGAGTGTGTCCTCACTACCGTGGCTAGCATCGACTTACGGAGCGGTGCACTGTAGGTAGCTATCCCACAGTTCCCGTAGTCTCCGCTGCTCATTGGAATTCTGGGTTAAGCTCCCAATGCCTGATGGGGCAAAAACATTGTCATGGGTAGTTTTGGGTACATGTCGTCACTCGCCCCTCCCTCTGTGAAAGCAACGGCATCCAATCGTTTCACGCCTTTTTTCCGTGCGGACGCCATATTCTTTTCAGCAGATGGTGCAGTAGGACTGCAAACCATCATCATCCACCACTTCTGCACAACTCTGCTCTGCTGCTATTGTCTCAATAGCAAATTTCCCCATGTTGTCTGTCATGGGCTCTTGGGTACATGTGTTTTTCCTTGGGAAATGTGCATGGTGCTAACCGTCGTCCTCCACCTGCTTCCACTGCAACTCTGCTCTCCTTCAGATGCCATACCATGGCAAGCATGGAGCCCACTCAGATCACCACGGTAGTTATGAGCATTGTAAACACCTCACGCATTATCCTGCAGTATGTGCAGAACCGGAACCTGCAAAAGCAGGCGAGGAGGCGATGGCAGTGCGGAGATGAGAGTGATGAGGACATGGACACCGACTTCTCTCAAAGTACGGGCCCCAGCAATTTGGACATCCTGGTGGCAATGGGGCAGGCTCATGCCCTGGAACATCGATTCTGGGCCTGGGAAACAAGCACAGACTGGTGGGACTGCATAGTGTTGCAGGTCTGGGATGATTCCCAGTGGCTGCAAAACTTTCGCATGCATAAGGGCACTTTCATGGAACTTTGTGACTTGCTTTCCCCTGCCCTGAAGCACAAGAATACCAAGATGAGAGCAGCCCTCACAGTTCACAAGCGAGTGGCTATAGTTCTCTTGAAGCTTGCAACGCCAGACAGATCAGGAATCAATTTGGAGTGGGCAAATCTACTGTGGGGGCTGCTGTGATACAAGTAGCCAATGCAATCATTGACGTTCTGTTATCTGAGTGACTCTGGGAAATGTGCAGGTCATAGTGGATGGCTTTGCTGCAATGGGATTCCCTAACTGTGGTGGGGCGATAGACGGAAAGCATATCCCTATCTTGGGACTGGACCACCTTGGCAGCCAGTACATAAACTACAAGGGGTACTTTTCAATGGTGCTGCAAGCACTGGTGGATCACAAGGGATGTTTCACTGACAACAACGTGGGATGGCCAGGAAAGGTACATGACGCTCGCATCTTCAGGAACTCTGGTCTGTTTGAACAGCTGCAGGAAGGGACTGACTTCCCAGACCAGAAAATAACTGTTGGGGATGTTGAAATGCCTATAGTTATCCTTGGGAAACAAGCCTACCCCTTAATGCCATGGAGCATGAAGCCATACACAGGCACCCTGGACAGTAGCAAGGAGCTGTTCAACTATAGGCTGAGCAAGTGCAGAATGGTGGTAGAATGTGCATTTGGACATTTAAAAGCACGCTGGCGCACTTTACTGACTTTACTGACTCAGTGAAACAAATATTCCCATTGTTATTGCTGCTTGCTCCACAACATCTGTGAGAGTAAGAAGGAGACATTTATGGTGGGGTGGGAGGTTGAGGCAAATCGCCTCGCGGCCGATTATGCACAGCCAGACACCAGGGTGATTAGAAGAGCACAGCAGGGCGCGCTGTGCATCAGAGAAGCTTTGAAAAACAGTTTCATGACTGGCCAGGCTACGGTGTGACAGTTCTGTTTGTTTCTCCTCGATGAAAACCCGCTCTCTTGGTTCACGCTACTTCTCTGTAAGCCACTCTATTCTCCCCTTCGATCACCACTTGCAGAGGCAATAAACTCATTGTTGTTTCAAAATCATGCATTCTTTATTAATTCATCACACAAATAGGGGGATAACTGCCAAAGTAGCCCGGGATGGGTGGGGGAGGAGGGAAGCACTGGGTGCGGTGGTGGATGAGGGGAGGAGGGAAGGACAAGGCCACCCTGTACTTCAAAACTTATTGAATGCCAGCCTTCTGTTGCTTGGGCAGTCCTCTAAGGTGAAGTGGTTGGGTGCCCAGGGCCTCCCCCACCGCATTCTTGGGCATCTGGGTGAGGAGGCTATGGAACTCGGGGAGGAGGGTGGGCAGTTACACAGGGGTTGCAGCAGCGGTCTGTGCTCCTGCTGCCTTTTCTGCAGCTCCACCAGACTCCGGAGCATATGAGTTTGATTCCCCAATAGCCTCAGCATTACATCCTGCCTCGTCTCATCACGCTGCCTCCAGCTCTCCTCTTGCTCCTGCAACCTCTCATCTTGCTCGTCCCTCCTGTCCTCGCGTTCATTTTCTGCTTTCCTGGACTCTGCCATTGTTTGTATCCACGCATTCTTCTGAGCTCTTTCAGTGTGGGAGGACTGCATGAGCTGAGAGAACATTTCATCGTGAGTGCGTTTTTTTCGCCTTCTTATCTGCGCTAGCCTCTGGGATGGAGATGATAAGGGGAGTGTTGATACATTTGCAGCTGAGGGAGGAAAAAAAGGGAGAGTAGTATTTAAAAAGACACATGTTAGAGAACAATGAGTAGACTCTTCCACGGTGACCCAAGCTGTTAACATTACATAGCACATGTGCTTTCGGTACAAGGTCGCATTTTGCCTCTTATATTGAAGGCCTGCTGGTTTGGTGTGAGAGATCACACATGCAGGGCTGGCAACAGAATTCGGCTTGCAGGCAGCCATGGTAAGCCACAGTCTTTCAGCTTCTTCAACCTTCATAACATGTGGGAATGGTTTCAAATAGCAGCGCTCTCCTTTCCCATACGAAGCACCTGTTGGGTTGGCCATTTAAAAGGAGGGGCTGCGGTTTTCAGGTTAACATGCAGCACAAATCCAACTAACTCCCCCCGCCCCCCAATTTTCTGGGATGATCGCTTCACCCTTCCTCCCACCGCGTGACTAGTAGCAGGGAAGATCCCTGCCAGCCAAATGCGAACAGCTCAGCGTGAACGGGCCCCCTTCCACCACGTGGCTAAAACCAGGGATGATTTCTTTTCAGCCACAGGCAAACAGCCCAGCAGGAATAGCCACCTCTGAATGTCTCCTTAATAATGTCTCTGGAGGATTTCCGCTCCATCCCCAGACACGTTAACAGACTTTTCCAGTAGCTGTACTGACTGTGAATGCATCCCAAGTCTCCAGGGCAAACTAATCATTAAACACGCTTGCTTTTAAACCATGTATCATATTTACAAAGGTACACTCACCAGAGGTGCCTTCTCTAGCTTCGTGGTCCAGGAACCCGCCTTGGGAGGGTTGGGAGGGTATTGGCTCCAGGGTGATAAACAGTTCCTGGCTGTCAGGGAGTACGGTTTCTCCACTTGCCTGTTGTGTGCTATCCTCCTTCACCTCCTCCTCCTCATCTTCCTCATCCCTGTTGCATGAGACTCCCCCCTTGCAGGTGTCCACGGAGAGGGGTGGGGTAGTGGTAGGGGCACCCCTAGAATTGCATGCTGCTCATCATAGAAGAGGCATGTCTGGGGCTCTGACCCGGAGTGGCTGTTTGCCTCTTTGTTTTTTTGGTAGGTTTCCCTGAGCTCCTTAATTTTTACACGGCACTGCTGCGGGTCCCTGTTATAGCCTCTGTCCATCATGCCCTTGGAGATTTTTTGAAATATTTTGGCATTTCATCTTTTGGAACGGAGTTCTGATAGCATGGATTCGTCTCCCCATACAGCGATCAGATCCAGTACCTCGCGTTCAGTCCATGCTGGAGCTTTTTTGCGATTCTGAGACTGCATGGTCACGTGTGCTGATGAGCTCACCATGCTGGCCAAAGAGGAAATGAAATTCAAAAGTTCCTGGTGCTTTTCCTGTGTACCTGGCTAGTGCATCTGAACTGAAAGTGCTGTCCAGAGCGGTCACAATGGAGCACTCTGGGATAGCTCCTGGAGGCCAATACCATCGAATTGCATCCATACTCCCCCAAATTCAACCCGGTGATGTTGATTTCAGTGCTAATCCCCTCGTCAGGGAGGAGTACAGAAATCGATTTTAGGAGCCCTTTAAGTTGACAAAAATGGCTTTGTCTTGGGGACGGGTTAAATGATCTAATGCTACTAAATTCTACCTAAACTCATAGCGTAGACTGGGCTGAGTACCTCACAGGATCAAGCTCTAAGTGAATATAGTTTCATTTCCAAGCACAGGAAGAAAACACATATCTGAAATTAACAAGCACACACTTCCTAAAATCATAAACAATCTCTCCCCTCCCCCACAGTACAATAGAGAGATCAGGATTATTCTTCCTGATTAAGTCTTTGACAGGCTGGCATCTTTGAAACAAGCATCTTGCCAGGATTTATTAATAAATGGGACCTACAAAGTTTTCTTACCTGAAGTTGTCCTAGCTCAGCAGTTCTTTCAAATAGTTTGATATGAATGTTCTTAGTGTGTCATGCATGGACGTACCCATAGCAATAATTAAACCACTATCGTAAAACATAAAGGAATAAATGGAAAGCAGTAATTTGCAGAGATTATTAAGTGGAAATAGGAAACTTAAATAATTAATTTTTAAAATCACCGAGAGAAGACTATAACATGCCTTACGCATGCAGACACTGAAAATAGATTAACTTGACAAGCCCATTTAAGATGGAACAGGAATTCTTCAATGCACTTATTTAATAGACCTTGAACATATTATAAAGAAGACTTTTATTACAGTACCCTAAAAAGTTGAGTGAAAGGATTTTACATCCATATCCCAAAGTGTTTCTTTTAGGTGAATCTGAAACATTCATAGAATCCATAATAATAAGAGCCAGATATTCAAACCATCCTCTGAAAAGGACAAATCCAGAGAAGAACTCATTGAGGAATGAGGTTCCAATACTCCCATGGACTTCAATCAGATCCTTACAGCACAGAGATAGATCCACTTGCACGTACAAACACTAACATGTGCAGACAGGTATTTTTGCATCTTTTACCCAGTACAATTTAAGAGATTAATTTTAAAATTTGCCCTAAAGATTAGATAATCATGAAGAACTTATGTCCATATCAACATTTTTAAAGTTTCACAGTCGTACATGTATCCGTTGAAAGTCCACCCTGTAATCTTGCACCATTCATGAGCACATCTGCAATAAAAAAGATATCACTATGTAGCAAAACACTTGTTCAAACAGAAAGCTTTGTTATACCTCGTTAGATTGTTACTACTTGCTGCTCAAATGTTATGGACCAAATTCATCTTTGGCATGGACTCCATCAGAGTCAATGAAATTACAAAGGGGATAAACTTGTCCCATTGTGCAAAACCAGTGTTATCCATTAAGCTTCTTTGAAAATATACAATTTAAACACATTTTTCAAAAGATGGATCCCCTTTTGATGGCTGTTGAATGTTAAAGATCCATCCAGGTAAAATATACTTGCTGTGTTGACGGGCAAACCTGGTGTCTCATAGAGTCCTTTCCGTTCAATGGAGTGTCAATGGAACCATCTTGGGTCAGAGCTGTTGGGTGTCTATGATCTCAAGGTTTTAGGTGAAAAATGTCCTACAAACTGAGAAACAATGTGTCTCATTTTCCCCTTTGGTACAATGGAGGTAACATTATTTAATTATTTCTCAATATTACAGTGAAATTAAACATCTCAAGAATCTCAGAAAGCAGATTTAATTAATTCATGTTTGTATAACGTTTCAAGTTCCATGGAATAGCAGATGCTGTAGAACTACAAAGTATTATCAGCAAGAGATGTTTTCTAACTCCACCGGCTATAATATCATCTTGTCTACAGCTGAAGTCCCTTTCTTCAGTAATTGTTCTGTCTACAGTGTTGAGTGTCTAAAATGACATTGCACGATGAGAAAGACCCAAGAACATGTACATTATTTCATCGGATTCTATTTCTGTTGCTGAGCTAGTGACCCCTGCTGTGACAAATATTTACTTTAATTAATGATTTGGCCTTGTCTTTGCTAGCAAGTGTCCTCTTCCTTTACAAAGATACCTTACTTCTAATAGCCTCCAAAATCGAGGTCTTTCCATTCACAAATCCCCTCCTTCAGCTCCAAATAGGCTGAGAAGAATTCTCACTTTTCAACCTTTTGGCTCCACATGACCAGTACATGCTATTTTGACCAAGGATACTGTGATGCTTCTGGACTTATCTGATAAAGGAATTATAAGGTCTGCTTCTGTTGTGCTGCAGTGTGGAAAATATAATTTTAATGATGAGTAGAACAATAGCAGGTTTCAAATTCCATATAAAAGTATGGAGGGTCAGATTGTCAGATGGTGTAAAACAGCTTAGCTCCATCAATTCCAAAAAATGAGGCTCTGACTTCTTTTTGTTCTGTGTTTGTACAGTGCCTACCACAATGGGTTCCTGTTTTACGACTAGGGACTCTAGGTGCTACTGTAATACAGATAAATAATTAATAATAAATAATAATAATAATAATTAATAAAATACCAGCAACCTAGGGCTATTCTGCAAAAATCCCTTTCCACTGGAAAGACCCACAGAAGTCTACTATTAAGGAGACTGATTGGCAGGCGGGGGGTGGGGGAGTCGTCTTTTTAGTTTAAAAAAGACAGTTTAATAAAAAGGGAGGATGATCTGATCAGACCAGTGACAGGCTGGGGTGAAATTAGGCGCATTGGTTTGGATGGACTTGCAGGAAGTAAAGTGAAAGAAGGGAGGCCAGGAAGTTGCAGCGAGGTATAAGATGCCTGGATGGCAAATAAAACTGGGTTTTTTGTGTGTTTGTTTTTAAAGAACAGTCAGGAAAGATGAAATTTGGCTAATGAAGCAGAAGAATCTGCAGATAATATAAGAATAGATCTGAAAGGATTGGGACTTCTTTTGTAGTTTTTTTCCCCTCTCTTTTTCATTAGGCTGACATTTTTTGAGACTGTAACTACTGTGTTATATATTTCTGTCTCATTGTCTTCTGTCACCTGAGTAACACCTCTTTTACTGCTGCCAAAATGGCTACTCTGCTGCTGGGTCAGACCAATTATTTCTTAAATGGTTTGTATTCACCTACACTTCAAATGTGTGGCTTTGAGGAACAAAATAACAGCACCTCATTCTCCGTCTGCTCCAAAGATCCATTATGCTAGCAACACATCAGTCTGCTCAATTAAAGAGGCAACGACTACAAAGTGACTGTATATCATTTGTATTACCTTTCTGCAGCAGACATTTTATTCACAAATATCTGACTCCAAGAGGTCCTTTTCTGCTTAGCTAGTTACTTTATCCCAGCTTGCATTTAAGTTAATAAAAAAACCCAACGGTGTGCTATAAGGAGAGATTTCCATGTCCTGCATATATCTATATTCAGTTCTTTTCTGCTAGAGATTTCTTGGCTCTCTTTCAAATCAATTTGTCAGATACCTAACATCCTTGCAATATTTGGCATGGACACTGTTTAAATACTTTTCTGATGGCATTTTTCTGGGTGGCAAAACATTTGTGGGGATTCAGCATTTTTTTCTTTTTAAATAATGTTTCCCAATATACGCAAGAAGTGTGATACGATGAGGAAGAGACATGACAAGTGATTTTTGGGGAAAGCTTATATTAAAAAGAGGTTGAGAAGGATAGAAAAGTTTGATCTGTGCAAACAAAATACTTCCCATTTCAAACTCAGCTGAGTTTGTTACCCCTGGCCAAACTCAGCCCAGCTACACAAACAAATTTTGTCAAGGCTTGACCCACTTTTGGCGAAAAAGATGATCAGTGTTTCCTCTGTCACCCATCATACCTGTAAACTGGAATAGAGACTACTTCCCTTCCATGTCCCACTCCATGTTCTCAGCCTGCTTAAGTGTGGTCCCCAGGGCTCTTTCTGTCACCCACTCCTAAAAATTCTTTCTGCATCAGTGTATTCAGAAGCAGCATAATGTCCATCTCCAAAGCATGCATAGGACGCCACCCTCCTTCCCTATTCCACCGCCCCCGGAGCTGCTCCCCATGCACTGTTAGCAATGCAGTTACATAGAGCTGAGTATCAGCTGGGTTCTCCTAGTAGTCTCCTTTTTAAGGATTGGTATTGATCTTTTGGAGCTGTTACCCTGTACCTGTCAGGATATAGCAGGTATACTAGGCAATGGATAGTATAATGGTATTCAGATGGTGATACGCACATTTGTCTTGACTTCAGTGGACCTTTGTATAAGAGAGCTATTTCCCATGTTGAATGAGATGAGCAATCCTGCTCTTCGATATTTATACAAATACAAAGGGACACAATTCTATATTTTAGATTAAATAATTACACATTTCATATTATGAGGGAAACCTTTTCTTTTGCTGAGTTGTAAATAAAAAGCATCCCTATAAATGATCAAAACAGAGTGCTAAAAATCTGCCCACAGACACAATACATGCGAATGGCTCAAAGGGTATGTTTACATGCAATTAAAAACCCGCCGCTGGCCCAAGCCAGCTGACTCAGGCTCACCGAGCTTGGGCTAAAGGGCTGTTTAACTGTGATGTCGATAGAAAAGGAGTACTTGTGGCACCTTAGAGACTAACAAATTTATTTGAGCATAAGCTTTTGTGAGCTACAGCTCACTTCATCAGATGCATTCTGAAGTGAGCTGTAGCTCACGAAAGCTTATGCTAAAATAAATTTGTTAGTCTCTAAGGTGCCATAAGTACTCCTTTTCTTTTTGCGAATACAGACTAACACGGCTGCTACTCTGAAACCTGTGATGTAGATGTTCGGCTCAGGCTGCAGACCAGGATCTAGGACCCTGCGAGATGGGAGGGTCCCAGAGCTTGGGCTGCAGCCCAGGCCTGAAGGTCTACACTGCACTTAAACAGCCGCTTAGCCTGCGCCCGTGATCCCGAGTCAGCTGGCATGGGCCCATCATGGGTGTCGAATTGCAATGTAGACATACCCCTAGTGAGAATGACGTGCAACTGAGAAAAGATTTCACTGCAACATGTTTCTTGCTTGTCTCTGAATAAATGGGTGCAGGAGACACATCTGATCTCAAGTGGGAGGGGCCAGGCTATGAAGTTGAACTTGGATCTTCTCTACCAGCCTTGGGACAGACAGCCACAGCTAGGGGGTGACATCTTGGCCCCACTGAAGTCAGTCACAAAACTCCCATTGACTTTGATAGGGTCAGGAGTTCACCCAGGAACCCAACCTTAAAGCTCCACTGCTGGACTGGAGACTGAAATAATCTGCTGTGTGACTTTAGTGAAGTCATATGGTCTCTCTGTGCCTTTGTTTCCCCTCCCACAGTTTGTTCCTCTTTAGATCATAAGCTCTTTGGAGCAGAGACTGTCTCCTATGTGTATGTACAGTATCTAACACAATGGATAAAGTTAGGGAGCTAAACTCTGTTAAACTAGGAAGTAAGGAAGACATAAATCCAGATACTCAAATACTATAAGTGTTCCTTAAGGCAGCTTATTACAACTGAAGATTCCAGGCAGCTCCATGCTGAGTTAATTTAAAGTGATAATACAGACCCCTGATATATGGGGCCTGATTCTCCACGGCCTTCCATCCTTCTGTAGTTACTTACATTCGAAAAATGGGTGTAAAATGCAATCAGGTCAGAATTCTCTGCATACTTACATTAGTAGTAGTGTTATCCACCCACCATTAATAGTAGTGTTGTCCATCCATTGTGTATTAATTGGGCCAGTGTTTTGACTCATTGTCTCATTTTGGACATGTGTAATAAACTGCATGTTGCCTAACACAGGGCAGGATCAAACCTTCAATTTTATAATATAACAGACACTTTGATATCTATAAATTAGCTGCATCGACAGGCGCTACAATGACCATAAGTACACCAGAGCTGTCTGTCCTCCTTCCAGATCTTACAAGGAGTAAGGTCATTTCAAGAAAGGGAAATTCTGCGTAGGCTAGAGAAAATCACATTGAATTAACTGTATAGGATGGTTATGAATAATCCACATTAAATTCTTAATTTTGGGTTAGGATGGAAGACTTAGTCCTAGTTAGATACTCACTGCTTATGCAATTAATTCTTACAAAGAAAATGAATGTGAGGTATAATGTATTTTAGAAATAATCTTTTAGTGGAAAAACAATGAAAATTTGAAGACGGCTTAAGGTTTAGTGTCACAACAGATTATGGTGTGAACAGAATATGTCCTTACAGGAATCTATTTAACTAGTGACATCCTAGCAGGAACAAACTATAGGGCTTTTTGACATGAAAAATGTGAATTTGCTGTTTGAGTGTTTACTAGAGCTCACAACTAGCAGGAAATGAGGCATGAAATGTATTGTCAAACATACAGTGTTCAAAATATAATGCATTACTTTTTAAGCTGAGCACTGCTTTTAGGGATGCTAACTCTGAGGCCCACAGTCAGATATGTATATTTAAAAAAATAACGGCAAAATAACTGTTTGTGAATCATACCAAAAATGCCCTTAGAGACGCAATTTCCCCCCTATAATATCTGGTTCTCTGAAGGACATAACACCATTTGTTATGCTTTCCACAATACAAAAACTATTAATCACAAAACAAACAGAATTGAGTGGCATTATGGAGGGCATATGAACCAGCACAAGCTGGCAAGGTGGGAGGAGGAAGAGACATAAACTATATATGTGCTACATAGCTATGTGAGGCAATGAAGAATGAAACCTTGCTGTTGCCATTTGTAAGAACCCTTCAAGGTAGAGAGTGATTAGTTCTTGCTAACTCACTGTGGAAGATGTGGTTCATGCACTCCCATGTGCTGGGAGAGGACTTCAAAGTTGAGGAACCTGGGCCTAGAGAAGAAGTGAAGCTAAACTAAAGGAGGAAGTTTAGGTTGAGGATTGTTTTGAGTTACTATTTCTTATGTTATGGATGAAGGAAGAAGGGTGAGTTTGGCAGTAACTTGGGATGTGTATGCACTTTGTTGGAGATGGGGATGAACTGAGCCTTTCTACATAAAGTGTCATCCCAATCCATGGCTTTCCTGGTATTGTCACACTGAGATGCTGCCAGACAAGGCTTTTGAAATTTAATTCCAATATATTAATCGATGAACAAGCATTTAAATGTGCAAGCCAACTATCTAGTCATGTGCATCACTCCAAAACCTGTCTGTAATCAGGTAACATAACCTACCTGACAAGCAAAAAATTTAATACTCAGAAAGGCCTGACTTTCAGAAGGATTAGACTGCAATGGCTCCCTCTGAAGTCAACTGGAGCTGTGAGGGCTCAGCATCTCTGAAAATCAGGCCCTGGTGGTTCCGAGTTGGGCATCCAAAAATTGAGATGCCCAAAATTATGATCACTTTAGAACAGTGTTTCCCAAACTTGGGACGCTGCTTGTGTAGGGAAAGCCCCTGGTGGGCCAGGCCAGTTTGTTTACCTGCCGCATCCATAGGTTCGGCCGATCTCGGCTTCCACTGGCCGCGGTTCACTGTGTCCAGCCAATGGGGGAGGTGAGAAGCGGCCTCACTGTGCCTCAGCTTCTCACTGTAAGTTGTACAGTGCTTTGAGATCCTTGGATAAAAGGTGCTATGGAAGGGCAAAAAGTTATATTAAAAAAATCTCATGCACACTGAGCATTGTTTATGAGTTTAATAACAAACTCATTTCCATAGAGGAGTGGGTGTGGGTGGTGCTGGGGACAAGCAGGGACAGTTCCAGTGATTGGACCCTGACAGATTTACTCTAGTCTCTCTGAACAATGAGGTTTTATATTTACAGCATTTTTAATTTCTTCGTCTCATTTAAGCATCTTTAAAGATGAGACAGCAACAATAACAATAAAGCTCAACCGAGATTTTCCTCTAGCCTCCAACTAGTCCCCTCCTGGTGGTCAATCCAAAGAAACCTTTCTAGATTGACTCTCAATGGGAGTATCTTATTTTCTAAAGTGCTTCCACTTTTCTGCTGTATCCCTATGAAGTAACCCATTACAACTGTCTAAGCCTTACACACCTGTTTCTTGCTCTTCTCATCTTGACAATCTCACAATGGATCTGATGGCACCACATCTTAGTAGGCTGTATAACTCAAGCATTTTCAATCCTTTGCTAACAATTAGCAATGAGGCCCCATCTACACTTACTAGAAATCGACACTACTGCAATCAATGCAGCGGGGCTTGATTTAGTGGGTATAGTGAATACCCACTAAGCAGACCGCAGAGCGCTCTCTCCGATCGACCCCAGTACTCCACGGGAACGAGAGGAGTAAGGTAAGTTGATAGGAGAGTGCCTCCCATCTATGCAGTGCGGTGTAGACACTGCAGTAAGTCAACCTAAGCTATGTCGACTCCAGCTACATTATTCATCTCCCACTACCCCTTTAAGTTTTTACATCTCTTTCCCTGGCTGCTGTGATCCCACATGACTGGCCTCATCTGAGCAACTATTGCTTTTTTTCTCTTACAGGCCCCCAGTCTTGCTCACCCTGAAGTCAGTAGCAAAACTCCCACTGATTTCCATGGTGCAGGAGTAGCCCAATACTATAGAATCTACACAAAGTAAAGGGCGCAAAATCCACAGTTCTTTTTACACAGACGTTTTAATTCTTTGTATTTTCTTAGTCCACCTTCACCCTCTGCCCGAACAGGTAAAATTCTCCGGGGATCCTGAAGATGGTTGCTACAGACTTACAAAGTCTAAATTAATCTTGTTTTTGGCTCCCAGGCACAGTATCTGCTCACATCCTGTCTCTTTCACTACAATATCTCACTTAGCGCCTCCCCGCCCCCAAGAAAAAGCAAAAAAAACTGTATGTAAAGTTAGTGATTCAAATGGAAGAACAGTAGACAGACAGACAGATATCCACCACCCCTCCCTCCACAAGAAATTAGAAGTTTTTTTCTGAGGCCCACAGAAGAGTGATGATACAATTTTAAACAAAAAAATAAAATCTATCCCAACTAGACATGAGAGACGAGTTTAAACATTTCAGGCTGCCCAAGGCTGCCAACAGCATGAACCTGGTAGTTTTGTCTACAGTCTTACTTTTGCAAAGAAAATCAAGTGTTTAAATCTATACCCTCACCTTCCCTACAATTTGAAGTGTGTGTAAGCTGATTTCTATTTTTGGTCAATCAGCTTAGCTTGGTCAACTCCACTTTCAACATACATACAATTTATCTAACCAAACCTGGTTTCCTTTTTTTAATTAACTCACTCTGTTTTCAGCTGTTCTATCCCCAAATAACCTTTTGAGGCAACATTTTTTACCACGGTTTAGTTGAAGAAAACACATTTTCAATTAATTTCAAAAGTGAAATGAATTTTACACTCATTTTACAGCCAAAATTAAGCATGCAAAAATGCATTAGTTTGGTCACCCTTTCCTAACCTGAGATAATATAGTTATTTAACCAACCAGGCTGTTGATAGATCCTTTTTTCTTAAAAGGGGATATTTTAAATTTTCTTTTGTTTTTCTTATACAAGTTTGCAGTGTTAAAAATAGGAATGAAATTAAGAAATATTGCCTGGAGACAAGTGCCAAGGACATTTTGCAATGTTTATGAATTTAAAAATATGAGAGAGTGTAACTGTGAAGCAAAGCTTTTTTTTTTTTAAATGTGAAAAGTTTTTTTTAAAAGAAATCAGAGTAAACAGCTTTACTGATAACATTATAAGAGTGGTAGGGTTTTACAGAGCAAAAAAAGTACCCCTTTTGTTAGTTTTTTAAACCTGTGGGTGTCGGGGCATAATATGGACTCAAGTGCATACTGATTTGAAGATCTTACAG
The DNA here is from genome assembly GCF_965140285.1 of Lepidochelys kempii. NCBI lineage: Eukaryota > Metazoa > Chordata > Testudines > Cheloniidae > Lepidochelys > Lepidochelys kempii. Next base: position 14,913,983 of record NC_136392.1, on the reverse strand, counting down.
AGCAAAAAAAGTACCCCTTTTGTTAGTTTTTTTAAACCTGTGGGTGTCGGGGCATAATATGGACTCAAGTGCATACTGATTTGAAGATCCCAGACCTGAGCTGGCTTCTGCTCCTCTAAGTTGTACATGGAAGCGGACTTACCAGCTAAGTTATATACAGATTTTTCAGTATTAAAGGAAAAAGCAAGGCCGGCTGTGATTTTTTTGTGATTTTTTTTGGTGATTATCTCTTTGATCAGAAATGATATCAGACCAAATTTGCTCCTGGTGTTACACTACTAACAGCAGTGAAATTATACGGAGCTCCACAGATTTACACAAGTTGAGGACTCGGTGCAGTATATTCATATTAGATCTTTTGGTGTTCAGTTCTTACTGGTAATATGGAATTCTAAGCCTATGTGGAATTACATGGGATGGATATGACCCATAACCGTTAGATGAGAATCATATCTCCTCCTCTCCTTGCAATAGAAATAACTAAAGGTCACCACTCAAGTCTTCCTGGTTTGAACATTCAAGATGCTGAACGCTGTCACTGCCCATGTGATTGCAGATGAATTGAGAATGCTAAGCCCTTACCGCAACCAGGTCACAAGACAAACAAAAAGAAATATTTTAGGCCAAGTCATGACTCAATTTTCACTCTGACAAATCTACCACTGAAGTTAATAGAAGCTTCTCTGTAGTAAAGACTATGTAATGGAAAGGCACCTCAGTTATACCAGTGTGATTCTGGAGTAACATAGTTGATTTCATTGTAACTAAGATCAGAAGCTGGGAGTGTGTGTGAGGGTGAAAATTAGAGACTTAACAGCTAGATTTAGAACAGCAAACTATACTGCATAGTGCAGTAGATCCAGTTTTCTAAGGTTCCCTTATGGATTTTCTGGTTTCTTTATGCTTCAGCCTAGAGAATGCATGAATAAAAATTAAGACCATTTTATATATGTAGTAGTTCATCCATTACACGAATAAATTAGTGGCAATAAGTCCATATATAAAGCAATATGTTTAGCATGACAATGCCTTTCAAATGTCTAATGTTTTAGCCATATGGACATTGAATTCTTTTGACAGTTTTATTAGTTGAATAGTTGTCCATTTATGAATCCTATCACATTAAAAATGGGGTTTTTGTACTTTTGCCAACATGCTAGAAGTAAGAAAAGGCAGTCTCTTGCAGTTTCCTTTGCTAGAAAAAATGTCAAATAAAGAGATAGTTCCAAACATTTTGGTAAACATGTAACCATTGTTTAGAACTCCATAAAGTTATTATTGTTTTGGGATGGTTTCTGTTACCTACTTTTTTTTTATAACAGGCAAGTGAATTTCAGTGTCAAAAAACCCAATACAATTTAAATTCAAACCTTTTCCAGTAATTTTTTTATTTTTCTCTTGGTTGCTGCCACTGCAGAACATATTAACAAAACAAAAACAATAATAAAACGTAGGGAAAACTACCACTAAAAATAAACAACACTTTAGCTTAGATATTAATAATCAGCCAAAATGCTGTTTATTAATTTTTAATTTATAAAAGTAAGCATCACCGTATCTCTCTGAGCACATAATCATATTATTAAAAGGCAACATACATAACTTGTTGGCTAAGGCACCAATCTAGGAAAGCACAAAGCATGTGTATAGAGAGCCACTGCCATCTGTAGAGATTGGCGTAATACCTAGAGGTTTGCAGAGAACAGCAATTCTGCGTCACGGAGGATTTTGGAATTTCACTATTTGGCTTTGTTCTGATTTGGAATGAAAACCAAAAATTTTGAAATTCTTCACAAAACAGAATCCAAAAATTTTGTTTCAAAAAATTTCAAAACAAAACTCCACCACATTGGCTGAAGGGGAGCTGGGAAGTCCCCTGGAAGCACCAACTGGGCTGGAAGTCTGCGCATTACTAGGGCTTTAGCTCCCCGTCAGTCCACCAGGTTGACTGCTGAGGAGCCAGTCAGATGAGCGGCAGGAAACCATCGGACCTTCACCAAAATCAAACTGTGTCTGTGAGATGTTTTAATTTCAAGAAATCTGTGTTCTCTGCTGGAAAGCCATCCCATCAGAGAATTTCCAACCAGCCCCTAGTAATATGTTCCCTGTAGCCATAATTCAACACAAGCTGGCGGTCACATTCTGCACAAGTTGTGACTTCAGAATGGCTTCCCAGGCTCCTGACTGGATACAGCTGATACTCACCAAGCAGCTTATAACTTGGAATAACACACTTCAGATTTTGATCTAGACAGAGGAGAAGGAGGGGAAAACTTTCTTTGGCTGTGCCACCACTAAGAGAGTATGATTTCCACCATAAGTGCTCTAGTCTCCTCTTACTAAGCATTTCTTATGGCTCTTCTGCATATCTGGGACACCCGATGAGGATGATATAAGGGATGGTGTTCGGGAACCATTTTATTGATAATGGAGGACAACAGATGGTTAGTGTCCTCCAAGGCTGAGTGGCCAACTAGCTGTGGGAGCATTCTTCCTCTTAGAGATCTCTTTAAACTTCTGCAGAGGTCAAGAATTCCATATAAAAACGGTGGAAAAAATGAGTGCCAAATGAGAACGCAAATATGTCAGGCCAGATCCTCAGCTGATGTACTTCCATGTAGCTTCTCTGAAGTAAGCTGTATTCTTTTACGCTAGTCAAGGATCTGGTCCATTGCATTTTAAGCATTTTGGTAATTTGACATCAAAGTGAAAGGCACTATTGTAATACTTTTTATATGTACACAGAAACACAGGGGACTTAAATACGTAGTGGATGAACCAAACAAAATCCTTTAGAAAGAATTATGTTTGGAAACTGATGCACTGTTACAATGGAAGCAAATGAAGAAAATTTTATGGATTTCATCTCTTGGTCATCTTTGACCTTAATTTCATAGCCAAAGAAAGAATGCCGGTTATCTAAAAATATTACAGCGTCATCTGCATGAGCCAGAGCTTCGAACTCCTAATGTACAGGTCAAAGCCTATAATAGTATTAGGAATAAAAAGTCAAGACTCTATTGCACTAACCACCAGTTGGTCTGTCTGTTCTACCCCATTAACTACAACCCTTTGGTATGCTCTTTTTTTCCTATAAAGATGACTAAAAGGCAAAGTTCAATCGCCCATGCAATACTAGCAAAGAAAATATTGAACAGAAAAAGCTAAAACCATTTCCCCTTTACAGACTTCTGTGTGACCAGATCCTTTCCTTCATACAATCAGACATGCCAATCAGGGTTTATTTTTATATCTACCTCTCCTCATTTGTTAGGATACTAGGCTGACATATGGCAGTACCTGCTGCACTGGATACGTGCTCTAATGTCACAAGCTGGGGGGGGGGGACATGCTGAAATTAGGAAAAGAATTGTACCCACCTCCCATTTTCAGTCTGCCTACATTATTTCATCTGGCAAAGACCATACAGAAATTAATAGCTTTCCCATCAGCAAATAAAAGTATGCCACTTTAATTTTTTGGCAGCAAACTGGCATTTTGTCATTTAATCATTTCACATCATTACACAGCAATATGCAATGTAATGATATGACACTCCAAAATGACAAACACTGGTACCTCCTGTACTGGAAGAATAATGTAATAGGAAGCAAATTATATACTTAAGGTTGCCACTGTTTCACTCCCACAAGTTGGGATTAAGATATTGAATAGCAGCAAGGAAAAGAAAAGGAGATGTTCACCTACAGATACCCTAGGTAATCCTTTAAGTAATTGTTGCCTTCAAATATAGGGGTAAAGACACTGAAGCTTGAGTCTGACAGATGCTGAGCACTGCCTGTGGGAGGCTGAGCACCCTCAACTTCTACTGAAGAGTCCAGTCTTCCAAGCTACTGAGATAGTTGATAGTGTTCAGCCCTTCACAGGATCAGACCTCTTAGGAAGGCAAGATAAAAACTTGTGAGTAGCACAGATTCCTCTTTATTTATGTTGTAGTGGCCACTGTTTTTCCTGAGTATCACCTCCAGAGGGTAATATGGCAAAGAGTGGTGTGATTGCATGGTATGTTATTGGGTAAGATGAGTACGTGTACAGCCAGCGTACTGTACTCATAAGGTAGTATTTGTTACCCACACATTTCAAGCCTCAAAGAATTTTCAAGGAGAATATTAACAGGATCCATCCTTTCCCACTGTCTGATTCCACACCTATATAAAGCCACTTGAAGAGACTCTGAAACAGTGCAGGCTATGCCGCTAATATACAGGCAAACCCCCAGGTGCACATCATGTTCATATTGGACATAAACCGTGCTATCTCCCAGTCCTGCCTGTGCTTGTCAGAAACCAGCAACTGGATGAACAGCAGATACCACAATGATGGGTGCAGTGAAAGAACCTAGAGAGAGAAACATTAGGAAGAGCAAAACAAGCATGTAATATCAGAATCTAACAGAAACACCGATTTAACTTTACAGTACTGACTGTGATAGAGGGATTTTATTCACCCGACCCAGGTATAGTGGGCTCAGTTCTTGCTCCTGGTTCAGGTTGCTTTGTGCTGTCTGAACCCTGCAAATACCCAGAAAGCTGCTCCAAAGGGGTGACTGAGGATTCCCATGGACTCAGAGGAATCCTTGAGTAGTGACGAGCTGATGTAGGGGGCAGAAAGGGGGCAGAGGATGGCACATGTCAGGGGAAGGGAAGAGCACATGGTTCTGTCTGACTCTTGGCTGGGACATCAGTCTGTATGCGATCATTGCAGCAAGTAGAGCTTTAGGCTGCTGTAGGTGATACTGGGGAGAGGGACTATTTCATCCCACTCCCTTATTGAGCCAAGGTCAGGGGAGCATATAAGTATAGAGCCACCTTTCTCCCCTGCTCTTTCCAGTTGCACCAAGTGTAAACTGAGGGCTGTCACTAGGGAAACCTAGTGCTTTCACCACCAAGCCTCATTGTGCCTGTCTGGGAGAATTGAGGCACACAGAGAGTGACAGACAATAAAACTCTGGGGTGGATTGCTCTTTAAATATTAGTTCAGCTGGTATTACCATATATTTTTCTGAGTTCAAACATGATAAAGGGATTTGAGAGTTTGTCAACTCCATATTCAGGGGAAATACACACAAAGTGAAAATGTTGATATCTTTGATGTAGGGTTGTTGGTTTTTTAAAAAAAACTTTAAATAACATCCTTCTTAATGACCATGTGAGAGTCTAGCAAGTCCAGCCAAAAATACTAGATATTTCAAACACCCTTAAAAACAGAGAGTTGCAGGTGGGAAGATATTTATTTACCAAAGGCAACTATCCATGAATGGGAAATATTTCAGTGAAATAGTTATTTTCTCTGCCATTTTGTTTACAAAAGAAAGCCCTATTGAATTTCTGCTCTTCAATCACTTGTTGTTTAGTGGCTGAGAGCTGGGTTCTCCATTCTTTGCCATGTCACTCAGAAGAAACAATCCTTAAAAACAAATTCCTAAAGTAACAAAGAACTTCTGGTTCCCACTATGTAAGTAGAGGTGTTGGCCATCTCTTTCTGCAGGAGATGCTGTCACTGGTGTGCTTAGCAAAGGCACTTGAGCTGAAGTACCTCATTTTAAAAGATAGGCCAAAAGGGCATTCTCCATCAGAAGCCCTCGGATTTGATATTCAGTTCCCCAGATGTAAGGTTGGTTTAGGGCTTGCCTTCAAATCCCAACAAACTTTTTCCTTCCTCCAATGCCATGGCATAAATAACATGCTAAGTATAGAAATCTGGCACATAAAAGGGTCCCTGTGGTAAAGGCAGCCAATGTGCTAAACAGGCACAGGGTAATATGGGCACAGTCATTCCATAATCCAGTAGCTGCCCTTACTACATTATTCTGCATTCCTTCAATTTCATGTTTATTTTGCATAATGTGTTGTATGCAATCTGAATACTAAAATGCATTGCAGAGTTGGACAATAGAAGAGATTAATAAAGGTTTAAGGGGAAAAGGGCAGGTAGGAACCATTTTTTCTCCACCCCATTTTAATATCCTACACTAAAGTTTGATGACCCATGAAACTGTTAATATAAAAACTGCTTCATAGAAAGAAGGCACTTCTTGTTACACTTGGCAAAAGTGAAGATAAGTGGGAGTCAGTATAGCCCTAGATGTTTTATTTCGCTTTTTTCAAGCAATGTTCTTTATTATATTTTTAAAAATCTTTTTGAAATGCCTTGTTCACTAAGATGTAGCAGAGGCAGAAAGTAATTAGATAACAATGACTCATTATTGCAGAAGAGGGAATGTGGGAGAGAGGTTAGTGGGTAGGTGGGTGGGTGGGTGAGGGTATGTGCACCACATAATGATTTAAATTTTTTTGCTCCTACCCACAGGCAAAAAGGGGAAGGAATTTAGTCACTGAGACTGAGAAATTCTAGAACATTGAATGACTACTTAAATTAGCTCAATAGATAGTTTATTAGAAGCAGATAGACCACCTTCCATCAACTGTATGCTTTGGTTGATTTCCAGTTCTTCAGTGGCAACTAGAAGGGACAGAGTGAAGGAAGGATGGGTAAAAAAAAGATGAGTGTGTGAGAGAGAAAGGGTCAGAGAAGAGGGAGAAAGGATAGTCTTGTGATTAAAAGAGTGGGACTTGGAAGATGTAAGTTTAATTCCTGGCTTTGCCACAAACTCCCTCTGTGACCTTGAGCACATAACTTAATCTCACTGAGTCTAAGTTACCCATCTTTAATACTGAGATAACATTGCCCTTCTCCTACCTTTTGTCTTGTCTATTTAGACAGGAAGCTGTATGAGTCAGGGACTTTTTCTTATTATGTGTTTGTACAACACCCAGCCCAATGGGGCTCTGATCTTGGTTGGGCCTCTACGTGTTGCTGCAGTACAAATAAGTATAAATAATAGGAAAGGAAAGGGAGAGTTGAGGTGAGGAAGTAGTTGGAAAGAGATGGGAGGAGATAGAAAGATAGAGAGCCTTAATGCCTCATCCACAGTCACATCACACACAAACTACAAGTTCTTTATCACAAAAACTGTTAAGCTAGTTCACTTTTTTAAATGCAATATTGCCACTTTTTTTGGATATATGACTATGGAGGATACTCTCCTTACTCTGGTAGAATTTTAAAGCATTGACTTATGGACCCTGGGGAACAGAATATATTTTCTGCTCTTTTAAAGAATTAGTGTGTGTTCGGAGAAAGTCTGTGCTTGGCTGGGAGTGGGTCTGTGAAAAGGAGCTAGAGAATGGAAAAATAGGACAAAACTTCCAGTGGGAGCCATTGTCCTCTTAGGGCCAGCAGCAGAGCTACAAATTAATTTGGGGTGAGGAGGGGAATGATCCATTCAGACCAGTTCAAACCAAGTCCAGGAGATAAAACTGATCAATCTATCATACAGTCAGTTCTGCCCTGATCTGCTACATCCTCTTATCCAACCAGTGGAATTGACAAATTCATCACAGCTTTGCAGCAAACTTGTATACAATAGCAGAAGAGCATCAGTGGCAACATCTCCTGTGCATACTTGATGGCCACCATCATGGCTGACTCACCAGAAATTGAACTGGGGACCTCCACAGCTAAAAAACACGTAATACTACAGCTTCAGCTAAAAAAACCAAGCCTCTTTCATCTATTTTGTGGATCAGGTGCACAGGGGTACCTATAACACACACTAACCAGTAGGTTATATATACATGCAAGTTAGGTGTAATTTGGAGGACTGAACCTTTTTCAAGATTCACCCCTGGATCAGTAGATAAAAATACTCTTCACATATACAGTCGCTTACAACTGAGCCTCTCAAAGCCCTATCCAAACATGAACCCATAAAGTTTCACAACACCCCTATGAAGTCGTAGAGAATGTATTCACCCCCATTTATCAGATGGAGAAGCTGAGGCACAGAGAGGCCAGGTGACTTGTCTGAGGTGACAGAACTGATAATAGAGCACAGGAATCTGTGGTTGGGATATTCAAAGGAACTTCAGGGATAGAGCTGGTTGCAAATTTTCCATTGAAAACGTTTTTCTCTTGAAAATGGCTGTTCGGTCAAACCAGATCTTTCCTTGTGAAACTGTCCTTTTTTAACAATTTTTTTGGTGTTTTCATCCAAAAAACAAAAGCATTTGCCTGACCAGCCAAAACATTTCGGTTTTTGCTCGCTGAGTTTTTGGTTAGAGCAGGAGTCTGGGAGTTAGAGGCAGAGAGAGAACTGATCTCCTGACACACGAAGGTGTGATTGTACAGGTTCCTGAGCTAGCTTTAATTGAGCTACCATGGGTAACAATAGTAGTGAAGATGTGGTGGTGTGGACTGACAACTCAAGTACATCGCTAGGGTCCCTGGTGGGCTGGTACTAGGGCAGCTACCCTACACTGTAGCCCGTACTGACATGTCTTCACTACCATTTTTACTCATGCTAGCTATATTAAAGCAAGCATAGGTATGCTTACCCACACTACAATCACACCATAATTTGTGGTGTAGATGTACCCTCACAAACTCTCTGGGCCTCAGCTTTCCTGTCTTTAAGTGGGGTTACACCACCCACCTTTTTAAGTGCTTTGTGATCCTTGGATGAAAAGCAATATTACAAGTGGGAAGTCTGATTCAAATTGCCAAATTTTTACTATCCTGATAATACTGAGTATACAGTATAATACTGTATATACAGATAATACTGAGTATACAGACGTCTATAATTATGTCCTAAAAGATCACTGTTCGCGCCATCACATTCAGAACATTAGTTTCCTCCTGTCACTACCTGCAACTCACAATACATTCACCACATTAAATCACAGCAGATTCATGTTATGATTTTTTTTTCATGAGAGGGTGAGAGAAGGCACAAATCTATGTGGAAGCCCCATCTGGCTAACCTAGCGCTTATATTTCATCAAGACTTTTCCTTCCTCCCACTCCCCCCCACCTTTTTTTTTTTTTTTACAAATGGGAATCAGAAACCAACAGAAGTAACCTTTCAGCAGCAGCTACTTTGTTATTATGAAATAAAATAAATTAGTCACATTTTGTAGGTTCTAGACGTTTTCTGCTTTAATGCAACCCAGTTGCATTCATGGCACAAACACCACTGCAATTCTCTCCAATTTGATATCAATAATCCCACCTAGGAAAGGAATCATAAGTCTTCACTGTTATTTGAGATGACATCCGCCTTTAACTTTAAGCAGTGTTCTTTAAACATTTCTAAACTTTTCCTATTTCTTCCCAGTGCCTTGATATGAATTTGCCTGTCACTGAAGGCTGTACACAAAGAGAGACGCAGACACTGAGCACAAAGATATCAGGAAGTGGTTTTCCTAGCAACAGTAATCATCTGAGAGATCCCAGAACATCCTTCCTATTCATGCAGCATTTTGTGTTTTGAATAGTGCTGACAGGTGAAGTGGATTCATAGTATTTAATACAAAAAATATTGCTGTGGATGGGTACAGCACAAAAGCGAAAATATCCACACTATTCATGAACAGATGAATTCACTGTTTTCATAACGTTCCAGATTATTCACTAAGGTGCAATTGCAAAAGCAAACACTTTCACCTGCCCACAGAATGAATAATGCAATTTGTGTTATGGAAGTACAGAGTCCCAAGGTGGTTTTCCAAAATTTATTTTGCATCTTCAAATCCAATCCATCCATCTTCCTGTCTAACATTTACCTTTACATTCTTCAGCACCTCCAAGTCTACACATGCTGCAGTGTGATCTTCCATTTCTTCGGGGGTGTATCCAGACCTGTGGACTATTGCCACGGAGCTAAGCCCTTCTCCTGGATGAGCCTGCCAATTTGTTCTGCCTCCAGAGCAGCAGTGGGCAGACAGCTTTAGATCTGTGATGCTTTAAAATTATCTTCTTCAAGAAATTCCGATCTGATGTCTTGCCTTAGCCATCAGCTCCAAGGCTATAGATAATGCCAATAAAGGCAAAGAAAACCTAGAACAAAACTCTGTTGTTAAAATCCCACCAGGCAGTCTGTATAGGCTGAAAAGAAATAATATTTGCAGAGTCACCTGAAATTTCTCAATAAACTCCTTGGCACTGGGCACTCACCTAACCACTGGGCTATCGAGTCAATCTTTCTCACTTTCTCATTTCCCCTAGTGGAGCAGTTCCACTTCGAACAAAACTCTGCCCATCCTTCTCCCCTCCCTTTCTGTTGGGCCTAACTGAAGATCTCTGCTTTTCTATTTCAGCCTTTTCTGCACACCTTTCTGCACTCCTTCCTACCTCAGCCAGATGGTAACCAAAATACCTAGACCAGCCCCTAGACAAGCTCAGCCAAATGCTGAAATAGCAAGCAAACCCTTCAATGCAGCTGCTAGCTGTGTGTCATTACAAGGAATAAAAAGGAGCTCCCCTGCTAAGTCTGACCAGCCTCCCTTTCCTTCCAGTGTCAATTCCAGCTCCTAAAGTGGCTGGAGATAATTTTAACCACTAAGTGACTTAAGTGCACCTCAGCAATTACTGATGTTGACTGTGGTTCCTCCTCTGCTCCTGCCTTGTTTCTAGCTACACAACATCAATGGGAAGACAGTGCAGTGCCTCTATTTGAAGGGACATTAGAGGAGGTTTTAGAACAGATTGATAAATTAAACAGTAATAAGTCACCAGGACTAGATGGCATTCATCTACGAATTCTGATGGAACTCAGATATGAAATTGCAGAACTACTAACTGTGGTATATAACTTAAATCAGTCTTTGTACCAGATGACTGGTGAATTCCTAATGTGATGCTGATTGTTAAAAAAAGGCTGTAGAGGTGATCCTGGCAATTACAGGCTGGTAATTCCAGTAGCAGTCAAATTGGTTTAAAACTATAGTAAAGTATAGAATTATCAGACACACTGATGAACACAATATGTTGGGGAAGAGTCATCATGGCTTTTGTAAAGGGAAATCATGCCTCATCAATCTATTATAATTCTTTGAGGATGTCAATAAACATGTCAACAAGGGTGGTCCAGTGATTAGGGGTATAGAAGAGCTTCCATGGGAGGAGAGCTTAAAAAGACTAGGACTGTTCAGCTTGGAAAAGAGACATCTGAGGGGAGGAAATATGATAGAGGTCTTCAGAATCATTAATGGTGTGCAGAAATTGAAGAGGGAGGGGTTATTTATCCCTTCACATAACACACAAACCAGGAGTCACTCAATGAAATGTACAGGCAACAGGTTTAAAACAGACATAAGGAAATACTGCTTCATACAACACACAATCAACCTATGGAACTCGTGCCAGGGGATGTTGTGAAGGCCAAAAGTATAACTGGGTTCAAAAAAGAATTAGATGAGCTCATGGAGGATAGGTCCATCAATGGCTATTAGCCAAGATGGTCAGGAATGTAACCCTATGCTCTGGGTGGCCACAAACCTCTGCTACAATCTGGGACTGGATGACGGGAGATGGCTCACTTGATAAATTGCCCTGTTCTGTCATTGACTCTGAAGCATCTGGCACCAGCCACTGTGGGAAGACATAGTATTAGGCTAGTTGGATCATTGGTCTGACCCGCTATGGTCATTATTATGTTTTGCACAATCCTTAGTGGAACAGGACAATGGGGGAAAGGACTCTTCAAGCTTCCCAAAATTTACCTTCCACTATTATGAGGACCAGGACTCTTGCCTTCTAAGCCCAACAGACAAAATATTTTAACTCTAGGTCAAAGTTTAATCATTACATTTTCCTTATGCACAGCCCCCCCCGGAATCTAACGAGGTGCTTTCTAAGTACTTCCTAGGCTTTCTAGAAACTTAAGCAGCACTATCCTCACAACACTAGCCGGTGAGGTAGGGAAGTATTATTTCCCTTTTGTAAAATGGGAAAACTGAGACACAGAGAAGCAATTTGTTCAAGGTCCCACAGGAAGTCTGTGGCAGAACCAGCAGCTCGATCTCTCTCTCCTAAGTCCCCGGGCAGCACTCTACGTTAAAGGCTCTTAGCTAATAACCACTCAAGTTTCCCCCAAAGTTTCATTCTCCTGTTTATTTGTCATGTCACATTCCTCATAGCTTTTCAACTCAGCAGGGTACACTTTCATATTAAGGACCCTATCAGTGGAATTAATTACAAAAGGCTACACTTAGGAAATGTGATATTGGGAGTCAAACCCAGTTTTCATTTCCAAAGTAATCCCACCTTTTCACAGTTCTCAAAAAATAGTTCTACTATTTTTGTTTGTTAGTTTCATAAGATCCTTTCCACCTGAATTCAAAATGATGGCATACCATAGGACCATCAAGTTTTCTGCAGTTAGAGGTCTCTCCCCACCATTGAACCTGAGTCCCATGCATGCCAAGTGAGTGCCTTGAAACACTGGTTACTCTAGCGGTGTTCTGGACCCACCCCTCCAAAAAAATATTCTAAAGGTCTCGCTTTTGTTCTGATGCAGAATGAAAACAAGTGTCAAAGCCTAATGTTTCACAAAATAGAATTCTTGTTTTCCGGCCACCTCTAATTTACAGTCCCCACCTCAAGGCAAGTGAAATAAATAAATATTGAGCAAAGAAACCTTAACTGGATCCAAGGCATTTTGTTAAAATAAAAAAATGTGTTTTATTAAAGTGCAGCTCTTTAAGCTCTTGCCAACTCTTGTTTAATAATTAAAGCAGTTACCCATCTATCCACTGACCAAGGCATCTTTGTGCAAAGATGTTTCTACATCTAGACTGTCATCTTAGATAATACCCTTTGGACCCTATTTCTTGGGCCCTCCAACAACGTTTAGTAGCGATTGCTTTATATAAAAAACAGAAATTCAAGTGGATGTGAACTACCAGTTGAGAAAAGAAAAGGAGTACTTGTGGCACCTTAGAGACTAACCAATTTATTTGAGCATAAGCTTTCGTGAGCTACAGCTCACTTCATCGGATGCATACTGTGGAAAGTATAGAAGATCTTTTATATATACAAAGCATGAAAAAATGGGTGTTTACCACTATAAAAGGTTTCCTCTCCTCCCACCCCACTCTCCTGCTGGTAATAGCTTATCTAAAGTGATCACTCTCCTTACAATGTGTATGATAATCAAGGTGGGCCATTTCCAGCACAAATCCAGGGTTTAACAAGAACGTCTGGGGGGGGTTAGGAAAAAACAAGGGGAAATAGGTTACTTTGCATAATGACTTAGCCACTCCCAGTCTCTATTCAAGCCTAAGTTAATTGTATTCAATTTGCAAATGAATTCCAATTCAACAGTCTCTCGCTGGAGTCTGCTTTTGAAGTTTTTTTGTTGTAATATCACAATTTTCATGTCTGTAATCGCATGACCAGAGAGATTGAAGTATTCTCCGACTGGTTTATGAATGTTATAATTCTTGACATCTGATTTGTGTCCATTTATTCTTTTATGTAGAGACTGTCCAGTTTGACCAATGTACATGGCAGAGGGGCATTGCTGGCACATGATGGCATATATCACATTGGTGGATGTGCCAGTGAACGAGCCTCTGATAGTGTGGCTGATGTTATTTGGCCCTGTGATGGTGTCCCTTGAATAGATATGTGGGCACAGTTGGCAACGGGCTTTGTTGCAAGGATAGGTTTCTGGGTTAGTGGTTCTGTTGTGTGGTATGTGGTTGCTGGTGAGTATTTGCTTCAGGTTGGGGGGCTGTCTGTAGGCAAGGACTGGCCTGTCTCCCAAGATTTGTGAGAGTGTTGGGTCATCCTTCAGGATAGGTTGTAGATCCTTAATAATGCATTGGAGGGGTTTTAGTTGGGGGCTGAAGGTGACGGCTAGTGGCGTTCTGTTATTTTCTTTGTTAGGCCTGTCCTGTAGTAGGTGACTTCTGGGAACTCTTCTGGCTCTATCAATCTGTTTCTTCGCTTCCGCAGGTGTTTATTGTAGTTGTAAGAATGCTTGATAGAGATCTTGTAGGTGTTTGTCTCTGTCTGAGGGGTTGGAGCAAATGCGGTTGTATCGCAGAGCTTGGCTGTAGACAATGGATCGTGTGGTGTGGTCAGGGTGAAAGCTGGAGGCATGTAGGTAGGAATAGCGGTCAGTAGGTTTCCAGTATAGGGTGGTGTTTATGTGACCATCATTTATTAGCACTGTAGTGTCCAGGAAGTGGATCTCTTGTGTGGACTGGACCAGGCTGAGGTTGATGGTGGGATGGAAATTGTTGAAATCATGGTGGAATTCCTCAAGGGCTTCTTTTCCATGGGTCCAGATGATGAAGATGTCATCAATATAGCGCAAGTAGGGGCTGTCATAAATGTAAAGGGAAGGGTAAACCCCTTTAAAATCCCTCCTGGCCAGAGGAAAAATTCTCTCACCTGTAAAGGGTTAAGAAGCTAAAGGTAACCTCGCTGGCACCTGACCAAAATGACCAATGAGGAGACAAGATACTTTCAAAAGCTGGGAGGAGGGAGAGAAACAAAGGGTCTGTGTCTGTCGGTATGCTGCTTTTGCCGGGGATAGACCAGGAATGGAGTCTTAGAACTTTAGTAAGTAATCTAGCTATGTATGTGTTAGATTATGATTTCTTTAAATGGCTGAGAAAAGAATTGTGCTGAATAGAATGACTATTTCTGTCTGTGTATCTTTTTTGTAACTTAAGGTTTTGCCTAGAGGGATTCTCTATGTTTTGAATCTAATTACCCTGTAAGGTATCTACCATCCTGATTTCACAGGGGTGATTCCTTCACTTCTATTTACTTCTATTTCTATTAAAAGTCTTCTTGTAAGAAAACTGAATGCTTTTTTATTGTTCTCAGATCCAAGGGTTTTGGTCTGTGGTCACCTATGCAAATTGGTGAGGATTTTTACCAAACCTTTCCCAGGAAGTGGGGTGCAAGGGTTGGGAGGATTTTGGGGGGAAAGATGTGTCCAAACTACGTTTCCCAGTAAACCCAGTTAGAGTTTGGTGGTGGCAGTGGATATTCCAAGGACAAAGGATAAAATTAATTTGTACCTTGGGGAAGTTTTAACCTAAGCTGGTAAAAGTAAGCTTAGGAGGTTTTCATGCAGGTCCCCACATCTGTACCCTAGAGTTCAGAGTGGGGGAGGAACCTTGACAGGGGCATTAGGGGACAAGAGCTGAGGAAGCGTTGTTCTAAGTCAGCCATAAAAATGTTGGCATACTGTGGGGCCATGCGGGTACCCATAGTAGTGCCGCTGATTTGAAGGTATACATTGTCCCCAAATGTAAAATAGTTATGGGTAAGGACAAAGTCACAAAGTTCAGCCACCAGGTTAGCCATGACATTATCGGGGATAGTGTTCTTGACGGCTTGTAGTCCATCTTTGTGTGAAATGTTGGTGTAGAGGGCTTCTACATACATAGTGGCCAGGATGGTGTTATCAGGAAGATCACCAATGGATTGTAGTTTCCTCAGGAAGTCAGTGGTGACTCGAAGGTAGCTGGGAGTGCTGGTAGTATAGGGTCTGAGGAGGGAGTCTACATAGCCAGACAGTCCTGCTGTCAGGGTGCCAACAAAGCCCGTTGCCAACTGTGCCCACATATCTATTCAGGGGACACCATCACAGGGCCAAATAACATCAGCCACACTATCAGAGGCTCGTTCACCGGCACATCCACCAATGTGATCATCATGTGCCAGCAATGCCCCTCTGCCATGTACATTGGTCAAACTGGACAGTCTCTACGTAAAAGAATAAATGGACACAAATCAGATGTCAAGAATTATAACATTCATAAACCAGTCGGAGAACACTTCAATCTCTCTGGTCACGCCATTACAGACATGAAAGTTGCGATATTACAACAAAAAAACTTTAAAAGCAGACTCCAGCGAGAGACTGTTGAATTGGAATTCATTTGCAAATTGAATACAATTAACTTAGGCTTGAATAGAGACTGGGAGTGGCTAAGTCGTTATGCAAAGTAACCTATTTCCCCTTGTTTTTTCCTACCCCCCACCCCCAGACGTTCTTGTTAAACCCTGGATTTGTGCTGGAAATGGCCCACCTTGATTATCATGCACATTGTAAGGAGAGTGATCACTTTAGATAAGCTATTACCAACAGGAGAGTGGGTTTGTGTGTGGGGGGGGGAGAAAACCTGGATTTGTGCTGGAAATGGCCCAACTTGATTATCATACACATTGTAAGGAGAGTGATCACTTTAGATAAGCTATTACCAGCAGGAGAGTGGGGTGGGGGGAGAGAAAACCTTTTGTAGTGGTAAACACCCATTTTTTCATTCTTTGTGTATATAAAAGATCTTCTATACTTTCCACAGTATGCATCCGATGAAGTGAGCTGTAGCTCACGATAGCTTATGCTCAAATAAATTTGTTCGTCTCTAAGGTGCCACAAGTACTCCTTTTCTTTTTGCGAATACAGACTAACATGGCTGTTACTCTGAAACCTACCAGTTGAGAGAATATTTGTGGGGATTATTATACTTTTAGGGCCCCAAATATCACTCCCTCACAGCAGTGCTGCCCGACTGATATAACTGGGAGAAAATTGTAATTCAGGCAAATTAGTCTATGCTACAGCCTCTATCACAGTGGTTCTCAAACTTGTGTACTGGTGACCCCTTTCACATACCAAACCTCTGAGTGCAACCCCCCCTTATAAATTAAAAACTCTTTTTAATATATTTACCACCATTGTATATTCTGGAGGCGAAGCTGAGTTTGTGGTGGAGCTCAGGACCCCCAATGCAATAACCTTGCAACCCCCTGAGGGGTCCCGACCCCCAGTTTGAGAACCCCTGCTCTATCAGATGAGCATATCCTACTTTTGTAGAGAGAAACATTTGATAATCATATAGCTATTTCTTTAACCATGGGCCTAATTTTTAGAAGCATCTAGCCCCCCACAGGATGCTCAACATTTCTGAAAATCAGGGCCAGGTGTAGGGATAATCACAATGAGACGATAAAGACATGACTGAGCATGGCTTTAGGGTGAGTCTGCCAGCTGGAATTGCAAATGTTTTCTTGAACCTAATTAAACACTCAGAGTTAATTTAACTTGCTTTGCTCCTTACCCTGAATCACACATGCAATCTGCTTTTAGGGAAATTTTTTTTAGACAAATCATGATCCCATTGCTGGGTGCACAAGTCTGTCTCCATGTTTTTGAATGCAGCCTATGCTATTTTGTGGTTTTTGTTTGTTTGTTTTCTCTCTTTACCAAGCCCATCTAATTTGAATGAAAGAATGATATAAAGCAAATTTCTCATTTTAATTCTGAAGGCAACAAGGAAGGCGAGGCCCACATTTTCAGAATGGTACGTCTGTAATTAAATGCACAAAAATGCTGATACCTGTCTTATTCTTAAATGTGATGTGCAGATGACCCTCAGCAGGCGAGTTGAGGTTGCACTTTTGGGAGAAAAAATAAGTTCACGGGGTTATAAATGGCAGGAAACTATAGGACTCTCAGCCAGCTAATTCAGGGGAGTAGCTCTGTAATGAAACCCCAAAAATTCATTAATGAATGAAGCCTCTACATTGTGGCTCCTGTTGTCTCTTCTGCTGAGTCTCTGGGAATATATGTGCACAGTCTCCGAGTTACTTGTTAACTTCAGATGGTTAGGCCTAAACATGATACCTTCTAGGATATTAATCGAGTATAAGATTATCTCATAAATGAGGAAATAAGCACTGTTCCCAGGGTGATCTTTGTGCTAAGCTAGGAACATTTACTCTTTTATCCTGGACTTTTGGAGAACCAGAGTTGAAGTTCTTTAGGATTAACAAGCCCTGGTTCTGCAAAAATCTCAATGGTTTTGAGTTCCTGCTAGATGTAAATGATAAACCACACATTATCCCAAGTCCCTCTATGTTATACATTCAAAGGCACATAAGCAGGAGCAGGGTCTTTCCTGTTTTGTTTTAATTTTTAGGTCCTTTATAGTGAAATGAAATGCTAACAAGATTCTAGCATGCTTAACAGAACACCCCCCATCACCTGTAGCTTTTGTAAGCAGTTTATACCGATATCAGATTTTGGATGAAGCTGATTCTGTGTGTAGTAAGGGTAGCTTTTTTCTTGTTTAAACTGCACTCTGCCCGGGGAATTTCTGTTTCCAGGGCAGTCAATTTTGATTTGTATATCAATAGTGTTGTGTCAGTAGCCAGAGGGTATGGCAACAGGGCTTTCCACAAGCTTTTATTGGTGCTGTTTCTGGAAGATTGTTTCAAATTAGCTGTAGTCTCATAAAAGTACAGCATAATATTATTTCGCACTTGTAAACAAAATGGTGACTAATTAATGCACTGAGAGAGGCAGGCAGATTTCCAGAATATCTGGAGTTTGACAATGGACCTCTGGTTCCTCAAACTTTTAGAATGCTGTAAGTCACCTTTTCCCGACCATTTCAGACTCATTCTTGTCTCTTCCCATAAACTACTGAATGCTTCCTAGATAAAAAAATATTATAGACCTGTCTGTGGGGCAGCTACTAGAGATGGCCTCAAGCCATAAAATTCAGATTCATATCCTGATTTCAAGCACCTCCAAGTGAAGTGATGGTTCAGTTTAGGGGTTTATTTCAGCCTGTTTTAGAGATAAAAGCTGCTTGCAAGATAGAGAGAGCTGGTCACAACAGGCATTCTTTTCCTCGACCTTTCATTCAGAAAAAATGAAACTTTTTTCCAAAAAAAACTTTCCAGGGTGTTTTGATAAAAAATATTTTATTTTTTTTCCACTGAAAAGCTGAGGAACTTTGAAATTTTTTTTGTTTACAGGAAATAGTTTTTTAAAGGCCAGTTTTTATAAAGAAAAAAGTTTTGATGAAAAATTTTCAATCAGCTCTAGTAGAGGGATAAGATAGAAGGCCTGATTTGCCAGTGCTTTGCATTTTGCATAGTAATTAACACCAGTGCAAAGTAGGTGTGCAAAGTTCTACTAAATCAGACTGATAGCATTTTACACCCTCTTTGTAATGTGTAAATGTCTACAGAAGGTGTAGGGTAATGGAGAAAGACGCTCAAAATGTGGTGAGAGTGCTGGCAGAACAGAAGGTGCCTGATTAATCTTATACCATCTTACAGAGTCATATTAATAGCTTTTTCTGCCACACTCCCACAATCCATTCACTTGGTGTGTAAGTTGCAACTCATTTGGCACACCCAGTGAATGCCAAATCCATGCATGTTACAACACTTTTGTCCTCCTTTACAATCAACTTAAGTTTGACATTTTAATTTAACACCACTGGTTGTCACTATTTAATTTCCCCCAGACAAACCCATTGGAGTTTCATCTGTTCACATCTGTTCTATATTTATCCCTTTCAATTCAGTTCAACCATTTATTACCACCTTTAATATATAAAAAACCAAAACCAGAACCAGTAACAAATGTGCTTAGTGCAACTGCATGTGGTAGGTCTTTGTCTGGGTGGCAGGAAGAAATGGGGGTAGGTCTCATTTAAGGGTTCCTACAGCATTTGGATTGTGAGTGGTGTGGAGCCAAAGGGGAATCAGGAAGTGGCTGGATCAGATGTGAACACTGATACACCTTCTGCTCCGGGGGAGGGAACATTTATATC
Source organism: Lepidochelys kempii (assembly GCF_965140285.1). Taxonomy (NCBI): domain Eukaryota; kingdom Metazoa; phylum Chordata; order Testudines; family Cheloniidae; genus Lepidochelys; species Lepidochelys kempii. Next base: position 14,894,520 of record NC_136392.1, on the reverse strand, counting down.
CCATGCATTCTGGAAGGACCTCTAACCATTTCTCTTTCTCCTATGCTACCATTGTTGTATCTAGGAATTTGTTGACATTTCCACTATGCACCTTGGGATGCAGGTGTAGGTAAGAAGGCAGTAGTTTAGGACACTGACAACCAAAATGCTTGAAATACAAGGAAGACAATGGATGGCATGAATGTTAGATAGATCCTTGGAAGAGTCACGACTATTTTCTAAAGGTAATGCCAGTAATTATTAATCATTTTCATTCAAGATTAAAACTAACCTTCAGTAAGGAAAAGAGATTTGTAATGTTGCTAAAAATTGAATCAATGTTTGTGCAATGTGTTCATTCCAGGAGGCCAAGGATGGAGAGAGCAAATAGGAGGATGAAAGTGCTGAATCAATACTCAATATGCGACACAATTCAAGGAAGCAGGTTGTTGAGAAGCAAGGAAGAAAAAAGGAATGTTTAAATAATCCTCAGTCATGTTTCAAGAAGAGAACAAATTTACTCAGTTTATGCCCCAGACAGTAGAGAACTTCGCTGAAATTTGGTGAAAACATGATGAGATGTAGTAGATAATTCTAAAACATTTGAGGAGACAATTTGCCTTAAACACAAGTTTATAATGCTGGAGCCATTTTAATTCCTCTGGCAGGGAGGCAAGGTCATCTTTTTGGTAGAGGAAATCAGTGTTATTCAGTGGAAATCATTCTACAGGATACAAAATTCCCAGAAGGGGAGGTGGAATGTCAAGTCCTTTGCATTGGCATGGTTTCCTGCAGAATGTACCGGTAGGCTACCACATATTATGACTTCTAGTCTCCTTCACCTCCCTTAACTCACTTCTCTGCGAAAAGTAGTGCTAGTTGGAAGTCTCACTGTTTTGCCTAGTCCCCGTTAATATTGTAATATACCTGATGTACTCAGGGCTCACAGGTTTTTAGGTACCTCTATATTCAGAGGTTCCTGAATAAACCAATACCACTTTCCCCCCATTGCCCTGTCATTATAGCTGAAGTCAGCATTCAGTTTTCTCTTGCAGGCAGCCAGACCCTTAATTTGGCAAACTTTAAGATGCTGTGCAAGATGCCTCTGTTCCCTCTGGCTTTTTTAACTGGCATGTGGTTCATTGACAGTGAGTGTGGTGCAGTAGCTTTTTAAGCAATCAACAGATTTATTATTGGCAGGTGGGTTGGGCATGCAGAATGCTATCTTGTAGCCATATTGGTTGGCAATTGTTTAGTTAAGCTTCTGTACATATACCAACACACTATGTGATGAGCATGTAATAAAATACTATTAGTACCATAAATCATCTACATATCTCTTAAATTCTCACTAGAGATGGGCTAAAGCCACAAGGTGCTTTGCAAACATAAACAAAGGTGCCTTGCCTTCTCTGAAGAGCATGCAATCTAAAGAAGACAAGATAAACAAATGGGAGGTAAAGCATGATAGGACAAGACTTCAAAGGAGGAAGGCTGAGGGGATTATTAATGATGAAAAGAAAAAAAGGAGGATTGCTTGAAGAGGTGGGTTTGAAGGAGATGGGTTTGAGCACAGTTAGTGCTCAGCAAATACAGACAGGGAAACATGTCTAGGTGTAAAGAGCAGTGTGGAATGTTGTTCATTTACAAATGAATGAAAAATGGTCTGGTGACTATGGCACAGGACTGGGACTCAGGTGATTTCAGTTCAATTCCTAACTCTGCAACACATTTACTCTGTGACCTTGGGCAAGTCACTTCATAGCTCTGTGCCTTAGTTCTTCATCTGTAAAATAAGAATAATAATGCTTGCTTTCTTCCAGTATATGTCTGTCTCTACTATTCAGATTGTAAGGTTGTCAAGGTTCCTCCCCCACTCTGAACTCTAGGGTACAGATGTGGGGACCTGCATGAAAAACCTCCTAAGCTTATCTTTACCAGCTTAGGTCAAAACTTCCCCAAGGTACAAAATATTACACCCGTTGTCCTTGGACTGGCCGCTACCACCACCAAACTAATACTGGTTACTGGGGAAGAGCTGTTTGGACGCGTCCTTCCCCCCAAAATACTTCCCAAAACCTTGCACCCCACTTCCTGGACAAGGTTTGGTAAAAAGCCTCACCAATTTGCCTAGGTGACTACAGACCCAGACCCTTGGATCTTAAGAACAATGAACAATCCTCCCAACACTTGCACCCCCCCTTTCCTGGGAAATGTTGGATAAAAAGCCTCACCAATTTGCATAGGTGACCACAGACCAAAACCCTTGGATCTGAGAACAATGAAAAAGCATTCAGTTTTTTACAAGAAGACTTTTAATAAAAAATAGAAGTAAATAGAAATAAAGAAATCCCCCCTGTAAAATCAGGATGGTAGATATCTTACAGGGTAATTAGATTCAAAAACATAGAGAACCCCTCTAGGCAAAACCTTAAGTTACAAAAAAGATACACAGACAGAAATAGTTATTCTATTCAGCACAATTCTTTTCTCAGCCATTTAAAGAAATCATAATCTAACACATACCTAGCTAGATTACTTACTAAAAGTTCTAAGACTCCATTCCTGTTCTGTCCCTGGCAAGAGCAGCATACAGACAGACACAGACCCTTTGTTTCTCTCCCTCCTCCCAGCTTTTGAAAGTATCTTGTCTCCTCATTGGTCATTTTGGTCAGGTGCCAGCGAGGTTACCTTTAGCTTCTTAACCCTTTACAGGTGAGAGGAGCTTTCCCCTGGCCAGGAGGGATTTCAAAGGGGTTTACCCTTCCCTTTATATTTATGACAAAGGTCTTCAAGATAAGATCTGTCTCTTACTATATGTATATACAAGTTCTGGCACAATGGAGGCCCAAGATATAATTCTGAAATGTGCCTAAGTCACTTTCAATGGAATGTAGGCAAAGGGCCAGGTTTTAAAAAGTGTTAGATAGCTAAAGATACAGACAGACATCTAGTGAATTTTTCAAAAGCACCTCGGTGCTTTGATTTCAATGGGAGTGAGGCATCTAGGTGCTTTTCAAAATCCCACCAAGCACCTATCTTTATCTTTAGACATCTCTGTACCTTTAACTATCAGTCCTAAGTGACTTGATCACATGGCAAGTTACTGCATGGCAACCCAGGGTGACTTGTCTTACTAGGCTTTCATGTAGTAGTACGCCAAGCTGCACTCTGAGACTTCCATTGTGCTGTAGTCCCATGGGGACATTGCTAAGTGGCATAGATTCTAAGGTTGGAAGGGACCATTATGATCATCTAGTCTGACCTCCTGTATAACACAGGTCATAGAATTTTCCCAAAATAATTCCTAGATCAGATCTTTTAGAAAAAGATCTTGATTTGAAAATTGTCAGTGATGGAGAATCCTCCATGACCCTTGGTAAATTTTTCCAATGATTAATTATTCTCACCATTCAAAATGTATGCCTTATTTCCACTCTGAATTTGTTTACCTTCAGTTTCCAGCCATTGGATCGTGCTATAACTTTATCTGCTAGACTGAAGAGCCCATTATTAAATATTTTTCCCCACGTAGTTACTTCTAGACTGTAATCAAGTCACCCCATAACCTTCTCCTTGTTAAGATAAATATATTAAGCTTCTTGAGTCTATCACTATAAGGTAAGTTTTCTAATCCTTTAATCACTCTCCTAACTCTTCTCTGAACCCTCTCCAATTTATCCTTGAATTGTGGGTACAAGAACTGGACACACCATTGCCAAATACTGAGGTAAAATAACCTCTCTTCTCCTGCTTGAGAGCAGAGTCACACCTTAGCTTGCTGCGCAGTAACTTGTCATGTCCATAAGCCGTCTGTCTCCTTGAATGTTAATGGGACTTAGATTCATAAATGTCTTCATCACTTCTGAAAATGGAACTTAGGCTTTTACGTAACCTAGGATCTTTTGAAAATGTTGCCCCAATCTCTGGGCATGTCTACACTGCCCCACAGTTTGAACTGGGCGGGAGGGGGTGAATAGCAGTGCGCACCAAGGTGCTGTACTGTAACTCCCCCACGTGGATGCTGCAGGAATGAAATGAAAGACCCCAAGTTCGCACTCATATAGTCCTCTTCAACAAGACCTTTAAGGACCTTTAAATTTGTGCCCAAAGCATCCACACGGGGGAGTTACAGCACAGCACTTTGACGTGCGCTGCTATTCACATCCCCTTAGTCCGACCTGTGGGGCAGTGTAGATATGCCCTCATTAGGGACTCCAGGAACTAATGTCACACAAATAAGTACATAAAAAAGTAACAAGAATTTAAAAAGCACTTACCTGAAAACAAATGTGTACAATAAAGTTTTATTTTAAACAGAGGATAGTAGCAAGTGCTCGTGCTCCTGTTAATCAGTTTGCTTGGTGGACACGGTCGAATGTCCAGCACTTTAAAGCCCATCTATTTCACATATGTACATTCAGATATTCGTAGGCTACAAAAGACTGATACTCCCAGTTTAAAACAAATGTAGGGGGGAAAAATCAGCTGCATGAACTTGGAAACAAGCTTCACTGGCACCAATGCCTTTAGCAAGATGCTATCTGACATCTTTTGGCTGAACAAGTCCATTTGTGAGGGGGATTAAACAGCAAATCTCTCTGAGCAGCATAATGTTTACTGGATATTGCTCTGTCGGGCAGCTTGTGTTTTCATTCTATTCTGCCTCTGTATGCGAGGGTGTAGAATTTGTTAATCTAAATAAAACTTAAAATAGACAGTGTGGTTTACAGAGCTGCTGATGCCTGTTGGGAAAATTTGAAAAATTTCTTTATTGAAAAATAATCCTGTCTATGAGCCCTCTTCTCTGAACATTGCTCCCCTCACCTCACCATCTTAAAAACAAATGACCTCAGATACGTGCATGCCAGTCCCACTGACTTGGGAGCAGGAAGGCAGAATTTGACCCAATATCTTTGCTTAGCAAGAGTTTTTATCCACTTTGTTGTTCATTTGTCACCTTTATGAAATACAGCTACAGGTGATCACAGGTAGGCTTATGCTTTATAAAGGCAGGTAGACGGGGTCCCTGCCTATATTCTTAGTGGTGACTACTTGAGGGTGAGAACAGGATAGCTGCATTTTGTTCCTTGGTCAATAATAGGGATAAGGTTTTGCTTCTGCAGTTCCCATTGTTCTTCCATTTCCTAGCAGGGCAGAGTCAGGGGTTGCAGGGCTGCGCATCCTTCACCGATAGCCTTGTTCTGGGTACCTTTTTACATTCCACAGCCATGCTGGCTTTTTGAGCTTGTCAAAGTGACATTGCACACTCTTGTCCTAGTCTGTGGGATAACAGTACCATGGATGTTTTCACTTGTGCATTGTACTGTTAGGGCAGTCTCAGTTCAACAGTCATTCTTCATGGAAAGGTGATTATATCCCCTCATTTGTGCACCAGTCCTAATTTGTCTCTGGTGCAAAGAGGGTGACCGCCCGTGCCACACTTAAGTCCTCACCCAGGATTTACTTCTCAGGGGTTCCTTTTTTACAGGTCCTTCATTATTTGTACTTTTCTTTCCCTCATGGGGTGAATTTCTCTCTCTCAAAGTAGATCCTCTTGCTAGATTCTTGCTCTCAGGTAAGGATGCTGCAGCTGGGAGAGGGATATGGCCTTTAAGCCCACTCAAGGTTTTGCTAGCAAAGGAGAGATTCATACTGAATAACTCCTGCTTGTCTTCTGTAAAAGTCAACAGCTTCATTTCAGCCGGGACTTGGCAAACCTTTATTTATAATTTCAGTTCACGTGGGTGGACACCAACTATAATTTCAGTTCATGTGGGTTTTCATTTGCTACGTTTCACTTGGAATTTTGGATTGGAACAAACCCACAGAGCTCAAAACAAATCTTAGACAAAAACAACAGAGTGAAAAACCAAGAGAAAGTGTCACATTTTGTATCATTTCAGGCCAAAGTCATAAATCCCTCCTCATCACTTTTGAGGAGATTGATGCAAAATGCAGCCCACATTTGCCTGAAAGATTTATGAGCCTTGGAAAACTTTAAGGTGCAATTTGGCTGAATTTTTAAATGAAACCCACACTTTTCTACAATTGACCCATCACTATGACACTTGTACCTTCCCATCATTACATCCCTTTATTGAAAGCAGAACTTCAAAGAATAATACAGCACCACAGAGAACTGGCAATATTATTAGGAGAACTATACTTTATCAGACATCAATCTAGTAGCCCCTCTATTTAAGATGTATGGGGATTGGGTGGGGTCATGGCAAAATTTCTTAGCAGGAGTTGCCAGTATCTTAAGAGTATTGTTTTTGTACATGACAGAATTGCTGCCCAGCTGTTAACTACAAATTAAAAACTATATGCCACTCCCTGTGTGCCACACATTCATTTGGATATTCAACAAGAGAGCATTTCAATGGGTGTTTGAAAAGCAAATAAGAGACAAGGTTTGCAGGGGGAAAAATTACGAAATTTGAATACAGCCATCTACACATTTTCATCCTTAGGTGAATTGTAAATGGTTCCCATTATTCACATCCAGAGGAGACAGACCTACCAAGAATGAATTGGCAAGTGCTGAGAATAAATCATAATACAGATCGCGGCAGTCAAGATTCCATTGTGAATGTGATATTTCCCCCTTCCTCCCCTGTGTAAGGAAAATCCAAGATGAAAAAGGCAAAGATGGAGAGATGGGGATGTATAAAAAGAAACTTGAGGTCCCCACACATTTACATGCCAGTATTGCACTAGGCATACAGATTTTGGCTATTGCTGCTGTTGGTCCCAATGCACAAGCTTTCCGAAGAAACTTTAGGAAGATTTTTCTACCCAAAAGCAGAAAAACTGGGAATTGGTAAACTCATTCAGCTAAAATAAGAACTAACCCAAACCTTCATCCACAACTCAAACCAAGTCTTGTTTGATAAAATCATTATTTTTTTTCTCTTTGTCATATACATCTACATTTACTGGTCTGGCTCAAATCAGGAGCAAAAAATACATGACATTTTGTGAAGAAATCTGTTTTTGTGAGGTATCCAGCCTGATTTCTGGATGAAAGGGGTTCAGGGAAGCTTCAAAAACCTTTGGTTGCTTCTCTTGGACTGATAGTCAAACTTTCCATATTTTCCCACCCACACAAGAAACTTGGCTAATCAACCTGGACTTTAAAAATATGTGCACCCCTATTACTGGCTGTGATATTAAACTCCTGATCTGAATTCCAAGGACAAAGGGGTCTCATTTGTGACATTTTTTCACTCATGTAACTCCGCTCAGTTCAGTGAAGTTACTCAGCCTTACACAGTTGGGAGAGCACAGTCAAGAAGCCCCAAGAAACTTGGCTTTATTAAGCAGAGGACCATGTGAGAAGCAGTTCCCGACACCTAGGAAGTCTGCCCCTTGTCTCTACCAGATCTTAATTCCTTTCAGCTCTTAAGTCATAGACCTCACTCCTGTCGTAAGAGCAGACGGTGAAGAACTCTCTGAAGCTGATTGCCAGAGCTGCCACTCTCAGAGCTTCCTTCAGCAAAAAGGATTAGAGTGTCCTGAAAATGTCAATCAGATATCAAAGATAAATGAAGATAGAAAAATAAAATGTACAGTTTATAAAAATAAGTCTTTCGGAGACACACTCAAAGTCCTTTGAAAAATGTAAGAGGAATATGTCACCAAAACAAATACGTGCTCTACTGTCCAACTTTAATTTTTCACTGATAAAACCCCCAAAGCACTGCAGCCATACAATAAATAAAACAGCTAAATCCCCGCTGGTATCCAATTTCCATTTACCAGGACTAAGTGTCTCTTAGAGCTGATGCACTTCAGCTGATATCAGCTTATACACCTCCCACTAACCAGGTGGCCTATGTGTCAGTGAAAAGACAGGCCTATTGGGACTGTCACAGCCAAGGACATACGGCTCTTCTTATAACAGGAGCTACATCAACCATGCAACTAAGCCACCCTAGCCGTGCTTGCCTGTTGAATTGTCTGTTGTTTGGGTTTTAATTCACTTTACTAAGATTGCTTTTCATTCACTTAGTGACAGGTAGTTATTTGTTTGCAGGGTTCCATTTGACATTTATTGTTAGTGTAAAACACTAATAATAATAATTAGTGTCTTTTTAGAGTTGTCTGAGGTTTTAGTGCTGGTGCATTGTTAATATAAAACATCCCAACACTTTGCTGTGTATAGGATAGTATGATCGTATTTAAATATAACAAAGGGGCTCATTATACTGAGACCAGATTGCAGTATCTTTGAGCCTCCCTTAGCAAGCCAAGACTTAACATCCTCTAAACTTGTCTGCAATGCTACTACTTTCTGTAAAGGGAGGAAAAAACCAAAACCCGACACTCATGCAATTTTTTATCCCCTGAGAGATTCTAAAATCTAGAATCTGTTTGGGGAAGGAGGGACATAAGTGAAACTGCGTGAATTCTCCAGTCATTTAAGGGTGACCTCGACAACAGGATAATAAACGTGTGTGTGTGTGTGTGCGCGCGCATGCACATAGGGAAAGATGTGTTGCTCAGATCCTTCCCAGGGGTTACATCTATGTGTCTGGTCAGGCCATTGTAGTGGCTGTCTGCCTCAGGAGCTCATCGTGTTTTACAGGGGATAGCCGCCCCTCAGGTAGATATAGTTATAGGTGTACTTGGCTTTATTTTATGGGGTTTAAAACTACTAAGAAAACATAGCAGTATTTACATACTGTATGCACGTTAAATTACATGACATTACTAATGGTTACTGTATATAGCATGAAAATGGAAATAAAAGAATAACTTGCTTGTTGTCTCTCAGAACTTCATCGTTTGTAGTTCATGTCTAATCACAGCTGCAAATTTCTGTCAATTGTTTCATTTCCATTGGGGGAAATTCAGGGATGATGTCTTCATTCCTACAGTACTCAGGCTCTGGACAGATCCTATTCCATTTAAAATCTTTGTCCACATCCTCAGCTGTTGTACATCAACATAGCTCAATGGAAGGCAATTTACAACAGTTGAAGATCTGGCCCTTTATTGTTTATTTGATCAGGCTGTGATGGGAGGAGGAAAGCAGGAATGACTGGAAAAGGCTTCTCAAGTCTAGGCAGCGGACTTTTCTCAGGGGGGAAAGGGGTTGGAACCGAGATGAGGCATCTCTTTAAATATGGACCCTCAGAGTCATTCCATAGCATAGAGTCATTCTGCTATAGCAGAACTGTCCTCAGTAATACATATTGTTTGAGGAACAGTCTCAAGATTATCACATGCAATGTGAAATCTGAGCATAAATATGGTTTTCCTTTTTTTCTTTAGAAAATCTACATTTGGTTGACACTATATAAAAACACCAACCATATTTATCTATTGACACATATCTTTCTAGTTTGGGAAGTGTACTACAAGTGTGTCCTAGCTGACACTTAAAAAATAATGGCCTGAAATTGGAACAAGCACTGTATTTTTAAATGTGCTCTAAATTCTGCTGCCACAGCTGAAGGAGATGGAAGAACGATGGGAGGAGAGACACGAGAAGAAAGAAAGGCTTAATTCCAGTAACTACTAACACCCAGCCAAATCCTCTTCTTCCAGGTCCCAACCAAGCTGAATCAAAGTAAATGGCAGGTGTAGTATTCTATAGGTGGATGAGCTTTGTTTTAGATTCAGTTGCATATATATTTTAAGCAAACGTTTCAACTTTTACTCTATTACTACATCCTGACACAAGATTACAGGGATCAAGGGATCATTTACAGAAAAGGTAGTCTGACCCTTAAGGGCCATTAAGTCAACGCATATTGACTTCTTTGGGAGCAAGAGAAGGCCCTATTATACCATGAGGGAAAAATACATCAGATGTGACTTTCAGTATAAACATTTAATAGAATTTTTTTATTTGCCTATTGAAAACTTGTGAGTGTGAAATATGTTGGATTTTATCCCTATGATCATCTTAACATTAACTACTTCCCCATAACAATTGTTCTGTCTAGGATGACTGGGCAATAATGCAGTCTTTCCTGATATCAAACTCACTTTTTCTATTTAAGTTAAAGATATGCATTTCTACTTGATGTATTGGGTACTCCAATGTATTTTTGTTTCACTTCCTCCAAATAATTTAACTAAACAACCCTTTTTAAAAGCAAATCTATATTTGTGCCATCTATCAACATTATGCCAACACAACAATAATACGCTCTTTTCTTGGGTTTTGGTTTTGTCCAATCCACTTGAGGAAGCTGCAACTTACAAAGGAAACGAAAATTCTTTGCTTCCTTGTACAGAACAGAGACAACCATCTGTGATCTCTATAGCACTGATATTTGCTGTCTACTACATACAGCACACAGAGTGACAATAGTCAGCTTAGATGCAGCCAGAAACGTGTGACATTCCCAGAAATGTGAAGGCCACATGAGAATATAGATGGGATGTTACCTGTCTCTCAAAGACAGGAAAACTGAAATGACTGCTGGCATTGCCAGGAAGTCTTAGGAGATCAAAAACTATACTATCAAAAATGTATTCCAGAAAATAAACGTATAAATTACAGTGAGTATAAATTGGAGATGAGTTCATGCCAAAGATACCACAATTCAGTGGGAAAAAAAGGAAAATAGATTGGTTTCTTTTAGAGATACTTTTCTATACAAAGATTTGGTGAGTGAAAAATCATCTGAAATATTTTTATAGCAATGGTATTCATTTAAAGTAAATAACTGAAGACAAAGGTTTTCAATATTAGCCTAAAGTTATATTCCTATATCCATGTTTAGGCACCGGCTTGATTTTCAAGAGAGCAGAGCACTCAAAAGTCAGTTTGTGATTTTTGGGTTCTCTTTTAGGCTCCTATTTTTGAAGATCTTAGCTACAGCTGGTTGGGAATTTTTCTGAGGAAATCTTTTTAATCGGAAAATGCTATTTCATTGAAATCAAAACTTTCCATGGGAAAGGGCTGGTTTTGACTAATTTTCTGAGTTGGAAAACTTTCAAAAAAAGTTTCAAAGTTGTCAAAATGTCTTGTTTCAACATTTTCTAAACGAAAAATTCCAGTTTTCTGCTTTTGTACTTTTAAAGAAGTAAGCTAACGATAGTTTTTTAAAAAATTCAAAATAAAATAGGGTTGAAATCTAAATGAAACATTTTGAAATTATCAAAGTAAATGTTTCAATTGATGTGAACTGATTTTTTTTTTCTCCAGATTTTTGGTTCATACAACTGAAGATTTTGACTCTTTGTCCTGATTCAGGACAGGAAAATTTATTGCAATATCAAACATTTTCACAGGATAAGAAACCATATCTAAACTTGTTCTAATCTTGGCCTAATACCCTTGTGACCTGAGACTTGATTTCCCAGGGTGCTGAGCAACTCCAGCTCCCCTTGACTTCAGCTGGAGCTACAAGTGTTCAGCTTCTCTGAAAATCAGGGCTTTGCTGAAAAAGGTTAAAATCTGCTATTGAGAGGAATGGAATAGCCCCAGATGAGGAGCTAGACGAGGGGAGATAGCTCTGCAATGAGGGAATCTGCTAAAATCAGTTGAGAACCAATTGCCTTGTTACTGTGACCTAGATATAAAAAGGGTCAAAAGATTGCATGTTACACTTGGATTTATCTTCAAGAGCTGAGCTCAGAGTGACCCTGGAGAGTCAGTTTTCTGACTCTCAAACATTCTCAGAAATCAGTGGAACTCAAGAGAATCCCTAGGAAAGGGAAAATATATTTTGAATAGAACTCTGTGGAGGACAGAAATTCTATTTCACAAAGATTGTGAGTTTTCAGCATTTGTCCTCATTCTGATTATGAACAAAAAACCCCAAAATTCAACATTTGAAAAGAAGGAAAATTCCAGAAAAAATCATTTTGACAAAATTGAAACATTTAATTTCACCTACTTGTTATATTATAATGTATAATACAATACAAAAAAAATTTAAAAATTCAAAGCGAAGTCATATCAAAACAAAAAAAAAATCAAAGTTACATTGCAAAAATATCAAAGTGGGTCATTTCTAAATTGTCAGACTATTTTTTCCCCCTGAAACAAAACTGCAGCAAAACTGATCCAATATTAGAAAGCATTTAGACTTTGGTCGACCTTCATTCTCTGATGAATAATAGTTCTGAGTAAGTTGATATGACCCGCTCTAATTTTGAACTTGTTCCTTTCCGAGGGCTACTCAGCATATCTCAGGATCAGGCTTGTATCACAATATGTTTTTATTATGAAAATATCAATCCCAGTTGATGAAGTTCAATTAACTTGCCTTCCAGTCAATGGGCTTGTTTGACTTTACGTGATGGTGGGTGGGTTGTCCATCTGCTCAGAACAAGCCTGTATGTTTATATATTTATTTATTTTATTTAAACTGCAGAAAATTGTCTCTCTGATCTGTTGCCTGACCCATAAATGGTTACCACCACCCAACATATAAACATATACGATGTCATGAAAAGGACATGATTGATGCAGCCTAACCTGACACCTCATGATGCTGTTTGTCATATGGGGAATGTGGAAAGAAGAAAAAAAGCAGTAAATAAATAACAAATATTGACGTTTTCATAAGAAATGAGGATTTCTTCCCTTCCTCATTATCTCTAAATTACTTAATTAGGCATTTGTTACCCAATGTTGTCCCTAGTAAATAGCAGACCTGGAAGACACAAATCCCTATCCAATGATAGTGGTCAGACTGTTAGGCTATAATCCTACCTTCCTTATTCAGTCATTGGTTTCAATGGGAAATTTGACCGAGTAAGGCCTTCATGCTCAGGTTGTGTATCTGCTGCTACCTGAATTTGAAGTGTGTTGTGTGTGTCACATCTCCCCTGTAAATTAGAGAATGCAAACAGCTTGTCATGCCTCTGGAGACCAGTAGGAACCTTCAAGCACAAAGTGCTAAAAGCTGAGTCTTTGCTAATGACTAACTTTATTTCCTTTAAGCAGATGCTGGACTCTTCTCCTTGAGGAGTGGTTATTGTAAAAGGCAAGGATGAAGGAAGAGAAAGTTCAGATTGAAAAAGCAGGCATGCTATGCAGAATGTGTTATTTACTGTAAGAAAGTAGGGGAATGATTGCCATAACTTATAAGGAGCCTGTTTCCAAAATAGCCTTTTTATATATAACAGAGAATGATAAAGGTCCTACAGCACCTTACAGGCAATTTTACTAGCCATTACATACCTGTTTCCACAGAACTTTTATAAGACACTTAATCTAAATTACAGAGCTCCACAGAGGTGCCTAAAAAGAAATCTGAATTCTTTATAAAGTGCCTGATTGACTCCTAGGCACTCCCATCTCAGAGGGTCTGATCTAAATGCCACCCACCCTCCTGAACAGGTGATGGAACTTGGTGGGGCTGGAGGAAAGGGGTACAGCCCCAGCAGCGAAGGACAGAAGGACACCAAGTAGATCCTTCCCCACCCCTTGGAGCCTCTGGCAACCATTGGCCAGTTAGGTAGGAGGGGCCCACTGACTGGCCCACATCTCCCAACTCCAGGGATTTAACCTGGAGCACAGGTCATGTGGAGCTTCTTTTGGCTCCACTCCAGCCTTTCTATTGACTTTAAATGGAACGGGGATCAGAGCCAAAGTGAGACAGAACAATAATAATTTTGATCCCAGTTATTTCAATATCTGCAGGTAGGGTAGATATTGTAATACCAGTGCAAAGATCGCTTGGTATAATAATGCATACAAACCAAAGAGAGCATTTTCAGAGAAAGATTTCCTTTCTGTACAGAACAGAACACCTTGTATGGGAAAGTATGAAATGAAAACATAAGAATTCCTGATAATTACTAATCTATAAAGAGCTTTTTGTCCCAAAGTCTTCCAAACTATAAACTATGCATAAATGGTGTAAGTACAGTAGCACCACTGAAATGCAGCCACCTCTGGGGCACAAGAGAAAATACCTCCTCATTAAAGAAAATGCCATGAAATCTTTAGGGATATGTTTAAATTGCACCTACAAAGTTTGTGCCTGCAATCTGATTGTGGGTATAAGCCACAGTACTTTTGCCTTTAGCTACCTGTTGCAAATCAAGCAGTTAGACTCAAAAGTACACAGATTCTTCTGCTGCTAAAAAAGTGGGTACATTAATGTGTACAAACTGAGGCTGTGTCACAGTTTGTAAATTTACCTCTTAACACCCATGAATAACAGAGAGGTGCTAGGTTTTTAGGATCTTATCCAAAAGACTGAGGGCTCGTCTACATGGTGGGATAATACATTCAACAGCAGTGTGATTTCTAAAGCTTCCCAACACATTGCACATTAATTGGTCCATGTAGACCCTGTGGGTGCACTTTAATATGAAGTTGTTTGAAACAGTAATACATTAAAGCACACTACTGAACTTTTAGTGCACACCCTCAGGGTCTGGAAAGCACACCCCACAGAGCACATTACACTACTGTATAGAGCAAGCCCTGAGTATAGTTGGTCAGAGAAATGTTGATTGAACTGGACTATGCGATTCCATCAACGTTTTGGAAGAAAACTGGGGGGAAAGTTCAACATTTTAGAACAAAACATTTTGATTGGAAACAAACTTCATTTTGAATTTTTTAACATTTTGTATTATATTATATAATACAGAAAATAAATACATTGAAAATTAAACAAATTGTTTTCATCAACTCGAAACACGTTTTTTTAGAATTTTTCTTCACAGAGAATTTCAGAATTTTGGGGTTTTACTCCAAAATCTCAATATCCTTCATGAAAAGCAACTTCTGTCTTCCACACAAGCCAACTAATAAGTACTATATGGAAAAGAAACAACAGCATTATTTTAGTTTAATGATATTATCTAAGTACAACATTTCAACTGAGGAGAACATGGTCTGAAGTGTAACTCCGAATTTTAAAAATGCTTCATAACTGTATGAAACTTGAGACCAAATATAAATGACAGACAGTGAAAAGTTTCCGGGGGAAATTAACAAGTGAGAGCCATCCCAAAGATATATTTGCCTAAATATGAACTACTGCAACCAGCAAATGCTTCAGAGAGATCTTAACTATCAGCAGTAGTCTCCAGAAAAGCAGCCATTGGTTTTGAGAATTAGGGGCCAGATCCTTAGATGGTGAAGCTCAATTCAACTCAGTAGAGTTACGCCAACTTACACAAGCTGAGGGTTTGTTCTGTGAATCTTTTAATTAACACTCAAAAAGGTATGACTAAGATCTGGTGAAAGTAAGCCTAAGGGTTTATCTTCACTAGAAAATGTTGTGTTGTTTGCAAAGAACCAAATTAGTTGACAATGCTGACTACCACTGAGCAGTCGTCATAGATCAGGGCAATTCTTCTCAATCATGTTTAAATACAGTAGCATTTTCCATTGTAGACCAGGCCTAATAAGAACAAGACAATACATTTTATTATTATTATTTATTGCTATCGTAGTAGCACTTGGGAACCTCAGTCATGGACCAAGATATAGTCCCTTCTTAATCCCTCCATAAAATATTCTGTGGTACTCAGGATGGAAAAAGAACTTCAGTATTTGTTCAAAGTTGGATTTACCTTTCAGTTGAAAATTATGAGCTTTGTGGGGTGGAATGAAAAAAAAATCTGAGAAACTTCCCAAAGTCTTCAGGTTGAAGCTAAGGAATCAATGCAAACAGTCCACAGATATTCATTTGTTTTGCCTCCAAGTCTGCTGAAACAAAGTGCTCCAATGAAAGATTTGTCTACATGAAACCATTTATTTTGGTACTGCTTTCACCATTAACCTTACATCATCCTATAAAGACAGCCAGGAAGGAAACAAATAAAAACATCTCATTCATCATGAAGTCTGATAATAGAATGTTTCACAAATAGACAAAGTGCTTTCTTTCTGTAAGGAAACCATGCAATTTTAACACTATATGGAGGATATTCCCTAGGCAAGTGCAAGATATAAGGCTATGTAGACATGAAGGTGTTCTGATAGCATCCCATTAAATATGGGAACAGAACTTGAGTAGTTTTTGATGCCATAAGAACCCTGAAGTTAGAGAAGGATCTGAGGAGTGAATTTTGGATCTGGATTCCAATATGAATCTGAAAGCCCGCAATGTGGAGATGGCCTAGAAAAGTGGCTTATAAGAACAAAAAAATTGAACATGAAATCCATCCCTGTGCAGAGGGTCAACACAAGACCTAAATACCACTTACATTCCACTTAAACAGCATTTTGAGAGCTTAATGGGGACATATGTGGTTCATGGCCCTTTGCACAGGAGTGGATTTCACCCAGTTACACCGGTGGTACAAAGCTAGAGTAACTTCACCAAAATTAATGGGCTTAAATATTAGCAACTAAATATTCATTTCAGAGATATATATTTACTCTGAAGTATAGCTATCCAACACTAGGAATCTGACTGAAATGTCAATGTACTTCACACAGACCACCAAACAGTTGCTTAAGGCTCCTAATCTACCAGATACTTAAGCATGCGCCTAACTTTAAGCACAAGTATTCCTATACACTTCAATTGGTTGCATAGTTAAAGTTAGGCACATGCTTAAGTATGATTCTGAATCTGGACCTAAGTCCTCTCAGTAACTCCTCACCTGGGTTGAATTTAATTTGCAGACAAGGAATATGATTCTGAGCTCATTTACATCAGCATAGCTGTACTAACTGCAGTTATCCTGAATATGCACTAGTATGAATTGAGAATTAGGCCCAGAATCATTTAATATAAGCAACAACTTTACATTAATTTTAGATCCATTCTCTTGCACCTCCCCTCCCGTCCGCCCCTCTGGATTTTAATAGAGCCCTGTAAATAGAATGGCTGTAGAATAACTGAGCATTCTGTCCAGCTTCCTGCAATTGCTTTATTTAACTTGCCATTTTAAGCTTCTTAGAATTGTTTCCCCTCTCCCCATCATGCTTTATCACTTTTTGAAAATGGTAAATATACTATCATATTTGGGGGTGGGTAAGGGATAAATAGAAACATTTTACTTTTCAAAATATAAGCCTTTTAAAAGTGCCACAGCTTTTCAAACAGAAGCTTTTATATCTCGTGTAGTAACTGTTAGCAGTCTGTGACATTTCTAGTCTGTCCAGGGCGTTACTTGTACATGACAGGTCAAGTCTGTCACCTTCATAAAAGCAAAGAACATCTACACTGGCACACTACACTGTGGGGTCCCTCTGAGAATTACCAATGTCATACCAAATATCATCCGCAGTATTTATCTTCTCTTCATCTCTGCCATTTGAAGGAGATTCTAAAAAATATTCTGATTATTTTTACATGAAGATAGCTCTCTCCTTACTCTCATGATGTGAACGTTATAAACCAAAGCTTGAATCCAGGAGAGTTAATTTGTCCTCATGGCAACTATAATTAAAATATAACTCTCCTGGGTGGATACCTGGAAAATTAAGGTTATTGTTGTCACTATTATTAATTAATTAATTAACAGATGCTCACTTCTTTTAAAAAAAGATCAGTCTTTAGGTTTCGATGCTCCTTATTATCCTCATTAGCTAAATGGTGAAATAAAGATGAATGAATTGCAAGTAGATGAATTAATGATTAAAGCAGCCTAGAATACTTTAGATTAGATTCCGTTACCAGCAGGTTTCCACGTCCGTAGGAAGCACTGGCATATTGGCTTTAATTCCGGTAAATGTTCAAATGAAAATGATGCTCACAGATTGGTCACTTTTATCTACCCACAGGAGAAGGCTGACAAATGAGGTAGGCGGATGAGAAGAAAGTTACATTAAATCATTTTCACATGGCTGGCCATGTCTTTATGAAGGAAGCAGGTCCTGAGAATAGTCTTTTTCAAACAAGACACAATGTGTATAAGACAATGGAATTATTCCTGCAAGTAGGAGATTCGGGAAAACACCATAATGGGTCAGATTTTGGGTGCAGCAGAGGTGTGTGGGCTGTCAGGCTGTCCCTGATTTTCTGCCACAGAACAAGTTGTAACAGCCCAGGGGTTTCTCTAATTTATGCCAGCTGGAGTGCACCGTGTTCTGGCTATGACATCTACTCCCCGTCCCTCTAGCCCAGGCCCAACATGCCACCAGTGCCAGAGACTGCAGGAAGGGGAGCATATGCTGACTCTACACCCACTCCGAACTCTTCCATGCAAGGGCATAGCAGCTGGCTTCTGCTCCCTTTCACACCATTTGAGTGGTGCAAAAGGAGGAGCCTGGGCATAGAGTCTGCTTCTCTATCTCTAAATCAAGCATACAGTTTGTTATTCCGTGTGTCAAAGGAGATTCACTTACAGATGGAAACTTCCATTTATTCTAAAAAAGAATTGGGTATTTAAAGCCCATGAATCAATGGGAGAGTACACTTTCCTTGATTCAGAGATAAGACAACAGTGGTTGTATGTTAAATAAATACCAATCAATTATTCAAATGCATTTGTTGTGTAGTGACATGGAGCTGTTCTTTACCGTGAATTATGTCAATGCATATTATTCTTAGTAGGCCAAATTCCCCACTTACCCATCTCGATTTAAGGTGCTGACAGACAGTACCAGCACGGCCTTTTCCTATGTACAGCGCTGCGGCATGATTCCAGCAACTAAGATTTTGGCTGAGGTTGTGGCAAGTCCTTTCACAGGCATTCAAGAGGCAGAAGGGCAAGAGGGGCCTTCCTCTTCACGTGCCTGTCCTGCTCAGGTGTCAGCTGAAATTGCATTCCCTGAGCTCCCCTGGCTGTATCATACTTGTACCCTCCAATGAGACGCAGGGTTCTAGACCTCCTCCACCTTGCATGTTCATGTTGCACCAAACCCAGAGTAGCCCAATGGGCATATTCTTGCAGCGCCTCAGGGAGCTTTTGTGGCACCTTAGAGACTAACAAATTTATTTGTTAGTCTCTAAGGTACCACGAGTACTCCTTTTCTTTTTGCGAATACAGACTAACACGGCTGCTACTCTGAAACCTGTCAGGGAGCTTTGCGAATCATGTTGCCTCCCTCAGACACAAAGCATTCTAGAGTGCATCTCAGCATTGTCCCTGCTCATGTCTCAGTGGCACACTCCAACCATGGATGTGGCAAGCCGTGTCAAATGCCAATGTGCAATAATACTCCTTCACAAAATCCTAGGCCAAGTTCTTTAGTTAAATAGCAAAGAGCATTAAATGCAAAGGGAGCCTGCTTTGTTGTTATTGCATAGATAGGGAATCGTGCTGTGTGTTATATCCTTATGTGGTCCTCATGAACTGTGATTTTACCTCTCAGTCCAAAAGTCATGTTGTTAAAGCACAGGGTCGTGCCCTGTGTTATCTTTATACATTCTGTGGATCAGAGTTTCCACAGGGCCTAATGCATTTTCAGATTCTGAACTAGCAGCTCCGCATCCACAGCTGTTTCCACGTGCAAATGATAGAGTACACACAGAGCTGTGCGTGCCTGAGGACACGTTTCAGAAAAGGTGTCCTGCGTTTTAATGACATTTTCAATGTTGGCCCAACTCTGTTCCCAATAAAGTCTATAGTAAAATTCCCATTGACTTTAATGGGAGCAGAGGAAGGCCAATGTTTTGTGCTTTTGAAAATTCCATGTGTGGGTATTTTGTCAGAAATGTTACATTTCTTAATAGTGTCTTTGGCTCCAATCCCTCAAACCCTCACTCACTTATGTACATACCGAGCGAGCAGAGACTATTTTCTTGGAGTAGGGGTTGCTGGATTAGACCTTGAATTATGTATTTAAATAGCATTAAAATAACATGTAATGGCTCATGTATGCTAAGATTGGAATATTACTGTTATATTTAATGCTGACTTCACTTTCACTCGCTCTGTTGTCACAAGCTAGCTGGACTCTACCCTTGAAAAGGCTTGTGGGAAGACACATTGCCTAGTGGTTAAAGAAGGGACTGGAACTCAGGAAATTAGTATTTCATCTTTGAGAGCAGGATTGGGCCCTTGAAATGGGTTCTTAAGATCACAGATATGAGCCCCCAGCACTCCAAGGAAAATTAAGGGGAAACTATCAATATTAGCTGAATGTCCTTGTTTTTATTGGCTTAAATCAGACTATTATTATTAATATATATATTTTAAAACAATGAGTAGCATTAAATCTTCATTCCCTCTTTTTCTATTGTTAGTTCAATGACCTGTTAGATAAAACATGCAAAAAAAGGAAATACTGGCTGACTCAAGACCTGCTGAAGAGATTTTTTGCTTTCATCGCCCGTGCTTCTTTGTTTATCTGGCTGTATTGTTTTGCTTCAATGTTATATGTAGAACATTCATAAAAAGGATGAAATCGTAAATGCTATGGCTACAGTTCTATGGAGCACACCAAAGCCAAGTAAACAGAATGCAACAAAAAGAGACAAGGCTAGCAGGAAATCCCTAGGTTTCCTGCTCTGGACCAAACCCAGTATATTGACAAAAGGCCACAGGTGTACATTGTGCACAAGTGGGGGTAGTACAGAAGAGAACAAAAGGCGAATGTAAGGGGTGTGCTGGAAATTCCCTGCTCAATGTAGACGTATATTTGTGCACATTTAGACAGCTTGGGGGCATCTTCACGTGAAAGTGGATATTTCCTCTCAGTCTCATTTGTATAATTATATTGTACATTTGGATGTGTGGATCTCACAGCACTTTACAGACATTACTGAATTAATTCCCATAACACCACTCTGTGGGTAGGAAAGTGGTGTGATTCCACATTTTACTGTTAGGAAAAGTGAAGCACAGAAAGGTTTAAATGTTCCGTGGTAAAGCAGGGAACAGATCCCTATAATTCCCTCACTCCCAGTCCTATGATCTAACCACTAGATACACTCCCTATCACGAGACATTTAAAGGGAAGGGTGGGATATGCAAGTTGTTAATGTAATATTACTACAGCAGCATTTAGATCTCCCAGCCTAGGATCTTATTGTGCTAGGTGCTCTCCATACACATTACATAGTAAGAGAAAGACTGTCAACTCTTCCGGGACTAAATAAACAAGACAGACAAAATATGGAAAAAAGGAAATATTCACTGATGCACAGAGAGATTAAATAACTGGAGTGGATTAGAACCTCTCCATCAGGAAGCATGTTTTGTTTCAGGTACTAAACTCCTGATTCTAATACATTTTGCAGAGCTCCTACACAAACCCCATCCTATGCATAGGAGGGTAGATAATGCCATTTTTTAAATACTCAAAATCTCTAGTTTAATTTCTTCATTACTTTTAGTTTATTAGAGCCGGTTAATTTTTTATTTATTTTTTCCATGAAAAATGGCCTTTTAAAAATGATTTTTAGGAGAAATTTTTCCTTTAAAAAAATCCATCTTTTCAACAACTCCCCCCCTAAAGCCTCCAAAATATTGGTGGTTGGTTTCTATTCCTTTCCCTGCCTTTTCTCCATTTTGCTACTGAAAAGGTTTAAAAGAGAAAAAAGGGAAAGCAGAGGAAAACCAATTATTTTTCCAGTTTTGAGGTTGGGGGTGTTTTTTGCTTCTTTCATAAAAACAACCAGAAACGTTTTAACTTTAGTAGTAAATTTCAAAAAGACAATTTTTTGAAAAAATATTGATACAACACATCTATCCCACTAGGCTATTGGACTACTTATTTTTCCATAGGATACTGTCCACTGGAGTAATTTTGAGCAGTATATAAATGCTTGATAGGATCTTGCTCGACCGTATGACTGAATAAGCTTTTGAGACAATGTAGCTCTATGGGCATCATTACTGAAAACAGGAAACACCTAAAGTGACAGAGTCAAACATTAGCATTAAAACAGTTCAACAATGGCAAAACTGCTGCTTAAATATGTTGTCACAATGGCATGCGCACACATGCACACACCCAGCCTCAGCATGGGGCAGGGAGTGGACTAGATGACCTCTCAAGGTCCCTTCTAGCTCTACACTTCTCTGCTGTATATATGTTATAAATATATATATATGGGTTTGTCTACATGGCATGACAATTCATACTCCGAGGGTGAGATTTCTAAAGCACACGAATGTATTGTGAACTAACTGGTCCATCTAGACCCTGCTGCTGCACTCTAAAAGTTCTCAGATTTCAGAGTAACAGCCGTGTTAGTCTGTATTCGCAAAAAGAAAAGGAGTACTTGTGGCACCTTAGAGACTAACCAATTTATTTGACAGGTTTCAGAGTAACAGCCGTGTTAGTCCATTTGTGCTGGAAATGGCCCAACTTGATGATCACTTTAGATAAGCTATTACCAGCAGGACAGTGGGGTGGGAGGAGGTTTTGTTTCATATTCTCTGTGTGTATATAAAGTCTGCTGCAGTTTCCACAGTATGCATCCGATGAAGTGAGCTGTAGCTCAAGAAGCTCATGCTCAAATAAATTGGTTAGTCTCTAAGGTGCCACAAGTCCTCCTTTTCTTTTTTCTAAAAGTTCTGTAGCACACTTTAATGTAGCGCTTGAACATGACCACGTTAAAGTGCACTAGAGAACTTTAGGTGTGCACCAGCAGGGACTACACAGACCATTTGGTGCACATGTTCATGCACTTTGGAAATCACACCCTTGTAGAGTACATTACTGCACTGTGTAGACAAAGTCTGTGTATAAAATAAAACCTAATGCAACAACTTAACAGTCAAAATGGAACAGATCAGATTGTTTCACAAGGTCGAAATGAGAACAAAAAGCAGTACAAGCTGTATCCAGCCTGTGATAATGTAACAAGCAGAGATACTGTAAAACCACCGTCTGGACACAAGGACAGATTCTTGGGTTTTTACCCTGCTCTGGGATGTCTCAAGCTTTCTCCAGTTCTCTATTCTACACATGTGGGGTTTGTCAATGGTTTCACATTTCCAACCAACTAGCCATCCAGTCCCTCTGTCCCACCCCTCCCCCTGGCTCCTTTGCCAGAGCTGACCATCACATTCTAAAATCTGTCTATCTCTTCAGCCTCTGAAATTGGATGCCAAGGAGGCGAGGCTGGCTTTCGGGAAAGGTCAGATGGTGCTAAAGGAGGAGAGAGCCCAAGAGGTAACTTGAAAGAGTCGAACTGATAGAATAACACTTTTGAATTGGCAAGGGGGAACACAGAGAGAGAGAGAGAGAAAGAGATGCACATAGAAGAAAGTTAAGGAGCCAAGACAACAGGGGAGAAAAAAAGATGGACCATATGAACAGAAGGTAAAAAGGGGGAGAGAGAGAAAGTAGAAATGATGGAGGGAAAAATGTCAATAAAGGGATTGTAGCATTAATAGTAGAGGGAAATAATGTAATCAGAAAAGGAGTGACAGCCCTAGCCTTATGTAGCCAGATGGACCCTTACTCTTCCCCTAGCTTTATATCATATACACACACCTGAACTACTGGCAAATATGCCATCCTTTGTTCTCCACCCATAGTCCCATCTAATTCTGGAGTCAGAGGGATGCAACAGAGAATTAATTCCATGACACTTCACACTCCCTTCTCGGAAAGTTGTGCGTAAGCTTCATTTCCAGGCTTCTTGGTTGTTGTAGCATATTCATCTGAATTTCGTCACAGCGTCTCAAACGAGAGATGGACCAAGAAGTGGGTTTGACATAGCCTGAGCAGAGACGCAGGCAGGCAAGAGGAGCCCATGGAAATGCAGAGGTAGGTGTGAGGAAACCCAGTCATATAGGTGTAGAGGGAGTTGGATAGAATCTGCATGTTACTCCATATAGCCTGCACATACCCTACTATGTCATGGGGCTGAGGTAATGTGAAACAGCGCTAATAGTGGATTAAATAACTCCCTACCATAGACACAAATTTCCCCCATCAGCCAGCACATGGAGAAATGTAGATGTTCTTAAACTGGCATCATATGACTTGCCATGCTCACCTCTTTGTCTATCAGTCTGGGCAGTTATATCACTCTCATTGCCATTGTATCTCTTACTGTCTGTCTTTACTTTCCATTCTCTCCATAGAAATGGGATTATTTTCTTCCACAGGACTGACCGGACCCTGTAGCATATGCAGTGGGAATGTGTTAGCCTGTCACACCTTAAGATGGTCTTGAACCAAACCCCTGGAAGATTTGAAAACTGACTCCTGGTTTGCATGTTGCTGCCTGACCCCCCCGGACTCCACCCTAGAATTGCTGGTGATGTGTCCTTATCGGATGTGCCAAAATGTAAAAAAGGGTATGTTAGTGCTATGGTAAGACTTCAAAGGCTCCTGGGGACACACATGCCATCTCAGCCATGCAATATGGAACACAAGGTAATGAGAGTGCTTGCTGAGGAAAGGGCACCACAATCTGTCTTGACAAGTATTTTGCATGCAGTTAAACAGACAAATGTATTCTGCTGCCAGGCTCTTGCAGGAATTTTATTTGATGGCTGTCACCAAACAGCTTCTTCTACACTCGAGGAATTACAGCACATTCATACCCTATAACGATCAAAAAAGGAAGCCCCCATGCCCATACTAGATTTCAGAGAGTTAATCCACACTCCATTTGCAAGCTAATAGCATCTGTGCCCGTGCAAAATTAGGACACATGTTTCTGAACTGTGTACAGAGTGTGGAACATAGGAGCTGCCATACCAGATAAGGTCTATCTTGTCTAGTAGCCTGTCTCCAACAGCAGCAGATATGGATGCTTCACAGGAAGATGCAAACTCCCATTCTCCCTCCTCCCCCTCCCAGATCTGCATAGTTATGGGCCCATATATGCACATGGTAAAAGTTTCTTCCTCTCTCCCATCTGCTAATGGTTAGTTTCTGACCTAAAACATAAAGATTGATATTATTTCTATTTTTTAACCCTAATATAATTTAGATGTTCTCAACATGTATTAATATCTAATCCTTATTTGACTCCTACTAAGTTCTTGATTTCAATGTTTTCTGTGGCAAAGAGTTTCTGGGGTTAACTACATGTTTTGTAATTAAGTATTTTGTTTTGTCAGTTTCAAGTTTTATAGCCTTTCAGTTTCACTGATGTCCCCTTGTTCTTGTATTATGAGACAGGGCAAATAGGAGCACATAGCTTATCTGCTTTAGACCATCATCTGTGTAAGTATTATGTCCCCATTTATGCCTCTCCCCTCTAAAGTAAAGGCTCCTACTATTTTTAATCACTTCTCATAAGGAAGTCCTTCTCTGCCTCTTCTTACCATCATTTCACTTTCGGAACACTCTGTATTTCTGCTATATCTTTTTGGGGTATGTCTACACTGCAGCTGGGAGTGTGCTTCCCAACACAGGTAGACAGAGAAGCACTAGCTCTGCTCAAGTTAGCACACTAAAACTAACAGCATGGCCACCAGAGTCTGTACGTGGGGGGTAGGATGGGCTTTTACTTGGATGGCTAGCCTGATCTGCTGCCTGTGCTATTCTTAGTGTGCTAGACCACGTCTGCCTGCTCATGCTTGGAAGCAGACTCCCAAGTGCTATGTACACATGTCCTTTGAGAGAAGGTGACCAGAGCTGACCACAGTATAGACCAAGTGGGTCAAACTCATTCTGCGGTGAGGGCCAAATTACCCTTGCATTCAAAGTCCAAGGTCCAGGAATAAAAACTTCAATGGTGAGAGGCCAGTTTTGCAGTCTTATCCAAGTATATGGTATGCTGCTTTTTCGAGTGAAGTTAAATACTCCATTTAAAGACTTCACAGATAATTAATGCATTTTAAATGTCCCTTCCTCCATCCATTAACTCACCCTGTGCCTCTGCACTGCCACATTTGTGTGAATTTTCTCTCTTTCCCCTAACTCTTTGGGAAACTGCTCCCCGTCCCTTACCATGCCTTTGGAAAATTTCCCTCCCACCTGCCCCTTTGGGAAATATCCCTCCTCTAATGTTCAGTCTCTCCCATCGCTTTCCTTTCTCCCTTTCTTCCCCCACACTCACTCTGGCCATTTCCATGGTGGATGGGGATACAGAAAGAGCTGCTCTCCTCAGTCTCAGCCCCTACGGCATTTTAAAGGCAATGGTGCTCTGTAAGCCAAACAGGTAGCCGTGAGAGTGCAGGAGGAGAAGGTTAAAGGGGGGAGATCAGAAGCAAAGTCCTTGAGACTCTACCATGGTGGCAAGAGCAAGGCAAGAACCTCCTCTAAGCCCTGGTTACAGTGATGTGGTGGCTGCTCAAAGAGCCTCTGCTCACCAGCGGAATGGAAGAGGGTTCAGTTGCCTGTGCCCAATCAGGAATGAGCCTGCCGCTCATTCTTGCCCCAGCCCCTTGAGTTGCAGAGCCAGCAGCTACAGGCTGGATGGTTTTGAAGGGTGGGGTATAAGCGGCAGGCTGCAGGGAACGGTCCTGGGGACTGGATCCTGCCTGCTGGCTATATGTATGGCACCATTGATATAGATGTATCAGTAATTTATGTAGTGGCATTAAAACATTTCCAGTATTATTTTCTAGCCCAATTTCTACACATCCCATCATTTTTGTTTATTTTTAACCTATTCTTCTCACTGAACAGAGGTTTCCAATGAGCTCTCCATAATGACACCCAGGTCTTTCTCCTGTTTTAGTAGGACATACAGAAACTAATAACATCGGTTACATTATTTTTTCCAATGTGCTTTACATTAAATTTGTGACCACTGAATATCATCTTCCATAACACCACCACTTCCCTGAGCTTTGTTATGTCCCCTTAAAATTCCTCAAAATCTTTGGCCATAAGGCAGACAATCACATGTCTTGCACTCTGGGTAATAAACTGATTAGAAAATAATCATTCAACTGTTTTTTCTACTCTGTGGGTGTGTCTAGATTAATGAAATTTGCACTCAGGTGGCTACACTGAAGTAGCTGCACCAGAGCAACCCCCCAAACAGACAGCGTGACAGTGCAATTTACCAATGTAAGTCATGCCAGGACAAGTCCCACCTTACTTTGGTGTAGTGCATCTACATTTCAGGTTTGCACTGGTCTTGCTACACTGGTGCTAAAAGATAACCTCTCAAACAAAGCATAGACAGGGGCCATGACAGAGGACTAGGATGAATCTTTGAATCTTAGAATCTAAGAATTTAATACTTAGTTTGTTTAAAAGATTGGCCTTTTCTATGCCTACCAACTAAAGGAGGTGTCTGTTCACTCTCAGTACCAAATTCCCTCATGCTCAGTCTGTTCTTGCCTGACTCTGTCTGGGGCCGAGCCCAGTTTCAGAGTGCAGCCAAATTCACACGTGAAAAATCTGCAGAAATGATGACTTTGCTGTGTTAGGCTGTTGGTTGCTTGTTCCAAAGAGAACTGGGCCTTTGACATAATGTCAATTGGGACCTGAGTCTCAGAAGCACGGAGCAGAGAGGAAGGAAGAGAGAAACTGAGTGTGAGTAAACAGGAGCACTCTCTTGGGTTATAGAGCACCTTTGCCTTTGCTAAAATCCTCAGGGCCTGATCAGACCACCGGGGTGAATGGAAAGGTGCATAGTCCACTATTGGACAGAACAAAATAAACAAATTTCCTCTCAAATTTCCTCTAGCAGCCCTCATAGAAGTGTAGGGACAGCAGCTCCCCACATCAACATCGTCCAGCCCACAGGAAGCACTAAGAAAGTGGGGCAGGCCAAAGGAAAAGTGGACATCGCTGGAGGGGAAAGAACTGCACTGTATGCTCTTCTCTATCACAGGGCTTGCTGCACATATGTTGGGACAACTACATGCATCTAGCTACACTGATGAGAGAATTCAGGTGAGGTCCAGGACAAAAGAAGGATGTGGGGAGTGCTAGTCTCTGCACATAAGACCACAAATACAGGAACTGTGGAGGTCCTGGACAGTGTTCACTGAAAAGGACCCTGCAGCAAATAGCAGCAGCATCTACTGCCTGTGCACTGCACAGAATGGGTGCGATAGATGTTGCACTGCTCACTTTTGTGCTACTTTTCACTGCCACAGACTTTTTATTCCAACTGTACTTCACTCCTGCCCCTCATCACCTATCCCTGTGTACAACTACACCTCCATTACCATGGCTACATCTGTACAATACACAAATGGTTGTGTCTGCCTAAGCAGGAGCACCCATGAGTATCAGCTTTTCTTTCATACTTTAATTCTGCTTCACAGACGTTTTCTAATTCTGCCTCACAGACGTTTTCCTGGGGTGACTCAAATTCTGTAGCCTTATAACCAAGGATGATCTTAGTTTGAAATATAGCTGATGTCCTCAGTCGTGTTTGCTGTTTCTTTTTGCAGCCATTCTGTCAACACTTTTGTTCCCTCATAGAGGCATGAGGTGGGTGCTGTAGGACACTTTTCATTCCAGATGCTGACAGCCCACTTTCCAACATTTGCAGGCAAGAGCTGCTGGCAGATTTTCTGAGCATCCTTTAGCTCAATATTTCCACTTACTCTCTTCTTGGAGTGCAAGGAAAAGTCAGGCCCTGGTGTCTTAAGAACTCTGGCAGATTTTCAGAAGTAATCCATTCCCACAATTAAGGCCAGCATTTTGGACAAACTCACCTCTCATTTAGGCACCTTCATTAAGTGGGGATTTTCAAAAGGTAATCTGCAGTTCCCATCATGAACAATGACACTGAGCACTGGCCACTTCCTGCAAGTGGCTAACTGAGAACTGAGCTCCTGCAAAAAATCTGCCCCCCCCCCCATCTGTGAGGAAGCCAACTGCACCAGGGTCAGTCTCCTAACATCACACTGGATACAGCTGATCCTGCCAAGGGTTGCCTGATTGATGGCACTTCCTGATTGGTGGGGTGGTGAAGCTAGCTACTACCTGACCCAGCAGCAGCAGCTGGCTTCTCAACATGTTCCACACCCACAGCTGCGCTTGGTCCTGCTTCCTCTGCCTGATCCTGCACAGCCTGCTGTTGTGCCCACTTCAGTTCTTGCCCTTGGATATCCTTGACACCCCAGCTCTGCTTCTCTACCATGTCTCTGGCTCACCCATTGGCTCTAGCATTCAGCATCTGATCCCTGGCTCTAACCTGTGGCTCTGTTTCCTGACCAGGTCCACCCATTGATTTTGGCTTTCGGCTTCTGATCCCTGGCTTTGACCCTCAGCTCTGCTCTCAACTACATCCCCAGGTTTTGCTCTGAAGCATTTCAGAGCAAACACCTGTGGTAAGTGGGCCATGAGTCTTGGCAGGGACAACTATACATAATGACAAACTTTTTCAACATAGTCAAAAATTGCACGTTGAGCCATTATCTTTGTCTTTCAGTCTGCCAGTGCACGTTGAACACAATACTAATGAAAATACTCATGCACTAGTACAAACAACTAGGGGCAACCTCTTTATCTGGGTGGATTTAGTGCTCCCAAGAGGCATCACTTTGACAGCCATGTCAACTGTAACTCCGCAGCACAGGTCTCCGTCGATCACTCATTCATTGGCCTCTCTGATAAGACAAAAAGGAATTGACTGAGACCCAACAAACTCATCTGATAGATTGGCAAGCCAACCTATTTCCTGAGCCATCCAGCCCCCTGTGCCTTCTCTCTTTCTGGGATATGATTAGATTAGACGATACATTATAAATATTACACAGCAGTACCCACAAGCATTACAGAGTTTTCAGCTTTTCAGCTAGCAACTCCATTTTGGAAGGATTTACAGCTTGGCTGTCCCTTGGCATCCAAAGTCTCACCATAAGAGCCCATCCATTTAATAATAAATCAGTTTGGCTATTTTTAAATTAGAGGGCTGCAAATTACAAATGATGTTTACCATTTGCTGACACTTTGATCTCAAAATGAACAAGAGTTTCAAGGACCAAGCCCTCAGCTGATGTAAATCCCATTCTGCACACTTACAAAATGGGAAATGACTGCCTAGGAAGGAGTACTGTGGAAAGGGATCTGGGTGTTAGAGTGGATCACAAGCTACATATGAGTCATCAGTGTAATGCTGTTGCAAAAAAACCCAATATCGTTTTGGGATGTATTAGCAGGAGTGTTGTAAGCAAGACAGGAGAAGTAATTCTTCCACACTGCTCGGCACCTATAAGGCTTCATCTGAAGTATTGTGTCCAGTTCTGGGCACCACATTTCAGAAAGATGTGGACAAATTGAAGAAAGTCCAGAGGAGAGCAACAAAAATGATTAAATGTCTAGAAGACTTGACTTATAGGGAAAGATTTAAAATATTGGGTTTGTTTAGTTTGTGGAAGAGAAAACCGGGAAGATAGAGGGGGGGCATGATAACCGTTTTCAACTACATAAAAGGTTGTTACAAGGAGGAGGGTAAAAAATTGTTCTCATTAACCTCTGAGGACAGGACAAGAAGCAATGGGCTTAAATTGCAGCAAGGGAAGTTTAGGGTTGGGCATTAGGAAAAACTTCCTAACTGTCAGGGCAGTTAAACACTGGAACAAATGGCCTAAGGACATAGTAGAATCTGCATCATTGGAGATTTTTAAGAACATGTTAGACAAACACCTGTTGGGAAGAGTTATTAGTTATTACGTAGTCCTGTCTTGAGTGCACAGGATTGGACTAGATGAGCTACTGAGGTCCCTTCCTCCTACCCTTCTATATTTATATAACCTAATTGGTTTCAATGGAGCTACAACGATTGACACCAGCTGGGGATCTGGCCCTGTTTTTTATTAAAAGGAAATTTTGTAGTTAACAATTTTTGGGCCAAAACCTGTATGTGACCTATTGGAGTTGCACACCTATCCAGAGGCAGGATTGGTCTTTCACCTGGTGTAT
The DNA here is from genome assembly GCF_965140285.1 of Lepidochelys kempii. Taxonomy (NCBI): domain Eukaryota; kingdom Metazoa; phylum Chordata; order Testudines; family Cheloniidae; genus Lepidochelys; species Lepidochelys kempii. The sequence goes on along the minus strand of NC_136392.1, from coordinate 14,863,952 downwards.
GATCTTTCTTTCTTTCTTTCTTTCTTTCTTTCTTTCTTTCTTTCTTTCTTTCTTTCTTTCTTTCTTTCTTTCTTTCTTTCTTTCTCTTTTTAAATGGCAGAGATTGGCCTGATCCTAAAAACTCTGTGGCAGCACTTCTCATGATCAGGACCATAAGGAGATTTACATGTTGTAGGTGCATCAGACCCTACTTTCCATCTCTCTGGATGATCCATGTGACACAATCTGTTCCTTTATTAATCCATATCTACAGCATAAGCATACACTTTAATGATTTCACAGGGATGCTTCAAAGCTTAACAGAGCCATAGACAAATAGACACCAAAGATTGATTTAATTTTTAATTGCATGTTATTTTTTATTCATTTTTGTGTGCAGTTCTGATAGGGTTAAATATCTATGATTCAAATTTGCAGAACTGTGCACGTGCAAAAAAAAAAAAAGCATATGATGTATCAGCCATTGCAATAACTGTATGAGTAAGTGACTAGTTAGCTATTCAGGGAGTAAATGTGTTACAACATATAGGGAATCAGACTGAGAGCCAGGAGCTCTGGATTCAATTCCCAGCTCCGCCCATGACTTCCTCTGTCACATGGGGCAAGTCCTTCCACCTTTCTGTGCCTCTCTTTCTCCCATCTGCACAGTAGGACTAGTGATACTTGCCGACTTCTTCTGAAAAGGGCTCTGAGATGGACCTGTTACATATACTGAACATTCATATTTTTATTTGCATGCTACTGTACCATGGTTGCACACACAATCATAAGTGCAAGGTGAAACTAGTTGTGCAGATATGGGTATAATTTTGCATGCACACATTTCTGACCATCTGAGCCTCAGAGTGTAACTTGGATTTCTGATCAGATTTTTAAATGTAGCATTTTGCATCTCTTTATAAATGTAGCATATTTACTTACACACAGGTGCACTGCCTTTGTATTTTGGTATATGAATACTGCATTGTACAGCACAATAACCGTAATGCCTCAGTTATAAATATTTTCCCATTTCACTCAGTACTTTTCTTTGTTGAATAATTCAGCTTCTATACAGGCTTAGCTGACCTTTGCTTGATAAAGTCATATTTTTGAGCATTCACTTGCATTTGGTATTTTTAATCAGGTTCAAGTCCACTAGCTGCATATTAGAGCTGTGAATAATGATGATACAGATATGTACTTTAGCCAAATGATGTTCCTTAGTGCACGCACACAGCCCCCCGATTACTGAGTTAACTAAAGTGTAAGAGAATTTATGATGCTAAATAAAACCAGGAAAAAAGATGTTTTAATAAGATGAAAATCCAAATGTTAAAATAATGAGCCATCTGTATGGGTGGCCCTCTCCTGAGAGATGCCAAGAGCTTTACCATCTGTGATACATTTACCAGCTGTTTCCTTCCTTTTTCATGAGAACATAAGAAATCCTTGCAGTTGGTGGTTCTAACTGACACATCCTAGTGAAGGAAACAGGTTTGTTCAACGTCAGGACCTCCCATCAAAGCTAGCCTGGCTGGAATTAACCTAATAATGTTTGGTGAGTACTGATGTTCTCTATTTCCAAGGGTCTCTTCAGCTGAGGGGCTGACAGATCACTCTGGAGAATAAAGAGGAGAAAATAATACCCACTGAACCACAACATAGCTTGAACTGAAGTTTGCAGAGAAAGGCAAATGGATAAAATACTAGGTCTGAGCATTTCATTGCTGAGAAATTAGGTTTTTACCATCAGACTATTGTAGGAGAGTTTGGGTAAATTTGAGATCAACTGGCCACATGGCAAGGTGCCACGCGTAGTCCAAATGTTGCTGAACCTGTCTTTCTTTTCTCTGCTCTGATCATTGTTTCACATATCTGCCAGTCAGCCTCATATATCCCTGCTACTTTTGGCCTGACAAGAACCTTATCTAGTGCTCTTGAGTTATGTATGATCTTAGGATCAGACCGCAGTGCTATGCAAGAAATTAGTTTGCCATAGGCACTCATGAAAGGCTACAAAATAGAGACAATCTAAATCTATGGAAGGATATATTGTTTTGTACTTATTTATATCTCAGTGTGCTGTAGTCCTAATTGCACAACATTTAATTATTTCCTCAGTGTTCACTCTCATTTCATTAACTGCCAATGAGAGTTGAAGAGAATATAACTTAAGACACGGATTTCTCTCTCCACGTACAGTGAGTCTGGACAAAAAACAGCAACAGAATCTGATCAAAATTGAGAGTCCATCTTTGTGCAGTGCAAAGGGCAATATTTGTCCATCACTTAGATACCACATATCAGTGATATCCTATGTTCTGCAAATGTGAAGTGTACAGTAGATGACTCTATACAACACCAATCTGTACCAAGTCAGTGGCCAATATACAGACATCACAGTTATCTGATACACACACTGGCAGCATCCTCACAGGACCCAGGGCACTCTGGTCCAAAAACACAGGACCCCAACCTCTTCAGCTATAAGAGACTAAGTTAGCTATAGTATGTAATGTAGTATATGCAAGCAATAGGGGTTGCATCCTCTTTGTGGGTCAGGCACTTGCAGGGAATACACTTACAAACACTTGAGTAGGACCACCTGGCCATCCAGTAGAGGGCATTAGTGACACATAAGGACAGAGTCTCAAATGCACCACTCCTTTGCATCACTCAAGCAACACTAAGAGTATGTGTACAGTGCAATTAGACACCTGTGGCTGGTCCATGCCAGCTGACTTGGGCTCCCAGGGCTCAGGCTAAGGAGCTCTTTAATTGTGGTATAGATGTTTGGGACTGCTCTAACTTAAACCAGGGCAGCACAGAACAACCCCTAGGGTTGTAACTGGTTACCCAATGCCTGCTCACTGCACACACACCCCTTCACAGAGCAGAGCTCAGCCACAGAAGAAAAGCTGACTCAATACTCATTGAGGGACTGTACCTTGAAGGCGCTGAGTACTGCCTGTAAGGTTGAGGTGCAAGGAGTGTTACAGGAGCTCCTCTGCATCTTACAGGATCGGGCCACTTTCTGGTAGACTTTTCAAGAGAGAGAAGTGGTGACAGCAAGCATCCTAAGAAGGAAACATACAAGAGAGACTGAATCTCCCCCAAATGTACATCTAAACCAACATCCCAAATGAGCAAACTGAAGAGATGCTGACAAAATCTGAATCTGGTTCTGTAGTAAGGATAACCTCAGGATCTCCCTGGTTTTACACACCGCTCACATCAGTACATTTGATAATATTACATTGATCTGCATTGTGCATGAGAGGAAATACATATATATGTGATTCTAATCAGTGTCTATGATTCAATGAACTGAGTGAAAATCAGTCATTGCTTTCCAGAACATTTTTCTCCTGTGATAATGTGTAGTGATCATGTACTCCAGCCACTGGCAAATATCAAGAACCTCTAACATATAGCATGTGCATTATCAAGAAAACACAATCAGAAGAAGGAGCCATTTAAATTGTGATTGACAGTAAAACATTTATTTCCTCAAATGTTGCTTACATATTGTTGGTAAGATATCTGATCGCTTTTCCCACCAGAAGACCTAAATAAGATTCTAAAAAATGGTGCATTCTATTCGCTACACATCTCTCCACTAACTTAAGGCTGGATTGTAACATGTATACACACTAGGGAGCGTGGGGTATTAAAAACTGGTTAAAAATGACAAGCTATTGTTTTAAGTGTGAGGGATTTCCCGATCCTGCTTGCAGGCTGGGAGTCTCTAAGAAAAGCCTTATGATCTGAGTTATCTGAGTCAGTGAGCGGACAATCAGTCTGAAAAGAGCCAGTGTAAAGCAAGCAGGCATGAGTTGTGCCTCACTGTCTTAGGGAGCAGCCTGCTTTCTCTCTGTGTGTGTTTTTGGGCTTTCATATGTTATCATTCTGAATTATCAGAAATAAAGTGGTGTTACATTGTAGCCTTTCAGAAATAGTACTTATGCTATTATCTAACTTTCTGTGTATATGCTGTGAACATAACAGGAATCAGTCGCATACCCAAGCAGTCCCATTTAGTATCATTGGAAGTAAGGGGTTTGGAATCTAGCCCTTAAAAGGGAACAGCATGGCACAAAAGCCTGCGCAATGTTTCAAAATTTTAATTATATCATGATTGTTTAATTGCATTACATAAACCTTATTCTATTTTGCATTCAGATACCATCTTGAATCCAAAAATCTCAAAAGATGATGCAAACATTAAGTATACTTCACAACATCCCTGGCATGTAGGTCTTATAAGTAGTATACCGATTTTACAGATGGAGAAACACAGGCACAGAGCTAGGTTTAAGTGACCCCCCAGGATCACAGAGAGAATTGGTGGGAGAGCTCAGAGTAGAACCCAGAAAGTCTGGGTCTCTGTTCCCAAATGTTGCCTCTAGAAACTGTTCATCCTTGAACATAAATATTGTTTAATATTTTGCAGAAATATAATTCAATACCTCTCCTTTGACATTTTTCACAGTTTAGTTAGGTGCTTTTTATCTGATGACATTTTTACAAGAAAAATGTATTTGTCAGAACATTTGAAATCAGATACAGAATTATTTGAGACAGGAATATACTGGGCCTGATCCAAAGATCTCAATTTCAATGGACTTTGGAACAGGTCCTAAGATGCTACAGGAAGCATTCAGATACTTTTATGGGTGCTATAGAAAACCTTATGATCAAGGAGGATAGCTAGAATTTGGATTGCTTACCTAGACCAATACAAATTCTGCTAGAGTTCAAGGGGTTTCAACTCATTACATCCTCTAGTGAACTCAGTCTACAACATAATACTTGTACATATATAAACGTGTTGGCAGTAATATGCTTAAAAGAGGATCAGGAAAAAGCTAACATTGACTGAATTACATTGTTTTGCCCCTGGAGAATGGTCCTGCTAGAATAAGTTTAAGGTCATTTGCAGGGCAGACCATGTAACTGTAAAGTTTACATTGCAGATAACTTCCCTGGTTTGTCCTATAGAAGTGGATTTAATTTCAGGCTGCCCAATACCCCTATAATTCTGTGAACATGAAATATAGGCAATTAATCAGAAGGACAGAGCTCTGAAAAATGTATGTTGTGTTTATATGAAATCCTGCATACCTTTCCCCTTAATGATTTAAAACAACAATCAAAAGTGAGTCCACCAGACATGCTACTGTTCTTTAAAAGTAAGGGTCAACTTTAAAAAGATCCATTTAATCTAAGTGTGGAGTGTTTGATTTTTGTTTTTTCTTCATAGACTTTAGGAATTTAAACTCATGGAAGACACTTTAAAATAATTTGTATAAGGGGTGGCAATTGTGTGGGTGGGGGGTCTCTACTATTTTTTAATTCACTTGATCTTTGACTCTTTGATTCTGAGATAATTAATATCACCCTGAACAAAACTATTCCCATTCGGAATTTGATATTACGCAATGTGTAAGCAATAAGGAAACCCTTCATCTCCCTTTAATTTCTTATCTGTGTAACTGAATGATTAATATTGGCAAGTCTTGCTTCTCTGTTTTAAAAGATAGCTTTAGTATTTTAAATTATTTCAGTTATGTTGTTTAGGATATTTATAAATATTAGACTAATATTATCTTATAGCCATATCATCCTGTAAGTGCTCAAACTGCTGTCAACTGGTAGATTAGTGTTTGGAAGAGAGATCTCCAACTACACCAAGGTATAATACAAGTAGGAGTGCTGATGATCAGTAGGTCGTACTGTGTATCTGGTTAGTGGGCACTTGGTTGAGAGATGAACTCAAGCCCCCAAGCTTGAGTTCAAAAGATCCCATTTTTAATCGCTGGGAGAGTCAGAGTATTAAACTTAATATCCTGGTCAAATTCCTTGGTAATTACATTCTGCCTAACCAACCCCCTTGTATTTCCAATGAGAAAAAGTATTCTTCATTTCTTGGCCTTAACTGTCGTGGTACAGGAGCAGCATGAGCCATTGGAAAAGGTAATGTTTGCCACAGGTATCACAGATATTGTCAATTCTAAGTATAGGCAGAAAATGGGGGTAGCTTAGATACTGATGTGCAATAGGTGTTGATAAATACTCTCTTTTTAATAGCAACTGTTACACGAGTTGCCACATTTCACGCCAGAGGCAGTTGCATTTCTGCAATGGATTAGGTGACCCATATATCGTATACGGTCTACCCATTTATAGCATATAGTTGATTTCAATGAAACGGCAGAGTAAACTGCCACTCACCAAAAGGAAGGAGGGCAGAATCAGGCCCTATGTTTGTAAAGCACTCTGGGATAAAAGGCACTGGATAATATAAACCTATTATCATGATATTTTTAAACATTTCTTTCCAGTCTTTTAACAGTTGGTAACCTCAGAAGAGATTTAGTATTGTCATTCAGAGTGGGTTTCATAAATGACAATATTTCTAATGTATGATGTACATACACACACACATTAAAAGCATCCTCCTTGCCAGGACAAAAGGCCCCTGGAATTAGATATAGCTTAGGAGGAGTTATCGGACAATAGTGATAAAAAGAACTCAGACAGGAGGACATCTTTGTATTGTTAACTGAGTAAGTATGACAAGCACAGAGCGGCTTAAAAACCTCCTTTCAAGTGCTGCTTGCTTTCCTGACCCTGCCCTTTTCTTATTGGTATAATATTTATGGTCTGTGCATCTTAGCTCCTCTGTTGAGAGTCTCTACTGATTCACAGACCAGGTGCTGTGTAGGTGGGTGCTGTGTGGGTTTCCCCTCTGCTCTACTAGGATGCCTGAACTATGATAGCTTAGCATCATGTTCAGTCAGGCCTGTGCTTCCTTCGAGCCAAGATTGACAATCTGTGCCAAATTGTGGCAGCAGTCTGGGATCATAAACCTTTTCTAAACTTATAAACTTTTGCAAATGTCTGATTGTATAAATAATGCATATCTGTGCATGGGAAAAAAATCTCTTAAAGGATCATTAATATAGTCAAGCAAACTTAAAACCCATTTACCAGAATGCTATTAAACATACATGGGGCCCAGTTTTGATCTCACACCAGTTACACACTGGTTTAACTCCATAACTCCTGAACTACACCAGAATAAGAGAGCAAAACCTGGTTGTTCCCTCCCCTCCCCCACAGCCTAATTTTTGTTGAGATTTACAATGTACATAGCTTCAACAATACACTAAGATCTTCCCCCAAGGAGAAGGGTATGCCCTCCACTCGCAGCACAATCCCCTCCAAAGCTCCACCACGCTCCCTACTCAGGCCTGTGGTTTACAGACACAATTCCCCCTTGTGAAATCACAATGAGACCAGAGATTTCTGTTTGCAGGGGTCCATCTGAGCCTTTTTATTCTCCTCCCTGATTTCAGTTTTCATAGGTTCTCAGCCACTAGCAATTTGAGTCTGGGAGTAAAAATAAATGCAGAAACAAAAAGTGAAATTCAGATGAGAACAGTGAGTTCATTTGGTTACCAGCCCATGCAACCAACTGTCCTAGGGTGACTCAAAACTCATTACAGCTTCTCGCAAAACCAAGTCCATGCTTTCTAAAGTTTTGTCAAACATATCAGTATATCAGGTTTGTGATCAAACTCATGGCCAGTAAGGTGATACTTAGTGATAGAACAGTGCACAATGCATAGAATCCCAGGGTGTAAGTTTGTAAAAGGATTTAATGAGTAAAGTGTTATTTGTATTAAAATTCCTTAATGAGTCCCCAAAACAGAAAGGAAAACAGAACCCAAAGAGAATTATAGGGTGTGCACTGTGTATGTGGTTTCTCCTTTTTAACTTCCCTTATCAAGGAATAATATCCAGACTTATGTATCTTTACCTTGGGGTAATGCATTGATGGTTTTGTTTTGTTTTTTTATAATAGAAGAGACTACAGCATTTGCTGCTAGTTGTGAGACTCCATTTTATGCCAAGTGGAGGGTGTTGATTGGCCAAAACTTTATGGGGTGGGGATGAGGGACCATAAAATGGTCTCCGGGCACATACCTCTCTTCTTCCAGTTTGTATGCTGCATTTAGTGAAGAGTCTGTTCTAGCTTGGAGGACCTCATTCTAGCTAGGGGTTTTTGTAGAGTGTAGATTGGGAATGTGGTATAGCTCTGAATATTGCTCCAGCCTGGAGGTTTAGCCTAGTTCACCAGCTTGTTCTAGCTTTTAGAGGTTACTCTACTCTAGAGAACCTATTCTGGTCTTGGAAACTTTGTTTGAATTAGGAATTTCACCTGGAATAAGAGTGAAAGCTGGAAGGTTTTGATTTAGAGGCCCTTTTGCCTTAAAGGTGAATTTGTAAAGGGGTGTTTCTTTTTTATGAATCTGCTATTGAAATCATGTTTCTTCAGAATCTCTTTATTTCCAGTAGGCTCCTGACCTTTTCTGCTGTTTTCCTTTCAGCTTTTAGTAGTCTATTATCAAGAGTCTACAATACAGACTACAGTGTGATAACTGGCTTCAAGTTTCTGTATCAGAGGTTCACGTACATCCAGTCGTGATCTCTTCTGTGGCAATGGATTGCAATGCAGAGCAATCCTTTAGATTCAATGGAATTGATGAAGGCTCAATGGACCCTTTTGAGACACCCCTGAGAAAGGGGGCATGCATAGATGCATTGCCTCCATAGGAAACATTGGAAGGCATTGTGCCCCGAGGCACAATTCTTCAGGTGGTGCCCTGTTCTGCTGGGAGTGGAGGACTGATCAGTAGGTTGTTGCAGCCCTTAAAAGAGAACAGCGTACTAGCCTCCATATACATCCAGCCAGCTCTGCCCACTTGCTTGTGGTAGGGGAGGCGGTAGAGTACTTCACATCACTCAGCTACAATCTGAGCAGTTGCACAAGGGTGCGTGCGAGCCTTATTCCTCTATGTGGCACACTGAACCAGGGCACAGCCTACCTCAGGCAGAAGGAAAAGAGTGGTGGTCATAAAGGAGACAGCTTCTTTTTATACACTATTGTCTGATAAGCAAAGCATCAGAGAGGGAGGAAAGGGCCTACAGATAGAAGAGTCTCTGAGGGTGTTCTGGGCAGTGTTAGCTTGTTTGCTAGCACTGATGCCACTGGGGCCAGAAAATGGAGATGAGGGGGTTAGAAATTCTGTAGCAGCTATGAAATTGTGATTCTCTGGTGGGTTTAGCCTACAGGAGGTGTTGTCTTCCTGTTCTTTGTGTGTGAATTTAGCATCATGTGCTCTCTTCAATCATGCCCTGTAATGAATACATAACCTAGCAGCATGTTACATTCAAAAATGAGAGGCAGCCAAGGGCAGCCGGAATCATCCATCATTCCCACCCAAGTCCTGCTCTCCAGGACCCACTCTTCTCCAGCTATTCCATGCCAATACATCTGTGGATTGAAATTCTGTTGAACCCTAAACCTCCTTATTGCCACTGATCCACAGATACTGTGATTTAGTGCGTGATAGATACAAGGACAGATGTGCAATGTTTGGGCTGGAACTTTTCAGGAGGGGTCAGAGCTGAGGTTTTGAGCTGGGTCCATCTCTAATGTTTTTTAACTACTTTTTTGGCACCCCTATCATTTCTGCACCCAATTTTCCCTGTAATTAGCTGTGAAATTCCAAGACACTCTATCACGAATTAAATTCACGCAGTATATATTTGCCAGCTCATGCAGTGTTTATTTTTAAACAGTGCCAAAAGTGTTTATAGATAGAAACAACAGGACAACCCATAATTAAATAACTGTTTCTGCTATTTAGCAACTTGAAGGAAAATAGTTTCCCAAGCACAAACAGGAATGGTCAAGAAAGCTCTCAAGTTTTGGGCCCATTATTACCATATAAAACAACATATTAGTTGCTTAGCTACCAATCATAAAAGGAGCCCAATTAAAAATGAAAGGATCTTAACTAGCTGCACAGAATATAAAAGTGAAAAGTTAAAAGCTGTCAGGTGGTTAGCGGAGAGAATACCGAGGAGTGATTGACAAACTGGGCTTTGCTCTGCTTCAAATTTGGCTTTGATTCAATAAATGATTGACACGCTCATGTCGTCTGAAATAGCGTATTGTGCTTTGGAGAGGCTATTTAGCAGCCCGTTGATTGACAAGTTGCTAAAATTGTCCCATGGACAGAGGTAACCAAACAGAGCTATATTTTGACAGGTAATTTTTTTTACCTGCATTTACTACACAGTTTGTATGAAAAGCAGAAGTAGATGGAGGCCCACAAAAGTGTCAATCAATTTCCACAAAAATGTCTCCATTCTTAATATTGTTCCTCAGAATTAGAATATTCTGATCCCGTAAAAGTCTTTTGCTTTTTATGGGAGATTTTTTTAATTGAGCTGATCAAACTTTTTGAAAAATATGGATGTTGTACCTGCAAACATCAGGAGGATCTATACTCTGATAAGAAGGGTGCTCTGCTACCTGCACAAAGCAATAAAGGGTTATGTCATGCAAAGTACATTTCTAAACTAACCCTAGAGTAGGTTAGCACAACTAAAATCACAAACTCTGCACTCTTCAGTTCTGATCAGCTTAGTGGGATGAGGTCAGTTGGATTTGGAGTGTTGAGGTTTCAGTAGATGTCACTTGCATTCTCTTCTCTAAAACATTTCTGAACCTGTACATGACGGTAGAAGTAACTTTGCCATGAGAGATATAGATACCGCAGTGACAAGTCTCTCATAAATGGCTGTTTCTTTTTGAAAAGACATAGGGTATGCCTACATGGTATGTCTCAAGGGCTTGGGCTAAGGGTCTAAAAATTGCTGTGTAGGTATTTGAGCCGTGGGTTGGAGCCTGTGCTCAGGGACCCTGTCCTTTATGGGATTCCACAGCTCGGACTTCAGCCTCTGCGCAAACGTCTACACAGAAGTTTTACAAACCCACAGCCTGAGTCCTGTGAACCCAAGTCACTGACACAGGCCATTTGCGAGTGTTTAACTGCAATGTAGACATACCCATAGAGGACTTGATTGCCCATGCCCATGAAAAATGCCCTAGAATTTTTTTGCAAGCATAAAGGCATTACCCCTAATGTTCTGGCCCAAAGCCTAGTTTGGATGACTACAGTCTGTATCTGTTTTATTGGGTAAGGTATTCTTTACTTCCTGTTCTAAACTGTCATGCACTTTTGTGATGTGCTGTTACAGAGCTGCTGCACTTTAGTAGAGGTCAACATGATAGATGTAAATAATACAGACAATTGTCATTCAAACAATTAATTAATGAAGTTTGCAACACTTTTTTTTTATTTCCATGTTGATGAAATAGTGGCCCTATCTGTCAATATATTGCTGCCATCTTTATTTTCTGCACAAAATGCCTCCATTTCCTCGTAAGGTGCCATGCTTATGTTTTTCCTCATCACCATTTTTGTAATGGGACTGTTTAGTGCACCAGAAACAGTCTTACAGGACTGCAGGCTGGGAATATGCTGCTTTATTCACCTAAATAACAGATTGGGGGGAGGGGGAACATCCACTAACTAAATAGGAAGTAAAGGTCCACCCCATAATACTCTGAGAAACCCAATTTAATGACCACTTTTCTACAGAAATGTTCTCCAAAAATGCAAGATTATTATTAACTTTATGATTCACAACCCCACAATGACAGACATAAGAAATTTGTAGATTCATGGGATTGGTTCTGATCACACTTACACTGGTACAAATCAGGAGTAACTCCATTTAAACCAATAGAAATCCAAATCAGAGCAGATTCAGGCCTTACGCAAACAGCAGGTTGTATAACTGCTTGCAGGGCCTTTATGCCTCAAGCCACTGGAATTCTGCCTTTTGCGTTCATTATAAAGGCTTCCATTTGCCACAGTCAGAGGCCACTCCCTCTTTCACACGATATGCCAGCATTGTCAGCAGCTATTTGATTTGTTTATGGCTGTGAGAGAGTGAGACAGTAGCAAACACCCCTGGCATGTTGGGAATTGAAAATAGGCCAAATTATTTACATGGGATGTGGTTGAAGGAGCAGTCATTAGAGAGAAAATCCCTTGCAGTTAGGAATCCTGAAATGCAACTATAGTTCTTCATATATGGGGCGAGGGGTTGTAGGGCTTAATTAATTAGCCCTTTAAAAGTGTTTTGAGATCCTTGGATGGGGCGGACTGTAAAAATACAATTATTATCACTGTCTTCAATGGGGCTGTGCAGAGGGCTAGTCAGAGCCCATAGCTTGTACAGTAGATTGTGTTGACTGACACTACCTATAGACAGGCTTTTTAGTGGACTGTAAATTTGCTTATCCAAAGCTTACTATACGATGACCATAATCATGAATATATGTAGGGAGCAGCATTATACAGAACTCCTACCAGATGTGAGGACATAGATCACTGGAAGGAGGTTCTCATAAACAAAGAAATGGAAGCTATGACACCCTGGTCCTCCATTGCAGACTAGGAAATGACACATTTTATCTTTATTGTTCAATTCTGCCTCTCTTCTTTCTCCATCCTGTAGGGCTTGGTATAATCCAGTGGCCTGCATTATACAGGAAGTCAGACTAGGTGATTACAATCGTCTCTTCTGGCCTCATAATCTGTGAACCTCTGGAAAGAGCTCTAGAAGTGCAGTTGTTTCTATTGAATTCAGTGGGATTTTCCAGGGCAGAATTTTGCCAAAGGTTTGTTCTGCCATAGAATGTAAACATTTCCTTCAAAGAAAGTGGACCTTCTCCACTCCACCTCTCCCCAAAATGTCCCTGAAGCTTCTTGCTAGAGAAGAATGACTCAAAAGAGATTATTGATGTTTCCTTATTTAAAATAGACTTTGTCTCTTGTTACAACAATAGATTTTCAAAAAAGTTACATTTCAATTAAAATCACAATAAATGTTTTGTTCCTTTTGAGGGCATTAGTCTTTCAGTTAAGGTTTCTCTGTGTTGTTTACTTACCTAATGTGCTTTGTATGTGTAAGTTGTATTTGTCCATATAACTTTTCTTGACATATGTATAAAAAAAAATCCCTGCATGGCTCAGTGGGTGACATGGTGTGGCAAAATTGAGAATTTCAGATTATTAGAGTATTTAGCAGCTCACCTTTCTCACAGCCATTATCACAGGATATTAAATGCATTAGAGAGCAACAATATAATTTTAGCCAAAAACCACTCACATATAAATAATTCCAAGAGCCAGTATAATTCTTTACTCTAACTATAAATAATAGTAATAATAAATAATAATAGCAATAAAAGAAAGAAGAGGCTTACCCTGCACAAGAACAATTCATTTACACTGTAATGGATAGTATATGTCCCAATACCATGGTGATTGGGTGCTTTATAATTAAATTACTCAGATAGCTAGGAGGATTTGCTTACTTCTCCACATCAGCACTGTTAGAGCTATTTTTATAAGTAATTTCTGCCCTGAAAATCTATACCTTAGCTCTGCATTATATTCAGGACTAGCAGCTGGGTGACATTTATTCCACCCAGTTCAAAGTCTCTTGCAGATGTTTATCTGGTTTCGTCAACTCCGTAATATATTTTCCTAATTTATTGGCTCTCTTTTTTGGATGGCCCTTTCAATCTTTGATCGAATGAGAGAAATACATTAGCAAAGAGTCCCTAGTAACACAATTACTGGTCCTTGTAAGTGGCCTCACATCTTCTGCTCCCACCTGGCTATTCAGTGCGTCCACCACTCCACAGCTGTTTGGCCTCTGTAAGAGAGTAAGTGTTGTGCTCTCTGTGGGAAAACTGCTTCTTCTTTCCTCCTTTCTTGCCTTTCCTAGGAGATGCAACCTCTCTCCTCTGGCTATGGACAAGCAGGGCTGTGGACAGCTTATGGACATAGGATTCTCTCACAAATATGACTTTTAGGAACAAAAGGCCAGACTCATCCCTGGTGTAACTCTAGTCACATAGATGAAGTTGCACCAGAGAGCAGTCTGGCTCAAGGTACTCACAGCCTGTGGACCTCAGACTGGTTCAGGGGAACATGTGTCTCAAAGGCCCTGTGAGCATGGACAAATCACAGGTATGGAGCCTTCTGTAGATGGATCCTCAAGCACAAGGTTATCATCACCAGTAGCATTTGTTTGCTTCAGGTTCTCACCAATCCTTCTGACTGTGGTTGATTAGTTCCTTTATGCACTTTTTTGCACCTGCTGTAGGCATCACAGAGAGTTTCCAAATGGTGGGTTATGTACCATAGCTAAAGTAGGAACAACAGAGGAAGTTTAGGATGGAGTGAGAGATTCACTGGCACAGCCATCCTGGAATTCCTTTCTTCAGGAACTTTCATTTAGACCCTCTAAATATTGTGTGCTGTGATGCTTTCTGGTGTTATTGGTGAAGAAACATGTCATCATCATCAAACTACTTACTGGTGTAGGGGATTGGAGGGTGGGTTTTCAGCAACTCCTGTAATGTAAAACTGATATTGATATGGCTGTTAAACACAGAGGTGATCAAAAATATTCCATCAAAAAGTTGTTTTTAATGGAAAATGACTTTTTTCTTGAAACAGAAAATTATGCAAGACATACACTTTTTCAGTTAATTTTTTTTTTTAGTTTTTGTCAAAACCTCCACTAAAAATACAGTTTTCAGTTTTTTGATGAAAATGAAATAATAATTGTTTTCAGCAAAACATATTTAAGTGGGAGGGGAACCATTAGCCGACAGTTTTAATTAATCGTTATTATTTAGAAGATACCAACAATGTTCTTGGCATTTTGCTGACAAATAAGATGTCTTTACCCTAATGGACATGTAGAAAAGGGCTTGATCCAAAATCCACTGAATCAGAACATCAGGTGGTTTTAGGTCAGGCTCTACTTCAGACATAGAAAAAAGAGATCAGACCAATTAATACAGGATATATCAATATGATTGAGAGATGGTGTTAAAATGTGTCCGTGCTTATTTCAGAAGTTGTTTGCAGTGTTGCTCCCAGGACATTGGAGAGATCAGATGGGAGAGGTAATATCTTTTATTGGGCCAACTTCTTTTCAACAGAAGACAGACAAGCTTTCAAGCTCACGTAGACCCTGCAGAAGAACTCCTGTGTAAGCTTGAAAGCTTGTCTCTTTCACCAGCAGAAGTTGGGCCAGTAACAGATATTACCTTACCCACCTTGTCTCTCTCTTTCTGACGTATGTTTTTAAAAGATATTTGTGCAATTTAAAACAAGAAAAATCTTACCCCTAAACTGAGTTCTTCCAAGTCAAGTTTCAGTTTGGAGCATATTTTTGAGGCTGAATTATAAATGCTGTAAAACGGCTGTGAGAGGGAAAAAAAATACATGGTGAGCCCTTATGTATAGTCCTGAGTGATACTTTAGCTGATGATATTGTAATGAAAGATAAACCACAGATGCAAGGGCTGAAGGAGGTAGCCCTCATTACTTGGACATGAAAAAGATTCCTTTTGCAGTTAGATTAAAGTTCAAACTGAAATGCCTTCTTTGCAACCAAAGGGCGAATCCTTCAGGTAAAGATTAGGTGGCAAAGGGCTTTGGAAATGCTGTGTGATGTTATCTTAGGCATAAATTATTAGCAGTATCAGGATTTCATCCCATAGAGTGAAATTTACCTGTCCCCACACAATGCTGGTGCAATTGAGCTTTGTGCAGGCAACTGCCTGGAAGGAAGGGAGTGGAATTTACCACCAAGGCTGCTATTCCAGCCTAGGGTGGGAATAGAGGCAGCTCTCCATCTGCTTTCCTTATGTGTCTTCTGGATCATGGGATGCATGTAAGCAAAGATCTAGTGACATTTCTCTGAGTCCAACTGAAACGCTCCCCTCATTGTATGGTGTCCATGGAGTCAGTCACTCCACCTGTGGAGTCAGTCCTACGTGGGCCATCAGGAACTGAGTGAAGGTCAGTCAGGATGAGTTATGTAAGTGTGTATAGAAGCCTTCCAGACTGGAAAAATGTATATGCAGTTACCACCATTGCACCCAGCAATGTGATAGGACCAGATTGTGATACCCTTACTCACAAAGAGTAAGGTGCTACTTATTAAGTAGTCCCACTGACATCAGTATGACTACATATGATATAAACTACTATCTGAGGTGAGCAAGGGTGCCACAGTGTGGCTTTTAATTTGCATCTGAAATGACCATGGAGACCTGTAACTGGTCATTTCCATGCACAATTACCACCATGAGGTACAAATGAGTTATGCAGTTGTGTGCATTCTTTTGAGAAATCAGGCCAAAATCTCAGTACAACAGAAAGACATCTTAGGAACATAGAATTTGCCATCCCAGATCAGACTACTCCTCTGTCAAATCCGTATCCAACAAAAGAAGGGGAAAAACTCCAATAATGCATCCAATTGGTTGTATATCGCCATAAATAAGAAAAGAAAAATTCTTCCTGACCCCTTTAGGATTCATGTTATGCCCTGAAGCATGAGATTTGATTATATTTCTTTGAGCATGCATAACTGCTACTGCCATAACTGGTCATAACATTTTGCCAGTACAGGAAAGAGAAATATTATTCTGTAATGTAATAAAAATAGATACAATTCAATAGTGCTTCAGAATCAATTACCACATTTCCAAGGTAAATATTAAACACCCATTAAAACTATTCCAGATAAGCCAAGATAGCATCCGGTGCTATCTATTCAAACTTTCATTGCTAAGTGTGCAAAGATGCTTTCAGCAAATATTATGGTTTCTTTCTGTGCTGAGAGAGATGCTAAATTACCTTCTCCAACTTAGTTATAAACAACAGAAGGAGTGAGTCCACAGATGCTATGCAGTGTCAGGTCTATTCAAAATTATAAACGGATTCTGACTAGTGTATAAAAATGGACACCAGATTTTGCTTGCTTTTTTCCTCTTCTTCATAATCCCATCCCAGTTCCCTCTTGAAAGGCATTCTGTTCTGTCAGCCATAATGACATCTGCTGGTGGAGACAGGAAGCCATAAATCTGTAGGTTTCCTCTCAACCAAGCCTTGTTAATGCTCCCATTTATCACTGAGGATAAGGTGACATCTCACTAGTGCTGTGCTCAGAAGTCCATCTTCTCAATTTCCCTTTCCCTAGGGAGTAACCATTTAAAACAGTGACTTTCTCATCTTACATACTGTGACCTAAAAAGTCACTGCAGATGCAAATACCATACCCAGTTTGTAGCACTTGGATGTAAGCCATTGCCTGTGGAGAACAATAGCTTCTACTTGCTGATCCAAGACTACACCAAATCATTGCTCTAGTTAAACTTTGTGTTTAACTTTGTGTTAAACCTTTTAAATTACCACATAAGCAGTGGACCCTGAGTGAGAGAGAAATTCAAAACAGAGTGGATTCTTCCCCCCAAAATTGCTTATCAACATGTAAACAAATGACAAAATAGGCAGTGCACAATGACTTGCTGTTAAAAAGCTTTTAATTCAATTTTCCTTTAAAGAGACACAGGAGAAGTAAGCAAAATATTCTGATCAAATACATAATGTCTTTCATCTCAGATGCATGACCAGGAGAAGATGGGGCTAGAAAGGGGTGATAAGAACTCACAGATGTAGAACTGAGGCACAAAAGTTTAAGTGTTCAAGGGCACAAATTCAGCCAGTGTGAATGGTGAAAACAGAATCCTGGTTCCCTGAGTCATATTCCACTGCTTGAACCAGTAGAATAACTTTCAATGCCTCATCCTATGAGTAATATAATGTGAGACCCGTCTTCAAGGGATAATGATGCTATAGTTGCATGTTGGATTCTCCAGCATCTTACATCCTGCGTTTACACTGGTGCAAAGTGAATGCAAACTTGACCAAGCCATTCACACATATGGCAGCATAGAACACTGGCTGAGCACAGATGTAAGTGGCCAGGCAAGATGTAAGGCCGCCTGGAGAATCAGGCCCGTTATCTTAGAGTTAAGTAATATTTTGATTGACTGGTCATGGGGCATGAGTGCTGCTTTCCTAGCATTTCAGTTATGAAAGAGTTGCGCTATAGGGAAGCGGAAAAATTAGCACATTACTATAGCTCTTCATTTTTTCATTGTTTAAACTATGCATTTATTTGTGACATAAATATTTTAAACTGCTGATAAAAAGATTTCCAGAGCATTAAGGGGGGGCAGTGGCAAATAAAATTAAGGGGACATTTTCATAGACATAAAATCATATTTGGGCACTAAATACAAAGGTCGTTTCAGTGCTTTCCTTTAGGAAACTCATTACCTTCCTGAACAGCCCCAGGCTGGCATTTCCAGTGTCCGCTGAATACTAGCTATAATTGAGCAACCAATGGTAGTGCAGCTTAAAGGATCCTAAAGTAAGAGATTAGATTCTGTGGGATATTAATGATTCACTTTGGAGCATATAGAAATCAAGGAGAAAATTCAAACAAACAAAACCCCTATTATTGATATGCCCCATAATAAAATATAGGTATTAAACCACAGTGAAATCCACTTATAAGAATTACTGTTAAAAGAATAAGAATTGATTCTCTGTGTTCCAAACCATTTTTAAAGACTGCATGGTGTTAACAGCGGCTATTATAAAAGAGACACTATGAAATGAATAAACCAGTCATGCTTTCGTGTATCAGATTCATTGTTTGAAATTTTTCAGTGCCCTTCACTCCCCACCCTGACCGTGGTTTGGAAGTTGTCTAACAAGAGCAGGCAGTGATTTACACACAGATTGTGAGGATGGGGGTGGGGGGGAGGGAGAGATGTTGGGTGGGGACAGATTACAGGATCCACAAACCCAGAATAAAGAGAGTGAATTAGAATAGTGCTGGGACATCCAGTACTACAGAAAAATAGGAACTCTGTTTTTAGGATCACTGCTTTTCTTGGTACATACTTATTATTTTTATTAGAAATGGACTCAAAACAAAACCCTGGATCACTCCTGAACTTTTGGAAAGTTTATATCTGAATCTGAACAATGAGTCCTGGGCCTGTCTCTAATTATTATTGTTATTACTGAGCTTGTTAGCTTTAAAAGAGTAATTGGAAACTAATGTAAGAATATAACACTTATTAAAAGCCTTAATTCTTCACTACCTTGCACCTTGTGTAGGCATTTACACCCATTCTTGTGTTTTGGGAGCACACCCACCTAATATTCTGACTTGGTACACCCCCACTACTACACTGATCTCGATGGAGTTCTACACACACTTCACGCTAGTGTAAACCAGTTTTTTTTTACCTTTCTAGACTTCTGTACCCCTTTCAGGATTCTGATTTGTCTTGCGTACCCGAAGTTTCACCTCACTTAAAAACTAGTTGATTACAAAATCAGACATAAAAATTTAAAAGTGTCACAGCACATTATTACTGGAATTGCTTACTTTCTCATTTTATCTGTATGAAATTTTAGTTTGTGCTGACTTCGCTAGTGTTTTTTATGTAGCCTGTTGTAAAACTAGGCAAATATCTAGATGAGCTGATGTACCCACAGAAGACCTCTGTGTACCCCAGGGGTACATGTACCCCTGGTTGAGAACCACTGGTGTAAACGACTACATAAAGATGCAGGATGCTGGAAAATGCTGTATAATATTTTGTTTAATACTTATATCATTTTCCCACTGTAGCTAAACATCCCCTCTTCTAAAGGTCCCAGGCTGGTTCTTCTTCTAATGCCAGGAGCTCCCAATTAATATAATTGCCAATTTACCAATGTGTGACACAGTTTTCTTTTTACACAGTTTCCTTCACACAAGACTTTCCAGAGGGAGAGGGTGGGCTGGGGGCAGAGAAAAGGAACAAAGCTTCATATAGTTTATTACAGCTGTAGCCCCCACCTACCACTTTGGCAAGTCAGTCGTCAGTGGGAACTTGTCAGCAACCTAGTTTCAAAAGTGGGACTAAAGAGAGAAGTTTGTCATGTATCCTTCTTCCTAAAAGGGGGGGGGGGGCTGTTGGGGAAGAAAATCTGAAGAGGAAATTACAGGACTTCCAAATCACAGCGAGAGGTTTAATATAAGACTAAAATACAGAAAAGCAGGGAGCCTCTGAAAGTGCCCTGATCAGAAACGAGCGGGGGTCAGAAACTTCACTGATCAGAAACTTATTTGGGCATGAACAAGGGTGGAGAACTTTAGGGGAGATGGGTACAGGTAGGCTGGCACGCAGACTCCAGGGGCTGGGTTTGTCGGTGTCTCTGTGCATACGTTTGTGGGTTTTTGTTTGTTTGTTTGTTTGTTTTTTGTTTGGTTTTTTTTTGTATTTTTTTTTTTTTGCTTGGGATCAGCAAGCCCTGTCTCTTTAATAAACTGACTGCCTTCTGTCTGCCTGGAGTAAATTTCATCCTGTCATCAGGTCGCGGAGGAGGAGTTTGTTAATGTTCAGTTTGCTCAGTGGATCGATGTTTGCTGGCATCGCCTCGCCCTGCCTGTGTGTGTGTGTGTGTGTGTGTGTGTGTGTATGTGTGTGAATACCAGATTTCCTTCCATCCAAAGCCTCTCTGTCCTCTTCCATATCACTCACAGCCTGGCATCTGACAGCAACAAACCTGCAGCTTTCTGCGCACACACACACACACACACACACCAATCCGCCATACAGATCTACCAGGAGGAGGAGGAGGAAAGGGAGGAAGCAGCAAGCCCCACAATCTTTCCAGAGCTGCCTTTTAAATATATACATGTCTATTTTGTTATTTATTTATTACTATTTTCTGGCACTGTGGGTTCCTTTCATTTGCTCCTGATCTTGGATGTTTGACTCAAAGCAAAGCAAGTGTTGCAACAGTTAAATAATAATAACCTAGATCTCTGTAAAATAAAATAAAAACCAAACGGGTTCCTATCAGTTAAGTGCAAAGGGGGGGGGGAGGCTTGGCTGGAGGGGGTGTTGGGGGAACCAGCTGAGAGAGAGCCAGAGAAAGCCAGAGAAACAAGACACACGAGCTTCCCAGGGTTCTTGGATCTGGGGACAGAAGTGAGATTGGAGAAAGTAGAGCGATGCCAAGGAGGAAACAGCAGGCACCCAAGCGGGCTGCAGGTAAGGAGAAGCCATCCACTTACACAGCCTCTGTGTCTCTTCACTTTGAATCCTAACCTCCTCTTTTTTATTATTATTATTATTTATTATTTTATTTAGGGTCACCCCTGATTTTCTGAGCTGGATCCTTCCCCACCCCCAACTCTAACGACATTGAATCAGTTTCTTTCCTTATTGCCAGGAAGATCTTTACTCTGAAATTGACGATCCGTGTGAGGTTCCCCTCCACCCGCCTGTGTCTATTGAACCCTATTCTTTTTCTCTCTTCTTCTCTTCAACTCGTGTTCTTTAGCTGTAATCCTTTCCTTGTTAAACTTCCCCCACCCCAACTTTCTTCCACTCGATTTCCCTTCTCTCTCCTCCCCACTCTCCCCCCTCCTTTGATGATTCTTGCATTGCTTCCTTATTCGCCCCCCCCCCCGCCTTTTTTTGATGGTGGTTTTGTTTTTAAATGCACGTTCCATAACGTGGTTCGGTATTTTAAAAATATTGTCTTTAGCCCTGTTTCTGGTGCAATTCTGGACTTGTGTGTGTGTGTGTGTGTGTGTGTGTGTGTGTGTGTGTGTGCGCGCGCGCGCCTGAAATAGTACAGGGACTGTCTCTGTTGATGAACCCGGTGGTGAAGTTCAGCCTTTGATCATCGGTGGTGAAAACTGCAACAGGAAATAAAATTAAACATTCTGACTGTTAGAAGACAATCCACATTTTCAAATCAAATTCCTCTTTTGTGTTGCATCCGAGGTTACACATTAGCAAATGCCAAGTGGGGTTTGCAAATGTTTTGTAAAGAGGAAAATAGTTTGCAACTTTGGAATTGTTTTGGTTTTTATTTGTGAAGAGAGTTTTTTTTTTTTTGGTTATTTTTTTTTTTAATATTTCAAGCCAGGAAAAAGAAACAGACCAATGGGCCTGTACAGTAAATCGCTTCAAAGAGTTTTCTTTTAGGCTGCTTAATTGCTTTATATTTTTTAAATTGTGTCTGGGGCTTTGTTTCTGGGAAGTGCAATATGGAAGTTCATTTTTCTTCTGCCAGACCCACCCACTGAAAAATCAGCTTTCCAGTTGATTGCCAGCTTTGATTTGACATTTGATTGATCACCTGTCATCTTGCTGCCTTTGATCTATTCATTCTTGATACATATCAATAAATCACTCACCATGGTAACCCAAGTGCCAGTGACGTAAGTCTTGCCCTCTAGATTCTCTTAGCCAGAAATGCACAATTATTATCTTGTTTCATTTTTAATGTGTGTGTGTGTCTGTGCTGTCTTTACTTGGATTAGTGCTTTAAAGAAAAGCTAAGTTTTGTTTTGTTTATGAGTTAGGGATCATCTGCTAATTCTCCCCTCCATACACCCAAGCTTTGAATACCCCTAGACTTAGTATATTATATCTAAAGACAAAATGTATGGGCAAGTTTTGTGACACATTTGAATAAACTTTGAAAAGTAGCATTTGGGGCTTATTCAAAGGTAAATATTAATTTTGGAGACCTGGGACATAGGAAACTTGTATAAACTTATCACAGATCTTACCTTCTGCTTTATTTACATCAATTTAGGACACTAGTATGTAGGTAAAGTCTTCTGGGGCATACCCATGCACCTAAGCAGAAGGTCAGTATATTTACTAACAAGGAGAGATCCCCTTTAACTACAAAAAGGTAGTTAATACAGGAACATATCTATTAAAAAGAGCTTTGTGCCCATTCATTATTATTGTTTTTATTCACAAAGAGTCTAGCACTGGATGAGGCATTAACATTTTTAACTTGTAGGATAGCTTCCTTCCATCACCCCCCCACCACCACTACAATCACCACACACATCTGTTGATGATCTCAATGTTAGAATTGTTTCCTTTTTCTTTTGTTAGTGTTGTGAATCTTCATTTCATTTTGTGTTCAAAGTAGAATTTCAGGTCAGAGTATGTGTACATTACAAACATGTTGGGGGAGAGGTAGCTTTGTTGGTTTATGGAAACAGACGCTTTAGAATAAGTAAATCATTATAGATAATGTCCATGTTGTCATCTACCAGGATTTCCCTGGTGGAGACCCAGCAAAATATGCTGTTACCCTGAAAATAACTTCATTACATTATTATTATTTTGTTTAGTATTATTCTTGTAAAGGATCTTAATACCTAGGCAGTAATTTTAATTACCATAATAACTAGGGCATGACTCATTCAGTAATCTTATTGGGAAAAGCGCACTGGTTCTCAGAGTTGCACTTCTTTGATTATATTTGTCCTCAGATCAATGTTGTTTCAGATGTGCAAAATACTGGACATTTAACTATAATCCAGTTGCACCCAACATGACAGGTTTTTATACTTACAATAGTTCTCCTGCTTTGAACGTGTGTGTGTGTGTGATTTCAAAAAGCACACTTGCCTGTTCTATATAGTTCTCAAAACTAACTTTCATTTTCATGAATAGTATCGAGGTTTTGTTAAGTGTGGTAAAACAAAGTGACACTAGACAGGATGTGCAACAGAAAATGAATAGCTCATCAAGGCAGATGCCAATGTTCCTTTTTTAGGATTTAATACAATGGATATTTTTTAATTTTCACATTTTATTTTTTATACCTTCCACAAGTTCGAGGGCATTGACTGCACTTATTTTGTCTTGGTGGTGGTAGAGATGTTGAAGAAAAGTTTGCCACTTCTAGCTTCTTTAGGTAGTTAACCTCCCAGGGAAGAAAAATGATAAGCCTTATGATTCTGGACATGTCTGCTTTTGTCATTGCTTAAAATTAAATACTATGCACAACTGTAAATAATTACTACCATGCACTGACTTTGAAAGCAGGTTTCTAGTTTGATTAATGAATAATGTAAAGGTTAGAGAGAACAAGCAAGTGAATCAGAAGTGAAGTCCTGCTGCTAGATGAAAATCTATCTAGAGAAATATACATGGCAATTTTGTCCTTTTCTATTATTAATTTTGAGCCCTGTGTTCCTAAGAAATATATTACAGTGTTGTAATGAAACAAGTTCTTGTAATTAGATAAATGGGATGCTATTTATGTTTGATTATTAGGCCTTTTTGGTCTCAATTTATGGTTTTAAAAATACTTTATTTCACGTCAACAAAGGAACTATGATCTTGATGAGCTCACGAAAGCTTATGCTCAAAAAAATTGGTTAGTCTCTAAGGTGCCACAAGTACTCCTTTTCTTTTTGCGAATACAGACTAACACGGCTGTTACTCTGAAACCTATGATCTTTCTATAGCTGACTCTTTTTTCAAAAGCATCATTCTTCTTCACTATGATTTGGATCATTTTTAAAGCAGATGTTTACATTTCTTTAAACCAGTACCCAATACTATGTCAGATTTTTATTTACAATTATATGTTATGTTTGTATTGTACTTTTTATCCCAGTAGATCCCAAAAGGCTTTACAGATAATGGGCCCAATTCTCCTTTCACACCAGTGTAAATCATGAGTAACTCTACTGACGTGAATGGAGTTGCACTGGTGTAGAACTCTCATGAGTAAGAGAAGCATCAGGCCTTGAATGTACTTCACCCATCACTGAAATGCGGCCACCTCTGGGGCAGAATCTGGGTAGTGATTCCGCACCAATGAGAGTAGACAACAGAGGGGTAAAAGGGTGGGAGCAAACTAGAACTGCCATTTTGATGCTGTTTTTATTCCTATGGATATGAAATAGCTTTCAAACACAATTTCCCTGGATTATACTCTACTTTCCCCCTGCAGCTTCTTTAAATGTACATATTTTATTTTGTGATCATGAATTTCTAGTTCGCTGCTTAATTCTAGTGAAGAAGAATTTGGATTTACCATCTTTTTGTGCTGCAATTTTGTCATTCTTTCTTTCATTCTCTTTCTGTTGGCTCTGATAGGATACCTGAGAACCAAAGCTCCTGAAAAGTACAGCAGAAACAGCTCCTAGCCACATTTATTTTGTTGATCAAAGCTGGAGATGAATAATGCAGATTTTGTTTTCGTGAAAGTCCTTGTGTGGCAATAAACATAAGACTGTTAGCAATCATTACTTAAAAGTTGCAATTTGCACCTTAATAGAACAGGTTATTTAAATAGAAATGTATTCAGCAGGGGAAACCCTGCACTCTTCAGTGGGTTAAACTAGATAACATGTTAGATCTGATTCTCAAGCAATATGTACACGTAACCCAGCAGGGTGGTTTTATTTTTAATGTTACATTTATCCTTTATTAAGCAGCTAATAGAAGCAGGTTCCAAGCAAATGGGACTGAATGGAACTGTGGGAATGGCACAGTCGCTTTGTTTTAACATCCTCCAGAAAAGCAAGTGCACATCAAAACCATCTAAATATCTCATGCCTCGGAACCCTTCAGTTACTCTGCACATCATGACACTAACAGATGACAAAAAAGCAAAGGTGTTCACAAACAAGAGGAGGCTTCACCATTCTGATTAATTAAATGATTTCCAGAATAGGTACTTCCTCAGCTACCCATCCACTAAATTAGCCGCCGTCTGAACTCTGTTTTGGAATTGAGTTGCTAAGTGATTCCTACTCCCACACTCCACGTTAAAACCCAGGACTGAAAGGGACAGGAGTCGGTGAGTGAAGTTCTTTGGCCTGCAATGTGCTAGATGATCATGATGGTCCCTTCTGGCCTTAAAGTCCATGAGTCTGTGAGTCTGACTCAAAAGTTCATTTGTTTCAGTTGTTCATTGATTTCATTTTTAGTCTGCCATATCAGGACACAATTCATTGGCCCCCAGAGAAAGATTAGAACTGACAAGGAGTTCAGACACTGCCATTGTAATCTAAAAGACAATTGCATCAGTAAATGGGATCTATGCTTCTAAAATACTTTAAAAAATTGTTTATTTGAAGCAAAATTATTTTGCCTAACTGGTTCTACTCCTCCATGCCCTGTAATCTCAAGGCTGTATAATTAAAACCAGCAGGAGTTTGTTACTTCCTCCCATTGCTTTTCCCTTCTGACTCAGTTTCCCATTAGCAGCACCAATCTCAAATAACCGCTCCCATAGACCAAGGCCCTGGGGTGCAGCTTACCACCATAGAGTTGCTGTGATTCTTTCCCCCTTGCTTTACTTCACATCCAAAGAGCATAACACTCCAAAGAGCAAGTCCAGACTCCTCCCCGCCCCGCACACTCTACCTCTCAATTCTGCAGCTCCCAACTTAGCAGCAGCAGCAAAGGGAATGGAACCATGCTCTATCAATTACAGTTGGAACCAGATGCTAAACACCTATTGTGTTAAACTATTGTACAGATCTTAAAAGCTCAAAAGTAAAAAAAAAAAAAATAATAATGTCGGCTAGTTGGGAGCAGGGAGGAGTGGCAGAATGAGGCCTGGTTGTTCTAATGGATGATGTATTATTAGTGGATCCAAAGTAAAATGATGCAAATAAATACTCTCTAGTTAATATCTATCAGATTATACTGCAGATTTTGAGACACATGAGTGCCATGTTCAGACAAACTCCTTTAGAAAAAGGATCCCACCAGCCTTTTTTATTAAAATAGCCCTTTGTTTTCCCCTTGCTCGTTCCAAAATTAAAGATGTTTGTAAAGTTTTACCTCCAGAGTGTGCTCACGCAAGCAGAGAGACATTTTCATCTGTCTCAGAATCAGATATTGGAGTCAATTGGAAACACATTACTCTCACAGTTGAAGCCTTACATTTCATTCGGGCAACAGCAGTGATTTTTCATTACCTATTTAATTCCAATAATTTGCATGACTGTGGGTCCAGTCCTGCAGTACTCACTAGTGACTTTGCTTCACTGGGAGTTCTGCCTGTATATCGACTGTAAAATTGGGCTGTTTAGCTGCAAAATAAAACAACACAGTTAATAAAGGGGGAGTTGGTGTCCAAATTATGGGCCATATTCTGCCAATAGCCTTTTAAGTAGAATTTGCCTTTGGAATCTAGGGAAAGTTCAGATTATGCATTTATGTACTGATAGTTCTACAATCTTGTTTTCTAAGGTTGGTATAATCATTGCATTTTATTTATGTTGCTACCTTCATTCTTTAAACATTTTTTGATTGTTCTGCATTCATTACTGAATATTATTTTTCTCATACCAGGAGCTGATTGGGCCTTTAAACAGCCTTTTATAATGTTGCAATCTACTGTCTCAATTCCAGCAGAAGCTCTCAAAGAAATAGTATGTAAAATGTTTTGCAAATCAGGGCCCTAAAAGTTCCATTTAAGTTTAGACATTAACATCAGTTCTTTCTCATTAAGGTGACCCTGACTTGAGGCTATTGGATCTTGGCTCCTTGTCATTTCTGACCACATTATAATAACGTCTTTTGCAACTCAGAAATACCTTGGTTTCCAAGAACAGACAGGGAGCAGTGTATTTTCAAGATTTCAAGAAGAAATGCACCATAGAAGCACGCTGTTTCCCATTAGATTTACACACCCCATTTTTAACTATTGCTGATTTTTTTTTAATTCGTTGCCTTGCAAGGTTTTTCAGGAGGAAAGAAAAGAAGTTGGAAAACTGGTCTTAGAATCTTAGTGCTGCCTTAAATGTTTAGTTTAGACAAATGAAGAGATTCTTTGTTTCGCAAGAAGAAATTATTCTTCTTCCCTCCACTTCTCTCCCCCCACCCCCAACTCATGAACTAGGAAAAAAATAAGTCACAACAATAGCTACAAAATGACAGGAACAGACTCTAGGTTGTTTTTAATGTGAGGTATGCAATGATCATAGTTACTGGTAAAATTCCACAGCAAAATGGAACCATGCTATGTTTATAGGAAATAGATCCTTTTGGAAGACATACATATGCATACGTGTATGACAGGCAGACACACACACACACACAGAAAAAAGAGAGACAGGCATTTAGCTGAAAGGTGGATGCAAAATTCTTACCGATGTGAGCATGTAATTGCAAGAGTTGTAGCATTTTTAAACCATTCAAGCCAATTTAATTTAATCATGGTGGTAAACTTCTACAGTATAGTAGTCTCATAATATATGGTATTTTCTTTAATTCTCAGCTTCTGGATTCAGGTGATTACATGAGCATCTCAGCTTTTATTTAAAAAGAAAAAATAAGTTTTTAGCTTTAATGGTTGGGAAGATAAGCTTGAAAACACAAAATCAAAAGGCTCCAATACCAAAAGGAAAAGAGAAACCACGCAAATTTATTATTTTTAAAATCTTGTGCTTTTTAAGCCAGTCTCATGTATTTTGAAGGCCTGATTTATGATTTTTGAACACTTTCTGTTGGCAATATCGTTTCTAACTGACTCCTACTTTGAACTGTCTCTGTATGCCTATTGGAATAGAGTTACTTTGCTAGAGCTAGGCCATGTCTACACAGCAAATTAGTGTTCGGCAAACTGTTGCACTGTAGATTCATATCCTGGCTTGCTGCGTGCCAGCTCACCATGTAGACAGGTGAATTTAGTTACTCTGGATTTACACTGATGTAACCAAAAGCAGACTTTAGCTCTAGTCTGAAGGATCAGACCATCTGTTCTTGAGCCATGGCTTTCCTTGTAGTTTTATGGAGATTGCTGCTAGTGGCAATTACATACAAAAAGTTAATAGCCAATAGCTGTTCTTTTTAGGCATAAGGACACAATAGAGCTCAACTTTACTTCAAATAAAAATCTTAGGTAAAATTTGCAACATTCATGCTGTATTTTTATTGTATTAATGTAAATGAGATGCTGTCTTCTTTCTTTCATCTCTGTTCATTGTATCTATTATATCTATCTCATTCTTTTCTCTATATTTCCCCCTCGTTCGGCGTGAACTGTTATCATCTAATGACACTGTATCTTATTAAAGTTACTCATGATGCAAAAGAGACTAGGGTTAGCAAAGCTTTGAGAAAAAGCAAAGCTGCTGAACATATAGAGAAAAAAAAAAACAAAAAAACCTATCTCAAATAACTCTTGAAATTAGATCAAATTAGAACAAAAAAACTGTACAGGTAGAAGCACGGTACTGGAAAGAACAGATAAATTTTTAATATACATCCCCACTTGGCAAATATGAGGAGCAATAAGGTTTTAAGGAGCTTTCTGGCTCCTTCTGCATCTCTCTCAAAAGACTCATTTAATTGGAAAGCCTGTTGTGCTTGTTTTTATGTATGTAAAAAGAGAAAAGGCCCGATTTCTCACTAGGCCTTGTATTCCAGTCTAGTATAATCGGAGGAGGTTTTGGTTGTTTTTTTAAACCTTTCTGTTCTCTGTTAATATAAAATTAAAACCCACAGATTTTAACTTGTAGAAAATCTCAGACAATATTGCTTTAATAAATTTAAAAAATGCTGTTTAATATTCCCAAAGCCTCTTTCTGACAATACTGTTTGGTTTGTTCATGTGGGATCGGTGCACAGTTTCTGTTGAAAAAGAAGCAGTATGCAATGCTTGTTTTTAATGAAAATAATTATATTCATTGGAATCCACTGATAACAAACTGGGGCCTTAGTGAGACTCCATTTACAGTGGACTGGAATGAAAGTCTGGGCTTATTTCAGTGCATCAGAATGTGCAGGCTGCAATCCCATTTATATCACTGCCCCTCTGCTTAGAGTGAAGTTGTTCTGTTGGGGGAAAGAAAATACTTTACTATGAGTGGGTTGCACGGGATGTAAATAATTCACTGTAAACTATATTAGGCTTATTTTAAATCGCCATCACAATTAATCAGAGCTGCAATTCTATATGTGGATCATCTCATCTATACCCTACAGGGAAAAAAAAAAGCTGCACAGGGAAAAGGGCTGAATCTTCACATGATTTAGAATTTAGTATCAAAGGAAAAAAAAACCCTGTACAGACGCCTTTTGGGGAGATGCTCCTTGTGTTGATTTCATTTAGCTAAAATGTTGGCCTGCAAAAACATAATTTTTTTCATCTGTGTCAAAACATTCATAACTGCAGTACAAGTAGCATTAAATTCACATGTGAAAAGAAGAGGAAATTAAGCAATTATATTGATCTGTAGTAGTATTCGTGCTTTTGATTTAGCGGCACAGCTCCCACTGATATGCGTGGGAATTGCAAGCTTCAGTAGGAAGAAGGAGTGGAGCACTTTTTGCACTTAGACTGTTCATGTCTTTGCGTTTCAAAATATGTTACCAATGTCATTTACTGCTCAGAACAAACTAAATGGGGTAGATCGGTCTTATTCCCATTTTATAGATGGACAAATTTAAGCTGCTTTGCTCAAGGTCACATTGCAAGGCAGCAGCAGAGATGGAATAGATATCAGGAACCTTGGTTCTTAATTGCCAGCTCTATATTATCATTCATAACAAGCTCCCACCAGAAAAAGAAAAGGTGGAGGCGATGGGCCAGATCCTGGCCCTTAGTTCCATCCCTTTGTACCACTTTGTTGGTGCAAAGAGGATGGGGAGCTATCCTGGCTGGGTGTCTGGGGATTCCTCCAATGAAGGGGAATTTCCGGGAAGCATAAAGCCAGTTTAGCCAGCTCTTTTCCACTCACTCCCCACAACCTCCAGTCATAGGAGGCATTCCTGGGTGAGTCTGGGGCATAGCTGAGCGAGGGAGGGAACATGGCCAGAGCAGGATATCTTCTGTCACTCTCTAGCCAGTGAGAGAGCTCCTCAGAGACTGTTCTAGGCAGCATAATTTAAAGTAGCCTGTAGGCTTTTCTAAAGTACTCTCAAAC
Source organism: Lepidochelys kempii (assembly GCF_965140285.1). NCBI lineage: Eukaryota > Metazoa > Chordata > Testudines > Cheloniidae > Lepidochelys > Lepidochelys kempii. The sequence continues at coordinate 14,833,373 of NC_136392.1, read as the reverse complement.
CCATTTTTATCCCAAATAAATCCCAGGATCAGAGAAGTTGCAAGGTGGCATAGTTACCTTCCCCCTTTGTCCTGTGCTATATGCAGCTTGTTCAGACTAGGGATCTGAAAATACATGATACCCAGGTGTCCTGAGAGAGAGAGTAACACCCACTATAAGCTGTAACAGAATATGCACATTACCCTTCAAAAACTGGCCTGGAGGTTGTTTGAAATTCATTGCGGTAAACACTGAGCCTAGGATTTCCAAAAATGGGTTCCTAAAGTTGGGCTTCTGAATCCTTATTTAGGCATCTAAATAAGAGGCCTGATTTTCAAAAGCAGTGAGAACCCAGCAGTTCCCACTGGCGTCAGTAGGAGTTGCAAACATAAGTCAAGGGTAGTGTTATTTCTCTAGATTGAAAATATATGTATTGGCTGTGGGAGAAATATGAAGGCAGGTAATAGCTTATGGGTGCATTAAGGGTTGTTGGCCTTTATTTTCCCATTATCATGCCTCTCAGGAATGGTAGTTACAGGGATTATATTGACAAGATCTCAGAGTAAATTTTAGGAAATATACGGCCAATAAACCATACCTGAGAGATCCCTGTTATCCTGTCTACTCTCACAGCACCTGAGATCAGCTGGGCTGTTTATTCCATCTGAGATCACCAAGCAGGGCCTTCTTCACTGAGGCTCCAGGGATTTGGAATGCTCTTCCCTTTATCAACGTTCTCCAGGGGGATCTTTTCAAGTGAAGTTAAATGTTTGTCTTTGTTGCTGAGTGATAGGTTTTTAGACTGTCTATGCCAGTTTGAGCATCGTTTTGGCTAACTGGATCTTGTCTCTGATTATTGATATTCATATATTTAAAGTGCTTCAACCTCCTTGCGTTTGAGCCCCTTATTAGTAATTTATGATTATTTATTGTTATTATAATTGTTAGCTACTGATGCCCATTCTCCTTTATGCTGAAGGGAGTGGTTCCTGGTGCCCCACCCACAAGCAATAGCCGTATAGCTTTCCTCAGCAAACATCAGTGCTCATGCATTTCTTGGCATGTCAGGGAATGTCAGACACTGTCATTCTGTTCCTTACAGAAGATCATTTGCAGAATGCCTCCCTTTGCTCATGAAAATCTGGAACAAATGTAATCAAGATACATTATCGTTACAGTACAACAAATACAAGCTGAACTGTGCAGATTTCCCCTTAAAGCACCTTTTAATATGTATTGTCAAAATGTCTAAAGATGTCTCTTACTCATAAGCATTTAATTATTTGTGACACTTTAAACAAATATTCAGAGCAGAGAAAAAAACATTGGTATTAAATATTTTCTCTTGTCAAAAAGTAACAAAACATCATCTAACACAGTGAACTCTTCCATTCACTATTTCCAATAAACTTACATTATAACTGGAGATAGGCTTGAACAGAAGGAGTTTTGAAATGCAGACCAGAAGGTAGATGCTAATTCTATCCTTAAAGACAATCTCAGTAGCGATCAGGAACCCCAAATCTCAACAACCCAGACTCTGGGATAGTTTGAAATCTGGAGTCAAACTCAGGTTCCAGTTCATCAAGATGCTTAAGTTTGTGCCTAGCTTTAAGCACATGCAGAGTCCTAATGGCTGAATCTGGGACTCAGATCTGAATTTTGTAGCTCAGGCCTATCTCTCATGCATGGCAAAAACACATCTTGAGAAATTTTAAATACACTCAAATATTATAGGTTAAAAAAGAACAATTTGTGGATGGACTTCCATATATTGTGGTATCTCTTGAAGGCCATTTAAGTAGAGAAAAGAGTATTGTGTGATTGACAGTTGTTTTACCTCTTTAGGCAGCCATTGAAATTGTAGAAGTAGGGCTGTGTGATAACATTACAAGGAAAAAGGATGTACTGGGTACAGTTGCAAAACAGTAGAGGCCTGAGGGTCCTGTGAGTTGTCTGGATCTCAGGATTATTATTATAGGTGGAGCAGGACGTGATGTGTATATTAGAGGCAGAGCCGGCAATGACTCCTGTAATTAAGGCTGCCTGATACTTTCCTTTGTAAGACCCTGTTTCAGTTGCTTATAATACTCCCAAATTTCAACTGTTTGGGCTGAAATTTCCCATGCCAGGTATGTGCCTGGGCATGAATTGAAAGGGTCAACAAGCATGGCTCAGCCATGTCTGAAAATGAAGTTAGGGGAAAATATGTTGTTTTGCCAGTGTAAAGAAATACAGACAGTCATTTTGTTGAAAAATTTTAGCACCTCCATGCTCTGCAGCAGAAACTTGAAATTTGGCAGGAGATTACACCAGATTCAGGAAGGTACCTTTTGATGTCCCCAGGACCATCCACCCAAATTTGGCCAAATTATAAGCCTCTAAAAATGGCCATTTGCACATGCTCAGTAGAGATTTGTTAGAAGCTGGCAACAAAATTCTCTGACTATTCCATCTTCACTGAGCATGCTCCATCCTTACAGCGTTCTTATGACAATCACACTGAGCATATTTCACTCATACAGAGCTCACTAAGCTCCAGCCAGGGCTGAGCAAGACCTATCCTGCAATTACTTCTCCCTGCTGATGGGGGCAGCTGAGGTGCTGGGCAGAGAGCAAGGACACTGTTCGTCTTGTGCTTCCAGTACTCACCCTGCTGGTGCCGAGGCAGCAAGGATAAGGAGGAAATAGCCTCACTGGAATGCAGAGGAGTGAACAATAGAAGGGGGAGATGGGAAGGCTCAGGTGGGGGAATAGGAAAAAGTGAAACAGGGATAGATTGGGGGGGCAGGAGCAGGGGATAACCTGTCAGAAAATATTTGCAAAACCCACTAACAAAGCGTGTGCCACATCCCCCTTTAGTGTTTGGTTCATATAGAGGTTAACGGCCTACTACTTCTGTCAGTTACTCCATTTACTCAAATGATAGAGATCTGTGCTGTGGATCTAAAGGTTCCTACCCTGCTGAAGACCTGTGCAGGGGTCAATATACTTCCACATGATGTTTTCTTCAGTTTGCTTTTTATGAAACCTAAAAGTATCCCTGCATCATCTAGTGCACTGGAGGGACAGTGCTCAGGGAATGAATCAGGGTTATATAGTGAAATAGAGTTGCCTGTAGCATCCCTGCTATATTTGTTGCAGAAGTTGCAAGGAGTGTAGTGAATAAGGCAGGGGACTGCAGAAAGAGAAGGGATAGTTCAGATGGTGGAATGCCACCCTGGAGAATTGGATTCTATCCCTGCCTCTGCCATATATTCAAGTCACTTAAACTGAACTTTCCACAGGGGACCACCGTGTGTTCCTTATTTTCTAGGTACCCAACTTGAAACACGTGGGACCTGATATGCAGACATGCCAAGCACTCACAACTGCAACTGAAGTCAACGGGACTGTGCTATAAAATGCTAAGTGTGCTGAAAAATCAGGCCCTATGCTTCTCAAGTTGGGCACCTAAAAGTAGTGGACCCTTTTGACAATTCTGGCTTTAATTTTCCTGTATCTCAGTTCCCAATCTGTAAAATGGTGAGATACTACCACCTCGCTTCACAGGGGTGTTGTACAGATTAAAGCACCAGTGATTGTGAAGCGGTCACATGCTACAATGTTGAGCACCATGAAAAAGACAATTAGGAAATTAATAATTCTGTATTCTGTGCAGAGTTTGAATGGTGTGTAGTAAGTAAGGCCTGGGGTGCATGTTGAATGATGAGGATTAAAATAAATATTGAATAGTTCAGACACTGTGTAGTTTTTTATTTTATGTTTTTATGCAAGATATAATAAGGTTGAGCAGTATCAATGTCAGAAGCAGTGTTGTCTGGTCAACTGGCTGGTGGCAGCACAGTTGAGGAATTAGTTGGAATAGGGCCTGGAGGAGTGATTAACTAATATACTGTAGGTGGGTAGGAGCAAAGAGCAGGAAATACTGGCAGTTGAGAAGCTGTCGCACAGAAGAAAGAGGCTGAGCGAGAGAATACAAAGAATAATGCCAAGGGATCCAACCACTAGATAGCTGTTCAGATAAATGGGGCTGGTAGTCTGAGTTCTGTTTTCATGCCAGAGCTTGTAAACTGCTTAGGCCTGATCACTGCATCATTTGCATGTGTGAAACTACTATTTATTTCAGTAGGAGTTATGCTTCTGCAACCAACAAGGTCCTTTGTTTTACTTGGGGGAGACAGGGAAGAGAGAGAGAGAGGAAGAAATGCTCTTTTTATTGCCTGATGGGAAACTTCTCTTGGAAAATCAATCCTCTCTATATGGAAGTCAATCGCAAAATCCAGTTGGTGTCAGTGAATGCAGAACTGAACACCTCTAGAATGTTCTTACAAATTTGTGAAGCCCCCAAACTTCTTTGGGTTAAATAAGTAAATCCCTGAGAGTGTTATCTGCAGCTGAACTACATGCAAACACACACAACCCTTTTGCCATCTCTGCAGGTTTATTAGAGATTTTATCATCTTACGAATAGGGTTAAACAAAGGTAAATAATTTTGGGAAATATTTACTAGTAGGGGGAAAATACGATAATGATATCTACATCTGTGTTTCCACTTGTTTACACTAAGGACATTGTTACTTAATCATTCACAATCATCTTTCAAACCCCATCCTTTATTTTTTATAATCTCTGAAGTAAAAGTAAGTTCACATTTGATACACTTTGGCTGGTGATCTCAGGGTGTGTGTGTGTGGAGGGTGCAGTGTGGGGAGTTGTTGCCATGGAAGTATATTAAAAGTTGCCTTTTTGTCTTTATCCTCCTTCATTATCACTGGGGGGGGGGGAATGCTGAGGTTCAGTGGAAATCTACTATTAAAAATGTGCAAAGAAGGTACATAGGACCAGAGGGGCGATTATGAGTTTCTCCAAGGAAATAAGTTTATTTTAGCCAGCATCCTCATTTGGGAATAGGCTTACTATTCCAATATATGACATCTATAATTTAACCTAATATATTTTTTTCAGTGATGTAATGGGGAGAGTGACCTGGACTTTGTTAATGTTCCCCTACTCACTACATTCCCAAAGGCAATGTAACATTCTAGACAGTGTTTTATATACCCTGATTAAAATGTAACCTATTCTTGCATTTCCTGTGCAGTGACCTGTTAGTACTCATAGACAGAACACTTAAAGAACAGTTACACAGAGATATTTCCAAATGTGTATAATATGCAGGAGTTTTTATAACATTGTTATTTCATTTGAAATTTGTAGCTACAACAGGAGCCATTCAGATTGTACATTGATTTAACTTTTTAATTCACTGTTTTGCTATGTCAAGTAAAATAAATGTTTGTTTTTAGCTCAATTTTTTGCATTGTTAAAACTCGTAACCACTTGCTTTAAGCCGGGGATTCTAAAGGGAGCTGAATGATCTGAATTATAAAGCTAGTGTTTTGTAGCTGCTCTCTCACAAGTCCCCGAAGAAGAAGAAGAAGAAGAAGAAAAAAACAGTACAACTTTAGCAAAAAGGGCTTTTATATATCTATCAATTATGGAAACACCAACTGCTATGGATTACAAATGTGTTTTGTTGATTGTGATTGTGTATGGGAAAAACTCTCACTGAAGGCCAGATTCTGACCTCATTGTCTTCAGTGAGAACCAGAGTAACTCCACTGGCTTCAACAGAGTCGTTCCTGCACTGTGCCAGTGTGGGTGAGATCAGAATCTGGCCCTAAGCTTGCAAACTCTCTTATGCTAAATCTTGCCCTGTATTTGCACACGTTGCTTGAAAAAAATAGTGTTGCAATTTGGACATGGAGCTAAATCTATGCTAAGGGCTGTCTGTGTGTGTGAATATTTTGTAACCCAGACCGGAAAAATTGTGGTGGGAATCAGTCTTGTTCGTTTGGTTTTTGATGTACATTTTTTTTTTATATCCAACAAATATAGTTTGGTTTTATTCCCCTTTAAAAACAAAGAAAAAAAAGAAACCACACAATAGCAGTTGTTTGACAGTCCTGCAAAGATCGAATAGTTAGATATCATGAAGAAAAATATGTTATCAAGACAGCAATGAGAGATGGACAGTACAGCATTTTGGTGAGGTTGAGCTCAAGAAAAATTAGTGTGTCAAAGTGTATACAGGTCACATCACTTTACTGATATCCTGCGGTAAAAAGGTAGCAACTTAAAGCTTTCAGTGGATCAGCTGCTTAGATATTGTTTCGTTTCTCTTATAGTATTATGTATCATTCTGGGACTACTTCATTGAAACCTGGTTTGCTTTAACATCAAGAAACTGACATATCAAGGTGGATTGTATATTTTACAGTGGAAATGCAATTTTCTAAACTCATTTAATCCTGGGAATGCTGGTCTTTTCCAGGCTGTCAGACAAATGAGTATGTTGGAGGTCATTTAGATCTGTCTGTCTAGCTCATCTAGCTAATCTGTCTCATTTCTAATGTGCCCATCACCTTGGTGTCTAGATGTAAACTTCCTGTCCAAGTATCAGAGGGTAGCTGTATTAGTCTGTATCCACAAAAACAATGAGGAGTCCAGTGGCACCTTAAAGACTAACAGATTTATTCGGGCATAAGCTTTCGTAGGCATGCATCTGAAGAAGTGGGTTTTTTACCCACAAAAGCTTATGCCTGAATAAATCTGTTAGTCTTTAAAGTGCCACTGGACTCCTCGTTGTTTTCCTTTCCAAGATTTATCTTTGTGTCTTAGCTGTGGTAACTTAATTGAGTTCTAAGCAGTTTCAAACTCTTCTCTGTAAAGCTGATATGTTTTTGTAGAAATAGTGATTCATTTTGTAACCTTGCTCAAAATTTCCCATCCCAGTAGTACATGTTGTGTGCTGATTGGCTGTTGACTTCCTACCCCATTGGAAGCTATATTTTGGAGGTGTGGCATTAAAGTGGCGTTTTTACATTAGTCTGGGGTTTGGTCCACAGGGTGAAATTCACCCATGTTCACTAATTCCCTCCTGCTTATTTATTTAGAAGCTGCCTTCACTTAGTAGCTGTCCTTGCTTAGTAGCTGCATCTTTTTTATGCTCCTTTGCCACGCAAAACACAGGGGAAAGTAATTAAATGTAAGAGAAGTTGTGGCTTCCAAACTTATATTTTCATGTAGAAGCCCTGGGTTCTGTTCAATTGAATTGCTTTTCCCTGCAGCCCATTTTGGAAAAGTGCATGGTAAAGACATACAAGATCAAAAAGTGGATGCCTGAGGTCTGTACCAGAAATTTTGTACACACAATTGGCTATCTGTATTTGTGCAAGTGGTTACACAATTTATGTGTGCATATTGGGAGAATGCATGCACAAATGGCTAGTTGGCTTCTAAATAGCCACTGGCATGCACAATCACCCAGTTTGCATGGATAATCATGGTAATTTGGACACACATAACCTGTAGGCATGTAGTTGCATCTGCATTTTTGTAAACAGACTTTCCGTTTTGAAAATTTGATCCAGATAGTACCCAATCTGTACTATTAGGGACAGTTATCTGTAGACAGTAACTTCTCTCATCTAAAAGTCTGCTCACTGGTTGAAACAGGTCATTGGGAATGCTGCAAATATAGCTTTCTCAACTGTAATTGAATTTGATCTCAACTGTATGGTTGCATCCAGCCCCCTTTCTACTCTTCTCCTATGCAGGTTGAAAGTCTTTGTAAACCTACTCCTCAATGATAATTTCATGGAGAGCCAGACATTTCATACGTGACAGTGATTTTTAACTCCACATGGACACGGACTGGTCTGAGATTTCAAACCCACAGCCTCTACATTCAACTAGACGGTTGGGTTTATGCAAGCACAGTAAACTACTGCTTTGGCTTTTCCCTTACTCCTCTAATGATTGAGTTAGAGATGAATTACTCTTTGCAAGATTTAATTTCATCTCTGTGTGTTTGTAATGGGCCAAAGTGTAGACATTATTGCATTTCAGAGACTTTGTGTAATTTTCTTTTATTTATTAGCAGGGCTGGTTCTATCTGGAATAATAGGTGAGGCCTGTACAAAGTTGCAAGCAAGGAGCTTACCATATGGGGGAGGAACAGGAGGTCTGAGGACTTCTCCCAGTTGACCAAGGCAGAAAACGTAACCATGATTGCTGGCTGATACGTCTCTGCATTAGAAAAATGCAATGACTCCAGCAAGAATTAGTGCCTTTTAGAGAACTTAAGTGTGTTAGACAGAGATTCCAGTGTCATAATATATCCTCCAACTTACATGAAGAAGGAGATGGTAATATCCTGCAGTTAATGGTGTGTTTTGTATAAAAAAAAGTTAGAAGAGAGACTGAGCTTTTGGGGAGAGGCATTGTAATTTATTATGTGTTGTACAGTGCCTTGAACAATAGGGCCCATTCTGTTTGTGGCCTTTAGGTACTAATATGCCCAGATTTTAAAAGGAGGCACTGAGCCACTCAGTGTTGCAATGCCTAAGTCCCACTGACTTTCAATGAGGCTCCTAACTATTAAGGGCAAGTCTTCACTACCCGCCAGATTGGCGGGTAGTGATCAATCTATCGGGGATCGATTTATCACATCTTGTCTAGACGCGATAAATCGATCCCCGAATGCGCTTCCTGTTGATTCCAGAACTCTGGCTCACGAGAGGCGGAAGCAGAGTCGATGGGAGAGCAGCAGCAGTTGACTCGCCGCCATCCTCACGGCCAGGTAAGTCGACCTAAGATACGCCGACTTCAGCTATGCTGAAGTTGCGTATCTTAGCTTGACACCTCACCCCCAGTGTAGACCAGGGCTTAGGGTATGTCTTCAGTAGCCACGGCAGGACTTTAACATGACTGTGTAGTCGCGGCACCAGCGCTGGAAGAGAGTTTTCCCAGCGTTGTAAAAAAAACACCTCCCAGTGCTAGTGCACCATCTACACTGCAACTTTACAGCACTGAAACTTGCAGCGCTCAGGGGTGTGTTTTTCACACCCCTGAGAGAGAAATTTGCAGCATGTAAAGTGCCAGTGTAGACAAGCCCTTAGTCAGTGGTTCTCAACCTGCAGCCCATGGGTTGCCTGCGGCCCAGTCAGGACAGAGCTATGGCCCTTGTGACATCCTCAGGGCCATACAGGTAATATTGGATGTGGTCCACATAACACACTGTGAATAGGTTGAGAACCACTGATTTAAGTCATTTAGGTGAGGCCACACTGAGTGGAGCCATGCCGATACCTTTAATAATCTGTGTGTAAGGCAATAGAAATGTTAAATAACAGTATCAGGATGCATTGATTTTCAATATTTTTTTGGGTGAAGAGGCAAATAAAAAGATATGTTGGTGTCAAGTACGTGACCACTTAATTTCTACCATTATGAGCAACACAAATGTTGTCAGCCTTCTTAGGAACAGGAATAGGTGACCTTCAAGCTCATTGGAGCTTTTCTCCAACTCAGATGTCAATACTTCTGTTACTTTCGTCTGAAGGTCTCAACATTCTCTATAAACAATTAACTGTCCCAAGCCTGTGTTCCCACATCCACTGTGAAGTCAATAAGTTTTATCATCCCCATTTTATAGGTGGGTGAACTGTGACACTGAGAAGTTGAATGAACCCACAGAGGAGCTGAGAAAAAAAAATTAGGATTTCTCGCTCACAGCCATTTCCTAGGCTTTCTTCATGCACCCAAATGTT